>NC_136063.1:569458700-571858700 GCF_964261635.1 Lissotriton helveticus
AGAGAGAGAGTAGAGAGAGTGGAGAGAGAGAGTAGAGAGAGAGTGGAAGAGAGAGTTGAGAGAGAGTGGAGAGAGAGTGGAGAGAGAGAGTGGAGATAGAGTAGAGAGAGAGAGAGAGGAGAGAGAGTGGAGAGAGAGAGAGTGGAGAGAGAGAGTGGAGAGAGAGAGTGGAGGGAGAGAGATAGTGGAGATAGAGTGGAGAGAGATAGTGGAGAGAGAGTGGAGAGAGAGAGGAGAGAGAGGAGAGGAGAGAGGAGAGAGGAGAGAGAGTGGAAAGAGAGAGAGAGAGGGGGGGGAGAGAGAGGGGGAGGGAGGGGGTATAGAGAGAGAGTGGAGAGAGAGAGGGGAGAGAGTGGAGAGAGTGGAGAGAGAGAAGAGAGAGAGAGAGTGGAGAGGGTAGAGAGAAAGAGTGGAGAGAGAGAGTGGAGAAAGAGAGTGGAGAGAGAGAGAGAGTAGAGAGAGAGAGTGGAGAGAGAGTGGAGAGAGAGAGTGGGAAGACAGTGGAGAGAGAGACACTGGAGAGAGAGACACTGGAGAGAGAGATAGTGGAGAGAGAGTGGAGAGAGAGTGGTGAGATAGTGGAGAGAGAGTGGGTGGATAGAGAGAGAGTGGAGAGAGAGAGAGTGGAGAGAGAGAGAGTAGAGAGAGAGAGTGGAGAGAGAGAGTGGAGAGAGAGAGTGGAGAGAGAGAGTAGAGAGAGTGGAGAGAGAGAGTAGAGAGAGTGGAGAGAGAGTGGAGAGAGAGTGGAGAGAGAGTGGAGAGAGAGAGTGGAGATAGAGTAGAGAGAGAGAGAGAGAGAGAGAGGAGAGAGAGTGGAGAGAGAGAGAGTGGAGTGAGAGAGTGGAGGGAGAGAGAGTGGAGAGAATAGACAGAGTGGTGAGAGAGAGGGGGAGAGAGAGGGGAGAGAGTGAGGGGAGAGAGAGGGAGAGAGAGAGTTTAGAGAGTGAGTGGAGAGAGTGGAGAGAGAGGAGAGAGAGGAGAGAGTGGAGAGAGAGAAGAGAGAGAGAGAGTGGAAAGGGTGGAGAGTGAGAGAGAGAGTGGAGAAAGAGAGTGGAGATAGAGAGAGTGGAGAGAGAGTAGAGAGAGAGAGTGGAGAGAGAGAGAGAGAGTGGAGAGAGGAGAGAGAGTGGGGAGAGAGATAGTAGAGAGAGTGGAGAGAGAGAGTAGAGAGAGTGGAGAGAGAGTGGAGAGAGAGTAGAGAGAGTAGAGAGAGAGTAGTGAGAGTAGAGAGAGAGTAGAGAGAGTGGAGAGAGAGTAGAGGGAGAGTGGAGGGAGACAGTGGAGAGAGAGTGGAAAGAGAGTGGAGAGAGGAGAGAGAGTGGAAAGAGAGAGAGGGGAGAGAGAGAGGGGAGAGAGAGGGTGTAGAGAGAGAGTGGAGAGAGAGAGCGGAGAGAGAGAGAGTGGAGAGAGAGAGAGTGGAGAGAGGAGAGTGGAGAGAGAGAGTAGAGGGAGTGGAGAGAAAGAGAGTAGAGAGAGTGGAGAGAGAGAGTAGAGAGAGTGTAGAGAGAGTGTTAGAGAGATTGGAGAGAGGTAGAGAGAGTGGAGAGAGAGTAGAGAGAGTGGAGAGAGAGTAGAGAGAGTGGAGGGAGAGTAGATATAGAGAAGGGAGAGTAGAGAGAGAGAAGGGGAGAGAGAGAAGAGAGAGAGTGGAGGAGACAGTGGAGAGAGAGTGGAGAGAGAGTAGAGAGAATGAAAGACAGCGGAGAGAGAGACAGTGGAGAGAGAGTGGAGAGAGAGTGAAGAGAGAGTGGAGAGAGTGAGTGGAGCGAAAGAGTGGAGAAAAAGTGAAGAGAGAGTGGAGAGAGAGTGGAGAGAGAGATAGTGGAGATAGAGTGGAGAGAGAGAGTGGAGAGAGAGAGAGTGGAGAGAGAGAGTGGAGAGAGAGAGTGGAGAGAGAAAGAGTGGAGAGAGAGTGGGAGAGAGAGTGGAGAGATAGAGTAGAGAGAGAGGAGAGAGGAGAGAGAGTGGAAAGAGAGAGAGATAGAGGGGAGAGAGAGAGGGGAGAGAGGGGGTGTAGAGAGAGAGTGGAGAGAGTGGAGAGAGAGAAGAGAGAGAGAGTGGAGAGGGTAGAGAGAAAGAGTGGAGAGAGAGAGTGGAGAAAGAGAGTGGAGAGAGAGAGAGAGTGGAGAGAGAGTGGAGAGAGAGAGTGGAGGGAGAGTGGAGAGAGTGGAGAGAGAGAGAGAGAGAGAGAGAGAGAGAGAGAGAGAGAGAGAGAGAGGGGAGAGAGCGAGAGAGAGAGAGAGAGAGAGTGGAGAGACAGTAGAGAGAGATAGACAGTGGAGAGAGTGAGAGATAGTGGAGAGAGAGTGGAGGGAGAGTGGTGAGAGAGTGGAGAGAGAGTGGGTGGATAGAGAGAGAGTGGAGAGAGCGAGTGGAGAGAGAGAGAGAGTGGAGAGAGAGAGAGCAGAGAGAGAATGGAGAGAGAGAGAGAGAGTGGAGAGAGAGCGTAGAGAGAGAGAGTAGAGAGAGTAGAGAGAGAGAGTAGAGAGAGTGGAGAGAGAGAGAGTGGAGATAGAGTAGAGAGAGAGAGAGAGAAGAGAGAGAGTGGAGAGCAAGAGAGTAGAGTGAGAGAGTGGAGAGAGAGAGAGTGGGGAGAGAGAGTGGAGAGAGAGGAGAGAGTAGACAGAGTAGAGAGAGAGAGAGAGGGGAAAGAGAGAGGGGAGAGGGAGAGGGGAGAGAGAGGGGAGAGAGAAAGTGGAGAGAGAGAGTGGGGAGAGAGAGTGGAGAGAGAGGAGAGAGGAGAGAGTGGAGAGAGTGGAGAGAGAGAAGAGAGAGAGAGTGGAGAGGGTGGGGAGAGAGAGTGGAGAGAGAGTGGAGAGAGAGAGTTGAGAAAGAGAGTGGAGAGAGAGAGTGGAGAGAGAGTGGAGAGAGAGAGTGGAGAGAGAGAGAGGAGAGAGAGAGAGTGGAGAGAGGAGAGAGAGTGGAGAGAGATAGTAGAGAGAGTGGAGAGAGAGAGTGGAGAGAGAGTGGAGAGAGAGTAGAGAGAGTAGAGAGAGAGAGTAAAGAGAGTGGAGAGAGAGTAGAGAGAGTGGAGGGAGAGTAGAGAGAGAGAAGGGAGAGAGAGAGTGGAGAGCGAGTGGAGGGAGACAGTGGAGAGAGAGTGGAGAGAGAGTGGAGGGAGAGTGGAGGGAGACAATGGAGAGAGAGTGGAGAGAGAGAGTGGAGAGAGAGAGTGGAGAGGGAGAGAGAGAGATAGGAGAGACAGAGGAGAGACAGTGGAGAGAGAGACAGTGGAGAGAGATAGTGGAGCGAGAGTGGAGAGAGAGGGGTGAGAGAGTGGAGAGAGAGTGAGTGGATAGAGAGAGAGTGGAGAGAGAGAGTGGAGAGAGAGAGAGTGGAGAGAGAGAGCAGAGAGAGGGAGAGTGGAGAGAGAGAGTGGAGAGAGAGAGTAGAGAGAGTGGAGAGAGAGAGTAGAGAGAGTGGAGAGAGAGTGGAAAGAGAGTGGAGAGAGAGTGGAGAGAGAGAGAGTGGAGATAGAGTGGAGAGAGAGAGAGAGTGGAGAGAGAGTGGAGAGAGAGAGTGGAGAGAGAGAGTGGAGAGAGATGAGAGAGGAGAGAAAGTGGAGAGAGAGTGAGAGAGGGGAGAGAGAGAGGAGAGAGAGTGAGTGTAGAGAGAGAGTGGAGAGAGAGAGTAGAGAGAGAGGAGAGAGAGGAGAGAGTGGAGAGAGTGGAGAGAGAGAAGAGAGAGAATAGAGAGAGAGTGGAGAGGGTGGAGAGAGAGAGTGGAGAGAGAGAGAGATAGTGGAGAAAGAGAGTGGAGAGAGAGAGAGTGGAGAGAGAGTGGAGAGAGAGTGGAGAGAGAGAGTGGAGAGAGAGGAGAGAGAGAGAGTGGAGAGAGGAGAGAGAGTAGAGCGAGAGAGTAGAGAGAGTGGAGAGAGAGAGGGTAGAGAGAGTGAAGAGAGAGTAGAGAGAGTGGAGAGAGAGTAGAGAGAGTGGAGGGAGAGTAGAGAGAGACGGGAGAGAGAGAGGGAGAGAGAGTGGAGGGAGAGTGGAGGGAGACAGTGGAGAGAGAGTGGAGGGAGAGTGGAGGGAGACAGTGGAAAGAGAGTGGAGAGAGAGTGGAGAGAGTGAGAAACAGTGGAGAGAGAGATAGTGGAGAGAGAGACAGTGGACAGAGAGTGGGGAGAGAGTGGAGAGAGAGAGGAGAGAGAGAGTGGAGAGGGAGTGCAGAGAGAGTGGAGAGAGAGTGGAGAGAGAGTAGAGAGAGAGAGAGTGGAGAGAGAGTGGAGAGAGAGAGTGGAGAGAGAGAGTGGAGATAGAGAGAGTGGACAGAGAGAGAGTGGATAGAGAGTGGAGAGAGAGGAGAGAGTAGAGAGAGTGGAGAGAGAGTGTAGAGAGACTGGAGAGAGTGGAGAGAGAGTAAAGAGAGAGAAGGGAGAGTAGAGAGAGAGAAGGGAGAGAGAGAGTGGAGGGAGAGAAGAGAGAGTGAGAGACAGTGGAGAGACAGTGGCGAAAGAGATAGTGGAGATACAGTGGAGACAGAGTGGAGAGAGAGTGGAGAGAGAGTATTTATTTATTTTAAGAATTTATAAAGCGCGACTGTCACCATTGCAGGCATCCTGGCGCTAACAGAACCCAGAGAGAGGCGAGAAAGCAAAAACCGGGGGAGAGGCTAGCCAGGGAAAAGCCAGGTTTTCACCTTTTTTCTAAACTGCAGGAGTTCGTTGATGGCCCTAATCTCGATGGGGAGAGTGTTCCAGAGTCTAGCGGCAGTCACCTCGAAGGATCTACCTCCAGCTCTGACCTTCCTAAATCTGGGAACAACCACCAGTTTAGCATCAGATGAGCGAAGCTGTCTGATAGGGGCATACCAAACAAACTTGGATCTTAGAGGGGCTGGACCGCACCCGTGGAGAGCTCTAAAAACTATACAAAGGGCCTTAAATTGGATCCTCTGTCTAAGAGGAAGCCAGTGTAGTTTTGCCAGGGCAGATGGTCCATGAGATCTTCTCGGCAGCCCCAAGGCCAATTTAGCAGCCGCAGATTGGACCCTTTGGAGCCTATCCAGTAAATACTCAGGGGACCCGAGCAGGAGGGCATTACAGTAGTCCAGCCTGCTCAGGATAGTACATCTAACCACTTGGGCGCGAGCATGGAGGGGTAAGAGGGGCAGAACCTTCCTAAGTGAGCGAAGGATGGCAAAGCAACAAGCCGATGTTTTCTTTACATGGGTTTCCATGCTGAGCCCATGGTTCAGCATGACCCCTAGGTTGCGGACAGAATCCGCAGGCCGTACGTTGGAGCCAGATTCCGGGGGCCAGAAATTGTTAAGAAATGGACGAGGGATCCTCGTTCCAGCGCTGAAGAGCACTTCGGTTTTCCCGACGTTAAACTGAAGTGCATTGGCTTTTAACCAGCTCGATGTCTTCCGTAGACAGTTGTGTAGGACCTCCACAGCGATAGAATCCT
Organism: Lissotriton helveticus; assembly: GCF_964261635.1. NCBI lineage: Eukaryota > Metazoa > Chordata > Amphibia > Caudata > Salamandridae > Lissotriton > Lissotriton helveticus. The sequence continues at coordinate 569,464,109 of NC_136063.1, forward strand.
CTCCTTCCAAGGAGAGGATCATCTGCGTGTCATCGGCATAATTAACAATTTTAATGCCGAATCCTTTAATAAGCGAGATTAGTGGCCTAAGGTATACATTAAAAAGAATTGGGCTGATGGCAGAGCCCTGAGGAACTCCATGCAATACTGGGGAAAAGGATGGAGTAGAGAGAGTGAGACAGTGGAGAGACAGTGGAGGGAGAGACAGTGGAGGGAGAGACAGTGGAGGGAGAGACAGTGGAGAGAGAGAAAGTGGAGAGACAGTGGAGAGACAGTGGAGAGACAGTGGAGAGAGAGTAGAGAGAGTGAGACAGTGGAGAGACAGTGGATCGAGAGACAGTGGAGAGACAGACAGTGGAGGGAGAGACAGTGGAGAGAGAGTGGAGAGAGAGAGAGACAGTGGAGATAGAGTGGACAGAGGTGAGACAGAGAATGGAGAGAGAGATAGAGTGGAGAGAGAGTAGAAACTGACTGACTCAGAGACCGAATACTGACTGACGGAGAGACTGACTGGCTGAGAAACTGACAGAGAGAGAGAGACTGACTGACTGAGGGAGACTGACTGACTGACTGGCAGAAAGAGAGAGATAGAGAGACTGACAGAGAGAGAGAGACCGATGACTGACAGACTGACTGACTGACAGACTGACTGACTGAGAGAGACTGAATGACAGAGAGAGAGAGACTGACTCACTGAGAGAGAGAGAGACTGACTCATTGGGAGAGAGGGAGAGAGAGAGAGAGACTGTGATGGAATTGGGGTCACAGTGTGTATGAAGCTATGCAATGCCTCTTAAGATTGCTATTGTCTACTAATAAAAATGTATTATCAAAATGTGCTCTTTGTAGTTACATCTGCTTTTGAAATACTGTATTGTCGCTTTGTCTAATGTTTTAAAACGGAAACGAGAAGGAGCAGTGGATGCACTTTTGTCAAAACTGAACGATGAGTGGGCCCGATGTTGTACATCATGACAGGAGTCTGCATCAGGAAACTCACCTAACATTGGGCAAACTTCCCCGGCCTACTGATGGCAGGGACCCTGTAATGAATGAACCACCACCTATGATAGCCTGCTCGCAGACTAAGCCCAACCTTTGACTCCACCATCCAGTGTTACTTATAACGGCTGGATTGGTGACAGTGGCGTAACAATAGCCCCGCATCCCCTGCAGTATGGTGGGTCACTGGCCTGAGAGCTTTAGACTGGCACGGAGGATGGGAGGGGGCCCCCTACATGTAGTTTGCAGGGGGGCCCCCTCAAGTTTCGTTACGCCACTGGTGCGAATATAAGGAGCATATTCAAATATGTGTTCTGACATTAAAATGTTCGTTTGACTGATGTTTGTGATATGTGTATTGTACAATGCATAGGTTTTAACGTTCGGCAAATATAGTACTTTTAAGAAAGTTGGGAGGACTGACTGACGTTTGTGGTTAGCCTCAGTACCTTCTGAAACTGATTCCATAAGCTAGAGGGCGAGGGTTTATGTTGATGTTTTGTTTATTTTTCAAACATCAGATCTAATGAGAAAATGACCAATAACATGTTGGGGGAAGTGCATTGACTCAGTGTTTTTTGTACCAAAGGGGGAAATCTGCAGGTTGCAAATCTAGGTAAGCCCTTAAAATGGTGGCAACGTAGGCCATCAGGTTATGTGCCGTGTCAGGTGGGCTACAGCTAAATCTGATTAGCATGAGAATGTCCACAGAGATTAATAAGGGACATTAGGATGTCCACACGGGATTTACGGAGGTTTGTTTTTTTCATCTGCGCTTTAAGGTTACAATGGCTACTGACTACCTAACAGGGGCCTAACACAAGCCCCCGCTACCCCCGTAGTTCAGGGGGCCCCAGCCTGGAAAAGGCCCCTCATCGATCTCTAAACATGGGCGAAAAAGCATTCACAGACCGAGCGCAGTCTCAGCCTGTTAGTTTGAATACAAGCTGCTTCCAGCCAGGGGAGTCCATGAAGGGCAATCACAAAGTATAGGCAACAATGTTACCAAATAATTGTTGCAAACTGAGAGGCATTCTGGCCTCTGTGTCTGTGACTTAGCACATCAGGAGAGAGGAAAATTAATTGGCCAGAGAGGGACAGGGAGGAGTAAATGTTGTTCTGTTGTTAATATTACTCGGTGTCGGTCCACTTGTGATATAACCGGTGCTAAAACATGCAGTAATAATATGCATGTGATAGTATCACGTTTAATCCCCACCGAGACCAGGAAGACGGTCACCCAGGCCCTCGTCACCAGCCGTCTGGACTACGGCAACGCCCTCTATGCCGGAACCACCGCCAAGCTCCACAGGAGACTCCAGCGGATCCAGAACGCCTCAGCAAGACTCATCCTCGACATCCCCCGGCACAGCCACATCTCCGGACACCTGAGAGACCTGCACTGGCTCCTGGTCAACAAGAGAATCACCTTCCGTCTCCTCACCCTCGCTCACAAAGCCCTACACCACCAAGGACCAAGATACCTCAACAGCCGCCTCAACTTCTACACTCCCACCCGCCAGCTTCGATCGACCAGCCACGCCCTCGCCGCCATCCCCCGCATCCGAAGAGCCACAACAGGAGGAAGGTCCTTCTCCTACCTGGCCGCCAAGACTTGGAACTCCCTCCCAACCCACCTCCGCCTGACCCAAGACCACCTCGCCTTCAGGAAGCAGCTCAAGACCTGGCTGTTCGAGCAGTAGCGGACCCCCCCTCCCCAGCGCCTTGAGACCCTCTGGGTGAGTAGTGCGCTATATAAATGCTTGATTGATTGATTGATTAGCTCTATACTTGTGTAATGTTGAAATTCAGGAATATCACTGTATTCTTTAAATATATTGCACCAGTTTCAAAATGAGGGGGTTACAGTTACGTGCCAATCTCTGACCAGGTGCTCAATCTACTAACTAATCTGGGGTGGATCAGGCTAAATTTATTTCCAACACCGCATGAGGCAAAATAACTCCTGGCACCTTGAGTAGTGCAGGAGCTGCAGGAGAGACCACAGAGCCCACGCCTCCTGGACTGAAACTTGACAATCTCACAACCCAGGCCAAGGGTGGATCGCAGGGCCCAGCAACCTCTGCGGGACTGGGTGACCCCAAAGCCTTCAGGGGTCCCCCAACCTTTTATGGGGCCCCATTTCAGCCCATGGCCAATGAATATCCGGGAGACATGGGGGAGCCAAGGGCCCCTCGAAACATTTTGCAGGTGGGCCCCGTCATTTTGTGTTAGGCCACTGCTACCTAAAAGTATTATTTGAATCTACTGACATGCAATATGACTGTTCTGCTATTTTGGTGACTATAAAAAATGTTGCTAGGCGTAAACTATTGCGTATTCCTAAAATGGGGTTCGCTTGCAAATCAGTAAGCAAGTTGTCAAGTTTGTTTCAAACCTCTTGATGAAAGCTTGCATGAGCAGCAATATGGGAAAATGATTGTGCAGCTTTTTTTCAAAACGGGTGCTCAACACAAAACACCTCAACAATGTTCTGCTAATTATGCACATAATTATTTTGGCTGGGTTGCTTCTAAGGTATATTTTTCATTTTGCAAGACGCAAGAAAAGGAAACTTTGCGTTTGCACCTTGTAGTCATCTTATTAACGATACCTTGTTAGATAAGTGATGTCATGGGAAGAGTTAAACACAAATTGATGGTTGGCTGGAACTCCGCTGTCAGTCTTAAATACAGTTGACACAGATATTTGTGTTATTGAATTGCAGGTCTCACTAAAGTGGCAATCTTGGGGCGGACCTGAAAGTTAAAAAAAACGAACATGTGATGGCATAATTGAATGCCTCCTAGACAGAGGTAATATTGTTGGGTATCAAGAAACTGCCCAATTTTTTTTTCTTAGTCCTTCTCTAAGACCCTACATTTTGGAAAACAAATGTAATCGAGGGAAAATGTTAATGATCTGTGAGTATGATTAGACAGTGAGCTACATCTATCCTCCCATACTCAAGCTTTCACAAAGGTTTCCACCTTTCATAATCAATCAATCAATCAATCAATCAATCAATCAATCAATCAATCAATCAGTCATTTGTAAAGTGCACTACATACCCGCGAGGGTCTCAAGGTGCTGGGGGGAGGGGCCGCAACTGATCGAACAACCAGGTCTTGAGCATCCTCCTGAAGGTCAGCAGGTCTTGGGTCTGTCGTAGGCTCAGTGGGAGGGTGATTCATGTCTTGGCGGCGAGGTGGGAGAAGGATCTCCCGCCGGTGGTTGTTCTTCGGATGCGCGGGACGGTGGCGAGTGAGAGGTCGGCAGATCGTAGCTGGTGCTTGGGGCTGTAGAAGGAGAGCCGTCTGTTCAGTAGGCTGGGCCGGTCTTGTGGAGTGCCTTGTGTGCATGGATAAGGAGCTTGAAGGATATCCTCTTGCTGACAGGGAGCCAGTGCAGGTCCCCAAGGTGGGGGGTGATGTGGCTGTGGCATGGTACGTCGAGGATCAGTCGTGCCGGGGCATTTTGGATGCATTGTAGTCGTTTGATGAGCTTGGTCGGGGCTCCCGTGTAGAGGGCGTTTCGGTAGTTGAGTCTGCTGCTGATGAGGGCCTGGGTGACTGTCTTTTTTGTATCTTTCGGGATCCATCTGTAGATCTTGCGGAGCATGCAGAGGCTGTTAAAGCTGGAGGAGGAGACGGCATTGACCTGCTTGGTCATTCAGAGCGTTGAGTCGAGGATGATTCACAGGTTGCTGAGGTTGATCTCAGCATGTTACAGCTCTCTAGGAAGGATGCGGGCTCAAGGGAGAGATTGATGACATTGCGCAGGTGGGGTGCAATGGAGCTGCTTGCTTTGTTGAAGACATGGTGCGGGAAGGGATCTGACGGAGAGCCGGAGTGGATTGTGTTCATGGTCTTGATGGTGTCATCTGTGCACAAGCTGGCCCAGGCTAGCAGGGGGTCGTGGTTGATGGTGTGTGGAGGGTCTGTGGTGTTGCTATCTGTTGGGTCTGTCTGGGTGTTGAAGCTGTCGTGGATGTCTGCTATCTTGCGGTGGAAGAAGGTGGCGAGGGAGTCGCACAGGGATTGTGATGGCGGGATGTCATTGGTGTTGGAGCTGTGGTTGGAGAGTTCCTTCATGATGTTGATTAGCTCCTTGCTATTGTGTGCATTTTTGTCGAGGTGGTCTTTGAAAGAGGTTCTCTTGCCAGCCCTGATGAGGTGGTGGTGGTTGCGGATGGCGTCCTTGTGTGCTGCGCGGTTTTCCGGAGTTTGTTCTCTTTGTCATTTCTTCAGTTTCCGGCAGGCTTGCTTGGAGGCTAGGAGTTCTGGGGTGAACCAGCTGGCCCTCGTGCTGGTGTCTCTGTAGGAGGTTTCTTCAGCGGGGCGAGGGTGTTGGCGCAAGCTTCAATCCAGCGTCTGAGGCTGTGGGCAGCGTCGCCAGTGTTGGAGTGTTTGGTGGGTGGGCTGAGAGCGAGGTTTGCATGTAGTTGGTCTTTGGTGATTTTGTTCCAGCAGCGGCTGGGGATCTGTTGGGTGCGGTGGTGTGTGGTGGGTTTCTGGAAGGTGAAGTGGATGCAGCGGTGGTCAGTCCAGAGGAGTTCGGTGGTGTGGCTGACGGAGATGTGCGGGCTTGAGGAGAAGACGGGGTTGAGCATGTGGCCGGCGTAGTGGGTGGGCGTTGTGATGAGTAGCTTTAGTCCAAGGTTGGCGAGGTTATCGATCAGGGTTGTGGAGTTGTTGTTGTTGTTGTTCTCAAGGTCAAAGTTCAGGTCTCTGAGGAGGATGTAGTCGGTGGAGGTCAGGGCATGCGTGCTGATGAAGTCGGCGATGGAGCCGCTGAACTGGAAGCGGGGTCCGGGGAGTCGGTAGACGAGGGAGCTGCTGAGGGTGGAGTTGGGGTTTGTGTGGATCTGGAAGAACATGTGTTCGGCGGTGCTGAGTGCGTCATCGGTGCTAGTCGAGACCCTGATGCTGTTCTTGTGGAGGATGGTGATTCCTCCTCCGACTCCGTTGGTGTGGTCTTTGCGGGTGATCTTGTAGCTGTCTGGGATGGCTATGGCGATGTCGGGTGCGGAGGAGTCGTTCAACCAGGTCTCTGTCAGGAAGGCGATGTCCAGGGATGTTGTGTCGAGCAGGTCCCAGAGCTCAAAGGCGTGTTTGCGCGCGGACTGGGTGTTCAGTAGTATGCATCGCAGGTGGGTGAGGTCATTTTTTGTGGGTGGTTTGTCAGTTCTGAGGCTGGTGTAGCTGCCGTTCGGGCAGGTGAAGGGACCGTGTGTGCATTTCGGGGCGGCCTTGAAGCAGGTGTGAGTCCGTCCGGGGTTGAGGGCGTGGAGTGTGCTGGCATCATAGTGGCGGCAGTCGTCGTGGCGGGAGCGGGGGCCAGGGGTTCTGGCGCTGGGCACGGTCCAGGCATGGACAGGCACAGACGGGTTTGCCTTAGGCGTGCCCGTGCAGTGGCTGGCATAGATGGGGAGGTGGGAGGGAGGAGCAGCTGGGAGGCGGGAGGCGGGGGCAGTGAATGGGCAGTGGGCAGTCAGGGGGGCGAGACGTTGGGGACACAGCAGCGGGGGCGGTGAGGGATGACAGAGGGAACAGAAGGTAAAAGGGCACAGAATTGGGCAAAAGGGCCCTATTTTAATGGTAGTTCAGGTCAATGTGCAACCGAACCTGTATAACAAAGCAGAGGCCAAGGTTATCATTAATGTGCATATTGCTGGGTCAGTAAAAATTCAAAAGGGTACTCAGCAGGGGTGCCCTATGTCCCTGGTTTTATGTGCACTATTTATTGAAACAGGCTTTGCAGATACAACAGAACCTCCAAATTAAGGCACCTATACTAGAGGCGCCAAAGCTCAGACTGTTTGCAGATGATTTAATTCTGTATTTGGCATCAGATCCTCAACACATTATGATTACTTTCAACACAATTAGAACCTTTTTAGAACTAGGGAGCTATAGGATTAACCATGAAAAATCAGAAATATTATTGTTCCGATGAGGTTTTGCAGAGCGATCTGCGATTACAGGCTTCCAAATCTGCTCCAATTTAATATTTGAGAATCTTTGTTTCGCATGATTTTTCACAACTCTTCTGACTTAATTATGTGCAGATATTAATCAAAGCCAAGAATATTCTGAGAAATTGACAGCCATTAACATTCTCCACAATTGGGAGAACCGGTCTGATAAAAATTGTGATATGTCCACTATTTATATTAATTTTTTCAAATGTTTTAAATAAAGTTCCTTAAAGGTATTTTCTGGAAATGGACTAGATATTTCACAAATTTGTACGTCTAGGCAAGAAAGCTGTAGCAAGCTAGAAACTTTACAGTTGAGTTTGGAAGAGGGTGGTCTCGGGTCCCCACATATTAAAGAATTCTTCCAAGTGGCATTTATGGGTTGGTGTGGCTGTGCAGTTATGTTACAAGGCCATGGAATACATTTTTACCTTCAACAAATGCTACTAGAAAACATCATCCAGTTAGTACCATTTATTGAGATCCCCAGACTACCCACACATCATAGATATAAGGTCCTGTATGTAATTTTACAAAGATTTACACAAATGAAGGAAGAACAGCAATTCACCTGGATGCGCCAGATATTCTGATAAGATGTTGCGATGTCCTAAGGCTCCAGTTTGGTATACAGACTATAAAGAGCTGGGAAAGGATAGGGGTCTATCAAGTAAAGGATCTAATGATTGAGGAGAATTTGAAGACCTGAGATCAATTAATATTAGGGAAAATAGAACTCCCCCGTCGCTATTACTCTCCACCCACATCAATGAAGTGCACTGAAATGATAAAGTGTTTCGGTGTTTCTGACTTGAGAGTTGTCATCTTATGGAACATGTGAAAGGGTGTAATTCAGTGCTTCCTTGGCCTATTGAATAATAAAACAATTAATCAATATGGTCTCAAGCACTGAGATTTTTCTTGTGTTTGCTAATAAAGTCAATCCATAGCATTACATTACACTACATTACATACTCATAAAAGATGTAATAAGTTAATTTAATGCAAAAATTACTTACAATTGTTTAATAAGTAGAATGCATACAAAACAATCATAAATGATTGTCAGTTTGATGACTGTTGCACAAGCTGGGGGTGTCATTTGATGCAGTTTTCTTCTATAATACATGCATCTTACATACAAACCAGGCCAGATTGTATGCCAACATAAAAGCCTAAAATCTTTAGAGTGTGTGTGTGACAGGTATATTGTTTAGAAAACGTAATTGTTTTCAGAGCTGCAAGTTGACATTAGTCATGCTTGCAAAACATAGAACTGGAAATGTTCTCCTCTCTGAAAACTGCAGAGCTACATGCAGTGTTTAGAGCTACAAGGTCATCTTGCCAGGTACAAATTAGAATTGGAAGAAAGCAGAATTAGCTATTGTAATAAATTGGGTTATTAGTTGAGAGGGATGTGAGCCCCATTCAAGAAATAAACACAATTCTTGTCAAGGCGAACCACAAAAATCACTAAATAATCCTCTGCTTAACACTCTGGTAGCTTGGCACCAAAGCAGTCAGGCTTATCTTAGAGGCAATGTATACATTTTTAATGCAGCACTCCAACAGTAATAAACTGAAAACACATAAAAAGAATAATCAAACAAGATGTTAAAAAAGGGATTATTTTATTAAAAAAAATAAAAAGGGATTATTTTAATAAATAAAATGTCATCAAAACAATACAAATACAATCAGTAGAGCCAGAGGTATGATTTCTTTACATTTACGGTAAAATAGCACCAAAAAGGCCTGATGCACTAACTGTTGGTATGTGGTCATGTTGGACTGGAACAAAGTCACAAGTTCAAGTTGATCATAATGGAGCACAGGCCATATACAGGACCAACTTCGGCCCACTGAGATTGTACCTTATATCCCTGGTGCAGGGGCTGCTCAGTGCTGCAATGGAAAGCTCTATGTGATGCTGCTTCGGGTCTGTCGAGACTCCAGTCAGGAGCTGCATGGTGCTGCAATGCAAGACCTTTGCATCGCCCTGCGTTTGATCTGGTGAAGCCATTGATCAGGAGCTGAGAGGTGCTGCTATGCAAGGGTCTGAGTCGATGTGCATCGCACTTCGTCCGAACCGGTAACATCTTTAGTTGAGCAGGAAGGAGTACACTCAAATTCCAGCCAAGAGTCCTTTGCCTGAAGGACAGTACGTGAAGGGTCAGGACTGGCTCCCACATAGGCCAGCGGAGGGGAACAGGTCACAATCAGTTTGGTCTGGTAAGCTGTGAAGTAAGAGAGGCCTCTGAAAGCGTGTTGTGTCCCTGTAGCTCATAACAGGAAGCCAGCCAACTGACCATTGGACTCACTTCTGGAAATCCTGGGTTTAAGGCAAGCAGTTCCAGTCTTCCTTTTTCATACAGCAGGGCAGTCCTTTTTCTGAATCTTCCACATGTCCAGCGGTGTTCTCCTGGGATGTTCTGTTAAGCGCCACAGAGCTGCGTTGCAGAGAGGTGTAAAAAGGGGTGTGGCCTCTGAACACATGACCTGTCTGCAACACAGCTCCCTGGCGCATACTGGAGATACCTGTTGGTGTAGTTGGCCCTCAGGGACCCTCAGTTTTGAAAGAGAATTAATGCCCCAACTTACAACTCGCCATGGGGCGCGTTTGCACAATGGTGAAAGAAGGGGCGTGGCCTGAAGTGACATGTCTGCAAACACGCCCTGTTGCACATTTTAAGTTGGAGAATTAATTCCTCCTCAATCCTGAGGGACCGAGTGGGCCAACTAGGCCACCAGGTACCTCCAGTATGCGCCAGAAAGCTGCGCTGCAGAGAGGTGTTCAGAGCCCACGCCCCTTTTTACAACACTCTGCAATGCAGCTCCGTGGCGCTTACTGGAGCTACCTGGTGGGCTAGTTGGCCCCCAGGGACCTTCAGAATTGATGGGGAATTATTTCCCCAACAAAAAACGCGCCACATGGCGAGTTTGCACACGTCACCTCAAGCCCCGTCCCCTCCCTTTCCCACTGTGTAAACACGCCCTGTGGCCGTTTTAAGTTGGGAGATTAAGTCCCCTTGAATCCTGAGGGTCCCTGGGGTCCAACTAGCCCACTAGGTACCGCCAGTAAGCGCCACAGAGCTGCGTTGCACATAGGTGTAAAAAGGGGCATGGCCTGGACTACCTCCCTGCAACGCAGCGCAGCGGAGGTTACTGGAAGCAACTGGTGGGCTAGTTGGCCCCCAGGGGCCCTCAGAATTGAAGGGGAATTATTTTTCCAACTTAAAACGCGCCACAGGACGTGTTTGCACATGTCACCTCAGGCTCTGTCCCCTCCCTTCCCCACTGTGTAAACACGACCTGTGGCCATTTTAAGTTGGGAGACTAAGTCCCCTTGAATCCTGAGGGTCCCTAGGGTCAAATTAGCCCACTAGGTACCTCCAGTAAGCGCCATTGCAAAGAGGTCTAAAAAGTGGCACGGCCTGCACCACCTCTCTCCAAACGCAGCGCAGTGGCACTTCCTGGAAGCACCTGGTGGGCTAGTTGGCCCCCAGGGTCCCTCTAGATGGAAGGGGAATTACTTCCCCAACTTAAAACGCGCCACATGGTGTGTTTGCACACGTCACCTCAGGCCCCATCCCCTCACTTCACCACTGTGTAAACATGCCCTGTGGCCGTTCTAACTTGAGAGAGTAAGTCACCTTGAATCCTAAGGGTCCCTAGGATCAAATTAGCCCACTAGGTACCTCCAGTAAGCACCACAAAGCTGTGTTGCAGAGAGGTGTAAAAAGGGGAGTGGCCTCCGAACACCTGTCTGCAACGCAGCTCCCTGGCACATACTGGAGATACCTGTTGGTGTAGTTGGCCCTCAGAGATCCTCAGTTGTGAAAGAGAATTAATGCCCCAACTTACAACTCGCCATGGGGCGCGTTTGCACAATGGTGAAGGAAAGGGGCATGGCCTGAGGTGACATGTCTGCAAACATGCCCTGTGGCGCATTTTAAGTTGGAGAATTAATTCCTCCTCAATTCTGAGGGTCCCAGTGGGCCAACTAGCCCACCAGATACCTCCAGTATGCGCCGGAAAGCTGCGCTGCAGAGAGGTGTTCAGAGGCCACGCCCCTTTTTACAACATTCTGCAACGCAGCTCCGCGGCGCTTACTGGAGCTACCTGGTGGGCTAGTTCTCCCCCAGGGACCCTCAGGATTGAAGAGGTATTAATTCCTCAACTTAAAATGCGCCACAGGGCGTGTTTGTACACATGTCACCTCAGGCCCCGCTCCCTCCTTTCACCACTGTGCAAACGCACCCGTGGCGCGTTTTAAGTTGAGGAAATAACTCCCCTTGAATCCTGAGGGTCCCTGGGGTGAAACTAGCCCACCAGCTACCTCCATTAAGCGCCACAGAGCTGCGTTGCAGAGAGGTGCAAAAAGGGGCATGGCCTCAGAACACCTCTCTGCAACACAGCCCCCTGGTGCATACTGAAGGTTCCTGGTGGGCTAGTTTCCCCCCAGGGACCCCCAGTATTTAAGGGGAATTCGTTCCCCATCTGCAAACGTGCCCCCAGATTGCTGCAAGGAGGGGGCGTGGTCTCCAGCGCAATGCCGGTCTTTTATTTATTTATTTTTTAAGAAGGGGGGCTGTGTGGCCCCCCTTCTTTTTATAGTTTATTGGCCCTGGGGACCCCATCCCTCAGCGCCTGCCCCCTCATTTTTATTTTTTTAATAAAAAAAGTTGAAAGGGGGCTGCGTGGCCCCCCTCCTGAGGCCTTAATCGGCCCCGGGGACCTCATCCCCCGGGGCATGGCCTTTTTTTAATTTTAATTCTTTTGGAGGGGGGCTGCGTTGTCCCCCTCCCGGGCCACTTGTAGCCCCGGGGACCCCATCCCCCGGGGCTGGCCCTCTTTGTTGGGAACCTTGGGGGGTCCCCAATACCCCCACGGTCCCGCCAGCTCCCCGCGTTCCTCGGGAGCTGCCATTGCTTTTGCACATGGGAAGCTGCTAAGATGCAGCTTCCCGTGTGGAAAAGCAATTTGGTTTGCATTTTGAAAGAGAGAGCAGGTTTCCTGCTCTCTCTTTCTAAATCCAAACCAAGTTTGCTATGGCAGGGCAGGAGGCGCGAGGCTCCCGCCCTGCCATAGCAAACTACAGTGTCCCTGGGGTGGGCACCCCGGGACACTGCAGGAGCCGGCCCTGGAGGGTGGCGGTCAACAGGGTCATCAAGGGCTCCAGGAGGGGGCTGCGCGGCCCCCTCCCAACATTTCCAAAGCTCCGGGGAGGTGGTGGTCCCCAGGGCTGGGGGTCCATCACGGACACCCCTATTTTTAATATGTAGAGCCCTTGGGAGGTGGCGGTCCCCAGGGCATGTGGGGGGGCTCGAGCCCACCCTCACAGGATATTTTTTTTAAACACAAGCCCAGGGTGTGGTGGTCCCTGGGGCTTGGGGGGTCTTTGAGCCCCCCCACCCATTCAGTTTAGAAGCCCTGGGGGGTGGCGGTCCCTGGGGCTGGGAGGGCTGTGAGCCCCCGCACATATTTTCATAAAGCTCTGGGGGGTGGCGGTCCCCACGGCTTGGGGGGCCTTTGAGCCGCACCACCCATTTATTTTAGAAGCCCCGGTGGTGGCGGTCCCCGGGGCTGGGGAGGGCTGTGAGCCCCCCGCACATATTTTTTAAAAGCACCGGGGGTGGGAGTCCCCTGGGCAGGGGGGCCGTATAACAATTGCACCTGGGACTTAGCCGACCCGGGAGCTAAATATAAACAAAGCACGGGAGCCCGCAGTTCCTTTTTTAGGTCTCGCTGAACCAGCGCATACGCTGCTCGGAGAGACATTTAGTAGGTGAGTTTTCAAAGTGCTACTGGCTGGCCTAGCACTTGCGTTCACGCGAGCGTGCACGCGCGCAGCCGCCATCTGTCTTCTCTGTCACGGGTCATTAAGTTGCTTGTCCACTCAAGCCTTGCGCACGATCACTTTCACTCACTTTCACTTTTGCCACTCGCATCGGACTTCAAGCCTCAATGCTTGTTCTTGAGCGCCACTACTCCGAGTGTGACTAGAACAGAATCGATCTTCCATGGTTTTGGGTTGGTTTGCAAGACGTCTTGCTGCTGAATGAGGTGCTGTGGTCAACCGTTGCATTTTCCCGCATGGTGTGTTTAAGGGAGGGCTTCTTGACAACGTCAGAGCGGTTGTCCTGGTTCTCATTATGTAGGGGCCGGCAGTGGGCAGACACTTACTTCGCTGTGTACGGCAGTGCTCCGCAGCCTTGTAGAGTTAGCAACAGATGATTTTTTGTTTTGGGCTCTACGGACCACAGCACAATCGCCCTTCCCTGTTTTTGTAATTTGAACAGGGCAGTGAGCTCCGTGGTTGCTTGAATGCATTTTCGTGTGTGCTTTCTGAAGGAGACGGTGCTGTGATCTGGAGCGGGTGTTTCATGTCTGACCAGACTGTTGTTTTCTCTCATTTGTTTCCAGTCAGGGAGCCCTGTCGTCCTCCCACGCAACCATCAAGAGAAGTAAGCCTTTCCATTTTACTCCTATCTGTTGTTTAATGCTGAGCACTCTCTGTTATTATGCTCACTTTGTGAAAACTTTACACTTTATCGAGAAGTCATGAGGTTAACTTTGCACAGAGGCTCTTTTTAATCGTAATACACATGATCAGGGCTTTAAGTGGGATGAAAAAAGTTTGTGATATGGGGTGGGGGAGGGAGGTGTCTCTAAATGGTGTGTGGCCTATGTATGTAATGGCTTGGCTTAAATACACAAACTATATTTCTGTGATTTCCATAGTGTGCAACCCAACCGTAATTTAGTGCCTCTTGAATCTTTCTATTATTGCATCTAATTACACGAAAAGCCAAGTATTTGAGTGACCATGTCTTCCGAATACATTTTTGACCCACTTATTGGCACTGTGAGACACTCGCGCTGCCTTCAATCTCCACTTCGGAGCTCTCAGTCGTGGCCTATTATAAGAAGCTGTAGGCGACTCCGTTTTAAGTATGACGCGCGCTGCCTTCATTCTCCACTTCGGAGCTCCTAGTCGTGGCACAATTATAAGAAGCTGTACGCGACTCCGTTTAAAGTATGCATTACGCAAGAGTAATATGCTACAAAGGAAAAATTCATAAAATCACTCCCTGGAAATAAGGGAATGCAAGATTAAGAAAAACATGTGGAATATAGGCAGGAACTAAATCACTGACATGGATCACCTTAACGTTTTTAACGTTCATTGTTCTGGTGTCGATCAGTGTTTTCACCAGTAGAGTTAATAAAAATGTTATAGGGCCCATAGAAACCTATTTTAATGTTTTGTTTTTTAATTACTACCGGGTCTGAGACCCGCATGTGACATGGTAAGGTATGCCTTTTTGTTGTGTTTTTTGTAGTCGCCAGCGCTCTTGTAAATCGGAAACTAACATGGTTTGTATTTTGTTATGTTTGACAAAATCAGTAAAATTATGCTTTCTGTTGCAAAACAGCACTACTTTCGGAAAGAAGAAATGGATCAAAACAATACACACTTGTGATATGGCGTTACTGACAACTCATGCAAATGAGCGCCTCCGGGCAGTTTATGTAATCCGACCTAACCTGTTTTCGAAACTTGTAAGACTGTCTACTTATATGTGCAAGTATAGTCTTTTGCAAGCTATATGTATTTATTTATTTATTTATTTATTTATTTTATTTATTTTTTGCAATTTGTTAAGCGCAGCATATACCCGTGGGCGTCTTGGCGCTGATGAGATTCCCTAAATATCTATGGCAGCACACTAGATGATATATGCATTTATTGATCAAAGAGCCAAGTCTTTAGTCCCTTACGGAACTGAAGGAGTGAGGAGGACGTCTTGATGTATTGTGGCAGAGTGTTCCATAATTTGGAAGCTGCCACTGTGAAACGACGGTCTCCCCAGGAAGCTGTTTTGACACGGGGGACCACCAGTTGGTTCAAATTGGCCGATCGAAGCTGTCTGCCAGGTTTATAAGGCATCAGCATACTTTTGAAAGAAATTGGTCCTTGATCATGAAGTGTTTTATAGATTATGCAGAGTGATTTAAATTTGATCCGATTTCGGATTGTTAGCCAATGGAATCCCTTAATCGAGCCCGATATAGGGGAAAACTTGGGTGTTTTAGAGAGCAGACGCGCCGCTGCATTCTGCACTGATTGCAGTTTATTCAGAGTCCTAGCTTGGGCATTTAAAAACAGGCCATTGCAATAGTCGAGTGATGACAACACCAATGAACTTATTAAGGTTTTCGCAGCAGTCTCCGGCAAATAAGGAATGATTTTTCTAATCATCCTCAATTTGTAGTGGGCTGTTGCCGCTACCTTATTAGCATGAGCCACAAAATTTAATTCTACGTCAAAAATTACTCCCAGATTCCTTGCCTTGGTGACTGGACCCGGGGGGTCTCCCATTGCTAGTGGCCACCAAATTGTTGACCACTCTGGGCGGAGGTGTCCAAAAATAAGCACCTCCGTCTTATCAGAGTTAAGTTTAAGGCAGTTTTGTGACATCCATTCTTTGATTGCAGTGATTCCGTGCCTAAAACTATCCGCCACCCTGGGTCCATTATCTTTAATAGCCAATACAAGTTGGGTGTCATCAGCGTAGGAGGTAACGCTCATCCCATATGCTCTGATGACATTAGCAAGGTCCGACACATAGATATTAAACAGTGTCCATTCTGGAGGTCAGGAGATCAAATCCTTGGCAGGGCTGACTCATAACTTGGGAAATAGTCACATGTTGTTTACAAGCCTCTTAGAAATGGCGGAAGGGCGATATTTGTAGCTATTCAAACACATCTTAAAGATGTCAATGTTTGGATGAGAGGATGCCCTGCTTCATAGATGCTACGTATCCGCTCTGGTGCATGTCAAACAAGCATCGGCATAGCAAATAGGTCTTGCCTGTGGGACCTTATAATATTTTCTCGGCAGGATCCGCGCACCATGAGCGGATTTTGCAGCTTTAAAAAAATTAATAAATTGGAGCACTGGGGGTCCTTGTGGGACCCCCTAAGCGGGCCTAGGGGGTCAGGGTGTTTCTACCCTGCCCCCTTTTTGTGTTTTGCGCACTTGTTTGAGTGATTTCTTGTGCCTCGGTTCTACCGAGGCACAAGATGTCTGCCAATACTTCCTGGTTTGGAGTGTTGATAGCCAATTAGCATAAAGCTCGTGATCGGGAGGGTGCGCGGATCCTGCGCGGCCATAGATATATATATATATATATATGGATTTACACCATTTAACAAAAAGGGTACTTTCTGAACCAAGAACTACCTATTTGCCAAATTTGGTGTAATTCCGTTCAGCAGTTCGGGGTGTAGCCGTGTCTTAAGTTTCCTATGGGAATTAGCATGGAAAAAACATGTTTTGGGACCCCCTTTTTTCTCGGCCCCCGCTTGCCGAAATACCCCGAAACTTACAGGATAGGAGCGGACTGGAGCGCCACACAAGTTTCAACAATTTTGCTAAGATTCGTCAATCGGCGCCAAAGTTATTGGAAATAGAATGTTGTGAATTTCCTATGGAAAATAGGTCCTAACTATAACTACCTATTGGCGACCGCCAGTAGGTTGTATATACATATATATATATTCACTGAAAAAACCATAGGTTATAGACCATATATAGTTAGGAATTAGCATTTACAAAACCTTGAAAATTCACTGAAAAAACCATAGGTTATAGACCATATATAGTTAGGAATTAGCATTTACAAAACCTTATTTTACTCACACAAAACCATTGAAATTCCATATATAGTTAGTTGCACTAACTATATATCGCGCACCCGCAATCCACTGCTGATGATGTCACATATTACATCATTCATGACATGGTCAGTGACATCACTGATGACATCACTGATGACATCTCAAATGACATCACTGATGACATCACTGATGACAACATCCAGTGACTGTATGTTTCTGTAAAGTTAAAATACGATGCTTTTCAGCACCCCCTGTGTGGGGTAATATGGCGGATTGTTGCCTCTCTCTGTTTCTTTCCTCCCTATCTCTTTACTTCCTTGTTTTTTCATCTCTTCTTTCTCAAAAATCTGAATAAACAAATATTTTATAAAAAAAAAATATGTCTTACATATTGAAGAATGAGTGGATGTATAAGTGTCTGGATGAAGGATTTAGTAGGTGCATGACTGACTGTATAAGTGAGTGATTAA
This sequence comes from Lissotriton helveticus, assembly GCF_964261635.1. Classification (NCBI taxonomy): domain Eukaryota; kingdom Metazoa; phylum Chordata; class Amphibia; order Caudata; family Salamandridae; genus Lissotriton; species Lissotriton helveticus. The sequence goes on from NC_136063.1 coordinate 569,481,251, forward strand.
ATGTGTCTCACTGAGTGCATGGGTTAGTGACTAAACTGTTTTAAATTGTGCATCATTGTGTCTGTTGTTCTGTAATCTGATGCATGTGTTGATCATTAGCTATATGACTAACTATATGGGTTATTGATTAGTTGCCCAAGTATTTGTATGGGAGACTGAGTGTGTGTGTGGGTGTCTGGGAGGTGTATGACTCTGTGCATAGATGTGTGAGCAGTTAATTCACTAGATGTATGGGTTCAAAAGTGCATGTGGAAACAGCTGTATGGGCGGTTGACTTTGTGCATGAGTGTATTGGTGAGTGAATGGATATCTCAGTGCTACATGTCAAAGTAAGTACATATGTAAAACACAGTACATGTGAGAGTTGACATATATAAATAACTGTGCATAAGAGCCAGTGAATGTGTGAGTGGCTGTATGGATTATTGTGAACTTGTATCAGGGATTGTATAACAGAGTAAATATGTGTTATTATATGTTTCAATAAGTAAGGTGTGTATAACTATATAGTTGAGGAAATGGAGGTGTGATTGATTCTTTGCAAGACTGACTAGGTGTGTGAGTAACTCCATGGATGAGTGACAGTCTGTGAGTGTCTGTTTACACTGAGTGTATCTAAGGTTATATTAGAATCTGAAGAGGTTCATCGTATCATCACATGATTGATGTCATCAGTGATGTGATCAGTAATGTCAAATGAGATGTCATCAGTGATGTCATCAGTGATGTCATTTGAGATGTCATCAGTGATGTCATCAGTGATGTCACTGACCATGTCATGAATGATGTAATATGTGACATCATCAGCAGTGGATTGCGGGTGCGCGATATATAGTTAGTGCAACTAACTATATATGGAATTTCAATGGTTTTGTGTGAGTAAAATAAGGTTTTGTAAATGCTAATTCCTAACTATATATGGTCTATAACCTATGGTTTTTTCAGTGAATTTTCAAGGTTTTGTAAATGCTAATTCCTAACTATATATGGTCTATAACCTATGGTTTTTTCAGTGAATTTCAATGGTTTTTTAATAGCAAATATCATAAGCTGTCGAATGTCAAGTACGTGGTAAGTAAAAACATTTTCGTGTTTATGCACACTGATCTGCTTTGAATGCTGCCCCCCACCCCTCATTTCTATTAGGAGTACTCTCTCTTTGCAGATAGTGAAGGGTAGTTAACGCAGGCCTTTGCCCCCGTTGTAATCCGTCGTGCCTGCTTCTCTCTCCATTTGATTGATTGTTCTCTTTGCTTCATTCTCTATTTACAAACAAGCACAGAGTCGCAATACTCTGTTTAGTCTTTGCAGATAGCGAAAAATCGTGTAAAAAAACAAAAGGAATCGAGCAAAATCAGTAGGCCACTAATGGGATCTCTTTTTGACCTCGCTAAAATAGAAACATTAGGAACAACCTGTTGAAAATAGCAATGTGTATGTACATAAGCGGCGTTCATTTGTGTTCACAGTACCCCTTGTTGATTGTTTGAATCGAGCATTGAATTGTTCGAAGTTGGTTCTCTTAAGGATCTTCTCTGCCTGCAAACGAGGAAGAATAGGAATATTCTCTCTCCCTTTGCAGATAGTGAAGGGTAGGTAATGCAAGCCTTTAACACGTCGTACCTATTTCATTCCTCATTGATTGATTGATTGTCCGAACATTGACTGTTTGGGAATTAGTTCTTTTTGGAGGTATTCCCTGTTTGCAAATAAACGTAGGAAAATCTTTGCAAGTAGTGAAAGTGTAGGTAATGCGGACCTTTCTCCCCCGTTGTAATCTGTCATGCCTATCTACTCCCCACTGATTGATGCACCTGTTTCACCCGGACCATTTACTAGAGATAGGTCATCTGGCCCAACAAGAGAGCACCCCTAGTGAAAAGGACATATGCAATAATAACGAAGTGATCACTGTATCCTGTTAACAGAAACTTTAGCATGAAACAACCTGGAAAGAAAAGAATAGGAAAACGAAAATTAGTAGGCCACTGATGAACTTTTTATTAAATAACAAACAAAGAAACGATAACAATACGTAATGATAAAACCTATTATTGTCCTAGAAACAAGAAACGTTAGAAGTAAGCCCGTAATAAGAAACCTGAAAACATCGCCCCTCACTGCCCCAAAACGTGTCTGTCCCACCGCCTGCCACGGCCAAATAACGGCAAACTGGGAAAGATAGAAGTCAGCAGACATCCGCCCCATTCTAGAAACTTCCAAAGGGCAACAGGTTTTCGGCTACGCCCAGCCGGAAGCAACACATATAAGGCGGGTCCTGCTGCCACGCCTCGGCCAGGAGATCATCACGTAGGGTGTAGCCGGAGGAGAGGCCAAGGCCAGCGGGACCCGGCCAGGGGGATTGACAATGCTGGAGAGTTGCAGGGGGGGGAATGTCCGTGTCCTCGACCCTCCCCTCTCTCTCCCAGTCCGGCCGCGGTGGCCCTTGACAGTTGCAGGTAGTCCCGCCACATTCTCTACCGGTCCGGCCACCAACGGCCGGGGCCGATGGGATCCGGCTGCAGCCGATAAACCAAGGAACCCGTTCATGGGGCCAGAGCAAGGGGCGTCCGCCCGACATCCACCGGAAGCCCGGCCCGAAGACGGATGGGACATTTCTTCTTTCTTCAATAATGGCTTTGACAACACTGGGGGGGATGTCTTGCACATGCCTCCGACCCCCCCCCCCCTCGTCCACATCGCCTGGTCCGGCCATAACAAATCTCAAGCGAGACGCCGTGGGGTGCACTGGGAGGGAGAGACGGTGCGAACAGGCCTCTCCCGCCTCCCCAGTGGAGGCTTCCCACCTGCACCCTCAGCGCTCCAGGCACCCGGAAAAGGGTTCTTCCACTGTGGCGATGCTGCAACGTCTCGCCCGGCAGGGTGGAGCCCGTCCGCTCATTTGACCCCGCGATCGCCAGTAGCTACCGAACTCTCAAAATGGCGATCGACCTGGCAAGAGCGGGCCCAGCATAAAGAAATGGCCCGGTCACTGGTTGACTCCACCACCGTAGTCCTCCACGACCTTGAAGATTCTAGAGGAGCCGCGGGAGTCTCCGACCCCCGCAGACACCCCCGATGGGGAATGACTGCCATGATCGCCCGTGGAGTGACGAAACTGTATCCCCGGGACGTCGGCGCTCCCATGCTGGCGCCAGCCTCACTTTGAATTACTAGAATCCTGCAAACCTCAGTTCCGGTGAAAGCACACTGTGACCCGGTAGGAAAAATTGTTGCACCCCCTCCCCTTTTTGACTGATAGTTCAAACCACCGATCCTTTCCTTTGCCCTTTTACCAGAACTTTGGACTGCCTCCCCCTCTTTTACATTTTCTAGAGAAAACAAAACATTAACCACTACATTAGCATAGCAGTTGACACCAGAACTGTTTTCAAATTGAAAACCAACAACATATTCAACAGAATCCTTTTTGTTTCTGCTGTGACCCTGCTACAGCACAGGCATTGTCCCCAGCAGTAATTCTGCAATGCCGGTAAGAATAGCTGTGGTGCCTACTGGACTCACTCACCCCCGCGGCGCCCCACGCCGTTATTTGCTGGGCGGCAACTTACTAGACATCACCTTCGTGCCATCTAGATTTCAGCGCGTTCTGCTGCCTTCGAACTATTCGCACAACAGACTGCTACTGACGACCCACCCCCAGGCAACATCTTCTGAATTTTCATAATTTGAAAGAACTAGTAACATGTCCTCATCAGGAATTTCCTCATGAAAAGTCTGCAATGATGATTCTTGTAACTCTATGGTCTCCAAACATTCGATAAATTCGCCATCAAGAGATTGATCAAAAAAATCATTCAAATCATCTCCTCCTTGTGAGAATATTTCGTTATTGGTGCTGTCAATTTCAATAAATGTATTGGATAATTCAAAAGAAATTGCCACGGTCTCTTCGTTGTTTAAATGTTTTTACTGTTTTTGTTTTGTTGTATATATTTATAAGTTATTAAAGTTTTATAATCCTACTACTTTGTTGGAGTGCTATATATTTTTAATGTGACACATAAATGTAAAAACTTTGATGTACAAAGAGTCATCCCTGGAATCTTCCGCTTCAGGCTCGGTCCCCTCCCCAATCACAATACAGGATGGTTTTCAGATAGTAGGAACACGTGTGGTGTGACGGATCTCATCGGGTGTGGGCCTTGATCTACTATAACTCCTTTGAAGAGGGGTGATTCTTTACAGCTGGGGCCATAAACTACATCTGCAGGGCTAGCTGATAGCCTGGACAATCGGACACAGAGGAAGAGGAGTGTCAGAGGGTGCGGTAGTAAATAGGGCGAAAGGGAGGTGTCGGGCGGGCACAGGGTGTGATTCTCAGGGAAGAGCAGCGCAGATGGGGAGAGGTTTATTGCCCATGCATAACACAGAGAGCGGGGGTGAGCAGTGCCTGGGGAAGATGCTTGCGAGGGGGAGCCATGCTACGAATCGACAGCGTGCAGAGAGTGGGTCTGGTCAAGGCATCTAAAATGGCTGCCGTGCACGACAAAAGTGTGGCATTTCAAAAAAGGCAAGATGGCGCAAACAATGTTTTTCAACACTTCCTCATTTCCTTCGAATCGAACGTTAACAGACGTTGGTGCATATTACCAAAGTTAAGCGATATATATCGCTAACGATACTTACCAACAAATTTTTTACCGCTAAGCATCGTCAGAAATTATCGAAGATAAACCTTGCTATTATCAAGGTTTATCGCAAATGCGATAAAGAACGACCGCAATGCATTAATATCGCTGAAAACTCAGCGATATTCATGCATTACCGAGCTAATGCTCTTAGCCATGTTATCCACCTCCCATTGGATAACATGGCTAAGAACTGCTCAGGGCAGGTGTTAGTTTTTGGAGATATTCGCGCTTAGCGCGAATATCTCCAAAAGTTGGTAATAGGAGATATATATCTTGCATGTTGTAATGCAAATTATTGTGGTATATGGAACTCATACCATAATCTCTCAGGAAAGCAGAAACTGATCCTTTTGGGACCGCCTGAGAAGGCCTAGGGGGTGAGGGGTACTCTACTTTGCCCCCTTTTCACGTTCCGAACTATTTTATTTTACTCTCTTCTGTAATTACACAAAATGGCAGCGATAAGATGCATCAGAGACAGACAGTGAGAGAAAGGAGGCCGGAGATGAAGAAGAGATGTCAAATACACATTGGCGATAATATAGTGGGAGAAGGGAAGTAAATATGAGTAAACTTACCATGTAACATAAAAATGTTGCACTCTATACTATAAGTCTCATTTTATACTACAATCACTTCGCTACAACCTCACAAATTAAAAATAAAAATGAATAATGTCTCAAACAATTTTTGATTTCTAAATATAAATTTATTCTTCTGAATTTTCTAAGTTTGAAAGAACTAGTAACATGTCCTCATCAGGAATTTCCTCTTCAATCATCTCATCTGGAATCTCCTCATTAAAAGTCTGCAATGATGATTCTTGTAACTCTATGGTCTCCAAACATTCGATAAATTCGCCATCAACAGATTGATCATTCAAAAGAAATTGCCACGGTCTCTTCATTGTGAGCCATTTTATTTTGAAATTGCTTGCTGTAAATTGCAGAAAAAAATAATCACTTTCATTTATCGTTTTTAGTAATACATAATATAAAACTAACTTTATCAAGTATTTAGTATAACAGAACGACTGCAAATAAATAACAGAAAACATTTTTCAAATTATCTTCAAGTGTACAACATAGTTCCCCTTACAAATTAAAAACTCACCTTTTTAAAAGTAGGAGAAGTGTTAGTACTGTGTAAATCAAACACCAGAAATTCACCACCAAAAATTCCTCACAAATGTACCTCAGACAGTAGTATCACAAAATGGCTGTGGTTTCCTCTCATTTGAGATATATACATAACCAATTAACTTTCATCACACACAAATACAAAACCAAAGTAACATTTTAATTGGTTCTAAATTTCAACACTTTCAAATGTGTTTTCCCCATGCAATTTTCCATAGGACATTTACATACGTCTACAGCCTGAATGGCTGAACGGAATTACACCAAACTTGGCAAAATGGTACATCAAACCTAAGAGGTCAGGAAGGATCTACTATGCCCCCTTATGGTCATTTGCCCCTTCGCTTTGGCCTCCTCTTGTCTCTCGATCCTACCGAGAGACAAGATGGCGGCCGCTACGGACTGTTTGGAATGTTTACAGACGCCGGAGAACCAATCAGCTTCGCAAAGCTCCGTAACGCGAAAAGTACGCGAAGCGGAGCGCTGTTACAGATATATATCTTTTTTTGAACGTTAATTTCTCAAAATCCACTGGAGCACATATATTGAGACCTAGCAAAGGCACATCGGGCTACCAGTCCCTAATATTTTGCCAAGTTTCGTGCAAATCCATTCAGCCGTTCGATTATTATTATTATTTTTTTTTTTTGCCCCGCGGGGCCCTTTTAAAACCTCCACATCAAACCTAGGGGGTCAGCGAGGATCTACTATGCCCCCTTATGGTCATTTGCCCCTTCGCTTTGGCCTCCTCTTGTCTCTCGATCCTACCGAGAGACAAGATGGCGGCCGCTACGGACTGTTTGGAATGTTCACAGACGCCGGAGAACCAATCAGCTTCGCTTCACAAAGCTCCGTACCGCGAAAAGTCCGCGAACCGGAGCGCTGCCCGGTCCGCTGTTACAGATATATATCTTTTTTTGAACGTTAATTTCTCAAAATCCACTGAAGCACATATATTGAGACCTAGCAAAGGCACATCGGGCTACCAGTCCCTACAATTTTGCCAAGTTTCGTGCAAATCCATTCAGCCGTTCGGGCTAAAAGTGAGGCCAACCGCCCTATGGGAAACTCAATGTTAAAAACACGTTTTGGGACCCCCCTTTTTTCTCGGCCCCCCCTTGACGAAACCCCCCCAAATTTTCAGGGGCTGCTCAGAACCAAAATGTTCAATTTTCCTGAAAATTTCAGCCAATTCCGTCCACAAACGCCAAAGTTATTAGACATAGAATTTTCAAAAATCCCATAGAGAAAAAATCCTAACTATATATACCTACTGGCGACCGCCAGTAGGTAATATATACATATATCTGTATATATATATATATATATATATATATATATAATAATTTGAGACACAGTCTAGAAAATAAAAATGTTGTACCCCTACACGAGACAAAGTGTGTATTTAACTGCAAAGCTACTGTGAAGATGATCAGGAAATGTTTTTGGCATGGTGGCCTTTTGTCATTTAGTGCCTTTTCTCTGATTTCTGAAAATAGGTTCAGCCATTTTGTAGATATAAGGCAAAATGCTGGAGTCCAATGCGCATGTTGTAGTATGTTCATTTGCTTTTCAAACTTTTGCAAACAGTAGGAAAATAGTGCTCAGGCTTAACACTCTACATGTGCACTCGACACTCACTGGACATGTGTAAGATAGCTCAAGTATAATAATCTCACCCCAGCCACATTGACATTTAGGGGACAGCTAAGAAAAAAAGCCTTTCCACTTCAGATTTGTCAGATCTGGCTATGACCTGGGAAGCTAATCACAGAACCTGTGGCCTTACCAAAGGATTGAGGAAGTTAATTCTCTTGGCTCATGGCTAGGAAAGTCAGAGGACATCCGGCCACAGATTGGCCCACTGTGAGAGGATACTCTATACAAACCCTCTCTTGTTCAAGGGTAATGTTAAACTGACCCTCTCACTTTGCTTTAACATGAGGGGGGACATACACAGCATAGTACCTCTTTTCTTTGCCCTAGTATATGGCTCCTATGCTAAATCCACCTAAATGTGTCTAAAGATGAGGGAGGGAAATTTTCCTATCCCCCACTAACAGGGCAAGAAGGGTGTTTTGCTACAGTGCGAATTTAAGAACCTGGGTGAGAAGCAGGTGTCAGCTGACCCCGTCTTCCGTGTGGCCACTGTTAGAATTGGGGTCTCTATTTGGCAGAGGCATGCACCCTATCCAAGTAGGGACCCAAACTCTAGTCAGGGTAAGTTTAGTACACACTATAGGTTTACCTGTGCTCACCCTCTGGTAGCTTGGTACAGAGCAGTCAAGCTAAACTAAAGAGGCAATGTGTAACGGGTTTGTGCACACACACACACAGTAACACAGTGAAAACACTACAAAAGTACTCCACACCAGTTATGAACAATAGCCAATATTTATCTGAGTAAAACAAGACCAAAATGACAAAAATCCACCATACACAAGTCACAATATGAATTTTTAAAGTTTAAATCAAAATGCAGTTCTTAGAAGTCAATAGCTCCAACTGGGGCTCTCAGGTTGCACTTGACTGGGACAAATCCAAAGGTTCAGTTCGGCAGCTATGGAGCACGGGCAGGGTACAGTAATCATGCGGACCTCCTTACATTACCTTGGATGAGTCAGAAATCGAGGTTGATGCATGGTGCAGAGGAGGTGAGGCATCACCTATTAAGTTGATGCGCTGGTTCCTTAAGGTTGTGCAAGGTCGTTGAAGCATTAACACTCTGGACGATGCATTACCCAGAGGAGGTGATGCGTACTTTGTGGGTGCGAGGTCTCGGTCCTGAAGGCGGCGCGGCATCGAGGATGTGTCGATGTCACAGCGCGATGTGTCCATTCTATGGCGTCAAAGTCGAGCCACTGGACTGAAGGTGAAGCGTTGGTTGAAAGCCATGCAGAACCTAGGTTGCATCGGAGCGGTGCGTCACAGACTTTTACTGAAGTGGTGCTCGAGACTCATGCAGTGGCGGTTCTTCAGAGGCACTGCAGCAAAGTCAAGGCTACCTTGAAAGTCAAGGTAATTTTGGCGCACAGTCGGCATATGGTGTCCACAGCTTCAGTGCAGGCAGCAGTGATGCATCAGTTGGCTACAGTATCAAATTCACCTCAAAGGGCCCAGGACTGGATGTGGCCACTTCGCAGGGCAGGACTCACAGCAGAGGAGGCCAGGTGCTGGTAGCAAGATGCAGGTGGAGTCTTTGATGTCCCTGAGACTTCAGTAACAGAAAGCAAATCAGTCAAGCCCTTGCAGAGCCTTAGCAAGCACGATGCAGAGAGTAAAGTCCAGTCCTCTCACTGGCAGCACAACAGCTATTCGTCCTGGCAGAATGTCCTCTGTCCAGAAGTGTTCTAGAGTATATGGTGTCTAGGGTACAGTACATATACCAATGTTAGCCTTTGAAGTAGGAGACATTGAAGAAAGGTCTTTGTAGTGCACAAGACCCTGCCCTTCCCGGCCCTGGCTCCAGACATACTACAGAGAGGTATGCAATTCTTTGTGTGGGGACAGGCACAGCCCTATTCAGGTGCAAGTGTCAGCTCTAGCTCAGGAAGGCTCATCAGGCTGGTGATGGGCCACCAGGATATGCAGGGCACACCTCAGTTCCCTTTGTGCGTGCCAATCTAGAGTGAATTCACAAAGCCCAGCTGTCATCCAACCCAGATGTATATTTTAGGGACAGGAAGAGGCACAGAATGGTTAAAGTAAGAAAATACCAACTTTCTAAAATATATATATATACAGGGTCGGAACAGAACTTTGGCACTACGTAAACGAGAATCAAAATGGATAATTGATCACGAAACCAAATACCCCAAAGGACACAATCTCGATGAGGAATTAGCTACACACTTGCGGGATTAAGTACATTGTCTGATATTGGGTTTACTGTAATGAAGCAGCCTTAGTGCATCCATGTTATTATGCTAACCGGATAGTTTTATCAATATGACTGCCTACTATGTATTAATAGTACATCATATGACTGTTTAAGATTCACTTAGTGGGTAATGTTTGATTTTGAGTTTTGTTTTAATCTTTATTTCTGTTTCTTAAACAGGAGGAAAGGAAGGGTTACTTGCGTTGCGGACTGTCTCATCCGTTCCGGATAACCTATCCCTTTCTTCCGGGGGTCCTGGTGTCAGATAAGATTTCCGTGCACTTTTTTTTTTCTTCTCTTTTCTCATATGTTATAAGGAAGACTGTTTAGGTTATTAACGAGTATATTTTTGTCCATCCAATATGTATATATATACGACTGTAATTGACATTGCTATGATATTTATTGGCACTATGCCGTATATTAATATGCATATATATCATCATATATGATATGTTTTCCCTGCTCTATATTTCAGATGTTAAATTTGACACAATGTCGACTAAAATCAAATAACATGAATGGAAAATGTAAATGTATATATTTCTGCGAATATGTTCATATACAGACTCACTTTATTTTTCTTTAAAAATAGTAGAGTAAAATGGGGATTTTAATAGTATAATGACTATATATGCTAAATCACGAATATGTGTCCTTTACCATGCTTATTTGTATACCGTTCTAAGATGGCCGCCAGGTTAATTCAGACACTACTTACCAAACAATTAGTCCTTTTTCGGTGTCTAGAACCTATGTATACGCTTCCTGTAACATTAGCAAGTTGTGTGATCAAGACGGCTTTTGCTGTCAAAACGCGTAGCCTTTGCTAAATAAACTGTGGCATACTCTGAGCGCGAGTATTTTCTTTGAAGAAAGCTGCTGTGATTAATATATATATAGATATATATGTATATGTATATGTGTATATATATATATATATATATATATATATATATATCAAAGCAGGTTCCTGTAAATGTAAATGTAAATGTAGTTGAGCTTATATAGCGCACAGCTACCCGCAGTGGGTTTCCCGGCGCTTGCTTAGGGAACCCTTCCTGGTATTCCCTTGTGAGATAGCAGGGTATCCACAAGGTGAAAGTCAGGCATCCCGCCGCGAGGGGCTGTTGTGGAGATTAAGCAAGCTATTGCCCAGAGTCGCAGAGTGTGAACCCGTGAGTCGAGGAGGCACCGGGGCGAGAATTATCGAGTCCGTGGAATTTTTAGCCCAAGACCCCGCCGAGGTGGGGAATTGAACCCTGGTCCAGGACCGATCTCAGCTTCCGGGTCTGCTGCCTCTAACCCCTGAGCCACACTTCTCCTGGCCGTCAATGCGTGATGGAGAGACTCAGGTGTGAACCTCTTGAAGACCTCTTAGAAATTATGGACCAGCACGCAGTTTCAAAGTGCAAAGCAGAGTCTCAAATTTATTTCGCAAATCATCAGACAAGTGTCAATCCATGACGCGGTTCGCCCCGCGAAGGAGCTTGGTCTCATGATACGCCCCAGAAATCATTGCGCTTTTATAGTAAAAATAGAAAGCTCACCCAGTTTCAAAAGATTTTTTTGTAACTTAGTTAACACCTCACCCACAGTGATAGATATAAAAAACAGACTATAAACAGACAGCATAAAGTCCACAGCGGGTCGTTTTTGAATGCAGATAACCCTAAAAGAATTACTTATTTATCCTTAATACAATGCAAAAAAATATCGCAGTAAAGTACTTTGAAATTTGAGAATTTGTACTTTTTTTTAATACAAGAAGGGTTGTATACATTACAATAAATTTGTTTCAGAAAATAATGAACCACAGTATATAAAAAACATTTTGAGGATTGTCATGTCAAACAACTCCTCCTATTTAGAAGGGAATAAGGCTCGCTGACATCTAAAAATCGAATGTGACCAAGATAATAACGGTAAGTGCCGGTATTGAATTCCATCAACATAGATCAAGTAAAAAATGGCAAACTAAATAGGGATGTCTTAACAAATCAGCAAATATATTAATTTCAACATGTGCCATTTGAAGAATATTTTGCTCCAGGTTCTCTATAAAAGTGCAAATGCTACCTTGGATAGTTTTTTGTAGAAAGACAACCAGACCATTCTAAAATCATGTCATGATGGAATTGATTAAACATACAAAGATAGACAGGACGAGAAAAAGATGTCATAGTCATGAGCAATTGTTTGTTTATAAACTAATGTGGTTTTTCGATTGACGCAAAATGTATTTTTCCACAACTGCATAGTGAATGGATTAATGTATGGCGTCAATATTATAGTCTAAAGTGCTTGAGTGCTAAAAAGTGGATAAAATGAGTGCAAAAAATAGTGCATAAAAAATGATCGATCATGAGCAGCAAAATGGAGGCTACAGTATGAAATAACATTCCTAATATATTCTGAATTTATTTCATAAACAAATGCGTTCACAGTGACTAAACTTAGTCATGAATCATGACGTGTCTATATATATGCGCATGTACTCGACTAGCAACGATTTCATGAAGGAAAATAACTGCTATGCAGAACAAGGACCTATATACAGTTGAGGCTCATTATATTAGAAAGATACAAGTAGACCTAACTGGACCTAAGATGGAGCAGGCTCTATTAGAAATTATGTAAATCCTCAGTTGTATTGAGTCCGTTCGGGACTCTAGTATCGAGGGATAAGATAAAATGGGTTTCCCTCTGTCTGAGAAGTTTTTCATGGTCAACCCCCCCCCCCCCCCCCCGTCCGGGGTTAGGGGCAGAACCCAAGACAGTGTATTCAAGATCCTTCAGTTGATTATTGTGAATGGACTTGAAACGTCTTGCCACCGGATAATTGTTATCTGAATTCACGATGGCCCTTATGTGCTGCAATATACGCTTATAAACGGGGAGCTTGGTGCTACCAATATATTCAAGATTGCAGGTGCATTTGAGTTTATATATCACAAATTCAGACCTGCATGTTAAATACTCTTGAATGGCTATTTTATCCTCACTAAAAGCTGACGTGTAGTGGGTGCCGTTTTTAGCAAAAGTGCAAGCACGACATGACGTGCATTTAAAGAAACCCATTTCACAGAGCCATGTTTTTTAAGAGGAACTTCAGGCATAGGTCTAGCTAGGGCATCACGCATGGAAGGTGCCCTTCTGAATGTAATGGCTAGCTGGCTAGGCATGATGGGACCCAAGATATTGTCAGTTAAGACAATGGGCCATTCAGCGCAAATAATGCGACGAATAGCTCTTTCTTGGGCGCAAAAAGTGGTGACAAGGTGCACCGAACATTCCGTTGTATGGGTGGCTGGTACCTTGGACATAGGTAACAGGAACTAGGACTTTACTCTTGTAACCCCTGTTGCGAAATCTTTGTACAGATTCTGCTAAACAGGCATCCGCTGTTGCCGTGCTACGGCATATCCGACGGATACGAATGAATTCTCCGTAGGGAACGCTGTTGATGGTATGTACGGGGTGTGCACTTTGGGCATGAAGAATGGAGTTGCCCGCCGTGGATTTCCTGTGAAGCCTAGTGTGTAACATGCCTTTTTCAATGTACAATTGTACATCCAAAAAATCTGCCAAACTGTCATTGATGGTAGCCGTGAATTTAAGATTAAGGTCATTGCTGTTAATATCGTGAGCAAATGTCATAGCCTCATCATTTGAACCTTTCCAGATTATACACACGTCATCAATATAACGCCAATAATGGAAATGTGTTGCCACCAGTGTCGGTGGGCAGCGCCGAGCACGTGCCTCTCCCACCAGCCAACATGCAAGCATGAATACCTTGGAGAGAAGCACGAACCCATTGTCACTCCATGCAACTGCTGGAAGATGTCATTCTGGAATTAGAAAAAATTGGTGTTGAGACAGATCTCAATCATTTCAGTTAGCATTTTGTTATGTTCACGTAAAGACACATCATGGCTGTCTAGAAAATACTCAGTTGCTCTAATGCCATGTTGGTGATTGATGGAAGTATATAATGACTCTATATCCATCACCACAAATAAATAGTCAGGACACCAGTTAACATTCTTGATTTTGATTAAAAAGTCAGTGGTATCTTTCAAATTAGATGGCAAATTAGTGACATGTGGCTGGAGAAAAAAATCAACATACTTGGAAATATTCTCACTGATACTGCCTTGTGCAGAAATTATCGGGCGACCTGGGACTGGGGTAACCAACTTGTGGACTTTAGGGAGGAAATACTGAATTGAAGTTATTGGATATTCCACATGTAGAAACTTGGATTCTTCTTTAGTAAGTAGGCTCCTTCTTTGCTAATTGTGGATCTTTTTGCGGGTTGTTTCCTCGCTCTTGTGCATTGCAAATTTGGTAGACTTGACATAACATGAAGAATCAGACAAGTGTCTTTCGGCCTCAGTTAGATAGTCGGACCTAGACCACAAAACGGTGTTCCCCCCTTTGTCCAAATTTTTAATGATGACATCATGGTTACTTTGTAGTTTTTTAACTAATTGATGGTATTGACTGTTGTTGTAATCAGTCCTTTTGACATTATTCAGAACTTTCCTATTGAGGTCTTTGAATTCCACAATAATCCTGTCGCTGAATACGTCCACAGTGTCCTTGGGCATGAGAGGTAGAAATGTCGATTTGGAGCGAAAGGGACTCGGTGCTGATATGTTTACGTTGATGACCTGACTAACTGTGGGAGCAGCTTGGGACTCATTTTCAAAGGCTAGGTCATAAAGGTTTTGTAGACCTGAGATGTCACCCACTTGCATAGGTATTATGGAACTTTCATCCGAAGTATCAGTTGGTGATTTCTTGCCAAATGTGTTAAGTTGGAAGTATTTAATAAGTTTGATCTTGCAGATAAATTTGAAAACATCTATGCGGGTCTGATTGTAAGAAAATCTGTTCTTTGGACAGAAAGTGAGTCCTAAAGATAAAAGTTGCTCCTCAGCTTTAGAGAGTATCACATCTGTCAGGTTCACAACTGTATTCTCAACTGAGGCTGTTAAAGTAAGAAAATACCAACTTTCTAAGAGTATATATATATATATATATATATATATATATATATATATAGTCTTAGAAAGTTGGTATTTTCTTACATATATATATCAGGTTCACATCCTCCGCAAAGTCGCTGGGACACCAGGACAGCGGTGCAACTCAGGGGCAGAGGTCACCCTGTAACAAATTACTGTTCACAACGCGCAGCAACGCTGCGCAAATGCACTCTACTCCGATAGATAGAAAATCACTCCATTCGTTCTTGGCGCTTTCCAAACTGGTTTATTATTTCAATTGCTGCATCGTGAATACGGGCAAAGGAAAAAAAAACAACGCGTTTCGGCGAAACACTCGCCTTGGTCACGGGTGATTACAGTGAATGTGTACAAACCATAAATAAAGTTACATGTGACGAAAATGAAAATAAACAGAGGACTCTCCGCCCACATTGTCGCGGCCATCTTGAAGTGGAGTAAGTAGTTTGAATTTACATCATTTGACCAGCTTATATGCCATCTGTGTGAGTACTTGTTTTTGAATCCAATAAAGTTAACACTCATAATCAATTCATGGGGAGTATTTACAGGAAAGTTGATGTCCCGGCTCTTATATATATTGAAACTAAAATGTATCATGTAATCAAGCACTGTATCATAACGATATGACTCGTATATCTTAAACGAGTCAGTCGATGCATTAATTAATTAAATGTAAGGCTATACCAGCTTACGTCAAAATACATGCAGTCAATTCAAATATAATGTAAATTCATTAGAACTTCCCTAGTGGGCACCGTTCCCATCCATAACATTATTTCATGTTATACCCTTCACATTGTCACAAAACATATTGCCGAGACATCTTTGCTAATCCCAAGTGAGAATGCCAAAATCATAGTTTACAACTATCACCGCCCCGGTGGGATTCTTGTCTGGTGAACCGCTACACTCCCGTATCCTGGAATTGAAAAGAGAGAAAAGGGGGGCCGATCAAATCAAGATATTGATATGTTATATTATACATCACTAATGGCTCTTGGTGGGTCTTGAGTCTCCACTACTTGTGAATTAAAAAAAATATCATGTGTATAACGTGAATTAAATGATATCAAAAACATTTAAAACATTCAACGAAGCACTAGGTTGACCTTGGGCATGACCATAACTGCACAGCTGAAAATATACAGCTGAAAATATACAATATACAGTAACAGCATATTCAGACAAAGCATTTTCCATGAAACCACACAATTTCCTTCCCAAACTCAGATATCTTTATAACTAGCACTCAGATTTCAGGATTCTAATCAGTCTCCTAAGTGCCATTTCATCTCTTCCTCAGAATTGAGGCCTCTGGGTATTGAAGTGTCTAGCTCGAGAATGTATCTATTCTCCATTTGTCTCAGTTTTCGAATCTTGTCCCCTCCTCTGTTCATGGTAGGCAGTTTGTCGATTACGAAGAACTTGAGCAAATTTCTGTTGCTTCTATGAAGTTCCTCAAAATGACGAGCAACTGGTGATGTTTGATCTTTATTATCAATTGCTCTCATGTGCTCTAGGACACGTTTCTTTGCTGGGAACATTGTGCTTCCAACGTACTTCCTAGAGCAAGGACATACCAGGACATAGACACAAAATTCGGATAGACATGTCAGATGTTTACTGATAACCCTGTCTGCAGCTTCCACAGGAAAAAAGACTTTTTTTACATTATTGCTATACTTGCATGCTTTGCACTTCATGCAAGTATAGAATCCCTGAATGTCACTGCCCTTTGCTGTACTGGTGCTCACCTCATTGTTACTCAATTTGTCTTTGAGTGAATGGGCCTTTCTGTAGGTCATATTAGGATTATCTCCCAAAACCTCCATGAGAGTAGGTTCAGTATTGAGTACCTTCCAATGGCGTTTCAGACTACCCTGTACCTGCCAAGACCTGGAGTGAAAACTTTATTTATGGTTTGTACACATTCACTGTAATCACCCGTGACCAAGGCGAGTGTTTCGGCGAAACGCCTTGGTTTTTTTTCCTTTGCCCGTATTCACGATGCAGCAATTGAAATAATAAACCAGTTTGGAAAGCGCCAAGAACGAATGGAGTGATTTTCTATCTATCGGAGTAGGGTGCATTTGCGCAGCATCGCTGCGGGTTGTGAACAGTAATATATATATATATATATATATATATATTACCTACTGGCGGTCGCCAGTAGGTATATATAGTTAGGATCGATTTCCATAGGGAAATCGCAACATTCTATTTGGAATAACTTTGGCGCCGGTTGAGCAATCAGGCTGAATTGTTCAGCAACTTTGCCTCGCGGCTCTCCGCTCCTTCCCTGAAAGTTTGGGGGGGATTTGTCAAGCGGGGGCCGAGATAAAAGGGGGGTCCCAAAACGTGTTTTCCCCATGTTAATTTCCATAGGGCGGTCTGTCGCAGTTTTAGCTCGAACGGCTGAATGGATTTTCACCAAACTTGGCAAAATTGTAGGGACTGGTAGCCCGATGTGCCTTTGCTATGTCTCAAGATATGTGTTCCAGAGGATTTAGAGTAATTTAGGTTCAAAAAAATTTATATATCTGTAAGCGCGCCCCGGTACGCGTACCGGGGAGCGCTCCGGGCGCGCCACGCGACTTGCGCACGGCAAGCTGATTGGTTCTCGGGTGTCTGTAAACATTCGAAACAGTCAGCAGCGGCCGCCATCTTGTGTCTCGGTAGGATTGAGATACAAGAGGTGGCAAAAATCAAAGGGGGAAATGAGCAAAAGGGGGCAGGGTAGACCCCCCCTGACCCCCTAGGTTTGATGTGGGGGCCATAAAAGGGTCCCGTGGGACAATTTTTTATTTTTTTTTTTGATTTTCGCGGGGGGAGCGCCCGGTACGCGCACCGGGGAGCGTACGAGGGAGCGTACTTAGGTGAAAAATAGTGAAAATAATAGTGTAAAATAATCATTTTGAGTGATTACATGTAGGGTAGCTCTGAAATGAGCTTTTGAGTTCTGTGGCTGTTTTAGGTACCTACAAGTGTGTCCCACACACACCCACATGCACACAACCCCACACTCACACACCCACACACTCCCCACACACACTTCACACATGCACACTTCCACCCACAGTCAAACACCACACACCCCCACATTGACACCTTACACATCCACAGCTACACCCACATCCCACACACCCACACTCAAACACACACCTCACCCCCCTTCCACCACACACACACACACACATGCACATACACACAAATATCTCACAGACACACCACACACATCCCACACACACATCTCCCCCCAACACACACAGAGAGAACTCACAGACACATCCACACATCTCATACATACATACACATCCTAAACACATACCTCCCACACCCTCACACACCCCACACACACCTCACACACCCACACTACCACCTACACTCAAACACCCCACACACCCACACCCACACACACACCTTACATACCAATATCCCCACCCACAGCCACATACCCCACACACCTATACACCTCATCCCCCCTAGACACACAGACACACACATACACACCTCACAGACACCCCCCGCACATCCCCCACACACACCTCCCCCACCCCCACACATGGGGAAAACTCAGTGAAACACTAAAATAATAATTTAAAGTGCTTAGAGGTAGGGTATCTCTGAATAGAGTTGTTGTGTTGTGTGGGTGATTTAAGTACCAACATGTAGGTACCAATGCAGAGTCTTAAATTCAATGTACACCGTTTCCTCTGTAGATAATTTGCATGTTGTTATAGAAGTTAGTGTGGTATGTATATGGAATCTATACCATAGTCTGTCAGGGAAGCAGAAACAACATGGAGGCAGGAGATGAAAAAGAGATGTCAAATACACATTGGAGATAATATAGTGGGAGAAAGGAAGTAACTATGAGCAAAATTACTATGTAACACAAATACGTTGCACAGTATACTATAAGTCTGACTTTATATTATAATCATTTTGGTAATAGTTTATGAATTACATATAATAATGAATAATGTCTCGAACAATTTTTGATTATTAAATATACATTTATTTTTCTGATTCTTTTTCAAAATTTAATAAAACTTCTAACAATATATTGTCTGGAATGTCCTCATTTTCATTCTGTGATTCTATTGCTTCCACAAACTGAACTAATTCATGGTCCAGTGACTCATCCATAAAATCAAAGTCATCATTCTCATCAATAATTTCTTCAGGGTTGTTCTCCAGAACAATTTCGAAAGAAATATTCTGTTCTCCTTCCATTTTCTTGCTGTAAATTGCATAAAACATAAATATATCAGTAGAGATAGGGCACTATTGGGTTTAAGTTCAGACAGGTAGTTTTGATTTTTTAACAGTGAAGTTATGTTTGGGCAGTGTATGGTATCAGGCTGGAAGTAGAAATATAAAAAAGTGTATGTGATAAAGCCTAAGTAAATTCATAATTATACAAGACAAGCCTAACTCCGTCCATAACTATAACAGAGAAGCCTATCTCAATCTATAACTATTACAGAGGGATAGTATATAACTATCAGAAAATGTTTTCCAAATTACCTTAAAGTGCACAACATACTTCACTTTCCAAAATAACAACTTACCTTTGAGAAAGCAGTTGAAGTTCTCAGTGAAAATCCTTTTCAAATGCACTTCAGGAAGTAGTAGTCAAAATGGCTGTGTTTCCCTTTCATTTTTCATTTATATTCATGAACATAACCAATCAAATGTCAGGAAAAAAAATAGAAAATGAAAGTAACATTTTAATTGGTTGTCAATTCTAACACTTCAGATGTGTTTTTGTTATGTAATTTACCTCAGGATATTTAGACAGGGCTACAGGCCAAATGGCTGAATGGAATGCCACCAAATTTGGGAAAATGGTAGGGACTGGTATGTAGTATTGCCTATTCTATATTTGGTGAAAGTGTCTCCAGTGGTTTTTATGTAAATGATCTTTTATTATTTTTTTTGGAGCGCTTCCCGGTGCGCGCCCCGGTACGCGTACCGGCAGCGCTACGGGAGTCCTCCATTTTGTGTTTCGGTAGATTTGAGTCAGAAAATGGTGGACAAACAACGTTGGGAATGGGTATAAGGGGGCACGGTTGGCACTCCCTGACCCTCTAGGTTTTCTGAGGGGATCTTAGGAGGCCCATATAGGACAAAAAAAAATTATATTTATACATTTTCGCGGGGGGAGCGCCCGGTACGCGCACCGGGAAGCGTACCGGGGAGCGTACTTGGTGAAAAATAGTGAAAAAAGTTAGAAAAAGATAATCATTTGGAGTGATCAGAGATAGGGTAGCCCTGAAAAGGGCTTTTGGGTTCTGTGGCTGATTTAGGTACCTACAAGTAGGTACCAATGCACAGTCAGGAGTAAATTCAGGAGGAATATTCTATTCCCTTCATCTGAGAAGTGCACACCATCTTCTCTGTAAATATCTTGCATGTTGTAACGCAAGTTGTTGTTGTATATTGAATCCATTCCATAGTCTCTCATGTAAGCAGAAACAGATTTATTCACATGTTTCCGTGCTTTTTCAAATTGTGTACAAAATTGGTTGGACCACTTCCATTTCTGCCTTTGGCATATATTGGAATATACCAAGGCAGTTTGTGGAAAAAGTGCCATCAATTGATCAAAGGTGTCCTTTAAAAGCATTTCCAGACCTACACCAGTCAAAGTGCCCAAGTCATTTCCTCCACAGTGCAGAATTAACAGGTCAGGGTGTGGCAAATGCAAAAAGGTTTTCACCAATGGAATCAATTGGTGACATTTTAATCCTCTGTGGCCAATCCATTTTATGTTCATGTTTGATAAATCGAGGTTGTGTAAATTTCTGTTACTAGCATACCTTTGAGCCCAGTGGATATAACTATGTCCAATAATCCAGACAGAATACATGGTCAGAGGAGATTTTGGTGCAGTTAGATGAAGTGTGGAAAAGAAATGGCAGTTTTGTGTTCTGTGTAAGAAGTAATTTGAATGGTTAAAAAAAAGTTATTTAAAGAAACCTTACACCAGATAAGCTGTTGTATTTGCAGGTCAAACATCCTTGCAGAGGTGATTTGCAACATTGTAGAATACACTTTTAACCCTGGCAGCTCAGTGAGGAGGGAGTTGCTATGGTAACAGGTAGAAAGAGCTGATGGGGGGAAGGGTGTTGGTTTGAATATAGAGAGGGTGAGTTTTAATTGGTTAACAAAAAGGGATATCTGTGTAGAATTAGAGGTTTTCTGTGCCTTTATGGTTTGCAGTGGTTGGAGAACATATCTTTTGCTCTGCTAAAGAAATATTGGTGTGTGTATCTGACACTGTTGTGAATGTCCTAAAGCATTTGTAAAGGTGAGTTATGATTCATTTAATATACATAGAGACTTGTATACTCTATGGAGAAGATTTGGAAGAAAATTGTGGTCTTTACATGTTGCTTTGTGTCATGCTTTTTGATAATGCTTGGTAAAAAAGTTTTTACTGCATAGAGTAATTGTATTTTGTACAATTGTGAATTTTTAGTCGTGACATGGAATGCTTCTATGTAGGACTTGTGCTGTGTTTTGTAAATGTGATGTAAAAAACGATTTTGGGGGGAAAAAATAGTTTTTACATTTTGTAAAAAGAATAAAAAATGTGTGCATGTTTAATAGAAATACATTTGACTCTTTACAATGGTGTTACCTGTGTTAACTCAGTGTAAGAAACATATTGAGTTTGTTTGCATAGAGGAATTGTAATTTGTAAAATTGTGAAGCTTCATGTGAAAGCTTTTGCCTTAGTCTTATCCCTGCTGTGAGGCAGATGGTTGTACATAGGATCTGTGCTGTGTTTCCTAAATGTGATGTCAAAAACGATTTTGGGGAAATGAATGTTTTTTACATATTTGAGAATATTGTGGCGCAGAGGTTTAAAACGTGACGCATCTAATTACATGTGTCTCTTTTTAAATATGGTGCAAAAAGGTACATGTTTGGGCTTTCCTGGGGAGCGTAGGTGGTGAGGCTTGTGTCTAAGAGTGCAGTGGACTAGGCTTCATGAAGCCTATCCCTGACTGCACTGTTAGACACAGGTGTGAATTTGACTCTTTACAATGATGTTACATGTGTTAACTCATTGTAGGAAGCATATTGAGTTTGTTTGCATAGAGGAATTGTAATTTGTAAAATTGTGAAGCTTCATGTGGAAGCTTTTGCCTTAGTCTTATCCCTGCTGTGAGGCAGATGGTTGTACATAGGATCTGTACTGTGTTTCCTAAATGTGATTTCAAAAACGATTTTGGGGAAATGAATGCTTTTTACATATTTGAGTATATTGTGGCGCAGAGGTTTAAAACGTGACGCATCTAATTACATGTGTCTCTTTTTAAATATGGTGCAAAAAGGTACATGTTTGGGCTTTCCTGGGGAGCGTAGGTGGTGAGGCTTGTGTCTAAGAGTGCAGTGGACTAGGCTTCATGAAGCCTATCCCTGACTGCACTGTTAGACACAGGTGTGAATTTGACTCTTTACAATGATGTTACATGTGTTAACTCAGTGTAGGAAGCATATTGAGTTTGTTTGCATAGAGGAATTGTAATTTGTAAAATTGTGAAGCTTCATGTGAAAGCTTTTGCCTTAGTCTTATCCCTGCTGTCAGGCAGATGGTTGTACATAGGATCTGTGCTGTGTTTCCTAAATGTGATTTCAAAATCGATTTTGGGGAAATGAATGTTTTTTACATATTTGAGTATATTGTGACGCAGAGGTTTAAAACGTGACGCATCTAATTACATGTGTCTCTTTTTAAATATGGTGCAAAAAGGTACATGTTTGGGCTTACCTGGGGAGCGTAGGTTGTGAGGCTTGTTTCTAAGAGTGCAGTGGACTAGACTTCATGAAGCCTATCCCTGACTGCACTGTTAGACACAGGTGTGAATTTGACTCTTTACAATGATGTTACATGTGTTAACTCAGTGTAGGAAGCATATTGAGTTTGTTTGCATAGAGGAATTGTAATTTGTAAAATTGTGAAGCTTCATGTGGAAGCTTTTGCCTTAGTCTTATCCCTGCTGTGAGGCAGATGGTTGTACATAGGATCTGTGCTGTGTTTCCTAAATGTGATGTCAAAAACGATTTTGGGGAAATGAATGTTTTTTACATATTTGAGTATATTGTGGCGCAGAGGTTTAAGACGTGACGCATCTAATTACATGTCTCACTTTTTAAATATGGTGCAAAAAGGTACATGTTTGCGCTTTCTTGGGGAGCGTAGGTGGTGAGGCTTGTGTCTAAGAGTGCAGTGGATTAGGCTTTATGAAGCCTATCTCTGTGGCATTCTTAGACACAGGTGTTTTGAGGCAAAATCTTGCACTTGTCTCACAACAGGAATAAGAGTGAGGCAAACGCTTTCACATGTACCTTTTTTCCCCATATTTAAAAAGTGACGCATGTATGCATCATTTTTTAAACCTTTGTGCCACATTATACTCAAAAATGTAAAATACATTTATTTTCCCCAAAATCGTTTTTGATATCAAATTTAGGAAACACAGCACAGATCATATTTACAATCATCTGCCTCACAACAGGGATAAGACTGAGGCAAAATCTTGCACCTGCCTCACAACAGAAATAAGACTGAGGCAAACGCTTTCACATGGAGCTTCACAATTTTACAAAATACAATTCCTCTATGCAAACAAACTCAATATGATTCCTACACTGATTTAAAACACAGCTAACATTACTGTAAAGAGTCAAATTGACACCTGCGTCTAAGAATGCAGACAGGTATATGCTTCATGAAGCCTAGTCCACTGCACTCTTAGACACAAGCTTCACCAACTACGCTCCCCAGGAAAACCCAAACAAGTACCTTTTTGCTGCATATTTAAAAATTGATGCATGTAGGTAGATGCGTCACTTTTTAAACCTCTGCGCCACATTATAATCAAAAATGTAAAAAGCAATCATTTTCTCCAAAATCGTTTTTGACATCACATTTAGGAAACACAGCACAAATCCTATTTACAATCATCTGCCTCACAGCAGGGATAAGACTGAGGCAAAATCTTGCACGTGCCTCACAACAGGAATAAGACTGAGGCAAACGCTTTCTCATGGAGCTTCACAATTTTATAAAATACAATTTTATATAACTATATAACTCAATATTTTCTTGGGAAGCATAGGTGGTGAAGCCTGTGTATAAGAGTGCAGTGGAGTTAGACATAGGTCTGGTGTTCTTTGTAGTTGTGGACAGAGCTGTCTTCCACTATATTTTTCAATACACTCCTCACCTTTTGTGCACCACTGGAGAATCCTCACCTGATCTGAAACCCTGTATTGATCGTTTGCTTTTTGTCATTGCTTTGTTGTTTGGTAATAGTGGTCTATAATGTGGTACTGTTTTTCTTTAACACAGATTGAAATGGTTATTTGAAGAAAAAGCAAAGATGCCCAAAAAGGAAAGAACAAAGAAAGAACGCAACCGGGAAAAATCAAAAACAGCAACGGAATTACAGCATTCTTCCACAACAGTTACTTCAAAAAACAGGAACAAAGCTCCTGGTAAGACAACTAAGTCTTTTTTACGCAACATATGTACATCCAGAAAAAATAATGGACACCATGTACAAAAAGAAAATGAGAGAGTAAAATTGAAAAGGAAGGAGAGAAATTCAAAGAATCCTAAAACTGGAGCAGGAGAGAATAATATGTATAGGAATAGAAGGCAGAATCAGTTTAGAGACATTCGTAGACGAATGTTTCGCAATAGGGTGGTTTTAAATTTGTTAAAAAACATTAGGAAAGGTAAACAGAGAGCTGCTTTTTATAAGAAAAAGAAAAGTGTAGAGAAGATTGTTGATCAGGCTTTTGAAGTTAAGAGAAAATTATTTATTTTAATAATCAATAGAATTAGGACACTTAACAAGACAATTGATGTTTTCAAATCAAACAGTAGATGGAAAAGAGTAATTAATCGGACTAATTTTTGTAAAGTTTTTTCTGGAGAATGGATGCACAGTTCAAGTTGTGAGCCATTTTTTAATGAGGAGAGTTACTTCCAGGAGAATGATTTAGTGCATGCAGTTGACACCAGTGGTCGAGCGTATGAAGTGAAAGACGGTTATCCGATTGAAAAAGAGAAACTTGTGCCTAGAGAACCAGAAGAGATGTTATCTGATGGAGTTTTAGGGAGACGTACTAAGGGTCCAGTGTACACTTGGAAGTGTAGTAGTATTTGTAGTGTGCGACAGGAATCAATTGATTTGTTTTGTAATTTCTTACGTACATATAGTAAGAAAAGTCTAAAGCAGAAAATGAAGTTGTTGCAAGACTTAGATCCTTGCAGAGTGAGAGGAATCACAGGTTTGCAAGGCCATTCACTGGCTTGTCTTTCTAGAAAGGTCTGTCAGAGTGTTTTTCATCATTTTAGGATGTTAGCAGTGCATCATACCAAAATTAGGAAATTAGTGAGAATGTTGTATTATGCAAAAAGTCCAGCACTTAAGCTTAAACAATTAAACAGTGCTCTTTTGTATGGAACAGAATTAGATGTGAAGAAGATTTGTGAAGAAATTGAGATTTGTTATTTTCGTGAGCAAGAGGACAGTGTAGAAATTGAGACAGCAATTCAAGGTAATGTGGAAGACAATGTACAGATTTTAAATACAGAAAAGTTTGAGAAGGAAATTACCAGGTTTAAGGTGAAACAAGTGAAAGGCCGAATTTTACTTGTGTGTGTTGTCGACGGACTCATTATAAGATTCAGACTAGGTTAGTTGATTTATATGCAAAAAGGGAAAAGATGGATAATTATGAGTGGAAAGATTTAGCAACTTATTTGTGGGTGGAGAATTCTTTTGATTTGAGTTCTGATCAGCGTATTTGTAAATATTGTTATGACAAATTAAATCAAAACAGAATGCCTGCTAGAGCTGTTCATAATAATCTGGAGTTGATAGACATTCCCCGTGAATTGGTGGATTTAAATACATATGAGTCTATTTTGATTCAATGTGTCCATCCTTTTCAGGCAATTGTTCGCATGGAGCCTAAGATAGGGAAATTGCCTCCTACAGATTTGCAGAGAGGATTAAAGGGAAGAGTTGTTTATTTTCCCCTAGATTTGAAAAAAAAATATTGATACAATTGGTATAGAAAAAGTAGAAGAGGAACCTTTAGATATTCTAGTTAATGGGGTTCCAACAAAGAGTAAAAAAATCTGGCAAGATTTAGTGGATGTTAGGAAAGTCAAAAAAGCAACGTTGTATTTAGTCAAAAACAATGAGTACTACAAAGATGTATGTGTTCCAGCAGAGGAAAGGGCTACAGATGAAGACAGTGATTGTTCTGGCGGCCAAATTGAAAAAGTTGATGTGTCTAGAAGTGAAGAAATATATGAACATTATACTGTTCATCCTTTACATTCCAAAGAAGTAATGGGGAATGCAATTGACTTGTTTCAAATGAAAACAGCAAAAGGAAGTCCCATTAGTGTATGGGAAGAAAGTTTGGAAGCTCGTTGTTTTCCACAGCTATTTCCAACAGGTCGAGGTGGACGATATGACGATCGACCACTTCAAATTCCTGCATCTGAATATCGAACTGTAAGATTATATGCTGAAATGCAAGGTTTCGTCAATCCATTCCCTATTTGTTTCATCTACTGTATGAAAGTGACTTGTCTGGGCTTTCTTATGCAGTAAACCATAATCTGAAAAGTGGAGCACATCTACAAAATGTTTCGGCGAGGGACTTTATGGAGAAAGTGAATCTGCAAGATAATATTTTAGAATGTCATCTAATCAATCTCATGGCATGTCAGCGTGGTACAAATGAGTATTGGTACCGTCGCCATGGAGAATTGGAATGTATGCTAAGAAACTTAGGAACTCCTACAGGGTTCCTCACTCTTAGCTGTGCCGAGTATGCATGGGAGGACTTACTTCAATTTCTACGAGAGGCCAATGCTAATATACAAAATATAGAATTCAAAACACCTGGAGAACTGTGTTCTTTGGATCCAGTGAATGTATGCAGATATTTTAATCATATGATTTGAAGCTATGATGTCTTTTATTACCAACAAAAAAAATCCTCCCCTTGGAGAGGTTTTGGATTTCTTTTGGAGAAAGGAGTATCAAGCGAGAGGTGCTCCTCACATACATATGTTGTTGTGGATTAAAGATGCACCCAAATTTGGAACAGATTCGGATGAGACAGTGATGAGTTTCTTTGAAGAGTATTCAACATGTGCTGTTCCGAAAACTACGGAAGAAAACAGTTTAAGGCAACAAGTTTTACGCTTTCAATCCCATCGTTGTGGAAAGTACTGTAGTCGAAAATTCAGAAACAAGGACAAGTTCTACACAAAATGTCGTTTCAGCTTTCCACGACCAGTGATTTCTAAAGGAAGAGTAAATAATTTGATGTCTTCTCTGCGACATACTGTGACGAGGAAATCACCAAAAAATACATACAATTTAAAAAGAGACGAAGAGTCCAAGTACATCAACGACTACAATCCAGTGATTTTGTCCATGTGGAATGCTAACATGGATATTCAATTCGTTGCTGACAACTCTATTGCTGTGGCTCGATATGTGACGTCTTACATCACAAAAAAAGAAAAGACAGAACTAAAGGAAATGTGGGCGGACATTTCACATGAAAAGAGTCTAAGCAAGAAATTATACAGTTACAGTCTGAAGATGTTTTCGCATCGAGAAATTGGAGCGTATGAATGTTCTGATCGATTGTCGTCAGCAAGTCTCTATGCCAAATCAAGAACCATCATTTGGGTGAGTCTAGGTCTTGCTGCAACACGAAATCGAGTTTTGAAATCTGTACAAGAGATAGAGTATTTGGCGGAGAAAGAACCAGAAAGTACAGATATTTTGAAGACAAACACGTTGGATACATACTATCCAAATAGAAGTCATCACCTTGAGAACGCTTGTCTCTATGAAGTTCTGCAGAGATATATTTATAAGAGGACCATCAGAGAAGATATCAATAATGGAATATATGGAGTCATTGGATGTGAAGGATGTCTAGTGAAACAGAAAAAAGGTCATTTGATTAATCATCGCAAATTGAGTTGTGATAATCCAGATAAAAGAGAATTTTATTATTTGGCTCTTTTGCAACTGTTTAAACCATGGCGTGAAGAAGAGGAACTTCTTGGAGATTTTCTCTGTTATGAAGACTCCTTTAATGCAACGAAGGATACCATAGAATGTCCTGTTTTTCCAAATTATCTGCAAATGTTGAATGAAGAAATAGAGCAAGAAGCCACAATTGTTGCAGAGATTGCGAGAGACAGTTCTCAAGGCAGTCAGAGTTCTGCTTCATTGAGTCAGGATCCACTAGGAGGACCAATTATCCAAAATTAAGCTGCTACTGCCATGGATGAGGTGGAAAGAGCTATGGAACAAGGTCAAGATGATGAAGTTAACTTAGAAGATTTGGTGAAACAACTAAACCTTGAGCAGAAACAGATATATGACGAAGTCACAGAACAGATTGAACATGGATTCAGTCATGAGAAAAAAGAGTGCTCATGTACATCATTTAAGCCTGTCCAACTGTACGTGAGTGGAGAAGCGGGAACTGGAAAAAGTTTTCCGATTAAAGCCATTGCAACTTATCTGCAGAAAAGCACTGAATCACCGCTGTCTTGTGTTGTTACTGCTCCAACTGGGCTGGCAGCACATAACATTAAAGGGATTACTTTACATCGTTTACTGATGCTGCCAGTGGAGCATGATAACAAATTGGAGTATCACAAGCTATCAGGAGATGCGTGTTCCGAAGTTTCGAGAGTCCTGAAGAAAATGAAACTTCTTATCATTGATGAAGTAAGCATGGTGTCAAATATCATGCTTGCTTTTGTGCATTTGAGAATGCAAGAAATTCTTAGAACAGACTATGATGTCTTATTTGGTGAAAAACATATTATTGTTTTTGGAGATCTTCTGCAGTTGACTCCAGTGAAAGGACAACCTGTGTTCAAAATGCTCACACATGAGGATACCAGGAAGTGCTTAGGGAGCATCGGAAACGTTAATATATGGTTAAACTTTAAATATGCAGAACTGCTTCAAAATATGCGGCAGGCAAATGATGAAGATTATAAAAATATTCTACAAGATGTAAGGATCGGAAAAGTAAGTCAGCAAGGGAAAGAAGCTTTACATGCACGATTAATTTCAAATTTGTACCCAAATGAAAACATTCTTCCAGAGAACATTTTTAAGAAAATTAACGAGAAGAAATCTGGGATATGTTTGATGCCAACTCTGAAAGAATGTTCCATGTTCAACAACAAAATGTTACAGTTAGAAAATGAAGAGATAGTGAAACTGGAAGCTATTGATAAAATAGAGCATATGGGAGCAACAATTATTTTGTCTGAAAATTTGAAATCAAAATTGGATTCATTAGAGAAGACTATATCTAAAACTGCTGGTTTTGAAAAGACTCTGAATGTGTGTTTGAATTGTCGTGTCATTTTAAGAAGGAATTTAAATGTTGAAAGAGGTCTAGTAAATGGAGCAATGGGTTATGTTGTTGGTTTTCTGAATTACAAAAATAGAGATGGAATTGAAATTTTAAAAATTAAATTTGATGACATTGATGAAATAGAACAAATTTGTCGTTGTTCAGCCAGATTTTTGCTCGTGAAAGACTTATATGTTCGCCGAAAACAGTTTCCTATTTGTTTGGCATATGCGGTGACAATTCATAAGTCTCAAGGTTTAAGTGTAGATAGCGCTTTGGTGAACATTGGAAGTTCGGTGTTTAAAGAGGGTATGGCATATGTGGCATTATCACGAGTCAGAACTTTAGCAGGATTGTACTTGATTGAGTGTGATGAAACAAAGATTTGTGCAGATTTAGATTGTGTAAAAGAATACAATAGGTTAAGAAGAGAGTATGCTCCACATTTGCCTCAATATCCTCTGATTGAAAAACGTGTGGTATGCCGAAAAAGAAGAAATGAGAGTAATTGCAGAGAGGTATCAGTAAAAAGGCATAAAGTAGATAAAAGTGTAATTGTAAAGAGAAACAAAAAGGATTCTGTTGAAGATGTTGTTGGATTTCAGTTTGAAAACAGTTCTGGTGTCAACTGCTATGCTAATGTAGTAGTTAATGTTGTTTTTTTCTTCAAAATTTACAAAGAGATTGTTGAAAATCGGGAACAAACATTGTGCTGTTTATTGAATTATGTGTTAGAGAAATGTAATAGTGATAGAGCTAAAATAGAAAGTGTTTCAGAAATTAGAAATCTTCTAGATATATGTTCAGGTCAAAATCAATTTTCACAGAATATTCAGCAGGATTGTCAGGAATTTTTAATGTATATGTTTGATGTATTACAAGATGAAGGAGTAGATATAAAAAATCTATTTGGCCTTTCTTATCAATGGCAACATGACTGTGATAACTGTGCTTCATCAAGTACTACTAGAATAGACTCTGAAAGATTTATATATTGAACTTTACCAGACTGCAAATCAGTGTCTTTCAATAATCTAGTTAAAGCAGCAGATAGGGGCGGAGCTAGCCGGCGTCAATGGTGGACGCGTAAGAGCGAAGCTCCGGACCGGCGCCATCAAATATCCGCCAAAGATCCTTTCCCAGCGGTGATAACCGAGCGAGACCGACAAGACTCGCCGACCCTGCCCCTGACGGACCTCCGACTGAAGTCTGGGAGTGAAACAGGCTCGGAAACCCACTTGTTGCTCGTCGACGCGGCGGACGCAGGACCAGGCCAGGATCCCCGACCTTTCCTGAGCGCTGTGGCCGGGATACGTCACCCGACGTGCGGCCGCGCGAAGTGGGTGACTCGGGGCCAACCGGGACCCGTCGGAGGCTGACCTTCCAGTTCCCCCGCACTTGTAAAGCACACACGGGGGTACCAACGGAAAGACCTTGGGGGCGACGGACGCCACGAGAGAGGCGCCGGCCCAGCTACGAAGCCAGTGACGTACTGCATGGCGCCAGCAGAACCCCGGCAAGGTACACTCGTCCATGGCCCTCTAACAGACGGACTCCCCAGCAACTAGAGGGCGCAGAGTGCGGTTCGGGGAGTGAGAGATCACCTGAGTGTTGAGGGCCCCCCTCACGTGTGCTGTGCTCCGCAGCAGACCCGGGCAGTGCTAGTGGGGCTGGGGAGTGCCCTCCCGACGGCCACATATCAAGGCCTACAGGCCGGGCGGACCCCGCCAGAACACGCGAGCCACGCTGTCTGGCCCACGGACCCCCTGTAACGGCTAGCGAGCAGTGAGGGATCACACGCAGAGAGCTAGAAGCCCGCATTGTCCTTATACTCGAGGTGCCGACCCTGCCTGGGAAACGCAACGATGGGCAAGGGGGACAGAACGCAGTCGAAACTGTCGTTTGAACAACGACGACAAAAGGAGCCAGAACTGTCGGCTGCCCAGTCTCCGGGAGCGACCAGCGACCCGGGTGCCTCGCTCTGTGCGGAAATAAAAGGGATGCTCACGACTATGGAGAAGGGTCTGCAGGAGGGCATGTCGGCCATTGGCAACAAGATAGATGCGCTGGCATATCGAATGGACCGGATGACGGAAAGAGTGAACAAGCATGCGGAGCGGCTGGACATGGCGGAGCGCAGACTGACAGAGGCGGAGGAGGCGCAGACGGAGTGGGATGCCGACCGCAAACAATTTGGACGACTGCTTCAGGTAATCCAGGAGAAGTCGGAGGATTTGGAGGCGCGTTCCAGGCGCTCCAACATCCGCGTGACGGGAGTGGCTGAGTCGACCCAAACGGGCAAGATGGAACTCTTTGTTGAGAAGCTACTGAAGACAATGTTGGGAGACGACACCTTTTCCCCAATGTTTATAGTGGAATGCGCCCACCGCACCCTTGGACCAAGGCCTCCTCCGGGCGCAAATCCTAGGCCGATCATAGCGAAATTACTAAATTACAGGGACAGGGACGCAGCCCTCCGAGCTGCTCGCGAGAAGGGGAAACTACAGTACGAGGGAATGGACATATCACTATACCCTGATTTCACCTCAAAAGTGCAGGAGGAGAGGCGACGATTCGTCCCGTACAAACAACAACTAAGGGACCTTGGATTGGACTACGCCATGTTATACCCGGCACGGTTGCGCATCAACAGACAGGGACACTCGCACTTTTTCACGGACCCCAAAGAACTGCAAAAGTCCCTTAAGGTGTGGATTAGGGAGAACCGGGGGAGCCCGGAGGCGCGTCCTGTGGGACAAACTGGCAATGAAGATCTTGAGGAACAGGACTGATGAAACGAGGGGTTTCGGGGTCACATCATGGAGACGCAGCTACTGAGGCGCCCATGGCACCCCTCCCACTTGGATAAGCGGAAGACACTCGTACGGAGCAATCCGCTGAAGTTGCTGGTCTGCTGGATGCTGTACTGTGGGTGAGATCTGACTATTTTGAATTGGTGCCACTAGGGGCCTGCGCTTAAGATACAGTAGCGGCCCTACGCAGGGAAGGCCGCTCAGGGGCCTGATATGGGACAAGCACAGAGAGGTTGGGGGGTCGGGGGGTAGGGGTCCGGATGGGTTGGTGAAATACTGTGCTTACCAATTATTGCTGGACAACGCTAATAGGGCGCTGGTGGAGGGGCAACTTATAAACATTGCACGGAAGTCCCGGAAGGACAGTGGACGGCAAAAGGATTAAGTAGGCTACCTCTGCCCTAGCGCTTTCAGCTGTTACGGCTCAGATTGAGCCTGTTTGGGGAAGTGTTGCATGGGATTGTTAGTGGGTGGGGGGGAGGGACTCAGGGGACTCGGTCACACCAGGTTGGGGTTGGTTGACTGTGGGAGGTGGGAAGGGTTGGTAGTTCTGGGATCAGGGAAGGTTGGGGGGGGTCCGTAATGTGTTCTGAAATGTTACGCTCCACAGGGGTGATTGGTAAAGGCTGCATATGGCTGGGGGCGATACTTGTGCTAGATGTGCTCATGAGATATTACTTCACTGTGAATGGCTGATACACCGCACGGAGATTTACAGAGTGACACAGAGACCTTTAA
This sequence comes from Lissotriton helveticus, assembly GCF_964261635.1. Lineage (NCBI taxonomy): Eukaryota > Metazoa > Chordata > Amphibia > Caudata > Salamandridae > Lissotriton > Lissotriton helveticus. The sequence goes on from NC_136063.1 coordinate 569,513,969, forward strand.
GGCTCTTACATGGAATGTGAAGGGATTAAATGACTATCGCAAACTCCGCAAGGTGCTGCATTACCTCCAGAGACACCACATAGACCTGGCCCTGCTGCAAGAAACGCACTTACCCAACACCAGTAAGATGCTCACACATAGGGGGCTCCAGGGCAACTCCACTTACGCAGGCTTCACCTCACATGCTAGGGGTGTTCTCACGTGGGTTAATCCTAAATCCAAGTTATCCCTCACACTGCTGAGAGCAGACCCGGAAGGGCGGTTTGTGCTGAGCAAATGTACGGGCAAGGGACATAACCTACTGGTCATGAACGTATATGGCCCGAATTACGACTCCCCTGACTTCTACGCGGCAGTAGTGGGACACTGTACCGAGTGGCCGGCGGATAAAATGCTTTGGGGGGAGACTTTAACTTCACTTTTAGCCCGGAGCTAGATAGATCGGCGGGGCCTCCCCGGCGCCCGGCAGCGGCCGCGCAGCAAATGCAAGCAGAAATGGTGAGACTGGGACTGGTGGATGTCTGGAGGGAAAGACACAGTGCTAGGGGGGGATATACACACTACTCGGCGTACCACAACATCCACACCAGGATAGACTACTGGCTGACCGCACTCACACTGCTGGCGACGGTGAGGGACTGTAGGGTGCTCCCGCGTACACTATCGGACCACTCCCCTATATTGCTGGTACTGAACACCCCAAGGCAGAGAATACCCCCGTTCACGTGGCGGTTCCCACCATATTCCTTGTTAGATGAGACGTTTAGGGCTGACCTAGGGGAAGATATAGATACGTTCTTCGCTACTAATTTAGGCACAGTGGACAGCTTCGGGACGGTATGGGAGACATTTAAGGTCTACGTTAGAGGGATGGTCATGGCAAAGCACTCCAGTGTCCTGAAAGCCATTAGAAACAGACTGACGTATCTCGAGGGGCAAATAGCGGAGAGTGAACGGCAACAGCTGGCAGACCCATCCCCGACTGGAGATGGGGCGCTGCAGGAGCTTCTGAAAGAGTTCCACGAGGAGGCGGACAGAGAGGTCAGGCATCTAGGAAAGTACGCGACGGCGCGCACGTATGGTGAGGGAGACCGGCCAGGCGCGCTACTAGCCAGGATAATGAAGGGCTCTAGACGCAGGCAGACAGTCACAGAAATGCAATCGGCAGGGGGGGCGGTGCTCACAACGGAGGAGGACATCCTAGCGGAATTTAAGGGATTTTACGAGGAGTTATACACTAGCAAGATCTCAGGTGTGGAGGATCAAATTGAGCACTACCTAAGCTATATTAAGATGCCGTTCTTAGAGAACTGGCAGAGGGAATTCCTAATGGCCCCCATACTCCGAGAGGAGATATCAGACGCGCTAGACGGCATGAGATCCGAAAGTGCGCCCGGCACTGACGGACTAACTGTGACCTTCTACAAGGCGTACAAAGACAAGCTATTACCCTACCTCTCCGCCCTCTTTGACGAGATATGTGAACTCGGCGCTATGCCACCCTCTATGAGAGAGGCACTTATTGTGACGATATTAAAACCAGGCAAACCGCATGACCTCCCAGGCTCATACCGCCCCTTGTCGCTCATCAATGTGGACGCTAAGCTATATGCTAAGGTGCTAGCGGCCAGGCTGGCACTCGTGGCCCCTGAGTTGGTAGCCCCGGAGCAAGCGGGTTTTATTCCGGCTAGAAATCTCACGTACAACATCCGCACGGTCATGGGGGCCATGCAACACACAAAACGTGACGCCAAAGCCGTCGCAGTCTTCCTAGACATGGAGAAGGCATTTGACTCCGTAGAGTGGGCGTTCATGCGCAGGGTACTTAAGAAGTTGGGACTGGGAGAGTTATTCCTCCAACTCCTTGGTGCGCTTTATCATAAGCCTACGGCAAGAGTACGTCTGGGTGATGCAGTCACGGAGCCGTTCGCTATAAGCAGAGGCACGAGACAGGGCTGCCCCCTCTCGCCGCTACTCTACGCACTGGTGGCAGAACCGCTAGCCAGCGCGATTCGGAATACCACTCCTACGAAGCGATCAACTACCCTACCTACAGGATCGGTATATCCACGTATGCGGATGACACCCTCCTATACGTCAGAGACCCGGTGAATAACCTCGCATCGGTCTTGAGGGAAGTGGTACGGTTTGGGGCGCTCTCGGGGTTGAAAGTCAACTGGTCAAAATCAGTGGCATTTCCCCTGACCCCTGTCACCGAACCTTTCGAGATGGAATACCCGCTCCAGTGGTCCACAGAACCAATAAGATATTTGGGCATAATGCTACACACAGATCCGGAAATTATGCTGAGGGAAAATTACGGGGTTGCCTTTAGCAAACTTGCAGATGACGTTGAGCTCTGGATTAAGCTCCCGCTATCTCTGATGGGACGAATTGCCATGATGAAAATGGTTGTTCTCCCGAGATTCCTGTTTCTCTTTCATAACCTCCCGATAGTCCTTTCTAAAGCTTTCTTCACGACCATAAATAAACTTCTCGTTAGACTCGCCTGGGCCGGAAAACAACCTAGAGTGCAATGGAAGGTTCTACAGTTGCCATACGAGCAAGGGGGACTGGCCGCCCCTGATCTGGAGCGCTACTATAGGATAGCGCAGGCCTCCCATCTCCACACTTGGATTCACGGCAATCAGGACATTCCGCATGTGATTCTGGAAAGACTGTTTGCAGACCCAACCCCGCTCCCGGCGACTATCTGTGGCCCTAGGGACCGTGAGTAGGAACGCTGGACTCCCTCTTGTCTACTAACCACGCCTGGCACTCCATACTGCAGAGGCAAGATAAAGCATTGCTGTATGCACCCAATATGCCGATAAACTGGGCACTATGGCTCCCCACATTGACGGAACCAGGAGTACACAGGGCCCTCAGTGACTTGGGCGCACGCACACTGGGAGATCTCTTCGAGCAAGGGAAGGTTAAGACGTGGGACCAGCTGACTCGGGGGAGGGATCGTCCCACATTGCTTCAGCGCTTCCAGTACCACAGAGTACGTAGCGCCTTTCTAGACCTGCTAGGCCCCGACATGGACGAACCCCCTGCAATACCGGAACTAGTGTATGTCATAGACACCGAGTCGCCGAAGAAGCTGACTTCTAAGCTTTATAGAATAGGGCATGAACATACGGTACTGCAGTATACGAGGGCGCGCCTGGCCTGGCAGACCGATCTAGACACCCATATAGACGATAGCATGTGGGCATACTGCTGTGCGGCCTCCAGGCGGATCTCGCTGAACGGAAGACACCGCTTGATCCACTTTAAATTTTTACAGCGGGTGTACTACACGCCGGAAAGGCTGCACCGGTATGGTCTCCGCGACACACCCGGATGCGAGAGATGCCACGCACAAGTTGCGGACTTTCTGCATGTAGCTTGGAGGTGCCCGGGGGTTCAGAGATTCTGGACCAAAATATTTGCTGAAATGAGCATTATAGTGGAACTAGACTTGGAAATGGACCCAGCCCTCGCCTTACTGGGCTACGCGAGGAATGTACCAGTACCTGTGAGAAAACTGGTAAGCATGGGTATGCTAATCGCTAAACGAGTAGTTGCATTATGCTGGATGAGGGGTCCTCTACCGACGCTGAAACGATGGGCCAGCGACATGTTGTACTGTAACACTCAAGCGGAGACGTACAGTGAGCTACTGCCGCCCCGAAGTCGCCCCAAGAACTTCTGGGGGCTATATCAGGCCTACCTAACTTCCGGGATGGACGAAGACTTAACATCGGGGGAGAGGGAGGGAAGGGGGAGTGATACACACTCGGACCCTGGGTGAGTCAAGCAGGGTCACCTCTTGCAAGACAGCGTAACTTGGTCCTGTAGGAGTTACGACATCCCTTGCAGTGTCTGAACGTGGGAGTAATCCCTTGGAACTATAAGATGTAACATGCAGCACACGCTATACCACTCCATCAGATTACACGCTAATTCACATGCAGAGCACAGACTAGGGACCAGTTGAGGGGAAGCGGGGTTCAGGGGGTGGGGAACAGGTTGGGAGAAAATGTTAAAAATATATAGATTTGTCCATATCCACACGGTGCACATCACACTATCCATAGTGTTGACCTACCGGAGACATCCCGAATCTGACTGAATACTTGCTCAATTAGAAGTTGAGGCTTTTTCTTTGTTGTCTCCATTTGTTATGCTTATGCGTCATTGATAAGATAAGGTGGCCCACTGCCGGCCCGAGAAGGGATGTAGGCGAATGGCTATGTGCGCTTTGTAATGTGCTGTTTTCTGTTAAATAAATAAAAAATAAAAAAAATAAAAACATTGTTCAAGCCCAAAAAAAAAAAAAAAAAGTTAAAGCAGCAGATCACAATATGGTGTGTACCCAATGTAAGTCTGCAATGCTGTCCACATTATTTCTACAAAATTATGGTCACTATGTTATTTTAATGTTCCAACGATGTAGACCTGATGGAACTAAATTGACAACTTCTATTTAAAATTTCGTGGCTTCTCAGTTATCGATATCAGGAAGAACCTTTGCAACTGTAGCTATTATTTTTCATGACGGTCCTTCTACAACATCAGGGCATTACACATGCTATTTAAAAACTTCTAAAGGTTGGACCCAATGTAACGACAATAATTTGACTTTCAAAACAACGTTTGCCTTTTGGCTTTATAAATTCATACCTAGTGTTTTTACAGCCAAAATTTAGGTAAAGGTAATTGGCCTATGAAGACGGGAGGAGTACTCATATATACTCATACATCTGACACTATTTGGCCAAATGGAAAGGTGCAAGAATGAGTAAAGAGTCATGACTGAAAAAAAGGAGTATATTAAATTTTTGAAAATATTTCAGATGTTCTTGGAGCTTTTCTTGTAGAAAGTCGATGAAATGGATTTCTAAGTGAACAACAAAATACTATGTAACGAGAAAAGGACCTCCATGATATACTATTTGGCCTCAAGGAAAAGTAAGTCAATCAAAGATTAGCGTACATTTGTCGTTTGTCAGTATGTAAGGGTTTTTTTAAAACACAATCTTTTAGATTGTGTTTTTTTCTTTCCCGCTGTCATATGATGAGTAATTTGAACTCACTGCTTTAAGTGAAATTCAATATATTCTGAGAACAGCAAAAATAAACTATGTAACATGTTGTAGAAATTATTCTATAGTTTGGATTGTGTAAATTAAATTGTATTCCCATTCTCTGACATCCACTCTCCCTCGCTTATCTTTGTTTGCTTCTTACTTTTGACCTCTTCTCTCTATTTTTCGTTCACTACTTCTCTGTACTCAGTGCCTCACTCTACTTGTATTATTTTCACTTGTGTTTATCTACCTTCTATCACTTCTTTTACAACAACTTCACTGCTCCTCTCTCGTCGTTCTTCATCCCATTTCTTTTACTCTGGTTCCGTTACTATCCATCATTTCCTTTTTTTCATTGTCCTTCTCTTTACTTTCATCATCAAATTATTTTTTCTCAGTAGCACTGTTTTAGTCGTGTTCTCCTCTCTTTCCTTTTTTTTGCTCACTTACTTTTTTCTTTTCTCACTCATTGTACTCCACCTCACTCTGTTTTTCTCTTAGTGTGTCTACCTTATAACTTCCTTAGTCCATTTCCTTCAATTGTTGTATATTATTCTGTATCCCTTCATCCTTTCACTCTATGACTGTTCTTCACTTACTCTCAGTTATCTTCTATTCCTCATTCTTCTAAATGCATCATTAATTAGACTGTTTTCTGTCTAAGTCATTATCTTTTTATTTACTTGTGTTTCCTGATTTAGTTTTGCTAACTCTCATTGTTTTAGTATCTTTCTTACCTTCAGTTCATTTCTCTGTACTTCTCTCTCTTTTTCTTAGTGAATCTATATGCCTTACTCATTGTAATTTGCTCTCCTTCTATTTCTTTTTCCCTTTTTTGTCCTTCTAACTTAGTTTATTTCCCTTTCTGTGTTCTTCACTCACTATATTTCTAAATAGAGTGTTATGATGTTTTTAGCTCTTCATTGGCATATTTTAATTTAAAATACATATTTTACTAATTATAACTTATATTTTTTTTCTCTCTTTCACAGATACCAACTGTAATAAAAAAATTAAAGTTACATTTATTATATGGTAAGTATGACTAAAAAAATGTAGTTTGTTATCACCCTTTGCTTTAAGGTCACTAACATTTTCTCAATCTACCTCACTCCTGTGTTTTTACTCTGCTTCTCTCACTTATTTTTATTGTCCATGTTTACTCCCCTTCCATTATTTACCCTCTCATATTCAACTTCTTTTGATCCCTATTCTTTACTTCACTTACCCTCTGTTCCCTTCCTTTGCTTATTTACTCATTCTCTTTTTCTTAATTATTTACGTTACTCCTACATATATACCTCATCCCTCTCCCAACATATACACACACCTGTAACATACACCCCACACACACACCACACCTACACATCATACACACAAAAAAAACATCCCACACACACTCCTCAAAAACACACACACATTCCATACACACACATACATTGAACACATATACACCCCACACTCATACACTTCTCACACATATTTCACACACCCTCATCTCTACCCACACCAAAACACTCCACACAACCACACCCACAGACACACCTTACACACCCACACTCCGACCTACACCCACTAAGTCCCTGTAAGGCACACACACTGCATTACTTATCTTTTTTTGCTGTTGTACTCAAGCCCATTCAGGTACTGTTCCTTTTACTCTCTTTGTCCTCTCTCTTTGTCACTCACCATGTGTTATACTAATTCAATATTTCTCCCTCTATCACTCCTCTTTACTTTTACTATGGGTAGCGCACCGGGGAGCGTAACAAGGGGAAAACAAAGAGAAACAGTAAAATAATATTTTAGAGTGCTTTCAGGTAGGGTAGCTGTTGTGTTGTGTGGGTGATTTACTTACTGCACTCCTTCCACTCCTTTTCTCAGTACCTCTGTTCTCAACAGTTCTTCATTACCGTTCACTCAGTCCATCTATCTTACTGTAATTGTCTCTGTCTCTTCACTCTTTCACTACTTGTTCATTATGCTTTCTCCCTGAAGTTCAAGCACATTACGTTATTTACATTTCTTTGCTGCTTCAATTATTCCCTTTCTGTTACTTCTTCTTTTCTTCTTTTAGTTTTTTTCTCTGTCAATCCACATGTTTTAACTTTATTCGATGTTATCCATCTTATTTCATCCCTCTTTATTTATGCACACTACTTTTTTCTCTCTCTCCTTTACCAGTGTTATTTAAATCTGGTTCCGTTATTACTTTTTTTTTCTACATCATTTTTTCTCTTTCCTTTTACTCTTTACAGACACTCACATTCTTCATGTGCCTCTGCTTTAGTATTCTTCTTCTCTCTTTCTTTGTTTCACAGCCTTATATTTTTTACATTTTCTCTCTTACACTTTGTTATATCTTTTATACTGTTTTACTATGTATTACACAGTACATCTGTGTTGCTCTCTCTTGCTGTCTGTCTCTTAACATTACTCTCTCTTTCTCTTTCTCTTATGCTCTCCTTCTCTTGTTTTTTTTTTCTCGTTTTTTTTGTGTTGCGCTAACGGGGCGCTCACCGGTGCGCGTACCGGGAAGCGCACCCATGAGAAAAATGAAGTGAAGAGTGCTAAAAATTTTAGTATTTTTTTAAAAATGGGAGGTAGTTCTGAAAAGAACTTTTTTTATGTTTTTGTTGTTTTATATTTTTTTTTATTTTTCTGAACATTTTTTTTTTTGTATTTTTTGAACAATTTTATGTTTTTTTTGGTTTTTTTGGGGGGGGACAACGGAAAACAGGCATTAGAAAGGGCTCAACAGGAGCAAAAAAATCACTTTTTGGGGCGTTTTGAGCACTTGTGATTTTCAAATGCTCTGTTCATTAAAATCACACTCATCTCCCCGTGGCAAAGTAGTCCCCCACAATAAATACACACTAGCTTGATGTGTTGAAAATTGTTCTGGATATTGGGGACCGTCTCCCTCGCCTCTGGTCCCGAAAAACTTTCCTGTGTTGAGGTGGTGGCCACAGGAGTTCGTGGGTTTTCACGGAGGTCACGCACCTCAGCCACGCTGTAATTTATTAGATGCCACCTTTGCATGTGGCGATGCATAGTATAGTTCCCGTAGCTATATTTTTTATCTGTGCCTCGGGACAGAACTTCTTTGCAGATCAGGCATGTGACATAACGGGCATTGACTTTTTTTTGGCTTTCTGGGAATGTATAAAATTGCCAAATGAAACTGTCCTTGTGGTGGGATTTCCGGGGCTGTTCAGGCAAGAATACTCTCTCATGTACCTCCTCTTCCTCTTCTTCCTCCTCTTCCTCACGGTTGGGAAGGAACTGGGTAGGTGGTCCTTCCTTCCTATGAGGTGGTGGTGGTGGTGGGGGTGCACCAGCTGCAGCTACTATTGAAGCCATCTCTTAATAATGAAAATAGGTCTTCCTCTCACAAAGTTGAAAGTCAGAGTAAGAAAAAAGGTGGGGGCTTTCATCATTTGGGGAAAAAAAAAAATTCTAAACCAATGAAAAGTGTTATTTTTAGGTCACATGACCTAGCCTTACATCATTAGGAAACCAAAAGTGAAATGAACCAATAAAAAGTTTTATTAACAAGTCACATGACCTGTTACGCTTACGTTACGCGCTCCGCAACGCGCCCCGGATCGCTTCCGGGGAGCTGCGCTTCGCGCCTCGGTTCGCGCTCCGGAGCACTTCCGGGTGCGCTAACGCGGCGCGTCATAAGACGCATTACGCGGCAACGTGTCACGATGTTGTTTTCTAACGCGGCAGTTGCGCTAACGGAACGTTTACCGGTTCGCGGACCGGGTCGCGGCACCAAATTGAGCTAACGGGAAGCTACCCGGTGCGCGGACCGGTAGCGAAACAAAACAAAAAATTAAAAAAAATATATATACATAAAAAAATTATATTAAATACATATAAAATATATTTTTCCTTTAAAAAAAGAATACATTTAACAGCTTTTAATATTTGCTATTAAAAAACCATTGAAATTCACTGAAAAAACCATAGGTTATAGACCATATTAGGAATTAGCATTTACAAAACCTTGAAAATTCACTGAAAAAACCATAGGTTATAGACCATATATAGTTAGGAACTAGCATTTATAAAACCTTATTTTACTGACACAAAACCATTGAAATTCGCATATATAGTTAGTTGCACTAACTATATATTTCACGCACCGGCAATCCACTGCTGATGATGTCACATATTACATCATTCATGACATGGTCAGTGACATCACTGATGACATCACTGATGACATCTCAAATGACATCACTGATGACATCACTGATGACATCTCATTTGACATGACTGATCACATCACTGATGACATCATTCATGTGATAATACGATGAACTTCTTCGGACTCTAATATAACCTTATATACACTCAGTGTAAACAGACACTCACAGAGTGTCACTCATCCATGGAGTTACTCACACACCTAGTCAGTCATGCAAAGAATCAATCACACCTCCATTTCCTCAACTATACAGTTATGCACACCTTACTTATTCAAACAGATACTAACACATATTTACTCTCTTATACAATCCCTGATACAATTTCAGAATGATCCATACAGCCACTCACACATTCACTGGCTCTTATGCACAGTTATTTATATATGTCAACTCTCACATATACTGTGTTTTACATATGTTCTTACTTTGACATGTAGCACTGAGATATCCATTCACTCACCAATACACTCATGCACACAATCAACCGCCCATACAGCTGTTTCCACATGCACTTTTGAACCCATACATCTAATGAATCAACTGGTCACACATCTATGCACAGAGTCATACACCTCCCAACCACCCACACACACACTCAGTCTCCCATACAAATACTTGGGCAACCAATCAATAACCCATATAGTTACTCATATAGCTACTGATCAACACATGCAGCAGTTTACAAAACAACAGACATAATGATGCACAAATTAAGACAGTTTAGTCACTAACCCATGCACTCAGTGAGACACATTTAATCACTCACTCATACAGTCAGTCATGCACCTACTAAATCCTTCATCCAGACACTTATACATCCACTCATTCTTCAATATGTAAGACATATTTAAACTTTACAGAAACATACAGTCACTGGATGTTGTTATCAGTGATGTCATCAGTGATGTCATTTGAGATGTCATCAGTGATGTCATCAGTGATGTCACTGACCATGTCATGAATGATGTAATATGTGACATCATCAGCAGTGGATTGCGGGTGCGCGAAATATATAGTTAGTGCAACTAACTATATATGCAAATTTCAATGGTTTTGTGTCAGTAAAATAAGGTTTTATAAATGCTAATTCCTAACTATATATGGTCTATAACCTATGGTTTTTTCAGTGAATTTTCAAGGTTTTGTAAATGCTAATTCCTAACTATATATGGTCTATAACCTATGTTTTTTTCAGTGAATATATATATATATATATATATAATATATATATATATATATATATATATATATCTCAAAATGAGCAACCCAATGGCTTGGGTAGATAAGTGTCGGGTAATGTTGCCAACAAAGGATATATTTAAAGTTGTATTTCAGTGAAATTATCAAGTACTTCGTAGGGGTCTATTCATAACATCCACAATGAATGGAAAGGACAATGGTCTATGTACATCTGAAAACAAAGGCTAAACTAATCCAACCAGGAGTATAACTTAATTGAACTATATTGTATTAAAAAAACGAAAAAAACATAAGGAGTTCAAAATGTCAATGGGTACTTTAAAGGATGGTAGAAAAAAGGTGCGAAAGTTGCGACACCAACTGCTGCACTGCTGAAATTAGGATGACTATCCTTCACATTTAAACCATTTTTAACCTTTAACCAGAGTAATCCATAGTATTCACCATCTTTTTAACGTATTAAATAATCCATGTTTTCCATTCTTATGACATCACTGCCGAGACAGATGAGTTGAACTGGAATGCTTTATTCCTACATTTTCAAATGCCATATGCTGTTTATCCAAGCTTAAACATAGACATGTGATGCCAACTATCCTTTGACCCAGTACAGTAAGAAACCCAATGCATTTTGAATGTAGTAAGTTCTTCGTCAGGGGTACTGCAATAAATCAGAAAGAACTATTGAAGCAGCTTCCACATGACAATACGCACTAAGTGATGATGAGAAATGCATTTTATCAGTGATGCCCCCCACCCTAGCAACCCTCATTCAGCTCCCACTTCCTGACAATATCATAATGGATAAAACAGTGCCCTGCGCTCCACTTGCAATTCATAACAATTCCAGAAAACAATCAGTAGTCATGAACCTTAAGAGGCCATTGCTAACAGGTCAACGTATGCGTGTCTCCCTTCATTTTCGAAAATGAATCAACTTATCTCTTTTCCGCCATCGTTGTATTTCAAGCTTACTAGCACACATCATAACTCTTGGGTACTTTAAAGGCATTGATAACAGGCCGACAGGTTCTTAACATTTACATTTCACTAATCATCAATACTTAAAAGCCCATTTCTCAAAAGTCAACAAGGTGGAGACTGTCTTAAACATAGGAACAAAGTCTCCCAAGTTCAGTCTTAGCAAGGTCTAAAAGGAAACTGGGTTAAGGGCAAAGACGTTTCGGTCTCTGCTGAAATGAATCTATGAGACCATCATCAGGATAAGATGTTTCTGAAGATGCAAGACCTCCCAACATTATGTTGAATGTGTATGGTGACCACCAATTGTAACTGCATCCATAGTCTCTTTTACATTTTGACACAGATTAATTCAAGCCTGTCAGAAAAGGAACAAATTCCGCAATTCAAATGGTTGGATTACCACTAAGATCTTCCTTATGATCGTGTTTCCTTCTGGGGTATCTGTAATGCTTCTCCAAAGTTCTCACACCTGTTAAGCTCGTGGGACAGGAGGCTTTTTGGAGCACCACCTCCTCAGCCCCTCCTTTGTGCAAGTCCACCCAGTGTTTAGGTCAAGCCTGGGCAGCGCATGCGCTGCTACGAGGCATGCAGTAGTGGAGTACAGCTTTGAACCCCACCCACTCTCCGCCCATATTTTAGAATTGGCTTGTGTCATTGTACTTCATAAAGGCTGGCTTCTAAATTGTTATTTCGCTTTAATTCCCTCCTTGGTACCGCTGTATCTGCATTTGTTACCTCCCATAACAACTGGACCTTTTACTTTGGTTGTTACATGGTATGGTTTTTTTAGTCTGTGAGCACTATTTTCTTCAATGAGTTTATCTTTCTTCAGGCACGACATGTTTCCTGCAAAGGCGCAGCTTTGCTTGCACCATTAGTGGGACACTGCTTGTTGCGAGAGCTGTTGAGGTAGCGTACATTGCTCCCAGTGATATGGCATAAACACTTAAACAGTACACACATGAATGCAAATCTCTGGAATTGTATTTACATTTGAGTGCCTCATGTTCCATCCAGTTTTGTGTATCTCTCCGGCCCGATGCTCACTTCTGTATTCCGCACCTCTCAGTCAAATCAGAAAAAACATTATTACAACCAGCTGTGTGGTTTCTTTTACAACTCGGGAGCGGCACAAGCAATACAACAGCAGATATCCCACATAGCTGCGCTCAACTTTCAAATGTGAGCTGCTGCACCATAAACTGACACCGATTATAAACTGCAAATAAGTAACCGATTTGAAACAAAACGGGGAGAAAAAAAAGGAGGTCCCTTCTAGGAGCAGCCAGAATAATTTAACAAGCAATTACAATGCAACAGGTCTCGCATTTGTAAGAGTTTTTAGCTATTAGCATTGTAAATGACAATGCCTTTTATTTATGTTTCAAAAACCAAAACATAACTAAAAGGAATTGTCATTTACAATGCCAATAACTCAAACCTGCGTAAATCGAGACATATTGCATTGCAAATGTTTGTTTTGATTTGCATCGAGGCATCTTTTGCACCGTCCCCATTGAAACCCTTTTTCACAGTCTGTAAGTCTGAGGCATTTTCAGAGTTCTATGAGAAGTACTACACAATCCCCTCGGATAAGGTGGCCAACCGTCTGTAATTTTCACAGACCATCTGTGATTTGGATCTCACATCCATTGTCCGTGATGATCTGTTTGAAGGATGCCTTTTGTCCCTAATTTTGGGCATTGCAGGGAGCAGCACTGTTCCCCTGCAAGAAGCCTCAGCTCCCTGACGGGGGTGCCTTGCACTCCTCCTCTGACCACAGGAGCAGCCCCACCATGCCCATTGTCATTTTGTATGCGGCTGATTGTCACATACAGAATGGCAATGGGCCAGTCTGGGCTCTTACAGGATGTGATAAGCCTCCTCCTGCCTCGGTCTAGGGCAGGGTATTCTGTTTTTTGATCCAGGATTTTACGTCTCACAGTACACAAATAAAAACGTTACACCTCACCAGATGGAAGAAATTTACAGAATCCGATACATGAAAAGAAGCCAGTGAAAGAAGTAAAATAGAAGAGGTTATAGTTCTTTCACAGTCTCATCATTTTAGAACCGAAGCATTTTCAATATTATATACACAACAAAGCCATAGTTGCTGCTTTTTTTATTTTATGCAACTAACAACCATTGACAAAGCCTTTAGTCCTGGATTGTTGTAGGTGTAATGTAGTATATATCTGGTTGCAATAACAGAAGTAGTAAAATACCAGTCGGGCAGCAGACTAAGCTAAGAAGAGATTTTTAGCTTACGTGTTTTTAAGTCACACCCATAATTACATCAGACACGCCCTTTAGAGAGACCCTCCAGTTTTTTCATCCCACTTAAAGCCCTGGAAACAACCCCATGTCAGTCACCTTGCATCCTGGCACTGTGCATCATGCATGACTTCCAAGTATTCAGATTGCCTATGTGCAGGGGCATAGTGAACCCTCCCCCCACCCTACCCCTTGCATTAGGAACTACAGCACGGGTGAGATTCTTGATGAGCCTCTTCTGTCTGCAACTCTGCAGACAAAGGCTCAACTCATAATGAATGTGAAAAGGTGGGTGAGTAAGTAAAGGGATGGGCGGATGGCTAGATGGATGAGTGTAAGGGTAAATGTATGAATAGATGAGTGAAAGGGCAAATTGAAGGATAATGGGAGAAAGGTTAGATGAGTGAGTGGAAGGATATATGAGATAAAGAGTAAATAGATGGATGTGTGGGTGGAAGGGTGGATGGATGTCTAAAAGGGCGGGTGGATGAGTGAACGGATGGATGGATGAGTGAAATTGTGGATGATGGGCTAGTGAATGTGTGGATAGATGAGTGAAATGATGGATGGATTCATGAATTGATGAAAGGGTAAATGGATGGACAGATGAGTAAAAGGGTGGATGTAAGGATGGGTGAGTGAAAGGGAGGGTAGATGGACAAACAGATGGATGGATGAATGAAGGAGTGAAAGGGTAGATGGGTGAGAAAAAGGATGGATGGGCGAGTGAAAGGATAGATGAGTGATAGGGGCAATGGATGGATTCATGAGTGGATTGATGGGTGGGTGGGTGGATGGATGAAGGATGGATGGCTAAGTGAAAGTGAGATGGAGAGAATAAAGGGAGGATGGATGGATGTATGAGTGAAAGTATGGATGGATGATTAACAGGATGGATGGGTGAATGTGTGTATGGATGAGTGAAAAGAAGGACATAAGGATGGATCAGTGAAAGAATGCATAGATGAGTGAAAGGGAAGGTGGAGAGCTGGAAGAAAGGATGGATAGTTCAAATTGGGAGGTATTTTGATTTTCTGGCTACTCCCTTGCCTATGTGTGACATTTTCTGTATTTGCTGTCTGCTTATGTGTTGGTATCTATACATCATACATATTGTGGAAATATAAATTTTTAGGGGTACACTGGTGCAGGTCACCTTTTTGTCCACGGATTCAAAAACCACCAAAGTAGTGATCAGCACTGGAGTAGGGAATAAATAACAAGTGTATTAATCACTCATGAGTGGGACCACATCCACACAGCACTCTCAAGTGCTGCCTGAGGTAGTACATTGAAGTCACAGAACACAGGCCTTATATACAGCTTTTTCTGCACTGGTAAGCATGTGGATGCAGATAGAAGGTACAGTCCTACACAGGAATAGTTACCGACAAACATGGGCAGATGGGAGATCATTCAGTCAGCAAAGTGGGAGGGGGAACAGAACTGTTTACAACAGCAGAAAATGATTGACAGTAGAGTCTGAGACCAGGTGTTCTGGCAGCTACAAACTCTTAGCATGCACATTGCTTTTAGCTGAGTCAGGAAGTCAATTAAAAGATAGTACAGGCAGGAAAAGACGAGCAGCAGAGGACAGGAGAATACGAAGGGAAGGAAATGGACACCTCAGTCAAAATGGCTGCTGCTTATGCCAAATAAAATAGCAGTTAATTCTGCTTTTATTTCCTTGCCTTCTGGAATTTGCCTTTTCATTTTGCCATCATAACTGCGACAGTGCAAGATTTAACTAAAAGGACTAGGTCACTTTAAGGATGCCCAAAAAGATTAATAGTCCTATGAAGCCACTTTCTGTGATGTCACTCTCTGTGATGACACTTCTTATGATGTCATATGCAAGTTAGAGGGGCCTCAAATCTTCTTTTGCCTGGGGCCTCAAAGTCCTAGGAGCAGTCCTGGGGGGAATTGTGCAAAGATGTATTTGCCTCGGAAAAGGAATTGTGTGGCTCAGAAGAAAGCAAGCTTCCTCAGATAACAGCAACTATCTACAGACAGTTACAAATATCTTCTTAATATTCTAAAAAGATAAAATGCTAAAATGCTGGCGAGGGTGTGGAAAATAAAAATAAAATAAAAAGCTCCGTGGGACCCGGGGCGGCTGCCAGCGTGCAGCAGCGCATCGCAGCCTCCCTGCTCTGGGCGTCACACCCCAGGTAACTCAACCCGCTTCCCGAACACACAGGCAGCAAGCACGGAACTCTGGCTCGAAATCCTCCTTCTGCCTGCCAAAAAGCAGAACACTAATTCCTTATACTAACTCACAATAATACCATAACACATTATCCCTCATGCAGTCTGGTTAATAATTCCCTTTTCCTGCTTAATGCTCTTACCCACAGATTTGATGTTTCACAGCTAATCACTTACCTACTCCTTTCAAGCCACATGGCCAGATCGCACCGCTCGGCCCCTACCACCGCTACCCCACATCCACTGGCAAATAAACAAAGGTTTCGGATGAAGCTGAGTCTGTCTGCTTCCCTTTTGTCAGGAATATTTTTCAGTTACCTAGTATATCATAATTCATAATTATTCACATAGGAACTCCGTTCACAGCTCTTTTTTGGTTAGAAATGTTGAAAAACATATTAAAACCCCTAGAAATCACCCTCAGACTGATGGTCAAACTGCAATACTAAATCATTCCATTTAGCAATATTGGAGGTCAGTGTTGATGGACAATCAATTGTTGTATTGTACTGGCTGAATTTACATATCACAGCTCTTTAAATTTTTTCATTCTATAATTTCTCTTTTATTATTTATTTATTATCCTCAAATGTGTCCAGCCCATAGCTCAGCTTTCAAAGTTATGTCTGTTACAGAATTTCTCTAAAAGGTTCACTAAATCCATACAGCAGCTAATCACCAATTGTGACATGCTAAAGCCCAACATAAACGCTTTGCAGATCATCCTAATTGCAAAACACCAGTCCGCAAAGTGGGAGCTAGGTAATGGCTACAAACAAAACACCTGAAATTCCCAGGGTCGCATCCTAAATTTACACTGGAATCTAAACTCTGGAATTCACTGCTGTTTAACATCCGCAGCATCAATAATTACCTGGCTTTCCGTAAGGCCATCAAGACCCATCTCTTCCCTCCTACATAGGCCTTCCTTCTGTCAGTAGCTTCCCTTTCTGTTGCTTAGCGCCGGGGTGCCCCTTTGATGGGGCAGCTGTGCGCTCTACTTATCCTTATAACATAACATAACATAACATAACACGATCATTTGTGCGGCCTTTTTATGTTAATAGGGAAGGTAGGTATTTCAGCGGTTCGTTTGTCTCTCCATTCTCAATGGCACATTCACCCTGTGCTGTATGTTTCCCAGATTAAGGCTGTAATCACTGATGCAGGGAGTACTCTATTTCCAGTGCTGATAGATGGTTCAACAGAACACAAGGCCGAGGTCATTACTGAGTCCAGGATACATTTAGGTCAGCTCCAGCATTTGATAACCTAGAAAAGGTATTATATCCTAGAAAAGGTAAGACATATCTGAAAGGTCTTGGAAATATATGGACTTCGCCCATGCTTCTGAAATGTTAAAAAAAAATCCATAGTCTGCTCCCCTTGAAACCAAACAGCCTCTTGCTCCAAGTGGAAAATACCTCAGTTGGAGTGAGGTTGGGTGGATAAGGAATGCTACTTTCAGGATTCTGTTACATCAAAGATTATGGCTCAGGCCCAGGATAAATTGAGGTTGTAGACTTTGGAAAACGCTGCTGTGGTACCTGAATACCAGAAAATCTGACAGCTAACCTAACAATGGTATTCAGTTCAGTTCAAAGCAGCTTTACACTGCAATTTGCCATCAAACTTCATCAACGTCACATTAAAGTAAAATAATTAAATCGTGAACTTAGGCTAACAGCAAATACAAAATTCATAAAAATACATAATCCATGCACATATCCAGACAATAAATAATTAAACGTTAATGAGAAGGTAGGTAAGCACAGACATAGTGGGTAGGCTAAACATCAGGAGCCCTTCGTGGCTCCAGTGGAGATGCTTTTATGTCTGAACCTCCACAAGGCCAGCAAGAACCATTGGCTTGTGTCTGATAATAAAATCCTCAGTCCCTCTATATATTGCAGATACAGTTTCCTTGGAGTTGCATGCTCAATTTTGTCCAAAAACTGTTCTGCCTTAAAGCTATCCTTCTGCCGGAGGAATGTTGCAGTCAGGGTGCCCAAATTAAACAGACCTTGTACTAAACTAGACTTATAAGGCACTCTTTATTTGGCCCTTGGTTATAAGAAAGGCCTCCTGGGGTACATCCCACAAGCGAGCTAGCCCAATATTTGCAAGAGTTAATTTCACATGCTTCAACCAAGCAAGGTCACTGGCACCTGACAAGCGTAAAAATCTGGTATTCCAGTTTGATATGAACTTAGTTTGGGCATAGCCCAGACTCTTCACCAGTATAATAAGGTCCTTAAGCTAGCTTTATCTGATACATTCTTGAGTCCCAGGTCCAGCCTGAGGCGGAGCAATGAGGACAAATAGGGAGTCCTGTTAATTGACGCATGAAGCTGTTTTTCAACTGCCGTAAGAGAGGACACATCCCTATGGTCCCACAGCTCTACACCATAGAGGACAAATCCCAATGCCTGTTGATTATATATTTTCAGCACTGGGGAAATAAGACAGAACTGAGAGCCCTTGTGCATCTTTACAATCCCCCCTGAGGTTTGCTCTAGCTTGAGTCCGCACTTTACTATATGGTTTTGCCAATTAAAATGTTCAGTGAGGGTAAATCTCAGGTACTCAAATACATGAACACATTCCAGCGGGAATCCTCTAAGCATTGGATTTGGAGGAGTGGAGGAACATTGGATAAAGACTATGTATTTGGTTTTAGTGATGTTACTCTCTAAGCCCCTGAGCTTGTAAAAACAAATCAAATCTATTGAGTATATTTTGGATGCCCATGGGAGGTTTAGACATAAGCAGCATGTCATCAAAAACATCATACGCAGTACCCTGCTATTTGCTAAGCATGGTGCATCGGACTCGCTATGATCCACAAAAGATGCTATATCATTCATAAAAAGTTCAAAAAGTATAGGGGCAAGGACGCAGCCTTGCCTAACCCCACTAGTTATTGGAAAGAGATTTGTCAATTCACCCTTTTGCCCACATCTCACTTGGGTGAAATTATTCACTTGAAGCCTCACAATAATTTTCAGAAAGTAAGGAGGAACTCCCATATTGGCCCAAACCTGCCATTACTTGGATCGGGAATGAGGTTCAAACGATGACTTTAGATCGTCAAACACCACGTAGAGAAGCCCCCGTCCTGAGTGAATGATCTCCTAGTAAAGCAACTGGAGTCGGAGCACCTGGCCAATAGTGCTGGTTCGCTCTCCAAAAACATCTTCACCTGCAATATACTCAAGATAAACCTCAAAAACTGTTTTTGAGTGCTGTCAATTAGGCTAATAGGCCTATAGTGGCTGTGGTCACGTATGCCCTTCTTAAAAAAGGGATAATCTTGGCACCTGCGCACGAAAGAGGGATAGCAGCCCTTTTTATGATGGCACTTAACATTAAGGCGAGATAAGAGCTCCACACCTCTGATTTGTCCATAAAAAGTTCCCCTGGAACTTTGTCAAACCCCAATGCTTTTGGGGGGACAGTTTTTTGTATATGATCTAAACCAACCTCCTCAATGCTAAAGAAAAATACATCAGGATACTCATCAAGCGTCCCAGTTGGATTAAGGGACAGTTCAGGTGCTTCAGTCAACTCTACAATGGAGTATAAATTAGAAAAATGGTCAACCCAATCTGACATTGAAATGTGGTTTTAAATAGGGCAAAAGCCCTCCAGGCTACTGGTCAATATGATATTCCAAAGGAGTAAGAATCACCTAGTCATACCGCTACTAGCAATCCTTTTCATTTTACAATTCCCACTCTCTCTTTGCTTCGTAGATGATGTGTTCATAAACCCTTCTGGTAGCTTGGATAGTCAATTGGTGATGTTGTATAATGGCACAAGACAATGCCATTCATGAGATACTGCGCTGGCGGGTATACCATGTTGGAGGTTTGCATGTCTTACCCATGCAACTGGATTCTACATAAAAGAGCTGTCTCCAATTTTGGAACGATTGTAAGTAAATTTTACTACACTTGATCAATGCCTCCCCCTGCAACCCATGCTGATCTAGTGGTTGTGCCATCTCCCCTAATCCAACTGCAACCAAGTTATAAATTTCTCCAACTAAGTCCGTTGATTAACAAAGCTCCATTTAACCCTGCATTTGTTGGAAGGCAGAGCAACCCTTCTATCAAAGGGCTCATTGCTATTTTCCCGAGCAATAGGGACAGGCATCTTTATCTTGAGGACCAGTGTATTATAATCGCTGTCCTGTCATGGTATAACAACCATATCAATTAGATTAACCCATTGCCGGATGTCAAGCAGGGAATAATCAATAAGCCTTTTGCTCTTCGGCCGATTAAACGTAAAATAGCCATTTTTATTGGAAGATGTTCTCCCAAAGTAGGAATCTAATGGCTCAAACTGGCAGTTGAGGTTGTTCCCCCACTAACATAACCACATCAGCAGGGAGCTCTGCCATATGTACAGACAACAAATTAATTACATCTGAATCTAACATGTTCTCTGTAGCCCTACAATATACATTGTAAATGTTTCATGTTGCATGTTACATTACTCTGTAAGGTTAAACTGATACACAATAAATCAGGAGAGCCTCACTAGAGTTCCTTAATTTTATACATTAGAGTAGTTTTAACCCAAATTATGATGCCTCCCTAGATTCTATCTCTGCCACTGGAAATCGCTTCCGAGCTGTACGCCGCAAACCTGGTAGCTTATAGGGGGCTAGAGGACCAAGTCTCCTGGAACAAGCAAATATCGAAACCATCAACAAAAGCACCCCACTCTGTGGAAATGTACCCAAAAATGAGCACACTGATGCAGGGTCCCCCTCTCGTCAACGGGTTCCAAAGACTAACAAAAAGAGATCGGCACAGGAGTTAAAATAAAATAACAAGTTTATTAATCACTCATGAGTGGGACCACGTCCACACAACACTCTCAAGTGTTGCAGGAGGAAGTACCCTGAACTCACAGACCATCATCTCTATATACTCTTTTTCTGCAATGTAAGCATGTGGACAGAAATGGAAAGAACAAGTTTACAAATAGCTATCAGCAAACAAGGGCAGATCGATAACCACTTGGTCAGCAAATAGGGAGGGGATCAGGAATGCTTATGACAGCAGTAAACAGTCAACAGATAACATCTTAGACCAGGTGCACTGGCAGCCACAAACCCCCAGCAAGTACATTGCTCAGCTATGTCAGGAGGTCAACTAAAATAGATAGCACAAGCAGAGTGAAAAGGCAAACAGCAAAGTATGAAGGAATTACGAAGGAAACAAAACGGACACCACAGTAAAAATGGCTATAGCTTATGCTAAGTAAAATATTACACTTTTCCACAGATAGCCCTTTTAGCATAAGCTAAGATATTTTCTTATTTCTTAAAAGGGGTACGATACACATCATGAATATCAATTAACATCATTTCACAAATTTCTCGTTCTATTGCTAAACAGGCATTTGCATTCTGGGCATTTGTTTTAGATGGAACACAAGTAGTACATGTGGAAATACAGTGGCAACTGAGCATTGGTCCACATTCAATACATAAACAACAAGAGAAGAGAATTGCAATAATTATGAATAAGGCCAACAATACATTCAGATCCCATACAGAAAATATGCTCCAGAACCATCCAGTCTAAGTCCATGTTCCCGAGTCTTGATGTATCTCAGTGGCTATATTATGCAGTTTGGAAATGGCATCATAAACAGATGGTGAATTGTCCGGAATGAAGACACAACAGGTGGATCCGATGATAGGGCATGCTCCACCTCGATCAGCCAGAATCACATCTAGAACCATTCTATTTTGCAAAGTCACAATTCTTGTCATTTGGAGTTCTTATGTTATATTTCCAAGAGCTATTGCTGTTTGATTAGTCACTACCTCTACCACTCGGGTCAAGCATCTTATTTAACTGCTATATAAAGCTGCACCAACAAAGAAAAAGAGTCCCAAATTAAAGTCAACATATTGCTGTAATGCAGTGTCAGTTTGATCCACTTCATCATTATTTATAGTTCTATTGAATTGGTTCAAGGAAATGTCATTAAACAATTTTTTATCTTCATGATAAGATGCAGGTGCTAAGAACACAAGAGGAAGCAAAAAGGACACGTAGCATATTCCAGACCATCCAATTGGTAGATGATAGTAACCTTTACTTCCACAAATGAAATAAGTGTTATGTGAGGATAGAAACTGCTATTGTTCATTTCAAGTAATATTCAATACTGTAGTACAGTCACTTTTTCCCATTGGTATACTGCCAAAACTGCTCACACAAAGATTTGCTCGGGCTCTAGTAACATCGATAACAGGAGGCCTGTTACCCTTGTTCGTTCGAATGTTGAGAAAAACATAGCTTGAGGAGGAATTTCCTTTGCGATACTCTTCCATTTCCCATATAGTTCTTTTGGCTTGTGGGAGGCATTCATCATCAGGGTAACAAACCTTATTTAACTGTGTATTAAGTCTTCCTACATCCGAGCAGTTGGCAGTGTTCGTAGCATTATGAGTATGAGTATGAGGCAACATTTGTATGAAAGTGTTATTGAGATATGACATTCGGTGCTTCTTTTCATGATAGGGAAGAGTGAAGTGATAATGTTCTGTGGGGACAGGAGTAGTAGTAGACAGTAAGTTTCGAGCCGGAGTTACTTCCCCCACAACCCACATTATCGTAGCAATGCCAGCAGTCAAAGTCAATCCAGTAATGAACATTGTGCATTTGCTACAGACTTTTGCAACATCTGATTTCTTCTCCTCAGGCATGTTCATCTCGCTGGCAAACAACAAAACAGATGGTGCTCCAAGGTCTTAGGTAGGCATTGGTTTCTTCACTAATGTAGAGACAAGTAGTCACTAAAAGACTACCCCCCTTTGTAGTCAGTCTTTAACCACCCAGGACAGTGGCTCAAACAGTCTTTTTCTGTGATGAAGTGCCTATCTTCCTAAATCGAAGCAGATATCGAGATGCAACTTGGATCGTATGGTCCCGGGAGACTTTCTCAGGCCCTTGAGGTGACGCAGCTCGTCCTCTCTCAGTGACCAGGAGGTCACGGTGATCTTTCAGCCCAGTAGGTTCCACCAAGGCGAACTGAACTTTTCGGTAATGGCTGGCATGGACCCAGTTCTTACAGTTGGTCACTCGCACTGCAGTTCTGGTAGCAAGGAGGACCTGCTCTGGACCACGGCAGCGAGGTTCCAAGCTGTTCGTCTGCTGGAAGATTTTTGTAAGAACAAAGTCACCAGGACGCATATTGTGTCTATCACCCTGCAACCTGTCTGGAAGAGCTTCCAGCACCTGCTGATAAATGGAAGACAAGCTGTCACTTAACTGGGACAAACAGTCACTCATCAATACGTAGGGAACATCATGTATAGGGTGAGGCTTATGGACCCCTTACATTTTCATGGGCCTGACAAAAATAATCTCAGGTGGCGTAAGGCCAGATCGTGTATGTGGCATTGATCTAATAGAAAGCAAGGCTAGGGGCAGTGCATCAGGCCATTTCAAAGACGTGGAAGCCTGTATTTTAGCCAATTTCAATTTCGGATGCACCAGGCCTGTTGACTGTGGGTGAAAAGCGGCATGAAATTTCTGCTTAATCCTCAACCTTTTCATGACATATTCTATAATTTGCCCAATGAAATGAGGTCCGTTGTCACTTCATAGGATCCGACAAAGGACAAATCGAGGAAAGAACTCCTTTAGGAGAACTTTCGCTGTTGTGAGAGCTGTATTATCCTTCGTAGCATACGCCTCCACCTATTTACTGAAGGCACAAACCACTACTAGGACAAATTTTAGATTATTACAGCGCTCAAACTGAATGTAATCCATTTGCAGGACCTCAAAAAGTGCAGTTGGTGTCGCAAACCATCCTGTTGGAGTTTGCATTCCCTTTCCAGGATTATACTGGAGACAGACCAGACAGGACTGGACTATCTTTTTAGCCGTGCGAACAAAATCAGGATGATCCCAAACTTGTATGAGATGTTTTGCCATTGAGTATGCCCCAACATTTGCCGGCCCATGTGCCATGTGAATCAATGAGTATGCTGTGGGTAACTTCCGTTTGGTCATATCTTTGTTCCTCCAACAGCCCTCATCATCCAGTGCTCCCTCCTTAGACCATTCATCTAGTTCATTAGCAGAGGCAGATTGTTGCATATCCAACACTTCCTGCCTCGCATCATGCCAACGTTCAGCTTGTGACTTCACCACATACATAGATGTGGTACTTCACTGCATTGCGGTCTCACAGGCTGTGTGATCCGCAAAGGTGTTACCAGCTCCTATTTTATCAGTCAATTTCTTGTGTGCACTACACTTGCAACTTTCTTAGGATAGGTTAAGGCAGTAAGAAGATTTTGCACTAATTCTCCATGCACTATCTGTGTCCCATGTGAGGTGAGGAAGCCCCTTTCTTTCCACAAACGACCAAAATTGTGTGCCTCCCCGAATGCGTACTGGCTGTCAGTAAAAATATTGACAATGTAAGTCTGTACTAAGCTCACATGCTCTCATCAGTGCAATCAGCTCGGCCTCTTGGGCCGACTTCTGTGGGGTGCAAGCTGTCTCATCTACTGTCTGAAGTGTCGTAATAGCATAGGCAGCAGATGTAGTGCCATCTGGTAATTTCAATCAACAAAGGAGTAAGGCCAAGGGACAAGGAGCAGGTAGAGCCATATAGTTATAAACAACAAGAGAGTAAACCTGGTCCTTTATTTCTTTTTATGTTATTTAATTGACGTAATGGTCAAACACCATATATTTTGTTGATCAGGTGTTTTTATTTTACCTTCTCATTTGGCAAAATAAATTTTTTTTAGTACCTATTCAAATGTGAAAGAGAACACGGTGTAGTCATATCAAATTTTTGTACATTAATAAAGCAACATTACAAATCAATTACGACTAACATAAATAGTGCAACATTGCTACATCAAAAAAACACAAATAACAACAAAAGAACAACAACATGGATTTCTTACGCCAATTTAAGTAGTGTACTAAGTCACTGATCCAAGTCACCGCTTGGGTGTCTATACAAGGTATCAAAGTGAAACACAGGGAACACTTTAGTGTCTATGACAGGGGTAAATAACCCTTGGTCTAAGAAAAGGAATTCAATTCGCCATTCCTCAGTGTTTTTTATCGTGCCAACGCGTTTCGAATCCCGGGCAGCATGTACGGGGACTCTCGTCAGGGCGTCTGAATTTTAAAAGCGATGGTGTTGTCTAAAACAAATATACAAGCAGAAGGATTTATATTAAATAGAAAATGGGTCTCCCACCCCGTTACGTCAATTCAAAGGATGTATAAAATACATTTATCCGTTTCCATGGCTTCATGTACCTGGCGGTAAAAGTTCTTCTCACCTGGCTTTTACATCAACTGAAGTGGACAACCGAAGAGTAGGCGTAATTTCTGTTGATAATGAGAAAGGTTGTCAGACTATATAGTCTAGGACCTTTTAATTATGCGAGAACAGGCAGCTTTGCCTTCTTTCATACCTTCTAGAATGCAGGAGGGCTCCTATTTCATTACATCGCTGTGCACTGTAAGCTCAGCTTATCGCAACGGGAAAACCTGTAAAGAATGGATTCTATCAAATTCTATTTCTGATTGCAGGCGATAGGATTGAAAATTTAAATAGCCAAGTGTTTACCATAGAAGCAAACCTTAGTGTAAATTATTTTCTTTGGCAGACGTTTTAATTCTCGATCAGTTCCTTTGGGTTCACGTGGTCAATTATTGTAGAGCTCACAGTGGAAGATGAGCTAAATTAGGCATCTAGTTCTTAAAACGCATCTTGTAGCTACTAGTTTTAATCACCGCAATAGTCATCGTTTTAAGTGGTGAGTGCATACCTGGACGTGGAGTGCTGCGCCAGCAGCTGCTTGACCCCAATCAATTCCGTTCACTCCTCGCAATTCTGCAAGGTAAGATAAGAATGAATCCATTCTTTAAAACCCTATTTGAAGGCTATTTGAATTTTGCCCCCAGAGATTACCTAAATCTTGTGGTCGACTTCACTGCATACTAATTCCTGTCAGCTGGCTCTGTTTCAAAAAACGGGCCGGAGGCATTTCCTCATGGAGCTTCCTACATATGGTTTCATCAAAGAGACCTTGGGAGTTGTAGTTTTTACAGTCTTAGCCAAGGGGAATGTGCCTAGTTCTCATGATTCGCTTTGCACCCGCAACGGTGCATTCTGGGTAATGCAGTGTTTTTTTAAACTCTAGCTAATTCAGTCATACTGTTCAATCCAGTCATTGCACTATTAAACTTCAAAATCAAATAGGTTTCTTTTTTAAGCAAAACGTTCTCAATATCCATCAGTCGTTTGGATGTATTCAAGGAGACCAGGACTGTCCACTTAAGCTGGTGTTCACTGTGTGAATTTTCAATAAAGTGCTCAACCATAGGTGCAGTGACAATTCTTTTCTAAATTCTGGACCAATGTTGTGTAATTCGTTGATTCATCTGTTGGTTGGTTTTACCTATGTATATTTTGGAGTAAGGGCATATAATTACATGAACTACATTCATGGTTTTACAGTTTGTAAACTTAGTATGTCCCTAGGCCAGATGACCACTGCGCCGCCCTTATCTGCCTGTTTTATGACAATTGAGGAGTCTTCTTTGAGATCTTTTATGGCAGCATGTTGTTTAGACGATATGTTTCTCTGTATATATTTATTCCTTTTCTCTAGTTGGTTGATAGACGACAATACAGTTTGTTCAAAGGCATAGACCTCATTAGGAATATTGTAAGTTGGAATGAACTTTGGTTTATTTTTAAAACCTGTCACTTCGTTAGGAGTTGTTTGTTCTTCACCTGCAAAGAATACCTTTAGCCGAAACTCAATAGCTTCCAACTTGAGTCTTGTGTAGTCAGTTTGTCAATTTGGAACAATTTTCAGGTATATGTTAAGTACATCTTCTTCTTCTCTGGTCAATTGCTTTTGAGACACATTGACAATCGATGTTGTTTCTATGACTTGTAGAATCGGTTCCGGGATCGCATTTCCCATGGTGGTTTGAATCTTCCCTTTGGCTTCTGGGCTGCGCTGAGCTTACAGCGCACAGCGACGTAATGAAATAGGAGCCCACCTGCATTATAGAATGTACAAAAGTAGGCATACCGGCCTGTTCTTGCATAATTAAAAAGTCCTAGACTATATAGTCTGACAACCTTTCTCATTATGAACAGAAATTACGCCAATTCTTCTGTTGTCCCCTTCGGTTGATGTAAAAGCCAGATGAGAAGAACTTTTACCGCTAGGTACATAGAGCCATGGAAACGGATAAATGTATTTCATATATTCTTTGAATTGATGTAAAGGGGTGGGAGCTCCATTTTTTATTCAATATATATCCTTCTGCTTGTATATTTGTTTTAGACAACACCATCGCTTTTAAAATTCCCTGACGAGAGTCCCTGTACATGCTGCCTGGGATTCGAAGCACGTTGGCACGATACAAAACACTGAGGAATGGCGAATTGAATTCCTTTTCTTAGACCAAGGGTTATTTACCTCTGTCATAAACACTAAAGTGTTCCCTGTGTTTCACTTTGATACCTTGTATAGACACCCAAGGGGTGACTTGGATCAGTGACTTAGTACACTCATTAAATTGGTGTAAGAAATCCATGTTGTTGTTCTTTTGTTGTTATTTGTGGTTTTTTGATGTAGCAATGTTGCACTATTAGTCGTAATTGCTTTGTAATGTTGATTTATTAATGTACAAAAATTTGATATGACTACACCGTGTTCTCTTTCACATTAGAATAAATACTAAAAAATTTGAATTTTGCTAAATGAGAAGGTAAAATAAAAATACCTGATCAAACAAAATATATGGTGTTTGACCATTACGTCAATTAAATATCGTAAAAAATAACTAAAGGACCAGGTTTTCTCTCTTGTTGTTTATATCTGGTAATTTCAGACATGAGCCATCAACCCATAACTCCCCATAAACACTAGAGAAAGGTGTATCTTGTAGGTCAACACGACCCTTTGTTTGCTCTTCAGTGAGGAGTATACAATCATGTAACTCTTGCGAATGGGACTGAGTAGATGGAAATGGTAATAGTGTAGCAGGGTTTAATGTCAAACATCTTTTCAATGTGATATGAGGGGCCAAAAGTGTCAATTCATATCCTATCAAGTGAGCAATAGTCAAATGCTTAGTTTTCATTTGATTTAGCAAAGTATCAACTGAATGGGGTACTAACGCAAGCAGTGACAAAACTATTCCTTCACTCTGACGTATAGATACAGCCATTGCTGCCACCGCTCGGAAACATCCAGGCAGCGCGCAAGCGACTGGGTCAAGGACAGCTGAGAAATATGCACAAGGACATTACTTATCACCGTACATCTGTGTTAAAACCAAGAGGGCACAACCTTCCCTCTCCTGTACATAGAATGTGAAGGTTTTAGTGTAGTCTGGAGTTCCTAATACTGGTGTAGAACAAAGAGCTTGACGTAACTTTTGGAAGGCATTCTGACATTCAGTAGTCCATGGGAGGGGCATCGGAGGGTCTTTAGTCAAAAGTGCCAACAAAGGTTTAATAATGTGCGAAAAACTGGGGATCCACTGACTATAAAAAGAAGTAAGGCCAATCAGTGCATGGACATCCTTCTGCAGACGGGGCACAGGAGTATCTAAAATGGTCTGAATGCGATCTGGTGTGAGTACACGTCCCTCCTTAGACAGGAGGTGACCTAAATATGTAACCTACTGTCTACAAAATTGCTATTTCTTTCTAGAGGCTTTGTGATTATGTGATGCAAGAAATGATAACAATAACAGTGTTCCTTCTTCACACTGATCAGGGGTATCTGCAGCTAACAAAATATCATCGACATATTGGATAAGGGCCACTCCCTTTGGTACAGGAAAAGAATCAAGCTGCCTTTTTAATGCCTGACTGTAAATGCCCGGACTCTCTGTATAGCCCTGTGGAGCTTACAGATCCAGAATGATCCATTTTTCAACAGAAATCCAAAAAGATAACGGTTGTCTGGGTGAATGGGTATTGAGAAAAAATGTGTTCTTTAAGTCAATCACCGAAAATGTAGTGGCAGTGGGTGGGACCATAGTGAGAATGGTCGTGATATCAGAAACTACCGGATATTGGGGTACTGTTGCGCAATCACTTACGACTTCCGGTTGTTTCCTTCTTGATGTTGTAAGCTCCCAATTCCTCCGTGAACCAACCAGTCTAGCAAGGATAAGAACGCTTGACAAACTGGTTTGTTCCCGAGGGAAAGGGGAAGTGGAGAAAGAAACAAGACAAAACACTGGGCCTTCGTCTTGAGGGTTCCAGATGAAGTTTATCTGACTGAAGTGCTCTGGGCCTTTCATGATTGTTTTGCCAGCCGGCAAATGCTTTCTCTAAAGAGACAACAGCACCCCGATAAACATGAGTGTATCAATATTGAAAATATGCATTTGTTATTCCTCATTCAATGATAACGTACCACATTTCTTAAGATCCATGCAAACACTTCTACAGTTTCAAGGTGACTCTGATCCTGTTAAGACTTTGACTTTAATTACCTTAGAATGACATAAAAACAAGTTTAATTCCTTATATATACTTAAGTGATGAACTGGTTAATATGTTAGTCTTGGGATTAAAACACACTCACACAAGTAGTCATACCTTTAAACTGTATGTTGAGTCCTTTAAAGTGGGTTCTGTAATGATATGAAGAAGAAAATTAACAATACCAAGAACATCTACAAGAATAGGAGCTCTCTACATTTATCGCATAGCACAGAGTTTTTACAATAATATCCACAATATGAGTTGCGATTTGTAGCACTGAGTTTACAATAATGTCCACAATATGCGTTGCGATTTGTTGTTCGCTTCACTCCAAGAAGGAAAAGATTAAAAATGTCTGTCTTTGGACTGTAACAATTATCACCCAAAAGTAAACAATATATTTGTCTTTGTAAATGCTTATTGTTCCAGTTTGAACTGTATTGACTTGTAAGCACTATTAACTGACGCGCATTGACTTCTTCTTTTAATAGCCTTACCAGTCTTTGGCCAATTAAGATTGTCCGAGAAATGTTGTGTCAGTTGCCTAGTTACCGAAACCTCTTACTTTCTCTTTTCAGGAAACGGAAGTCATCAGCTGCCAATCGGGAACTCCGGAAGAAGAGAGGACCGGCCAAGAAGCCCCGGAACATCCGACGCGGAGACAGGAATCGTCAGGATCCAGGTCGGTGGGGACAGGAGAAGAGGAAGAGAAGGGAAGTCTCTGGGAACTGGATGGGAGCTGGTCTCGAGGATCTCTTGGGTGCCGGGAATCAAAAGGTACTGGACGGAGCGGGTCCGAAAAGCTCGTGGTGACGCTGTACCAAGAAGCGAAGCACTGTCACGCTTTCAAGCGAGCTCTTTATAGTCTCGGTGCAGCGTGCCTGGGTCTATGCATGCAACTCACGAGGAATCCCCCAAACCGTTAAACGTGGTGTTCACGTGAGGTAAGGAAGAAGACGTTAAACCAATAACAAGCATTGCTATACCACAAGACATAAACAAAATATTACATTTGCCCCAAAAGGTATAAACCTCAGCTGTTTAACAATATGACAGAATCTCAGATATTTCACAGAAGAAGGACAATTGTAAAACTGCAACCCTTATCAGGGAGGATCACTTAATCAAATAATTGGTACCAAACAATAATCAGATGATTGCTGCATATGAACCCTTAACAGTTCCTCCCCCCAAAGGCCGTCTTACCGGGCAAGGTTTCTCTGGATGAAGGGCATGAAATGAATTAACTAATCTTGAAGCATGTACATTACCTTCCGGTTCCCAAGACCTTTCAGAAGAGTCATACCCTTTCCAGTCAATTAAGTAGTAAAGGCGACCTCGTATGCTTTTTGCACCCAAAATCTGTTTAACCTCGTATTCCACATGATCTCCTACCACAATTGGTGGAGGGGGATTATCGGGTCGAGTAGACGGGTTGTGGGGTTTCAGGAGGGAAACATGAAAAACTGGGTGGATTGAGTAATCTTTAGGAAGAACCAATTTTACTGAAACTGGGTTCAAAATCTTTTCTATTGGGAATGGTCCTATGTACCATGGTTTTAACTTCTTGGGACCTTCTATTTGAATATTTCTGGTTGACAACCAGACTAAATCATGAAAAACTGGGTGGATTGAGTAATCTTTAGGAAGAACCAATTTTACTGAAACTGGGTTCAAAATCTTTTCTATTGGGAATGGTCCTATGTACCGTGGTTTTAACTTCTTGGGACCTTCTATTTGAATATTTCTGGTTGACAACCAGACTAAATCTCCTTCTTTATACGGTGGGGTTGGTAACTTATGCTTGTCTGCTGATTCTTTCATCTTTTGTTTATTCTTGGCTAAACTCTTTTTAACATGTTCTTGGAGTGCTAGTAATTTGGTCAGCCTTTCAGTAACTGCCGGCATATTTTGTCCATTGTCAGGGAACACTACTGGAATGGAACGTGCATGTTGACCTGTTAAAAAAATAGAAGGGTGAACAACCTAAGGCTATGTGTACTGTGTTATTATATGAGAATTCAGCTAAAGGCAGTGCTCTATCCCAGTTAGCTGACATGGTGGTGGTCAAACATCGCAAGCCTTGATCGAGATATTGGGTCACCTTTTCCGTTTGACCGTCAGTCTGAGGATGAAAAGCAGATGATAAGGCCAATTCAATTCCTAACTGTTTACTAAGCTGTTTCCAAAATGTTGAAATTAATTGGGGGCCTCTGTCCGAAATAATTTTACTTGGAAGTCCATGAAGCTTGAGAATGTTAGCCAAAAATATGTCACTGAACTCTGTTGCTGATGGGAGTTTTGGCAATGGAATAAAATGTCCCATCTTTGATAGTAAATCTACTACTACCAAAATTGTGGTTAGGCCATTAGATTTAGGCAAATCAGGAACAAAATCTAAACTGCTTGTGTGCCAGGGAAAAGGAGGAATAGCCAGTGGTTGCAGAAGCCCCATTGGTGCAGTGTATAGAGCTTTCTGACGTGCACATACTGGACAAGTTTTGACGTATTGCTGCACGTCTGCAATGATGTTGTCCCACCAAAAATGTCTTTGACATAGTTCAAGAGCTTTGTTAACCCCTCGCTGGGCTGCTGTGGCTAGATCGTGATTACAATTCATCACTTGCAAATGCAATTCTTTTTCAGGAACAAATATTTAGTTTTTATGAAAGAAAAAACCCTCACAAATAGAATTATGTTTCTGAGAGAGCCATTGTTTTTGATCCAAGGTTTCTACTTTTCTTTTGATCTGATTTAAGAAGTTATCTGCATGGGTTACTGCACTTACTCTTTCAGCAGGAATGATACTCTGCATTTGAATGATCTGGTCATTATGTTTTTCACAGACCAGGCGCGAAAGAGTGTCTGACAATAGTTGCTTTGATCCTGGGCGGTATGTGATCCGAAACTCAAACTCACTAAAGAATTGCAGCCAACGCATTTGTCGGGGGTGAAAGCTTTTACTGTAGAGAAGAATTGTAAATTTTTATGATCAGAAAATATGGTGATGGTATGTTTAGCTCCCAGGAGATGATGTCTCCATTCCTGAAAAACTGCCTTTATCGCCAGTAGTTCGCATTCAGCAAGGGTGTAGTTTTATTCTGCATTCAAAAGCTTACGGGAATAAAAGGCTATGGGATGTAAATGTCCTGTGTCTGAATCTGTTTGAATTAGGACACCTCCCAGGGCTATTTGAGAGGCGTCCGCCTCAACAAAAAACGGCCTGTCTGGATTGGGTGAATTAAAATAGGTGCTGAGGTGAAAGCCTTTTTTAAATTTGAGAAAGTTGTTCAGCCTCCGAATTTTACTGGAACTTTTATCCTTTTTTCAGTAATTGTGTGATCAGTACAACAATTTCAGAGAATTTTGAGATAAACCGTCTGTAAAAATGAGCTAATCCCAGGATTATTTGTGTGTCTTTTACTGACGTCGGCGCAGGCCAACTCAAGATTGCTTCCACCTTTTTAGGGTCCATTATAATTCCCTCAGGAGGCAACCAGTACCCTAAAAACTCCCCTTTGGAGGAATTGAAAACACATTTTTCTAGTTTCACAAACAAGGAATTATCTCTGAGTCTCTATAGGACCAATTGAACGTGTTGTATGTGTTCTTCTGGACTTTTTGAATCGATTAAAATGTCATCTATGTATACTATGACACAGACGTCTAATAGGTCATGCAATACCTCATTAATGAAGTATTGAAACGCAGTTGGGGCGTTGCAAAGACCGAAAGGCATCACAGTTTATTCAAATAAGCCGAATTTGGTGTGAAAGGCAGTTTTCCACTCATCACCCTCCTTAATACGGATTAGGTGATAAGCCCCTCGTAAGTCTAGGTCAGTATAGATACTTGAGCCTTTTACTTGATTAAGCAATACTGGAATCAATGGCAGTGGGTACCTGTTTTTGATCGTTGCCTTATTTACTGCGCGGTAATCGATGCATGCTCTCAGATCGCAAGTCTTCTTAGCCACGAAGAAGAGCGGCGACGAGACTGGCGATGTTGAATGACGGATGAACCCAATTTCTAACAACTCATCCAGGTATGATCTTGACTCAAGGCGGGGCAAAAAGAGTGGCATGACTGGATCTTTGGTTTCTTGATAACAATGGAGTTTACGATGAGATGGGTCTAGGGTAACTCTGTGTTCTACCCAATCGATGTTAGGGTTATGGAGTTCTAGCCAAGGGATTCCAAGGATTACCCCAAAAGTTGGTATATCAATGAGGTCAAATACAGTATACTCAGTATGGCCATTGTCGGCAACTAAGGTCAAAGGTGTAGTGTGAAACCTAATTAAAACAGAAGACAAGGCTGAACCACCCACAGCCCGCACTGGTTCAGGCTCTTTTTTAGGTACTTGAGTTAATTGTAATTTCCGAGCTAATTCTAAATCAAAGAAATTGCCGGTGGCTCTTGAATCAATAAGAACAGGTATACTATGTCTTTGGTGTGTGGACAAAATCAAAATCACCCTCACTGTGAAATGTCTGGGAATATGATTGGTTACATTGGTTGCAAAATGAGAGATCTTCTGAACATTACATCCCGGGGAAACGATCTCCTCTTTCCTCGAGGACATTAGTTTTCCGACATCTGAGGTGAATCACTCACAATTGCCAAAGCCTTTTTGTTTAACTGGTTTTACAGGACAATCCCAGCGAAATGTCCGGATTTTCCACAATAAAGACATAAATTCCCTTTACGTCTTCGTTCTTTTTCTTCAAGTTTACTCCCCCTATCTGCATTGGTTCTACGAAGGACCCTTATCTTCAATCTCCTTTCTGCCTGTTTTAAAATGTAGATTTCTAATGTCTCCTCTGGGTCTTTCACTTTTACGTTCCCCCAGTCTATGATCCAATTTAACTACCAGATCTTGGAATTCTGAAAAATCTTCAGGCAGGTTGACAATATGAGCTAGGGAATCCTTCAGGTCATCCCTAAGATCTCTGTAAAACAAGGATACCCTTTTTTCTTCAGGCAAATTAGTTTCAGCCAATAGCCTATTAAAATTAGTGACGTAAGATATCAAATCTTTTGATCCTTGACGCAGACTCAAGAGCTTGTTATCTGATGCTTGTATGAACACGTGTTTAGTGAAGAGACTGGACATGGCTGTTTTGAAGTTACTCAAATTATGTAGAATAGGGTTGTTAGTATCTACTAGAGGCATGGCCCAATTAGCTGCCACCCCTCCCAAGTAGGAAATAATAAAGGCTACCTTAGAGGTATCAGAAGTAAAAATCTGTGGTTTACACAAACAGTGTAATTGGCACTGACTCATGAACGTTGTGTAGCGATTACTGTCTCCTGTAAACCTTTCTGGGTTTGCTAGGGGGATAGGACTAGGAGTAACTACAGTGACTTGTACGGGTTGTTCAGCAATTTGGCCTGATGTAGTCTGGGATTGGATGGCAGTGGAGCCAAATTTGGAAGGGGTTAAAATGGGTCGCCCTTCCTCCGATGATTCCCTCCAAGTGGTAAACCCTGATCTGGTCTTATCTAACTCTTGTCTAAGGGACTGGTTCTCTAAGCGCAAGTCCTGCATCTCTTCATTTAACTTGCACACTATTTGTGTCAACTGGTTGATATCCATTTTTACTTAGCTAAAAGAATACAAAATCAAGAGGAAACAAGGGAGTGTGGCTTCACTTTCAGTTGCGCAATCACTCACGTTCCGGTTGTTTCCTTCTTGATGTTGTAAGCTCCCAATTCCTCCGTGAATCAACTAGCCTAGCAAGGATGAGAACGCTTGACAAACTGGTTTGTCCCCGAGGGAAAAGGGAAGTGGAGAGAGAAACAAGACAAAACACTGGGCCTTCGTCTTGAGGGTTCCAGATGTAGTTTCTCTGACTGAAGGGCTCTGAGCCTTTCGTGATTGTTCTGCCAGCCCGCAAGCTCTTTCTCCAAAGAGACAACAACACCCCGATAAACATGAGTGTATCAATATTGAAAATATGCATTTGTTATTCCTCATTCAATGATAACGTACCACATTTCTTAAGACCCATGCAAACACTTCTACAGTTTGAAGGTGACTCTGATCCTGTTAAGACTTTGACTTTAATTACCTTGGAATGACATAAACCGTTAAACGGTGTGTTCACGTGAGGTGAGGAAGAAGACGTTAAACCAATAACAAGCATTGCTACCCACAAGACATAAACGAAATATTACATTTGCCCCAAAAGGTATAAACCTCAGCTGTTTAACAATATGAAAGAATCTCAGATATTTTACAGAAGAAGGACAATTGTAAAACTGCAACCCTTGTCAGAGAGGCTCACTTAATCAAATAATTGGTACCAAACACTAATCAGATGATTGCTGCATATGAACCCTTAACAGGTAGTACAATTTTATTAACCTCTTTCAAATCAATAATGAATCTGTAAATGTTAGTATCAGTGTCTTTTTTCAAAATAGGAAGGATAAGGCTATTGCAAATATTGTAGGGGACTTCCACTACCCCCACTATGATCAAATCCTGAACAATGTGTGCTAATGCTTCTTCACCTTCTCTGGATATTTTGTCTTGTGTCAAACAAGACAGTGTAACACCTTCCCTTACTAGAATATGCACAGGTAGAATAACCATTTGACCCACATCAGTATCTGATGGCCCACAGAGTACAAGGTAGGGACGCCAGAGTGGCATCCTCATTAATAAGACAGGACCTCTCAACCACTGGATAATTGTCATTCAAAATAGCATGCACACCTTCCGGAGAACAACGTATTGTAGCACAAACATATTTAAGCATATCGATGCCCACAATGTTGTCTGGCGTGGTAGGGGAAAGCAAATATGGACATACTGCAGTGAATTTGTCATGTCCGAATTCAAGTGGCTGTGATAGCGGGCTATGTTTAGGTGTTCCATCGAATCCTATTGATGTTATCATTGTGCCGGACAGGGGAGCCGTAGGAGCCGTAGGAACCAATCTTTTAGACAGAGCACTACGAGTAGCCCCTGTGTCAATGAGAAACCAATCAGTAGATTCCAAGGCATTTGCGTCAACATAAGGACCCATTTGATTTACTGGCACTTTAACTGGTCCCTTACCCCATCCTAGGCATCCCTATGTGTAATCAGAATCGGCAAGTGCAAGTAGTAGAGTAATTTGGTCCTTGTTCAACTGCCTCAAACCTGGGACAAGCTCCTGCACCTCCCCTGTTTCCTGAATTCCCTGGGCATCCTCTCATACTACCCCTTCCCCACTGATACTGATGACCTTGCAAAAGGGGGCACTCAGAACGCCAATGTCCAGTCTCTTTACAATAAGCACACTGATCAGGGGACAAATTTGCTCAAGGTAGAGGGGGCACCCCAGGTGTATACATTGCACATCCGCCTCTTCCACCTCCCCTAAATTGTGGACCATATACTTGAGACAACATAACTTTTGTCTTTAACTCCTTAACCTTCTTATCATCCCTGCCTTTTGCTTCCTATTCCTGTTTCTCAAAATATTGGGCCATAGTCAAAAGGGAAAATGGGGAAGACGTGGCCCAAGAACTCTTGCTGGCCTTTAAGCGACTAGCTATTTCTGGTAACATATTAGTGACAAATTTATCAACAAACTAATGCCTACCCGTATCATCGACCAATGACTGACCACTAAAATCATGGAATGTTTCCACAAACCTTGGAAAGAAGTCAGAAACTAACTCATCCTTTTTCTGTTTACAGGACGCTAGCGTGGTCCAATCTATTTTCTTAGGGGGTATGAGATCCTTTAACTTAGTCACAATAGCTTTAGGAATATCTAATATCTCCTTCTGATGTTCCTACGCAGTAATCCTTTCCGTATCTATTCTTTCTAATTCCACCCAGGTGTCACCAAGTGCCGCATTGTCATCTATTTTACGCATTGTTCTCCACATATCAGGAGGCAAAATAAGCCCAAAGAACATATCAATATCTGGCAAGGTCATAGTGCAGGAGCTAATGGCTCCTTCCACCTCCTCAAAGAAGGCGGCAGGATTAATTTTCCGGGGGTCGGGCAAAGAAGCTTAAAGAGCCATCACATCAGCTCTACTCCAAGGAGTATAAACCCAATTATATATAAAATATCCCTTTGCATCATCCAAAGTTTTATCACCATTTGTTCCTGCACCCTTCGGGGGAACATACAGGGGTGCATCTTCACGCATTGGTCTTATAGAAGACTCACTACTGCTGGGATCATTCGCATCCACCGGAATATCTGTTTTCTCTGTCTGAGATTCTGTTGTCTCAACGCGTGCTTGCTGCTTTTTAGCCAATTATTTTTCCTTTTGCATTTGTAATGCATCATCCCGTAATTTAACCACTCGTCTAATTGTGTCAGATATGTTTTTGAAAGGGTAAATCCCATATTTTAACTGCCTATAATCTGTCTTCAAATCATTTGTGCCTGATTCATCAGAAATATGCTGACAATTAGATAATATCTCCTAACAGAACTTTTCTAAAAAAATATAACTGTTTTGCATTTTCCAAAGCCTGAACTGTAGTTGTGAGGATCGTTGCTGTAGTCTTACGACGAGATTCCTCTCTAGCACTGCCCTTCAATGTATCTTTATCTGTGCTAAACAGAGTAGAGCTAGTCTGTCGCCCAACTTGCTTATCTTTATCTTTTTCATCTGAAGACAAATGCTCCTCGTCAGAAACCTCATCCTCAGGGGCACTTAGAGTGGGGAATTTATACGGAGGTGGGGATCGAACTAAAGATGCAGTCATCCTGAGGTTTATTAAGTATGGGATCAATAGGGTGCCTAATAGGGTACTGGCTATTTACCTCTAATTGACGTGCTCTATCTTCTATTTCTATTTTTTCCTTATTTTTTTAATTTTAGCGCTTTTTGGTATATCGTTCTTTTTCTGCTATAACTTCTGCTCTTTTCCCTCTCTCTCGTACTACTTTCTCCCACATTCGTACACAATCAAACATATCCTGTCTATTTTTTCTTTCAAATAAACAGTACTCTACATATTGAACCTTTTTAAAATCAAATGACTTATTCACAGGCCATTATAGATCAGAATATTTTTGTGTGTATTTGTTCCATAGTGGACCGTTCATTATGGAAGAAATACCATATTTGACATATATGTCTTTATTAGGTGTCCCCTTTGGTTGAGCCGGCTGACTTTTTTCTAAACTTTGTTTGGTACCACCAGAACAGCAACACCACCTATGAAGTGTGCTGAGAACAGGCATGCTACAAAAATGTATTGTAAAATATTACTACTTCAAAATATTTAAAAAGGACGCGGGCCAGCATGGCGGACGCGGCTTAGTGGAGCTCCGTCCCGCCCGCTTAATATCCTGCACAGATCCTGTCTTCCCGACTCGCCCCACTGCCCGGAGGGGAGGAATCGTGGACTGGACCTGGTGGCAAGTCTCCGGTGTTGTTAGCGGTGCTCCAGGGTGCCCGGTGACTGCGGGGAGAGGTGCGGCGGTGTGCGGCCTGGGCTAGTGAGGCGAAGCCGGGACCTCGAGTTTCGTGTCTCCCGGGTGCAGGCGTGCTGGTGGCGGCCTGCTGGGAGCGGAACGCGGCCCGGAGGTGTGGATGCCCATGAGCGACTCCAGCTGATATCGGGGGCCCCCAGGAGAATCCTACGAGTGGCGGAAGGCAGAGGTAGATGCCCGGCCCTTCTCCGGAGGCGGTACTGAGGCTCCTACGTAGCGAGGCCTAGCATTACGTGGTGCAGCCGGGGGCTAGAGTTTGGTGTTGCCCCTGGGGGAAGTGGTGCTGGGCGGCAAGTGATCGGGGGGCAGGTCGGCCCTCAGCGGAGACATTCAGCGACTATAAGAGCCGGGCCTGGCTAAGTGCGGGGGCCCGTGCCGCCAGACGTGCGGCCGGGGTAGATCGAAGACCTGGGGTGTGCCAAGCCTGGCAAAGACTCTATTGCTATAGTGAGCCCAGGAGACCGGGGAGCTACCGGTGGCACTAGTGGAGGTGTGAGTGACTACGAGGCATAGCTGAAGGACCTGTGCAACTTGGCTGGTGACTTGGGGATACTGTAGGTGGTCTGAAGGAGTTGCGGTCGCCCTCATGCCTGAGATCCCAGGGGGAGGAGGCGAGCCACGGAATCGGACAACTAGCCCGCCTTACGGGAGCCTGACCTGCAGCAGTGAGGGGGTCGGAACACACATCAACGACCCCGGTAGTGTCGGAGAGGGTGTGCTGGTAGACGAGACGGCTGGGCTCCCGGTGAATGTCCCCGACCACCTTCAACGATGACGAGAGGTGGGAGCGGTGGAGGGACTACAAAGCAAGGGCCTATTGACAAGTTCACGGGCCGGGTGGAGGAGCCGGGGCTGCAGGGGGTCACCAGAACCCAGGGCCGGACAACGCAGCGCTGATGGCAGCCATAACCCAATCCAGGGATATGTTAGATGCGAAAATCGGTGCTGTGGGAGCGGACGTTACCCTATTGCGCCAGAACCTGCGCAATGCTGTGGCCCGCATGGAGGCCGAAACAAGAATCTTGGGAGTGGAGGAAGATGTGGCGGCCCTGAGGTGCAAGGTCACCAGCATGGAGAGTATCCAGAAGAGCGTAGCGCTCCGAGCAGAGGATGCAGAAGGTTGGGCCCGGTGGAATAACCTGCGATTTGTTGGGCTCCCGGAGGGCTGCGAGAAGGGTAACATGGAGAGATTCTTGGCCCAGTGGCTGGAGAGCTGGCTCCCCCCTGACTCCCTATCGAGATGCTTCATGATAGAGCGGGCGCACAGGGTTCTCTTAGAAAAGCCGCCCGTAGGGGCCCGTTCCCGGCCTGTAATTGCCAAACTGTTGAACTATCATGACCGTGATACCATCTTACAGCAGGCAAGGGCAAAGGAACCCCTCCTGTACGAAAATCAGCGGATCCTCATCTTCTTGGACTACACGAGACTAGTGCAACAACAGCGGCAATCGTTTACAGCGGCCAAAGCGCGCCTTCGTGACCTCAAGCTCCCGTATGCTTTGCTATACCCGGCTCGCCTGAGGGTGGTATTCCAGTCACGCACCCACTTTTTTGATACTCTGGAGGACGTATTTCGATGGACTGATGAGACAGTGAAAGTGAGGGTGCATACCCCGCCGGGCATTGACTCGGATTCTTCACAGAGCGGGGCACAGTCGCAAACTGCCCGGGGGTCACTGAGCGGGGGAACCAGGCGGTCCAGGTCCAGGCCCAGGAGGCGCTCCACTTCGGAAGGGGCTGTAGTAGTGACCAAGGATGCCCCTGCACCTCCAACAGTGGATCCCTGAACACTTGGCCAACGGGCAGAGGGAACTCTGACACCGATGTGATCTTGCAGTAATTGGTATGCCTGGGGCGTCACTGTAGTGCAGCTCTGTGCGTGAGCCGAGGCCGAGGAGATTCTTGATATATGGTGAATGTGATTTTTGTGGGGCAGCGGGGTGGGGGAGATGTGTGAGGGGCGGACCTTTCCCCTTGCTTAGGGCTTTTTGGGGGGGTGTTTGGTATATGGGCTGTTTGTGGGGGATCCATTGGTGTGGACGGCCTCAGGTCCTACGTTTGGGGCCGGGAGCTGGCTATACCGCGACAGGTACTTCAGCGTTCTTGAGGTAGGGGAGTGGGAGTTGGGAGCGGGGGAGGGGGGAGTTATTTGCTTTGGAGGGGGGGTTTCTTCAGGTTGACTTACACGATAGTTGGGGGGTCTCCATGGTTTATTTGTACGCACCTCCGTGGCCCATCATCTGGGCATTTACTCTACTTGTTCCCGGATGGCAACTACAGAGGTTAGGGCTTTAGGTCCCAGAGCATCCCTTTGTGTCCTTAGCTGGAATGTGCGGGGAGTGTTGGACAAGGTTAAGAGGGGGGCTGTTTTACGGCAGGCGAAAAGGGAGCACGCTGATATCCTGTTACTACAGGAAACCCACTTACTAGGCAATAAAACACTATGCTTACAGCGCTTTGGCTATCAGCAGGTTTATCATGCGGGCTTTGCCAGAGGATCCCGGGGGGGGGGGCAATACTAGTGCACCACAGACTTTCCTATATTCACTCCACTCAATGGGTTGATCCGCAGGGCAGATACATATTTGTCAGAGGTATGGTTGAAGAGGAATCCCTGGTTCTGGGAAGTGTATACGCCCCACCTCCTCTGCAGTGGTCGTTGGTAGAGAAACTATTTGCAGTATGGGCTGATATCCCTGTGACAGTGGCGGTGGTGGGGGGGACTGGAATGATGTCATGGATGGACTTGCAGATCAATATCGGCCTGGGGGTGGGCGGGCGGCCGGGATGTCCACTAAACTGGGGGACATGGTCCGGCGTTTGGACTGGGTGGACACATGGCGATACTTGCATGCACGTAGGCGGGAAAACACATACCTGTCTGCGGTCTACAAATCCTTTTCTAGAATAGATTACATATTTGTCCCTCGAGCAGCCATTGGCAGGGTGGAGTCGGCAGCTATATTGTCGCGCGAGCTTTCGGATCATTCCCCCGTTACCATAGAACTTACTTTGGATAGAGGGCGGCAGCCGTTCCGATGGCGCCTCTCTACATGGCACCTTCTTATTTATTTTTTTTATTTTATTTTAAGGTTTTATAGAGCGCGAACATGACCCGTGAAGGTATCAGAGTGCTTTACAGATACAATAGAGTAATACAGGGTCACGGCAGGTCATAGCACACAAAAAAAAACAGGTAAAAACGATAACAATTAGTACATAGGAGAGCTTACAGAGAAACAGGGGGATGAAGGTGGGACAGGGTAGCAAACAGGTACTGTACCTGGAGGATATGATAGGCTATACAGCAGGACAAATTATAATACAATGAACAACAAAGGTAATGTACAAGGACGCAGGATAAGGCAATAGTCTCTCAAGTGGCTGAGGGAACGAGAATAGCCAAGGAATTTACCCATGAGAAAGACCTTGGCCTCTTTTTTGAAGCGAGCAAAGGAAGGGATTTTTCTAATGTCGAGAGGGAGGGAGTTCCATATTCTTGGTGCAGCTCCGGTGAAAGCCCGATTGTAGGTTTTATTTTCCTAAAGCGTGCAGGCCGGAGTAGGAGGGTCTTGGTCGATCTTGAGTTTCTGTTTCCTCCAGATAGCACAAGCTTCTGTGCAAGATACGCAGGGGAGTTAGAGTGAAGGGCCTTGTGCGTGATGCATGCCAGCTTGAGGTGAAACCTCACCTCGAAGGGGAGCCAGTTTAATGCTTTCAAGTGAGGAGTGATGTGATCGAATTTTTTTGAGCCTGTAAGTAGTCTGGCGGCTGCGATGAGGCAGGCTTTTAAGGGTGCCAGCGAGATCTTAGGTAAGCCAGAGAGGGTGGAGAAACCGTATTCCAGTCTAAAGATGACTAATGATTGGACAGCGAGTTTTAGG
The DNA here is from genome assembly GCF_964261635.1 of Lissotriton helveticus. Taxonomy (NCBI): domain Eukaryota; kingdom Metazoa; phylum Chordata; class Amphibia; order Caudata; family Salamandridae; genus Lissotriton; species Lissotriton helveticus. Next base: position 569,556,820 of record NC_136063.1, read on the forward strand.
TCCGGAGCGTCTAGAAAGGGTTTCAATTTCCATAGGTAGCTCAGGTGGAATCTGGCCGATTTCGCCATTGTGTTGATGTGGTCTCGCATATTTAGGTTATAATCCAACGTAATTCCCAGAGATTTGGCTGAATTCACAATGGTCGGGGAACAGTTTAAGGCTGTGATGGCTTTAATCCATGTCTGGATTTCGGGGTTGTTCTTGGGTGGGGAGATTAGAAGGAACTCAGTTTTCTTGGCATTTAGTTTTAGTTGATTGGAGGAGAGCCATCTGACGGTCAGCTTCAGGGCTTCATTCAGGGTGAGGATCTCTGCAAGAGATGAGATTTTTATGTAGATCTGAGTGTCATCGGCGTACATATGGAAGGAGATATTTGCATTGCGCAGGACTTCGGCAAGGGGTTCCAGATAGGGATTGAAGAGGGTGGGGGACATTGTTGATCCCTAAGGGACTCCCACCGTGACCGCGGAGGGAGCGGACAGTTCGCCATTGACTAGAAATCTCTGAGATCGGTTATGGAGGTAGGATCTGAACCAGTCAGAGGACTGTGCCTTCGAATCCCATCCTGAGTTTAAGGCGTTCGAGTAGCATCACATGGTTGACCGTGTCGAAGGCCGATGATAGATCAAGGAGGATCAGGAGACAGGTTTTGTCTTGGTCAAGGGCTTGAAGAGCGTCATCAACGATGTGGAGCATGGTGGTTTCGGTGCTGTGCCCCGGTCGGAAGCCTGATTGACAGTCATCGAGTAGATGGTAGTTGTTGATGTGGTGACTTAGCTGTAATTGTACATCATTTTCCAGCACTTTCGCCAGGAGCGGAATGTTGGAAATTGGTCTAAAGTTGTCTGGGGAGGCTGGGCCCAGCGACGGTTTTTTCAGAATGGGTAGGACTTGGCCTGTTTTCAGCGAGGTCGGTATTGATCCCTGTCGTAGGGAGGCATCGATGATTGCAGTCCAGCTAGGAATGATTGATTTGGTAACAGTCGCGAGACAGTTTGAAGGGAGCGGGTCATTGAAGTGGTTGTTGGGGTTCAGGGAGGCAAGGATTTTCTCGACAGCGACTTCGTCATGGGATGCAAATTCGGACCAGTGAGCTAGATTCTTTGGTAAGGATCGTGGCGGCAAGGAAGGGGGAGGCAAAGGGTCAAAGTTCGGAGGGGGGAAGGAGGCGGCCTTGACTTCAGTATCTAAGGTTTTGATTTTGTTTGTTAAAATTAGGATTATCAGAAACACTTGGGGGAGGCCATAGCACACTTCTTGGTGGAGAATGTTGGATCGGTCACGGATGCTGGGACGGTGTGGGAGGCCCTGAAGCCCACGCTTAGGGGAGTGGATATTGCTTGGTGTGCGGCTGCACGTAGGCAGCGTAAAGCGGACTTAATACGGGCTGCAGCAGACATTGAGGCCCTGGAGCGCCGCTGTAGTGTAGACGGGGAGAGCTATGTCGTGGGACAACTTTTCTTATCCCACCAGTCCTATGCGTCCCTGCTGCTGCATGAGGCGGGTCAGGTGCGACATGACGACGACCAGCAGGATATATCAGTGGGGGGATAAATCGGGGACGATGTTACATTGGCTATGCCAAAGCACGTCCCAAGTGCAGACCCTGCGGGGATCCTGGATGCTGCTGGGGATCCGATCACGGACCCGGAGGAGGTGGCTGAAAGAATTGCGACCTATTACGCAGATCAGTATGCCCCAAACGAGTGCCTCCCGGCAGACATGGTAGACAAATTTATCGCAGATTTACCACCACGAGCGGTGTCAGATGAGGTGCGTGAGCGCCTCGAGCTCCCGTTGACAGAGGAAGAGTTGGGAGCGGCCCTGGGGGAGCTTAATACCGGGAAGGCTCCGGAACCCAATGGGTTCCCGAGTGAGTTTTACAAGAAATACCACCTACAGCTAGGTGTGCATTATAGAGCGGCATTGGAAGAGGCCAGGGAACAAGGTAGCCTCCCCGCAGATTGGAGACACGCTGAGGTGGTGGTGTTCCATAAACCGTGCAGGCCCCCAGATCAACATGCGTCATACCGGCCCATATCTTTCCTGAACTCCTGAATTATTATTATAACCTATTACTTAAGATCTTCTGGCGCGATGCTGTTTAAAACGCCCCGAATTCTCAGTGCCAGAATGGGCGGACGCTCATTTAGGTACTTAGCCTCCAAACACTGGAATGCACTGCCGCTGCACCTTAGGATGGAGCCGTCTGAAATAAGATTCCGGAGGAAATTAAAAACATTCATGTTTCCCATTTTGTAAACCCCCTGGCTGGTAACATCGGCCCTCTGAATAATTTATCAGTAGTTAGCGCGGGGACACACTGTTCTCTGTGTAGCCAGGCGCTTTACAAATGATTTATTATTATTATTATTATTAACGTGGAGGCTAAGATTCTGGCCAAGGTGCTGGCTAACCATCTCCTACCTCACATAGTGGGGCTTGTCCACCCGGATCAGGCCGGGTTCATGTCCAAAAGGGCGACTAGACACAATATTCGCAGGGCCCATGTGGCGGTGGCGGCAGTTCGAGATATCGGGGTGCAAGTGGCACTTCTCCTAGCAGATATGGACAGGGCCTTCGACTCACTGAGTTGGGTCTACCTGATCGCGCTTCTGCCTCGGCTTAACTTAGGGTCCCACTTCATGTCGTATTAGTGACTCTTATACACGGACCTGACGGCCTCGGTTCGGGTGGCAGGGGCCATATCCTCTACATTTTCCACTGGGCGTGGCACTAGGCAGGGCTGCCCCCTCTCGCCGTACCTGTTCGCCCTGGCCATGGAACCGCTGGTGGTATGGGTGCGCATAGATGCACAGCTGAGTGGTTTCGAATGGGAGCTAGGCCCGTCGGATAGAATTGCACTATACGCTGATGATGTCCTGTTTTTTCTCACAAATCTCAGCAGGTCGGGCCGCGCTTACTAAAGATTATGCAGATATTGGGCGAAACCTCTGGGCTATGCATGAATCCTCGCAAGTTGACCCTTTGGGTGTTGGGGGAGCGTTCTGGGATGGGGGACTGGGCATCCACACTACAGGTAGCGGTTGGGGGTATTAAGTACTTGGGAGTGTTTATATCCGAGGTTCCTACGGTCTCCTGGGAGCGAAACCTGGTGCCAGTGTGGGATCGGGTCCGGACGGAGATGAAGACGTGGTCCCGAATGCCCCTCACTATTTATGGTAGGTCGGCCATCTTTAAAATGGTGGCCCTTCCACGATTGCTCTATCAACTACAGAACCATCCATACCCGATTTCACCCCATTGGTTCCGACAAGTTTATTCGGTGATGGGGCAGTTTCTTTGGGCAGGAGGCGCAGTGCGGGTTGCGCTGCGCACTTGTTTTTTGTCGACATACTGTGGTGGCTTGGCGACCTCCGATATCCTTTCTTACTACCAGGCCTCCCGTCTCCTGGACCTGAACGAATGGTGGTATGGGGACAGGAGGGACCCGGCATACGCCCTGGAACGGCATCTCATGGGCTCTAACACTTTACACACTGTTTTGTACTCGGCGCAACTGCGGAAGAGGTTGCCACCGGCCACTCAGGTTGTGTTTCAGGTCTGGAGGCAGGCCCTACGTCTTATGGGATGGTGGGGCACGTTGACCGAGGAGACCCCCTTATGACATAATGGACGTCTGCCTGCACTGGCGTCTCTCCAGGGCTTCAGGGGCTGGGATGACATTGGAATCTTGACACTAGGTGATGTGATGTCAGGAACGACACTTAAATCCTTCCAGGATTTACGCGAGGAATACGACATGCCCCGGTCCCCTTTCTTTAAGTATCTGCAATTCCGCCATGCCATTACACCGCGCCTAGAAGGTCTTGACTTCCTCCCAGAATTTAGTCCATTAGAGGCCAAAGTATTTATGGGTGACCTGGAGGATAAAAAGATCTCTCGCATATATCAGACGTTAGTTACACATTGCTCCACAACACTGCTGTAACTCCGGGAGGCCTGGGAAGGGAATGTGGGGGCATTGGAGGAAGAAGACTGGCGGGAGGCACTGGCGGCCCCTAGAGGTGCGGCCATAGCGATACGCCTGCGGCTCATCCAATTCAAATACCTGCATAGGGTCTATTTTACAAGAGAAAGATTGTGGCGGGCAGGCCTGATTGCTTCCCCAGACTGTCTCAGATGTGGCCAGGAGGTGGGGACGTTGATCCACATGGTGTGGAGTTGTAGTGCATTGGCTAGGTTCTGGAATGGGGTGTGGGATTGTATGTCTGAGGTCCTAGGGTGAGAACTCCCTCGCACACCACAGTTAGGTCTACTACATGTGTTGGAGGGGGTGGGGGGGTAACATGTATAAAAGGCACTTACTGTTACTGGGCCTAATCTTAGCCAAAAGAGATGTAGCCAAAGCATGGAATGATCCCCAGGCTCCCTCGGTTTTGGTGTGGAAGAAAGGACTTGACTTTTACATGGGGCCGGAACTGCCAATCTTTGTGGTCCGAGGCTGCCCAAGAAAGCATTATAGGATATGGAGGCGATGGGCGGACTATCGGGGCCTTTGGCTGGAGCCTCCGGTGGAACGGGAGGTAGATCTGGAGTTGGCATAAAGGGGCCGAGATGGAAGGTGTGTGTATATTGTCAGAACAAAGCATGGTGTATAGGAAATGTGAGACGATATCGGGCGACCGGGATGGGTGGGATCCGGGTGGGGGGAGTTGGGGAAGGGAGGGGGTTGAGGGATGGGGGGGATGTAGAATTGTTAAGTTTGCTGCTATTTTATGACTCAAAATGATGTATAGATTGCCAATCATTTGATGCTGTGTATTTGACTTGCAGTTATCTCCGGAGTGCGGGGTGCTGCGCCATGTGTGCATTCTGTCAATAAAATTTGTTTTAAAAAAAATAATTATTTAAAAAGGAGAAAAATCTCCGCATTACCTGCCTTTAATTTTTGCAAAAATTAAATAACAATTTCAAACAAAAAGCTCAGGCTTAACAAATAAAGAGTACCACCTTAGAGACCTTACCAAACAGAAGACTCCAACTCCCACCTGCTGATCTACCGTCAACCTAATGGTCTTTCCAAAATCGCGCCAAAGAAAACCCCAGTTGAGACCGGCCACCACCTGGAGGGTCAAATTGGGAAAACCGGAAAAGTCACGTCGGTCTGCAAAAACAAAGGTCTCCTTGTGCAATGTGCTTCCTCAGCAAAGTTCCAATCCTCCGTCAAGACCACTCCTTCAGATGGCCGCGTCTCCAATGGGGTCTCACGACAGGCCCCAACTGTGGAAATATACCCTTTTAGGGCTACACTGGTGCAGGGTCACGCTTTTGTCCACAGGTTCAAAAACCAACAAAGTAGAGATCAGCACTGGAGTAGGGAATAAATAACAAGTTTATTAATCACTCCTGAATGGGACCACATCCACACAGCACTCTCAAGTGCTGCCTGAGGTAGTACATTGAAGTTACAGAACACAGTCCTTATATACAGCTTTTTTTGCACTGGTAAACATGTGGATGCAAATAGAAGGTACAGGCCTACACAGGAATAGTTACCAACAAACATGGGCAGATGGGAGATCATTCAGTCAGCAAAGTGGGAGGGGGAACAGAACTGTTTACAACAGCAGAAAATGATTGACAGTTGAGTCTGAGACCAGGTGTTCTGGCAGCTACAAACTCTTAGCATGCACATTGCTTTTAGCTGAGTCAGGAAGTCAATTAAAAGATAGTACAGGCAGGAAAAGACGAGCAGCAGAGGACAGGAGAATACGAAGGGAAGGAAATGGACACCTCAGCCAAAATGGCTGCTGCTTATGCCAAATAAAATATTACACGTTTTCCACAATATGACATTTTGAGTGGCACCCATTTGCTACTTGAATGCTACTCTAGTAATTGCAATTGTTTGCAAGTTTTGTTTTAGTTGTAAGGTTTTAGAGAAAACCTCATAGTGCCAGGAGCTGTGCTTGAGAGGTATTTTATGCAATAGGCAAAGTGTCAGAAATAAACCGTGTAATAGTGTATCTACAGTGCCTTCTTTAAGAAAGCTGCAGGAAAAAGCACCTTTGTAACTTTCGTTAACAAGTGCAACTCTCTGCGAAGCCCCCCTAAACACAGTCTGATTCCATATTTTAAGTCCCATTTGCAGAAACACCCATAGTGCATTCCCTATAGGGAGTTTGTCACAGCAATACTCACTTTAGTTCACCACCAAAGCAAGAGTTCTTTACGAACACCCCCGGAAGCAATGCGATGCAAAAATTTTATAATTACTCCAAGAGTATAGGACCAATTTCCTGGAATGAGTAAGGGGTCAAGTTCCAGTTTCTGGCAGTAGTAGCAATGCAAAACCTAATTGCTGATATTGTTTCAGGAATAAAAACTGGTATACTGCTGCATAAAATACACACACATGCGAGAACACACTCATACCAATGTTGTCTACTGTCTTATTCTCACAACTGGCTTCACTAATGGTTCCAAAATAAGTGGATCATCAAAGTTTCTTTTCTTATCACAGTAAACGGAATTTTAATGAAAACTTTAACCACCACAGGAGGTTCAAGCTGCTTCTTTATACCAAATGTAAGCAGTTAATTCTGCTTTTATTTCCTTGCCTTCTGGAACTTGCCTTTTCATTTTGCCATCATAAATGTGACAGTGCAAGATTTAACTGAAAGTACTATATGTATCAAGAACTCGATTTGCGATTCTGAATTTGCGAATTTTACCGAATCGCAAAATCAGAATCGCAAATCGGCATGTATCAACACAATCGCAAATATTTACCGATTCGCCCAGAATCGCTAAATATTTGCGTGAAAGACAATAGCGATTCCTTAACCAGAAAAAATCGCTAAAATGCGAAATCGCATCGAGAAAATGGCAAAATTGCGATTTGCCATCGGGAAAAATCGCAAATTTGCGATTTTCTGGAAACATCCAATCGCAATCCTGATGCTTTTTGATGACATCACCATCCAGGAAGTGAGTGATTTCCCATGGGGCTTCAGGATTGATTGTGAGAGAGTGTGAGAGTGTTGTTTGCTATTCAGGAGCCATGGCAGAAAGTGGGAATAAGGATGTGCCAGCAAGCCAGCAGGAGCAGCAAGAAGGGGAAGCAGCCAGGAAGAGATAGCAGAAGTTCTCTGAGGCAGAACTTGAAACCCTCATCACAGAGATGGTGCCAAACCATGACATTTTATTTGGGAGGAGCTCACAGAAGGTGCCAGAAGCTACAAAGAGACGCATCTGGGAAGGCATACAAGCCAAAGTAAATGCCCTTGGAGTGACACACAGGAGTGGAGACGTTTTGCGCAAGCGCTGGTACGACCAGCGCCAGCGTTCCAAAGAAAAATTGACTGCCAGGCTGGAGCAGTCCCAGTTCACTGGTGGGGGAACCTCCAATGTCTCAGACTCAACACCGCTGGAAGAACTGGTAGAGGGCACACTGCCTCCACAGAGTGATGCGGGCGTGTCCGTGCTAGACAGCTCAGCCCAACCAGCTGCAAGACCAGGTAAGAAGCATGCCTTCCCACCCTAAACCACCCCCAGCCACCCCCTGCAGCGACCTAGGGATAAGGGGAACCACATGTCAGCCTAGAGCAAGTACATAGGCAGTCACAGCAATGCATTGTGGGAGATGTAGTCTCAATAGTCAGTAATGTTGGAAGTAGCATCCATCTCATGCAATTTTCACATGTGCAGGTCGGGAAAGGTGAATGACACAAGTAAAGTTAGGGAACACTGTGAAATAATTTATTTCAACTTCATATGACAGCAAAAAAAATTAATGTGTGCTGTTCTATCCACAGCACCTGCAACTAAAAAGGCAACAGCCAGTGCAAGTCACACAGGACCCCAAGCCTCTGGAGAAGCTAGCCAGGGCCAGGACACAGATGGGGAGGACAGTCCTTTCATCCCACCACAGGGACACAGAAGGAGGATCGTGAGGCCATTGAGAATCATGGAAGAAGAGGATGAGGACAACATTGAGATTGTGCAGTCTGATGCACCAGTTTCCCAGCAGCAGGAGTCAAGACCACAGTTCACAGGCAGGCGTAGACCCCGCACGGGCTTCAGCTCCAGTGAGCAACATGATGATTCTGTTTTTGCTGGGCTGGAACTGCACATGCTCCAAGTACACCGCCTGCAAGCAAAACATATGAAGGCAATTCAGCTAGAGAGTAGGTCAGGGTACACGGGAATGCGCGAAGAAATCAGGGGGGCTGTGCAGGAGCTAACAGCCGAGTTGCGTGCAGAACGCGCATCCAGGCGCAAAGAGATGGCCCGCATGGACCACTACATTCGCGCAATAAACCGGCTGGCCTCATCTACCAATATGCTGGCAAGGCGTACCATAGAGACCCAGCATGAGTTATCTCACGGAATCCAGGATATTGCCACTGTTGTAGTGCAGGCAACTTCTGCCCTGGATGAACTGCGTGCCCTGCGAACCGCTGGTCCAGGGGTGCTGACCCCCAGTGAGGAGGACTCCCAGTCAGTGCGGAGCTCCAACACCCCACCACCCACTGTTGAGAGGCGCCGTAGTGGCAGGAGCAACAGGCCTGCCACACGCCAATAGGATCTGCTGCCAAATGACAAATACTCACAGGGGTAAATTGGGCCAGCAACAGTGTTGCCTTTGCTGTCATTACACTCAAATTGTTGCACTGTGATTTCAACATGTGCATTGGATTGGGAGAGTTTATTTCTGTATATTTGGATGTGTGACATTGTTGCTATAGCAAATTAAACACATTAGCAAAGGCTTAAGTTGTCATTGTCTTATTATTACTCACCTAGAAGTAGTTGCGCATGATCTCATCACGCCTCTGTCGCCCAGCTGCAGCAACAGCTATGCCAGCTTCCATGTGTACAGGTCCAGGTCCCTCCACGTCGGAGGATTCTGAGTCACTCAACTCCATTTGTGTCCCTTTCCTGGTTGCGATGTTGTGCAGCATGGCACAAGCTACTACAATTTTGCAGCACGTTTCAGGGCTGTATTGGAGGGCTCCTCCACTTTTATGTATGCATCTGAATCTGCTCTTCAATATGCCAAAGGTTCTCTCGATGGTGCCTCTTGTTGAAATGTGTGCCCGGTTGTAGCGCCGCTCCCCAGCAGTGACAGGATTTAGGTAGGGTGTCAGGATGAAATCCCGGACTGCATAGGCACTGTCCCCTGTGGGTGGAAATGTTAAAGGTCAGTCACTATCATGCACATGCTAGTCATTGGATATGTGGCCTATCATTGTGTGCTTTTACCTAGTAGGTATCCCTCTCCAAATTCACCTCTTGAGAGTCTACGGTATAGCCCACTGTGACGGAATATAAAGGCGTCATGTGTGCTTCCGGGATACTTAGCCACTATGTCTGTGATGATGTTTTTGGCATCACACACCATCTGTATGTTAAGTGAGTGGTAGCATTTCCTGTTCCGGAATACATACTCTACGTTTGAGGGGGGTGAAATGGCAACATGTGTCCCATCTATACATCCTATGACGTGGGGGAATTGGGCAATGTTGTAAAAGTCCTGCTTGGTCTGTGCTTGTTCCTGTGGGGTGCTGGGGAAGTGTATGTGGTGTTGCATCCTATGTGTCATGGCGTCGAGGAACGCATGGAAGAAGCGCGACAGGGCACTTTGTGACACCCCTCCTGCTGAGGCTATGACCCCCTGAAAACTACCTGAGGCCAGCAGGTGTAGTGAACACAGGACCTGGATGTGTGTGGGTATGGCTTGTGTCCTGCGGGTGGGGTGTTCTAGGTGGGGCCTGAGTTCCTCAATTAAATCGAGTATGCTCTCTTCCTCCAGTCTGTAATTGGTGTAGATGTCCTCCTCAGTGCGCTGGAAGATGGTGGTGCGCAAACGGAATATCCTCTCCTGCCGTCTCCTCCTCTGCGCCACAGCTCTCAGTCTTTGCCTCCTCACTATCATGTAGAGCCCAGACATTGTGGGAAAGAGTGTGTTGCATTCTGGGCTTCATTTTATACTTTGCACCTGGTTACCACCTGCTCCCACTTGATGGTAATTGTGATTCCTTAAATTGTGATTTTCCTTAAATCGCTATTTGCGATTGGTTGATACATACTATTGCGCATTCTTAATTGCGATTTCCAGATTAGCGATTTTCGCTATCCGGTTTCAGCGCAATTTTGGGATTCGCTATGGAATTCACATTTTTGCACTTTCGCAAGGTTTGGAACTCGCTAAATAGCGATTCATTCTTTTGCATGCATTTTCGCCTTCATACATTGGGATTAGCGATTTTTTTGTCGCAAACGCTATTTTTACCGATTCGCAGCGTTTGCGACAGGATTTTCGCTTCATACATATGGCCCTAGGTCACTTTAAGGATACCCAAAAAGATTAATAGTCCTATGAAGCCACTTTCTGTGATGTCACTCTCTGTGATGACACTTCTTATGCTGTCATATGCATGTTGGAGGGACCTCAAATCTTCTTTTGTCCGGGGCATCAAAGTCCTAGGAGCAGTCCTGGGGGGAATTGTGCAAAGATGTATTTGCCTCGGAAAAGGGATTGTGTGGCTCAGAAGAAAGCAAGCTTCCTCAGATAACAGCAGCTATCTACAGATAGTTACAATGATCTTCTTAATATTCTAAAAAGATAAAATGCTAAAATGCTGGCGAGGGTGTGGAAAATAAAAATAATATAAAAAGCTCCATGGGACCCGGGGCGGCTGCCAGCGTGCAGCAGCGCATCGCAGCCTCCCTGCTCTGGGCGCCACACCCCAGGTAACTCAACCCGCCATCCCAAACACACACATGACGTCAGGCAGCAAGTGTGAAACTCTGGCTCGAAATGCTCCTTCTGCCTGCCAAAAAGCTGAAAACGAATTCCTTACACTAACCCACAATAATACCATAACACATTATGCCTCATGCAGTCTGGTTAATAATTCCCTTTTCCTTCTTAACGTTCTTACCCACAGATTCGATGTTTCATAGCTAATCACTTACCTACTCCTTTCAAGCCACATGGCCAGGTCGCACCGCTCGGCGCCTACCACTGCTACCCCACATCCACCGGCAAATAGACGGATGAAACTGAACCTGTCTGCTTCCCTTTTGTCAGGAATATTTTTCAGTTACCTGGTATATCATAATTCATAATTATTCACATAGGAACTCCGTTCACAGCTCTTTTGTGGACAGAAATGTTGAAAAACATATTAAAATCACTAGAAATCACACTCAGACTGATGGTCAAACAACATGACTAGATCATTCCATTTAGCAATATTGGAGGTCAGTGTTGATGGACTATCAATTGTTGTATTGTACTGGCTGCATTTATATATCACAGCTCTTTACATTTGTCACTCAGTAATTTCTCTTTTATTATTTATTTATTATGCTCAAATGTGTCCAGCCCATAGCTCAGCTTTCAAAGATATGTTTGTTACAGAACTTCTGTAAAAGGTTCACTAAATCCATACAGCATCTACCCACCAATTGTGACAAGCTAAAGCCCAACATAAACGCTTTGCAGATCACCCTAATTGCAAAACACCAGTCCGCAAAGCGGGAGCTAGGTAATGGCTACAAACAAAACAACTGAAATTCCCAGGGTCGCATCCTAAATTTACACTGGAATCTAAACTCTGGAATTCACTACCCTTTCACATCCGCAGCATCAATAATCACCTGGCTTTCCGTAAGGCCAACAAGACCCATCTCTTCCCTCCTACATAGGCCTTCCTTCTGTCAGTAGCTTCCCTTTCTGTTGCTTAGCGCCGGGGCGCCCCTTTGATGGGGCAGCTGTGTGCTCTTCAAATCCTTATAGCATAACATAACATAACACGATCATTTTTGCTGCCTTTTTCTGTTAATAGGGAAGGTAGGTATTTCAGCTGTTCGTTTGTCTCTCCATTCTCAATGGCACGTTCACCCTGTGCTGTATGTTGCCCACATTAAGGCTGCATTCACTGACGCAGGGAGTACTCTCTCTCCAGAACTGATAGATTGCTCAATCGAATACTAGACAGATGTCATTATTGAGTCCAGGATACATTTAGGTCTGCTCCAGTATTTGATATCCTAGAAAAGGTATGATATCCTAGAAAAGGTAAGAAATATCTGAAAGGTCTTGGAAATATATGGACTTCGCCCATGCTTCTGAAATGTTTTAAAAAATCTGGAGTGATGTTGGGTGGATAAGGAATGCTGTTGTCAGGATTCTGTTAAATCAAAGATTATGGATGAGGCACAGGATAAATTGAGGTTGTAGACTTTGGAGAACGCTGCAATGGTACCTGAATACCAGAAAATTTGACAGCTAACCTAACAATGGTATTCTGGTTTTCAGTTCAGTTCAAACCAGCTTTATTCTGCAATTTGCCATCAAAGTTCATCAACGGCACAATACAGTAAAATAATTAAATCCTGAAGTTAAGATAACTGCAAATGCAAAATTCATAAAAATACATATTACATGCACATATCCAGACAATAAATAATTAAAAGTTAACGTGAGGTAGGTAAGCACAGACTTAGTGGGTAGGCTAAACATCAGGAGTCCTTCGTGGCTCCAGTGGAGATGCTTTGATGCCTGATCCTCTACAAGGCCAGCAAAAACCTAGAGATTGCAAAGACCGCCCATTGGCTTGTGTCTGATAATAAAATCCTCAGTGCCTCTATATATTGCAGATACAGTTTCCTTAAATTTGCAGGCTCAATTTTGTCCACAAACTGATCTGCCTTAAAGCTATCCTTCTGCTGGAGGAATGTTGCAGTCAGGGTGCCCAAATTAGACAGACCTTGTACTAAACTAGACATATTGCCACAAGTCACTCTTTATTTGGCTGTTGGATATAAGACAGGCCTCCTGGGGTATATCTCACAAGCGAGCAAGCCCAATATATGCAAGAGTTAATTTCACATGCTTCAACCAAGCAAGGTCACTGGCACATGACAAGCATAAAAATCTGGTAATCCAGTTTGATATGAACTTAGTTTGGGCATAGCCGGGACTCTTCGCCAGTACAATAAGGTCCTTAAGCTAGCTTTATCTGATACATTTTTGAGTCCCAGGTCCAGCCTTAGGGGGAGCAGTTGAGGACAAATAGGGAGTCCTGTTAATTGATGCATGAAGCTGTTTTCAACTGCCGCAAGGGAGGACACATCCCTATGGTCCCACAGCTCTACACCATATAGGACAAGTCTCAATGCCTGTTGATTATACATTTTCAGCACTGGGGAAATAAGACAGAATTGAGAGCCCTTGTGCATCTTTACAATCCCCGCAGACGTTTGCTCTAGCTCGAGTCCCCACTTTACTATATGGTTTTGCCAATTAAAATGTTCAGTGAGGGTAACGCTTAGGTAATCAAATACATGAACACATTCCAGCGGGGACCCTCTAAGCATTGGATTTGGGTGAGTGGGGGAGCATTGGATAAAGACTATGTATTTGGTTTTAGTGATGTTAATCTCTAAGACCCTAAGCTTGTAAAAACAAATCAATCTATTGAGTATCTTTTGGAGGTCCATTTGAGGTTTAGACATGAGCATCATGTCATCAAAAACATCATAGGCAGTACCCTGTTATTTGCTAAGCATGGTGCATCGGACTCGCGATGATCCACAAAAGCTGCCATATCATTCATAAAAAGTTCAAAAAGGATAGGGGCAAGGGCGCAGCCCTGCCTAACCCCACTAGTTATTGGAAACGGATTTGTCAATTCATCCTTTTGCCCACATCTTTCTTGGATGAAATTATTCATGGGAAGCCTCACAATCATTTTCAGAAATTAAGGAGGAGAGAGAGCTGCTATGGTCTGGGACCCCTCGCATATCCCTTCAAAAATTGACCCTGGGGTAGTTTGACCGCGGCATAGCGCTCCCGGATATCCGAAAGTATTATTGGGCTGCACATCTCTCGGCCATTAATCAGGGCACATATTGCGACGGGAATCACCCTGGATATGGAATGGACCGATGGCTTTTGCCGGGCGGGAACTTTGAGGCAGTGCTCTACTCTAGGCCTGGTAGGTACCCACTCACTGGGCCCACGCAACACTCGGTTCAGCTATGGCACATTGTACAGCGCAAGCTGGGATGGGCCGACACTCTTATGATGGCTACCCCGCTGTGGGTCTCGGAGAGGCTGGGCACTCTGGGTTGCACTAAAGGGTTCCGTAACTGGGACCTCATTGGAATTTCCCACATTAAAGACTTGTGGGGCCCGGATGGAGTAGTGTCCTTTGCCTCACTCCAACGCACTTACAAACTGGCGCACACAGAACATTTCTGATGCCTGCAGGTCAGACACTCCCTCCAGACGAACATCCCCTCAGGGATCCAGCCCCCAGATTCCTCCCCCCTGGAGGATAGATTCTTAGATGGCCACCTCCCTGAACACGCCATATCACTGACGTACAAAAAAATTATTAATAACTCTCCAGACCTGTTGCTGCCCTTCAAAGGGAAATGGGAGGCTGACGGTTTAGAACTAGATGAGGAAGAATGGAGGAATGCGCTTGCTTCCCCTAAGGAAGTAGCCATATCGGCTAGACTCAGGTTGATCCAGCTAAAAATTCTCCACCGAGCATATTTCTCCGGGACTAGACTTCAGCGAATGGGCCGTAGTGAAGATGGGCTCTGTAGGAGGGGGTGTGGGGAGGTAGGGACCTACTTCCATATACTATGGGAATGTCCTATGCTGCGGAATTACTGGAACCGGGTGACTCGCTGCATGCAAGAGGTGTGGGGGGTGGAGCTGCGACTGGAAGCAAAGAGGTGCCTGCTGAACATTTGGGAACCCACAGATCTGCCACCTCGAGGGAGGCTATGGGTGACGTTGGGATTTGCAATCGCAAAACGGAACATAGCTAGGTTGTGGGGGGCAGCGATGCCTCTGAGATTGGGCTCCTGGAAGACAGATATTGACTGGTGCATGCACCAGGAGAAAACGGTGTACGTGGCACATGGATGCCCACTGAAATGGATTGAAGTGTGGTCCAATTGGAACGAGTATAGAGGCAACATATATGAGCCCCCCCCAAATCGCCCCGGTTGACAAACCGCTCGTACTGTGAAATCTTTTGTGATGCACTGTTATGACTATTCTTACAACATAAATGCTTTGTATGCTTTGTGATTTCCCGATATGCACATGTGACTAATATGTATCTTGACTGTGATGACCACCACCTTTTCTGTGTTGTTAATAAAAAGATATTTTTAAAAAAGTAAGGAGGAATGGGGTTCAAACGCTGACTAGATCGACAAACACCACGTAGAGAAGCCCCTGTCCTGAGTGAACGATCTCCCCGTAAAGCAACTTAAGTCGGAGCACCTAGCCCATAGTGCTGGTTCCCTCTCCAAAAACATCCACGCCTGCAACATACTCAAGATAAACCTCAAAAACTGTTTTTGAGTGCTGTCAATTAGACGTTGGAGTTGGCTGGAGGTCACGTATGCCCTTCTTAAAAAAGGGATAATCTCGGCGCCTACGCACGACGGAGGGATAGCAGCCCCCTTCATGATGGTACTAAACATTAAGGCAAGTTAAGAGCTCCACACCTCTGGTTTAACCATAAAAAGTTCCCCATGTACCTTGTCAAGCCCCATTGCTTTTTGGGGTACAGTTTTTTGTATAGCTAAACGAACCACCTCAATGCTAAAGAAAAATACATCAGGATGCTCATCAAGCGTCCCAGTTAGATCAAGCACTGGGGAAAAGGTGCTCAGTCAACTCTACAGTGGAGTATAAATTTGAAAAATGGTCAACCCAATCTGACTTTAAAATGTGGTTTTAACTAAGGAAAAAGACCTCCAGGCTACTGGTCAATATGATACTCCAAAAGGAGCGAGAATCACCTCGTCATACCACTACTAGCAATCCCTTTCATTTCACATTTCACACTATCTCTTTGCTTCCTAAATGATGTGTTTATAAACCCTTCTGGTAGCTTGCATAGTCAATTGGTCTTGTTATATTATGGCACAAGACAATGCCATTCTTGCAACACTGCACTGGCTGGTATACCATGTGGGAGGTTCACATGTCTGACCCATGCGACTGGATTCTACATAAAAGAGCTGTCTCCAATTTTGGAATGATTGCAAGTACATTTTTACTAAACTTGCTCAATGCCTCCCCCTGCAATCCATGCTGATCTAGTGGTTGTGCCATCTCCCCTATTCCAACTGCAACCAAGTAATACATTTCTCCAACTAAGTCCGTTGATTGAGTAACAAAGCTCCATTTAACCCTGCTTCTGTTGGAAGGCAGCGCAACGCTTCTATCAAAGGGCTCATTGCTATTTTAACGAGCAATGGGGACAGGCATCTTTATCTTGAGGACCAGCACATTATAATCGCTGTCCTGTCATGGTGTAACAACCATATCAATTAGATTAACCCATAGCCGGATGTCAAGTAGGTAACAATCAATACGGCTTTTGCTCTTCGGCCGATTAAACATAAAATAGCCATTTTTATTGGAAGATGTCCTCCCATTACAAGCTATTAAACCTTGGTTCTACGTAAGGTTATTGAGCTGAATTGCCAAGCAAGACCATTTTATTTTTGAGGAGAAAACGAGCTCTGGTAAAGACTAGTGATGGTCTTGTTCCAAAATGTGCAGCCTAAAGTAGGCATCTAATGGCTCAAACTGGCAGTGGAGGTCGTCCCCCTACTAACTTAACCACATCAGCAGGGAGCTCTGCCATATGTACAGACAACAAATTAATTACATCGGAATCTAACTTGTTCTCTGTAGCCCTACAATATACATTGTAAACGTTGCATGTTGCATGTTACATTACTCTGTAAGGTTAAACTGATACACAATAATTCAGGAGAGCCTCGCTTGAGTTCCTTAATTTTACACATTAGAGTTGTTTTTACCCAAATGATGATGCCTCCCTAGGGTCTATCTCTGCCACTGGACATTGCTTCCGGGATGTACGTAGCAAAGCTAGAAGGATAAAGGAGGCTAGGGGACCAAGTACCCTGGAACAAACAAATATCGAAACCATCAACAAAAGCACCCGACTCTGTGGAAATGTACCGAAAAGTGAGCACACCGGTGCAGGGTCACCCTCTCGTCCACGGGTTCCATAGATTAACAAAAAGAGATCGGCACTGGAGCTGAAATAAAATAACATGTTTATTAATCACTCATGAGTGGGACCACGTCCACACAACACTCTCAAGTGTTACAGGAGGAAGTACCCTAAACTCATAAACCATCGTCTTTATATACTAATTTTCTGCAATGTAAGCTTGAGGACAGAAATGCAAAGAACAAATTTACAAATAGCTATCAGCAAACAAGGTCAGATGGATAACCACTTGGTCAGCAAATAGGGAGGGGGATTAGGAATGCTTATGGCAGCAGTAAACAGTGAACAGATAACATCTTAGACCAGGTGCACTGGCAGCCACAAACCCCCAGCACGTACAATGCGCAGCTATGTCAGGAGGTCAACTAAAATAGATGGCACAAGCAGAGTTAAAAGGCAAACAGCAGAGTACAAAGGAATTACGAAAGAAACTAAATGGATATCACAGTAAAAATGGCTATAGCTTATGCTAAGTAAAATATTACACGTTTCCACAACGCCGGATTAGACAACTTCGACAGGAGCCCAACCACATTCCAAGAAATCAATTTAAGGGTGGGGTTGGTGACCAAACACTTATTGTTGGAACCAATGACACAGTGGGTACCACTCTCTGCCTCATGAAGTCAGTCGATGTTTGCCAACACTTCAAAACTTTGTGGGTGGATAATCCAAGTGTTAAGGCAGGCGTGGGACTCATGACTGTTTCAAAGTTAGCCCCACACAGTGCCCTATTACAGACGCTCAGGATAGAAGGGCCTGGTTCGTGAAAATACCCCTGTGGCAGAAACACAATACTTGCTCCTTGCTCATGTACCCAAAAAGAAGGTGATGGACCAAGGATGTGGACTTAAAATTAACAATGATGCAATCCCTTGCCTGTCCCCTGGCCCTACATCAATCCAACCCATCCTCATTCTCAGCAACATGTTGTTTGTAAGCATGGGCGTAAAATCCGTTCCGCTCGCGGAATTTGCGGATTTTCGGCAAATTCGCAATCCGCGAACTCTAGCGAATTTGCCGAAAATCCGTAAATTCGCACGCAGCAGATTTTTTTTTCTTGGTGATACAATTTTGCGGCGAGCGGCGTTCACTTACTGTCATTCCGCGTTTGCAGAGTTGTTTTTCTCGATATTTTGCGAGTGCTGCGCCATTTTGGATCTTGGTGCGGGATCCCGCGGGAGTTTGTCGACCGCGATTATGTCATCGCGCCTTGCCACCTTGCACAGCACGCATCGCGAGAGTTCGCAATTTTGAACACGTAGGTGCGGCGGGCAGCAACAATCTCGCACTCGCGAAATACAAATTTTGCAATTCTGCACAAGAATTCCACCAGCAAACAGCATAAACTTTCAGAAAATGATGATTTTTATCAGAATCACTCCTCAGGTTGACATTTGCCTGCACTTTTTTTTAGCAAGGAGTCCATTTTGGGGGGGGGGGGAGGAAGTGCCCCACAGTCTCCAACTTCCTGTTCCTGTCCAGCAGGCTCCTCCCAGTGCTTTCTTCGTGTGCTGGTCACTTTCATTTGGACCTTGATCTGGAAGGATTACTCTTTGTGGATGCTGCTGGATATTTGGATTTGGGGCCTTTTTGACTTTCTTTGGATCACTTTTGGATTAGAAATCAACTTTCACAAGTAAGTTTGTTTGGGGCAGTACAGTTGCTGCAACTACAATTTTGGAACTTTTTCAGAACATTAAATAAAATATATTGTGGGTAGCCACAGTATCCAGTAGGACCAGAGTTAGTTATGGGTGCATGATGCAACTGTTTTGTTGAATTTAAACATCATTGAGGCCATGGATGGGCTAGGATTGTGCTGAATTTTGTGTTTTTTGTTGATTTTTTGGGGGCTGCTGTTGTGACCTTTTGCCCAGGGGTAGTGAGTGGTGCATGGACTGAGTCTGCCTGTGGGGTCTCTTTAATGTAAACATCATGGATGGCATTGGATTGTGGTGATTTTTTTGTGTTTTTTTTGGGGTGTACTGTTGATGTGGACTGGCCATGTGGGTGGTGGTGGCCATTTTGAGTGCTTGTACAGGCAGGCCCTCCACATGTGCTTGGGGTGCAAGGGGCCATTTTGAAGACAGGCATTGTCTGAGGCCTGCACCCATTTTGCCTAGCTTTCATCTATTATGCCCAGGGGTAGTGAGTGGTGCATGGGCCTAGTCTTTCTGTGGGGTGTCTTCTTGAATCTAAACATAATTGAGGCCATGGGTGGGCTGGGATTGTGCTTAATTTTGTGGTTTTTGACGATTTTTTGGGGCTGCTGGTGGGGCCTTTTGCCCAGGGGTAGTGAGTGGTGCATGGACTGAGTCTGCCTGTGGGCTCTCACTCTCTTTAATGTAAACATCCTGGATGGCATTGGATTGTGGTGATTTTTGTGTGTTTTTCGGTTTTTTTAGGGTGTACTGTTGATGTGGACTGGCCATGTGGGTGGTGGTGGCCATCTTGAGTGCTGGTACAGGCAACATGTGCTTGGGGTGCACCCATTTTGCATAGCTTTCATCCATTATGCCCAGGGGTAGTGAGTGGTGCATGGGCCTAGTCTTTCTGTGGGGTGTCTTCTTGAATTTAAACATCATTGAGGGCATGGATAGGCTGGGATTGTGCTGAATTTTGTGGTTTTTGTCGATTTTTTGGGGCTTCTGTTGTGGCCTTTTGCCCAGGGGTAGTGAGTGGTGCATGGACTGAGTCTGCCTGTGGGGTCTCTTTAATGTAAACATCATGGATGGCATTGGATTGTGGTGATTTTTGTGTGTTTTTCGGTTTTTTTGGGGTGTACTGTTGATGTGGACTGGCCATGTGGGTGGTGGTGGCCATCTTGAGTGCTGGTACAGGCAACATGTGCTTAGGGTGCACCCATTTTGCATAACTTTCATCCATTATGCCCAGAGGTAGTGAGTGGTGCATGGACCTAGTCTTTCTGTGGGGTGTCTTCTTGAATTTAAACATCATTGAGGGCATGGGTGGGCTGGGATTGTGCTGAATTTTGTGGTTTTTGTCGATTTTTTGGGGTGTATAACTGATGTTCCTCTGTCTTCCATTGCTTTTAGGTGCACAAGAGAACCACCAGTGCCAGGAAGAAATCCTGCTGCGGTGTGTGCAGCACAACGTCACGTGTGGCCACAGACAACTCTGCAACTTGTGCAACTGCGGCCTGCTATTCTGAGTGACATCTGAAGAAGATGGCCCCAAAAAAAGTTCCCCGTAGCAAGTTACCAAGCAGACTGGTTGCCACCCGCCACATTTTTTGGGAATAAAAAAAAAAGTACGCCTGCAGCTGCAGCGGGATCTGCTGGGGACCAAGCTGGGAGCAGCACCCCCGCTCCATTGGGCTCAGTGCCACCACCCCACACCAACTTAAGTCCAAGCCCTTGAGTGCTGCAGAGGCAGCCAGTCTACTTGTTCAATCCCCATCGACCAGTGATGTTGGCTCATCGCAAGAAAGTAGCAGCAATGTCCCTGAATCAACACAGGTTATTGTAACTCATCTGACGAGTGTTGAACAACCACAGCCGCAACAACAACCACATGTGCAAGTACAAGCCCAAGTACATGTGGAAGGAGAGGCGACGCAAGGAGAGGAGCAAGCAGAGGTGCATGGAGGGGCACAACAAGTGCCCACAATAGTTGTTCCTCCAGAAGTAGGGGCACATCTGGAAATCGACAATCAAGCCGAGGTATCATTCGAGGAAGCCACTCCTCCTGATGATCATTCATTGTCTTCCACATCCCGAGCAAGGAAAAGATCAAGGGTGGTGGTGTCTACATCTTCTTCAAGCCCACCTCCTTCTGATGATATGGATCTTACTTGGGAACCAGCACCACTGCCGCCTGAGAGTGAGGCTGAGGCACACCATGATCTGACAAAGGTAGCTAAGCGTAAAAGGAAGGTCGTCGAAACTCTCATAGTTATGGAGTGTGATGACGCTCAACAAGAAGTGGCGTAAACTCCTGCTGCTGAAGACTCTCACAACGACGACGCAGTCATCACTAACGTCACTGAAGCCCCAGCAGGCATGCAGCAAACAGACATTTTGACCCTAGCCCGGCAAGCTGCTGAGCGTGATGATGAAGTCGACGAGGAGCCAATGGGAACACCACAATCATTGAATTTAACTAGTACACCACCACCTACCACTTCCATATTTCTTCCTCGCCAGAAGGGACCTCCATCCACCTCGACCTCAATTAGAAGTGGGCAAAGTGCACAACGTAGTAAAGTTCAGCAATACGCATCCTCCACTTCATCTGGCATTAGCAGCATGACCACCACCAGTATCGCCTCCTCCGGCCCCCCCAGACATTTCAAGTCCGCAGTTTGGGACTTCTTTAGTGTTAGCACAACAAGGGAAAACCTAGCCATTTGTAGCATTTGTAAGCTTGCAGTTAGTCGTGGTAAGCTTGGTACCAACTATGGGACTGGAGGCCAAAGAGGTAATCTTAAGAGACAGCACCTTGTCCAATGGCTTGCGCACCTAAAGGAGATCAAGGAAGCCCGAATTGCAAGTCGAGAAAACGTTGATGTTCCATCAGATGATGACGAGGAGGAAGAAGCGTCACACGCTTCACTTACACCCAGTACCCCTGTCAGCACACCCCCTGTGAGCCACACTAAGAGTGTGGGACAGAGTGAGACACCAATGCAGAAAAGTTCATCAGCGAGCGTAACTGGGTCGAAGAAGTCATCATCATCATCCCGTAAAATGGTCCAGGTCAACATTAGAACCATGTTGTTTTCATACGCGCCATATGAACGCAACCACCCAACGGCGCGTCTGTATAACACTAAGCTGGCTAAAATGCTAGCGCTGGACCTTCTCCCTTTTTCTTTTGTAGAAGGGGTTGCTTTTCTAGAATTAGTGTCAGCGCTCTGCCCTAAATGGAAGGTTCCTAGCCGGTTCTATTTTGCCAGAGTGGCGGTTCCAGCACTACATGAAGATGTGCTGGAGGTGATTGGGGCAGCTTTGCAGAAGAGTGCTGTTCACACTATACATCTGACAACAGACATGTGGACCAGTGGCGCAGGCACTGATTACATGTGCATCACTGCACACTGGGTCTCTTTTTCAGGGGTTAAAGCAAAGCTAAACGCAGGTGTTGACCTGGACCAAGTTTTTAAAGCTGCTCGGAAACATGCAACACTAGCCATGTTTGGCTTGGAGAAACGTCATACAGCTGAAAACATTTTGAATGAGTTTAACACAAAGGTCTTTCACTGGCTGTCCCCAAAAAAACACGAGATTGGTTATGTTTCCACGGATAATGGCGCCAATGTAGTTAAGGCCATGGATCTGGGTAACTATTTCAGAGTGCCGTGTTTGGCGCACTGTATAAACCTGGTTGTTAAAAAATTCTTGGATAAAGACAGTCCAGCATGCGAGTTAGTGGTCACCTGCCGAAAAATGTGCAACCATTTCAGCCATTCTTTTAAGGCCCGGAAGCATCTGAGGCACCTGCTACATGAACGTCGAATGCCAGTGAAAGCACTCATCCAGGAGGTGCCAGCACGTTGGAACTCAACCTTCTACATGCTTGAGCGTTTGTATGAGCAGTTTACGGTACTCGATCAGTATTTCTTAACACTGGGTACAGCTCAGAAGGACCTGAGGCTAGATGTGGCGGAATGGGAGCTATTTAAAAGCCTGACAGACATGCTTCGTCCTTTTGAGGTCTTCACGCGTGCAGTCAGCAAGGAGGACTGTAATTTGGGAAAAGCTATCCCATTGTTGCGCATGCTGGAGCACAAACTGAATGCGGTGTCTTCTAAGTTTCAAAAAGATGAAGAAAAGCAAGAAGCTTTTGTTTTGGCGGAGAAATTATTCGAGCGCCTACTTGGCGATGAACGTCTTCAAAAGATCCCCTCAGAACAGCATTACATTTGTGCTACTATTCTGCATCCACGCTACAAAAATGCGCTGGCAGGCAGTGCATTATTTCCTTTTGGTGATGAAGATGTTACAAAGTACAAACATTGGCTAGCCTTGTCAGCCATGAGGTTTGAAATAGAACGGCAGCAAATTCAAGGAAAAGGCAGTACATCAGCATCAGCAGGCCATCCCCAGTCAAAAGACTCCACTTCTGTACCTGTGGCTGTGGCAGAAGTGACCTCTCAGCCGTTAAAGACACCGGCAACCGGATCATCTGCACCAGACACAACAGAAATATCGGGTGATGATAGTGAAGAGGATTGGCTAGCTGAGCTTGGGTTTGGTTCTCAAAAGGTCAGAGCAAAAAGTAAGCAAAGTGGAGGAACCGTGGAGAACCTTGAGTCGATGGTGCAGGACTATCTGAATGACTCAACAGAGGTCTATGTTAATGCTGACCCATTGGCGTATTGGCATGGGAAAAAAGAATTGTGGCCAGAGATCACCAACCTGGCTATACATTACTTGTCTTGCCCACTCGTAAGTGTGTCTTCTGAACGTGTTTTCAGTGCTGCTGGTGGCATTGTAACTTGCAAACGGACCCGCCTCTCGCCCAAAAATGTGGAGAGGTTAACAATGATCAAGATGAATGAGCACCTCATACCACCAGATTACAAAGTACCAGATTGCACGACGGAAGAAGACGAGGAGGACAGCAACTTAGATGAGGGAATTTCTTCTGTGTTAGGTGACACTGACCTACTCCTGCCTGAATTCGAGTATGAGGACGAACTCTTCTTCCCTGACACCAAGCCCTGAAAATGAGCCAATGAATCAAAAATTTTCTTTTTCGTACTTATTCACTTTTATTCCTGTGTTTCTGTCTTTCTTTGTTTTGCACAGTTAATATAATTAAAATTGTAATCACCTGTACTTTTGCTTTTTGGCTGTTTGGGGTCTTCTACTTGTTTTCGCCTGGGTTGACGGCTCTGGGGCCATTGCTGGGAAGGTCTAATACCGGATAAAACTGGTTTGGCAACATCCATGAGGAAAAAGTTTTTGCATTTTCTGACATTTCGCTCAATGTAGCGTTTCCGGGGGCCTGTTTGGGGGGCTTCCTGGTGTTTGTGGGTGGGTTTCGGGGTCTGGGAGCACTGCTGGGTATGGATAGTTTTGATAGCAAGAGGTTTGAAGGAAATCCATGGAGGCAGAGGGGAGTTAGGGCCTAGCTGCAGAGCGCGCGCTGAGTGATTTTGGAAATTTTCGTGAAAATTTCTAAGTCCCCACTTTTTTATATTTGCTTTTTGGCTGTTTGGGGGTCTTCTACTTGTTTTCGCCTGGATTGACGGCTCTGGGGCCATTGCTGGGAAGGTCTAATACCGGATAAAACTGGTTTGGACAAAATCCATGCGGAAAAGCCTTTTGGCACTTTTTGTAACTTAGGGTTCGTTAGGGTTAGCCCTAGCAGCAGCATTGCATGTGTTTTGGGGTGTTCTTGATTTTTGCAACTGAGTTCTGGGGTCTTAGAGCACTCGTGGGAATGTGTAATTTTGGTTGTAAGTGATTTGAAGAAAATCCATGGTGGGAAAGGGGGGATCACTTACTCTGTGAGAGCCACTTAGTGTTGAAAACAAGTTGGCCATTTACACTTAAAGGAAGAAAATGACACAAACTTAAGTTTCAGGAAAACAAACTTACTGTTAAACTCCCACCCACCAGACTCAAAAGCAGTAAAAAACAGGTATGCTCAGATAAAGTTTCAAAAAGTATATTTGTGTAGCCCTAACAAAATAATCTCCCGCAAGACCCTCCCTAACCCCAACAATTGTCCTTCAAAAGTCCCAAAAACAACCCAACTCCCAATTCCCACCCCCCAAAAGTCTCTAAAAAAGGGGCAAGGGACACTACGGCAGGATGCTGTTCACTTTAGCGGCCAGGGCATCATACTCCTTGCGGAGGGTGGCATGGTCGGAGCGGAGGCCCTCCACCAAGTTCTTATAAGTTAAGACCTCCTGCTCCAGGTAGGACACTCTGAGGCATAAGCGGCGCTGGCGTGCCTTGCAACTCCTGTGGGGGGCAGCTGCTGTCTTTGCTGCTCGGCGGTGGCGGTTGGCTTTGGTAGCCCGGCTCCGTACCGCTGGAGCACTGCGCTGGCTGGCAGCCCGTGTGGGCCCGGAGGAGGATGCAGCTGTCGCAGTGGATGTACCTGTAGACTGCGTGTCCTCCTCCTCCAGGGCCAGCAGCCGCCGATATTCTGCGACAGTGGCATCCAGCCTCCGTTGCCGGGCCATTCGAGCCTGCTCCTTCCTTGATGGTTTTTTTGATTTGGAAGGAGCAACTATATGAAGAAAGAAAGACATAGTCTGTAACCAATGCTCCTTAAGATTAACACAAAATGATTGAGCAGAAAGTTGTGTCACAGTACAACTAGCAACTTGAAAGCACAGTACATAACTATTGAGGCCAGTATCTATCTAACCTCCCACTTCTTCATCCGTGCTCTAACATTAGTGGGAGTTTAAGGAACAAATTCTACGAGCACTATGGACTTCCATTACATTCGACTATGACAGTACACCAGTCTTCTTCTTCTTCTCCTCTCTTGTTTAGGAAAATTGATACGTTATCTTCTGCAAGCCGGCATAATGCCAGCGCAGTGAACTTGCACCCGAGAAAAACAGACGCACATCATGATGAGTGAGACAGACTTGCGTTACTGTACCAGTCCAGTACATGCAGGTGGTGATGCTCTTACTTTTCTATTACGGGTGGCACTGAGAATATTCTGTTACAAGGGCTACTGCTTAATTAATTTAACTTTCACCCTACAGTGCAAATGAGTACTAGAAAAGGAAAATGAAGAAGCTAAATAATCTGATTATCTATCACTTCACATGGGATGTATTTGATTACATATGGGATGACTTTAGGTGCTTTGCTTTTTATTGAGTGAACAGTGATACACCCACACATGAATGACGTACTACTACTAAACTAAACTTATTAAGAGAGGTAGGGAGTGTCCACCGTAATAACTGGATATATGATGTGCTTGCAGTTGCAATACAAACTACTGCTACTATTCATGGTAGTATTTGGACAAAATTACAACTTCTTTTCCTTGTCTTTCCTACACTGGAACGGACGTGCGGGTGCGGTGTTACATGCTCTTCAAAGTAACATTTAGTTCATCCAGTGACCGTCTACTCTCTCTAGATACACATATGCTATCTAAGAGTCAGATAGTACCATGATCCAGGCATCCATCCATTCAAAGTATATGCACACAAACAGTTTCTGTTTCACCCACCCAGGCTGTTCTGCTTCCACCCATCCTTGCTTCATCATTCACCCAGCCATGCACCATACCATATTCTTTCCTTCCCAGCCACCTCGGGGACCAAGCAAACACATATCATTCTTCTTTGCCAGTCATCATTAAATTTCTCGTCCTTCCACACTTACTTACACCCTTCTTTCGCTTTTCGTTCATCCCATCCATCAAGTTCATCTCAGATCTGATTGGGATTCTTCTCGCCAAAAACTTCACAGCTAAGTCGAAGTACATTTAGAGGAGGCTACTACCTGGTTGATTTATAATACACCCGTGCAGAAAGCACACTCTGTAGTCTTTAATCTCAATAAGTAAGGAATATATAGCTTACCTCTGCCCGCCACCACCGTGTGAACCCTCACAGGCACATTGGTGTCGTCCGGCACTTGCACCGCCTCCTCCCCAGAAGTGTTCTCCTCATCCAACACCACCACCTCCGCGCTGGCCCCGCCACCAGATGTTCCACCTACAAAGTACATTTAAGAATGCTAGAATACACCACTCACTTCTATATAATATTTGGTCTAGGAATAAAGAAATGTGAAAAAAAAACTGAAAACAATGTAATAATTTGTGACTGTCTAATCTAAAGTAAAAATGTCCCTTTTTCCAGGGAAGGCTCAGTGCATAGAGCTATTGCTGACTATAATGGGAGTCCAATGGAATTGCCAAATGTGCAATCTTAGTTAGCTACATAGACAGACTAATAAGAATAATCTAGTAATACCACAGGGAGTCATAGTCGAGGCAGGATAAGAATTTAGATACAGTCTACAAGAAGATCAAAGACGATTTAGAAAAAATTGAATGAGGAACGCTAGGAAAAAATAGGTACTCTATATTAAAATGAAAACTTACTGGGGCCAGCAAAGGAGCCCTCGCCTGGCCGATCCTGGCCTTCTACAGCAGCAGCAACCACCTCCTCCTCTGTCCTCTTGCCCCTGGGGGGAGCTGATGTACAACATGAAAGAAAGAAAGACCCGAAAACATGGATGATTGTTGTCAACCAAATCAAACATTTCAAAAGAACAATAACAAAATATTTTGGCGAAATAGCAAATAGACAACTATTCCACGGGATATATTGACCAATCTCATGTGGTCTACTACGTTATTAGTATTGCTTGATTTGCGGACCGTCTACTTGGAAAGTTCTTATGTAACTCACTAAACAAACTACTAAAAAGGTTCGCCTAGGACTGGCAGGCAGCAGTCCGCAGCACGCAAAGTGACAGACAAAGTCCATCGTGATTGCAGATCAGCGACAACACTAAAAAGTTTCCTACTACATTAACCAGTCATTAAAATACTCAAACTATCAATCCACCACCACTATTTCTTCTTATCGCCATGTGTACAAAGGAAGGACTGGACTTGAGTCTGTAGGGGCTGATTTAGAAGCCCCTTGCGGCTCTTTTGCTCCATTGTTGCGTGACTTTTGTGACGCAGCGGCAGAACAAAAGAGGCGCCATGGTGCGGCGTATATTAACAACGTGACGCATATGGGAGATGCATCACGTTGTAAAGCCCTGCGCCATCAGGGGGCGTTCCGGTGCAAGGGAGGGCGTTCCTGCGCAGGAACGCATCCTAAAAGTGGCTG
This sequence comes from Lissotriton helveticus, assembly GCF_964261635.1. NCBI lineage: Eukaryota > Metazoa > Chordata > Amphibia > Caudata > Salamandridae > Lissotriton > Lissotriton helveticus. The sequence continues at coordinate 569,584,687 of NC_136063.1, forward strand.
AGGGACATCTACAAGATTTTAATCGGTCACTTTGAGGACAATGATGCGTGACTCAAACCCTGCGCCTGCTTGAAGCAGACGTATGGCTTGACACAGCATTGGGGAGATAGAGCACCCCAGAGCATTGCTGGAGCTGCACCATCGTTGCGACGCAACTCCAGCAATGCGCCGCCTTTACGGCACAGAAGCGTAATGCTTCGGTGACGTTTTTGGCACATGGTGCGCCGCATTGTAAATACGGCGCACCATGGGTGGTGGTGGCGTGGCGCACAATTACTGGCGCATCCCTGCTACTTTGCAGGGATGAGCCGGTAATTAAATATCTGACCCTTAGTGTCTAGCATTACACAGTTCTTTAAACTACACTCATGCATAATTTCACAGGCCAATGAAATGAACACAAAATCGAAAACAAATAAGCATAGTAGCAGCGCTACTGAGAAGAAGAGCAGTGCACCTGAAATGCACAGAAGATTTTGAAATATAATTTACCTACAATGTAATCAGCAGCATTATTGCTCTTGGTAAAAAACAAAAATTTGCAAGATAATAACACACAGAGCAGGAGAAAACAGAGTAGTAAAGAAATAGCTACTACTACTCACCAAGCCCGGGGATCTCAAGGCCGAGCAGGTCCAGCAGATCGCGTTCCCGGTCCAGGATATCCATCCAACGGTGGGTGACTTGGTTGTAGGTGCGCCGGACCCGAGATTGTTGGTACATGGCCCGGCACACCTTCTCCCACCGCTTCCGGCGCTCCCGGAGCCCGTAGCCGCTAGCGATCTTGCCGCCTGCCATGATGGTCCTGGGGAGGCGGCGCTGAACATAAAAAACTAGTGCGGCCACCTCCTTCGCGCTGAAGATCTCCCGGGGCGCGACATTCTCCCCCCTCAAACGCCCGCAAGGGAGCCGGGCACGGGGTGCGGGACCCTTCCCCTTCTCAGGATGCTTCCCGGCTCCCTTTACCATGGTCTGGGCAGAAAGGAAGCTAAATAATAAAGAAGAAATAGAATAGGGAAGAAGAAAAGCGTTTAAAAAAGTAGTTTAAAATTAACAAAAAGTAGCAGGAAACACAAAAATATAGAGCTAGAAAAATAGAGGGAAAGATAATAAGTAAAATAGATTAAAAAAAACTTCAAACAAGCAAAGGATGGCAGAGATTCAGAGAGGATACAGAAAGCATGCCCAGAACCATAGCAATCAATGAGAAACAAGATGGCCGCGCCCGTTCACGACCGCGTGGGTAAGTTCGCGCAAGATTTTCCTCGCGATCACACGCAAAATTGTACTAGCAAGCCGCACACTTTGCGAGATTACACATAGCGCCCGGAAACGGAATTACGTCACGCAAACAAGATGGCCGCGCCCATGTACGACCGCTAGGGTAACTTCGCAAACCTGTGATGATGAACCAGACGTAGAAACAACATAGTCGCGGCCGTTGCGAGCCGACAAGTAAGTTCGCAATTGCGAACTGGTACACAAACCTCGCGAACTGGCAGAAACCCTTGCGAACAAAAAAAAAAATCCGCAAATTCGCGGGAGTTCGCAGATTTTGCGGATTGCGAATCCGTAAATACGCAAGTTCGCGGATTGCCAATCCGCAAAATCCGCCCATGCTTAGTTGTTTGTCAAATGAAGCCGTAAATTTCTGTAGTGAAACAGCCAGTTCAGAGTCTTATTAAACCGATCGTCCTGAGTTTTCCGCTGGTCCGAGCGCAAAGGTGGTACTCCTGTCAGGTTTATCATGTAGAGATGGGAGGAAGATTAATAAAGGGTTGTGGTGCCAGTTGAGCATCTGCTTGCCCTTTAGCAGACCCTGAGACCTGAGCTTTGTGAGTGGCATGTAACCCTTTTTTTCCTCAACTTGTTTTGTTGTCGATGGAAAGTTAGCCATTAGGGTTGGAGTTCACAATATTAGGCCCTGAGCTTAGGGTGGCGTGGGAGGGGCTTGCATGTACTGAGGCTACCGAACATGAAGGCAGACTGGTAAAGACTTTTGAGTTAGATCCTTTCCCCGGCCTCTCCCTGACTTTTGTAGCAGTAGACGTGCTTGCAGCCTGCTCATCTAGACCCCTTAACAGCTTTAAGTCCAGAAGAATACACTCAATGGCGTCTAACCAAGCAAAAACGGGAGATAATTCAGCCAGTAATAAGTCCTTGGTTTTATCTAAGCTGTCCTCAATTAGGCACCTTGGGCCCGATTCACAGAACTAACTTAAGACAAAATCCTAAACTTACTACTTTTGGTATTCACAGAAGGCATTTAGTAGTAGTATAGTTAGGATTTAGTCTTAAGTCTGTCTTAAGTTTGTCTTAAGACTGTCTTAAGTCTGTCTTAAGTCAAACTTAAGTCAAACTTAAGACAAAATCCTAACTTTACTACTACTAAATGCCTTCTGTGAATACCAAAAGTAGTAGGACAGACTTAAGACAGACTTAAGACAAACGTAGGACAAACTTAAGACAGACTTAAGATAGACTTAAGACAAACTTAAGACAGATTAAGACAGACTTAAGACAGACTTAAGACAAACTTAAGACAAACTTAGGACAGACTTAAGACAAAATCCTAACTTTACTACTACTAAATGCCTTCTGTGAATACCAAAAGTAGTAAGTTTAGGATTTTGTCTTCAGTTAATTCTGTGAATCGAGGCCCTTACCTCAGAAAAAGTAAGTGGAGAGTCGCACACCTGCTCCTCCACTGGCGAGTGGTTTACTGATGCTGCCACTGGGACTACCGTAGGATGCGTCTGCAGGAAGTCTGTCTGAACAGCCACCTCCAAAGATTGATATTTAATTGCCGGCTTTTGGCGCTTGGTCGGTGTTAGAAATTGGGGTGTCTAGTTGGCAGAGGTAGGTACCATTGTCCAAATAGGGACCCTTGCTTCTAGTCAGGGTAAGGGGGATATATGTATAAAATAACCCTTGCTCACCCCCTCGATAGCTTGGCATGAGCAGCCAGGCTTATCTCAGAGGCAGTGTGTAAAGCATTTGTGAACACATACAGTAATACAGTGAAAACACTACAAAGGGACACCACACCAGTTCAGAAAAATAAGTAATCTTTATCTAAACCAAAATCAAACAATAAGTCACAATACAGTAATAAAAAATATGACTATCAGATAGTAGAAATTATTCAATTCAAAGCAAATTGCAGATGCAACACTTTTCACACAAAGTACCTTGGATGCCTCATGCAAACAAACAAAACGGGCCGCAGGGAAGGTGATGCATCAGTTCCTCACTCCGATGGAGATGATGCGCCAGTTCCTTACCAGAGAGAGGGGTGATGCGTTGGTTTCTTACTGCTTCCCCCAACGATGCGACAAACATGGCACCTCAATGCGATGCGACAATCCGGGACGATGCGTGGATTCTACCAGTGCCCAGCGGAAAACAGAATGCTAGAGGTCAAAAACAACAGCAGGCACCTCTTTGCAGGTCAGAACTCCCAGGAAGGAAGTTCAGGGGAGCTGGTGGTGAAGTATTTGTGTTCCTGAGACTTCAGAACAGGAGGCAAGCTCAGTTCAAACAATTGGAGATCTTCCTTAAGCAAGGGACACAGCACACAGCAAAGTCCTTGTATCCTTTTCTTGGCAGCAAGTAGTCCTTATCTCCTTTTCTTGGCAGCAAGTAGCCACTGCAGGCCAACCCCAAACAGCACAGGGGCAGTATTCTTCCTCAGCTCCTTGGCAAAGGTTCATCTTGATTTCCCAGAAGTGATCTAAAAGTCTGGGGCCCTCTTTTTATACCCAAAAATGCTTTGTTCTCTGAAGGCAGAGAGTGTCTGTACCCAGCCACACCCAGTTCTGTGGGGCACTTTGCAAATGCACAACAACCTCCATTGTCAGTGTTCGCCCAGGCTCCAACCACACCACAGGGGGGGCAGAGACAGCATAGTGGAAGGTTGGCACAGCCCTATCCACCTGCTGGGAGATTAACACCTTCGGTGCTCGTGACGAGACCAGCTCGTCATGAGTCACGGTGGAGCTGTGCTCATGACGAGCTGGTCTCGTCATAACGGGTCCGCGCCGCCCACGTGCTATTAATTCCCCGCCTGTGCGAGCAAATTAATCAGTAGGCGGGGTCGTGGCGAGACCAGCTCGTCATGAGCACAGCTCCACCGTGACTCGTGAAGAGCTGGTCTCGTCACGAGCACCGCGGCGCCTTGCTCACCCCTCCACTCCCCCCCACACCGTCAGGGAATTACACCCACAGCGAAGGGGCTAAGCAAGGTTGCGGGCGAGGTGATCCATAAGAATCAGAAGGGATTCATCATACATGAGTTATCGTATGGGTTCATAGGAGCAATTGATGTGACAATAGCTTACTCTACCCCCTCGCAGTTATAATGCTAGATGCTTCCAAGGCCTTTAATAGAGTTAGGTGGTCTTATCTGCTTGCGGTTTTAAAAATGACTTGAGTTTGGGGACAAATTTTGCAGGGCAATCCAACTGATATATCAGGATCCAATTGAAAGAGTCTTTGGGAATGGAAACCTATCTACACCCTTTAAAATCTCGAGGGGCTCAAGGCAGGGATGCCCCTTGTCCCCCTTGTTATTTAATATTTATATAGAGCCCTTTGCCCAGAAACTCAAGATGACAACTAACATTCCTGCTTTTTCCTGGGGGGGGGCTGGGAAAAGAAATTGGCTTTATATGCGGACGATTTGGTGATTTTTCCCTCTGACCTGCCGACCCGGAGGTTGCACTATCTCCGACTATACAGATGGCCTCGGACTTTGGCAAAAAATCGGGTTACTTGATTAACGAGGCAAAAACAGAGATTATGGTTTGGAATCTGCGAAAGGATAACCCGTTGATTAAAAAAAAGATGAAGCATCTGGGTATTAAAATTGTGGAAGACATGAAAATCCCAGAAATAAACTGGTTGAAAATAGTTAGGGATATTGGGCAGTTAATGAAGAGCTGGGTACATCTTCCTCTTACGGTCTTTGGACGGGTTCATTTGATTAAAATGGTGATTCTGCCAAAAAATACTTATCTATTTAACACCATTCCCTTGCATTTTGAGAAAACAGTAATAGATAAAATTCAACAGGCAATAAATTCATTCATCTGGGTGTATAAGGGGGTCCGGGTCTCATGAAACAAGTTGAGGAGGAGAAGAAGAGAGAAAGGGGGATTATCGTTACCGGATATCCAATATTATGCTTGGGCTTTTCAGATTACTAACTCAAGCATGCTTTTAAAAACACTGGATGGCTCAGATGTGGGAGTTATGTTTCTCACAATGATAAAAGAAAACGGGATGGGCACAGATGGTTCTCTCTTTAAGTTTGGTAACCAAAATAAAAAAAAAAGATTAAGTTAAAAATACCACAAGCATTTACTAGAATGTGGTATGTGATAAGAAGGCGGTCTAAACTAGACTATTACTCTTTCACAGCCCCATTCTGGGATTCTCCAGGGACACCGGAATGCCTGAAGGATAAATTGGCATTATTAATAAGCAAAGAGGGGGTACTTGTCTGGGGTGAGATCATGCAGGATGGACAGCTAATTTTATAGAAGAAGATAAAAGATCTCTTGACGGAAAAAATCTCACATTTTAAATATATGCAATTGAAGGGTTGGGAACAGGGTCAGGGTCGGAAGGTACCACTAGGTGTTGGAAATGACTTGGAAGAGCAACTTGCCGGAACGCCCCCTGGAGAGAAAGAAGTCTCTTTTTGGTATTGGGTATTACAAGATACCGTGGACGGAGAATTCAGATGCTTGCCGAGGGGCGATATACAACATATGTGGCAAGTAACGATGTGTACACTTTATTCCATTCTCAAGCCTGCTTTTTTTTAAAAAAAGAAACCACCTCTCTTCACTTCATAGGGCATATATAACACCTGAGAAGCTGTCGAAAATGGGGAAAGGAAAACCGACAGCCTGTGCAAAGTATGGCTTAGAAAAGGCGACTGATGTACACATGTTCAATCAGTGTACAGAGATAAAGAGATTTTGGGAGGAAGTAGAATCGACACTCTCAGGTAATTTGGGTATACAAATAAAGGTAAGCATTTCACAAATTATTTTTGCTGTGATGGAAGGTGTAACCAGAGCCGTTAGTGAACTGCCGCAATTGGGCAAGAGAAACCTCACCTCAGCATTCAGAGTGGTTAGAGTCAATGGTTTATATGTCGAGAATGGACGTGTTGTGAAATGGGTCCAAGAAGAAAAAAATATTCTGGGTTATATTACAGAATTGGGCAGTGGTTAAATGAAATTAAGGAATTGGTGTAAAGATAACAAGAGGAACTCTATGTCCAATGATTACACCTGCATAACTCTCTGTCTTATTTCTACAAGGGCCCCTACTACACTTTATGCAGCTGCTGTAAGATCGGATGTTAGGAGAAAGATGTACCGGAAGGAGGATAGTGTCTTAACCCAATGCCTCCCCCCTCCAGTGGGGGTTTATTATCGCTCTCTCGCAGTAAAAAGGCAAGGGTACAAGTCATTAAAATCTGAGGTGAATGAACACTAAAATAATTAAAATTAAAAACATTTTAAAAAAGATTATGCATGATAGCAGGACATTGTCCAATCGAGGGCGATCTGCTCTATATCACCATGGTGGTTAATTACTTTGCCTGTTGCGTCCTTGCCCTGTGGGGCATCCTCTCCTGATGAAAGGTTTACATATAAACACATCCAAGAGCTTTTAGCTTAACACTAGTCATTTATGCCATTGTGGGCCAACCTATTGTTGGGATTTATTAAGCTATCCTGCCAAAACCTCTTATATAAGTGAGAATATATTAATTGGGGAAAAATCAAGAGCTTTAGGGCCTAACACAAGTGATTAATATCACAGTAGGCTACCCTATCAGAATATATGTAGCTGTCCTGCAGATAACTCCTTATATAAGTGACAATATAATGATGGTGCCCATTTTGTTGACTGTGAAAACCCTATGTGTCAAGTCAAATGTGTGTTCAGACAAATTCTCAGCCTATGTTCTTCTTTGTGGACAGTCTTAAGATATGCATGAACCATTCCTCATTCTATTGCAACCTATACAGTTGTTTGTACCTTCTATCTCAATTCCATACTCATCAGTGCTTTCTACCAGTTCCCTCCTGTAGCACTTGGAGGCCCCCTGTCAATACTAAAAATCATTTTTTTTAACTTCAGTAAGTGTATATCCTTTTTATGGCATTCTTCTAAATATCTAGCAACAGGATAATTGTGGTAAGCATGTTTAATGTCTCTTATATACTCCAACGCCCATTTCACATTTGGGAATATTGTGCTGCTGTGCATATTTCCTGTTGCATGGACCTTCAAACGCACAAGTTACTTACCTTCGGTAACGATATATCTGTAAGAAACAGTAGTTAGTATTAGATTCCTTACCTTAGAATATCCCCAGGCGTCAGACTGGATCCGGAAATTTTTGCGTAGCAGTACCCTTGCTAGTCGGTAGGCGTTGTCTGCGGCTCCGCGTCTATCGTCGGTGTTGTTGGTGCCGGGATGACGGCTCCGGAGTACTTAGACACCGCCCTTGCACGCTGACGTCAGTTCTTATACACAGCTTTTCCGTGCCAGAAAACGCAGAGCCATGATAAAAACCAACACTGGTGCCATAAAAACTAGGGCCCTAAAAGGGGATGACCTTAACCCTAGATATCGGTTCGCAGAACGGGGAGGATGGGTGGGGTGGTAAAGAATCTAATACTAACTACTGTTTCTTACAGATATATCGTTACCGAAGGTAAGTAACTGGTGCATCTGAAAGAAACAGGTTAGTATTTGATTCCTCACCTTACAATAGATACCCCAGCAATACCAACCCCGGTGGTGGGTCTGCGAACCAATGATCACACCAGAAAGTCTTGGAGGACGGAACGGCCAAAGAAGCCACCCCTCCGGACTTGGCTGTCCAGGCAGTAGTGTCTTGCGAACGTGTGCAGCGAGGCCCACATAGCTGCTTGACAGATGTCCTGCAAAGGGACTCCCCGGCTCAGGGTAGTAGTAGCCACTGTGGCCCGAGTGTAATGGGCCCTCAGCCCAACAGGAGGTTCCTTCTTAGCCAAAGAGTAGCATGCCTTGATGCACAACACAACCCACCGAGAGATGGTCCGTTTGTGCACCGCCCGTCCCTTCTTAGCGCCCACGTAACCAACAAAGAGTTGGTCATCCACACGGAACTGGCGTGTGCGATCTAGATAGTATGACAGTGCACGTATTCGGTCCAGACGGTGGAGCCATTCTTCCTCTTTAGAGGGATGCGGAGGCCCACATAGCTGCTTGACAGATGTCCTGCAAAGGGACTCCCCGCCCCAGGGTAGTAGTAGCCGCTGTGGCCTGAGTGGAATGGGCCCTCAGCCCAACAGGAGGCTCCTTCTTAGCCAAACAGTAGCATGCCATGATGCACAACACGACCCACTGAGAGATGGTCCGATTGTGCACCGCCCGTCCCTTCTTTGCGCCCACGTAACCAACAAAGAGTTGGTCATCCACCCGGAACTGGCGTGTGTCATCTAGATAGTATGACAGCGCACGTATTGGGTCCTGACGATGGAGCCACTCTTCCTCTTTAGAGGGATGCGGAGGCGGAAAGAAGGTGGGCAAGGTTATAGACTGCCCGATGTGGAAGGCTGTGACAACCTTGGGCAGGAAGGAGGGTCTTTTCCGTAACACAACCTTGTCCGGATGGACAGAAAGGAAAGGAGGCTTAGAGGAAAGAGCCTAGAGCAACTCACTCTCCTGGAAGAGGTGATGGCAACCAGGAAAGCAGTCTTAAGCGTAAGAAGACGGAGAGGACAGTTATGAAGCGGCTCAAAGGGAGCGCACATCAGGTAAGTCAGAACCAGGTTCAAGTCCCACTGGGGCATCACAAAAGGAGCAGGGGGGAACATATGAGTGATGCCCTTCAAGAATCTGTTAACAATCGGGGACTTGAACAAAGAAGGCTGAACAGGTAGCCTCAAGAAGGCGGATAGGGCAGAAAGGTAGCCCTTGAGAGTGCCCAGAGCAGAGCCCTGCTGGGCAAGAGAAAGAAGGAAGAGGAGAACCTCAGAGAGGGGGGCAGAGAGTGGATCAGAGAATGGATCCACAGCCTTTGCTGTGCACCATGCCACAAATCTGTTCCACCTGCAGGCGTATACCGACTTTGTGGAGGGAAGCCTGGCTGCCAGAATCACAGTACAAACTTCAGGAGGCAAGTCAAATGGCCTCAACTGTCGCTGCTCAATCTCCAAGCATGGAGGTGGAGACTGGACAGGTTCGGGTGGAGGACCATTCCTTGCTGCTGTGACAGAAGGTCCTCCTGAAGAGGCAGACGAATCGGGGGGTCGACAGACATGCTGAATAGCTCTGGATACCAATATCTTCGTGCCCAGTCTGGAGCCACAAGGATAACTTGGGCCCGGTCGCGCCTGATCTTCTTCAGCACTCTGGGCAGAAGTGGTATAGGCGGAAAGGCGTACAACAGACTGCAGCTCCACTCGCGACGAAAAGCGTCTCCGAGTGAGTGCCGCCTTGGAAATTCCAACACGCAGAACTAATGACATTGCGTGTTCTCTTCTGCGGCAAATAGATCTAACCAAGGCTTTCCCCACTGCTGAAAGAGGCCTTGCGCCACGTCCGAGTTCAGACGCCATTCGCGATCCATCATGCACCGACGGCTGAGTTCGTCCGCCCTGGCATTCAGGGAACCTGCTAGGTGTTGAACCACCAGGGTCACGCCCTGATGTTCCAGCCACTGCCAGAGGTGCCCCGTTTGTTGCAGTACCACATGGCAGTAGTGTTGTCCGTGAACACCTGCCCTACACTCCCCCTGACAGAGGGGAGGAATGCCTTCAGTGCAAGCCTGATCGCCCGCAGCTCCAGAAGGTTGATATGGAGCTGGGACTCCGCCGGAGACCAGAGGCCTCTGATATCCGCCTCTCCCATTTGGCCTCCCCAGCCCTGGAGGGACGCGTCCGTCACAACTACATGCTCCGGTTTGGGTAGGTAGAGGGATCTGCCGCTGACCCAATCGCAGTCCATGAGCCACCACTGCAACTGTCTTGCAGTGCCCTCCGAGATCAAGACATGGTCGGACAAGTTGCCCTGATGCTGGGTCCACTGAAACTTCAGGTCCCACTGCAGAGCCTGCATTTGCCACCGGGCGTGATGCACTAGAAGGATGCAGGATGCCATCAGCCCCAGAAGCCGCAGCATCAACCTGACCGAGACTCGGGATAACGGCTGAAAGATCGGAATCAGAGCCTGAATATCCCGAATCCGCTGTTTGGGAGGATAAACAGAAACTGCGCCGAGTCTAGAACCGCTCCGATGAAGCAGAGCTTCTGAGAGGGGCACAGGGGTGACTTCGGCACATTGATGGAGAACCCCAGCAGGTGCAGGACGTCGGCTGTAGTCTGGAGGTGGCTGACGACTGTCTGGGGCGAGCCTGCCTTCAACAACCAGTCGTCGAGGTAGGGGAAGACTGAAACCCCTAACCTGCGCAGATGAGCTGCGACCACCGCCATCACTTTCGTGAACACCCGTGGGGTGCTGGTAAGGCCAAAGGGGAACACGGTAAATTGAAAATGCTCGTGGCCTACCATGAACCGCAGGTAACGCCGGTAGGCCAGCAGGACGGGGTTGTGAAAATAAGTGTCCTGCAAGTCCAATGCTACCATCCAGTCTCCCGGGTCTAGGGCAGCCAGGACCTGAGCCAGTGTCAGCATCCTGAACTTATCCTGCTGGAGGAAGCCGTTGATGTTCCGCAGATCCAAGATAGGACGTAGGCCCCCTTTGCCCTTCTTGGGTACCAGAAAGTAGTGGGAGTAACAACCATACCCTACTTCTGGCCCAGGAACGTGCTCAATGGCCCCCTTGGCCAAGAGGGCTGTAACTTCCTCTTGTAGAAGTGTCAAGTGATCCCCCGACCCGCGGTGGTACACGTTGGCATGGCTGGAGGGGACACCTCGAAGGGGAGGGAGTAGCCCATTCGGACGATTTGCAGCACCCACCTGTCCGATGTGACAGTGTGCCAGTGGTAGTGATGATGGTGAACCCTGCCCCCCACTGGCGTCACATGGGCCTGAAAGCTCGGACTAGGAGGGTTTTGAGGCGGATGCTGCAGGGGCAGGTGTGGACTGGCCTCGCCGTTGTCCCCGACCGCCGCCATGGCGGTTTCCACGTCTGCCACCGCGCTGGATGGTAGTCTGCGGCCCGTGGCTGGCAGGACGTGTGGGGGCACCCCTTCCTTGGCTACGAAAGGGGCGAAAGGCAGCCGTTTGCTGGAACGGGGCTGAGAGGCCAAGGACTTGGCCGTAGCCCTGGAGTCCTTAAAGTGCTCAAGCGCATGGTCTGCCTTGTCGCCAAAGAGGCGACGGCCATCATACGGCATGTCCATAAGGGTGTTTTGGACATCAGCTGAAAAATTGGTGGACCTCAACCAGGCGTGGTGACGAATTGCCACCGTCGTTGCCATTGCTCTGCCCAGTGAGTCTGTGGTATCCAGCCCACACTGGATGGAATACCGTGCTGCATCTCGACCTTCCGCAAGGGCTTGGGCGAGTTTAGTCCGGGCCTCCTCCGGACATTGTGGCAGCACGTCCGCGAACGTGTCCCACAGAGAGTGGGTGTAACGGCCCAAGAGGCATGCGGTGTTGACTGACCGCAACCCCAAACTCAGGGAGGAGAATACCTTCTTCCCGTATTGCTCATACCTCTTGGATTCCCGATCGGGGGGAGCCATCGGTAATGCAGTCTGGGAGTTAGAGTCCTGGATCACCAGGCTCTCAGGGGTGGGGTGGGTGGACAGGAAGCAAGGGTCGCCCGGAGCCGGGCGGTGGCTCCTGGCCACGTTCCTATCTACAGGCGGACCTGTAGCGAGCTTGGACCAAGTGCCCAGAAGAACGTCTGACAAGGCCTCATTAAAAGGCAGCAGAGGCTCGGCGAGCTTGCCTGACGTTTAAGGACCTTGGTGAGGAGGTTAGTCCTCACGGCCGCGACGGGGAGCTCAAGGCCAAACGCCTTGGCAGCCCGCGTCAGCACCACACTATAGGCAGCCCCCTCCTCTGTAGCCACGGTAGGAGGGGAGACAAAACCAGTGTCGGGCGAAGTGTCCAGACCACTGGCCTCCCCATGCTCACCTGTCCAGTCCTGAGAAGACTGACACTCACGTGCCAGAGGGTCCTCGGACCCCTCCCAATCCCCCTCGTTACCCATCGCCTGGTACTTAGGGTCTAAGGATGGGGCCAGGGTCAAAGGATGGGGCCGGGTCGTAGAAGTAAAAGTCTCCCATCGGCGCCGGACACGAATCGAGGGTAAGACCGGGGACGGTGCCGGAGGCAACACCCTGGGAGCCGGCGCTGGCGAGGTCGTGAGGTCGAAGTCGTCGACGGCGTCGGGGCCGAAGCACCCGACCCGCTAGGGGGACCCAGTCGGTGCCGCTTGGCCCGAAGGCGCCACGGAACCCGTCGGAAGAGTGAGCGACCTCATGGCCATGAGGAAGGACTCGATCTCCTCCGGCGTCGCGTGCTGCCCATTGACCGGCAGGTATGGAGCAGCCCGCGACGCCTGTGGCTCCGGCAGACCCACGGGGGTGGTGTTGCCCGAAACCCCGGCCGCGTCGCGCGAGCGTCGGGGGGAGTCAGAAGAGCGATGTCGCCTCTTCGACTTCTTGTGCCTCTTACCTGAGGACTTCGAGCCCGAAGACTGATGACGACTCCCGGAACTGTGGTGACTCCGGCCCCGCGACCGGTGCCTCGACCTCCTTTCGGACCGGGACCTCGAGCGGCGCGGAACTGACTGCCGGAGCTCGAGTCGCTTGCGGGACCGCTCCCATCTAGCTTTGGACCTCAGGGCCCGGCAGTCGGAGCAGGACTTGTCGTCGTGTTCGTGGCCCAGACAGTGAAGGCACAGGCGATGGGGGTCGGTAACCGACATCAGTCAGCTGCAATCGACGCAGGGTTTGAACCCGGGCATCCCTACCGGCACCGTCGGAGTCGAGAGACTTCGAAAGATGATCAAAAAGGATCGAAAAAGTTAGTCAAAAATTGACTAGAGTACAACTTCTTCCGGATCGGCGCTTGCTGGCGCGGAAAAAAGAAGAACTGACGTCAGCGCGCGAGGGCGGCGTCTAAGTACTCTGGCGATGTCATCCCGGCGCCAACGCCGGATGCGGAGCCGCAGACAACACCAACCAACGCACAAGGGTACTGCTACGCAAAAATTTCCGGATCCAGTCTGACGCCTGGGGATATTCTAAGGTAAGGAATCTAATACTAACCTGTTTCTTTCAGATACATATATACAAAAATATCTGCCTCATGTAATGAAGTGTCCATTATATTTTTGTTTTCCATTGGGAAGGATAACTGCCACTCTGTTAGTAATTGTTTTACAAGCCTTGCCTTGTTGGGATTTTCTAAACCTCTTAAGATTTGATGGCCACACTTTCTGCTTGATGCTTCCTATATAACTATGGACCAGCCTATCTTTCAGGGATATAGGGATGCTAATAGGATTGTGGGGGCGATTTCCTTGCCAATAATCTGAACTGCACATAACATTTTCCAGTCTTTACCCAAAATGTGTGTAACTCCAGTTGATTTGGTGTTATACCTGGCAATGAACCGAACTACATTTTTAGATTACGTTTTCAATGCCTGAGGTCTAAATAACAGTCTCCCTTTCCATGCCTCTACATTTGTGTACTGCCTTTTGCAGTACTTAATTATCTAGCCTCTCATTCTAAATGTAGTTATCATCCTCTTCTATTATTTTTATCCTCTTCTGTTGTTTTTCATACATGGCAAAGGTGCTACTGTTAGCACAGGAACACACCATCTCATCATATCGGATACTCTATTTAACTTTCTGGGGATGCCGACTTGTAGCATGGAGCACGAAGTTCCCTGCAGCTCCTTTATTATTCATTGTGACCAAGGTATTCTCATGTATCTTAATATGTATAGCTACACAATTGATGAATTTGTTGCATATTTCATGGTTGTTTCAAATTGAGGTTGTGTGCCTTTGCCCATTTACGAAACGTTCTGCCATTACTTTGTTGCAATCCCAGTCCCGGAGGTTTACCTCGAACATTCATCATTGAACAAAAATATGTTATTATTCAGGCAACAGTTGTCATACCTAGGAGCATAGTACTGTGATCATAGAGAGCTAAGGGTCTGTTGTGAAATACATATTTGCAAGCTGTTAACCCCTATGTTTGCTGTATACATCTATAAAGAGGCTACATCCAAAGTTATTATTATGTAGTGTTTTTGCCATTGTATGTTTGCTATTTTCTGTAGTGGGTCATTTATCTTTACAATAAATGGGAAGGTTCTGAACCAGATGTAGCATTAAATGATTTACATAAACTGTGTTGTTTTCTATTGGAGGATACTAAAGGTCTCCCTGATGGCCTAGTGGGATGCTAATGTACTTTCAGCAGATAATAAACGCAGGGAAAAGTAGGGTTGTTATTTTTTCTTTAAATCAATATTCATGATAATCAAGCAAGCCTTTACCCTGCGAGTCCCATGAATAATCATAATGCTTTCTGATGGAAAACGTATAAACATTTCCATCAATCTTTTCATAGCTATCAGAATTCAACAATTGCTCGTACACTTCTTGTTCGTAATCAGTAACATCCAGTATAACCACATCTGACCCCCTCTTGATCGGAGGGTTATATTACAATATTAATGTCATTTTGCAAAGTGTAATTGCATCACTTTGGGCTCTTGTCAAATTGGAACTCCTATCCCCAGTTCTGACTTTTCTATACATTTCAAATAGGTCCTTAGTGACCAACTCACAGAAGACCTCTAGATTGTCACGAGGTAAAGGATTATATGTTGATTTCATTTTGAAGCCACTAAATCTTGATTTATCGACCTGTACCCCCAGTTTCAATAACGCCTCCTGTGCATTAATGATGCCAATATTGCTATAGTCAAAGCTTGCCAGTGTTATGAGACTTTCAATGTCACTAAGACACAAATGGAGGTATTCCTGGTTAGTGTTTCTTCCATTTACATTTTCCCTTTTCGGTCTAATTTTGTGTTCTTTCAACGGTTTAGGTTTTCTCATGAACAGAACGAGGCCAAGTCTGCATGTGCTGTAATCAAAATCCATGGTAGAACAAAAAGATAAGCCCGATTTTAAAATCTAATTCATTTGTTGTTAGTTCATGGTGGGACAGGAGAATAATAACAGATAATTTATCCCCACCATCTTTCATTTCTTGTCACCTTCCTTCACCTTTCGATTCTCACGAATTGTGTTGCCTTTGCCTGTCGTCCCCTTCTCATTTTTGTCTCTTGGTCTTCCTCTTCCTTGATTTTCCGGTGGTCGACCTTGTCTTAGCAGTCTTAACTCACCTAAAACGTTCCTGATGTATTTTTCTCCATCAAGGTACTGGCTGGTTTATCTGAAGTCCCCTCAGACCTTGATTTCATGGTCAGTAGCTCAAGTTGCCTTTGGGTTATGTTTTGTTTAACCTCTGTTGTTACTTACTTCATCATACCGTTTCTCAAAGGTCAATACTCTTCCAGTTTTGTAATCTGGTTTGCCCCTTAGGAATTTTGGCTTAGTTTTCCCCTCTAGTTTCATGAGCCTCTCTGTCATTAGTTGCAAGAACTTGACCATTTATTTATCACTTTCATTCTCCTTTATCTGAATTCTGGATTTCTTAACACGTTTTTCTAGCTCTAGCTTTGCATACATGATTAAGAACTCTAAACATTGCTTTACATGTGCTCATGACCAGGGCCTCCCACTCCTCCAAACATTTCAGATCAGGATTCTCATAGGTGGGCACCAGGAACATTTTTAAATCTTTAATGGACTCTTACCCACTTCCAAAAAGTTCACAAGCGATGTTACCTCCCACTATTTACTTATTTATTTCTTTAGTGGTATTCCCAAAGCTCCCAGTTTTTCCTTCAGTTTCTCAGTTCCAATTGCACCACATCACCCTTCAATTCTTTGGTAGCATGGTTCACATCTGATTCACTGAATTATGCTTTTGCTGCTTTTTATCCATTTCGCTCATCTTGACTGGTGTATATTCTTTCCCAGGGTTGTACCCACGTGGAAATATGGTGAATAGAAGGAGTTAACCCAATTCGACAGTCATGGTTTTTCGCTCCCGTGTTTGACTTGGTGCCCCTACCTGGAACTATATCCTGGCAGGCAACTCTCAGAGAGGGAAGACAAGGGTTTGCCCAAAGCCCAGCATCCTACAACCATGTGCTGTTGCGCTCAACCTGACCCCATACTCCCTACCTGTTTCCGCTGAATGCAGAGAACCAGTCTCTCTGATCATGCCTTCACCATTCATGGGAGGGCGTCTATTCTTCAATCCAGTTTGTCCTATAAATGAGGATGGTGGAGACTCCATCCAGTCAATTGAAACCCAGCGCTCTGCACCTCACAACGTGGATGCCTGACAACAGATGCCGGCTTGTTTTTTTTCCACAGTCCCTCAAGAAAAAGGGACCAATGCAGACAATCCAGGAAATACTTGTGTATTCACCAGCTACTGTGACCCGTTTCAGTTTACACAAACCTTTGTCAAAGTATAGTGTACCCAATCTCCCATGTAAATACTATCCATTTTCATACACATAAAGAACATACTCTATCACATTCATACTATATAAATTCCACCTCATGATAAACATTATCATACGATCTCATCTCAAACACAGTTCTTTTCCATTTAATCCAACATTTTAATACTCCTCACATTCTCAACTTCATTCAAATGCGCAATTCTTTATGCCATAGAGTGGATCCCGATAAACCTGAAACTTTCAAGATTACTCCTTTAGGAGTCCATAGTAACCTTCCAGGTAATGAGGTTAACCAGTGTCCCTACAGCCATTTAATTACCCATAATACTAATTTGGATATGCTCCATTGCAACAATGTTCAGACACTCATACTATGCATAATAGGACTTCTCCTGGGTGCTCAAACATCGGTCCTTACCTCAATGCTAATTACATTGCTTTTATATCCTCAGGAATCGTGATTATTCTTATTTAATGAAGAATTTAATCTTACTGCCTATGATTTGGAGTGCCTAACAACAAGAATCAGAACTTTGCTTTGTGTATACTGCCACTCCAGATCACAAAGATGTCATCAATATACTGCAGCCAAAGGACAATGCCTTCTGTATAGTTAGACATCTTCTCTGACCATACCACCTGCTCCTCCCACCAGCCCATGAAAAGATTTGCGTGGCAAGGGATGAAGCAGGTGCTCATAGCTGTCCTTCTCATCTGTCTGAATTGCTCATGCTGAAAACTTAAGTTGTTATTGGTTAAGGAGAAACGAAGCATCACTTAACATGTTAATGTGTTCCAATAAATAAATAGATCTCATATAAAAAATTGTTTACATTCTATCAAAGTATGCCTATGATCAATAACTGTATACAATAAAAACACAATAAATGCATCAAACAAGAAGTTTAATTCCATGGTATGTCATCAATTCTTGACGCAAAGTCCATACTATCTCTAAAGTACAATGGTAACCCTTAGCAAATGGGGTAATTAAATGGTTGATATCTATGGAAGAAATCTCCGACACACTATTTTTCGATTAGACTATAGGTCTTCCTCGATGTTTGGTTAAGTTCTTTTATGCCTTAGGAAAAAGAATTTAGTAGGCAATGTGGGATTGCCCTTCCTTAAGAAATGATATTCCTCTATTTCTAGCGAGGTTAAGTTTCTCCAATTAATCAATTTAGCTGCATAATCCGGTATAGTATCACAATATGTTTGTTGGGCAATCATTAACTAACAAGTGTTATCATTAAATTGGCGAATTTTTTTTTCAGTGTACATCATTTCACCCATCAGAACAATATCCCCCGCCCTTTATCAGAGGGCTTCACAACAACTGGCTGGACAATAGAACATTTTCTTCTGACCTCTTTCCCTATTGAATTAAGATTTTCCCTGAGTGTTCTCAATTTTCAAAGATAATAAAGTAATGCTTGTTGAAAGGCATCTAAATTGTCATATGTTAAGTTAGGGGACAAAAGTGGATTTGGCAGGTAGCCCAATTGTCCACGTTCACTACAATGTGAACATTCAAATTTGCAAGAGTTTGGTGAAAGCACCAAACTGTTGTGAATTTGGAAGTAAGAAAATTGACAACATTCAAAAGTTGCACTACTACACATGTTGTTTACATTCTAGAATGCCATTGTATTATGTGGTACATAGTGAGTACAATTTTTCTCGCGCTAGTAAAATATATTCTGGGACAATAACAAATAATAGCACATTGCACCAGATAGTCTGAAATTTCAGGAAGAGACATAAGAGTAATTGTGAGGAATTGCGCTAGTTTGACATTAATCATCTGACAAACAATACCAGGAAATGACACTGGGAACTGACTTACATTAGCTAGAGTAGAAATATATCATTAATGTAGGTACCTATGGCTTGAGGGCACAGAATATGGATGTGAAAATGAGTACCCACTTAAAATAAAGTTTAATGTTATTATTAGATCCTTTGCCTACCTCGCAACAAAGACCTGGAACACGCTGCCTTTCCAACTCAGGCAATCACCGCCAGTGCCTCAATTCAGGAAAGACCTCAAGACCTGGTTCTTCGACTGAACCACAGCGCCTTCGACGGACTAGCAGCTACCCCCAGCGCCTTGAGATCCTTACGGGTGAATAGCCGCACCTTACAAGCCACTTGATTAATTATAATATACAAATCACTGACTTGGCAGTTCAGACTGGACTGCTTCCAAGAGGCTGGGCCCAAACTGAGGTGACATGGTGAGCATAAGAACGATGGGTTGGGGTGTTACCCCGAGCTTTTGAAAGTAGTTAGGCTAATTAAAAGCAGCCTCCCATCACCTTTTGTTTACCACAATAAGGGAGTCAGCTGGCACATTCCCCCTGATGTCCTCTTACGAACAGAATCAACTTTTTTTCCACCCTTTAGTGTTATGGCCTTGGAAGCAGCTGGTTCTTTGAATGCCTTTCTGCCCTGGTTCAGCATACTGGGTTGCATTGGGAGGAATTGGTTCCTCTTCTTGTCGGGTAGTAATGTTTCCAGGAGGAAGCATGCCTCTGACTGCTCCTCTTCTAGCTGAATCCCCTATGCACTTGCAACTCTTTTGATGCCTGTGTTGTATGCAGTGGTGATGGTTTGGATGGATAGTATTCTACCCCTTCGTCCGAGGACTTTGTATAGATGTTCGGCCATTCATCCATTGGTCCTCCTAAATGCGAGAATTCTTCTTCTTGTTCTTCCTCTTAATTGAAGATGTCGTCTTCCATTTCTTCCAGGGGTTCTGGAGTGATGGGGTTTTTCACCTCCTCTGGTTCTTCTTCTTATGCATATTGTTTCAGACGAATTCTGTATCCCTGGAGAAAGTCTAAATTCCCTTTTCTTTTTTTTTTAAACTCTTTTTATTTGACATGCTCATCATGAACTACAAAATCTGAAACTACAAAGCTGGTACCCGAATATAACATGGTATTGCTAATACATCTGGATAATATCTTTCCACGCTCACACGATACAGGGGATCAATATAAAGAGTAGGATAAGGTATTACAGAACTTAACAGTTGTATTATTCCTGATCACACTTTCGAGGGGTGTCTGTCTCCAAACTTCCAGCTAAGATTGTGTTTCGTGGTACTCACCCCTGTATTTCCGCCATGGGCCCCAAACCTTTTCCCACTTTCCAGGGCAACCCCTGCTACAGTAGATTACCTCCTCTGCCCATTGACACCAGTCTATGTCCTTTTCCCACTTCAGTAATGACAGCGGGTGTGATTCCCTCACCGCCTCGCAATGTTGCGTTTAGCCTCTCCCGCTGCTAGTGCCAACCGCAATTTACTAAGTCTGTGTCAGAACTCCTCCCCCTTGATCAAAAAGAGCACCCACTTCACATCCATCGCCACTTCAACCGAGAGGCCTTCCGACATCACCGCCATTACTCCCTGCCAGAATTCCTGTACAATCGGACATTACCACAGAATATGATAGAAGGAGCCAATCTGTCTACACCTTCTCACACATTATGACATGTCTATTGTCCCCATTGTATACAGCCAGGTGCACAGATAGTACGCTCTAAACAAGACTTTATGCTGTATCAGCCAGAATCTGGCATGGATTGCTATGACTCGAGGGCTCTGGAGTGCCTCCATCCAGTCTTCATCCTCCAGGTCTCACAGATCGTCGCTTCAGGCCCTCCCTCCCTATGGGGCCAAGGGGGTTGTTCAACCATTTTTTGTATATCACTGACACTTCCTTCTGTAGAATGGGGTCCCCCAGCAAATGATCCTCAAAGGGGGAGGAGTCTGGCAACGCCGTCCCTTCCTGAATATGCACATGGAGAGCATGTCCCAGCTGGTAAAATTTAACTACTTTGGCTGCAGCCAGGTCGTCCTTTCGCCTCAATGTATCAAGAGTAATAAAAGCTCACACCCTCCAGACATCTCCCAGGTGTTCAGTTCCTATTAGTGCCCAGTCTGAGAACCCCTGTAAGTGGGAAACTTCTGCCAAGCGATCACTATGCCAGAGGGGGGTCATGGCTGTCAATCTTTTCCGCCGCCGTAGGTATGTCTCAGCCTCAGAACAGCACTCAACCACCATAGCCTTGTGACTTTGGAGGGTGTTCATCGATCGGCGCATTTAGAGGATAGTCTCAAAGTTGCTGGATGGCATCATGTATCTATCAACCCTATAGGCTGGTTTCTCCAAGCTTGAGTAGACCCAGTCATTAATCGCCATCAATTGCGAGGCAAATAATATTTTCTAACATCTAGGATTGCCAAGTTCCCATCAGATAGTCCCCTCTGCAGCTTGCGCTTCCTTATGCACGGTGCACTGCCTTGCCATAGTAAGTCAGAGCTCTTGTTCGATTTGCTTAAAGAAGTCTAGGGGTATGGAATTGGGGAAGGGTGCACCAGTTCGCCACTTCCGTCCTAAGCGGGTATAATTGTGAGGTAAGGTTCCATTTCAAATATAGCTGTTGATCCCTGGTCATGAAAATTCTGAGATATTTTAAGCCTACCATTTCAACCCGGGCTGCACAACTTGCCGGGAGTCTCAGAGGAGGACATGACAGGGGAAATATGACTGACTTAGCCCAATGAATTTGGTAACAAAAATAGCTGCCAAAAAGGTCGAAGATATGAAGAATTTTAGCAATCGAGGGCTATGGTCTAGAAATATACAGTAGTATATCATCAGCATAAAAGGAGATTAGTTCCTCCCACCCACCCTCCGACGAAATCCCCCATATAAGTGGCTCTGCTCGGATCGAGGACGCCAAAGGATCCAGTGCCTGGGCGGATATCAAGAGCAACAGCAGGCATCCCTGTTGAGTGACCCTCCCTAGTAGAAAAGGTGGCATCAGCGCCCCGTTCACTCTCACCCTGGACATAGGGGCCTGATAGAGCAGCTCGACCCACCCAAAGAACTTGGGCCAAATCCCATCCTAGACAAGATAGCAAATAGATACAGAACTCTATACTATCGAACACCATTGAGGTGTCTGGGGCCATCAATGCTGACTGGGGCGACCGAGGCATGCCTGTCAGATGTAGAACGCCGTACAGTCTCCGAAAGTTGAGTTGAATACTTCTGTGCGGCATAAAGCCGGACTGTTCTACATGGACAACCAAGCATAGGATGGGGGTGAGTCGGAGAGCCAATACTTTGGCCAGTACCTTTGCCTCAATATTTAAGAGAGATATCGGCCTACAGGAGCTACAATCATCTGGGGGCTTTCCCGCCTTATGAATCACTACAAATGTAGCAGTTTGTTGGTCTTCGGGGCAGTCGGACGCACTTTCTAGCTGCCGAAACATATCAAGCATCGCGGAGGTTATTTTACTGGACAAACTTTTAGATAGCTACACTGGCAGTCCGTTGGGCCTGTTGGTTTCTTCCGACTATGCCCATACAATGCAGGAGCGATGAATGACCCGATCCACTACCCTTGCCCATAAGCGACCCACTGAAGGTGAAACAATGAGTCAGCAGAGGAGCAATGGACAGGGGGCGGGGAAGGGGAATAGACAAATAAGGGATCCCAGGAATTCTTCTAGGGACTTCTGCAATGACCAGAGTGTTCTTATCTCCACGTGACTGCACCTACAAAAACAGGTATTGGTTACAGCCTAACACTTAAGTCACTACAAAAACATAGTACCTCTCCCTGTGACCATGCCCAGTATCACCCAAAAACCTCCTTACCCGCAATAGCTGTGTCTGAAGTCTTGTGGAGATATCCAAAGCTGATGGGGTATCGATTGCAGAGCAGGAATAATGGAGGGGAAGATTAAACTAGGGAGACGCTCTGTAACTCACAGAGCCAGTCATTGCAGGAGGAAAAAGTTGTTATGACGACTGAAAAAACCTCCTTAGGATTCAATGAATGCACACACAAAGTACGGGGAAATGAGCAGGAAAAGACGATGTGCACCGCCAGCTTCCAACGCTGCTTCTGCTGGATCCGGAAGCGCCCGAACTTCACTCCTCCCCTGTACAACGATGTCGAAGGGATAGAAAAGACGCTGAAGTGCGTGTACCGTAATTCCCACTGCTCCTAGTAGTTCACTTTGGTAATCCGGCCGGACTACTATCAATCGCTCAAGAGAGCGCTGGAGCCCCAGCAACCCCCATAACCCATCCGGGCTAAAAGGCTCAACAAACAAGGGACAACAACAAGGGTGGGGACCAAACACCTCCAGGAATCAAAACAGCAGGGGAAAAACGGGGACAGGATAGGGAGGGGCAAGGAAACCAAAGAGCCAAGAAAGGTGCTAAATTTTGCTCACGAGCCCGTGAACATCAGCTACAGCGCTCCAAATCCAAAACTGTCCCAAGCCCAAGACCAGAAACCACACGAATAGATATCAAGCAAGGTGGAAAGGGAGAAGGCAGCTTATAACTCCCCCCATCAGGTCACATGAGCACACGGACATGGTCACAAAAAGAGGACTACGCATGAATCCTAACAGTACCCCTCCCCCCCAACAACCCTCCCCACCGGGCGAGGCTTGGATGGATGTTGGCGATGAAATAAACGAACCAACCGGGGAGCATGAACCCCCCCAGCAGGTTCCCATGTTCGATCTTCCGGGGCATAACCCTTCCAGTCAACCAGATAAAATAGGCGACCCCTCCTCCGTCTAGAATCCAAGATAGCCTGAACCTCAAATTCCTCCTGACCATCCACAACCAAAGGGGGAGGTGGGGGCAACACCTAGGTAGAGGGCACATAGGGCTTCAACAAGGATGTGTGAAACACAGGGTGAACCCGATATTCATTGGGCAGGTCAGTTTCATAGCCAGAGGATTGATAACCTGCACGATCGGAAAAGGACCCACATATCGAGGCTGTAGTTTACGGGACCCACCTAGTCTGAGGTTCCTAGTGGCCAACCATACCTGCTCACCCACATGATAGGCAGGAGCAGGTGCCCTGTGCTTATCAGCCTGTTCTTTCATACTAGCCTTAGCCGCTAGCAACTGCACCCGGGCTACGCCCCAAATATCACTCAGCCGCTTACACACATCGTCTATAGCTGGTACTCACCCCGTAGGTTGGATAGCCAATGCCCTAGGATGGTAACCCAGCGAGCAAAAGAAGGGAGTCATACCCAAAGCGGAATGCAAGCTATTGTTATACGCAAACTCCGCTATGGGCAGAGCCGTCACCCAATCACACGCCAGGGAAGACACTAAACACCTGAGCTATTGCTCCATGGTCTGGTTAGTGTGCTCAGTCTGTCCATCAGATTGCGGATGATAAGCAGAAGACAATCTAATCTCCACCTTAAGCACAGAGCACAACTCCGTCCAAAAATGGGACACAAACTGTGCCCCCTGGTCTGTCACCACCGCGGACGGCAGCCCATGAATCCGCACAATGGAGGACATAAACACCAGAGCCATTTCTCTGGCAGTAGGGATCTTGGATAGCGGGATGAAATGCGCCATTTTTGTGAACAAATCAACTACCACAAAAATGGCGGTGAAACCGGAAACAGATGGAAGCTCGGTCACAAAATCCATACTGATGGTATGCCACGGAGCAGGAGGGACCTCTAAAGGCCGCAACAGACCTGACGGCTTACAGTGAGTGGGCTTACTGGTGGCACAAACCGGGCAAGCTGCCACATAACCCTGAATGTCCTGTGCCAACGTTTCCCACCAAAACCACCGCAAACACATCTCCTTCGTCTTTTGCATCCCAGGATGTGCTGCCAAAGCTGATGAATGACACCACTCCAAAACCCTTTCTCTCAATGTAGGGGGAACGAACAACCTACCCTCACAATACAGCAACCCATCCTGGACCGAAACATGGGGTAATGACAACCATGGGGCTAAATTCACCTGACGTAGCCGATCTCACACCAAGGATGGAAAATCCTCCATTGCTACCACCCCTATGATCCTATCACCAGCAATCATGGGTCTATCTTCCTTTCCCTGTCCCATCTCCCTAGGATCAACATGGATACGGGAGAGGGCATCGGATTTGATCTGCTGTGCTGCGGGCCTATAAGTGATGACAAAATCAAATTCATTAAAGAAAAGAACCCAACGCATCTGGCGAGGTGTCAAAGCACGTACTGAACGAAAAAACTCCAAGTTTTTGTGGTCCGTGTAAATCGTGATGGTGGGTCGTGCTCCCCACAAATAATGCCTCCATTCCTCAAAGGATAACTTAACTGCCAACAACTCTCTTTCGGCCATGGTGCAATTGCGCTCTGCTGGCAGCAAGGTCTTAGAAAAATAGGCAATGGGATGCATACAACCGGTCTCTACGTCCCTTTGGGACAACACCCCACCCACCGCACACAACGAGGCATCTGTCTCTACAAAAAACGGCAGGGCAGGATCAGGATGTACCAATACAGGCGCAGAAGTAAATTTCTCCAACAACCGCCGAAAAGCTTCCTGTGCCTCAGAGGACCAAACAAAAGGAATCCCCTTCCTCAATAACCGGTCAAGGGGGCCACAATGTCAGAAAAATGGGAAATAAAGCGCCGATAGAAATTGGCGAATCCCAAAAGAACCTGTATGTGTTTGACCGATGTTGGAATAGGCCAGGTGACGATGGCCTCGATCTTTCTAGGATCCATCCGAACTCCTCCTGCCGAGACGATAAACCCCAAGAACTCCACCTTAGTGGTGCTGAACTGACACTTCGTTAACTTTGCATACAGATGATGATCTCGCAATTTCTGCAGCACTTGTGTCACGTGTTCTTGATGGTCAGCCCCTGTCTCCGAGAAGATTAAAATGTCATCTAGATATACGATGACACTCCTATCTAGATACTCCCGGAGCACCTCATTAATAAAGAACTGGAAGGCCGCCGGCGCATTGCATAATCCAAACGGCATTACACGATATTCATACAGGCCATGTTTGGTCTTAAACGCCGTCTTCCACTCATCCCCGGAGCGGACACGCACAAGATGGTAAGCACCCCGCAAGTCCAACTTGGTGAACACTGTCGCCTTGCGGAGTTGGTCTAACAACAAGGGAATGAGCGGAAGCGGGTATTTGTTCTTCACTGTGGCTTTGTTTAACGTTCTATTGTCCACACATGCTCACAATGTGCCCTCCTTTTTCGGAATGAAAAAGATCGCCGATGATACTGGCGAACAGGGGGGACGAATGAACCCTAACCTCAACATCTCATCAAGGTATTCCTTGAGATGGAACTCCTCGGGCTCCGAGAGAGCATACACCCTACTACATGGGAGTGGAGCACCTGGTATCAAATCGATCTTACAGTCAAAAGACCTGTGAGGGGGAAGAGCTGGCGCCTGGTCCATATCAAACACATCCTTAAATGCCATGTACTGTGATGGTACAAAACCCGCCTCAGTTACAGCACAAGACAATGGAAACGCCCGCTCACCTGCCTCTTGATAGCAATGCTGTTAGCAATGGGGTGAATCCAGAGTCACTAATCGTTGCACCCAATCAATCTTGGGATTGTGCTCCTGCAGCCATGGCACACCCAATACCAAACCAAAAGACGGGGCATCTATTAGATCAAAACACACCATCTCAGAGTGTCCATTTTCACACACCAGACACAATGGCACAGTCCGCCTGGTAATGGACCCTGACGTTAATTCCGTACCATCTATTGCCCTCACAGGCTCTGGCTGGTCCTTCACACAACAGGGAATCATCAATTTCTCTGCAAGCGTGATGTCAAGGAAATTCCCTGTAGCCCCGGAATCCAATAACACCGACACTGACACTCTATTGTCACCAATAAGCAATAAATGGGCGGTAATAATAAAGTGCCTCGGCGCCCTGTCTAGTACCTCATACGTTCTGTGCTTTCCCTCTTTACTCACAAGACCTCCCTCATGATACAAACATGCTATCTTCTTGCTGTAAGAGGCACCAGAGGGCTTCACTGGACAATCCCTGGCAAAGTGACCACCCTGGCCACAATACAAACACAAGTTCAGTTCTCTATGTCGCTTCTTCTCATCAAAGGACAGCGGACCTCTGACCCCACCAATTTCCATGGGTTCAGGCACCGTCTTAGTGACTCCGGGTGTCTTACTATCAGATTTCACATACCCCCCCCCTCCGGGACACCTGGAAACGGCTCTTCTCCCCACGTCTCTCAGATAGTCTATGATTTAACTTAACCACAAGGTCTATGAATGCAGCACAATCAACCGGGGGATCCACCACCTGTGACACCACATCCTTAAGATCCTCAGAAAGACCCTGATAGAACAAAGAGGTCCTCTTATCCTCGGGCCAATGGGTTTCGGACACTAGACGATTAAATGTAGAAATATACGTCAGCAAATCCTGTCTGCCCTGCCGTAACTTTAATAGTTCCGCGTCACTAGCCTGCATAAATGCATGTTTTGCAAACAATCCATGCATTAATTCCTTAAACGCAGGGTAGTTGGTCAATACCTGATCATCACTCTCTACCAAGGGTATGGCCCATTGGGAAACAGTACCAGCCAAATACGATATCGTAAAAGCTACTTTGGCCGAATCATTGGGGAAAGCAGTAGGCTTACACATGAAATGTAATTGGCACTGATTCATGAAAGTACCAAACTTTTCGCTATCCCCTGTAAATCTCTCCGGCGGAGCTAAGGGCACCGGAACAGGTGTATTCACGGTAACTGCTAAAGGAACCCCACTACCAGAGCTCTGACCAATCCCTCCACCATACTGGAAGGTTGCAGGCTGCAAAACAGGAGCCTGAGCCCTATGTTGTCCTTTCTCTCTACTAATCATAACCCCAACTTCCTGTTTCAACGCTACATTTTCCTGCCTTAAATCATGTATTTGGTCTTGTAGGGCAGCTAAAGCACCCATCACGTCTTGTAAGGTGGGAACAACAGCAATCCCACCTGTAGCCCCTGTTGAATTGTCCATTATCGCTCAGGCAATGTAATATTAACGTGGGCTTGATATTCTGTTGGTTTCTTCCGACTATGCCCATACAATGCAGGAGCGATGAATGACCCGATCCACTACCCTTGCCCATAAGCGACCCACTGAAGGTGAAACAATGAGTCAGCAGAGGAGCAATGGACAGGGGGCGGGGAAGGGGAACAGACAAATAAGGGATCCCAGGAATTCTAGGGACTTCTGCAATGACCAGAATGTTCTTATCTCCACGTGACTGCACCTACAAAAACAGGTATTGGTTACAGCCTAACACTTAAGTCACTACAAAAACATAGTACCTCTCCCTGTGACCATGCCCAGTATCACCCAAAAACCTCCTTACCCGCAATAGCTGTGTCTGAAGTCTTGTGGAGATATCCAAAGCTGATGGGGTATCGATTGCAGAGCAGGAATAATGGAGGGGAAGATTAAACTAGGGAGACGCTCTGTAACTCACAGAGCCAGTCATTGCAGGAGGAAAAAGTTGTTATGACGACTGAAAAAACCTCCTTAGGATTCAATGAATGCACACACAAAGTACAGGGAAATGAGCAGGAAAAGACGCTGTGCACCGCCAGCTTCCAACGCTGCTTCTGCTGGATCCGGAAGCGCCCGAACTTCACTCCTCCCCTGTACAACGATGTCGAAGGGGTAGAAAAGACGCGGAAGTGCGTGTACCGTAATTCCCACTGCTCCTAGTAGTTCACTTTGGTAATCCGGCCGGACTACTATCAATCGCTCAAGAGAGCGCTGGAGCCCCAGCAACCCCCATAACCCATCCGGGCTAAAAGGCTCAACAAACAAGGGACAACAAGGGTGGGGACCAAACACCTCCAGGAATCAAAACAGCAGGGAAAAAACGGGGACAGGATAGGGAGGGGCAAGGAAACCAAAGAGCCAAGAAAGGCGCTAAATTTTGCTCACGAGCCCGTGAACATCAGCTACAGCGCTCCAAATCCAAAACTGTCCCAAGCCCAAGACCAGAAACCACACAAATAGATATCAAGCAAGGTGGAAAGGGAGAAGGCAGCTTATAACTCCCCCCATCAGGTCACATGAGCACGCGGACATGGTCCCAAAAAGAGGACTACGCATGAATCCTAACAGGGCCCCACTGCTTTCCTTGATTACAGGGCCCATTGGGCCGTACCTATTTCTTCCACTGTAGGATCTGCGCTAGGGCCTCTGCTACCCCCGCCGGCAGGGTCTGTAGTGAAAAGTCCTGCAAGAACTCCTCCCATTCGGCTCTTGTTCTGGTGCTGACTGGAGTATATAGCTCGGCATAATAGAAGGCAAATGTGCCTGCAATGTCGGCGTTTAAGGTTTTGAGTATTCCCATCCTATCTCTGACTCTACCCACCCAAACTCTGTCTCTATCTCTTTTCTAGAGCCAGGCCAATAGTTTGGAAGCCTTTTCCCCGATGTCATGTAGTCAGCGTTGTGTGGCCAGAGCATGGGACCTAGCCGCATTCTCCGCTAAGGATCTCAAGTCGTGTTAGCATAGTAGTAACTTATGCCTCGCATCTGTTCCTGCTCCCCCTATCACCACCTCCTCCAGGGCAAGGATATCCTGCTCGATAGTCTAGCTATTACCCCTCCGATCAAAGCTTGAGCCTGACCATGGACCACAGGCTTTAAGGCCTCCCAGAAGGTACATGGGGAGGTCACTGTGCCCCGGTTTTGACAGAACAGGTCGGCACACCGCACCCAGTTTTTCTTGTATTTCTGCCTCCCGCAGGTACCAGGGTCAAATCGGGGGAAGAAGGTGCAATCGATAGTCAGTACTGATTGTGACACCTATAGAGGAATGGTCTTAAATGCTCCATGCTTAATGTCTGGCACGCTCAAAGTCACCCAATTGAGCACTATAAAAAAAGTAATCAAGGCACGAGAAAGAGCTGTGAGGGGCAGAATACAATGTATACTGCGTCTGAGATGGATTGTACGCCCTTCATATGTACATCATTCCCATTGCTGATACAAAGGCCCGGGTAATCCCCCGTCTGGGCATCCCGAACTCCCTCCCGTTCTGTCTAAGCCAGGATCCATCACTGCGTTCATGTCTCCCCCACAGTAGAATCCCCATCGATAGTTCAAGTAGGAGGGCCCCTAGTTTTGGAAAAACTGTAGCATGCAGTTTGGGCTGGATGTACATGCAGCATATGTTTAAGGAACGGTTTTCCCAATGGCCCATAAGGGCCACATAACAGCCCTGGAGAGCCCACCATGTTTTAGTCACCACAAAGGGAAGCGAGTTTTTAATTAGGATGCCAACACCTCGGGAGCCCGTGGAATATCCAGCATGGGCCAAGAGCTTATGTCCAAAACGGTCTAGAGCCCTACAATGATTACCCTTAGGATATGTCTCTTGAACAGGACATCATCAGGGGAGTGGCGCCTTAGATATTGGAGGACTAGGGTGAGTTTAAATTTGTTACTGAACCTATTTACATCCCACGACCATACATATATGTGGTTATATTGCTACCCCAAATGAGCTCTCACTATTAAACCCCCTCCCTGCCTCCACCCCGTGGGCAATGTCTCAGTACCGCCCATAGTAAGGTAATGTCTATGATGAGCCAAACAAATCAATATAACATAAAGAAACATCTCCAATAACTCCCCCCTCCCTCCATCCCCGCTGAGTAATAAACCTCCCACTTCCCCAACCTGCAGAGTGCCTGTCGCCCAAACTTGTGCATCATGCAATAGGAGGGCGTCACTTCTGCCGACTTGTGGCAGTTGGATAATGTTCCATTGTAATTAAGTCACCCCTATAAACCGAAGGTTAGATAGATCCAAGGTTTTCATAAGGGACAAATGCACTGCAAGACCTCAAACCCGGAGGGGGGAGGGAGAGGCACCCCTCGTGTGTCCTCAACCATTAGTTTCATAATAATAATAATAATAATAACAGCACCTTTCTCTGTCCTCCCCTTCATGCATAAAAAACAGTTTCATACATCTAGAGTCTCAGCAGCACTCATTCTGTGCCTGGGTAGGAACCTCTTCTCCGTGCGTCCACAGAGGACCTCAGGCCCCGCAGACCAGGCCCATCCCCTTTCCTTCCGACTCTTCCATACCCTATTTTGCTCAATACCTCAAGCCAATCCCAGGCCTCCTTAGGAGTCAGAAAATGTAGTGACTTACCCTCTGATAACACACGAAGCTTGACCGGGAACATCATCATTTATTTCATATTCTTTTCCCTGAACGCCTTTTTAACTGAGTCAAAGGCGTGCCATTAGCGCTGTACCTGGAGTGGAAAGTCTGGGAAGAATCTGATAACAGCATTCTCCAACTTTCTGTCCCCATAGGATCAGGCCACCTGCAGGATTGTGTTGTGGACCATCTAATTGAATATGCGAGCTACTATTGTGCGCAATGGGACCCCCGGGTGCAGAGGTGGCCCCAACGCCCGATGCCCCCTGCTCGACAGAGAAGACTTGGATAGTCTTTTGGAGCAGAGGGTATTAAGGATCAGGTCCTATAAGAAGAGATCTACATGTTGACAATCTGCACCCACGCAGATGTTGTTGTGTCTCTCTCTCTCCTCTTGATCACCAGACAAGCCATCGATTCTGCCTGCTGCTTCGTCAATTTGGCTACTTATTTCCCATGGTGCTTAGTTTTGGACTGTAGAATCTCAATATGGGGACCTCGGTGGCTCCCCTCGTCCCTTCTGTGGTCCCCAAGGAAACTGTGTATTTGTCGATTTGATTAGATTGCCTGGGATGAGGGACCTTATTCTGCCCCATAGCCACCATACGTCAGGGCTTGGGAACAGGATCGTCGACCCCCAGGAAGGGACCCACAGTGCACGGTCACAAGTACACCAGAAGTCTTCTCTCTGGCCAGGGTCAGAGTAACAGGCTACCTCAGGGGGGTCTACAGAGTCAATCTCACACCAATTTGGTCGTGGTGCCCCTTACCAGCATAGAGGGTTATCCCCTCGCACTCCATCACTCGGGTATCTAAGCAGCTACAGGCCCCGCACACCGGCTCCCACGAGCACCAACACAGGCTGCTCCAGCCTCACCCCAGGCTCTGGGACTCTTCTCAGTGACAAAGAGACCACCTTCAGCTCTTCTTCATCAACAGGGGGGACCCACTCTCAGTGATGCTGGCTGGGGGCTCTAACACCGCCCCACATGCTTGCCCGGGTCCAGCAAGGCCGAAACGGCTAACAGTTCCTGGTTCTGTGACAGGCGTCCTCTCCACCCAGTTCAGTCCGGCGGGCAGTCCTCTCCCTTACAGTCGGTCCTCCCCGATCCGTGGAAAGTGAACCCGGCCCCCACCACGCAGCAAAGACCTCACAGCTCACCTGCAGACGCAAAGGGGCCCAGCAGTCGGCAGACTCCAGGCTGCAGCGAAGTGCCAGAGGCACTCATCACCCCATGCGCCGGTGTCTCCTGCACGATCACTGCCCCAGCCGTCCGCCGCCTGTGCCCCGGTATCCACACCGCTGTGCACCGATGGACGCAGGTCCCCACCTGTCCGCAGCCTGGCAACTTCTCTGGTCAGAGGGCATCAGGCAGCCAATTTCGCCTCAGGCCCTGCAGCAGTCCAGATCTCCAGTATCAGGCTTCTCCATCTTGAGGACTGTCGTAGGTGGACACCTCCACCTCGATAGCTGCAGGCCCTGCTCCTAAGCCTCCTCCACTTCCCCTTGAGACTCCCACACCTCGGCAGGGCAATCAGAGAATGGACCAGCACGGATGATGTCGGGATTAATCACTGATGGCTAGCGCAGCAGAGTCAGTGTGTGGCCTTGTCAGCAGGACACGCCCCCCATCCCCAAATTCCATTTTAAGTTCGGCCTTGAGATGCCTTCCTTCACAATCAACTACAAATGGCTTCCTTTCAGTGTCAAGATCGATAGCTTCTTCTCTGTGATTCAACATTGCTGTTGAAAAACATTTCAGCGTCCAAGTTGAGTGCTTCCTTGCTTGTGGCTTGCTAATCTTCGACCCAGGGGGTTAAGCAGCGTTTTGGTGCAGATGGGGACCTGGTCTTCTAGCTCAGAGTCAAACTGGTTTTTGCAATCTTCTTCTCATGCTTTTGATCCACCCTCGAGGTCGAAGCCGTTTGAGGGTTTGCCTCCAGCGGTGTCCCTTGCCTAGGACCCGTTTAGCTCTTTGAGCCTGACTTTGCCCTCCAGTGTAAAGGATTCTGACAGTGCTGCAGTTTTTCTCGAGTCCGAAACTTTCCACTTGGTCGTGTCAAGACCCTAAGTGTTTACCTTCAGACTAGGCTCCTCCCTTTTCACCTTTTTGTTTCCATTACCAGCGGGCACCTCAATCACCTGCTTGATGCCTAGTTTCTCTCCTTGGGCCTCCTCCAAGATGTCCTCATTCTCACTAGATAGTCTGAGATCCTTTAGGGACTCCTGCTTTTTTGTGGTGATGCCATGGCCACCTTTGTTTCTGCCTTGCCCGATGGTCTTCGGCAAGAATTCTACACAGTCCTTCCAACTGTGGTCCTTTGGGAGGCAGGGGCTACAGACCTTGTGTGTGTCTTTCTGGACATAACTGTGGTGGCACTTCAACCAAAACCCAAACGTGGTTAAATACTCCATACCCCTTTCTCATTCTCATACCACAAGGTGTCAGTAGGTCTGTTTGTTCGCCTTTGGTGTATCTCAGTGATATTCGGTGTTCTTTTGGTGATTTTCAATCCTTTATTAGTTGTTGTAGACCCCCTTCCTTCGACAGTGGTTTTTGATGGAAACATATCTTCCTCTGTGCAGTTTCTTCTTCCTCAACTCAGGAGCTCTCTTTTAGGGTTCCAGACCCAATGGTGGAAAAAAGAATCTGAAGATGGCAAATGCTTCTAAGGATTTCTAGGGCATATGTCTGGCATCATTTAAGGAGGGGTCTGAGCCCAAATGGTTTACAATGCCCACAAAAAAAAAGCAAGAGAGAGAGACAACAAGAACACTATTCCAGACCTAAGCACGAGATGACAGAATAATCCACAGTATGTGAATAGAGAATAGATTCATGCAGCAAAATCATCGAATAGATTGATTGTTATGTTTTCTTTGTTTCCTATTACTAATAGGAAGGCATATGTAGAAGAAGCATGTCTTGTTTACAAGACATTCTTTTAGTTTAATAGAGCCCACTTATATTTCCAGGGACTGTTTGATTGAAAGCCCAATTGAGTCTGACAATTGATAGCTATTGTTACTACAAGTTACATTGTCGTGTTAATTTCACCCACTTAGGTTTAATGCTGAAAAGATTTTATATTTTATGTTTATAAAAAAGCTCTAAAGTTCACTTACAAACCACAGTTGAAGTACACATGTTGTTATAAAAAAGAAACTAAAAACATTTGAGCAGGCCAGTTGGATAGAAATTCCATAACCAGCAAAACAGCCATGCAAATCATAACTTAGGCACCAAAGGCAATGCTCTTCAACTTGCTCCTCACTCATACAAAGCTTTAATTCAGATTACAATAATGGTAATGTCATATGGAGGAAAAGGGTTGGTGCAGGTCAACTTCATCAAGTATGCAGGTCTGAAACATCTTTTTCTTTACCAAAAGCTTTGGTAGGGAGCATGACGGGGGGCTCAACTGAGTTCAAAAGAGTAGCAGATGTTCAACTTTACAACTTCAACCCAAGCATCTTTGAAAGTATCAGCCACCAAATACCAAGATCGGGGTCACAAATTCCAATTTCTTTACATTCCGTGATTTTGCCTCCTCTACTTTCAATCCATGTCAGCAATTTAGCTCCTGTTTATTTTTCACGATTTACTTTATCTTGCATGCCATAGTAGGGTTAGCTATCTCCAGGATTTTCGGTTTCTGCATTTTTCTTCTGTGGGGCATAGTACTCTTCTTTAATGAATACTTTTAAATGTAGTCACCTCCAGGTGTTTATAATGGGCAAAGACAGAGTTCTGGAGTTGAGGCTGAAGGCTGTGCAAGGTTCTCAGAGTGCCTCTCAGTCAGACAAAAAGGTTTTCAGAATATGTGGTCAACCAATTATCGGCCTCTTTGCAGAGTGCACAGGGCGATGGTTGTGTATTCCAAATGTAATTGTAGTTCTCTGCAAATATGTGTTTATTAGGTACAGAGTTTTTAAAATTCTGACAGGCAAAAGTAAAAGAAAATGCAGTGCTTACAGGTGAGTGGGTGTGTTGTATTTGGAGGTAGTGAAGTTTTTTAGGAGATGTGAGGAAGAGCATTCAGGAGAGTGAAAAGAGGGTGCACAAGAAGAAAAGGATGTGGTGTAAGATATGCAAATGGATGTGATGTGGAGAGAAAAGGGGCACATAGATTGGATATAATAGGAGTGATTGGTATACTTTGATGACCAATTTTCCCCTCCACAGGACTCAGTAACTTTTGATAAATAGAATCACAATTTCAGATTTGAAATTCTTTCAATATTGTTTACAGCAAAATCATTATTGTTATTCATTTATCTTAAAGAGCCAACATCCATTGCCAAAGCCAACGTCCTTGCTGGTTTTAGGTGAAAGCCAATTGTTGGGTTATACAGCTGGATGCAATAACAGTAAGCTCGGACTAATCAAATACTGGTCGGGTGGGACATTATGGGAATTACAGAAACTTAGTATAAATGTTTAAGCCATGCCCTTAGAAAACATTCTCTATGCTGCTTTTTGAGACCCCCCACTTTTTTCATCCCACTTAAAGCTCTGAGAGGGGGAAATCGCATACCACATTCATCCAACTTGAAAACGGGTACATTTTCACCATTTTGATTTTTGCAAAGTTAAAACACCTTTTTATTTTTAGAGATATTGCCTCATGACTTTCCTGAAGTCAGAATTGTTCTATAAAAGGATCACAGAATATTATACAAGTTTAAAAACAGTTTGTTGTCTATTTGCATGAATTCTATTTACAAATAGGATCAAATAGGACCATAAATATGTGTGTTCCGTCACTCAGCCCTTGACTATTACATCAACAGCAAAATCATATTATCGTATTTACAGAAATAATAACAAAGCTGAAAAATACTGAACATTTCTAACTTTCTGACTGAACTGCCTGTGGTGCAGTTTTCTGAATTCGCTTTTGAAAATTAAAAGCATGGTTCTTTGCAGTGCTCTTGAAAAATACAACACAAAGTGAAATGATACATGACATATAACAAACCTTGATGTAAACTAGATACCACGTTACAAATTTGATGTGAGGTAACTCAAAATGCTTTTTTCTTGTGACAACGGGTGCTACCATTTCAATAGAATTGACGTATATTGTAAGTAAAGTAAGTAATTTAGTACAAAACCACAACATTGTTTGCAGCTCAGCAAGCGGGGAAAGACGGCTACTCTCTATTTACTTTCTCCTGTGAAAATTCTTTTGGAATAAATATAAAAATGTGTGGTTTAATTTTCCACTAACTCACAAAAGACACCACCAATTATAAATGATTTGTTAATACTTAAAGCCATTCCCTGAAGCAACGGAACAGTGTGGTGTAGATTTTCTGCAATGTATGTGTCAAATCCAAGTCATTATTGTATTAATAAATACACAACTAAATACAGTTTTCGTTTCAAGTGCCAACACTCATTACTTCTTCTAGAAGGAGTGGAGGTAGTAAAATATGCAGTATTATTTTTGCAGTTTTGTTACAACATTCCAACCAAATTCCTCTCCCAAATATTGCCTCATTCTATTTTTAAGCATACATTTGATTATTTCACACCAGCACCCTAGTTGTAAATGTGGCAAAAATAAACATGATGTACGTTAAGTGTGGGAAATGACACAAAGTTGTGGTAATCGAGTTACTAAAAGTGCAAAAAAATTACCTAAATGTGTTACATCAGAAAGTCCAGTGGTTAGAAAAACCTCATTCGTTAAAAACACATTATGGGGTCAGTGTGGGGACAGAAGATATTCACATAAGAATGCAAGTCTACAAAAGCAGAGAAAAACAACCATTTAGAAACAAAGTCAACCTAAGCTTGTACAGGGTGCCATTTGTGTGGCATTCGATGTTCCCCCCACGGTGCGGAAACGAATATGCGTGTATATAGTAGTTACTGAACCAAAGTTAATATCTGAACAACGTTCTATAGGACTGTTTTTTCACCCATAGAGTGTATTTTACACCAGATCTCTACAATAAACATGGAATGTCAAGTGCAATGTTATTTTTTTACTAGCTAAAAAAATATATGTTTATGGATTAAATTGTGTTTAGTTGGAGGATAGTGGGAATGAGGCACTTCCTTCTATATTTTGGATTTGTGGAATCCCTCCTGCAGGAAGATGTTCGTTTTCGCTCAAAAAGCTCTCCATGTTCATATCGCTAGTTGTCCGATCAGCTGTAGAATGATTTTCAGCCTTGTGGTCCCTTTGCCCATTGAAGCGGAGGTGGAGGTACATTTGCTCTTCAAAAAGATCTCCTGCAGGATCACTGTCAAGCAGCAAGTCTTTCTGAAGAGTCCTAGATGGTTGCAAAATGGAACTATGTCTGGTCTCTAACTCTGTCCAACCATTTCCACTGATTTCTATTTCGGGGCTCTCAAACCCTTTATTTTCCATCCATATTGCAGCTTGACTATTGCTCCGAGGTGCAGGAACCTCAACGTTTTGGTCAGGAATATTGTTATTTAATTCAGGCATTTCCTGACTATGTGCTTTTCTGCTGAAATCACGGATGCCAAAGTCTGCTGCATCCTCTGGCTGTCTTTCTTCTGCTGCCATTCCGCTTGATTCTTCACTGGACTCCACTGAAGTCATTTCCACCCAGGTCAATGGTATTGGCCAGGCTCCTGAGAACTCATCATGTCCAGCGGCAATGTTCCCCTCAGTTTTGTTTATCTCAAAAACATGGTTCAGCAGTGCAAACATTCTATCTACATCCTTCAAGTAATTAGTCCAGTCATCCATAGAAAGTCTATAGTTTTTTCTCTGTTGGTAGATGCGGTCATCTACACTGTACAAATCTTCCAGTCCTTGCCAGTCGATGTCCTCAGTAAAATTTGGCAGGTTAACCTTCCCATCCATCCCATAGTTGTCCTCTATTGCAAAGACAAAAAAAATAGACATTTCAATAAATACCTTGAAAACTAGCCACTAACAAGCTTAATTCAGGAGCCTATGCATTTTTGTGAATTCTCATACAAGGTCAATGCAGTCATGCAAACTCCTAAGCTTGATATTAAATTAATACAATTGCAAAAACCAATATGTCTCAAAAGGCCGAGCTATTGGCTTTATCGCTATTAGTTTCAGTTGGCGTTAATCAGTTCCAAAATGGGTGCCTGTGCAGGACGGTACATGCATGCGCATAGGAGGGCATTTTGAATTTACTGTTTCAAGATGGCCGATAGCCACAAAAAATAAAAATAGTGTCAAGAACCACCAAAAAGCAACAAGTGGCACAGTAGCACTTTAAAACTTCCAGGACCTCCCAAAAATAATTATGGAAAGATAAAAACAAGATACAATTTTTAAAAAACAATACCATAAAATGTGCAAGCAGGGGAGGGGGGGCAATATGGCAGGGAAAATTGGCCGAAACTGACAAAATTTCCCTCATGAAAACGTGTCATGTTACATGGGAACATAAAAAACAGTGAGAGGAATGGGGGAGCAATGTGAGAGGGAACAAGAAGATGGGGAAGCTAGCCAGAAAAAGATATGTGCATTTGTGGGCTTACTTAGAATCTAAAGCTTGTCCACCAAAAATAGCTGCGACTGGTATTGTGAAGACAGTGGAAGTTCAAATTCAGTTTGTGGTTGCATTGACATTTCAAGAAGTTGAAACATGTCACTGCAAACAGAGGTAGTACATCCATGGTAAAACATGGTAAAGCACAGAATCAAAATATAAACTTTCTATTGTGGACAGATGTTAAGACACAGTGGTCTCACAGGATTCATCATTGCCCTATAAGCACCATCCAGGTAATGCTTGAGAGGGTAGTGCATTAAAGCGCACCAGAATCCCTGGCTTGGTTTGGTAAGTAAGTTTGCACTTAGCAAGAGGCTTCAGTGTGTCTAAAACTGGGCCCTATGTTCAGGTAACCCTGCAAAAATGTTTCAGTTCCAAATCAAGCATTCAGGAAGTGCTCGAATCTGAAACTGCATGAACATACCATACAATGAATTCACTACTTTGGCTTACACTTCACCAAATGAATCAGTTCAGTTCAACGTCAAGGTATAATGCCCAAGACCTTCTATAAATGAGGCCCACTCTACCACAAAAGTCAACTTTCTACTAGATATGCTTAGGTATCCTGGCATCTATACATAATGGCAAAGCAAGTCAAAGCAAAAGAGTCACAGATGAAGAACCGTCATTGTTGTGAGATTTCACGTACCTGATGGACCCAAACTAGAGATGCCCAGCAATGTACCTTAAATTCGGTAACGGTCTCAAGAAATCTCTCTGGCACTTTAATGGCAAGGTCAGAATGGGATTCATCTCAAGCTTCAAAGTTTGGGCACTTTCACAGACGAGGTGCTATTTCTAAATCCTCTGCAACTCTAACACTACCCACTCTAACCAGGATGTCAGCCCCATACTAGATTCATGGACACTTTGGTTGAACAGCTGAGCACAATAAAGGCTAGAGGAGCAACTACTGAGTTCACAACACCTACATGAAGGAATATGAGATCAAGCAACTTTGATCATTCATGCAGAAACCTGAAGAAACTGTAAAGCGAGATATATATATACAAAAACTATACACTACACAAAAACTCTTTTTCAGGCAATCCCCTTCTATTCACACTTTGTCCATTGTGAAAGTGTGCAATAATTCCATTTTAGCAAGATAAAACAGAGAAACAACATACTCTTATTATGTAGGTCTGCAGCCACTGATCAAACTTCTACAGGCTTGTAGAGCGAGTTAAATGCACTGCTAGAGGGGGAAGCAAAAGCAAATAAATAAACAACACTATTTAATCTGTAGTGATTGTGGATCATCCTTCAATTGTAATTTGATAGGGTAGTGTGG
This sequence comes from Lissotriton helveticus, assembly GCF_964261635.1. NCBI lineage: Eukaryota > Metazoa > Chordata > Amphibia > Caudata > Salamandridae > Lissotriton > Lissotriton helveticus. The sequence continues at coordinate 569,624,131 of NC_136063.1, forward strand.
TAAAAGAAAATGTGCCTGGTCAGATTATGGATTGTGTGGACTTTCTTGTGGCTTAACCGCATCTTTGTTGAGGTTTCTTACAATTGAGTGCCATGCGAGTGGCATTGGCTTGTACTTCTGGTCAGATACTGGACACTCTCATCCATGCGTCTCAAATCAGTACCATGCCTCTTGTGACTCACCTTGTGCAGCCTCCAGTGATCTGCATCTACAGTTGTTTGCAGCCACATTCCCTTATTTTTCAAACTACTTCTTGTTTGTCATCTGGGAACGTCTTCAAATGTATTCTATCTTATCAAAATAACGTCTATAATCTGGAGTCAATAAGGTAATTGCATTTACAATCTTTAGTGAAAGGGAGTCTCCTTTTCAAATGTTCCTCCTCAAGAGTTTCCATTTGTTTACTTTGTCCATGTGGTGGTACCCCTTTAATAGGGATAAGGTGGTGGACCTTCCAAGGGCTGCAGTTACAAAGTCTGCAGCTAGTTGCCTTTGCTAGCTTCGAACCTAATTTCTGACCCACTTGCCAATACATCCTCATGGACATTGTGGGCGCATCACACGCCCATAATCAACCTCTGCCAACATTCAGAGGAAGGGGGTGTTCTTCCACCATAGATTTTGTCTTCGTTTCTCCCCCCCCCCCCTTGCAGATCATTTAATGGAAGCAGAAGCTATCGCCATGAGCCAAGGGGACCATAATCCAATTAAAACAGTGTTGAGATTGACCCCCGGCCCATGTTTACTACTGAATGTGGGTCCAGGAATTTAACACCCTCCACCGACAATTTAAGACTGATATGGAGGGGTATTGATAATAATGAACTGTTCCAGAAACTGGTAAAGGCCAATATGCACCTTATAAACTCATGTTTATCAGCCCAAGATCCTTGCCCTGTGGCAGTCCATGACTTTAATAAACTCTGATTAGCAACTAAAACCTCTTGTCAAAACCTATCTCTCTCGTGAAACAGGATCCTAGATGGTTCAATCACAAGCGCTCTGTGGCAAATAGACAACTGCGTTGTGCCCGATCATCTAACCCAAGGTGTAACCTAGAAGTGAAATTGGTCAGGTAGAGGTACAAAACTGTGATTTCTAATCAGAACGAGGAAATCTTAAAAGACCGCGGGGAAGCATTATCCAAAGCGCCTGCATAACAAAGGGCAACGCATTCTGGAAAGCTGTGAGGGATTTGCGATCCATGGGGCAGCTACTAACTCCTATTAGCTGCACCATTGTGAGTGAATCATGGGAAAAGCACTTCACAAAGATCTATGCTGCCCCCTCACAAGAGGCAGACTATTTTGAGCCTGGGCCATTAACTAGAATACATATAACCCTCTCTGAGGTGGAAGAAGCCATCCAACTAAGTGTGGGCAATAAAGCCCCTGGCCCAGATGGGTTACCCATTAACTTTATTAAATGCATACCAGACTTTTGGGCGCCCCTTCTTTTAAATGGTTTTAATAATTTAACACACGCTCCATTAGCCAGCACCTGGTCTTTGAGTATTATTGTCCCGATTTTTAAAAAGGGGGACCATTCCCAACCCAACTGTTATAGGCCTATCTCCTTAATTGATAATAGGAAAGCGGTATTTTAGAGCCTTGTCAACTGGGTTTTCGAAGTAAGGTTGGCACCAACGAACAATGCCTTAATTTTAATTTAATTATGGGCAAATACACCATTGTGCGGGCCTCGCCAATCGATTTGACCTCTGCTTCTGACCTTGTCAATAGGTCAAAGCTGTGGTCTATCCTCTTGGCCAAAGCATTGGATGAGTCCTTGGTGCATTTCTTGGCGCACCTTCATAAAGATCTTAAGGCCAGGGTTAGGATCAGTTGGGGGGGTGAGATTACAGAAGCTATTAAGGTAGATAGGGGGGTAGACAGGGTTGTGTTCTAGCCCCCCTCTTCTTCATTATCTACATTAATGGACTGCATAAAACATTAAAATCAATGACTCATGACGTCCCCAAATTCAATGGAAAAACACTTCCTGTACTACTCTATGAGGACGATGTGGTCCTTATGGGCCGCACTCCGAATTCCTTACGCATCCTAGTGCAGGATTTTGTCAAGACCAGATCAAGTCCCTCTAGTCCTTGGTATGACGAATCCCTCAAAACGCTCAAATCTTCCTGCAAAAAAGCGGAACGTGCATGGCGTAAAACTTATGATGCCGACCTCAAGTCTGCCTATAGGGCCTGCACCAGAGTCTACCATCGGGCTATATGTTCAGCTAGGGCTGCTTTCTATTCTCAGGAGATAAAGAACAGCACCAATCCCACCAAGGTTATCTTCAGGGTATGCAAAGACCTCACAAGTAAAAAGACCGATACTACTACTCTTGAAGCCTCGCTGGCTCACTGTGAGGATCTGGCCTCGTTTTTTGTTGAAAAGGTGGAGGCCATATATAGGTCATTCTCTCAGTCCCCCATCAGGGAGAATATTACTGCACCTATGGTCTCTAAACCACTGTTAATCATCCCCAGTCCTACTCTGGAGGAGTTCAAAGCCTTGACGACAAAAGTCAAATCTGGTTCCCCGGATGATCCCATGAGACCTATTCAATTCCGGGAACTCGCCCAGTGTTGCTACCCTGCCATGCACAGTTTGATTGATCTGTCCTTTAACACCGGCAGTGTTCCCATGGCATGGAAGCAGGCGACTATCATTCCTATTCTCAAAAAGCCTGCCCTGGACCCTACCAAATCCGAACATTATCGGCCTATCTCCCTCCTCCCTTGGCTAGCTAAATTAGCAGAATCACATGCTAATCATATCTTATCATCTCATCTGCAGGAAGCTAATATACTGGACAATTCCCAGAATGGGTTTCGTGCGGGCCACAGTACCGAGACTGCGCTCTTGGTTGTGGTGGAACATATCAGGAAGATGTTGGACCTGGGTCAGACGGCGGCACTGATCCTATTGGATCTTAGTGCCGCCTTTGATACGGTTTCCCACCAGATCCTTTTGCGACGTCTCGCGGAGGCCGGAGTTGGTGAGATAGCACTTGAGTGGTTTCGATCCTTTCTCACGGATCGAACCTTCAAAGTATCTACACCTCCCTTTTTCTCTGCTCCTCGCCCCATTCTTCAGGGTGTCCCGCAGGGATCGGCCCTTAGCCCTACCCTTTTTAATTTGTATGTTCAGCCGCTGGCGGAGGTAGCCCATAGTTTTGGTCTCACCATGGTGTCATACGCCGATGACACGCAGCTGGCGGTGGCACTTAATGGTGATTCCAACACGGATGCCCCTACCTTTCAGTCAGCTCTCAAAGCTGTGGCAGGCTGGATGGCGAATAATCGACTCCAACTTAATGCCTCTAAGACCGAGGTTATTATTTTTGGTAGGGAAAGTGGGCTCTGGGGAGATCAATGGTGGCCATCTGAATTGGGCCCTGTTCCCACCCCTGTTGCCGAAGTCAGAAATCTTGGGGTGTGGCTCGATGACAAACTCTCTTTCACCTCCCACACTAAACGTGTAGCTGGTACATGTTTTGGTGCCCTGCAGTGTCTCCGACCCATTTTTAAGTTTTTTGATGCGGACACCAGACAGATCATGGTCCAAGCTCTGGTTCTTACCCGATTGGACTATGCCAGCTCTCTGTTTTTGGGTATGAATCAGGCAGAACTAATTCGCCTTCAGAGGGTGCAAAATGCGGCGGCCCGGATGCTGGTCGGCCTTCCGAAGTTTGTCTCTGCCCGCCGAACTATCCAAGATCTTCACTGGTTGCCTGTAGGGCAAAGAATTAAGTTCAAAGCTCTTTGCTTAACTTTTAAAATTCTTAAATTAGCCTCCCCTCCTATCCTTTCGCAGACAATCCTTCACTATGTCCCTTCCAGAGCCCTTCGATCCTCAGGGTTAAATCTTGCCATCGTGCCACGCTTTGAAAGAGCTAGAATGGGTGGACGTTCTTTTTCAGTGCTGGCGGCCGCTCTCTGGAACTCTCTGCCTGCCCGTCTCCGTTCCATCCCTGATTTGCTCCTTTTTAGGAAGGCCCTAAAAACCTTCCTATTTTCTATAGTTTAGTCTCATGCGTTTTTTGGTTATTTCTGTTGTGTTGTGTTTTATCATCTCCTAAAGCGCCGGGACGCCACTTGGCTGCGGCATCTGCGCGCTATATAAAATAAAATAACATAACATAACATAACTTAACCACATGGACAGTTTAGACTTAAGCACCAACTTTAAAAAGTCTTTCATAATGTTGTGTGGTCCTAGGAAACGCAAACATAGTTTTATATCTGTGGATAATTAGAAACTGACGAGCACAAGCACTTTTCCTTATCTTGGGGTGGTCTTTGCTGCGAACGGCTCCCGGACTGAGCACATGGTTCACTCCAGGAGCAAGTTTTCAAAGGCCACCAACTTGATTCTTAGCCTTCCACGTCCAAAGAAAACAGGTGCCATTTTAGCTATCTTAAACATTTTTAAGTCACAATGTGTTCCAATTGCCACGTACGGAGCTGAGGTTTGGGGCATTGGCAAGAGTTTCTGTATCCAACAGGAAGAGAACAGATTTTGCAAGAAGCTATTAGGCGTCCCAATCTCCACATATCAATACATCTGTCATAGGGAACTCAACCTAAATTTTATAGAAGATTTTATTAGGGCGCGCCCCGCCCTCTTTTGGTTATCTGTTTGGAAAAACCCTGCAGCATTTTTAACGAGAGAGATCATCCGCGATTATATTGGTTGTGAGAAAGGGAAGGACATCCCATGGCTGTCAGGAGTGTATCGAAGCTTATGTAGTATTAACAAAGAAAGTATTTTCTGAAATCCAAGTACAGCAGAGACATTGGATGAAAATGAGCTTAAGAGTGCACTTTACACGTTATATAGAATGGAAAGGATTGAAAAGGAATCCAAAAAATCCCTTGTATTTAGCTAAATGTCCATTGAACAGCCTGTGCATCCGCTGGCCAACTATCTTACCTTGTCTACAAGCCATTGAGAGAGGAGCCTTCTATTTCGCTTCAGGGAAGGCACTAAGTTTTCCCCTCAGCCACCACTCTAATTTTGACCACTTACCCTGCCAGTGTGATGGTCAGAGCGGATAATCTATTTTACACTTTCTGTTTTTCTGTAAATATTACCTAAAGTACACCAAGTGGCTATAAACCCCGTTTTAATAAAAGTGTATGCCCATCAGTCTGGAAAACGCTTACCCTGGCTGACGAAGAGCTGGTTTCTCACACAATCACTTTTATGAGAATTGCTGTTCGAGCACGTCAGATGATTTTATTATGACTCTCTTACTGTACATTTTTAAACTTGTTACTGTGCTTTTATGGATACGATGCTATCCGAATAAAGTGTCTTTGAACCTTGAACCTACATTCTCTATGTTTTTCAAGAATTATTAAAACCACATTTGCAGCTGCATGGAAAATATGTGTTAGGCTTTACTGCAGACTCCTGCCTCATTGTACAGAGCCATGCACTGCCTGAATTAATTTGATGGCAATGAACTCTAAACCTGCAGCCAAATCCAGGTCAGGATAACATGCACATGTTCAAATAATTATTTGCATTTTTTTAGTAGTTGGTCTGGTCATACTTTAAATGGCAGGATTATCCACTACAGCATGGGAATGTGTAAGAGAATAATGCGGCAAAATGTTAAATAATTCTTTATAAATCTGACAGTGAATAAAGGACAAAGTATATGGTTTATAATTGTTCAAGACAAGTTTTTATTAATACATTCTTTGAATGACTTTCTAGCATCAATACGCATTTTACATAAAATTAACATGGCACATTAGTTTGCTTTATTCACTTTCAAATTTATTTTTGGTATAAGACGTATTATGGAGTAATGATTAATAAAATAGGGTGTGAAGTCTTGGATCTTCAAACAAAAGAACCTGTTACTTACCTTTGGTAACAGTTTTATTTATGTATACACAATTTTCACTCAGGTGCCTCACCTTAAGAATTCTCTTCGAGCTTCACACTGGTCTGGAAAATGTTTCCCAAGTGATGGCTCTTCAGTGTCACCAGGTGGTGGGCTGAGGCTCCACCTTCAACTCCACTGCTGGACAGGACAAGACTGCAGTATATTAGGCATAAACTGGTGCACTGGTGTCAGTCCCTGGACCTTCTCCACTCACTAGTGAAGCATGTGGAGAGGAACCAAGAGAGCAACAAAGACAATTACAACACATAACATGTATGCATATCTTGGGATCTTATTACTAATCCACCAAAGACTCATGGAAGAGGGCAGGCAGTGAGCAATCTGCAGAAAAAGTATGTATTCGCCAGAAATATTATTACAGATGGTAAGTAATGAAATGGTTACTTACAAGCAGGAGTAGTTTTGCAGCTTGAAGAATTTTCTGTATTCACATACTGTGCCTTACTCCGCCATCTAGTGGTTGGGTCGGTAATTGTCCTTGTTTTTTTGTTGTTGAGGGTATTGTCGCCCACCATTTGGTGGCAAGTCCATTCCTTGTGTGATGTAAGACAGCGTCCCGGACGTTCCTGTGTGTGGTAGCCATCTTCAGATTTTTTTTTATCCTTTTCAAATATTGTTCTCTATTCCCACCTGTTTGCTTCATCTCCCATTTCTGAGAAGAACGGTGGGTAGCATATGAATCATGAAAATTCTTACAGCTGCAAAACTATTCCTACTGGTAAGTAACCATTTCGTTTTCCATTATGAATCCTTTTCTGGATTCCCATGCTGTGCATTAGATTATGTAGCAGTATCCTGTCCCCTGGGTTGATTGGGTTGAAATGTGGATGGGTTGGCAAACAGATGTTTTAGTACTTTCTGTACCACCTCTACCTCCCTGTTTATTTGGATTTTTGTGAAGGTGTGTGGCGATGACCAGGTAGCTGCCATCCAAATTTCGTCGATGGATACATCTGCTAAGAATGCAAGGATTGCACCCTTTTTCCTGGTTGAGTGTGCTCTAGGACGCAATGGCTTTCCTGCTCTTGAGTAGCAGGTTTTGATAGTCTCCACTAACCATTGTGCGAGTGTTCCCTTGGTCACTGGTGATCCCTTGCTTGCCCTAGCAAAGTAGATGAATAAGAAGTTTCCTTTGTGAAAACCTTTGTTCTTGCAGATAGTACATTAATGCCCTTCAAACATCCAGTGTGTGCAGGCTCTTTCTTTTAGTGTCTTTGGTTTTTTAAAGAAAGCTGGCAGTTGTATGCTTTGGTTGACGTGGAATAGTGATACCACCTTTGATAAGAACTGTGGGTTTGTTCTGAAGACAACTTTGTCATTATAGATTTGCAGGTATGGTTCTTGTAGCTCGCTGACTCTGCATAGTGATGTGATCATGTTATACGATTTGTAGAGCGCATGGCTGTCCCAACAAAGTGGTGTCCCAGCGCTATAAGTCAGAGTGAAGGTGGAAATGAGGATACTGCTACTGAAACAGCCAGGTCTTCACTGCTTTTCTAAATGCCAGAAGTTATGGGATGTTCCTAATGGAGAGAGGCAGTGAGTTCCAGAGAGTTGTAGTGAGAACTTTAAATGAACGGCCTCCGACTCTGGCTCTACGGAAATGTGGCAACCGCATCAAGTGGAGATCCGCAGCTCGCAGGCCATGGGTAGGGATATTTTTGTGACCTAGGTCGCCAGTAACAATATGTGACACGGAGTGCTTTGAGCCGGAATTTTTGCTCAAGGGCAACCAATGGAGGTGACGCAGCGTACCAGAGACCGAGCTGTACTGACGCTGTAAAGTAAGGTACATGCTGCAGCATTCATGGTGTGCGGAGCCTATTGCTCACATATTTACTAGCCCCAAGCAGTCGACTGTTGCAGTAGTCCAACCTAGCCAGAATTGTGGCTTGAACTACCAGCTGATGAGTATGAGTGTCAAACAGACCCAGAATGGGTTTGAGGTCGCTCAGAATACCGAAACAAGTCCCTGCCACAGACTTGGCGTGATTCTCATAAAAGAGGGTGTAGTCCAATCGAATTCCAAGGTTTTTTAGTGTGACTTTAGGCACGGGAGGAGAGCCCAGCAAAGATGGGGAACTCGGCCTAGTAAGAGGATCTCTGTTTTAGACAAGTTTAGCTGAAGGCAGTTCGCCTCCATCCAGCCCGCTATGGTTAATAGATCTTCCTGGAATTTAGCCACGTCCTGGCTGGAGTCCTTGGTGCAAGAAAGAACCAATTGCTTATCATCCACATATGATACCAAAGATATTGAATATGCTACTTACCAGTATGCATCTGTTCTTGGCATGTAGGGCTGCTAACATTCATATCTTTTGCATTAGATCGCCACCTAGTGTTGGGTCCGGATGATCGCACATTGTTGTCCTGGAAGAGTCTTCGAAGTATCCTGAGATAGGTGGCTCCTCCCCTGGACTACAGTGCGCATGGGCATCGGCTCCATCCCCAGATTGTTTTTAGCCATTGTGGCAGAGATGGAGTGTAAAGTGTAAAGGATGTCCATGCTAATGATTGAATGCAAGAGTATGTCTGCAGCTGCGACAGGCACCGGGGAGGAGGGTGGGCGATATGAATGTTAGCAGCCCTACATGCCAAGAACAGATGCATACTGGTAAGTAGCATATTCAGTTCGAGGCATGTGGGCTGCTAAATTCATATCTTTTGCATAGAATATATAGCAGTCCCTCCATTAGCGGCGGTTGCCCGTGCCAGCTGCAGAAACCTGAAAAAGTGTCTTGAGAACAGCCTGCCCAACAGCTGCTTGCTGTTTGGAATGCACATCAACACAGTAGTGTTTTGTAAAGGTATGTGGTGTAACCCATGTGGCTGCTCTACAAATGTCCTCTAAAGGAATGTTCCCCAGGAAAGCCATGGATGCCCCCAATTTGCGTGTGGAGTGCGCCCTTGGGGGTATTGTTAAGGTGCGTTTAGCCTTTTGATAGCAGATCTGGATGCACTTAACAATCCATCTGGCTATTCCTGCTTTGGAAATAGGGTTGCCCTTGTGCTGTGGCGAGAAGGCAACAAAAAGTTGTTTTGTTTTCCTAAAGTGTTGTGTCCTGTCAATATAGTACATCAACGCCCTCCTAACGTCCAAAGTATGGAGCATTCTTTCCGCCACCGTTTGTGGGTTTTGGAAGAATGCAGGCAAGTCAATAGTTTGGTTGAGATGAAACTGTGACACCACCTTCGGAAGGAATTTGGGGTTAGTACGTAGTACCACCCTATTTGGATGAATTTGTATGAATGGCTCTTGGATTGTGAGCGCTTGCAGCTCACTGACACGTCTCAGTGAAGTGATAGCAATAAGGAAAGCCACTTTCCATGTTAGGAACTGGAGTTCACACGAGTGTAGTGGCTCAAAAGGTGGTCCCATCAGCCTGGTGAGGACCACATTGAGATTCCACACCGGAGCTGGCGGTGTTCTTGGGGGAATGACTCGTTTCAGACCTTCAAGGAAGGCCTTAATGGCAGGCACTCTGAAAGACAGAGAGATGCTGCCTGTTCTGAAGATAAGCTGCTATGGCGGATAGATGTATCCGAATGGAAGTGTACGCTAGATTGCACTTGTAAAGATGTAACAGATAGCAAATGATGTTAGGGATAGATGCATCTAGCGGGTTTATGTTATTGGCTGTACAGTGAAGGACGAAACGCTTCCATTTTGCAGCATAGCATGCTCTGGTAGTCGGCTTTCTTGCCTCCTTGATGATGTCCATGCATTCTGGAGGTAGGTGAAGGTAGCCAAACTCTAGGACTTCAGGAGCCAGATCGCCAGGTTGAGCTGTTGCGGATCTGGATGCTGAAATCTCCATGGTTATGCGTCAAAAGCCTGGGCGTTAGGTGCAGCCTTTGATGCGGCACCACCGAGAGCTCCAGAAACGTGGTGTACCATGCTTGGCGTGCCCACGTCGGAGCAACTAGGATGAGTGTCATCGAGTGCTGCCTTAGTTTTCTTGCCACCAGCGGTATCAGAGGTGCTGGTGGAAAAGCGTACGCAAATTTGCCTGACCAGTTCATCCATATCGCATTCCCCTGCGACTGTGGGTGAGGGAACCTGGCGGCAAAGTGTTGGCATTTTGCGTTTTCGTTTGTGGCAAACAGGTCTATCTCCGGATGACCCCACTGCTGGAAGTACGGGAGGAGTACTGATGGATGTAACTCCCACTTGTGCATTTGATGGCTGTATCTGCTGAGCAGATCCGCCATCTGATTGTCCTTGCCCGGGAGGTGTTCTGCCATGAGGAAAATGTTCCTCTGAATGGCCCACTTCCACATGCTCTGAGCCAGATGAGACAGCTGCGGCGAGTGGGTGCCTCCCTGCTTTTGAATGTAGTACATCGCTGTCATGTTGTCCGTCCGGACTAACACTACCTTGTTGCACAGATGTACATTGAAGGACTTGAGCGCCATGAAGATTGCCATCAGTTCCAGATAGTTGATGTGCATCTTCTGTTGCTGCGTCGTCCATAGTCCCTGCACAGTGTAAGTGAGCAGATGAGCTCCCCATCCCTGGAGAGATGCGTCCGTTGTCAGGGTAATCTGTGGCACTGGCTCTTGGAACAGTCGGCCCTTGCAAAGGTTGTGTGGATTCCACCAATGCAGAGAGTTGTACGCCCGACTGGTAACCAACACTAGGTCTGTCAATTGTCCCTGAGCCTGTGTCCACTGATTTGCTAAGCACTCCTGGAGCGGACGCATATGTAACCTTGCGTGAGGGACTATGAAGATGCAGGAGGCCATCATGCCAATCAACTGCATGAATACTCTCGCTGGAAGCGAGTGTTGTGGTCTGAACTTTTGGATTAGAGACTGCATGCTGTCTATCCTGACCTTGTTTGGCTGAGCCATTGCTGTCAGGGTATTTATCGTCGCGCCCAGAAACTGCCGCACATGTGCTGGTTGAAGGTGCGACTTTGGGTAGTTCAGCGAGAAGCCCAGATTGTGAAGGAGGTGAATGGTAGTCGACATGTCCGCGGCGCACTGTTGTTCCGACTTGGCTTGAACGAGCCAGTCGTCTAGGTAGGGGTAGACATGGATGTTCTGCCTCCTGAGGTGCGCCGCTACCGTCGCCAGACACTTGGTAAACACTCTTGGGGCGGTGGTCACTCCGAAGGGTAGGACTTTGAACTGATAATGCCTGCCTTGGATAGTGAACCTGAGATATTTTCTGTGGGACGGGTGTAGTGGTATGTGGAAATAAGCATCCTTGAGGTCTAAGGTTGCTAAGAAGTCCCCTTGGTTCAGTAAGGGAAGAATCTGTTGCAGTGTAAGCATATGGAAATGTTCTGATAGTATACACAGGTTGAGGGGACGCAGATCTAGAATGGGTCTGAGAGATCCGTCCTTCTTTGGAATAAGGAAGTACAGGGAATAGACCCTGTGCCTTCCTCCTCCACTGGCACGAGCTTGATTGCGCCTTTTTGCAGCATCACCACTACTTCTTGCTGCAATAAGTGCAAGTGCTCTGCGGACATAGGCCGTTGCCTTGGTGGAATGTTGGGTGGAGTGGACTTTAACTCTAGACAATAACCGTACTGGACAAGTTGTCGTACCCACCTGTCTGTGGTGATGTTTGTCCAGACTGGCAGGAACTGCTGGAGTCTCCCCCCGACAGGTGTTAAATGGTCGGGGGGCAGTGACAGAGAGTCACTGTTTGTTTGGGGCAGAGGAACGGGAGTTGTTGTTTCCTCTGCCACGTCCTCTGGTGCTGTTTCCTCGATAACCCCCTTTTTTCTGCTTGGGGTACGAGGACTGTGCTCCACCTCTAGTGAACTGTGATTGTTGACCCATCTGTCCTCGGGTGACTCCACGTGCACCTGAGCGACGAAAAGTGTTGCCCCGGAATTGTTGTGACTGAAGGGCCCCCATAGACTTAGCTGTTTCGTTGTCTTTCTTAATCTTTTCGAGGGTGGTGTCAACATCAGGGCCAAACAGTCTATCAGGATTGACGGGCTGATTGAGTATGGTCGTTTGAATGTCTGGTTTAAACCCTGATATGCGTAGCCACGCTTGTCGTCTCAGCATGACGCTAGTGTTAATAGCCCTAGCTGCTGTGTCTGCGGCATCAAGTGCACACTTTATGGCTGCATTGGAGATGAGTTTTCCCTCCTCTATAAGCAGTTTGGTACCCTCTTGAAACTGCGAAGGCAGGTGTTGTAAAAGTTGCTCTAGGGTGTCGTAATGCGCCCTATCATAACGTGCCAATAGCGCCTGTGTGTTCGCAATACGCCAGAAATTGGCAGCCTGCGCAGCTACTCTTTTGCCCCCTGCCTCAAGCACTTTAGACTCCTTGTCTGGGGGAGGAGCTTCACCCGTTGTCTGGGAGTTTGCCCTTTTGCGGGCATTTGCGACCACAAGAGAGTCTAGTGGCAACTGTCCCCGAATGTATGCAGGGTCTGCAGGTGCTGGTCTGTATTTCTTCTCGATGCGTGGATTGACCACCCTCGCCCTGGTAGGCTCTTTAAAGATTTCCGCAGCATGCTTAAGGACACCTTTGAGCATAGGAAGTGTCTTGACTGTCCTTTCAGAGACTGAAAAAGTGTCAAACAGAAAATCTTCCTCCACTGGGTCAGCATGCATGTCCACATCATGATTAGCAGCTGCCCGTTCAATGAGTGCATGAAATCCTGAAGAGTCTTCTGTTGGGGATGCACGTGCACTGAAAGGCTGTGGGTCTTGCCCCACATTTTGGATTCCCTGGTCACCTATGTCGTCATAGGAATCCTGTTGTGCATCGGGCTCATTGATGGGGAAAGTGTACTGGTCATCTTGTCCATATTCCTCTCCCTCAGAGTGGTCAGGGGAAGGTGTTGGACTCCTTCTAGGAGGAGGTTGAATAGGTTCAAGCAGGGCTGGAGTGTCCTGTGCAGGCCTTTTCTTTTTAAGAGGGATAACATAGGAGTCCACTGGTTGGGAAGTGATCTTCCTCTTGTAAAGGGTCAACTTGCCCGTGTCCGCGTCGATAAAACGTTCAGAATCGTCTCCTGAGTCGAGTTGTCGACCCAATACTCCAGCAGGCGTGGACGAGTCCGATGTCTTTGGCGCCGTCTTTGGCGCAAAGGCCTTTGGTGCCTCCTTTGGCGGCAGAATGAAGAGAAGTTTGCCAGCAGGCTTTGCCGGCATGTCCATCGTCTTCTGGTGCGACGGCGCCGGAGCCGACGTCGCAGAGGCCTTATCCCGTATTCTTTGAAGTGAAGTGGCGATGAGGGATGCGTCACTCACAGCGGCACTTGGCGCCGACGAGGAGGCCTTCACCATGCCTTCGGTTCCGACGTCCTGTGGGCCCTTCGGAACCTTAGACGTCGATGCTGCAGCTGTAGACACAGAGTCCTTGGACCGATGTGTTGAGCCTCCGCCCTTCGATCCGTGTGATCTTGCAGACTCCGTCTCAACCACGCGTCCGACTAACGACGTCCCAGTCGGTACCGGAGTCTTGTCGCTGACTTTGGCGGACTTTGACGGCGTCGTCCCGGTCGACCCGTGCCGGACGACCTTCTTAGAGGATGCCTCCTCCGCTGACGACTTTGGCACTGTCGAATCGACAGTTTTCTTCGACTTCTGTGGACCGGAGGCCGACGGAGTCGATGAGGTAGCAGGCTTTGGTGTTTTTGGTTGAACGACCGCCATCTTAGGTGCACTCGAATCCGTTAGTTTCGGTTTCGTTTTCGGGTCGGCCATTTTAGGAGCAGTCGATACCGATGGTTTCAGTTTCGGTTTCGATACGGGCTGCGTAGAGAGTATGTCCGTGGCCGGGCCTGAAGGCGGGGCCGTGGCTTGCGGTACAGGGTCTTGGGTAAGGCCGAGTGGCGATCCCGTGACCCGAGCCTGATCCGCGTAACTTTCGGGGCATAGCTCATCCCCTGAGCTATCTTCCGCGGCCCCATAAACTTCTTCGACGTCCCCTACCTCGTCGACGTATTCAAGGCCTTGATCCACGACCCCGTAGTCGTCTTCCGGATCTGCCTCGACCTCCGTCGCGGGCGGTGAGATTTCAAGATGATGGCTTAGGCCCTCTTCTTCCTGGTCGCCGAAGATGTTATCTGGAGCCGGGGCCGCTTGTCTGGCCTCAAGGCGCACCGCGCGCCGAAGCTTGAGCGTCTTCTTCGACCTGAATCTGGAGCAGGTCATGCAGCTGTCCTCGTTATGGTCTGGCGAGAGGCATTTGTTACAGACCCGGTGCACGTCGATATGTGGGTATTTGGACCCACAGACGGGACAGTATTTAAACGGGCTCCGCTCCATGTTGAAAAGGTGTGGTCGTGTTGCGATGAGAAGGCCTCGATGTCCGAAGAGTGATACGACTCCGCAGACTCCGACTCAAAGAGACGGAAGAACTCGAGACCGTACGCAAACAATACCGACGTAATGAAACGAAGGCCTTTTGGCCTTAAAGAAGCTAGTTTTCTCGGTTCCGACAGAGACGTCGAGACCGCATCCGAACCCAATGGTGTAAAAAAACAATCTGGGGATGGAGCCGATGCCCATGCGCACTGTAGTCCAGGGGAGGAGCCACCTATCTCAGGATACTTCGAAGACTCTTCCAGGACAACAATGTGCGATCATCCGGACCCAACACTAGGCGGCGATCTAATGCAAAAGATATGAATTTAGCAGCCCACATGCCTCGAACATTACAGGTTTTGGTCAACAGGGCCAGCGGACAAACGTAAATGTTGAAAAGGGTCGGGCTAAGTGCCGACCCTTGGGGAACACCACAACACAGGGGATGTGTCTGTGAGTGGAAGGGAGGAGATATGACCTGGAAAGATCGGCCACGCAGGAAGAAAGCAAACCAATCAAGAGCTCTACCCTTGACACCGACCTAATGCAGCCTGTTGATCAAGATACTATGCGAGACCGTGTCAAAGGCAGCGCTGAGATCAAGCAGAATAAGCACTGTCATACTGCCCCCATCCATGGAGGCCCTTAGATGCTCTGTTACAGTGAATAAGGCTGGCTCTGTGCTGTGCTTAAGACGGAACCCATTTTGATACGGATCCAGTAGGGAGTGAGACTACAAAAACTGCGTCAAAATGCCATTTACATAGGACTCGGTTACTTTGGCTAAAAACGGCAATAGGGAGATCGGCGATAATTCTCCGGCCTGGAAGCATCTAATAAAGGTTTCTTCAAGAGAGGGATAACTTTGGCATGTTTCCAAGTTTTCGGATCCTCTGAGTTGGAAAGACAGAGGTTAATAAGATCCAGACAGCTGGGAAGGAGGCAGACCTGATGTTTAACAAACAATTCAGGTTTGAGGGAGTCGTCATGGAAACCTGATTAATTTCTTAGTGACAAGAGCCGTAAGGCCATCTGTAGTGATAGGAGGAAAGGCATACATAAAGTGGGTCCCATTATCAGTAGCATCACTCCCCAACACAACAGTGGCTTCACTCTTCACGTGGAGGCTGTCATAAATGCCCACCATTTTATTGATGAAGTAAGTGGCCAACAGCTCACACTGGTCATTAAAGGTGATGGAACTATCAGCATTCCCTGGTGACTTCGTCATATTCTTTACTAGGAGAAAATAGTTTGAGGGGTTATTGCTTGTGTTAATCTTATTAGCAAAAAAATGCTGCACAAATCAGTTTGTAATAGATTTTCCTAGCGGTCACATATTCAGCTTTAGCCGTGGGATTGTAGGAGCATCTCTAACAGAGCTCAAGGGCTTTACAATCTTTCCTGGCCGTGACAAGTGACTCATCAAACCATTCATGAGATCGGGCTGTCTTGGGATTGATCCATTAGGCTGGAGTGCACTGATCTAGTGCCTGGTTAATCCACTTTCCGAAGCTACTGCTAGCCATCTCGAAATCTGATAACAGGGTGGGCGGAGTAGTGGCCAGGATGTTTCGGAAGGTAGAATGATCTAGTTTCTGATAGGGACGTTTATATATGGCATTACGCTGGCCCTGCAATTTGGGGCCAGAGTGGTCCACTGAGATTCAAATTAAATAATGGTTGCTCCTTGTCATCGGTATGAATGTTGTTTTCAGGCTTCGAAACGATAGATCTGCTTTGTGCATAGGTTCAAAAAGCTCTGTTACCAACGACGTTACTACCGTGTTTAAGCTCCACATGGGGGCTGGTACCGCTCTTAGTGGGGCCATCCTTTTTTAACTTTCCAGGAATCTTTTAAATACTAGAAGTGTGAAGAGGCTGTTTCCTGATGTACCTCTGGTGTATCCTACTATTGCTGCTAGGTGAAGCATTAGCAATGCGTGGGTCAGGCCACTGTCCACCAGGTGAGTAGGGTATGTTAGTACCGTCTCTTGGTCTGTTCTTGTTTCCATCCTTCTGTTACCTGTGCACCAGTGGATGTATCTGTTCCAGTTTTCCATTTAGCATTATCTTGTGATTGATTTTCTTGCTTACCTAAGGATTTCTATTGTACTGGGGAGGTACCCGCAGGTGGCCGACCTCTGGGTATTCTGGGGTCATGCTGCTAGGGTAAGTGTTACAGAAAAGGGGGTGGTGATGAACAGAGTGTCTGAATTAAGCAGACCACTCTTACCCAGTCCAAAGATCAGGGCAAGTGTGGCTGGTTTTGGATGGTACACTTATATTTAGCATTGTTAGCAGGTCCTGTTCTGCCTTGATTGGGATCATGTTCCCTTTGGACATCTCCAGCAGGTCTGAATACTGTTTGTGGACTTGTGAAAAGGTCTATGTTTAGCGTGCCCCAAACCTTGCAAATATTGCTTAGCACCTCCTGTGTTATCTCCCATTCATGGAAGGTTTTGTCTTGTCTGCTCATTCTGTTCACTTCAGTGTTTTGTTTCCCTGACAGGTGAATTGTCTGTAATGTGATTCTTCTTGGAATCACCCACTTCCATATTTCCTGAGCTAGCTTGGACAGAGGGAAGGACTTGGCTGTTGAGGTAGAATATAGTTGTTGTGTTGTACAATTGGATCAGTACAGTCTGACATGTTATATGAGCTTGGAATGTTTTTAAGGCAAGAAAAACTGTCTTCATCTCTAGACAGTTTATGTGTTGAATGGCATCTGTGGGATTCCAGAGTCCTCCGATCTTCAGGCTGCCTGTGTGTGCTCCCCAACTCTCTGGGATGCATCTGTAGTTAGGGTCCCTGTGGGGACTAGTGTCTTAAATGGTATCCCTATGTTCACAGTTGTTGGGTTCCACCATTTCATTTCCCTTTGTACCTTTGCTGTGACAACCACTAGATCCTCCCAGATCCCCTTGGCCTATGACCATCTGTTGCAGATCCATTCCTGAGTGGTGCACATATGCAGTGTTGCATGTGCCATATGTGGGATGCATGATGCCATCATGCCCATCAGTTTCATGACAGTCATCACTGTCAGAAACTGACCCCACTGGTAAAGGTGACTTTGTTCCACAATTGCTTCTGCCCTCTTTTGGACTGCGTACGCTCGTGCTGTCTTTGAGTTTAAGGTTGCTCCCAGGAACACTTTCACTTGAATCCGTTGTGGTGAGGAGTTCTTGATGTTTATTGTAAATCACTGTTTGTAGGTCTTTGTGGGACTTTTCTTTTGATTGTGCTTTTACTAGCCAGATGTCTAGGTATGTGTAGGTAGGCATCCTTTAAGTCTAGGAAGGCCGAATAATTCCCTTGCCTTAATAGTGTGATTACTCCGTGCAGTGTTGTCATCCTAAAGTGTTGAGTTTGTATGAACTTGTTTAGCAATCGGAGGTCTAGGATTGGTCTTAGTGTTAAATCCTGTTTTGGTACCAGAAAGTATGGAAAATAGATCCCATTGCATACTTCTCTTGAAGGAACCCTTTCTATGGCTCTCGGAAGAGCTCGTTGCCCTCTTATTGGAGTTGTGCGAGTTCCTGTCCACGGACGTTTTTTGTTTTCAAGGGAGGGCAAGTGCGGGAACGTTTTGAGGAGTTCTATGCAGAAGCAATGCTTTATATGTTTAGGAACAATTGTCCTATGTTATTGTCCTCCACTCCTTGAGGAACCCCCCCCCCCCTATTCTGCCTACCATGGGTATTTGGTGGTGGGGCTCAGTGAGGAATAAGTCAATTGACAACTGAGCCTCCACCTCTGTGAGGTTGGCCTCTTCCTCTTGTTCTTCCTCATAAGGATTGTCTCACCGGGTGCTGCCATTGATGGTGTGGCGTTTTTTCGCGTCAGTAAACTTGTGTGGCTTTGGGGCTGTGGTTGTTGCTAACCCATTGTGAATGCCCTGCTTGTGGGCCATCTGTTTGCAGTCCCTCCTCTTCTGAAGATTCCTCTGAACTGGAGTGCTCACATGGCCTTCAAAGTACCGCTATCCTTCTTTAACTGCTGTAGTGTATTGTCTACCACCTGTCCTAACAGAACGTTGCCTGTGAGGGGCATCATGTTGATAATTGAGGTATGTACCTCTGTCTTGAATCCGGAGACTTTGAGCCAGGCCTGTGTCCTGAGTGTTGTCCCAGTGCACCCTTGCCTGCTGCCAGTATCTGTTGCATCCAGTGCCGATTTAAGGCAGGTATTGGCAATTTTTATGCCCTCTTGAATCACTGTCTCAGCCCTCTTGCTGTACACTTCAGGAAGCTGCTTCATTAGGCCCTCTATCTCGTCCCATTGCTGGTCTCTATAGCAGTAAGAAGCAAACTGGAGCTCACTAATCTCCACTGTGGGGCCGCCTCTCTCTCTCCATCTTCTTTCCCATCTAGTTCGCGCATCTTGCCCCCTCTCTTCTCTGGTGGTGGCCCTCTTAATATGGAGGCATTGTTTCCTTTCCTCACGGTGGAGACAATGATGGAATATGCAGGAACATTATGTATTTGTGGTCCTGACTGGAGTGCTTGTATGTCTTCTCCACTCGAGGCTTTATCACTCTTGCAGTGGCCTGTTCTCGAAAGACCTCTTTCCCCTGGTCTAGAATGCTACGAAGAATGGGCAAGTAGAGGTTAGCCTTTTATGAGGGCCATCAGGCTTTCGAGTAGGAAGCATGCTTCCCCTTTCTCCTCTTCTAGCTGTACCCCATAGGTATTTGCAGCCCTTTTGATGAAGTTGTTGTATAGGGACAAATTGTCAGGTAGCCAAGATCTCGAGGGACAGCTTTCAACCTTTTTCCTTCAGGGTACTCGGCATCAAGGTCCTGCCATGTGTCTTCGAATTGGTTTTGGTCCTCGTACACCGCTACTTCTTTGTTTCGACCTCAGATCTCCTCATTCTCCTCCTCATGTGGCTCTGGCATTGCAGGGCCCTCCAATCCTATCTGGTTGTCTTCAACCTCGGTGGTTGCCGACGGACTTGTCGGAGTATGAAAATTCCTTTAAGGAGTCATCAAACTCTTTCTTTCTCTGAAGCGAGGCTGCCATTTCAACATCAAGCCTTTGCTTCTTTCGTTGGACCTCCAACAGTCTCTTTTCAGCGTAGACCATTGATGGAGCTCTCTTTTTCTGTGTCGGTGGCTCTCCCACCCTCGATTCCCTGCCCTTCTCTCTCGCTCCTTCTCGAACACTTGGTTGCCTGAAGGTATTGTCGATGATTTGTCCCCATCGGTGTCCTTTGGTCGGGACCCTTGTGGTTCTCTTTGTTTGTGCTAACCTTTGGTTGTTGGGTGCTTCAAAGCTGAGGCTGCCTTTGAGGATTGAAGTCAGGGGCCTAATGTCTGTGCCTTTCTGCGGTTTGATTACCATTTGCTGTTCTCTCTGCATCCTTCAGCAATTTCCCTGACACTTGTCTTTTTTCAAAGTCAATTGAGGGGCAGGGGTTGGCGGTACTCCACAGAATTACATGAAAACTCTGCACGATTCTGCCTAGTTCCACGAATGGGCAGAAAGCAGCACGCTGAGCTGATTTTTAGTGCCGGGAGGTTGTTCTGTGCTGAAAAATCAGCATGAACAGCACTATGGTGCTCTAGACTGCGCTGCTTCTTGCTTGTGCTCATCGACTTACCATTGGCAAGCAGTTCATGAGAAAAAACTCAGCTACCAGGCAATTGGTGGAGTTTGGTCAGAACTCTGCGTTAAATGCATAATATGGAGTCGCCAAAACTCTGCAAACTCTGCCAGCAGAGCAGAATTAATAGCTCACCCCTGTTCATAAATCCTCAACAACGACTCCCCTCCACATGCCGGTTCTCCTCATTGTTATTGGATAGGCCAAGATCTTTCTGAGAATCCTGCATCTTCTGAGTGCTAGCCATGGTGCAGTGTTCTAGTCTCTGTCGATATCATACCCTGAATGAATGCGGCTCAGGCCTCGTAGTCCTGGTCCTTTTGGTCCCTCAGCAGGCAAAGGTTGCAGACCTCGTGGGGGTCTCTTTTGGTGAATTTGTGGGGACAGTTGGGGCAGAATTTAAAAGTGGTATTTTCCACGACCCTTTCATGCCTCTCCATTTTTCATTCTCTGGCCACGCGGATCTTACCGGCATGGTCCTCTATCAGGGCTGAGAAAGCTCTGCCTCTCCTTTCCTTGGATTTTCTCATGGTATTCAGTGTTCCTTGTTGAATTTGGAACAAGTTGTCGTTTAGTCTCTGTGATTCTTTGGAGCTCCTCTGTCGTGCTTCCAAAACCAACAGTGGAAAAAAATAATCTGAAGATGGTGACCACACACAGGAACGCCGGGGTGCCATCTGACATCACTCAAGGAATGGACTTACCAGCAAATGGTGGTCGACAATGCCCACAAAATAAAAATAAAAATTAAGAAACAAAACACAGATAATTTCGGACTCAACCATTAGATGGCGGAATAATGCACAACATGTGAATCCAGAAAAGGATTATGCTGCAAAACCTCTGATGAATACATCTTTCTGCAAATTCCTCACCTTGTGAGTCCCAAGCCAGTAACTCCCTGCGAAGAAGAATCGAGTACTATCAGTTTGAACAAGCAAGTTATGCAACAGAGCTCAGGCAAGGCACCTATCAAATCATGCCTTAGTTGAGAGTCAACAGTGCTTGCCAAAAGTATGTTAAGATCATGTACAGATGTCAGCAACCACGACGCCTCTGGAAAGAGTGATGAGGGCATCCTTGGACCTAATGCAGAGGGTGCAAAAGACCTAACGAGGGTCTTTCTTGGCCTAGGCATAGCAGATCTTGATATATTTATGATGGCTCAGAATGAAATGGTGCATTTGGCCACTGCCTTGCCCTTTTTAGCTCAAGGCAGGTCACAAAGAGCCTAACATCAATTCTGTCCTTATAAATATAGTTAATGTTGTAAAACATAGCACGCTCCTCTTCTATAATTGTAAGCTGAGGAGGGAAAAAAGAGTAAAGACTGAGATGTAGGAATGGTGGACGCCACCTTGGGTAAGAAGGATGGGCAAGTGTGAAGGGCTAGCTTATCTGGGTAAAAAAAAAATGTGAACAGTGTATGAACTCTAAGGACCTGACCCAGTGAGCAGAAGTTAATGCTACCAACAAAATGGTCTTTCAGGTAAGAAGCTGAACTAGGCCATTGTGCATCAGCTTGAATGGGAATGCCATGATGAAAGTTTACAACATACCAACGCGCCTAAAGAACAGTAAGCAGAATGAGAGGAAACAAACAGAGCAAACCCTTCAGAAAACTTGACATTCGTGGTGATCTAAACATTGGTGGTTGATCAGCAAAGGGGTTCATACTTTCCAGTTTGCACCACTGGAGGAACTTAGCCCAGCAAGCTGCATAGACAGATTTGGTGAGGGGCTTCCCTGGTTGCAAGGATGCAATTTTTTACTTCATTAAGAAGACAAAAGGTAGAACCATGAGCTGGGAACCCAAGTATAAAACTCAGGCAACAAGTGTCAAAGGGAAGAATCGAAATATTGAACTAGGCATCCTGGAGCTCCAGAGACACCAACCACTCTCCCACATTCATGGCCAGCAAAACTTGACTCAAGGACAACATCTTGACCTTGTGATGTCAAATAAATATGTTTAAGAAGGATGAAGTCAGAAACCCATACTACATCTTTGTCTTTTTAGAGACCCAGAAGGAGAGGGAATAGAATCACGAGCCTCTTCCCCTAGAGGCCCCTTTGCTAAATAGGGAAAGGACTCCTGCCAAACTTGAAGTGTGTCACAGAACATATCTTAAAGGAAGAAAGATAGTCTGGAGGAATGTTAGGGCATAGCCCTCGTGGATTTGCTGGATGACCAAGTGAAGCATCACAATATCCTTCCAATCCCCTTAGCTATCATCTTGCCTACTGGAGAATGATGGCTGGGGGTTGTGGTGGAGGAAATCAGAGGGAGTTTGAGGAAGCAGAGCCAGCAAGAAATGGTTGAAACTGCATCTACTGAAGCAGAAACTGGTTTAATCCTTTTCATTCTCCCCTGTCCAGAAAGTAGCAGTATATTTGTTGGGAAGAAGGTCGCCTCGGTTGGAAAGCTAAAATCCCATAATATTGTGGCCAAGATGTGATCTGACAATATAGTATTATAAAAATCTACATCCGATGGAGGGATACTTTTTGTAAATTATATTTAGGCAATAATGTTTATATCAGATATTTTTATTATCAATATTCTGATATGCAACCTCCGGGACTATACTGCTACGGAAAAGCCACAAATTTTCTATTTTGCTGGTGGAATCAATCTTTCTGGGAGGCTAGGCCAAGCAAACAAGCCATAGATCTACTGTCTTTTAAGTGCTCCAGAGAGGCATGTCTATGAGTATGGCTTGAATATCAGTGGAGAAGTGAGTAGAATGCATCCAAGCATGCCAGTGTCACATGAATCCCTTGGGTCAAACGATGATGTCTGCAAAATGTAGGCCAGACTTCAAGATCTATTTGGATGCATCTAATCTTCATATATATCAAATCCATAAAATATTTGTTTGACAAAGTTGAACTATAAAATATCACATTACAGAGACGCTATAATTAGGTTCAGATTTTATGCACACAAAAGCATATAAATTTGGCAGTTATAGTTATCTCAGGTAACTATACCTCATGCCCTAAGGTTACTATAACTCATGCCCCAGCCGTGCACAGTTTTCTCATCAATAATTTTACTGCAAATGATATTATCAATGATGTCATTGAAGAGGTCAAGAGTGATCTTTTATGTGGGGTAATTAGTAGTGCATGGAGAGGGCGCAAGTTATAATTACCTTAGGGCACAAGTTATAGTTACTTCAAATAACTATACCTGCCGTTTTTCAATGGTTTTGTGTGTGCAAAATCTAAACCCAACTATAATGTTCCAGTAACCCTGTGTGCAGTTGGGGGTTGGCCACAAGGCCCGCTTATTTAATTACCATATGTTAATCCATAACTTGAGATGTCATCAGTGATGTCACTGCCCATGTCTTGAGGGATGTAACATGTGAGGTCATACGTGGTATTTGCCGGGGCATAAGTTATAGTTAGCTCAATAAATGATAATTGCTGAATTTCTATTTGGCTATATGGTTGAGTGAGCAGATGTGTGAGCACTTGTATGGATGTGTGAATCGGTATGTAAGTGGTTGAGTGAGTGGCTGTGTTCAGAGGCTGCATGGGTGAGTGAGTGGGTGTGTGAGAAGCTGTATGGTTGAGTGAGTGATTGTGCGAGTGTCTGTATGAGTGAGTGAATGGGTGTGCAAGTGGCTCTATAGATGAGTAAATGGATGTATGAGTACTAATATGGGTCAGTGAATGGGTGTGTGACTAGTTGTTTGAGTGTCAGAGTGGGCGTACGAGTGGTTGTATGGGGTTTTGCGAGTGATTCTGTGAATGATGTCATCAGTGATGCCATTTGAGAGGTCATTAGTGATGTCACTGACCATGTCATGTGTGATTTAATACGTGAGGTCATAAGCAGTGCATTCCTGTGGCATATGTTATATTTAGCCCAGGTAACTATAACTGCTGAATTTCTATGGTTTTGAATGAGCGGAATATGAAACCAACTATAATGTCCCTGTAACATTTGTTTTTTAGTGAATTTCTAAATTTTTCAAACATTCTATTTCCTAACTATAACATCCCTGTAACCTTTGGTTTTTAAGTGAATATAGGTGTTTTTTAACTAGCAGTTGTGTTTGCAGAGCGATGGAGAAAGGGTGCGGGGCTATCCCACTGCGTGGGACGTAATGGAGGTAACAGGAGGGGTTCTGGGCTTGCAAGGACCTTCAGCATCCAAGGAGACTTCATCCCCCAACCAGAAGTGTGCCAGGAGGCACATTTGCAGAGTGGTGGAAAAAGGGGGTGGGCCCTCCGACCAGCTCTCAACAATCCTGCTGTGTGGGACTTACTGGAGGTAACAGGAGGGGTTCTTGGCCCCCAAGGACCCTCAGTATCCAAGGGGACTTCATACCCCAACCAGTAACATTTGCAGAGTGGTGGACAAGGGGGTGAGGCCTTTGACGGTCTGCGTCAGTATTCGCGGTTCCACAGTGGACGGAGGTCTTGCTGAGCTCCGCTGGGATCC
This sequence comes from Lissotriton helveticus, assembly GCF_964261635.1. Classification (NCBI taxonomy): domain Eukaryota; kingdom Metazoa; phylum Chordata; class Amphibia; order Caudata; family Salamandridae; genus Lissotriton; species Lissotriton helveticus. The sequence continues at coordinate 569,648,420 of NC_136063.1, forward strand.
GTGGATTCGAGCACATTGAGAAAAAAACATTATAGGGCACTTTATTGGCCTTAATGGGTTCCTCTGGTATCCCTGTAATACACCCATGGGGTCAGGGTCGGCCTGTAGACCTCTTTTAAGGCCCTATGGCTAACATGGGGAAGCACATTTTGGGCAGCCCCTCTTTTTTTGCCCTACTTCATGGGACAGCACTTTCAAATTGCAGGATGCGATATTGTGCTCCAATCCTACAAACAACATGTATTTATCATGTGGATCTGAAAGAGACATCTTTTTGCAGCACCTGCAACAAGGCTTGAAACGTAACCGTTTTGAAGGGGACATCTGACCTAATCACGGTCTAATGTAGAGGAATGTAATCTTTGAGACATCAAGGGACAGCTCTGCATATGCGTTGAGGAACCACAGAAAACAAGAACTGAACTACAGCACCTAATATACGCTGGTGTCGTCATGTCCTTAGGTGAATTCACGGCTGGCGCCACCTGGCAGTGCTACAGAGCCATTGCTGAAGAAAAGTTTTCCAGAAAAGCCAAAAGAGAATTCACAAAGTGAGAAATCTGTGGAAAGTTGAACCCATCAGAAGCTAGTCTTTTTAACTATTCAAAAGGTATATCCACGAACTCTGCAAAGGGTGACATTGATGTTGTCACAGCCTTTGCTCCATTCCAAATGGATTAAAAATAAAATGGCATCATCTTCACAAATGTCTTATGAACTCTGTACTCCAAAACTAATATGGTAATAATATTTCCATACTGAATTAAAGCGATACTTAGTTCAACCTAATCCAAGGTCATTGATGCTGACCATCAAGACGCTCCTGCACAGCCTTTTATGCTTTTTCTAAATAGAGACCTACAATACAGCGTGAAGTACTCCCATGTTTAACTGAGACAGCAGGATAGTCTCTAATAAAAATGTACACCTTTGATAACCACATTACTTTTTTTAAGGGCACTATAATGTTCTTTATGTAATTGAACGGTGCCTATTTTTTGATTTTAGGTAAAAAATTAAAAGAGAAAAGTGACATTTTTGACCATTTTTCAAGAGCAAAAAATATAGCTCTAAATGCAGTATATAAGATGGACTCTTTCATGTTAACATAAACACTACATAACAATCTACAATCAGTTAACACAACAAAGCGGTGAATCGTACATGGATGTTCTGTGGAAAGTTTCATTTTCTCATTCACATACGTTGGAAATTTGACCAATTCATGACAGTGCACTATGGAGTGATGGGTTTAGGGTTAGAAGGATGACAGTGAAGGTGCGGCATGCTTTGATTAGGAGTTTTTCGTTTCCAAAGAATAGGTCTAGAAATTAAGTAAAATGCCTCTTGTAGTGTGCAATAGTCGGGCAGCCCAGAAATGTTTTCACTTCTTTCTATGCACTTTTAAAACACTATCTCCCCTGAGTGGCAAAAAAACATATAAACTTAAATGTATGGACTAACCACGCGAAATCCGAACAGAGTATCGAGTGTCAAGTGTCTATCAAAGGTGTGCACAGGTGTATGTAGTAAAGCATTCTACAGTCACCCCCTAGGTGATGTACGTGGTGCTAGAGAAAACATCAAAACTAAATACAAAATAAATAAGGAAACTATTGCACAAAAGATTTTAGAATGAAAAACTACTGAGTTTGGGCAGCACCCAAGACAACAACCCATTTGAAATAATTTGAAAAATAAATTAAATTAACCAAGGTCTGGGCTCAGATAACACTGTGGATACAAACACATATACGTTCTGGTCCTGTCGTGTTAGACTATATGGTTAGAGTTGGTATGGCATTGGAAACACATGACAACACCGAGCTTCATTTCCCATATTTTAAACTGAGTTCCAGCATAAAGCATTCAGAAAAAGCACAAGACAAGATGAGAAGAAAAAGAAGTGCCTTGATGAGGTTTTGCTGTGAAGATGAGCAGAATTAAATGCGAAATGGCAGATCGGAGACCAGAGACCAAGGAGATGCTGTTAGCGTTGGCATGCACCAAAAGATACGCTGTGTGCAAAATGGCACGATACACACATTAGTTGAAATGATCTTGATCATGCAATTATTTGAGAAGAAGCTGTTGAGCATAATAAAAAAGTGTGGATACCTGTGCAGATCATAGCTTCCTCCATCTTTAATTCCTGATACATGAAAATACAAGAGTAACGCGTGTTAATGTTTAGAATGCTATACCTTTCACAATGTATGTTTTTCCATGCACAGCACCTCTAGTCCAAAAAAGACATTTACACCACTGTGTACCTGATTTCGAGAAGGATGGTAAGGTGCAATCCTCAGAAAAGAATTTGGAACAGAGATCCCTTTAAAATAAATATCACTTGATGATTCTCTGTTGCAAGAATTACCATTAAAATGCTATTGCATGATGAGGGTAATTCCTTCTGTAGAAAATTCTCCCCCAAAAGTTACACGTAAGGAGGAACCTACATCAGCATCGCTTTTTGAAGTATTGTACACTACCACCACTTTCTATAGCAGGTCTTACGTGTGGACAGGCAGAGTAGGAATACAGTCATGGTTTTCAGGAAGACGTCCAAGCACGAGTATGGGCATCAAAAAACAGGTAAAACTAAAAATAGTATTATAAAAAAAATTAAAACAAGAAAAACAGTTTCATTTGCTAGGAGAAGAAAAATCTTAAAGTATGAAGAGAAAAAAATACAATCCTGAAACGGATATCTGGACACATGCAAAAATCTATGAGCGCTATAAAGGCAGCAAATCATTTTTAAACAATTGCCTTCTCTGGTCCAGATAACATGCGAAAAAGATCTCTCTGGAACAATGAGGAAGGCACCCCTTTCTTTGTATGAACGTGATGCTTTCAACATTGTGTATTAAACTAAATCTGAATGTTGAGGAACTTTCACAAGAGGCTTACAACAGTCACTCCTCTGTCTATTCCCCTCCCCACCATTATCCTCGATTTACCATACAAGTATACAATACTGCAGTAAAAAACTGATAAAATGATTCAATAGGTGAAACCTAGAGTGCAACTGTGAGAAGAAGAAAAAAAAAACAAAAAAAAGAAGAAGAAAAGCTGTTGACCTGCTACAAACAATAGATAGTAGTATTAACAATAAAGCTCTGCCAATAGCACAGAATTCAACGTTATCACAGTACATTACTCCACATGCTTCAAGACACGCTTCATCAAGACCTAATGTTCCCACCACCGACCTGGTGCCAATGATACTATTAACAGCCAATGATTGCTGTGAATGTTGAAAAGACAAAGGAAAAAATATAAAAAGCACAAATATGTGGTCTGCTAATCTATGTTTCTGGACTAATCACGCAGAAAGGAGCAATATTTAAAACAGACGGTCTCCTTTTAGTTCCCAGCAGGAGAGCAAGCTATCTAGCCAAAAAAAGGAAATGTGTAAACAGATGCATAAACAAACCAACACGGGAAGCTCCATGGAAGCCAGCTGGACTAATAAAACTACTACTCTTGGTTGTCCTTTTCACCAATATTTTCAAGACTCTCATTGTTTCAATGATGCAAGTGCGCAACCTAGTCTCATGTAAATCCTATGCACAGACCACGAGCAGGGGCCCTCTCACTTATGGACTTTAAAGTTCCACTCATGCATTTCCAAAGACCAGAGAGTCAGCCAATCAAACAATAGCACTGTGATCCTTTGCTCTTGAATCATCCTTTCATCCTGCAGTATAGTTAGCTTCTTCTGGGGCCTCCAAATACGAGGCCGGCCTGGTGCCCAGCTAGCAAGGTACCTGATAAAGTTCTCAGGCTCTCCAGTGCACGCTCACACATATCCATAGGGAGGTCAGCTTTGTATTACCCTATGAAGAGCCCTGTTCTCCCAACGGAGGGACAGAGGTCGTCATAGGACACAAATGCATCCTCAAAGCCCTAACCTCTTCTCCAGCATACAGAGTGTGAATGAAACCACTGACAGAAAACAAAACCAATTGTGATTCTCCTGAGGCATTTAGAGCACATGCGCAGCCCATCCCCTGGTTCTCAGTGCACAGGCTTGGAAGATTGTGGAAGCACAGATTAGGCTAAGAGAGCATGTGAAACTGCAGATAATATATGTATCTCGATACTCAAAGGTTTTGTGCAATTACGTGGAGCTTGTGTGAAAAAAATAATCTGCAGGCAGAAATTCTTAGTCTTGATAAACAGGTTCTTTCCCTGAACACACTTTTCCCTGTTTTACAAATTGCTCACTGCGTACATCTCCAGCTAGGAGAACGAGAGGGTGTACTCCTGAGTAACTGCACAGCACACCTTTTATGAACCCTCAATAGTACACAGGGTTGTGAGTAATTACAAACGATTTGCAGGTCCATTTTCACTCAGAAGATTTACTCTTCAGAAGAGCAGGAGTTGGACTCTTTCGAGGGAAGGAAGTTACCAATTATACCTCGACGTTTCATGAGGGTAGAAAAACCAGTGGCATACAGAAAATCCAGAGGGAGAAGATGTGGCCTAATGACTAGTGTGGCCACCTTTGAACGTTGGGACTTGGGTTCCGTGCTAGACTCAACATGGTGTGATTCTGGGCAAATCATGCAATTTTACTGTGCCTAAATGTGGGTAAAATGTATTTATCTAATCCCCACCTGATGTACACAATCTATGATAGTCTCCTAAAACCTAGTCTAATGTAAAGTGCTCCGCTGCTTCTCAGCTAGATTCAAGCTATAGAACGAATAGTTTCTTACCCGTCGGTGTAGTTTTGCAGCTTGAACATCTTTCTGGATTCACTATGCTGTGCATTATTCCGCGGTCTAGTGGTTGGGTCCAGAATCGTAGTATTTTTTCTGTTTTTTGGGGGGGTTATTCGTAGCCCATGTGGGCGTCGACGTCCCACCTTTTGGTGTCCTTCCTGTGACGTGGGCACGCTTCCTGCAGCAGCTCCCACCTTTGGGCGCCATCATCAGATTCTTTTTTTCTTTTTTTGTGTCATATTTGTCCATCCTTTTCCAATCCTTTCAAGTTCTTCCTTAATGTAAAGGAATTCTAGATTTGTCTCTTTAAAGTGTATGATTGGATATTGTCTTTGTATTTCCCCCTTCTCCTGCCTCATCTTTCTGACGGAGGTGGGTGGGTTCGCTAGTGAATCCAGAAAGATCTTCAAGCTGCAAAACTACATGACAGGTAAGAAACTATTCATTTTGCAGCGTGAATCTTTCTGGATTCACTATGCTGTGCATAGACTTTGTAGCGGTTTGTTATGTTTGTGGCGGCTGGGTGGAAGATGAGCGTTGGTTGTTGAATATATGTTAAAGCACTTTCTGTCCTACTTGTACTTCCTTGTTCATTCATTTGTATATCCACACAGTAGTGCTTAGTACACGTGTGCACTAAAGCCCATGTTGCCGCCAGGCATATGTCTTGAATGGGTGTGTTAGCCAGGAAGGCTATTGTTGCTCCCTTTTTCCTGGTAGAGTGGGCTTGTGCCCCTCCTCGTAGTTCTTGACCTGCCTGCTTGTGGCAGAATTATATAGTTTGTGTGATCCATCGTGCGATTGTGCCCTTTGCTACTGGTCTTCCCAGGAAACTGCTTGCAAAGGACACAAAGAACTGCTTGTTTTTTGTGCTCTTTAGTTCTTTCCATGTAATGCATTACTGCCCTTCTAGCTTCCAGAGTTTGCAGTGCTCTCTCCGGGCTTGTGGATGGTTTCTGAAAGAAGCTTGGTATCTGTATCGTTTGGTTCATGTGAAACCTTCACACCACCTTTGGCATAAATTGTTGGTCCGTTCTCTTTACCACCCTGTCATTGTGTATTTGGATGTAGTAGATTGCTACTAGGAAGGCTGTCTTCATTGTGAGGATTTGTAGTGAGGCCTTATGGATGGGCTCAAAAGGCGCTTTCATAGCTCTGTTAGAACTAAATTAACGTTCCATGCCGGTGGCGGCATCCTTTTTGGTGGGCGATCCTTTTAGCCCCTTCCATGAATCTCTTTATTACCTGGGATGTAAAGAAGCTCTTTCCCGTCTCCCCTCTTGTGTAGGCTACTATCGCTGCTAGATGTACTCTCAGCGAGGTAGAGCTTAGGTTCGCTTTTAGCAGGAGTGTTACATATTTTAGCACAGTTGATTCCTTGGTCATTTTCTTGTGCAGTTTTTTCCTGATGCACCACTGTCTGAATCTTTTCCATTTCGCCACATAGCACCTACGTGTGGTAGGTCTCCTTCCCTCCCGTAGCAGCCGCAGTGTGCTCTCTGGGAGTTTGAGGTGTGCAAACTCTACGTCTTCAGGAGCCATGCAGCTAGGCAGAGGCTCTCTGGCTCTGCATGGAGAGCAAGTCTTTTCGTTTTGCGAACTTGTGGGGTGGGCCCTGCGCCATCTCCACTATTTGAGAGAACCAGTACTGCCTGGCCCACCTTGGTGCCACCAGAATCAGTGTCATGTTGCTGGTTCTGCATTTGCCGAGTACCCTGTGTATCATTGGTATCGGGGGAAAAGCGTAGGCAAATGTTTTCGACCAGCTTATCCATAGGGCATTCCCCTGGGATTGTTCCCCTAGTTGCCTGTATGCGAAGTATTGGCATTTTGTATTCTGGTGTGTTGCAAATGGGTCTCTTTTTGGTGTCCCCCACTTCTTGAATAGCTTTTGCGTTTCCTATGCATTGAGCTCCCACTCGTGGGATGCTGATGTCGGTCTGCTGAGCCTGCCCGCCTCTACGTTGTCCTTTCCTGGCAGGTGTATAGCTAGGAGGTCTATTTCTAGTGGTATGGCCCATCTCCATATCTCCTGTGATAGGTTGGATAGTGCAACTGATGTGTTCCTCCCTGTTTGTTGATGTAGAACATCGTTGTTGTGTAGTCGGTTTGTATCAACACTCTCTGCTTGTACAGTTGTTTCTGGAAGGCTTTTAGGGCAAGGAACACGGTCTTTAGTTCCAGGTAATTGATGTGCTTGATCGCATCTGTTATAGTCCACAGATCCCGCACCTTGAGCTGGTTCATGTGCTCCCCATACCCTCTGGGATGCATCTGTGGTGATGGTCACTGTTGGGTTTGGTGGTGTTAAAGGCTTCCCCCTTGTTATGTTCTTCTTGTTCCACCACGCTATTTACTCTTGCACTGTGTGCGTTACAACCATTAGATCTTCCCAACTCCCTGTAGCTTGTGACCATTGTTGTTGGAGCCATTCCTAGAATAGTCTCATATGGAGTCGTATATTGGGGACTAGGTGTATGCAGGATGCCATCATTCCCATGATCTTGCTCGCTGTCCTCACTGTCAGAGCTCGCCCCTTCTGGTATTGACGTGTCTCCTTCAGCAGGGCAAGTGTTCTCTTGTCGCTGGGGAACACCTTGCTCTATATGGTGTCGATCTGTGTGCCTAGGAAGATCTTTACTTGTTCTAGTTCCATTGAGGATTTACCCCAGTGGATTGAGAATCCCAGTTCTGTCAGCGTCTCTGTGACCCGCTGTGCATGTATTTGGCATTGTTTGTAGGAACTTGCTTTATTAACCAGTCGTCGAGGTAGGGATATACATGAATCCCTTCCCTCCGAAGGTGCGCTGCTACCGCTGCGAGGCATTTGGTGAAGACCCTTGGTGCGGATTTTAGTCCGAAGGCCAGGGCTGTGAACTGGTAGTGCGCTTTGTCGATGGCAAATCTCAGTACATGTTTGTGTTGTCTGTTTATGGGAATGTGTAGATAGGCATCTTTGAGGTCTATGGTGGACATAAAGTCTCTGTCCCTTATCTGAGGGATGACTTCTTGTAGGGATGTCATTTTGAATTTCTGTGTCTTTATGTATTGGTTTAGGAACCATAGATCCTGGATGGATCTTAACGTTTCGTCCACCTTTGGTACGAGGAATTAGTTTGAGTACACTCCCTTGTTTCTTTCTTTGAATGGTACTGCTGCCATCGCCTCCTTGTGGAGGAGTTCTTTTGCTTCCTTTAGGAGCAGCGCCAGTTCTTTTGCTGTGTGCGCCTTTCATTTTGGTTTTCTGTTTGGAGGCTTCTTTTCCAGTTCTATACAGTATCCGAACTGTATGATGTTCAGTATCCATATGACTGTTATTTTCTTCCACTCCTGGAAGAAGTGTTTTAGTCTGCGCCCTACTGTTGTTATATGTTCGTAGATCCCCGATTTGAGTGTGTGTAAAACTTTTTTGCTAATTTTTTTGTGCCCCTTCCTTAGAGGGGTTGTGTGGGTGGGCATGTTTGGTGGAGCAGATTCACTTAGAGGTGGTTTGCTGGCCCCCTCTTCTGGTTTGTCCTCTTCCATTCGCCCTCCCGCGAAAGGACTGACCCCTAGGCTAGTAATGCCAGTTTTGCTGTTGCTGCCCTGCTGCGCTTGGTTGTTGCCCTGGTAGTTCTGCTGAAATGTCTGATGTGATGCTCCTGGCTGGTTTCCCCCTCTTCCATTTGGTCTCCGTGTCGGAGTGCCCCTTCTCATTCCTGTGAACTGCAACGCCCCCATGGACCTTGCAGTTTCATTTTCCTTCTTGAGCTGCGCCAGTTTCTCATTTACTGGTACTCTGAACAGGGTTTCTTCATTGAAGGGTGTGTTCAGAATATTATTCTGGACTTCCGGCTTGAAGCCTGAGATCCTCAGCCAGGCATGCCTTCTTTCTGTGACCCCGATCATCATGAGCCTGCTGGATGTGTCTGCCGCATCCAGGGCTGATTTTAGGCATGAGTTTGCTATGTTCTTGCCTTCCTCCACCAGGTGTGTTGCTCTCTGTTGGTAGTGCTCAGGGAGGAGTATGAGTAGCTGTCCGACCTCCTCCCAATGCGGGTATGTATACCTGTTGAGTAGGGCATTAGAGTTGGCAATGCGACAGAAGATTGCTGCAATCCTCTCTATTTTCCTTCCAATGAGGTCTATCCTCTTACTTTCTTTGTCTGGAGGTGGGCCTGAGTTTGTGGGAACTTTGGCCCTCTTTCTGGCTGTTGCTGCAATGATGGAGTCCGCTGTGACGGATCCCTGGATGTAAGGTGGATCCTTAGAGGTATGTGTGTACTTCTTTTCCGTCCTAGGTGTAACAGACCTGCAGCTTGAGGGTTCCTTGAATGCTTCCCCTCCCTGGTCCAGGACACTTGGGAGCATCCGGAGGAATTGACTCCTAGTTTGAGTGGGGAGCAGGGTCTCTAAGAGGAAGCAGGCTTTTGGTTTATCTTCCTCCAGTTTCACCCCATATGCTGTTGCCGCATTCCTGATGACTATATTGTAGATCCCAATGTCATCTGGCGGCGAAGGCCTCGAAGGATACGTTTCCACGGCCTCTTCCGGGTTTTCGGCATCGAGGTCCTGCCAATCCAGGTCCTGCGCCACCGAGGAAGCCGGGCCCAAACTTGTTTGCTGGTCTTCCTCGCCTTCTCCCTCGTAATAGTATAGGCCCTCTTCCTCTTGGTGTTCCTGGGCCTTCGGAGTTTTCGGCGGCTCTTCGGCGTCGAACTTCTCTGCGTCTTCGATCTTGCCGATGGTCGTCAGCTTCGACGGGATGGTGAACCTTTTCATCCGTTCGTCGAATTCCCTTTTCCTTTGCAGGATGTTGTCTATTTCGGCTTTGAGCCTTCTCTTTTTCCTCTCCATCTCGGCGGCCTGTTCGGAGTCGAGAGTTTCAGACAATCTCTTCGATGTCGACATTGCCTTCGGGTTCTTTTCCTTCGGCGTCCAGCGCGCCTTTTCGGGGAGGTGCTTCGAGGACCTGGGTTTTTCTTGTGTTTTCGCCGACTGGGAGTCCTTTTCGAAGCATCCGCTGGGCTGTTTGTCCTTGGATGCAGCTGCGTCCGTCGAATGTTTCGGCGCCAGTGCTCCTTTTGAGGACTTAGACTTTGGTTTTCAAGAGTCTGACTCAGATTTTCGTGAGTCTGTCGGGGTCTTAGGGGTCGACGTCTCTCTTACCTCCTTGGTTGTTTTCGTATCGGTCTCTGCGACCGTGTAGTCATCTGGTCCCTCGGTGATGTTGTACTCTTCCCCACTGGAGAGTCCCAAGTCCCGGAGCGACGGAGATTGACCTTGGCCTTGCATGTTGTAGTTGGCTCTCCTCTGTCTTTCTCTTACCCGGAGCGTCTTCGGGGTAAAAACGAAGCAGACGTTGCAATCCTTGCTCTCATGGTCGACCGGCAGGCAGAGGTTGCAAACCGGATGCTGGCCCTTCTTTGCGTACTTGTAGTGGCAATTTCCACAGAATTTGAAGGGGGTTTTGTCCATTCCTGCGCTCAGGGGGCCCCCTGTGTGCGCATTCACCGTTGAACGTCGAAGTTTTCGGTTCAGTGGTCTTGCTTGCGAGATGTATTCTCCAAGTCTTTTCGTTGGTTTTCTGTCTTTGTCTTCTTCTATTCTCCAAAAACTCTGGAACCTCTCGGTGACGATCCAGACCCAACGTCAGAAAAACGAATCCGACGATGGCGCCCAAAGGTGGGAGCTTCAGCAGGAAGCGTGCTGACGTCACAGGAAGGACACCAAAAGGTGGGACGTCGACGCCCACCAGGGCTACGAAAAAAACCTGAAAAAATACTATGATTCCGGACCCAACCACTAGACCGCGGAATAAAGCACAGCATAGTGAATCCAGAATGATTCACGCTGCAAAAATACCAATACATACATATGCACAGAAGATTAGGAGAATACTTGGAAATCTATATTTTCCATGCATGTCCAGTCATCCTTTTTGGGGACTTTGGTAATCCCCAAGTATGCAGAAGTATGAATCATGCACATATGGTTCCAAAAAGTAATTCATTCAGCACCAGTCAATTGCTGCCAAACACGTAGGAGTTCAACTTCTTAAACATAAATGGCAACATGCACTTGACTACCTGTTATTAATTACTATATTACTATGCATAACCCTGAACCTTTAAGCCTGCTAAAAAGAGCTGGTTATGTAGTGCCTTCAAATGAGAGAACTGAACAGCACCTATCAAGCACAAGACAACAATGTTGTTTAAACAGGCTAGCACTTTCACATCTGCATTTGCTTTTAAGGCAGAGACCTGCCTACAGAAAGTTACAGGCATAACACATTTTGGAAATAAATTGTAGGAGATCATCTCTGAAAACAGCTGTTCAATCTAACACAAAATTACTACTTGTTTTATGTACAGGTTTGGACCCATTTCCTATCCAGCTTTTTTATTCAATTGTATCAATTAAAGTATAAAAATGCTACATGTTTTGGAGATTGGGGAGCAAGGAATCAAAAGGTTGTGTAGGTGACTAAGGGGACCAGTGTGTTATATGTAACAAGAAAACTATTTTCTGCAATTCCCAGGGGACAGACATTTAGTATCTCTCTCCATTATTGGAGTTTGCACTTAACCCAAAGGCAGGTTTTGTCTCTAGTTTCCATTCACCACTTTTGAAGTCAAAGCTGCCTCTTTCTTCACCTTCTCAAGCACATACACCACAATTATCTAATCAGACTCAGATGCGTCAAACATTTTGGGCATTTACTTATAAAACTTAACATACTCTTTCTTGACCACACGTGCAATGCTGACATTCTCAAGGATGGATTACAAACACCAGATAGGTGCCACAAATTTCAGTAAATCAAAGCATAAGCCCATATCTAAGTACAGGCCCTTCTCAATCATCTCTTTAACTGCTAAGATTGATGGAGACTGGGTCAACAGAAATCCCACCTTTCTGATCACCTAGGTTCCACCTCTTGTTTTAACTCCCATCAACCCGGTTTTAGACTGGAGTATGGAACCAAAACAGTTCTATCAGCAGATTCTGATGAACTTCCCATTTGCCTGGATAGAGGAGAGCCTCTGTGGCCTTTGTCACAGCCTCCCATAACATCCTACATAGCTTGCATCCATCCAGCGTTGAAAGCTGGGCTCTGGACTGGAACATACTCTTACTTGAAACCAGTCACAAGTGGTCATGATACCCCCTTTTTAAATGTCTTTTAAATAGATCCTATTTTGAATTCTCCTTTAATAACTCTTTGTATCAGTCTATTGTCCCCAGCTGTTGGAAGAAGGCCAAGCTGGCAGACAAGTCTGTTCTAGCCAAATATAGGTATATTTCTTTGCTGCCTGTGTTCTTGAAGATTCTAGAGAAATTAATCAATATCCAAATGTTTAGCTACTTTGACTCAAATCAGTTGCTGCATCCATCACAACCAGGCCTTCAGCTGGGACACAGCACTGAATCTAGTCTGGTAGAGGTATAATGATGCTATCAATCAGGCTGTGGACAGTGGCAAACAAGTTGCCCTACGTGATTAGATCTCTCTGCGGTGTTTGATACGGTTTCCCATTCTATCCTGTTACAACGTTTGTGGAATATTGGGATAGGTGGGGCCACTTTCGCCTAGTTGAACTCCTTTCTGTTGAGCAGATGCCAATCGGTTTGGATACCGCCATTTGCTTCTGACTCCAAACCATTAAAATTCGGTGTTCCTCAGGGCTCTACATCAAGTCCAACATTGTTTAATGTGTATCCGTTGGAGAGGGCAGTCCTGGTGGAATCTTTTGGAGTCCAGGTCATTTCATATGCTGACCACACACTGATTCTTTTAACATAACATTTCTACTGCCAAGAATAGATCTGAAGCATGTATGTCAACAGTATTCTATAAAACTCATATTAATAAATACATTAATAAATAAATACATTTTCCACTGGATGAGCTGGAGTCATCTCAAGTGCAACACCAGCAAAACCGATGTCCTGGTTTTCGGTCCCCCCCCCACCCCTTCACAGGGTGGTGAAGTTTGGCCGCTTTCCTTTGTCTCCTCCGACACAGTAGTTTAGAATCTTGTGGTGAAGTCTGACAAATTCTCCCTAAACTCCCAGGTGAACAGTGTGGTGAGGACCTGTTTTAGACTTCTCAGATCTTTGAGAAAGTTTCTGTTTCTGCTCCCCCCAGTGCCAGAAGATGATAGTGCATGCTTTCATAACCTCGCGGCTGGATTAGGTCAATGCTCTTTACTTGGGTCTTCCATTGTATTAACTTAGGAGACTCCAGTTGGTACGGAACACCACACATCGGCTTTTATTAAATATTACGAAGAAAGATTCAATCCATGATCATCTTAAAGAATTGCATTGACTGCCAATTTGGGCGGGAGAGTAGTTAAGTTTAAGTGCTGGTGTTGGGCCACAGAGCTTTTTATACATCAGGTCCTGCATATCTGGCCAAAATACTTAGAGCCTTAGGGTTTGGCGGTCCTCCTGCAGCATCATGTTTGCTGCATTGGCAGGAGGACAGCCAAGCCTGTGGTGAAACTGCCCGCTGGATTCTGAGTTGAATCCAGGGCGGGGGGTCGTGTGGGCGGGCAGTGCTGTGGCGAGCTCTCGGCATAGGCTGTGTTAGGCTCACAGGTGAGCCTTAACAGAAGAAGGCCACCATGACAGCGCCTGCAGCACATTCTTGCACGGTGTGGAATGCACCATGTCATGCATGCCACACCGTGCAGCAATGTGAGTGCAAATCCAGGCGGGCACAATATGTGCCCCCCTCAGGCACTCACAGGCCCAGAAGTGGCAGGGCCCCTGTTAGGGCCCCCTTAGTTGCATATCCACAACCCTTTTCATAGCAGGCTCACCGCCATGAAATGGATGGTGGAAATGCAACTTGGAATATGCACCACCGCCGCTGGATCCTGAATCCTGGTGGATGTAGTGGTCCTGTGGCAGTCGGACCGCCACACTCAAAATACGGTGCGCAGTACTGCAGTGGTGGTGGTGGTCACCGGACCGACACTGCAAGTACTGCGGTCATAGGACCTCCATACTCGGAAAAAGGCCGTTATTCATTACCATTTTGCTATACCTTTGTGCTCCTCAGATGCACTGCTGGTGGTGGTGATACCTAAAACTTAAGAAGAAGAAATAGGTGGAGGGGGAACCTCTTTTTCTGCGCTGGCTGCTTCCAGCTCAAATGCCTTTCCGCTCTAATTGCTTGCTTCTGAGGATGAAGATTCCTTTATGTTGAGCCTAAACACCTAGCTGTTTAATAGAGTCTTCTAATGTAGTTGTTGGGTCAATGGTTAACATGCTTTTAGCAGTGGGACACTCTGTAGAGTATCGTGTGCGTTATACATTTTATTTTATTGATTTGAGATCACTTGTGGTGTACTGCAGGGGGCATCTCTCAGCCTCACACTTTTTAAATACACAGGCCTTCTCATACATTCCTTGGGATTTGATGTATTTGCTTAAGCTGACAGTTTTCAATAGTACAATTAGATTGTTATCTCCCTTCCCAAACTGAATTCAAGATCTTGCCATCTCTTCTTGGTTGGATTCAAACTTTATTCTCCTATATTAATCAAAAAGAGAAAGTCAGCTTTTTGGCACCCCATCAATGTGGAGTCCTAACTAGTGACCTTCAGTTACACTCCGCCTCCTTCACCAATGCATTCTGTTAGCAATCTAGAGGTCATTTCTGACTCAAAACTCTGTCAGCCAGGTTTAGTTAGTGACGTCATCTTGCTTTCTGTTCTTAAAAGTGCATAGGAAGTATCTTCCTTTTCTTCCCTTGAACGTAATGAAAACCGCAGTACAGTCCCTTAATCATTCCCTAACAGACTATTGTAGCTCTCTCTGTTTAGGGCTTTAGCACTTAATTCTACAGTGTCTTTAAACTATCCAAACATTTACAGCTTGTCTGATTCTTGGCCTGTATAAAAGATCCAGGATCTCTTCTCACTTCAAAAATCCTCATTAACTACCTAAGGTACCATGCTGCCTCCCGTTCTACTATCAGAGATATTGTCCTTGCTGATGTCTCTGCTCTTATTCTGAAAACTTGGTACTAGTTCAAAAGTCTATAAGGTTAGACTGGGTGGCAAAGCACTTGATTATATTCCTTTTTCAAAGCCTGGAATTCTCTGCCACCTGTCTCTCTGCAAATTTTCTATTGTAATTCTGAAAATTTCTGAAAATCTATCTGCTTCCCTACACACTGTCTCCCTGTGCACCAATCCCTCTTGGCACTAACGCACCCAATTCCCAGGTAATAGCACATAAAAAAAATTGCATATCAATCATATTGTTACCTATTTCAAGACCTCTAGGTCTTAAATTGCATTGCTTGTGGCCTTGGCAACTTCTTAATTCCATCAGCTGTACATGAAGTTCATTCAAAATGCTCCTTTCTACCATATGTACTCCATTCGTCATCTGGCGGGGGGAAAGCAGAAAACAAGAGTACTTGCAAACATTGTACTAATGATCAACTGACTGGGTTCTTGAGATTATTACAATGTGGAGCAGACATACCTGATAGGGATCAATGTTCATGTCAAAGTACTCAAGGAATCCAGTGGCAAACTCACAGAACAGAAAGTTGTGAGTCTCGTTCACTGTCCGCAAACACCAGTAGGTATTGTTGTTGGAACTTGTGCAGGCACAGAAGGACCCCACTATAAGATATACAAAAAACAGATCTTGATTTAGTACTACATCCAATATGGACCACGTCCATAAATCAATTAAAAAATTAAAGGCAGAAGAAGGCCATACATATGGATCACTTCGGTCTACAGCACCAGTACATCGACTTCCCTTGAACAGAAGATACACTTCCTGAGAATTTTAAACTAGAAAGATTAGGCAGATCTTCCGGTTAGATGGCATTTATTGTATTATCTAATTTTTTGTGTTTGATTCCTTCTCATAGTATCACTTCAACTTGAGAAATTAAACAAAACTATAATGGCGACAGTATGACTGGACTGGGTAATTTATGAAAGTTGAATAGCTAATTGTGCCGACTAATTCTTCATTATGCCTATGTTTATTACCTTATAGCTTAGAAAATAATTTCCTTAACCCCTTCCACGCTGATGACGAGCTGGGCTCGTCATGAGGTAGCCTCCTGCTACGCTGATGATGAGCCCAGCTCGTCACGTAACATGCGGTTTCGTAAAACTCCGCGTACGAGCGGAATTCCGCCCGCGCGCATGCGGTTAAAGAGCTTTTGAGTGATGGTGAAAAGAATATTAAAATATGAAAGTGTGGTTTATGTAATTAGCAAGAATAACAATCAGTGCATGTAGTAAGCACAATTGACAAGATATGTTTTCTCTGACTGTTAATACGGTGTGTTATTACTGTCAAATCCAACAATAGTTTTGTAGCTTCTAAGTGCTGTACGCAAATGGAGGTTCTATTACCATATTTATTGGCATACAATGTATTAATCTCTGTAGGATGAAAGGCTGACTTGGCCTTGCCAGGATTCAAACTCCCCAAATGTGTGCAGTGAACACTTAGCTTGCTTATCCATCTTGCCAGCCAGATAATCAATCTCTGAAAGGTGAGAGGTAGTGTGGATAAACCTGGGGTTCAAATATGGAACCTGCAGGCTACAAAAAAAGTTTCATTTTATGATACATTATCTCATCAAGCTATGTTACTAACATACAAGGCCACTGGACACAATGCAGAAATTAAAATCCGACCCTATTTTAGAATACAGTAAAGACAGTAAAGAAGCCCGCCAAGATTCAGTATTCATAATCCATATTGTTTTGTGCCTGGATAACAGCTCATGGAGTTTCAATAGCCACCCCATAAAAATGTACACGCTAATTCAAACTGTGAAGCTATCATGTGTCTCCTAAAATCAACTCATTGTCTATCAAGTAAAGACAGTCAGTGTGGTATGTGAGGAAGTGGGCCGTGACACTTTTAATATGTTGGACCTCCTGGTTGTTTGATCTGCTGTGAGGCCCCATAACAGAGTCGCACCCACTGTAAGCTTCTGTCACAATTGTTTCTAAGCTGTAGCCATCAGTGCCCTCATAAAATGAGAGCTGCTGCTCTGCAGCTGGGGAAAGAGGCCATGTGCTATATACATGTGAATACATGTGCACAGCTGTGCAGACCTAGCAAGGGAGCCTGTTTGACTCAGCCTGGTATCTGCATACAGATAGCCCTTTTGCAGATAGGGCCCAAGATAATTTTGTCTCAGCCTGTTTAGGCCTTATAATTTGATAGGGAAATCAAATTGATATTGCCCTTCTCTTTATTATTAAAGTGCAGGTCTTTAGTGCTTAACACTTTTGGTAAACTACATGAAATATAATTTTGGATTGGCTCAATGCAAAAAAAGTAATAACATGGTTTTAGCTCTATCTCCCCGGGTACCGAACAAATATAAAATATTATTTTGCACCAGATTGCAGGAAAAGACCATGTAGCGAAGAGTGTGAAACGCCATGTAGTGGACAACTGCACCCATCATGCAATAGATGAGCTGATAGCGGAGGTGGAGGGTATCATGGGCAATGAACCAACGTAAGTCAAGAATAAGGGAGGCGAACCCAATATTACGCACTATTTTAAGGTGGACAGTAGAAAGGCTCCCACTGACAAAACTAAAACCACTAGCACTGCTTTGGCTAAACGCAACCTTCACCCAACAACTCAAGCTGCTCGTCTCCGTCTGCTGTGATCTCTTCCTTGGGGAATCACCCAAGCGGGCCCAAAATAGAGGAGAGCCGCACTCCAATTGTTATCTACACTAACCGGTTTACCCCGTTTTAACTCTGGGTGAGAACAGCATAGAAGGTCGATGAGCCGGTCGAGGGCAAAGGCAAGGACCGAGGCTCCTTACCTGGAAGTATTGCCTCTATTAGAGCAGACCTGGATAGCTTAAAGGAGTAAGTGGAATCATTAAGAGTTATGGTAAATGAGTCCCTTAGACTCAATCAGCAGTAAATAGTCAAATATGAGGCCCTGCTAGATGAACAACCGTTGGCCAAAGTAAATAACCAAAATTGTTAGTCATGTAGCTGCCCCTGTTTGGAACAAGTGCTGGAGAAGCAGGCTTTAGAAGGTACCACTGGTACCCCGGCCCTTCAAAACAAGACAAATCACTCTAATCTCCATCCAATCTCAAATACTTGGAGCCTCTGTAACTCTTCAGTGTGGTAACAGGCTCTGGAATCCAATATCAAGTGAGCCAAGGAAGGACTCCCATTACAAGCTTTAAGCCCTCACAACCAAATCACAGCCTTGTGGGCACACACAAGAATGCAAACCCATTGATCTTACGGATATCTCTCCCTAGCATCCAATCGGGTCTCCAAACTGATATTCAACAATAGCAGTGTATACTTAATTTCGGTCCCGCTACCAGCCGCGGTCCGTGCAGGTAAGAGCGGTGGGGCTGGGTTGGGTGGAGGGGGGTTCAACACACGACCAAGAGGGAAAACCAATAAATAATTAATTTTCCCTCGTCATTGTCTGTCGAAATCGCTCCCAACCCGGTCCCACCGCTCTTACCTGCATGGGCCGTAGCTGCCCGCTATGCCGGCACCACAGGCATAGCGGAGTGGGAGGCGTTTTTTTGTTGCAGATCTGACCCACTGGGCCAAATTAGGGGCTTCAAAGACATTCTGGCTCATAATAGTATATGACAGTCATGTTTCAACTTCCTCAGTAGCATTCCATGGTCAACCACTTTACTCCGCATATAAATAAGGGGGAGGTGACTCTGAATGCATCAGATTAGGATGTACTAACTATACGGATATTCCCCTCCTTGCGATATTTAGTATAGATTGCCATAGGGCCCTAGACTTAATTACTGAAGAAAGATCCGGGACCGGATTGTATTCTGGCTGAACTTCATGCTGCAGAGCCTGAAATTTGGACAACCTACCTAAATCTTCTAAAAAAGACTGTACTAAAAGGTGGCCCATACCTAAATCATGGTGCAATGCCAAGATAGTGCCAATATACAAGAAAGGGCCATGGGATAAGCCAGGGAATTAGAGGCCCATTAGCCTTTTGGAAGGGCTTCAGAAGATCTTTTGTTGGCATGTGCTAGGGGAACTGATAGAGTGGGTCCAATCAAATGACATCTCCATTGATCTCCAGGTGTGCTTTAGGCCAAAAACAAGCACCCTTGACCAAACTTTTACATTTCTGACTTTATATTGGAAAACAGTAGTGCTGGGAAAAGGTCATCTCTTTGTAATTGTCGTTGATTTATAATCTGCGTTTGATATGGTTCCTCAAGGGAAACGGTGGGAGGTTCTGGATAGAATGGGAGTTTCAGCTAATATTCAAAATATTCCTAGAAGGATACATGGGAATAATACAGCCAGAGTTAGATATGGAAAGAACAGAGAGTTTTTGTATGCGTTTGGGATAGAGAGGGGAGTGCACCAGGGATGCGTGTTTGCTCCGACACTATTTGCATTGTATGTTAACGATTTGGCTGAGGCCCTACATTTTGAAAATAATGATGCTCATAAAATTGGACATACAAAAATACCAACTCTGCTTTTCGCACACAATACTCTGGTAAAATGAAGAATGTTGGTCAGTAAGAGTGCACTCAAACTCCCACAAGAGTTGGGGTAATTCTTAAGATGGCTAAAAAGATTAAATCTAGGAACTTAACCTCTGCACTCAAAACTCTATATAGATAAAGCAAAAAGCACCACCCTGTATGGTGCGGAACTGTGGGGCCACTCTTGTACTAACGAGTTATCAGTGGCAGAAAATCATTTTTCCAGACAACTTCTCATTCTCCCCCAAAGTACAACAATACTTTCTGTACTCCAGGACATGGTCTGGTACCCAATACCCTTTACAATCCAGCTAAGACCCTTATTGTTTTAGCACAGGATTTGGTCAACAACTGAACAGGAGTCCTATAGATTTCGCCTTAGAGAACTCCTAAATACACTGAGGCACTTGAGAATATCTTGCCTCTCATACCAAAAAAGAATGTTTATAGCTTTTGCCCTGGAAGTCATGTGGGCTAGACTAGATGAAGCGACCCAGACATCAGAATTACAGGGAGATGGGGGAATTCTAGCAACCTTAGCTATCCCTGCCCAATGTGTATTTAATGTCTTGATGCTACACACTTCTTTGTTTTCTTTTACCATGCTCTTAGACAACCCCGTAAGAAATGAATCCTACCTGTGTGTCGACTCTTGGGCACAAGGTCTCTCCAGCCAGCCCTAAGGATCCTGAAATCTGACACTAGAGAAGTGCTAGTGATCAGTATGGCTACACGCAGCTTGGATAATACGTAATCATGTAGGAATGGTGGCTGGAAAAAAACCTCTGTAGGTCAAAATTTCCTAGAGGCCCATCTTATCATCTGAACTGGGTCCCTCACTCATTACTGGTTAGTAATTGTGTCTGCAACTCCGGCTCTACCATTACAAGAATTTTAGTAGATTTTTATTGTGTTATACCTTTCTTCTTTTTAATCTGAGAACATTGTATTTATTGAATTGCTAGATTTGATGTATGCATTTTATGGATTTGTAATCCAAAGTAAACAAATTTTGAAGAAGAAATATTATTTTTGGCTTCTATTTGTCCTCTGGTTTACTTCAACATGTGTAATATTTATCTGTACTGGCCCTAATGAGATTTGAGTTTTGGTATAACCTTCTTGACCATGTTAATTACTCTGCTGACTAGCTGGTAGTTCAAAGTCTTTCCTTGAACAGTGGGCCCATTTGGGAAGGAATTGCCTTCTCCCAGGAGAGCAAGAGTTGGGTAGGAATTTGCATAGGGTGATTAGTTGACAATCTGGCAAGCACAAAGAGGGAACAGATAGATCTCTGGCATCAGTCCTACCAGGGATTCCCTTTGACATCTTGGAGGGAAGAAAACAGTTTTGCAGTGTTAGTTAGAGGAGGATCCAGGTTAAGGGAGGATGTCTTGAAGAATGCTTTACAGGAGGTGGGCCAGACTGTTGGCTGGCCTCAGGGAATGCCAGTCCGATATAGAGGGGTGAAGTGGGATTTCTGGAATGGGTAGGGATGCCCACTTTTTATAACTGTCCATCTCAACTTTTAAACCCCTTCACAATGGCAGAGATTATGAGAGACGAGGGAACCACAGAGGAGGAAAGATCGACTGGCTTGCAGCTGAACGCCTCTTTTGAGCGGAACAACTCTGGATTTGTACTTTTGGACTATTGTGGTCCCTAGGGCAAGCAGCTGTACCTTACTCACCTCCTCTTGGGGCAGTATATGGTGGAATTGCTGGGGTAGGAGGTCTCAAATAAACACTAATGGTGGCAGGAGCAAACCATCAGGTGTATCATAAACCAAACCCAGTGCAAATGGCCCCTATGGATCACAAATATTATTTAGCCATGCTGTTTGTGTGTGGCGTTTTGCAAGAATCCCTTTGGCACCAAAGGTATTTAGGCATCCATAGAAGTGAAGGAATCCATCACACCATTGTAACAAAGGTCCTGGGATGTCTGCGAGCTATGGGTCAATGAGGTCTTGAGAGCACTGCATTCTGGGTTTGAAATTTCCCCCCAAGTTAGAGGGGGAGGGCTGTGTGCCACCAGCAGGGAGAAAGTACTTGAGGGCATCCTCTGTACTTCTTCCACTCTCCATGCCCGAAGTTCAGAAGAGCAGGAGAAGAAGAGAAATAATGCTTTCCTGCCCAGCCCCTTCCGGAGAGTGCTGGGTGGAGAACTCACCAGCTAAGTGGAGCATGGCAGTGTGGCCCCAAAGACCCTGCACAGAGCAGGTGGACTGCTCAGGTACTTAGGAGGAAGTGGCACCCGCTTCATGTAAGATTAGCAGGTGCTTTAAAAAGGAAAACCGCAAAAACAAATGAAAAGGAAAAAATTACCAGCTCACAATGGCTGACTCAAAGGGCTATGGGCTTTATAATATGAACCATAAACCATGAGCAGCATATCTTGTGTGGGGGTGCTCCGGACGGGTAGAGGCACCACGAAGATGATCTCCATAGTTTGGGGAACCACCCAATAGCAGCAGTGTAATTACAATGCAAGCTCCAGTGCACTTTCTGCTTTGACACCTTAAGTCTCATGGGCCAAAAAAAGATTATTAAGGGAAATAAGGAAAGTTAAATTCAGTGCATATTTTAGGCACCATCTGTAATGTTTTCCATAACTGAAACTCCTTACAATTTGAAAGGCTTATGATGTAACCGTTGTTTATTATGGTGACACACTGACAAGTAAGCCTATCTTTTTTATTAATTCACACCTCTAGTTTGTGTTAGGTACAAGGAGGTATATTCTGTTCTAGGGGTTAGGTTCTGCAGGTGAGCAAACCATTACAGGCGTCTCTAGCTTTATATTTTGTGTGAAATAAAGTATTTTTGCTTTTATTTTTTAAATAATAGCAGTGACTGGAAGTGGCTTGAGTGCTGTTTATAGCGTTGCTGAGTTCTGAATCCGCAGCCCACAGGACCTCCCATGAGAAAGCCTTGAACTGCTCTGCCTCACTACAATGCTACAATGGTACTTGTTTACCAATCGGTGGTTCTACAGTACAGGGACCCCAGGATATCCGAGGCAAAAGGCCCAAGTTAATACTATTTGGGGTCGGACCTTCTGACTGCCCTAGGACCTTCCATCCTAGATTTCTCAAGAGTTACAATTACTGGGCAACTATGCAACCGACAGTGGCATGAGTCTGCAATAGCCTGTTGTTGGAATTCACAATGTGTACTCATATAAAGAGTATCTTCTCTCCCCACATCCTTTCCTGTGGTGATGGAAGTGCACAATAAGGGTATCTGTACCAAGAAGGGAGAAAACAATCCTATCATTGAAATATATCCTCATTAGCAGCAGGCAGCATAGGAATAATTCCATTATGCCAACATGGGCCAATGAAAGTGCAAAGCATAATGTGGTCAACTAAACGCACAATGTGCTTTTGAATGGTCTGTGTGCAAGGTGGGACTGAACCAGTTTTGCAGAATGATTTATCTACCCTCTTTCCAAATTAATGGTGGTATAGCAGGATGCTTTGTAACCAGTACAGTGGGGAGAATATTGGCTCTGCTACTAATGCATTTTTCAAAAGACGCTTTCTGAGTGCTAAACTGAAAAACAGAAATACCAGGCTTTAGGTCATCTATGGTATGTCCTTGGAAAAGAGGACTAGATGGTAAAGGGCATAAATTGGTAGAGCGATAAACAGTTAATAAACACAGATTCTCACAGTTCCAGAAAGGTGCTGTTTGCCAGTGGTTATTATCATGGGTAAAACAGGTCAGTCCAGGTAGGCTGCATTCGTCTCCTTTTTTCTGTCGTTTCTTCTCCTTTCGCTCTTTCTTTTTCCTGCGGCTCTCTTTGAATAACTTGAGTTTGCTTTCCACGTCTTGCGTTGCTTCCCTGAAAGTGGACATTATATGGGGCATGAGGCTCATTATAATCATTGCTCATCTACTGTATAATAATACAGAACTTTTTCTTAATATATATTCGGACAGTTTAGAAGGGTTGGATAATTTATAGATCTTCATTTTTTTAAAACAAGCTAAATGCACTTTCTCACACATTACCTCTCAGCACTCCACGGGCTCCGATGTCACCAAGAGCATTAATGCGCTATTACAAAACATAACTAGCGACTCATGTTACTTTACTGTTTAATTACATATTATTTATAGACTATTAGCCTGTTGATTACTTAGAGATAAATATTGTATCAGTTACAATGTTTCTGCCATGATTCCTTCATCATATTTAAACATGTCCTATGATTTAAGTGCACTCTATTGTAACCTGATTGAAATGGTCTTATCAAATGTAGTTACACTGAGAAGGAATCTAACTTCTTCCTTTGCTGCCCAGGATGAGATTTTGAACAGATTTCGTGACTGCTGAATAAGCAATGATTCAAGCATTGGCAAAGCCAATAATAGGTCATGACAATGCTGTATAATATGAACAGAAGAAAAAAAAGATGTGATGATGCGACCGCTAGGTCATTATGTAAATGCGTGTTCGTGTGATGACATATGCATGTGTGCTTCCAAAAAGATGCAGATGCTTCTTTTTATTTGCCAATCCAAAAGTGCTTTTATTTTTAAAAAGTATAACAAATGTAAAAATGTAATTAAAAAAAAAAAGATGACAGCAATGGTGGAGTGTAACGGCTGTGCAGACGGGTTAGGGGGAAGGAAGCACACAAGGAAGAGTAAGACAGGGGATGAGGGAAAAACAAGCAGGCAAGAAAACTCAACAAGGAACGCCGGGGCGAGAAGCATACTAGCAAGAAAGCACAAGGGGTGAGTGAAGGGAGGAAAGCACATGTATGAGAGATAACATGGAGTGCAGGGGAAAGAGAAGCACACAAGGGAGGGAACTGGAAAAAATAAACACTGTATTGGAGTGCTAAAGCAAAAAGAAAAAAGTTGTTCCCTAAACGTGAGCAGTGGGCACACACAAGAGGCTATGCTCCAGAGGAGAGACACACATTAGATGGACTGGGTAAGCCATTAAATGAGAAGCAGGCAAATATGAGTGACAATAAATCCAACCAAAGGTAAGCAATGGGCAGACTTTAAGCCCAATATAAGCACTGATCACAATTTAGGCACACAAGAACAAGCATTTACAACACAGATGCAGGCACACATCTATGCAGATAACACACAGAAACACACTGTACCTGCAGCTTGCTCTAACTAGAGATTGACATTTCCAAAGAATGTTTTTAACCTGGCTCACAAACTTCTGAACCAATTCACAAGCATATGTATACAGATGTGCAAACTAGTTCTGGGTACATTTTTACATGTGTGCAAATTATATTCATATACATTTAGTGTAGACTCATACATTCAGTACGAGTGCTGAAATGCATGCTTCATATGTATGCTACTCAAGTAAAATGATCACATACGGACCTTTTGTTTATCATCAATGTACATTATCTACAAACAAAATTGCACATAAAATGCATATAGGTTTAGGAACACTGCAGATTTTGTTTTTAATTTGGACTATATTTTCAGTGAAACTTTTTTAACATACATGATGTCCCTTCTTTCACACAGTGTGAGAAACCTTGGGAGAGAAGTGATATTGGTAAGAATCAGGGTAGCAGGGCCAAGAAAGGTATTTTGGTAAATATGCAATGCTAGATCACACAGAGGAATAGAAAGTACAGCACAAACACACCACTCACTTGAAAGGATGCATGTGGTTCTTCGATTTTTCTTTTGACTTTGAACTTTTAACTTTCTTGTAATACCTGCTGGCAACAATCAAATTGTTAGTTTGGTTCCAAACTTGACATCTGACCATTGAAATCAAATTCATGTAGACTACAAGAAGGATGGTTACAGAATAGTCCATTTGTTTATATTCGTAAACCTTGAGTTTCTTGGGACTACGTACATGTGGAGTTTTACTGAGTCCATTTTCAAAGAATTTTAAGAAATCTGTACGGTTAGGACTCAAAGAGCATCAGGCATGGAGCCTACATTTAGGAGACTGATTTTCTTCTCGGACCAAAAAACTCCAAATAGTCACAGGAAACCCTGTGAGCAATTTGTGGATATCCATTTGCATTAATCCTAAACCAGAACCAAGGCTGAACTTAAAGGAAAAATCAGCACACTCAAAATGTTCAAACCAGCCTCGCACTGTAGGAGATGCGTCTAAAATGGGACCTCATCTAAAAGCAGCTCCCTTGCCTGTAGCATACAGAAGAAATGCAAGAGTGGCCCAACTGCAAATCCGGCCCTAACTAGAAAAGACAGGGCACAAACAAAATCGCCCACAACTGATGCTCCATGGCTCATTGTGGAACTTGGTGCTTAATGGAATAATGAAAAACTGGAAAGTAGTTAAGCCAAATTACTATTTCATGGAAAGACAGATGTCTTGATTTTTAATGAGGTACACGGAGTAGTTTCGCCAAATCTTTCTGTAGCTCCCATATGATCAGAGGATTCTTACAGTTATGATTGACTGAGCGATCGGGAGGTGATATTTGAGGCCAGGATCCCTGATGAGCAACATCATACAGACTTACATTTCACAAGCGAATTCAAGTATGCTGATACCATTAGTGAACCAGCATGTGCAATGTTCCCAATGCTTGGCAACATTTTCAAAGTACGGAGAGATCATCATTGGGTGTCTTTCATAAACTCTACTGTTCTACGTGCATGTCAGAACACAGAGTTGTGTGTCCTGCCCTGAATGTAGCTCCCCTCAACTGAATGTGCCTTTGCTACTTCATTCAAGGCTTGCAGTATCAATAATGTAAGGCATGTTGCTTCAATGGTTTTACTGACAGCCCCAATGGATAACTTCTCCACAACATGCTACTGGTAAGTCAAGGTGTCACAACAGCCATGTCTTCCTATGTAACAAAAACACTATGTCATGAATATGCTGGATAAGACAAATTCAGATAGCTATAGATATGGA
This sequence comes from Lissotriton helveticus, assembly GCF_964261635.1. Lineage (NCBI taxonomy): Eukaryota > Metazoa > Chordata > Amphibia > Caudata > Salamandridae > Lissotriton > Lissotriton helveticus. The sequence continues at coordinate 569,674,577 of NC_136063.1, forward strand.
GACGGCGGAATGCTAAATCTAAAGGCAGATATGTATTGGAACTGAAATAAAGCTACAGCTACAAACAAAACAGACTCCGGGACACAGGGATCCACTTCCCTGAAAAGTAGCAATTTAGTGAAGCTTGAAGAATTGCAGCTTGAGAAACTGAGAAGGAATGAATGAATGAATACGCACTTGTATAGCGCATGGCTACCCAAGGTCATCCCAGCGCTTTGGTGTGACGCCTCACTCAGCAAGCACATCTCAGGAGAAAAGGAAGGTTTCCAGCCGTTTCCTGAAACTAAGGTAATTAGGTTCCAAACGAAAATGCTCAGGAATCCGGTTCCATAGTTTGGCTGCATTGTATGAAAACCGCCGACCTCCTGTTCGAACACGCTTAATCGTAGACACTACGAGTAAGCGGTTATGCTTAGATCTCAACAACCTGTTAGGGTGATAGAGTTGAACCATCGCCTGGATCAAAGGGGAGCCTTTTCCAGAGATTGCTTTGTGAACGATGCACATCACCTTAAAGCTACCTCTGGCCTGAATGGGAAGCCATTTTTAAAACAGTGGATAGACAACCTAAAAGGGGTTTTCATTAATAATGAGGCCTTTGGCTTTAAAGGGGTGATGTCAGGACTTTGTCTGAAATATAGAAAACATTGCGGGGAAAATAAAGGAATGTAAGTTAAGGATTAGCTGCCTAAAAGTAAATATGAACTTGTGGACTTTCAGCAGCTTAGGGTTAGGTATACGCATGGAACCCATCATGTATGTAGATTTCGAAGCATGGTCTTGGGGATATTGTAAATCCCCTGATATGTGGCCATCTAAAAAAGTGTAGGACGTCTATAATTCAAAGATTTCTACAGTTCACCTGATTGTTTCTAAGCCATGCCCAATACAGCAGGAGACTCGAAAGTAAAGATGTTTCAAAATATATACTTTCAAAACTGCACCAGGATTTCAGCCCAGCCTCTACATTCACTTGCATTTTAAAGTCTGGAGAAAAATTGGTTCAACTACTAACATCTGAAAAGAGTGAATGAATGCAGACAGATGCCTCTAATCAGTAGGCATTTGCAATGTCCGCACAGCACAAGTGCACTGTATAAGCATACACTGTTTCGGGTAAAACAATCTATGCGTTGACCATTAATCTTAACAAATTACATTGTGAGTGAAACGGCTGTGGTTTATCATATCATAATGGTTTTATATATTTTACCCTTGTTTGCTGCAGTCACATTCATCAGGTTTTCTTCTTTTAAGGTGTCCTCTCACTTCTCTTAAATTCTTGATTTTATCTTGGAGTGCTTCAATCTACAAAAAGATTCACGGACAGGTAAAACTCTGCTAACTTGGCCAAGAAGCAGCGCAATAAATCATAACAGATTGCCAGATTTCCACTAACCTCTTTATCAATGTATGCCTTATGATCCTTCCAGGCTCTGGATGACTGGTACAGTTCCCGCTCGCAATGCACTGTGTCATTTGTCAGAATAAAACACCTGCGAAAATATTGAAAATAAGTAACCATTACAGGCCCTTCAAAATGTGACAGTACCACAGTGTAAACCCAGTGTTGCTTTGCTGCAATACCATATAGCCACTATTACTGAATGATCTACATTAGGTAAAGAAGAACAAGGGGGTTAAAGATCCCACTGCACACATGCGCAGTAAGTGCCAGCACCTGTCTGAGGGGGGTGTCTGGGTGGGACCCATGGACCCCATTTCCCCCCTCCACAGGGCTGCTTTCAGGGGGTGCACTGACAGTGCACCACCTTTTTGTAGCGCACTTTCAGTGCGCCTTCTAAGAGCATGTTGCCTCCACACTTGCATCTGTAATATGGCGTGGGGGCAAAGGGCTTCCATCATTTGAATGGGGCTTCGTCCCCATGCAAGTAAGGGAATGCCCACTGAAGACAGTGCTGGCACTACATGTGCACCAGCGCTATCACTATTACAGAAGGGGCCACAAAAGCATCTGTGGCTCTTTCTATAATACCATAGTACCCCAGAGGTGCCAAAATTGGGCGAAAGTTTCAGTTGCTCTCTGGGATACTAGGTGTAATGTAGCCCTAGGTTCATTGTGTTACTATGGAAGACAATGGTTATATATTATGGGCCAGATTTACAAACATTTTGAGCCATGGGTGAACTACTTTTTAGGTCGAGCCTCGGCAGCTCTCCGCCCATATTTTTTAATTGGCTTACCTCTTTGTCCTCCGTAAACGCTGGCTGAGTTGTTAATAGGCTAGTTAGTCCCTCCTTGCTACAGCCTTGTCTGCATTTGTTACCCCCATAACGACTGGACCTTTTACTGGTGTTCTTACATTGTCTGCTTTATAAGTCAGTGAGCTCTATTTTATTCAATGCTCTTCTCATATTCCACCCACTACCTCACAGCAAACCGCCCGCTTTTATTTACATTTTTACTAATGGCGGTCCGCTTTCACCATAGCGGCTGCGTTATTTATTTATTTATTTAAGCAGTGTAGTCCGCATTTACCGGGCGCGCTTATTTATTTGTTTACTAGCGCCGATGCGGCCCGTTCACATTCATAGAGGCCGTGTCCCTTTCTTTACACAAACCGCGTCTGAAGAAAGGTACGTGGCCGACATTAAAGTAAAAGCACTGAATGTGCGCTTTTACCAACCCAAAAAAAAATCTGTTTGTCAACTTGACAAATGGATGCTTTTTTTGTGAAAGCCCCCATGCCACGGTTTCACTTTAATGACGGATACACCCCTTTCTTTAGATGCGGCTTGTCTAAAGAAAAAAAAAGGGCAGCCTTCATGAATATGAATGCACCACATGGGCGCATGCAGCTTACATAGAGAAAATGGAGTCCCTACAGGCGCCCGACTGGGTGCCGTCCGCACCAATCACAACGCTGCCATTTCAGTATTGTGATTGGTTTAGAGGAGGGAGGGAGGGAGGATGCCTGCTTCCTGTTCTCCAGCAGCGGAGGTGGCGCGAGACCTGGTCAGGTAAGCTTTCAATTCTCTTTTTCAATTAATACCCGCCCGACCCCCCCCCCCCACCCGCGAGTAATGCGAGCTGCGACTGTCTCTAGGTGAAAAAACTCCATATGTATGGAAACAGAGGTGCTAGCATTGGTTTTGGAGCCAATGCAGGGTTATAGCTTTAAGATTACTCTTGTTTATTATGGGTTGCATTGGAGGCCCTTAGCCCATAGCTCCAGCTGTCGCAGCCACACTTGACTGATCAGAAACAAGAGGCATACCAGTAGCTGGTCCTGCACTGCGGCTTGGCACTGTAGTTTGGGGGCTAGAACTGTGCACCTCTGGTTTAAATTTTGAAACTGGATAACGCCTTGACTCAATTAAATGTTTAATGATGTCTTCAACTACAAATCACTGACCTGTTGCTACTCAGTGTTTGCCAGATAAATGAGAAAATGAGGCAGTATGTTTTAAAATATCTTACTTATGAGTAACTTTGACTGAATCCGAAAGGCCCACTGCATTCGTGCCATCAGCAAGCATTTCTTCATCAGTCTCAACTGCATCGCCATCTTCATACACAACGTCTTCTTCGTCATCAATGTCATAATGTCGCTTGGCAATACTTCTGGGCTGCATAACCTGTAACCCCTCATCTTCCAAGTTGATATCATAGATTTCACCTTCGAACTCAACTGAGAGGGACCGGGCTTGGCGAGTGTGTACAAATCGGGGCTTGAACTCTGTAGACAAGTAGAGAAAGTAAAGACATTATGAGAACTGTTTTAGTATGAAACAACAAGGGCGATTTAAAACAAATGTATGTCATACCAGTACAGTCTATGCACCTGTGTGTCTTTCCTGTAAATCCTATGCAGATTTACCTCGCCCTAGTATATCCTCTGAAAATCTATGCCATCTCGGGATATCCTACGCACTTGCGTCTTTCATATAAATAACATGCACAAGTATTTTGTCTCAGTAAATCCTACAGAATGGTCTTCCTTTCCTGTAATTCCCATGCAGATGTATATCGCCCTAGTATAGCCTATGCCGATGTACGGCATCCCAGTACATCCTATGCACTTGTGTGCCTTACATGTAAATCACATAAAGATGTATGTCATCCTTGCACATACTACATACTTGTGTGCCTCCCCAGTAAGCCAAATGTAGATGCATTTTGCCCTAGTACATCCTATGCAGATGTAGTCTTAGAACATCCTATGCACGCTGGTGCTTGCCATGTAAATCACATGTAGCTGTAGGTCACCCTAGTACATTCTACACACTTATGTGCCTCCCCTGTAAATCCCATGCAGATGTATGATGTCTCAGTGCATTCTACACATTTGTGTGCCTTCCCTCTAATTCTTATGCAGATGCATATTGCCCTAGTACATCCTATGAGGATTCATGTCATTCCAGTACATAAGAGTATCTGCGTTTTAGACAATACATACATAACAGTCAAAGTCAAGACACTAAGGTCCTTAGTGGATTGTGACTAACAGAGTGTGCATCTCCTTCTCGTTCACTTAAATGTGCAATGCCTGAGACATTGGAATCTCTTGATTTCCGAGGTTTTATGCCCACTCATTTTTTTGTGCTAATTATTGTTCCTCGTTCTGCATTATTGTTTGACTGAATAAATGATTTTCTCCATTTGGAGACCACATATGTAGATTTCAGTGTAGTTCTATGTTTTATTAATTATTCAGTACTGGAAGGGACCATTGTTCTTGTTATACAGTTGTGAGGAGCGGGCAAAGAGAAAAGTCACGCTCGACCTCCGAGTGTGAATAAGCCAGTATTTTGACAAGAAGCAACACTGCAGTGTGTTCCTGCACAACACTTGTGCTTTGGCTAAAATATGAGCCTGGATGTTCTCGGTATGCGCTGCGCCGTGGTGTGGTACTTCTGGATAACTGTGCGTGAAAACACCCACTAGTTTTTCATAACAAACACATGTGCTAGCGCTGGGATGCCTCCGGGTAACCGAGCGCTGTACAAAACCGATCTAATAATAATAATAATAATGTGCCTTGCGTTGCAGGGACTGAACTCTTCCTATCACCGCGACTCGTCAGAGGGTGAGTTCATAAGATGATATTTATTGCAGTTCATAAGCAGATGAAGCGAGCCCATCGGCGAGCGTGCATCTATGCAGTCCAGCTGCAACCATCAACTGCCCTTAAGCAGAATCCTCGAGTTAGAACCCATGTGTGCAATCGGGTGTGAGAACGCTCACAACACTGCATTGTTATTACTATACAATACAAGTGTAATACTCAATGAAGAATACATTCAAGGTTACAGCAATCATCTTCTGCTAGGCTTACACATCAACAAGTCTTACAAGTACAAGTTGTGCTCCACTGCCCTTGTAACATGCCATCCTGAACAAAAGCCTGGATGTACAACTGCGTGGCACAAGAACCTTGAACAGTTTGTGTAATGCTCCAAAACAAAGTGTTTTAAATGAGGGAAAGGACACACTTTTCAAAATGCTTAGCGAGAAAGCGGGAACAGATTGTAATAATCAAAAGAAGGTAGGACATGTTATTCCAAAGGCCGATCACATTGTGGTTGTAAAAACGTAACTAAGTCCACATGTAATGCAGTCGGTGTTCATCATATAGGGGGAGTTAGTTCGTTAACAATCGTGCTGAACCAGTATCTTTGACGAACAGTAAATCAAGACTACAGCGCCTTGACGCCTACGGACATTAGATGAGCTTTGCAAATGCTGCTCATATCATATCTCATTAGGGTCGCCACACTCCTCGTTGGGTAGCAGACTGATACATAATATTTGTTGCACTCACTTTGCGCCGTACAAAATCTAAGATCATCAAGCGCAGTGCAAAGAAGCAAATTCACAACGCAGAAAGAGCGTTTCTACTAAGAGTATGCAGAACTAGTCACAATGCAACATTTGTAGAAAGCAACCAAGAAATTAAGATAAACCACCAAGATGGTTGTTACAAATATGCACAAAAGACCCATGTCCTCCATAAACAGAGTAATGCATCATTAAAAATCAGAACCGCTAGTACAATAGATGGATTCGCTGCTTTTAAGGAGTGCTTTCCAAACAACGATGATGGTCGACATGCATAGATGTAATACAGGCACAGGCAATCACGGCACAGTATTAATTAATCCGAGATTAAATTTGGGAATAGACAGAATTATGTAATCATCCGCCAGGGGGCGCAAGAGTTAAACGTATTTTCTGAAACACAGAGAGAATGTAAACTGAACGCTGCGCGAGCACTAAAGTTTTGCAGCACTCGCCAGCTACATACAACCAGCAGTTACAAGCCACCGTCGAACTTCAGCAATCGTGTACAAAACAAAGGAAAAGCACACTCCTCTAAAGCACCCTTGCAAGGCTGCGACCGAGCATCGCTTTCCATCACACAGACTTGGCAGCACGGCCCAGTGCATCAGCCGCCATTCGTACTGTCCCACGCCCTTAGGCAAACATTCTTTGTAACCCTAGACTCTGCATATCTGGACGTCGTGAGAAGCACATTCCATAGTTTCACTCCACTGACAGCTCACAAACACACACTCCTCGCTGGGAGTGGTCCCTTTTGCCCGTCCCCTCGCGCAGCGGACCGTACCATGCTGGGAACTGTCAGAGTACTACAGCGACAACTGTATGAGGTGTGGGAAAATACGGAAGGCCTGTGCGCTCTCAATGAACTTCATGTCAACAAGATCACCTTACACAGACTAAGGCCTATCTTTTAAGAAGAATGTGCAGCTGATGACCCAGTGGCGGCTTCTCGTCAAAGGCGGAGAAGCGTCGCCGGGAAAAATTAAATAATGACGTTATTTTAATTTAATTTTTCGTTACTGCAGGGCTGTGTTAGGGCGGGTGGGGCTTGTGGCTCAGGAAGGAGGAGTCGTTTGTGCACACTTAAGTGCGCATGACTGCTTGGCCGGACGTCTTGGTCCGGCCAAACAGTCATGCGCACTTTGCGTATTCCTCAACAGGCTGTAATGCACAGCCTGGTGGGGAATATGCACGGGCACCTTGAACTCATCTGAGCGGACCAAAAAAAAACAAAAACGCTGCAGCGTTGTAATTGGCTCAGAGGAGCCTGTGTGCTTCTTGCAGCTTCTTCCACACTGGAGTCAGGAAAAGAAGAAATGTGGAGACAGAGGAGAGAGGTGGCGGAAAAGGTGTTTAAAAAAAAAAAGTCAACCCATCCCTCGTCCCGCCACCCCTGTTCCATACCACCCGCCACTGTGTGCACTAGAAGGGGAACTGCCTTTGTGGCAGCGAGCAAACCCGAAGTCAGACAGTAAAAGGCGCATCTCAGCATTCCACCAATGAAGGGCCACTTAAAAAGCAAATCTTATTTGCAGCTATATGCCATGTCTCCATTACCTGGTCTACTAGAAAACCTAGAAGTGACTGGATTGGAGGAGCTGAACCTGAAGAGACTCGTTCGCCCTGCATTGTGCACAGCTGGGTTTTGGTCATCTACCTCATCTCAGGTGACTAAGGGCCTTATTATGACTTTGGCGGTCCCAGAGTGGGGCCGCCACGCTGCCGCCCCACTCCCAGACTGCCGAAGCCATTAAAGACAGCCTGCCAGAGTAAGACTTTTTTTCTTCTCTGCCGGGCAGATCTCTAGTAGTCCCACTGCAGTGTCTTTGAAAAAGGCACCACAATGGGAGCTGAAAAGGCAGTTCCTGCAGGGCATGGAATGTTAAGTCCATGCCCTGGAGGAACTGAGGGTGCATGTACACAGGGGGGCATAACATGTGCCCCCCTGCATGAGCACCATGGTGCAGAAGCAACAGGAGGCCCTGTAGGGCCCCTGTGCTTCCTTACCACCAAACTTTTCATGGCGGTTGCTCCGCCATGAAAGTGTGGTGGTGAAGTACTCCTAATATGCTTGGTTGTGCTGCAGGGGGACCGCCTACATATGAGGGGCCTCAGACCGCTGCCCAACGACAGGGATCGTGGATCCCTGGCAGCAGTAGCAGTCCCATGGCATTCCAACTGCCACAGTCCAAATGGGGCGGGCGGAATACCAGTCTGCCGATCCGCGAACCACCACCACGAGGTTGGCGGTCCATTGGACTGCCAAACTCGTAGTAAGTGCCAAAGCCAGCTGGGTACACAGTGTACCAACGAATGCCTGACCACAGGGACGCAAACAGTGTGGAGCTGATGTATGTGAAATAATAGAATAACGAAACCTGAGAAGCCACATTGGAGGAAACCAAATAATGGAAACCCAATTTTAAGAAATACAAATAAATCGAAAATTAAAAGAAGCATTCTAAAAGAATGAATTTGAAGGACAAATTCAAAAATTGCATTAAATATGGGTAGAGTTTAGGGGTAGTAAGAGTTTGTTAGATTTAGGGCTGTGTGAGGTTTTGGGGAAGGGTAGGTTTTATAGGGTTCACCGATAGGTAGAGTTCAGGCATAGAAAGATTTTTAGGGTTCAGGGATGAGCGGAGTTTCAGGCTCGTGAGGGTTTTTCAAGGTGATGGGTAGAGTTTAGGGGAGATGAAGGGTTTTATTTAGGGTTCAAGAATGGATGAAGGTTAGAGGTGGCAGAGATGTTTTAAGGCATGGGCAAAGCGGGCATTTGCCCATGGCCCCCACCTTAATAGGGGTCCTCTGGGAAAGTGATTTTTCAGTTTTTTATCTACTCAATGACTCTAGCTTAAAGACGTATTTTCACTCTGCCCACTGCTACCTCACATTCGGTCTCTCTCTACCCTACCCAGTCTCTTCTTAAGGATTTTAAGACACCCACCCAAACACATTTTAACTGGTTTTCATTCCACCGCATTTCAGATTACTTAACACCTATTTCAATATTGTTTGACATCTTGCAGTCTTCAATGAGCAGGAAATGGGTGATAAAATTCAAAGTTATTTCAAAAAGGGAGCCCCAAATATATCTTGCTCAGGGCCCCATCAATCCTTAAAATAGCACTGAGGGGTGGTGAGGAATTTTAGGGGTCAGTGATAGGTGAAGTTTATGGGTAGAAAGAGTTTTAGGTTTCAGGAATGGATGGAGTTGAGGGTGTTGAAGGGTTTTAGGGTTCAAGGGAAAGTGGAGTTTAGATTATGGTTCAAGAATGGGTAGAGTGTAGGGATGGGTGAGTGTTTTTAGGGGTCAGCGATGGGTGGAGTTTAGGAGTCATGGATAGGTGGAGTTTAGAAGTGGTGAGGTTTTTTTTAGAGTCCAGGCATGGGAGGAACAGGCGAAGTTTAGGAGTATTGATGGGTTCTAGTGTTCCGGATGGGTGCACTTAGGATTAAAAAGGGCTTTCAGGATTCAGGAATGGGTGGAGCTTGATAGTCAGAGATGGATGTAATTTAGACGCGGTGAGGGGGTTTTAGGTGGAAGCTATGGATGATGCTTAGGGTTTGTGAGGAGGTCAGGGATGGAATGGTGTTTAGGCGCGGTGAGGGGTCCGCAAATTAAAAGCATCCGAAAGAATTTCTTTACAATGAAAAAGACACAGATCTGAAATAATGTCCCTTGAAGTAAAGCACTGAAATAAATTAAATAAATTCCTCCAACAAAAATGTTTCTGAAATTAAGACCTCCTACCACTGCATGTTCCAGATCTCATCTCCCCACCCCAGGATATTGAGGCAAGGATTAGCAAATTTTGTGGCACAAATTTGGGTATTTTGCTGCATTTTTGAGGCACATTAATCTGCTATTCTGATAAAATAATGCCCTCTGAGTCCGCCGGTTCCCCATTTCCACTATGATCACCTTCCACCCCCTGCCTCCCGGGCTCCACCCTGCTGGGATCATTGCAGCCCTTGGTCACACCACAGACCATACTTTTTGGCCCCTGGAAAAAGGTTTGTGAGTACCTATCCAATAGGGGTTGGTGTGGTAAAAGCAGGGTGGGATGAGAAGGGTATCAGGTGAGTGAGGTGGGGCGTGAGAAGATCAGGGCTCGAGTCGGGGTACCACGCGGGCGGACGGCATCCCCCCACTTATTTTACTGGGGGGGACGCCGTCCCCCTGCCAAAGAGCTGGACTTAACTCTTTGGCCTCTCTGGGACGAGGAGTTTGGCACCTTTCGTGACGTCACTTCTTGTCGTGACGTCACTTCCGGTGACAGCGTCCCCCCACTTCTTTTTTTACGACTTGTGCCCTGGAGAAGATGGCATGAAATGGGAAAAAGGGTGGGTGGGGAGAAGTAATGGGGACTGGAGTGAAATGGATGGAATGTGAGTGGATTGAAAGAGATAGGAGAATGGTAGGCTGGAAGGCCATGGGATAGGGGATGGGGAGGGAAAAGGGGTGGGGTGGGATGGGATGGGCTTTGGTGCGAGGTGATGGGATGAGAAGGATAGGGTAGGTGGGTTTGGGGTTGATCGAGTTGCGTTCGGATGGGATGGAATGAGAGGATGGTGAGGTGGGAGTTGTTGTGGATGGGATGAGATGTGAGGGAAGAGATGGGAAGGGAAGGGATGAGATGGCATGGTGGGGGTTTGGTTTGATGGGACAGGGTAGGGTTGTGTAATATAGAGTGGGATGGAAAGGAGTGGGCCAGGGTGGAATGAGGTGTGATGAGAAGGCAGGGTACAGTGCTGCGTGGTAGTTGTTACTTCAATGCTGCACACTAGAACACTGAATGTCAGCATTGGATACATGGAGAATGTGAGAACAGACAATTATTAGAGCACTTTTCAAAAATCTTACACAAATAAAAGTTATTGGCACCTGAAGCATTACTAAAATAAGAGTAACTTGTTTTTTTTGCAATTGAAATAACAGATGCTATACTTACTCACAGAGGGCTCTGGTTATTGCCCTTGTAAGGATGAAAAGCTAAGACCCGCTTTACTGTGATTCAACCTTCTGACCTACAGGTTAAACTAGCTGTCTTAACCACTTCCGTGCTCATGACGAGCTGAGCTCGTCATGAGTTGCGCCGCTCGCATAACGCGGCTTTTAGAAAAAAGCCGCACAGCGCAAAAATAACCGCCGCACGCATGCGGTTCACTTGCTGAGCCATCTTGCTAGCTGCTGACGTATTACCACTCCTCCACCCCCTCCTTCCCCATCGTAGTGCCGAGTGTGCACATTTTGAATCATAACGAATCAGTCCAGAAAGATGTGCAGAGGAGCTATTCGGTTTCACAGGCTCGCAGGTTTTATATTACCAAACAGAGAAAGCACAGATTGGCCACACCGTCAGGGGCTGGAGTCTACTTCTGCTGCTGAATTCGCTGGGGTAATGCGCCACCCAGTGGTAGTCAGAGAGTCAAACACCAACCTAAAATGGTTTGGATATTTGCGCCAAAGAGGAGAGAAAGAGTTGCTCTGCTGCAGAAGACGCAGGGCCTGCTCCACCAAAACATTTCAGAAATGTAGTGCTCCGACTTCACTGGTGGGCGTTCAAGAGGCCAAAAGTTTAAGCATTCTCCAAATTTCACAGGCACTTTTGTAAAAAGCGCTGCCTTTTTACAAAAGTGGCAATATTGTGATTTTCTTGCAATCGCGAAATCCTGGAGGGTTTGATTTACACCTTAAAGGATCGGCATGCAAAAGCCAATTTAAAAAAAAAAGTCATTCTATTAATCGGTTTCTATGAAATGCTAAATGCCATTCATCCTGAAAGTTTCCAACAGACAGTTTATGTGATATTGAATCGTTTTCCTTGAAATTCCATACAATCCTGTGGAGCAGGTAGGCACAGGCTGTGTCTGGTGCTTTGAAGAGACAGCCATTGTCTCTTGGTGCTGTGTATCTGTGAGAGCATGCAGAACTCCCACAATTCGGAGCCCTATTGGCTGTCTGCGCCTCACTCCCAAGCAATCACATGCAATCACCTCCTCACTCCAACGCAATCACCAGGCCTCAGGTCATGCACTGCATGCATTACCTAAGCTGCGAAACAGTAGAGGGCCTTAGCCATTCAGATCATTGGCTCTCCAGTGCAGCACAAGTGTACAACTATTTCAAGTTTGTAGGCACCTACCATGTTTACAGCAGAATGTGTGACGTGATGCTGTATGGTTTCTAGATATCGCAGCTTAACCTCGACACACAGGTTCCTCTAGAGCCAGACTGGAAACCGGCCCTGGTAAACTGCTCGGCCAGCCCCCGTGAGGGAGTGAGGTGAGTGGGTGCGACAGAGCTGTTTATCAGGGCCTGTTTCAGTCGATTTTGCTACAGGGGGGCGATATTGCAGATATGCTGCAAAACCGGCCCCCTGTAACAAAACCGGCCCCCTCGGGCCCAAAATCAGCCTCCACCCTGGCGGCCAATCTGGGAAATGCCCGGTGCCTGCTATGGCCAGTCCAGCCCTGGATTCCTCATAAACCCACGACAAGTTTAGTTTAAGAAACTAGGGAAGCTATAAACATAACACAAACACACCCCATTCACCCCCACTCAGTGGAACGAGAACACAGAAGCACTTGGAACAACTGTGCCTATAGCAGAACTCACAAGACTTGTGTACATTGACATCACTTACTTCTTGTGCCCGGTGTTCTCAGAAAGTGTCGTGGGCCCTTCCTCTGGGCTCTGCCCGGCCTGTAGTCCACGTCCCCGCAGTGACACTCCTTGTCCCGGCCACCATAGGCACGGGTGTTGATACTTCGAGTTCGCTTCCGGACGGCCAGCTTCGCTGTAGACGCTTTGCACTTGTGAATTCGCAGTTTGCCCGACGGATCTTCGATGCACTGCCACTTCTGCAAGTGATAAAGAGTGAGGCCAATGATGAAAGGACACAAAACATGGGCAAGTTGTCACATGTACTCAGACAGTGGGCAGACTCGCATATTAATGTTACAATAAAGGTGAGCTACAAACCAAGTGGGCAGAAATAAAACAGCAGTGGACCACAAAACGTAAGCATGTGGATATGGCAGTGGCGGTTTCTTCACTAGGATGGGGGAGCATTGTTCCCCCACCCCACTGAGAGTCACGCAGAAAAAAACAAAATGGCAATGAAAAGATTTTATTGACATTTAGTTTTTATTACTGCAGCAGCCAGCCTACCCCGAGCCCAGAGACATGCAGGCGTGTCCTCTGATGCAGACGGGCAGGAGCAGTGGCTGGCAAGATGCTCCAAAATGCGCTTGTCACTTTGGCCAGCTGTCTTACGCCGGCCAAAGTGACATGTGCACTTTGAAGCTCTCTACTCAGCTGTGTAAGACAGCTGGGTTCAGACCAAGCACAGGCCTAATGGGACTGAAGGAGCGTCCAGCTAGCCCACTCCATCCAATCCAGGCTGGTTAACAGCATGAGAGCAGCATCGGGATTGGTTAGGGGAGCTCGACTGCAGATTCAGAAGTGGAACACTGAGGAGGACGTGCAGCTATGGGCAAAGTACCATTTATTTTACTTATTTAATGTTATGCTAGTTGTTTTTTCCGACCCTTGGAGGGAGGGGTTGTTTTATTTTGGGCTTTTGGAGGGGGGGGGGTATTTTATTTTGGCTTTTGGAGGGAGGAGGTGTTTTGTTTTTTGGGAAGTGGTGAGGCACTTCACTCGCCCACCATTTTCAAAAGGTACCAGCCGCCCCTAGATATGGGGAAATCGCACACGAAAGTATGAAGAACCACATTCTCTGAATAACTCATTTGTCCAAAACCAGAATAAGAATAAAAGAATGTCTGGAAAAAAAGGCTTCGAATCACCTTTTATGCATTGCTGTGGTCAGCGGAAGTCTCCATGTGCATAATCAGTGGCGCAGTGGCTGTTAGAATCTTTGACTTTAGACACCAGTTTTTTGTTTTAACGCCTGACACCGGGCCTAAGCAGTCTTTTTTAGCTGGGTTGGCACAGCAGGACGCCCAGTTTAAAATAGCCACCGCGCCCTCCATGCAGGGGCGCAGCTTCTCAATGCGGATGAAACCCCCACCTTCGTGGTTCCCATAAGGCAGTCACCGCGGGCTATTCATTCACGGTGTCTGTCGTCGCATCCAGCGAGACACTTCTGACTGCCCTGAGTGATACACAGGAGGAGTGCAGCAGGAGAGAGGGCGGCGGCTGTGCTGTAGGACTCTGGCACTAAACATGCCTGCAGGGAATGCAAGGGATCATCGGAGACCTGACGTGGGTGGGGCTCGGTCCAGGCATGAGGCCGAATTAAGCTGCTCCTAGGTTTTGGTGTAAACAGAATCCACGCAAAAAAAACTTTCTGCCGGCATTTCTCGGTCTCTAAATTGCTTTCCTGCCCATTATAAAGACATGGAAAGTGTAAAGAGCTGATGAGTGGGGAGGGATCCATACGGGACTGTGCAGCTCAGTATTTCCCGTGCAAGCATGAGTGGCCCCCGTGGTCCAGATCAGGTGCCTGAGAGGAATGGTCCAGCCCAGCGGCGGCGCTGTGCGAGACACCTCAGCTGCCCTCAAGAGCTGGGGCAATCTACAGGGGCTGCAGAACTGTCTGCATTACAGACCGTCAAACAGCAGCCCCCTCATGCTCCGTGATTCAGTAGGAACCACTTTGAATTAGCATGCCAGAGCTAATGGGTGTTTATTGTGCGTTGGGGGCGCTGGAGTGAAGGTGTTTGTGTTCAGAGGCCAATACTGTAATTAGGACACACCCCCCCACGCCTCATTTTATTCAGCAGTAGCGAGGGCGCCACAGGTCTGTCTGACCAGGGCACTGTCCGAGCACGGCCGTCTCTGGGTGGACATGTGACAGACCGCGGCCCAGCTGGTGTCACTGGCCGTAAAGCGACCAGTAAATGCTCTCCAGGCCTCTTGCCTCCGAGTTGGGCAGTCACGGACAGCCTTAATTGGGGTGCAGAGGGTCACTCGCGCCCCAAGCCTGGCGCCACTGCACCTGCTGCACAGATGATGGCTGACCTTGATGCCAGCAGAGCGAGGCGATCTGCAGGGGATCTGCAGGTCCCAGCGCCAGGTTCTGTCATCGCAGCCGGTGCCGGGCGGTTTCCTGAAAGAATATGAGCCTTCTTCTTTCATCGGCCAGCCCTGCGCGCAAACCCCCGAACACTGTCAAAGCGCCAACATGGCTTTAACAGCGTGTAAATGCTGGCTGTCATCTCAGGGTTGGTCACCCGACACCTCGGCCCGGCTCTCACGGTCTGTGTGTTTTTATTCATCCTCGCAGCTGCCCGTGAAGCTGACCTTTACAGCCGCATGGTCTGGCGGGTATTTATTTTATGACAACATGGCTGACGGGAGGCACGCCACGCCGCACCTACACGTCTCCCTCCGAATGCCCCGCAGAAAATGATCTGCTCTTTGATTGACGGTGTACGCCTTGGACTGCTCTGGCCCTTAATGGCGGCCTTGACATCAGTGGAGTAACGTAAAATGACGAGGGCCCCCAGGAAGAATGTGAAGAGGGCTGCAACAGGGCCCACGCTAGCCCGCCCCCCCCCCCAGGCCGCAGGGGCCCGTGTTCGCCCCTGCTGGTCTGAAATCAGATTTAGGGTATGCCACAATATGAGTGAAAGAAACACACTGAAGCGAGCCATCCGGCGATGTGAGGCTCAGTCCACAGGGGCATTACCGACAGGTACCACAACTTGTTGGCTCAGGACAGGGGCAATTTAAGACGCATTTGACGGTAAAACACGAAGCTTTGGTTGTAAGTGCGAACTAGAAAAGGGTTAAAATAGTATCCAAAATATTCCAGGCGGTCCTTCTTTCGTGTCAGGGTACAAGCCTCAAACATTTAAAAACAGCACCATATTTGTAACCACCCCTTGGCTGAGCCCAGGAAGCAGCTTTGAGCTAGTAAGGCACAGCGGCTGCAGCCAGTCGAGGGAGGCAAAGTTCCCGACGGGACAATTGAATTGCGTCTCAGCACCCCACCCCTCGCGCTTTGCTTAATTACGTTAGAAGACAGCCTCCTAATGCAATTAATCAAAGTGAGAGACGGAATAGGAGTAATTTAATTACAAGTAAGTAACTGTTGCCTCCTGCTTTTCCGCTCATGTGGCATTTTTTGTGCCACCACCCTTTCATATTCAGACGTCTCAGACCGTGCTTCTTTAGGGCTCAAAACGGGGTTATATCTTGTATTGTTGAGGTACGCTAGAGAAACAAATTGCTACATATAAGGCCATATTTCTTCAAAATTAAAATGACACGATGCTGAAACACTTTGCTCGCATTTAACGAAATTATTGCATTACCGTTCCAGTTGTGACTTTTGTATGCCTGGTTTTATTGACCAATTGATCTTTGGCTTGTAATGGGGGACACATTACACAGAGCACCTTTCCAGAAAAAAATCACACAAAGAAATATTGACGCAAGTCCCAGCAACAAATTACAGTGATATTTTCTAAATTTAGGCGGTTGCAGTTTATCCAGTTATCAACAATCTAAACATCCAGAGAGGGTTGTAATGTGAGGAAAATACAATGCTAAATATTCATTTTAGTTTAGGATATTTTAGTTTATGTAGGTGATTTTAATATGGCACAAATATATCTGAACCTATCATTGATTCATGCTGCAAAAAGGTCTCAGCATATTAAGTTTAGGGTTATATGTTCTGAGACCTGGGGTGGAGACATTTACCTAAAAAAATCCAGTCTTTAGGCTGTTCATGTTACCTTTCAGAGATACCTAATCAGATCACCGAAATAAGTCCCTGACCTATAGGGGGCGGGCTCCTTGCTGTGGAGAGCGCATTCCCTCGTGGCAGCATCAGGTAGGGGCATACAGAGCCTGATATAGAAAAGTAGGAGGAGGGGATTGTGGGCATTGGTAAAATGTTTCCCTTCAATGTAAATATTTTAAGTAACTACTGTGCTCCAGACTGATAGATTACCGGTTTGGGGGATGATAAAGAAACGAAAAAAACAATTCCAAAAAGTTTGTTGTGCAAATGCTATAGCTACCAATAGAAGCGTTGCTCGCAAGGTCTTAGGAACACTTTCTTCATGAAATTAAGACGCAACTCTGTCTCTCTTGAGTCGCTCGATAGTATGGATATACTCAGGGCTGTGCCGGCACATGGCCATGGTGGGCCTGGGGACAGGAGCTGCTTTCATGGCTGGATGGTCTTATGTAGTGCTTGAAATGGATAAGTAGAAGTGGTGGTACCCTGTACCAGAGTACCTCTTGTTTCTGATAACGGCCGGTACTCTCCAATGAAAAGTATTATGTCACTCTTGAGAAGTGCAGGCACTCTCTTTCTCAAAACAAAAAGTGCTGGTACTCAGTACCTGACAGTACCGGCCCATTTAAAGCTCTGGTCTTATGCATTCCTCAAGCATGTACAGTACCGGGGCACTGGCAGACAGCTTTCTTATGAGGATAGAAATACTTTCTGGGACAGAGTTGTCATGCTTTCTGCACACACTCTCAGGTACTGGATTTTCATGAGATTTTTGAGAACCACCTTAAAATCCATCACTTTTTAGCCAGTATATTTGAAAAACTGTGATGTAAAAAAATGATATGGACCATTTTAAGGCTGAATCTTTACTCACTAACCTCACTCACTTCATTCAGCTGCATGCAAAACTATGGGATTGGCAGATTAAATTTTTTCCTGTGCTTCTTTTCACTCTCCTTCCTGCCCCCTGTGTGATTTTCTAGAGCACCAGGCTCCCTTTTAATTGTGCCCATTAAAAATCATCTGTGGATTCAGCAGCTTAACAGTAGAGTTTCACCTCCTTCTTCCAATTTACGCACCAGACAGACGCTGCAAGTTTTGAGTCTAAACACACCATAGTAAGGAAGGTAAGACTGTTCTACATTAAAGGACGTGGGTGCACAAATCAGCCATTAGGCCTAGCTAGATGGGTTCTTGGTATTGTGCAGATTAGTATAAGAGAGTGAAGCTCATGGGAAACATTTAAAAAAAAAAAAATTATATTTTTTTTATAGAGTTTGTGGTCTCATGCATTGCATATAATGATATCACTATTGGTTCCTTTAACAGTAATCTGTCTTGGAAGGGGGCACAGAAAGATAGCTTCATCTACTGGGCATATTCAAAACCAAAGTAAATAAATAAAAGGACTGCATCCGTTTGAAGCACCTGCCACAACTTTCTTACGATTCCTTTGCTTTTTTGCACACACTTGCTAATCCGGTTTTACCTAGGGGAGTGTGAAATTTGCTTTGCGTAATGTACTTCTGTGCAATTATGAAACATGTTTGCAAAATTTCGAGTATTTGCGCAAAATGCCAAACTGGCACCTGGCGCTGTGTTTTAGTATGGAATGTGTTCTTGTGTCCACTTTAGAAACGAGAAAGCATTTTGTGGGTACAAAAATAGTACAAAAAAACTAAAAGCAGTACGAACAACAAACACTTTCGCTTTGTCGTGTGAATCGTCCCAGTAGGTTCGAGGTAAACCTTCACTTTTTCCTTTGAGTAATTAGGTGATGTGGTGCAATTAATGTTACTAGGCTTCCTTGCTTCTCTCCAGGACTTCCTTCGCTGAATCATCGCCGTTTGAACAGAGGGCAGTTACCCTGCCCTGACTTGCTGATTACATGATCTTTGACCTCAGCAGAGATGGGGTGTGATGGTGAAATCTAAGATGTTTGAGACACAGCCACATGCTTTTAGCATTCAGATGACTCCTCCTTTCAGCACAGCGCCTATTTCTAAGCCTGAGAGCATAAGAGTGCAGCCAACATGCTTGTGCTAAAGAACACAAGTGGCCCTTGCAGCTATGAAGATTCCAACCTGTGATCAACAATCAGCAGCGAGTCATCTCGTTGCAGTTCTCACTACGGACTAGCAGAGAGAAGGGTTCCTTATGCCAATGCAGATGATTGCGCTTGCTGTGCAGTCGAGTTCTGCATTTTTTGGGGGGAAAAGTCAACTGACAATCTAAAATGGAGCAGAAAGACGGAGAGGCAGGTCACAATGCCCAAATATTGACATGGCTGTTCCAGCCTACTGCAGTCAGTTCTATTAGCCAATAAAAGTACAAGAGATATACGAATTTCACATAAGTTGCTTTCACGTATTTATACAAAATTTAAGCAAAATTATACGAAATGCAAATCCATAATTTTGTGCTCTATTTTAGCGCAAAATGTGTCCTTGCGTCAATTTTTGGTGTGAGGCTATAAACTAAAGAGTCGCAAACAAAAGTCGCCAGTGAATGGCACACAATTAGATCAAGTGGTGTAATGGTGTAATTTCGGGGATTTTGCGTAAAACATGCTTAACACATTCCCAAAATTAGGTGAATTACCACGGCGTAATTTAAAGTTCACAGAGGCCTAAACACTACTCAGATGTTTGGAAGATCTAGGATGATACTTCATACCTAGCAATTCCAAATTCTTACAAAATGTTCCTAAAGTCTTAGCAATACTCCTTACGTAAGTTACAGTTAATTATGAGTGGAATGTTACACCCACTGGAATTTAGCAATTTCATGTTAAGCCATTTGGAAAGCACTCATTAACACATTACGTTATTGCTTGAATTCCATGCAGCATTTATATAGCGTGCTGGGCTCTAAAGAATAGGTGCTGATGTAAAAATAAAAGAACAATATCACATTATTAAGCAGAGTTAGATACTCATTTGTTTTCTAAGTGCTGAATTACTCATGCCACCGCTACTCATTCAAAGAGGCGAATGAAACGTAAGTCAACCTAACGAAATATAGATGTGCGAGCAGGTTGCCTAGCAGATTAGTAGTACAATACTTGTCTATTAGTCACCATCGGAAGGTGCTACATTCTAGGACACATTTTGTGCTTACCTGTCCATGCTGCTCACAAGGAGTCTGGTAACGTGCTTGCTGACACAGCTCTTTCACCCGCTCATATTTCGGTAAGTGATTGGACTGTGGGGTGTTTTTGGTGGGTTCTTCCTTCTTCCGCAAGAATTTTCTTTGAATGGAAGTGAGACATTAAGCAGTTTGTGTAGCTAACATTTTCAACTACCTCTGAAAAAGTGACACCTTAAGTAATAAATATGTAGATAAAGTGACTCCATTGTCTTAAGGAATGACGCATGGTGAAAACCAATTGTTTTCATAAGTATACAATAGATGAGTCAACTCTGGCTTAGAAACTGGGATACAACAAAGACACAAGTAAACAAAAATCTAGGAACATGCTAATGTGAAAAATAATATTTTGAATCAATGGCATGCAGATGTCCAAGACAGCCAATTAAAGATTAAAAGCATCATTGATAGATACAGTTAACCAATGACCATAGCTGATTAAGAACACTGACTAGATGTTCACCAACATTTTTCTATATTACATAAATTGTTCTACGATATTGGCCTTTAATCTTTTTAGTTTAAGGCCTGCATGTCTTCACAACTGATTCAAGTGGACAGGTCTGAGCCTGTGCAGATATCTAATAGAGGCCGCTATATCCCTGGATATCTCTTGATGTTACTCCTGAGCTCGCAAGCTCCACTCAACTCGGGATCCCAAGCTCTGGAAACAACTTTTCCAAATCATTGTCTTCTAGTCTTTAAATCCAAGGAAGACTACAGATGCTAGTAGGCATCATCAAATGAAAGCTCAGGACTGGAAAATGGAGTCACCAGGCAAACCTGGACACAGTTTGAGATTATACTAAAACTCCTAGTTCAGTTAAAGTTTTGCAAAAGTATAATTTAAAACAAACTGTGGAATGTTGCTGCTAAGTTATGATCTACTGAAGAATGGGCTGTCTAAAATGTCTCTTACTGAAGGATGAAATTGCCTTTGGAAATGAAGTGCGGTCACATTTTGTTCTCATGGGGCAGCGCTAATGGGACCCTGGGAGGTTTATTGGAAGGTGGCCAGGCACCCAAGTCAACAGTTTTTGATCTTTTCAACAAGAAGGGCCCAATCGGATGCAGTGTTTGTTCCAAATTCTTTTTAAGTATTTCTGATAGAAGTGAACATGAGATTTCAGAAAGAAGCAAGGCATTCCTCAGTGTGCTGCCATTCTCTCCCACGGTCAAGAAAACAGAGAGTGATTCCTTTAAGGGATCTTTTCATAGGCTACTTTACTGGAAATAAATCCCTCATTCAAGGTTAAGGATTTCCTGCCATCATCCCAAGTTGTGAGACAGAGCATTACGTACTATACTGAAGAGCTTTCTGTTTTATCAAGAGTTAAGATTGAAGAAAAACCTCTGTGCTGGTGTGAGAATCTTGCAACATATTTCAGTCTTCAGAGAGGCCAGCCACACTTGCAGTATTTTCTTGATCAATAAAGCTATCCATTGAATCCTAAATGAGTTAATCCAGGCTCATGGACACCTGTTTGGAAGCCACCTACAACTCACCCCCAGCTGAAAATCATTTGTAAGAAATCTGACTGCCAGAAAACTATCTGGAATAACCCCACTGTATTGATCTGAGAGCCACATATCCTTCTTTGGCCTCCTATAAAGAATTTGACACGCAAGCGAGAAGAGAAGCTGCCATAGAAGCATCTGTTTGCCACAGTGAATATCTCACGCCTATGTAATCTTTCACTGTGCAGGTCATCAATTCCTTTCTGCAACCTACATCTGCTGCAAAGCAGACTGAGGTAAACCGAGGTCCAATATTTAAGTTACAAGTCAAAACACTAACCCACAAAATATGGAAACAGAGAAAGGTGAGTTTAGAGCGGAGAGACAGAAAATAAATTAAAAACAGAACATCAGAAAAAGTTAAGCAAGGAAAACAGATGGGGGCAATAAGAGACCAAAAAACCTAGGCAATGTATGCTACATTCTTGCTGTGATGATCCAACAGATGAACAATACAAAGATGGCAAGTTGAGTGCAATCTTGAACAGGTATAATCCAAGGGTATATAGAGATTCAGGATTACATGGCATAGGTGGGTAAAACCCAGGAATGATATTAATTTGTTTCCACAAAAGATGGTGATGACATGAAGTATGACTTCTGAGGGCCGGTAGGATTGGTGATTCTCCCCGGATTACTTTATTTACTCCTTAATATTCCCATACTGCTCACCAACTTGTTCTTCCTTGCACTGCGCAGCCTACTCCTCAAACTCATTTGGGCCGGTAGGCGACCTCGCATTAGCTGGGACATGATGGTGCTCCCCTACGAGAGAGGCAGGTTTGGAGTATCCCACCTCCAACTTTATTATCGGGCTCCTCAATGCCAATATGCCCTTCATGGGTACCATGTGGATGCCAGACTGCTGTGCAGCAAACCCGAGGTGACCTTTCTGCGTCTACTCCGCTTGCCTCCATACTTCCTAATGGGATCCCTCCAGACAGAAGGATGTTCAAACCCTTTCCACTACCTGCTGGGCATGGAGGAAACTAAAACGACTTCTGGGTGGCACTCTCCCGCCTTAACACTGACAGATGACCCTTGGATCTCCATGACGTACGAAACCCTGGTAAAATGTAGCTTGTCACGTTATGGCCTTTACATTTTGGAGAGTTATTCCTGGAGGTAAATGCATTAACACACTCTAGGGACATGTGCTTCACTGAGACTCCACTCATGGAATTTTTAGTCCTGCATTGCGTACAGAACGCATTGAGAACTACCATATTGACTTATCCGATAGCACCAGACGAGTTACCTCCCCTAACATTAGTAATTAACGATCACGATGGAAGATGATTAGTCTCCAAACTGTATAATGCCAGTATAGACCTGCTCCCATCTCTAGATGTAAAACTTAGAACCTATTGGGAAAGAAATCTAGGGAGACCCATAACAGATATGCTGCACAATCCCGATTGCTTCGCCCAACCATTGTCGGATACTTAATTTCAAATTTTTGCAGCATGCCTACATTAGTCCTAATGACCAACACAAATATGGCCAGTCGTGATCTTCTGATTGTTCTAAAGGCCACACCTTTGGTGCAGACTTTCTCTACATGACATGAACATGTAGGCAAATAGAAAATGACTCAGGTGAGATTTTTCCCCAGCCAGCCCAAATGTTAGAGATGGACCTAGAAGCAGATCCCCTTATCGCCCTGCTGGGTTCTGTAGAAGATCTTCCTAAAAGTAGTTCACCGCAATGGCACTACTACTGGCCAAACAAGAAGTTGTCCTGCATAGGGGTAAGCACCTGCCCCCCAACGCTGCCAACTGGCTCGCCAGCATGATGTAATATGACATTACTAGTGAGCTGTATGTCTCTCTCCAATCTGAACCTCTAGGATGAAAGATATGTTGCAACCCTTATGCGATTATCTACTATGACCACTGACTAGTCCCAAGATGCCCGCTCTGTACTATCGAAGCATTCCTATCCTAATTGGTAACTCACTTCATGGCCGTCTACCTCCATAGACCCTTATGCTAGCCCCTCACAGACGCCACGCCCGGGATAAAGCCTTGGGGCTCCACAGACTGCCCCCCATACATTTCTCTAATCCTCTACCCTTCTTCCTCTCCTAGTCCTTCCTTCCCCAGACAGTAATATATTGACTCTTCCATTCCTATCGTCTACCCTCGACAGTGTGGACCGTGGGACTCTTTCTTTCTGCTACAGAGGAAATAGCTGTACTTACTAGTCTTTCCCCTTGTTTATTTTCAAGCACCTGTTGTAGAACGGATTACAGTGTATCTATGTGTGGTAACTACGCTTCTTTGTTAAATGTTATTTGAATTCTCAATACCTTTGTTTCTTATACAATGCTGTGATTACATGACTAATATTTCGACACTTTCTGCATAATCTTTGTATGCTACTATATGCTTGCTCTTTCATTGATGGATACTTTTCCGCATGTACACTTATGCTATGTTGATTCCTTTAAACTAAATAAAAAAGTTTAAAAGACGGTATGAATAGTGAGCAGTAAGAATGTATTGTAAGAACTCCATATTTAATAGTACAATGCTGCTATGAACTTAGCCATTATCCTAGGCCTGATGAAAGCAAGAGCCGCGGCCTGTAGTGAGTTGTAATATGTAAATCCTGTTTTCTAGTAAGTTTTTGATGAACAAAAAGTTGCAGGACATGAATAATAAATAATAAAGGGGATCATTTAAAGCCATGACATATTTAGCGAGATTTGATTAGTCATGGGGGTTTGAGAGCTTTTCTCAGGGGCACTAACCACTGGCAAGGATAAAGTTAGCTAGGGCTCGAGAATAAGGAAGCGACACCGGCTTGGTTTTGAGATTTAGTGACAGGGATTGCAGGAGTAAGATTAAGTTGCTGTTCTCCACTGCAAAAGTGTCTGCTATATGGGTAGGTCCATACTGGAAACCAATCTCTACCCTGGCAAAACATTTCAAATCAGCCCCACACATCAGGGGACCATGACCAAAATAGGGCTAATAGGGCATGTTTGGGTCATGGCAGCCAATCCACCTTTGATACTAGGCCCCTAGCTTGCATCCCAAGGAGAAAAATGCTAGAATGACTAGTTAGTCGTGTATTTGGGCTGACTCTTGGGGCAAAGGTGACAGTGCCAACACTGTTGCAGACCCTGTCCAGGAATTCAGATACTGCTTTCTGATAGGGCCTATGAGGCAGAAATTGCCTTTTCTGTTATGTTATGTTATATATATTTATATCGCACGCAGATACTCAGCAGAGTCCCGGCGCGTACTTGGGAAAATGAGACTTAAGCCAGAGCAACTGCTAGAAGAGAAGGGTTTTTAACTTTTTCTTGAAGATTGTACGATCTTGTATGCCGCGCAGCGCCAGGGGTAGTGCATTCCATGCCAAAGCAGCTTCTTCTCCATCTCGACTGTTTCTCGTTCTATTGGTTTGCTGTTTTTCTATTTGCTCTTTACTTTCTGTCCATCTGCTATAAATTACTTTGTCCCAGGTTTTACATGAACTAAAGTTCTGACATGATTCGAAAAGTTGATTACAGTATTGCATTTGCTGTAGATACTAGAAGATTTTTTATGGATTAAGGGCATGACATTGGTCTTTGTCTTCTAAATTCAATAAGCAGTCCCTCTCCCACATTTATCACACATAATCTACTGAATAATAAATTGTGGATGGGCAGCAACCATGTGCTTATTATACCGCTCACCCTACTTGATACTGAGCCAGATATTTAAAGACAATAAATAATAGGATAAACCCTACGTATTCAAAGTCTAGCAGCACATCTTGACACTGTCTGTCTAAAGGTCTGAAAATTCTGCCTATTTTGCTAAAAGTTTGAACACTGACTGCTAGCGTAGCTGCTTATGTTAATCGGCATAGTTATCCAATATGTATACACAAAGCTTGTACATAGTGACAACACTTACAATTTGTCTTCTTGTTATCATCATCAGAACGAGGCAAGGGCCAGTCAAAGCTGACTTTCCCAATCAGTGAGCCTCAGGCTCAGCGCACAGGAACTGTGGTCTTCTGACTTCAGACTCACACTCTCTGAAAGTACTAGCCAACAAAAACAAACATTTTATACAATAGCACACTATGAATTTCATAGTTACCCTCTTTCCACCAGAAAGGTGTCACGCCAAATTTTGTTCTTTTTGTTTGTTCGAAACCTGAAATTAAAATGACAAATACGTCTGCCATCTAATCTGAACACAAGTGTGCTCAAATATATTACTGTGATGAGTGTATCATTTCGGAATACCAACATTTTAAAACAAGTACACTAAAAACAAGTACACTAAAACCAAGGGTGTGTGAAATTGTAAACATAAAACACAGAAAGGAAGACAAACAAAGTAATGTAAAGCAGAATAAACATATGAAAGGTAGATAAATAGGGATTCAGAGAGAATAAAGAAACCGAGATTGGCATTAAGAGAGAAAACAGGGAGGGTGTGAGACCACAAGAGACAGATTAACAAAAAGGCTGACAAAATGGAAAGATAGGGAGACTGATAAAGAAGAAGATGAAAAAATGCAGATTGTATGTTACTATTTCAACCTCCACAATAACAAATTAGCATTATCTCCAGTCATTCATTTTGGGTTACCATAATTTCAGCCATAGTAAATATATATATTGATTTTATAATTATTCTTTAATTTTAAATTACTTTGTAAATATTTTAACTATTTTGTAGTTTTTAATATTTAGTATTTAATTTGGTTGGTGATATTTACGTGTTAACCCTACACATCCATACATATATATATATATATATATAATATATATACACCCACACAATAAGATCATTTTTTTGTTGTCCACTTAATTAACATTTTTACAAAAGCAAGAATAAGCACCAGATGTATTTTTAGTATTATAAAATGATCCATCAGAGCCCCAGAAAGATTAGTTGGGCTTTAGATAGCACAGGGTTGTGATATATATATATATATATATATATATATATATACACACACACACACACACACACACACGTGTGTGTGTGCGTGTTTTCTTTACTAGGGTTCTTTTTAATCAGGGGTGGGAGGTTAAACCTCTTCACACAAAAGCACCTTCTATTACTTTGTGTGTGTGTATACTACTTATCTCTACAACACACACACATATATAAATATATGATATGATTCCGCTATGACTACACTGTATATTTTATTATATATATGGAGTGTGTACATAGAAGTTTATTTATTTATATATTTATATTCGATATATTTATAAATTGTATTTAATGTTAATGCATTTAAGCAAACATCGTTTTAAATTGTAAATATGTGTAATGATTTTACATTTTTACTATTCATCATTCATGTTCTCATTGGAAACACGGCCGCAGTCTGTCTTTGTTCTCCATGAATTTGCTGCACAGCTGTTGTAAATAATGTTGCACGGGTGCTTTAAAAATGGCTTTTCACTTTCGCAACGCGTCATGTGATCAAGGTCCAGGTGGGACTGAAACGCGTCATGGCGGCGATGCAGGGTGTCTTAAACTAAATATCTTTGGCACAAAGAACTTTTTGTGTCACCTATTCTTCTATCGTTTTTCACTGGATGTTTGGAGGAAAACTACAGCATATAAAAAAAAAATATATAACATGTATGGTTATATATAGTTTACACAAATGTTCATGCAGATGTAGTGAACAAGGCGGGAGCAAGCCGCCGAAACGCGTCTATGCAGCTACTGAGCAATTAAATATCGTTTGGATTATGATTCACGGAGTCAGCGCCTCATTTTTGAAACAAAGTTTGGCTTTGATTTAATATATATATATATATATATATATATATATACACACACACACACACACATATATATATGCACACATATATGCATATATACATACACACACACACACGTATATATATATATATATATATATATATATATATATATATATATATACATACATTTTTTTTTCCATCCACCTTGTAGCTGTAACTCGAGCCTCTTTGTTGCAGTGAGCACATGTGGGGGAAGCGAACCTTCTTTAATCCCAACAAACTGTGATTCAGCTTCTTACGGGTCACATATGACCACCAAACTGACGGAACATGCCGCGCCTCCAGTTTGCAAAAGCATGTGTTTATTTAAATAAGTGCAGCAACAACGTATTTATGAAGGAGCAGGAAGCTCCGAAACGCGTCAGGATTGTTGCTGTACTTATTTAAACAAACAGGCATTTTTGTAAATTGGAGCCACAGCATGTTTCGTCATTTTGGTGGTCACATGTGACCCATAAGAAGGTGAATCACAGTTTGTTGGAATATACATACATACATCGACATATGCACAAATACATATAAATAGTTAAAACTCAAGCCCTAATCCCTACTTATATACTTATCAGTTCGAATTTTGGCTTCTCAAACAAGGGAATCTGACATTTCGATAAATCTCTAGTCCAAAATCAAAAATAATGTTAGTGGTTGATTGTGATGGCACAGCAAATGCGGCATGGTACCAAAATGTTGAGTTTTTAACAATGACCAGCACGTGTATCAACTCCACGATGTCCACCTGCACTATATTTCAAGGTAAGTAGATGTGGAGTTAGAATAGTAAATCTATACTTCCCTATGCATGCTTACGTTAACAACTTAGCAGTAGTCAAGATATGCCTAGGTCTATATTTCTGTCCTTGATATTCTGACATCCAAATGCAAGGACAAATGTAGAAAGATGAATAAGGCTGTCTAAATTTCACAGGCAGATATATGTGTATAGACTATAATAGCTTAGAAGGCACTTTAGTCCTGGTTATCGACAGACATATGTTAGATTCTACAAATGACATGGCATTACGTAACGTGTGTGTCCCACACTATAACATGAACACTGTAGTGGGCATTTTTTGAATCTGTGCACAAAGAATACTGTTATGGTGGCACGGATATGAGTTTTGCAAGAAGACTGAATACTTTCATAACATACAGGACAGGTAGGTTGCGGACTGCCTTTTAGGGATACTATACCGTTGTACACAAAGCCTTCTTCTCAGCATACAAATGTAAGCAGATGTTTCAGAGTGGGGCACAAATGTGTGATACACTTTAAGAGACAAAAACATGGGGACCCTCATACTGCCATCAGGTACACTGCTCCTTGTGTAAAGCAATGCATTTCTAGAGAGCACTGAGGCTGTATTTTAGGCCAGTTAACCTTGAGGAAATATCACAGCTGACGATATGTCAGCAGACAGAAATATAGACTGCAAATCACAATGCAGTTAGAATAAGCCAGACCGTCCCTCAATTCGGTGCCTTCCCTGATTATAATGTAGCACTTTGAATTCATTGTTGGAAACTTAAAAGGCACTGCCAATGTCAACACTGGTGGGACAAAGCAAGGCATTCAGAGTCAGCAGAGCATGTATCCTGTACACAGAGTGGTTGTTCTTGGCACGCAGATGCCTGGCATGTTTTATATGGTATGCCACTTGAGGAGTGCAACTACACCGTAAGTATTTCCCTGTGTGAGCACACTGCTGGAGAAATGTGTCAGTTTTTTACAAGTAAAAAGAGCACGATCTTCACAACATGCACACCACTCCAATTTAGAGACAGAGATGTCAGCCATCTTCATGGTCTACACATTTACAAGACCATGCCCATTTAAAAGTCCTCCCTTCATCCCTTAGTCACCCCCAAGCTAGGAAGTAAACTCATCATCTAGGAGGCGGCCTGTAAAACAATATGTATACCATGGCACGGCTCAAAGCTACTCTCTTCCATAAAGAAAAGATGTACAGACGGGTAACCAAGCTATTCCCGGTTAGTCTGGAGCTAATCTGCTTCACCTGATGCTCCAACTCACCATATCCATACTAGAGTCAAGGATAGAAAAAATACAGGACAAATAGAACAAATCACTAAAAATACCTAAATATTTAATGCATCAACTACTCAAAACCCCAGCGCCAACTCAAAACTCACTGCTTGTGACCATTAAAGCATAGTGGGCTTATGGCAAAGACTGAACAGCCTTTGTTTGCTAACCCAATTCCCCGTAACCCTCATTTCCCGATCATGCAAACATAACTGCCCACCTTCGCATTTCAGTACACAACACCAACACACCCTTTAGCCTTGCCTGTCTGCAACACGGTCTTTCAAGGTCTAACAATTAATTAATATTAGAAGATTGGTACCAACATGCCAGATAAAGGCCACTTCTGGGAGGCACAAGAGCAAAAATGTTTTCAACAAAATGTTCTTATAACAGACAATAACACCTAGGACACATTGCAGGCTTTTCAGTTTTTGTAAGGTGCTTGTGGTGAACACTTCCAGAACAACAGATATCACATAGAGTGAGAGTGTATTGTGGAGATCTGAAGGCAAAACAAGATATTTGAGGCAGATGGATAATCAAGGAGTGGAGTGAGGATGCGAAGGATTTGCACGTAGTGCACTGTAACAATTGTCTGAAAACTAACCTGTTTCCTGGTTTATCTATGTCCAAAAGGTTTAAGATAGATTTGCCATCCATGTCGGGCGGTGCATCCAGGCCGGCAATGTCCAGAATAGTTGGAGCGAGATCAATGTTGAGCACAATTTGGGGTACTCTGTGAGGAAAAACAATCATTCACAATTTGAGTATGAACGAGACAACAACATCCTTCACTACACCACAATGCACTCATTTGTTAAATTGTTAAATTTTTGGCCCAATAAACATTCCTATGTAATGAAACACTGATTGGTATCTTTTCTAGCCAATTTGCCTAGCTTCAAAGGGAGTTAAGATGTTAGTAAATTAGAGACTTTCTCTAGTCCAACTACTATATATATATACACAAACCAAACAGAGAACACACGTGCGTTAAAGTGCTACAAATGTATTGGGCTCCGGATTAGTGTAGGTTGTATACTACCTCATCAACATATATTTTTGCCAATTGAATATGAGAGGTTGCCATGCCCCTTTGGTCTGTGGGGCTATATTGGAATCGGCCCATATCTGTTTTTAATCGGTCCCTATAATGTTTTGATAAGATCGGTGTCTTTCGATGTTTTATAGAATAATAATTTGTGGATCAAGGCTTATACAATAATACTGTAATAAAATCAGCATCATATAAAATAAGTTAATATTTAGAATCAAGGCGTATAAAATGATTCTTTAATTAAATCAAGTGTATAAAATGATATCAGATCTGTAGATTTTTGAGGCGCATGCTCGGGCATGTTTTGTTTCAGGGGTGTTTAGGGACTCTAATCAAAATATTGTGGCTGTAACATTGAATTGCTGTAATATTTGGTAAATTTCATATCATCACATTATTGAAAAGAATGATAACGCGTTTTAGGAAAATAGATTTTATTAAATGACAAAAAAGCTCGGCAACAGTTTTATTTTAATGCAGTATTTACAGTTTAATTGAAAACCTCTTTACATAACATAAAGACACAGTTTTAGGTTATTACAGTCTCATATGGAATTACATATATAGGACCACATTTAGTGACATTAAAAAAAGATATTCAAACTTATAGTGGAATCATGAGGTATTGGTAGTTATCAAATACATTATGCCCCATGGTATAGAAATAACAGATTTTATGTTTTCTATTGATACTGTGATTTATATGCCGCGGACATATGTGTTTAATAACTTCCGCATTTCACCACTATAAGCGTGTATATCTTTTTTACTGTGACTAAATGGGGGCAAATATATGTAATTCCACATAATGACACTGTAATTTCCTAAATACTGTGTTTTTCTGTTATGTAAAGAGGTTTTCAATTAAATTGTAAATATTGCATAAATATAAAACTTCATCCGTGCTTATTTTACAATTAATAAAATTTATTTTGCCTAAAACGCATTATCATTCTTTTCAATAATGTGATCGGAAACTTGCATATTACAGCATTCTATGCTACAAACAATATTGTGCTTACAGAGTCCCTTAACACACCTAAAACAAGACACGCATGGGCAAGTGCCTCAGAAATTTACAGATCTGATCTTTTTTTATACGCTTTTAATTTCATTACAGTATCATTTCATGCACTTTGATTCAAAATCTTAGCTTATCATTTTATACACGTTTGCTTTCATTACAGTATCATTTTATAAGCCTTGATCCACAAATTATCATTATCCTACAAAAGATTGAAAGATGCCAATCTTATCAAAAGGACCAATTAAAAAGAACACATCTCATCATAACATTATAAGGACTTATTTAAAACAGATATGGAATGATTCCAATATAGCCCTGCGGACCAAAGGGGCGTGGCCACCTGTCACATACAATTAGTGAAAATACATGGTAATGAGTAGTATACAACTGTAAGGTTAGTATGAACAATGGCTGCAATAACAAAGAAATGGCTTTGTACACACAGTGATGGTTCAAATATTCAACAGAGTATTAGCCAAACTAACCCGACAGTCCTAAAATGTTACCCTGATACCTTGGGGCATGTAATGTGTTGCGGATTGTTGCAGAATCATGATACACATATGAAATAATTTACTGTTTTGTGTATGCCTACTTTTATGCTTCACAGAATGTGATTGGAGGAGCACCATGGCGAATTGTGTTTCTGCCAACCAGAACAATAGCAATTAATTTTCAGTCATTTTGAACATTCAGACTATGTTACAGCAGTTGCTTGTAACGTACTTAATGCAATCTTAAGGCTCCCGCAAAGCGTTGGGAAGGACTGAAGAAAAGTAATTTTACATTTAAAAGTAATGCCAAATTGAATTAGAGTGGAAAATATATTCTGGAAAAAGGGGTATCATTTTCCAGGGACATTAAGCCGAGATGTAAAATGTCATTTTATCTGGACAATTCCCAAGCCCCAATATTCACAACAATTAATACTATTTCTGCAAGATTCCATTAGAGCAGAAACGACCCATGTACGTTCATTAAGATTTCAGGAAGAACTTTCTATGGTGCACTAGTGACTCAACTAGCAGTCAGGAGGCCAGGGCTCTTTCGGTGTATCAATACCCCAGACCCATTATATATTTGTTCTCTTAACATGCTGGCGTCACATATAAGTAAATGTGATAAACTATGTTGAAATTATTTTGTGAAACAAAATGTATGTATTTTGCACAGCTATATGTATATTTGACATCATATTTTAGGAATCTTTATTCCAGAAGCCCGAGCTCACAATTTATTTTGACATGTCTCTAAGAAGCAACTTATTTAACACACAAATAGACCCACCATAAATCAAAATCATACCTTAAATATTGGTAGTAATGAAAAACTTGCATGGTGTAAGTAGCAAAAAAGCTATATAAATGTTCATTTTTTTGGATGCCTTATTGTGGTTATCTGGCATGTGTAAGCTGAAACAGACCCTTTGCCAATTGCTATTGTGTTCTAGTTTAAAGTCCTGCATTCAATTTAGAGGGCTTAGTGTAACTGATCTGCAATGTGAACATATGCCTAAAGTTGAATAGATTTTTAAATAGATACCTTGATAAGATGTTCATATCTTAATCTGAAACTTCAGACATAAACCACTAAAAAGCCATGTCAAGATAATGAAGCAGTGTTTGCGTGTAGAGTCTTTGGCATACCAACCAGTGTGTGGAAGCATCTAACAGACAAGGCAACAGCTGCGCGCCAGACATGAGAACTCACGTTGATCCCGGCTCTACGTTTGGACCACGAACAAAGAAAGGCACCCGAATATCAAAGTCGTATGGCATTGACTTCCCCTTCACCAGTCCAAACTGCCCTATATGGTAGCCATGGTCAGCAGTGTAGATGATATAGGTGTTATCCAGCTCTCCCGTTTCCGCTAGCATATTATACAGCTGAAAGAGAGACACGTACGAAATCAGACAAAAGAAAAACTGCTTTGTATATCCTTTTAGGCTTGGCATTAGCCAAGACCTTTTGATTTTACTTAAATTATATGTATAATATACTTATGTGGGCTTATTTATTTAAAAGGTTTTGTATAGCGCAAACATGACCCTAGAGGGTATCAGAGTACTTTACAGAGAATTGCAACTTACATAAGGGGAGACAATTACACCACGTCTTCTTCTGCAGCGCCAAGACGCCCAAGGGCATACGCGCGCTTTACAAAACCACAAATCAAATCAATTGTGGCCAAACCGCAGCAATAGACAAAAATAACAACTAGCCCTGTTCATCCATTGATCTGCTGTTGTGTCAGTCACATTTTCTTCTGCCTACTGCAGCATACAGCATGACGCAATGTGTCAGTCCACTTCAGCCATTGGCAAACTTCACTGTGAGTGATGGTATTCTCCGCTGACATGACTATACTTTGGCAATATGTGCTTTTAAAGACAACAAAATATTTTTGTTTCTAGCAACTTTTTTTCTTTTATTAGATTGACAAGGGCATGAAAGCTTCCCCAACAATAAAGATTTGCAAAAACGATGACGATACAAACATTGACAAAGGCGAAGGCTGGCAACCACGTTCTATTGGCTTTGTAAGTACTTGTCTGGATCTGCTATTAGATCAGCTAGCAGATAAAGAGGGCCTTACTGTTTCTGAATTAATAGTTATGATGAACCGCCTGACAGCATATAGGCTGATATTTTAATCACAGTCATTTTTGGGAAAAGCAGTTAATCCAGATGGTACAATCCATGAATGAAAAAGGAACCGATATACAATAACAAATCTTATTGTTAGACTAACATTCCGTACATTTAAACAATATAAGATAATGTTACTGTTTTGCAAGTACAGGTATTTTGCTAACATACTTTTAGGGTGAAGTCAGAATGGACATGTACAGAAGTATTTTAGTGTAGCCATTGCACAGAAAATGCAGGTTGGTAGCTTGGAATGGAGTAAGTTTGAAAACATGTCATACATGACTGATGACTTACAATATAGATGAGCAATGAATCCTTCTACTTTTGTCCCAATCTCAGCAATCTCAGCCCATACTTTGAGGGAGCATTTTACATCAAGGAAATAATTAAATATCACAATCTAATCACCATCACAATAGCTCCTCCAACACCAATGCCACCAACAACCCCATCACCAACCCCACCACCAATAGCACCACCACTACTACAAATTGACCCAAACATAGCCACCAATATCACCTATACGTCTACCAATAGAACCACTACCATCAATATCACCACTGATAACTTTAACAATAACATCAAAATTGTTTATATTATTGCACCACCACTCTACCAATTCAACCATCAATAACACCAATAATACAAACAGGACCGCCAATTCCATCAACCACCAGTATTGGCTTCAACATGCTTGAGTTTCCTTGAATCATCATATTAAACCCTACTAGCAGTGTCTTGCTAATGCTTGTTGTGTGAAGGAGAGTGTGTTACTCCCTTAAGACAGATAACAAATAACATTCTTGTAAAAGGACTTACATGCACCTTACAAATATAGCTGGACAGGAGTTGTTGTGAATCTAATGGAGGATAGCATCTGCATTTACAGAGGAGTGCTGATGAGTTATAATGATCAAGCTTGAGAACATTATCTGATTTCAGTAAACTAGGTAAAAACACAATGTTATCCGAATCTTGCAGGACTTTAATCATTTGCAACCCCTTACATTATAACAACCTTAATACTGAATAGTCCCAGACTTGCTTGTTACAGAGTGTTGGCAACTAGCACAGAACAGAACGACATCAATTGATTAAGGATAATTCTACTAACTAAGCAACTTGAAGACATCCAAATTGTCCTTTTTTGCATACACTTTTATAAAGTGTGCATTATGTGATATAAGACCTATAACAAAGTAAATGTCATACTGAATATTTAGAAATAAAAGAGCTGCATTTAAACTGAGCAGGTTTTGGTTTCCAAATATGAGCTAACCTAGCACTCACTGTGTATACTGCAGCAAAAATACTTATAATTGTTATTATTTAATTGTATTCAACGAGAGACCTTAGCACATCTTGTTATTGTATTTCAAAAGTTACAAAATACGTATCATAGGCAACCTCCAAACTATGATAATAAAACCCTTGTACTCGAGTCCTTCTGCTGTTTAAGATCCCACCTCATTCAGATCGATCCCATGTCAACAATTAACTAAACAATTTAAAATATGCTTATGCAAACATTCCCCAAGATTAGGATCTAGAACAAACCGCTGACTCGTGGAAGCCAATAAACAATTATGATAATCTGCATTTACAGAACCAACATTTATTTACATATCACAAAGACCCATTAACTGGAGTGCAAACTGCAGACATGCAATCCAACATTGTTGTGGAACAAATAGTGAGAATTGACCTGCAAAGCTTAACCCCTAAAAATATCTCAATACAGGATGGGACTATGAAATAAAAAAAGAACCATTTCAGAGCAGAATGCAAGGAGCTACTGCTCACACGAAGTTTTTGAAAATGTGCCAATATTATACTGGAATGGCAATTTTATTGTTAGACTATTAGACTTCCAATTTACAAAAGAGAAAGGGACCATACTGCCAGCAGCTTGAGATGCTCCATGTAGCTGAAAGAATAAAATACGCCTATCACATTTCAAACAGCGTTTGATACTTAGTAACCAAGCTACATATAATCAATGCAACAAATTGCAGAATGAACATGAATCTTGAAATCCACTCACCTTTTCCACAGAATCGTCTACGGACATCAGAGTCTGCAGCCTTTTCCGCTGTAGGAAATTTGTGAACTCCATGTGGATTGGTAGCATGGGCCCTGTGTACTGCATGATCCAGTGTTTGTCCATGTTCGGGGCATAGTTATAGCTAGGAGTACTGATGAAAATAAATACAAATATTGTGAAGTGCACATTATGCCACACTAGGGAAAATTCCTTTCCGCAATATTACTACTCTTATTCCTAAGACGACAAACATTCCAAGAAATAAAAAAGAAATAACATTGAGAAATGCAACAATATTAGCTTTACAAATATAACATTCACGCAGTGAAGGCCAATGCATTGTTTCGCATGAATGAAAGAGTAAATCCAACTTCTTCTACAGCTGGGGTTGACAATCACACTATATTATGTCATTAACTATTTTGAGTCAACAATGATCTTCAGTGATTCACATTTTAAAAGCCATATAAACAAGGTTGATCACAGTAAACCCACCCATTCACAAACTGTTTATTAAAAGCATCATTTTTAAACATCAATAAGAAAAAGCTTTTAACAGCTATAATAGAACGAGAACTACAAATACACAGTTGCATCATAGCGTTCCAAGGAGCAAGACCTTAGTGGACACTTTCTGTAAGTGGAAAAGAGCCATAAATTAGTCAGTTCAATAGTATTGTAACTACTATCTCCAGTGGCATAAAGAAAGTGCTTCCACGTGCTGTCTCTGGGTTGACAGACAGTGAACCAGGAGAATGGCTCAGAGTACATGGTGAATGGCATTTTGGCTAAGTCTATGTAAAGGTCAGAACTACAGGGGACATGTGTGCTGTATAACAACTGCATGCCCTCCAGAGGAGCGGATGATCGGTGCCTGCGAAACGGCCATATGGGGTTGGGAATCTTGTATTGCCGAAGCAGCCCAGAAGGTGGAGAACTGGAACACAGAAGCATGAATGACTTAAGCAGGTAGGGTTAGTAATGGGACACTTTGTTGTTATAAGCAGCAATACCGGTCTATGACAACACATTTGCTGTACTGGTACCAACACTGATGCTTTTGTGTTTTTCAAATAGAGAGTTTAGGGTGAACCACCATGCCATCATAGGATTTTAAGGTCCTACACTTTTGGTTGGCTGTGATTGTTGTGAGCAAGAATCACCTATCAACTTTGAGATTCACCCAAGCAGATTATTCAGTTAGTGTAATGTGCAGATGGAAGGAATATATACTCACTTTAGGGCGTGGTGGGTAGCTAAGGCATTACTCAAATCATTTGACACCTTCACACCATAGAGTTGTTGGGTCCATGGACATAGACGGTAATCCACATGCCTTCTTAAAGGAAATGATAAGCAGCAGAAATTGCACTAAGTGGGTTTTTATGCCACAACGGGTCTGTTATTGTATATAGATGGACTGACAAACGAAACCCATATACTTATTAAATATGATATTTTATTTACTGATTGTAGAATATGGCTAGTCAAAATGTTTTGTCACAAGACATACTTAAACTAAGAAGCATAAAATTCAACTCCAGAAGGTGATATGACTTTCAGAATTCGATCCAATTCACAAACCTTCCAGATGGTCAGAAATCTATAAATTATAGGCAAGTCCTCTATGATTGTATCATATTTACAACTTTCTGGGACTCACAAAGTTTTATATAAACATGTTGGAAATCTACAAAAGTCAGATTTCCATGACCACAAACCTACTCCAGTTTATTTTTTCTCTCCAGTAAGAAAATATTTTCTACAGGTGAGAAATCCCAATCGCTAATCCATGTTGAATTTGGGGGTGATCTCCTCTTCTATCCCTTCACACAAAAAGTTTGCAGAAGTAGTTCCCTATGTCTTTTCAGGGTGATAAAAGCGATGCTAAAGGTTTGTGAATAACCACTGAGAGGTTTGGAATTCCCAATGGCTATGCCATCCGTGCCAGTAATTCCCATACCCACAATTGTAGTACTGTGGAAAATCTGCAAGACTAGCAGAACGTCTGCATACTAAGTTCCACATATAATAAAATGAATGAAGCCTGCAACTCATTCAGGGTGCTTTTCAATGCTGTAAGATAACTCATCTACCCTATTGTGCTGCTAATGCCATTTCCCATCTCACGTTTTATGTGACAGTCTGGATAACTTCTTTCATGGGAAATCCAGATAATCTTTGAAAGCATTATAATAATAATAATAATAATCCACATTTGTAAAGCGCACAATCACCCGGAAGGGTCTCTAGGCGCTGGGGGCCGTCGGGAAGATTAAGCAAGCTATTGCCCAGAGTCACATGGTGCTGGGCTAATCTACCGCCGGTGCCGGGGATCGAACCGTGATCCCCAGATTCCGGAGTCAGTCGCCCTAGCCGCGGCGCCACACCTCTTCCTTTAAGGCTGGGGACACTTAAGCAGACCCCAAACCTGATACTCAGACTCCTGCCCTATTCTAACACTGCCATGTGCTTTTGATCAGCCCAAACAATCCAGAGGATTCTCTGCCTACAATCTCTGAGAGTGAAGTTCTCTCTTTATTGTCATTACATATATAGGGTTGTGTGGATGATAAGTCTGGCCCCTGTCTGGAAGACAACTGCCCCATAACTGGTCCCTGCTCTGAGCTAGTTCCTAAAAGCCTTCTCTGGACACAATGAGGGTTGACAGCTACAATTACATTCCAGCTTAAAAAGCCCATCTTGGACTCAAGGTTGAAGTTAACTTAAACCCAGTTTCTCTGCTACCGTTTGTTGGCAAAATAGTAGAAACTGTAACAATAGTTCTGCAGCGTGGATTTATTCTGGATTCACATGCCGCGCCTTATTCTGCAATAGAGTGGCTGGGTCAAGAAAAATTCCCTCTTTTAACAAAAATAAATTGAGCGTCAACCAAAGAAGGAGTCATCCTGACCCCTCCGATGTCGAACATGACTCTCAAAGCCAGAGTACACAGTCGCCACCTTCAGATTGTTTTTTCAGCCATTGGGTTTAGAAGCAGTGTCCAGAGCTCCGGGTTGATGATCGTTGGAAAGTAGAGAAGAATAGCAAATTGACTTTAGAGTGGGGTATTGTGATTCGATTCAGGGGTAAAGCTACTTCTACTTTTTAACCACATGCGCGCGGCGGGTTTTAAAACCCCGCGGTTGATGACGAGCTCAGCTCGTCATGAGCGCACGGCAGGTAAAACTCATGACGAGCTGAGCTCGTCGTCAGCGCAGAAGGGGTTAACCACCCTTAATCTCAGCTTCAACAGAAGTCGAAGTTCTCTCAATTGGCTGTTTATGTTTGGATGCCCTGCAATTTACTGGAGCACAACACCATCAAGAGTAATGTCCATACTTATCTAGGACAGCTTCTAATACCACATGCAGCAGCTTAGTAAGGTGCCAGGGTAATAAAAGGTGATCTCTATTGTATAGGGAGTTGTCAACCTACTTATAAGAATTGTTAGATAAGACTCCTAATGTCACAATAGTAATCACTCAATAATTAATATATGACAAGACTCACTCTATAATGAATTAAATATACAATTACATAATGGGCAAATATCATGTCAAAGACAAGTGTTGGTAAGAATGAAAAGAATAGTCTTATACCAATCACTTTACATGGGGTAATACTTGGCCACCACTTTTAAGGACAGTCAAAGGCTAATGTATAAAACATAATGTTGCGTTTCCCTCCACCTCCGGTCAGCACCCTCTCTAGCAGAATTCAGGAAGAAACTTAAGACCTGGCTTTTTGACTGAACCCAGCGCCTGAACAACCTTGGGGGTGATTAGTTGCGCTCTACAAATACTGATTGATTGACATTTGACTCAGCACATTCTTGCACACAGGCCTATACTGTGGAAAGTGAATATGATCTGTGAAACTATAAAAGAGGTGTAGTGTGCAACTGAAAGTCTACTTCATTTCACACTACACACATTTTACAACTTATGCAAGTCTCTCCTTACCTGTTCTGTCACAAAAGAGCACAATGTAACAAATGCTCATTGAGGGTTTTGAAACACAAAATGCTGGAACTTACATCCACTCACCATCTGGAAAACTAGTGATCATTTGTATTTATGTGTTTGTTTGTAATTAGGAGTATTACTGCTCGCCACCTACCTGGTCACTTAAGAGCACAGTAACAGAAGAAACAATCATTGGCAAAGCCAAAAGGGCTGGCTTTGTCTGCCAGCCTTTATGCTTTGCCAAGGTTTGTTTTGTTTTGCCATGCATTTTGCAAAACCTTACTGTTGGAAAAGATACCTGGCCCTCGTTAATCTAAAATAAATTGGCTACTAGCAAAAATATTTTTGGGGGTCTCAAAAATTACACATAGACACAGTAGTCCCTAGCGTTTAAGAGAACTACTGTGTGTGTAAGTGCACCTTTTTAAAGCCCAGAATACCGCCACTCACAGTGAAGTTGGCCACTGTATGAAGTGGACTAACAATCTGTCCCATGCTGCATGCTGTAGTTGCCAGAAAAAAGGGGGAATTACACAGTAACAAACTATATATACACGTATATTATAAATATATTATTAGGAAAAAAATAAAAGATCTTGACTAACAGCAGACCCAAAAATAAAATACGGCTGGAAACTGAAAAATGATGCCATTTTGTGAAACTGAGGAGATAGTGTGAAGCCAGATGAATATAACAGAGCCTTGACCAGACATTCTTCTGTCGCGGATATTAAAGATTGGAACTTAACTCAAAGCCTGTTTGAAAAGTTTGATTTTCATGCGTTTTCTAAACTTC
Source organism: Lissotriton helveticus (assembly GCF_964261635.1). NCBI lineage: Eukaryota > Metazoa > Chordata > Amphibia > Caudata > Salamandridae > Lissotriton > Lissotriton helveticus. The sequence continues at coordinate 569,715,169 of NC_136063.1, forward strand.
AGGTGGCACGTTCACCTGATGTCGAAGTTGAGGCTGAGGCTGGTCCAAAGTTTTGGGCCCTGGGCCCACAAAGATTTTCTACCTCATTTTAGTCTTTTAGATGAATGCTTTTCCATCTACTGAGCCAGGTTCCTGGCAGGGGAATCTCGCTGTGCCAGCTACTGAAGGTAGCCTAGTCTTTGTCCTGAATATTTTTTGTGACAAATGCACAGTGTTTTTAACGTGAGCCTGAACTCAGCTGGGAGCTACTATAGAGATTTCAGGGCTGGCTTAATCTATTCTTGTTTCCTTGTGAGGGGGCACATTCTCGCTGCCCGATTTTAAACCTAGCTTTATGTAATGCCTTAAAAACATATGTTAGAAGGTTAGGGAGCCGTCTACCCCATACAACTGACTATGTTTTCAGTTACAAGACGCCCTGTGATCTAAATGAACTAAATATTGATTGACTGAATGAATCAATATAAGCCTCCTTACAAAACACTAGGATACACCAAACGTAAAGTAGAAATCAAACCTTAAAATTTATTAAGCCATTTTTTCTTGCCATATAAATGCCTACATTTTCTGTCCCAGTGAAATAATTGTTTGGAATATTCCTGTTCAGGTTTATTCATTTTTCACGACACATGGGTATTTCTTTGACATAGTCCGCCCTACTGTTCGGGCCAGAGAACTGTGTAATGTATGATGTCTAATTATTTTAATCGTGTGAGACCAAGGCCCATAAAGGTGCATGTGATATCTTTCTGTTCGGGTTAAACTTAATCTAAATTGGTATTAAAAGCCTAACATGAATTTTGTTCTGCTTTGTCCCTATAATTTTAGCTTCAAATGTGCTTATATAAGTTCATATTAAAAGCAGTTTGTAGTAATTAGACCATCAGTTCTCACATCCAGAGTTAAACATTGCTGAGCGAAATAGAACCGTCTCAAATTAGTCAAATTTAGATTGGGAAAATGATGGGTGTTTCCAATAGAGCTAAAAGGGAGGCAATGGGCTGGAAGCGTGTGGCTGGTTATCTTACACCCTTAACCTTCTTTTAATTCTCACCAGCATCCCTGACAACTCTCATCTTCAACGACATATTGTGAAGACTCTGTGTGGTTAAAGCAATGTTTCCGAAGGGAAAGTCCTCCCAGTGTGTAACATCGGCTCCCAACTTAAGCTTTGTTGTTCCTAGCTGATCTTGGTTGAATACGCATTGCTCCATGATGGACCAATTTAAAGAAATCACGTTTCAAGGTATCATTTTCACATTTACTTTCTTATCACATCTTAGATAAATCTTGATCAACAAACACATTCTTCACCCCCTCTGCTGGCTCAGTGTTGATCTTCTTGTGGGCCGCCAACTGGAGAAACTGAGTTTTTACTTGGCTCTCGTTATTATTTTGGAGAGACATTTCATCATTAAGGCTACAGTCTAGCAGATATATTGCCTCCACATGTTTAGGTTGAGCCATAGATGTTGGCCAAAGACACTCTTCACCAGCACAATGTAACATTATGTTCTCTAAGGTTCTACGGTGAACTTGACACGCTTGCTCTGAAATGACAAGCTGCTAAAAATATACCAACTGAGATAAAAAAAAAAAACTAGGGAGCTGTGCTCTCACTGCTGACACCTAGGTATAACATGCAGGCTACATGGTTGGATCCAGGAATTGCCAACTCAAACTTTTAACCTTTGAAGCTTGATAAAATGAGTACCACCTTTAAAAGCACTCACTTGCCTCGCAGACACGTCTGCAGAGATTCTCAAAGGAACTGTAACTCAGTTAGTGCAGACGGTACACAGTAACACTCCACGGACCACCCACACACAGTTAACACAACTGTGAACTGTTTGTTGGTCTATTGAGAATATCAAACTGTGATATGATATCACAAATCCCCTGATGTGTCTGTAGGCACATTTTCCTGGATGTCTGAGCATCTTTTTTCTTATATATAAGGAGTTTTAATTACAAGGTGAATAGCTTCCGCGCAGTGTATCCGGGCTTCAGTAGCTGTGTCCACAAACAGGTACTTGACTGTTTGTATTACCTTGAACTGTGCAGGGCATGCATCCATGTCTGCGTCAGGGTGAAGGGAGCTGCATATGCCGCCACAAGTATTTAAATTGCTTGGGGTAATGGTTGTGCTTTATCACTTCAGTTACCATAAATACACAATATAAAATGCAAATCTGCTAAAATAGGAGCGTCTTAGAACAAACAACCATGTTTGGTTATTTGATTGCGTTCATCATTAAGTTTCATAATCAAACTGAGCATTTCTAATCCACTGAGTGCTATTTACGATAACTAGCTCTGTTTTATGGTATGTATTTTTGTTTCACTTTACCGCCTCTATTTTTCCATACTGATTTTGTGTTTTTGAAAAATGGAAACTGCAAATAGTATATTTCCTGCTTTCATTCAAATAAGGACACTTGTATGCCTAATGGATTTTACTGTTAGAAGAAGACGTATATATTATAAAATCATATGCAAATAGCTTGTAAACACATGCACAACTCCACTATTTAAAGCTGCATCAGAAAATGTTACCCTCCATTCTTTTTTTTTTTACCTTCCTTGTCTGTCAGTCTGCACAGCTATTGCCTGCACTCAAGATAGACGGAATTGAGAATAACTCAAAGGAAGACTTTTTTCCGTCTTTTCACAAATTCAAAAATAAATACAGAGAAACAGGTGTTTTCTGTCAGTATTTAACTCTAAGCATCATTTCATCCTTGAGCCTTCTCTTTTTTCTCTCCATCTCGGCGGCCTGTTCGGCGTCGAGTGTTTCGGCCGACCTCTTCGACGTAGAAGCAGCCTTCGGGTCCTTCTTCTTCGAGTCGAGCGGTCCTTTTCAGGGACGTGCTTCGACAACCTTGGCTTTTCGACAGCTTTCGCCATCTGGGAGTCCTCTTCGAAGGATCCGCTGGGCTGTTTGCCCCTGGGTGCAGCTGCGGCCGTTGAGATTTTTGGCGCCAGTGCTCCCTTCGTGGACTTAGACTCTGTCTTTCGAGAGTCTGACTCAGGCTTTTGAGTCGTCGAAGTCTCTCCTACCTCTTTAGATGTTTTCTTATCGGTCTCTACGACTGTGTAGCCATCTGGTCCCTCTGCGATGTTGTCCTCTTCGTCGCTGGAGAGGCCCAGGTCCTGAAGCGTCGGAGGTTGGCCTTTTCCTTGCATGTTGCAGTTGTCCCTCTCTAACCCTGAGGGTCTTCGGGGTGAAAGCAGAGCAGGCGTTGCAATCCTTGCTCTCGTGGTCGACCACTAGGCAGAGGTTGCAAACTGGATGCTGGTCCTTCTGCGCGTACTTGTGGTGGCAGTTACGGCAGAAGTTAAAAGGTGTTTTGTCCATTCCTGCGCTCAGGGGGCCCCCTGTGTGCGCATTCTCCGTTGGACGTCGAAGTTCTCGAAGTTCTCCTCCTTCTTCGTCGTCCCGGTACAGTGATCTCGTTTCTCGGTGTCTTCTCTACTCCTTTTCGTGTAGAATACGGCTTTTTACTCTAAAAACTCTGGAGCCTCTCAGTGACGCAATGGCGGAAAAAAGAATCTGAAGATGGCGCCCAAAGGTAGTAGCTTCCTCTGGAAGCGTGCCGACGTCACAGGAAGTTCACCAAAAGGTGGGACGTCGACGCCCACCTGGGCTACGGAAAAAAAAAACAAAGAAAGAAAAGACTACGATTCCGGACCCAACCACTAGACCGCGGGATAATGCCCAGCATAGTGAATCCAGAAAGATTCACGCTGCAAAACCCATGATTTCCAGCCTTTAATTCCCACCATTCATTACAGTATGGTTTGCCCTTTTCTACTCCAGCTTTCACTTTATTTCGGAGGTAAACTCGCCATTTACTAAAGGAAAGAATTAGCCTTTTACACAAGTTACACAAGAACTAAAATGGCTGCCTGGAAGAGGCAGCAATAGACACAAATAGCAGATGGAGAGTCTCTGGCAATAACCGCTGGCCACACATTTTTAGCTGAAACAGCTTACATCAAGTCACAGGTCCTCCATCGTGTTAATCGATTCTGAAATCCCATCTATGGTAGCTTAATGTAAACGAAGAGGCAAGGTACATAGTAATTCGTCTGACAGTTCTGTTTGCCAGGTGACTCCTGACCGTTGCAGTTATTCATACAAAGAGGTGCTCAAAAGAAACCACCCAACAGTCTTCCCCAACATGTCAGACTAATACTGTACTAGTATCTGCACCGGGGCTGAGCTTGGTGGAGATGCATGTGGCCTGCTTCTGACTTATCAGATACCAAAAGTAACAGGTCAAAGCATCATAGCACACATGCTTTTCAAGAGTTTACCTGTGCTACAGAGATTTCCACAGATTCTTATTATCTGAAACAGAGGCGTAGGTGACAAAATAGAATATACTACGTGATAAGCACAGCTGCCTACTCCAAGCACGGGTCCATGCATTATTCAACGCTGCTAAGCGCTGCAGAGAGGTTACTCTCACTCCAACCATGGCTACCACTCCACTCTCCTCACATACAGTTGATCACATGTATTTTTGTCTTGGGCAATATTGAATGAAGGAATATTAGCTTTGTAAAGCGCAAACTTTGCCCAGGGGTGTCAAGGTGCTACGGGAAGGGGCCAGGAGACAGATGTGCACATATGTACAAGGCTTACAGAGTTGAAAGAGTGAAAAGCCAGGTCTTCAAGCTTTATGAAAGAGAAAATGAGTTTCCAAAGCAGAGATTGAAGGGAGTTCCAAAGTTTAGCTGCAGCCAAAGAGAAAGCTCTACCCCACCCCCCTATCTATCTTTCCTGAAATTTGGAACTATCAACAAGTTTTTGCTAGCCGATTTTAACTGCTTGGCAGGGGACATATCTCCGAAAGAGTTTTTTAATACCTTCTGACCCCGTACTGTAGAAAGCCTTATGAACAAGGCAAAGAGCTTTGAATACAATTCTCCGACTAAGCGGAAGCCAATGCAGATAACCGATAGTGGCCGAGACGGAGTGATATTTGGGAAAACCCATCCCCAGCCAGGCAGGGGTATTTTGCTCTAGCTGAAGACGATGCATAGGCCCCTTATTAATACCCAAACAGAGGGCATTACAGTAGTCCAGTCTAGACAACACAAGGGCCACAACTGCCTGTTTTCGGGAGGAAAAGGAGAGAAATTGGGAGATCTTTCTTTGAGTCCTTATAATCGCAAAGCGGGTGGAAACTGTTCTATTGATTTGGGGGCCCAAGGAAAGGGAGTTGTCAATTATGATGCCTACGTTTTTTGCACTGGGGCCAGGGCAGGGGCAAGGGGACAAGCATATCCGGCCACCAAGCCTCTGACCAGGTGTCCTGATGGTTTTCAAAAATTAAAAACTCAGCTTTATCCCCACTGAGTCTTAGATCGTTCCACTCCATGCACTACCCTTGCTGTACAACACAGGCCACATTCCACATATGCCAGACATTCTCAGAACACAGAAAAGATCATATTTATATTTTACCATTCGTTTTACGCTAGTTTTATTTCAACACACCAATGGTTGAATGATCTTCGCTCTTCACATAAGAGTAGTGGTCTTCATCATACTGTTGTGGGTGTGATCTCCGGCTGTCCTACTGTAAAGCACACTAGAGCAAGTGCACACTCGGGACAAGTGCAGCATTTCACCCTCTTGCATTGTGGGTAGATGAACTCAGCTGCAGGACACTGTTACTCGCAGGTATAGCCATGAGACTGCTACAGAAGAGCCGGGAGGGGCTGTCCTCAACCCCCTCTTCAAGGCAAGAAGGCCAGGGGTTCATTAGTAAAGAGGCACGGGAGAAAAAAATGACTGAACACATCTAAGGCCAAGCCCTGCAATAGGCTATATGTGAAAAGCAATACAGCAATGAAGTAAGCTCCTTAAAGTTGTACAGTGATGAGCTGTTTTTGGAAAGGAGGACCTTTGTCTTATGTAACAACAGCACATCTGTGCAAAAGATGCCACGCACGCAGATCCTCTGAAAAACAAGTACATCAAATTAACCAGATGGGGCCATCACTGGCTCTAAATGCCAAAAATAAACAATTCACAATATGCATCGTTCAGTAGAAGCCATAGAAAGCAAGTGTGGCCTTGAAGCAACACTTTGCATCCATATCACTGCCCTTTCAACCTCAGGCAACAGAGACAGTTACACAGTAAGTAGACTGTGCTCTTTAACTACAGCCCTGCACTTTCTCGCACCTTGGTGAAAAGGTGTAAAGGCAGGGACTCTTATTCTCACCATTATCACAACATCAAGGAATGCTAGATATGGCACGGCTGTGTTGGTACTAATGAAGTGAAACATTTTTATAAACAGTATTAATGTCCAGAGTTGATAAAATGTGAAGGGCGTTCATCTGCAGCATGAAAAAAATCCAGACCTAATTAACTGTGATTCAAAAAGTGCCCATAAGGATTCCTTTTTGTCTTAGCATGTTTTCTTCATTACACTTCAGACACTGTTCTTAAAACAGAATTATTTGATGATAGAGAAATGGCTAAACATTTTTTTTCTCTTTTTAAGGTTTAATGCCTTGAAGCTTGCAATCCGTCCTGGTGACAGACTTCTACATCCAACATTGCTGTTTTATTAGGCTGTTTTTCTAATGGAATGAGGCGCTTTTAGAGACCCACAGTGTGGCAGAGCATAACAACAAAACTGAAGGCCTGTTCTAAAATGTATCTGGTGTATTGGGGATAAAGTACCGCCTGACATACATTATCAGGCTATTGCTAGTCAATGAAGAGTTCCATGACCATACAGAAGCTGAAGGCCAGTGTCCAAAGTGACTTGCAGTATTCTTATCAAGTACAGCAGGGGATACTGTATTCCATATAATACATCGCCACACCATCACCTTTCCCACAAACCACTTAAATCCTTAGTCTATAGCTCTTTCATGAGAAAGCGAGGGCACATTTGCAAAACTAAATACATCAAAAAAGCTGTTGGATATTTGTTGCAAAAAGCACAGTTGCTTGGAATGTGTAGAAGTATGTAAAGGCTTTTCTATAATTACCTGAAGAGTGCAACAAATAAACATGTTGCCATAAATATGACCTTCTGCTTTCCACGGTAAAGCTAGAAAAACTGATCAGAAGAAATACAAGCATTTACAATGCAATAGGGCTCGCAGCATTAAAGTTTGAGTTATTGGCATTGTGTATGACAATGCGTTGCATAGATTTTTCCGAAAACTCTGAATTGGTGTATAAAGATTATTTGCAAACTGTCAGATGTTGCTCAATAATAAGGAGAGTTGGGAATAATTATGCTATGCTATCTTTTGCTATCCTGTGCTTTTTTATTATGCTGTGCTGTGTTTTGTTATGCTATGCTGTGTTTTGTTATGCTATGTTTTGTTATGCTATGCTGGTGAGGGTGAGTGAGGGTGTGTGAGGGTGTGAGAGGGTGAGTGAGGGTGTGTGAGGGGGAGTGAGGGGGAGCGAGGGTGAGAGAGGGGGTGTGAGGGTGTGGGGGGTGTGAGGGTGTGGGGGGGTGTGAGGGTGTGGGGGGGTGTGAGGGTGTGGGGGAGTGTGAGGGAGTGGGGGGTGAGGGGGTGTGAGGGTGAGGGGGTGTGAGGGTGTGGGCGTGTGAGGGTGTGAGGGTGAGTGAGGGTGTGTAAGTTTGAGAGGGTGTGAGGGTGAGGGAGTTTCAGGGTGAGGGAGTTTCAGGGTGAGGAGGTGTGAGGGTGAGGGTGAGTGTGAGGGTGAGGGGGAGTGAGGTGTGAGGGAGGGTGAGGGGGGTGAGGGTGGGGGTATGTGCGCGTGAGGGTGTGTGAGGGTATAGTAGGGATAGCTTTGCATATGACTTACTGACAACTCTCTTGTGAGGTGTACAAAGACAGAAGGTAAAGAGTAATACACAGGAGCTTCTGAGCAAATCATGTCATGTCCCCACGCCCACAAATAAAACTAGTGGGCAATGTCGGCACATCGTCCGAGAATGATGCAGCATTTAATCAGAGTTGCGAATTTTTGACGATGCATTATGGGTAGCTTATAGCGTATTCGCCGTGTGAGATGTGTATTAATATGGCAAAAGATAACGTACGACCTGAAAATGGCTATCCTTTCACCGCAGTCTCCCATTAAAATGTACATTTCAATAAAGTGGACTGTCCTTCAAATTGACTAACTGACCTTCACATCTACCCCTCAAACAATAAACTCCCACCTCTGTGATGGGCGGTGCTTTCTGTCTCCTCTAAGCAGGCTCCTACCTGACACCTGCACACCAGGTCAGCGTCCATGGCAAGCAGGTCGACTACCTTCTCTTTGCCCTCGTCACCCTATTGTGCGCCCAGCACTACTGTCACCCGGTTGCCCCCGTCGCCACCCTCCAGCTTCCCGTTGGTAATACCGCTCAGAGCTGCCATGCTGCAATCAGAGAGCAGGAATGGGCGCCAAGAACCGCTTCCGCCCTCACCAACATGGCGGAGACCCCCGTTTTCCCCATCAAATATGGTGGAGGGTCCTTTTCCGCACTTTCCATTGCAACATGATGCCACAGACTCACATGCGGGTTCGTCGCGTGACATTGCAGAGTACTATCACGTACCCGCTGGGTTTTACTATAGAACCTAAATTGTGTTTGCGCTACTACAGCAGTGATATGGTAACATAATTAAGCATGGCGCATTTAATTGAAAAATCTGCGCACACCCCCAACCCCCGCAGAAGAAGACCAGGCAGCCCAGGCAAAGCCCTGCGCCGCCGCCAACTAGGTGACCCGCCCACTGGGCCGGCAACACTAATCCGTGGCCGTTGAGCCGGAAGTCTTGCAATCATTGAGGATGAATAGCATCACCTGACCATTTAAGACAGTAAGTTGCCATGATGCCATCAATCTGATTCCTATCTCCAGTCATCAGCACATTATTAACACAACCAGTAGTACGGTATGTTAACTTTCTAACACAGTGACAAGCCAGCAGCACTTGTTACGGTCCGTACAGCAGCAGCACACGCCCCGGCACAAATTAAGCACTGATTTTAGGAGAGGTGCAACACCTCAATGGCGCAATTAAAAAAAGGTTTGATAGAGACCCCAGATTTTGCGCCTCAGGTAACGATACGAGGGGATCTCGGAGCTGTGCGGCATGCATTCAGTGGCGGACAGGTACTGCCTGCCTCTCTTTAGCCTTCAGTTACCCGATCTGCAGTTATTGTATGATGGACTTCAGGAGGATGAAATTCAGGGATGTGAACCTGTGACGCTGGTGTCAACACAGATGACCGCAGCGGATGCGAGAATACACTGAAGTATTTCCGAGTCTGTGGGCGCTGCGAAGCCTGCCAGACAGCTAAATTAGTGCTTTACAAATCCAACCAACCACCAAGCAAGACAAACGGGAGAGGCGAAGGTGCGAGAGAGAGACCGAGAAAGAGTGAGTTAGCCGCAGGGGCACGCCGAGGGCAGCAGAATCATTCGGAATCAGAAATGCGTCTAACCGTGCTTAGAATAAAAATAGGCCGAGCGTTTTGCGTAGCATTTATACTGCATTAATTAACTGATTAAATTAAGCTCGATATTTAAATCAGAATTTGTTTATGAATTGTCTTTGGAAAGAAAGGCGTGCATTTCACCACGATAATACGTCTGAAACAATTGCAGTCTCCATGGCGACTTCTTGCGCTTGGGTTAAATGTGGAATAGTATTTGCAGGCTTTTTAACCTTTTGTTCCTAATGACACGCTCCTATTATTATTTTTTGGGTAGTGGGGTGCGGGAGGGATTAATCATGAAATTCGTCACAAGCTACAATCTCTGGCATGCTAGAATCGGAGTAGAATTAAGTTGTGTGACGATTTTGTTCTCTGATGGCAAGTTTGCACCCAAAGTAGTAGCTGTGTGACATTGGCTCCGGGCACAAACTCCAGTAACAGCTGCATGAAGGGCCCGAGGCTGCCCAGCAGGCGACTGTGAGACCGAGAGAAGGAGGAGGAGGTGCAGGGGAGGGGGGTCCTGGAAAAGGACGTCCAAAACAGGGGAGGGGGAGAGGAGGAGGAGTTGTGGAGGAGGGAAGTGCGGGCCGGGAGAAGGAGGAGGAGCGGAGACCTCCGGGGTCTGAGAGAGGGATCGGAGAGTGTGTGAGCCGAGGGAGGCCGAGGTCAGGGGCAGAGAGCAGAGGGCTGCAGCCGCAGAGAGGGGCCCGGAGCGCGGCGAGAAATCAGGACTAACAGGGGGTCGGGGCGGCCCCAAGGACTCCCAGATCAAGCAGCAGCGAGGAGTGCGGGGCTGCCCAGTGAAGCCGGAGGTAGCGGCCATGGACACACACTCTCCGCCAGGGGTCGCTCTGGAGAGCTACGGAGGACGGAGACCCGCAGACGGGAGACCCGGGCGCGCTGCAGCCGGAGACTCGCGGGAAGCAGAGCAAGACCCGGAGGAGGGACCGGGAGAGGGCGCCGGGCATGGATGGGTGCGAGCCGCGTCTGGAAATAGGGTAAACTGCACCGCAAGGGGCATGCGCGTCACATTTCAAAGGCATCACGGTGTGGATGTGTGTACATGTGTCTCTGTATGTGTGCGTGTATGTGCGCTCCTGTGTGTGTGTGTCTGTGTGCGACGGCGGGGGGAGGGGGAGTGTCTCTGTCTGCGTGCGTGTATGTGCGCTTGTGTGTGTGGCCGCATGCGTGCAGGGGGAGGTGTGCCTGGGTATGTTTGCGCTTCCCAGGAGACAGCCAGGCCGAGCGCGGCGCGTGCCAGTCGGCGCGTGCCACTTTCAAATCGCCTCCAAGGCGATGCGCTCGGCCAGGATTGTCTCCTGGGAAGCACACACGCCGACAAAAGAGCCTCGGCGGGGACGCGCTTCCGCGCGTTCAGCCGAGCCCTAAAAAGGAAGTTCGTTACAGAGCTGCTTTAAATCATGTTCGGTGACCTCTCCTCTTGGCTAATAGTTCTGGCACCAGGCATTGTAGCATCGGTACTAAACTGTAATAAGCTATTGTAGTGGAGTTCTGATGGCAATTCTTTATAATGGACGTAAGGAAATGCCTCTTTTTGCATGATCACCCCTAAGTTTTGGACTGATGTTGCTGGTTTTTAGGTCTCGCCTAGCGATGCAGCGCATGCTCTGCTCGCTTTGGTGAAATCTATTGTTGTCGATTTAGCTTCTGAAGGGGGACTGGAGATATGCACATGCCCAGTTAGGCGATGTGCACATGTACGGCTCGCTGCGTTTCAGCACAACACGTGCATGGCACACTTTACTTTCCCTTCTTTTTCCCCGTCGGCTCAGATAATCTCGGACAGGAGATGTGCACGCGCCTGGACAGGACATGTGCATGGGTATGGTGTGCGGAAACCGCTCGCTTCCACTTTTTTTGTTGCTTTGCATTCTTCAGAGGGCAGAACAACCATGTTGGGTAACAATTGAACTTAAAAAATAATTTTGTTCATTATTACATTCAGTTCAAAACCTCTTCATTCCTGGTCGGCTGCTGTTGTTTTCCACTCTCTGCATTCCACCCAAGCGCCATCCTCCTCATCCTACAGTGACGCTGTCCTTTCCCAAGGTTTGTACAAGAGAGCCCTCTACAGTGGCTGGGCCTGCAGACAGCCCAGTGCACTGACAGAGCTGCACATTAGCAGCAGTGGGTGTGTGTATGCTGTTTTACATACGCACTAAGGAAAGGCTGGCACATTCACAGATGTATGCCCTGCATTAAGAGCTCTCGTCCATCCCTGAACACAGGCATCCTGGACACAGGATGCCCTGTGAATGGGTGCCATGTGCTCTTCAAGCCCTGTGCAACAGCAGCCCTACAAATACAGGTGTCCTCTGAGAATGCTCTGTTGGCAGTCCTACACACGGAGAAAGAACCCTGTGCGTCCACAGCCCTAGGGAGGGCAGTCAGACCTGCTAGTAGACATGCACGCTGGCAGGCGGGTGGACAGGTAAGCTGGTGCACCAAACGCCAAGATGATTCGCTGCCCTCACACCTACAGTCCTAGGAGCAGCCATGCCTTCAGCCAGACAGAACTTCATTATGCAGCAGAGAAGCCGCATGCTGCGCATCAAGGCCTGAATCCCCTCCGTTCTGTGGGTGTAAGCACTGCCAGTTCGGTCTACTGCCAACCCGGAATACTGACAACCACAAAGTAGCTCATTGCTCAGCCTGCCATGCTGTGCTCTGCCGCCTACCTGGCACTCCTCACTTCTGCATACTACCAGGCTTGCACTGTGCACCCACTTTGCACAGCCAGCCCTGTGCTTCGCATGTTATCTATACATGGTATCAACCACACAGAGTGTCAGTGCACAGCTAAAGCAGTCACTGGGCTGACTTCCTGTCTGCCAGTCCTGTGTTTTCCCTGCACCGTGCACTGCTACCTTTCCCACTGCCAGGTCTACGTCTAGACTCTGGAGTGGCTTTATCAGGCAAGTGCAGAACTGCACTAAACATGATTTTGTCAAAGTGAATAGTATAGAAGTGTCAGGAGAAACAACACATCGGGTGCTGCAGCACAATGCGGGCTGCGGGAGTCAAAGAAACCTAGTCATGCAAATAAGGCATTCATGCACTGTCTGTGCGCTTATAAAAAGAGGCAACTCCAAAGGATCTGTGGAAGTCTTTAATGAGCATCAAAGAGCGGCCAGTAGCCCTGGCAGGGATCAGCAACTTTCACCTTTCCAAAGGAAACATTTGAATACCACTTTTCTAATTCATAAACGTTCTAACATTCTGTGCACCTGACATTAAGATCCCAGCACCTTGGATGGGAGAGCACGAGAAGCGGCAGCCGGAAGGCGTTGGAGCAGCTGGCAGATCAGGCAATGGTCTGATCCGACCGGTGCCTTCCCTCCCCTGCCCTGGACCCAGGCTGCTGATCCTGTCCTTGCCTCTCAAGAGCCAGGCAGGGTCGGATTGGGATCACAATTTGGCCTGGGCACTGATTTGCAATGTAATAGGTCTAGCATTTACGCGAGTTTGAGTTATTGACATTGTAAATGACAATGCCTTTTATTTATGTTTTTAAAACCAAAACATAAATAAAGGGCATTGTCATTTACAATGTCAATAGCTCAAACTGCATAAATGCGAGACCTATTGCATTGCAAATGCTTGTTGACTCTGTAAGTGCGCTCCGTCCTGCCAAACAGGCCTTAGTGCCAGTGCTCCGTCCCTTACAAAAAAGTATATATCTAATTGGCTCATCCACAATTGGTGTAAGTTAATCTACTTATAAGTTCCTAATATATGGTACATGGGTAACCGAGGACCTGTAAATTAAAATGTCCCTCATCGACTGCAGCAGTTATATGTGCCACAACAAGTGTGACAAAGCAAAGCATGGTTACCCAGCTTGCCATTGCTGGCAGGCAGATCAGTTCCTAAACTGATAACTGGACTTTCCCATTTAAAGTAATAGCAAAGCCAGAACCTTCGTTTTTAATATTTATAGGTCTCATCTCAGGTAGGGCTACTTTGCCCTAAAGGGAGAGCACATTATATTAAAAAGATGGACATATGGTCTAATAACTTACATGTCCTAGCAGTAAAAAGCCTGCATTCTTCTTTGTACTGTGAAAAGGCTAGTAGACGCATTAGCCAGTACAGAGTTACATGCGGACGGCTCAGCAGTGCTAACTTCCGAATGGAATTACTAAATATGGCACGTCAAGGTGTCATAGGAATCGGTGCATTAAACTCAACTTGTTGCTTAAATCGAATTTAATATAACTTTTGCAAAAATGGCAACTTTAACAAGTTGAGAAGTGGGTCTAGAGGATCTCTAGACTCATCCCTTTACGGGCACACATATTAGTTGTCTTCCTTTGATAAAGACTTCCACTCAGTTGTTTGATTTGTTGGTGTGTTTTTTATTTCTTAAATACTTTTACTTGTGGTTTGCAAACATACTTAGTTATCCTTTAGCATTTTTTTTTATTAAATTTTTATTTTTGTTGCAAAACACAGTTAGTATAAGTATACACCATCATTCACTTGAACACATACAATCATGAGGCGCCCATGAGTCACATTAGACGCTGAGTCAGAATACATACCGGCCCTCGAGTGCCGTGTAGAACTGTGGCAAATCAAGTGACATGGTGAAAGGCAGTATACACACATTATAAAAGATATCGGTTGCATTTTCAGGTTTTTCGATGTGGTTTGCTTATAAACAACTTAAACAAGAAAAACTGCACACATAGCTCTGCATGTTGGTGAGGTAGTATCTCCTGTATCCTGCATCCCAGTCCACTGCGAGGAACTTATCAAGCGATTCCATGTCCCCTGTCCCACCCCCTCTCCGCACCCCACCCCCCCTCATGCAAGTCCAACTCTCACCCATGTAGAGCACCCAACAGTCATCCTCACATTCAATCAGAGGTCCCCCTCGCTCTCAGATTCTTCAAGATCATCCTCTTCTAGTGGTTCGCATATGTCCCCTCTGTAGGAGTTCCACGTTTGCCACACCCCATTCCATTTGCGCGGGTTACTCCTCAGCTTATACACTGCCCTCTCAGTCAGCATGAGTATATCCATGTTTCTGGTCCACTGGGCCAGCGTGGGCAGGTCAGCCGATCCCCATTTCTGCGCTATGTCTCGTTTTGCCGTCACCAACCCCACCGTCACCCATGTTCTTGCATAAAAGGTGAGGTCAGTCGGCCCCCAGACATTCAACAGGCACAACCGCGGGTCCATAGCAAGGGTGGTGTGTAGTGCCTGGGCCATGGTGCGCAACACTCTTTGCCAGTAACTAATCAGCCGCGGACAGCTCCAAATCGTATGTAGAAACGAACCTTCTGCCCCGCAGCCCCTAAGGCAATAAGGATGCTCAGCCCTGTGCAGCTTGTGCAGTGTCGTGCGAGTATAGTAAATCCGGTGTAGGATTTTCAACTGTACAAGGCGGAATTTAGAAGAAATGCCTGCTTCGCGCGGGGACGCCAATGCTGCGTTCCATTCAGTGTCATCCAGATCCCCCACCTCCAACACCCACTTGTCCTTCAGTCTCCCCAGTGGGTCAGGTATGTTGTTGAGTAATTTACGGTATGTTATCGAAGTCGCCCCCTCCTGCAAGTAGTCCGTGAGCAAACGGTCTTCTAGGGGGGAGGATTCAGGTGGGGATGTGTCAGGCGGGATCGCCGCTCGCAGTGCATGTCTGATCTGAATGTACCTGTACAGTTCTGTTTCTCTCAACTCATATTGTGTCTGTAGGGTTGCAAATGATATCACACCATCTCCCTCCCACATATCCCCCACTGTCGAAATACCGATATTATCCCACTGTTCAAAGCCCTTATAGCGCCGCAAATGGCCCAACGCCTTCGCGTCCCATAAAGGGGTAAGTTTAGTGATGATTCCGTCCCATTTCAACTTCGCCTGTGCCTTGTACCAGAGACGCACTGTGTGTTTCGTAGGCCCCGTCAGCTTCGCCGCGACACCACGGTGGTACAGTGGGGTCAGCAAACTGTTCGTTCCCAATTGTTCCCTGTCTGCCCTAAACGCCGGGTCTTCCTGCGGGGCGTGTATCCACTGGTTAATAATTTTCAGCTGGGCCGCCCAATAGTATAGTTGTATGTTGGGTAGCGCAATACCACCGTCGTACCATCCCCTGTTCAATTTTGTGTGAGCGATCCTAGCTGGTTGGCTGCCCCAGAGCAAGCCTGAGATCTGCGCCGTTATTTTCTGGAGGAAGCTATCTGGCACCAAATATGGAGCATTTTCTAGGACATAGAGGAAGCGCGGCAGGGCCATCATTTTGAAGAGTGCTGCTCTTCCTAGTAACGTCAGGGGGAGTTCTTTCCAATACTGTACATCACCACGGAGGCGGATTAAGGAGGCTGCAAGTTTAATCGTGTGAACTCCGCCTCATCCCGGGTGACATGAATCCCCAGATATTTAAAGGACGTGTGCGCCAGGGCTAGCGGACAGGAGTCCGGGAGCGGCGGGAGCGGTCCCCTCAGCTCAAAAATTATGGACTTCGCCCAGTTGATGGTGTAACCCGAGATCCGTCCATGTGCAGTACAGAGGGCCAGGAGGTTAGGAAGACTTTCTCCCAGGTCCGTGAGGTAAATGAGCATATCGTCCGCGTAGAGGGACACTCTATCTTCCCAGTGCGGAGCCCACTGAATACCTTTCAGGAGTTGTGTGGTGCGAATCGTAACTGCCAACGGTTCCAACACCAAAGCGAAAAGGAGGGGCGAAAGCGGACACCCCTGCCTAGTGCCACGGCCCAGAGAGATAATCCTAGAAGTGTGGCCATTCGCCACCACTCTTGCTATGGGGTCCCCGTATAGCATGCGTATCCAGGAGATAAAAACCGGGCCAAAACCCATGCGCGCGAGCACCGCAAAAAGATAGTTCCACTCCACCATGTCGAACGCCATCTTGGCGTCCAGTGAAAGGATCGCGGCCGGACGTTGTAGCAGAGGGATGCGTGCCACCACCCCATGTACCCTGCGGAGATTCAAAGCAGTACTACGATGTGGCATGAAGCCGGATTGGTCTGGGTGAATCAGTTGGGGTAGGCACGGCAGGAGCCTGCTCGCCAATATCTTAGCAATAACCTTGGCCTCTGGGTTCAGCAAGGAAATCGGTCTGTATGACGAGCAATCGCCGGGGGGTTTACCTGGTTTCGGTATTGCAACGATGGACGCCATCCGTTGATCCGGTGGCAGCCCACCTTTCACTCTAGATTCTTCGTACATGTGTAGTAGGGGCGTGCTCAGGAACTCGGACTCAGTCTTAAACCATTCAATGGGGATCCCGTTGGGGCCCATTGCCTTACCCGGGTGGAGGGCGCCAATAGCCAGCTGGACCTCTTCTATCGTTAGTGGCGCATCTATGTCTTTCGACGTCTCCGCCGTCAACTCCCGCAGGGGGACGTGCTCGAGGGCAATCCTGACCTCGTCCTCCCCCACCACAGTCTCAGGAGTGTACACCCCTTCAAAATAGTCCGCTAGGACTTCCACGATCTCGTCTGGGCGCGTATGAACGTTACCACGCGGGTCAGTAAGTTGAAGGATGTTACTCCCTCCCCCATGCCTCTTATCTAACCACGCCAGAAGCTTGCTGGCTTTGTCTCCGATATCGTAGACCCTGTGTTGCGTAGCCGCAATGTCCGACACCGTAATCTTCCTTAAGTGGTCAGTGAGGCGGCGCTGATGGACCTGGAGCTCATGGAGCGTGTCCTCCGAAGGGTTCGCCGCATGAGCGGTATTGGCCCTCTCAAGGTCCAACTCTAAAGCGAGGGCCTCGCGTCTGTGCACCTGTTTATGGTTCGCAATCACGGCAATGGCCTGACCCCTAAAGACGGTCTTGTACGCTTCCCATAACGTAGAGGGGGAGTCCACCGAGGAACGGTTTTCCTCAAAGTAGAGCCGCGTAGCCTTCTTCAGGTCTTTAGTGATTCGGGGAACTTTAAGATAGCCAGGGAAGATCGGGAATACCCTATGTTGTTTCGTGTGCGTGGTGGTGATTGTCAAGGTGAGTGGTGAGTGATCTGATATGCCCCGTGAGTGAATAGTCGCCTCGCCTACTGTGAGATGCCCGTTGGACAATGTAAAGAAATAATCTATCCTTGAAAGGCTGTTGTGTGTGGCCGAATAGTAGGAATATTGTCGCTTGTTAGGGTGTAGCGTGCGCCAAATGTCCACCAACCCCTGAGCATCCAAATAGGTCTGTAGCCTACTAGGCCCTTCTGCGTGCGCGCGCGCGGGGAATCGGTCAAAGGTGTCCGTGAGTGCCATGTTAAAGTCCCCTCCCACGAGAAGGTCCCCGTCAGGGAGTGTCAGTAAAAAGTTCCCAAGATCTGGCAGTGCCTCAGAGTGCAGCGCTGGTGGTATGTATACAGAAACTACGTTTATCAGTTTACCCTCCCACTGACCATGAACTGCAGCAAAGCGGCCATGAGTATCGGTGGCTGTGGACTTTACAATAAATTGGGACGATTTTTTCTGCAGGATACCCGTGCCGCGGGATCCCGAAGTAAATTCAGCGTGTACTATCATGCGGTAACCTCTCCTATCCAGGGCCTTCGTGGCCGCCCCAGTCAAGTGTGTTTCCTGCAGGAGAATGAGAGCAGGTCCCTGTCGTCTAATCCCCTGCAGTACCAATCCCCTCTTAATCCTATCTCCTAGACCTCTGACGTTCCATGACATGACAATCAACGGGTTCGGTGTGGTGCGTCTATCCATTACAGCCATAAGAAAAACAGTGAACATCCCCCGGACCCCCCCGCCGCTGGCGAGGCGTCCCGTGGAGGCCAGTGCAAGGCCGGCGGGACCATGTCCAATAAATCACACTCCCAGTGTCCCTACTAGACCAGAATGCCTCAGTTGCGGGAAACATGTCCATAGACCTATGTGTGCTTAGAACAAAAACCTGCAGGACCAACAGGACCCATGCCTCAAACTTACCCAACTCCCGGTCCACCCCCTAACCCTGCCCCCCTGCTGCACGGACTCGGAACTGCCCGCCCCCCCAACTGAGCAGAGTGCATATCCCCATCCCAAACAAGTGTACTTGCGCGTTGGGGTGAGGGACTCTCCGTCGCCGGCAGTCTCTCAGTCACACCCTCGGAGGCCCTTCACCCAGTGTCCAGTGGCGGGAAGCGCTTGCATAGCAACAAGTTCACCGGTGCAAATTGAATAACAGGTGGTCAGGGTTCCTCGATTTCTTCCCTGCCACCCTCAGCACCTCCTGAATCACCGGTGACCGGTCCATCTCCCGAGGCCCGGGAGTCCTGGCGGTGTTCTTCAGCTCGGTCTTTCTTTGGACGATTCGGCCGTCGTTGGTTCTGTCCCGGTCTCCAGCCCTCCAGCCACTCCAGCACGGATTCAGGGTTGTCGAAGAACCACGTTTTGTTCTCCGCCACCACCCGTAGTCTCGCAGGAAAGAGCATCGAATATGGCAGTTCCCTAGATCTCAGTTCTTTCTTCACTTCAAAGAATGTTCGCCGCCGACGGGCGACCTCCGCAGTGTAGTCGGGGAAGATGGCGACGGTAGCGTTTTGAAGCTTCAGAGGAGGGGAGGTTCTGGCCGCCTGTAAGACCGCGTCCCGGTCTCGGAAATTGAACAAACGTGCCACTATAGGTCGTGGGGAAGCCCCTGGTTTTGGCTGACCTCCCGGGACCCGATGTGCCCGCTCCACTGAAAAGAATTTCGACAGTCCCTTCGGCTTAAGTTCCTCCGTTATCAGGTTCTCCACAAAAAGATCCATGGCCTGTATACCTTCCGTCTCCGGCACACCTATAAGGCGGATGTTGTTGCGCCTTGAGCGTCCCTCTTGCTCATCCAGCTTCTCCCGGAGCATTTTATTGTCCTGCGCCATCCTTCCCATTTCCCGCTGAAGTTCCGAAACGTCCTCCACAAGAGACTTGGTAACCACCTCCATGTCCTTCACTTTGTCTGACATCTTGTGGAGGTCTGCCCTCAGGAGGGAGACGTCCGTGGAAATGGCGCCTACGGTAGTCTGTAGCTGGGCCAGGGCGAGCATGACATCATCCAAAGTCGCTTTTTTGCCCGTGTCGGGTGACTTTCCACCCTGCTCCTTTCCCATGGGGGAGACGGCGTGCTTGTCTGAGGCATAGCGCTCAATGCGGGTCTGCGTGGAACCACCCTTAGCGCCTCTCCCCGCCATGCCGTGAAGTGTCGCGCTTCTCGTGCCCCTGCGCCCCAGGATGCGTGGAGTGGTGGGGACCCCTTTCCAGTTCAACCCCCGCAGTGATCAGGCCTTAGCGTAGCAGTCCGGAGGGCCAGAGGCGGTCACGTAGCGCGGGGCGCTCTCCCACTCCCGCAAGGCAGATGATGGCGGACGTCCTCTCTGTCCCCGGCTCCCCAGGTCCCGGTGCCTCTAATAACTCCCTCGAAGACGGTCAGAGCGCCAGATAGCGCTTCTCCAATTACCGCTCCTCTGGTCCGCACGGGTCCTCACCTCCGAACGGCCATTTGTCTGCCAGTCGCCGGCTCCAGCACCTCGCGGGCACTTCCGGTCTTGGTCCCCGGGCCAGCTCACACTTCCTGCTGGGTCCACAACCAGGAGAGGTCCCGGCTCAGGAGACGGTGAAAGGCCGGTCCGCGGCCCCGGCGAATCTCGGGCAGCCGACGTCAGATCTCGCCGCCGCTTGTCTCAGCGCTCCCCGCCCGGTCCTGGGTTCCGGTACCTGCCTGAAGGGCTTATAGAAAGGACGGATTGTGTGTCGGATCGATGGAGAGACTGCTTCAGCCGCGGAGCTTGTCCCTTATGCTGCCGCCATGATCGGCTGCTAGCCACGCCCCCTCCTTTAGCATTTTTCAAACATGTTTATCTTTCAGGCAATGTCCTTACAATCTTTCCAATGCATTTCGGGCATTTTAGGTCATGCCCTTCATCAGGGAATCGACAATGCCTTGTTCAAAGGAGATGTTGCAATCTGGAAGAGGGGTTTAGACGTGCTCAGGTCCGTTACTTGTCTTCAATACCGTCGCTATTGAAGACAAGTAACGGACCTGAGCACGTCTAAACCCCTCTTCCAGATTGCAACATCTCCTTTGAACAAGGCATTGTCGATTCCCTGATGAAGGGCATGACCTAAAATGCCCGAAATGCATTGGAAAGATTGTAAGGACATTGCCTGAAAGATAAACATGTTTGAAAAATGCTAAAGGATAACTAAGTATGTTTGCAAACCACAAGTAAAAGTATTTAAGAAATAAAAAACACACCAACAAATCAAACAACTGAGTGGAAGTCTTTATCAAAGGAAGACAACTAATATGTGTGCCCGTAAAGGGATGAGTCTAGAGATCCTCTAGACCCACTTCTCAACTTATGCTTAAGACGCCGTTGGACCCTCGTCGCCACCTTTCGGTGCACCATAAAACCTCAACCAAACTAATCATAACTGCAGGGTAACAAATTCGCTGTGCATCTATCCAATTAATTGTATTAACTTTAACAAGTTGCCACTTTGTTGCCCAATGTTTTCAGTGACTGGTTACGATGGCACACAAGTTGCTGTCCTCGAGACAACCTTCTGCCCTTTTGGAAAGAGATGTGACTGACTCTCAGGTAGGCCTGCTGGAATGTCTGGTGTGACGTTCCCGGCTGGTTTTCCCCCCTTCCGTTTGGTCTCCGTGTTGGGGTACCCCCTTCTCATGCCTCTGAATTGCAAGGCCCCCATGGACCTTGCAGACTCATTCTCCTTTTTGAACTGGGTGAGTTTTTCATCCACCGGTGCCCCGAACAGTGTTTTTCCATTAAATGGGGTGCTCAGAATGTTGTTCTGTACTTCCGTCTTTAAGCCTGAGATCCTCAGCCAGGCATGCCTTCTTTCTGTGACCCCGATCATCATGAGCCTGCTGGATGTGTCCGCCCCATCCAAGGCTGATTTCAGGCATGAATTTGCTATATTCTTGCCTTCCTCCACCAGGTGTGACGCTCTTTGTTGGTATTGCTCCGGGAGGTGTTTGAGTAGCTGTCCGACCTCGTCCCAATGCTGGTATGCATGTTTGTTTAGTAGGGCACTAGAGTTTGCAATGCGCCAGTGTACCGCGGCATTCCTCTCTACTTTTCTCCCAGTTAGGTTCATCCTCCTACTTTTTTTTCTGGTGGTGGGCCTGAGGTTGTTGGGACGTTTGCCCTTTTCCTGGCTGTTGCCGCAATAATGGATTTGGCTGTGACGAATCCTTGGATGTAAGGGGTGTCCTTAGAGGAGTGCTTGTATTTCTTCTCCGTCCTAGGTGTGACAGACCTGCAGTTCACTGGGTCCTTGAATGCCTCCCTCCCTTGGTCCAAGACACTGGGAAGCATGGGGACGAATTGAGTCCTTGTTTGAGTGGGCAGCAGGGTCTCTAAGAGGAAGCATGCCTTTGGTTTTAATTCCTCCAGTTTGACTCCGTAAGCCGTTGCTGCGTTCCTGACGACCATGTTGCGGACCCCAATGTCATCTGGCGGTGAAGGCCTCGAAGGGTACGTCTCCACGGGTTCTTCTGGGCTTTCGGGGTCGAGGTCCTGCCCTCTAGGTCCTGTGCCACCGACGATGCCGAGCCGAAACTCGTCTGCTGGTCAGCGTCGCCTTCTTCATCGTAGTATAGGCCCTCTTCCTCTAAGTGTTCCTGGGGCTCTGGAGTTTTCGGCAGTTCTTTGGCGTCGAACTCCTCTTCCTCCTCTATCTCGACGATCGTCGGCAGTTTCGACGGAATCGTGAATCTTTTCATTTTTTCGCCAAACTCTCTTTTCCTTTGCAGGATGTTATCCATTTCAGCCTTCTCTTCTTTCTCTCCATCTCGGTGGCCTGTTCGGCATCGAGTGTTTCGGCCGACCTCTTCGACGTAGTCGTCGACGTCGAAGCAGCCTTCGGGTCCTTCTCCTTCAAGTCGAGCAGTCCTTTTCTGGGACGTGCTACGACGACCATGGCTTTTTGCCAGCTTTCACCGTCTGGGAGTCCTTTTCGAAGGATCCACTGGGCTGTTTGTCCCTGGGTGCAGCTGCGGCCATCGAGATTTTCGGCGCCAGTGCTCCCTTCGTGGACTTAGACTCTGTCTTTCGAGAGTTTGACTCAGGTTTTCGAGAGTCTGTCGGGGTT
The DNA here is from genome assembly GCF_964261635.1 of Lissotriton helveticus. Taxonomy (NCBI): domain Eukaryota; kingdom Metazoa; phylum Chordata; class Amphibia; order Caudata; family Salamandridae; genus Lissotriton; species Lissotriton helveticus. The sequence goes on from NC_136063.1 coordinate 569,737,693, forward strand.
TTAGGGGTCGACGTCTCTCCTACCTCTTTTGTAGTTTTCTTATCGGTCTCTACGACCGTGAAGTCATCTGGTCCCTCGGCGATGTTGTCCTCTTCGTCACTGGCAAGGTCCAAGTCCCGAAGCGACAGAGGTTGGCCTTTTCCTTGCATGCTGTGGTTGGCTACCCTCTGCCTCTCTCTAATCCTGAGAGTCTTCGGGGTGAAGATTGAGTAGGCGTTACAATCCTTGCTTTCGTGGTCGACCGGCAGACAGAGGTTGCAAACCGGGTGCTTGTCCATCCGCGCGTATTTGTGGTGGCAATTGCAGCAGTATTTGAACGGGGTCTTGACCATTCCTGCGCTCAGGGGGCCCCCTGTGTGCCCATTCTACTTTGGACGTCGAAGTCTTCGATGTTCTCCTCCTTCTTCGTCGTCCCGGCTCAGTGGTCTTGTTCCTGGATGTATTCTCTAATCTTTTCGGTCGATTTCAGTCTTTTCCTTCTTCTTTTCTCCCAAATCTCTGGAACCTCTGGGTGACGATTCAGACCCAACGGTGGAAAAAATAATCTGAAGATGGCGCCCTAAGTTGGGAGCTTCCGCAGGAAGTGTGCCGACGTCACAGGAAGGACACCAGAAGGTGGGACGTAGACGCCCACCTGGGCTACAAAAAAAAGAGAAAAAAGACTACGATTCCAGACCGCGGAATAATGCACAGCATAGTGAATCCAGAAAGATTCACGCTGCAAAACTGGCATAAAAGTGGCAACCCGGCACCCAGCCCTCAGATCACATCTGTCATGGAGAGAGGATCGAAGAACTGCGGTGTAGTTCCCTTGACCCAGCAAAGAGAAGTTGCACTGAAGACTGGACTGCACCTACTGTAACTTGGGCAAGCAAAGAAAGGACTGTGCCTACGGTGTCCTGCTCAAGGAAAAGCCATCCCTGAATCTCAGGTAGAGAAGGTGACTCCAAGAGTCAGTTGGCTGACTCCCTGTTACAGCCTCATGGCCATAAAACAGGAAAAGCGTGCTCCTCTGAGATTCCAACCCCGAAGTCTGTTGTTGCTGAAAGCCACGGTGCAGCTTGAGAGAAGGAGTTCCAACCCTCAAAAGTTGCACCAGAGTCTGCTGGATCCAGGGAATCACCAGAGTGCAGTTTGGTCCCCAAGTAAGGAAGTTACTGCCAGTTAAAGCGAAACCACTGGTTTCACAGTAACTGGAGAGCAGTAGACCAGTGGCAACTGTTTCTGACTGGACTTTACCTGGACTTCAAGGGACAGACTCCTGAGGCCAAATTCGAACCTTCGTGTTTCTGTATAAAGTAGTGGCCACAGAAAGACCCTGACACCGACTCAGCATTCTTGAGCATCTTGAGAATCCTGAATCCCTTGCATCAGGATAACTTTATTGATTGCTATGGCAGTTCACCCATTGACCATGGAACTAGGCTGAAGACTGTTTTAACTAAAAGGGAACTGTTGAACTGGACCTTATGGGTTCCTGTGAGTGGATGCGTCGGACTTTGTCCTCACAAGAGTGCTATTATAGCCATTTTCAAATCACTAGTTGCGGCTAATCCTAAAATGTGAGTTGCTGTGGATTACAATGGTTTCCTCGTATTCAACTGTTTTGATACTCCTTAATGCTCTACATATGTTTTGTTGATAAATCCTGTCTGCCCTGAGCCATAGGTACCCAGAACTGCGCTAAGGTTTTTCAAACGAGCCTTACTGGTCTTGTAACGAAATTGTGTCCTTATTGCACAGTGAGGCCGCAAAACCACGCCATATAATAAACCACTTTCCTCACAACAGGTGACTAGGTACATCACAAGTTACCCATAGTAAAATAATTATACACAGGCTTTTTTTTACAGGGATTGCAGAATTCCATGTATTATATGGAGTATAAAAAAGTCACTTTATATTATATTAAAAAAGCGCACACGAAAACTTGTTTTCTGGGGAGTTCAACATTGTAATTAAATTCTTCACTACTGCATATTTCCAGTGCCCCTGTGCATAGGGAACACTAATTAACAGAAGTATTTCACTGCCACTGAGTATCACTTTGGATTTAGAGTATGAAATTGGGTTATTTACTAGTTTTGGTCCAGAAGAGAATCCCATCTGCCCTGTTGACAGGCCCCAGAAACCCAAACTATGACCATCACAGGACTGAGCACTGGACATGTTTTTTTTAAATGTATTTATTTATTTAGTGTTTTATAGAGCGCAAACCAGACCCGTGAGGGTATCAGAGTGCTTTACAGTAGTATCAGGTGGGATACAGAACAAAGGGGGGAGGAGAGTCCGGGGATAAGGGAACAAATAGAAACAGTATATGGTAAAACAAAACAGTCATAATATTCGACTACGATATGGGATAGGAGCAACGATGCAATAAACTAGAAAACTGATCTCTCCTACCGGTGCAAAGAATATTCAAGCATGTCCTTTCCCAGGAAGGAATCATACCCAACTTGGGGGCACAACCCCTTTTTCAGTGTAAGCACGTGATTGAACATTACCTGAAAGTGGCACCTCTACACCAGCTTTTTTTTAAACTGCTGAATGGCACATTTCATTGCACAGTACAAATACTGTCAAAGATGCGTTGTTTTGAGGCAGCCGGTGGGATAACCAGCTAGAAGTCCCGATTCAGCACTACAATAATATTTCCAAAGCAAAAACAAAGGCAGCAGAGTTTAGCCAATATTTTAGTTTTACTTACATGTGCTGAGAAGCATTTGGGAAGAGCTCAGAGAACTGAGGAGCAGAATCCTCCGGGCCGTGGGGAGCAGCGTGGCTGATGACCATCATGATGGGTCGGTGGGGGTACATTTTCTTTGAAAGTTTGAAGTAGCTGATACTGTCATTTGTGATCAGGTCCGTGAAGTAGTCCTGCAACACAGGTGTATGGAAAGCTTAGGTTTATGGTAAACGGTAGTAATAGCAAGTTGTTTTTACATAAAGCACTGTGTACTGGATTCTCCCTGACTCAAATGTCCATAAACAACAGATGTTACCATTATCCAGTACAATCGTGTTCACCTTACCTACCTTGGAAGTACAGAAGGCTAATTCGACCTTGCATGATTCAAACCTATGACTACCGCTCTCTATATTAGCCTGTGACGAGCATTTAACTCACTGAGCTACCCTGCTGGCTCAAGATATTTGGTATGAATCTTCAAATTTTATTTTTTTCATGGTTCTATTCCCAGGTGTACACAAATACACAGTGCAGTACAAGAAGCTTAAAACAGCTTATTGGTTTCTGTTGAGGCAGAATTCGAAAGAATTCGCTTTCTTTTGTTTTCAAGAGCAGATCAAACCATCAGATCTCTTGTGCTGTGTTCACTAGACAAAATAATCCCCTCCCCCCAAGAGCTGCACAGGGAGTAACTGCACTGCGTCCATCTTTCAGGCATAATACTAAATAAAATAAACCTCAACGCAAGAGGACTTTAATATAGCACAAGTTATGCATCTCAGTGGGCGCACAAACCTCGGACTACTGAGGTCTTTTATGACCTTCTGTACTAGCATTAAGCTATTTCATCTGTAAACCAGTGTGGACGTACCAACAAGCAAAGTGAAGCTACCACCCAAACAATGTCCATGGGTAAGTGTTTAGAAACCTTACTTGACATGTTTCACCCTCCTCGAACCAGCTCAGAGGCAAAAGGTATGCATTTTATACACTGGCATCCTATAGGCAAGAAGCATGCAGAGGAGGTAGCAGGGGACCCTGTCAGTACAGGTAATGAAGTGGATCCTCAAAAACGACACCTCACATGACTAATAATACAACTATTCATAAGGTTACAGAAATGTCTTCACGTATGTACTTAAACCATCACCATTCCCCTATGATGCACTAACCTCTTCTCAAGGGGTGGTAAGGGTAACTTCATCCTTAATCAAAACCTCCATACTCTTTTTGAAGCTGATTCCTGCACCATCACGTTCACTCTCATGGTGATGAGAAATCCTCAGAATAAAACATTTGTAGCATCCCTAGAAATGCTTCGGAATAGACTCAATAGTAAGGAGCATAATACGCACGGGTGGGATTTGGAGAGGGCGATCATCTGTGCCCATTATTTGAGAACCCTCTGATCAATAACCGTTTCAATGCTCGTAGGGCTAAAATACCAGGGTAAAGAGACCCTTTCAGTTTTCAGAGGCTCAACCTATGTCAGTATTTAAGAGTCCCCAATGGTAATCCTGTCCTAGTTTTACAATACTTAGCGGAAAAATATCCGTTGCTGTCATCTACTGCACTTTTCCTTGAATTATGCGGAATGCTGGAGCCAAGGTATTCTCCTTTGTAGGAGATTCCTTTGCATCCCTGGAATGTTGAGGTCGATCCTAATAAACAGGTGTGTGTATTTGTGTGGGTTTGTGTCTGCATGAGCGCTCTGTATCTTTGTGTATAACACTTGTGCCTGATTTTGTTGTGCGGAGCTTATGCGACAACTGTTTAAGATGTGTCCCCTTTCTGTAACCAGGCTACTTGCAGCAGGTTGTGGGCTATGCCATAGAGCTCTCGTCAGTAGTGTGGGGGCGGGTGTTTTGAGGCTGGCCCGCCAGCCCTTGCAAGTATGCAGAAATGATGCACGTGTGTGCTGTTGATAGGTTTACTATTGATCTGTTTTGTTTGTATGTTGGTGCCTTTGAATTATTTGATGTTATTCACACAGATTTTCTGAATTTTTGACATTTAGGGGCATGGGTCTTCGTAAATGGTGTCCTGTGGATTTTCCATCCAATGAGTGACAATTGTGCCTGTGAAGCAGCATTTTCTCAATTTATAAGGGCTTCTTATGCCAAAGTTGGAATTTACAACAGTTTCCGTAAAGAGAACTAGAGTTAATGTAAATTAGATCAAATGGTGAGAGAAAGACCTCCTCACGCCACAAGGTGAAATGTTCTGCAGGACGACGGATACGTGCTGCAGTAGACAAATAAATATTTTAAGCTAATAGCCTCAAGAACATGCAAAGGTGTAGGGATACACACCTACTTTTACAGTAAATTCCAACCGTTTACCTTGGTTTATGCTGAGATTCTACATAATTGCATTCCCAGGATTTGTCTGCATAAACTGACATGCTTTGGAATCACATGCTTACATTACAAAAGTAATGTTTCTAACAGGGTGCGAGTGGCTCAAAATAGGAAACGGTCCACATCTATATATGGTGAATTTCCCACAGTATTTTATTCACTTTGTTGGAACGGTAGTAGTTGAAATGAAAGCTCTAATTTGAGCTATATGAACTCCCAGTCCAGGTACAAAGTGTGCAGGATGAAAGAGGCAAAGGATTAAAGCATCAATAAAGAAAGATTCAAAATATAAATGAAAGCACCTGCCCTCTCTGAACAATCACTTGAGGCCTGGGGGTCCCGTGCAGGGTTCATTGAAGGATTTCAGAGGCTATGCGAGCAATTGCAAGGACTTCCAGGCATGACTAATCACATGCTGGGGATTCAGGCCCAGTAACAGCTGCAAAAACAGTGCCTAAGGGATAGTCGTTCTGCAATGGCTTTGTAAGGACAAGCCAAGCAGCTGTGACCTTCATTCCTCAAGCATGGACTTCCTGAGTGTATCTGGACGTTGCACCTTTCTTCTCTGCTTACATAATTCGCTGCTGCAGGTTCAAAGTCCCCTTTTTCACCGCTATACTCTAGTTGACTTTTTCCAGATACCAATTTTCTAATCTCTCGCGAAAGACTTAAAATTATAACTAGTTTACAAAAAAAAATACCCATTTATGTGTCCAAGATTTGTAGCCTGAATATTTTTTTAACCGCTTTGTTTGCATGGATGGTAATCACTTTGGCATACAATTCAATCATTTTGGAAATTATGAATACTATAGGTACTCAACTCGCGAGCACATGTAGTTACATTTCCTAGCAGAGTAGACTTGACATAGAAGTGTAAGGGATTGGACTCAAACATACATTTATACAGGGTCCTATTCAAAGGCTTGAAGAAAGTCATACGTTGAAGTTACATATATGTATACTAACAACGCACCCACTTATCACTGAGGAAATCTATAGGTATAGTGTAAGAAGACCTGAATTATCTTAGTCTGCTAACGCAAAGCACACCTCACTGAAAAAAATAGGAGTTACATTGCCTTTCAGAATTATTAGTGATGTAGGAAATCCCTTACACTCAAAACAAATAGGGTTTCTAAACTGCATGGACAGGACAGTAAATGCTTTGCCACTTGCTTAGTTAAACTTTTTGGACTGTAGTAATGGTGTAAGACAGAAGCATAATATGCTTTGGGAACAATATAAATATATTTTTCTATAATGAGCTATGTGACATGAAGGCCGTGTAGAGGGGAGCAATGATCCCTTCCATTCCTTTTCTGCAGCAGGTGACCTGCTCGCTCATCACTTTTTAAAGGTCTTACAGAAAGATAGAAGTAATTTTAGGAGTTCTACTATTAGAAGACCAAAGCATTGACACCAACATTATGAGGAACTATGGTAAAAACTGTCTGAAGGTTGAAAAAAAACGACTGAGACTGAGGCAAGATGCAGGGTGAGAGGACCATGGGAGTAAAACTAAAGTCTCATTGCTGACAGAAAAGGGCCTGCCAAATGTAGCAGTGGTATATTCGTAGTTCCTGTAATCTGCATACGTGGCTATAATGTGGCACAAAAATGTAAGACATTTGCACAGCTGCCTTGACTCAACTTCAGTGAGTGTAATAAACAACTGATAAATATTACAGGTTTTTTTTAAACTCGAAATATTTATTGATTCATTAAAAGGGCCTTTCCCACAGCTTTGTAAATATAACACAGGTCTAAGGAAGCCATGCTTAAAGAAATAGAAATAGAAAGAGAAATAACTCACACTTTTAGGGTGAGCTCCAAAACTAGAGGGAACAGAAACTGGTAGGCAAATAGTCGAAAATTGACTTAAAACTGTAATACAATGTATAATGTAATTTTTGTTACATACATGCAAAACAGTCAAGCAGGTTCTCCCTTATTAAATACTTGTACTTCTGTATATGAATTAGGACACTTTATCTGCCATATTGAAAATAGAACTCAGTGAAAATTATGCAGCTCTTCAGGGTGATAGAAGTGAAACCACATTACTCCATAACTGGATGGACATCAATTAGATTCCCTTGACAGTGAAGCACATTAAAAAAAACTAATTCAAACAGGCTCAAATAACAAACGACTGACCAATTTAAAGCACATATTGAACTTCGATCACATATTGAACTAAGCAAATACAGTCAGGTCTCAAGATTCTATAACACTTAATTTGATTGATAAATATTCTGTTAATGGAATTTGTATAGAACCTCCACAATTTATATGTCACTATTGCCTTGTCTTGATCTGTCCATCCTTTGTATACTTCTGGTCATCCCATCAATAAGATGTGTGTGCTAATGTTGAAGTAAAATGAGTTTCGTTTAAAAAGGATAACTTTCTTTGAAGCAATTTTGCGTTTTCTGCATTATTAGCCCAGATGTTTCGCCTTTTTCTGGACCATGCTAATCAGTGTTAGCATGTGCTTTGGCCCAAAAACAGTATTGTTAATATGGTTTTCACCCAACTGGTCTATTTATCGGTCTTGTCATGTCATGAATATTAAATATGAGGGCTACAGTGTGTATTTATACCACCTACTATGGGACAAACGTATATGTCTCCAAAAAGCACCACTATGTTCTAGATAGGTTGCAATTTAGATGCCCTGCAGTGACAGGGTAGAGAAAAGTGCATTTGCCATGTAACAATGGCCTATGTTTACATATTCATAAGTGATGGTGTGAATTTTATCATTTTGCAAATTAAACGCAGTATAGCTGAAAAGAGCAAAATGTAATGCTAAATAGCACGTATATAATAAATAAAAATTTGTAGGTAGTAATCATATCATACTTAAGCACTGCAAGGACACAATTTAAATAACATAATGTAGTGGCGTAAGACAGCTTGATTACTGATGCCATATGAAATATTGATATTACACGTTAGGGATGTTTTTGCATTAAACTGTTGTCTTGCACAAGATGTTTCCACTACAGATGCTGTAACTTTCCAGAAGCCCTGTGTTGGCTAGTTAATAGGCATTTGTGATCTATTAGACAACTGATAATGAGGTTCTCACTGGGAGGAGTGTAGAAATGAAGAAGATCCAGTAGAGGTAGGTGGTCCAGAATTCTTTATTTTAGTAAGATGGTACAGCGACACCGGAGATAGCTTCCTCTGCTCCCACCATCTATCGTTCTACTAACGTATCCACCCAACCACACATTCAACCACAAACATTCCACATACCCCATACATTCTATATACCTCACGCTCGCACGCTCACACAACACTCACAAGCCAATACCACAAGGAGGAGATGCCAGGAAATGCGACTCATGGTAAAAACTGCCTGAAACACAAGATGTGCCTAGTGTATCATTCAAAGGACTGAAAATATGTGCTTCATTGTGAAGATGAGTGAAACTAGAGACTTTACCTGCGCTATGAGTTTGCTGAGGATTCATTGGTTGTTGAATACAGTGCTACCAAAAAAGTGTGGCATATTTATAGTAGTGTGTGTTTCTTATTTTGGTGGCAGAGCAGATCCTTCAGAAGAGACCCCTCTGAGCCATTCCCTTTTAGGTACGCCTGCTCATTTACAATTGAGAATTTTTCCCAGCTTTTCCCAATTTCTATTGCTTAAGTGCTAAGGCTTCTTGCCTGTGCATTTCTCTTTCTCTCATCTGAACCTTTGCTTTGGGGTTTTGGATCTGGCACCTTACCTTGCTCATTGAAGACACTGACCTCAAATGCATAAACCTCTATTTATTTAGATTAGGAATTTCCTGATGGAACACACTTGCTGTATATTCTCTATTTTATTTGTAATCCTTACTATGGTGGTATTTTATCTTATTGTGAAATATCGACTAATGTACTATTTTAATTTTTCAATGAGTATGACTAAATATTGATGTTTACTCATTAAATAAATTGATTTGAATTAATCTGTTAATAAACCCTTTTAACTCACATCAACTCTCTTTATTAATTCATGTGAAGCCCCAATTGGACTGCACTATTTATGGTGTTTGAAGTAAATGATTCCTCCTTCTCAATTCTCATTGTCAACAAAATAAGGTCCATACGACCAATGGCGAGGGCTATTTAATGATTATACTCGAAGAATGAGATAATGAGATACAAGAATCCCCCACTCCGGCAAGTGATAGCATAGGACGGCTAATGTCACAGGAGAAAAGGAGCAAATTTAAAATTAATTGTCCAAGTTTTGAATTGCTCATGTCCTTAAGATTCATAGCTTGAACTTAATGACTGAAGGAGTTTGCAGTTCCAAAGGCATTTTGCAGTGATGATGGTGTGAGTATCAATAGGGTTGTGCATCGTAATTGTCTATGTTGAGCTCACGTTATTGTGTTGAAGTTATGTGTTTTGCGTTTTGGTAATGTCTATGGTTTAGTTACGAAGATTTGCATACACTTTTGATGCTGAGCAGTTGAAGTTGTTATCAGTACAAGATCCAGGGATAAATAAGAGACATTGTGGTATTACTCGTCTGCTAAGGTTTTGTGGTGTCGGCTCGTGAGGTGTCATCAACCGCACAATTGAGATAGGGACCATAACAAATTGTTGTGATTGTACTAATAGTAAATGGTGTTAGTGGAACCTACTGCGCAAAGGGGAAAGTATATTATTCAGGGTGATTTCCCGCTGGTAGAGATTTAATTTGTGTGTGCGGAAGTTGGAAGGTGATATTGTCGATTATTTCTTGAATGAGCAAACTACTTTGAATTCTTTAGTGGAAGAGTTGTTTATTATGCTCGCTTAAAGTTGTGAAATTTAGTGTGCAAAAAGCTTGCAAAGGAAGGTGAATCACGGACATATAGTGAGAATGGTATCAGATAGTACTGTGCAGGGATAGGTCAATCGGTGCGCAGTGTCACTATGAGATTGATTGGTGAGGCAGCAGGTGTAATATTGTGATTGGTTTACAAAGGAAAGACTGCATTGTGACTGGAAGAGAATATTGATTTGTACTGAACTGTGATTTTAACAAAATAATTTAATTGAATTTTGCTCATTTATTGTTGAATCGTTGTAATCATGAAATGTTTCAAGGCCATAAATATTTCATGAATAAGGATGTGGGATTCCCTGTTCGTGAGAATGAGGAGGCTCCTCCAGAAGGTACGACAGGTCATTATAAGGCAACAGATTTAGGGCTCTCACACACTCAGAAGGGAAGAAGCTAAATGTCTCTACTCTGGCCTTCCCATATCACATAACTAACACAGATGGAGGAGTAGCTAATAGCGAATAGTGAACCAAAGGTGGCACATGCTCTGTGAAAAATACTGCCCTCACTCACAAAATTGTGACATGCTTCATCATTTGGCTAGCTTACAATACACCCCTTACAATAAAACCCTGCGCAGATCAACATAGGGAGGAGCAAAGGGAGGGGAAGTCAATACAAACATGAAAAATATATATATCAATATGTGTTGGGATCACCGAAAGAAAAGTGCAGTAAAGGTTATAACTAGCTCGGTGTTGTCTCTTTTCAACAATTTATTCCTGGATACACCGGCTAGCTCTAAAAATGTGAAGGATGGTGGTTATAGGAGAGATTCGAGAGTTCCTTCACCTCTCCTTACTGCCAAAGTGTCGACATGTTTCTGCTGTGTTTCAAGTGCCCACAGTGCTGGGTCACACCGGCATTCGTAGGACCAATCGGATCCCAAATACGTGTTTATCCTCTGTACCAGGGCTGGGTTTCCTTGGAATCTGTTACGTCCAAGGGGAGGTACCCCAAGTAACGCACACTCGATTATCGAGTTTCATCAAAACAATGCTAAAACTGGCAAGTAAATGGGAGAGACCCCCTGTAGTCAAACTTTCATCAAGGTAGGTGCTCTGCCCGGAAAATGAACAATTGTCGCCGCGAAGGCTCCATACATGTTTGGGGCTTCTTCGATGGCACAAGATCACCGAAAAGGAGGGAGCATTAAGATTTCCACAATATGGTATGTTTGGCCTAAAGGTTATTGACAATTTAAAAGAAAAATTATATGAACTGAAACTACCTCTTAGACCCGCACAGCATGAAGCATTAAATACATGGGAACATGCAGCTCATACCAATGAGAAAGAAAGGCATCAGAATAGAGCATGAGAGCAGTGTATCATTATGCTGATTCTAAATGTGATGAAAAACAACGCGATGGAGAAGTGTGTAGTTGAGAGAGCTAAAATGTATCCTACATTGACAACACAAAAGCCTAAAAAGAATCAAAAGCAGGGAAATGAAGATGAAGCGACTGCAAAAAAAAAAAAACGATACTGATGGTGACTCTGGAAATGATTTTAGATGCTCTGTTGTCCTTACGTTAATCAACTCATGTTGCTCCATTGTCCAGTCCAAACAATATTGCGCATATCGCATGTTCTCCTTACAAACTGCATTACAGCCTATGTGGAGAACATGCACATGCCCCCAGTCAGCGTCTGAGCGCTGAAACACAGCACTCAGACTAATCACAATGCTGCTAATGCAGCCTTGTGATTGGCTGACTGGTCGTCTGGGTGTGCTTCCGGGAAGGCCGAGTGAGGGAGGACTAAGGAGGTGAAGAAGCGGCAAGAAGGTAAGTGTTATTTTATTCTTTTATTCCCCCTTGCCCCACGTCCTCCTCTCCTCCCGCCCCGTCCCCCTACCGCCCGTGTTTTTAGCCCAAATTAAGCTGGCTCAGAAAGGTTTTCAAAATCAGCTGTATGTAGGAAATGTCGGTGGAATATAATGTGTTGGTTTCCAGAATGAAGGTCAAATGGTGGAGTTTGTGTTCCACAGATAAATCGTCAAGGAATTCCAGTTGATCTAAATTCAGAAGTAAATATTGCGACGTTGAAGAGGTTGACCCCTTGTCATTATTGCAACAGGCTCAGGCATTGGGAGAGGGAGTGTAGACAGAATCCTAACCAAGTAAGTAGTGATGGGGAAGAGTGAATTCTACTCAAGTGTAGAATTCTCCAGTTCAGGTACCAGTTTAACTAATAGAAACACCAAATCAGTCATAAGTCCCTATGATGCAGGTCCCACAAACTGCAATGGCCCCAAAAAGCATGGCTAATTTAATGTGAATCAAGCATCAAATGCGAACCCAAATCCTTTCCAGAATCAGAACCCAGTTCTACAATTTCCTATCTTTGAGAACAAGCGCTTTGAATCCAACAATTCGCAATGAGGATGCCTGAGGGATGAGGAAGATTGCATACTTGACGCAGTCTTGGAGGTAGACCAGAGTGGTCCATTTGTCGGAGGTGAGGTAAATGGTCACCAAGTATCATTTTTGATTGACGCTGGTTCTACCAGTTCCACTATTCGAACAGTGGAACCTCCTGAGCTACCCTCTTGGGAAAGAAGATTCAAGTTGTAGGTGTCACAAATAAGCAAATAACTAACCTTGTTTCAAAGATCGTTCCTGTAAAAATAGACTCATTTGAAGAAGATCACCAGTTTGTTGTGTGTGACTCAAGTCCTGTAAATCTGTTAGGAAGGGATCCCTTGAGTAAATTAAATTGCACTATTTACTGTACACCAGATGATGTTCCAAACACATGATGAAGATGTTGAATTTAAAATGGTCAGCTAAGGAACAGCTGTTGCATTGTTCCCTGTAAGAACGGGAGAGGATTTACTTCCCGATTTAAGAGATGCTGTAAAACCCAAAGTATTAGACTTTTCAGGAAAATACACCATCTCATTAAGGGTTTTGAACAAGGCCGAATAATGATGAAACGAAATGCAGAATTTCCAAGAACGCCACCATACAATGTTACACCTGGGACACTGACTATAATCACTCCGGTGACTGAACCGGTGTTAATACAAGGACTATTGAGAGAAATAGTTGGTAGTCCTTGCAACTTGCTGATTATGGGCTTGCAGAAACCTAACAGGTCGTATAGCATCTTACAGGATTTACAAAAAATGTAAATAGTTGTTCTGTGGTACCAAATATTTCTACAATATTATTTCAGATTCCCTGTGATGCAGAATGGTTCACCATTGTCAATGTCTGCCAGGCCTTTTTTCTATCACATTACATGAGGAAAGCCAGTTTCTGTGCTCATTTAGATTTCAAAATAGAGTTTTGGCATGGTGCCAAGTCCCACAAGGGTAGTCCTTCGATCTTCAATCAGATTTTGAAAAATGATGTTGGGACTTTTCAAATGCCTTGCAACTCAATTCTTGTACACACTGATGACCTATTTGAAACCTCAAGTACACAAGAAGCTTGCAAAGAGGATGACTTTCCTTTGCTGAATCATGTGGCTGAAAACGGACATTAAGTGTCCCCAAGTAATTGTGATGCTGTCAAAAAGAGGTTCTGTATTTAGGATAGCTCATTGAAAAAGGAACAAGGAAGATGTCACAAGAGAAAATGCCAGCAATCTTGACATTAATTCCACCTAAAAGCGACAGAGAAGTCAGGATGTTTCTGGGACTGGTGGGCTACTGTAGACAGTGGATACCCAATTGGATACAAGATGTGCCTGATCCACTTCCATTGGACAATGATTGTTTAAAAGCATTCCTAGAGCTGAGAGAAAGTTTTTGTTGTGCCCCGGCACTAGGAAGGTCTCATTACAATAAAATGTTCACTTTGTTTTGCAAGGAGTGGGAAGGCTGCACTCTCTCTGTGCTTACTCTATTGCATGGAGACTCTCGAAGATCTGTGGCATATTTTTCTACTACCCATGATCCTGTTGCCACAAGACTGCCTGGCTGCCTTAAAGCTTTTGTGGAGGTTGATGTCAGTATTGAGAGAAGCAAGAGCATAGTTATGGGACATCCTCTTATAGGGATGGTCCCTCACTCTGAGGAGATCTTGCTCACTCAAACAACAACACAATTTCTGACTTACAGCAGACTTGCAAAATATGAACGATTGATTCTTGCAGTTGAAAAGGTTATCCTTAAGCAATGTCAAACTCTTAATCCAGCTACACTGTTACCATTACCTGAACATGAAATTGATGGGAAGGTGGTTGAGCAGGATTGTCTCGATGTCACGGCTATGTAATCTTTGCTAATAGCTCAGGCGTAAAAGATAACAAAGAGAATTTGAGAGCAGCTTATGCTGTCTGTACAATTCAGAAGTGGTGGAAGCCTCCGGCTTGGAAGTGTTAAAAGTGGCAGAACTGGTCGCCCTTACCAGAGCAGGCTCTCTTTCAGAGCAATTGCATGTGACAATATTTACTGATAGTCAGTATGGCTTTGGTGTGATCCATGATTCTGGACAGTTATGGTCACAAAGGGGTCTTATGACTTTGTCAGGATTCTCTATCCAGAATAAAGAATATGTAATGAGACTGTTGGAAGCATTACAATTGCCACAAGAAATTGCAGTAGTTAAATGCGCAGTCCAGAGGAGCGGAATTTATTATGCGACTGTAGGAAACAAATATGCTGATGAAGTTGCTCAGTATTGTGTGATTATGGCATACATATTTAACTGAGAATATGCAAATGAATCTGATGAGAACACAACCTTTTCAATGCTGTTGTCAATATAGAAAAAAACAGCACATATTAAGGTTTGTATGCTCTCACCATGAAATAAACATCAAAAGCTATTTCAAGGAGTGGTAACTGCGTGATTCTTCCCTGAAGGATTAAAATCTTTATTTCCTGTTAATGCCAAGAAAAAAGCTAGAAATGTTTCCAGATATATTTCCCACTTACATTTCCGAACTGGATTTAAAGGCAATTTTTCCTAAAGAGAAAAGTAACTCTGTTAAACGCACTTTAACAGGCCTAACACCTGTACTACCACTCATAAGACCTCCAGAACTAGTAAGCACAACCTTGGATGGGGAAGTTAAAAACCATGACACAAAATTGAATGCCTGCCAAGGATACAAAGAAGGAGAGGGAGGTGTCAAGTGCTGGGAATATAACAAGGATTAGCTAGCTGGAAGTGGACAGAAACAGAAGGCAGAACGAAGGAAAATATTTGCACTACCTGTTTTGAATTTGAGATGCCAGGGAGCTGTTCTCCTATTCATTCCTTGGAGACTCTAAGAGAAAGTGGCTCAAGTTACAGAAATAGAGAGAACCGGTTTGGACAATAGGAGGTGGGAGGAGAGCTTATCTAAATAGGGGAGAGGTCAAGGAGCTGAAGACAGGCATGCCTGTGGCTGAAGGGTTCTGCCACACTGATGTGTTGGATCTTGCATAACTTTACAGTAAGACAGAGGAAAAGTGTTGCAAAAGGATGAGAGGGATTGAAAGAAAATCATTAGGGTTATGTAGCAGAATTTCTCTAACCACTGGTGAGTGCACAGGGTTCATCTGACACCACTTCGTCAGAACACTCTTAGATCTGGGAAGACTTCACCAGAAAAAGGCTCTTCAGGATGGATGATTTTTTATTTCTGAGGGAAGAAGGAGGTTTGTTCAAGGAGCCCTAACTCTTGCTGGCACCCAGAGACTGGAACTGTTCTTCAACGATCAATTGGTTGGTCTCTTGTATACCCGCTTCAGGGACATAAAAAGCAGAAGAACTCCTAAGTCTAAGAGTACCCAGCTGACCAAAGAGGAAAGACCTAGCAAGAGGCCTGGCTGGAGAGAGACCTGGTGCCCAGAAGGCAGGCCTCAGGAGCTAGAGGCTGCAGGAAGGTAAAATCTTAGGCTGGGGTGACCTGCTGGTGTGCCCAAACGCCGCTGTAGCCACATGAGCCTGAAATTATGCCTTGGTCCTAATCACAAGCTATCTTTTTTCCAGTGACATTTTACTTTTTCTAGGCACTTTTTGACTTTAAACTACAAAAATTACTACCTTCTGTTCCCCTTAATAAAATGTTTTCTTAATGCTTTGTTATTTGTAGAAGTAGTCTTGTATATTAAAGACTTTTCTGTACTCATGTGCTGAACATTATTCTGCCATCTAGTGGTTGGGGAGTTGTAGACAGCAGTATTGTCAGGGGTAATGGTCTGGAGGAATAGGTGTCTACTCCTTCAGTGGAGCAGGTCTTGAAGTCCTGCCATCCCTCTTCACTTCAGTTCAGTCTGGGTCCTGGAGAGTACCCTGGTCAAAGTGACCTGCTTCGGGGTCTGCTTCATCATAGAAGAATCACTCTTCTTAGTCCTACTCAGCATCAAGTGATGTTGGGGACACTAGCTCCATCTGATCCACCTCCTGTTCTCTCTCTCTTTGAGGATTGAGCAGGGTACAGTGTACCCAGAGTTGTCCAACTCTTTCTTTCTTTTTATGAGGGCTTCCATTTCGGCTTCAAGTCTATTTCTTTCTCCTGACAGCAACAGCTCGCAGTTCCACATGAAGTGCCAAGTTCCTCCTCTTTAGCGCCGAGGCCTCCTCCTCTCAGGAATGGTTGTTCCTTTCCACACTCTTGATCACCTTTCAGAGTACAGGCCTATTCTCAGGGTATACCACTAATGGTGTCTTTCAACCTTGATCCATGGGGCTACATTTGTTTATGTGTATCGTTGATCACTGCTGTCTGTGGTGTTGGAGTAGCCTTCAATTTCAGGTCTGAATGCTTTGGACCGGCTTTTCTGCACCCCTGTGTTACATGGATGGGTTGAAACTAGAGCTTCTTAGACTTGTCCTTTGAAAACTTTTTTGGCTTCTCCCTCTCGGTTTTGATGAGCTCTCCGGTGTCAGACACTTCTCCCTGCACTGCCTCAGTGTCTCCTCTACAATCTTTTGTGTTCTTGCTTTGCTTCCAGAACCCTGCGCGCTTTAGAGTCTACACATGTTTGTACAGGTGACCAACCCATGTCCCTGGCTGTGATATGGAAACCTCTAAAACAGAAGAACCCAGAGCTCTTTCAGAGCTGCCAGCCGCACAATTAGGTCTCACATCCTAGCCACCGAGCTCCAGACCCGATTCTTCCCTTACTGGGCTCACAGTGCATCGCCACCAAGCCCTTATCGAAGCTCAGGTCTATCAGTGCATCGCCTTTTGCATCTCTTCTCTGCCCTTATAAACAGCAGCTGCAACCTAACTCATTCAAGGTCCGCAAATTAAGCGACATCTCGGCTTCATCTGAGCCTTTAATGTTCCCTTTGATCCCACCCATACTAGTATACGAGGCACTATAATTCAGTCTTGTATCAAATCCGTCCTGATGATAATCCTAGCATTGTTTTAAAAAGGATTGAAGTGTCATTGACTTGTTTGAACAGCATGCACATTAATCCAATGTGATTAAACAAGTGCATTAGTTGTTGTTTCTAAGCTTATCTCAATTATTCGTATTTTTCACAAGCTACCTTTGTCTTAACTGAAATGTTTTTGTTCAAATGTAATTGCTTTATGTATGTGTAGGGCGCAGGATTGTGCCCCACTGTATTGCTTTGCTCCTATTCATTTTTGCATTTATAATTCATTAAATTGACTGTCCGGCTGGACATCGTCAAGGTACCACCGGCTCAAGTCTATATTAATCACAGCCCTATTTTTCTTTTAAGGACCGCTGTTTTTATATAGTACTAATACCCAAGGTCCTTATCTACCTTGTGGGTTCCCTTGTTTGGTTTAAAATATATATAGCTGCACAATTATGGCCATGTCTGGAGCTTGATCAATAGTAGACATTTTCCAACTCCTTTTTGCATTTGTTTTAACACAAGTCTTAAACTCACAGTTGGTTTTCACACAATATAATGTAAGACAGCACAAGTCAAGGTAAGCTTAATAGCTGAAAATACCGGTTTATCGCCACACAATAACTAGAATTGATATCTCCTCTTGGAATCACTTTATCTACTGTCCACACAGATTACCCAACAAGAACAGACTTGTGTGTTGCTTACAATTCACGTATAATTAATCATTCACTCCAAGCACAGAAGAAACTTCCATGTACAGTAAATTCCCCTCACAACAATGCATTATTTATTATTTGCAATGTCCAATTCATTCGGCAGAGTGAAGCTATGTTAGACTTGGTTCATGGAAATAACTGTTAGCATGCTCGTGCAGCCCAAGTAAAAAAAAAATACCTTTTCGTAATCGCATCCATGCTTCTCCTTGTAGCCATTCCGACTGACTGTATAATTATAGAAGCGAGAGTTCTTTACCAATCCAAGCCATTCCCGCCATCCAGGAGGGACATAGCTTCCATTGTATTCATTGAGGTATTTTCCAAAAAAAGCTGTGTATGATGAAAAATGCCTCACATTAAAACACTAAAGCTTCAAGCTGACACAGGCAATACATACCTAATTTTAAAATATTGTAGCGTAGTCTCAAGAAGAGCATTAGGAATATTGAAACGTGTTAGAGACAAAGAAAGGTTCAAATAAGTTGTTTTACGACTCAAAATGTGAAATCGATCAACAATTACCAAAACAGCATTACATTGTATCAATTCTGTAACATTTTGTCTGTATCTGATAAATGTCAGAACAATCTTCTAGAGCTTACACAGAATTACACTTCTTTAAATATCATTTTCTGAGTATATTAAGATGATAACGAATAGTTTTCTTACCTGTCGGTGTAGTTTTGCAGCTTGAAGATCTTTCTGGATTCACTATGCTGTGCATTATTCCGCGGTCTTGTGGTTGGGTCCGGATTCGTAGTCTTTTCTTTGTTTTTTTTTTTTTTCTCTTTGCCCAGGTGGGCGTCGGCGTCACACCCCCTTTGGGTGTATTTCCGGTGACGTCGGCATGCTTCCTGCGGAAGCTCCCACTCTTGGGCGCCATCTTCGGGTTCTTTTTTTCCGTGTTTCTTTCGTTTCCGAAGTAATGGCAATGTTCTTCTTAGTTTGTATTTACCGCTTTGTATTTTCAAAGTCTATTCTTTAGTTAACCACCTCTTCTCTCTCCAGCCTCATCTTTCTGGCGGAGGTGGGTGGGTTCGCTAGTGAATCCAGAAAGATCTTCAAGCTGCAAAACTACACCGACAGGTAAGAAAACTATTCGTTTTGCAGCGTGAATCTTTCTGGATTCACTATGCTGTGCATAGATTTTGTAGCGGTTTCTCATCTCTGTGGCGGCTGGGTGGAAGATGAGCGTTGGGTGTTGAATATGTGCTGTAGCACCTTCTGTCCCACTTGAGCTTCCTTGTTCATTTGTATGTCCACACAGTAGTGCTTCGTGAACGTGTGCACCGAAGCCCATGTTGCCGCCAGGCATATGTCCTCTATGGGTGTGTTAGCCAGGAAGGCTATTGTAGCGCCCTTCTTCCTGGTGGAGTGGGCACGTGTCCCCTCAGCCAGTTCCTGTCCTGCCCGTTTGTGGCAGAGTTGGATTGTTTGTGCGATCCATCGTGCAATGGTCCTTTTGGTTACTGCTTTGCCCATGAAGCTGTTTGCGAAGGACACAAAAAACTGTTTCGTTTTCCTGTGCCCCTTTGTCCTTTCAATGTAGTGCATGACTGCCCTTCTGGCGTCCAGGGTGTGCAGAGCTCTCTCTGCGCTGGTTGTGGGTTTTTGGAAAAAACTCGGTATCTGTATAGACTGGTTCATGTGAAAATTGGATACCACCTTCGGCATGAAGTGTGGGTCAGTCCTCATCACAACTCTATCGTTGTGTATTTGTATGTATGGTTCTTGTAGCGTCAGCGCTTGAAGCTCGCTTACTCTGCGTAAGGACGTTATCGCAACCAGGAAGGCTGTTTTCATAGTTAGCATCTTTAGGGAGGCCTTGTGAAGTGGTTCAAAGGGCTCTTTCATGAGTTCCGTTAGGACTGTGTTCAAGTTCCATGCAGGTGGCGGCACCCGCTTGGGTGGTGCGATCCTTTTCGCTCCTTCTAGGAATCTCTTCACCACCTGTGATGTGAAGAAGCTCCTGCACGTTTCTCCCCTTGTGTAGGCTACTATCGCTGCCAAGTGAACTCTTAACGAGGATGAGCTAAGGTTCTTCTCCAGTAAGTGCGTCAGGTACCTTAGCACTGTGGAGTCCCTCTTCATCTTATTGTGGAGTCTTTCCTGTCTGCACCATATTGTGAATCTTTTCCATTTCGCAACGTAGCACTTTCGAGTGCTGGGCCTTCGTGCCTCCCGAAGTACCCTCAGGGTGCTTTCTGGTAGTCTCAAATGTGCGAACTCTATGTCCTCAGGAGCCACGCTACTAGGCTCATGCTCTCTGGCTCTGGATGCAGTACCTCTCCGTTCTGCATGGACAGTAGATCTTTCCTCCTGCTGAATCTGTGGGGTGCACACTGTGTCATCTCCATGATCTGCGAGTACCAGGTCTGCCTCGCCCACTGCGGTGCGACCAGTATCAGTGTCATGTTGCTCGCTCTGCACTTGCTCAGTACTCTGTGCATCAGTGGTATCGGGGGAAAGGCGTAGGCAAATGTCCTTGACCAATCTATCCATAGGGCATTCCCCAGTGTCCCCTCCTCGGGCTGCCTGGATGCGAAGTTTTGGCATTTTGCATTCTGGCGTGTGGCAAACAGGTCCACCGATGGTGTCCCCCACCTGTCGAACAGGTATCTTGTCTCCTGAGCATTGAGCTCCCACTCGTGGGATGCCGATGTCTGCCTGCTGAGCCAATCGGCTTGTATGTTGTCCTTCCCTGGTAGGTGTATGGCTAGCAGGTCTATCTTGAGAGGGATGGCCCATCTCCATATCTCCTGCGCCAGCGTTGAAAGCGGTGCGGACTGTGTGCCCCCCTGCTTGTTGATGTAGAACATCGCAGTGGTGTTGTCTGTTTGTATCAATACCCTGTGCTTGTACAGTCTTGTTTGAAAGGCCTTCAGTGCAAGGAAGATTGTCTTCAATTCTAAGTAATTGATGTGCTTTGTGGCATCCGTCGGTGTCCACAGTCCCCTCACCTTGAGCTCCTCCATGTGAGCGCCCCATCCCTTCAGGGATGCGTCTGTGGTGATGGTCACTGTTGGCGTTGGGGGCGTTAGAGGCTTTTCCCCTTGCTATGTTCTCCATGGTCCACCATGTCATCTCCTTCTGCACTGCGTGCGTTACAACCACTAGATCCTCCCAACTGCCTGTAGCTTGTGACCATTGCTCCTGTAGCCATTCTTGAATGGGTCTCATGTGGAGTCGTACATTCGGTACCAGGTGGATGCATGATGCCATCATCCCCATGATCTTGCTCGCCGTCCTCACTGTCCGAGCTTGTCCCTTCCGGTAGAGGCGAGTTTCCTTCACCAGCGCCCTCGCCCTCTTCTCGCTGGGGAACACCTTGCCCTGTAAGGTGTTGATCTGTGCTCCCAGGAAGATCTTCACTTGTTCCGGCTCCATTGATGATTTCTTCCAATGGATGGAGAACCCCAGGTTTATGAGCGTGCTGGTCACTGTATGTGCGTGCAGCTTGCATTTCTGGTATGAGTTTGCTTTCACCAGCCAGTCGTCCAGGTAAGGGTATACATGTATTCCCTGCCTTCTTAGGTGCGCTGCGACTGCTGCGAGGCACTTTGTGAAAACTCTTGGTGCCGATTTTAGACCGAAGGCCAGTGTCGTGAACTGGTCGTGGCTTTCTCCGACGGTGAACCTGAGCATGTGCTTGTGCTTCCTGTTCATTGGGATGTGCAGGTATGCGTCTTTGAGGTCTATAGTGACCATGAAGTCCCCGGTCTGCAACTGTGGGAGCACCTCTTGCAGGGAGGTCATTTTGAATTTTTGCGTTCTTATGAATTTGTTCACGAACCGTAAATCGAGAATGGGCCTCATTGTCTCGTCTACTTTTGGTACCAGGAAGTATGTTGAGTATACTCCTGTGTTTCTTTCCTTGAAGGGTACCCTTTCTATGGCCTGCTTCTGCAGGAGTTCTTTTGCTTCTTCCTGAAGGCACTGCAGCTGCTTGCTTGCTAGCGGCTTTCTTCTTGGTTTTCTGTTTGTTGGCCTCGCCTCCAACTCTATGCAGTATCCGAATTGGATAATGTTGAGGATCCATTTGTCTGATGTGATTCCTCTCCACTCCTGGAGGTGGAATCTTAATCTTCCTCCCACTGGTGTCCTGTGGTCGTAGGTGTCTAGTTTGTCTTGACCCATCTGTACGTGCTGCCCCCTGGGATCTTTTTTGTGGGTGGGCACACGGATTTTTTTGAAGTCACTTGGAGGTGGGCTGCTGGCCCCCTCTTCTATTTTGTCCCCGTCCATTTCTCCCTCGAAAGGACTGGCCTCTTTGTTGGTACTGCCAGGGCTGTTTCTGATGGCCCTGCTGACCCTGCGAGTCTGCCTGGTGCGTTTGCTGGAAAGCCTGGTGTGATGTACCTGGCTGGTTTCCGCCTCTTCCGCCGGGCCTCCGTGACGGGGTGCCCCTCTTGTTCCCTCTGAACTGCAATGCTCCCATGGATCTTGCTGTTTCGTTATCCTTCTTAAGTTGGCTGAGTTGCTCATCAACTGTTTGTCCGAAAAGCGTACTGCCGTTGAATGGTGTGTTCAGGATGCTGTGTTGCACCTCCGGTTTGAAACCGGATATCCTGAGCCAGGCGTGTCTCCTTTCCGTGACGCCCATCATCATGAGCCTGCTGGCGGTGTCTGCCCCATCCAGGGCCGTCTTAAGGCAAGAATTTGCAGCATTCTTCCCCTCTTCAATTAGCTTTTCGGCTTTCTGCTTGGCATCCTGGGGCAAGTCCTTCACCAACTGCCCCAGTCCCTCCATGATTTGGTACATGTGTCTGTTTACCAGGGCGTTGGAATTAGCCATGCGCCAGTGGGTCGCGGCATTCCGTTCGATCCTTCTGCCCACCAGATCCATCCTTTTGCTCTCTTTATCCGGTGGCGGGCCCGAGGTAGTGGGTACGTTAGCCCTCCTCCTTGCTGTGGCCGTGATAATGGAGTCTGCGGAGACCGTGCCCTGAATGTAGGCCGGGTCCTTTGCGGCATGCTTGTACTTCTTCTCAGTTCTGGGAGTTACTGCCTTGCATGTTGCGGGCTCCCTGAAAGCTTCCTTCCCCTGAGCCAAGACGCTCTCGAGCATCGGGAGGAACTGGCTCCTCGTTTGTGTTGGGAGCAATGTTTCCAGAAGGAAGTCTGCTTTCTGCTTCTCTTCGTCGAGCTTGAGCTTGAAAGCTGCTGCGGCAGATTGTATCACCGCGTTGTAGGCCCCGATGTCGTCCGGCGGCGAGGGCCTCGAGGGGTAGGTGTCGACCACCTCCTCCGGGCTGTCGGTGTCGACATCGATGTAATCTACCTCCTGAAGGTCATAGGGCGCCGACTCTGTGTCTGTCCTGCCCTCATCTTCCTCCCCATAGCTGTAGCTCTCGTGGGGATTCTCGTACTCCTCCTGGTCGTCGAACACCTCGACGTCCTGGTCTTGCTCGGTGACTTCGGCGACCTCTTCTTCTTCCTCCTCGACCGCCTCCAGCACTGGTGGCTTGGTCTTGTGAGGGATCGTGAAGGCCTTCATCCTTGCGTCGAAATCTTTTTTCCGCTGCATGAAGTTCTCCATTTCTGCCTCGAGGCGCCTTCTTTTCTTTTCCATCTCGGCCGCGTGTTCCGCGTCGGATGGTTCCGCCGCTCTCTTCGACGGATGGCTCGTCGCCGTGCCTCTCGGAGTCGAAGTTTTCGACGTCGAACCGGATATCGGGTCTCTGGTCGTCGTCGACAGTTTCGGGTCTTTCTCCCTCGTCGATCGATCCTTTTCGGGGACGATTTTCGACGTCTTCTGCTGATCAGCAGCTCTCGGCGCCGGGGACTCCTTCTCTGAGGATCCGCTGGGCCTGGGAGTAGTCGCGGACGCCGCCTTTTTTGGCGTCGGCGCTTTCGGGGTCTTGCCCTCGATTTTTCGAGACTCAGAGTCTCTCGGGTTCTTGGGGGCCGAAGAGTCTCCTACCTTGTCAGAAGTCTTCGTGTAATCGGTCTCTACGACCGTGTAGCTGTCGTCTTCGGCGGCAGCGTTGTCTTCTTCCTCGGAGGACATCCCCAGCTCGTAGAGCGACGGGGTCGGGGCCTTCCCCTGCAGGGCGGCGTGTGCTACCCTCTGCCTCTCTCTCACACGAAGGGTCTTCGGGGTGAAGGCGGAACAGGCGTTGCAGTCTCCGCTTTCGTGGTCCACCGGTAGGCAAAGGTTGCATACCGGGTGCTGGTCCTTCTGCGCGTACTTGTGGTGGCAGTTACGGCAGAACTTGAACGGCGTGTTGTCCATCCTCGAGCGTCCAGGGCCTCTCTGGTCGCGTGTTCGTCGACGGTCGTCGAAGATCTGGATGGAAAACGCCTTATCTTTGCTTGTCTTTCGTCGGTGAAGTCCCCTGGAGTCTTCAGATGACTTCTCCTCGTCTTTTCTGTATTTTCTTTCTTCTTTCTCCAAAAATGTCTGGAGCCCAAACGGGAACGATCCAGACCCGACCGCGGAAAAAAAGAATCTGAAGATGGCGCCCAAGAGTGGGAGCTTCCGCAGGAAGCATGCCGACGTCACCGGAAATACACCCAAAGGGGGTGTGACGCCGACGCCCACCTGGGCAAAGAGAAAAAAAAAAAAAACAAAGAAAAGACTACGAATCCGGACCCAACCACAAGACCGCGGAATAATGCACAGCATAGTGAATCCAGAAAGATTCACGCTGCAAAACTATCAGTTTTGCTGCTATCTTTTGTTTAAGTAAAGGCCGAGCGGCTTTTCTTTTTTTTCTTCACTTTACTTCATTGATCTTGTCTGGACCAAAAAAGGCATCAACGCTTTTCAAAAGGTTAGACAGAAAGATCAGGGGCAATACAAATTATACGGCGATGCTTTAATATTCAATAACAGTTCTTTCACTGGTTTCCTGTGTACGTAGAAAGATTCTTTATTTGTTAAATTCCTTAAACTAGTGGGCACAGTCAATGCATTTCGCCCTAGAAAGGGCTTCTTCAGGGTAATGTATTTAAGTAAGCGCTATCCAAGTAGTCACCCGTCCCTTGGTCACTCATGTAATTCTTCTAGTGCATCAAGTGTTACACTATAGCACCCTTTGTTAAAAGAGATAAAATATGGATCAGAAGGTGTTTCGCTTCAAGTATCGGGCTTTTCGAGTCCATGGATTATTTCCTGTAGGCTGTCAGCACAGACACTAAAGGCAATATGAAAATGGTGATGACTCGACAGTTTTCCAACTCGTGCTTATGACTTGTTTGACCGCCTCCGCATCCTTTGGGAACGTAGTTCTCCAGTGAGGCCCGGTGGCTTCCTCCACAGCCCTGGGTTCACCCGAGAGGAAGCCATCGGTCCTCACTGGAGAAGAACGTTCCAGAAGAATGCGGAGGCGGTATATCAAGTCATAAGCACAAGTTGGAAAACTGTCCATTCTTCACCATTTTCATCTCGTCTTTAGTGTCTGTTTTGACAGCCCACAGTAAATAACCGACAGACTCGGAACCGGCGGATACGTTAAGCAAATCACCTTCTGACCCATATTTTAACTCTTTTAACAAAGTGTTCTATAGTGTAACACTTGATGCACTAGAAGAATTACATGAGTGACCAAGGGACGGTACAAGCACAGTTGTATGCTGGCATTTCCCACCAGGAATGCTTGGATACTGCTTACTTAAATACATTGACCTGAAGAAGCCCTTTCTAAGGTGAAACGCGTTGGCTGTGCCTACTTGTGAAAGGAATTTAAGAAATAAAGAATCTTTCTATGTACACAAGAAACCAGTGAAAGAACTATTATTGAACATTGAAGCATCGCCCTATAATTTGTATTGCCTCTCATCTTTCGGTCTAAACTGTATTCAATGTATGACCATGTGGCAGCTGGTCGTTTGAGGTGTGCTGTAATACAGGAGTGACTAGACTGGGTGGTGCAGTGTTTTTGAGCCTTGCTGCCATTCTCTGCCTCGAGCTTTTCACAAGGCAGTCCACTACTATAGTCAGAGCCCCTGAATTATGTGGTTTAATGGCTGCAGCATTCTCTGCATAGTTATACATTTGCTGCATTCGCTACATGATCCATCATCTGCTGCAAAATACGCAGATTTCAAATACAACAAAATGATTCTAGCTAAAACGGATCAAAAGTTACTAACAACTTAGCGACATGTGTTGCTGTGCAGTGAAATCCCCTTAACGGTTGACTCATTACCACTCTGTTGCATATTGTCCAAATGGTACTAATGAGGTGAAACCTTTGCCCATGTAGTGTTCACATGCTTGAAAATGACAAAATAATGAAATACTATGAAAAAAGTGCTGCCTTATGCCGCATAAGTTTCCTTTTTTGCAGCATAATTTTGTCAAGCCTGCCACGCAATTTGGTTCTCCAATGCCACACAATTCCAGGTGCTTGCAGTATAGTGCAGGAGTGATATGCCAAGGGAGTTGAGGAGATCAACCCTGCACATGCCTTGCTCCCTGCTCCTCTCTCCATCTCTGCACCTACATTACCACAAAGCACACTCACATCCTCTATCTCCACTGATAAAATACCACAAGAACTGCAGCAGGGAACAGATAAGCGCTCATCAAGTCAAACATATGTCTTGTCCGTGGAGCACTACTACTTTACAAACCCCATCAGTGTTTTGCACTCTCTTTTCTGGCACTGTGGGTTCTAATACAGGACAGCACGCCAGAATAAGGGTATCCATACTTGCTATTGAGTGCAACTCCCGTGCTGCTCGAGCCAAACTGGTCCTCAGATATAGCCATGAAAAGTTATCAGGAACTTAGATCTGTGGCCAATTCAAGAATAATACATTTTATATCCTGGTAAAACTCGTTACGAAACAGCCAAGTACAGGATGCTGCTCACTGGAAAAGGTATTAACTTCCAATGACTTTGAATTTTACTCTTCTTACCTAACTTCTTGACCCTATTCAAATTCTCTCAAAGGATTATAATTTTAACATACTGAGAACATTTTTTCCTTCTCCCGTTTCAGTGGCGGCTGGTGAAGTTTGAGAGAGGTGAGGCTGGAAGCGCGGGGGGCTGTTGAGGTGCTCTTTAAAGTGACGCAGCATTTTTTGGGAGGCAGGTCGCCCTTCCCAGTTCAAATCTTTTTTTTAAAACAATGGGATAAAATTATGCATTTTCCAGCAAATTGTTAATGTTTTATTTTATAAGGGGGCCTGTGGGCTCAGTTTCCCTGTTAGCATTAGAGGAGTAGGCAACCCAAAAGGGGAACCTACATGCAGGAGTTCATTTTTTTCATAAAAGAGCAGCAAGCCTAATAACTCAATCCACCACTAGAAACTAGATGAAATGCTTCAGAATCCTCATAGCACAAGAGTAATCCCATACCCAACAAATCTACAACAATATTAAGCACTAACTAACTACTACCTTTATTGTGGGTAACATGGTACTCTGCAACCCCAGAGCTTTAACAACTTGTAAGGGGTATTAAAAGCTATATAAATGCAATTACAATACAACTACTTTTCGTTATAAAGTGCTCTTTAAAAGGCACAGCTCTTACCCTGATGTGGTGATTCCACTCATTCACGGCTGAAGCAGGAAACATACTCAATTACCAGAATTATCGAGAGCGGAATTAGCTTATGTGGTATTACCACCAATATATTACAACATGGCAGCAGTAACTCCACCAGGAATAGTTCCACCAACAACAATCCTGCCAAGAGAAGCTTTACAACATCCACTACATATCAGCAATGTTGATCTCACTGCCAATCTGTAACCCAGGACCCATTTCTTGCATGTACTCTGACTACTTTTATTAGAATAAATGACCTTTCTGTTTTGCACCCAATTATGACTCTCTGCAGCCATATTCACTGTGTACAGGGATGTTTCAGATACTCACATGTCATGATAAAAAATGGATGCATGCACGCAGATTCCAAGACAGGCAGGAAAGAAATTATATTTGTGAAAATCATGCAACATTACATTTCGTCATGTCATGCATGCCCAATGTAGAAATATTATGATACTTAATATATTTACTACAAGCCAATACTGCTTTAATAAATACACAAACATGACAGCATTGTGGCTGACTTTTAACTTGTATTAATAAAGTGAGGTCAAACAATGGATGCTCAGGTTCTGTAAATGGATCAATAGCCCCAAACTACAAAAAAATAACCATTGGTGTCCTGTGCACGGTCTTGGACCGTGAGCAATTTGATGAATGTAATGTTTCATCTACCATTATGAACTTACAGTACAGCTGTTGCAAAGCTCTGAATTCACTCATACTCACTCACAGATTAATTTCATTCTTTATGTACAAGCTACTGCCTTCTTAAAAGGAGTCAATGATTAAAGTCCCTACAGGTAGTATGGTAGTAACAAAATGTATACCAGAAACTATAGTGTCCTAAATACAATTTATAAAAGTATGTCCCATAGGAGGTGATGATAAAAAATCTACACTTTACTAGATTATAGTTTTGTATATTATAAAATATAACATGACAGACATTCTACTGACACGTACACATCTGTGTGCCATCAGCTTTTGGCTCAACCATGGAGCATTGTTTTCTCCTTTTTTAACAGATCTTTATATAGCGCGAACTTGACCCAAAGACTTTGGATATCAAAGCGCTTTACATGAGCACTTGTTGCGTAACACAAGGACACATTCATTTTTGAAAGGGAACCTGGCCTCCCCATTGCATGCACCCTGCCCTCGGATTCCTCTGCAGCGGCCTGTTAGCTGAAGGGACGAAGTCAGGTCAGGTCCCTGGTATCAGATGTTGAAAGGAGAAGACGAACACCTCATTAAGGTCCCGCCAAAGACAGACTAACAGTTTTTGCCAATTATATCGAACAAAGAACAGAGTCAGACTGAAGGAGTCCCTCACCTGATTACGGACAACTGGGCCTTCGTTGTCCACCTCACTCGGAACAGGTGTTTGACCTGCTTTTCTCTTGCTTCTTCTAGAACTAGAATTGTGCTAATTTGAAAAGTGGCTGCAGCGTCCCTGGCAGCTCTTGTTAACGCGTGTAGAAGTATACTCAGGATTTCGCCAGCTGCAGTCAGACTTTTTTACTCAGCACTCAGGAGCACGGTGGTCTGGGGCCTGAGGAGACCCAGGGGGTGTCAGGGGCCTGAGGAGACCCAGGGAAGGGCCTTGAATGGGTAGAAAAGAGGCGGACGTGAGAGGGGAGAGGTAGGCTATTGAACAAGAGGTGCACCTTCACAAGCTGTGGTCAGAGCCTCCTATTGAAACGCCGACCTGCAAATAAATAATGGCGGCCGTTCACACTGTACTGTAACAGCAGCGCGGGAAGCGTGTCTGCGCAGTGTGTCTTAAAAAGTCCTTATGACTTACTGCGCAGACTCGGCTTCCCACCTGAAGCCTCTACCACTCCCTTTCTATCAGAGGGCAGGACCCACCTCCCTGTGACGTGTTGGGAAAGGGTGGGGTGGTGCCGTCCTCTACATTCGCTGATTGACATGCAGCCACTGGCGTTACAGGGCTTGAACCTGAAACGCCCGGGGCAAACTTTAGCCAAACGTCATTAGTGGGTGGAGACTGGTCCTCGAGGCTATGTCTTTGCCAGGGCAGTGAGCTCATCAGCCCGGCAAAGTAGACTCGGGCCAAAACGAAAGGCATAGATTTCGCTGCCAGGGTCACGTGACATGACACTTGTGATCACTTATCATTGCAGCTACAAAAGCCCTGAGCCCGGCCCCAAGCAATTAGAGGTCTGTGTAAATCGTTTTCTTTTTTTTACTGATTATTAAAATAATTTATTTATATTTATACTTTTGTAATAGCTGACCCAGGGGCTGAAAGTAAAGGGGGCGGAGCCCCGACGCCCTCATGCAGAAACCGCCACTGTCCCGTTTGCTTTTTAAGCAATTTATTTTTTTTACACACACTCCGACCATACCATACATTCCTTTTACCGAGGGCTTGTCACTCTGAAAAGGAGACTTGTGTTTGATTTGTTGGTTTGGATAAACAATAATACTTAACTCGTTTATTTCTTATCTACTTTTCTTTCAGGAATGCTTCCTCTGCCTTTTAAGAGAACTATCAACTAAATCACAGAGTCTATTTAACATGGCAGCAATTGGCATGCTCTTGCTAGTTGACACCCGTTTTTTGCACAGGTTACTTTCAGTAAAGAACAACTGTTTCAACAGTAAGTTGTCTCCGCTCTAAATGGAGATGGTTACCACTCAAACTCTCCACATTTCAAACAGGCAAGAGTACCTACCAAAGGTTTTGCCAACCATAGTGAATGCCACAAGTCAAGCACACATGTTCAAGTTGACCAGATAAGGCAATACATTCCTCTCGGTTACAGTCTGTCATTACCACTAAGTGATGGGTCACTCGCTCACACCACCTATTTAATATTTTTCTTCAAAAAGAGTATTACCATTTATTAAAGTAATCATCCACTTCAGGTCAGTTTGTGTTGTGTTTTGTACTTTTAAAGAAATGTGGATATTTTTAACAAGGGTAGTTTACATTTTTAGGGAGATTTCTTTAACGTATATTCAATATGAATATGAATGCGTGCATTTTTATATATATATATATATATATATATATATATATATATATATATATATATATATATATATATACACATATACACACACATATATATAGTATGTGTGTGTGTGTATGTATGTTTGTTTATTTACACACATACAGATCACCATTGTTGCAAATTGTAGTCTCTTACCTGTCCTGTACCCAGTGTTGTTCAGGTACACTGCAAAGGTACGGGGTTCATGCGTGGCCTGCCATGACGGTGAGGAACAGTTTTCATTATTGGTGTAAATATTATGGTTGTGGACATATTTGCCAGTAAGCATAGAGGATCGGGAAGGGCAACACATAGGTGTGGTAACAAATGCATTGATGAAGGTTGCACCCCCTTGTTCCATGATCTTCCGCGTTTTGTTCATCACCTGTAATGAACCTGGGACAAAGTAAATAAAAAATATTAAATAAGCAACTTCTGAACTGTTACAACACATACCATACACATACCCCACAACCATCAAGCTGCCCAAACCACCATGAGCAAGGACATGAAAATAACAAACCAAATGTAGTGGCTTCCTTGACTTGAGATCTATGTCACATTAGTAGAGTAATCAGAGGCATTTCCTACCTGCACCCGTGAGAATAATCTTACATTTCCTGGCTTGAGAAACATCGGGTGGCTTTACTGGCCTTTAAATTATCTCAAATCAGATGAAAAATGAAAACTCTAACAAGACAAAGAATGGCCAATCGTAGCGGTCTACTGTGTATCCAACATAAATGTGTAACATGTTTCTGGACCTCCTTGGAGAGGCAACATCCCTCCTCGCCTCACACAGCTAAAAAGTTATTTTGACGGTGCCTACATCAAGATGCTGAAACTGCTTTTGCAAGAAAATTCACAGTACAAAGTCAATGAAATGGTCTACAAACAAAAATCTAAAAAGACATTGCTTGAAGTCCATTTGCCATCCACCCGTGATGCCGAGGCCAGGGCAACCCGGACGCCCAAGGGTTCCTCCACAACACAGCCGGCCGTCGCCTCCACGCTGTGCGCCCCGGGCCGGCAGGTCGCCCAGGCCCTCGGGGTCCTCCGCAATCGCCGGGGAGTCCGCAGGCAATGGCACATCACCACCTACGAAATGTCACACACCCCTAATATCTTTGCATGGGCTACATGTTGCATGGGTTTTTCTGCTGGAGAGCCATCAAAGAAGATTTTAACGTTATCTTTTTTATTGAACTTCAGTATGCTTCATTTGTATAACAAAAAAGTGAACTACTCCTTATTTTAACTTTTTGCTCGGAGATACCTGTAATTTTGCTAGATGCACTTGACAATGGACCCAACCCTGCCTATGTTGGGAATATGTGGGATCACTGTGGGAGTTTGAAGATATTGCCATGTTCTATTCTCCTGGCTGTCAGTGTATCTCCTTACCTTCTCATGTTATCGCAGCCCAGGTTAGCATGAACATGTAACTTGACAGAATGTTTATTATGATCTCGAGAGGAATTCCTTTTTCGCCACCCTCAGCTGCTCTACATTCACTCATGGCAGGAAGATCCTCTGTGGGGGTGATAGGAGACCACTTTCGACCACCAACCACGATTTATCAAATCAGCCTTACCAATCTGTAGTCCAGTAACCCCGGATTATCGTACTGAAAATTATTTTTGCATGTGCTCAAAAGCAAGGACACCTTGCTAAGTTTTTCTGTAGGACCTCATGCTCTGTAGGCACTACTTGTCATAGCCAAAGCCCCAACTACACCAAAACATATAAGCGACTAACATGCAAGTGTCCAAGATTGGTGCATCCGTAATGATGTCACACACACTCATCTGGATTGACTGAATGTGGGTTCCACCCCAATGATATCTGTTGCCCCAATATTCTGTTTCTGACACTTCCTTTGCCTATTCATTGTATATTACTAAATGGCAGGGTGTCTGCCTGCCTTCGTAGGCCACACATACTTAGTGCTCTGTTTGTAAAGAAACAGTCACACACCTGAAATGTTCTCTTACGCATAATACAAAAGGTCCATATTTTTATGTCAGTTTTGGAGCGATCTAAATATATACTGTCCTTTATGTGAAATAAATACCTCTTGTTCTCTATGAAGTGGTTGGCATGTCAGCAATATTTTTTTTTAAAGAACAGAAAACTATAATTACCACATATCTTTTAATAATATTAAAGAAATCAATGTTTGACTGACGATAAGGGTAAAAAATGTTCATCACTGGAATGTTTAAGGGTACAAAATAATATTGTCTATTGACTGGAATAGGAAACTGGTCTCAATCTTTTCACCAGTTGCTGCATCAGGGAATGTATGCGGGGTGACTATTCTAGGAGAAGAGTGCACACTGCATCCCTTGCAGAGTTCATCGCCCCAGTACAGCACTGGGTTCCACCTCTTAGGGCTGGGCATTGGTGCAGAGGTGCTCCGCCTCTCCCCAAAGTCTTGCACATGTGCATATGAACATTAATAAAGATACAGAGGTTGTAACAACAACTTATGGGACATTAAAGTATGAGTAGCCCACTCTATAGCGGTAGCAACGGAATAATAATGTTGTTTACATTCCTCTAATTAAAACAACAACAAAAAATCACAGGCGCAGACGGAGCAATGTAATATGTAACCTCCAGGTCTATATATTCTCTGGGTTTAATGGTTTTGCAAACCTTGTAAAAGTAGCAAGTCTGAGATAAAAGAGAAACTCAACATTGCATGGCCAAAAATGAATTCATAAAATGTAACCGCACTGCCAACAATTTCAACTTGTGAAACTTTATTGGTCCAACTTTCCAGGCATTTTGTGTGACTTCTGGAACTGAACCAGCACTTCTCGTCATTATGAATATTAAAGACAAACATCTCAGAAACCGAGGCCCGGTGCATATGTCATGCCATTGCACTTCAAGGGCCTGACAAGGAGGCATGTGTGGAGCCTGGTGCCAATGCAACAGATGGAGAGCACACAGGGGACGGCAGGGCGGGTCTCCCAACCTGTGATGTCAATGGTCTTTTAAGTGGTCGCAGTATTAGATAGGTTCCAGCACACATTCAGAATTAAATAGCCAGTCATTATTGTATTAAATGTACTATTTATGGCTGGAAAATGCACTGTTCTATCGTACAAAGGCTACGTAGTTCTGAGTACCACAAGTTAAAAACTGTTGTAACTATGAACGTAACTAAACAGCTAAGTGTTCAGATACACTAACTTCTATTTACTGATCTGGCAAACCCACCATCTCAGCTTGGAATTATCAAAACTGTGGCTAGGAATATCTGCTGCAAAGCTTTACAATTAACCAGAGTCTATAAACGACCCCTGCAGTCACTACACCCTGATGATGTGTATCGCTTTGCTTATTTCACCATTACTCTAAAGATATGCAAAATAACTTGTGTAAATCAATATGATGCAATTTTAATAGAGTCCATTGATAGAATAATGACATTGAACAAGTGCATGCTAAGGAATAGTCAGATGAAGGCATGCAAATCTATGGAGTCTTGTCCCTGTAAGTGATATCCAGTGTCTCCATCAGCGGGAGTCTTTCATCACCACAAGAAATATGGGAAAGAAATACAGTTCTAAAACATTGTAACTTACTTGAAAAGTTTAAAGTTTTAAATTAATAACGAAGACTACAACACATACTGTAAAAAACAAAAGCCATTAAAATATTCTATTCGCAGCGATAAAACCTTATAAATTCTTGCAATACACCGGGATGCTCTTAGCTACAGCATTACATGGTAACAGGAAACTAAGCAGAGATGTTAGAATGTAATCAGTCAACTTGCTATTAAGAGCCAACTTCATGGTGTCTCGTGAAATGTCCGCATAGTAATGTAAGTGTACCCAGTTATTTCGGAGGAAGTACATAGGCTTTTGTGTCTGTTTTTTTATATTTAAACCAAATACAATATAAAACCAAATGCAATCTATAATCTATTTCAATAAAATACATACAAATTACCTCATTAAGGATAAGTGAGAAATGTAACATATAAAAACAGCAACAATCAAACAGCCTGTAATACTGAACTTTTCCCCTTCGATATAGCTTTCTATCTCCTAATTGCTTGTATCAAATTGTTTGTTATGTGACCAACAACTTCTGGGGTGGTACCCCTGAAACAATATAAAATTGCTTCAGTTGTGGTTCTAAACTCCTCGATGTTAAAGATAAGTTTAAATTTTATATCCTTCCTACGGAGATCAAGAAGCTCAGGACACAGTCAGAAAATGTGCTCCAAAGTTTCCTGTCCCATATGGCATAGTTGGCTCTGGGTTACATGATCCATTGAGCGTCAAATTGATAAAAGGGCAAGTAAAAAAAATGTAAACGTAGATATTGTTTTTCCTCCTTGGCACCCACATTAAAATTAATGTATGGTGGTTACGGCAAGGAATTTGATGCTGAGGCGTATTTTGTGTTCTTAAATTTAATTGACCTCTTGAGGCCTAAAAGGTAGCCGGATGTTTTAATTTCCTGTTTTAGAAATGCCTTACGGGATGACTTTGGCATTTTATAACTATACGTCCGATCTAGAAAATGGTGATTAGCCAAGTTGGTCTTGATAGAGTATTCTGCTAGCAGTCTACCAGTGGTAGGATTGAGAAGTACAAGTAACGTACCAAGGTGAACAGGTACAAAATAAATGAGGACAGATGCGAATGTGTGAATCACCTTGACATTGCTCTAACGCAGTTGCAATTTCAAGCCAACCAGCTCCAATTGCACGGAAATGTACACACCTACAATCACCCCCTGAGGATCAAAACCTCGACCATTGCTCACTATCCATAGTGGGGCCACGTATCTACATGGAGGGCGGCTTTTGACTGTCATTCAGTAGCCCTGCATAATCACAGTGTTCATCCCGTCCAACAGCCATTGGTTCAGAAATTGTTTGACCCAAACACTAACAACGTGTAAACTGATTTCAAGGTGGTGTGGCTTCCAATATCAGTACAGGGTGTTCATTAAATGTTAAAGCTCTGTAGCGGGTAGGAGTCATTTAATATCGTGCTGGGTGAGTGCAAAATAAAGCAGGGATTTATTCTTTGACCAATGCTATTTCAAACTTGGAAATACAGCTATAAGTAGGGAGAGTGCAGACATATTTATCCAAAATTGCTGTACAACACTAAAAGAATATATACACCAGAACGTTGATTAGGACGATGGAGCAATAATGCCTAGCGCAGGATTTATTTATCTATACGGATTCTACAATGTTATTAGGACACTTGTTTTAGTATCCTGGGTTATACGTCCGCGGAGTCCCAAAGAGGGACATATAAAGTCTGTCTTGATAAATGTGGTCATTATTTTGTGAATACCACCGAAACGCGTTGACGCTTTGAATTAGCTAAATCCACTGAACAAGCCAAAATATTTGATAAGGAATTTGTACCGAGCATATGTTTGGCCCTTGATTTTTCTATTTGGATAAGTTCACGAACTACTAAGAAGTGTATTGTATACGTTTCGATCTCTTTCTTCTTGTCTCGATTCTTCATTTGTGAGAAACAAAATGTGATTGTTTTAGTATATGGAGGTGGTGTATTTTATAAAAAAAATATATATGTGTGTGTGAGGCTACTATTTCTACTAGAACCTGTGGATTTTATATTACTCATTTTTATAAAATGAAATGTCTGTGAAATATATCATATTGATCAAATGTGTATATGCTTAGAAAGGTGTTTCAATTTATGAGTCATTTTTACATGATGTATTTTTTTACTGGTTTAATAAAACGCACTATATATTTCATCACTATTTGAGTAGTTTTCTTGTGGCATTGCAATTGTATATTTGATATGAGTGGTTGAAGGTTTTAAAACATAAGCACTATAGGATTCTGATACCGAAGGGAATTTTTATTTTCTTGGTCTTGTTATGCCCTGTCCCTTTGGTACGTGGGGCCGCTCTCTTAACACTGGGTAAGAGAGAAGAGGCAGCAATTTCCATGTGTGCCTAACTTTATTTTCATATACAATAACCCACCATGCATCTTTACCAGCTCTTACCTTCGAGAATAGAATACCTTCTTGCCTGCTATACAGTGCACTGAAAGCAGCTACATCCGGTTCGAGAGCCCACCCGTGACACAGCGCCATTGAAACATCCCCCTAGTTATGCGTCAGTCTTCAGGTGTTGGTACAGTGACTTCTGTAAAAGCCAGCGAAGCTCCACAATTACTAACTAGCAGGTTTGTTCCAGACCCAGGAGGTACATCATAGTGTATATAAATAAAGTGACAAGGCATTCTGTTGGCTGCCATGTTAAAAAATAATATGCATCGCCAGCACATTTTAGTCACACTGCCTCGTGTGGCATCTGAGGAATCTGACACAGCAATTAAGTGCCCCTCCGTGCCAGGGTTATCCACAGCAATAAGACTTGGAATGTGTCTAAAAATATTTTTATATCCCAGTTTCCTAATTCACGAGCTAACCCTGCCATGCTAGGAAGCAAGTGATGTTATCTGATCCAGTGTTAGGGTTGCCTCCTCGTTTTATATTACATCACACGTAGGAGCCAGGACTGATTATTTTAAGCATTTCTTTTCACACTATCCCTTTTTAAAACTTTTTTTGTTGCCTTTGCTATACATTTGAGTGCAACTTTGTGACACATCATGCGGCCGTTATGAATCACATTAGCATTTTTTTTTGCAGTTTTATACAGGTCAACCCCACCCGCAGGTATTGAGGCACTTAACATGAGAACCAGTTACATTACACAAGGATTTTTTGGCACGAGAAGATTAAGTGATTTGCCCAGAATCACATGATATGGAACAGATGCCGAGACTAGAACCAGGTTCCCGGGTCCAAAATCAGCATCTCTGGCTGGAGGGCCACACCCTGTCCCCTAAAATAAGATATTATCTTTCTTTTCCAACTTCTTGTATAAGATTGAAATACATGCCATATTACTGTGTTCGATAAAATGCTACCTATCGAGAAATGCTTCACTCTGCACCCGCTCTGATGTACATACCTCAATGTAGGCATGCTCTGGTAAAACTGTCTTAATCTGTGCAACACTTAAATTATATTTTACTGCAGTCTTCAGTAGAGCATTCTTCACTGTATCACAAGGGCTGCCCTGCCAGCCAGCTGATTAGCGTTTACCAGTTAGGAATGAAGACACACTCCACTTTACGTGGAAAAGGGTTTTTGTCTCAGTATGCAACCAATAGGTCTTTATGGATACATATTTAAAGTGATGTACAACAAGCATCCTCAAATCCAAATGTCTGCCATGGAATGCTGGGGTGAGGATGATCTTTTGGTGTTATGTTATATTGAGGACATATTCCACAAAAAGAAAATATGTCGCTTCCTAAACCTGGTGGCCATGTGCTTGCTGTAAACATTTTAAATTGTATTTAAAAAATAACCATTGAATTTAACTTTATTAGAATAGTACCTTAACAGGCAGGTGTACTCAGAACATATGAAGAAAGCCTTTTTTGTTTTAATGCACATCAAAGAAAATATTATTGTTATTGGTGAAAAGGAATGGTAATTTTGGTTACAATTACAGTAACGTGAAGAAATAATGTAAACACACAGGAATAAATAAAAAAGGATTACAAATGCCAAGGGAAAAAAAACATCGGAAATTAAGTAACTGGCACACCAGTCCTGTACAGAAGTGCATTTCTCTTTAGGAAAATGTGCAGAAAGGATTGGGGTAAATGATAGGACTCACAGCCGAAGCCAGATGGGTGACCCACTGCTCCACACCGTACCCTGTGGTGGGTAGTAGGAAAATGTGAACAACAGTTTAACACACCAAAGGTGGAAGAGGGCTGACCCATGGCCCCTCGACATATGTACCTATGTATCTATCTATTTGTGCTTATATTTTTATGTATTTCATGAAACTGGTTAGACCTACAAACGCTAATACGAATACACGTATAAAAGATATTGCACATGGCAGACTAAATTGGGTAAATATTTCCAGGCAGCACGGCCACCCAAAAATACACAGTGGAGAAAGTTCTGCTAGTGCCTCTGAAACAAGCTTTAAGCATGGGATGCTGAACACAGATCAGTGTGGTGTGAGGCGTCTCTTTGTAAAGAAGGAGGTTGGGAATAAAGTCATTTAGACAGCCCTTGAGAATAGAGTTTGTTATTACATCACACAGTCTACAAATGTTTACATTTCCTTATAAATTTTACAATTTATGGACCAAGGAGATAAAAACTTTTGCCCAGGGTAACGCAGTTTACTGCAGAGATTAGAACCCAAGACTTCGACAAATAAGGTAAGCAACTAATCCGCTAGACCAACCAAGCCAGTAAAACAGCCAACTAAACTCGTAGACTAACTCTTTCTCCTTCAAAAATAGAAGGCGTATTCTAAAATAATAAGCTAGGATTAATATAAAGAGGAAATTGTAGAAGTTGATTAGGAAATGCAAGAGAGTGTGGATGCTCCACACATATGCGATTTACTAAAATATAATTTCAAATATGGGTTCTGAAACTAATCAGTGATATCTTGGGGAATTACTGAAGGGCTAAGGAGACACTTAAGCTAAACATACAGGTTTCAGGATCCACCCAAAAAATCAATTATCTTATTGATTTTTAAACTAGTATTACTATATGGCATGAAATCTAACTGAAGAAATTATCAGATTGTGTTTGCAAATTAAATACAAGACCTCTGAATGTTCTTAATTTTTAGATTGTCTTAAATTTCCTGAGCCTGCAACCTTCATGCCTTTTCTGATGGGCACCTTTCAGTTCCTTGAGCAAGATGCAAACAGGCATCTACAAATCTGCCTTGTTTGCAAATCTGATATCAGGATAACAGCACATCTAATGTTTCAATGCAAAAGGCTACATGAATTGCAGGAAACTTATATCCGTAGGTTATGAATAAAATAATGTGTATTGCTTATCTAAAAATAGTCTTGGTCATCAACAGTAATTCCTTAATTCCCTGGATTCAGCAGTTCAGATTATCACTTATAACCCTAACCCTGAATGGACTTGAAATTAATGAGACATATGTCACAGTAATTATTCAACTTCATCAGTCGAAAGTAAATATCTAGGTTCAGTGTATACTCCAATGATAACCCATACCTGCTGTATATATTTCTGTATTAAATATAAATTCTGGCAGGAATCGCAAGAATATTCTGGCTCATGCTAAATATATATTTTGTTGCCCCCACATCCCCTTCACAGGAGCAACTTTTGGATATTTATGTGCAATCCTGGTGACCCTTGCTGGTGGAACTCTGACAGCCTCTTTGTCTTACCTTGCCAAAGAACTGGCCCCGTCCCGAATCAATCCAACTAATAAATGTTGTGTTGCTAGTATTTAACAGGGGCTGGCTGTCACTGGGGTTTCCTCTTAAAGCAGGCGGGATGTCCAGGTGCACAGCTGCACATATCAGGGTCGACTGCAGCAAATTACAATCCAAATTCAGATCTCCATTTCTTGCCTTAGACTGATGGGATCTGCCTGGTGGGAGTGGTCCATGCTTTAATGTTTGCCCTCCTGTAAATCCAAATTCACTGCGGCCAGAAATAGGCAGGGCTTTAAGTGGGCCGGGTCTGAGCACCGGCAGTTCTTTTTAGGGGGCCTCGAAACGGGTCTCTTTCGGGCTCTATTTTCTGGCTTCCAAAGGTAGTCCGTTTTCTTTTTTTTCCCTCGACTGCAGTGAGAGCATGAACATCGATGTGCCCAATGCTCACAAACAACTTCAGAAGCACTGACTTCTTACTTTTTAACAGCGCCCCTTGCCGCACTTTCACTTGTACAGTAGGTGTGGTGCTATCCCCGGACTCACGATACTCCCTCTCCCCGCCCCCACTACTCGGCAGCTGAAGCCAGGAGCAGCAGTGCCACGGGGTCACAACGCCAACATGCAGGAAGACAAGCGGTCGGCAACTGCGTGGTAACTGGCATAGGATCCTCTAAAAGCCCTTTGAATTAATGTTGTCCATGTGAAGAAGCTTTTTTTCAGCTTGCATTCCAACCTCCATAACTGATCACAAAACTACCCCAAAGGCAGTGTTTCCAAATAGAACAGCGTTTTCATTTAATGACTGTGATTTTTTTGTCTCGGATCAGAAAGGCACAACATACCCTCAAATATTATTCATACATACCAGTGTGCGTCCTTCGCCGTATTAATTGATATAAAGTAATGAGCATAATTTGTGCAGGCCCTCGAAAAACCATGTGCAGGCACATTCATACCGTCAGCCGAAAAACCAAAGTCACCGATCCCTCTGCCCCCAACTGCTGCAACTGCTTCGCACTTAGGTACCGGCCGCAATGAAAATGAAAAGTAAATTGGGGTGGTTCCTTCCACCAAGTGTATTTCTGCCTATGTTTGGACAGTTTCACAATTATTTCCGATCTAGTCACTTAGCACACGCGATTCTTTCATTTACAGCACGTGCAGATATGGGGTAAGCTAATGCTGAACAGCCTCACCCCCATTCTGAAAAGGATTGACAGCGAATGAGGAAAAGCATAGACGTGCACCTGCCCATTGAGTTGAGTGGTGACAGGAGTTTTGTTGTGCTAGGGGACTCCATTTAATTTCATGGAAATAGAAATGTTCACGTACCTACTACCTACAGAATGGCTGTTTGCTGCGAAGTGCCAGTACTCTAGCATTAAAAATATTGCAGCACTGCTGAGAAGTACAGGTACTCTCTCTCTCTATCCTTCAAGTTACAAAAGGGTGGGCACTCTGTACCGGAGAGCACATGCCCGTTTGAAGCACTGGATAGTAAATGAAACTTGCCCTGCCAGGACACACAAAAAAGCCCCCCGCATCCTAGCGCTCAAACAAAGCCAATGTGTGCTACATTATTTTGACATATGTCATTTGTATTGTAGACTTCGTTTGGGCAGTCAGTTTTAAAAGTGCATTTGTTTTATGTACTTTGTGCAACAGGTTATTGCTTCTTGAAGGTACTTAATGTAACTGCTCACTCTCAGCTTCGGTTGGCAGAGCACTGTTTGTGTTGCATGTTTAGTGCAGGGCTTTAAGTGGGCCGGGTCTGTCTCGGTCTGAGCACCAGCAGTTATTTTCAGGGGGCTTCACAATTGGTCTCTTTCAGGCTCTATTTTCAGGCCTCCAAAGGTAGTCTTTTTTATTTCCTCGACTGCAGTGA
Organism: Lissotriton helveticus; assembly: GCF_964261635.1. NCBI lineage: Eukaryota > Metazoa > Chordata > Amphibia > Caudata > Salamandridae > Lissotriton > Lissotriton helveticus. Next base: position 569,779,284 of record NC_136063.1, read on the forward strand.
GAGCATGCACATCAATGTGCGCATGCTCATTTTGCTCCCTACTGAGCAGTGGAGGTAGTGAGCATGCCAGGTGAGCCGCGTTGTAGGCTATAAAGAGAGCCATTTTCTCTCAGGATTTCCCTTCTTGCAGCGCAGGTGCAATGTCGTCGTGGTGCCAGCCTTCACATCGGGGATGATTAGGAGAGAGACAACCACGAGCAGCCTGCTCCAGCACAACCCTGCTCTGACCTTTCACACTGAGCGTCAAGGCTGCAGTGTAACCCAGCAACAAGTGAAACGCAGAGAGGAACTAGTCTGCGTGATCCTGCCCCAGCCCTAACACAATGCTAGTTATCTTGTTTTAGACCACGCCCCTATTTGGATAGACCACGCCCCCTTTAAGAGGTTTGCCCCGCCCATTTTAGAGCACCCCCAGTTTTTTTCCCCCCACTTAAAGCCCTGGAAATAGGTTACAATTTAAGGTGATTTTTCAATTACTAAAAGGTCATTTTTTGAGGCCAGGAGAGACTGCTTCCATCGTGTGACTATGTTCTCTAGGCCCTGCATCCGCAACCGCGTAATAACCTTTGATGTCAATCTTTTCTCGCTATAATAAGGCAATGCTGCCGTCAAGTCTGCTTTTTACCACTCCTACGTTACTACTGACGCCTCATAGCATTATGCTGCTGCTGTAAGTTGACAGGTCGGTGCTTGATTTCAGCAATGTTATCTCGACCTAATTTCCTGCTAAAACTTTAAACCACGTTCCTCATGACCAAAATGATGCCACTTACTGTTGTCTTAAGGAAGTTTGCGTGGCAGCCGAGCAGACAAAGTACTGACCCTGAGACGAATAACATTTGGAATGTCTAGGCACCCTACTACCTTTCCAGAGTGTCTACCTGCTATCAGCAAACCAGAAGGCCAAGGTTATCCTCCAAAACCCTGTTGGTTTTCGGAGCGTCGAAGCACTTATTAAAGTATTTCCTCTGGCGCTTGTTCCCTTTGCATAGTTGACTTGCAGTTCATTTGGCTCCCTTATATCGAGGTTTTCCCTTTACAGACCCCGGTTAGTGCTGTGAAGCAGCCACCTAGTGATGCAAGTACGAAACAGAACACAAACTACGCAAAAAACGCACTGACGTCCTACGCTCGTGGCCGGGCTTCCCCCACGTACACTGGTGAGAGCTTCTGGGTGTCCCAAAGGTGGCCGGTATCTCGGAGTGGCATTAAGATAGCTCTATTACAGGAGCCCTGAAGACAAAGGCCCATTGTCGGCTCCTGCTCTGCCCACCATGCAATCTTTCCGGCTGAGCTGCACAGGAATCTTCCTTAATTGTTTCCTAATCTTTGACATTTTCATTAAAGTTCTGTGACTTCTTGAAAGCAATCCGTGTTCATTCCAGCAGTAGGCTGATGGCAGGGGAATGTGTTTCCAGATTTTGGGGAAATACTAAAGCGGCCCCTGTTTTTGTCACATGTGCATACACTAGATTAACGCAAATGCCTGATCTTTGATTTCGGGTAACACCAGTGTGCTAAGAGTTCACTAAAGGCCTGATGCTCCTGGGAACTCTGTCCATGTCCATGTGCTACAGTTGGTATTTTACTAACACTACCTGGGACTTTCTCCTAAACATGAAGTAGAACACTATAAATCCAATACTTTAAGAAATAGAATAATTCAGATGTAAAACTACAGAGATGGGGCTTGGAGGGGAGGTGGTGGGGGTGGTACAGAAAGTCAAATTCTTAGGTTACTACCTACTCCTTTTTAAGGTCGAGTTTACCAGTCAGCGGAGTTTCTCGTGAGCTTCTAATACAACTGCCATCGCCCATTCACCAAACCCGGTGCTATGACGAAGCTCTTTAGAAAAAAATACCTTAAAAGGAGCATAAAGCAACCAGAAAATACAGTCATAAGTTCAAATGGGGCTAGGGAGATCGGGTCAGACAAGGCAATGGGATGAACCTCGTTTTAACCAAAGTTCTCTCTCTATCAAATAAATCCCCTTTGAACCCCGTTCCTTTTACGAAGTGGACTACTAGTGCCAACACTCAGTAAAACTTTAGAAAAATAAAAAGAAACGTTTTTTTCGTTTATTTTTTAACGTAGCCTAATTTCCTTGATGGAAATGGGGCTGCTTAAAAAAAAAATAGACATTGAGCCTACCAGAGAGCGCAAACTGTCTGGCTGCAACCTGGACTTATTGTGGCCTTACCAAGAATTTACATATTGGCTGGCTTTGTCATTCTCATTTGCTTGCTTCTTCAGGGCCGGCTTTACCACTGGTGGTGCCTGGCGCGGCAATCTTTTATGGTGCACCCCTCAAGACCTCCTCCTCGGATACCCTCACTACCACTCAGCAAAAGTGCCCCTCATCTCTTCATAGCCCCTCTCTGACATACATTTCATTTGTTTTAAAGCGCTGGTAAAGGCTGACTTTACTAATCCACTCAGCTGTCCTTCTAAAATACAGACTTGTTCTTTGCAGCAGGCATATTAACCCTCTGCGCTACTTTATGGTTAGTCAACACAGCCAATAGACAAAACTTCAATCTCTCTCAGGCAGGAACATTAATCACAAGAGCTATCTTGACGTTTTTATTGCTGCCTGGAAGATGAACACATAAAGAACTCTGCAGCAGGTGCTTTTAACACCCACACTATTCCTAAACACAGCATCCCCCCTGAGGTCATAGCCCCCCCTCCAGGTCAGTGCACTGTGCAGCTGCACATGTCACATTGCCCTAAAGCTGGCCCTGTGCTTCCTATTCAATGGCTTTCCTTGTGCAAGCTTGTCCATTTTGTGTTTGCCCATCCCCTGAAGCGCAATCACTTTATTATCTTTCGGACTAGCTAGCTTCTATCTATCCACTGCTCACTTTTAGAGAACTACTTTTCTCTTTTTGCTTACACACTCCATGAGAGTGCATGTGTTTTCCAGCTCTCATGCTTGTGCGCTTCTCTCACCACCAAATACCCACCTCGTGCTCCATGTTGCTGTCATCCTCGTGTAGCAAGCTCTCACTTGTGTGCTTCTACTCTGCCAAACTCCCTCCCTACCCCGCACTCAGTGTTGCTTTCTCAATTATGTGTTTCTCACCCTACCTGCACAGTTCTTCCTCGTGTGCTGCTCCCCTTCACCAACTCCCCATTGCTTACCCCAACCACTCCGCCATAGCCCAATATCATTTTTTCAAAAGTACTTTGCTTTATTTTATTTTTGGGGGTGAGGACCACGCAGCAATGTGCTGCCTGCTCTTCCGCATTAAAAACAAGCTGTTGCTTTGTCATTTTTTTCAAGGAAAACCTGGCTAGTTACAAATACATCCAAAGAGTGCAACACGTTAGAGAACTTATTAACTATGTGCATATTGGAATGGAGCTGCTGGAAATCAGGAACTAAAGTGATAGCTCTAGAGAAAGAAGACTGTTAGCAAAGCTGGATAGACAACCCGTTCCAAAACCAACCTTACCATGGGGGGCACAGAATGACCCCTAAAGTGGACCACTGGGACACGGTGGCGTACAGACTCTCCATCCTCAGTGAAAGTATGCTAAGTCCTTGAACAAGGAACTAAATCAAGGCTGCACAATACTGCAGCTTCGCTGCTTCTCTGCTGGCTTTCTTGAATCCTTCTGCTCTCGCTGCAAACCCAGAATCCACATCATCACAAGCATTTCTACATTATTTACTTGCATCAAGGAGGGCAATCATCCCATAATGAAACAACTACTTCAGAGCATCATCAGGCCTGAATGTTCAGAAGACAAAGGGTGAATAGTCTGGGAAGGTCACAAACATTATCAGGATCAAAGAGGTTTAAAAGTTTGGACTTTTCTTTAACTCCAACAACCATAGCGCCTCTCCTATTTCTGAACAGTCTTGAGTCTGTCCATCAATTGCAGGTGCCGTCAGTGCAAATGTGCCTACTGTGACAAAGCTCAGACTGTTTGGGGGTGACCAACCTCATCTCCATCCTCCAATATTCACTCAAATACCAAAACGCCTCCACCCTAGCTCTTGTAGCGTCCCATTGGTAAAACTATCATCTTTGGCCAATCAAACTCTGGGGCACAGTTGTCAGATCACAAGTGTGCTCCACAGTCTCCACTTTAACTCTAAGGGTGTCTTAAAAACCATTCGGTTTTAACTACAGGGTAGAGAAGATGTCTAAGAGACAAAACTCTACACCCTTCAGCGCTTTCAGTGCTCATTAAACTAAAGTCTGTACAAAAGAGGGTGGTGATGGACGGAGCATCCAAACCAATCAATAATAATAATAATTTCTTTATTCGGCTTTGCACATTGGAAAACCATAAAAGCAACATTTGATAATACAATTTCATATTAAAAAAAAGAAGAAAAAAAAAAGATCATGTTACAGGATAAAATTCAGACAAAGGCAAGTTAATATGGTTAAAACAAAGAATCAAATTATTTCATTGCGTCGTCTGGGACTAAATCCAGCATGAATTTTACAGGTTTTTCTTATGCTTCATAACGCATTTTAGAAAATTAAGGACATGATAGCAAACAGGTTCAGATTCTAGCAGTTGGAGACGTAGCATTGCAGGACGACATTGTCTAAGTCCCCATCGCCTTAATAGTGGTAGTAGCCAGATTTTCCGATGTGGATGATGGAATTTACAAAACAATATTGTATGTAAATTAGTCTGTATTGATTCCTCATCACAGGGACAAGCAGGGAGAATTGGGTCCCATCTATTTCTGTCGGGAAAAGCTACTAATCTATGGAAAAAGTCTAGTCTGAATCTTGTCAGTAACATTCTATCATACGTACTAATCTGTAATGTTAAATAAGGCTGGATAAAGTATGTGACCTGGATCATGTTGGCATGGAGGACCGAGGGTTTTGTCGACTCAGAGGTCAACCTCAAGGACTCTAGGTGTCTCAGAGCCAGTTGTTTCAACGCTCTCTTTGGTAGATCAATAATACCTTCGGGTTGAAGATAATACTTCTCAATGCCAAAATCTTTGAGGAAGTTTCTGATATACCGAAGCCATGTTATTTTTGGGGTTTGATCAAGAGCCATTGAGTCTACCACGATTGCCTGTGTCAGCGCATTTTTGTCAGAGGTCCAGATGCGCCGCCAAAGCAATAAGGTTGGATCTTTAACAAATCCTCTAAATAGGGGATACCAAGTTCCAAATGGGATGCGTAGATTGAGGTGCGTCTCGGTGTTGCTAGAAGGAATCTAAGGAAGGTGTTTTCTGCCACCTGAAGGGCGCTAACATCTACGTGACCCCAGACGCCCGCCCCATATAGAGCAATCGCCTGACACTTTGCGCTATAAATTTTTAGTCCAGCCCGAACTGCCAAGCCATCCGGTCCAGGGAAGGCATGGTTTGGCAGTTCGGATTGGACTGTTCCCGTGAGGCACAGGGTCAGACTGATTTGCATATGGCCATGTCTGAACTGGGGTGGCAGAGTGGGCTAAAGAACGGTGATGGATTAAACCCAGATCTTTTGACTGGGTGTGAGTGTTTGATTGGTTTGGATGCTCCGTCCATCACCACCCCCCTTTCGTACCGCTTTGTTCGCCATAAGTTGGCAGGGTATGCTCAGACGTGAGTCCCTTGCTCACTTTGCTACTGGATTCAAGCAAGCCTGGCTGAAGACGGCTGAAATGCCAGAAACCGGTCCTAGGAAGCTTGTTTCCGGTCCAGGGAAGGCATGGCTTGGCAGTTCGGGCTGGACTGTTCCCATGAGGTACAGGGTCAGACTGATTTGCATATGGCCATATCTGAACTGGGGTGGCAGAGTGGGCTAAAGAATGGTGATGGATTAAACCTAGATCTGTTGACTGGGTGTGAGTGTTTGAGTGTTTCAGATGCTCCGTCCATCACCACCCCCGTTTGTACCGCATTAGACTAAAGTCTAGCACACATTCAGTGCACCCAAAAAGAAGGTATGTTCCTGTACAGAACAGGCCACTCCAGTAGCCATTCACATAGAGAACATCCACCATCAGAAAAATGAAAAACCCCACTTTTCCATCTGAACCACATCTCCAATCCAGGAAGCACCTCATGGCACTTCAATTCTCAAAACGGAAATTCGCAAGTCTATTCGTTCATTCAATTATTTATACCACCGTTCAATGAGATGGAGTGCAGAAGCTGTTCCCCACATTGAGTGCATAGCAAAATATATATATTTTCCAGATACAAAAGAAGCTTTAAATCTCCCTGACTGCAATGAAGAGAAGCAGTGTTCGCGCTAAATAAAACTTTATAAATAAAATACCAAAAAACCCTCAGTAGTGGGTGGCTGCTCACCCCAGACTCCGTTTTAAAGAGAGGCCTTATAAAAGAACCACCTGCAAGAGTACTACTCACCATTTAAAATATCTAGTGTGTGAATATTGCTTCGATAGTAACAGTTTAAAAGAAAGTGCATTACCGCCAGGCCCATACATTGACCATTCCCTGATCTCCTGCAACACCCACAGAATTTAACTCATCTCCGGCTTTGTATTTGCTCGTATAGTAATATTGCATGTGTGCATCTTACCCAATTCCACATCTTGGTCATCTGTGAGTATGAGGATGATGTTTGGTCTAATGTTCTTCCGCTCCTGCTGCACACGGCCTCGAAACCTTGGCGCTCTGACGGAAGTGCAGTATCCTCCGAGCAGTGCAGCACAGAGTACAGCCAGGACCAGTGCAGCGCAGGAATGAGCCATTGGTTTAAAGTCTACAGCACACCACTTTTAAAGATCCTGGTCCTTCAGGCTCTGTTAAGATGGGGGAAAAAGAGGGAACACTATTCAGAAGCTGTCCAGTTCAACATAAGGGCAACAAAATTCTGTAATTTATAGAACACCTCCTTTTTTATAGTGTTTTACGTAGAACATGGCTCTATACAATTTATTAAGCATTTGAAAATGATACTAATTTCATCAATCTCAGAAGTATCAGAGAAAAAGGCTAAGTCAATGCACTTAAGATTCAAAGATGCAGTTAAGAGTAGAGCAGTGAGCACTTAACTCACTGAACTATCTTCAAGGCTTATAACGATATACCAATTTACTATCAAGTTCAGTACATGAGATAGAAAAACGCCAATATAGCACAAAGTGGAACCGTGGTACGTAGAAAAATATACCTGTAGACTGATTTATTACAACAGACTACTTTGATCCCAAATGCATTCCCTGGTCACCGAACTCCAGTCCTGGCATGTTCTGAAGACTCTTCTCTTCAAATGTCTAGTCTTCCCATAAACACCATCTTGCCCTGCCCTTTCCAGTGTTTTAGAACCACATCTGCTACTGCACTCACGTGCTACTAGTCTTAAAATATCTTCAGTCCCTTATTTTCTTTGAAAAGCACTGGATTGATGTTGCTCATTGTTAGAAAAATGGCTGTAATAGCCCGTCAAACGCTTCAACGAACAATGGACTTCATATGTCTGGAATGACACATAAAAGATGCATAGACGTCATCAAGTCCATTACACTGCTTCTCACCTTCTTTTTGAAAGTCGTAGTTGGCTATAACATTATTTCATGTTTGAATAATCTATGTTGCTTTTTTGCCCAATAAATTCCTTAAAGTTTAAACATCTGACAAGCAAAACTAAAACTCATGCTTCCTAAAAAAGTTCAGATATGTGAAGTCTCTGTTCCTACTGGGTGTGTATAAGCGGCTGGTGTGAAACCTGCAGTGAGTGTGGTGAGCGAGTGAGTGTGGATCAATAATCTGGGAAAACCGTTTTTCCTGCTTAGTTGGGATCCTAGATAAGGTGCTCACTCCATCCATTTTCGACAATGTCACTCGAACCTTCGAAAAAAACAGGTCGCACACTTGTGAGCCGAGCGATGTTCTCTTAGACAGCAGGGGAGTAGTCCCATTGAATAAATCATTGCAGCCTGACATCTGACAAAATATGATGCCAGTGAGTTTCTGTTCAAACAATTGTCAAACAATCACCCTCTAGAAAAAAGTATCCTATCACAAATAAAACATATTCTGCTGCAACCCCTGCCTTTTCAGATCTGGCCTTGAGACAGTTTTAATTGGCTCACCAACCTTGTGTGATTAAAAAGTTAATATAAAAATAAAAATACATACATACTTTGGGGCAACACTATTCATCCAATCGACTGTACAAAGGACATTCATATTTTACTTTTGCCCACCACAGTGTACAGTGCAGGGCAACGAGTCAGCCCGCTCCAGCCCAAGCCTCTTTTGCACTGTGAGTGATAGCCTTTTGCCTGATCGGATGTGCTCATATCCTGCAGTAAAATGCACTTCAGTGCCAGCCCTGGCTGGTGACTACTTTACTTTGCTAATGCTTCTTTCTTTCCATTGCTCATCGTTTTTTATTTATTTTCAGTCACCCTTGGATGTTTATACTATATCTTCATGGTACATTCATCCTAGGCCAAAGGAACCTTTTCTTCATTTCAGAAAGAATCATATTTCCCAATTAAACTGCTCTAAGCACACCGGCCCAATGAAGGCACCCATACAGTTTTAAACTATATGTCATGGTACGTTTTTTATTTGAAAAAAATCAGTGTGAATCACATGGCTGCCATGTTTCAGCAATATGCGTTTTTCTTTTAGTAGTATATGCATGCAAAAAAGAAACTAACCAGAGCACGAGCTTGTTATGGGTAATCCTTTAGTCTTTGCAAGACTTGTTTCTTTCTGAAGTCATCAACAATGAATGTGTAATGTCCTATATAAAACATTCCAAGACTGCATGCAGCACAGTGTCCGCCTACAAGAGTGATACACCTGCGGGTTTTTCCTGATGGGGAAGGAGCTTCAAAATGTGGCACTATTTGCCTGCTACTACTGGTCATCATATATATTTCTGAATATCGATAAATTGGTAAATAAACTGTTGTTCAATAAGTGCCATCCTTTTCAAGATCCATATCTTACTTACTTTGAGACCCATGTGACACTACCGTAATCATCAACCCTTCAGTTGGTTAAGCTCCTGGCCATAAAAGCACAGTGGCACGTTTGCATTGCTGTTACAGATACAGACACTGGGGATTTCAGTTTTTTTTATTTATTTTTTGTATTATTAAAAGTGATTTCCCCTCATCCGTTCAAAATAAAAGGAAAAACAGGGTTGTCTTAGAACAACAAAGATCTGTTCCTGAATGCGGATTTGAGATGGCCCGTTCTCAAGTCACCCAATGCTTGAGACGTCATAAAGTCATGGAGTTGACTGAATGGAAGCCACAAAACATAAAATGTTTCATCCAAAGTCTGGTTGGACTGACGCAAAATCAACCACGTGCCATTGACCCTCCCTCAGACCCACCAGCTTTTCAGAGGCCGCAGCCAATTTCGAAATTTCCCATCTTACAAAAGGTCAGTGTATTCTCCAGACACAACATAACTTTCCCCTTTTGATACCAATTACAAAGTGTTAAACTAACTTAAGACAAGATGTGCAAAGTTCTACTGATCCCACAAGACTAATATAGTTTTTTGTATTATATGACAACTGCCACCGCTGGAGAGAATGTTTCGCCTATCAGTTTGTGAGACAATCGAGCAGGTTTTCCTAGTGCTTTGTTTTATCTCACTTTGAAGTTAAGGCGCTTCCATTCTGCATCAGAGCACACTCCCATAGAAGTTAGTATACCCAGGTCCCTACATACCTGGAGTCTGTGGTGTTCACAGCATTGGCAGACGAAGAGGTCCTTTTAGAAAGTAAAAGAAAGGAGGACCTGAGAGCCAGGTAGGGAGCAAAGACACCGGTGTGCTCTCAAATGACGCAGCTTCCCTTCACCAAGGAGGCCATGCAATACAGCAATCGACCTAAGTAATATAGCTCGGGAAACAAATCCGTCTGCAGATCGGGTTCAGCTGCATCCTGCTCTGTGGCCTGCTGTGGAGGGACCAGCGTGCAGAGACACGTCACAGCTCCCGCCATGACCCGCGGGAAGCAGACTGTGAGGGCAGGTGCGGTGCTGGCTAACTCACCTGCACGAGACAGCGGGCTCCGGCCTGTGACGCACCCTGGGCGCGCGGAGCAGCTCGCGCCCGCGGTGACGCCGCTCTCACTGCAGAGGGCAGCACGGACGGCGCGCGCCGAGAGGGCCCGGAGCTGCTCCCATCAGTCACCGGCCGTCATGTATAATGCACAGCACCTCTGGCGAGCCCGTGGTCCTTCTGCAGGTAACAGAGACGTCGAGTCCTCTCAGCGACTGGCAGGCAAACAGCACGCCCGGTTGCAGGCCCTGACGCACACCGATCCTACCAACTGCGTGTGATGGCGAGGCATGGAGAGCAAAGGTCGCCCTGCTACATTTTAACATTTTTCACATTACCAGCTCGGCTGTCTGAGAAAAAAAACACATCACAAGGCCCATGGGGGGAAGATTGGACGAGTGCCCAAACGCTGCAGCTTTAACCGTCTAAAAGCAGTGCCGTTTTTGGACTTGGCCAGAATACAGAAATACGCCATCACTCTTTAAGAAGCCGTCTCGAGAGGGCAGGCCTGGGAATTGCACCGCAGCAGCCTTTAATCATAATATGCTAGGGTTCATCAGAGAGGCGGCACTTCCACACCTGAGCCTGTCTATTAAGGGAGAGTTTAGGCACGCAACATTAGCCAGGGCTATGCGGCTAGGTAGAACTAATTAAGTGTGCAAAATGGCACCACATGGGCCGGGGGCTTGGTGGGAAGTGAAGTGAGACAAACCGCAATCATTCACTGGAAGAACAGCAAACGAAACTATTATTATACATGCTAAAATATGCCGAGGAAAACAAACTGGCTTACTTCCAGATGATTAACCACAAAGTGTTTCTTTTCATCCTTGCCTTGGTTTGACTAACCAGACTTGGAAATGTACCACGGGCTATCTGTCCTGTTTTAAGCCGAGCACTTCCTGTGAAAGTCCCTACTTTCAAAGCCAAGATATGCAGCATATGCCATGGCAACAAAAAGATAGCTATTTTTTTGTACTTTGTGAAGCACTTTGAGAGTGCTATGGATCAGTATAGAACAATCATAATTCACCCACGACTGGCCAGAAACCCGCGCCTGACGATTTGCAAGGGCCTGCATTAAAAAACGAATTGTAATCATTTATTTTGTATGTTTATTTATTTATTTTAAAAAGAAGGTTAAATAGCTCAGTAGCCTAATTCACCCCCCTGTGATCTATGTGTAAAACAGGTACAAGTCTCACCAGTGCCCCACCAGCACTTCATCCTGCTTAGGCCGATACGATGAGAACTATCAAGTTAAATGCTGGCACCACATCTAACTCACTTTACAGTACTCAGAAGAAAGCTATGCATGGAAGAAGTTATTATTATTAACATATAATGTTAAGCATTTCATGCTCCAGATGCTTCATCAGAATGCAGAGGTGTCCCAGTTATGCTTTATTATGGTTTATGTTAATCCCACCTCAATAACGTGCCTACATGCCACCAGGGTGGCCTCAAAGCCCAGAGCTACAGAGCTGCAACACAAGAGAGCTCTGCTGTTTTTCAGTCCGATGGACTGAGATTAGAGTAGTGTTGCGCATGGAACACCTGACCAATGACAAAGGGGCAGCCCCCTCTTTTCAATTCATCGAAGGGTAGACTGCCAAACATAAAGAAGATTATGAGAGAAAAGACTTATGGTGGTCTGTCGTAGTAGGCACTGTGAGCATGCCTACCACAAAATGAAAAAAGCAAACACAAGGAGATGATGGATGGAGTGCTGACATTTTTAGACACTCACCCCCAGTCACAGATCTGGGTTGAATCCATCCTCGTTCTTTAGCTCACTTCGCCGCCCCAGTTCAGACCCAGCCATATGCAAATCAGTCTTGACCCTGTGCCTCATGAGAACAGTCCAGCCCAAACTGCCAAGCCAGATCTTCCCTGGACCAGAAACAAGCCTCCTGGGATTGGTTTTGGGGTAACACCCCTCATCAGTCAGGCTAGCTTGAGTCCAGTGACAAAGTGAGCAAGGGACCCATGTCTGGGCATACCCTGGCAACTTAGGGTGAACAAAGCAAACACAAGGAGATGATGGACGGAGCGCTGACATTTTCAGAAACTCACCCCCAGTCACAGACAGTCACAACATGAAAGGCAGAACATACAAAAGAACAAAGTGAGTGAGTGGACTCACTGAGGCAGTGCAGAACACAACTCTGCTAATGACATGACACAATAAGACAGCGTCTCTGTGTATCCTGGAAGTGGGTGCCTGTAGATGGGCCTGAGCCTGGTGTTTAATTCAAATTAAACTGCTGACTATCAAAAGGATCCATGCACCTGCCTAAACCCATGGAGCTGGGACGGAGACACTGGCATCGGCTGAACAAGTATGCTTCGGAGGCTTTTTTGTGCATTTGCCCTTCTTTGACATGCTCCAGTCACTTCCTGATCACCATGATTGCTGGCAGCATGCCACTATGAGAGATAGCCCTGCTTTCCACTACTGGGCCAAACTCATCCAAGAGAGCGCATATGTTCGCCCAAGAGACTACCCTGTTGTATACGACAAGTAGCAAACTGAGAACCTCAAGCACATCTTGCTCCTGGTAGGATGTCATGTGGCTGTCATGTGGGTAGTGGGGAGGGTCAACCCGCAGTTCTATCAATCCTACCTAGCAGTCAGGCAGCCTCTTTTATAGGCTAACATCTGCCGAGGCTGCACAATGCCCTGCCTCTCTACCCCAGTGCCTCACGATATTAGCCTAGTAGCGACCAGTGTCAGAGGACAGTGGTGGGTGGGAGGAGGAGATGACGCTGACACCAAAAAAAAGAGAAATAAATAAAAAGAACTTACCTCCCCTCCTGCAGCCAGCCATTGCTGGTTTTCTGCTCCTCTCGTAGTTCTGCAGCAGGCACAGGCTCCCAGACTCCCCTGCGAAAATCCTGAGCGCCCTCGATTTGTGCTCCCAGGGAGACTGGAAGCCTGTGCTTGCTGTCTCCAAACAGGCAACGCAGCTCAGGTTGGAGACAGCTTCAGTTGGAGACGGCCGGCCAAACCAACATGCGCACAGAAAGCAGTGAATACCACTACCCGTCGGTGCCTGTCCTTCCCCTATCCCAAGACTCGTCCGGGAAACAAAATAAAAGGATAATAAACTTATAAATTATTATAAAGGTATTATCGCCTGTTTTTTGTTTTTTTTCGCTGCTGGCAGGGTGGCACAGCACACCAAAGAAGGGACACAGAGCTGGGATGGGAGACACTAAGGTCAGCACATTCTCGAACAAGTCCACACCTTTCAATCATTTATAGAAGTGAGGAGGGATGGAACCCCCACAGTTCTCATGCAAGTGTAAAGTACTGATGTTTACACTGCAGTTACAGCAGCAGCTTGAATCTTGTCCCTGAAGGCATCATCTACCTGCACCTCTTGCGTCTCCAGCAGGATTGCTCAATGGCCTACAGTGCTTGGTTGAATCATCTGAGCAACGTAATAGATAGGTCCTATCTCTTGAGGTGCGCAAACACGTGATGGACCACTGTACTGCCAGATGTTCACGTCTGTAGCAACTGTACAACCACAGTTATAGTTTACTGGACACTTAAGAGCTCTGAGAGTCAGAGGAACATGCCCCTAACATCGTACAAGCTTAGGGTTGCCCCTTCTTTTTCACAGAAGTGTCTAATCAATAATCTAAGAAGAATCAGTTCCTCTTCCTAAAAGATACACATGTTGTGAGAGAAGTGCACAAAATCACAGTGTATCATTGTGCACTCACAGTAAAATTGTGTATATAACACGCATACACACACACTTTTACTGTGAATGAACACTATCGTTTTAGGCCCACTGAAATCGGTAAGATGAAATTCATAAATGAAGGTTATACTTTAACTTGCACCCTTCTGCTTTGTGATGCAGTTGTCCATGCAACAGCCTGTGAAGACAATCTGACGCGTGGGCTCCCTTTTCCAACATTCTGAAAAATGAAAACATTCCTCTAGCCCCCCACACACTCGGAAAAGATGTGTGTGAAAAAGGGTAGGCAGCCTTTGAATGAACCTCTTGTACAATACAGCACATTTTTCAGACAATGTTGACCTAGAAAGTTCAGTCACCCTGACTGCGCAGTGCAAACACTGGCAGGGACTTGTTTGAATAGTGACCCCCACAGCGTGAAACTTTACCTCAATAAAATTGACACCAGCCCAAACTAACATCACCAACCTTTCTGCATCTCTTCTAGACTAACAGAAACGTTCAGCATCCAGAAACACTGCCAAGCCCTAATGCCTACAGCAGACGGATAACTCTATTCTAGGTAGAAACAGCAAGTTACCTCACAAGCCTTTATCCCCCCACCAGCTGAACACACCAGTAATGACATCACACACACCGATCAAAAGCTGAGAACGCATACATTATCACTGGTTCACATTTTAGGTAGAGAGAGCTGAACGTGAATCAATTACCCTGGACATTTGCCTGCCCGAGTCATTAGTATGTTAGCAAAATAGTAAACGTTCGACTAGAAAGCCACCATCCTTAACAATTCAAAAATGACAAACATTTACCATGTTAAGTATTATCTCTATTACACTTTTAAAATAACATTCAAGTGCCTGGTGAATGTACATAAAGAAAGCGCTAACAGATGTTTTGCTTTTATTACAAGGTAAAGGAGTACTTTAAGCGTGAAGAATGCATCCAGTAAAACCATACCGCATAATAAAACCTCACAGTAATTCTAATTTCAGGTTGGGAGGATTACAAATTTACTGGCAGATGCATCAACGTAGCCTTTTGCTATTCCTAAATAGCGATTTTTAAGGAATCGCTATTTAGGAATAGCAAAAGCCTATGCATGTAGGAATCGCTATTAAAATAGCGATTCCTTAATTGCTACTCGCAAATTGCTAGTTGCAATTAAGGAATGCTGTCCCATTCATTCCTATGGGGCTACAGGCCCATAGGAATGTATTGGAGATTGCATGAGCAATTTGCAAGTACCAGTAGGTACTCGCAAATTGCTCATGCAATTTCAAGGGTGCAAGGGTGTCAAAATGAAACCCTGTTGCACCCCTGAAATTGATCTATGCACATATGTTGCACACACACATGCCCTAAGGGCATGTGTGTGCGCAACATGAAACTTTGAAAAATGCACAAAATTGTTTTTTGCAAAGTTTTAGCAAATTACCATGAAGTCCAACTTCATGGTAATTTGCTCCCCCTATTAGCGAATTCGCTATTTTTTTGACTTTCATGCATTGCATTTAAGGAATCTCAATTTGGGATTCCTTAAATGCAATCGCAATTTAAGGAATCTCAGTTTAGAGATTCCTTAAATTGCGATTTTTGCATTTGGGATGATGCATCCCAAATGCAAAAATACCGGGAGCAAAGGTGCAGATTCTGAGAATCTGCCCATTTGCTCCCGGTATTTACTTTGATGCATATGCCTGTAAGTGCATTAATAATCCATTAGTTAGATTTACTGGATGTTGGCAATTGTCTCTCACATCTAGGAACACGATTAAGAGTTTCCAGAAGGATTTGCATAGGCGGGATACGACACTGCCCGATCACGACTGGCATGATGTTTCCCCAACAGATTTACCAGGGGCAGGAACACCGGGCCTAATTTTACTAGCTTGAAAATCTGGCTCTAAAATCGCTTAAGGATCGGGCAGGGGCTGCTGACACAAGCACTTACCAGCCCGACAAGCACATCCCAGTCCCAAGCACAAAGTGCTTCGATGGTATGGGGCTGTGGCCCTGGTGGTAAATGGGAGCGTTAATCTCCTTTTACCCAAGGTATTTGTGCGGATTTCTGCCTGGTTAAACCGGGCCTGCACAGTTATTTCCCATTCCATGAAGTTTAACTAGGGCCACAGGAATTATACGATTGTGTAGCTGTGGCAATTGTGGCATGATTATAGATTTGCAGCATTTGCTACATAATCCATTGTCTGCCGCTTTATCTGCAGATTTTACCAGCAAAAAAAAAATAGTTTTTAGCTCAAATGTTTCAAAACTTACTAAAAATGCAGCAAAACGCAGTGCAACACTGTGAAAGGCTTTTTGCAAAGGTTGACTACTTTTTTGTTGCTTATTGCTGCATTTTGATGTTAATGTGGTACTAATGAGGCGAAACTATTACCCAGACAATGTTAACACAAAATAATGAAGGAATACGATCACAAAATATGCCGCATTAGGCAAAATAACTAGCCTTTTCTTGCAACATAATTTACTCAACCCTGGTGCATAATTTGGCCCTCCCCTGCTGTATGATTCCAATGGCCCTGGGTATAACTCGTAACTGCAGGTACTGGTGGCGTGTTAATGCATGGTACACGTAATTAAGGATGGACAGCTTGCATCCCGCCAGTACTGTGCAACTTGTAATCTGGGCCAGAGTTCACTTTTTCTGTGGGAAGCATTTCATGTCTCACCAGCAACTCATGTTTCCGTGGGCTGCCAGGCTGCAGTGATTCAGGAAAAAAGATGTAGCAAAGCACCCCCACCCAGCACATTTTCTGTATTATGCAAGAGGGGGTCAGAGTTCAATACTTGAGAAGCCATCAAAAGGAGGATATCAAATCTAGAGGCAAAGCTTTTTGCCATGTGCATTAATTAAAGTTAGGAGTCGGCTGAAATGACAATTCAAGGCCCAGGATTTGCGAGGCATGCGAAGGCCTAGGATCAGTATTAATGAATCATTTATTAATTCTTCGCAGATGTCACACCTCTCTTGGAAATCAAACAGCCCAATCAGCTACAGCAGGAGCAAGGTTAACAAGAAAGTTATGAATTCCGCTTAACCCACTTCGTTTTTGGATTGCATGCTACTGCTATGAAAAAGTGCACACATCACAATCTTACTTCTGTTGGATGTTACAAGGTTATGGGAGATGGTAAAAAGCATTCTATGCCGCAGAGGGGTT
Source organism: Lissotriton helveticus (assembly GCF_964261635.1). Taxonomy (NCBI): domain Eukaryota; kingdom Metazoa; phylum Chordata; class Amphibia; order Caudata; family Salamandridae; genus Lissotriton; species Lissotriton helveticus. The sequence continues at coordinate 569,796,168 of NC_136063.1, forward strand.
GTGCACAATCCAAGCTAGCTGCAAGTGAGGGGCACAGTCACACCCGAATGCTGGAATCCTTGTACTCTCAACCCACCACTGTAGCCACACCCCATGAAGTAAGGATGCTGTCCCGTCCAATGCCAGGGCAAGGAGACCAATCTCAAACACCATAGTAGTTGCTGGACTCGGTTTCGGACGGGATATGCATGTTTGGCTGGGTGAGGCAAAATGGCATTTTCTTCCAAGGGAGGAGACAAGTGCTGACCTAGAAAGAGCCAATAGACCCTTTCTGAAGTATCCTATCAGTGGCTGAGAAGAGTTGGGGCAGTCAAGCCCTTACGATCTGGGCACTTGTAGGAAACCTGCTGACACTTCACAGGTGAAGACTGTGGACAAATGACACACTTCTATGGACACATGGTCCGAGTTCACTTTGCTCTTCACTCTATTCTTCACAATATCACCTTACAATGGGTGGACAGCTCCCGCAGTCAGACAGCTGCTACTACCCTTGGAGAACTGTTGGGTTCATTGAGCAAAAGAGGAGGCCCGCATCCAGTGGACACAGATAGTTCTGTCTGCTGATGGACTTGCGTCCCATCCAGATTGGTGGGATCCTCAAAAACTGGTATCATGGCTCTGCCTCAAGAACTGAAATGTATTGCTACTGGCAATACCTTATGGTAATCTAACATGACTTAGTATAATATGATCTATGTCACTTGTAATGCTGTGTGGCTGCTACCTGCTAATAGCAAAGAGCTTAGATGACCTGCCCTTGGTGACTGTCCTGAGAATATCCGCATTTTATATTTAATACGAGAACTACTCTGACATTGCAGAGTGAAATCTTTTAGGAAATTTGCATTTTCCATCCTGCTTGCTTAAAATAATTCTTAGAACACACAAGCAGCAAAACAAGCACCACAACTTGAAATACAAAAAATGAATTTCCCAAACTTTGCACAAACAAGGTAACACGTTGGATGCCAAATCTTAGCATTTCAGTGGGGCTGAGCAGTCAAGCGCTGAGGTTCATGCAACAGCGGTAACAGGAGAGAGCTATTCGAAGTGGCAGCCAAACACAAACTGCATTAGCAACAGCAGGCACTGACACCGGAAGCGACGGTGCCCGCCAGGCGCGCTAAGTCTCGCTACTGTACATATCTCTTACACATAATTGCCGTGAAAGGGATTCCTAACACGCTCTTTTTCCCATAGTTGTCGAGCTGTCACTCTGAAGCTGGTGGCAGGCGGTGGCCACCTGATCCCAGCCGAGAAGGAGCCTGCCGAGGCTTGAACCGGGAATCACGTTTCTTCTCTACACACTTCAACGCCAGTGTGCAGGTCGGGACTAAATACTGCAGAAGATTTGTGCAAGCAGCTCCGGCTAGAACACGACCTGCTAAAAAGTTCACCAGCTTATAGGTGCTGCCCTGCTGCAACGTACTGCTGTTTCTCCTAATGGCGCGTGTGGAAGGGTCGGAGTATGAGACACTAACATATCTATGGCGAAATGGTGGAGGACACGGAGAGCCCTGGTGAAAGCCAAGCCAGAGCCCAGCCTGGGGTTTGGCTCGAAGAGCCAGAGGACGAGCCAAGCCATCAAGGCCCATATGTACGAAGCCACTTAGCATTTCTTAATGGACCCAATCGCTATTTCGGGCCATTAAGAAATGCTAAATAGGCTTTCCATATGTACAAATGCAGAATTGCGCTCGCAAATTGCGATTTCTACTCTGTGGAAATTTGCATTTTGTGATTACCGAAATAAGAGATCGCAAATAGGGATTTCCTAATCAGATGTACAAAGCATTTCCTAAATACAAAATGGGCATTTTTACCAAATGCTATTTATCATTGAATCCAATTAGATGGTAACCATGTGCGAAATGGAAAAAGGCATCTAAAATGCACTTTTGCAGTGCCATGTGCGTACACTTCCCGCACACCACTTTCTTTTTCTTTAGATGTAAGGGGCCCTAGGCCCATAGGTACACGTGCTTTTGCATTTCCAAATTTGCGATTTAGTATTATCGATTGAGACCTTGTTGCAATCAATATTAGGAAATTGCTAATTTACAAATGCAAAACAATTTGTACCTTTGGGCATGCTTTTACATTTCCTAAATAGCGATTTCCTAAATAGCGATTTCCTAAATAGCGATTTCCTGATTGCGACCCTTTAGGAATCACTATTAGGAAATCACAATTTTAGTACAGATTTCATAAATAGCGATTTCTTAGAATTCGTTATTTAGGAAATGCAAAATTGACGTTTTGTACATGTGGGCTCAAATGATGTATTTTGGACAACAAATGTCAAGACAGATTCTAATACAGACTCTTTAAAATGAAAAGCATACACCTTTTCAACATTTCACAATAACTTGGTTAAGTACATATGATTATATCACTGAATCGAATGACATTCATAGAACGTAATATTTTTTAAATAAGCATTCACAGAAATCCAAATGCCCTCTAGAGGTTGCCAAGAGTTACCCAACACCTGTCAATTTGTCAAGTTCTCTTTATATACCAAATATTGTTATTAAATGTGAAGCAAGTTTATTTTGTACTAACCTATATACAAGTGAGGTTTTTGTATGGTGCATATCCTGAACCGAATTACTTAAATGTGCTTTTAAATTGGAACCGTTCCGTCACGAGCCTCGGGTGGGCTGTGCTGGTGACGGAACGGTTCCGTCACGGCCCGCTCGCCGCGCCTGCGCTGCGCGAATTCCGCGCCTGTGCTGACGTTCTCATGGGCGGGCGGGGCCGTGACGGAACCATTCCTTCACAAGCACAGCTCACCCGAGGGCCGTGACGGAGCGGTTCCGTCACGAGCACGGGACCGCGCGCGGCCCTGCCTCCCCCTTAGCGCTGCGGCGGAATAGCCGCCGCAGCGAAGGGGTTAAATCAAACTGGAACTATAAGCACATATATATGTGCATAGTCACACGATTTAAAGGTGTGCTTTCCTGCTTGGAATTTTTAACAAAAATATGAAGATCAAACACAGTGAATTAAGTTGTCCGTCTGAAGCTATTGAGCACATCCCATGCGTCTCCCTAGAGTGCTCTAACCCAAGCAACAAACTACGCGGGAGCTCCAAGGTCTCTCAGGTTTTGTTAACTATTTGATTGTGCTCATTGAGGTGCTGCATCTCACCTAAAAATATTCTGTTAAGTCAGACATACAGGGACTGGCGGTAGCGAGCACCGGGCATTTCCCCGGTGGGCCGCTCTTTCGGGGGCCAGTTTTGGGCATCTGCCGGCCATTTTTGTACCCGGGGGCCCGCAATATCGCCCCCCGTAACCAAATCAGCAGAAACCGGGCCTAGGAACAAGCTCGGGCCTAGGAACAAGCTTTGCATCCCCCCCCCCAGGTTGGCCGGCCGAGCTGTTTGCCAGGGCTGGTTACGGGTCCAGCTCGGCCCTGCAGACAAACCAACAGCAACATTAGCAGAAATTAATTTCATGTCTTCCTTTAAACGTAACATTATATTTGAAAAACATGTACCATTCTCATGCAGGCAGTCCCATTTTAAAGGAAGATCAGACAGTTGATATAGTGCATGCATTTAATTGGGATTAACGTTTGCATACACACATATACATTCTCTCTCTAAACACATGCACACACACTCACTAAAAGTGTTGTGTAAAGGAAGGCTGGTGATGCTATGTTTAGTTCTCACCTACCAAAGCTGTTGGTAAGTGAAAGTTTCTTCTTAACCATATCACAAAAACAACATGTGTGGGCTCAGAGCAGCATTGCTTACCAATGGTTAGTTTCATAGCCACTCTAATTTGCTTGCTTCTTATTCCGTAGCTTGCCTTCCTCTTGTGTTTGTCCCTCCCATGAAGCATAGGCACTTTGCCATCATTTTGATTGGATGACTTGTATTTTTCTTCTGTTCCCATTCAAAGAACTACTTTTGAGATTGCGCTGTTCAGAGGAAATCTCTTGTAGACTAAAAGCTTAAAGAGAGCTTAGAGCCTGCCAGTTACTTACCATTGGTTTGCTTGCACGTTGATTTAATTTCCTTCATCAGTGGTTCCTTGCTTTCTTCCTGACTTCAGGTTTCTATCTCTGCAGTGGAGCATTGGCTAACTACAGATTCCTGTCTGCTGCCAGTATTCGTTCACTGGCCACACTCTTCCAGAGGTACTTCTTTTTAAAAATGTAGACATGCGCTCTCTAGAAGTGTATGTGTCTGCAGTCCATCTGCCCTTCACCCAACGTCTGTGTTTTTCCAGACTCCCTCCCAACTCTTGACATCAGTGGTCTGTCCCAAACCTTTCGCAGTGTTGCTTATCCCCCACTGTCAGTTTATTTGTGCCCTCCTACACTCTAGCCTCTGTTATTTGTCTTCCACCAACTCTCTCCACTACACCACCCTTGTGTTGCTTACCCCTCCCTCACTAATCACTCCTTCCGCTATCCACCACCCTCATGCCACCTCTAACACAAAAAATCAAATTAAAAAGCCAGATAGCTCGGACGGCAATTTTTTGTTTAAGCATGTTGCATAGCACCACAGCTGTGGTGCAACATGGCCTAACTTAAACAAAAAAAAGGCTATGATGCAGTCAATGTTTGCCACAGTATACTGTTTTGTTCTCATTTACTTTAAGCTGTGTTGGGCAGCCTGCGCTGCTGTAAAACATGACTAAAACACTGACAACGCCAGTAGGTCTCACATAGGTAAAACCTATTGACTTTGCCAATGTGCACATTTTTTAACTCTCTCCCTCGTGTGCCGGATTCCACCCCATAAAACACCTTCCCCCTTCGGCACGCTCCGTTTTGATCGGTCCTTCTTCCCCAGGACTGCACCTGTTGTGTTTTTTCACCCTGTGCCTGACTTTTATTTCATTTTTTTTGTTCAGTGTGTCCCAGGCCCATCCTTAAGCACCTTTGTTACTCTCTTGTATCCACCCACTCCCGGTTGCTTCCGCCCAACCCACTCCTCTATTGCTGCCAGAGCGTCTTCCAGTCCTTTCAAAATGTTTTTTAAATGTTGGCGGGCTCAGCAGCTGCCATGTACGGTTGGGTCACTGGGCGAAGCAAAACATAGTTCTGAGTAGCTCAAATTACATTATTTGTCATTTACCAATCCAAATGGCAATCGGTAAATAAAAAGCCAAAAACAAGATGTCCACCAATTCACTTAGCGTGAGTCATCATGCTTTTATTTCCCAATGCTAAACAGCATTGGCAAAAAGCAAAGGCAAAGCCAATATATCAGAAAGGTAATGCTTTTTAGGTCGAGCCTGGGCTCTGCATGCCCTGCTCTGTGAGGCTTGCTGTATTTGAGTATGGACTTGAAGCTCCGTCCACTCCCCACCCATATTTTTAATTGGCTTGTGTCATTGTCCTTTGTAAATGCTGGCTTCCGATTCGTTAATAGGCTGGTTAGTCCTTCCTTAGTACCGCCTTGTCTTCATTTGTAACCTCCCATGAGGACAGGCCCTTTTACTTCTGTCACACAGTCTGTCTTATTTAGTCTGTAAGCACTATTTTCTTTAATAAGTTTCTCCTACTGCAGGCATGACATACTTTACTGCAATATTCAGCGTACCATGCACGCTTTCCCTTTCCAAGTAGCCCAGGACAAATGGCGGCCGCTTCTTCAAAATGAAATAGGTCTTGTATTTGCTAGAGTTTGAGCTATTGGCATTGTAAATGACAATGCCTTACATTTATGAGTTAATTATCAAAACAGATCAATAAAAGGCATTTTCATTTACAATGCCAATGGCTTAAACTCTCGCAAATGTAAGACCTATTGCATTGAAATGCTTGGTATGTTAAGGTCACCACAGCCTCAGCCGACTGCGCTGGACTGTGCAGAATAATTTTCGGAAAGACTCAACAAACACCTCAATGACCACAATTAAATAATTGACAAAACAAAGAAAACAAAGAGGTCTTGGGAGCCCTCACAGTTTTCTCCCGAGGTTACAGCGTAGTGGTTGAAGTAAATGTATGAGATGCGCAGGACGGCTGGAGAGCGACATGCTCTGGCATGGGTTAAGATTAAATTTCCCCTCCACTTCAAAACTGGGGGATGGGGGAGCCCTGGGGCATTTTCCTCTGCGGCCCCCACAACTCTAAAATCAGAGAGAGATAATGCCCCCTCCCCCAATAAACCGGCCTGTGTTTCTACGAGCATGCATGTGGTTCAGCCAATCCCTACGTGGCGTTTAGTTCCAGGAAACCCTCCAGTGTCCTCGGCTATCCTTCAGTGAAAGCGCTCATCCGTCATCGGGCCGAGATTGCCGCTTCTGACACTGCAGATTTCCAGTACGCTGCTGCTTCCTACATTTATTTTCTCACAATCCAATTTACTTTGTTTTAAGATACCGGATTCCTGCGCTCCCGCGCGCGCACAAAGGAGGCCGATAGAATGAAAGAAGATGACGTGGCCAGCAGTGAAACCGGCCATTCATGAAAGCTGGTCACCAGAGGCCACGCCGCACAATGCAGGCTTCCAAGTGATCGAGAGTAATCCCTCCTCTGCTGACCCGGGCCCGCGCGCTCCTAGAACACATGTGCGCTGCCAACACAATGTTTATGAAAACCCGATGTTGCATCTAAGATGCTATGCCTTCCGGTTTCCAATTGCATTCTAAAAAAAAAAATCTTTAAATAAAAATAAAAACGCCAATCACACTTATAAAGCATAATAAACTGGCAGGATAACAAGATGCAGTTTATTGTTCGTTGTTTAGTTTCCATAACCGTTTATCCATGCTCAATTCTTACGGCTTGGAATGGAAAGCCGGAGTTTGCTGCAGAAAGTAGGTTAATCATATCTTTGCTTTGTGCTACCTGGAAACATTTGTAGGTAAAACACTGCAACAATGATTTTGCAATTCTATGAAGTGACCTTTTAGACTGGAGGAATTTAGTTAATTTTAAAATTCCTTCCTCGAGCCACGTATCTTTGAAGTTTCCCGGCTGTGCTCAGGAGTGCGGGTCATTATTACGACCAGAGCGGAGTAATCTAAAAAGGATTAATTAATACAGAAAGAAGCCCAGTTCAGCCGGCCTCGAGGCTGTATCAGGACAAGGGCATTGGAGCTAAATATGGGTGCAGGAGATTGCAGAAGCTAACACTGTGCGGGCATGCCATGCAAAATGCCACAAATTAGGGGTCACAGTACATTGGAAATGACCCAACACGGCACAAAAACATGCCCCATAGGACTCTCTACTGAATGTTGGTGGAGTACATACAGGGCTTAGCTTCTCACTTGCAATGAAGCGGCATTTTGCTGCTCTTTCCATTGGCAGTTGGGTCAATTTTTTTTGCTTTTTGGGGCAATCTGCTGGCCTGGCTTCACATCCAGCATAAGAGGGGAGTGGAGGGGGGCTATTTGCCACACGCCCTGGTCTTTGCAGGGCCCGTGCTGTCACTACTAAATCTATACCTGGTTTTGTGATATTCTCTCGATAAGGCAGGTAGCCTTAGCCGCCACTAGGTGTTACCATAAAACCAGAGAAGAGCCTGCATCACGTTGGCAATCTGAGCCCAACTAAAGCTTCTACCTATCCTGCCTAGAGTGACCTTGCCAAAGTTGCAGCCGTCGCTCAGTGTAATCCTTTTGAGGGTGAACACACAACAGGAGAGAGATGGAGGCGGAGGATCCATGCGCATGCTCCTTGGAAACAGAACACACCAAAAGTGCTAGGGTCGGTCAATCCAGGACAGTAAACACGTACATTACTCTCTGAAACAATACACATGTCCATAGAGGTTCAGAGAGGTCACCTCACCCACAGATTAGCGTGGTATGCTTCATCATAGGTTAACCTCTCCACGCCATGGTAGGTGGATACCCCCTGGGTGGCCTCTACCACTTATGGGGAGTTCTTGATAACTACTTCGAGGATAAAATCAGGGACCGGGTGTTTTCCTAAAAGACACCTCAGTGCTTTGAAGAGTATGAAGCTCCTCAATGCATAGGATTCATTAGGGTGGCTCGCTCAATATCATGGAGTTCTACGCAACAACAAAGATGTCTTCAAAGAATAGACCATCTTCAGGCTGTGAAAAGAGTGTCCATTTCACTAACTGGTTATTGTGCGCAAGCTTAGCTTACATATAGCAAATATAATATTTTCAAGGCATAAATCACATTTGGAAACAACAAAATGCGGTTTAACAGTTGTAAAATTATTTACAAAAATTTTTGTGTGACCAAATCAACTCTTAGAGTGGCAATGACCAGAAAGAATGCACACACTGACATACGTATGGGTATTCACACTCTGGAAACAAAGATATGCTCCTGCCAAGGCCAAGAGCAAAACTTTTTCCAGGGTGGGAATGGGAAAGGACAATTGGAAATTGGTACAGGTGTAAAAGTACAAGTTCCTCCACGGTGAAAATACTTTTCATCTGGAGAGAAAAATTGAACCAAAAATGCACACATAAGAAAACTGTTTCCCAAGCACAGGTGGACACCATGTAGAATAACATTTGCAGAAATAGCTCTTTATCATCATATGTTACAATTCACGAAAGCTTTCATGGAGTACTTCAACTGCTGCAGATTTCCATGTGAACTCTGGCAAACCTTTGTGCTGCCACGGCCCACGCTGGTAAGAGCGGTAGGCCGGGTGGGGGGAGGGGGGTTGATTTCGAAAGACGATGGGGGAAAATGAATTATTTCTTTATTTTTCTCTCTTCACCGTCTTGACAAAATAACCCCCCACCCCCCGGCCCCACAGCCCCACCGCTCTAACCTGCACGGACCGCGGCTGCCTTTGTGAAATCCCCAAATCAGTAAATTTGCACTCATGAGAGGTAACAAATTCGCAAATGCATTTTTTTTTTTTTAGTGACAATGGCCGAAAGGGCATCACAGACAGTGTGTCATGGTGTTGAAACATATCTCCTATACTGAATTATTGCTACAGCTGAAGGAAAGCAGGACGGACCTTTATTGTACCAGAATCAGAGCATGACCATGCTTGAACAAGGACCTCACCAACTCCACACCAAAGGACAGTCTATTGAGAGAAAATGCTTTGTAAGAAATTATTCGGCTATATGAATTACAAAGCTAGTGCTGGAAGGCTCCCTATTTCACTTGAAACATATGAGATGATCAGTAACACCCAACCAATTCCAAGAGAAACTACAGGGGTAGGGAGAGCTGGTGCCTGCTGGATGAGTGTCAATCAATAATTTTCTCAGTCGGAATCCAGTGGTCTTCAAAATAGGGCCTTACCTTCTCTAGCAATTCAGAATCTGGCAGTAAAGCTGCATCTGGGCACATGGGGCAATGCACTGGTGGCATAGCAAACACCCAAATCTATATAAACCCACCATCTACACCTTACGGCCCTTTTGGAGTTGTCGTTGGCACATTTATGTGACTGTGCTATAAAAGGGGTACACAACTTTAGCTCCAGGATCTCATCCACTTTTCAGGGGCCCACCACATCCGCAAACATGATATTTGGGCGAGGCCATATTCAAGCGATACCACTTCTGTACATCCTAACTGATGTTAGTTCGCAGAAGAACATGTACTTAATCATCACTGTGCAAAACGTCATAAGTTCAAAAGAATGAGTCAAGCCACAGGCTTCCTGGGAGAATCTTCTAGAGTAGTTCAGAACAAGTAGACAGTAGTCAAGGGACAGTACAACCCAAACACTCAAATAAAAAATAAAAAAATCTTGTCCATTAGACAAACGTTACCCAACAGGAGCACACCGGGTTCCCCTAAATTAAAATTAAAACTAAGATGGAAGATGCAGGGGATGAGTTGGGCATATATGATGCTTTCAGGCTTCTGCCACCAGGGTAGTAGATCTTACAGAGTCTCTCCATCTGCCCATAAAGCACAATGGTTTTTAGGACTGGCGTGACCACACATGGAGCAAAAGTGCATGCTACAGGATGAGTTGATTTTTCCAACCTTAAAACATGTATCCATTACCACCTTAATTACTCTGTGAGCTGGAACAAAAAGCTTGGGACAATAGTCTGTTTGGTCTGTTGACTAAGTTATTTGTACATTTTTTTGCAGTGCACATGCTTTAATCAGACCTCATAGGCTGCTGTGAGTTCTGCCTGTTGTGATAACCCCCATACTGTTGTGTCTCAAAAGAAAAGGAATGGAACAATATCCTGTTCATCTCAACAGCACAGACATTTTTTGTTTATGCTTTGTTGAAAGAAACAACATATAGGGGTGGATTGTTGTGTTAAGACATGAGAGATGAATTAAACGCGCCTCTGCATAGCACCCCTCCATTTGGGATGTCTGCCAAATATACTGCCTGTGCATAAAAAAATATAAACACAGACCTGTTTTTGTAGTAATACTGCTACACTTTTTAGAATTCTGATCACAATTTGAACTACAAATGGAATGCTTCTGTGCTTTTTCAAATGTTAGATATGAGAAAGGGAGATAAAGTGCAGGGTTGAGGTGGTTCACGAAAAATAGCCCTTCAAGACCTTCACAGAATCAGTATCTAACATTTCTACACCGAGATTCGCTAGTTCAAGATTTTCTGCACATCTAGGTTTAGCAATAAATGTGAGACCATGGCTGTTCTCAGGGCAAGAGGCAGGCAATAGCTGCGGACCAGGAAAGGAAATGTAAAAAGGCAAACGTTTCTAGTATTCCCACATCTTCCCAATAGATTTCTATCCCTGATGCATTACATACGCAATTTAGAGTTAGAGGGTCAATTATAGTTTGCCAGTGCGCCTGCACCAGCAAACTCCTCACTCTGCTGCTCTATTTGCAGTCAGGGGAAACCTGTTTTTATACTGGCTAAGCCTCTGCCATCACAAACCTGTTCTCTGCCAGTCTACTGGCCACCATGTCATCAGGTCAAACTGCCAGTCACCCCAATCCAATTAAGGTGGGTCACACCATCATTCATTTTCCATAGCAAGGACGGTGGTGTAAGGTGTGGTGGTTCAGATAGGGAAAAACACAGAATGCCCCTGTGGTGTTCTAGATCCAGAATACGACGACATGGAAAAGGAATGGCATGAGAAGGACTTGGAGAGCAGGATGTGGTGGTTGTGTTAACTGCTTTCATATTTGAACTTGCAATCTATGAATAAATACATATTCACGCAAAGACGAGGACATGGATGTGCGTGATTCTAATGTCACAGAATGCGACGAGTATTGCAAGATCTCGGTGATTCCACAATTAAGCACTCGTTTAAAGGACGTGGTGAAGAAGTGACGGTTAACTAAAGAGACCAGTGGACGGGCAACTAGCCGAACACACCCCTCACAGTGTTTGCCAGTAGCAGTGAAATACGTACATCGTGACTACATGGCTTTTCGCACAACGTCAAAGCGCATTGTAAAGTGCTGGCAGTGAGGAAGGTATCGCACCCCAGAAGTCATTGTGTGCAATGCCAGGTGGCTTGGTGACATACTGACGCAGCACCATCTTCGATGAGGGCAAACCGCATTGCCTCAAATTCTGGCCTGTTCATGACTACATCACACAAAAAGGGGGGACCTAGGAGCTGATAAAGGTCCAGTGTCCATGCTCCTAATTCATACGTATATACCAATGAAAGGACACAGTTCCTAAAGTGGGGTGCAAAAAGTCACCCATACTTAAGGGTGCAAAAAAAGTCACCCATACATCTAGAAAAGCAATTATACAAAAAGAAGGAAAGAGAAATCTTAGGTAGGGGGTACCCACTGGTGAGGGGAAGGAAACCTTTGTCCTCTATTGCCCTCACACACCCCAAGGGGTGTCATGCTTCATCATCGGGCAATTGCTCCTCGTAGGGCCGGCGCTGCAATTCCCTACGGGCCCCCCGAAGGGACACTTTGTCGGAGATCTTTTATAGGACTGCCGGATGGTGCATGGGGGTGTGCGGGGAGTGGGTACAATGAGGGTAAGAAGGTAAAGAAAGTGCGTGCAAAAATGATACATAAGATAAAAAAGGGTCAACATGCAGCGACATTGTAACTGTTGTACCCTAGGCAGTCCGAAGACCGCAAAAATAAAGTAAAATATTGCCCCAAAGGAACACACTATGCCCGGGTGACAAAAGGTCATAGGTCGACATGTTTCGCGCTTGTCTCGCCCATATAGGGTCGTTTGCGCTTCTTCAGGACCAAAGTAATTCAAGTAAGTGAAGTGCACGTGAATAATGTCAGTAAATAAAATACCCTCTGTCTCAATCACGGTGGAACAGCAATCTGTTTACCCTCAATGTGGCAACGGCTGTATGGTGGATACCACTCGTGATTAATACCTAGAAAAGAAAAAACAAGATAAACCACAAAATTGGACACCAGTGCTACTTGATGCCACAAGATATGCCACAGCTATGTGCATATTGGTTAAGTAACAAGAAAATGAAGAATAACCAGGCACACGAGACCTGCCCATCGTATTAATCAAGACCCCTCCTTTATTAGCGTTCTGCTCTATTGCTGACAGCCAAATGCTGCCTACTAAGATTCCTAACATGGTTCTTAGGCTGGTAACGCACAAGTTAAGTAATGCCCGGAATGTGCTTACCTAGCCCTGCTGAGACAGGTCATCAAGGTGCAAGCGTGATGTTAGCCCGCCGGTGGCCGGGGGGTTAATACACGGGCTGCCACCGTCGCGTATCCCCCTTCATTGTGTGTGCCGGTAATTGAACTGCCGGAAAGAATCTAGGTAAAATAGAAGGGGACTGGGCGGCGTCCTTTTCCGGCTCCCGGTTCTCCGCTTGACTATCGGATATCTAAGATACAGCGCATGCGCAGCAGCAATGATGAGGTGCGCATGTGCAGAAGTGGGGAGAACTACTCCCCTTTCCATGCGCATTTAACATTCCAAATAGCAAAGTGCTGTTTGTAATTATCTATAGCTACCTCCTCCACACCTCGCCCTTCATATAAAATGTTAGTTAAAAAGGTCGTGATTATGCACTGCAATACTAGAGGGATGGAGCGGTCACGTGTGGGAAGTGCCAAATTTAAATACAAAGTACAGCACTAGTGGAATATGCATATGCAATTATACGGAGTAGGGACTCCCTGTATCGATGTGACAGGTGCTCGTGTGCCTGGGAGAAAAGAAGGATTATAGAATAGTAAGGTCCCTCGGCTGAACAGCCGTACAACATATATCACACAAAAAGGGGGGACCTAGGAGCTGATAAAGGTCCAGTGTCCATGCTCCTAATTCATACGTATATACCAATGAAAGGACACAGTTCCTAAAGTGGGGTGCAAAAAGTCACCCATACTTAAGGGTGCAAAAAAAGTCACCCATACATCTAGAAAAGCAATTATACAAAAAGAAGGAAAGAGAAATCTTAGGTAGGGGGTACCCACTGGTGAGGGGAAGGAAACCTTTGTCCTCTATTGCCCTCACACACCCCAAGGGGTGTCATGCTTCATCATCGGGCAATTGCTCCTCGTAGGGCCGGCGCTGCAATTCCCTACGGGCCCCCCGAAGGGACACTTTGTCGGAGATCTTTTATAGGACTGCCGGATGGTGCATGGGGGTGTGCGGGGAGTGGGTACAATGAGGGTAAGAAGGTAAAGAAAGTGCGTGCAAAAATGATACATAAGATAAAAAAGGGTCAACATGCAGCGACATTGTAACTGTTGTGTGAGGAAGGTATCGCACCCCAGAAGTCATTGTGCGCAATGCCAGGTGGCTTGGTGACATACTGACGCAGCACCATCTTCGATGAGGGCAAACCGCATTGCCTCAAATTCTGGCCTGTTCATGACTACCCCACTTATTTAAAATCACATGGACAAGGGATAAAAAGGCAACAAAATTAGACTTATCCTGTGTTGGTAAGCGGAGACCACAAGGCGATACATAACGTGTACTGGTATTTTTATAATACATATTTGTGATAGTGCTCATCTTACCTGGTGTACTTATAAGGGGTGAACATGTGCGCACAATCATTGGGGTTACTCCACCACAGGCATTTTTACCTGGCACAGGAGAGCCCATTATGAAATGGCCTCAATGGAAGGTGTCTTTTTTTAAATTACATTGCTACCATTGAAGATGATATTGGACAAGAATTGTCTCCTAGTAGGAAAAAAAAGATTATTATTACACAACTTGGGTCCAGAATGGAAAAAAGTTGTGCACATCTGCAGAAAGTGATGTATTTAAGAACGCCATGAAGGATTTAGACATTCATTTTTCACCATTTGTGTGCATAGCCATTGATCAGTTCAATTTTTTTAAGGAAGCAGTAAAAAAGCAGGAGAGACACTTGAAGATAATGTTGGAGAATTAAAAGAAACTAGCAATATCGTGCAGATTTGTCAATCTACATGATGAGTTAGTAAGAGACCAGATTGTCATGCACACACATGATTCTAATGTTCAAGGAACGGTTGCAGGCATATGGGGAGTTGAATCTCAAGGAGGCCAAAGCCATAACTACGAAGGCAAAATTATCAAACAGATGTGCGACAGCAGCTTGTTGTATTACGAAAAAAAGGAAGAAAATGTTTGCAAGATTGATTCGTCGGATACCAAGAAGAAAGAAAAAAAACACACACACACACACAAATAAAGACAACATTTTGGAGAAAAGCAAACAAGGAAACTGTGGTGCATGCTGTAGGTGTGGCAGTAAAACACATTTTGCTAAAGACATACGCTGCAAAGTACGGAAAATAAAGTGTTCATTTTGGGGCATAGTTGGTCATTATGCAAAAGTTTGCTGCAGGAAGGAAAAAAGTGCTGATTAATCAGTAAAAATTCTTACTGGACATAATTCCGCATCTGATATTGAAACCGGTGACAAGGAAAATTGTGTTTTCTGTGCAGATACAAGTATTTTAACATTAGAGGAGAATGAGAGGTCCAAACCTTTATGTTCTAATACCTTGGGGGTGTATCACTGTAGAGATAGTTTCGGATTCGGGATGTCTGAAAACTATCGTGAATTGCTAATTATGGGATGAGAAATTTAAAGGCATTTTAGGTGATAAACTGTTACTCTCTGATATTCGGCCTGAAATCTTCAGTGGGAACCTAGTCTTATGGGTGGATATAGAGTAGTCAAATTTGAATTCAAAGGAATGGAAGCCACGGGGAGCTTGTATGTTGCAAAAAAGGGACTATCTGTTCTAGGGTGCAACGATAGCAGCCAGCCGAAGGCAGGCCTGGGAGTTAAGACAACAACAATAAAGTACCAAAAAGTGGAGGCACCAAATTAATATTGAAGGCCACAAGAAAGCATTCTTTCAGTGTATGTTAAGTGCTGTATCAGCCTACCTGCTTATTATGCCCGCTATGCTTACTCCCACAAGTTTAATATATAGGTCTCCTTGAGGGCTGTTCCCTGTTTTAGTGCCTACAGATTCAAACTCTCGAATAATATGTGAAGAATTGAGATTAGCATGACCACTTATTTTATTGTGAAGACATGTTGACGAAATTCTTATGATTTTTGTCAGATACATTCATGGGACCATAGACTGAATCCTATGTGCGGGCTAAAAAAAAATGAATAAAAAAGGTGGACAACTGCAATCAAGAGAAGACGCTGGAGAGAGGACAGAAGAAAGGGGGTAGCGAAGGCAGGAAAGGACAGTGTGGGTCAGAGGACAGTAGTAGGCAAAGCAAGAGGAGGAGCCTGGAGTATCCGCGGGAATAATTTACAGTCGTTCTAAGAAAGGGTGCTTTCAGCACCTTCGGGCCTCTCTAGTAAGTAAACACGCCCCTGGCCAATAAAGATAAGGGGGTGGGATCTGAGAGGAAGCCAGTGTCAGAAACGTGCCTGCTGTAATTTACTAAGAAACCGCATGAGGAACACACACAGAGAGCACACCCGGGTTTGTACAGGGGCAGCCATTAGTCACATACAGGCGAGTTGAACAAGAGGGAGAACTGCAGTGAAAGGTTAGAGGTGCAACTGCAAACCTGCCAGCTCAGCACTTAAAACAAACTAGGATTTATCATCCCCATTTTGTGTGTAGGAGTGATTTACCCCTCCATCCTACATTGTCATCTGCAATTCAATTAGAACTCGAGCTGTATAAATACATTCCTTTCTGCAATCCAACCAACATTCTTTGCAACAGCCCAGTCCTAATATAATCGGGGTTTGCGGAAAAACACTTTTGCGTTATTCTTCCTTTTAAAAACCATGCACCTGGTGTACTATGAAATTAATATTTATAGTGTATTTTTAATTGATTCGGTATAGGTGCACTTTCACTCTGTGTTTAGCCATGCAACAGTTTATGTTGTTGCACCAAGGATATTATGCTGCATAACTAAATAGGTATTCAGGCTATCTTGAATCCAGTGGCAGAGTGAGCAAAGGACCCACATCTGGGCATACTCCGCCAACTCGGGGCCAACAAAGTGATACCAAAGGGGATGATGGACGGAGAGCTTGAGCAAATCAAACACTCACCCCCAGTCAACTGATCTGACTTTAATATATCATCATTCTTTAGCTTACTCCGCCATCTCAGTTCAGACATGGCCATATGCAAATCAGTCCAACCCAATCTACGTCCCTCCACTCTATCCCAATCTGCTCCACTCTACTCTACCACACTCCAATCTACACCACTCCACTCTACCCCACCAACTCCACCCCAACCCAATAAACACCAGTCCAATCATTCTCACCACTCTATCCCACTCTAATCTACTCCACTCCAATCTACCCAACTCCACTCCACCCCAATCTACTCTACCCCAATCCACCCCCCCCCCATATCACTCTACACTAACCTACCCCAATCTACTTCACTCCACCCCACCCGGTCCCACTCCACTGTACCCTAATCCACCCCACTCAATCTGCACCACGCCAATCCATCTCACCCCAACCTACTACACTCCAATCTACCCCACTACACTCCAGACCAAACTACTCCACTCCACCTTACCCCACCCCACTACACCCCACTCACTTTTAGCCATGCTGAAAAGCAGTCACACTTTTGTACAACATGGCTAAAACACATTGCCAAAGCCAATAGCTCTCGTATAGGTGAGACCTATTGGCTTTGCCAATGCTTTTTTCATGACGTGTAAATGAAAACTTTTAGCTACTTGGAAAAAAACGCTTTCTACTGGAAAAAAAGAGAAATAATTAAAAGTACCAAAAATGATTTGCGTCAATACCTACACCTCAAAATATATGCACTACGAACAATCCACAAGAACAAATGTGGGGGGAATAGGCACATGGATAGATCTCCAAGGCCTAATTAGTGGGTTTTGTGGGTGTTTTAAATTGAGCAAATCTGTGTAAATCTATGATGTAAAGTTCCCTATTTGTTTGTGAATCAGACCTGTTTTTTTTTTTTAGACATTGGTAAGGGCTCGTCCAGAGAGTGATATTTGGGGAAAGGGGGCAATGGTTCTCTCTTATTTTTAAAGTTGGCTGGGGTTCCAGCAAAGCGACCATAAATTAAGAAAGAATAGCCGCTAACAGTCAACAAGGGGTTAAGTGTGTGCAGCAAGGTACATTCTTACTATAAGGATTTAAAACCTCACTGCACAAATCTGGCATT
The DNA here is from genome assembly GCF_964261635.1 of Lissotriton helveticus. Lineage (NCBI taxonomy): Eukaryota > Metazoa > Chordata > Amphibia > Caudata > Salamandridae > Lissotriton > Lissotriton helveticus. The sequence goes on from NC_136063.1 coordinate 569,813,684, forward strand.
AGTCAAAACATTACATGCTACGTGTTTGGGCTTGTTTTAATCCTGCACTCAAGATTCAAAAGAGGCTAGTGGGAGCCGGACGGCTTTGCATTCCCCAACATATTATGGATTCCAAAACATATTTACCGCTCTGCTTCCTACCCTGTTGACGGTGTCAATAAACTCCCGGTAAATCATATGGTATTGTGCCGTCAAGTGACAGGATTGCACAGTGCAAAATTGAGAGAGTTGTGGGCCTCTGGCTTGAGACAGAACAGAGCCACACTCTCATCCAATGACCGACCCCTCCCCACCCCCCCCACCCTCCCCCGCCACCCCCCACCCCCCGACAGCCTTTAACGGGTCCTGACCAGCCTCCTGGCATCTCAGGTATGGCACCTGCAAGGCTATTCCAGTGATAAACTGCCACGGAAATGGGGGAGAGAAAAGATCGGATCATAAGATGGAGTGCCTGATGGAGGATTCGAACTGAGAAGTATTTAAGAGCACCGCTGTTTGGAAACATTGAAAGCATTTAATTTGAGATTTAAATCACATCACAGGCCCTGAAGAAAAGGGCTAATAAATCAGTCAACGGCACCTCCAGATCTTATCCGCAGCTGGCCCTGGCTCTTGACCAGCTCCCACATGTAGCTCACACCGCCCTGGCTCGTAGGTTGAGCTGAAACGTGTTGCTGTTGTGCCTTTGAAGTCAGACTGGGTCGATGGGCAGCATTACCAAAATGTGCAGTGAAATGTGGAGCAAGAAGGCCCGGGACTGAGAAAATGAAGGATTGAGTACTCTGGGGAGTGGACCTTCCTGGAGTCACTCGGATGTCTACCTGGGAGCAGGGTCATACCCATCTAAAGACAGTAGGGATGTATATGTACTATTTTTAATTTATGCATGGCTTCCGCGTGAGAACGCCCTAAGCATGTGTTTCTTGACATTAAACTAGCAATCATATTTTTAAAACGTTACTTACATTACTTTAAAGGTGTTTTAAGTCATGGAATAGCTGTGCGTGTTTCTAGCAACACGAGATAGACTTCAGCAAGAGGCAAATGCTGTCCATCAAGTTGTCATTTTACACATCATACCCTCACGACTTCTATCCATTTCTGGGTGGCCTGCACAGCCAAATGCATGCACCCTGGTGTGGGAGCGCCAGGAGGCAAAGCAGAGAGGGTGTTCATGAGACCACGCAGACAACCGCATCTAGGAGAGACAGACACTCGGGTTCCTCTGCCATAATATTTCAGAGCACGTTTTGCCAGGTTGATCCAATTTATAGGGCTACGTGTTATAGGGCTACGTGTATTTTCATGAATATGATAAAATGTTATCCATATTATGTTCGCTTTAACATATTCCTTATTGTCGAACCGATTCTAGAGTCACACCGGATTCGTTGCTAACCATCATAAGGAAAAGTGTGTTATGGTATATTTTCTGATGGGTTGCCTTCGGTTCTTCCTCTGTTAGTTATGTAGTACCATTTCCACAGCTTCCAGTCATGGTAGAGTTGGAGAATGGATTAATAGAGCCAGAATTTGGCAGACCTCAAAGAAGCCCAGTATCGAGCAACTATGAGGGCCTGTGTAGAAAGGAACAAAAACACTACCTCCTCATCAGCCTTCTTACTGCTTACATCGTGAGGTTTACCTGGTTAAACCAACAGCATTTACTTATCCTAACCTTAACTAAACTTTGAATCCAATTTTTGCTCCCAAGCTTCAATCTTCCCCCCTTCTTCAGTGGCAAGAAGAAGGACTTCCTGTGCTGCACTTCATGAAATACGAAGTGCTTTTACAGGCTGGTTGTCGGTAGGACTGTGCAAGGAGGGCAAGTATTCAAGACTGACGAGGAACGCCAGGCATTGAAGTAATGAATACTATTGGGATATAATCGGGGTATGCTGGATATTTACAAATAAAGCAAGTTTTTTAAAGAGAGGGCTTCCAAGTGATTGTGAGCTTAACATTAGCACAACTTATGATGGAGCAATCCCAGACACTGAGAACAGGTCAATCCTCGTTCAAGAATGTATTTTTTTTTTCTTTACGGTCGTTTTAAAAAAAAACAAAAAAAAACAATGGTCTCTAGTGGAGCTCACTTAATGCCACTCCCTACGACAGTATAGACATATCTCCCAAGTACACCACATAGAGAATGCGTCAAAAGTATAATCACAACATAAGGTGACACATTTTTAGATAAATATGGAGGGGAAGCTTGAAAAAAAACCTGAAGGCGGCGAAGAGTCCATGTCATGGCTAATCACATAGTTTAATAAGTTAAATTTCCTGCAACGATCTGTAATCTGCATGTTTAAATCCTAGTAATTCATGATCTTTGCAAGGTAGCAAAAAAACGTACCACTAAAGTAACTTTAAACGGGGTAATAGCAACACGGTTAATAAAAAGCAAATCAGAGACAAAAAGTTATATTTCAAAAAGTCCTTATTGTTTTATTGAAAGGCTCGATGCTGCAAAACATATGGGATCTGATTACTGCAAGTCCGAAACTGAAAAGGGAAAATTGAAACTGTAGATTCAGAAAGTGATTCCCATTAACAGAATTACACTCTATACCTAATCATTCACGACATTTTGCACTAAAAAGATATAAAGGTGAATCCTGGTTAAAAATGGTCATTATCTTGGGACTCCATCAATAAATAGCTCTGAAGAAGCATCCATGTTTAGAGTTGATGGACCAAAAGACCCTAAATTATAGCTCATTTACGACAAAAGAATCTAGTATTATTTGCGTCTAACAATGTGCTCTCGGGCAGTGCATAGAGCATTCCTTCGTTCTCTGAAACTGTGAGGTCTCAGGTCAGATCGAGGTACCGCTCTTGGCACAGATGGAGCACATCTAAACCTTGGTCTCTCTTTAGGGTGCAGACTGAAATGGTCACATATATGCCAGCTCCAATGATGATTCTGTAGGAAAGTGTGTATACACTGGCCTAAACATGGACTAACAAAGGATAAGAAAGTGCAGTGCCGGTGATGTGTATGAGAGGGGATGGTGAAGAAGTGGTGACAAATGGAAGTATGTGCAGAAGAAGCTGTGGAGAAGAAAGAGAAGTGTGGGACATGCAGATGCAGAGAATTCAGTATGAGAGTTGGGAGTAAACGCGGCGCAAGAGATTCATGCAGAGAATGAGGGAATAGAGAGGAATGCGCTGTGACGGGAAGTTGACAGTTTGTATATATTGGATATCAAATAAAAATCAGTGCTAACAAACATCGATGAAAGGAATAATGTCTGACTTGTGACTCGCGAGTGTAGGTGTTCATCGTTGGATGATGGATTTGGATGCAGTCAGATAGAGGCACCATAATGCTGGCCAGGGAGCTTCGTGTGCCAGGCTGAGCCAAGCAGTGGTCTCTGGGTCAGGTTTTACGCCTTGTCAATAATTATATAAGTCACACCTCTTGTAAATTTGGCCACGACCCCTTTATAGACACTCCCACCCATTCTGGTCCCCACCTTTTCACCCCACTTAATAAGCGGACTAAAGAAAACACTACTCCATCTTGTCGCCTTCAAATTTGTCAGTCTCCAAAGACCACTCAACACACAGCAACCCCACAAGAACAAAGGATTGCTATATAGTTCTTATAGCTGGGTCAGACAGCAGCACATCAGCACCCGATGGTGAGCTAAGCCGGCCTTGAAAAACAGACCCACCAGACTTCTTCTTTGCTGTCCCAGCATGCATCACGATGGACAAGACGGCTGCGGAATGTGAACCTCGGCAACTGCAGGACAACCTTTATATTAGAGCACCAAGTGAGGCACGTGAAGAGTTGTCTGCACAGGAGGAGAGGGCCACATCTGGAAAGCCCCGCGAGTATTCTGCACAAGAAAAATGTGCTGACAGGTAATCAGCATGGTTCCAGGGCAGCCACCTGATGTTTCCCTTGTTCAGTTGTAAGATTAGTCTGAAAACACTCCAAGTGCACAGAGCCTGGCACAGATATAGACGTTATGCTGTATAGCCAAAGGCGTACACACATTCCAACAGAGAAATGAACGAACTGACGGTATAGATTTCACACTCCCGCGGGGTCAAAGGGCAGCTCTTCCCGGAAGGAGTCTGCCAGTTGCACTAAAAGCAAGAAAGAAGAGCGTGGCCCACGCGAAGGCGACGCGACGACTTGTGGTGACTTGCACGGTAGTCAGTCTCTGGGGCACGTGACCTCTGTTGCCGGTGAACAGCACCTTTCCAGCCCCAGGGAACTTTCAGCAAGCTGAACATCCCACCAATTCGACACAGACATTAATTAATCCAATGCTTGGGAGTTCTGCGGGATCGCAAATCCTTATTTTTGTCGCTCGGAGCTGCACTCGCTTCCTGTTTCACTTGAGCAGCATCAGTTCCGAGGTGGCCTGCTGTCACGAGGCAGTAAAACACGGACTGCCGTCTAGTGAATGATCTACTGACATTCACAGGAGCAAAGCACGCACATCAAGCACCGGGAACGAACGGCATTCTTTTGGATACTGCATGAAAGTTCAAGAGAAACTATCACATGGGAAAAGAAGGAGGGGCGACTGGAGCTGTGTGTCCAACCTACAAGAAAGGCGAACATTTCTGGCTGACAGAAGCAGCGTGCAGCAACGACAACTACATTCACGTCAAGTCAGAAACAAAACGTGCGGATGTTTAGCAAAGGCTGGTTATATGTTCAAGGGGAACTCGCCTATAGTAGTGTTAATAAAAGATGGATTCGGTTGGCTCCTCTGCTTTCCTGGTAAACCACTGGACTATATAATCTTAATATTGTACTGAAACCCTTCACCGTTTAATCACGTGAGCAAGATTAATACATTTAGAAGTAAATCTAGGAGCTCAGAAACAAGACTACGACTCTCCTAGACTTACTCTTACAAAACAGGAAATGTGAAGGCATCTGCATATAAACTTAAAAAACAAATGTTTCTATTAACTGTGAAGGTAGCAGTTAATGGACTGGAGAAAAAAAGCAGCTTTCCATGGATATATAAGTAAATCTGGTTTTGCACTTTTTGCCATGCACATCCAAGTGCTTTGTTCGCCATGCAGCTAATCCAATTCAGCAGGATTGGGAGGACGTGAATATCTACTATTTGCGTACTTTCCAAACATTTTTTACAGGATTCAGTGAATTTCCAAAAATCGATGTTGCTGAAAATCTTTTGCTAAGTCTATGATGAATAGATTTGTGTACTGTTTTTCTGAATCAAGTCCCTAAAGATTGACAGGAAAACCGAATTCTCAATGAGGATAAAATGTATTGAAGGAATTATGGAAAATTGATTTATTAATCAATGGGACAGAACAGTTGGATCCTTGCACATCCAATTAGGATGTTTGATAGAGTCACTGCTTTAGATCGGCCACTACGGGTCTCAGAGGCTAAACTTGCGTACACAGCAACGGCCCACAATAGACTTTGCGAATTAACATTTTATTCCCAAATCCAACCCACTTGCTAGCATGTCAATTCTAACAATCTCGCTTTCACACCACATTATCTTTCGCCTCAAACTAACCGCCCCCTTTGTTTTCTTCTGCCTTCCATTCCAACCCCATTGCGGTCTTTTCATTTGTCCTTGAGCATCCTTAACTAGGATCCTTCCTTGTAGGTACCTTTCGCCCACCCTCATAGAAGGCCCCTAATCCATGTCCTTTTCCCATTCTCCCCAAGAGCTCACCCATTCCTTGGACCAGCAAACTAATGCCAGGGCATGCAGTCATCCGTATGACCAACCTCACTAGACGCCAGACTCCTGGTGCCAGGCTGCTGACACAGTGCTCACAAAGCTGCGGTGTCAGGTGAGGGAGAAGTAGGACAAGAGGCAGAGGGAGTGGGTGTACAACTTAAAAGAGGGCACGTAGGTTGCCTTACTGGAATGGTTGTCAATAGTTGCATCGAACCAGTTCTTCTCTAGGAGAACTAAAAGGTACCTTTCTCATATTTAGGCCAGAGAAGCTACAAAGTAGCACAGCATGCCATCAGTATACTGCTCAAAATTACTGCGGTCACACACGCTACATACCATTGTGGGGTCAGTGGTTACTTTTTCATGCAATCAGAAAGAAGTGAAACGATTATGTGTCTCACTCCTTCCTTTAAGGCAGGCATGTAGGTCAGGCTGGTCAGAAAAGGTCAAGGACTTCTGTGGATTTTAGTTAGACTTTTTGAACCATGATGGTGACAGTAGGAGTGGGAAATTCAGCGGAGCGCAGGGAAGAAGGGGGTGGAGATTCTTCCTCCAAGACTACCCAAGTATCGGAAACTAAATAAAAGTTAAGGACATCATTTCCACAAGGCACAACACAAAACTTCAGCAAAACCACCAAAGTGTGGGATATGCACTTCTTGTCCCATTAGGCATAGGCTATTGAACACAATCTCCCGACCAATCATGTGCGCCATATGCACTACAAGTCATGATGAGAATGAAAACTTAAGGACATGAATGTTAACTTTTTGATCAATTGCAAACCATGCTGCTTTTAGATGCAGATCATGAAGATAATAGAAGAATCATATCTTATACGATAGAAAGGGGACCAACTTCCTGGTAAGGAAATCACTAGTTGCTAGTTAACACAGATGTGCCTATCATGCGCCACTGAAAATAAAAGAGTAGCAGTAGAACAGCTTTCCATAATGACCACCCTTAGTGGCCCTAAAACTCGTGAATGTTCTAGGCAGCATGCTCCACAACATCATAGCAATGTTATCGATACCAAGAGGAACACACAGCCCCACCTGGGCACTCATGATCAGATCTCCTCATGGACCCTCCCAACCATAACCACTTGGGGATATACATGCTCGAGTGTGCTCTAGAAGGTTAGTTCTTTAAAACTGATGCACATTTCCATTTGCTTTAATTGCTCTTTCAACGACTCCTCCCTGCCAAGTATTACAATGCCCCCTCCATGCCAAGTATGACTATGTCCCTTCTGTGCCAGCCCAAGTCAATATTTCTGAATGATAAATGGGTAGAATGTTTAAGGTTTTTTAATTATTAGCATTACACCCTTGGACAACGCGTGTGTGTTACATGAATGTTGCTGTCAGGATATCGGTAGACAAACATTGTGTCCTAAATACTATCCTCATTTAAGTTAATAATAGAACATCTACACACAGTGGCACAATATTTAGGATGCAATATTGATGTCAGAAGATATTTCTGTATGGTTTTCTGACATGCAAACAAGGCCTTTGAGTAAGAAAGAAAGCAGCACCCTTTGTCCTGCAATCTCAAGGACATTGACGCAATTATATGATGTTGCAAAAGCCGCTGGTGTCAGAACTGGAGAATCAATCAAAACTAGGTGCTAGTCAAGCAGCTCAGCTGGGTTAGCCTTTTATTTAAAGGCTTGTGATCTGCTGGTTGCATGTTTGAGCACCCAGCAAGGTCAAAACAGCTTTTCATTCTTCCAAAGTTGCTAAAATGAGTATCACTGGTCACTAATGCTCAGGCTCTCTTATAACTCTTTCCAATGCATCTAACTGCATCTACAGAAGCAACTTCTCAGTCTCCAAAGTGGCCGTCCCCTCTCTTACTTCCTGTGAATACCTCTGCCTCGATATCATCAGCGAAAGCAAACCGGTATGCTCACTACACATTATATACCACCCACCTGGGGACAAACTCTCCTTCGTCCAACAACTCATGGATACAATATCAGCCAACTCAGGACGGCAGCACACCCAAATTTTCCTTGGCGACTACAATCTCCACTGGAATGACAGCAGTGACACAGTGGTAAACAGCCTCAAAAGCTTTCTCAACGCACTTGATCTCAACCAAATATGCAATAGCCCGACCCATAAGAGAGGTTCTACCCTTGACCTTATCATCTCCAAAGAGGGCGCTATTCAACTGGAGTCAATCCAACCTTGTGACTGGTCAGATCATCATATTGTCTCCTTCCTCATCAAGGAAAAAATCAGACTTAACCCAGTTCAACCTCCTAAGCACAAAGCGTGGAAAAGAGACTTGAAGAAACTCAACCCAAACTCCTTACCGCCTAACAGCTGCAATCTCCTACTTCCCCCTCCCGGCGTTACGGACGTTCAACTTCTGACTGACTACTATCTCAATACTATGTCCACAATAATCAATGAGGCGGCGCCCATGCAACTGAAAAGAGTCTCGTCCAAGAAGACTTCCAACCCATGGTATGACGGAAGCCTCAATGAGGATAGACGGGCCATGCGAATGGCAGAGCGCACCTGGAGGTCAGCCCCTTCTGCAGTGCACCTAAAAAGTCTAAAGAAACAGAGAAACGCCTACTTCAGGAAAATAAAACGCTCAAAAAGAGATTTCTTCAGCCTCCAGCTCGCCCAAGCTAAAAACCGTCCAAGAAAACTGTTTGAGTTAGTCAGAACACAATCCAAAGAGCAACCCCAGACACTCAGCTCCATGGACGTTACTCCTTCCTGCGAAGACGTCTCTGCCTTCTTTATCCAAAAAACTGAGAGAATAAGAAGCGATCTCCTCAATGACGCTATCCTGTACTCCAACCCCCGACACACAGCAGTGCCTCAACCAAAAAACAATGCTACTTGGTCATCCTTTGGCACCTACTCCGAAGAAGATATTGGCAGACTGCTCAGCACCTTGAAACCATCCAATCACCTCTCTGACCCCCTTCCTGCTAACGCTGTAAAAGACTTTTCCCCTTGGCTTCTCCCACTCTGGTCTAAGATTATCAATAGCTCTCTTCAACAAGGATCCATCCCCAACGCCCTCAAAGTAGGGCAAGTCACACCGCTACTAAAAAAACCAACAGCAGACCCCACTGATCTAAACAATTACCGCCCTATTACAAACATTCCCACTCTCGCTAAACTGTTGGAAAAATGCGTACAGCTACAACTGACTAAACACATAGATAAGTTTGATCTCCTAAACGCTCATCAGTCAGGCTTCCGAGCAGGGCACAGTACCGAAACTGCCATGACTCACATAGTGGACGATGCCCTCCAAATCCTAGACCAAAACGATACCTGCCTCCTCATCCTTCTGGATCTCTCCTCAGCATTCGATACAGTTAAACATGAGAACTTACTCGAACTGTTAAACACAAGAATGGGCATATCTGGGACTGTTCTAAAGTGGTTCACCTCATTTCTACACAACCGGACACAAAGAATCAAAAGCAACAACCTGCTGTCCTCTCCGGTACCTGTATCGCTAGGCGTCCCTCAAGGATCCTCCCTCTCCCCAACACTGTTCAACCTAGTTATGGAACCTCTCACTACGTTGCTACAGGCATCTAACGTGCACTTTCACATGTATGCCGACGACACCCAACTTTATCTCAAAATACAATCTCCCAAGGACATCATGCTTCTGAACACCACGATCAGAAACACCCAATCCTGGCTTGCTGAGAATCACCTCAAACTCAATGCTCTGAAGACCGAGTTCCTCCTGATCTCACCTCCCGCTAAAATATCCACGGCTCAAACATGGCTTAAGCACTTAACGGCTCTAAATGTACAGCCCATCGTAGTAGACTCAGCAAAATCTTTAGGCATAACACTTGACACCAATCTCAACATGCAGCAGCACATCAGCAAGGCAACCAAAGGAGCGAACTTCCAAATCAATACCCTGAGAAAACTTAAACCCTTCCTTCCTGCCAAAGACTTCCAAACTGCAGTACAATCTATAGTCATCCCGCACATAGAATACGGTAGCACCGCCCTCTGCGGGCTCCCCCTAACTACAACGGCACCCCTAAGAGCGTCCCTTAACGCCGCAGCGAGACTCGTCACCGGCTCAAAAAAACACTCGCATATCTCCCCGGACTTTAAATCACTGAACTGGCTACCTTTTGAAGCCAGAATACATCTGAAAATCGCATGCATGACACACAAGGCTGTTCACCTGAATTCACCCGCCTACCTCACTCAAAAGCTGACAATTTCGGGTGGCTCCCGAACTACTAGAAGCACAAACAATCTTTTGTTGAAACCTCGAAGATTTCGGAAGGAAAAAACTTATAAACGCTCCTTTTCAGGAATGGCACCCAGGATCTGGAACTCACTCCCTCCTGAAACAAGGCTCATCTCCTCCAACACACTTTTTAAGAAAGAAGTTAAAGCGATCCTCATGGCAAAATACACATGATCTACTATACCGTATCACTCATGAATCTGCTCTGTAAGACCTGCCCGACCCCCCTGGTCTATTGTACCACCCGTATTATCGAATTACTTGACTGTATACGCTCACTCTTTGTATTTTCTTATAATGTTTGACGCACCTGTTTGACTATGTATATTGTTATATTGTTGACGCACCTGGTTGACTTTGCACACTTTACCCACTCCACCTCAACGATCCCTACTTCTCTACTACTGTCGCACCTGTGGGACTATACATCCTGCACACACCCACCTCAACTTTGCCCACCTTTAAACTCTAAATATTTTAAACACACTTAAGCAAGTATATGCTCCTTATTATTGTACTTTATACTATTGACGCAATTGTTTGTCTATGCACAGTGTACCGACACTACCTCACCTGTGACCTACCTCATGTCCTTTGACCTACCTATGTAACTAGCACCTTGTACCTAACTACCTCAAATATTACTTTGTATATACACTTTATTACTTTGTATTTTTATCCCCATGCCCTTGTAAAGCGCTCTGATATCTGCAAAGATCTTGTTCGCGCTATATAAAACTTTCAAAATAAAATAAAAATAAATGCCCGGATTCGCTCGTATCCATGATATGGCCCAGGTTCACTCAAGAGCTTTTTATACCTGAAAAACGCAGACTGTTTGACCGAAAAAACCTCCTTAGTGGGTGGAAGAGACTGCACAAATTGTTGATTTTCCCGCTCTAAAAGCTTCACTGGGGTGAAGTAATACCTAAAAGCTCTTGAACAACAAGTATGCCACTCTGTTTCCACATGGATATCGTCGTTTGTGGTATATGTAGCGCTCTCCTCGCAAGCCCCTTAGGGTGAATAAAGCTTAGCATTCACATACGTACCTAAGGGCAGATGTACTAAGAATCGAATGCAAAGAAAGTGGTCACAAATTTTGTACTGCCTTTTTGTGATTCAATTCAGATTTTCGGACAGACCGTGACCTATTTACTGTTACATTGTGTCACAAAGTTACCGTTCAGAGTGGGGAGCAATTTGACCTGCATCTTTACTTTTCCAGAGGTAGTTTGCAAATTGTGACTCCCTTCGATTGGATACCGTCATAGGGAAGCAGACCGCAATGCCAGTGACTACATTACAAAAGAGAAAAAATATATATAATCAATTCCAAGCTTCCCAAGTGCCTCATCGCACAGACAGGAAACCGGACACGAAAATAAGCTGGTGTCAGAATTATTTTATTTTCGAATGAAACGGTGCATGCCTCAGACGCGTTTCGGACACGAAGCTGTGGATAGTTATCGTCAGGACCTAGTTTCCATAGGGAAAGTGTTTTTTTACTTGCCTATATCTTTGGTGTTGTTTGACAAATCTTTACAAAAGTTTCCCCAAAACGTGCTCTGGTGAATCTTGTTGTGCATGGAAAGTTTCGGGGTGATTCATGAAGCAGGGGTTTGAGAAAAATGGGGTTAAAAAAGGGTGAGTTTGCAATGTTATTTCCCATAGGACCCGCCAACACGCCTCCAGCCTAACCACTGAAAGGAGGTACTCCAAATATGGAAGAAAGGTAGAATTTGTTATGCAAAACATGCTTTTAGATATTTGGTGTACATCCGTTCAGTAGTTTTTGGGGAACTGAAGAAGAAAAAGTTAGTGATATCTCTGTTCGGGGATATTGCGTGGCGACATCACGATTATTCACGATAACAAAAGCCAACAGGAATGCTGTGATTGGATGGCCGTAACGTGAATAGAAACTTGCAGCTGCCATTTTATGGATCTTTGGAACGATTCTCGGCCTGAAAATGTGTCTGAAAGGTGATATTAGGGTACAGGGCAGAGGTACTCTGACCCCATATTTTGAGAAATGGAGGTGTTAATAACACAAGTTGTGTCAAAAAAATAATTCTTTAGGCGTGATATTTGCGAAGAAGCAGTGTCCGTCTGCGCGGCCCTGTGTAACACCAAGACTATCCCAACCTTGTCGTGAATATTGGTGAAGATAAAAAAAATATATAAATAGTTTTTTTTCACATGCTCATACTCTGTTTTACTTAAGAAGATTAGTGATTCTTCCACCTGAATGCGGCAGAGCCTACTCACCACACACCTGTCATCTTTGGTGCATCCACTCCATACCACACATGGCCTTCCATTCCGACTCTCCTGCACACCATAAATGCAGGCAGCGGCGTCCCCTCTGGATCAATGGTACTTCGCTCTCTGCATGAAGATGGATTCCAGGGCTCTGTGCAGGCAGGCATGGCTCATTCCTTTCAGGTGGGACATACTTCCGCCCGGAATGTACTGCAGACTCACCTCGGTGATTAAATTAAGGGTTTTCCCTCTCTCTTTCTAAAGTAGGTAGCCCTTCCTGACAGATATATCTCCCACGCCACAATTTACTAGGAATCACAGATCAAAGGCATAATTATGTTCTGTTAGAATGTGTTTGTGTTAATGACATGTTACGCACATGAAAGACATCATATTTAGGCAGAATGTCAAACAGTTTACAGCCTCTCTGGCACGCTTGCTAAAAAAAGTGTCTCCGGCTTGTTAGAAAGAAGACAAAAATCCCCTTGGATTCAATGCCTTGAAATGAATTCTTGGTGCGTCACTGAAGGTAGTGCGTGTTGCCACTCTTCCACATACACAGGTGGGAGTTGAAGCAGGTGTGCGTGTGTTAACCTATGCTCACAACGATCATCAACTGAAACCAGTTTATTAATGTCATTCTTCTTAATTGTATCACATATACTCTCATCAGCACCACTCTACAGAACACAACATTGGCAACCCCAAGTCTGACTGTGTAAACACTAGCTCTAAAATACATGTGGAAAGCAGACAATGCCTTTAAATCAACACAAACTCCTCGGAATTGGTTCTTCAAAAGCAAGGGGCGATGAGATCAGGGGACCCTAACAGTAACTTGTATTGCGCCACAGTCATGACGGGGGTTCAAAATCAGGATTCGAGCTTCCAGTGACACTATTTTAGTGAATTTAGGTTACATCAAGCAAGTTACAAATTAAAATGTATTGGGCATTCAGATGGTACAATATCAGGGTTTGGGCTGGTGGTTGCACGGAGGACGTATATTGATAGAAAAAAGATAAAACTCAATAATTAATTTACACATATACAGTTTTCCTTTTTTGAGGCGCTGCTCCTTTACAACAAAATGCAGCAATGTTTCTGGAGAAATAACAGAGTCGGGCAGTACTTCGTTCCCGATAGGAACTCCATGTTAAATATTCACATAACACTGCGCGGGAGCCAGCACAGGCTTTAAGTGGGGGGCGGGATCTCTAAAAGTGGCGTGGCCTATGTAATTAAGGGCATAGCTTTAATCCCTCAAGATAAAAACATGTGCTTAGCATAACGAGCCGCCGACTGGTATTTTCCTGTTTGTCATTGCATCAAGATATAGAAAAAGTAACATTCATTATACCTACAAAAAACCAGGACTATTGGCTTTGTCAATGGTTGTTAGTTGCAGTAGATAAATAAGCAACAAGTATGGCTTTATTGTATAAAGTATTGAAAATACTTCAGGCTTGAAATGATGAGACTGTGAAAGAACTATGACGAGTCTCCTTGAAGTTACATCACAGATAGTGAAGCAGGTGCGCAACGTCCAAAGGACTAAATGGGCTCCAGTTCGGCTGGGCAGTGTCTGGAGTCTTAACTATGGCACACCAGAGTTTTTCATAGGTCTTTAAAAACCATTTGGATATTTAAACACCTCTGTAAACTGGTTAGTGAGGCTTAGTTTTTTTTTCTGGTTCCAGTACCCCCTAGGCCCCCACCCTGCCTATTCCTTGCATTTGTATTTTACATTTACTGCAGTAGTTTGAGAATGCATTTTTTTAAAAGAAAAATAAAGTAGGGTTGCCAAAAGTAAAATGCCAGCCATGTGTTGTTTAAAACGCCTGCAAAGATCTCGTCTTGATACTAAAGAGGGTTATAAATAAGAAAGTATGTATTCATTTGTAATGTGACTTTTCTGTCTTTGTTCCCTTTAATGATCAGTCATGGATCATTCAGGCAGCCCTAGAACTCAATTAAAAGAGCAGTTTAATTAAATTAGCTGTTCGAATTATACACACATAAGTGCTGAAAATGCGGCTTAAGGAGACTGCTTATTTTTGTACTGTCTGGAACATCAGAATAGTGAGCTGGCAGTTTGTTGGAGGATCAGCACATTATTTCCTTCACCCTCGATCCCTGATTAATGCCATAATAGGGATAGTTCAACTTTTATCTGAAACCTTTCGCCGCTGTAAATACCATGCTGAGTTACTTCAAGTGTCTGGGAATGCACCCTGCAGTCAGACAACTCACTCCTCTTTCTCGCCCTCCACTTTCACGCTCACCCTGCACTCACAGTGATCACTCTGTACTCACAATGCCCTTGCACTGTTCACCCTGTACCTCACCCTGCAGTCACATGAGCACATTACTCACCCTGCACACATGTGACACTTCACTCACCTGTCCACCCTCACTGTCCAATCTGCAATCTCACTCACACAAGCCCAACACTAACCATGCATTCAGCCATCCCACTCTGCACTTACATCTGCACCCAAATTCATATGGTCACCTCACTCACCCTGCAGTCACTCCTCTTACCCTACTCTCACACTGTTGCATCACTCACCATGCACTCACACGGGCACTCCTGCCACCCACACAGCACAGAGGGTTAATGTGCCTGCTACAAAGAACGTGTACCATGCAGATCATAATGGAGTGTGAGAAAACTCTGAGTAGTGCTATAAAAAATGAAATGTTTGTCAGAAAGGTGCTATAGAGAGATGAGCCGCATTGTTGGTGAGGGGTAGTGAGGGAATTCATAGAGAAGGAGGAAATCGGGGAGGGGCGCCAAAAAAGTTCGGATCTAGTTGCGCCCCTGCAGTGAAGGGTGGTACTGCTGCAGAATTAAGATTTTTGTTCACCCAGAGGGTGAGGCTAACAATGGAGAGACCGATAGGGACCCGTCTCAGCACCTGCTTTTTAAAACTGCCCGCGCTGCGCCCTGATAGGAGTATGGCCACTTACAGCCCTAGACCCGGATGGAGTTTTACCTCTCATGGGCCACAATGAGCGTCACCAGTGTCGCAGACAACATGCTCACTTTCAAGAAATGGAATAGACGGGTCTTTCTAGCGTTTAAGACAAATGTTGTCAAATCGCGTAGTTAAAATCCTGAGGTAACACTTCTCTTTGGGTAATGTACACTGACGTCAAAAACCTAAAAGGTGAACACAAGATCCACAATCCCTTGTGGGAATAACCAGGGAAACTAACCAGATGTTTTAAAAATTGTTTTTGCCATTTGATACAGCACAGACCTAGACCCAAGCGCAGCAGACAGATTTGGAGAATACCACTGCAGTAGAAGTATCTGAAACATGAGGTGCTGTGCGCAGGACAGGATCATGGGTGTGGGGGAAGGAAGGATCTGATTGAAACCAGGTTACAGAAACGAGTGCGTGTAAAAGGGACAGCACACAATATAGTTAATTTTCACGAAAGAATGCATATTTGCATGCTTTATATTACAGATTGACACATATAGATGAACTAAAGGCAGCACAGATAAATACACTGATTTGCCCAAATTCACAGACTTTTTTTTAAGTGCAACAGCAGGAACTGCGTCCAAGCATTCTAAAGCCGGAAGCCCTGCCTCAAGGCCACCCCTCCACCAACTGCTTTTAAAGACCGGGCAAGTAGCTATCAATAGTGCAGCAGATGCACTGACACCAGGGACACGTGGTGTGAGGGGCCCACAGCAACCCAATTAGTGGCCATTTTTACTACAAAACCAGCAGATGGTGTGGCTAATTCCCTTGCTAGCATATGGGTCTATGGAGCTATTGCTATACCACTGCCACACACATACAGGAAGAGGTCAGCAAGGGGCCAAGAAGAAACCAGGGTAAACGGGTGGTATTAACCAGTGCTTTTCTACTCCGAAGAACCTCGAACAAGTGAGCGCCCAGATTCAAACAGTATCCTTTGGGTTAACGCAGATCTCACAAGTGAGCGCCTAGATTCAAACAGTATCCTTTGGGTTAACGTAGATCTAACGAGTGAGATCCTGGATTCAAACAGTATCCTTTGGGTTAACGCGGATCTCCATAACAGTCCTCAGATATGGAGTCCCAACGTAAGATGGCGTCCGAAGCACAACTTTTCACTTAACACTAAGATGCAAGACGTGCGGCTTCATGTTTTTATGTATGTGCCTCCAGACTTCAGGTACGATACAAATTGCAAAAATAGATAAATGTAGATTTATAGATTAGTAATGTGCCCATCCCTTTATAATCTTCTCTTAATTTCTTCTAAATGTTGGTCTCTCTACACTAGAAAATAAAATGAAACCATACAATAAGTAGACATCTTTGAAAGTGATTTCATGCCAATAAAGGTTATGTGCATCCTAATGAGTAAGGGATGCATTTTAAAGTGCATTGCGATCTTCTGAACATCTATAATAAAAGTACGCTGTAAAAATTGCTGTGTTTATGTTTCAGCTGTCTGAGAAGCAAGTCACCTGGGCTTCCAGACATTTGAGAGGACGATCAGGATTCCCAGACGGCTGAGAAGTAATTTGCGGTTTTGGGCTCAAGGCTTTTACAGTAGCTGTGATGATCAATCCACGGATCCATGAATATGCAGACATAATGTAAAAATCCTTCCACGATAAAAAAAAATGCCACTGTTGAGTTCTTTTAAACGTAAATGTCTTCACCAATACAAGGCATTTACATTCAGCGCTTTCGAAAGGACTAGCATATGTTATGGACTCGTGCTGGCCTTTCTGTCCACCAAGAGGAGAAACAAATATCCAACCTGAGCCAATGACAGACTATGGGCTGAATTACCCAAGGCGTTGCCCGGTCCTAAATTGTATTGAGTAGCAAAATAAAACATGAATCAGTCTTCATAGGGCCCCTCAGGCCACCAGGGCTCGGAGGCACTGCACCTGATGCACCATTAACAGCTGTGCCCTTGCCCCCAAGCCGCACAGCTGAAGACATCATGGACAGAGAGACACCACGGAGAAGGGCTCCATGGAAACCCGAAGCTATGCTTTTAATAAAGCTAAACCACTTGACCACCCCCTGTACATTAACACCTACAGATGGACTGTGAAAAACAATATGCAACACACAACCACCCACGATGCCATCTAGCGAACACCAAAACACTACACCAGCCAATGCACTTTAATAACTCGACCAACATCGGATCTAATGGGAAACATCATTAAGACATTATACATTATAAAATGGTTGGTAAAAAAAAGGCTCTGGTGTGCTATTCCATCTAAGTGGACTCCTTTTTGCAAAATATGAAACAGAACAGTGAATTTAAATTTAAGCTGCGATCTAACTTTGGGCCCCTTCAAAGGATGGCCTATGCAATGTATTAGGCTGCATGGACAAGTAGAGTCAAATATTGCATTCGGTCGCTGTACAGTGCAGGTTCTAAACGATCTAGTCATGAATATGCTGTGAAGCCTTTTACTTAACGTAGTGGTGAAATGGGTTTTATATTGTTAGGGACTTGTGCGTATAACGTTCAAGGCGGACTGCTCAGAACAGTGCAAAAGAAGTAGTGACCACGTTCATCACAATAGCTCACAGCTGGTGTAGCCAGGGCACCAAGGATGACAGACATGTGGTGAGTGGGCTCCGCCGCACGTGGGTGAAAGAATCACTAATCCTCTTTAATCTGTGCTGATACCATGTCTTCCTAGACCCATGGTGTCCTTGGGAGTAGGGCAACGGCTGAATGCCCAGTCTGGCGCAGTGGCTCCTATGGCCTGCTCCTGGCCAGAGCAGCAGCAATCCGGACTGATGGTGCCTGGGAAGGCTGACGCGGGCGGCTGCGGTGGAGACGGGTTCCTCGACATGCAGGACCCGGAAGAGTCCCTTCCACACCTTGTGGACCACCAGGGCCTACACAGGTGGTGGTGTCCTTGCCGAAGAGGAGTACTGGTGCCGTCCGGAAGACTGGGCCGTGCATCGCAGCACCCAGCCGTTGCTGGCGGTTCGTGGAGTGCTGTCTTGATGGATCGTGGCCTGAGGAGGTAAGCCCATACAGCACCTGTCATAAAACTAACAGATGAACCATGAGTGGCCCAGGAAGGTGAGGAGTTCTGCAGACTATGGTAGGCATGCTCCAGACACACAGTGGGGCATACACTGCCGTGGGTGGTGAGAGCATTTAACGAGGTTCCATTTTCTCCATCTCTACACTGAATGGAGGTGCCGGAGGACTTTTCTGGACGCTGTTCCAGGCCTTCCCCTTTAGCCCCCCCACTCTTGGCTTAGAGACCTCTGCATTGTCATCGGAATGTAAATGCTCCACCTTGGAGAATGGAGATGAACTCTCCTCAGCATTCAAGTCTTCCATTTTCCTGTCAGATATGGTAATCTATGGGCGGCCCTCCTTTCTTGTTTGCTGAATAAGGGTAATCCATCCAAAAAGGAGCAGGAGTACTTTTGATCCGACTGTCCGAGTCAACTCTGCCAAATCCCAGTGAAATATTTCTTTGAGAGATAATACCTCAATCGCCTGTTTGTGGAATACATACTAAACCTTGCAACTTTGGGCTCTGTTTTCCACGGGGTCTGGGCTGAGCAACAGAAAACTAAAATGAGGTGATCTCTAAAGGAAGTTGGGAAAAAAGACCTCCAAATTAAGTAACATCTGATTGCTTTGATCAGCAAAAACAGCGTGAATATAATTTGCCTCCACTAGGCCATGCACTGACATTCTGCATGCATATATGCATGTATGGCACTTCTATAGAGGGAAACAGGCTAGGAAGAAATAGAGCAGAGTACAGGAGAGTTACACCGTCCGAGTCAGAGGTGAGCAAAGGACACTGCCAGGGATGAAGAGGGGGCGGAGGCAGTGAAGGGAGGGAGGGCAAGGGGTTACAGGCCCTGTGCCAGGCAACTAGACTAACATCGAGTGAAACCCGTGTATATCTTGAGTGGATGATCAGTCACCGGCGAGCGTGTTTGCACTTCATTTACTTTTCATTTCCTGCACTTGGAGGATTGATAGGGGCGCCAAATAGCCCAGCAGGTCAATGCAGCAGCTGTGGTATCTCTGCGGCCTCCGCGTCACCGGGTGAAATCTCGGCTATGTTGACTCAGCCTTTTATCCCTTTGCCAGAGATAAAACAAGAACAATGTTTGCAAATACAGTCACAAAGGCCACTGTTGGCAAGACCGAGGTGGTTTCTGTAGGGCTCTGTTTGACATGAGGGTGAAGACAAGACGGGGCTCATGCCATGTATCTTTCCAGGATATGTTTAGAAATGGTGTCAGAGGACAACAAGCTTGCAAATCACCTCTCCGCAAGCAACAAACACAAACCAAGCCTTTCTTTGTAATGGTTGAAAAAGGATTAAAGACTTGGGGCTTGTTAAATGAGCTCCAAAATAATGGATAGCAAAATGTGCAATGTGTTTGTGTGTGTGCAGAGGATTTACAGAAGTGTGAGGAGTCATCCATGGCTGTTAAACGCCGCTGTGCAGAATCCAAGGTAACAGGATAAATCAAGGGAGACGAATCAACCCAGCAAGAGGAAAATGACAAAATCAGGGCGGGGTGGCTCATGTCATTTAGAAAGGTGATATTAAAACAGACGTCATGGTAGAAAGAAGCCGTTTATGTTAGTGTTCTCGATGCTTTAACAAACTAACTTTGACTCAGCTGTGCAAAAGAAGAATCTATGTGCAATGGGAGAAAATGGGAAAAAAAATCCCGGCGGTGATTCACAAACTTAAGAAGGACAGACTACACTTAAATACGTGGCTATAATCATTTTTCAAGTATGATGTCATTTGTGCAATCACAAATGTAGTGTGAATTGCACCTCTAGAAAGGAGGCTGCTTTCTGGTGTTGAACGTAATGACTGGGGCAAGGGGTTTGTTGTGTCTTTTTTTTAAATATCGGCTTAATATTTCATCAATATCAACCAAAAGTGAATACAAACAATCACAGTAAGCCTCCAACACCTAAATAAATGGTTTTGTTTTCTAAAAATCAAATTATAACAACCTCGCCATCACATCGCCCAGTCAAATTTTGAAAAGTGATTTTTTTCCAAACAGTTGTTAGTTTTGACTCGAACCATTCATATTTTCATAACTTCTTTCTGTCTTTGAATATGAAGTTGAGGAACGCTAAGAACTGACACACAAAGGAGAGAGCGGACAAGCATAAGTGCAGTATGTGGATGTTGCAACTAGCCCCCATATTTTGGGTGGACATGGGTAACTAACACAGCAATTGCAATTTTCTGGTAACTTGCGATACCGTCCACAGATAAGCGGTTTACCGGCCCCCAACATGCAGCGGTGCTCGTGGATGTAGTATCTGTCAATAAATATCACATTACTTTGTGTTGCACCTTTCCTTTTGTGGACTTAAAATCCTTCAAGTCGCAGATGCACAAAAACAAAATGGAAACTTGGTAAAAGAGCATTCCAGACTCTTGCTTTTCCTCTACGCGGACCTACCACTTTTTTCCATAAAATAAGAATCCGTGCATGAAATTGATGATTTTGGGCTTGCCATATGAATTGTCACCCTGAAATCTGAGGATTCACCACAAATTAAACTGGGAGTTGTTGAACTATTGTGGTGTGTTTGTACAGTATTACGATTAATATTACGCCTGCATATTGAATATTGCCTCCAATCCATACAAAAATTCTATTGAGCATTCTGGGGTTTTTCAGCTAAACTATTCACTTCCAAACACAACCTGCCTCTAATTCACCTAATGTGAAGGTAAACACCCAGGCTATCTGTCTAACAAAACACTAGCTATGTATTTAAATGCACCGTTATCAAATATAGAGAACTTAAACCATAACACAAACAATCATATTGATATCAAAAATAGTATGTTTTAATAAAAACAGGGATACATTTTTACAATGTAGTTATACGGGGAACAACTATTCCTACAAACGAAGGGAGTCAGCATGGGAGCCTCAATGGCTCCGTCAATAGCCAATATATATATGATCGCTTTTGAAACCAAAAACATCTTTAATGAAATGGCCCCTTTCTTCGAGTCTGTTTCCCATTGGTACCGTTACATAGATGACATCTTTTTTGTATGGACCAATGGGGAACAGACCCTTGAGGAATTTCTCCTGTGGCTGAACGAAGCAGATGTGAACTTGAGGTTCACTGCCCATACTAACAAGAATAAGGTAGAGTTTCTTGATATTTTTATCAAAAACAACGAAGGCACCCTAAAGGTTGACTTATACACCAAACCAACCGCTAGGAATACTATGTTACACTTCAAAAGCTTCCATCCGAAATGTCAAAAAGATAGTATTCCGTTCTCACAATTCCTTAGGGTACGGCGCAACTGCACCGATCTAAGAGATAATGACCTACAATCAGAGAATATGAAAACTAAATTCATTCAAAGAGGGTACCCTCGTCGCCTAGTTAGAGAGGCGTACAAGAGAGCCAGGTTTTATGACAGAGATGCCCTCTTGAATTCAAAACGAATGAAGACAGCCCCGAACCTGGTTTGTATAACCAAACACTCTACCTTAGATGGGACCATTAGGCAAATCATCAATTCGAATTGGCACTTATTGAATCTGAACAATACTCAACAAAAAATGTCCAAGCCTATGTATGCGCACAGGCGCAATAAAAACCTGAAGGATCAGATTGTCCGCTCTAGATTTAGTAAAAGTCCTGAAAATCCACCTTTTGTGCAAAGGTCCTTTGCAAATAATAACCCGATAAAAGGCACATCGAGTTGTGGCTCATGTAAGTCATGCAAGAATATCCACCTCGGAGAAACAATGACCCTAAATAATGTTGAAATAAAAGCAAAGGACCTATGGACATGTAACACACAAAATGTGGTGTATCTTATTACATGTCCTTGTCACTTAGGATATGTTTGCGAGACAGGAAGAGCAATAAAAACAAGGCTGACTGAACACAGGTCAGCAATAAAAACGAAAAAAGTTACAGCACCTTTAGTTAGCCATTTTTTGGACTTCGGACATTCTCCTGAAGAAATAAAATGGCGAATCTTAGAAAAAATACATTTACCAAATGACAAGGGAGGGGAAAAAATTAGGAAAAAGCGAGAATTGTACTGGATTTTCACCCTTGACACATACGAGCATGGTTTGAACTTAGAATGTCCCTGGGCAAATGCTATAATATGATAAAATTGTCAAATATAACAGAAGACCCCCACATAACTGTGTGACTTAATGTACTAAAATGCAAACTAAATTCCATCTCAATAGAATGATCAGTTGATCATTAAACCTCTAAACCCCTCTCACATAAAAGTAGTAATGTTGCCAAACTAGGTGGATGAGGCACTAACCGGTGTAGAAAGAGGATAAGTTAATCTGTAGGAGAACGCTAGAAGACTCTTCATTCATCCTTTTTTTCAAAAAACAGAATAGGTAGAGAGGAGAATATAGCTTTAAATAGGGGAGGAGTTTTAGAGAAATGATGTCACGAAGGCATAATATAAATACCAATTGAATTGCGGGTTGTGAATCCCTTCGTTTTTGCCGAGACAAGCCGCCCGCTGATTGGACCATTTCACAAGAGAGAAAGAGCGCCAAGGAGGTAAGCACAAAAAGAACCCCCCCCCTGGCCCCTGCTTGCTAAGCGCAATAGCTTTAAAATAGCTCACAAATTAATGAAACTATTGTTTAAATTCCCCAGGGACTCTGCTAGAAATTAGAGCCCCGGTAGAAGCAGGCGCCTAGCAAAACAAACTGCTGGTCTCCGCGGTTATAAAGGGAGAAACGAAGAGATTCTTCCGACGGCAGCCTCGCCTGCAGGAGCAAAACTCCGAACGGCGTTTCTTCTTAATAAAAAATCACAAAGGTATGAATACAGGCTGCTTTCCTTATCTACGGGGCATCGACAGGAGTCTGTTACAAAAGGGAAGTCAGAATATTCATACGTGCTATTTATTTTATTCTCTCCTAACAGCTATATGGTAACGTTGTATTTGTTCACGGGGAGCCGTAATCTTCTACTGACACCTCGCGGGTTAGCTTGAAAATCTGCATCGGCACCAGTTACTGCCCTTTGGTGTGTCGCCTTGAATAGTTGGAAGACTTTATTACACATGGTGAGATAGATACCATTTATAAAGCCAAATTAAATTTATCCCAGCAAAAACTTTATGTCATAACATAACGTTTAGTTTATGTGGTTTTATTTATAGCCAAGAAGTATTCTTTCGCTCAAAGAAAACCACTGAAAGAGTGAATACAGGCTAAGTGAGATGGGAGCAGTGAATCCTTAACGCTGAGGTATGCAATATGACAAAGAGAAAATCAGGATAACTAGATGCCGACCTCTACCATGACAAGAAAATAAACAGTGTATTATTAAAGAACACAAATTATGTCCTTTCCAGGTTTTCACATGCCATTTTTTAAAAGAAGAAAATAACGGTGCCTCACTTAGTTTGTCTTAAACTAAAGGACTTACAGACGATCCGCTTAAACAGAAGCCTCGTCAGGTAAAAGCATGGGAATCTTAATATTCTGGGAGAATAAAAATAGGTATACACAGACTGAAATTGTATAGAATGTTGGCTAGAATAGAAACGCAATATTAGTAACGTAGAATAATATAGGACACCAGTTACAGGCGTGGTCGAGGTTAACACTTGAATCTCATTGAAAAAGATGATTTAACTTTTGAATCTCTGTAACCTTAAAATTCTCTCTCTCTTATCTTGCTGCTTTAACTTTTTTCTGGGTCTCTTTTTTGATAGAAGGATAAAGAACTGACGTTCTTTAATAAAAATTGGAACAGGATTTTTAAAGAATGCTAACAGTGAAACAACTGTATGTTATAGACAAAATAGAACATATTATAATTATAATTGTCTAGGCCTGTTCACTTCAAGGTAGCTCCAGTAATAATGTATCTCTCGTACACTATGCTATGTATAAAGCAATATTCTAGATAGAATACTGAACTGCACTAGATATCCCAATGCTAACTGAAGTCAATTGAATAGCAGAAATGAAATGAATAATTGTTCTGGGGTTTGTTATCATCAACCATGAATAGACAGAATGTAACTGTAAACCATGACACTGTTTCTAGAAAAAATAAGAACTAATATTATTCTGTTCTTTATAGATAAATTGGCTGAAACTATAAATGTCCTGAGGAAGACACCACGACGTGTCGAAACGCGTTGACTGACATACAACAGCCACAGCAACAATAGATAGGACATGTATCACTGTCCTTCTAATGTTTTTTAATTCATGTTTTTTAATATAAAAGTATATCATTTTCCATCATCAATTCATCATGTCCGTATAACTACATTGTAAAAATGTATCCCTGTTTTTATTAAAACATACTATTTTTGATATCAATATGATTGTTTGTGTTATGGTTTAAGTTCTCTATATTTGATAACGGTGCATTTAAATACATAGCTAGTGTTTTGTTAGACAGATAGCCTGGGTGTTTACCTTCACATTGTATGTTTTCCCTGACCCAGGATTCTCATCCTTACCAGGGGGCCCTTGATACTTCACAAAAAAAAAAAAAATCTAATTCACCTAATTACACAGCAAGTTACACAAAACACAGATTAAACCCCCATTATAAACTCATTAAGTAAATTAATCTAGTCAGAGTTAAAGGTAAAGGATAAAATTACAATGTAACTGAACCATTGGGCTTACAATAAATGAGCTAGCAAGGGGAAGTGGATATAAGAAGCATGAGAATGGACACAATAGCAGATGGCATGGTGATAAAACAAAAAATTAAAACAAGGCATACAAGGAAAAGGTAGGTTACAGAAATCTCAAAAAAGGTATAGGGGGCCCCCTAAGGTATGATCTGGGACCAAGGGGAGTAAAAGGAGAAAATTGTGACAGTGTCCCAAGAAGACAGAATGACAGTGGAGAAGAAATCCCTTTGGATTTGGGTTCTTCCTATACGAGTTCGATTACTGGACGCAACCACTAAGTATCACAACCAATGCTGTAGTCAGAGAGATATTAAGAACACCATGCAATAATGCTAGTATCTATATCAAAGATAAATTACAAAGTATTTGTGACAGGAAAAGGAATACAAAAGTTGTTTTTAAAAAAGGTAAACACAAATTTATTACACATATTCAAGATGCTGAAAACACAAACTTTAAACAAATTAAAAGTACATTGTAATACACCAAAATTTCATAAAATGTTAAAAATGTTCTTGAGAACACAGGTCGACGCGGCGTTTCGGTTTAAAAAACCTTCCTCAGGACAGTGTCTCAGGATATTCGTTGCGATATACCTCTTAGTTTATAATTCTGAGGTCTGATGTCTGGTAGACAGTAGTATATGTGTCCTGTTTTTGGTCCACATCCACAAGTGCTGTGGTCCCAGTTATTCGGGAGATGATTTAATGTGCCTTAATCGTAAATGTAAGGCCAGAAAATTTTTCACTGTATCGGAGGGGCCACCAGTAAGGATAAGTGCATCAATAAATTCGCGTGCACAATAGTGTTGCTTTTCAAATTTCTGCAGCCGCGTGCTGAATATGCTCCAACGGCCAGCTTTTGGTCATTTCAATTGCAAAAGCATTTGGATAAAAACTGGAAACACAGAACCCCCAGACGCTGTATACGGAGGAGCAGGGAGGCCAGCCGTTTTTATCCAAATGCTTTTGCAATTGAAATGACCAAAAGCTGGCCGCTGGAGCATATTCAGCACGCGGCTGCAGAAATTTGAAAAGCAACACTATTGTGCACGCGAATTTATTGATGCACTTATCCTTACTGGTGGCCCCTCCGATACAGTGAAAATTTTTCTGGCCTTACATTTACGATTAAGGCACATTAAATCATCTCCCGAATAACTGGGACCACAGCACTTGTGGATGTGGACCAAAAACAGGACACATATACTACTGTCTACCAGACATCAGACCTCAGAATTATAAACTAAGAGGTATATCGCAACGAATATCCTGAGACACTGTCCTGAGGAAGGTTTTTTAAACCGAAACGCCGCGTCGACCTGTGTTCTCAAGAACATTTTTAACATTTTATGAAATTTTGGTGTATTACAATGTACTTTTAATTTGTTTAAAGTTTGTGTTTTCAGCATCTTGAATATGTGTAATAAATTTGTGTTTACCTTTTTTAAAAACAACTTTTGTATTCCTTTTCCTGTCACAAATACTTTGTAATCTATCTTTGATATAGATACTAGCATTATTGCATGGTGTTCTTAATATCTCTCTGACTACAGCATTGGTTGTGATACTTAGTGGTTGCGTCCAGTAATCGAACTCGTATAGGAAGAACCCAAATCCAAAGGGATTTCTTCTCCACTGTCATTCTGTCTTCTTGGGACACTGTCACAATTTTCTCCGGTTACAGAAATCTTACATAAAAGCTGGCTATCCAGAGGGGAAACAACTATAAAGAAGACGGCAAAGAAAAAGCAAGAAAGGAATAGACGCACAGAGTGAACGTATGCAGAAGAGTGCCACTTTACACGTGCATTTGGAATACTTCAAACTTTGATACTTAAGCTGACTACAGGAAGAGATCTAGATCATATCACTGGTGAATGACCTACTCATTTGTGTAATAGACGGGAAGGCAAATTAAAGGCCCAACTAAGGTGAAACCAGAAAATAATTGTATAATGAGAGAATCAACATTTAACACTTTTGTGCCCTGAAGAAGTTCTTGTTAAACGAAACACGGTGGCTACAAGCGATTGTATGAATACAAGAACACACACACACACCCTTAATAATTGTTGATTAATGAAAAATATGGATGTATGGGCATTCCCTGTCCAAAGTGGACTACATTTATGGACTGTTTTCAACTTAGAGGAGCGTGAGGAGCATAATGTTCTGTAATGCACGAAAGGAGCGGTTGTATACAAAATTGGGATGGGTAATATGGGGCAGAGTGTATGCAGAAAGAAAATAGAAAACAAACATACCATTTATATGGAGTACAAAAATAAGCGGTTGATTGATGCAAACAGATTAAAAGAGAGGAATTACAAAACTAATAGTTAATGGCAGAGACTCATTGTGCTCGAAAAGTTTTGATCTATCGAAGATACTTGGATCTTTCTCTACCTGGTAAAGAGCATGGAACCTCGGAAGACACATTCAAGCTCTCTGTCTTCTGGGCTGGCTATGGAATTCGAAAACCTATGCAAAATTAAACAAGCAATGGCAACACCAATAGGTCTCCCCTTTGAGAGATATTGTTTCTGCAAATGTCTTTTGATCATGCTGTACAACGTATAGCATGAACAAAAGGTGAAAGAAAAAGACTCGTTGAAGTAGCCTACGGCAGCCACATAATTATGAAAGCACACATGCGTTACCTGCCTGCTTCCAAAATGACACGAAAGTGACTATTAAAAGAAATGTATTAAGTATACAGAATTAGTAAAAATTCAATTAAAAAAATAGGGCTGTGGAGTGGGGGAAAGGAGGAGAGGTTGTTGGGCGGGAAGCAATTGCGTGTGAGTGGGGAGAAAGCAGTACCAAAGGGAAAGCAACATGGCAGACAGGCAGAAGCACACAAGCCAACAAGAGCAACTGGGAGGGGGGGAGGAGACAAGCGCATGTATGGAAGAGAGCAATACAGAGAGTGGGAGAATCCCACAATGAGCGCTAACGACATAGCGCAGGGCAGGATCAGTACACAAGGGAGAAAACTGGAAAACTCATGCACACTCGTAGAGTGCTTGAGCAAAAAGGAAAAAATAAGTTCCCTAAAAGTGAGCAGCGGAAGGAAACAAGTAAAAAGGCTATTCTCCAGAGGAGAAACAAGCACATTATGGTCAAGGCAAGCCATTGAATAAAAAGCAAGCCATCCAACGGTAAGCAACGGGCGGGCTTCACGCCCATGGTAAGTTCTTGTTAAGCTGACAGTTGGTCCTTTTCAACCTAACCGTTGAGCTGTTTGGTAGGTTCGGCCTAAAAAAAATAAAAAGAAGGAAGGCAAGAGGCCTAACCTCTTAGAATGTCCTTTGCACCTTTGAACGCTGGCAATGGGCTCGGTAGTGCACAATTGTGAGTGCGGGAGAAGTGAAATACCAAGTAACACCAGCACCAGAGCATGATGGGCTAAGGACTACAGCAGATGAGTATCTGGAGCAGTGAACACACACCACACTCAGTCATATAAAAAGGTGGACGACTACAAACTTTAGTCATGGGGCTCGTGTGGAAGTTCCTTTTCATCATAATAATTTACATACAAACATAAGCCTCATTAGCAGAAGTGTACATGTAAAGACACATACTTCCAGCTCCAGGCATCAATTCCCTGTAGTATGAAAACGACATATTGCTGAATTATGGTCGTAAGTGTGCTCTGAATGACTCATTCTGCTATCAAAACATCAAAACTGTACAACACTGAGCCCTTTTTAAATTAAAACGTTTTGGCTACGCAGTAGGGTTGATGTCACATATATATGCGGTTATTCTATTTTCCTAGTTTGTCTTCCAAGTTTTCTAATTTAGAACTCTAATTCCAGGGAGTACTTATTTCAGATAAGCATTGGTAAAGCCAAAAGGTCGAACCTTGCAAAGCTGGCGCTATTCATTTATAACTGATCAGTTATTATAAGCATATGCAATAAAATAAAAAGGAAAAAAAGAAAACAAGTCTACTTTCAAACCAGGTGTCTTTATGTTTAAACTAAAATGTTAGAAATTAAAAAAGCAACTACTGCGTATCATTTTAATAGATGTGTTCTTCTCAGATGTTAGCGGGACCTTTAAAATATCCAAAAAGAAACATTTTATAGATCTAATGGACTTCAGGAAAATGTGATTCTTATTAACACACAGAAAAAATGTATCATTGGCTTTAAATAGCTGTAATCTAATCTACCGACATAGTTTAAACACACAAGGATTACTAACGTTACAGAATGGAAAGAAAAAAAGCATTGGCAAAGTAACATTTTTGCCCAACAGCCCTGGCACTGAAACGCACTTCTTTTTGAGTGAATGTGCACGTGATCAGGAAAATTGATGTCACTAAGTAATAAATCCAAGAGCTGAAGTGGGCCGACCTGATGGCCCATGCTTAGTAAGAGAACGCATATATTACAGGAGGCTGATGCTGTGAAAGATAAAGCAGGCACTTGGCCACCCTTAAAAAGTTTGGATTTACTTTGAATAACCTATTTAGCCCAGGAAGCATTGCTCATTTTCTCAATTATCATTTTCAGGGCTACTGGGGGTAATTTTAGCCAATGCAATGGGCTTGGAGATAGATATTTAGTTCTTTGTAAGGCGGTATGGTATACCCATATTCATGTATTAGACATAATAAATAAATATGGGTAGAAAACCGACAATCAGGCAAAGCTTTGTTTATTGGAAGGGGTGTTATCATTTCCAAGTCCCGTTTGCTGCGCTCTTTGGTACATTTTTCCCAACACTCCTGAGTATGGGAACTTCTTTGCACGCTATCTTGCAAAACTTTCTGATTTAGAACAGGATATTTGAATTCCTTCCTGCTCTGCACTACTCTCCTAGAACATAAGGAAATGCTTATATATGTTTAAAAAAATCTGTAGACGCTTATCTGTGTCCACACCACATGCATTTCGTTACAAAACTGCCTTTTAAATGGAGCAGTTCCACAAAATAAAACAGCAGGGATCTAAGGCAGCGACACATAAACCACGCTTAACATGAGATGAGTATGTTGGCTTAAAGGCCCCGTCGGCTGTCAGTGTGAGGTGCACCATATGTCACGCATTTCCCGGGCGTGCTTTATTCTAACACCCCCTAAGTGCTTGCTATCTCTAATGCTTGACCGCTAACCGTAGCTTTTGATGAAAAGCCCAGAGGAGGAGTTAGTGTAAATCAGCGGCCATTTACGATGACAAGAGAACACGGAACATGACTTCATCCGCAGTGAAATCTGCAGCCGCGAAAAAGCGGGAAATGCAGCCAAACCCACAGGAGGCTGGGCCGGCCAGCTCTCCGCGAACAGCTAGCGCAGGACACCGGGCAAACTCAAGCCAGGCCCCGGGCTGGGACCGGATTATCACATTCGATTTACTGCCCGCAGGCTTTAAAGCGCGTCCCATGACATCTGCTCCCAATAGGAGGCTACACTGGGTGAATATGGTGTCAACAGAAACGTCGATTAGCACATGTGTTCTTTCACATATTCTATTGTTTATTAATAAATAGTAGCACTGCATCAATGAAAGACGAACGATGGGGTCTCACGGGGGAGGAGCAGGCGGGCAACTAGAGCCAAATTATTTCTGGGCTGAAAAAGATTTTGGGGGGGGGCTAATTCTTCCAGCCATATGCAGAGTGGCTCTAAGAAGGGATGAAAACACAACAGACGTACTCGGGTGCGGCTGAAATTAGAGGGTCGCCAGCCCCAGCCCGCGAAGCTGTCTCAGCCCGGGCTGAGGCCCGGTGAGCCCAATGGGTGTTGGGCGCCTGGGGTGGAGCACTACCTCCTCACGCCCCCCTCTCACTTGTAACCCAACCCCCAAACACGGTGCAGGGGTAATACACGATTCTACAATTTAATCTAGTTGTGCTGCCATGTGTGACATATACATTTTTTTAGTGAAATTATGAGTGACATTTCAATGACTATGAGTGACACTTTCTTGCGAGCAAAAATCATGCAATTAAGACGAGGGAAACGTCTAAATATCAGAAATGACAGCCATTTGAGCAACAAGAAACTCCAAGAACTTCTTGAAACTGTTGCAGAGCACCACAAATGGAAGGACACTAATTAATTATCCAAGAAGGCTGGCCGAGAATGGAAAGTGATTTGTTGCTTAGACATCTTACTCTAGTTTTTTACTGCAGCATCACTTGCTTCCGGTTTGTCTGTAGGAACGTGCTGCTTTAGAGTGAGGTTTAACCATTTGTGACCGCCAGCCTTGCTCATAATTGCTATAGTCTGGATTTTGCTACCTAACCTACATACATACAACACCATCTCTGAGTCACTGCTACCTGAAAGTTTTAACACAACTTACTTTCGTTTCCACATCATTTACTTTAGTTTTCACTTATACTTAATCAGCAGTGCTACCTGTACCAAATATTTTTGCAAGCATGATTAGGGCTCCCGGTTTTATGGTATTTTTTTTTTTTGCCATTTCCGTCTGTATTTATCCATATTTATTTTTGTGGCATTTTTTCTGTATTTATCCACATTTATTTTTGCCACAAGCAAAAGATGACGCTACAGCTAGTATTTTTCCACATTTATTTAAATTGACAATTGTATTTGTTTTCTAGTATAATATAGGCTATATTGTACTCGAAAGCGAATAACAATTTGGTTAAAAAAAGGGCAGGAAGAGTAGGGTGGAGAGAGAAGCGTGAGGTGGTAGCTTGACTCTAGAGCCTTTGGTGTTTAGTAACCCTGGGGATACTAACAAAAAACTCTGGGCCTATATAATCCGACCCTTACCCCGGGGGCACACTATGAGATAAAGAAGAGCAGCGTCCAATGATGGTCAAATGGTTGTAGGACCGTTTTAAGGGTCTGCCGACAGAGAGTGCACAGCACTAGAGCTGACTGTTAGATACAGTTGGCAGTCAAAGAAGTTTGGAACCAGGGACTCCAGTACCACTGTCTGCCCTGTAGAACCGGACAAGCAAACACATTGGCTAGGCCGGTGCCATCTAAAGCTTCAAGTGTTTGAGGGTTGTTAAGGAGAAGATCTGCATAAAAGTATTGCCTCAATCTGCTATAACCAAGACACCCAACAGAAGTATTTAGGTTCTAGTCCTTGTTGCAACCTCCACACCACTTACCAAGGTTTGCCTGCAACCCAACAGAAGTTGGCTGTAAATATCTGCTCAAACTCTTGTTTCAAAAGGCCAGGAAGAAAAAATGCGTAAGGTAGTAGGTGCATGGCAGCTGAAGCTAGAGCACCTAAAAAGAAGACTTGCAGGATCACACATTGCATTCCAACGCATCTGTGAATTAGGGTCATACTTGCTCCATCAGCCTTCCATCAACGTCCAGCGTTAATGTAAGCACACAGACTATCTAAGAGAGGCTGCTAAAAGGGAAAGGAACACAGCAGTGATGTGCATGCATTTATCGTAACAGGTACACTTTGGTTAAACAGCCATTTGAAGCAGTGTCGTCACTAGGTGGCACAGTGCTCAAGTTGAGAACAGTGCGACAGTTCCAAACACTACAAATTTGCTCTTCCTAAAATTACACTTTCTGAACTCACATAGTTCCCAACACAGGAGTGAAGGGCCTCAGAGTTACCAGGAGATGAATGCTGCTAATGGGTGGTGTGGTGTTGGGCCCACATGTGGATCACTTCAGGTGGTAACCATAGCAACAAGAGGACGCCAGTTGAAGTATAGCAAGTAGGAGGGAGGTGAGTAGTGAAAAACAGTCTGCATTTTGAGGGCTTGTTTTGCAAACGTGGCTCCTGTCCCTTTGCCAGCACAAAGGCACTGCGGTACGACCGTCGTCTTTCATTTTGGTTCCATGCCCCTCTTAGCCATCTCACAGTCACTGGACGGGCAAAGAGCTCTCTTTTAGCCCTTCACTAGAAGTAAAATGTGCCTGTGGGGATCTACGTGTGCGGGGGTCGTGTGCAATATAGCTTCAGGAGCACTTTCAGCCAAAAAGACACAAATTTAACCACATGCCGATAAACAGATCTCGAAGTGTGATTGACGGCCAGCCGCACCCAAGTACTTAACAAATCTTTAAAAAGACCATTCACTAGTTAACGAGGCTTTATTGTTTTTTCACCCCTTCTCACCAGACTGCGGGCCGGGCAGTGTTTACAGGACCCCCCTGTGCTCAGTGGCTTAAACAACGAAACGTAAGGAGCTGCCTTTTTACACGGGACAGCAGAATTGTTTATTTGGAACGACGGCAGCGTGGCAAAATTTGATAGTATTTTTTTTTTTCTTTGTGCAGATTTCTTTATTTTATGGCTTACAGAGGCTGCTCAAGGTTTCTCCAACTTCGTGGTAGGAACTGGAACAAGTTTTGCCCCACCAGCACACCTTGCAGATATCAAACAGGCTATGCTGCTGCACAATTATCCGAACAGATCAAATAAACAATAAAACAGGAAACAGAAGCAGCTGAAGAGTGAAAGCTGAAATACAACATTGATTTAAGAGTTACCTTAGGTGGGCAGATTTGTGATCGAGGATTCAGAATAGGCGACAGACTGACAAGCAAAGGTGCAGGTTTGGGCTGCATTGCCTGTAACTGTGAGAGAATATATATGCTCTAACATGCCGGTATTTTACACAATTCTAGGAAATGTGGGTGGGACCCCTGTACATTCTCAAACGGATGCAGGGAAGTGTCCCATAACGACACCAGAGTGGACATTTCTCAATCCCACCATTCATCATGGGAGAAGGACCGCTGGGTTTCCTCTGGCTAGCCATCTCATTGCCTGCCCAGAGGAATTTCTAGGTCTTCCCCACGACAGAAAAAGCAAGCAGGCACGAGATCAAGGGAATGTACTAACACTCGTCATGTGTCTTCAAACACTGCAACTGGCAGCAGCGGCCCTGTACATATTGTCGTCATTGCCACTTCAGCTTTGAGCAAACCTGCAGGTGTTGGGCCTCTTCCGATATCAGTGCTAGCGCCTATTCAGATATCACTGATGCAGCAACTATTCTTTCAACACTCTCTGCCCCTCCTATTATCTAGTGCCCCTGCCGAGTCAGATGATTGCGTCCACCCTTGTTCCCCCGCCCAGTCATATGCTAGCGCCCTCCCTGTGCCCCTGCCCAGTCAGATGTTGGTGCCCGAAAGCTCAGATTATCGGACCCATTCATGTTTGCAGCCAAGCTTTCGAGCTTCAAACAGTTCAAGGTTCCAGCTGCGCCATGTGCTCTTGTAGTTAATCCTCCGGCATGGCTGCGGTCACTGGCCCCAGAGCTCTCCAGTCAGTGTCACGGTCTCTCCAACACAGGTCCGAAACGGTCACTGGTTTGAAGGACGAGGGAGAGGTTGTCCAGGAAGGAGTTAATAGAAACACGCAGGATCCTGGCCTCAGCAGCTTTCCACTGCACATGCAGAATGTTGTCGGTCACCAGCAGCTTCTTGCTGATGCCACCTTTTCGTGGCTCCTTGTCAGGGGCGAGACTGTTGTGTGCAATCTGCGCCTCCAGGTGGGATGGAAAAGGAACGTCCAGCTGGAAGCTGAGCCCGGCCTCGGCCTCCATGGTGAACGCTGCCCCGGCTCCTGCTGCGGCGGCCTGAGCTCCGGACCGGCCCCGGGGGGAGGCGGATCAGGGGCTTTACTAGTATTTTCCCGTTTTTAAGTATAAATACAGACAAAGGAAATATAGATTTCCGTCTGTATTTATATGTAAAAATCCGTAAAAACGGAAAACCGGGAGCCCTATTCATGATGCACGTGCCATGTACCTATAGTAACACCGGCGGCGTGGACTTTCACTTAGTATAGTGACGACCCTACTGGTCACTTACTGCACTCACTGCCCAGCCACGATGTCTGCACTCTGCCGCAGCCTGTCTTCATCCAGGCAGCTGATCGCCACTCGAGTCGACAATCCTCTCGCCCCCCGGGCACGGCAGCTCGTAGTCCTCAAGGTAGGGCACTGAGGCTGCAGTGTTGCGCGACGCAGCCGGCCGCCCGCCGCAAATTTGATTCATTCCCCCTCTTGCGCGGCGGCGGGCGGCCATGAGACTCGAGTCTGTCTCTCGTGCTGCCTGCTGCTCACTCGGATTTCCCGCCGCTTATGCCTACTTCCTTTTCCTCCTCCGGACGTGAAGGCACTCTACTGCCGGCACATTCGGATTAAAATCCGGGCCCCATGGTGCCACGGTGATTGACAGCAGTACTATCGATTGCTGAGAGGGCAGCCCCTCTCCCCCCTAATTAGTGCGAGAGTGTGATGAGACTCTGACTGTTGCAGGGCGCCGCAACGGTGCCGCAGCTGCTCTCCGCATTGATTCATTGTTTTCAGGGTAACTAACACAGCAGGTAGCTGCCTGGGCTGAGTCAGTACACTGCAGAGATACATTATAGCGCTCTCAGCCACTACAGAGCTGAGAGCAGATCGCCTGTTAACTATTTAGGACTCAGCTCAGCCAGCAGCACGGTCTCGAGAGCAGCAGAGAGCCCTGGCACAGGCGCCGCTGGTGGCGCGCCTGGGCGGGTGGCAAAATCCGTGACAATGTATTTCAGTACGGTGATGCGGATCACCGCACTGAAATGCGTGAGCGTCACACCTGATGCGTGACGCTTGGCAGAACTGGCTCATTGTTTTTGTCAGTCGAAGCAATTTGTGTGGGTACACCTTCTACCTAATAGCTCAGAGGTAACAGTCGAACCAGCGAGGCACCGCTGAACAGAATACAACAAAAGTCACACACTGCGTCAGGGGCGAGCTGTGTATTGGTTATCCTTGACTCCAAGGGAATAGCCAGGATATTAAAATGACCCCCATTTTGACCCAAAGCTCTGATAGTATCAAGCAAGCTAAGCAGGCAAACCTGACCCTCTCTTGAAGAGCTCTCTTGTCTCGTCCATCCGTGCACCTATCCATTCATCATTTCACCCTTCCATCCACCTGCAGATATACACCATTTCACCTTTATATTCAGTCATTCATTTATTCTTTCATCCATCATGCAGTCTATCACCATTATATCCATTCACGCATCCATCATCTATGCATGCATCCACCCATATATGTATCCACCCATATATCCATTTACCCAATACATCCATCCTTTTACGTACACATCTATCAATAAAGCATTGCATCCATCAATTCATCCTTATGGCCATCCATCCACTCATATTTCCATTTACTCTGCCATCCTTTCACCCATCCATCCACCTATCCATTCACCCACTAATCTATCACATCTATCCTATTACTTTTCCTAGCTTTATTTCTTCCTTGCTTCATTTCAATCTTCCATCCTTCTTCCCCTATTCATTCAACCCATGCATCTTTCTTCTTGTACTGTTAATTATAAACTTTTGTCTTCCGCATTCCAGACAGAAGAGACCCATTGAGAACGCCACCCCGCTTTAGCTGCTAAAGCAGGGGGTTCACAATGCCCTTGCCTGACTCAATGTATTATTCTCCATCTAGAGGTCTCTGTCCTTGTATATTTCCCTGGGGGTGGTGTGCAGGGCACGTTAGGTTGATTCACTTTGACAAGAGGGGATCCATGGTACAATATTCACCATGTAAATGAGTGTGAAACATCAGGCTGAAAGGGCAGGGTAGTGATGCAGACTGATGCGGAAATCATGGCCTTATTTTCTGTCACAAAAAGGATGGAATACGTTATGCATTGGTCTCCTTATGCTCATCTGAACACAGCATGACAAACACACTACAAAGGAATCTTCACATGTTGCTCTCATCTACCCTCTCTATGCCGCTGATCTGTTGTTTCACAAGCACTTTGGAAAACGTGAATACCACTTGTCCTTTCACAACATCACTACTGCATCAATTACAAAGACTGTGTAAGCAGAGCACGTTTCTCTGCATAGGTCTATTGACTACTGGGAAGTCGATGGCAATGTATTCAAAAGAACCATTAGCAGCTATAACTTGTGATTAAGTGGTTGTTTATGTTATTTTTTGTGGTTTTATTTAGCATGAGCATGACCACAGGGCATTGGAGCACTTTACAAGAGCACCAGAATATGTTGCACTTTGACACAAGTGAATTAAGTGATATACCTGGAACGAGAATATGTTGCACTTTGACACAAGTGAATTAAGTGATATACCTGGAACGCCAGGATGCTGGGGCCAAGATGTAAATCCTGGTACCCGGTTCCTAAGTCGGCAGCTTTAGCCGTCTGGCCATCTACTCCTTCATTGTGTGAGTGAGTGGGCAGGTGCATATTTGTAAAGCAATATTATGAACTGAATCAGCTCTAAGCCATGTTCTTTGAAAGCCAGGCCCTTGTTCTGGCCATGACAGTTCACAAAAGGAATGAAAGAAGAAGGCAGATATCATGAGCCCAACAGTGACAGAACCATCTGTCCGTATTAATTAGTTCACTATTTTGGAAGTGGATATCACATCAGTTTTTCCTAAAAATGGGAAAGAGAAGATCTAGAACACAAATTCTAGTATCCTGTTCCACATTTCTGCACCAATGACAGAAAGTCCTATCTGCTGTTTTCAGTAGATGCTCTTCTGATGTTAAAGTTCAACTTTTTATGTGTCGTTAAAGGCCAGATAGGCTGTGTTTGATATCCATAAAGTCAAATGGGTGCCAATTTAGTTTGACCTCAGCAGCTACACTGTGTTGGTAAATGTTACCATTCAAATAAATCCTGGCATGGTGAACTTTTAGTTTTTTACTCTGTCCATTCCAGTCATTCATAAAAGGCATTAACCTAGGTGTGACAGGATGTAAACCCCTCTAATAATGTGATTAACATATATTAAATAATCATTTTTGGTTTGCATAGGGGAAGAAACTGATCAAATTATTGGGGATGACATGGTATTACCATTTTGTTGTTGATGAAAATCAACACTGTTGAATATGTATGTCAAATAGGACTATATACAAGGGGAGGGGGTCATTGGGAAGAATTTTAAACTTCCAATTTCTAGCCCTAGTGAAACACTCAAACACTTTTTCTTCAATACCCCAACAGTGTAGTGTGTCTCTAGTGAAGTCATCATATGAAGTAGCTTTAAGACCACCTCCTTCACCAGGGCTTCTCATGCCTTCACTATTAGTAGATCCGAGTGGAAAATGAAGAACTCCACTTTATTGAAACTTTTACATTTAAAGGGCTAAAGTATTTTTCAAGAAACAACTCAAGATCCTGGTAAACTGTGTTAGGAGGCCAGGGTCCAAGAGATTGCTAAATATCCACAATGCTGTGTTACACAAGTGAAGTTACTCACTTGTGTAAGTGCCCTCAGAGGACTTTATGTCATGGCCAATAACTCTCCATTTCCCAGTCACGCTACATATGATTGTTACTTAGCACTTCTATAGCACACACTCTGCCAATAGCATGGCACCGCACATGTCCAAATCCGACTCAGAATTCCCTGAAATGTCTCCCTCTCTTCATCTCACTAGCATGCAGGGGTCCCCGTCATGCCTTTATATGGCTAATTTTGATACAAAAACATGCACACAATCACTCCATATGGGAAGATGCTAGCATTTGGCATAAAACCACTCCTTCCAGAAGTGCCCTTCCTCGTCCCCTTATTTCTCTCCTTTCCTCATCCCCTCATGTATATAAAATAACGTAATATAACTGTTCAGAGAGAGAGATACACTCTGGTCATGAGGGAAATCATTTTTCATCTCACATGACCAAACAGTGGAACTCGTTACCTTAGTACGCATTGAATAGGGACCCTCCCAGACCGTCAGAAGAATTAACTATCTTGTTCTCAGTCAAACCATCCAAGCACATCCATATGTCTTCACAAGACCAGCTAACAATGAAAAAGGTTGTGCCAAAATAAAGCAGGAGTTGATCCAGCGCCAAATAAAACTTGACCATTACAGGAGTCAGAACACAGAGGCTGGTGGTGCCATACCTTCATCGTCATTACTAGCTTAGATTTCCAATAATCCTAGCCTCATAGGGGAGAGGTGAGGCGAAGAAAAGGGCAAGACATTATCATGAGATTGCCTCAAAAGGTGGAGAAAGAGTGTTTATGGGTGTTATCTATGTACAATGAGCTTGTAGTTTTACATTCCCATATAAACATATTTAAAGTTTTGATAAAGCTATACTATACACCATAATTCATAGTGTGATAATTTTAAGCATGTAATACAATACCGGTTTTGACTTATGCGTGTGAAACCCACGTTAAAAGGAGTAATTAATCTTTATATCGTCTTCGCTTAGATTCAGATAAATGATTCAATATCTTGGGCTTGACTTGGGTAGTTCCATAGAGCAGCACTGAAAGCAACCTACTCTAGCACCTACAGGTGCCCCGCAGATCAGATAATGTTAGCAAAATCCTGAATCATACAAACATGAGTGAGTAGTTGTTACGTGATTTCAGTGCCAGCCAAAGAGTAAGACTACATAAGGTTTTCCCTTAAAACAGGATGCGGTTTGGGATGCATAAAGTTTGGGTGCATAATGCACCCCCAGTTCCTGGAGGGATACCCCTTCAGTGGGACTCTCAGGGGCGCTTTAACACATTTATTTACGTCACACCACTGTAAGCATGTAACTTTGTATTGAGCATTAGACTTTGTTGATATTTACATATGATGCAGAATATCACACGCCATTGCCATCTGCCGAAAGGATTCATTAGAAGGCCTCTCGCAAATAATCTGACTACCACACAAGTTTGCCTTGTCACCGTGGCCAACATATCGTTTGCATGAGATGCACATTTACATCAACCTGAAGCCCACTAAATAAAAGACTGTTAGTACAGTAGTTGGATGAATTGGATATATGCTATGTGTAGTTGGGCCAAAGGGTGTGCCAGTATGATCAATAAACATTGATTATCAGACTGATTTGAATACAAGCATTGGCTAAGTCAATATGTCCAGATTTTTTGTAAGGTTTATATTAGAAGAAAATAACTTTCCTTGAGTGGCTGAACGAGTGATTGTGAGAATAACTACATTTTCGGAATGAAGACAATACAAGTGAATGATTTTTTTAAAATTAAGTAATTTGTGACTACGAGTGCATGACTGAAGGTTTGGATTTATTATAGCTTAGATGAATTACAGAACAAACAAAACAACACAAGAAATACTCGTTTCACCAGCAATTAAAACAAAATGTAAGCCGACAGTTCTGGGTGTATTGTGCTAAACACAAATAGAATGTGACACATGAGGAAGCCAGCAGGAGTGGCCAGAGAGGGCTATATTTGTAAAGTAGTACCTCAAACAATTCAAAGTAAGTATCTCTTTGGAGGAGGACGAATAGACCCAAACATCCAATAGCATTAGGGGAGAGTGAATACTGCACAGATGTGACTGACAAAGTCGCAAGTCAATGTCGGAAAGAGAAAGGCGAACAGCAATGGCTGAAAGGGGGAAGACTCACAGCCTACATTCTACTTTGAAATGGAAAAATAATCAGAAGACAAGAACACTATAAACAAAAACTAAAAAAAACTTACCATATTGTTGAAAGAAGACCAAGAAAAGCAAATGTCAGAGTGGACGGCTAAACCTCATCTTCTTTTGCTACAAAATAATAAAAAAAATCCATTTTAGTCTTTCCTCTTATTGGAAGAAGCATAACTTGTGAGTCAATGGAGATGAAATATAGAGTTGTGCTCCTACGATTATTTACACCAGTTGAACATTTAACTAGCAAAGGATGTTTAACTCCTGCAATGGTATTTCTTTAGATAAATAGCGCTGTTCTTAGACTTTGTTCATGCTGAAGGGCTCTTCTGCCTGCCTGTTTATGTTTAAGGATAGCACATTCTACCAGCACCAGGATGTCCGGCAGCACTGCCCACACTCCAATGTATGGTTGTTAGTAAGCTAACATCTAAAAACGTGCTTTCATTTTCCTATAATTTTGTTGCTCCAACAAGCTCCAAAAATACAAGCGATGGTTCTCATTTGTTGCTCATATATATTTTTTTTTAAACACACACATAACAGTGATTTTAGACACTCTGGACACACGGAAAAAATGTTAGAAGTCCACATAGGATCTGTCCAGTATCCATACATAAAGCATTCTTATACTGAAACAGGCAGCCCTGGTCTATTTCTTGCATAGCAAATAGCATTTTAAATCTGTAACAAACATATTCAAAAGCTATGCATATTTCTAAATGGTGAAGGGGTAAGGGGGGGGGGGCGGTGAGAGAAATAAGGTTGTAATATGAGCAGGAACTAACAATTTTTGAGGGCTTCCCTTCACACTAAGAGGAAAACCAGCAGTGTCAATACCATTAGGTGTAATGTATATTTCTTTAGTCAGTAATGAATTGGCACTCAGTAACTCATGCAGGCACCCTGTTATTCATGTTTGCCTCATGCATCCATTATCCAGTTCTTCATTGCCATCACCCATTAACCAATCCAAATAAAACACAGGCACGAACCCAACGTGCATATACAGGATAAATGAAAAGAATAACTGTTAGATTTTCTTTTTTTTAAAAAGGATAACCCAAAGGTGAAGAACATTTGTTTGCAACAAAAAATAACGTTAGACAATTAATACAACAGTGGGCAGCCATACTGGAATGATACTGGGCCTAGACCCTACTGAATACACGCTGTAATAATCTATTGTTAAAGGTTTTTTGGTTTTAACATACACTTTTTACAATAAATATGTGAGCCTGGCTACCTTTAATGAAACTTATCCTAATGAACAGCCCAGATCTATCGCCTCTTGCATAACTTAAGCCCAATTAACCAATGAGGCCTATTCTGTGGTTTTATACTTCCCACAAAACAACCATCATGCTTACAGCTATATAATTACTAATCTATATAAAATTACAGTTGACAAAACAATACACAGTCCCTCTTAAGAGGTTCTAGCAAGAGTGCAAACACAGTGCAACAGTCTAAAAGTCAAAAGTGTAACCGTGCAAATCTTCAAATACCCAGGATTTGCCAGAGCGGATAACCAACACAAAATCCATGCCTGTTATGGGAATCAGTGACATTATATGTCATAAAATATACCCAGCTGCAAGCTCTAGCACAATGCATTAATAATCCACCATTAAAGTCACATGGTCTTTACCATACTTTTTGCGCAATAAATAGGGCAGGTCTACTGTATTTACAGTATAATTTTATAATAAACAGAATAGCCCAGATCATTGGCTTGATACCATAACCAACTCAAATCTACCTTATTAGGCATAAGCTTTCCTAGAAGGCAAACATGTTCAATCACAAGCACTCTTTTCCTTTGCAGCGTACACCTTCTGCCTAATCAAAAGCATGCAGGAAGGAAATCCGCATTTGGATGGAGTCTAAACCCCTCTTTTCAGTATAGTTTGCTACAGCTCTTTATTCGATGATCACATAAGGACTCATGGCACCTGCACTTCCACGCCCGATCCAAACATGTATCTTCGAAAGCGACTGCTGTACAAACTACTCGCCATCTCATGGCTCGGTTTAGGACAATGGACGCCCTACAGTGCAATAAATCACAGAATGATGCATGTTACACCTTACATTATACACACACAGGACATATAGGATGGATGAAAGTGGCACATGAAGGGGTTCTGGTGACACGATGATAAATCTCCAGGCCAAAGAAAGGTAGCTCCGTTTGTGAATCTCACCTTAACCCAAGAAGACACAATTGGTCAAATTTGGTTTTTCATTCTTTATTATGCAAACACCCTAATACATAGGTGTGGTGTGATTCTCATGAATTATGGGTTTAGAAAACACTACATTATCAAATGTGTAATATGAATATCTGTATAGATCTTTAAACTTTCAGTAAAGTTAGTCAGAGGTTCCTGAGGAACTTTAATGATATTTTAAAGATTGACAAAACGTAATACTTTTCTCCCTGAGATGCCATCAAATGGGCTTGCAAAAAAAGAGTCTTTATGTAGAAGCGAAAATCAGTTTGGCTGAGAGCAATATTCCAGGGACACGTAGGTCAGCAACCACGAGCAATATTCCTTCCTTTCTCGAAGGCATGCATCTCCAGTAAGATCTTGACATGACTCTAGACACAGATATAACAGTAGCAGGAGTAAAGATGGTACATGGGAATGTTCACTGTCTGTGTCCATGCCCGGGATGAAGTTCCAAGGTACAGTGAGAAGCATGGCTGCTCAGATGTACTTAGTGGTAGTGCTTCAAAAAACTAGAAATGAAAAGACTTTTTTAAAATAATTGTTATTTCTACAACAAGGTATTTTACTACTGCTTCAGTCTGAGAAACCCTACTGTCTTGAACCACCAAGGGATATCTCCCTTGAGTAATCAAATTTAGATTTTGAAGGGCTCGCATTTCTATATCCACACTTTTCATACCTGCTTGTTTCTGAGGGTCATATTTTTTTAACCGTTTGATCTTAACATATTCATCAACATAAGATGTAAATGAATGTATAATACAGTGATGATGACCCATAGAGGAACACAATGGGGTTGAAACATCAACTAGACTACTAGAATCAATAACTAGTGACTACAATAAACATACGGATTTGGATTATGTCCCAGATTTATAGATCACCACTCACATGTTAGACTTATGGAAATCTGTGTTATCTGAATTAATGTTTTACTAATCAAAGAACCTCATCTGTGGGTGAGGCTGTGCTCATTGCACAATTATGGCCACCACATACCTGCCACCGACCTCTGTGCAAGAATGGAACACATATTGTGTGTCTTTCATAAACAAGGTCTGTCTAGGTCTCAAATGAACTCTTTAATTGAGTAATGCCACTTAAAACAGAAAATGGATTTGATTAATAATTTACAAGACTTTTTTCAAGTAATTAATTGGAATCATCATTTACCCGTTGTTATACTACATACGAGATTGCACTGTGTAATAGGATTACTATGTTGTTCGTACAATGATGTAAAATGATGTCACTTCCTGTGATGTTATCCATGGTGGGAAAGGGTGTTTGACAACACCAGGGTATACTACTACATTTAAACCAGTTCATTTTCTTGTTAAACAGAAGTATAAAACACACGCAATTTATTAAATGGCTTCAGTGTACCTTTAAAACCAATGTGCAGATAATTTGTTCATAGATTTCAGGAACTGGTACAAACAATTATTAAAACAATTTACACAAACGAAATTGTAAAAATAAAAATATAAAACTGATAGACTAACACCTTCTTGCTGAGAACATTTCCATGATTATGGCTGCTTCCTACGACTACGCTCCAGTGGATTCTCTGTGGAGAGCAACATATGCGGACATGGGCGTTTGCCTATTTTCTTTCCCTGGACAACATCTTCCAGTGTGATTAGCTCCATTTCCC
Source organism: Lissotriton helveticus (assembly GCF_964261635.1). Lineage (NCBI taxonomy): Eukaryota > Metazoa > Chordata > Amphibia > Caudata > Salamandridae > Lissotriton > Lissotriton helveticus. The sequence goes on from NC_136063.1 coordinate 569,857,905, forward strand.
TACAGTCCTTAAAAATGGATGCGTTAATGGCCCTATCCTACAATTTTACACATATTTGAGTAGAGAGTTGTCCACCACCGCCAGAGCCAACCTGCACGAAGGGATGAGAGACGTAGCCGAATGGATGACGACCAGCCGCCTGAAACTGAACTCAGACAAGACGGAGGTCCTCATCCTGGGCTCCTCACCCTCCGCCTGGGACGACTCCTGGTGGCCTCCCGCCCTAGGCACCGCACCCAAACCAACGGACCACGCACGCAACCTGGGCTTCATCCTGGACTCCTCCCTCTCCATGACCAGGCAAGTCAACGCCGTCTCCTCATCATGCTTCAACATCCTGCGCATGCTACGTAAGATCTTCCGGTGGATCCCCACCGAGACGAGGAAGACGGTCACCCAAGCCCTCGTCACCAGCCGACTGGACTACGGCAACGCCCTCTACGCCGGAACCACTGCCAAACTCCAGAAAAGACTCCAGCGGATCCAGAACGCCTCGGCGAGACTCATCCTCGACATCCCCCGACGCAGCCACATCTCCGGACACCTGAGAGATCTGCACTGGCTCCCGGTCAACAAGAGAATCACCTTCCGCCTCCTCACCCACGCACACAAAGCCCTACACGACCAAGGCCCGAGCTACCTCAACAACCGGATCAACTTCTACACTCCCAAGCGCCTCCTCAGATCAACCAACCACGCCCTCGCCGCCGTCCCCCGCATCCGAAGAGCGACAACAGGAGGAAGATCCTTCTCCTACCTGGCCGCCAAGACCTGGAACTCACTTCCCACCAATCTGCGCCTGACCCAAGACCACCTCTCCTTCAGGAAGAAGCTCAAGACCTGGCTGTTCGAGCAGTAGCGGCACCCCCCCCCCCCTCCCAGCGCCTTGAGACCCTACGGGTGAGTAGTGCGCTCTACAAATGACCTGATTGATTGATTGATTGATAAGAGCAGAATATAAAAGTCTAACAGAAGGCGGTAGTAGTGTCCAAAAATTGAAAAGTCAGCAACATTCAAAGAGAGACATATTTCATCATGTCATTAGTTAAATGCGTATTGTAAATAGACAAAATCACAGTATGCAATGGGTGCTTAAGAAACTCAAAGTACCTACTACCATAAGGTACTGTATTGGTGCACACAGGTGTGTAACCAAAAACAATGCTTAGAGGTGAGGTTCTAATTACAGCACACCTAATAGTATTGAACTTATTTTGGCCTTTATGTGCCTTTTGTACAGATGAACATTTGACAATTGTCACCAGTAAACTCCATAGAGCAGCATAGAAAACATATAGTATAAGGGTACACAATAATCCAATATAAAGTCAAGAAACAAAGGAAAAGAAGGGTCCTCTTCATATAGTGTTATTCTTCTTTATTCAAAGTTCATAAAAAACAGGTTTTTCCAGCATACATATCGCCAACACGTGTTTCGTCTCCCACAGAGACTTCATCAAGGCATAAATGATAATTGGAAGATGTATATTAATCTGTTCATAAGATGAGTACACAGCGTTGCGTGATAATATAAGAATACCCACACTAATAATTGAAGTGAATTTGTAACTGGATTCACTTGAATAAGAGCATCAGCATAATCAGTTTGACAAACATGTCATAAAAGTCTAGGACGACAAAGTGCCATAGGCAAAAATAAGTGCAAATATGTGTTATTACCACTCCATAGTTACATAAGGGATCCCATGATAAGGGTCATACAAAATATTTAGATGGACTCGACTCGAGGTTTAAAGCAAATCCACATTCACAACCCTGATAAGTTGCAATCTACCCGATGGCAGCAGCACCAATAACACGACTTGTCGCCCGTAATATAAAAGTCATTCAAGTGGTTGTAGATATCCAGAAGGTTCTGACTTTGACCGTGTTCACCATTTCTGAACCGTCTACTTTAATTGCACACCTATGCAAACATGAGGCGTGGTGTATTTATGGTTGGGCCATTTAAGATGTTCAGCCTCACTTAACAGTAGAAGCACAATATTCTTGCATATTGTATTATATGTCTCTTTTGTTTTGGGTCTGCGAATTGCAGTCCTCAATCCAAGTGTGCATTATACAATACTTGAGTGCCGCTTGATATACATAAAAGACTTTAATCCTTTGCTGGATAATGACTGAAACATTTCCCCAGTTCCATCCGGACCATTTTTAAAGTGAGTGCAAAAGGATCTACTGTAACATGTGCTTACCACCTTGAGTTGGCATTTCCAACTGTCCTGGGGGGATGGTTAAAAAATGTTGTACCATGACTGGCCACCACAAAACAAAATTACGGGAGTTGTTGGTTGTTCAACAACAAACAGCACTTGCATGGCATGCACTATCCGACTCAGTCTCTTGACGCTGCCTGGCTAGCCACCAAGCGCACAGCCAGATTTATTTTATTTATTTATTTTATTTAAGTGTTTTATAGAGCAAACTTGACTCGTGAGGGTATCAGAGCGCTTTAGAACAAATACACCAGCGCACATCACATAATCTCACTTTTATCCTTTTGCAGTCAGCACTTTTCTCCAATTCGTATTCTCACAGAGACACTCCTTTTCAATCCAAGAGAGTTGCGTTGTGTAGAAAATGCAGTTTTTATTTCTTTTAACCCCTTCGATGCTCATGACGAGCTGAGCTCGTCATGAGTTACGCCTCTCGTACACTCATGACGAGCTGAGCTCGTCATGTAACGCAGGTTTTTCAAAACCGCCGCGTACAGCGGGAAAACCGCTAGTGCGCATGCGGTTAAAACAAAGTGCTTCACAGCAGACAAGCGTTTCGACCTTTGCGGGCTTCCTCAAGGCTAATTACCAACGTATTTAGCACTTTAGTTGTTAAAGTATAGGCTAGCTACTTTATGTTATTCTTGGTACAAGATTCACCAAGAATATAGTCCAATCTATCTAAAATATAAGCAGTAATCTTTGTTTTTTATAGTGGTGGAGCCATGATAAGTTCCATCACGGACACTGTTGGACAGGCCACATGAAGGGCCGCTCTCCCCCGGCCCAACCAGGCCCGAACCAGCCACGCAAGTACCACACACCACCATTGCACGTCCACCGTCCCCGCAGAGACCCCTACACTCGAACCTGTTGACCCCGTAGGCCGACCCACTACCGGCCTGCGCGCCCATCCTGGGCGCCATCTTGGACACTCCACCACGAGGCCGCCTGGCCCCCGATCGACCTCAACCCTGGGCCTGGCCAGGCCTCAGACATTCCGGCACCAACATCCACCCAGGAGGTGAGCGGGCTACTTGGTCAGTCAATGGGAGCAGGAGGTGTCGATGGCTCTCACCCGCCAAGTGCCGCTCGCCCATCGCCTCCCAGGACGCTGGCTCCACCCCCCTGCTGGGTGTCTGAACCCCCTCATCCCGGACCTCCCGACCTCCAAGTGCGAGGGTCCGGACATCAAAGCACACCAGCCCTATAACTGGGGCAGCTCCAGAGCAGGACGGGAGTTGTATCTTGGAGTCGAGAGACGCAAAGAAGAACTCATCCTTGACGGACTACTGGCGCTGCCGTAGCTCTGTCTTGTGCACCCTCGTCTTGCCTGCTGGCGCTGCCGCGGCTTTGGGAACCACCCTATCCTTCATCATCGTCGGGACCTGCTGGCGTAGCCGCGGACCGTTTGTAACCACCACCTTCATCGGGACCTGCTGGCTCTGCCGCGGACCGTCGTCTGCCTTCATCCATCTCGGGACCTGCTGGCTCCGCCGCGGCCCGTTCATCTACACAACCGAGCTCGAGGATTGAGAGCTATTTTCCATCGTTTTGGTAACAAGACTGTCCCGCTACCCTTTCCCCGAACAGAGACCAGAATAGAGGGGACCCCTGAGTCCAGACCTCCTTGTACCATTCTACCGTACTTGAAGAATTGTCTATAAAGTATCGTTGAACTTTATCATTGTGTGGTGTCCGTCTGTGGGGGGGAAGTTACTTGTCTGTACGATTCACTGGAGACGGCTCTCCCCGGAGACCTCTCCCCGTATCCTCGGCCGACCCTCCCGGTCCGTCTAACATTGGTGGCCAGCGACGGGATCCGAATCACCGCATAAACCGTACAGAGAGTAGCTCACCCCACGGCGAATCACGATGTCAACTAAAGAAAGCGGATCAACGGAGAAATTCCAGATGGAGAAATTGGGCGAGTACAGCCATCGTGAACTTAAACAGTTCTGTATCGAATTAGGTATCGCTACCACCGGACTAAATACCAAAGATGACTTTAAGCAGGCCCTGGAATCTTGGGCAGAAACCGGGGCTGCCGGAACCCCCGATCAAGACATCACAGCACAAACCCCCATGGGCCCTGAAGAGCGAAGAACGGGTCTCTCGCCAGGCGAGATCCAGGAACGAGAAAGAACCCGACTACACGAGCTGGAAATGGCCCGGCTCAAAATGGACGTTGAACTAAAGTTGGCCGAACAGAAAATCAACTTAGAGCACCTGCGTCTCCGAGAAGAAAGAGAGGAGAAACAGAGACAAAGGGAGCTCGAGGAAAAGAAACTGGCATATGAACATGAACGGAAATTAGCTGAAATCGACCTACGCAAACAGAATAAAGAAACAGGGGTGCCCGAGCAACCCCACACTCCAGGGGCAACAGAGAAGAAGGTACACATCCCCAAGGATGTCGTTCGAGAATACTTCCGAGAGGACGACATCCAGCAATGGTTTAAGGCCTATGAAATCGCTATGACTGCACACCGGATCGATAGAAGCGATTGGGGGGCCGGTCTGTGGGGGAGATTCCTCAATGAGGGCCGCGACGCCCTGCTGCAACTCCCGGACCAGCAGATGACCTCCTATGACCATATGAAAGCGGCACTCCTCACCCGCTATGGCCTCACACCCGAGATGTACCGTCAGAGGTTCCGAGACTGCACCCGCATCCCAGGTACAACTTGGGTGGACTATGTCAATTACTTTAGCCGAGCCTTCGAGGGCTGGATCAAAGGAAGCAAGGTCACAACCTACGAACAACTGTTCAATCTTATGGTATGGGAGCATCTGTCGAACAATTGCTTCATTGAACTTCGCCAGCACCTCCTCGACAGCAAGTTAACGGATCCCCGGCAGCTCGCAGCCGAAGCTGACCGGTGGGAGATCACCAGAGTGAGTCGAAATGGGTCCTCCGAACAGAACCGGAACAACAATGGTCAGCACCGTCCCCGAGGAGGTGGAGGCCAAGGACGCGGAAGAAGCAACGCTCCGGTCACCCCCACTATCAGCCCCACCCCCCCGTCCAACCGGGGCAGCACCCCAGCGCGACCGGGACCTCGAGCCAATGTTACCTGCCATCGATGTCAACGAGTCGGACACTATGCAAACGACCCAAACTGCCCCCAGTACCAGAGCCCAAGACCCCGCCAAGTAGCCGCTGCTGCTCTGGGGGAGGAACGGATCTCAGAGGAACAAGAAGAATATGAACAGGAACACCCAGAATGGGAGCCAGCCGCCATGGCTCTCGCCTGCCTAGGGGGGAGAGACATGGTCCCGCGGGTCCCCCTACCCGCTAATACCCAGAAGTACAGCCAATGGGTGGGCATCAATGGACGCCGGGCGGAAGCCCTTCGTGACACTGGGGCCAGTGTAACAGCCGTCCGCTGTCACCTGGTGACCCCCGAACAATACTTACCAAACGTTCTCTGCCCTGTACGTTCAGCCGATAACTCAGAAAGTCTGTGTCGGATGGCCTGCGTCCCCTTCGAATGGGGAGGGGTCTCCGGCATGTTGAAGGTGACGGTCCGAGATGATGCCCCCGTAGACTGCCTCCTGGGTAATGACCTGGAAAGCTCTCCATGGGCAGCAGTCGAACGAAAAGAGCACCTGGGGATGCTGGGCGTCCCGGACTGGGCGTGCGTCACCACCCGGTCCATGACCGCCCGTGCCAACACCCGCCCAGAGGAACTCGAATGGCCGGCGCCACCGCCTCCGGTCGCCCCCGCCGAAACCACCGACCGTGACGTCCCCCCCGAACCAGCTCAACCTCCAGACCTCGCTAACCTCGACCAGTGGCCTCAAGAGGGGGGGCCCACGCAAGAACAATTTCGCCAAGAACAAAGGACCTGTCAGTCCCTCGAGGGACTCCGCCAGCAAGCGCTAGCCCAAAGCGCAGGGGATACCTCCGGAACTCACTGGGTCTACTGGGACAATGATCTGCTGTACAGTGAGCAAAGAATCGCGGAGCTGGGGGCCAGCCGAGTCCTAGTGGTACCCCTCCGTTTTAGAGACTTTCTGCTAAACCTGGCCCACGATGTCCCCCTGGCAGGACACTTGGGTCAAGACAAAACCTATAGCCGCCTGGTGACCCACTTCTTCTGGCCCAAAATGAGGGACAATGTACACCAGCATTGCCGATCTTGCCCCACGTGCCAAGCCAGTGGGAAGAGCGGCCGCAAACTGAAAGCCCCCCTGCAACCGTTTCCCGTGGTCACCACCCCGTTCGAGAGGGTCGGAATCGATATCGTAGGGCCCCTGGACCCGCGCACAAAACAAGGCCATCGATTCATCCTGGTGCTAGTGGACCACGCCACCCGCTACCCGGAGGCTGTTCCCCTGCGGACTGTGACAGCCCCGGTAGTCGGCCGGGCTCTGATGGGGATCTTCTCCCGGGTGGGCTTCCCCCGGGAGGTCGTCAGTGACAGGGGCACGAACTTTATTTCGAAATACATGAAATCTCTCTGGCAACAGTGCGGGGTTACCTACCGGTTCACGACCCCCTATCACCCTCAAGGAAACGGACTCGTTGAGCGGTTCAACCGCACGCTCAAAGGGATGATCGGGGGGTTGGAAGAGCCCCTCCGTCGCCAGTGGGATGTACTGTTGCCGTGCCTTCTCTTCGCATATCGAGAGGTTCCCCAGAAGTCCCTGGGCTTCAGCCCATTTGAACTGCTGTATGGACACCCCGTGCGCGGGCCGCTCAGCCTAGTTAAGGAAGGCTGGGAGATGCCCCCTCTAAAGAACCCACCAGATGTGTTCCGCTACCTCCTAACACTCCGCAACCAGACCCGGCGATTCCGAGAACTAGCAAAAGCCAACCTAGAGGCCAGTCAGGAGGACATGAAAAGGTGGTATGACCGGAATGCCTCCTCCATCGAGTTTGAACCTGGGCAACAGGTATGGGTGATGTCCCCCACCGAACCCTGCGCCCTACAAGACAAGTGGACAGGGCCCTTCAAGGTGGTCGAGCGCAAGGGTCCGGCTACCTATCTCATCGACTTGGAATCTTCCCGGAACCCCCTCCGGGTCCTCCACGCTAACAGACTGAAACCGCACTTTGTACGGACAGAACTCAGCCTCCTGATGGCCACAGACAATGGGGCTGAAGAGGACTCCGAGCCCCTCCCGGACCTCCTACGAACGCGGGAGAAAGACGGTTCCGTAGATGGGGTCCGACTCTCAGAGACCCTCACCCGAGAGCAACACCAGGAGTGCCAAGTTCTCCTATCACAATTCGCCAGCCTGTTCTCCCTCACCCCAGGTGTCACTTCCTGGTGTACGCACGATGTGGACACGGGGGACAGCCCCCCTATCCGCCACCGGGCCTACCGCGTGCCAGATCGGGTACGGGCCTGCATCCAGGAGGAAGTAGCCAAAATGCTCACGCTCGGGGTCATCGAGCCCTCAGACAGCCCCTGGGCCAGCCCTGTAGTACTGGTCCCCAAGGCAGCTGCCCCCGGCACCACACCAGAACTCCGGTTCTGCGTCGACTACCGGGGCTTGAATGCGGTCCCCAGGACAGACGCACATCCCATCCCCCGGGCAGATGAACTAATCGACCGCATGGGAGCTGCCCGCTACCTCAGTATCTTCGACCTGACGGCGGGCTACTGGCAAATCGGCCTCACACCCCGGGCACAAGAACGTTCTGCCTTTTCCACGCCCGATGGCCATTACCATTTCACAGTCATGCCCTTCGGCATGAAGAATGCCCCAGCAACATTCCAACGGCTCGTCAATCAGGTCCTGGCGGGGCTCGAAGGCTTCAGCGCCGCCTACTTAGACGACATCGCTGTATACAGCAACCAGTGGTCCGAGCACCTCCACCACCTCCGAGCAGTACTGCACGCCCTTCAGCAAGCTGGCCTCACGATCAAGGCCAGCAAATGTCAAATTGGGCAAGGGTCTGTGACCTACCTCGGGCACCAGGTGGGAAGCGGCCTGGTGGCCCCTCTGCAGCTAAAAATTGCCGCCATCCAGTCCTGGCAGCCCCCCACTACCCAGACCGAGGTACGAGCCTTCCTGGGCCTCACGGGCTATTACCGAAGGTTCGTGAAAGACTATGGTACTATCGTGAGGCCCCTCACAGAGCTCACGTCAAAAAATCAGCCCCAGAAAGTCAACTGGACCCCAGAGTGTCAAGCTGCATTTGAACAATTGAAAGCCGCCATGTGCTCCGCCCCTGTGCTCCAGGCCCCCGACTACAGCCGGGAGTTCATCGTCCAGACGGATGCCTCCGACCATGGCATTGGGGCAGTCCTGTCCCAAGTGAACACCGAAGGCCATGACCAGCCGGTGGCCTTCATCAGCCGGCGACTCCTACCACGGGAACAACGCTGGAGCACCATAGAGAGGGAGGCCTTCGCGGTGGTATGGGCCCTCAAGAAGCTCCGGCCCTACCTTTTTGGCACACCCTTTCGGGTACAGACCGACCACCGACCCCTGCAGTGGCTGATGCAGATGCGGGGGGAAAACCCGAAGTTACTACGCTGGTCCATCTCCCTACAAGGGATGGACTTCACAGTTGAACATCGGCCTGGGCCCGATCACGCCAACGCAGATGGCCTGTCCCGGTTCTTCCGCCTCGACGCGAAGAGTCCCCAAGAGAACGGGTAACTCTCCCCGCCTTCAGCTGGGGGGGACGCATGTTGGACAGGCCACATGAAGGGCCGCTCTCCCCCGGCCCAACCAGGCCCGAACCAGCCACGCAAGTACCACACACCACCATTGCACGTCCACCGTCCCCGCAGGGACCCCTACACTCGAACCTGTTGACCCCGTAGGCCGACCCACTACCGGCCTGCGCGCCCATCCTGGGCGCCATCTTGGACACTCCACCACGAGGCCGCCTGGCCCCCGATCGACCTCAACCCTGGGCCTGGCCAGGCCTCAGACATTCCGGCACCAACATCCACCCAGGAGGTGAGCGGGCTACTTGGTCAGTCAATGGGAGCAGGAGGTGTCGATGGCTCTCACCCGCCAAGTGCCGCTCGCCCATCGCCTCCCAGGACGCTGGCTCCACCCCCCTGCTGGGTGTCTGAACCCCCTCATCCCGGACCTCCCGACCTCCAAGTGCGAGGGTCCGGACATCAAAGCACACCAGCCCTATAACTGGGGCAGCTCCAGAGCAGGACGGGAGTTGTATCTTGGAGTCGAGAGACGCAAAGAAGAACTCATCCTTGACGGACTACTGGCGCTGCCGTAGCTCTGTCTTGTGCACCCTCGTCTTGCCTGCTGGCGCTGCCGCGGCTTTGGGAACCACCCTATCCTTCATCATCGTCGGGACCTGCTGGCGTAGCCGCGGACCGTTTGTAACCACCACCTTCATCGGGACCTGCTGGCTCTGCCGCGGACCGTCGTCTGCCTTCATCCATCTCGGGACCTGCTGGCTCCGCCGCGGCCCGTTCATCTACACCACCGAGCTCGAGGATTGAGAGCTATTTTCCATCGTTTTGGTAACAAGACTGTCCCGCTACCCTTTCCCCGAACAGAGACCAGAATAGAGGGGACCCCTGAGTCCAGACCTCCTTGTACCATTCTACCGTACTTGAAGAATTGTCTATAAAGTATCGTTGAACTTTATCATTGTGTGGTGTCCGTCTGTGGGGGGGAAGTTACTTGTCTGTACGATTCACTGGAGACGGCTCTCCCCGGAGACCTCTCCCCGTATCCTCGGCCGACCCTCCCGGTCCGTCTAACAGACACCATAAGCTTCATCTCATCTCCGTATCCAGCTACAATAACAGTATCAGAGCGCTTTACAAGGTTTACAGAACAGAACAAACAAAAAGGCATATATGTACAGGAGTATACAAAAAAAAAGTGAGAAAGAAAGACAAGAAGTGTAGGGTAGTGGTAGAGAGAGGCGTGAGATGGAATCAATACTAGGTGGCCTTGAAATTTGGCAACCCTGGCATTCTCGATCACCAGAATTGAGCTCAAAAGAAATGTTTTGGACCCACACTTGTATTTTAAAAAAATACCACTAGTGCTAGAGAGACTGCAGAGCACTTTCTTGAATTTCAATAGAAGAAAGAAGAGTGAGATCATTCTTGTGTACTTTTAAACCTCAAACTACTGGGTAATCCACTGCCTTAGATAATCGACAGATAGATACATATAGCATTAGATCCCTTTTTGTGGGAACCGGTTCAAGTTTTTGCTAAAAAAAAAACATTGGGTGAAGCTCTAATGCATCACTTGTAGGAAATCTGCTCCTTCCTGGGATTACTTACATGCCTGGAGTACACTTAAATGGCAACCATTATCTTGTGGGATGAAAATCATCATAAAGAACCTTTTTTGCTAGAAAAGAAGGTGAATGTGGAGTAAAATTACCCACTAAATGGTTGGATAAGCCCCAAATTTGGAAATGTAGGCCCTGAGCTCAGTTTTTCCCTTGCCTAGATGTCAGCTCCTAGGAGAGTTCCTCCGTTGTACAGCTTGTTAAAGATAATCCAGAATCTCGCTGTTCCAGTGGGCTATGAATCCATTCACACAGATGTTGCTCATCAGTCGGTCCACAGTATTTGTTTTGTTTTCCGTTTCTCCACAGCTGGAACTTTCTTGCACATTACCAAGAGAGCAACGCCCTTTTCAATTTCACAGTCTTAGCTTTGGCGTGAGGGCAGTCTTGCAGAGTATGGGCAGGATTAGCAGTCCACTTGTTATAAATTCTCCGAGATAATTTCTAAGCGTTTCATTTGTTCTGAGGTGCAGCTAAATTACTATTCCACTATGGTTCATTGCACTAGAAATTAAATATACATGTGGACACCGCCACCAGACAACCCCTCTATGAAAGGCTTTTGCCTCACAAATAGAGCACATAAAGATGCTGTAGGTATGGAAATTCTCAATGAGGAAAGTTTACTTTTATCTGTAATCCCAAGAAACCGATAGATAACACTTACATGGACTATATCTACCATATACCTTTGGCAAGAGCCACGCTCCTTTCTTCTGTATCCAGGCAGCTCAATTTTAGGATACTTGAATGAATCTTCCTATATTAAATGTAATGTGCTGCATTACAGCTGCCCTTTTCACTGCCTCTTTTCGCAGACATCTGACTCAGTTGACAACAGTGTTATCTGCTGGTTGTGTGTTTCTCCACAGTTGGAGCCATGTAGGTTGGTTGGTTCATGGAACATTCACAACACCCTTGTACCTGTAAACAATGTCTAATGGAAAATGTGCTTAGTAGCTGCAGTTTTCACTAATGTGGAGTTCATAGGGGATTGGAACCTGCAACCTTTTGCAACTCCTTTATGTGCATATATGGAAACAGTGGGCAGTGTGTCGATAGATGTGGTATTCCCTTAAAGTGTAAACCTTTTCAAACTCATGTATGCAGCAAGTTCTAGGCTCTGTTCTTGTAGGTACCCTATAGGCATGGCCACTGGAATTATGTGGCATTAGAGGGCCAAAGTATGCAGCAGGGTTGAGTAAATTCTGTGGCAAGAAAAAGCAAATAATGTGTTATAATGAACCACATTTTGAAATGGTATTACTTCATTATTTCATCATTTTTAAACTTAGTACGCCTCTGTGGGCTTTGGTTGCACCTCATTAGTACCAGTTTAACATCCAAAATAGCAATAAGCAACATAAAGGTGACCAGTCCAGCTTTTCAAAGGGCCTTCCAATGCGTTACAACCTGTGTCGTCGCAATTTTAGAAATATTTGAACCGTTTGAATAGAAATTAACGTTAAATCTGCAGATAGTCAAATGCAGAATACCAGCTATACTGCATTTGACTAACACCAGGCTGGGAATATATTGTAACATCAGAAGAGAGTCTGTCTGGGATTGGACTACATTGTATACACTTGCTGTCCTTATGCATAACTATTGTGGTGTACTAACCTGCTTTTGTTTTACCATGTGCCTTATAAAAATATGTTATTAAAATATCATTCTGCAGATAATGCAGCGATGATGGATTATGCGGCAAATCAATAATTATGTGAAAATCGATGTGGGCCGCACAATTGCATAATTCCAGTGGCTCTGCCTACAGGGGAGCCCATAGGGTGAAGTTGGGTCATGACCATTCCCACCAACTACATATGGGAGGACAGTGGACCTAGAGTTGTGCATTTCACTTAGTTACACCCTAAAAGAGGTGGTACTAGTTCATGAGGCTTCCTGAGCTGAGAGGAGTCACATACCTAACATCCAGGTCTTCCTACCAAAAATTGTAAGCCACTACTTAAGTTCTGGGAGCAATCTTCACAAATCAGTAAGGGGAAACACTGACAGGCTAGTCACTGGAAGGATAATACTAATTAGCATACTGTAGGTACAGGCATATCACATTGTTTTATACTCTGCCTGCAGCATAAGTGCCACCATGAAAGAGAAAATAGGCATGTGGGGCAATTCTTCCGGCAATGTGGCAGTGGTGAATTATGAATAAGATGCAACTATGGAAGTATATGTATCTGGACACACTCTTAACATTTTTGTCCTTTTGCATTTTTATCAAATGTATACTAGCCCTATAGTCCCTAATAAAGGGACTCTCAGTTGACAACAGCTCAGTGCTGGCTGAAAAGCCATGTATGTGTTTTCTAGAGATATAATAAGTACAATGAGGATTTGACAGTGGAACAGTTGTGGAAAAATAGTCTTGATAGCTCAGCCTGCAAAGATCTGTTACAAGATAGGTTTAATGATGAGGAATGTTGAGTTGTGTGCAAAAACTCCTTCATGTCGGAATATAAACTCACTAGGGTCTGCAAGGATCATCTCCTGATCAAGCACACCTCACCTTGTAATGAAATGAAATTTCACCATCAAGCCCCGCTCACTCAATTTGACACTATACTCCGATCATACACTTTTGGTATCCGGTCAGGCGCAGCCGCCACAGGTAAGATAGGTGGGGCGCGGAATTCTACAGACGACGGGATAGGTAAAATTAAATAAATAAAACCACTTATCCTGTGCTCGTTGTATCACAGATTCGGCAAAAGCAAGTGGCTTTATTTATTTTCGTATTTCCTTTTTCCTATCCTGTCAACTGTCGACTTCCCATCCACCACGCCCGCCCCCGCCCTGCCCAACCGCTCTTACCTGTAACGGCCACGCTCTTACCTGTAACGGCCACGCCTGTATCCAGTGCTTATTCGTTTGTCTACACAGACATACACACACATACATACATACACACACATATATATATATATATATATATATATATATATACACACATTCCTGTGAATGCTTGTAAAAATGGTTTCACAGTTTAAGTAATTGGAAACACCTATATTTGGATTGAATTAAAACTACACCATCAACTTCCATCCATTGAACATTACGACCCTATATTCTTCTCGTTTAGTTTTTTTACACAGAATGTCGACATCTGATGTAAAATATCTATTTTCCGACACACACAAAATATTATATATATATATATATATATATATATATATATATATATATATATACACATATACATATACACACACACATCACATTAGTAATTTATATGAAATGTTTATAAATATTTAAGAAAGTAACCTATAAAGGGTGTTAGGCGGTACAGTTAGATGTAGGAGGGGGAGGAGCCTACTAAAATGAACGGACATTAGTCTGTGTGTTGTTGTTTAATGTATTTTCCCTTTTTGGGACGCTCTGAACCAAGTGCGCAACCGTTTCACAGGTCTTTACAAGACCATTTGAATGTTAATTAGGCCTTGCAGTTGTTTCACCCCTTTTAGAACGCCCGCAGCTCCACTCGGCCTACTGATTAAAAGTTCAGCCCCCCCCGAAATTTTTTCTTAGCCCCCCCCCCGAAATTTGGCTTTAGTTGCGCCTCTGCTCTGAACAGACCTTGCGCTTTCTATGGAGAGGGTCGACATGCATAGACCCAATACATGCCTTGCGCAGGCGGCAATGGTTTCAAGCAGGGTGGGCTTAAGTGGGGGTATTTGGCATCTCAAAGCTAGATACTTGAGGGAAAGGCCTTTGATCCCCCTCCCCTCCAGCACAGCTGGCTGATGCGAAGTTTTCTCAGTACCAGATTAGCGAGTGTATAAGACATCTGCTTTGTCTCAGAGCCGTCAAGTGTTTGCAAATCTCTTAACTGCTGATTGCTTTCAGTAAGAAGGCTTAACAGTTCCTCTTCGGATTTTCATATTAATAGTTACCACCGATACACGGTCTCTGAAACACAGGGGCGGCGTGCCAGGAAGCGCGCGATCAGCACCGAGAGAACGTTCATCTCCGGCACCTCTGGAGATGGCGCGGCGTTTTCCCGCCAATATAAACAATCCGCGGCACTTCGAGTTGATGGCAGCTCATGAGCTGTGCTGGTATCGAAAAGTTAATTTAGTTCTAGGTTTTGTTCAACACACCACGTGTTTCAGTGCTCTGTACAATCACCCTAGCCCAACAGCGAGCAATGGATATAGGCCTGTATTCCCACTAACTAACACCGACATACTCAATGATACTACTCACCCCTAAGACGCAAATGAACGCATGCACTCATGCTTTCTGTTCCTTTTTCACAACCCTCCTCAAATTCGACGTCAGACGTGAATGTCTAATTTGGGGATTGACGTCTAATTTGGGGATGCTGAATGGGCACATTTTCTACAGTAAGTTATGTTTGGGGTTCGTATTGAATGTTTTTGGAGAATAACCCAGTGGTGGTAGTTACTTGTTTATTAGTTCTAATATTGTCTGGCATAAGTGCAGTGGTACCCATTGCTGTGCAAGCCCGGCACACGGATTCATTAGTTAGGATTGTATAAGTTGGCCCAATGCGATTGGCTGAAGTTTAAGGAGGGGCTAGAAATGGAGGGAAGGACATAGTACGCAGTCGATGGCCACAAATAATGCGTTCATGTTCCAGGGGAGGGACAAACAAACAAAGAGAAAGGAAGTCTATGGCAGATGACCAATAAATAACAAGTAAATGAGGTTACAATGAAGCCAACAAATGGGCGGCCTCTTAGTCCACTGTTAGAAAATAAAAGGCCTCGTAGTGACAGCACGTGTGCTGTCAAGGCAATAGCTAAAAATATCAAAATATGTTATTGTGGGGCAACTGTGGGGACCCAGTCGTTGACAGCACAGAAGTCATAGGATTTGGATACTGGGGAGATTGGGGGTGGGGACTAAGAGCTTATCTACAATATTCGAATGTAAACTCAAGGATACAAGAATAACCCTAAATATGCATGTATCCATTATAGAAAGCAGTGTGCATAAATACTCAAAAAGGTTCACTGCTCAATGTGCATGTACCACCTAGTATCATGCGCTCCTAATGGAGAGAGGTTTAAACAATCAAGCTGGCCATAAAACAATATATCCTAAGCTCTTTGAATTAACAGTGAGGCAGAGCATAACCCAGCAACCATTTTTCTGAAACATTTAACATTCCACAGAAAATATTACGTTAACTCTTGCTCCTCCCCAAGTGTCACAAATGTGGCTTGGTGGTGTGGTGAAATCACTTGCCACGTATGATAGTTTCACAGCTCCACAGCCCGAGTGTCAGGAGTTCAGATCGGTGTTCAACCTACAGGCCACCTGTCAGGGCCGTTTCTACCACTAGGCAAGACTAGGCGGCCGCCTAGGGCGGCAAAAAATATGAGTTCATAATGATGGTAAATCGAAAATAAAATGTTTTCAGGATTACAAATAACTAAGTGCTATCAGCACATTATACCAACCATCAGGGAAAGGTGCGAGCTTGCCAAGGCTCAATTGATGGAATATGTACAGTGCTGGTGATTTCTGCTGTTTCTGAACAATGCTGCTATTTGCATACTTTTGTACAAAATGCTAATTGGGACGGCGGAGAGGCGGATATAAGGTGAGAAATAAATCAGTGGAAAACATTTGTTCTCTAGGTTTCAGTTTCCGTAGTGCATTTACTGTTTATATAGATAGCTTTGGAGTCGGATTAGAAATACGATCTATAAAACTCCATAAAGTAATTAGCAAAATGAGTTCTCCATGATTTCCGTTTACCTGTTTTCTAAATATACACGGCATGTCATTGTTTTCAATCAGATGAATTGGCAATCACATACACAACTTAGATTACATATATTTATGATCCCTCCCTTTCACTGCGACGCAACAACACACCAACAGTGAACAGGGCAAAAAGAGTTACTAGGCTTATAGCTGGCTAGTTTTTTTTCTCCAAAGAAACTGACAGTTCTGTTATTTCTGATAAAATCTGCTTTATATGTCAAAATGTGTTCACAAAAATCTTTCCTTACATGTATTGTGGCCTAAATATTTTCTGCAGAACTAGTGCCACGGTGAGTTTGGTTTTCTATTTTCAACTTGAATGGGACGATATTTTTGTAAACGGTCAGAACACAATATTTATGCCTGGAGATGTTTTTGTTGACATGTTCTAACGTATAATGCAGGCAATATATGTTCCATGATGATCATTCAGGCACCATACCCTTCCCTGAGATGTCCGCTATTGTGAAAACGGAGTGTGATGTGTCTGAAGAGTTCACAGCATTCATTGCAAGGTGTTTGCAATGTATAGGTTGAGTTATTTTGGATCTGATTTACCAAGATGTTGATATGTGTAGGTGTGACTTACTCTTAGAGTTCTCCTTGCTTACTATTTTGTTCCAGATGAAAACCACGAATACTATTTGGTGCTAGAATAAGCCAACGTAAGACAGGAGTAGTATAAGAGCATTTAACAGTACAATCGTTCTGCATTTGGCTCAATATTTGCTTCCCCCCAAAACAAAATGTGTGTGTAGATTAATGTTCCCTGTACCTAGGTTTGCGTTTAAACACAAAAACAACCTAAAAGATGTGCTCATACACACAAGACCTAAAAACCAACAGATCAATACACAAAGGTCGTTGTGGGATCTACCACCAGTTGTAGGACACCACCCCTGTGGATCTTGTTCAGTGAGTCCTTTCACCATGTCACAAAAGAGATGGGGTCACTTGGCATTGTAAGAAACATACAAACTGCAACCCCCCTAACTGTATCTATGTATTAACTTGCCTGTGTGGACTCCTATACGTGGGGATGACCACGAGGCCGGTAAAAACCCATATCACAGAACACATGAGTAATTTCAGATGTCATAAAACTAACACCAAGATGACTACACATTTCTAACATCAGAAACATTCACCCAACTCAATCAGTTGGATCATTCTTGAAGCACACCCTGGTATAAACAAGAACTCACTGTTCCGCATCAAGCAGAGATGGGTACAGAGACTAGCCCCTGACAAGGAGGGATTGAACGAAGAGATCCCTTGGAGCCTATTGACTTGATCACCAGAGATCATGTTACACCATGTAACCAATCAACCACATCTGATTTCTCTAGCCTTCCAAACTGATATGGAGAATGGGGCATCTCCTCCTTGATAAAATGGAATCTTCACACCCACTGCTTTTTTAAGGGACACGCCATGTGTGAAGGTACCATCTAACATCTTCAATCGCCAGCACCGGGACATGACCAGATCTAGAGATGTTCCCACAACACACTCTGACCTGTATTACATTCTCAGTTGCACTTTATTAATATAACATCTCAATGAGTGCACCCGACCCCCCCCTTTGTGAACTGCACATTGGAGTATTACTCTGCCCATGATGCACGTGAGACACTAACAAGAATAGATACCTAGCATCCAATCTTAAACACAATCCATTTGGCTTACTTTCCCGATTTCTTTGAATTCAAGACTACTATGACTCACGAGGTAACATACAGGGAACACGCAGCGCGTACTTCCAATATGGCATCCACTGTTGTCAAGGGCAACACGCTAGCTCCCTGGAGCCAGAAACCGGAGGTTCTGCCTCCCCAACTAAGCATACCAGGGTAACTCTTGAACAAACCGACATGGGATGATCAGTGTGTACTTCCAAGATGGCACCCTATGTGTTTTGGGTTGGCGCGCTGGCTCCCTGTAGCCAGAAACCAGAAGTCCCTCCTCCACAACATCGCAGACCGGAGGTATAACTACGCAACTCTGAGTACGAGCTGATATCATCCGGGACCGGCAAAGCGAGGGGTAGGTGACCCGCAGCAGACACAGAGTACAGTACGTAAGTACACAACGCTTGGGCTGTTTTTAACCGATGCGGTATGACCCTAATCCCTTCAACTCGACATAGTATCTGGTGGGTTAACGGCACCTGAAAGAGGGCGCAGTTTGGTTAGCTGTGGTGGGCGGTAAACTTCTTTACCCTATCCCGTCTAACATGACACTTTATTAAGAGACAGCAAGCATGATGGGCTACTGGTTATACCCGGGCGGGAACAGAAGTGCGCTAGTCTTGGCCAGTGACGCACATGGACTCTTTTGTGAGAGCGTTTATTTATGCGATGACCTATGTGCTATTTGAAGCTCCGTGTGACTTTTGGTGCTGGTTCTGTGGTGTGCCTGCTCCTCCCTACCTGACACTCATTGCTGGGGCCGGGTGGAGTTGAGGATGCATACTGTGTAGAGCCCCCCCTTTGGACCTCGTTGCAGATATACGCAGGGGGCACTTGCATCCACATTCTAAGTTGCTGATTGTTTGGGAAAGAGGGTCTATACCAATTGGGACCATCCCTCATTCCAGTCAGACTTGAGTAACTGCCTACAGGCTATTATCGCCTGTATACTCATGAGTTTATTTCTTTATTTGATCTCCTGCTTCCATTTACTGCCTTTTTATTAGGACACTGTACTATCCAGTGTCTACACTTGCCGGTACACGTTGCTACACACTGCAGACCCGACTTGGGTGAGTTCTTAAACGTGTGAGAACACACACAGCATTCCCAGCTATATATGTCGTATTAGATTTATATTCCTCGCACATAAGCACAGACACTTTAGTGTGATGCATGCTTCCATGCACTTTGTTTGGAGTGCTGCACTAATGTATATACACTGTAAACTGTTGGATAATGACGTAGTAATCCGTTTGAGTTTTTCTCCTTTACAGGTGATGTTGTAGATCTACAGGTATCACTTTTTAGGATGTTGTATCGGTGGCCACTTGAGTTTGACATTCTAGACCACCACCAAAAAGTGTAGATAGATCTTGCATCGTCCCTGAAGAATTGCTGTCCATTTGACATTGGGCAAGAAACATGTTAGTCTAATTTCAAAGCGCAATACCCTGTAACCTTAGAGCAGGGGCGCACACACTATTGTTTTTAGGATGGGGGCCACATTCATTAAAATAGTTCTGAGTGGATCCCTAACTCCTATTTTAACCTCACAATTTTCCACATCTATACTCACTAGGGCCCTCACTCGCACTGCACCAACGGCCAGGAAAAAAGATTTCCGCTAAAAGGCCCCATCAAGGGAGCCGATCGGGTATTGCAGCGCCTACCCGACGAGGAGCAGACCCAATGATGAAGCAAGACACCTAGCTTATTGGGTGTGTGAGGGTCCCTTTCTAAAAGGAGGATATCTTTCTCCTGCAATAGTGAGCACACTACGAGTGCTTGCTTAATTTACTACTCACCTGTACCACACAGTAGGAACGGCATACCACTTTGTTTTGGATTGCATTTGGGCGTGTATACTGGACCTAGTCAAAATTGGCCCTTAGTCCCCCCCTTTCCTTGGAACTCCTGTAGATTAATGTTATCCTTCAAGTTCATTCATGCCAGGGGAACACAGTGATGGTAGTAAAAGGGAGGGGGCGGTATTTTCAATTCTCGCCTAGGGCGGCAAAACACCTAGAAACGGCCCTGCCACCTGTTCAGACATCGGTAGAATAAACCAAGCCATTCATCCAGGTGAGGTTCATAAAGAAGTACCATCTTACAGGAACGCTTGTCATTTAAGTGACAAGATGAAATTCAATTTGCAATGTATCCTCCGAATGTGGCCAGTTTAATGGCACTAGGATATTAAAAAGCCTATTGTATTGAATGTGTTATTTTTAAAGTGCAACTATCATCCTACAGGAGTATCTTGGCGCTGTGCAGAAATAGACGGGAGGCACAGGATGGTGCTGCTGTCTCAGATTGCTGGAGGGTTAAATAAGAGAGAAGCAGAGTGAGTTTGAAACTCTAAAAAGCCAGGTTTTCAAAGATTTCCTGAAACAGGACTCAGATTGGATGAAACGAAGATAACTAGGGAGTATATTCCATACTTTTACTCCAAGAACGGTTACTGATCTTCACGCCTTAGTTTTATATTTGGATAGAGTGGGTTTTAAAAGATGAGCTGGGGAAGACCTAAGAGGGTGTGTGGTGACATAGGGTGTAAATCTAGATCTTAAATATATAGGCCCTTAAGCCCTGAAAGCTCTAAAAGTGATGATGAGTATCTTAAGTAGCACTCCTTTGTGGATGGGTAGCTAATGCAGAGATTTGAAAGCTGAGGTAGCAGACGAGCGACGTGGCAATGTAAGCACCAGGCAGGCTGCTGCATGTTGAACAGTCTGGAGCTTTTTGAAGATTGACTCGTTGGCACCTGCATAAAGGCTATTTCAGTAGTCTAATCTGGAGGTGACTA
Organism: Lissotriton helveticus; assembly: GCF_964261635.1. Classification (NCBI taxonomy): domain Eukaryota; kingdom Metazoa; phylum Chordata; class Amphibia; order Caudata; family Salamandridae; genus Lissotriton; species Lissotriton helveticus. The sequence continues at coordinate 569,878,653 of NC_136063.1, forward strand.
GGACTGCTGTGAAAGTTTTCCTTGTTGTAACTGGGAGAGGGTCAAAAAGCTTTCTGGGATTTAATCAGCTGTAATCACTTCCCAGCCACTGATAGCACTTGTGGAAGGAAAGATAGAGTTGTGTCAAATTTTACCCCAAGATTGTTGACTACCTCCACCGTACTGGGTGGAGGGGGTATTCGGCGGCCACCAGCGACTATCCCAGTTGATCCCTTCTTATTTAATATAGCGTGTGAGGTGATTTCAAACTGTGGTATCATGATGTACTAAAGCAAGTGGGGAATGGAGGGTGGCTACTCACTATGAGCAATGCCACTTTCCATATTTCAAAATAGTGAGAGAAAAGGGACCCCCTCAAGTTTTGCTTTCAGGTCAGGGAGTAGAGGGGAAGAGAACACTAAGCGAATGAAGAAAGCTCCCTCTTGACCTATAAATACATTTCTTGTTGGAGTTTACTCTAAACCACAGGGCATATGCCAACGAAATCTACACAAAGTGTGAGTTGTTTTTCATTTTATTTCATTTTTTGTAAAAATTAGTTTTTTTCACTTTTATCATACTTTGCATTTATAACACTTATAAAAATATAGACATACTACAAAAACATTTCCAGAAACGATTGCTTATCAATTTTCCCGATATACAAATATGTCTTTTTAAATTTATAATAACACATTTAAATATCTACAATTCACAGGTAAAGAGCCAATCACGCGCCACCTTTTCTTTATCTGTTGTACCCCAGCAAGTTGAGTTTTGTAATCGTCTTTGAAATATTCCAGCGTTTTCCAAAGGATCCAAAATTTCAGGTCCCCTTTAGCGCGCCGCCACCACCGCCGTCATCCTTCTGAAATGGAACCATTTCAGAAGGATGACGGCGGTGGTGGCGGCGCGCTAAAGGGGACCTGAAATTTTGGATCCTTTGGAAAACGCTGGAATATTTCAAAGACGATTACAAAACTCAACTTGCTGGGGTACAACAGATAAAGAAAAGGTGGCGCCCCTTCCACACTATTGAATCGAGGAAAAATATCAAAGCCGTCCCCCGCCATTGTGTGATACTTGGCAGATCAAAATAGATGCTGGCTACCTGTACCAATCGGATTAAAAACTACGTATATTTGCCTGCATCTAATTGACAGACTACGGTTGAGATGTAGCTGAAAGGTAGTGACCATCCCTAGAAAAAATAAATATTTACTACACTGGTCATCTTTTGATAAAGTTGTATATTTCAGGTTCAGAGTCCCTATACCGCACTGTATCTGTCGTGGTCCTGAGGAAGGTGGTCCGCATCCTTGCTATTTCCACCGAAACGCGTCGACCTCTTTCATTTTGAAAAAATCTCATGACTTTGGTCATGTAGTGGACACCAGACTCAATGCTATAGGACATGATTGTTGTTGTCTTTGTGATTGGATGGATGTGCAGTTAGAGTATATGTGTGTGCGTGATTGGCTCTTTACCTGTGAATTGTAGATATTTAAATGTGTTATTATAAATTTAAAAAGACATATTTGTATATCGGGAAAATTGATAAGCAATCGTTTCTGGAAATGTTTTTGTAGTATGTCTATATTTTTATAAGTGTTATAAATGCAAAGTATGATAAAATTGAAAAAAACTAATTTTTACAAAAAATGAAATAAAATGAAAAACAACTCACACTTTGTGTAGATTTCGTTGGCATATGCCCTGTGGTTTAGAGTAAACTCCAACAAGAAATGTATTTATAGGTCAAGAGGGAGCTTTCTTTATTCGCTTACTTTCCATATTTCAACCAGCATTGGTAAAGCTAATAGGTCTCACATATGCAAGAGCTTTTGGCTTAGCCAATATTTTTGCCAAGTTGTACATCAGTGTGGCTGCTGTTCAGCATGGCTAACAGTTTGTGGCATAGAGGAGAGTGGTGTGAAGTGGAACGGCGAAGAGTGGAGTAAAGTGTTGTACAGTGGAGTGGCAAAGAGTGTCATGTATTGGATTGGCATAGAATGGAGTCACGTACAGTGGAGTGGAGCAGAGTAGAGTGGACTGGAGTAGAGTGTATTGGCGTAGACTGTTGCAGAATATAGTGGCGTACAGTGCAGCGGCATAGAATTCAGCGGCGTACAATGCAGAATCATAGAATGTAGTTGTGTAGATTAAGTACTGTATAGTAATAGTGCAGTGGAGTAAAGTGCAGTGGTGTAGAGTAGAGTGGTGCAGAGTAGAATGGTGCAGAGTGAAATGCAGTAGATAGGTGCAGAGTAGAGTGACAGAGTGGTGAATAGAATAGAGTGGTGTAGAGAGGTGCAGGGTAGATTATAGTGCTGTAGAGTGCAGTGGCATAGAGTGCATTGGCATAGAATGTAGAAGTGCAGAGTGGTATAGAGTTCAGTGGCATAGAGTGCATTGTCGTGGAGTGCAGTGGCGCAGAGTGCAGTGGCGCAGAGTGCAGTGGCTCAGATTAGGTTGGCATAGAGTAGAGTGCAGTGGCGTACAGTGGTTTGGCGTAAAGTAGAGTGGACTGGTGAAGAGTGCATTGGCATAGACTGTTGCAGGGTATGGTGGCGTTGAGTACAGCAGCGTATAATTCAGTGTTGTACAATGCAACATCGTAGAGTGCAGTGGTGAAGAATGGAGCGGTGCAGAGTAGTGTGGCTTAGAGTGCAGTGGCGTAGAATACAGTAGCGTAGGCTGCAGAGTAGAATGGCTTAAAGTAGAATGGCATAGAGTGCAGTGGCTTTGAGTAGAGTGGTGTAGAGTGCAGTAATGCAGAGTAGAATGGCGTAGACTTCAGTGGTGGAGAATGCAGTGTTGCAGAGTAAAATGTCATAAAGCGCAGAGGTGTAGAGTGGCGTAGAGTACATTGACAGAGCAGAGCGGCGTAGAACACACTTATGCAGTTCAGAGAGCAGTGGCGTAGAGTGCAGTGGCGCAGTGTGAAGTAAAGTGGCTTAAAGTGCAGTGGCATACAGTGGCGCAGAGTAGAGTAGTGTGGAGTGCAGTGGTACAGAGGAGAGTATAGTGGGTAGAAGTGGTGTAGAGTGCAGTAAGGCAGAGTAGAGTGGAGTAGACTTTAGTGGCGGAGAATGCAGTGTTGCAGAGTAAAATGTCAAAGCGCAGTGGTGTAGCGTGGCGTAGAGTACATTGACAGAGCAGAGCGGCGTAGACCACAGTTATGCAGTTTAGAGAGCAGTGGTGTAGAGTGCAGTGGCGTAGAGTGCAGTGGCGCAGAGTGCAGTAGAGTGGCTTAGAGTGCCGTGGCATAGAGTAGAGTGGTGTAGAGTGCAGTGGTGTAGAGTGGTGCAGAGTAGAGTATAGTGGTGAGAAGTGGTGTAGAGTGCAGTAATGCAGAGTAGAGGGGCATAGACTTCAGTAGCGGAGAATGCAGTGTTGCAGAGTAAAATGTTGTAGTGCGCAGTGGTGTAGAGTGGCGTAGAGTACATTGATAGAGCAGAGCAGCGTAGACAACAGTTATGCAGTTTAGAGGGCAGTGGAGTAGAGTACGCCACTTCACTCTACTCTATGCCACTGTAGAGTGGAGTGGTGCAGGGTAGATTGAAGCAGTGTAAAATGGAGTGGAGTGGTGATGGGTAGAATGAAGTGGCGTAGAGTGGTGTAGACTAATGGTGTAAAGTGGTGTAGAGGGTAGTGGTGCAAAGTAAATTAGAGTGGCCTTCAGTGGATTGCCATAGAGTGGAGCAGTACAGAGTAGAGTGTATTGGCATAGAGTGCAATGGCGTAGAGTGCAGTGCTGCAGAGTAGAGTAAAGGAGAGTTGTGTAGAGTGGAGTGACCTAGACTGGTGAATTGAGTGCAGGGCGAAGAGTGCAGTGGTGTAGAATAGAGTGGCCTAGAGCGCATTGACAGAGTACAGTGGTGCAGAGTAGAGAGGCGTAGGGTGAAGTGGCATAGAGTGAAGTGGTATAGAGTGGATTATTATTATTATTATTATTAAGCGTTCTTATATAGCGTTCGATTACCCGTAGGCATCTCGGCGCTTGCCTTGGGAACCCGTCCTGGTTTTTCCCTGTGAGATACCCGTACTGGGCATCCCCAAGGTGAAAGCCAGGCATCCCGCCGCGGGGGGGCCGTAGTGGAGATTAAGCAAGCTAATGCCCAGAGCTGCAGAGTGTGAACCTGTGACTCGAGTAGGCACCGAAACGAGAACTATCGAGTCCGTGGATATTTGGGCTCAAGACCCTGCCGCGTCGGGAATTGAACCCTGGTCCCGGGTCTGACCTCTGCTTCAGGGTCTGCCGCCTCTAACCAGTGAGCCACTGGATTAGAGTACAGTGGTGCAGTGTAAATTGGAGTGGTGCAGAGTAGAGTGCTGTGGCGTGGAGTGGTGCAGAATAGAGTGGCGTAGAGTGGAATATGCATGGTATGAGAGCACACTGCCATTACAGACAACACATTTTCAGTTGAAATGATCATTTCGCACAGACATACAGTTTTTACTAATAAAACTATTCAGTGCACAAACGATCATGTGTGGAAATGGCATCACCTAGTGTATTGATTGGATATTAAAGTATTTGTTTCCAACAAACTTCAGAATAAAAAAAAAATACTTCATTTGTGCTTTGCTAATTCTGATATAGTCTGAAATACCTGCACAGTTCATTTAAATGTGGTTTTGTGCTAGAAGAAAACCCTTTCCTCTACTCCCAGCATCCATCAAGATGTCACATAAATGTTCTCACTTTGAAGACAGAGAAAGAAAAGTACACACTAAGCTCCCTCAGAAGACAGAGCCTGACATTTGACCTCGGTCTTTGAATGCACAGCAAAAGTGACAAGATAAGAACAAGATTTACAGGCCTGTTCACAGAAAGCAGAACTCATGGACTAATACAAGGGAAGTTGGGGTTTTGCTCCTTGGGAGAGACAAGTGAACCTAGACAGCCTAAAACAAATAAAGCCAGCAAATAGAAATCCAGGAAATGTCTGACCGGCCCCCCATATGTTGTAAGTTTGAAAAAAAAACAATAAAAATATATATTTTTTAAAAATCCAGGAAATGTGAGTTACAAACAACAAACCCAATGTTAAGCAAGGGGCAAGATGCATTCCCAGGGAACTGTTCTGAAATTCCCCAGGATGTCTTTTGCAAACCAGACAGCTGCGCTGGTAGCCTTCGACTTAAAAAGGCTGCAATAACTCTTGCAACAAGCTCTTGCAGTACAACAGAGGTAAGACTGTGCCGTGAAACACAGATGCTCTAACCAAACCAGAGGAAAAGTAGACTTTTTGCATCGTGTCAACGTGAATTAGCAAGACAAACCAAACGCTAGCCATGTGTGTTTTGCAAGATTAAAGACAATTTAAAACGATGGACGAAAAAGCACCAACTAATGTGGAAAATCGCCATAAGTGAGAAACGAGTCCTGCAAACGGAGTTCCCCTGCTGAGCCCTTGAAAAAACAGCGAAAAGAAAACAGTTTTGAAACGTGAACCGATAGGCAAGAGTCGAAGAGGAAATTTCCTTACATGTTATTTGATGGACATCAATTATGGCTGTGCTTACTTAGCTGATAAAAGGCAGAATAGGGCTGTTCTTCTGGTGTTCTGCGGCAGGCCAGTTCAACGCGCTGTTGGCGGAAAAAATAACACAAGGCCGCGGGGTTTCGAGGAGGGAGGGGAGGCGGCAGAAAGCGAACCCCCCCGAGTTTCAGGCAACAGCGCAAATCGCAGTGGTCGCTTCCTGTCCATTTACCAACAGAAACACGAGAGAATCCTCTTTGGACTTGGATGGAAGAAAAATGTCTCGTGAGTACATGCATCACGAGCACGTTCAATAAACGCCACATCACATAACAGCTGGGCGGGAATACAACTCCACGAACCCATGACGCAGTTATAAATGCTCCCGGCCCACCCGCAATGCTGGGAGACAGCCGGAGGTGAATTGTCGGGTGGCTTCTGAGAAGCAGACTGAAGTTTCGAATAACAGGTGATTTTGAGAATTTCTTAAAATGTAGGAATGGTCGGACCGGTACCGATATTCTTCAAGAACCAGCACTGCGGGCGTTCTGGAGAAACAGGAAACTCGTGAAACAGCTGTATGAACTATTACAGAAAGTGGACTTTTCATTTATAGGGCAATTCTTTGCCCCAACTCTCTATTATCTTCATAATGAAAGTTTAAACATTTTGAAAAGAGGGCAGATCAATATCGCATTTGGGAAAGGAACATTTTGTTTCTGTATGCGCTCAGCTCAACCAGTGTGATAAAAGCGTAGACATTCATTTAAAGGAAATCACTCCAGGTGTCCTTTCTTACACTAGGAGCCATGTAGATTTTTTTCTTTTCTAGTGGGCACCCAAGGACCTCTTGGGTGAAGTGTCATTTGGCATCACCCCACCCTTCTCCCTTGGCAGTGAGAACACAACTGATGTGGTGGCCAGGAATCCCCTTATCCACCCTTCTGTGTGTGTCCTACACTGTAACAGATACCGCTTTGCCATCAGTCCAACTCAACCTTTTGCAATTCAGTTTACGATAAAGCGAAGCAAGGAATGGGTTTAGAAACCTGTCCAGTCTAACGTTGGAGTCTGCTGATTTCCCTGACACCTCATGTGGTCCTGAATGCTTATAAACAGGCTGGTAAAGACAGTGTGTGAGCTTCACACCCAACAACGGAAGCAGATGGCAGGGACTGGAAATTATTTCGAAGGCTAGGTGGTGAAGGGTACTTGGAAAAAAATCAGTGGCAAAAGAACCATAGACAAATTTATTGCTCAGACAGGAAAGAAGGAAAGCAGAGAGTGGGATGTGGGCTAAATAAACCACATTTTAATGTGAGTCAGATGAAGGAAAAAGGATTCACTGTTTCACCCAAACACCAACTACAAGGAAAACTGCCAAACAAGGTAATAGCAACACCAATACCCTAGTATAGCGGATTAAGGACAACGCACGTATTGTGCACTACATGGTTCTTGCATTATTTTTACTTATTTACGTAGTTTGTGATTTTGTATAGCATGGTCCAGACCATGTTGGGACAGCACACTGAGAAGAGAACCATAATTATAATGTGTACACATTACATTTGTTCATTAGGACATTACTTAACAAGTACAAGAATATTGTAGCAGAGAGGAAATGTAGTGTTTTACACAATTCGAAATAGAAATAAATGAATGTACATAATTCATTAAGTTCTGAGGTTCAGCATTGAAAATAAAAATGCACGACAAAATCCTTTACCAATTGACATATGAAAAGCACGCGAAAGAGCAAACGATGAATGAGACAGGTTGTGCAGTTGAAGGGTAAGCAAAGATGCAAGTTAGTGAGGATTGCGACAGGAGAAATGAAGAGTTTTGTTACAATGCAACAACAGTAAGGTCACCATAACCACAAAAAGGTGAATGAGCATAATAATATATATTTATATCAAAAATCAACCATACTTTCCACAGCTTATCATTCTACAAGTGATATAGCTTTGTTCTAACAATCTTCACACCATGAGCACAATTTTTGTTTTTGAGAAAGTCAGGCCATGTACGAAAGCAAGCACGACAATTTGATACCAGTAGTAATTCAGATTAGCAGATATTCGAAAAAGGGAGATCTTTTTTCTCGAAGGCATGATTGTAAGCCTGACGTAGTGTTGAGAATTCCATTTGCATGCAGCACATGCGAGGAGGATTTCAGGAGTTTTTTTTGCTTCCTGATCCTCAGTGTCCAACAGGAGGTTTCCCTTACTTCTAATCCATCACAGGCCATGGTACCGATACCAAGGGGACCCTGTACGTCTTTGTAAGTCAGATGAGCAATTATGAAGATAAACCTGGTCTCTGCGCCAAACCAATCAACTGGTTTGAGAACCAGTGTGGCGAGTCGGAGATTAAGCATGCAGCACCATCAAGTACTGCTTTTAATGGTGCAAGGGTTACCCGGCCGTTTCTGTTACCAGTTCTTGAAAGGACTTGAGACCGGGACACTCATGAGAGCTGCCTCAGGAATGAATCACATGAGCAGTCCTAGCAGGAAGAGAATTCTTCTCCTATGTTATAGTGAGTGTTGCGATTCACTAGAATCTGTTCACGTGACATTTGTATGTGCTACGAGGACATTATTATGAAAGAATATCGCTACTCAAGGATGAAGAGGTACGGATGGAAGCAATTCTGTAATGCATATAGGTGATAAACAATTGAATGTGAAAAACAGAGCAATGATGGAGTGTCAGATGTAAAGCAGTATCCCAAGTATTCCAATTGAAGCAGTTTGTAGAAGGCACAAAAATACAGAAAATGTAAACTATTCTATGTTGCTAAAGGAAGGAACAACAAAAGGCATGCAGGTAGTGGATTTAGTAAGATTTACTTGGTCCACTGAATGAAACAGAATCGAGGGCTACAATCAGGTCCTAGAGAACCAAAGGAGTGATGTTCTTCTACTACGAGATCTATCTCGAACAATATGTACACCATTGAAGCCTTCATCCTCAATATACCATAAAAACTCTCTCTGTATTAAAATGTAATAAACAATCAAAATATTACAAACCAATTCCATGTAGCACTCGCTCTCAAATCTCAGACCAATGTTTGCTGTGAAAAGTCTGTGAATTGAATTAGCATTACAGGATTTCTTCCACCCTCTTCTCCTTGGACCGGTCACCGACTTCCCACTTCCTTTATCTTCCTTCATTAAAGAATTTACCCTTCTCAATACGGAAGGGACCGAACAGATCGAGATGCTGGAGGAGGTGGCCGACTGTTAACATGCGCTCAAGGTAGCACCGCTGTATACCTACAGCATGGCTGCAGGAAGCACAGTGTAGCGCCTGCTTTTTGGGGATTAAGGAGTGAGGAAAATCTTGGAATTATGGTACTTTGTTGGTAACGGGTTAAGTTAGTGCCGCAATGATATCCCTCACATGCAATACTCACTCAAGCTCGGAGCCTTCTTGCGTCATGCTCCCACTGCACGGTTCCACAGCAGACATGAATCCAAACTTAAGTTACTAATTGCAACAGTTTAGAAACTTGAAATCTGGAGAATACTGTTGAATACTGCAGCAGTGAACAGACCCTTTTCATTGCAACAGTGCTTTTAAACAGGATGGAAGTGATCTAAAATCAGACTAGTTTGTTTTTACTCTGGTCTGATAACCCCACACATACACTGACTAACCAGCAGACTGGGCAGACACCTAGTTGCCTCTTCTTGTGAGGTTCAGCCTCAAATCAGAGGGTCTTGTGTGTGTTTGTTCCCAGTGCATTTCTATAAAAGGTTGAAATGAGTCCCCCTCTCAGATCCAAAACATCACACAATGTGTCAGCAGGCACTATGGCTGGCATCGTTAGTGTACTACAAGCCTCTTCAACAGTACGCTCAATTATGAATTTCCTTGCATTGTCACTCTATTCAGCGGTCTAGTGGTGGAAGATGTTTTTGGGAGGATCTAGACCAATTTTCCTCATAGTTAAAATGAGTTACTAGATCACAGTCCTCTCATACAAACTTTCTAAAACCAGTATCATAAAGTGGGATGACAACTTCCTCTTCAAATCGGGATTTTTACAGACAGGATGACCTTCAAACGTCTCAGAATTAACAATTCTGTGCTTCTGTGAGTACACTCAAGTTTCCAAGAGAATGACTGAACTGGCTCCAATATATCCACAAGGCATGTGCGTGATTTAAAAAAATGAATCAGGTAAATAAGCAGCATGTGTGACAGGAAACACAGTGTTCTGTGGCAGAAACATTACACACAAGAACCAGTGACAGATGCTGGCAACAGAAAGTGGTGAGGCAGAGCGGGGGAAAATAAAAAAAATAAAAAACACATACCTGTCACTTCCGGTGACCTCCGTGCTCTCCTACTCCCAGCAGCCACACTGCACAGGCTCTCAAAATCCCCATACATTCCAGATGCTGTTCTCATGCTATCACCCAGCAAGAGAGCAGCGCGGGGATTGGCCTGAGCGGGGTGGTTTAATGCTCGCTCAGGCACAGGGAGCTTGCGTCTCTTCTCCACCCAGCTGTACAACACAGCTGGGTTGGAGAAATCAAAGTGCACATGTTGGTTTGGCTGCCCTAAGACGGCCGGCCAAACCGACAATGCACACTTAAGTGCCCACCACTCCTCCTCCCAGCTGTCCATGGAGGATGGCCTGGCCCCGCCCTACAATTGCGGCATCGGCTCACTCAGTCAGGAAAATTTAAATAAAATGATAACATTGTTTTATCATCATTTTATTTTTCTTTGGGGACGCGGAGTAGTGGGGAGACACTCCTCTGCCATTACGGAGGAACCACCGCTGACAGGAACCCTCGAACCAACCAAAGAGCAGTTACAACAGAATTAGAATGTATTCGAAATGCTGTGCCCAACAAAATCAATTTACAGACATAATGATGCACTGTGGAGAATGATCATCCACCTGGATTAGGATGCGCAGAGAAACTCTGCTAACCAGGAGTACCAAAAGACAAATTACACATCGGAATTGCTGTGTCATTAACAGCCGGGCAGCGTTGAGGTTCAGTGGTACAGCCTTCCCCTGTGACGCAAAACATTTGGAAGTTAATGTCTTGGCTTGATAATATTTCCTCACTCTTGCTGACTTTAGATATTCCTTTGATCCGCTGTGTTGAGCAGACAGTGCCCAGGGAGCAGTACCTTCAGTAGCCATAAGGAAAATTCCACACAGTCTAGAGCCACTTTACTACCTGTAAAAAAATCGCTGTTTCAGTACAAAAAAATTAATAAATCAAAGCAGTGGACCTCTCCTCAAAATATGAGTACAAGTAATGAGAGATGATCTGCTCAAAGAATAGTATTCTTCAGTGTTTATTTTAGCAGATGACAATGCAACAGCGTATGTAAGGATTCGCAGATTTATTAGAATTGTTGAATGTGCGAATGGGCCAGGCGTTATAAGAGCTGAAGCTTTGAGTGTATGCTACTCCTCACCTCCCCCAATAATAAATAAAAGGTACTTGAATCAACTGCATGTGATGAGTTGCAAAACACAATCTCCCTACGCCTAAAAATGTGAAATGTAATAAAGGAATTGTTAATTGCTCTGTTGCTTCTGAGCAACATTCATGCTGCATAAATACCAACGCATACATGCAAGGGATACCTTTTTTTTCTTTAATGGAATGGATATTGTTTCACGTACACTATATAATGCATCACCCCATGCTCACAGCAAAAGGCACAACCAAATAGAACACGAAGCTCTATAAAGAATTTTAGCTAGATAACAAAGTGGCATCCTGTTCACACATCAGCCTTTTTTGGCCTGTGCATCATATTAAGACCGTTGTTGCTCACTGACTACTTTTCTATGTGCCAGCAGTAATGTTCATCTGGGATAGCACACCAACAGCATCAGTCAATGCAGGTAGCACTTAACCTCATAGCTGCTGCCGTCGGCCGCTGAACATTCGGAGCACTACCTGGCTGGTGCAGCGACGCAGCCCGCCCACTCTTTGGAACGGCCAGCACTGCGCCGAAATAAAGGCCGCAGCTAAGGCGTTAAAGACAATACCATAGGTGATGGAATTATGGCTGTGGGGGGTGCTGCAGCACCCTGAAAATAACCATGCTGGAGTTCTGAAGGTGAAAAAGGATTAAAGATTTCTTTAACTGTTTTTTTTTTTTTATCTGGTCACATTTGCTGTGCATTCAAAGACAGAGGTGATATGTCCGTCTAGTCTTCTAACTGCTTATTCTTATAACATGGAAAATGTTTTTCCTTTTCTTTCTCCTACTGCAAAGTGAGGGGATTTTGTAACTTGAATTGTGCGACTACCTTTCTGGTGCAAAAGGGAAGGCTGTAGGAAGTTGTTTTCTTCTAACAGACAACAGAGTTTAAATACCTATAAAGGAACTGCACACATATTTCAAAACAAACAGCTAGAAAAGCACAAATGAAGCTGAAGCAGTGTTTATTTTTATAATTCTGATGCTTGATGGAAACAAAGATTTTAATAGGATCAAAACAAAATCATGGCACTTCACTAGGAAATGCACAAATGACAAATATTCACCGACACCCAATTTCCACACATTGTGTGCTATATAGTTGTATTAGTAAAACTATGCCTGTGCAAATGTAGTGGCAATTCCAATGGAAATGTGCTCTCTGAAATTTACAGTGTGTTACTATGCTTTAGTAATTAATACATTTGTGACAGCGTGCTCTTAAATGTAACCCCAGCTACATATGAGACCCTTACACCACTCTCCTGCTGAATGGGACATTTGCAACACTTGCTCTTTGAGCGACGCTTGGATTTTTCACTACCCCTGGGAGTTCATAGAAGTAACATTGAAGGCAGCACCACTGAGACATACGCAACATGTTAAGACTCAGACTGCAAAGTGTTGTTAGACGAGACTGTTTATACCAAAAAGCCTCCTTAGGACTGCGCGCGCTTAGTGCAAGGTTTGCCTCTACGCCGCTATTGGCGCCAAATCGAGGCAGAAACCCCACGTCACTACAGCGTCAGAGCCCAGCATGCATGTAGTTCAATACAGTCTGCCTGGGCTTCCCAGCTGCAGCCGACGCGTTTAAGAGCGGAAGCCAGTGACGTGCTATAAATTGACACGTAATTACGCAGCGCTTCCACAAACGAGGTTTCTGGCCGGGTGCAGGTGCTCTCAGCTGCCGCTGCACGGGCACTTCAAAGAGAAGGGCTTGTTTTCCCTGCGTCTGCGGGCCGCGCTCAGCCGTGCAGGGGAGAAATGACAAATATTCCGTGCTGGGTGCGGGCTCCCGCGTGCGCCCGGGAAGCACTGTCGGTGCCGCAGACACGCATGGCATGCGCGGCCTATCTCCCCAGGCTGAGATCCCATATCTGGGCCAAAAATGCCTTTCAAGTCAGGTGTTTCGTCTCCTGGGATCCGCAGTGGCCATCCTTCCAGGGCCCAAGGCCAGCGCACCGTTCCGATGTCACGACACACCTACATTCTCCGATCAAAACCTGTAAGGCTAGAGGGTCACTCAAAACAATGTGTGTTTGGAAAGAAGTAAAAGCCAAGGGGACCCAGTGAGCGAACTGCTGAAATAATACACGTATGGGGTCTTGGCTTCTCAACCCCCCACCCCGCCGCCCCCCAGCACATGCCACGAATCCAGATTTGTATCTCGCTGTGCAGCAAGAACGACAAAACAGTGAATGCTTTTGCAGCTGCTAGAAGGGTCTGTGAAGTTCATGGGCCCCATACATCACTCCTTCCACTTTTTGCAGAATCTCAAACATTTCCGACGTCAACGCTGGTCTGGATTCTGCATCAGGCCGTGCCACTGCGGGAAAGGCACTTCAAGAGCCTGGACAAATCAAAACGTAGAAATGACCAGGACACCCCGTCTAACAGTACAACCCCTTCGCAAATCTTATTGCCCAAGTTACGCCCCAGTGGCCACAACTGCAGCCTAAATTAGAAACACGTTCCACTTCTTTGATTTACCACATGCTCCTGCTCCACCACCTATTTTCCATTTGACATGTAATATTAAAAGTAATAGTTTTACTACAGAGCGTTTCTGAGTACCCAGCTAGCGCTTATGCCTGCAGTCTGACTGATACCTCTACTTTTTGGGCACAGTAATCAAGAGGGCGGGACATTTTCAGGTGCAGGACCACTTCTGGATTTCAAGCAGGCATGGGTCCCAAGACCTCCTGAGCCTTGAGCCAGAGAGAGTAAACCCACCTGTGTTCAGTTGTGAGACAATCTGTGGTATGGGCATTGCTGGAGCATCCTGCATGAGATACAACTAACCAAGAGATGCAGGCGGTCCAAGTATTTAATATCCATGACTGATCTCCTGAGGCAGCAAGGGGTTGAATGACCGATGGCAGGGCTACCAGATGACTTCATTTACGAAGTCTTCAGCTCTCATTTAACTTCTTAATGCATTCTGGGAGTTGTATTCTTAGTCCACTTAAAATTAAAATGTATTGGTGTTCCATATTACAATGCTTAGTATAAGAATGGTTCAGGAATAGAAACATGTTCTTGGTGACATGCGACCATCTAAAAATATTATTGGACGTCTCTCTCTCTCTCTCTCTCCCCACACATCCAAACTCTTCAACCCATCCTGCCTAATACCCGTCTGGATCATAGTTATTTTGACTCAATTGCCATATGGTAAAACCATTGTGCTTCACAACATCTTTCTCCAGTGACATACAATTCAGAGAGGCATGCGTTTCCATGCAAATAGATTTTTTTCTCACTACTGAGTTAGGAAGTCTATCTGTCGACTGCAACTTTAGCACTATGTTCATACAAGTGTACAGCCCTCATGAGGACTTAAAAAATACATTTGGCTGTCTAAGCAACAACAGACGTTAACCTTCTAGCCAAAGGATGCTTGATGGACTGGTCACTACTAGATTCCGCCCAAGGTTTGTCCTGTGCACTCCCTATGCAAAGCTTCTCATGCGTTCCTGCCAAATAGAACATGGTCACGGTGGTTGCTCCCATTGGTTGCTCCCACTGACCCTGCCCTGGCATTTTAGTCAAAGCCACTAAAGACTCTAGTGCATGTAGATTCACTTTATTAGCTATAAGATTGTGTATAAATCTTGTGGGGTTTCAGAGCAGTTTATAAATCATGCGCATAAAAATTCAAAAACTAGCACTATGCAAGACAATATTGTTAGGACAAAATGCCCCATGCATGATGTACAGCAGTATTATCTTGCCCCAAGTGCCTAACTGAGAGTATCTGGTATTCTGTTTTTTGATTTTGGCCCTAACCGTACACTGAACTAGACTGTGCACAAAGGTCAAGGCCCATCCCTTGACATATGTGAGGTCCTAAACCTGTGCTGTGACTTGAAGGGGCACACCAAGTGTGCCCCGCATTGCACGGATATTAAAATACTTCATACGTTTAGGACATAAAGCTGTGGTAGCAGCGTACCGCTATCCGTGAATCCATAACCGTGACCAGAACTTTTTATCTGGGTCATGTGAAGTTACGCCTCTGTGCGCTTACCCATATCCTTGAACTGACATTCAGAATGTATCTGAATGCGATTGGTGTTTGTGACCTGCGTAGCATATGGATGCTGTGTCTAAATGAGTAAAAGTAATGGAGGCCTGCAAGATCTACTCTGGATGCCCAAAGTCTGACTTGCCACAAAATGAATGGGTGAGGTCCTGTCCCAGACAGTGGAAGTGTACTGCTGGCATTCCTGAAGCTGGAGGGAGCAGACCTAGACAATGAAGTGAGGGAAGAAGAAACAAAGTACTTTCAAAAACTTAATCATGCATTTTAATTTGCAAAGAGCTGCAGAGTAGTCTTCCGGAATTACTGCCATTTGGTAGATAGGGCGGGGGTTAAAGGGTGGGATTGCAGACTCTGTTGTTCAAGGTGAAATGGACCCTTTAGATGAGGCCCGCCCTTTTGACTTACCCTAATTACACTCTTCAGTAGCTAAAGACAGCCTATTGCTGAAACCTCACACCTCATCTCTGTTGTGGATGCTCCAGGCTGGAGACAAACCTGTTATGCAAAACATCACTCTACACGAAGTCGGTGTCTGGAGAGCATCCTGGAAAGGACACTGGAAAGGAGAGCTCCTCAATCTGGTTCTGAAAGTGCAAACAGTGGATTAGCACCTCCTATCTTCTCGGACTGTATAAGAGTGGGACCCATTTGGTGTTCCAGTTCCAAGTTCCTCATGACCAAAGAAGGGAGTGCTCAGTAGAATACTCAGAGGACTGCTGAGCAACCAGAGATGGTGGTTGCTTGACAACTAGCTACCCAGAGGTGAAGAGACATCACCTGAGTTTACATCTTGCTGTAGGAGCTGTTCACCTGTACTGAGGCATCTATAAGCCAGCCTTCCTTCTGAGAGAGAGGTGCCTGCTGACCTGCAAGAGGGCTGACTGCCCAGGAGGAGAGAGGCGTATTGCAGTACCACCATTGTAGGGTCTACCAGAAAAGGAAGACTGTAGTGAGCAATCTGCTTGTCCCAGTGTCGCAGTTAGCAGCCTACCCCCGTAGCAGGACTGAAGACCACCATAGTCCAGTCAGGGCTGTGATCCCCATCAGTATGGCCTAAGCCACTGTGCCAGCAGAGAAGCATTGCCTGTCTGGAACTGCAGCACCCAAGGACAAAACTGCAACAGGACTGGAGCGACATCTCCCAGAAAGCGAGGCCCATGTTAGGCTTCGCCATTCAACCAAAACGTGCCTGAACAGGACTGCACCATACTGAGACCAATCTGTGTGTGGCTGCACCATCCAGAGACCGGTCCGTACATGGCCACACCATCTCAAGACTTAATCAGCCCAAGCAAGAATGGTGCGATCTCCTGCTTACCCTGCCCTTGTATGATCCGGAGTCTCCTGGATCAGCAGACCCTGGCTGCGGGAGCCACCTCAGTCAGAGGATGCAGAGTCCTTGCCTCTTCAGAGATGTGATGCCAAAAAAGGCAATGACAAGAACTACAGGTTTGCACTCTCTCAAAAGTGTGAGAGCAAGCAAGCTGAAGAAGAGCCGGTGGGCCGCCCGAGCCCCCAACAACAACTGTAGGGTAACACTCTTTCAAAAATGTATTCCTAAAATCAGCGTTTCCCCTGATGAATTAACAGTGGCACAGTGCTGACAATAGTCTAACATGAGGCTATTAAGGAAGCTCATTTTACACCCTACTCATGAGCACTGTTCCCTCTAGGCCGCGCGCGCGCACCTTCCCTGACGTCAGCGCGCACCACCTAGCGTGGAGCGCGCACACAGGCCGTCGCAAGAGATTCGCGCCGCCCGCCGCTTGTAAAAAGCGAGTGGCGCGAACATGACATGCGGCACTTTTCCAGTGGTGGCGGCGGTGCGGGCGTGAGGAGTTGCAGGTAAGGAGCGGGAGGCGGGAGGCAGGAGGCGGGAGGCGAGAGGCGGGAGGCGGGAGGCGGGAGGCGGGAGGCGGGGGGAACTGGTGGTTATTGTGGGGATTATGGCAGTGTGGGAGCAGGAGAATTGGCTTGTCAGGGGTTTGAGTATTCTCCAGACTGCCGATAGAAAGCCTTCTTAAAAAGCCTTGTCACAAGATTAAAAGCTTTTCAAGTTACTGTCCTCGGAAATTTGGCTGACGGAAATGACTCGAGAGCCTTGTTTTAGTGCGTGCCCCTACTGCGAGTCCTACTGTGCTTGTTTAATAAGGAAAACTAGCCATCCAGAGAGGTGTATGTTCGCCATGCTTGAGTGTCTAGCAGCAGGGGCGCGGGCGCTCTGGTGTTTTCCTTTTCTAATTCTCGCTCCACAATGCCGGTGATTGCTTTCGCCGAGAGATGCATGGGGGTTTGGAGACATTTAATTACGGGTCAGCACAAAATCTTTAGGTTCTGTTTTGCCTTCTGCCACGCCGCTTGAATTAAAAATCATTGTCTGCAAATTGGTCGGTGCGTTCATGAAAACAAGGCGCTTGGAAGACACGCCGTGTACACTTAGAATACATATTTGACTGGACTATTATTATGACCACGAATGTACCTTGGAAGAAATGATAACATACTGCAGACAAGGAAAACTTGTTTTTTTTCGGTATTCACTGACTATTATTGGCAATTGTACGCAAGCTACATATGGTAAGTTGACCGCTTTGCCGCTTAGGTGACCGAAATATTTCTGTCTAGACTAGCCCTATCTTTCACTGTTTAAGTATTGCTGTTAATCGGAGCCCGTGAGGGGGCTCTGATTGTCAGCAATATTTAAACAAAAGGCCACAGCAGACACAAAAAACGCGTGTCACACAGGACAGGAAGGCCCAAAAAACGAGTGAGGCACAGGACAGGAAGGCCCAAAAAACGAGTGAGGCATAGGACAGGAAGGCACAAAAAACGAGTGATGCACAGGTCAGAAAGGCACAAAAAACGAGTGAGGCACAGGACAGAAAGGCACAAAAACCGAGTGATGCACAGGTCAGAAAGGCACAAAAAACGAGTGAGACACAGGACAGAAAGGCACAAAAAACGAGTGGGGCATAGGCCAGAAGGGCAGAAAAAACGAGTGAGACACAGGGCATAAAGGCACAAAAAACGAGTGGGGCACAGGACAGAAAGGCACAAAAAACGAGTGGGGCAGAAGGGCACCAAAAACGAGTTGGACACAGGACAGAAAGGCACAACAAGCATTGGAAATGCAATAGGTCTCGCATTAGAAAAGTTGGAGCTATTGGTCTTGTAAATGACAAATATTTTATTTATGTGTTGGTTTTTAAAATAGCTAAATGGATAGCTTTGCCATTTACAATGCCAATAGTTATAACTTTCGCGAATGTGACACCTATAGCATTTGGAATGCAACATGTTTTCTATTTACGTGACTTAGATGGCAGCTCTGGTCGTTAGGCCACATCTCTAGAGAGCACGAAAGTGCAGCAGGGGAGAGAAACACAGAGAGGGAGTAGAGAGTGCAGCAAGGAAGAGAAGCATGGAGAGGGAGCCCAAGAGTGAAACAAGGGTGAGATGCACGGACAGGGAGCCTGAGAGTGCAGCAGGGGACAGAAGCATGGAGAGGGAGACAGAGTGTATCAGGGGCGAGAAGTACGGACAGGGAGCCCAAGAGAGAAGCAGGAGAGGGAGTCTGAGATTATAGAAAGGGAGAGAGTTGAGCATAGAAAGGGAGAAGATGAGTTTGGGAGAGAGGCATGAGAGGTGGAAGGCAGAGCAATGGAGATAGACCAGGGAAAGGAGTAACCATGGGGGAGATGAAGATGAGAGCAACAGGGAAAAACTAGTGGTGTTGACTAATGCCGAAATGGTATAAATGATGCTGTGTTAGTGCTCATTGACAATCGTGTGTACCTTGAGGAGAGATGGGAGAGGGGAGGGGAAAGAAGGGAGAGGGAGGAAAGAGGGGAGAAAGGTAGGAGAGTGTGGTGAGAGAGGAGAGAGGGTAGAGGAGAGAGTGGTGGGAGATGGTAGAGGGGAGGGGAGAGGGGGGAGAGAGAGAGGAGAGAGAGGAGACAGGAGAGAGTAGAGTTGTGAGAGGGGAGAGTGGTGAGAGGGAGGGTAGAGTGGGGATAGAGGGGGAGGGGAAAGTGATGGGAGAGTGAAGAGTGAGGGGAAAAAGAGAAGGGAGGGGAGAGTGATGGTGAGAGGGGAGAGTGGTGAGAGTGCATACTGGTGAGGTGGGATGCGAGAAGATAGTTGTTATAGGGGAGAGTGGCGAGGGGAGAGTAACAAGACGGAGGGCATTGGTGTGGGGAGGGGGAGGAGAAATGAGACACGGCCGCAGCGCGGGGCCGAGCGGCGAGAGTGCCATTTGGCGCCGCAGACACGCGCGGTTTGGTTCCTGGCGCACATAGCCATGGTTGCAGCGCACAGAGACCCTCCACTGCCGCACACAGAGGAAAAAAATTAGAGGGAACATTGCTCATGAGTGACATCCCTGTGCACATTTTACAAAATTCTTGCACACCTTAGTTCCGCTTAGGCAGGACTAAGGAAGGAACTAAATACCACATGCTGATTGACAAAATAAGAATTTGAGGAAACTTATTTGTGTAAAGGGCACTTAAGCCCTAGCATAGTTGATGGTCTTAATTCATAAGTGCAGGTGTGGAGGCATAAATCTGGGCATTACCATGGGATGACCCCCCCAAAATGCAGTTAACACCAACAATTTGCAAGTCTTTTTCTGCCATGGAAACACAAAGTTATTCCTGTGAGTCAGGAGTAAATACCTGGCAGCTTGGAAAAGGGAAGAAATCCCAATTTTCAAATGTCTCCCTTTTTAGCATGTCTTCAATTGAAACTTTACAAATAAAGTATGCACCCTTAAGGGGTTTTGAAAAGCACATTTTCGCGGGTCAGGCAGTATATTGTTGCCTTATTGTTACTTTGTATTTATATTTACCGTCTCATCTTGATTTGCAAATAAAAATGCCATTCCTTTGGTCATGCTACACAGCATTGACAAGAAATGTTTTTTGTTGATGCTGTACAGCCACGACAAAAGGCACTGGCAAAGATGAGATCTATTGGTTTTGCCAATGCTTGTTTTCATGTAGCATGCATTAGCACTCGCCCCCATGCTAGTATCAGGCCACGTGCAGGCTGATTTTCTATATAAAATAGTGCATTGTGAGTTTCCAAAGAGGTAGAAGGACACACTCACAGAGGCAATAGAAGAACGGAGAGACTAAAATACTCCTTGTGCTGAGCAAAGATAGGACTGAAAAATTCTCAAGCCAGTAGCTGCAGGTTCCAGATTGAAAGGACCGAAAGGATTGAAGCAGGCAGAAAGGAAGCCCCTTAGGGGGAAAAAACCAATGTTTGCCATGAATAGCACAGGGGCCATATACATCAAACCTAAAGAGCACAGAGCAGCGTAGCCTACCTCTCCGGTGCTTAGGAGCAAGAAAGCTTACTATTTTGGAGCCTATCATGTTATCAAGTGGAACAAGTATTGGCATAGCCAATAGGTCTCGCCATTGGTACCTTATAAGTGTTTAGTTATCCAGCACAATATCCTTGGTGCAACAACATCAAGTGTTGCATAGCTAAACATTTATAAGGTCCCAAAGGCGAGACCTATTGGCTATGCCGATGCTTGTTTTGAGTGAGTGGCTCGGGCACTTATGCCACTGTGAGGTAGAGATGCTGCGAGTGCTTATACAGGAGCCCCTGTGACATTGCGCCTCTTCAAAATGTATCTTGGGCCTGGTGTGATACCTCTAGCCCCTATTACCGACTTCTCGCACCCAATGCATCCTTAATTGTCCCATGTACAGTCGAAGTTGACACTCCTATTTCCCCTGCCCTCCAGTGACACTTTACCTGTAACGGGTGGTGGTGGTGGATGTGGTGGTGGACGTGGTCATGACCACGTTCACGGTGGTGGTGGAGGACGTGGTGGTGGAGGAAGTGGTGGTGGGCATGGTGGTGGTGGACGACTTGGTGGTGGACATGCTGGTGGTGGACGTGGATGATGTGGTGGTGATGGTGGACGTGGTGATGGACGACGTGGTGATGGACGACGTGGTGATGGACGACGTGGTGATGGACGACGTGGTGATGGACGACGTGGTGATGGACGACGTGGTGATGGACGACGTGGTGATGGACGACGTGGTGATGGACGACGTGGTGATGGACGACGTGGTGATGGACGACGTGGTGGTGGACGACGTGGTGATGGTGGACGACGTGGTGGTGGTGGACGACGTGGTGGTGGTGGACGACGTGGTGGTGGTGGACGACGTGGTGGTGGTGGACGACGTGGTGGTGGTGGACGACGTGGTGGTGGTGGACGACGTGGTGGTGGTGGACGACGTGGTGGTGGTGGACGACGTGGTGGTGGTGGACGACGTGGTGGTGGTGGACGACGTGGTGGTGGTGGACGACGTGGTGGTGGTGGACGACGTGGTGGTGGTGGACGACGTGGTGGTGGTGGACGACGTGGTGGTGGTGGACGACGTGGTGGTGGTGGACGACGTGGTGGTGGTGGACGACGTGGTGGTGGTGGATGACGTGGTGGTGGTGGATGACGTGGTGGTGGACGACGTGGTGGTGGACGACGTGGTGGTGGTGGTGGACGACGTGGTGGTGGTGGTGGACGACGTGGTGGTGGTGGTGGACGACGTGGTGGTGGTGGTGGACGACGTGGTGGTGGTGGTGGTGGTGGACGACGTGGTGGTGGTGGATGACGTGGTGGTGGTGGATGACGTGGTGGTGGTGGATGACGTGGTGGTGGTGGATGACGTGGTGGTGGTGGATGACGTGGTGGTGGACGACGTGGTGGTGGACGACGTGGTGGTGGACGACGTGGTGGTGGTGGACGACGTGGTGGTGGTGGTGGACGACGTGGTGGTGGTGGTGGACGACGTGGTGGTGGTGGTGGACGACGTGGTGGTGGTGGTGGACGATGTGGTGGTGGTGGTGGACGATGTGGTGGTGGTGGTGGACGACGTGGTGGTGGTGGTGGACGACGTGGTGGTGGTGGACGACGTGGTGGTGGTGGACGGACGTGGTGGTGGTGGATGACGTGGTGGTGGTGGATGACGTGGTGGTGGTGGATGACGTGGTGGTGGTGGATGACGTGGTGGTGGTGGATGACGTGGTGGTGGTGGATGACGTGGTGGTGGTGGATGACGTGGTGGTGGACGACGTGGTGGTGGTGGTGGACGACGTGGTGGTGGTGGTGGACGACGTGGTGGTGGTGGTGGACGACGTGGTGGTGGTGGTGGACGACGTGGTGGTGGTGGACGACGTGGTGGTGGTGGACGACGTGGTGGTGGTGGTGGACGACGTGGTGGTGGTGGACGACGTGGTGGTGGTGGACGACGTGGTGGTGGTGGACGGACGTGGTGGTGGTGATGGACGTGGTGGTGGTGATGGACGTGGTGGTGGTGATGATGGACATGGTGGTGGTGATGATGGACGTGGTGGTGGTGATGATGGACGTGGTGGTGGTGATGGACGTGGTGGTGGTGATGATGGACGTGGTGGTGGTGGTGGTGATGATGGACGTGGTGGTGGTGATGATGGACGTGGTGGTGGTGATGATGGACGTGGTGGTGGCGATGGACGTGGTGGTGGTGATGGACGAGGTGGTGGTGATGGACGTGGTGGTGGTGATGATGGACGTGGTGGTGGTGGACATGGTGGTGGTGGTGGACATGGTGGTGGTGGACATGGACATGGTGGACGTGGTGGTGGAGGATGTGGTGGTGGTGGACGTGGTGGACATGGTGGTGGTGGTGATCCAGCGGCCTATAGAAAATATATCATAAACAACGCTACCCAACTTCATAACCTATAAACAAAATTCTATACTAAATATGGACCCATTTATAAACCTGACATATTTTGGGCCTACTGAATCAGGTGGTCAAATTAAATCTATATACACATTATCTACAAACTATATACATTTTATACATCTGCGAAAGGAATATTGTCATTAGAATAAAACTTAACCATTTATATGACCACCATTGGCGACGTGATCTAGCTAATAGTAACCTACACTCCTGAATAACCAAGACCAGCTTGTTTGTCAAAAGTAAGATTTTATTTACTAAATTATGGTATATAAGTTGATAGTTTTATAAATGAATTTTATTAGCAATAAAGCAAGCATGATTGTAAAGAAATATGAGAAAAATACAATTTAAGCAAGTGAATCAAAATCAAAGTGAATATTTAAAATTTAGCATTTCTAAAACCTAATTCCCTAACTGAGCTAAATAGATAGAAATTAAAGTAAAGTTCTTTGAGGATTCTTACGTGCTCCACGCAATGTCCGACAGCACATCACCCTCATCGGAAAGTCAGAAAGCAGCAGCCAGCCCATCCCTAAGGGCATGACTTTTTATACCTTTCTACGCTAACTAAACTACGCAAAGGAAAGTTTTCAGAAATCTTCGACGTCCCATTGGCTGAGAGTGACAAGTGACATGTCACCCACTTTTCAAAACTTCCATAAAGTCATATTTCTTAGAGACCATTGTCCCTTCCGAGTGCAACCAGGAGCTTCCTTGTATTGCAACAATTGTATAAAGTCATTCTCGCAGCGTCCATTGACTTTCAATTGACTTCCGCGGATGCCAAGTTAAGGACTGACAAAATGTTCTTTTTCGACCTTGGCCATGTCCGACAGAATGACGATAGCACGTTAGTTTTTGCTTTGTGAACGCAGCTTTTGACGAATAATTTATTTCAGAATGGGCGTCTCGTGACTTTTGCAGAATTACAAGTCAGCTCTTTTCTGCGACTCAAGTGACTAGGCCCAAAAGCAGGCAACTTAGGCTTTCTAGTATAAAACAAACACAAGAAAAGTATTAATGTAAGAAATAATGTAGATTCTGTATCCACCCCAAGATTTACTAATTAATTAACCCACCCGATTAATCAAAATGTTACCTAGCCATTGCAAACAAATAAAGCAGCGTTTATATCTACCAGTCTCCGTTATTCCATGAGACTTATATGCACCTAGAATAGTAGAAATGACATCACACAGACAAGGAAAAGCAAAACAAGCACATGCTTCTTTTAAGTTTGCAGCAGTTAGTAATGACAAAAACGAAAACAATAAATTATTTTATTATTTTGCACGAACAAAAAGATGCAACAATTATGCACGTTTATGAGCACACATGTTAGTCCCCCCATGTGTAAAGTTTAATCTAAGTTGTATTAGCACGACATATCACAAATCATTAATATTATTATTCATGTTATGGAAATGTGACTTCGCGAGTTTAAACAAAATTTTGTTTTCTATCTCGCTCCATCAACTCCCTCATCTGGTGATTAACAAATCACCACACCAGCACTCAAAATTTTGATAATTTAAATTTTCAAGAAATCGATTCAAATTCATTTGTATCAGTAAACCTAAAAGTCTGTTTCTGCATAATCTTTGGAATTAGCATAACGCTCTCTATGTAACTCCTGTAATTCGATCTCCCTTTCTTCTTCTTTTCTGAGTTTATAGATTCTTTTCTTTTCTTTCAATTGTTTCTTTCTTTTATGTAACAAACAACCTATTTTGGTCAAAATAAAAATGAATACTATTATAATCAAAGGTGCCAGAATCTTGCCAAGAATTGAACTTCCGATATTATGAAACCAGTTTTTAATTGCTTGAAACCTTTTTGAAAGTTTCCCTGTAAAATCATCTTCTTCTAAAGGAATTATCTCTGAATGCATTTGTGTAATATTCTTAATATACATTTCAATATTCTTACTTTCATCAGGTATATATGTACAACAATGTTGT
Source organism: Lissotriton helveticus (assembly GCF_964261635.1). NCBI lineage: Eukaryota > Metazoa > Chordata > Amphibia > Caudata > Salamandridae > Lissotriton > Lissotriton helveticus. The sequence continues at coordinate 569,903,364 of NC_136063.1, forward strand.
ACATGTAAAATGCCACAGACTCCTCCCTCTTTTGCTAGGAGTATGTCTAAAGCAAGGCGGTCTTGAATTACCATAGATCTAATTGCAATAACTTCAACATTCACTAATTGAAATCCATCAGCTGTGTCAGTTGATAATCTATCAACTATAGTGGACAATTTTCTGATTCTCCCTGCATTTAGGGTTATACCAACAAAAGGTATTACAGCTTGAAAAATATCTCCCAGAACTTCAGTAAAAGTTTCTCTTTTAACTCTATTTACATAATTATGAATTTTAAACAATCCTTCTGAATCTCTGTCAACATGAAACACTTTAGGAAAAACAATTCCCACATAACAAGTTCCATACCAGTGGTCTGGAAGGTTGTAGTAGGCTTTGTCACCACAAACAAAATAAATCCCAGGAAAGATTGGATCCTTTCCACCTTTGAATCCCCAACCTCCCAAAATCTGATAAGTATCTTCACAGTTACTTGCACCTACAAAATAATTATCAAAAAGTGTATTATCTCTTCTAATGCAAAGTTTTCCACTAACTGGTTTGTCTATGTGAATTGCAATATTTTCAAGCATTTTGCCATTTAATTTCTCATCCTCTCTCTGCCAGAAGCCTGACTTAGTCTGCTTGACTAATTCATTCCTCTTATAAATTGCTCTTCTCTCCTCAACCATGTTCAAAAATTTCTTTCCTTCAGCACTTAATTTACATGTTAGATTATTCTTGTAAGCATACTCGTAAGTGAGTTCGTTAGTAACAAGGAAAAATTCTCTCAATTGTTTTGCTTTCTTATGCTTATTTAAAGCATTATCAATCTTAATATTTGCAAAAATTTCATCATAATTTGAATAGTAATATTCTAAACGTCCAGTTTGATAAAATAAACTAGTTAATACACTACATGTTACAGCATAAGTGAGAGGAAGCATATTATATGTTACTCCCTCAGAAACAGAAGCAGGTAACTTAACGCAGACGTAACAGTCTTTTGCATCCATTACCTTAACATATTCACTCAATAGCTTTGTGAATGTATTACTTGAGAAATCACCTATTGATTTATCTTGATGAATGTTAGGCTGATGATCAATAACTTTTGCAGACGCACTATGTTTAGTTTGGCTAACCAGAGCTTTGCTTGTTATGTTAACTTTGTGTGATTCTCTATTCATCTCCAAAGGGATAATCACAGCTAGAACCAACCAGAGCAGAACTAAAATGAGCAGACACACCAGAGTCATCTTACAGCATCTTTTAAAAACAGAACACTTTGAAGTGCTCTCCTTAACATAAGGCATTCTTGGTTAATTTTAGCCTCAAAAATAAAAATAAATTTTAAAATTCTAAATATTTACACCCCCCTTTTAAAATATTTATTTTTTTTTTTTTTTTTTTTTAAAACCCTAAACAAGATTTCTTCGACCTTATGTCATACATAAGTTTTCTTCAACTAAACAGTTTTTCTTCGACCTTGTGTCAACTAACAAAATTTCTTCAGCCTTTTGCCAATTTAATATTTCTGTACTTCAATCATTGTCACTAATTTCTTGGATTTCGTTTTCTTCTTCACTACTATCATATATGTCAATAACAGGTGGAATTACGAAGTAAGTCCACTCAGGAGACTTGTATTTTTGGTTTGGTCTTATTATTCTCTTCCCTTTTCTCGATATCACTTCAATTTTTCTTCCAACTCCAACTTCTTTTCCAGGACTCTTTTGACTACTAATTTCTTCAACTTGTTCTTTTGGCTTTTTGATCAATCTGACTCTCAATCTTCCACCTGGCCAGTAGTCTGCTTTTCTCACATACTTCTTCTTTGGTTCAGAATTATTTGATTCTGACTTCCAAGTCCTTTTCTTTCTGTTTTCACTTCCACCTTCCACGTCACTTTCTTCAGTTTCGTAGTCTGAAATTTCAATTGACTCAGGAACTTCTCTATTCGGCAATTTCACTCCTTCAGGAACTTCACTTTGTCTTCCATCACTGGTACTCGGTAATTCGTTTTCCTCCTCTTCCTCAATTACCCCCAACTTCCCAGATTTCAGATTTCTGTTCCTTACTTCAGAGTTTGTTCTCTGCCTTTCGATACTCTCCTGGTCTGAAACTTCTTTTTGTTCAGCTTCTTTGTCTTCAATGGAGACAACCGAATCCTCAGTTATCTTTCCTTTTAACAGATTCTCTTCACCTTCAGAATCTATTTCAATTATTTCCAAGTCTTTTCTTGTCAAATTTCCATTCACTGGCACAGTTTCCAGATGTCGACTTTCTTGTCGATCTTCAGAATCTGGAATTATTTCACCTTCTGTTTCGCCTTCTGCTTCAGAATCAGAATCGTCTGTGGTATCACTTTCAACATCAGAACTCTCAGGAGTTGGTACTGGAATAGTATGACTAGGATGAATCCAACGTTTCAATCCTCTGCACTTTACAACATTAGTAGTGATCAAAATTATCTGCCTAGGTTTCTGCCATCTAGGAGCTAGACAATTCCTTCTCCGATGTACTTTCGTTCTGACCCAATCGCCAGGTCTCAGATCATGTGTCAAAACCTTTTCATCTGATTGAGCTTCAGTTCCCACCTGATTAGACACAGAAGTTACCATATCAGATAACCTTTTACAGTAATCCAAAATAGCACTGTCATTTATGCTCAACAGTTTACCTACAGGTACAAAAGCTTGCCTCATAACTCTTCCCATTAAAATTTCATGAGGACTCAAACCTGTCTTTTTATCTGGTGTACTTCTTAATGACATCAAAACAAGTGGAAGAGCATCAGTCCACTTTATACCTGTTTCAAGACACATTTTTCCAATTCTGTTTTTAATTGTTCCATTTATTTGTTCAACTACTCCTGATGCCTCTGGTCTGTATGCACAGTGTATTTTCTGCTCAATGCTCAAAGCTTCGCAAATTAACTTCATCAGTTTATTATCAAAATGGCTTCCTCCATCACTCTCAATAGTGACTGGAAAACCGTACCTTGGGATGATTTCTCTGAGCATTAGTTTTGCCACTGTAATTGAATCACAATGTCGTGTAGGGAAAGCCTCTACCCATCTTGAAAATAAGCACACAATTACAAGCACATATTTCAAACAATTGTGTAAGGGCATTTCAATGAAATCCATTTGTAACCTGGTAAAGGGACCACCTTCTCGACCAATTATTCCTGTCCCCACCACTGATTTTCTGTTTGGATTCATTTGTTGGCATGACAAACACCTTTGACAAAAAGATTCAGCAATAGTTCTAAACTTGGTATTGAACCATGTTTCTCTGAAAAGTCTAACCATAGAATCTCTTCCGAGATGTGCTGGACCATGATATAATCTGGCCATGTCAGCAATCAAACAATTTGGTAAGACTACTCTGCCATCTTTGTAAACCCACACTCCATCTTCTTCACGTGGTCTACAATCTGATCTTAACCATAAGTCTTTTTCTTCATCTTCTGCTTCATTTTGTAAATCTCTAATCTCATGCCATGTTTCTACAACAGTTGTTAGCATTAATGAATTTGAATCAGTTTCTTTACTCCTCTCCCGATTGTATGAATAATTTTTCCTTGCGCAGTATTTAGCTGTTTCATCTGCGAAGGCATTTCCCTTTGAAATATAATCAGTTCCTCTAGTGTGCGCTGCACACTTAACAATGGCGATTTCTTTTGGCAATTGTATTGCTTCAATTAATCTCCTAATGAAAACTGCATTTTTAATTGGTGATCCTGTTGATGTCATGTATCCAACTAATCGATATTTTGCATTCTGTCCAAAGATCTGATGGAACGACAATGTCAAAAAATCCATCTAAATCAATCCACAGAACTTTTGACACTTTGATAAATCTATCGACTTGCCTGTACCACTCAACTGGTTTTTCCCTCAATTTTGGAAAGTCATTTGTAAACAACAGAATGTCCTGTCTCGACCAAGGGACATGAACATATCCTCCACCTGCAATTTCTCTCATTGGAAATTGTTTTGACAATTTTTTCCAATCTTTCATCTTCCTTCTTTTTCGTCCATTTTACTCTCCATTTGTTCAGTTCTCCTAGCTTTTTGATATAGACAATCAAATCTTTAATATGAACTATTCTTCCCATTGAGTTTAAACTCTCAATGTCACTTTCTGAAAAGTCTAATCTGTAATGTTTCGCAAAATTCTTTTGTTTACTCACATCGATTTCAAGTTCTGCTGCTAGATCCTCTAGTTGATCATATTTGTTTTTCGTTTTCCACTGAATGCTTTTGCAAATGAACAGTAGTTCATCATCTCGATAGTAATTTAAACTATCTGGACCAATTGTTCCAATTATTAATTCTTCGATATTCGCTTTTAATTTGGCCACATCAAGTTTTGGTGTGGTTACCCTGACTTCAGGACTCCCTATATCTGATATAGCACCCATTGGTGTTTTTGGAGATAAATCCTCATTAAAGGTTAAATCAGGCATTCTCGATTTAGAAGAGTTTATTTCAGATAAGTCTGAATAAAATTTTTCAGCAGCCTTTTGAATTTCTGTATTTAAAGGAATAGTTAATCCAGTTTTGTTTGTTTCCTTTTGATCAAATACGGGCTGAACAGGACCAATTGTTACTGGAACTGTCACAGCTTCCATGCCTTTTGTCATTCTTTTTATTAATTCTTCTTTTGATCTTAAATATTCATTATAATCAACATCTTCAACATTTCTTGCCTCTCTTGAATAATCTTTTGGAGGTTCTCTTGCTCTTGGAGCCATTGTAAAATGTCTACCTTCATTTCGAGCATTCTCGAATTCTGGTCTTCTAGGAGTTTCAATGATTTCACAATTATTTGGATAAAGTTTAGGAGCTTCATTAATTGGAGGTGCACTCGGTGAAGTTTCAGTAGAAACCACCTGAGTAGACCATGATCTAGGAGGTCTCAAAGGCTGATTCTTTCTAGCAGTTGTATATATTTCTTCCATAACTGCATCCTCAGATTCACTTTCCATAGATTTCCCTGTAGGAGTACCCATTACCATTTCATGAATTAAATACAATCCTTCACTCATGTTTCCCTGTCTCCACATTCGCAATCTATCTTCATGAGTTTCTCTTCTCCAAGGTGGATTTTTAGAAGGTCTTTTAATTCCACTAGCTTCTCTTTGTAACTGATACATCTCGTCTTCCCACTCAACTAAAGCTTTAAATTGAGTTGGTCTCGGTTTCGGAACAAGAGCATTCATTTTCTCTCGTAAATTTCTTAAGACTTTTACATTAAATGAACCATCATCAGGCCAAGTTAAAACACCGTCGTTTTTAGTATAGCGTTTCCAACTATCGAACCATAAGACAGTATGATATCCATATTCACCTTCCATATACGCTGCAGGTGTTTTATACTTATGAAGTAGTTTACCACCTCGCGTTTCGATTTTCTTGTCAGGTGAAAATAAATTCTTGAACTTCTGAAATAATGTTGGCTTTTTCTCAACATGTTTAAAATGATAACTCATTTTTAAGAGTTAAATCTAATTCACAAAATCGTTCGTAAAATATTTCCGGGATGTTCCGTAAAACAACCAATCCGTGCGCGAAACACACCAACAAGCCAATGACAGTTGAGCTACGTCACTTTTCTGCTCAACCAATAAATTTGGAGTTTTTCCGAAGGACCAATCAGCTCACAGGCCGTCAGAGACTCAAGAGCCAATCAGAATATAGCTTGTGACGTAGGTCACCCAATCCCAGCGCGGCTCTGTGACGTACACAGCAGCTGCGGTTTCTCGTTTCTCACTCCTGGCACTTACCCCTTCTTCACAAAATCTTTTCACAGCGCCATTTTAAGAACACTTTTCAGTGTAAATTAATTCTTAACAATGACTATAAAGACAACATCTGTTCGTTTCACTATTTAGGATAGTTTACATACATTCAAGTATCCACACTTCGGAATAGACGGCGCTATTCACACTAAGGATAATATTCAATTGTCAGTAGAGTAACCTTACCCCACCCTTCTAACACGTATAATTATGAACTCGCTTTGCTCTGAACCCACCGCGAAGTGAAAGTTCTAAGAGTTCCACTTGAACATAAAATACAATTCAAATTCGCACTTTCACACTGAAATTTCCCTAATTTCAAACACACATGAAATCCGTACAGGACTCTCACCTGTTTATAGAAATCATGCACCGTTAGTAAAATAACGACGTTATCCGTACAGGGCTCTCACCTGTTTATAGATATGAAACATGTACCCGTACAGGACTCTAACCTGTTTATAGATAATCATGCACCGACGCTAATTTACCCTTCACTCAAGCTCGGATATAACTAATACTCTTATCACAGTGAGTTTTATGGAAGGCGCTTTGTCCCTATTCTCATGCTGCTCTAATTTCTTAGAAAACCCTCACTATACAAGATTCAGACCTAGCCCTAAAACTGTGCTGCTCGGCGACAACACTATGGTACTCGGCGATACCTCTTGTGATACTCGGCGATATCACTACAAACAGAACAGATGGCTTGCGTGACTAATTTCTCGCCACACAATCTATACCGGTATAGCTTACAGATAGCACGAAAAACGAACTCAACATGTGTTAAAACATCGATCCTATTTCCATACCATAATACTTTAGTAACCCTTATCAACCACCATATTACCTTGGTTACTCTTAGCAACCATCAATTTCTGCTACCAGAGAATTGATCCAGCGGCCTATAGAAAATATATCATAAACAACGCTACCCAACTTCATAACCTATAAACAAAATTCTATACTAAATATGGACCCATTTATAAACCTGACATATTTTGGGCCTACTGAATCAGGTGGTCAAATTAAATCTATATACACATTATCTACAAACTATATACATTTTATACATCTGCGAAAGGAATATTGTCATTAGAATAAAACTTAACCATTTATATGACCACCATTGGCGACGTGATCTAGCTAATAGTAACCTACACTCCTGAATAACCAAGACAAGCTTGTTTGTCAAAAGTAAGATTTTATTTACTAAATTATGGTATATAAGTTGATAGTTTTATAAATGAATTTTATTAGCAATAAAGCAAGCATGATTGTAAAGAAATATGAGAAAAATACAATTTAAGCAAGTGAATCAAAATCAAAGTGAATATTTAAAATTTAGCATTTCTAAAACCTAATTCCCTAACTGAGCTAAATAGATAGAAATTAAAGTAAAGTTCTTTGAGGATTCTTACGTGCTCCACGCAATGTCCGACAGCACATCACCCTCATCGGAAAGTCAGAAAGCAGCAGCCAGCCCATCCCTAAGGGCATGACTTTTTATACCTTTCTACGCTAACTAAACTACGCAAAGGAAAGTTTTCAGAAATCTTCGACGTCCCATTGGCTGAGAGTGACAAGTGACATGTCACCCACTTTTCAAAACTTCCATAAAGTCATATTTCTTAGAGACCATTGTCCCTTCCGAGTGCAACCAGGAGCTTCCTTGTATTGCAACAATTGTATAAAGTCATTCTCGCAGCGTCCATTGACTTTCAATTGACTTCCGCGGATGCCAAGTTAAGGACTGACAAAATGTTCTTTTTCGACCTTGGCCATGTCCGACAGAATGACGATAGCACGTTAGTTTTTGCTTTGTGAACGCAGCTTTTGACGAATAATTTATTTCAGAATGGGCGTCTCGTGACTTTTGCAGAATTACAAGTCAGCTCTTTTCTGCGACTCAAGTGACTAGGCCCAAAAGCAGGCAACTTAGGCTTTCTAGTATAAAACAAACACAAGAAAAGTATTAATGTAAGAAATAATGTAGATTCTGTATCCACCCCAAGATTTACTAATTAATTAACCCACCCGATTAATCAAAATGTTACCTAGCCATTGCAAACAAATAAAGCAGCGTTTATATCTACCAGTCTCCGTTATTCCATGAGACTTATATGCACCTAGAATAGTAGAAATGACATCACACAGACAAGGAAAAGCAAAACAAGCACATGCTTCTTTTAAGTTTGCAGCAGTTAGTAATGACAAAAACGAAAACAATAAATTATTTTATTATTTTGCACGAACAAAAAGATGCAACAATTATGCACGTTTATGAGCACACATGTTAGTCCCCCCATGTGTAAAGTTTAATCTAAGTTGTATTAGCACGACATATCACAAATCATTAATATTATTATTCATGTTATGGAAATGTGACTTCGCGAGTTTAAACAAAATTTTGTTTTCTATCTCGCTCCATCAGTGGACATGGTGGACGGGGTGGTGGTGGTTGGGGCGAAAGAATAGGGTTATAGATTTGTTAAAATGGTTCAGTTTCTAAGTGCAGTATTGGCACCTAGACTAACCATCAGAGGCCGCGCGCGATTCATTATGGACTGTTATGTTGCTGGTATCACTGGGCGCCAATTGCATTGCTGCCCGCAAGCTCGTATGACCGCTGTGAGTGCTTTCGTTTCCTGGATGTATGTCACACTGTATATACGAACTGTGTTTACTGGTGCTTTTGTGACTCTTTCAGGCAGATTGCTCCAATTGGTCAAGAATCATGTGACGTTCGTAGTAAAGGTACGGGTAATGTGCCAAACTACACCAACAGCGCGGCACATCTATTTTTGTACCCCGTGCCTACCACAATCTAATGTGTCCGTGTGTAACATAACTGGGTCTCATGTAAAGCGCTCCAATGTAAGATAACTGGTACTCATGTAAAGCACATTATTAAATGTCACCCAGGAGTAAACGCACAGCCCACACGCAAACAAAGGTAAAAAAAAAAAGTGCCAACAGTCATAAAATCCACCGTGTTCTGCTGCCAGTAAAAGATCCAGTCCCGGGGGCAGGGCCAAAAGTGGACAGGGTGGCAACCAGGAGGGATTAAAATACCGCTGGTACAATTATTGCACCCGCTTTTGCATAATTTGTGACGCTAAACGACGCGCACAAATAAAAACTGCAGGCGGAGCAGAAACACAACTTCGGAATCTGTATTGATTCCAAGAAGCTCTCAAATGCAACGAGCAGCGCATGCGCGCTGCGATCGCCAGCCGAGAGGTAAAAAGGCTTTGTAACGGGGTCTACTTCAGCCTGTAGAGAGGTGCGAAGGCGTTCTTTGCATCCATAGGCTTCGCTATGACCCATGCTAATCATAGTCATTCAACTCTGCTCGAAAGGTGCAAAGGTCTTGGCCAGAATAAGAGCTGTGGGTACAGAGAGATACGCTAAATGAACTGTGAGAGCACCTGCAGTGCGTGGAGGACTGTGAGGCTTCTTCTGAAGAGGCTCATCTCTTCAGAGCCACCACTGATTATGTGCTAATGGGCACGGAACCTGGCTGCTTACACACCAAGGTGTATGGCAACTCCACCAGGCAAAGTTTTGCATTTAGTCTGTGCCATGATCTGTGTCCTAATCTCCCTTTATGGAATGGGGTCATAGCAAAATCAATAGGTATTGTCAAGGCACACCAACAGACACAACATCCCTGCACACATTGCAGAGATGACATATCCATGCAAATAGGAAGACACAGTAGCCTACCAACAGACTTACATGCACATACTCAAGCAAATGAGCACCAATACACACAGACCTACAGGCGACCCGACATGCAGTCATCCACACACAGACTAAGATGTATTGTGTGGGTGCATCTATAAAACTCGGTTCAAAGATCACCTCGAGGAAAAAGATGTGAAAGCGGAAAGGAGAGCAAAAGAGAGGAAATGAGGAAGGGGCCAGTGGATAGAAGAATCTGAAATGGAGTGATATTTAACCTTGAGGATTTGGTTGGAGGAAGCAGGAAAGAAAACTGGTCAGCAAGGAGTAGACCAGGACAAGAGGTGTAAATCGGGAGCTGGGAGGTTTGAATCAGTATGTAATCCATAAGCCTGAGAGAGAGTTATAGTGGTAGACTATTAAGAGATGCCAGGTCAGTCACCACACTAAGATCAATGTATATAAACTAGCACAAGCAGAGGCTGACACATACAGAAAGCACACAAGCAGGCACAGACAAAGATACAAGCTGACAATCGGACAGAAATAAGTAAAGGAGGCTTGCATGCAGATTTCATGTCCGCCGAATTTTAGACCCATTGGTGACAAAATCAAATTTGAGGTAATCAATGCTTGACCTCCCTTGTGCGGAGTTACAGCATTCGCCATGTAAATGTAAGCACTATCCACTTTGGAATGATCACAATTCAGTAACAATACGGCGCCACCTGATTGCACATTCCATCCTAGGACACCTTCCCATAATCATGAAAGTAACATTACTATTATATGTTTTGTTAAGACCAACCTATGACACGTAGATTTACAAGACCGTTTCATCTACATCAAACATTGTACAACAGGCAACAGATTCTCTTGGTCAATCGTCAATATCCAACTATAGGTTTACAGGGGAATTGCCTGAACAACGCATCTGCCTTAAACATGTTTATGCGTGGTTAAGGCAGATAGCGCTCCAGTGTTCGGGGCGGCGGAGAAGCATCGGAACAGGTAGCGCCAGGCACGAACAGGTAAGAGGGGCTGGGCCGGGTTTGGGAGGATAGTTTTTAGGAGTGTGGGCGGTTTTAGGGAATAAGGGCAGCTGGGGCAGGGGAGGGGGGAGTGAGGGTGTTTTTTTTTTTATTGTTGGCTGTGTTTTAGACTTCAGGGCAGTAGAAGGGGTTGTGGTAGTTTTGGAAAGGGGGAGTTTTTTTAGGGCTCAGGGCGGGGGTAATGTGGTTTTAAGGACTGGGTTTGTGGGAGTGGAGTTTTTAGGAGTGGGTGGCGGTTTTAGGGCGGGGGTATTGGGTATGTTTTTTAATTAGGGCAGGGTTTAAGGCCTCAGGGCAGTGGGAAAGGGTACTTTTAGAGACAGCTCATGGGGGCAGGGTAGTATATGGTAAAGGGCATGAATTTAGGCCTCAGGGCGGAGGAGGGGAAAGGTTAGTTTTAAGGGCAGGGCAGGTTTTAGGCCGGAGGGCGGAAGAGAGGCGGGGGTTCAAATTTTAGGGCTTATGGCAGGGGGTAGCAGGAGTAGTGGTGGCCTTAGCCATGCATACCCTCTTTACCCTTCATGCCTTCACAACGAAAATGCGTGGTAAAGGAATGCGTGGTTAAGATGCATTCGTGGTTCAGGCTGCGTGGTAGAGGCACGCGTGGTCTAGGCATGCGTGCCTCTGTCATACAACCAGGTTTACACCCTTGGATGGGTACAGTTACAATATTTGGTATTTTGCAAAACTTCCTAGAAGTAGGACAGGAAAGATGCGTCAGCCACAGCTTTCCAGGCATACTGCATATTTAGTCAATTCCATTTTCTCGCAAATGCTTCCAAGTAATGAATCACTGCTTAAACATGTTATTATTAGCCACTCACCCATGCCCAAAGCCATCTCGAGAAACGCCGGAATGAAGGTGTTCTGTATACTAACGCATTTTTTTTATATCACCGAGTGCTTGTGCCCCACCAATGAAAACTAAAAAGGTAATACATTTGCATGTAGAAGATCTAAAAGTTATTTCTGAGTCATGACGTTTGCATACCTCTCTACACCAACTGAGAAACAAACCTACAGATGAGCCCACCTGGCCCTTCTTTGTCCTGTACTGTTTGCAACAGCTGGTCATGAAAGAAGCAGGCGCCGTCACTTCGTACCTAAAAAAAGGTGAAGTCCTTTTGGTGCCGAGTTAATGAAAGAAGTTTGCCTTTCTAGGCTAGCACCTACTCTTTAAATTCCTGAGAGGGGGTGGCTTCTGCTGCTGAGCGGAGGATACAAAACAAATGGGCATGTGGGGGCGTGTGCCATGAAGCAGCTGCTACACATTGTGAGCACCACACAAAAACCCTAATTAGAAACAAATAAATAGCAATCAACAAATGGGACGTAAAGCCACAACTGGTGGAGTTATATTTCCAGATCTGGCTTATTCTGGCCATCACTGTAAACTATAAAAATGCACGAATGTAGGCAAAACTAAGAGTTTAAGGAGCGCGTAAGGGATTTCATTCCCCTGGTTTGGGCGGGCAAAGCACTCTATAGCCTTCTTCTACATCATCTCATACATAAGGCAGTAAACAAGATCAAGGAACGAAACTAGGGTTTTCTGAACCCTAGCTAAAAGTGAGAGGTTATAGTTAGGCATAATGCAGGTATGCAGCCACACAAGAGCCAAGTCTTGAGGTAAAAAAATTAATAATGTTAACCGGAAAAAAATACTTTAAGGCAAAGTCTTGAAATAACAAAAACGTTATGATATTTAAACGCACTTTTCTTTTAGGCATTAGCCGGTCAGGAAGAACCAAAGAACAATGAGAGGTTTGTGTGCCTCAGCTTTCTGCATAGTTCAGTAATAATCACAAGGCGGTTCTCGGTTTTGTGCTCAGTGCTATAGCAAATCATCATTTGAACAAGCAGGTGTGCGCTGCCCCTTTGATTTCCAGGGCCTGACAAATTCCATACAGAGTGGGAACTTTATACACATAATGTATGAAAACCTAAAATGGCATTTTCTCAGTAAGGCTTGACTCGTTTATCCCTTAGAGAGCTCACGAGCTAGGCTCTACCAGCACCTTTGATAATATAATAAGTTATTGGCAGCGAGCTTCTTTCTACTTATATTATGAAGGAGCAGGCAATCCCTTCTTGGAGCCATCAGAACTCTTTCCTGTGTGCACTCTTGAATCGTGCGTCTCTTGTGGAGATCTGAAAAGCTGTCACTTGAAGTTCTCTGTCCTTTCTGTAAACATTCTTCTACTGGTCCCAATACTAGGGCTGAAACCTAGTTTTGCCAGGTGCAACTGGTTAACTTTGTTGCCCTGTGAGTTTTACTACAAGTCTTTCATTTATGGTTGGGCTTTGCCTTTGCGCTCTACTTAAAATAAAGAATATGACAGCAGGTTTCGTTCTCAGTGACATACCATCTGCCCATTTTCCTCTGCAATGCTGAGTATTTTTTTCAATTTCGCAATCTAAGAATTCTTCCCATAGTTTGCACAGTTTGAGAAAACAAAGAGGAGGAGAAAGCTTTCACCAGTAGGTGTGCACGAGGAAAACATCTACAAATAACTTATTTTAGTTGGAGCATTCTCAAAGCTGGCAAGACAGGAAACTGCAAAGGTCACAAATTGTGCAAAGTGTGCCAGGTTCAACAGCAAAGTTTGATATTTCAACCACACCCAACCTGAATAGATCATATACTACCATGAAATATATATAAAAAAAACTCATGGATACTTACAAGTTTACTGGTATTTGGAATCTCATGTCACCATACATGGTGACATGATACGTATTTGCCCTACTTGCTACACTTCGTACTGGAGGACAACACGCCTCACTTGGCACTCTTCCAACTGTTAAGTTGACGATTTTTCAGAGCTATCAACCCACTGACAGATGTTTGAGTCATTTACAAATACTGGATTCATGCTAGCCTAGCTGATGAGGGGTGTTACCCTGAAACTGGTCCCAGGATGCTCGCTTCCGGTCCAGGGAAGTACTGGCTTGGCAGTTCGGGATGGACTGTTCCCATGAGGAACAGGTTCAAGACTGATTTTCAAGTGGTTGGGTCTGAACTGGGGTAGCGTGGTGAGCTAAAGAACGATGATGGATTCAACCCAGATCTGTGACTGGGGGTGAGTGTCTGAAAAGTTTAAGCAAACTACTCATCATCTCCTTGTGTTTGCTGTGTTCGCCCTAAGTTGGCAAGGTATGCCCATGCGTGGGTCCCTTAGTCACTTTGCTACTGGATTCAAGCTAGCTGGCTGATGAGGGGTGTTACCCTGAAACCGGACCCAGGATGCTGGTTTCCGGTCCCGGCTTTGCAGTTCGGGCTGGAGTATTCCCAGTGAGGAACAGGGTCAAGACAGGTTTGCAGATGGCTGGGTCTGAACTGCGGTGGCATAGTAAGCTAAAAAACGATGGTGGATTCAACCCAGATCTGTGAATGGGGGTAGGTTTCCGAAAAAAATATCAGTGATCCATCCATCATCTCCTTGTGTTGGCTGTGTCATCTACAAATATACAAGCCCCACATTCTAGTTTGCAATGCCGCTCATCAAAACAATAATTAGAGGTGGATGAAAGTTGATCCCAGACTCATCCCCATGAGAAAAACCTAATTACCCTGAATGGGAAACATGTGTCCATGATTCGTGCTGTAAATGCCCATTGCTCAAGTAACTTTCTAACCAAGTTATTGCAATTGCTCACACTATAAGCCGGTTTAATTTGTATAGACGTTTTCGCTCTGAAACTGAATAAAAATATTTAGCTCATACGATTGCTCATCCCTATGTCATGGTTCATTTCTGAGACAAGCGTCAACTTTTTCACACAACTACGCTCAATGGTAAATGTTCTCCCAATAGAAGCCTTGTACGTCTGGCGGATGAAGTCAGAAACTAAATAGAAGGTTGGACTCTCCATTTGCCGGCAGTGTATACTTAGAATACACACTTGTGCTGCAGTTGGTGCTGCCATGCATATAAGAAGCATTACAGACTAATGGGGTAACCCAATCAACGTCCAAGAACCTGGATAAAGTGTAATAAGAAAAATGGTTCTGAACATTTTTCCCAGACAAGCCAGGGAAAAAATGTTCTCTAATTAATTATACTAAGTCACTCGAATATTCAGCACATGGTAATTAACACATGAGAAAAATGACTACTCTGGAGTTCGCACCTAAGAGAAATAAAAAACAACCACTAAATTCCAGTGGAGAATTTCGTTTTTATATATTATCAGATTACAAAAACATTACCATCTATGACAGTATATCTAAGTGGGAGGTTGCTCGAGGGAAAGGGTGCAAAGGAAGATCCTCGTGTATGGAGTAAATGAGAGATAAAGACATCAAATAAAGGCAATTTTAAAGACAGTAGTTTCAACAATTCGGAATCAACACCGGCTGTAAATGAAACGAACACCAGTGTGGTTTGGCGTGTCTACAAAGAACAATTTTGGCCGACATTTATTTATATCCCTTTTTCAGTAAGCACAGAAATGCATCATCGGGTGATGGGACGGGATAATCAAATGTAGTACTAGCACACAAAGGGGTATGTGTCGACGTTTCGACCAGACTTATTCCATAGAGGGTAACTTAAACCCTCCGCTTGCGGGTCTTCTTCAGGACAAGGGGTAGCATGAGAGGCAACCGATATCTGGCGCCTTGTATTGGCAAACCAGGTGACAGTTCCCGACGCTGGGCAGTCCACATGGAAATGTGGGTGTAGCTAAAGACAATCCAATCAGGAGAAAGGCTCAAGCCCCATCAACGGATGTCAGGATCCAGATCCTGACAGCCGTTGAGGGGGCAGGAGCGTTTCCCTGTGACTCAACCACAGTTATAAGATTAACCTAGGTGCTCTCCTTCCCGCTGCCACCTTGAAGGATGCCAGACTCCTTTCTCCCGATTTGATAGTTTTTCCGCATAACTGATACATTCACTTTGGATTTCACTGGGGGTTTCCCATGCAGACTACCCAGCGTCGGGAGCTGTGACCTGGTTTGCCACTACAGGGTGCCAGATATCGGTTGCCTCGCGCACTACCCCTTGTCCTGAACAAGACCCGCAAGCGGAGGCTTTAAATTACCCTCTATGCAATAAGTCGGGCCGAACTGTCGGACACTTCCTCCCCCTCTGCCCCCCACCACTTCTGGGCCTGTACTACATTAGATTATCCCGTCCCATCACCGGATGATGCATTTCTGTGCTTACTGAAAAAAGGCTAAGAATAAATTACCAATATATTGCTTTGTAGACAGGCCAAACCACACAGGTGTACACTTCATTTACAGCCGGTGTTGATTCCGAATTGTTGAAACTACGGTCTTTAAAAATGCCTTTGAGGTTTTTCTCTCTCATTTACTCCATACACGAGCACCTTCCTTTGCACCCTTTCCCTCGAGCTACCTCCCACTTTGATATACTGTCAATATGGTAATGTTTTTGTCATAAGATAATATATACAAATCAAGTTCTCTCCTGCAAATATAGTGTTTGTATCTTCTTTCTCTTCGATGCGTACTCAAGAGTATTCATTTTTCTCATGTATTAATTACAACCTTATAAATAAATGTGCTGAATAAGTGACTTAGCATATTTAATTAAAGAAGATTTTTTTCCCTGGCTTGTCCGGGAAAAACGTTGAGAACCATTTGTTTTTCTTATTATGCATTTAAGAAGGGCAAGAAAACTGCATTTTTCTGCATGCCTTTGACTTTTTTGTATCAAAAGAATTGCAATGAATAATATGGGACTAGATCCTTTTCACTTAGAAAACTAACACACACGTTTCTGTATAAATTGGCTGTTATTTGTACAACATAACCAAAAGCAACACACTACAAAGGTTATTAATAAATACTAGGTCTGGCTTATAAGACTTTTCAAAGCTTTTTTATGTTGTGTCACTGGAAAGCAGAACCATGAAAGTAAGAACAGTGGGGTGTGTAGTATTTCCAGTGAAAGGGAATGGCCAGGTTGTTTCAACCTCCAGGTCACAAAGTGACAGGAGCAGTTCACTGCTACATCAACACCGCTTTTCTGCCAACAGAGGTCCATATGTAGTAGCAGCTGCTAAATAACGCAGTGAATTTGTATTCATCCAAAAGGAAACGCAAGCTCATGCTTCCTGTGGTGCAGTTCAGAATAATGTTGACTCATTCAGAGTGATATTAGCATAATGCTGCTCTCACAGTTGCGAACAAATATTTCGAAAACTAAAAAATAGTGGTGAATGCTATTGGACTTATTTTACAGAATGTTAATTGATAGAACATTTCTTGTTTTTAGTCACTGTACAGTATACATTTGGTATAACGTGATAAAATCGTGCTTGTGCGACCTTAAGATTTAATTGTGTATCTTAATGGCACATGCATGGTAACATCAAAGTACAAGCAAGTAGTAGGTAACATAAAAGGACATACAGGAAAATCCTAAATGTACGTACATGAAGAGCCGTAATGCATTAGAAGGTACAAGGAGAGGTATATGCAAGTACTATCGCATGGTACATACAGGATCAGCCCGATAGTTTACACTGTTAGAACCACAAGGCACATTGATGAAGGACCTACAGGTGCATACAAGCACAAATGAAAGCCGAATATGAATGCTATCAAAATGTTCACACAAATTCAACCATAGCTTAGCATAAGTACAGCCTTAGCATATATGTACGTAAACATCAAGGTACAGAGTTGCAACCAGGAGATAGAATATTAGTACATATAGGTACATTCCCAGGACACCTACATGGTACACACCAACATAACTTCAAGGCTAAAAGGTAAAAGCAGGCACTGGTGGCCCTCAAAGTTTTGAACAGGCACAGGACCAATCTGGTATTGCATAGGGTCTGGTGCACACAAACTAAAAACCTTTCCAAGTGGTTGGCACCTTTGGCCTATCCAGTACATAGTTACTTAGGCTGTGTCAAGGCTGCTCCAAATAACAGTGACCAGTAGGTAACTGCTCCTTCTCAATACGTTGATCACTAAACAAGCAACACGAAAAGCAAGTCTACATGTAACAGCAGCAGGACTTTCAGGATGCGGATGTGGAATATCACCTGAGTGAGACGTTTGTCAGAACTTGAATACTCACTCATTCATTTATATGTTTTGCTCAGGCTCCTGCTCCAGAGATCTGTCTGCAACCTACAAGTTAACCATGCCTTAACTGTACCTGTGCTGGGAACAAAGAAATCTTGTACAACTCTACCCTGCTGGATCTGTTCTGCAGGCAATGGAAGGTTTCTCTTGTTCCCTTCCGTGAGAGAGATGAAGCAGGTTTTGCTACTCTCTTGCTGAACTTGTTGTGCGAGGAAGTATTCTGCTGTCCTAGCTGTACTAAGCATCTGAAGGAGGGAAGCTTATGTTTCTGCACAAGATGTACCCGTTCTATGAAGAGGAGTGTTTCCACTGCTGTTGTCCCATCTTATTCAAAAAGGTCCTTTTGAATGTCCTTGCACAACATGCCTAATCCAGTAAGTGGCTGTTGTTGAACCTATGGCAAAAACTACTTCTAGGGCTCCGATTCAGAGAACCTTGGTTTCAATCACCGCTTCCCAGCTTTACCCAATTAGTTTTCTTCTATCTGCCTCTTTTTCAGTGATCATCACATTTAGGAGCATCTTGAAATAATTCAGTTCAGGATGTGCCCTGTGCAAAAACTTCTCTTGTATTTGACTTAATATACCATAATGTTGCTACATCTATAACAACAAATAAGGTGTGGAATAGGAAGCAAAAACAACTGACTTACCTCTTGGGTCACAAATAAAATTGTTATCAGAGTACAAGGAGGAACAAATGTTATACCCTTCCATGCCATGCACATGGCCTAATCAGAAAACATGATATGAATCCTGGCCTCCAAGCTTGACCAAACTGTTTAGTCCTAGGCAAATACGTGTCTTTGTGGATAGCCTTACCTAAACTAAGGAACCCATAACTAGGAGACTGCACAGCCAGTGAACAGTAGTACTCACATATGTAGACCAGCGCTAGATGTGGAACCCACTGAGAAAGCAATACCTCCAGCAAATTCTGCCATTTTAGCAGACAGCACTTTGCATGCTAGGGTTTTGAGCCCAAAATAGAAATGATAAAAGCAAAACGACATGCCCCACAATGTAACACCTTGTTGGCTGGATAACACAAAAAATTGTTGATGCTGTTTTGCATCATAGTACTGGTAGTAGCAAAACGCAGACATGTAAAACGCAAAATAAAATGTTGTCCAAGGCTTTCTTTCTCGTAAGCAATTACAGGTTAAACAGCCCAGTGGGTGAGAGGGCAAAGAAAGCCTTTCAGATGCAGATCACAGCCTCTCTCTGCTAATGAGCTTACATTAACACTCCCTGCCAAACTGGCAAAAGACTTTGTTTACCGACCTACTCGAGCAGTACCATTTAAACCTGTCTAGAGACACAGAGAAAGGTCTAAAATTCCTGTCACTCCTCTTACCGAGCACATCATGGGCCTAAAGGTGGGTGTATCTTCATGTGTTGAATGAGAGCAGCACATGCTCCAGGTGCTACCTCGCCAGGGCTGCCAAAGCAGATAGATATAGGCCTGAAAGAGAAATGCCTATGTCTTAAGGTACATGCAAGCTAGGTTCAATGATGTATAGTTTGAGGTTGTAACCATAAGTATTTGTGTGCACACCATACATGTATATAAATGTTATTAGTGTTTTGTAGCGTTCAATTTGCCATGGAAGTAGCATTACAGCACTTATGGTGGTCAATGAATGACTACCCATATGGTTCCAAGTTTTATCACAGAACAAACTGCACCCGGTGTCGGCTTGTCAGTAGAGTGTATGCTGTTAACGCGTCAGCTTCAATGAGCTGTGGGTGAATGCTCATGTAAATCAGCGACACTCAAAGTACGGCCCGGGTCGCACCTTTTCAAGTGGGTCCCTGATCAACAGCAGCACTGGGCTGCTGTACACTGAAATCAGCACTAACATTAAAAAGATGTTTAATATAGAGGGAAGCCTTTATTTAAAGCTTAATTTAAGTTTGAAAAAGTAAGTTATTAGGGAGTCCTGCACCACTTAACGTTAGGAACACCTTCATTTTCAAAGCTATCTTGCAGCAAAAGTGTAAAAATATGAGAACATTTCTTCAAAATTCTAAAAAATTTATTAATTCCACACAATTTGGTGAAGTGGGGCAGCAAGGACCAATCTCGCCATTCTGGTTTCACATTGTGCAATTCGGCCACTAGATGTATATGTTTCACTTCCCTCCCCTCCCCTTCCCAATCTCCACCCTGCTGGCATCAATGAGGCCCGCCTCACATCACAGACATAACTTTGAGACTCTTGAAAAAAATGTTGTAAGTACCCAGGATATAGATAAACCTTGGCAAACTAGCAGTAGAATATGGTACACGTTGGGGGAACAGTGGTAGTGCAGAAGAGATGGGGCGGTGCTACAGTGTCAGCTGTGGGGTGGTGTCAGGGCACGAGTCCTAAAAAAAAGAAGTGGGGGGACGCGGTCACCGGAAGTGACGTCACGACAGGAAGTGACGTCACGAAAGGTGGCTTGCACCATCGGGCTCATTGCGACCCAGAAATGTGTGACAAGTTTCATACCAGGTCTTCCAAAAACGTATTCAAGTTCAATGCATTTTGATGTTAGCCTGTGGTTAAACGATCGAGGACCCTGGTCATAACTTTGACGTGTTGGGGGTTCTAACAACTGTTCTCTGTGATTGTGCTGGCAGAGCTTTGCAAGTGCAGGAGAGGAGAGAGGGGAGTTGGATAATCCCTGCAGGAGGTGATGTGGTAACAACGTTCAAACCGCACTGTCTTAATGCAGTGGGGGGTGTAAAAAGTGTTTGCGGTAAAGGAAACGATCTCGTCCCAGAGAGGCCAAAAAGTGAAGTCCAGCTGTTTGGCAGAGGGGACGGCGTCCCCCCGGTAAAATAAGTGGGGGGACGCCATCCACCTGCGTGGTACCCCGACTCGAGCCCTGGGTGGTGTAGTGGGGACGGTCATGAGAGGAGGCTTAATGGAAGGGCCTGGGCAGCGATGACAGTGGCAGAGGTGCAACAGAGGGTTCCAGGTTTGAGATACACTCCACGGTTGGTCTGAAATTCTGGGTGGTTACCCTGCAACATGAAATAAGATATTCACTCATTCGCTAATGAAGGTGCAGGTACGCAGAAGACGCAGGCAAACATGTCGCTATGCACAGAAAATATTTAGAGTGCATGCTCGCCGATCACAAAATATTCAGCAGGAGAAGGTGACACGTGTGTATATATATGTACACACACATATATTCATATCCACACAAACATACATACATATATGTGCAGCACGAATGACATATATAGGCACATTGTGAGCAAACGTATAAGTAGCCCATGAGCAGCAACATAAATACAAAATGAATGCAAACAAACGGAAACATAGGTAGAAGCCAAGCGTGCGCAGCAATAGAGCTTAGAGCTTAAAGAGCTCCATAGGCACACGCTTGACATACACACAGGCACAGCATGAGGGAAAGCACCGAGTTCCTGGTCTGTTCTGGAAACAGTGGCAGACATTTATGTGATGCGTGTTCAGACCGCACTGTTCCTTGGGTGTCACGATATCATGCATCCCAACATTAAATATCTCCCACATTTTGGCGTACGCGCACATGGAGTCCAACTGCCCCTGGCTGATTTGATAAATGGACCACCTGTTGGCTCGCACCACAGGTGCTGCCAGACATAAGCCACCTGTCAAAGCGAGCTATGAAATAAATCGAGCAGAAGCCTTCTCGCCACCTGGAGCCGTACATTACACTCTGGAAAGAAGCTGGACTGCCCGCGGGCCTCGTCACTGAGACATCTCGCGCGACTGCTAAACCCAACTCGATCGCTTCCCAAGTCTGCCTCTGTATTCCCAGCGCGCGCCGCTTCCCACAGGGCAGCCGCATGACTAGCAGTGTACACCGCACTGCTCTCCGGCGTTCCCAGGCACTTGCAAACAAGATTAGCTGAGGCTAAGCAAACACACGCATGCCACTGCCAAGAAGCTAAAAAGACTACTCCGGTAACCGAGGGGCACATTTTGTTATATTTTCCACTTAGCTTGTTTTATACAGTCGCAGTGTGACGCAGGATTCTAAGAAAATGATGGTGTGCTGCTTCTACCCCGACTGCCTAGTTAATTACACAGCACTTCACATGTCCGTACTGCCAGGGCCACTAGATTCACGCAGCACGAGAGGTCCAATAATACAGCATATTTTGTGGTAGTATTACCATGCCAAAATATTGAAATAGCACTGTGTAGGTAAAGGTTGCACCTCATTAGTACCAGTTTAATACCCCCAAATAGCAATGCACAACAGAAAAAAAACGACGAGTTAAGGTTTGGAAGGGGCCTTCTGCTAAGCAGCAACATGCGTCGCAGCATTTTAGTAACTTTTTATCTGTTTTAATTAGAAACAACTTTTTGTTAAAATCTGTAGAACATGCAGCAGAAGATGGATTATGTGGCAAATGCAGCAAATTCACACAATTCCAGTGGACCTGGATATAGATTGTTTCTATCCGCTCTCAATACTTAGCAATAATAGGACTTCAGGTGAAGAGAAATTAAGTAATTTGCCTGGAATCACATATCAGGCTTCTCCAACGAGTAGCTTGTGAGCTACTAGCAGCTCTTCAGCTACCTGCGAGTAGCTCTCCTGTGCGCAGCGTAAAACAACTAAATTAGAAGCTTGTGCTTGGTTGAATTAATACATGTGTACCAAAATTAAAAATTAAAAAGCAGGTTATTTCAGACGGAAATGTGTGTATTTTCAGAGCTCATACGCTGGCTGATGTGTGGAGAAGAATGGGTGAATTTCCAAAATATTTTTGAAGTTGATATGTGAATGCTAAAAGCCAATCTGTGTTTCAGAGATTAATTACTAACATTATTAATACAATGCCTGTGGCTTGCATCTATACTGTTATCTTTTCCAATGTAGAGGTATTCCACTTTCACAAAGCATCTTTATTTACTGTAAGCAACAGGTGCCTGATGCACTGCTGGTAACCTTTGCGTATGGTGACTACTAATGTAATCTAGTCTAACTTAATAACAAATACATCTCTAATAGTATTAGTAGTTCTGAAGTATATTGAACATAAGTAAATTTTATTACAGAAAAGACCGAAGATCCCTGCATTATATAGACATGTGCTGGAGAGGCAGGTATTAGCTCTCAGGTCTCCCATAGCTACTGTCAACAATTTAGACCACAGGTTAATAACCTCTGGTCCAAGGACCTGTGGGGTTCTGCAAGGCCTACTCATGGGGTCCGCAACGATTCTACAATATTATTATTAAAAATACATTAAAATGAATAAAAAATATATACAAATAGGGAAGCAACATGGAAAATGTCAAAACCTCAATATTTGCTTGTGAATGAATGCAAAATATTTAAATATTGGAGCATTTGTTTGGTGTATACTTGTTTCTGTTTTTAATGCATTTTTTTCAAGTTCAAATCATAGAAATTGCTTAGGCCAGTGGTCCCCCAGATTCCAGTAGATTCCAGTAATGATTAGGTGGGGGTCCACAGATGTCAAAAGGTTATGAACCGTTGATTTAGACAGTAGAGCATATCTCCTCCCAAGTGAGACATGTTTTTTATTAAATGTAAGAGTTGTGACACTTATGCCATGGGTGGGTGGTATGCTTAATTCCCCTCAGCTTAACCTGCACTTTAGGTTACAAATGCAGGAGAAGGAAAATAATGCACAATTCATTTTCTCATTAGACTACGGTTTTGTAATTAAGGAATAACACTTATCTTCATGTTTTGACACTCTTGGTTGGACTATTTGTTAATAATATGCTATATTGGCGCACTGCTTAAGCACCTTCACATGTTTCAGTGACATTTGCAAGACGAGCATAACGCTGTAATGCATTGTATAGATAGTGAATGAATGAGTATACTTGTGGAATTCTGCTTTGCAAACTAAATTGCCTCAATGCTATTGCTGGCAGCGCTGCAAGCGAGTTCAATGCAAGTTGGGAAAAAACTAGTTTTGGGTTGTTCATGGTTTTAAGAAAATGCTCTCTGTTATAAGAGGTCAGTGAGAGCGTCTTGCTAGGCCGAAACCCTTGAACACTATTTGCATGAAGGCTGTAGCAGCAAGGACACGAGGAGGACACGAGGAGTACACATTGCTCTATGAAAGCCAACAGCTGCTTTGTGACCTATAGGTCCCAGGTTCGAAAGACTGCAAGACCAGCTCAGGTCTCCATTAAACTGATTAATAATGGCACGTTATTTAACCAGCTTTGAGGTAATAAAACTGCAGGATGGAGCACTATATAAAAATAGATTATTACAATAATGCATGCTTGAAATCTAAGGTCACCAGTGTTTCCGAGTTTTACATCTTGTGTTGCAACTCTATTTCTTTTACAAATGTACAGTCGTCATGCAGCTCCTAAAACTGTCTCAGAGACAGTTTCCGTCCAGTGTTTGCAGACAACAGAACTAAGATACAGAAGATGAAGATCTTCAGAAGAGGGATTAAACCTCCAAGTAATAATGCTGTAGCTGGTAATTAGTTTTTACTGCTGGGAATTAAAAAACACACAACTATCACATCAATTCACTTGTGTATAATAAAGAATTTTGCTTGTAATTGCCAAGAAATATTGATTACGGTATGTTTAAGCAGACTTGAGGCAGGTCCTAGACCTGGCTCTTTCCTCTGGGAAGAGAGGCCCACCTGGGATTTTCATTAGGGGAACCAAGAGCTCTGTTCTTGCCCTTTCCACCCTCAGTCCCCACCATATACAAACTACAAATTACACCAATTACCTTGCCCCACTACAGAAACCAGGCAATAAACACGCCTTACATCTGTTCACCTATAGGAGGTGCAGATCCATTTTATTAAGCAATACAGTTTGTTACTTTGTCCTTGCACTACAATCTCCAGGTCAACAGATTTTAACAGGCAGTTGGGAACAGTCAATCCATGCCGCTGTCTCACCCTTCTAATGGTGGGCGGTGTCTATAGGAACTATAGGTGGTGTCAGTAATGTGACTGGGAATTTGCATAATCTTTATACAAGAAAATTAGCCAATTAAAGGGTTTGTCTTAAACACAGGTTAGATTACAAGAGAGAACACCTGTCCAGATACTGTCACTAGACTACAACTTGGTTTCCTCACCTTCCCTCAAATTAACACCATCACTTACAACTCAGAAGTTCAAAGAGTAAATTGGAACCTCTGAATAATAAAACATATATAGTGCTCACCATAGACAAATTCCAGCATACTTCAACAAAGCTTTCTACAATGCGCTGCCAAAAAACTAATCTTGTTCAGCCCTCGAAATCACAAAATCATGCTGGCTGGTTAATATTTAGAATGAGGTGGCAGAGGATATTGCAACAGCTTTGAAACACAACGGCTCCTGGAAAGAGACACAGTGCAGTACACGACCATGTGCCTAGTTCACAAGACATTGTCTGGTCACACTCTTGCATCACTATCCTGGGTTCACCAGCTATGCCAGGCACCTAGGGGTTGAGGTCAGCCACATTTAAATCTATGTGCTATCTGACCAGCAAGAGTACGAAAACTAAGAGACCACGTTGAGGATACACAATCTTGAAGGCTCTCCAGTACCTCAGACAAGAGAGTGTCTTAGAAAAATTCCAGAGACAACTGAGAATACTTCTCCCATGTTTCAATTCGAGTAGGAGATGCACCTGTTCATTGTGTGATCTTTCTCCTCTGATCTACCTCGTGTATGCAACATTGACGGTTCTCACTCTGCATCCTTTCCAAGCCTTCCCTCTTACCCAGCTAGCCATATGTGAAAAAACAGTCTTGAGTCCTCCTTTCCACCAAGTCCCAAGTACTGATGCATACCATGGTCTCGGATTACCAATGCTGTAGTTTTGAAAAAGCAATACTGCCACATGCAATTATATGTGAGGTTCAAAGTTATGTGATACATCATATCTTCTTGCATCTGTGCAACCTAACTGCAATCCCTCTACTCAAAGAGTAGAGATTGGTTCCAGTAGTGCGCACCACTTTACAAAACCCAAAATAAAAAAAATTCAAAAAGCGATGCTGTGGGCAAGAGCGCAGACAAGAATGGGCAAAATTCAATGCTGTGGGCAAGAGCACAGACAAGAATGGGCAAAATTCAACAAATTCGGAAAAACTTCATATGAAACAAACACTACCATCCACTCCTACATATGCTTCTTGTGTGTCCTGCACAACATTACAGCCTGTAGAAATGTGCAAGCAGCAGCCAATGATCCTCATTGACAGACCTCCTACACATTCTCTAGAGTGGGATTATGTGTTTTGCTAAATATAGACGCCGTCACCTGTGACATGGTGACTGGGCTGCTGTTTGCTTCAGGACGTTAACAGATTTATCCAGTGAGGCAGTCTCCCGCAAGCTCTGACCAGACAGATATGAAAGTATTTTTACTTTTAAATCAAATATGGCACACGAGCCTTGAACCACTTATAACAGAATGTATTATTTTCAGTTGCTGCTTCAAATTTCTTTTTTAATCAAACTACTGCAGACCAGAGTGGACATACCCAGGAACGTTACTAGAGGATGCTAGCAACACAAACTCAGCATACATGCCCATGCAATTACTGTTTGTGAACGATCCATTTCCTGGCAAAAAAACCGCACCATTACTTCTTACACACCACATAAAATATTTCATAGCATCCTCATCCCAACAGCATTGTCTAGAAACCTTGATGTACTTTTCAAACCTACTATGCATCTTAATTCCTTCAGAACAACCACAGCTTCAGTTGCTAGGTACCAACTACTGCGCATCTGCAAAATCCATCCTAACATCCCCTTCCATACTGCCAAAACCGTGATCTTGCAAGCCGGACAACTGCAACAGTGTATCACTAGGTCCCCCAGTATTATGTCCGCTCATTGGAAAAGGGAACACATTTCACCAGTAGGTCTCTATCACTATCCTAGGAATAACCCTACCACTTACTGGATGCCTATCTTCCCAAACAGGGACCTGCGTAAACTATTCTAAGCTGTGACTGCCTAGCGAGTAACATTATCCTGTACTGACACTTCCTAATGGCCCCTAATCTTTACACTACAAATCAGACACTTCTATCCACCCGAAAAACCATAATAAAGGACTTTAAGCTTGCAGTATTTTAACTTGCTTAGACCTCATTAATGGAACTGAATCAATATTAACTTCCACTACATCACCTCGCTACTCACTTTTAAGATCAGGTTTAAAACCAGTGCTTAATTTAAGCCGGTTGTTTTCTGGTGCTCGGCACCAACAATTAATTGTCAACACCGGCAATTATGATAGTACGCCACATGGAGTTGCCATTTTTCTAGTTTAGAGATAAGCACACCAACAGTTGTTTACTAATTCGAAGCACATTAAAAAATTACTAATACCTGCTGCCCAGGAAATTTCTGTATAGAATTGGGGGCCAGGATTATTCTGAACTGTCACACTTGTAGGAGTGTGATGGTCAGTAGTTGTGTTAGGACTGTCACTGGCAGCGGGAATGGGTGGTACAAGCTGCAGTGGCCTCCTGACAAGAGCTTCAGCACTTATTTTTCAAATTAAGCACTGCTTTAAAAAAAAAAAAACACATTCTCAAACAAGATTGGCCAATCCTTCATCACAATCCTAATTTCACCCTTCAGTCTCCTCAATCGCATTATAAACATTCACATTTCAAGATAAATTAACATATTTGTTTGCAATGCCCTGCATCAGCCACACATGAGCAGTGACATTATCTTGTTCACTTCAGCCACCAAACAATGTACTTATGTACTAAAAAAAAGTGTTGCTGCATACATTCTTTCCTGTTAAAATAATGCACGTATTCTTCTAATAAAAAAAACGTCAATTACTACAATGGTCAAGAGAATTAGACTAGAATCATCAGTCACAGCGTTTTTCCAGGGATGATAGTGTATGGTCTCGAAAACATGTTCAGGACCCCACGTCTGCTTTTAATGTGGGGGGTTACATAACAAAAAATAGATTCCAATTAGACAGATACACCATGAAGTCAATGTTTTGGGTTTTATGTATAACTCTGACCCTCAACCCAATTACTTCAAAGTTATGTTTAAAAATCTAAACAAGTGAACACACTAAAGAAACCTCGTTGTTAGCATATCCGTCCATTGCCACTCATCTTTTCCAACACCCTTTTCAACGTTCTAGCAAGCCTTATTCTGCACACTTTTAAATGTGAACACAATCCAAGCAACCCTCAATAGGGTCACCACTCAAAACACCTGCATTCACTGCTGAGATACAGGCACTGCCATGTGCGTCCACTGAAGTGATCCAAAATATATATATATATATATATATATATATATATATATATATATATATATACTACGCCACTGACACTACAACACTTCAATAAGTCTGCATTCGTTCAACAGGTCGCTCTATTCTGCCGCCCTTAGAAATGAAGCCTGGACACTCATTCAGGGGTGTTAGACATCTTAAATCAACTACACCACAAGTCTCTACCCTTCCTGACCCCAATTTTCAATGAATGCGTATTTCACTCATGTGTGAACGAGGTCCCGAGCACCTGCGAGACTGCAGCAGGCGAGTGCACCCAACACTTTGCACTGCCTGCTGTTCCAAACTCCAATACACGCTTCCCTTCAGTGCCTCGACCCTAGCTCCACATTCGTGGTACTGCCAGTGAGCAGCATGTCAAATGCCGGCCACAAAAAGCACACGAGGGCAAGACCTTCATGCCCCTGCCGGCAGCGCCCCTCCGGGTGGCCCGAGCGCCGCACCCGCAGGGCGAGCCCGGCCCCGGCCGCTCTTATCTGCAGGGCGCACAATAGCAGCATTGATAAGACTCAGCAACTGGCTCTGACAGCACGCACCGTGACCCGGCGCGCGCGCGTACGCAAGCACGTACTCACGCAGCCCGCGCTGGCTTCCGCTGTACCTCAGACAATCCCGGCTATCCCTAGCGTCTGGTTCCTCTTGAACGGCGCTCGGTCCTAATGTAGTTGAAGACAGCGCAGTCCGACGTCTGCACCTTCCGCCTTAGTTTGTGATGACACCCCCCTCACCCCGACCATCTGCCGAGACACGTCCTGCGGCGCCGCGCTGCGCCCCGGCTGGATGGGGTTGCCCTATCCCGGTGTCTCCTCAGAGGCTGGGGGTGCGACGAGAGGCGAGGATAGGAGCTCCGAGACCTCTCAGCAAAAGTAACCTGAGATTTGGAGAAAGCGCCGCTATAAAGAGGCGAAAGGGGAGGCGCCAGGGGGAGGTAGGAGGGCGCGGGTCCGGGCAGAGGACCAGTGACTTGTGTTACTTCTCACAACTCCCTGTAATCCCAGGGGTCCCCTCCCCCCTCCAGCCCCACAGCAGGACTCAGAGAGGCGCAGCGGCAACACCCCGAGGACGCCTTTTACTACCCATGTGGGCCATTTCCTTCTTGGAGACACTCCTTCTTGGGAAGTCCGAGATGCAGACAACGTGTTAATGTTGGGGGTCGTTTGCACAAGGACGCGAACATCTGCATTTTAAATACTCTTCCAGTTGTCTGATCGATCGCCATCTGCCTCGGGGCAGGAAACAAAACGTTAAATCACAAACTTTTTTGCTTTTCATTTCTCAGAATGTCTAGTCCGTTTCCAACCCAATGTGTTTTGCTATGATGCTCTAATCTCGCCTTTTTGTGGCTGTGCGTGAGGTAGGAGCACTGCACGCACGACACGACTTTATTCTTTATATTTCTTATAGGTGTGTGTGTGTGTGTGTATATATATATATATATATATATTTTTTTAAATTGTATTGTAAGTCGGGGCTTAGATGACTGAGTTGCTAAAGGCTGCACGTTCTTTGTCGCCGCTTTAGACGTATTGGAACATATCCGCCTCACTACGAAACGCAAGGTTAAAAGGTAAAGTCCTGAATGGAGTATAGGCAGTCTCGTATAAATAAGTACAGGAATGGAGGGAAGGTGGTATATCGGAAAGCAGGCGTCGTCGGTACTGCATTTTCGCCCTGGCTAGCCCTTTCTATGTAGATTTGTAGGTTTGACCAGTTGCATGGGACTCATCGTCCCACGGACCAAGTACACATCTTCCGAACACTGAGAGCCCTCGTTTACAGTTACTTTTCTGAACGCAGTGTGTTAGGCACTGCTCAGGCACACGGATTCCACTTGCAGGCTGGGATCAGTTGCAGCGGATCTGTGGGCATTAGTGTGGGGAAGTTGGAGCGCTTTTAGACATCATTCCGAGCACTGTCTCTAAAATGAATGTGTTTGTGTTTAACCAAAACCATCAACTTTCAGCGTGAAACAAAGAAACCTGCAAAACACAGACCCATTCATTTTTTTTCAATACTGGCAAATGTAGCTGATACTGAGTTACTTTTCAAGGGTATAAGACTGTACTATTTTTGAACGCGTCAACATTTTGGAGCATTATGTTCTCAGTATAAAAAAATAGAGCGTGTAAAACTAGATGGCGTGTGGAGATGATGCGAAGGCAGTACTTACTCAAGTTCTCTGATCTTTTCAGCTGGGTCAACCACTAACAGTTGTGCCTGAAAAGAAAATGTTTAAAGTTTTAAAATTATGTTTACAACAATAATGATGGCTTATTCAGCTCGTGAAAGAATATGTAAACTGAAACGTCATCCAGTGTATGTGGATTTTTTAATTGAGTGATGGATGGGCTTCATAGTGACATATTCTGAATCTTGATGCTATATTTTCTAGTCAAAAGATTTAGCTCATTGGAGTTAACTTTTTCCCACTGTAAGCATTTGTTTTTCAGCTAAAGCGCAATTCGAATAATCCGCGTTTTTTTTTTGGGGGGGGTAGCCGAACACCAAAATAAGAAACATTTGTGTGTTTGCTTACACGAAGGGACAGCAACTAAAAAACTTTTTTTGCCCTTATATTTTCTTTGACGTCTTGCTAAATAACAAAAAAACATACTCAAGACTGCTAGATTGATGGGAGGTAACATGCACTTTAGGCAAAATATACAAATACAACACAAAATAAGTGGAACGATTCGTCCTTTTTTGGATGAATATGCCATGCCTCTTGCAGCGTTCTCTCCATCGTAAGGATATGTGAAAACCAAAGACCACAGCTTTAGCTCCCTCGGCTAGGTTAATTCTGGAGTGGTTTAGAAAATACTGCATAATATGTCAGCACAGCCTGGCCGGCCCTTGCAAGCCTAGGCATGTAGAAGAGTACACAATCCACATTTCCATGTGATTAAAAACATAGCCTGCCGAAGAAAGAGCTAACCAGCTACCCAAACTACATGTTTCATATTTCTCTAAGTCAAGAAACATCACCTGTTGTTTTTTGTTTGTATAAAGTATATTGTGTATATTTGTAAGTTAAAATCGCAGATGGCTAACATATGGTATTGGAAAGTTTAAGATTACAAAACAACAGTATAAGACCGAAAAACAGCATTGCTTCAGTTACAGTAACCAGAAGGTTACTAGTTCATGATTCAAAAAGCTGTTTTTAGTCGAGATGAAATGTAATAGTTTTAATGTGTTACCAGAATGCTTTAAAAAAGCATGGGGGCAAGAAATGAAAATGTCAAGACCTTTGTCAACATGAACATGTATTTGAGTACCATTAGCGCATACGGAATGGAAGAATGGAATGGATGAGGATTTATAAAGCGCATGGTTACCCGTGAGCGTCCCAGCGCTAAAGAGTAGAGATTACTGTGGGGAAAGCGATATTTTATGGAACCTTAGGGAAGAGAAAAGTTTTAAGAAGCTTACGAAACTTCTGGAGACTGGGTTCAGTTCGGATCTTAAGTGGAAGAGAATTCCACAGTGTCGCAGCATTGATGGAAAAACGGCGTCCTCCTGGACGTGCCTTCTTTATTCTGGGAACATTAGCAAGGTACAGGTGGTCAGATCGGAGTGCCCTGTTGGCTTTATAGGGGCCCACCAGACTCCTCAAGATGGCGGGGCCCTTGCCCTGTAAAGATTTATGCATGATGCACAGAGATTTGAATTTGATTCTCTCGCGTATTGGCAGCCAGTGGAGAGTTCTAAGGGCAGGTTTGGCTTAGAGCTTGGCTGATGATCCGGTTAGCAGTCTCGCTGCTGAGTTTTGGATCAGTTGTAATTTGTTTATAGTAGCTTCTGGGCCACCGAGATACAAGGCATTGCTGTAATCCAACCTGGACAGGATTAAGCCCTGAATAAGGAGCTTCCTGGAATGGGGAGGTAGGAGAGGGAGGACTTTCGTGCAGTACAAAGTAGGCAAAGCAGATGCCAGCCGTTTTCTTAGCTTGGGTTCTGAGCGAGAGATCTTGGTCTAGCCATACTCCGAGACTTTTAATTTCTCTTTTTGGGGTGGGGATTGCTCCCATACATGTAGGCCACATGGAGTCGGCTATGGATGTCGTATTATGTCCTAGGAGCATAAGCTCAGTTTTAGTTCCGTTTAATTTAAGCAGGGATTTACTCATCCAGCCATGAATTTCTGACACCAAGATCGGAGGTTTTCAGAGCAGTAGTCTGATTGTGTAAAATTGTGTAAGCGTGACGACCAATTGTGTGTCGTCAGCGTAAGTAACTAATTTAATCCCGAAAGGAGTGACAATATCTTCCAATGGGGACATATATACATTGAAAAGTGTCGGGCTCAACGATGAGCCCTGTGGTACACCACACTGGAGAGGGATCGATTTGGAGTGAGCGTTACCTTGCCAAACTTGAAAAGTTTGATTATTTAAAAAGGATTTTAGCCACAACAGAGCTGAGCCCGAGACTCCACACTGCTGAGGCACTGGATGAGGATACGGTGATCGACCGTATCAAAGGCCGCATTTAGGTCCAGGAGGATCACTGCTGCTGTCCAAGATCTGCCTCGCCTCTTCAACTACCACTATGAGGGCGGTATCTGTACCCTGGCCAGGGCGCCAGGGTCTGGGAGCTGCGTAGCAGCTCACCTGTTTCCAAAAAGGAGGACAGTTGCTGGTTGGCTATTTTCTCCGCGATCTTACTAATCCCCGGGAGTAATGAGATAGGCCGATAGTTGGCCAACTCGGAGGGATCCAGCTGTGGTTTCTTTAATAAGGCCTTTACTATAGCTTTTTTCCAGCTAGGTGGAACAATACCTTGGGAGAAGGAAGAATTAATTAGATCAGTGGCCAATGGGGTGATAGTTGGTGTCACCAATTTCATGATGTGCATTGGGGCGGGGTCACTAGGAGACCCACGTTTTATTGATGCAAGCATTTTTTGGAATTCTTCCCTGGTAACTGGGGCAAAGGAATCCAGATGTGGACCCGGCATTAGGGCGCTGGAACTGCTGAGTTCAG
Organism: Lissotriton helveticus; assembly: GCF_964261635.1. Lineage (NCBI taxonomy): Eukaryota > Metazoa > Chordata > Amphibia > Caudata > Salamandridae > Lissotriton > Lissotriton helveticus. The sequence goes on from NC_136063.1 coordinate 569,936,253, forward strand.
GTGGGTAGTCGCTACAGGGTAGGGTTTTTAAAATGTTTTGGATTTTGCTGTCAAAAAGTTCCGCAAGTAGATTACATCTGGACCCTGAAGTATCGGGGGCGGGTGGAGGATCAGGGACTTTCAAGAGTTCCTTCACTATCCGGAAGGTTTCTCTGGAAGAATTTGAGGAGGCTCAAATTTTCTCCTCGAAAAAAGCAGCCTGGGCGGCTTTGAGTGAGGTTTTGTAGGATCTAATGGCTAATCTGTAGGCGGATTTCTTGTTATTAGCCCAGTCTTTGCTCCATGCCCGTTCTCATTTTTTGCATCCTTTTCTCTGGTCCCTAAATTCTGACGTGTACCAAGGAGATTTAAACGATCTGCTTTTCTTCTCCATTCTTTTCCTAGGTAGGACGCAGTCAAGCGAGCTGTCGAGCCAGTTTGTGAAGTTTGTGTCTGCTACCAGCAGATCTGAGTTGTGTGAAGGGGCAGACTGCTCCAATACACTTGTCCAGTTCTCAGGTGAGAGCTTGGACCAAGGTCTTTCTTGGCTTCGTATCACCGGGACTTGACGTATGTCCGTGGGGATTTGCCAGTTAAACTGGATAAGGAAATGATCGGACCAGGGGATAGGTAGCGGATGACTGGATTCCAAGAGTGGAATATTGGAGAATATGGGATCAAGAAGATGCCCTTTAGTATGTGTAGCATATGTGCTTTTGAGCCACAGGTCGTAGGATTTTAGGTCGAGTATTAGTTCACCCGCCACTTTATCTAGGGGGTCATCAATGTGAAGATTTAGATCTCCCACTACAATGAAGTTGGTCGAGGTGGTGGCTAAGGAGATAACTGTCTCCAATAGCGAGCTGCTAAAGTGCCCCTGACTGCCCGGAGGGCGATACACCAGAAGACCTGACATAGTTCTTGTAGGAGAAATTTGGATAGTGAAATAAGAGTTCTCACAGTCTGAGATGCCACTGTCGGCCATCCTGCAGGAAAGATGGTTTTTATACATTATGGCGATTCCACCCCCTTTGCCGTTGGGCCTGTTCTCGGACTGAATAAGATATCCTTGGGGGAGAGCACAAACTATATCCGGCTCAGAGTTTGAGGACAGCCACGTCTCCGTTAGGAACAATACATCAAGTTTATGGTCCTGAATCAGAAGGTTGATCTCTAGGGAATGTTTCGGCAATGGCCTACAGTTCAGTAGAGCCATGCGTAGGCAGGTCGTGGTATGGTTGGTGGACTTTTTTACAGGCATAAGGTAGTTGCAAAAACTGCAATGGGTATATGAACTGTCTGGGATATGCAAGTTGCTACATGCGGGGTTTCTCTCCGTTCTCCATTGAAGCAGTGCTTCGCGCGGGTAGGTGGTAATGTGATTGGAGGAAATGGCAGGGGTTCCTGGGCAAGGACTGGCGCAGACGGGCTTGCCTCTGGCGCGCCCGCTGTGCGAACGCAATGCGTGGTTCATTTTGTAGTGCGTAGCCAAACTCGCCCGCAGCACTAGCCTGCCGACCTCCAACTCCTCCCAAGATGACGCCCGTGGATAGGTGCCCGAGTCTCTGAAACCGCGACCAAAGAGAGCCCAAATCCTCCCTTGGAAGCGCGCTTAGCCCCTGGGGAGAGCGAGTATGGTAGGTGAGGATGAACGATTTATTTTAAAAAGGTTGCACCGATAAGTGCAAGGTTTTAAAATAGCGCACACAGACAATGCATTCAACACAAATTAAAAAGGGTAAGTTCCCTGATTCCCGGCTTCCGCCTCAGGAATCTCTGGCTCTATCAGTGAGTGCTTACGGTTCAGGGTCCTATATGTAGTGCGTGACCAAACTCGCCCGCAGCACTAGCCCGCCGACCTCAAACTCCTCCCAAGATGGTGCCCGTGGATATACGCCCGAGTGTCTGAACCCGTGACCAAAGAGAGCCCAAATCGTCCCTTGGAAGCGCTCTCAGCCCCTGGGGAGAGCGAGTATGGTAGGGGAGGATGAACGATTTATTTAAAAAAGTTTGGACCGATAAGTGCAAGGTTTTAAAATAGCACACACAGACAATGCATTCAACACGAATTAAAAAGGGTACGTTCCCTGATTCCCGGCTTCCGCCTCAGGAATCTCTGGCTCTAGCAGTGCATACTCATTTAAAAGAATGATGACGTCTTTAGATGTAGTGCATACAGTACAGTAGTATGTGAATATGGTCTAAAATGTCTGGAGTGAATGTGAGATGCTTCTAGGAAAAAGGATGTCACCTGAGCTGGGGAAGGGTTATATGTGAGCACCCTGTTACTTATTGAAGTAAGTGAAACGTTACATTCAACAGTTGATCACTTTTCTTCTTAAATTCTAGCCCATTCACAGCTCGGTATAAGGTACCATTTTCCATTCCAGCATTACTATTGGGGCACTTACTATAAAGGACTCCTTTCATTAGTTATAATATCACCAGATGCAAACCAAAAAAATTTCTAGTAACACATGGCATGACCACTTTGCCTGTTGCTAAATTTCTCCACCATGGCTGATTGCTCTGCTGTCAGTCTTCCATTGGATATCTGATTGCAAGCAACACCATAAGTCTGTACATTGATGTAGCAAGGTAGGGTCCTTATGGCTGAGTACCCCCACTTTTTGCCTGGTGCCAGGCTGGTTTTTGACTAGTCTGACTAGGATCCTGCGAATCAGGACCCCAGTCTATGCTTTTTCCCTAAACTGTTATGTACTTAGGTACACTCCAGATTCGATACTGGGCTACCCTTCTCAGTCACTAGTATATGGTACCCATGTACCAAGGACATAGGTACCACAGAGGCCTCCCATGGGCTGAAGCATGTATTATGCCAACAATGAGAGGCCATGCAAATGGAACTACAGGTCTGCCATTGCAGTCTGTGTAAGTTGGTGCATTCCCCACTTACTAAAGATATAGGTTTACTATATCTAAGAGTCACTGCACTTAAAACCTATGTCACCCCTATAGCAGGCCTTTACAATCCTGAGGGCAGTGTGCGTGATACTAAGTGAGAGGGTGCCCCTGCATGAGCAGGACACCCCTACAGCCTACGGAGTACATTCTCCTGGGTTGTCTGTGAAGCAGCCACATACTAATATAGGGGGGCATTATCCAACTGCGTCAGACCAATTCTAAAATGGCTGCAACTAACCCTATCCTGTTTGGTGTCAAACATGTTGGAATCATATCCCCACACTGGTAACCGGTGTGGGAGCTATGATTCCACCCATCAGAAACACCCTTCGTGGGGCTCTTGGTGTTCCTGGTACCAACCTTCGAGTCCCGAACAGCACAAAATGGTTACTGCCGACCGGAGAGACATTTCTGCCCTCCTGCTGCTGAGCCAAGCTCGAGCAGGGGAAGGCAGGACAATAGGCATCCTGTCACGGTGAGGTGTGACACCCTCCCAGACAGGATTTAGTGTAATAGGGATGGGTGGGTGCACTTGCCAGCGCCTGAAAGTCTGCTAGAGGGGCACATTTGGTTTCCCTGTGCATAGTCCAGTTCAAACCAGTCCTGGAATCCGTTGGCTCCCACTCTGGCGAGAAACTGGTGAAATTACATGGGAGTAACCGGCCCCCTTTCCAGACCCTCCCCTGGGAGGGTCCCCTGAATCTTTCCAACCCTCTCTCCTGGGCACTTAAGGGCTTACCTGGTTGTAGGACCTTAGATTAGTCGTGGACAAGATTCATAACTAAAACCACTGCACTTTGACCGTCTGGGCACTCTGGACTTCGCTGGTCTTCGTTTGGGCCTGACTTTGTATCCCTCTCAGTCTTTTGCATCGTCTGTCCATCATACAGGACCATGTAGGACCTGTGGAGCATCCAAGACACCTGTAGATAATCTCCCTTGGAGTGAAGGAGTCACTCCCATGCATTCGCAGGCACTTCAACACTGCTGACCGGTCTGCTGATCCCAAGCTCTTATGGACTCCAAAGGGTTCAGTAACACAGTAGGTGAGTTCCTACGCCCCTGAGGTGCAAGCTGCCCTCTCACTCAGTTTGAGGCCAGAATCCCTAGTGGGGGTTGCAATACCTGAACCCCTATGCACAGCGTACTTTTGCAAGTGCTTATTGGCAATTCTGCAACAAGTGCATTGAGCTCCTAGTAGCCCCAACCTCTGGCAACTTCTCCTTCAAAGATCTTCAACCACCTCACCCAGAGTGCTCCGTGGCCTGTTGTTTTGTGAAACTGCCAGATGTCCTCTCGTTACTCCTGTACCTCAGGCCTATGGGTCCAATTGAGGGTCAACTTTGCTTTGCTTGGGCTCCCCGGATTGCTCAGAACTTGCCCTAACTCCCCTGTCTGTGGTGAGTGTCCTCGACCTTGCTGGTCCAAACCCTACACTTCCTTGACTTTCTGCGTGGGTTGTCGTTTCCAAGGCTTGTTGGTGCTCCTGCCAGACACCAACCCCTCAGCACTTGACGTCCTTCGTCGGACATCTCGCATCCGGTTCCTGGTCCTCCACGTCGCCTGGTCCCCGCAGCTGCAGAGTCAAGTTCATTGTCGACTCTCTTGAAGCACCCGACATTAATGGGCATTGATCTACCGAGCCCCTGGTCACTTTCAAGTGATCCATACTCTATCCCCTCTGCTTTCAGGTACTCCTCAATAAGAATCCATGTTTGGATTCCAACAGACACTTTCTTCCCTTCCAGCAGTGGCACTTTCTCGAAGTCCTCTATTGGATGCAACAGCGGTTTCTGACACCATTTTCCACCTAAGCACCCGGCATCTCTGGGATATTTAACTTGGGTACTTTGGTATCCACGGGTGGGGTGGCTCTCCAACCTTCTGTCTTCAACGGGGTTTCTTCGCAGGCCACTGTGAAGGGTACTTAAACTTTAAAACTCCAACAGCGACTTGTACATAGACTTGTACGGAGCATGCATTTGTGTCCTCACACTGCACAGGCACTCCGTGGGATCACTATCTACTCGCTTTGGGTAGTTCCGTGTGGTTCCAGCAATTCTATGTCTTTTCAACACTGTCCTGACTCGAGTCGTGGTTCTTATACCACTTTCTTAGTATATGGTTTGGTCCCCCCTCCCCCTCCTCTGTGCCTACTGTGTATTAGTGATATTTACTGTCATTTCTTTGCTTAAGTATTGTGTGCTTTGTGTCTATCTCCATGTGGGATATACTGTAACGTTTTAGATAGCAGTTATAAAAATGGTTATTTATTATATAACACTATGTGGTTCTCTTTTAATTTAATCTGTACTATAAGATTGCATTCTGGTAAAGCAAGCTGCTTTACACTCCTTCAAGACCAAGTCTGAAGGCTGCTCTCCAGAGCTACCACTTAGATAGCTTTCTAAGGTTGTCTGAGACCTCTTAAAGCACCATAAGGGTTGTGTGGACTGGTGGAAGGCGCCCGCTCTAATTAGTGGACATCATATACCAGGCCAGCTGTGGGGGGCGTGGCTAGGCACGCGATGGTGATGGACCCACTGGGGTAGAGTTCCATTCCGAGCTCCCCTCCCTCAGGTCATAGATCTGCCACATTTATCCGTAATCAGCCCAAAGTAGCTGCGGAGAGCTGTCGCCTGCCACTGCCCCGCGTCTGGGACCGGTGGAATGCTGCTGGCTGCCCCGGGGGCTCTGTGTGGTGTGCTACCGCCTCCTACCCGGCAGGTGCATCCACGCGAGGCCGGGGGCTGGATCCGCCCACAAGGCCCTACATCTGCAGCCTGCACAACAACGCGGCTGTGGGACATCGGTGGCGTTGCCTTCTTTATATGTAACGACCTGTCTCGGCGGCTCTGCACCGAGGTGGTCCTCGGGTCCTGCAGCCTACGCGAGGCGAGTCGGTGTGGCCTGTGTTGCCGGGCGGCGCTGCTCCTGGGATTTGGGGAGCTGGCCTCGCATACGGGAGCTGGAATACGGGGACTGGGCCCGGGCGGGGCAGTCTGTGACTCCGAGCGCCTTCTGGAGGCACCCCTGTGGCCTGGAGGCCTGGTACTACACGCATGGCCTGACGAACTTGTGTACTCCAGCGGAGCGGTGCGGCAGTGGTTTCTGGCTGCACGGCGGAGAGGTGCGCTGGTGCCGGACTACCCTCATCGCTATTGCCCATCACGCATGGCCCTCCAGCCTGCGCCGCCGCGTTCCTGGTGGCGGCGCCTAGACCGTGTTGGGACTTGATCCTCTACAGCGCCACACATAAGGTCAGTGCTGCCTGGGTCCGCGCACAATTGTATGTTGCCCGTGAGGAAGGGGCAGTACTTATGCACTGCTGCCTGTACCTCCACACACTGCAGCTACTCACCGACGCTGGCCTCTGACTGCTGAAAATACCTGCGGTTGCAACATTAGAGACTCACATTCAGCGCTGTGTGGCACATTGGACAGCTTGGGGAGGTGTGCTGGCTGTCCCCCCCCCCCCCCGCACTTCACCATATTCTCACTGCAGGTTACTAGGACACGGCCTGCTTGCCCCATCCAGCGACAGTGCAACTCTGCATGTACTCACCTTCCAGCGCCCGCCTACCACTACAATTGGCTGTTTGCTGCCTTGCCGCAGTAGGTTCTTGCACGCACCTTCTGCTGTTGTGGATCATTGGTAACTAAACACCTGGCCAAGCTGCGCGGGACTGCGCTGCGGCTGTGCTGATTCCCTTACCCCAATTGGCAATCGGTGCTACCTCCCTCTCTCATTGCTCTTGGTGCTGGCCAGTAACCCGAGGACTGTTGGACATTTTCATACGAGACATCGGCTGGCTACCTGCAGCGCCACTCATGTCTGGGGGCACCAGGACGAGAACAGGCACTGGAGGCACACAAACGAAGGACAAAATGGACAAATCGGCAAAGCCAGCTGACATGGATCAGACAACATCTAAGCTTGACATGATGCTAGCCGCCCTGGAGCGGCTGGAAGAATCGATCCAGCTAACCCGCGCCTCGCCAGAGTCCAAGATTGATGGTGTGGCTGTTGATCTCATGCATCTGCGCGCTGATCATAAGAAACTGGCGGACCGCACCACCACCTTGGAGGACACAGTCGCAGACCTCGCGCCCCCGGTCGCCCAGACAGAAAAACATGTGCAAGACCTCCTCAACAGAGTGGAATTTCTGGAAGATCGTGCTGAGGACGCAGAAGGGAGGGCACGTAGGAACAACGTGCGCATTATAGGTGTGCCGGAGTGATGGGAGGGGAGGGAACCTGCGACGCATATGGAGGACTGGCTGAGAAACCTGCTGCCGGCCGGAGCACGGTCGCCACACTTTGTCGTAGAACGTGCACACCGCGTACCGACTCGGCCGCTCCCAACAGGGTCTAACCCTTGGCCAATGCTCCTCAGAATTTTTAACTATCGTGACCGCGATTCCATTCTGCGAGAAACTAGGAAGCTACAGGAAGTCCGCATCGATAATACCCGGATCATGTTCTTCCCAGATTACACGATCCATGTTCAGCGTCAGCGACATTCCTTCCTTGCAGTCAAACAACGGCTCTGTCAACAAGATTTGAAGTACTCCCTTCTCTTCCCAGGGCGTTTGCGGGTGGTGGCACAAGACAAACCCACTTCTTTGCAACTCCGGAGGAAGTGGAGGCCTGGTTGGACACTGGTGTGGCCGTGGAATCCCGAGCAGCATCGGTGCCAGCGCCTTTGCCACGCTTCAGAGGACCCCGGTGTCGACGCAGAAACAGGTCACCTCCGGTGAACAGACCACGCGTGGTGACGGAGATGGGTCCACAGGCGGACCTTATCCTCAGTGAGCAGCGAGACGCCCTCCGGAGGGTGGCGGAACTCAGTGGCTCCCCGAGTACAGATGTGGCTCATAATGCTAGCCCACGTGAACTGCCTAATGATGATGAAAATATCTATGGATTGCCAGACTCTCAGATGTCCATGGAACAACATGATGTTACTCCGCAAACAGCTGACTTGATTCACTAACTCCAGTTTCACTGTTAGGTACTGTTTGTTTGTCGCTGGGCGATCCTGATGCACCGCCGGGCCTGATATTGGCCGAGCCTTCAAAAATTGTTGTGACTGAGCCTGGGCGTGCAATGAACCCTCTGCAGTGTGCTGCGCAGTGAGTACTAATATTGTGCAACTGACCTCTGGGTGGGTGATACCCTCGCTGCACTTTCAAGCTGGTGGCCAAGCCTGATAGCGATGGAACCTCACATATTGGGCAGGGGGGCATGGGTGGTGCTCTGTTCTCCTGTGGTGCCCCTGCGATGAACTACACTGTTTGCAGTCTGAACTTTCTGGCCGGAGCATTTTGCACCTACTGGGGCTGATACATGCTGCTTGAGGGGAGGGGTGCTCCCTCTGCTTGCGTTGCAGGCGCAGTAATACAGTTGTGCCAGGTGCACAGCGACCCCCCCCCCTAGACTTATGTACTTGTTGCCTCATTGGAGAGTTTGGACGACTGCATGTTTCGCTGTCAACCTTTTGGTATTGATTATCTGTTTCTTTTATTATATGTAATGATTGTGTTGTATTTTTATAATGTGCAAATTCTGCGAGTGTTAGCTATTTTATCCTCTGAAGCCATGAATGTGGGGAATGTAGGGACACTGGGCCAGCTCCTTACTGTGAATCTGTGGTGGAGTGGGAGTGGAATGGTCACCGGGGATAACTATGTCTACAGTTAAGTTATGTACGTGGAATGTGCGTGGCATGCACACACCGTCACATAGGTACCAAATATACTCTTACCTCAAAAGGCACCACATACACAGCTCTTCTACAAGAGACCCATCTGGCTGGTACGGAAATCCAAAAATTGCATTGCAGATGGCAAGGGCAGCTGTACGCAACGGGATACTTGGTTATGCCTAGGTACGGCCTGGGACCCTATTCCCGGATAGACTCTGAGGGCAGATATGTAGCTGTGCAGGGTAAGCGAGATGGCCAGTTGATTGTTCTAGCCTCATTGTATGCTCCCAACACGGACCAGGGTTTTTGTTTTTGCAAAGCTGTCTGCAGTCCTGGCGCCATGGCATGGTGTCCCTTTGGTGCTGGGGGGCGATTATATTTGCGTTCTAGATGTTGCCCTGGACCGCTTCTTTCCGCCCCTCTCTGGCACGCCCGTGCACAACGCTATGAAAGCTCTAACGACCTGGGCCTCACAGTGGGACTTACATGATGTTTGGCGGAGTCGCAACCCACGAACCAAGGTATACTCTTATTATTCAGGTGCACACACATTACATGTGAGGCTGGATAGGTACATGTTATCGAGCGAGCTGCTCCCCCAAGTCACTGACACTTACTATATGGGTCGCACCCACTCTGACCATAACCCTCATGTCTTAGAACTGACATGGGAACGCCCACACCCGCCGATACCCACCTGGAGGCTCCAGCCAGACTTGCTGCTTGATGCACCCTTTCGCAACTCCATGTCTACACATCTTACACAATATTTTGAGGACAACAACCACACTGCATCCACCCCCCAAATTGAGTGGGAACATGTTTAAGGTTGTAACCAGAGGCCACTGCCTATTCACACAAGCAGGTATGCAGAAACACTTGGACAAAGAGCTGACGCGCATTGAAACTGATTTACTCCGGAAGGAGCAGGAAGCGGTGGAAGGGGATTATAGGGCATTGTTGGAGGCTCAAGAGGAACATACGCGGCTACTTGACCGATTGCGCTATTTAAACTATACAGCCCATTTGGCACGCATCCACCATCTTGGTGACAAACCAGGCAAGTTACTGGCCTGGCTGATTAAACAAGATACAGTGACGGCGCCGGTGACCGCAATATGCACCAGCCGGGACGCCATGGTATATACACAAAATGCCATACATGCAGCCTTTGTGGACCACTATGTGGAATTATACCGCTCTAGATTACAGGTCTCTGCTGCCAGCATAGCTGAATACCTCTCCGACATACCACTACCCCAATTAGAAGATATGCAGCGTGATGAGTTGAGGGCCACACTCACGCCTGACGAACTACGTACTGTAATTTTTTCCCTCTCCAATGGCAAATCCCCAGGCCCAGATGGGCTGCCAGCCGAATTCTATAAAGCATACTCTGATATTTTAATTCCAGAACTTTTAAGGGTGTATGCGGCGGCCTTGTCTGACTCTTTCCTCCCGCCCACACAAAATGATGCCATCCTAATCTTCCTCCCGAAGCCTGGCAGAGACTGCGCTCTTAGGTTCTTATCGCCCACTAGCCCTCCTAAACACTGACTACAAAATCCTAGCTTCCGCGCTGGCTCAACGTCTGGCCCCCTTGGTGTCTACCCTCGTACACAGCGACCAAAACGGCTTTGTGCCAACTCGTAGCACTTCACTTAATATCCGACGCTTGTTCAGAGTGCAAAGCTTTGCCACGAAGCAATGGCCCCGATCGGGGTGTCTGGTGCTTGATCTCGAAAAAGCATTCGATTCCGTGGCGTGGCCCTACCTTGTAGAAGTGTTGCGGAAATGTGATCTTGGAGATGACTACATTCAACTGGTGGGCCTATTGTATCAGAAACCCACGGTACGAGTTCGCATCGGTAAGCTGTTGTCAGATACCATTCGTGTCAAAAGGGGCACCAGACAGGGGTGTCCCCTATCTTCACTACTCTTTTAATTTATTTAATTTATTTTATTTATTTTTATTTTAAGGTTTTATAGAGCGCGAACATGACCCGTGAGGGTATCAGAGCGCTTTACAGATACAGTAGAATAATACAGGGACATATCACACGATAAACGATGAAAACTAGGTACAAAGGAGGGCTTACGGAGAGTCAAGGGATGAAGGTGGGACAGGGTAGCAGAGGGTACTGTACCTGGGGGATGTGAGAAGCTATACAACAAGGATAAGTAAAGTACAATGAATATAATACAAATAATACAAAAAGTCAAATACAGTGGTGTACAATGGCGCAGGATAGGGCAACATTCTCTCAGGTGGCTGACGGAATGAGTTTAGCCAAGGAATTTACCCATGAGAAAGGACTTGGCCTCCTTTTTGAAGCGAGCAAAGGAAGGGATTTTTCTAATGTCAGGAGGGAGGGAGTTCCATATTCTTGGTGCAGCTCCAGTGAAAGCCCTATTGTAGGTTGTTGGTAATGGAGCCCCTGGCGGAGCAGTTGCGAGTGCATGGTATAGACTGGGGTATCCCCCTAGCGGATGGCCTCCACATGGTATCTTTATATGCCGATGACCTGCTTTTGTATATTAGGGATCTGACCCGTTTGCCATTGGCCCTATCCGATATGTTTCATACTTTTGAAGTAATGTCGGGGCTTAAAGTTAATTGGGCCAAGTCTGGGGTGTATTCCTTTAGCGCAGACACGCAGGAATGTGAGATCACTATCAATGGTGAAACTGCAAAAGTTTTTTTTTAAAGTTCAATAGATATAGTAGACTGCTAAAAAAAAATTTTAAGTTCAAAGTCCAGTTGCATTTATTGTGTCTGGATCACAATTGCTTAATCACATCAAAGGATACCTTTTTGTAATCAAAGTTATACACATAGTTTTCAAAACATTTCTTGAGTAGTGCTCTCAGTGAAAACAGTGAAAAGAAAGAAATGGGCGTGGTAGGGTATGTGAGGGACTGGGTAAAGGTGGTGTGACATCAAATAGTATCACAGTAAAATCAGTAGACCTTTACATTCTAGCTTGTACACATGTTCCCTAGTCACATCATACATAGGCTAGACTAATCCAAATCATTAGATCCTATGGTGTGTCATGTTGGTGTAGTCTACGTTTTGACCCCGTAAATAGTTAAGGGTTAGTCGTGCCTCGTGTTGGGGTCTTTTTCAGGACAAAGTGATGTGGGGGCACAATTGTAGGGACGGTCTATATCTCAACCGTCTATTCATGGGCCATCTTGGGCTCCTCAAGATTTGGGGTGGAGCTCGAGCATCCGGTTACCCTCCTCAAGCTGGTGGTGGAACACGTTGGTATCCGTAGATTACCTTCTGCCTGTGGTCCGCACCTTACACCATACTGATTCGTGCCTTCATTACTTCTGAAGTAATCACTTTGTCCTGCTTTGTACAGCTTCAAAGTAATTTTTCAATAATGAATCAAACTTGGACCATTTCCTTTGTACTTACTTAATGACCCAGGTCCAAGAGTTTTTCAGGGCACACCCCGTTAAAATTCAACACTATCAATGGTGGACGCCTCACCTGGTACCCTACTACGTTCCGCTATCTCGGAATATATATTTATAGGACCCCAGCGGATGTGTTGGAAGGTATTTTGGTACGAGCTATATCCTCCCTGCAAGCGCAAATGAACTTCTGGAAGACCCTCCCTCTTAATGTGCCCAGCCGAGTCACGCTGACAAAAATGATAGTCTTACCCAGGCTATTGTACTACTATGCCAACCTCCCGGTATATATGTCCCAACACGCATATTTCGCGAGCTAGAAACCTCAGTCAGAAAACTTATATGGAACACAGGTCGATACCGTGTAGCGTTAAAGAAACTCTATGCACCCCCCGATGCTGGAGGCCTGGCGGGCCCTAACCAGGAACTCTATTATCTAGCGGCACAGCTGCAATGAGTGACTGGCTGGCTGAGCGGGAGGAACTTGGGGATACCGCCACGGACTCCACGATTTGGATGCGGATGCAAGTCCACACACTGTTTCACACTTTAACCAGGGCTCCCTGCCCGTCGCAGTTACACTTGGCAGTTGCACGCAAATGCTACACGAGAGGCCTGAAACTCACAAGCGCCGTGATTCCATATGCCCCGATTCTTCCATTATTGGGAACACCCAGGGACAGAGACGTCATCACAGAGACAGCACTGGAACACTGTGTTCGGCCCAAGGTGGACACAGTGGGAGACCTATATGCAGAAGGGGTTTTACTTCCTTTTGAGACATTAGTTGCGGACACGGGACTCCCGGCAGGACAGTTCCTCCTACATGCAGCAATTACTGCACGCTAACACGAGCTTGGGGCGACCTCTCCAGAGAGCCACCAACACATTTACTGGTGTAATACTTACACGTTATGGGGAATGGTTCACATGTGGTTCATTGGCTTGCGCAGGCACTCCTTACCCATGCACAGCGTCCTTTCCAGAGCCTTAGAGACAAATGGGCGGTGGACAGGGGACGGGCATGGACGGATAAAGAATGGGCGGTTGTGCTGGCCGGCGCTACAAGTATCCCGTGCAACTCTCGTTTCAAACTTATACAGCTTTACATTATACATCGCGCATATCTATCGCCTGATAAAATTAACCGATACTTCAACACCGCGACATCCACATGCCCGAGATGTACACTTGTAGATGCAGACCTCTAACATATGCTGTGGTCATGCCCTGCCCCACAGTTATATTGGCATACCGTGACTGCTACCCTTACGGAAGGTGTGGGCAGGGAAATGCAACACACATGGGAAACATGCATCTTGGGTCTGTATAAACGGACAAAGCAAACTAAGGTCCCCTCTAGATTCTGTGACCATGGGCTTATTACAGCGAAGAGGTTAATCACTAAGCGCTGGAAATCCAGCGAACCTCCACAAGCGGCGCATTGGCGCAGCTCTTTTGATAAGTGGGTGAGGGTGGAAAGCATAACCCTTCACAGAGAAGAAACGGCGGGACTAAGGAAATACCCCATAGCACAGTCCTGTGATGACACCCTGAAGACTTTTCATCAAGCATGCCTTCGAAGAGGAGTAAACTAGACATGCCTTACCTGGCCCTAATCAGGGGGAAGGGGGTAGCACCGGGGACTACATGCTCGTGTGATCTGTTTGTGCCTCACCCATGCATACAGACTTCTTTGCTACACTGCATTGACACTTAGCTGGTCCAGACGCTGGCAGCCTATATCCCACTCTACCGCGTGCCTGACGCTGGCACTATACACGACGCCGACACTGCCCTCCCCGACAGACCCTGAATGCAGTAGCAGCATGTTTCCTTGCTCTCGTTCATGGCATACCCCACGACTAATGTCTAGCACTCGCGATAGCACAACAATAATTTCTTTATTTGTCTTATTATTTTCTTCTTGCTTTTATTATTTTGTGTCTCATTATTGCTTTAGTTTTAACTGTTGTTATAATGTTATGAATATCGGATCGTTCACACATTACCCTGTACTCACTTGCATCTGTCAATAACAACGTGCTGGATGATCCATCCTGTGACTGTTAAATGACACTGGCCAGTGGAGACGCATATGTATAGCGACTATGGCGAATAGTTATTATGATCGTGATGCTATATACTCTCTGAAGTTTATCTTGATATTCGATTTGTGCAAAATGGAACATGTGGCTACTTGCAGCCACACCCCTAACCATCTTTGATCTAGGATTTAAGGGGCACCCCTGGCACCAGAACCTCAGTTCTGATTCGACTTGCAACAGAGGGCAAAGAAGAAGCCTGAATCTGTGACTTCAGGACCTGCATAAAAGAAATGCGCAATTCTCTGCACCTGTGGCAACCACCCTGCAACTGCATGACTGCGACTTGTCGCGGACTAAAGACTGGATCCCCAGACAGGACAGAGGGGACTCTTTGAGAGCCAAAGACAACTCCAGACTCCCTTGGAGTAGTGGCACTAGCCCCCTGCAACCGGCAGGTGAAAGCACATACCAGGAAGCAAAGAATCACTGGCCATTGGGACTTCCGAGGGATCATCCAAAATGAGATCGTCCACTGCATTGTGGGAAACGTAGTCCTGACCGCCTGCAATTTCAGGTGGCTATTGCCCCCCCCCCGGCCTCTAAGTATTTACATGCTGACCTTACTGCTGCCAAGGATTGTTAGTGGCCAGTAAAGCTACCACTACCGTCACTTGAGTCTGCAATATGAGAGAACTCCATAACACCGTCAACCGACCACCTCAGTTGCCCTGTTGTTGACTTTTTGCATCAGTTTCTGCCAAGTGCAGCTCCTCCGTGGTGTCATTTCAGGTCTCTTTCCCTGCTGTCCCCACCCTTTCCTTCCCTCACACAATCACTTGACTGATCTGTGCTATAACAGCATACAGACTTGAAGCAGTCGAATGGTGGGCCATTTTTGAGCTTCATTCTGATCCTGGGGAGTCGGTGACACGACAGAATAATCAGCCCACTAATTTTACTCCCCCTGATCGGACTCTTTGCTCCAACATGGCTACTTTAGAGGATATGTTGGCCACACTACAAGTGGTGCAACAAAAACTTGCAGCATCTAGAGTAGAGACCGCTGCCTTACAAGCCAGGATAGATCGCATACAAAAGAACCCTTTTGATTTAGGAGGGGTTTCTCCTTTTTCACCACATCCTATCACCGTGGAGATGCCTACCCCTATCCCATTGGCTCCCCCTGAAAAATTTGATGGGCAGGCCAGTAAAACTCAGGTATTCTTTACTCAAATGCTATTACACTTCAATTGTAAAGCAAAAGTGTTCGCTACCAACCAAGCACGGGTTGCGTTTCTAATTACTTACTTAGCTGGGGATGCAGCATTATAAGCGGTTCCTTTAGCGCAGAAAGATGACCCTCTTCTTTACGATTGGGACGCTTTTAGAACCGAGTTTGAAAAAATCTTTGATAGGAAAACGCACACCCTGTCCGCTGATAGAGAACTGCTAGAATTATGACAAGGTAACAAAGAATTACATGTATGCATCACTACTTTCAGGAGATTGGTAGCAGAGTCCAGCTGGCCCGTGGAAAAACAATTTGCAATATATTAGCAGGGGTTACGGGACGAACTCAAAGATATTATTGCTGAAATAGATTTGCAACCTAGAACCTGCACAGAAGTAGTACACCTTACGTTGAGGTTAGAAGATTGTTTAAGTGATAAGGGTCACACAAAGAAAAGACAGACCATATGGTAAATTCGAACGTCCCAGAACTGGGGAGCAAATTCCACGAGCCGCTCCAGAACCCATTGAAATATGTACTGTACTAGCAGCTTTAACCACAAAAGAAAGAGACACGCACCGGAAAAATGGCCTTTGTTTATACTGTGGAAAAAATGGCCACTTTGTTCGAGAATGTTTCCTAAAACCTAAAAACAGTCGAGGAGGAATGAAGTAGCATCCACCAGAAGGTGTCAGAAAACTAGACAGCCCGAGAAACAGAAAAGGGGAACCCTTGAGCATTAGTATCATTCCCTCGCTAAACAACTGTGCAGAAACCTCTTTGAAGCGGTTTTTCTTCATCTCAATTAAACTGAAGCTTAAAGAGCACTGGGAAGAAAGACCTGCTTTAATTAATCCAGGAGCCACCAACATATTCATGGATAAAGTAGTAGCCAAAAAGATGGGAATAACACTGATGAAGAAAACACACCCGGAGATTGTGGTGTCAGTGGACTGAAGAATTTTGGAGTCCGGACTTGTGTCTTGCTCAATTGAGGTGTTGTATGAATCGGATCACTGGGAGTCTATTACATTCCAGATAATCAAAGCCCCTCAATATGGTATAATTTTAGGCTTGCCCTGGTTACAGAAACCCAATCTCACTATTGATTGGGTAAACAAAACGATCTCTTTTAACTGCGGATACTGTCTTGAGAATTGTATATGCTCTTCGATTCCACCATCCCGGGCTCTATCCACATGCCAGCGGATTGCCACAGCCATGGAAAAGTATACCGTTTTGCCTGATCATTACTCACATTTTGAGGACGTCTTCAATGAAACACAAGCAGAGACATTACCCCCTCACAGGCACAAAGATTGTCAAATAGATTTCATCCCTGGGGCAGTGGTACCCTGCGGGAGAGTCTATGCATTGACAGAATAAGAGAACGACCACTTGCGACGCTATCTAGATAAATATTTGGAAGTGGGATTTATACGTCCCTCGAAGTCACCTGCAGCATCGCCTTTATTTTTCATTTCGAAGGCCAATGGGAAGCGGCGCACTTGCATAGACATTAGGGCGTTGAATGGTATAACAGTAAAGAAACTTTTTCCGTTGCCCTTAATACCTGTTCTTCTAGAGCGAGTAAAACAAGCAGTGATTTTTACCAAACTCGATCTACAAGGGGCTTACCATTTAGTAAGGATGAGAGCCAGCAACTAGTGGAAAACTGCTTTTAAAACCCGCTACAGTCTCTATGAGTATCTGGTGATACCGTTCGGGCTATTGAATGCCCCCACAGGTTTTCAGTATTTCCTTAATGAAGTACTAAGGACATTTTTGGACTTATACGCCATTGTCTACATTAACAACATTCTTATATATTCATCAACAGAAGACAAACACATTCAACACGTCCGTAACGTTTTGCACTCATTGAGAGAGAATCACCTTTACTGTAAATTAAGCAAGTGTTAATTCCATGTTGACACTGTTGATTTCCTAGGGGTCATGTTAACACCTAACAGCCAAGAAATGGCGGATAGAGAAGTATTAGCTGTCAAGGAATGGCCAGAACCCAAGAACGTTAAAGACGTACAATGCTTCTTGGGATTTGCCAATTTCTACCGGAGATTGATTGATCAATTCTCCAAACTAGCTACCCCCATTATTAAGTTGCATCGTAAGAAAACCCAGTTTCTTTGGTCTAAAGAGGCCCAAGTTATATTCGACGAATTGAAGTCCGCTTTCATATCCGCACCAGTCCTGACACATCTCAATCCTGACAAACCCTATATTGTTGAAGCGGATGCTTCTGAGTTAGCGATTGGCGCAGTGTTATCCCAGCAACATGAGTCCACAGGTCAGTTGCATCCCATAGCGTTTATGTCTCTCAAGCTTAATGATGCAGAGAAAAACAACACAATAGCAGAGAAAGAGCTACTGGCCATAAAAACAGCTTTTACAGAATGGCGGCATTTCCTACTGGGGGCCAAGGAAAGAGTGACAGTGTACACCGATCTCCTTAATCTCCAATGTATGCGCTCTGCTCGACACTCACCCCAACAACTAAGGTGGATACTGTTGTTTGAAGAGTATGATTTCATCGCTACTTTCAGACCTGGAAAGGAGAATAAAAAGGCTGATGCCTTAACCAGACAAGAATCAGTACAGGAAGAGGAATAACCTCTGGAATACGTCATTATACCATCTGAAAAGGTGATATGTACTGTACAAACAAGCAATTTTCTACAGAAAGTAGCCCATGGCATCCAGACCTTCAGGTGGAAAACCTGGCTCAGAAGTCACAGGGAGTGGAGAATAAGACAAGGAATCCCTATAAAAGGAAACCAAATACTGGTTCCCACTAAACAACTACAGAAACAAGTATACCAATGGTGTCATGATGTACCTAGTGCAGGTCACACCAAATTGGAAAAAACAATGGAAAAGGTTTACAGACAGTTCTGATGGCCTGCCATGAGAAGGGACTTTGCTTCTTGGATTAAAGCGTGCGAAGTATGTGCACAAATGAAAACAGACCACACTAAACCACAAGGACTATTACATCCGTTACCTACTCCAGATACGCCATGGGAGAATATTTCAATTGATTTTATAGTTGGTCTTCCCCCAGAAGAAGGATTCATCACGGTTTTTGTGGTTGTAGACAATCTCACAAAAAAGGGACACTTCTTAGCCTGCAAACAAATACCCTCAGCAGGGGCAAGTAGCCAAGTTATTGTTGCTTCATATCGTTAGATTACATGGACTTCTGAAAAAGATAGTCTCGGATAGGCGGTCCCAATTTACAGCACGCTTTTGGAAGGTGTGGTGCTCTGCATTACAAATCCAGATAGCTCTTTCCACAAGCTTTCATCCACAGACGGACGGACAAACCGAAAGGGTGGACCAAACGATAAAACAATATCTCCGTTGCGATGTAGATACCAACACAGATGCCATGGGTGGAATACTTGTGCTAGCATGATATCCTTGAGGGCTGAGGTGTAATGTGCAAGTGTTGGAGTGGACCATAACTGCATCCAGTTTAGCAGGGAACGGAGTCTAGCTTTGTCGTGGAGGCTTCTTGTACCCAGGTCCAAAAGGAATGGTACCAGAGGAGTGCTAAAAGAAAGGGTAACCAGTTTATGAAAGAATTTCTTTTCAGAGGTATAAAGTCCATCAATGTTTGTATGTCCCCATAACTCTGCTCTTTAAAGAGCTGATTCCAAAGCCCTAATCTCAGATAAAAGAAGGGCAGGCTTCATGGTTTTGGTGTGGGAGGCTTTGTACTCTTTGAGAACTGCCCCCTTTAGTTGCTTAAGTTTTTTTTTGGTTTTTGATAATCAACTTTATAGGGTTTCAGGGTAATAATACATGGACTTGACATAGTTGCTTAAGTTTTAAGGCGGTTTAATCAGGTGAGGCTTACAAGACATGTTGTTACTAAAAGTGATAACCAGATAGTAAAACTAAGGACGATTTCAAGGGGTGCCCCCCAAGTACTAAGCCCTTTTTAAAAGACTTGCGAGGGTTAGACATCATTAGCTTAGTTTTGCTCGTATTGATCCCCTGGCCCCTAGCAGCCCAAAACTCTTCAAAGCTTACAAGAAGTTTCTGGAATCCGCTCGGAGTCTTAGAGACCAAAAGGGTGTTGTCTGCAAATAAAAGTATTGGAGTTTTAACGTGAGCCTAAGAGGGTCATCTGAATTACCTTGAGTTAAAAAGGATTTATGTATAGCAAAATAGTGTAGGGGCCAACACATAACACTGTTGTACTCCTCTGCAAACTGAAATCTTATCTGTCAACTCTTCCTGTCTTCCCTATCTGATTTGTGAAAAATTATCCTCAAGAAGACAAGCTATCAGTGACAACAGATGCAATGGCATTTTCATGTCACCAAGTATTTGCCAAAGGTTAGAATGTGGGACTACATCGAACGCTGAACATAAGTTGACGAAGGCATTGTATAAGTTGCATTTGCTGATTAGAAGGGTGCACCAACAAATCAATAAAAAACGAAAAGCCTGGTCTATTGTGGAAATGTTTGATTGAAATTCTGCCTGAAAAGGGCTAAGAATAGACATATCAGTCATCCAGTCCTGGATCTTGTCAAGAACGCATCAACAGAAAATTTTCTGAATGCAGTCATTAAGACTTATGGGTCTATAATTAATTGGGGCAGACCGTTCTCCTTTCTTGTACACAGGAATCACAGTGGCGCCTTTCCAGGACTCTGAGAGGAAACTCCCCGCAGCGATGGCATTTGCAAAAATCAAAATATAGTGTGCCCATCCTTCCTTGTCTGATAGAAAGACATCAGCCGGAACAGTATCTGGCCCTGCAGCTCGACCTCTTACAGTGGCATGGAGAGAACACAGCTGAACCAACAAGCAGGTCAGAAATTATAGTTGGTCCTAGTTAGGAGCGTACACACACCCAAGTGTCAGGTGTTTACCATCTAATCTCCCATCTACTAGGACATATACCTACCGTCTCTGTCTACAGGATCCTGTGTAGCCTCGAAGGGAACACCCATGCAGATCCATATTAAAGAGCCCTGAGAACACATGGAATACCCAATAGCATAGACTTGTCCCCTCCGATGCCACTGGAGGCGCTGCACTTCCACAGTGGTGAGGTTCATCTCTTGCCAAAGAGTATATGTACTGCCCTGCATTGATGAACATGCACATCGTGTGCCTTTGGGCTGCTGTCCCATGGCTCAAATATTCCAGGTCAATAGTTTGACTTCAACCTGTGTTGTAGCCCTAGGCATTCAGTGTAAACTGTTTCAGGACCCCACCCTCCTGTTGACCACCCATCCACATCACCGGGAAGATGATTCCACCAACTCGTGAACCCACATAATTGGTATACAAACCTCAAACTCCCTAACCCCAGGGCAGTCTGACAATGGCCAGCCGCCCAACCTAAGGCATGATGAAAAGAGAAACACAAAGCATGAAACCACTATCCATTGATCAGTGGATAGGGGTGTGTGTATGGGGTAGGCAAGCCACACAAGCAGCTCAACAGCATTCACTCCACCCCAGCAACATTACAAACTTGGACTGCACATACAATCATCGAAGGGGGACAGGAGCAAGCAGGCTGATCACAACTGATCACAGAATATCTCTCCGAGCTGCCGGAGCAATGACGTAGGTCATGTTCCCTCCAACAAGGACCCAAAGCCATGATAAGGAGAACATTATTATTGTCAATGACACAGGGGTCCCAGACGGCGGTGGCCCATATCAAGGAGGGCCCCCACAAAGTCACTCAGTGGCACCTTAAAGGTCCTTGGTGTATGGGCACCCTGTGACTCAGCATGTATCCGTGTATCTGCATTACCAGCGCATTGCTAGATATTCGCCATCTGTGGTGTCACAAGTGCCATATTCATCTAAATGTCTCTGGAGGTAGAGTTTACAGAGTGTTGATTAGAGTGAGTCTCTGTATTTGAGTCCAAGGTGTGCCCTCTGGTAAGACCCTTTGCTCTCAGCAGGATGCTTCATTTTTCCTTCTGCACCTGAGCCCTTGTGGGACCCCACACATGGCTCGTATTAGACTGAGTGAGGTGTCTCCTCCTCGAAAACCATCGCAGGAAAGAGTGACTTTCCGGCATGCCGCTGATTTGTGCCCTCCACCCTATACTCGCTCAGGCATCGACAGGGTTCAGGAACATGTGTGCGGTTTCATCCATCAAGACCTGCTGTTTAGCAAGGAACAGGATGGAGTATGGTAGGCAGACTACCTGCTGTTCTCGTTTAACCTTCAAGAAGGACACCCTTTAGCCTACACAGCCGAGGTGACGCCTGGAAGTAAGGTCAAAACTACGTTATTTACTCAACCGGCACCTAAGATGGCCGCAAAAGAGTAGAGCTCCGCTCGACAGCTTGATAGATTCCCCCACATCCGTAAAAATATCAGTTTCTGCCTGATAAACCTGTTGGTTCTGTGCTCCCGAACGTCTACTGAACAGCTGGCCCAGAAACGAACACCTTCCGACAGCTACGAGTGGAGATATTGCGGCCGGCATTGTAACGCACTGGGAGACAGGCGAGGGCCCGGCAACGCTTGCGCTGGGCATCACCTTACATCGCATCGGACGCTGAGAGTAAGGCCTGCGAGCTCCGGATCATGTCGCGGCGGTGCGGCCCGCTTACCTCCACCACGCTCACGACCGCCACTCCTCCCGCACAGCCACTGTGATTCTCCTGCGATGGCCCTGGAAGAGACACTGCGGTCAGCGGGTAAGCCTGGGCTAGCCTGGTGCACCCCCGACGTATTCTGCGGGCCGCGGAGGGCCTTCCACGCTGCATTAGCGACTTCACACTTCACGGCGGTGGGAAAGCGCTGATTCCTCCCCCCCCCCCGTTCTGCCTCTCCTGAGCACCGCGCCTGGTGGCTGGGGCCTATAGCCTACTTCTACCCCCCAAAAGCCGAAAATAGAACATTAGCTAGTTCCCCTCCCCCACAATCGGCACCACACACCCAAAAACTGCCCGATTGGAGCAGGAGACTGATTTTTCGAGAGTGGTTAACAATGCGAGGGCCATATCCATCCCCAACGGGGGCATTGTGTGCGTTGGTTCGATGAAGCGGCCAGGGCTGCTAGTGACTATTTTGGGCAATACAGTTATCGCCAGCGGCCCAGTACTAACAGCGCGGGAGTGTATGAGGCAATGTACCAGCACAATCTGGGGTGAAGTTGGGGGCTCCATTACCACAACTCTGCCATTGTTTCTGGGGTATCCCGTGAGCGGAAGGATCATTGGTGTAGTGAAGCGGGGCATTGGACATTAATACCTCCTCCTGCACTTTGGATGCCCCTGGCACCCGCACTTGCAGACTCTGAGCCCCACGTGCCACAGGAGAGATTTTCAGACGCCACTGCCACCATGGCCACTGCAAAAGGGTCCAAGCAGACCCATCTGCTGAAACTAGCGAAATTCGCTCACTCCAAGGCTGATACCACTGAGGAGAAAAACGCTGTGCCCGAAGCTAAACAATAAGGGGGTGACAAGGCCCCAACCCTGGTGGATGTCATGGAAGCCATATAGGAGGTCTGATCGGCGCTGGAGCACAAAATTGACACGGTGACAACCGAGGTAACCCTCCTTCACGCTGACCTACTCAACCTGGGAGCCAGGGCAAAGCGACCGAAGATTCAATCTCAACACTCTAAAATATCACGAAAGTAATAGAAAAAATGGTCAACCGGCTTCAGACGCAAACTTTGGAACTGGAGGCTAAACTGGAGCACTGCGAGCGGCGCGCACGAAGAAACAATATTTGCATTTTGGTGGTTCAGGAGAGAGCGGAGGGGCAAACCACAGACCTCTTGGTCGAAGAACTAATTCAGACCAATCTCCAGCCCCGAACCCTGTCACAATATTTCTCAGTTGAGCGAGCTCACAGAGTGCCTGGAGGCACCCGAAGCCAGGTACCCCTCCGCGTCCCATCTTAGTGAGGATATTCAATTTCTGCGACAGAGACATTATCCTTCAAACAGCGCATGCCACCCCCGCTCAAGTTTGAAAACTCGATGATTACATTCTTTCCGGACTTCACATTAAAAGTACAAAAGATGCGTAGATCCTTTCTGGAGGTGAAAAGGGCACTCCGCGATAAGAACTTGAAATACGCAATGCTCTTTCCGTCCAAGCTACGTGTGCAAGCAGAGGGGAGATCCTGTTTTTTTCAGACTCCAGAGGAAACCTGGGACTGGCTGGAGGGATGGAGAACCTCCGGCGCTCAGAAACATAACTCTTCTAGCCATTCGCCAAGACACGACAGTCGCCAAGACAGGTCCAATCGTGAAGAAGGCGGTTGACCTTCTGTGACCATCTGTTTAGCCGAACTTCCACGAACCACGGAGCTGAATTGAGTGCCGAATGGGTGACGAGCGTAGACTGGTACCATCCAGAACTGGGTGACTATAACGTGAAAGACTAGACTCATGGTTTTAATTTGCGTAGACATGCCAGAAGTGACCAGGTCACGTGGCCTAGCTTTGCGTGCTGTTCTGGGAGACAGGACTGTTTACCGATGCCATATACGTTATGTTACAGAAATAGATTACAGTTGTTAGCATGCTTAATAACGGGCTCATATAGTTGAGAATATGGGGAAACAGGGCTCTCAAGTTGGGAAGCTCTGGCTGTGTAGCGTTCCTCTTCATTAAGTATACTAGTTCGGGGTACACAGGCACTCTGCAAAATTGGGGGGCGGGCAGTTCTATGTCCACTTTGCAGGGAGACAGGGTGGAGTGGGGATCCGGGGTGTTTCAAGGGGTTTAGTTGTAATTTGAATTTGTTTGTCAGATGCAGGCTTGAATGCTGTGTTTTTCTTGGTGCACTTATAATTGACAGAAATGCAGGAAATAGCTTGTCACAGAACAGGTTTGAACTGTCTAGGATACGGTCGCTGGGTGGGGGTGGTACTTTTGACTCTCGTCCTTGCTTTTCTAAGGCCCTGAATGGTGGATGGCCCCCTACACTGTGCTTAAATGAGTGATAATCACTATAATGCTCTGTCACTGAGCCGTTTTAAATTATTCTCTTGGAATTTAAATAGCTTAGAGGATCAAGTTAAATAGGGGATTGTATTGCAATAGCTGAAAAGGTATGCCCCGGATGTGGTACTGTTACAGGAAACTCATATACAGGGATCCACATACTGTGCACTCAATAGGTGGGGTTTTAAGCTGATGGCCCATTCAGGCTATGCTAGAGAGTCTAGAGGGGTCCGTATTCTCATGCGCAGCACTTTCCCTTTCCAAATCCATGCGGTCACACGCAACCCCCTGGGACTATTTGTCACAGCCTCGGACCTGTGGGAGGGTAGGTCCCTTAATGTGACTTCCCTATATGTGCCTCCCAGGCTTCACTCCATGACACTGACCGATCTAGGTTCACATATATTAAATTTACCTGGGGTGACCTACTGTTATGAGGTGACTGTAATGCAGCCCTTTATGGAGACCTAGGCCGGCGACCGCCCAGACAGGGGGAGACATCTGGGAAACCACTGACAGATTTTCTTGGGGCTTTGGACCTGATAGACCTCTGGAGGGTATGCAACCCCGTGGCCAGACAATACACCTTCCTCTCCGGGGTCCATGGTAGTATGTCCTGCATAGACTGCATATTCTCCAAGGCGCCCCTCCCCTCACATGCCACGAAATTGTTGTCAACCCTTGGTACCTCAAGGTGTTGACTATTAGAGCTAAACTAACAGAGACTACCAACAATTATTTCACCGAGAATGACGGTTCGATTGATTCAGACGTGCTGCTATGGAAATCATACGAAACGGTGGTACGAGGTAGTGGGGTGGCGTCAGTGGCGGGTCAAAAGAAAGAACAGCGAGGGCGGTTGGAGGAGATAGAGCAAAAATTGCCCTTCTTGAACGCAGTCTCGCGACATCGGACACTCTAGATACCACACACAAACTGCTCCTGAAGCAAGCCGAGTATAGGAACATCGCGGAAGATGTAGCTAAGGTCCAATAACGGGCCACTCAACATCCGGTTTACGATATTGGTGATACGGGTAACAAACAGTTAGCCTGGTTGGACAAACGGGAAATATCCAACAGATGGGTGGCTGAGATTATCTGCCATGACGGTACGAAACGGCAGGACAGGTCTGAGATTGTGGGAGCGTTTGCGGACCACTTTGTGCGGGTCTATACCTCCACTCTGGCCTCCACCCATACAGATTTGGCAGAACTATTAGCCACTCTCGGACTGCCTGTTCTAGAGCCCCAGGATGTAAAGGACCTAGACTCTGACCTATCAAACGAGAAGGTGTCCAAGGCGATTGGCGCCTTGCAGTCCGGAAAGGCCATTGATTCTAGTGGCCTCCCAATTGAACTTTACAATTCTAATGCCTCTACGATTGCCCCATATCTCATACAAATGTACGAGGAGAGTGTGAACAGGGTTGTCCTGCCTGAAACGCAGAGACTAGCCAACATTGTCGTTATACATAAAAAGAGCAAATCTCCCGAGCACTGTAGGTCGTACAGGCCTCTCTCCCCCCTAGACCCGGAAGTGAAAATAGTAGCCAAAATCCGCATTACAGTGAAGGGGGGCGATCTGCAACGTTTGCATTGCAGAAAGGAACAAAGCAGGGATGCCCCTTTTCCCCCGTAATTTTTGCCTTAGCCTTGGAGCCCCTGGCAATCTGGATCCGGGGGGATCCCCTCATTAGGGGCTTCAATTGGACGGCAGACTGGATGGACAAAATCTCCCTCTACGCTGGCGATATTTTGCTTTATTTAACCAGGTCTAGTTTCTACATCTACCATGTCTTGCACATATTTGTCCTATTTCAGAAATACTCAGGCTATACTATTAATTGGGATAAATCCCTGGTTTACGTTCAGAGTAAGGAGTGCCCAGTTCTACCTGCGGGCTGCGAGGCCAAAATAGTTACCGAAGGTTTCTTGTACTTGGGTATATACATTACGGTTAATCCCGCAGTATTCCATGACCTCAATCTCGCTCCTCCTCTGCGCCGTTTTCATTTTGACGTGCAACATTGGAAAACACTGCCCCTCACTTTGCTTGGCAGAGCCGCTCTCTATAAGATGATGGCGCTTCCCCGTTTTCTTTATGACCTACAAAACACACCTTATTTGGTCCCAACACAATATTTTAAGGCCATTGAATCAGAAGTACGTGCCTTGCTGTGGAATAATGATACCCCTCGAATAGCTTTGGCTAAACTCACAAAAAGTTGGTACGACGGAGGTATTGTCACACAAGTCACCCCATTGCTCAACGCATACCAGCTGGGAGGGGTGTATGTCATTACGACGCAGTGTTTACACCGCGTTACCATTACAATGCAGTTATCACAATGCAAGTCATTACAACTACTTGTGCTGTAGGCGCTGGACTTAGGAATAGTATGATTTACTATTCCAACTCCAGCCCACATAACAGATGGGAAGGTGTTGGAATAGTAAATCATACTATTCCTTAGTATATAGCGCCATCCAGCACATGTCGTTGTAACGACTTGCGTTGTGATGACCGCGTCGTAATGGTAGTGCGGTGTAAAAGACCGAATTGTAATGGTCGTCTCCTGCTGGGAGTGTTGTCGAAAGGACTGGGATTTGATCAATTGGAATTGATAGGTCTCTTGAGGGCTGGCGATATGTAGGCGGGAGGCAAGGTGATCCTGTTCAGTGACCTTCAGCGGGATTAACAATTGCATAGCGGGGAAACTTTGCGATACCTACAGGATCGAAGTGCACTACAAAAAGTGATACCCAAAGGTACTGACCCGCCGGTCTCTTCACCGTTAGAAGATAGACTGCTGGACAATTATCTCCAGGAAAAAGCCATCTCACTGACATATCGCAAAATACTCACTAACATACCAGATACTCTGGAGAAACTTTGCGCCAGATGGGTGGACGATGTCGGGGACATTAGCGATGAAGACTGGCAGGCAGCTCTGACCTCTCCCTGCGAGGTGGCGATTCAATACCGTTTTAAACTGATCCAACTTAAACTATTACACAGAGCCTCCTACACTAGCTCAGGGCTAGTCAAGATGGGTGTACTCGGCTACCCACCTGTCCCAGAGGGTGTGGTCACACCGGCACCTAACTCCACCCGTGGTGGGAGTGCCCAATCCTTCAGAAGCACTGGGGAAGGGTCACATCAGCGCTGTCTTTAACTTGTCATAAACCTATTGAAGTTTCACCACGCCTTTGTCTTCTTAACATTTGGGAGGCTACCGACTTGTCCAGAACTGAGAGATTGTGGGTCTCCCTGGGCTGTATGGTTGCAAAACGCAACATAGCCAGAACTTGGAAAGGAGTGACGAAGCTAAGGTTCAGGGACTGGGAATCTGACATGGATTGGTGCATGCAGGCCGAAAGAGTGATTTATGAAGGCTGAGGATGCCCACAAAAATGAACTAGAATCTGGGGGCCATGGAACGTGAGCAGAGGGATGATATGAACTCCTTTCAATGACGCTTCCCCATTGTCAGCTGACCACGACGTTGAGTAATGTCTTGCATATGAGGTAATGCATGTGATACGTGACCGCATTATAGTTCCGTTGATTTGCTTTGAAAATTGTGTTACTACTGCAATGAGATTGTTGAAAATGATGAAGATTGCACTACACTGCACTTTATTATTCTTTGTCTGTGTTGCCTTCGTTTTTGTTTACACAATAAAAAGATTTTTAAAAAACTGCGTTAGTATGGACTTTCTAACGCAGTATATCGTGGTCTCTATAATGCAGCAGCCTGGCTACCTCTGGACGCAGAGGACGGTCCGGGGCAGAGTGCCTCACAAGGCCTCGATGTACACGTTCAAATGCAAAGAAGGCGGTAAGTTCTCTTGTTGCTACTTAAGTCCTTATCCAGTTTTCCAGGTACACAAACATGGCAGCTCCCATTGTTCCCTCAGGCAGTCTCATAAACTGCACGTTATTTCTCGGGTTGCGGTCTTCAGCGTCCTTTCCTCTGTTCTGCAGAATTTTCATTCGCTCAGCAAGATCTGTCACCTGCTCCTGCAGGGATTGTTGAGCTGGCCCCAGCTCTCCGATAACCACCTCTGTCTCCCTGAACCCATCTGCCAGTTTGTGATGGTCAGTCCACAAATGGCCCAATTCCTCTGAGATATTTTCAATCTGCACCTGCAGAGAGGCTTTTGAATTCTTGAAAGCAGACAGGTTTTTGTCAAGAATCTGCTGAAGCGCAGGGGACATCTGCTCCATGCCACTCCAGTGCTGTGTGTCGTTGGTCATGGACGGGCCCTGAGACACCAGGGCTACGCCGGTGTCTCTTGCTCTGGGCTAGATCATCTTTGCACCCTCTAAGCAAAGTTACTTCAGAAAGATGCCTCTATAAATCACTCCCAGCCAGGTTCCGCTTTCTAGGTAGTGAGATGCCACCCCTGTGATCTCCAGCCAGTGAAACCCCCTGGGACTTCAGGCCCAGCCTGTCTGGACAGTCACAGGTGGGACAGCAACCCTTGTTCCCTTAAACAGAGGTATGCCTACTGCCACACTCAAGAGTGATGTCGTCAGTGCCTCAGTGTGTCACCCATGCAGAGAAAAGTAGGGCCAATCAGCAATGTGTGTATCCAGGTAACCGCAACAGGGCCCCACCATCCACCAGATTCACAGGTCTCCCAACCCC
This sequence comes from Lissotriton helveticus, assembly GCF_964261635.1. NCBI lineage: Eukaryota > Metazoa > Chordata > Amphibia > Caudata > Salamandridae > Lissotriton > Lissotriton helveticus. The sequence continues at coordinate 569,965,202 of NC_136063.1, forward strand.
TGGTTGTGTTGCCGGCAGAAGAGGCCAATGAACTGCCTCAACCCTGCCCCTCCTCCTGAGGTCTTTCTGGCATCTTGTTGTTTAGTCCAGATCCAACCAGTGCTCTCAGGGGAGCACCCCATCCTCCCCAGGGCCCTCCATCGAATCACACCTGCAACAGTCAGCAATAATCCTAGTCCATAAAAAAGGGGAGAAGGAAGATAAGGCCTTTTCCAACTCCCGGGCCCTGGCTGCCTGCCTTAGCAGTCAGCAGCACCTCCCCAGCGATCACAGTGCAGGCTCCCTCAGGCCCTTTCATGCCCCGGCAGGCAATGCAGATCCTTGTTTGCGACAGCAGTGTTAGCCACGGGGGTTCTACACTTTGGGACTCCACTTGGCATACAAGGGAAATTAAATGATGCCTCTGCCGATTCTCCAGGAACCCAACCCAGTTTGCATACCTCTACTACGTGGGCCGCCTGATTCCAGCTTGCAAAGAACAACACAAATGCCAATACTGGACTAAACTTACCAACTTTTACCAAAGACCTTTATGAATAAAACATACCGGTCCGTTTTTTGAATTACGTCACTAAATGATTTATTCACTTTTTCGCAATCATAACACCTTTTACGAAAATTGAAGATTTTTTTGTGCATAAAGATACAATTAGATACAAATAACACAAAAATTCTATACACAAAATTCTATTATGTACAAATTTACAACACACCCACTCACAGGGAATCTCCCGCAAACCATGGTTGTGAGTTGGAAGAGGGAATGTTACACACGAAAAGGGTCCGCTAAACTACATTGGTAGTACAAAGCAGCAGGTGCACGTCAGGATATTGCAGCATTTAAGGGCGATCATCCACAGTGATGCGACTTATCCTGTGGCCAGACATTTTAAACGAGCTCATGCTAATAATATCAACTGCCTCACTTACTATGTAATTGATGCTGTGGCCAAATCACGAAGAGGGGGCAACAGAGAACGCCAGCTAAGGCAGTTAGAAACCAAATATATTTTAGAGTTCGATTGTAAATGGCCCAACGGTCTGAACACAACTGACGATATATACAATTTTTTTATAAATCTAACAATGGAATGGTTTTTAATTTGTGCATATCTATAATGCAGTGAGATCCTACAGAAAGATAAATGATATTTAGTATACAGGTATTGACTCTGATGAATTGTTTTTTATTTCCACTTTTTGTAGATAAACACAGTGTTCTCTTTTCTCCTATGATCTGGTTTTTAATGAATTTTTTGAGGTTTTATAATGCATGGTGACATATATTTGTATATGTTTTTAATAGTATGGTGTCCCTTGTTGACATTTTACATAAGGAAAGATATATTTAAGATCTATACCAGCATTTTTAAAATATAAGATCAGATCTTAGATTGTTTACAATTCTAATGTCGTCTACTTTAGCACTTTATATTTATATTTGCACCATTTTGCACAGTACACACTGATTGCAATAAAAAAAGGAAAAAACTGAACAAAAATGAATTCGCTGTAAATAGGGCACACAGGTGGTTTTTATGCATGGGTGGATTTATCCAGTTAGAAACTTGCTAAGCATTAATGACTGTTCGTTATGGGCTTAGGTTGGATTGATCCAACTAAAAGAGTAAAACGTTAACATATGGTACTAATATCACTTATTTGCACATAAACATGTGTTTATTAGTATTTACATGTATTTTAAATAATAATGTGCGATAAGTGTTGTTTAGATGCTTTGTCTGATGTTATATATCAGTACAACGAATAACGAGCAGTCTGTTGTTTATGTATACTACCATGTGACCTGTGATGTCAAACAGGGGGTGTGTTTACTTTTAAACTTTAAAAGTAAGATGGCGTTTTGTACAGCTTTTACACGTGAACAAGGGCTTCAGGGCTTGAAACGCGTTGTGTTGGGGGTCGAATAAACGGAAGATTTCTTGCCCTTAAACTGTGTGGTATGCGTCTCTTTATATATATATATATATATATATATATATATATATATATATATATATATATATATATATATATATATATATACTTACTATCTTTATTTGTGTGCACATTATGTTTGTATTCAAGATATTTTCACCACAATATTATGGTCAAACTATATTTTTGATTCAATATTTTGGGGGACACCAAATGTAGCAAACAATAGTTTATGTGAGTCGTTTACTCTGAATATGTGACTTCAAGACTACAAGTTCCAACTTTGAAATAAGGTCGTTTAGTTATAGGCCAGGCCCATAAAGATTCTCTTTTTCATTGGACATCCTCAAAGTAGTGAAACACTCTACACAACTCATTGATTTATTTTTGGCCTCATTACAATCAGTGTTCATCCTAAACTATTCTCTTTGGATGGTCACAGGAAGTGTTCATCAGCATATACATTGGTCTATGTACCATATTATTCTAACATAGTACTATGCCTATGCTACTCGTTATAAGCTGTGGCAAGTGGAGCCAGAGAACCAAGATTCTGTTCAGACCCTGTCCATATAATGGGATAATTTACACTCAGGTGGCAAGTCATGAACCGAATTTTCACCAGTCTTGACAGCAGTGCCAGCAGATGTTGAAAACATAGCATTTCCTTCTATTTTTGCACAGGTACGTTACACCCACTATTAACTAATTTTTAACTCCAGCTGTTAATCAGATGCAAACATAAGTCAGATGCCTAGTGGAAATATATGTCTGATAATATTACTGGGGCCTAAATGACCCATAAAGTGTACATTGAGCTTTATTGCCTTCCTCAATTTGCTATATTTGTGCAGCTATGTACTTAAAATGTTTGGAGCCTCGGTGAGTGACATAAATACCTTTGGTTGCTCTTCACACTCATAGACAGAACACCACTATTATGTGTTAAACATTCCTAGTAAGCAATTAATGATGGTAACAGCTGCAAAAATAAAGGAAAATCAAGTAGCTTGATGATTGGGTGAGCCGTCACATCACTTCTTGCTCTAGCATGGACATGGCCCTCAGAGCACCACACACGAAATTTAGGAGCGAAGTAGTTTTTTCAACATTGACCCTTATTTCCCTTGTCTATAATTCAGAGCTCCTTAAAAGAGAACTCTGCTCTGACCTATACCACACAACATTGATAGCACTTGAGAAAAGATAATACTTTGCAAAGAGTTTTTGGATGGAAGCTGAATGAAAGTACATCGATTGCATGTGCCTTCGAGACATATAAACAAATTGACTTGGCCATATCATCTGCTATTTATCTCCATATGGTGAACAAAGGCCAGTCCATTAGCCATCAGTAAAGGTGTATGACATCAGAGAAAAATCCCCATCAAAACCCAGATAATATCTCTAGCCACAATGAATGAGCTCAGTTGTACACTCCACTGAAAGTGTGCAATATTTTTAAATGCAGTCATCAACTAAATATCGTGCCATTCTAAATGGCACTCTAAGTCACTCTTAAATAGCACATCAGAATCTCAAGCATGCAAGAGACTCTTACACGGCTAGATCACAAAGAATGGAACAGATGGTGGAATATCAAGTGTGTTACTTGATCTCAGTAACAATGTGCCATTAATCATTTCACACTGTAACCCGGAGTCAGCTATCAGCCTAGCTCTACAGTCTTAGCTAACATTTTTGGTTTAATAATCGGTGCCACAGCCTCCAGTCACAGTCAATAATTGAAACAAACTCCCTAAGTCCAGGAATGAAATACAAACAGCCAGGATAACCAGTGAACGTGGATACAACGCCTCAAGCAATCGGGCAAAGGCCCCTTGAGCCAAAGTGTAGTTTTGCAAGGTTTTCAGACCTGTAACTATATAGCCCTTGCTTTAAAATATGGCCTTAGCATAATATTCAGATTGCCATTCTTCAGAGAGATATACAGAGAAGGGAGAACCAAGGGTAAACAAGTTAGTAAGTCTGTCCAAAGAAACTCAAATATTGACCACAACACACAATCTTTCTGAATTGAATCAAATAAACCAGGTTTCATTAATACTAACAATTCTTCAAAATATTCTTTCAGACAGCCAATCTACCAACCTCGATCAAAATAAAACAGCCTCTTACTTGCAAGGTTAGGTGCAGGATATTCAAGCAAATATAGAGAACTACTGGTCTCAATTTTGCGAACTGAAACAGAGAGTTTCAGATATAAATGATAAATATGGAAATGTCCAAAAACAAATGTAAAGGACAATCCAGGGAACTGGGCACTCTCAGATTCAAACAATTGGAGCACGAGAACCATTGATCCTGTCAGTACTTAATTTGAGCCGGTGGTTTCCGGAGCTTGGCACCGCCACTTAATTGTCAACATGGGTGCTTGCGACAGTGAATTATTAATTCAAAATATATTGCCACCCAAGCCATTTTTATAGCTTTGGTGGCCTGGAATAGCCCGAATTGTCAAACGTACAGGAGAGTGATGGTTGGTAGTTGTATTGTTACTATCATTGGCAGCATGGCAGGGGCAGGCTGCAGTTGCCTCCTCATGAAAACCCTGGCCCTTTATTTTTTTACAAACTAAGCACTGGGTCCTGGGTATTCTGGAGAGAAGAGAACTGAACTTCTCAGCTATTGAAACACGTGAGGATTTAATTATAACAAAAGCATTACCTGCTATAAAGGATGCTCTATTGATCTTCAAGGTGCATGGAGTACCTTTCATGCTTAACAAAATTAGTTCTCATCCTAAAGCAGTTCTGGTCAGTTTTCAGAATTACTGAATCAAGGGTAGAATTATCTCTGCAGCATTACAAACCAATGTGCCAGACCTGGAGTTATGTGGACAGCACTCCATCTGCGAGGTTTAAAGAGGACATTACACCTGCCACTTGAATGACTATAGTGCACCAAACTTAGAGATCACCTCTGATCTAGTGGTGATTTATGTACCTTGACAGGAGTTGCCATCATGGCAGTTCCTGTCAAGGTACAAAATGTTTGGTGGACTACCGAGTTTAGTTTTGACGGCGATCCACCATGCTATTTTTTTGCACATTTCGAAGCATTTGTACAACACATTACTTTGTAGAATTTGAATAAAACAAAACATGAGCTACAATGCAAGTCTTCTGAAACTCTTGAAAAACCACATCTGCTTTCTCATTCCAAAAATATATGGTTATTAGACAAGCTATGATGGCAGAAAATGTCAACAATAAAACATATGGCATCTCTCTCAGGAGCTAAATGAATGATAGACATTTGCGAAAGATGAACCTATTTGATATATTATGGCCTGCAGCTTTACCTGAGGTACAGCTCTTGGATGAGAGAAGCTTTAGAATTCAACAACAATAGTTCATATAAAGAATAGTCAGCATCCAACTAAGGGCCCTATTATGATGTCGGGCGTAGTTTCCTCCCTCGGAAATCGTCTTGGTCAAGGGACTGACCGACACCTGGTCAGCTGTCCCGACCAACTAATTAGGATGCGACCGAACACTGTTCTGTCGCATGCCTATACTTTACAATGGGAGCATGTATTCCGGCTGGAATGCATGCTCCCATTGTAATATAGGAGGCACAGTTCATCCTTGCACCCTGTGGCAGGCACGACAAGGTGGCTTCAACGGGTGCTGGGATCAACACGGGGGCACCATAGGTGGCCCCTCGGCCCACAACCGGAGGCCATGCAACCATAGGGGCCCTGTTGGGGTCCCCAAAGTAGACTTCTGACAGCATTTCTGTTTCGAGAAAGGCCAGCACAGAAAGGCTGCTGGAATCCAACATCATAATCCCTTGGGTGGAAAGAACCGCCCTTGGGTTTACTGAAAGCTTTCCGACTGGGGGACGGGCTCTCTGGTCGGAATGAACAATCGCATTCCTTTTTGACCAACTCCATCGTAATGGGTTGGTCAGAAAGGAATCCGACCGTCTGATTACTATGTGGTCGGAATGGCTCCGACCGATGGTTGGAGCCGTTTCCGACCGCCCCGTTATCAGCCCCTAAATTATAAATGGTAACTAAAACAATGCAGTGAATGTTGTCCCTTTATTTGAACTAATCTGATGTTACCCGTGGGATAATTAACTTCTCTCTCAGGAAATTACAGAATTATATACCATTTAAGACCACTTTACAGGCATAACAAACCCTGACGATGTCTCAGCATCTTTAAAAAATTGACACCTTTGCCCTTCCTATTTCCATTACCTCTTTGGAAGAAAATGAAGCTGCTGAAGTGTTTTAACTCTGCCTTTGCCCTTGTGATTGGCTAGACATGACCCTGAGGATGAACTCAATTTGATATTTTCTGGCCTTCCATTCCATGGTTGAAGGTTAATCTGCAAAGATTTACTTCGTCAGGAAATAGTGCGGATCAGGATTAAGTGTTCCAACTAAACTTTTATTTCTTTACCAATTGATCTTCAAACGAGAGTTGTGTGTGTTCTTATAAACAACAGGGCTTTGTAGGAAGCTAATTGAAGAAATATATATATTTAGCCCAAAAGAATAGCATACAAATTGAAACTATGGTCAATAGCAGTTACCATCGATGTTGCCCACGAGAGGCAGCTCTTCTTAATATACTTTCCAGATACACTTATTTGGCATGATCAGTATTAAACTGCATTGAAATAAAAGTAAACTGAATCAAAGTATTTCCTTAAGTCCTTTAATCTTTAGCAGATCCCCATTAATTGTAGGGCTAGCGGGAACCTCTTTTTAAGTGTCAAAAGTGAATGCACATTTGGAATTACCTAAGTGCAGAAGTGTGGTTCTGCAAAGTATCAGTAATACAATCTATTGTGACATGTAGGCCCTGATTACGATGTCGCCACACCGTTTCAGTGAGGGAACCGCCCAACCATAGGTCGGCGGTTCCGAACACCTGATTACAATATGACCGCATATGGTGCAGTCGCAAACTCGCGTTTCTTTATGGGAGCCTGTGCGGTGGGTGGAAGCCGCCTGCAGCACAAGTTTACATTGAGAAATGGAAGTTTGTTAAAATCCCTGCACCGTGTGGCAGGCTGTGCAGGGATTTTCAGTGACCCCCAGGCCCCGATGCGGAGGGCCAGGGGGAGAATGGGCCCTGCTAGGAGCCCGTCAAGGTCGCTTTCCGACAGCCTTTCAATGTCAGAAAGGCCGACATGGAAAGGCTGTCAGAAATCAACATCATATTCCCGTAGGTGGAAACACTGTCCTTAAGGGATTATAAGGAGCTTCCGACGACGGGCTCCATTAGCCCATCGGAAGGCGTCAGTCGGTCTCTCCGACTACGACAGGCTCCATTAGCCCATCGGAAGGCTGTGGTTGGTCTCTCCAAATGCTGCCTCTGACCGCAAGCATCCTAATGCATTGGTCGGACCACAATCTGTTGGTTGCTGTCCGAACCAAATCGTAATGAGGTCCATTGTGTACTAAAGACATTAATCCTTGCAACTGATCCATTGTTTCAGATGGAACATAAAGATTTTAGTGCTGCAAACTTTCAAGGGTTGATCATAAAGGTTTATCCTTACCTTTCTGAAGAAATTATATCTTCTTCCAGAAGATTCATTTTCTGTCCAACATATGTGTTGGCTAATGTTGAATTACCTCTTGACAGTAGTGGCAAAACACTAAACAAAAAGCCACAAACGTATTGAGAACTTGAGCTTGATGAGTTATGTTTAGGGCTTGCTTGTTCATAATGCCTTGATAGGGTTAGCAGAATTGATTCAGATTCCTCTGGCTTGGATTTGCTGAATGAAGTAGCTGATCAGAGATTGAACCTTTAAGTCTACAAAGTTCACATAGAAACGACAAGAAGTACGGTAACAGGTCAGAGTTGTAGAATGAGGAGCCCTAGAGCTCTGCACTCACACACCGTCACAGTGTGACAGCTTAGTGTCTTAGAGACACACCTTACTATGAACCATTGACTGTGCTCGTCATAAGTATCAAAGAAGTACTAGAGTTTGTGACGAATCCTTCAATCATGTCATTGGGGCTGCCAAATCTGGTATGTGCAAAGCAACTCCACAAGAATGTTCAGGCGTACCCCAAGGACCAGGGGCATGAGTGACTCTATATCCTCCTCGCAAACATGCTCGGTGAACCCTAACCCTGATCTCTTAGCATTTTTCAGATGTTCTTTATTTTACTTGAGAAGCCGATGTTTCAATAGGTGTTACTTTAATATGTACTTCTGCACCATTCTTTCCAAACTATTGAAGATATAAGAAGAAAGGAGTCAGGTCCAGAATGCAATATTTTAGGGTGTGTGAGGGGGAGGAATGTGTGACATGTGCAGTATAGCTTTTTCATCATTAGTATCAGATTTCTCATGTTCTAGTGTGGGAATTATGTCCATGTCCCCAAAATTGCCAGGGTGATGAAAGGCATTATTTATTTGCTATAACAGTTTGTGGACACTTCAGAGCAGTGCCTGCCTGAAGAGCGGGATACAGAAGATAAATTGTGTCTGAGGCCTCTTTTGTCTCAACATCAAGTATTTTATTTCACAAAAGCTTTTATCTGCATCCCTTCTCACATCATTTGTTGTGCTTTCCGTTGTTGGGTCTTTTCTCAGCAGATTTAAGATGACAGCTTTCCTTTGAGGTTCTTCAACACAGATTATTTGGTGACATCAAGACCGCAGAATACGTATTCTGCATTTTCCTTAATCTGTTTGATAAAGTCTGCTATTTTGTCATTACTGTTGAAGCAGGAAATGCATCATTACATTAACAGAGAGAAATATATGGAATAACTTTGGAAAATGTGTGCATGAGTGTCAGTATGCTGTTCTCTGAAAGCATGAGTGCATTATGTGGATTGGTTGTGTGTCCTATGGAATCTACAGATGTGTTGCTCAGTGTGAATGTGTCTCTATTCTATGCATTCACTGTACAAAAGCCAAATCTGTTGACTGTGACAATGCTTCTTGCACCTGTGAGCCCAATCCTGTACTTAATGTTACCATGGCAATTCCAGTATTCCGTTCTTAAGGATCTGCAAGAAAAGCATAACCACCCGCTTATGAATGTTTTCATGTAATTTTTGCATAAATACTGTCTTTCGTGCCCCTGACAACTAAAGGTACCATAGGAAATCCACTATACTGTCAGATTTTCTGCTTTCATGAATGAAGTTTATGTTACGAAATTTCCACTAACCCTTATTTTGTGAATCAGAATGTCGAATTTTGAAACACAAATATTATTTATGCACATAAATTAAACATATGCTAGCAAATATTTTTAGAACTCTGGCCAGACATAACTAGTATTCATATTTCTTGAATATAAAGAGAGATAAGTGGAATTATAAATTATCCATGTCCTGTTACACATCCTAAGTAGATACCATGAAATACATCAGTTAAATGTTACTGAGTGCAATGGAGAAAGCCAGAGTTAAGCAGGCATATCTTCTTTATCACATGTTCTACAGCCAGCCAATTCAGATGAATGACAATTTAAGCCTCATAGTGCTTAAGAGACCTTCTACATATTTGCGATTATTCTTTTGCCCTCACAGCAAAAACAACTATGGAAACGATTGTAAATTACAAGACCTCCTAAACCTTTCCCTAATAAATCGCGCAAAACTTCATAACGTCTGCATACTGTAAAATTCCTGTGATAGCCACTGATAGAAAAGAGTGCAGAAGTTCTCCTTTTGTACGCTGAAATTGAAAATGTCTGCAGCTCGGCATCTTGAAGTATTTCATTGCAATTTTTGAGATATGCTGTTTCGTCATTTATTCCTTGATTTTTCACTGAGCTTGGGGGCCGAGTGCATGACACATGGGAAGTTTGTGATGAAAAGGGAAGTAAAAATAGAGAACCCAGAGTTCTTGAAAAGCTTTGGAAATCTTTGCATTTGTTAGAGCTTTCACAACTGAGCATACGCTTCCTGTGAGAGTCCATACACCACACAGCTCCTGCCTGTAAAGAAGTTAGCAGTCCAGTAGCTGGGGTGGGCGGAGCTAGGTGGGCAGAGGGGAAGAGGTGGGGACAGGACAGGAAGGGGCAGTCAGAGTAGGGACAGGGACAAGCATGGATGTGCAGTAATAAAGCTCTAGTGTTAGCAATCCACAGTGTCTGTGATTATTGTAGCACGATGCTACAGCTGGCGACGAGGGTGGGATGGGCTTGAACCTAGCCCACGGAACCCCACAGAAGAGCCCTGTCCCCAGGCAGCCTCGAGGAGAAGGAAGTGCCGCCTGAGGAAAACGAAGTTGCTATCTGAAGCAAGAAGCCAGTAGCAGGTGACCCTGTTCCCCCAGCAGCTGAGAGGGATCCAAGAGGGAGCTGAGGCACCGAGCGTTAAAACGCTCGAGGAAGCAGAACCCTTTCGCGCCATAACGCGACTCACGCAGGAAGCGTGCAAAGACCAGTGAGCGCTGGACTGTGCCGGCGAAGGAAAGCGAGAACTCAAAGTAAGGAGGAATCGGGAGCCCACCCCGATCCTGCCTAATGCCCTGAGTGCAAGACGGCGCCTGGAGCGCTGTTGAAGCCCGTGTGTGAGCCCAGAAGCGAGAGCGTGGTTCGCGCCAAAACGGAAAAAAAAAAAGCTCACCCCTGATGCGTGAGACATCGCCTGCGGAATCGGGAGCTCGCCCGGATCGTGTCTGACCGCTCCGGTGTCCGAAGAGCGTCTGGAGAGGAGCGGAGAGTGAGCTGCCTGAAGACGTCGGCTGCCGGTGAGTGCCGAGTGAAGAGACGTGAGTCTGGAGGCTTGAATGAGACTGAGATCTCGTGGGAAACGAGATCCCCATAGCGGTGGCCATCTTTGAGTCAGGCGGATTTCAAGGACGTACCCTGTGTGATTCATAGGCGGCCATCTTGGAGTCAGGCAACAGTCAGAAAGTGAATGAACATTGGTAAAAGGAAGGCAACAAGCATTGGTGCCTGCCAGGACAGATACTAACAAGAAACAAACAAGCATTGGTGCCTACAAGGACAGATACTAGCCAGAAACAAACAAGCATTGATAGCTGCGCGAGAACGACCTCTGGAAACGCGCGCCAGTCACTGAAACAAGAAGCAGACACAGGCCCTAAGACTCACTGCCAGGATGTCTAACCCTCCCGCGCAAACAGAAGTCAAGGGAGGCACTCACCTGCGAGCCCCGGAGCCACTGTCAGTCACAACAGGAAGCAGCATGGGCCTGAAATGGCAAGAATGGCTAGAGGACTTTGAGGGCTACATTGAAGGGTCCAAAATAGAACCAGACAAAGACAAGATAATAGCCCTTCGCAATCTAGGAGGGCGCGAGCTAAGCAAGATCGTACGAGAGATCCCAGCCACAGATGGTGACACCTATGCCAAAGTAAGAGACGTTCTAAATAACCGTTTTCTGCATAAGAGAAACGTCGACTATGAGAGACACAAATTCCACCAGCAGCGCCAGGGAAAGGAAGAACCACTAAGCTCCTTCATACATCGACTGCGACGGCAGTCCCAACATTGTGACTTTACAAACTTCTCACCTGATGCGGCCATTAAATCTCAAATAATCACCGGGTGTCACTCGGAATCGCTGAGGCGGCGACTACTAAGAAAACCACAGGAACTAGCAGACATCGAAGAGAATTCCCGACTGTATGACCAAGCTGAAGAAAACGCGGCGGAAATTGAAACCGGACCCAGCACCAGCCGTGAACACGCCAACCGTGTTACTGAACGACGGCAGGGACGACAGGATCGGCGCGACAGTGGAAGACGCCACCCGCGAGACAGATCACGGCGCTCCAAGTTCTCGCCCAGGCGACGCCCGGACTACAGGAGGAAAGTATCCGAAAGGAGGGATCGCCGACCTGAACGCACGAGGCGATGTTTCAGGTGTGGATACGACTACCCTCACATCGACTCCTGCCCTGCCATGGGCCAACGGTGCAGAAAATGTGGACGGTCCAACCACTTTGAGGCCATGTGTGGGGATTACCACAAAGAAAAACGCAACGACAGTGACAGACACGATGGATCACAGCGGCCCTCACGATCGGAGGCCAAGCGTCATCACATCAGAGCGGTTCAAGAAGAGCCTCCTAGATCCCCCACATCCTCACACTCCAGCCATGACTCTCGACGCTCCAGATGGGACCGTCGTTCTCCGTCAAGAGAATCAAGATCGTCCTCATCCAGGCAGTCGTCATACACCACTGAATACGTAAACTTTGCTGACCATGATCAGTTCAAACGCTACCCACGTCTCAACATCAAAGTGGGCGACCACGCTGCCAAGTTCATGATGGACAGCGGAGCATCGCTCAACTACATATCAGTTACCGAACATGATCGCATGGACCCCAAACCACGTTTGCGTTTCGCGCCCGTCTGTGTGTACACCTGGATGGCGAAGAAACCTCTCCAATGTTTGGGCAAGTTTGACACCACCCTCACGCATAGCGACATCTCCATCCCAGCAGTCATCCACGTCATTAAAGGACCTGAGGCCGACTGTCTGCTGAGTCTCCCCACCGCTGAACGTCTTCGGTTGGTGCACATCCTCTTCAACGTCCATGCCAGTTCGGACTGCGTTGGAAAATTCCCTTCCCTCTTCCGGGGTTTGGGAAAATTAAAAGGCCGTCAAATCCATCTGCATATCAACGAGCAAATCAAACCTGTGGCTCAACACCCACGACGAGTGCCATTTCACTTGCAATCCGCGGTCGAATGTGAACTGCAAGAACTTTTGGACGCTGACATCATTGAGCGCACTGAGGGCCCCACTCCCTGGGTGTCCCCGGTGGTTATCGTCCCCAAGAAAGGGACCCACAACAAAGTCCGTCTCTGTGTGGACATGCGTCTGCCGAACACGGCCATCGAGAGGGAGAGACACCCAGGCCCACTCCTGAGCGACATGATCACGGCGCTCAACGGGGCAACCGTGTTCTCTAAACTGGACCTGAACAAGGGCTACCATCAGCTCGAGCTAGACGACAGTTCTCGTTCCATCACGACGTTTGCCACCCATCTTGGTCTATTCCGTTACAAACGGCTCAGTTTTGGCGTTTCATCGGCCGCCGAAATCTTCCAGGAGGCCATACGTCTTGTCATCCACCACATACCTAACGCCCTTAATTACAGTGATGATATCTTGATCTACGGATCGGACACGAAAGAGCATGACACCGCCCTCGATCGTGTCTGCCTCGCCCTGATGGAAGCTGGTTTGACTCTCAACAAAGAAAAATGTGAATTTCATCAGTCGACCCTGAAATTCTTCGGACACATCTTCTCAGCGAGTGGCATGAAACCAGACCCAGACAAGATCGCCACGCTCAACAACACCAAGAGTCTGGCGGACGTCAACGACCTGCGCTCCTTTCTTGGGATGGCAAGCTACTGCGCCCGCTACATTCGTGATTACGCCACTGTGCGTCACCCACTGAGGCTCCTCACGAAAACTGGCGCGCAATTTGTGTGGACCCCGGAGTGTGCGCGTGCTTTCAAGGACATCAAACGCGCTGTAGAATCAGCTGAGTGCCTCTCCTATTTCAATCCCAAGAGGAAAACGGAAATCACTGTGGACGCAAGCCCCGTGGGCTTAGGGGCCATCCTGGCACAGTACGACCATGAGTCGGATCAGAGGAGGATCATCGCCTATGCCAGTCGGAGCCTAACCGGCCCTGAGAAACGGTACTCCCAACCAGAGAAGGAGAGCCTGGCCGTCGTGTGGGCGTGCGAACACTTCCACATCTTCATATACGGGAAACACTTCACACTCATTACCGATCATCAGGCACTTGTCACGATCTATGGGAATCCCAAGTGCAAGATGCCCCCCAGGATCGAAAGATGGGGCTTGCGGCTGCAAGAGTACACGTTCTCAATCATTCACAAACCGGGGAAGGATGAGAATCCAGCTGACTATATGTCCCGCCACCCCCAGGACTCCTCAGAGACTGCGCCCTCCATCGCGGAAGAATACATTCACTTCGTGGCTAGTCATGCTCGTCCACCAGCCATCCCCATGCACGCCATTCGGGAAGCGACCAATCAAGACAACATCCTACAAACAGTAATAAAGCGTACACGAACCAACAAATGGAGATACCACCCGCAGGAGGAAGAGGAAACCCCTGCCGTCAAGAAAGAACTCCAAGCCTTCCGACATGTCTCCGACGAACTCTCTGTAACCGGTGACGACCTCCTCCTCAGAGATCACAGACTAGTCATACCAGCGGCACTGAGGCAAGGAGTAATCGACTTGGCCCATGAAGGCCATCGAGGGGTCGTGTCCACCAAAAGAGCACTGAGAGAACGTGTCTGGTTCCCAGCCCTCGACCAGATGGTTGAAGATACGCTGAAAGACTGCCACCCATGTCGACTGACCAGCCACAGTAATCCACCTGCACCTCTACAGATGACCCCATTGCCTGATGGGGTATGGCAAGAAGTTGCCATGGACTTTTATGGCCCCCTGCAATCCGGGAAGTACGTAGTCGTCATCCTGGATGAATACTCAAGGTTCCCAGTGGCCCAGTTCATATCATCCACCAGTGCCGCCTGCACCCTCAAGGTACTTGAAGAAGTCTTCGCGACTTGGGGTGTCCCCAGGGTCATCAAGACGGACAACGGGCCCCCATTCAATAGTCATGAATTCAGCGACTTTGCGAAACACATGGACTTTCAACATCGCAAAGTCACGCCACTCTGGCCCCAGGCCAACGGCACTGTGGAAAGATTCATGTCCACCATTAAGAGAACATTCCAGCAAGCCACGGCCGAGAAGAAAGATCTTCAGTCAGCGCTGAACGAGGTCCTTAGTGCCTACAGAACCACTCCCCACTCCACAACGGGCCAATGCCCTGCGACTCTCATGCTCGGGAGGACAATGAGGAATCGGATCCCCACATGGGACGGAGCACTGAGAAAGCCTCCGTCGGATCAACAACACAGAGAAATGGCCGTAACAGATCGGCACCGCAAAGACAAAATGAAAGAGTATGCGGACCACAAACGAAGAGCCCGATCCCCCTCCCTGAAGGAAGGCGACAGAGTCGTTGTCAGACAGGAACAACGCCAAAAGACTGATTGTCGTTTCAAGGATGAGCCTCTAACAATTACCCAACAAAAGGGCACTATGGTGACAGCGGAATGAGAAACACGGAGAGTCACTCGCAACGCTTCTCATTTTAAGAAGTGCTCCCCTGAAGTCCAAGAAAGTGCAACTGCAGTCCCCATACCTGAAAACCGGGACAACCCTGAATCTGTTGCACCCGACACCGGACATTCACCTGTAAAGGAACCCTCAACTGAAGGTGCCGTGTCCGCACCAGCGAGACCCCGCCGTCACGTGCAGCCTCCCAAGAGACTGATCGCAGAGATGGACTAATCTCTACTTCATTTGTTACTTTATTAAGAAAGGGGGAGATGTAAAGAAGTTAGCAGTCCAGTAGCTGGGGTGGGCGGAGCTAGGTGGGCAGAGGGGAAGAGGTGGGGACAGGACAGGAAGGGGCAGTCAGAGTAGGGACAGGGACAAGCATGGATGTGCAGTAATAAAGCTCTAGTGTTAGCAATCCACAGTGTCTGTGATTATTGTAGCACGATGCTACACTGCCTGCCAGGGATTAGGAACGAAGGTGCAAGCAGAATATCCCAGCACAGTTTCCTCGACTGTGCTTGCTGTCACAATCATGTAGGAAGGTCTGCTCCTGATTTGCAGTTTCTTCTCAAATCGGAGGTTTTTCAGTTACCACTCAATTGTTTATAAGGCCCAATACACCCCGACCACAGTTTTAGTTGCATTAAAATAAAGTTGGATCTGCAAGCAGAAGAAACAATCTCGATTCACAGAACTAGGATTTGTGTCTGTGTTTTCTGTAAGTGCCACTTACTACTGCCTTAAACCCCCTACCGTGACATATGTACCACAGTGGGAGCAGTGTAATGTTAGGGGGCAAACATAAAACGTCTTGGGGAGCTGCAGGAGTGGTTATGAGAAGGCAGGCATTTTTTTCTTATTCACAAACGTACTCAGTGGAATTCACACCAAGTTTAGTCACCCACAGTAAGTGTTTTAAATGCTAGGGTAATTGTGTAAATTGGGTGTAAAAAACCTAATCCCTCCCTTAAAAAAGTAACTTTTTTATCAAGGTAAAGGGGACACTCCACCTCGAAAGGGTGTCTGAATGGAGGAAAGGGTCTTTGTATGCACTTCCACTTAACTAACTCGTGGCATATGGATGGCCCATAGGAATAGGTTTGGAATTGAAGGTGTGGGCATGAAAATCTATGATTTGCGTAGATTTCACTGCATATTACTGTGCATTTGTGTAATTTATCTGAAACCTGGACATATACGCCAAATATAACAAGATGTATGTGTAGTGTCGCCTTGGATGAATGACGATATCGACATGCATCTGAGGTGAGGAGCTTTACTTGCATGCAACTTATCACCTTACTTCCCTGCTCGGAACTGACTACTGACCCTTAGATCCTCCTGTCCCGCCTCCCCTTCTCCTCCCACTTCTAGACCTTGTGTGCTGCTCCTAGCGCCCAGCACATCTTACAATGTTACATCTCCCCCTTCTTAAACAGCTTAAAGAAAACACCTCAGTGTCCGTGCACACAGATTAATCCAAAAAATAAAACAACATAGTTACAGTTCTTCAATCAGGCGAACCGGTCTTCTGTGAATTCACAGTGGCCGGAGAGCTGCCTCCTGAGTCGGCTGCTCCCCTTCATCAGGAGATGTGGATGGCCGATGATCACTTGCTAACTCAGGTGTGGCCTCTTTAGACGCACTGCTAAGTGCAGTCAATGCTTCTCTGACATTGGGCGTACATTTCTCAAAGTGTGTCACATTCCTTGTGATCCTTTTGTCCTATGACGTGGCTGTAATCATGGTTCCTTTTTGGTTTGTCACCAGCAGTGGGCATGCATGATATCGACAGTCTGCTTTTCTCTGTTGTTCTTGCTGCAATAAATACCCAGTCTCCTTCCTGGATAGATGGCTGTGTAGCTCTTCTCCGTCAGTCTGCATATTCCTTCATCCTCTCCTTCTTCAGTCTGTCTCTTGTTGCTAATTTTTCATGATCAAAGCCTTGAAGAATACCACCAGCTACATCTTCCCAAGCCGGTATTCTTGTGCGCACTGTGCGACCCAACATTAAAGTTGCAGGGCATCTGTTTGTGGTATTATGTATTGTGGTACGATAGGCTTGTAACACCTCAGTTAGAACCACTTGCACATCACACTTTGAAAGTTATGCTTGCTGGATGGTTTTTTTGAGAGTGGTCATGAATCGTTCTACCATCACATTGGATTGCGGCCACAAGAGGGTAATCTTCCGGTGTCTGAAATTCAAATGGTTGGCAAATGCAGCAAATTCTTGCCCATTGAATAGTGGGCCATTATCTGTTTTTACTATTTTCGGTATGCCCCATGCTACAAAAACCTCATCCACCACAGGTATATTGGTGGCAGCTTTGGTTGAAGCGAGGAGGTGCGCAATTGGGAAACGTGAGTATTTGTCCATGATGACCAGAATGTACTTGCCAGATTTCAATCGGCCAAAGAAGCCTACTGCAACATGATGCCAAACGCCATCCGTCTATTCCGACATTTGGAGGGGCGCAGGGGGATTCTCTCGACTTACTAGCTGACATTGTGGGCAGTCTTTCAGAGTAAGTTCAGCCATCTGATCAAGTGTATGGATCCAGACTCGCTCCCGCAGCGCTCTCTTCATGGCTACAATACCTCTGTGCCCTTCATGTGCTAAGTTAATAACTCCTTGGCGCAGCTGTTTTAGAAAGATTGTCCGTTTGTCTCTTAGTAAAAGACCGTCCGAGGTGATGGACAGTTCATCCTTGACATGTCTAAAAGAGTACAATTCATGACTGTCAATTTGTTCACTCTGTCGGATTGCTCCAGATGCCTCCAACTGTTTGTCTGGACACAATGTTTTACATTTTGTAGGATGACATCTTCATTGGTGGCTTCAAGGATGGCCTCCAACGGGACTGCTGGTTGTTTGACTTGAGCCACTACAAAATGGATATATTCCTCGGCTAGCGATGGATTGGATTTGGACGTTTCCTTAGGATGCCTTGACATATAGTCAGCTGGATTTGCAGCTTTTCCAGGCTTGTGGATGATGGTGTATGTGTACTCTTGAAGTCGAATGCCCCTTCGCTCTATACGAGGTGGCATTTTGGCTCAGGGATTTCCAAAAATGGTTATCAAGGCCTGATGGTCCGTGATAAGCGTGAAGTGTTTTCTATATATAAAAATGTGAAAATGTGCGCAGGCCCAGACTACTGCCAAGCTTTCCTTTTCGGGCTGAGAGTAAGCTCTCTCCATATCCGTGAGCCTCCAACTGGCATAGGCTACAATGTAACGTTGATCACTGTCCTTGTCATATTGAGCTAATATAGCTCCAGGTCTCACAGGACTCGCATCCACTGTAATTTCAGTTTTCCGTCGAGGATTGAAATACACAAGGTTGTTGGCAGATTCAACAGAAGCCATAATCGCATGAAAAGCTTGATCACATCTTGTGGTTCAGTGGAATGGATGGCCCTGTTTGGTCAATTTTCTCAGAAGAAAACTCATTGAGACATAATCCTTGATGTAGCGTGCACAGTAGTTTGGGTCATGGGGTATCATTCAAAGCTGCGATCTTTTCAGGATTAGGTCTCATGCTGGCGCCTGAGAATATGTGGCCAAAGAACTTTAGAGTGGATTTGTGAAATTCACATTTGTCTTTGTTTAGTGTGAGGTTGGCATCCAACCGATGCATGGCAAATTCGGTCCAGGGCTGTGTCATGTTCTTGCATTGTTGCTCTATAGACGAGAATGTCATCACGGTAGTTTAGGGTGTTAGGAATGTGATGGATTACTTTCCTGATGGCCTCTTGAAAAATCTCAGCGGCAGATGAAACCCCAAAACGGAGTCTTTTGAGGCTAAATAGACCTTGGTGAGTCGAGAATGTGGTGATATATCTCGGTTTTTCATGGAGTTCCAGCTGGTGATAGCCCTTGTTGAGGTCTAGTTTGGAGAATATTTGCGCACCATTGAGTGACGCAATCATATCACTGATGTGCGGTCCTGGGTGTCTCTCCCTTTCAATGGCGGTGTTGGGTGCTCTCATATCCACACAGAGACGCACTTTGTCAGGCAAGCCTTTTTCTGGTACTATAACCACTGGATAGACCCAAGGGGTGGGTCCTGATGTTCTCTCAATAATGTCAGCCCGGAGAAGATCCTGCAGTTCATCCTCTAAAGACTGTTGAAGATGAAATGGGATTTTCCTGTGATTTTGTGCTATGGGGGGGTCACTCGTTCATTTATATGCAATCGAACTTGACAATGAGCCATCTTTCCGAGTCCAGTGAATAATTATGGAAACTCGTGAACTATGTTGGGTTCGTCATCAACTTTGTACAATATTTCCACTAGTCGAAGTTGTTCGGCCGTGGGCAACCTGAGAAGACAATCTGCTTCAGGGCCATTAATGACATGAATACGGGCTGGAATAGTCCTATCCTTGTATGTGAGATTAGTCTGAAATTGTCCTAGACAAGGAAGAGGTTCCTTTGACATCCATGTGTATACCCGTACGTTAGCTTTGAGCAAGTGTGGTTGCGGATTCATTTTTTTGTATAATGCAACGGAAATGTAGTTGAGAGATGCCCCACTGTCAAAAACAAACTTGGCCAAGTGTGTGTCCATTTGAATATGTAGTCGCAGATATTTCTTCAGCCTGTCAGAATCTGAGACCATGCAGACATATTCATCACTGTCTTGCAATATTGGCCACAGCGACCTTGACTCACGAGATTGTGATCGACGGGATTGGCATGTCCCATGAAAATGACGGCTAGACTGTGAAGAGCCAGTGGACAAATCTCTGCAGTCCCACACTGCTTTGGCATGATGGTGAGTGTTAGATTGTCTGGATTGTCTGTAATTGTCTCTGTGGGTGTCTCCGCGAGGTGCTCCGCAGACATTCTCAAAGTGGTTGTCCCTGCCACACTTCCTGCATTTTTAGCCTAATGCAGGACAAGTCTCCGTGTGAAAGAAGTCATATCCACAGCGATAGCATTTAAGTTGGCGCTCCTGTTGTTTGTCAGTCCGACTGCTACTGCGACGACGATGGCTTGTGTAGTGAGACTGAACTTTGGATCTGGATGATCGTTGCCTTGTAAGGGAAGACCTATTAGGTGTTGCGAGATTGGAGCCGGAATGCCTGTTCACGTTTTTCGCCTCTTCCAGCTTCCATTCGCTTGGCATGTTCTTCTGCCTGATCATGTACTCGCGTCATTTCTTTGATTACATCCAGAGAATAGCTTTTCTTTAATAGACGTCTGCGTAACGACTCAGACTGGCATCCTTGTATTATTCGCAGTCGAAGACCGTCTTCCGTTGTGAACGAGTCAAAGTCACAGTAGCAAGCCAAGTGTCTAAGTCTTGTGATGAATGTACTCATGGGCTCATCTTTTTCTTGGGATGCCAGGTTGAATGTGTAGCTTTTATAATCAATGTTCCTTTTGAGAAGAAATGTTCTGTTTAGTGCGTTACGCACATTTGCATAGGACGTAGCCGCATCAGCTGCAGGGGTACAACACGACCGGAGTGAGCTCCTGGTGCGCGGCACGGCACAGCAGCTCTGAGGCAGCGGAGCGCTCAGCAGACCACAAGGAAGGCAGCCACGGTCCACGACCACCTTCGTCGCCAGATGTAGTATCGCCTTGGATGAATGACAACACCGACATGCATCTAAGGTGAGGTGCTTTATTTGCATGCAACTTATCACCTTACTTCCCTGCTCCGAACTGACTACTGACCCTCAACTCCTCCTGTTCCGCCTCCCATTCTCCTCCCACTTCTAGACCTTCCATGCTGGTCCTAGCGCCCAATACATCTTACAATATTACTGTTCAGTAGAGATCAGTCTGTGAATGAAGCCTTACAATGCCATTTATGGTCACAGGTTCAAAAAAGGCTTTGTAGAGTTCAGCGTAAAGGTGAATGTCCTAGATGGCATAATTCCGAGATAGCTGCCTTTGCTTAAGTTGGGTGTCCCAAGCGGTTTTCCATATCTAATTGAATGGTGAAGTACAGTTTTGAATGCCATGACGGATCACATCCTTCCACTATTACAACAGCTTCTTTGAAATGGATGTGTGTTCAAGCAATGCCTCATCTTCTTATGAAAGTTATGTGACCTGCATTAAAAGGTTGTTTCAGGCCCCTTTAAATAATGGCGGGTTCCATAAAGCCAATGTTAGACGGGGACCCTGAGGGTCGGCCGGATACTGAGGGAGAGATCCCCGAGGGGGACCGTCTCCGGTGATCGTACAGACAAGTTACCTCCCTCCCCACAAACAGGCACCACACCAAGTCGAGTTCAAGGCTTTATATAAGGTTCTTAAGGCAAGGATATCAGCGATACAGGATATCTCGGACCCGGGGGTCCTCTTACTTCTAGTCTCTGTAGGGAAAGGGGGTAGCGGGACAGTCTTGGTACCGGATCGGTACAGGTAGTGGTAAGGGGCGAGCTCACAATCCTCGAGCTGGAGGGTCTGTGGATCGGGCCGCGGCAGCGCCAGCAGGCCAAGATGGTAGTCTCACAAGGCAGAGGGCCGCGGCAGCGCCAGCAGGCCAAGTCGATGGTTTCACGAGGCAGAGGGCCGCGGCAGCGCCAGCAGGCCAAGATGGTTTCACTAGGCAGAGGGCCGCGGCAGCGCCAGCAGGCCAGTCACGGATGAGTTCTTCTCGGGTCTCTCGACTCCAGGATACAACTGCCTTCCTGGTCTGGCACTGCCCCAGTTATAGGTCTGGTCCCCTTTGATGTCCGGACCCTCGCGCCTGGGGGCCGGGAGGTCCGGGATGAGGGAGTCCAGACACCCAGCAGGGGGGTGGAGCCAGCGCCCAGGGCGGCCGGGGGTGATCGACACCTGGCGGAGGGGAGCCGTTGACGATTCCTTCTCCCATTGATTTGCCAAGTGGTCACTCTGCCTCCTGGGGGGAGGTTGGTGCCCCGATGTCGGGGCCGGCCGGGCCCAGGGTTAGGGTCGAGTTGAGGCCACGCGGCCTCGTGCTGCAGTGCCCCAAGATGGCGGCCGGTTCGATGTCGTGGTGTGGATGGTGACCCGGGCCAGCTGGGTCCGGGGCTGGTGTCTTGTAGTGGAGGGATTGCAGGGTACTTCGGGTGGTCGTTTAGGGACTCTGGCTGGGGATGCAGGGAGAGCCAGGGTCCAGGTCCTACTGCGGGGAGGGGGGGCAGCCCGACCATGCGGCCTGTCCAACATGCGTCCCCCCCAGCTGAAGGCGGGGAGAGTTAGCCATCTTCCTGGGGACTCTCCTCGCTGAGGCGGAAAAAGCGTGACAGGCCGTCGGCGTTGGCGTGGTCCTGGCCTGGACGATGTTCCACCGTGAAGTCCATCCCCTGCAGGGAGATGGACCAGCGCAACAGCTTCGGGTTTTCCCCCCGCATTTGCATCAGCCATTGCAGGGGTCGGTGGTCTGTTTGCACCCGGAAGTGGGTGCCGAAGAGGTATGGCCGGAGCTTCTTGAGTGCCCAGACTACGGCGAAGGCCTCTCTCTCAATGGTGCTCCAGCGCTGTTCTCGGGGCAAGAGGCGTCTGCTGATGAAGACCACCGGATGGTCGACCCCTTCGGCGTTGAGTTGGGAGAGGACGGCCCCCACACCATGATCGGAGGCGTCCGTCTGCACAATGAATTCCCGGCTGTAGTCGGGAGCCTGGAGCACGGGGGCCGTGCACATGGCGGTCTTTAGTTTCTCGAAGGCCGATTGGCAGTCCAGGGTCCAGTTGACGGTTTTGGGGCCCTTTTTGGAGGTGAGCTCTGTGAGGGGCCCCGCGATGCTGCCATAGTCCTTCACGAACCGCCGGTAGTATCCGGTGAGCCCCAGGAAGGCCCGGACCTCCGTTTGGGTCATAGGGGGTTGCCAGGCCTGGATGGCAGCAATCTTGAGTTGGAGAGGAGCCACTAGCCCGCTTCCCACTTGGTGTCCCAGGTAGGTCACGGACCCTTGGCCAACCTGGCACTTGCTGGCCTTGATGGTGAGCCCGGCTTGCTGGAGGGCGTGTAGAACCTCCCGCAGGTGGCGGAGGTGGTCGGTCCACTGGTGGCTGTACACAGCAATGTCGTCCAGGTAGGCGGCGCTGAAGTCTTCCAGGCCCGCCAGTACCTGGTTTACCAGCCGTTGGAACGTGGCCGGGGCGTTTTTCATGCCGAAGGGCATGACTTTAAAGTGGTAGTGCCCGTCTGGGGTAGAGAAGGCGGATCGTTCTTGGGCCCGAGGGGTGAGGCCGATCTGCCAGTAGCCCGCTGTTAGGTCGAAGATGCTCAGGTAGCGGGCGGCCCCCATCCGGTCAATTAGCTCGTCGGCCCGGGGGATGGGATGAGCGTCGGTCCTGGTAACTGCATTCAGCCCCCGATAGTCCACGCAGAACCGGAGCTCAGGGGCAACGCCCGGGGCGGCCGCCTTGGGAACCAGGACGACTGGGCTTGCCCAGGGGCTGTCTGAGGGTTCGATCACTCCCAGGGTCAGCATTTTGGACACCTCGGTCTGGATGCAGGCTCGTACCCGGTCTGGTACGCGGTATGCCCGGTGTCGGATAGGAGGGCTGTCCCCGGTGTCCACATCGTGGAGGCACCAGGGGGTGACTCCGGGGGTGAGGGAGAACAGGGAGGCGAACCGCCTCAGGAGCGCTTGGCAGTCTTGGCGTTGCTCCGGGGACAGGGCCTCGGAGAGCTGGACCCCTTCCACTGAGCCATCCTGCTCGAAGGCCCTCAGTAAGTCCGGAAGGGGTTCGGAGTCTTCTTCTGTCCCATTATCGGTAGCCATCAGGAGGCTGAGCTCGGATCGCACAAAATGGGGTTTTAGCCTGTTGGCATGGAGGACCCGTAGGGGGTTCCGGGCAGTCTCCATGTCGATTAAATAGGTGACGGGCCCTTTGCGTTCGATTACCTTGAAGGGCCCGGACCATCGGTCTTGGAGTGCACAGGGTTCAACCGGGGACATCACCCAGACCTGTTGTCCCGGTTCGAACTCAATGGAGGACGCGTGCTGATCGTACCACCTCTTCATGTCCTCCTGACTGGCCTCGAGATTGGCTTTGGCGGTGTCTCGGAACTGCCGGGTCTGGTTGCGGAGAGCCAGGAGGTACCTGTAGATGTCCGGGGGAGTTTTCTGGGGAGGCTGCTCCCAACCTTCCTTGACTAGGCTGAGGGGGCCCCGGACGGGGTGCCCGTACAGGAGTTCAAATGGGCTGAAGCCGAGGGACTTCTGCGGGACCTCCCGATAGGCAAACAGGAGGCAGGGAAGTAGCACGTCCCACTGGCGTCGAAGGGGTTCTTCTAGGCCCATAATCATCCCCTTGAGGGTGCGGTTGAACCTCTCGACCAGTCCGTTTCCTTGCGGGTGATAGGGGGTCGTGAATTTGTAGGTGACCCCGCATTGTTGCCAAAGAGACTTCATATATCTGGAGATAAAGTTCGTGCCCCTGTCACTGACGACCTCCCGGGGGAACCCCACCCGGGAGAAGATCCCCATCAGGGCCCGGCCCACCACGGGGGCCGTCACCGTCCGAAGAGGGATGGCCTCGGGATAGCGAGTGGCGCGGTCTACGAGGACCAGGATGAACCGGTGTCCTTGGGCTGTTCGAGGGTCGAGGGGCCCCACAATGTCTATTCCCACTCGTTCAAACGGGGTGGTGACGACAGGAAAGGGTTGCAATGGTGCTTTGATTTTTCGGCCACTTTTTCCGCTGGCCTGGCAGGTGGGGCAGGCCTTGCAGTGGTTGGTGACATCCTTTCGCATGTGGGGCCAGAAAAAATGGGTCACCAGGCGGTCGTAGGTTTTATCCTGCCCCAGGTGTCCGGCAAGGGGGACATCGTGGGCTAAGTTCAGGAGGAAGTCTCGGAAGCGAAGGGGCACCACCAGCACCCGACTGGCCCCTAGTTCCGCCACTTTCTGCTCGCTGTAGAGCAGGTCTTGGTCCCAGTAGATCCAGTGGGCCCCCGAGGTATCCCCGGTGCTCTGGGCCAGGGCTTGCTGCCGGAGTCCTTCGAGAGAGGGACAGGTTTTCTGTTCGGCCCGGAATTGTTCCTGCGTGGGGCCTCCCTCCTGCCGCCATTGTGCCAGGTCAGGGACGTCCCGAAGCTGGTCGGATCCTTCTTCGGTTTGGGTCAATGGACTGGCTCCTGGGGCGGCCTCCTCTGGGATGAGCGCGGGAGGAGGTTCTGGCCACTCGGGCTCTTCTGGGCTGGGGACCGCGCGGGCGGTCATGGACCGGGTCGTGACGCAGACCCATTCGGGGAGGCCAAGCATCCCCAGGTGCTCCCTCCGTTCGACAGCTGCCCATGGAGAGCTTTCAAGGTCGTTTCCTAGGAGGCAGTCCACGGGGGCATCATCGCGGACAGTTACTTTTAACATCCCTGTTACTCCTCCCCACTCGAAGGGGACGCAGGCCATGTGGCATAGGCTTTCGGAGTTGTCGGCTGATCGGACAGGGCAAAGAATGTTCGGCAAGATTTGGTCGGGAGTGACGAGGTGGCGTCGGACCGCCGTTACACTGGCCCCGGTGTCGCGGAGGGCTTCCGCCCGGCGGCCATTAATGTTGACCCATTGACCGTACTTCTGGGTGTTGGCGGGAAGGGGGGCCCGCGGAATCATGTCTCTCTCCCCTAAGCAGACCAGTGCCATGGCGGCGGGCGCCCATTCAGAGGGATCGGTCTCGTACTCTTCTTGGTCTTCCGGGATTATTTCTTCCCCTAGGGCCGCCGCTGCAACTTGGCGGGGGGTAGTGTTCGGATTCTTTGGGCAGTTGGGATCACTGGCGTAGTGGCCGGGTCGCTGGCACCTGTGGCACGTAATGTTGGCCCGGAAACCGGCCCGGACGGCAGGGCTTCCTCGGCCAACCGGGGTCGAGGGGTTTCTGGGGGGTGACGAGGGGCCGGGGTCTCTCCCCCGACCCTGACTCCCTCCTCCCCCTCGGGGGCGATACGGTCTGGATAATTCGCTGGGTGCGTTCCGGCCAACCCGGGTGCTTTCCCACCGGTCGGCTTCGACGGCGAGTTGTCGAGGGTCGGTTAGCTTACTGTCCAGGAGGTGTTGCCGGAGCTCCACGAAGCAGTTGTTTGACAGGTGCTCCCATACGATAAGGTCAAAGAGTTGTTCGTAGGTGGTCACTTTGTTGCCCTTGATCCACCCCTCGAAGGCTCGGCTAAAAAAGTTCACGTACTCCACCCAAGTTGTACCCGGAATCCGTTTGCAGTCGCGGAACCGTTGGCGGTACATCTCAGGTGTGAGCCCGTATCGAGTGAGGAGGGCGGCCTTCATGTGGTCGTAGGAGGTCATCAGCTGGTCCGGGAGTTGCAGCAGGGCGTCCCGCCCTTCGTTGACAAACCTCCCCCATAATCCGGCTCCCCAATCGCTTCGGGGAATCCGGTGGGAGGTCATTGCCACCTCATAGGCTTTAAACCACTGCTGTATATCATCGTTCTTGTGGTATTCCCGGATGACCTCTTTGGGGATGTGAACCTTGGGTTCGGTCGAGGCAGACGGGGTCGGTCGTTCGGGGAGCCCGAGGTCTTTATTCTGTTTCTGGATCTCCAGTGCTTTGAGATCGCGCTCATGTTCGTACTCTAGTTTCTTTTCCTCTAGCTCTCTCTGTCTTTGCTTGTCTTCTCGCTCTTCCTTGAGCCGTAAGTGTTCCAGGGTTATTTTTTGTTCGGCCAGCTTGAGTTCTCCATCCAAGCGAAGTCGGGCTAGTTCTAATTCGTGGAGTCTGGTTTTTTCTCTTTCTCGGATCTCTTCCAGGGAGAGACCCGCTCTTTCTTTAGTTGGTGCGGGGCTCGTTTCGGTCGTTTGTGTTCGGGGTACGGCCGTACCCGTTTCCGCCCAGGCTTCTAGGGCTCGTTTGAAGTCTTCCTTCGTACTCAGACCCATGGTTGGGAGACCAAGTTCCATGCAATATTGCTTCAGTTCTCGGTGGTTGTAGTCTTCCAATTTTTCCATCTGGAATTTCTCCGTTGTTCCGCTCTCTGTTGTCATGGTGGTCGTGTGTCGTGGGTCGGGTGACTTTCTGTACGATTATGCGTAGGTTCGGATCCCGTCGCTGGCCACCAATGTTAGACGGGGACCCTGAGGGTCGGCCGGATACTGAGGGAGAGATCCCCGAGGGGGACCGTCTCCGGTGATCGTACAGACAAGTTACCTCCCTCCCCACAAACAGGCACCACACCAAGTCGAGTTCAAGGCTTTATATAAGGTTCTTAAGGCAAGGATATCAGCGATACAGGATATCTCGGACCCGGGGGTCCTCTCACTTCTAGTCTCTGTAGGGAAAGGGGGTAGCGGGACAGTCTTGGTACCGGATCGGTACAGGTAGTGGTAAGGGGCGAGCTCACAATCCTCGAGCTGGAGGGTCTGTGGATCGGGCCGCGGCAGCGCCAGCAGGCCAAGATGGTAGTCTCACAAGGCAGAGGGCCGCGGCAGCGCCAGCAGGCCAAGTCGATGGTTTCACGAGGCAGAGGGCCGCGGCAGCGCCAGCAGGCCAAGATGGTTTCACTAGGCAGAGGGCCGCGGCAGCGCCAGCAGGCCAGTCACGGATGAGTTCTTCTCGGGTCTCTCGACTCCAGGATACAACTGCCTTCCTGGTCTGGCACTGCCCCAGTTATAGGTCTGGTCCCCTTTGATGTCCGGACCCTCGCGCCTGGGGGCCGGGAGGTCCGGGATGAGGGAGTCCAGACACCCAGCAGGGGGGTGGAGCCAGCGCCCAGGGCGGCCGGGGGTGATCGACACCTGGCGGAGGGGAGCCGTTGACGATTCCTTCTCCCATTGATTTGCCAAGTGGTCACTCTGCCTCCTGGGGGGAGGTTGGTGCCCCGATGTCGGGGCCGGCCGGGCCCAGGGTTAGGGTCGAGTTGAGGCCACGCGGCCTCGTGCTGCAGTGCCCCAAGATGGCGGCCGGTTCGATGTCGTGGTGTGGATGGTGACCCGGGCCAGCTGGGTCCGGGGCTGGTGTCTTGTAGTGGAGGGATTGCAGGGTACTTCGGGTGGTCGTTTAGGGACTCTGGCTGGGGATGCAGGGAGAGCCAGGGTCCAGGTCCTACTGCGGGGAGGGGGGGCAGCCCGACCATGCGGCCTGTCCAACAGCCAAGAAACCACAAGTTCCTATAATATTACAGCTATTCATTCCGGACTGGGCTGTCCATTTTGGATGAGCGAATGATCTGGAACCTCTTGCCGGAGAAGTTTAGGGCAATATAGAGGCTCCTAGATTTATAAAACATATGAAAAAGCAACTAAGTCCTTCTATTTACCTTGATGATCTCTTGGCTAATGTTTACAACACTGACTGTATCACTTTTTGTATTCCTGTTCTGTGTCTGTAGTGGAACAGATGAGCTAAAATTATTGTATGAAATGCATTTCAGAGCAATCATCAGTAGTTCAGATTGATTTTAGCATTTGCCCCGTTGACATTTATGATTGCATACACATCTACTATCAACACAGGCTGTGATGGCTTGGTCATGGGAAATATATCTCAGGTTTTCTGCTCCTTCCAAGATCATTGGCTTTGAGCTGAGTCGTTAACCCAAACCACCAAGTCAGAACCAAGCACATAGATGGACATAGATGGAGGAGAAAGTGCCGTTTTGATCCTGTTGGATCTGTCGGCGGCCTTCGACATGGTCCATCATAAAACTTTGATGGACCGGTTGTCTGGGATCGGTGTGGCAGGACTTCCGTGGAAACTCATACAGTCCTTTTTAGCCGACAGGTCTCAAACAGTGGATCTGGATGGCAATTCATCTAAGCCATTCATACTCCCGTGCGTGGTGCCACAGGGCTCTTCTTTGAACCCCACACTTTTTAAAATCTACGTGGCACCTCTAGCGGGAGTTATTAGATCCTTTGGCTTCCAGCTCACCCCCTATGCCGAGGACACACAAATTGTGTTGTCCATAAGCAAGGGAGGTGAGAAAGAGACCGGGGAGCACTTTCATGAGTATATGAGTGCCATATCCTGTTGGATGTCCTCCAATTGTTTGAAACTCAACTCTAATAAGACTGAGGTGTTAAAGTTTGGGAACAATCCCTTGGTGTGGACACCAGAATGGTGGCCAGAAGAATTGGGTCCCTGTCCCACACCAACCAAGAAGGCTAAAAACCTGGGGGTAGTTGTGGATGATAGACTTATCATGGGGGACCAGATTAGCCTAGTGACAGAAAGCAATCTGAAGACAGTGGTCATGGCTCTGAGAACATCGCAGCTGGACTACTGTAATAGTCTATACTTGAATCTGCAAAAAATGTCAGATGTATAGACTTCAGTTAGTCTAGAACGCAGCAGCCAGGCTGCTCTCTGGTATCCCCAAATTTGCCTCTGTCAAAGGCGAGCTGAGGAAGCTACATTGGCTTCCCCTAAAACTAAGATATCGCTTTAAAGTTCTTTGTATAGTCTTTAAGGCTATCAAAGGTATTGGTCCTGAATTCCTCAGGCATAAGTTCCAATGGTATGTACCCAGGAGGACACTGAGATCTGCCAGTGCCAAATTAACACAAACTCCAAGGATAAAAAAACTCAATTGGGGAAGCAGGAGCTTTATCCACTGCGCCTCAAGAGCCTGGAACGAGCTTCCATTGGTTCTTAAAAACGCTCCAAATCTCCTCATGTTTCGTAAGAGCTTGAAGACGTGGCTTTTTTCACAGTGATACCTCAGCTAGCTTCAGGAAACAAATGCTTAGCGCCAGGACACCCAAGGGTAATCACGCGCTCTATAAGTGCTAATAACATAACATAACATAACATAGATCCATTTTAAGTACCTCAAACCTATGCATTGTGGTGGCAATATGTGACAGAGCATCAAGGTTTTTCTATACAATTTAGGAGACAAAAAAATGATGTTATTACAATGCAGATCATTTTATGTTAAGTGCTGGAATAACCAGCTCACCAAACGTTAAAATGAAGTTGTTAAAGCAAAATAAGTTCTAAAAAAGGGAAAGAACATTTGTTGCTTTGGTGATGAAGTGAGAAATAATAATTGAAACTTACAAAAATTGGTAGCTCTAGGGAGAATTTAAAATAACAGACCTCACAATGGGTTTCTGGTTGAGCGGGAGTAAAAAGAAATTAGAGCTTTCTTTGGTTAATGCTTTGTACGAACAACATATAATTCAAGCTTCTCAGCCTGCGTCTTAATGGCTGAAGTCCAAGAATCGATCTCTAGACTAGCTAAAGCAATCTTTTGGTGATTTGCTCACCAATTAAAGCATGCTTGTGATCGCTTACTTTGTTAAAGAGTGGTTTTGCACCTGTCGAATGTGAAACACCTCCTGGAACTGAAGTCCTACGCCTATGTCTACTATTTGCAGCTCCAATGCCATGGTCATAAGTCATGACCAGCTGATATGCCAGGTTTTGGCCTTCCATGGTTGGAAAGTGAAGGGGATTGTTTCTAAGGTACATTTGTTAGTAGTCAATGTTAAATAGCATTCACCAGATAATGGCATCACAATTTCCATAATGCACTTCTCTGGTCTACCGGAACACCTGGTAATGGAAACCTCAGTCCTGCAGGGTTAATAGGTTGAATTTATCTTCCCTTTATTTTCCATTCCAGTATAGTACTATAGCCTTATAGACTGCCATAGTGGGCTCTACTGGGCATTACATTCTGCAAGGGAGCGAGCCTTTAATGGCCCATAGGGGCCACTTTGGAGGGCTCTAAGGCTATTAGAACTTTCCTACCCTAGAGGTCAGAATGTTCTAATTTGTAAAACAAAGTCATCAATGAGCCTGAGGGGTTGAAATCCCCTCACAACATGAGGTCTTTGTTAAACATTGGAATGCATTGAAAGCCCGGAGCACTCCATTGTTTTCAATGGCCTGCTCAACATTGCAATGTTCTAATAGTCATTATAAAAGGTGCAAGGAAGTTACTGCTTTTAGTCTGACAGAGATATGCAAGTCTGCCAGGTGATATCTAAACCATATTGAGAAAGGAATGGTGAAGAAAACGCTTGCCTAGATGTGGCAGAAAGAGGGAGAGGTCACTAGAGCAACTATGTATGCAATCTGCTCTTAGTCACACAGCAAAAAAATCAATAAAATAAACTAGTTGCTTAAAATGAAAATTAGTTAAGAATAAAATCTACTGATATCAAAGGTGTCTTAGAAGAGTTTGGGTTTTTATTAAAATCATTGGCTGTTTCTTTCACAGCTTTACACATTCTGTCCATCTTAATCTGTAAATACACCTTATTTGTATTATATATATATATATATAGATATATATAGATAAATAAAGTAACGTTATAGTTAGGTGAATATGTCAGGGACATCATTAATGTTTTGAACAAAAAAAACAGAAATGTAGTTAGCTGAGCTATGATATCATTTATGACATCACTGGTGACCGCTGCATACAGTTCGAGCCAGCATGTCATCCACCCCTAAAGGAGCAGCTCCTAACGCTGCTCCATCTGGGTGGGAGCAATATTTGGACCTGTTTCCCTGCCTGTTTAAGTGTGGGCAGGGTGACAGATCAGAAGTCTGCTCCCAGCGGGCAGGAGCATTTTCAAAGCTCCCGCCCGCTGGGCGCAGTCTTGGTGTTTGCTCTCGCTTGTAATTAAATCGGCTGGTAATTAAAAAATGGACCCGCCAAGCGAGAGCCAACACAGTTTCAATGCAGGAAAACCGCTATGTCCTGGGTTTGCGTTCCCGGGGGATTAATGGCTCAGAGAGTGGGGGGGGGGTGCCACATGGCTTGGCCGCAATATGTTATGCAGCATTCTTTCAATTTATTTCTTTTGGCCCTGGGGGAAACTCGGGGAGAGGGGGTCACGTGGCCCCTCTCCATTAAAATAAATTCAGCCATGGGAAAAGGGGTCATCAGGGCTAAATGAGTCTTTCGGAGAGGGAGGCCCTCAGCCCCCCTCCCCTTTAAAATGCAAATTCACATGCCAACAGGAATGCTGTGATTGGGTGGCCGCAACCTGAATAGAAAGATGTGGCCGTTATTTTATCAATCGGGGAATGGTTCCCGGGGCTGAAAACTTCAGTGACAGCTAACATAAGGGGTCAGGGTGGTGGTACTCTGACCCTGTGTTTGAGAAATGGGGATGTTAGTAATACAAGTTATGTGTCCAAAATCTTTTTTTAATCACACGTTATATTTGTGATAATGACGTGACTGTCAGTGCGGCCTCCTTGTGTACTGTCATCAACGTCGTTGCGAATATTCGTGAAAATATATACATATATATATATATATATATATATATATATATATATATATATATATATATATATATATATATATATATATGTTTGCTCCTGCGTTGTGCACCAATCTCCCAGCACGCACGAACGGGTGCCTTTGAGCGGGTGGTGCCCCCGCCTCTATGACTGCTCCAAGTATTCGTAGTGTCTACTACAAAAGACCAGCACTCACGGTAGCGAGCTTCAGATTTTATTACAGCTCACGGTGTTTCAGACGCGTTTCGGCATTCGCCTTCGTCGGTGTTACACTCACAGCCCCTTTCAGAGACTCAGACAGCTACTTACAGACCCACTCAGACACTCACGCACCCAGTCACAGACCCACTGAGAGAATCATGTACCCACTCAGATACCCACAAAGAGACTCATGCACCCACTTACATACCCACTTACATACCCACTCAAACACTCATGCACTCACTCACATACCCACTCAGACACTAAGGGTCTAATTAAGACTTTTGTTGAAGCAGTGGTGCAGTGGTACAAACCGCTGTGGCACCGCTCGGTCAAAGGGCACTGCCGCCCACCAGATTATGACTTTTAAGTAGTCTGACAGGCGGGCAGCGTGGCGGTCCCACATCGGTGCCATCAAAGGCGGCATTGCCTGGCAGGCGGGCGGCATGGCGGTCCCACAGCGGTGCCCTCAAAGGCGGCATGGCCTTTGAAAAAAGTACCTCAATGGGACCGCACCACAAGGTTCCTGCATGACATGGACTCGAAAGTTCATGCAATGGAGGAACCTATATGCATACACAAAGGGGACACATGTTATTCTTCCCTGTGCATCCACATGGGGTGGAGGCACAAGGGACCCCGTAAGGCCCCCTTTATTTTGTCTCTTCCAGGGATTTCTTGAAGGTGGAACAGCAATGAAAACCCTGGTGGGGAGGAAACTCGTAATATGCTTGTCAGGACCACAGCAGTCCCACCAAGCATATTGTGGCCTCAAGACCACTGTGTCACTCCAGGGAATGGCAGTTCACTGGCAGTGTCAGCGGCCCCATGGTAGTCCGAGCACCCACACTCTTGCACTCAGTCACAGACCCACTGAAAGACTCTTGTACCCAGTTACATACCCACTCAGAGATTCATGCACCCACTCACATACCCATACAGAGACTCATGCACCCACTCATAGACTCCAGTCAGAGACATGCACCCAATCAGAGACTCATGCGCCCACTGGCATACCCACTCAGAACCTCATGCACCCACTTGCATACCCACACAGAGACTCATGTACCCACTCAGACACATGCACCATTCACAGACCCACTCAGATACTCATGCACCCACTCACGTACCCACACAGAGATTCAATCACCCACGCACATACTCATACAGGGACTCATGTACCCACTCATATATTTATTTTATTTTTATTTATTTAAGTTTTGTATAGCGCTAGCTAGACCCGAAGGTATCAGAGCGCTTCACAACGGATACAGATAAGTATCAACATAACAGGTAGGTCGAGCAGGGTAGGGAAAGTATGGGAAAGCATAGTAGGAAGTAAATGTCTATACATTGACAGCATGAAGGCGACATGGCGGAGAACAAGGGAGAGTCATCAGGTTCTCGCTGGGACAAAAGAGACAGTGAACTATTAAAGTCAGACGGTGATTCTCGTTACGATCCAGCTCGCTCAAGAAAGAAGGTTTTGAGTAGTGTCTTGAATTTTAGGAAGGAGGTTGTCATCCTGATGTGTGGGGGGATGGAGTTCCATATCTTAGGAGCATTTCCCGCAAAGGACCTGTTAGATCTTTTGCGTTTCTGTGATTTCAGAGGTATGAGTAGGAGCGTGTTGGAGCTTCTAAGGGTCCTGGACTGACCGGCTCTCTTGAGTTTATTGGCCAGATATTCCGGTTTACCTGTATGGAGGGCTTTGTGTGTGAGGCAGGCTGTGCGGAAGTTGGCTCGAAGATTAATAGCAAGCCATTTCAGAAACTATAAAATAAATAATAAAATATACCCACTCAGAAACTCATACACTCTCTCACAGACCCACTCAGATACTTATGCACCCATTCCCATACCCACTCAGAGACTCATACACCCACTCACATACTCACACAGATACTCATGCACCCACTCACATACCCACTGAGACACTCATGCACCCACTCACATATCCACTCAGATATGTATGCACCAAGTCACAGACCCATACAGAAACCTTAGCAATTCACTGAAAAAAATGAATGTGACACGGATGTTATAGTTAGGCTGACATTTCACTTGTACAAAACCACATACATGCAGCAGTTATAGTTACCTGAGGCTAACTATAATTCATGCCCCTACAATGCACTGCTTATCACCTCACATATTACATCACTCATGAAATTCTGGACCTATCTGTCATCAAATTGATTACAGTGTTACAAGATGCATCTTAAAGAGATAGGCTTTCTATTCCTTGTAAAGGCAGAGAAGGGTGGATCCTAGCCGGTTTGATACAAAGGCTTGTATATGCTCACATATTTGACATTGGATCTGAAGAAGTATGATTATGTTTTGAATCTGATAGTTGATGGCATTATGCAGTGTTCACTCCACCTTACTTTTTCTGATTACACCTTGGGCCAGATTCTCAAACAGCACTTTGTAGTACGTTTTATAGCTGTACAAAATGCAGTTCACATACTACATACTGAGTTTTAAGACTCTTCATGGTCTATATTTATAAGTCCGGTGTTCTCCGCCCCGAATGTGACATGTAAGTATACATTTTAGTACTTAATGAGGGCGGGATTGAAGTGAGTGGGTGGGAAAATAGTCGGTCTTAATACTAAAGGGGGTGGAATTAGGGAGGAGTAGGAGGTTTATGGAGTCTAAGGGAGGGTTTTAGGGAAGGATGTCACCCATCCACAATAGAGTAATCAAATTGCATTACTCTGGGGGTGGAATAATGTAACATACACTTTTGTAGTAAGTGTAGACTCTGAATTTGTGAGTACCAGAAGCAGTAAACTTACTACAAAGTGTAAACCTAATCAAAGGTGTAACTTATCTTTGTGAATCATACTGCTAATGGGTGTCAGTCAGTCAAAATACTTTTTTTGGCTCTATTTGAGTCATAAAAGTGTGCACACAATCTAATTCATTTACATCCATTTACACATAAAATGTATAAATAAATACATATTACTTTCATTAAAAAGAGAGCGAACATGATGCTTGTTTAGAATTTACTCCTTATCCTAAGTACTGTTAAAACATAACTTAGAACTGCATATATAGTATCTATGTTATCTAGGGATGATAGGTAAGCCATAGCTGTCTTGTGATTCCTGACTCTCTCTCCTAATAATAACAACGGCCAAAGGAATTGCCTTCTCTGAGGGGTATAAAGTGTACAAAATAAAATAAAGTGCCTAGTGCTTTGATATGTTGAGCCATCACAGGGCCATGGTTAAAGTGATTAAAACCACGTACCTTGGGTGGGAAAGGCTGCCAGAAAATGTATTGTTTTAAGGCATATGCACAAAAGAACACTTGATGGACATTGTATTGTATTGTATTGTAATTGCATTTATATAGCGCTTACTACCCCTGATGAGGTGTCGAAGCGCTTTTTCGGCGAGTAGCACGCTACTCCGGGACTAATAGCGGATTAGTCTTGAATTAGTATGGTGAAATATGAAAGTAATTTGAGTTGTGGATATAAGTCAGTTATTTGGAGCGCGAAGGGTAGCGGAGGGATAAAAGGGAAGAAAGGTTTGCATTCATGTAGCACCTGTTACCCCTGATGGGTGTTGAAGCGCTTTTCTTGTGAGTAGGACGCTACTCTGGAACCCATAAAGGATTAGTGTTGAAAATGAGTATAGTGAAGTATGAAGTAATTTGAGTGGTGGGTATGTTATTCAGTTATTTGGATACAGAAGGGTAGGTTGCGGGATAGAAGAGGGAAAGAGGTTTGTATTTATATAGCGCTTGCTACCCCTTGATGGGGTTTTGAGGCGCTTCATTGTCAAGTAGCACGCTATTCTGGAACCCATAAAGGATTAGTGGTGAATTAGTATAGTGGAATATGGAAATCGAGAAGTGAACATGTTAGTCTGTTATTTTGATTGAAAAGGATAGTGGAGGGACAGAAGAGTGTGATTTTCTTTTGGAGGTCATAGCAGTAGGAGGAGGCTTTTGGATATGTAAAAGGGGTTTTTGAGGAAAAGAGTCAGAAGGAAGAGTTTGATTAGACTTCTGTGAATTAACAATAGAATTCTAGGTGTATTACTACACTTCTACAATTTAGGAGTGTTTGCTTATCAACTTTACCATATTCAGTAAACCTAGACATATGCTCCTCTTCTATTGAGATGAGAAGATATTTTCCTGTATAGTAATCTTGTGTATAGTAGTCTTATTATTATGGAAAAATAACTACTCTTCTTTAGTATTCTTATATAATTATTTATTTTTGTTATGTCTTCAACAGGAGAGTCTTCAGAGAAAAGAAACTCTGGTTAGTATCACTCTTGTTTCCTCTTTTCAGTATATTCATAAAATGTATTATTAAATATTCAATGGCAAAAATATAACTTTCATAAATGAAACTTTCCTCAATAAAGGAAGTACTTAGCTGGACAGCTCAGGATCGTAGGGTACTGCTCAGTGCTCAGTGATTCATCCTCTATTTGCAGACTCTGAAACGGTCAGCTGTAACGCTACCGGCAGTTCAGGAAACGCTGAGGAATTCGAAACAAGCATTTGCAATGCAATAGGTCTCGCATTAGGAGAGTTTGAGGTATTGGTATTGTAAATGACAAATATTTTATTTATGTGTTGGTTTTGAAAATAGCGAAATTAATAGCTTTGTCATTTACAATGCCAATAGTTTT
Source organism: Lissotriton helveticus (assembly GCF_964261635.1). Taxonomy (NCBI): domain Eukaryota; kingdom Metazoa; phylum Chordata; class Amphibia; order Caudata; family Salamandridae; genus Lissotriton; species Lissotriton helveticus. The sequence goes on from NC_136063.1 coordinate 570,002,282, forward strand.
AACTTTCGCAAACGTGACACCTATAGCATTTCTAATGCAATATGTGTTGTATTTACATGACTTAGATGTATTAATATTACAAATAACAATGCCTTTTATTTTTTTAAATAATTAATACTTAAATAAAAGTTATTGTAATTTATAATGGCAATAGCTTAAACTTTTGTAAATAACGTTTGGGAAGATTATGTTCAGTGTATTTTATTGTGATGAAAATCCAAGAACAGAAGTGAAATATTAACATCTTTTTGTGACATTTGTAATAAATCTTGAAACATTGAGAGAACATATTAGAATCAGTTGTTTTTGAATGGTTGCACAGAGTGATGCTGTGGCGTTCAGTGGTGCTGAGTGATGATGTGGCCTTCAGTTGTGCTGAGTGATGCTGTGGCCTTCAGTGGTGGTGAGTGATGCTGTGGCATTCAGTGGTGCTGAGTGATGCTGTGGCATTCAGTGGTGCTGAGTGATGCTGTAGCATCCAGTGGTTCTGAGTGATGCTGTGACATTCAGTGGTGCTGTGGCGTTGAGTGGTTCTGAGTGATGCTGTGGCATTGAGTGATGCTGTGCCATTGAGTGATGCTGTGGCGTTGAGTAATGCTGTGACATTGAGTGATTCTGTGGCACTGAGTGGTGCTGTGGTGTTGAGTGGTGCTGTGGTGTTGAGTGGTGCTGTGGTGTTGAGTGGTCCTGTGGCGTTGAGTGGTTCTGTGGCGTTGAGTGGTGCTGAGTGATGCTATGGCATTGAGTGATGCTGTGGCGTTGAGTGATGCTGTGGCGTTGAGTGATGCTATGGCGTTGAGTGATGCTGTTGCGTTGAGGGATGCTGTGTGCTGAGTGGTGCTGTGGCGTTGAGTGGTGCTGTGGTGTTTTGGGGTGCTGTGGCATTCAGTGGTGCTGAGTGATTCTGTGGCGCTGAATGATTCTCTGGCGCTGAGTGATGCTGTGATGTTGAGTGATGCTGTGGCGTTCAGTGGTGCCGAGTGAAGCTGTGGCCTTCAGTGGTGCTGAGTGATGCTGTGGCATTCAGTGGTGCTGAGTGATACTGTAGCATTGAGTGATGTTGTGGCATTGAGTGATGCTGTGGCGTTGAGTAATGCTGTGATGTTGAGTGATGCTGTGGTATTGAAGGATGCTGTGCGCTGACTGATGCTGTGGCATTGAGTGATGCTGTCGCATTGAGGGATGCTGTGGCGTTGAGTAATGCTGTGACATTGAGTGATGCTGTGGTATTGAAGGATGCTGTGCGCTGAGTGGTGCTGTGGCGTTGAGTGGTGCTGTGGCATTGAGTGGTGCTGTGGCATTTTGGGGTGCTGTGGTATTCAGTGGTGCTGACTGATTCTGTGGCGCTGAGTAATTCTGTGGTGCTGAGTGATGCTGTGGCGTTGAGTGGTGCTGTGGCGTTGAGTGGTGCTGTGGTGTTGAGTGGTGCTGGGTGTTGAGTGGTTCTGTGGCGTTGAGTGGTGCTGTGGCGTTGAGTGGTGCTGTGGTGTTGAGTGGTGCTGTGGTGTTGAGTGGTGCTGTGGTGTTGAGTGGTGCTGTGGTGTTGAGTGGTTCTGTGGCGTTGAGTGGTTCTGTGGCGTTGAGTGGTGCTGAGTGATGCTATGGCATTGAGTGATGCTGTGGCGTTGAGTGATGCTGTGGCGTTGAGTGATGCTATGGCGTTGAGTGATGCTGTTGCGTTGAGGGATGCTGTGTGCTGAGTGGTGCTGTGGCGTTGAGAGGTGCTGTGGCGTTTTGGGGTGCTGTGGCATTCAGTGGTGCTGAGTGATTCTGTGGCGCTGAATGATTCTGTGGCGCTGAGTGATGCTGTGATGTTGAGTGATGCTGTGGCGTTCAGTGGTGCCGAGTGATGCTGTGGCCTTCAGTGGTGCTGAGTGATGCTGTGGCATTCAGTGGTGCTGAGTGATACTGTAGCGTTGAGTGATGTTGTGGCATTCAGTGATGCTGTGGCGTTGAGTAATGCTGTGATGTTGAGTGATGCTGTGGTATTGAAGGATGCTGTGCGCTGAGTGATGCTATGGCATTGAGTGATGCTGTGGCATTGAGGGATGCTGTGGCGTTGAGTAATGCTGTGACGTTGAGTGATGCTGTGGTATTGAAGGATGCTGTGCGCTGAGTGGTGCTGTGGCGTTGAGTGGTGCTGTGGCGTTGAGTGGTGCTGTGGCATTGTGGGGTGCTGTGGTATTCAGTGGTGCTGACGGATTCTGTGGCGCTGAGTAATTCTGTGGTGCTGAGTGATGCTGTGGCGTCGAGTGGTGCTGTTGCGTTGAGTGGTGCTGTGGTGTTGAGTGGTGCTGGGTGTTGAGTGGTTCTGTGGCGTTGAGTGGTGCTGTGGCGTTGAGTGGTGCTGTGGTGTTGAGTGGTGCTGTGGTGTTGAGTGGTGCTGGGTGTTGAGTGGTGGTGTGGTGTTGAGTGGTTCTGTGGCGTTGAGTGGTGCTGTGGCGTTGAGTGGTGCTGAGTGATGCTGTGGCGTTGAGTGATGCTGTGGCGTTGAGTGATCCTGTGGCGTTGAGTGATGCTGTGGTGTTGAGGAATGCTGTGCGCTGAGTGGTGCTGTGTCGTTGAGTGGTGCTGTGGCATTGAGTGGTGCTGTGGCGTTGAGGGGTGCTGAGTGAATCTGTGGCGCTGAGTGATGCTGTGGCTTTGAGTGATGCTGTGGCGTTGAGTGGTGCTGTGGTGTTGAGTGGTGCTGTGGCGTTGAGTGGTGCTGTGGTGCTGTGGTGTTGAGTGGTTCAGTGGCATTGAGTGGTGCTGTGGCGTTGTAATCCCTGGCTGACCTCGGGATTGGGTTCTGGCCGTAAAACCAAGACCACAGAACTAAAATACAGAAATAAGGCACCAATAGACCAGATAAGTTTATACTGCTTTATAGAAAGAACAATAATATTCCAAGTAACGCGCTCTAACGTCATGAAATATTAAGAAATGGGTTCTCACCACCCGATATACCTCGCGGGTATTCACACCGTCCTGCGCATGAATGCCGTTCCTGGCACTCCCCAACGGAGGGCACTGTGCTAAGAAATGGCCGAGAATGCCACTCGAGCCTTGTCAGTCTGTTAAGAATAGTTACCGGTAAATACTTGGTTTGGCCGTCCCCCGCAAGAATGCCGGTCCCGGCACTCGCCAACGAGGGGTACAGTGATACCTTTGTTCGCAATACACCAATAGTACCGTGTTCCAACTCCTGGTGAGGATCGATTGACCTCGGCTCCCCAACAATGCCTAGCGGTCTGACTTTTGCTGATTCGTGGTCCATAGGTAAGGACCAACACTGTAAGAGGCTTCTTACTTACTTGGCCATCAATGTTTAGTTAGTAAGTATGCACTCAGGTGTCTAGAACTAATGACGGGACGCGCAGGAGCAGCCGCTCGACTTGCGTCTGGATTTCCGAGTATTCCGGTAAAGGTAAACAATGGCCCCCAGTCAGACCATACAAACAAGGTCCCCAGAGTACTCACGCACCGGGCGGGTCGTGTAGGAGCAGCCGCTCGACTCGTAGGACACCCGCAACTCGGCACGCTTCGTCGGAATGCTGAAAGGAACGCTGTTCCTTACCTCACGGCGTTTCCCAGACCTTCGGCACCAGCTCGACAATATCCAACGTTGTTTCAGGTGGCCACCATTGATTTATCTGCATCTGGGCTTGCGCATGCGCCGCGCACGGCATCCCGGGATTTGTAGTTCTTCCCGGGCCGCTACTGGGATTTGTAGTTCCGTTTCGTCCTCTGTTGCGGTACGGTTGTTCTCATACCGCTTGCTGCTCCTTACCTCCCTATGAACCATGACAGTACATCCCTCCTCACACAGGGTCCCCACAAGGGCCGGGCTTCGCGGGATACTTCCTGTGGAAAGCCTCAACCAGACGCGGTGCCGACACACCAGAGACAGGTTCCCAAGACTGCTCCTCGGGACCATACCCTTTCCACGCATCAAGGTACCACAGCTTGCCCCTCTTCCACTTGGAATCACGAATGCCCTCAAACTCGTATTCATGTTCAGCATCCAACCGAATGGCCAAGGGTGAAGGGGGCCTCCCAGAGACAGAAGGTTTCAGCAGAGAGATGTGGAACACAGGATGGATCCGCATGGTCGAGGGCAATGAAAGCTTCATGTTCACCGGGCTGATACACTTCTCGATACGATAGGGGCCTATGAATTTAGGATGGAATAGGCTGTGTTTCTGGAAGTGCATATTGCGGGACGAAACCCACACGAAATCCCCCGCTTTGTACAATGGACCAGGTCTCTGATGTAGATCCGCCTGTGTCTTGTACCTAGCCTTGGCTTCCGCCAAGCACTTTTGGGTGCGCATCACCGTTTCCTTGATGCGGGCTGTTCTCCTGGTTGTCTCGGGCAGGCCCTTGATCGCCGCTGGGTGCACCAACGGAATAAACCGAGGATGGTGTCCTTAGTTGCCGTAAAATGGCGACACCTTGGTGGAACTGTGAGTGGCGTTATTGTAGGCTATTTCAGCAAGCCATAGCTGCTCAGCCCATTCCTCCTTACCCTGATCGATGAAACAGCGCAAGGACTGTTTGAGGGTTTGGTTGAGTCTCTCCATTTGGCCGTCTGTTTGAGGGTGGTAGCTGGTGGACATTGCAGATGTGACGTGTAACGAGGAGCACCAGGTTTTCCAGAACCGTGCAGTGAACTGCGATCCTCTGTCTGACACAATCACGCTGGGCAGACGGTGTATCCGCACCACCTCCTTCAGCAACATTGAGGCCAACCTTCCGGCCGATGGCACCCCCTTACAGGCTATGAAGTGCCCCATCTTGGTGAGGTAGTCGACCACCACTAGTATGGCGGTATTCTCTTGGTCCACAGGTAGCCCCACTATGAAATCCAAGGATATGTTCTCCCATGGTCGTGAGGGCGTTGGAAGGGGTTGCAGCAAACCCTGCGGTCTGCGATGATCAGTTTTCATGGCGGCGCAAATGTCGCAGGAAGCGACCCATTCCGTCACGTCGTTCCATAGACTAGGCCACCAGAACTGCCGCGAGAGGTATGCTGCTGTTTTCTCTGACCCCAGATGGCCTGCACTCGGCGACTCATGACACCACCGGAACGCTTGTTTCCGAAGCCGTGGGGTGGGTAACAGGATGCAACTCCCTTTCATAGGGATTCCATCCTTTACTTGCCACTCTGTGTGGTGACTTAGCCATGTTTTCCACTCGTATGTGAGAATACCCTTCTGTACCCTCTTTAGGAAGTCGTCAGGTTGTATTGCCCCAATCACTTTCTCTGGATGGATGATCAAGTTCACCGGTGCTGGGAGAGTCGTCGGGACTGATGACTGGTGGGAAAGAGCATCCGCTTTTTGGTTCTCTGCACCAGGTCTATAGGTGATAACAAAGTTGAACCCAGAGAAGAAAAGCATCCATCTCATCTGTCGGGAAGAGAGATGTCGGGCCGCTGTCATGAATTGTAGGTTTCTGTGGTCCGTTAAGACAGAAACCACGTGTTTAGCCCCCATCAGGAGATGTCTCCATTCCAAGAACACATCCTTGATAGCCAGCAGCTCTTTCTCGGCTATATGGTAATTCCTCTCGGCCTCATTCCGCTTCCTAGACATGAAGGCCACCGGATGGAGCACACCGGATCCAGAATGTCTTTGCGACAGGATGGCTCCCAGAGCCACGTCCGAAACGTCCACCTCGACTATGAACGGAAGATCCGTGTTTGGGTGGGCCAACACAGGCACGGTCCCGAATGCTTCTTTCAGGGCAGAAAAGGCGTCCCCCGCCTCAAGGGTCCAGACGAATTCCTGCGATTTTCTCAGAAGCTGCGTAATAGGTGACACCAATCCCGAAAACCCATCAATGAAACGTCTATAAATATTGGCAAAGCCGATGAAACTTTGCACCTCCTTGACGTTCCGAGGGGGCGGCCATTCCTTTATTGCCTTGACTTTTCTGTCCGCCATCGTCTGACCAACTGGGCTCAACATGACTCCCAGGAACTCCACAGACGCGACATGGAAGTCGCACTTGCTGAGTTTACAGAATAACTGGTTCTCCCGCAGGATCTGCAACACAGTAGAAAATGATGTATGTGCTCTTCCTCGTCGTTGGAATACACCAGGATATCATCGATGTACACCACTACGTAGACGTCCAGGAGTTCGTGTAGCACATCGTTCAGAAAGAACTGAAACGCCGCAGGGGCGTTGCAGAGCCCAAACGGCATCACCATGTATTCATATAACCCGAACCGGGTCTTGAATGCCGTCTTCCATTCGTCCCCTGTTCTCATGCGCACTAGGTGGTATGCCCCCTTTAGGTCGAGTTTGGTATGGATCCTGGACGTCTTTACTTGCTCTAACAACACGTTGATGAGGGGCAAGGGGTACCGGTTTTTGACGGTAATGATGTTGAGGGCCCTGAAGTCCACACAGGCGCTGAGTTCCCCATTGGCCTTAGGGATGAAGAACAGGGGAGAGGCTGCCGGGGATTTAGAGGGGTGTATGAATACAAGACTTAGCATCTTGTCCAGGTATGAGCGTAAATGTACGTTCTCAGGTTCTGACAACGCATACAGTCGTTCACTGGGTACACTCGACCCCGGAACCAAGTCGATCTGACAGTCATAGATCCGGTGTGGGGGTAGCACTTCGGCATGTGTGTCATCGAACACATCTTCGTAGACTTGATATGCTTTGGGAAGGTTGACGGTTTTCTCCGCCGCAGTGGCGATAGTTTGTGGCGTGTTGCACGCCAACACCGTTTGTTCTGAGGACACACCACAATGACGTACGCAGTAAGCGGAATCCATGCGTATTTCTTGAGATATCCAGTCAATCGAGGTGTTATGTTTCTGGAACCAGGGTAACCCCAGTATGACGCCGTACTTGGGGGCTTGGGTGATCCTGAAGTCGATGACCTTCAGGTACTCCTTTCCGTACCTCACTCGAACCTCCCCGGTGTGTTGATTAATGGGCCCTGAGGCCAACTGTCGCCCATCCACAGCAAAGACATCCTCCGAAACGTCCTTGGGTATAAGGTCGATGTGTATGCAACGGGTTTTCTCTGCATCCATAAAGAGGCCTGTGGTTCCAGAGTCCACCATAGCTTCCACCGGAATCCATTCCTCCCGAACCAGAAGGTGGATGGATATGAACAGATGCCTCTGGTTTGGAGGCGTCATTAGCTGCAAGGAAGGGATAAAACAACGACTCCCAGAGTCCCCTTCTCTCTTCCTGGAGTCCCTCAGTTTTCCGCCACGCTATCAACGGTTGCTGTTGTCATCCTTGGGTTCCTGAAGCGACCCATCTTCGGCTTGACCGGACACTCCCTTACAAAGTGGCCTTTCTTGCCACAGTAAAGGCACAGTCCTTGCTTGCGGCGTGATTCTTTTTCAGTAGCCGTCAGGCTGGCTCGTATCGCCCCTATATCCATGGGCTCTGTGCGTGTGGGAGGTGGTGTTTCCATGGCCCCTGCTGGCCCGTGTAATGGTAGGGGTTTGTCTTTTTTCTTGTGATCGCCCCGGCGTTCACCCAGCCTGTGGTCTAGGCAAAGGACCAAGCTAATCAGATCCTCACAAGTAGCAGGTTGAGGGTCGATTTGGGCTATTACGTCCTTCAATTCCTCACTCAGACCTTGATGGAAGAGTGCCGCTCTCTTCGCTGTAGGCCACTTGGTTTCTGACACCAAACGTCGGAACAAATTCATGTAATGTACAAGCCCGGTGTTGCCCTGACGTAACTCCAGCAGCTCCCTGTCTGCCGTGTACGAATCTGCTCTCCTGTCAAACACCTTGACAAACTCCTCTTGGAAGGATTCCCAATCGTGTAGGAGAGGGTCATCTCTACTCACTAACGGCACTGCCCATTGATTGAGCGGCATTCCCTGCCAGATAGGAAATTAGAAAGGCGACTCTCGTCTGGTCAGTGGCAAATGATTTGGGTTTGCATGAAAAGTGAACAGCTACTTGGGTTAAGAAGACTTGAACGGTACTTGGATCACCGCTGTATCTCTCAGGCATAGCAAGCGGTATAGACACCGGCATCTCCACCACCACAGCAGCAGGCGGTACCACCACTGGTGTCCCTGCATCAAATGGGTTTCTCTGCAGATTCTCCATCCTAGCCCTTATATCCGCGGTTCCTAGCCTGGTGGCTGCTAGTTCTGTCTGGACGGCAAGCAGGGCTGCTAACACATCGTCCATTGAGGCCATGGTTCCTAACCCAACCGGGAGGCTGATTATGGAAAGAACGGTCGGATATTTTGTAATCCCTGACTGACCTCGGGATTGGGTTCTGGCCGTAGAACCAAGACCACAGAACTAAAATACAGAAATAAGGCACCAATAGGCCAGATGCGTTTATACTGCTTTATAGAAATAACAATAATGTTCCAGGTAACGCGCTCTAATGTCATGAAAATAATAAGAAACGGGTTCTCGCCACCCGATATACCTCATGGGTATTCACACCGTCCTCCGCATGAATGCCGTTCCTGGCACTCCCCAATGGAGAGCACTGTGCTAAGAAATGTCCGACAATGCCACTCGAGCCTTGTCAGTCTGTTAACAATAGTTACCGGTAAATACTTGGTTTGGCCGTTCCCCGCAAGAATGCCGGTCCCGGCACTCGCCAACGAGGGGTACAGTGATACCTTGGTTCGCAATACACCAATAGTACCGTGTTCCAACTCCTGGTGAGAAGCGATTGACATCGGCTCCCCAACAATGTCTAGCGGTTTGACTTTTGCTGGTTCGTGATCCATAGGCAAGGACCAACACTGTAAGAGGCTTCTTACTTACTTGGCCATCAATGTTTAGTTAGTAAGTATGCCCTCAGGTGTCTAGAACTAATGACGGGACGCGCAGGAGCAGCCGCTCGACAAGCGTCTGGATTTGAATTTGAATTTAAAAGCATTTGTAAAGCGCTCATATACTAGACAGTTTCTTGGCGCTGGGAGCAACAGTGGTAAAAAACAAGCAAACAGAGGAAAGTGGCTAACCAATAAACGCTTGCTGGAACAGAAGGGTTTTTAAGGCCCTGCGGAATTCCTTCTAAGACGGTTGAAGTCTTATTGAAGGGGGAAGGGCATTCCAAAAGGTGGGGGCCAGAACTGAGAAGTTCTGACCACCAGCTCTTTTCTTCTTAAAGCGTGGTACTGCCAGCAAGCCCAAAGAAGAGGAACGGAGAGCTCTCGGCGGGCAGTAGTTTGTAACGGCAGAGTTGATAAATGCCGGGGCAGTGCCCGCTCGGGCTTGAAATGTAAGGCATCCCAATTTAAACAGTGCCCGCTGCTTAATAGGGAGCCAGTGGAGGGCTTTTAAAAGGGGGGTGGAGTGATGTGACTTAGCCAGGCCATAAACCAGGCGAGCTGCCTGGTTCTGGACCAGCTAAAGACGATGGAGAGCATATGCGGGAGCACCATTGAGAACGATGTTCCCGTAGTCAATTTTTGACAGCACCATGGCCATTACGATCAATTTGAGGGCGGGAACAGAAAAAAAACGGGAGATTTTCCTAATAGTCCGTAGGGAAAAAAAACAGGAAGAAACAACTGAGCTAATATGTGAGTGGAGAGTGAGTTGATGATTAAGAGTAATGCCCAGCATTTTAACTGAAGGGGAGGGAGTAGGGGGGGTGCCTAAAGATGAAGGCCAAAAAAGGGGTGACCATGGATTTGCGACCCCGCCCATCAAAACCAGCTCTGTTTTGTCCGGATTTAATTTGAGATGGTTCGTATTCATCCAGTCACGGATAAATAGCATCACGGACTGGAAGCTGGTTTGACCTGGCGAGGCCGGGGACAAATCAAAAATAAGTTGGAGGTCGTCGGCATAATTGTACACCGCGACCTCCATGTGCTGCAAAGCAAAAATAAGAGGGAAGATGTATAAATTAAAAAGTAAAGGGGAAAGGGAAGAGCCCTGGGGAACCCCGCACGTAATTTCACGAGAAGGAGCAGCAAATTCTGCCAGATGGACAGCCTGGGAGCGGTCAGACAGGAAGGACTCCAACCAGGCCAATGGAGGGCCCTCGATGCCCGCCAACCTGACACGGCGTAAAAGGATGGAATGGTCCACCGTGTCAAAGGCGGCGGACAGGTCTAATAAAACGAGGGCCTGGGGCACGTTGGAGTCCAATCCCTCCCTGAGTCGGTCCAGAACTGAAATGACCACCTTCTCTGTGGAATGGCGGGGGCGGAAGCCCGCTTGGCAGGGGGCAAGATAATTGCTATCCTCGATGAAGGAACTTAAGACCTGCGTAAGATGGGACTCAGCAATCTTCCCCAGGAAAGGGAGGAGGGAGATTGGCCGATAATTAGCCGGGACACCGGGGTCTGCCCCGGGTTTTTTTAATATGGGGATGATCGTAGCGGCCTTAAAAGGAAGAGGAACATTACCCTGTTCAAATGATTTGTTTAACAGGGTAAGAGCAGGGGAAGGACAGTCTAGAAAGATCTGGCTTAATATATGTGCTGGGCAAATGTCAGCGGGGGAACCAGATTTCACCCGTCTGAGAAGAGAGGGAAGTGAGTCCAGAGTCAGAGGGGGAATGTAGGCTAGAGACCGGCTATTGATGGGAATAGGGCCCTCGCAAAAGGAAGATGAAGGGGAGGGAATATTTGCCTTAATAATAGCCACTTTTTCTACAAAAAACTCATTGAGAGAGTTACATAGGATCTGTGAGGGGGGGATTTTTGACTGAGTCCTGTCGGAAGCCGCCAGCTCATGGACCATCGCGAAAATCTCTCGAGGCTGATTCTCAGCCGCCAGGATGCGTCCAGTGCAGTAGTCTTTTTTTGCGGCTACAATATCTCGCTTGTATTCAGACAGGACTGTAACATAGAGCTGCCTGGCTAGTGGACAGTAGGCACGACGCCAGGCGCGTTCGGCTTGTCGCACTGTAAGTTTCTTGGCTTTTAAAGCTGGGCCAAACCACTTATTAGCGTTGTGAGCACGGTTAATGGTTACCCGTTTAAGGGGGGCTATATGGTCACAAGTTGTAACAAGCCAATCATCTAATGTGGTAGCATGAGAATGTAGAGTCAGACCCTCAAAGGTCGGGAGGGAAGAACGGAGTGAGCTACACAAGGTGGAGATGTTAACTCGACTCCAGTTCCGGGTCCAAATGTTTTTAGGATGGCGTGAGGGGACTGGGGTGTTAAGGGCCAGCGAAAAGGACAAGAGGTAGTGGTCCGACCAAGCGCAAGGTAATACAGAAGGCGCCGAGATGGGGATGTTAAGGGACCATATCTGGTCAAGTATGTGCCCCTGCCTATGTGTAGGAGTGTGGACATGTTGTAGAAAATTCAGGCTGAGGAGTAAAGCAGTAAATTCCTTAGATATTGCATCCTCAGCAGGATCACCGGGCCAAAAATTAAAGTCTCCGAGAACCATCACTGAGGCATTATTAATGGACAGAGTGCCTAGGAGTTCCTGCAGTGAGATGATAAAACCAGGTGAAGATTGGGGAGGACGATAAACCAATACACAGGTAAGAGGAGTTTTAAAGGAAGTAGACCGTACTACTAGACAATCTGACATTGGCGAGGGAGAAGAAGCCAGTGTCTGAAAGTGTAGCCCCTCGCGCGATATTAGAGCAACTCCACCCCCTGTCTTTCCGTTTGAGCGGTCGACACGGAGGGCAGAGTACGAAGGGGGAAGGGCCGCCAGGACGTCAGGGAGAGAGTCCTGGCGGTACCAAGTTTCCGTTAGGAAGAGCAAGTCGGGGCTCTCCGTTTCCAACAGATGGAAAATTTCAGTTTGATGCCGCACTGCGGATCTGGTATTCAGCATAACAGCAGAAATGGCAGGGATAGGGGCAGGGACACATGGGCTGGGGGCAGGCGGTATGATAGACAAGGGAGCAGGTCGGAGCCCAGGCGAGCAGGGACCAGGGCAGACAATGCCGTGTGCTGTAATACATGCAAGTGTGGCGGGGTCAAGTAAATAGCCAGCGTCTAAAGAGTGTAATACTTGCGAGGAATAAGTACGCACATGGGCAAGATGGTATGGCCCTGGTCCCGGCCTGGCTCGGACGGGCGCAGACGGGCAGGACTTTGGCACGACTTCGGCGCGAAGTCGGCGCTCCCGCTGCGCTTCCGCCATTGCGTCATTAAGTACAGGAAAAAAGAAAACCACTAGCCCGCTGACCTGCCACTCGGCCAGCAGGGCGGAAGTGAGGATGAGGGGGCGGAGGAGGGGTTTCGTGCTCGTGTGGCCACCGCCGCTGCAAACGGCACAAGCCGTGGCGGATCGGTGCCTGGAGCCAAAGAACAAAGAAGTAGAGGAAAACGTTGCGCCGAGGAGCGGCGATCTGAGGCAGGTAGGAGGATTGTTCTCAACTCAACAATTCAACCAGCAATACAAGTAACAAAATAGAATTAAAACACAGCGCAATATTTCAAGTTATAAAAGTTTAAAATTAGAAGCCAGGGAAGCGCGTAGCCTCAGCAGCCGCTCTCACCAACTGTAAGCGCCGAGTGCCGGCTGCGCAGTGCTTTAAATACCTATTCCAACCACTAGCCCGCTGACCTGCCACTCGGCCAGCAGGGCGGAAGTGAGGATGAGGGGGCGGAGGAGGGGTTTCGTGCTCGTGTGGCCACCGCCGCTGCAAACGGCACAAGCCGTGGCGGATCGGTGCCTGGAGCCAAAGAACAAAGAAGTAGAGGAAAACGTTGCGCCGAGGAGCGGCGATCTGAGGCAGGTAGGAGGATTGTTCTCAACTCAACAATTCAACCAGCAATACAAGTAACAAAATAGAATTAAAACACAGCGCAATATTTCAAGTTATAAAAGTTTAAAATTAGAAGCCAGGGAAGCGCGTAGCCTCAGCAGCCGCTCTCACCAACTGATTTCCGAGTATTCCTGCAAAGGTAAACAATGGCCCCCAGTCAGACCATACAAACAAGGTCCCCAGAGTACTCACGCACCAGGCGGGTCGTGTAGGAGCAGCCGCTCGTTCTCGTAGGACTCCTGCACCTCGGCACGCTTCGTCGGAATGCTGAAAGGAACGCTGTTCCTTACCTCACGACGTTTCCCAGACCTTCGGCACCAGCTCGACAATATCCGACGTTGTTTCAGGTGGCCGCAATTGATTTATACGCATCTGGGCTTGGGCATGCGCCGTGCACGGCATCCCGGGATTTGTAGTTCTTCCGGGGCCGCTACTTGGATTTGTAGTTCCGTTTCGTCTTCTGCGCTTTACAAATGTGGATTATTATACCGCTTGCTGCTCCTTACCTCCCCATGAACCATGACAGGCGTTGAGTGGTGCTGAGTGATGCTGTGGCGTTGAGTGATGCTGTGGCATTGAGTGATGCTGTGGCATTGAGTAATGCTGTGGCATTGAGGGATGCTGTGTGCTGAGTGGTGCTGTGGCATTGAGTGGTGCGGTGGCATTGAGTGGTGCTGGGTGATTCTGTGATGCTGTTGCGTTGAGTGATGCTGCGGCGTTGAGTGATGCTGTGGCATTGAGTGATGCTGTGGTATTGAGTAATGCTGTGGCGTTGCAGGATGCTGTGGCGTTGAGGGATGCTGTGCGCTGAGTGGTGCTGTCGCATTGAGTGGTGCTGTGGCATTGAGTGGTGCTGTGATGTTGAGGGGTTGTGTTGGAGGGTGGATTTGGAGGGTGGAGTTGGAGGGATGATTTGGATTGTGGAGTTTGAGTTGGAGGGTGGAGTTGGAAGGTGGAGTTGGAGGGTGGAGTTGGAGGGTGGAGTTGGAGGGTGTAGGGTGGATTTGGAGAGTGGATTTGGAGGGTGCATTTGGATGTATGATTTTGATTTGGATGGTGTAGTTGGATGGTGTAGTTGGATGGTGGAGTTGGAGGGTGGAGTTGGAGGGTGGAGTTTGAGGGTGGAGTTTGAGGGTGGAGTTGGAGGGTGGAGTTGGAGGGTAGAGTTAGAGGGTGGAGTTGGAGGGTAGAGTTGGAGTGTGTATTTGGAGGGTGGAGTTGGTTGGTGGAGTTGGATGGTGGAGTTGGAGGGTGGATTTGGAGGTTGGAGTTGGATGGTGGAGTTGTAGGGTGGAGTTGGATTTTGAGGGTGGAGTTGGAGTCCGCGATTGTAGTTTGCGGGTGGATTTGGAGGGTGGATTTGGAGGCTGGATTTGGAGGCTGGCGTTGTAGTTGGAGGGTGGATTTGGATGTTGGAGTTAGAGGGTGGAGTTGGATGGTGTTTTTCGAGGGTGGATTTGTAGTTGGAAGAAGGAGTTGGAGTGTGAATTTGGAGTGTTGAGTTGGAGGGTGGAGTTGGATGGTGGAGTTAGAGGGTGTAGTCGGAGGGTGTATTTGAAGGGTGTAGTAGTACTTGGATGGTGGATTTTGAGGGTGGAGTTGGAGGGTGGAGTGGTGGGCGGGTAGAGTGGTGGTGCTAGAGTGTGGGTGCTAGAGTGTGGGCGCTAGAGGGTGGATAGGGTGGTGGTGAATAGGGTGGTGGCGCATAGAGTGGTGGTGCATAGAGTGGTGGCGCATAGAGTGGTAGAGTGTTGATGGAGAGAGTGGTAGAGTGGTGGCGGTAGAAGGCTGTACTGTGTGTGAGAGAGAGAGTGTGTGTGTGAGAGAGAGCATGTGTGTGTGAGAGAGAGTGTGTGTGTGTGTGAGAGAGAGTGTGTGTGCAAGAGAGAGTGTGTGTGTGTGAGAGAGTGTGTGAGAGAGAGAGAGAGAGAGTGTGTGTGAGAGTGTGTGTGTGAGAGAGAGAGAGCGTGTGTTAGAGAGAGAGACTGTGTGTGTGAGAGAGAGAGAGAGTGTGTGTGAGAGAGAGTGTGTGTGTGAGAGAGAGAGTGTGTGTGAGAGAGAGTGTGTGTGTGAGAGAGAGTGTGTGTGTGTGTGAGAGAGAGAGAGTGTGTGTGTGAGAGAGAGAGGGAGTGAATAACAAGAAGCCAGGCAGCCCGGAAGGCGTCTCAACATCCTGTCCGAGTACAAGCAGAACGGGGACACCAGCCTTCATTTTCGTAAATCCAAAGCAGTCTAATTCTTGATAAGAACTCAAGGGAGGCAGGAAGAGGTGAAATACCTTCCAGTTTGAAGCACCATCAAAGGGCTGTTAAAATCGGATGCGCAGTATACCCTTATTTGTGAATTTTAAACGCCCTGCATTGTCAATAAAGCATTCTCAAATTGAATTGCATGGGTGAAAAAAATGGAAAGCGAGCCACAGAAATCATAGCCAAGTGGAAAGTGTTCCTGTCTAATCTGTAGTAGATTCTGGTCTCTTGCATAAAAGCGTAGGATGTCTTACGCCAGAGCCGCGGATTTTGAAACTGAGCAGCACCCTGTGATTCTGGGCAAATCACTTCATTTTTCCGTGTCTAAAAAACAAACACTAACAAGAACGAAAGAAACCGGAGGAAATTACACAAATGGAAGGGGAAGGAAAGAGAGATGAGGGAAACAAGACAGAGAATGAAAGATGAGATGTAGGAAAAAAAGAAAGGTGGTGAAGGGCGTAGCAACTAGCGAGGGAGAGAAAACATAGAAGGGGAAAAGAAAATGAGAGAAGAGAAAAGGAGGGTAGAAAGAAAGAAAACAGCAGCATGTCTTATTACCAAGACTGAGAGACAGCAGAAGATTAATTAGAGAGAGGGCTGTGAATAGGGAGAGAGAGAGAGAAAGGGCGAGTGAGAGAAAAATCAGAGGTAAATTAAGCGCACTCGATTAAGAAGCAGCAGGCCAAGGGAAGATAAGTGGGCATTAATGAGAGGACACAGGCTTGGAGGGAGAGGATTTGGGAGGGGGGAAGGAGGGAGAGTAAACATAAGCGAGTGTGTGAGGGAGAGTAAATGAGAGGAGGGAAGAAGAGAGCATGAGAGAGAGGGGGGAGAGACAGGAGGCGAGAGCATATGGGCATTGCTGTGGGTGGTGGGTGGGCGGGGGAGCAGCAGCCTTTGATGTCTGGTGGTGTGAGAGACAAATGTTGGTGTGCGAGGCTTCCTTTCAAGTTGGGTGGGGGGGCGGGGGAGCAGGGGAGCAAGCGAGTGGGAGGGAACAAGCATATGGGGTGTGAGTGAGGACAAGCGCGCGCCTTGCGAAGCTTCACGCTTCAGTAGACAACATGCACTGGGAGAAATCCGCTTGTTCAAGAGGGTTGTTTCAACTACAATAGTTCAGAGCTATAAATAGCTCGACCTAAAAAGGTGAGTTTGAAGAAGGAGAGAGACGCTTCTCTTCAGCGCAGGCTCTGAGCAAAGAGGCCCCTTGGTTTCCTGAATTTATCCTTGACATGCGCGTAAAAGGAAGACGCTTCTCCTCTGGGTAGGCTCAGAGCATAGAAGCCCTTCGGTTTCCTGAAGTTGATTCTTGACATGCGTATTAAGGGAAACTTCCCCAGCTGGCAGGTTCAGGTTCCAAAGAGTGGCTCCTTCACATGGGTACATAAAGAAAGCCGACAGCCCGACGGTCAGCGAATAATTTCTACACTCTGCGACGACTTCCTAAAACACGAAGCACTCGACGTAAACTAATTCACAACTAATCCGATTGACTCAAAACTATAAGGTGCGTAGTCAGGAAATCACTTCAGTGAAGTGCGCTGTTTGGAGAGGGCACGCGCTTCACATAGAATCTTGAGCTCACTGGTTGGCAAAACAACTATAACTGGTCTCTGTTGAATGCTTGAGTGGCCCTCTTGGAGTTCCTGTTGTAAAATGCCTTTTTCCAAAGGTGCCTATTGTTCTTGTTCCCTTGCTTTTGACTAATCCTATGGATGATGGCACATTTAGGGTAAACCCTAGTTCTTTGAATCCTGCCAGTATGTGAAGACCCAGTCACTGATTGCCTGCAATTGGGTCACCCAGTAGTATTTATGTGCCCCTCTCTGAAGTTTAGAGAGCGCTATTTGCGGTGCTCTGCCGTGCCACAACAATCTATAGACTTAACATTTAATTTTTAGGAAAAAATCATGTGGAACTTTATAGAGAGTATTTTGGAGCACATAGATTAATTGTGGGAGTGTCATCATTTTGTATAATGCTGTCCTTCCCATAAAGGAAAGTGGCAGCGTAAACTAATGTTTTTCATCCCCTCTCAACCTCTCAAACTGTGGTAGGAGGTTTTTAGTCGCAAACTCTGCAGGATCTCTGGTTACATGGATCCCAAGTTATTTAAAGCTCCCCTTTACAAGAGGCATCCTACAAGATCGGGAAGTTCTTGCATTATTTATTTATTTGTATAGCTCGGCTAATACCCTGGGGCGTCTAGGCATTTGTCAACCAACATCAGGCCATCACTGAGATTATATTAAAGACCAGGGTCTGAAAAGACAGAAATTATGCAGTAAATAACCAGGTCTTCAAGCCTTTCCTAAAAGAAATCAAGTCAGGCGAGTTTTTTAGTTTGTAAGGCAGGCGATTCCAAAGTCTGGTTGTGATGTTTAAAAAGCTTTTACCACCCCAGCTAGAGAAACGTGGTTTGGGGACCTCCACTAACATGTGTGAGGAGGATCTCAAGTTTCTGATCAGGGTATACCCGCGGAAGAAGTCGATTAGATAAGCGTGTCCCTGATTATGCAGTGCCTTAAAGGTGATGCAGAGGGCCTCAAAATTAATCCGCTTTTCCACTGGAAGCCAGTGTAGAGCTTTGAGGGCCAGCTTGACCGCAGAATATTTTGGGATACGAAAGAGCAAACAGGCAGCAGAATTCTGTAAAACCTGCAATTTCACAAGATGTTGCTTTCTTTATGCCAATCAGAAGGCCGTTACAGTAGTCAAGCCTTGACAAGACTAATGCAGAAACCACCGTTTTCTGTACGTCCGACGGTATGTAAAGAAATATTTTCCTCAGAATCTTCAATGTATAGCAGGTGGATGAAGTGATCAAATTCACATGATGGAAGAAGTACAGGGTGGTGTCAAAATGACTCCCAGATTCTTCGCCTTAGTGTCAGGAGTGGGGGGGCAGCTCCGAGGGCCACCAATCCGAGGACCAGATGGATGGATCTCTGCCAAAAAGGAGAACCTCTGTCTTATTAGAGATCAGCTTGAGGCAGTTCTCAGACATCCAACTGCTCACCTGTCGCATGCAGGCATGAAAGTTGTGAGTATTGTCCCGAGTGTTGTTTGAGATAGAAACTGTAATTTGGGTGTCGTCAGCATATGACACCATGGCAAAGCCATGAGATTTGATCAGTCTAGCCAAGGTGACCACATATATATTAAAGAGAGTTGGGCTTAGGGATGAGCCCTGAGGGACCCCACATGGAAGTTTAGAACTCTGGGACCGTCCACTTCCACAAATTGTTCCCAGTACGAAAGGAAGGATTTGAAAAGAGATAGAGCAGGGCCTGGTATGCCTATTTCATGGAGGCGATGTATTAGGAGGCTATGGTCTACCGTATCAAAGGCAGCAGAAAGATCCAGGAATATCAAGGCCGTCATGCCCCCGTTATCCTCAGAGCGCATGATTTCTTCTGACGCCGTGATCAGAGCAAGCTCAGTGCTATGACAACTCAGGAAACCATACTGTGAAGGGTCCAGAATGTGATTATGGTTGATGAATGAGGCCAGTACTTGATTCATATATTTTTCCAGAAGCTTTGCTGGTAAAGGCCGTCGGGTGATTGGACGGTAGATGCATTGGTCTGATTTGTCCAGGTTAGGTTTTTTTAGAAGTGGTAAAATGGCTGTCTTTTTCAACATTTTAGGAAAGATTCCAGTTTTGAAGTCAAGGTTGTATAACTCAGTAAGATGACAAGCGACTAACTTGGTCGTGGAGTATATAATCTTGGGAGGGCACAGGTCAAATGGTGAACCGCAATTGGTGACAGAAAGAAATTTGATGACTTGCGCACTCGTTATGGGAGGAAACTCAAGGAGATGTGAAGAGTAAAGAATATTGGGTAATGAAGACCCATTCTTTCTGCATCAGAGCGTGAAGAGTGAGGATAGGAGGTTATGGGAATACCAAAGTCCTGAGAATCCCCTTTACCAGCATCGGGGGGTGCGTACTGGGTAAAATTATCCAATATCGACTGAGCCCCGAACAAATCATAGATACTCATTACCTTACGACAAAAGGTGGACGCTAAGGTATTACAAAAGGCCTGGTCTGATGTATTATGTCTAGGTTCTTGTACTCTGCTGAGTTTTTGAACTGTAGCGAACAATTCTCTGGAGTTATTCTTTGTTTCTTCAATTTTTCTCCAAGAAATACTTGATCTTGGTGTTCTGGATCATGCCTTTGTAATGAAGTAGTAGTTCATTGTATTGTTCTTTTTCCTTTATATCATATGGGTGTCTGCAGCGCCTCTCTTGTCTGTGGCATCGCTCTCTTAAGAAGTCTAAGATGTTTTGAAAACCTAGGTTCGGCGGGGGCCGTCCTTTTGATTTTCCCTGCTTTTTGAGGAATTGTTGCTTGAACTGCTTACCCAATCCAGTTATGATAGTCTAAGGATGCTTGCTTCCGGATCTTGGAATAGGATGGGTCTGCTCATGCCTAGTTGAGAGTTGAACTTGGTTTTATCTAGGCCACATGTACTCATAGTACGGCCCGCGGGCCGCCAGCGGCCCGGCAAGCCTTCCTCGGCGGCCCACGGACCTTGTCTGCAAACACTGCGTGCCGTGACTCTGAGAGACTCTGCTGCTCTGTGGGGGCTGGGCATTCCAGTGATAGTCAGAGTGGAGCTGCAGGGGCGCAAAGAGGTGAAATACAAAAGCCTCATTAACATACAAATGGTCTTTTAAAGACCTGTGAAGTGCTCGGGTGCGGCTGTGTGTGTGTGCCCGGAAGTTGTGTCAGCCCGGGCACACACTGGCAGGGTGAGATGAAGAGGGTGACAGAGAGAGGTAGAGGGAGGGAGACAGAGGTAGGGAGGGAAACGGAGGGAGACAGAGGGAGAGCGAGGGAGGGAGTGAAAGGGAGGGAGAGGGAGGGAGAGCGAAGGAGGGAGGGAAAGGGAGGGAAAGCGAGGGAGGGAGGGAGGGAAAGGGAGGCAGATACAGAGGCAGACCGAGGGACGGAGGGAAAGGGAGGCAGAGGGAGGGAGAGCGAGGGAGGGAGGGAAGGGAGGCAGACAGAGGGAGAGCGAGGGAGGGAGGGAGGGAAAGGGAGGCAGGCACAGAGGGAGAGTGAGGGAGGGAGTGAAAGGGAGGGGGAGAGAGAGCGAGGGAGGGAGGGAAAGCTAGGGAGAGCGAGGGAGAGCGAGGGAGGGAAAGGGAGGCAGACAGAGGGAGAGTGAGGGAGGGAGGGAAAGGGAGGCAAACACAGAGGGAGAGTGAGGGAGAGATGGAAAGGGAGGCAGGGGAGGGAGAGGGAGGGAGGGAAAGGGAGGCAGGCAGAGGGAGAGCGAGGGAGGGACGGAAAGGGAGACAGACAGAGGGAGAGCAAGGGAGGAAGGGAAAGGGAGGGAGAGGGAGGGAGGGAGGGAAAGGGAGGCAGACAGAGGGAGAGCGAGGGAGGGAAAGGGAGGCAGACAGAGGGAGAGCGAGGGAAGGAGGTGGAGGGAGTGAGACAGGGAGGGAGGGAAACAGAGGGAGAGCGAGGGAGGGAAAGGGAGGGAGAGGGAAGGAGCGCGAGGGAGGGAGGGAAAGGGTGGCAGACAGAGGGAGAGCAATCGAGGGAGACAGATGGAGACAGACAGAGGGAGGGAGAGGGTGACAGAGGGAGACAGGGAGGGAGACAGGCAGAGGGAGGGAGACAGATAGAAGGAGGGAGGGAGACAGAGGGAGGGAGACAGACAGAGGGAGACAAACAGAGGGAGGGCGACAGACAGATGGAGACAAACAGAGGGAGGGAGACAGACAGACGGAGACAGAGAGAGGGCAACAGACAGAGGGTGGAGGGAGGCAGAGGGAGGAGGGAGACAGCGGCAGGTGGGAGACAGAGGGAGGAGGGAGACAGAGGAAGGAGGGAGACAGAGGGAGGAGGGAGATAGAGGAAGGGAGACAAAGAGAGGGAGACAGAGGGAGAGAAAGAGAGGGAGACAGTCAGAGGGAGACAAACAGAGGGAGAGGGAGGGAGACAGAGGAAGGAGGGAGACAGAGGGAGACAAAGAGAGGGAGAGAAACAGAGGGAGACAGACAGAGGGAGACAAAGAGAGGGAGAGGGAGGGAGACAGAGAAAGGGAGAGGGAGGGAGACAAAGAGAGGGAGAGGGAGGGAGAGGGGGAGACAGAGGAAGGGAGAGGGAGGGAGACAGAGAAAGGGAGAGGGAGGGAGACAGAGAAAGGGAGAGGGAGGGAGACAGAGGGTGACAGACAGCGGGAGGGAGGAGGGAGGGAGGAGTGTGACAGACAGAGGGAGGAGGGAGGGAGGAGGGTGACAGGCAGAGGGAGGAAGGTGACAAACAGAGGGAGATGAAGAGAGGGAGAGGGAGGGAGACAGAGGGAGACAGACAGAAAGAGACAAAGAGAAGGAGAGGGAGGGAAACAGAGGGAGACAGACAGAGGGAGACAAAGAGAGGGAGAGGGAGGGAGACAGAGAAAGAAAGAGGGAGGGAGACAAAGAGAGGGAGAGGGAGGGAGACAGAGAAAGGGAGAGGGGTGGAGACAGAGAAAGGGAGAGGGAGTGAGAGAGAAAGGGAGAGGGAGGGAGACAGAGGGAGGGAGGAGGGTGACAGACAGAGGGAGGAAGGTGACAGACAGATGGAGGGAGGAGGGAGGGAGGAGGGTGACAGACAGAGGGAGGGATGAGGGAGGGATGAGGGTGACAGACAGAGGGAGGAGGGTGACAGAGGGAGGGAGGAGGGTGATAGACAGAGTGAGGGAGGAGGGTGACAGACAGAGGGAGGGAGGGCGACAGAGGCAGGAGGGAAGGAGAGAGAGGGAGAGGGAGAGGGAGACAGAGAGAGAGGGAGACAGAGAGAGAGAGAGACAGAGACAGAGAGACAGAGAGGGAGTGAGACAGTCAGAGTGAGTGAGACAGAGGGAGTCAGGGAGAGAGAGAGGGAGAGAGAGGGAGTGAGAGGGAGTGAGACAGTCTGAGTGAGACAGAGGGAGAAATAGGGAGAGATGGAGAGAGAGAGGGAGGGAGAGAGGGAGGGAGAGAGGGAGAGAGAGGTTGATAGAGGGAGAGAGAGAGGGAGAGAGAGAGAGATGTGTTTATGCCGGGTCTGGTGGCTCAGTGGACGAAGGCGTCCGCTGCAGGGACCTGTGTTCAACCTCACATGTTTTTTGTTGCTCTAGCCCTGCCCCCTCCCCCACTGACCCCGCCCCACTGGTGCGGCCCTGGGACACAAACCACACTGTAAATTTGGCCCCGAGAGAAAGTTTGTGAGTACCCATGATCTAGGTGATACCATAGGTATCCCCTAAGACTTCTAGTAGGAGGTCTATTGCCAGCTGTAGCAGTCAGAGTGAGAGTTAACATAACTGCTGTGTGGTCGGACCAGAGGAGCTGCAGGATATTTTTGAATTCAAGGAAAGGCCAGTCTGAAAAGACAGCGTCTAGGAGGTGACCAGCTCTATGGGTGGGGCCTCATGTAATTTGTGCTAGATCCTACACTGGTTAATAGGCTCATGAGGGCAATCTAATCCTTGTTAAGCTGATTATCTAGATGAAAGTTAAAGTCCCCAAGAATAGTATTTTTTTTAAAACATAATTTTTATTGAGCTTCTATATACAATAATACACGCTTTTTATATATATGATACAGCCAAAAATCCTTCAAGGAACAGAAATGTGCAGAGCCGTTTGCCTACTTGACTATCCAAGCTAAAAAACGGTGTTGGATCTAGCCCTGATCTCTTGACTGATTCAGAGACTCTGTCCATCACCACCCCTTGTTGTAAATTATTTTGTCCACCCTAAGCGTGGAAGGGTATACTCAGATGTGAGTCCCTTGCTCATTGCACCATCAGGATTCAACCAAGCCGGGCCGAAGACGGCTGAAATGCCAGAAACCGGTCCCCGGAAGCTTGTTTCCTTCCCAGTGTAAGAATTGGCTTTTGTAGTCTGGTCTGCCCTGTTCCCATGATGCACTGGGCCAGGGACAGACTAATTTGCATACAGCCAGGTTCTGAAACTGGGATGGTGCAATGAGCTAAAAAACGGTGTTGGATCTAGCCCTGATCTCTTGACTGGGTGAGAGTACTCTGCTTAATTCAGAGACTCTGTCCATCACCACCCCTTGTTGTAAATTACTTGACTATCCAGGCAGTAGAGAGAACTTGCGCTTTTCTGGTGAGCTAAACAGTGCATCACTTAAAGCAAATAAAAAAGGATGAAGAAAAAACAATCAAAGTTACCCCCCTAGTCCTCTGGTCCATGCTGCGTATTGTACCTCAAAAGAAAATTGCATTCACTGGTTTGGCTGTAAGAATATACAAACCTATACAATATTACATACAGATGCATACATCCCTAGGCAATAACAACAGAACGTAGCATGATGTTACTCAACTTCGGGAAGGTTAACTGTAGAAGATGTGGGAGCCGTGAGTGACACAGGTCCTGCTGGGGACACCGGAGGGGTAAGTGAGTCAAGGGCTTTAAATGTTTCTAGCATTTGGTCCCATTCCGTAGAAATAGGAATCTTACTGTGGCCTCGAAATTCTTCCTGCCTAATGATTGCGCTCTCTGCAGAGCCCCACCTGATAATTTCGGTCTGCCAGGCCAGTGCTGGAGGGGGATAGGCGGATTTCCATCTCATAGTGATGGCCTGTTCACTAAGGCCTGTGACTAAATTCCCAATAGCTTCCCTTGTCTCTTAGCCCCGGATCTTATCAGTTGTAGCGCCAAGAAACCGCAGGTGTATGTGCGCTTTATAAGTAATTTTAAACTCAAACTAAACTGTTTCGCCACAAGTACAGCCAGATCTGCAAATTTATACTGAACTTTCTGTTTCTTGGGTCGTTTATGCAGGCCTAGTAGACAGCTATCCACAGCCAGTCAGTCAGCCGTACCAGCGACCTCCTGGATTCTATAACCAATTGTTTGCCAGTAAGCTCGCAATTCCACAGCATGTGAAGCAGGTCCGTGTCCACTTCCCGACACCTGGCGCAAGAAAGCTGAGCATCCGGGTAGATACAATTCAAACGATGTGGGGTAAGATAGGCCCTGTGTAGAATCATGTAAAATGTAAATTGATACTTGTATAGCGCACTACTCACCGCAAGGGTCTCAAGGCGCTTGTATGAATACCGCTGTGGAACCCATGCTGGCATTCCCTGTGAGGTGTCCACTCCTGGGCACCCCCAAGGTGGAGGCCAGGCATCCTTAGCATTGTGGGGGCCGTTGTGGAGATTAAGCAAGCTATTGCCCAGAGTTGCAGAGTGGGACTCCATGATTGGAATAGGCACCAAGGCGAGAATTATCAGGTCTGTGGAATGTTTGAGCCCAAGACCCGCCGAGGCGGGGAATTGAACCCTGGTCCTGGGCTAGACCTCTGCATCAGGGTCTGCCGCTCTAACCATTGAGCCACACTTCTCCATGTATTTAAATTTAGCATTGCAGGAGTCTTTCTTGGGAAATTCTAGTTTAGATGTCCATTCTCTGTCTGTTAGCTCCCTCCCCAAACCCAGTGACCATTTAGTCCGTAGTGGAGTCAGCGACATTTCTGAGTGTACGCAAATCCCCCTGTAAAGCCACCGGATGAGATGACGACCGGTACCCATCAGATGTGTAGAAAATACGAGTTCGTGCTTTGTGGGTTCTATCCCATCGGGGGACCAATGGCGTTTGATATAATGGATGATGGTAGCATGAAGAAGAAACAGTGTCGAGGGGACCCCCTGAGCGCAGGTGAAATTGTCGTGGTCCACTAGTGTACCCTCTATGTACAGTGCCCCGACAGTCAGCAGGAATTTTTGCCTCTCTTTAAACTTAGCTGTAAGTAAAGTGCAGGCTGTTTTTTGGGATGGTGGTATAACTCTGCCTGTCTAAAAGGGATATCATCAAGATAGTGTGCCTGAGAGTAATGAAAAAAAAATAATACATTATTTTGGAAGAAACATTAATACGGGTATCTGGGTGAGAAAAATACTCATGAGTACCCATCTTTAAAAAGGTGTATTTAATATACCTGAGCCATGGGATCTCTAGGCAGTTATCTAGATTTATACAATCTCTCAGTATCTCTCTGACGAATTGGGCTTCCGGGTTTTCCCAAATTCTTGCCCACAACAATAAGGGTTGCAGTTTTATATATCCTTCTAGGTAACCCAGCCCAACCTCCTTATGACAAACACATACAGAGGTACATTGCAGCACTGCCAGAAATCTTCTGATAAATTTCTTTTCTATTGTTTGCAATGCTTTACAGTTTATATCTCCCCAGACTATGGTGCCAAAAGAAACAACAGACATATATTTGCTTTTTTCCTTGATTGGCTTATACCCAATTATTTTAGAAAATCTAAAAACAGCTTCTATAGACCTTTGAAATTGCATTGCCCTAACACTCATTAGAAACTTCCAATTAAAATCTGTATCAAAAGGCACACCCAAGTACCAAAAGTGATTTTTTCCCCTAATTTCTTCCCCTCCTAACATAAACGTCCTTGTTTTAGCTTTTTTTGGGGCCACATTTCATTTAAAATAATTTAGTGCGATTAGTTTTAAGCCCCAGAGCAGTCATAAATATATTAAAAGCATCAAGGAGGGATTGGAGCCCATTTGCTGTCTGGTGATGAGAACAGCATCATCGCATATAGGAGTACTGGTATTTGGCATGCATTTACCCTCTGAGTATCCTTCCCCTTCTTACACAAATACTCACCTAGCCCATTAATATTAAGGGAGAAGAAGAATGGTGCCAACACACACCCCTGTCTGACCCCAACATAGAGGGAAATTCTTCTGTTAGGTCACCATTCCTGCTATAACGGACTCTTACTGATGTTTAATTGTGAATCCTGATAATTAGTGTAATAATGGCTCCTTCAACCCCCATCGTTGACATGAATGCTCATAATTGGTGTCAATCCACCGTGTTAAAGGCACATGTTAAATCCATAAAGGCTAGATGGACACAGCCTTTTTATACTTTTGGATTATTAAGGAGAGGTTAAGGCTCTGTTCGGCAAAACACACAAGATGATGGACGGAATGTTGCACAATGGCAAAACATTCACCCCCAGTCACAGATCTGGGTTTAATCCATCGTTATTTTGCTCACCAAGCCACTCCAGTTCAGACATGGCCATATGCAAATCAGTCGTGACCCTGTGCCTCATAGGAACAGTCCAGCCCGAACTGCCAAGCCATGTCTTTCCTGGACCAGAATCAAGCATCCTAAAACCGGTTTCTGGCTATCAGCCGTCTTCAGCCAGGATAGCTTGACTCCAATGGCCTAGTGAGCACGGGACCCACGTCTGGGCATACCCTTCCCACATAGGGTGAACAGCAAAACACACAAGATGATGGACAGAATGTTGCACAACAACAAAACATTCACCCCAGTCACAGATCTGGGTTTAATCCATCGTTATTTTGATCACCAAGCCACCCCAGTTCAGACATGGCCATATGCAAATCAGTCTTGACCCTGTGCCTCATGGGAACAGTCCAGCCCGAACTGCCAAGCCATGTCTTTCCTGGATCGGAATCAAGCATCCTAGGACCGGTTTCTGGCTATCAGCCGTCTTCAGCCAGGATAGCTTGACTCCAGTGGCCTAGTGAGCACGGGACCCACGTCTGGGCATACCCTTCCCACATAGAGTGAACAGCAAAACACACAGGTCTGTTCCACCATTCCCAACTCCGGTCGGAACCCTAATTGGAAGTCCGACAGTACTTTGTTCTCTGTAGCGGATAATTCCAGTTTGGCCAAAATGACCCTACCTATTATTTTCACTGTGCTGTCAAGAAAGGACATAGGGTGGTAGCAGTGTAGTTGGCTCTAATCCCCCTTTTTGAAAATGGCCACAACAATGGCTTCCTGCCAGGTCTTAACTAGGGGTCCTACTATTCCACTTCTTATAACATTGGTTATTATCGGGGCCCAGACTCGTTGAAGATGCTTATAAATGTCCATTGATACTTTATCGGACCCCAGAGCTTTCTCTGAGAGACTGCATTCTATGGCTAAAACAATATCTCCTACCTCAAATTAGTGGCTCAGAGTCAAGGCTGTGCTCATTTCAAGAGGGCCTACTGAGTCAGGAGTGGGAATCTGCGGCGTATGACAAAATATTTTAAAAACATGGTTTATCAAATCCGCGGCTGGTACAACTATTTCTAGCTTAGTCTGTTCATCCCCCAACAAAGTTGTGGAATTTACGACCTGCCAGAATGCTCGCGGATCACTTGCCATACATGCAATTTTTAGATCTTCCCAGACCTTCTCTCCTAATTCCAGTTTCCTTTTTTTGCCATGATATCTTTCTTGGATTTCTTAGACTTGGCTATTCCCTCTCTTTCTCTCGGGCGTAAGCTTAGAGGGTGCTTTAGTGATCTGTAGACTGTGGAACAAGCACTGTTAAACCATCTTGGGGCTTAGGTTGTTTTCCTAGGGCATTTTCTTAGTTTATTTTCAAAGGGGCCGATTCACAGAACTAATCAGAGCCAAAATCCCAAATTTACTACATTCAGTATTCACAGAAGGCATTTAGTAGTAGTAAAGTTAGTATTTTGTCTTAAGTTAGGATTGTTTCTTAAGACCAAAACTTAAGACAAAATACTAATTTAAGACAAAATAGTAACTTAAGACAAAATACTAACTTAACTGCTTTTCTTTAGCCAAAAATAAACTTTGCTCATTAAAGATGTATGTGGCTAGTTTTGTGCTTGATAAATCTGTATAAGGGTTTTCTTATTTTCAGGTTAAAGAATGATATGTTTCAAATACTCGTAAGACTGTTCCTGTGTGTTAGGAAGAAGATGGTGGGAGCACCAGGGCTGTAATAAAAGCTGTTACTTTCTGTATCCTTTGTGGAGACTTTATGCATTTGGAAACAAGTGCTCTGCATCCCTGACTACAGTGAATCCATTAGATTTGCAGGGAGCAACATGTGAAAGTTTGAGTTTACCAAAGCCTAATTTGAAATGGACTCTGAACAAAACCATCAATAAAATGAAGTTGAGACTGTGGTGGACAGTGAAGTGATCCTCTCCATGATACCTTCCTCTAATGAATCTTTCCTATCAGAATCTCCAAGTTACCTTTTTGGAGAGAAGTTCCAGGCTATTGTTGCTTACACATGCTGTTGCTTGTGATCAGTGAGTTATGCATGCCAAAGTGTATGATAGTATCGGGCCAACACTTGCTCAAAGCTGAACCTCCAGATGTTCTCGCAAATCAACTCAAAAGGTTTTGTGCATCACGATTAGGTCATGTTAGGCATTAGGTGACCTTAGTAGGTGCCTATATTGCAGCTGATTAGCTATATCATAGGATACCGGTTACTGTATATCAGAGAATAAAAATATTTGTTTTATATGTACATATATTCACTGAAAAAACTATAGGTTTCAGACATGTTATAGTTAGGAATTAGCATTTAAAAAACCTTAGAAATTCACTGAAAAAAACATAGGTTTTAGGGGTGTTATAGTTAGTTGGACATTTCACTCGTACAAAACAATTGAAATTCCCACGTTATAGTTAGTTGTACTAACTATAACTCGCGCGCCCGCAATCTACTGCTGATGATATCACATATTACATAATTCATGACATGGTCAGTGACATCACTCATGACATCACTGATGACATCCCAAATGACATCACTGATGACATCATCCAGTGAATGTGGTTTGCTTTGATATTTAAATAAGTATTATATATATATAGCAATCTGCCTTGAAGACTGAGTGGATGTATAAGTGTCTGAATGGAGGATTTAGTAGCAATGTGATTGACTGTCTAAGTGACAAATTTAAAGTGTCTCACTAAATATATGGGATAGTGAATAATCTGTGTGAATACCTGTATCACTCTATCTCTTGTTGTGTAAACTACTACATAAGTTGGTTACTAGCTATGTGAAAGTCTATATTAGTTATTAATTAGTTAAGTGAGATAGTGAATGAATGTGTGTGGTTGGGTGGGAGGTGTGTGACTGTCCAAAGATGTGTAAATAGTTGATTTAGTAGGTATATAAGGTTAAGACTGTATGTGTAAACAGTTGTTTTGGTGAGTGAATCTCTTTATGGGTGTGATGAGTAAATATATTTCTCAATGATACATGTCCAACAAACTAGAAATATAATAGGCAGTGTATGTGACAGTTGTATATAAATAAGTATACATAAGACTCAGTGATTGTATGAGTGATGTATGGATAACTGTATACTTGTAATAGTGATTTTATAACACACTAAGGGCCCGATTATGATGGCGGTTTTCCCGCATCCTCCGGGCCGGCGGAAGCCACCGCCGGCCCGGAGGATGTGGGAAAACCGCTGCGGACTGAAAAAGACCCCCGCCAAATTAGGATGGCTGGGGGATCGTTTTTCAGTCAGCAGCTTTACCGCCGCGGTCGCCTTCCGACCGCGGCGGAAAAGCTATAACATGGCTGGCGGTGTCTATCAGACACCGCCAGCCATATTATGATGGAGTTTGAAAGTATGCTTTTCCACGGCGGCTTTTCCGCCGTGGAAAAGCATACGGACCTTCACTTCGGGGGCCCGTTGCGGGCCCCCTGGGTGAAGGGGGGGTGGGAGGTGCACATGGGAGGTACCTATGGTACCCCCCTGCATTTGTATACAGAAATCGGCAGGCACCGCACGGTGCCTGCCGCTTTCTGCAAACAAATGCAATCTATGCATTTTTACCATTGCGGCGGATGCAGCTTGAAGCCGCACCCGCCGCAATGGTAAAAATAGAGGATGTGACCGCCAGGGTGGCGGTCACATCCTAATTGCACAGGGGGGAACTCCGCAGACCATGCGGAGGTTCCCTCCTACTCTATGGTGGCGGACGGACTCAGGTCCTTCCGCCATCATAATCGGCCCCTAAGTGTGAGTTACTATCTATATGAATAAATAAAGTGGTGTTTGTGTAAGTGTGTAGCTTAGTAAATGTAAGTATGATCAATTGTTTGCATAAGTGAGTAGGATGACTGCATAAGTGAATAGGATGTGTGCTGGTGTGTAATGTCGATGTAGGTGTATAAGTATATTTAATAGTGTTCTATTGATCTTTGTTAGCATGTATGAGTAAATCTATAGGTACGTGTTTAGATGTGTGTGTAGATGTAGGAATCACTGAGTGGGTTTTTAGAAACTTGTATTGGTGTGTCAATGGTTTCAAAAATGGTACTCCATATTTTATAATGAGTGTTGAAAGGTTATACTAGTATATGATAAGATGTATTAGATTGTCACATGGATGATGTCATCAGTGATGTCATATGAGATGTCATCAGTGATGTCATCAGTGATGTCAGTGACCATGTCATGAATGATGTAATATGTGACATCATCAGCAGTGGATTGCGGGCGTGCGAGTTATAGTTAGTACAACTAACTATAACTTGGGAATTTCAATGGTTTGGTACGAGTGAAATGTCCAACTAACTATAACACCCCTAAAACCTATGGTTTTTTCTGTGACTTTCTAAGGTTTTTTAAATGCTAATTCCTAACTATAACGTGTCTGTAACCTATGGTTTTTTTCAGTGAATTTCAAAGGTTTTTTAAATGCTAATTCCTAACTACAACATGTCTGAAACCTATGGTTTTTTCAGCGAATTTGAAAGGTTTTGTAAATGCCAATTTTTAAATGTATTAATTCTTATATTTATTTTTTGATACTGATTTACTAAATATTTTTAAACTATTTATTTTTAGATATTTTATTTTTTAAATTACATTATAATTACATTATACATTACATTACATTACAAAATATACTTTCTCAGAATGAATTACTTTAGTTTAAATTCTTTGCAAATAGGCAATAGAGTTTTAAGTACAGTAGTTACAGTTGTAGCAATGGGCAACACAATTTCAAACACAATGCAAAATTGAGCTAAATGGGAATTTCTAGTTAAATGCAACTCGTTACTTCATGGATTACTTTTCTAACTACAGGACTGGATCCTAGATTCAGTCCTGGGACATCTCCTGTAAACAGTTGACTAAAAGCGTTTTGGTTACAGTAGTGATTATTAAGGAATATTATTCTATTTTAAAAGTTGACAGAAACTTTTTCACATGGAATCACCAATGTTATCCTATGGGAGGAAATTCACGTAGCAGGTAAGTAGTGTTATCATTACTTTTTCTTACGCAGTGGTGGATCCTGGATCCAGCACTGGTGCATCTCCTGTAAACAGTTGAAAGAATGCGTTTAAGTCATACAGGCGATTTTTTAAGGAACATTTGCAGTTTGTAAAAATAGACACTTAGAAACTTTTCTGGTGAAAACCAGACAATGGATTCCTATGGAAGGAAATACAAGTTACTGGTAAGTATGGTTAGAATTACTTTTCAGGGACAGTGCTGGGCTAAAAGATGCAGCACTGGGTTATCTCCTGATAACGGGTGAGTAAATCGGAATTCGTTGTTCGGATGATTTTAGGTGAATATTTAAAAGTTGCAAAACTCCACACTAAGAAGAATTTCCAAGTGAAACCAGTCAATGTTAGCCTATGGAAGGAAATTCAAGTTACTGGTAAGAATAGTTAGAATTACTTTTCAGGATCAGTACAGGGCTCAAAGATGCTGCACTGAGGTCTCTCCTGATAACAGGTGAGTAAATCGGAATTCGTAGTACATTCACAGGTACTACTGAATATACTACATAATTCCTCCAATACCTGTCCTAACAGGATGAAGGACAATATCGAGGGCCCATTCTCCTGTCGCCATTGCAGAACTCAATTTGAAACCCATTTGAGCATGGCTCCTATCTTTAAACCTCGCCTTCACATAAACCAACCAGAAACTAAGTTTCTATCTGATTATCCCACTCACATTAAGACTAACACCACCAGTAAAAACGCCCTCACCAACAAAAACATGCTTTGCAATATCAGGTCTCTATCAAAGCATGCCGTCGAAGTATGGGATCTGATCTCCAGTAAGGAGCCGGACCTATGCTTCCTGACGGAGACCTGGCTCAAACCCCACTTAACACCCGTTATAACATTGGGGATCCCTATAGGCTATAAAATAGCCAGGATGGATCGGCCATTGAAAATTGGTGGTGGGATTGCAATAGTACACAAGGAGGAAATCAATGTGAAAATTCTGGAGGAAATGTGCACCCCTGAACTTGAACTTATGATTTTTAATCTTAACTATTCCACTAAAGCTAGCAGGAAAGGAGCGTTAGTATACAGACCCCCTGGCCCATGTAAAAACATTTCCATGACATTAATGGAAGCTCTGGCACCTCATGTAAGCGATACCTCAGACTTCCTCCTCTTAGGAGACTTCAACATTCACAGTGAGGTCGAGAACAACTCCGAAGTCAACACCTTTATTAGTGATTTAAGCTCTTTGGGCTTAAGGCAGGTCAACATCGGGCCTACCCACACGGCAGGCCACACTCTGGACCTTATTCTTACTAATTCCTTAGCTATCGAATGTTCCCTCCCCTACCATGTAGACTGGACAGATCATTATGTTCTGGAATTCTGTACCCCCCTCCCCATCCCTTACGCCAAAATACCCCACACCCTACCATGTAAAAGAAGACCCTGGCACAGATTAACCCATGAAATGTTCTGTAAAACATTTGGAAAGCCGACTATGAGCGAGAATGACAATATAGACAAAGCCTTACATGAATACGAAGAATTGCTGTCTCATACAATTGACAAGACTATCCCTTTAAGAGTCTTTAAACCTAAACCTGCCCCTAAACAAGAGATATGGTTCTCAGAAAATCTCAGACTATCCAAACAGGCCACACGGAGGTTAGAAAAGAAATGGAGGATCTCCCGCCTAGACAATGATAAACACACCTACAAAGAGTCTTTGAAAGCATATCACAAGGAGATTAGATCAGCACGGAAAAGCCATATAGCCTCACAGCTTCTGGCGGCTGGCAATAACTCCAAGACCTTGTATCAGATATTACTGACCTTCACTAAACCCACTGCTTGTGAAAGTCCAGAAGTGGCGTCGCAACATCTGTGCGACAGTATTTCCCACTTCTTTACGAATAAAATCGACGCCATATATGCCAAAATCCTTCTTTCCAACTTGCCTTACAGTGCTACTAATGACCTCACAACTAACTCTGATAGCCCCCTCCTTCCTGAAAACTCCCTTTCTGCATTTCCCCCCATCCAGATTGAGGAGGTACAAGCACTCATGTCGCAGATAAAGAGTGGCTCCCCCTCAGACATCATTCCTGCACGTATCATGCCCACCTTAGCTAAAGCCCTAGGACCCACCATCCAGGGATTAATAAATCTCTCACTTAGTACGGGGCAGGTCCCGCTTGGATGGAAAAAGGCACTGGTCAAACCTCTCAGGAAGAATACCACCATTCCCTGGAGTGAGCTTAACAATCTGAGACCAATATCCCTACTCCCCTTCTTGGGCAAAATCACAGAAAAACATGTGAATAAACATCTGTCAAGATACATTGAGTCTGTAGGAGTGCTGGATCCATCACAGTCGGGCTTCAGGCCCAGGCACAGTACAGAGACCGCTCTTATGTCAGTCGCAGACGATCTGCGTATGTACCAGGATGGGGGGTTTTCCGTCATCCTGGTGCTATTAGATTTGTCTGCGGCGTTTGACACCGTATCTCATTCTATTCTCATGGCCAGGCTGGAGAACATCGGCCTAAAGGAGGATGCCCTCGAATGGGTAAGAAGTTTCCTGACTAATCGGACCCAACAAGTAACCATGGGCAATTTTCGGTCAGAGGAAGTTGAGATCACTAAAGGGGTGCCACAGGGCTCATGTTTGAGCCCAACTCTCTTCAACATATATGTGGCACCCCTGGCAAACATCTTGAGAGCATATGGATTTGTTCCAATATCCTATGCGGATGACACTCAACTCCTCTTTCCCTTCAAAACCTTGACACCCGAAGTTAGGAACTCCTTCTCCCTCGGAATGAAAGCGGTAGCACACTGGATGTCTTCCAACTACTTGCAATGCAATGTTGGAAAGACGGAAGTCATGTTGTTTGGGGGGGCAAGACAACTTTGGTCTCCGGACTGGTGGCCACAAGACCTTGGCCCAGTACCGGAGCCTAAACCATCTGTAAAAAATCTGGGGGTCCGGCTGGACCAGGAACTCTCCCT
The DNA here is from genome assembly GCF_964261635.1 of Lissotriton helveticus. Classification (NCBI taxonomy): domain Eukaryota; kingdom Metazoa; phylum Chordata; class Amphibia; order Caudata; family Salamandridae; genus Lissotriton; species Lissotriton helveticus. The sequence continues at coordinate 570,036,332 of NC_136063.1, forward strand.
CAAGCAACATGCCAACCAGGTGGTGGGATCCTGCTTCCACATAATCAGTATGCTACGGAAGATCTTCCCCCTCCTGCCAGACGACAGCAGAAGAACTTTGGTACAGGCATTAGTCATGAGTCGTTTAGACTACTGCAACGCCCTGTTTCTGGCTGCCAATGAGGGAGTCATGGCAAGACTACAGGTGGTCCAGAACACGGCTGCCCGTCTGGTCTTAAACGCACCCCCCCGTTCACCTTCCAAACCCCTTCTAGAAAAGCTTCATTGGCTGCCTATCAGACAAAGGGCTAAATTCAAGGTAGGCTGTACCATATACAAGAGTCTCAACGGTATGGGTCCGGCATACCTGGCCACCAAATTTGTTCCTTACAAACCCCCACGCCCACTTCGTTCTAGCGAACAAGCCCTTCTAGTAGTGCCCAGAGCAAGAAAGGCAAGGCAGGGCAGCAAAGCTCTCTCTATAGCTGGACCGTCTCTTTGGAATAGCCTGCCCATCACCCTAAGGCTGTGTACAGAATATCTTCCATTCAGGAAAATGCTAAAGACCTTTCTTTTCAGCCAATAGACAGCATACGTGCTCCCTTTCCAAATGTGGCGGATGTCAAAAGCGCGGAGATGCTCCCTAGGGAGTCGAGACCAGCGCTATACAAGCCAGTAAAAAAATAAAAAAATAAATAAATTCAGTAAGCGCACAGAGCTGCGTAGCAGAAAGATGTAAAAAGGGGCACGGCCTGCACCACGTCTCTGCAACGCAGCACAGTGGCGCTTCTTGGAAGCACCTGGTGGGCAACTTGGCCCGCATGGTCCCTCAGGTTTGGAGTGGAATTTTTTCCTCAACTTAAAACTTGCCACAGGGCGTGTTTGCACACATCACGTCAGGCCCCTCCCCTCCCTTCACCACTGTGTAAACGCGCCTTGTCACCGTTCTAAGTTAGGTGATTAAGTCCCCTTCAATCCTAAGGGTCCCTAGGGTCAAACTAGCCCACTAGGTACCTCCAGTAAGCGCCACAGAGCTGCGTTGCAACGAGGTATAAAAAGAGGATTGGCCTCTGAACACCTGTCGGCAATGCAGCTCCCTGGCACATACTGGAGATACCTGTTGGCCTATTTGGCCGCCAGGGACCCTCAGTATTGAAAGATAATTATTTCCCCAACTTGAAACGCGCCACAGGGCGCGTTTGCACAGTGGTGAAGGAAGGAGGCTTGGCCTAAAGTGATGTGTCTGCAAGCACACCCTGTGGCGCGTTTTAAGTTAGAGAATGAATTCATCCTCAATCCTGTGGGTCCCTGGAGGCCAGCAAACCCTCCAGGTGCCTCCAGTATGCGCCAGGAGGCTGTGTTGCAGAGAGGTGTTCAGGGGCCATGCCCCTTTTTACAACACTCTGCATGCAGCTCCGTGGCGCTTACTAGAGGTACCTGGTGGGCTAGTTGGCCCCCAGGAACCCTCAGTATTGACAAGGAATTAATTCCCAAACTTAAACTGCTCCACAGGGCGTGTTTGCACACATGTGAACTCGGGCCCCGCCCCCTCCCTTCAACACTGTGCAAACGCCCCCCATGGCATGTTGTAAGTTGTGGCATTAAGTCCCTTTGAATCCTGGGGGTCCCTGGGGTCCAACTAACCCACCAGGTACCTCCAGTAAGCGCCACAAGGCTGCTTTGCAGAGAGGTGTAAAATGGAGAGTTGTCTGGAGCACCACTCTGCAACGCAGCCCTTTTGCGCTTACTGGAGGTACCTGGTGGGCTAGTTGGCACCCAGGGATCCCTAGTATTGAAGGGGAATTAATTCCCCAATTTAAAACATGCCACAGGGCGCGTTTGCACAGTGTGTTTCTGAGGGGGCGGGGCCTATGGTCGATCGCGTCTTTTTTTTACAAAAAAAAAGATTTGAAAGGGGGGCTGTGTGGCCCCCTTTCCTCCAACTTTTTTTGGGCCCTGGAGACCCTGTCCCCCAGGGCCTGACCCCCAAATATAATTTTTTTCACTTTTTTATGAGAAGTGGGCCACGTGGCCCCCCTACCGTGGGCAATTCTGACCCAGGGACCCCATCCCCCAGGGCATGGCCAATTCATTTTTTCTTTTTTATGGAGGGGGCTGCATAGCCACCCTCCTCAGGCCACCTCAAGGCCCCAGGGACCCCATACCCCGGGGCCAGACTTTTTGTTTTTTAATGGGGAGGGGGGCCGCATGGCCCCCCTCTGGGGCCAGTGGTAGCCCCGGGGACCCCATCACTGGGGCTGGCCCTCACCATTGGGGACCGTGGGGGGGGTCCCAAATCCCACCACGGTCCCGCCGGCTCCCCGCCTCAGTGGGAGCCGGCATTGCTTTTCCATATGGGGAGCAGCTAGTTTGCAATGGCAGGATGGGAGCCGCAAGGCTCAAGCCCTGCCATTGCAAACAGCTGTGTCCCTGGGGTGGGCACCCTGGGACACTGCAGGAGCCGGCCCTGGGGGGTGGCGGTCCCAAGGGGGTTTGACAAGGCTCCAGGAGGGGGCCACGTGGCCCCCTCCCACATTTGTTACAAGCCACGGGAGTGGCAGTCTCCGGAGCTGGGGGGGCCTCGGAGCCCCCCACACGTAATTTAAATTAGCCCCAGGAGGTGCTGGTCCCTGGGGCTGGGGGGCCTGAGAGCCCCCCACCCAATTTCACTAAGCCCCAGGAGGTGGCGGTCCCTGGGGCTGGGGGGGCCTGAGAGCCCCCCACCCATTTAAAACAAGCCCCGGGGGGTGGCGGTTCCCGGGGCTGCTGGGGGGCCCTGTGAGCCCCCCACATATATTAAATTAGAGCCCCGGGGGGGGTGGTCCCCGGGGCTGGGGAGGCCTCAGAGCCCCCCCAGTTAATGCTTTTAAGCCCTGGGGGTTGGCGGACCCCGGGGCTGGGGGGCCTAAGAGACCCCCACCCATTTGAAATAAGCCCCAGGGGTTGGCGGTCCCCGGGCTGCAGGGACCCCGTGAGCCCTCCACATATATTAAGTAAGAGCCCTGGGTGGTGGCGGTCCCTGGGGCAGTGTGGTGGGATTGGGACCCCCACACTATTTTCTTCATAATGCCCCTGGGATTTTGCCCCCCCCAGTGGGCAAATTACCACATTTACCGCGAGAGACCGCAGTTCTTTTTTTTATTGCCAGGATGCGCGGATCCTACTATTATTTTTTTTTAAAGAATTTTTCTGGGCCCTGGGGGTTCTTGTGGGACCTCCTGAGCAGGCCTAGGGGGTCATCGTGTGTCTACCCTGCCCCCTTTTCGCGTTTTGTGGCGTTTGTTTTGGGTTTCTTGTGCCTCAGTTCTACCAAGGCACAAGATGGCTGCCAACACTTCCTGATTTTCACTGTTGACAGCCAATTAGCATACAGCTCGTGCAGTGCACGGCAGTGTGTGTGCAGGCTGCGCTTAGGGTACGCGGATAGGTACGCAGATCCACCGCGCCCATAGATATATAAATGACTTTAACTGTCATTTTCTCAGGAACTACTGAACGGATTTACACCAAATAAGCAAAATGCACGAGTCTGAACCAAGGACTACCTCTTTGCCAAATTTGGTGTAATTCCGTTCAGCAGTTCGGGCTGTAGCTGCAGCTAAAGGTCCTATGGGAAATTGCATGGGGAAAACGTGTTTTAGGACCTCCTTTTTTCTTGGCCCCCGCTTAATGAATCATCGTGAAACTTTCAGGATAGGAGCGGACCGGAACTTGCCAAAAGTGTGGAAAGTTTTGCGCAGATTCGTAAACAGGCGCCAAAGTTATTGGGAATATAATGTTGAGGATTTCCTATGGGTAATAGGTCCTAACTATAACTACCTACTGGCGACTGCCAGTAGGTAATATATATATATATTAAATTTTATCTCTGACCTCAACAACAACAGTCTAAACCTCCAGTTCACAGCCACATTGAGCAAATCGTCCATTACATTTCTTGATACTGAGGTGTTTATAGAACAGGATAAGATAGAGACTAGATTACATCGCAAGACAACAGCCGGTAACTCTACTCTTCACGCTACCAGTTCCCACATTAAGCACCTCATAAACAGCATTCCCTATGGCGAGATGCTACGCCTTAAAAGGATACACAGCAGGCAAACTGATCTAGATTTGGCACAGAGGGACAGGAAAACAAGATTTCTGGCCAGAGGGTATTCCCCCAAAATCATAGATGCAGCAATCCTAAAAGCTAATCAGAAAGACAGATCTATTCTATTGGTTGGGAACTCGTCTCTAATAACAGCTTCTGAGGATACCGCCATTACAAATTGTGAATTCAGATTTATTGTACAGTACAATGCCCAATATAAGGAGATAGCTAAAATCATCTGTAAGAACTGGCCATTAGTCCTGAGTGACCCAGTGATAGGGAGGGATCTCCCTAAGAGACCCAGTATAACGTACAGTAGAGGGCAGTCGATGAGGGATGAACTGGTCAAAACCAGCCCTGAGGTACTGGAAGAGTCAACTTGGTACTTAACCCATGCAGGCTTTTACAATTTTAAAGTCTGCAAAGCATGCCAACAAGCTACTAACAAAAAGAGCTACCATTCCCCCTTTGACAGCAGGGAACATAAAATCACCAAATTATTAACATGCAAGACGGAATTTGCCGTCTACGTGTTAATATGTCCCTGTAATCTGCTGTACGTTGGGAGCACCAAGCTCCCAGTACACAAAAGAATTTTGCAGCACCTTCGGGCAATTGGGAATCAGGATAACATTTATCCTGTAGCGAGGCATTTTAAGTTAAAACACAACTCCAGAAGTAGTGACCTCAGATATTATGTGATTGATTGTGTACAGGCCAGTAGGAGAGGAGGCAACAGAGAAGACAAACTACGCCGCCTCGAGACGCAATATATCATTGAGCTTAATACCAAGCTCCCTCAGGTTTAAATATCACAGAGGATTTATACACCTGCCTATGACAAAAATGTACAGATAATATGAATATCCCTTAACATATAATATACTCAAGTACCTTATGGGCCTCCTCAACATACAGAAATATTTTAGATTATTTATGTCCTTTTGTACTTTTTTACCATAAATATCAAATAATTGTTATTTCAACAAATCTATTTATTTGAAGATCTTAGGCATGTGATCCATACTTATTTATTTCAGCCTTTTTATATAAAAACAACCATTTTAAGGTTTTTATAGGTTCATGTATGAATTAGGAATGGTCTTATGTCTTTTAGATCACTGGGCCATCTTTGGTATATTGTACAAGTGATTTTACATGAATGATGTTATATATTTTTCTCTAGTACTGTACATACTGTCCATGTTATCACTGGTAGGACGACAAGCACTTGGGCATTATCATGTATTTTACAGAGATTATTTTTTTACCTATTGTGCATTATCGCTGCTACTAGTGGAGAATATGTCCTCAGAAATTTTGGAAGCTGTCCAGGTACTTTGCATTAGCACTTTATAGCACTCTCCATGACTTTTAAGTCTGCACATATTACTGGGCATTGTATGAACATGTGGGGCTCCACATGGGTACTTGCCACAACAGTAGGGTTCCTTTGACAAAAATATTATACTGATATGATTACTAGAACTCGAACATCACAGAAAATCGCACTTTAACCGACAATGAATTTTAATTGTTTTTTTGTCTTAAATCGAAAACACTTTTTTTGGTTTAACTCACTTTCAATTTATCATCACCAAATATTTATTCCGCACGTTTTTTTATGTCTATAATTGGTCATCTAAAATATTAATGCTGTAAATATACTCCAGCATACTACAATTTATAAATGCATTCGCAGATATTTAAGTAAAACTTGAGTGGTTCTCAGGGAGCCAACTCTTCTATTTCCATCTTATTTGTAGTTTGGCCTGTATTGGTAGATTGTATTTAAACGTGTGTCAGGTGATTACCTGTGTCATGTGATCAAGCGCTCAGTGAAGCACGAAACGCGTCGTGATGACTATGGGAACATTACTTGCTGAATAAATCATCTTTGCACTGAATTTTGGGTTCGAGTCCGTTTTTGCCAGCTCACTGAGAGCTCTGCGCTACACCGGATTATTCCTGGAATATATATATATATATATATATATACACCAACGATGCCGCGTACCCAGTTGCTCGACATTTTAAAGAAAAGCATGGAAACAAAAGACAGCTATTGCAGTACTTTGTGATAGATGCTGTTCCCCCCTGAGAAGGGGTGGTAATAGGGAGGCGATTCTGCGAGCACTGGAAACCAAATACATCGTGGAATTGGATTCTAAGACCCCCTTAGGCCTCAATGCGACTGAATATTTTTGTACATGTCTGTAATCAGTATTGTGATCCACTTCACCATTGAGATTATGATATGAGCATTATTAGTTAGTTAATGCCTTCCCAGCACCCTGTTAACCATCTGGCCCTGGGAAGTCATTTGGTTTGAGGTTTCTCCCCTTGCGTTTACTATTCTGGTTCCGCTTTTGAAGTAGTATGTACATATTAAGTATGAGTTTTTATCTATATGAAATATTTATTCACGTACACATTCCTTGCACTTTTTTGCACATGTTTTGCACTCTCATATCAGCCAGGCATTTATGCCATTATAACTGTATAATGGGGACACGCTCGCAAAGTATGTCATTTGGGTAGCTCTGTATTGCATATTGCTCTATTTTGCACACCAATATTATAATCGCATTAGGAGGACCTGCTTTTAAACAAGGAATTCTTTTTCTATATATCTGATTTTGTATGATATTTTATATAAATAGGGCTTTTTTTAAACTTTTTCCCTGTTTTGTATATGTACATACTCATTGGCATTTCTGATTGTGCAAAGATTCTGCTTCTTCATGGGGGTTTCAGATATTTTGAAAAATTCAAAAAACAAAAGAGGGTCCCTGAATAAGGCAATGCAAGGAGAGGAGGGCAGGGAAGAACTATCAAAAAACAAAGAACCTCTCCTAGAACATTATCAGTCTATAGGTGAAACATCCATTACTTTATATATAGCATCATAGTCCCACATAAGCAAGTTTCTTTAGAAAAACATATGATTTTTATTCTTAATGATCCATAGATAGCAACAATTTCATACAAGATATATATACAAATATGTGCAAACTAATTCAAGTAGATCAACATCATACAGCCCTCAATCGTACTCATACTCGCAGGCATCCTCTCAAGCAACCACAACACCATACATCATAATAAAGGAACAAAATAATCATGACAAACATAGTTACAAGCAAAAGGGAAAAAGACATAAAATAAACAAGCAAAAGAAAGCGCCGACGCGCGTCTGGGTGAGGACAATTATCCACAGTTCCTTCGTCAGGGCGCAAGGAAAACAATATCATATATACAATTAATTGGGTTAATTGGATTACTTCAAATATTTCAACAATATTAAATCTTTTGAAAAGAAGAATCCAGGGTATCGTAGGGCTGTTTCTTGCGACTGGAAATAGTGAATGAATACAGTCTCTGTTGGGACAATGAAAACAATGTCAGAAATACAAGACAATAATCACAACTTCAATACGCTGCTGGAGCACCACCACCAAGACCGAGAAAAAAAATAAGCCGTGTGCACAGAATGGGGACTAGTGTACTAAATAGAGAAGAAAAAACGCAAAAGAAAAGAGTTGGGGACAGAAGGAAAAATCCCGGTAAAGTCCGTGACACAGCAAAACAAAAAATAAAAGGTGAACAAATAATAAACAAAATTATCCCAAGGAATACATAGCACAATTACCTACCGAAGGGTAGGTGAGGTCCGCCTGAGTTTAAAGTTAGCTGATGGCCACCAGAAGTCCAGGGAAGATGCCTAAAACGAAACCGAACAAAGAGGGTAATGGCGATCCTCTAACTGCCTGACTGTACAACCTTAGTGGAACCAAATTCACTACTGAGTAACCGGGTCAACAGGGGACCTACCAGGACCCTGAACGGTGCTCCCACCCCAAGACAAAGAGGGAATAAATATCAGAAATGAAAACAACCGAAATTTTCTCCTATAAAGAATACAAATCCACTTACCTATATAGATATACACACATATATATATATATATATATATATATATATATATATATATATATATATATATATATATATATATATATATATATATATATTACCTACTGGCGGTCGCCAGTAGGTATATATAGTTAGGATTTTTTCTCTATGGGATTTTTGAAAATTCTATGTCTAATAACTTTGGCGTTTGTGGACGGAATTGGCTGAAATTTTCAGGAAAATGGCACATTTTGTTTCTGAGCAGCCCTTGAAAAATTGGGGGGGGTTCGTCAAGGGGGGGCCGAGAAAAAAGGGGGGTCCCAAAACGTGTTTTTAACATTGAGTTTTCCATAGGGCGGTTGGCCTCACTTTTAGCCCGAACGGCTGAATGGATTTGCACGAAACTTGGCAAAATTGTAGGGACTGGTAGCCCGATGTGCCTTTGCTAGGTCTCAATATATGTGCTTCAGTGGATTTTGAGAAATTAACGTTCAAAAAAAGATATATATCTGTAACAGCGGACCGGGCAGCGCTCCGGTTCGCGTACTTTTCGCGGTACGGAGCTTTGTGAAGCGAAGCTGATTGGTTCTCCGGCGTCTGTGAACATTCCAAACAGTCCGTAGCGGCCGCCATCTTGTCTCTCGGTAGGATCGAGAGACAAGAGGAGGCCAAAGCGAAGGGGCAAATGACCATAAGGGGGCATAGTAGATCCTCGCTGACCCCCTAGGTTTGATGTGGAGGTTTTAAAAGGGCCCCGCGGGGCAAAAAAAAAAAATAATAATAATAATCGAACGGCTGAATGGATTTGCACGAAACTTGGTAAAATATTAGGGACTGGTAGCCCGATGTGCCTTTGCTAGGTCTCAATATATGTGCTCCAGTGGATTTTGAGAAATTAACGTTCAAAAAAAGATATATATCTGTAACAGCGCTCCGCTTCGCGTAACGGAGGTTTGCGAAGCTGATTGGTTCTCCGGCGTCTGTAAACATTGCAAACAGTCCGTAGCGGCCGCCATCTTGTCTCTCGGTAGGATCGAGAGACAAGAGGAGGTCAAAGCGAAGGGGCAAATGACCATAAGGGGGCATAGTAGATCCTCCTTGACCTCTTAGGTTTGATGTGGAGGTTTTAAAAGGGCCCCGCGGGGCTAAAAAAATAATAATAATAATAATCGAACGGCTGAATGGATTTGCACGAAACTTGGCAAAATTGTAGGGACTGGTAGCTCGATGTGCCTTTGCTAGGTCTCAATATATGTGCTTCAGTGGATTTTGAGAAATTAACGTTCAAAAACAAGATATATATCTGTAACAGCGCTCCGCTTCGCGGAGATAAAATTATCTCTGTATTACCTAGCTGTTGCTAACACCAGTTAGCGACGGCTAGTAGGAGATAGCGACCATCTTGGGCCCCACTTTGCATGTGAGTGATATTTATCACTAATGACATGCAAAGTGGGCATGCCAAGATGTTAGCGACTGGAAACAGTCGCTAACATCGCTATCTCCTATTACCAACTTTTGGAAATATTCGCGATAAGCGCGAATATCTCCAAAAGCTACCACCTGCCCTGAGCAGTTCTTAGCCATGTTATCCAATGGGAGGTGGATAACATGGCTAAGAGCATTAGCTTGGTAATGCATGAATATCGCAGAGTTTTCAGCGATATTAATGCATTGCGGTCGTTTTTTATCGTATTTGCGATAAACCTTGATAATAGCAAGGTTTATCTGCGATAATTTCTGACGGTAAAAAAATCCGTTGCTAAGCATCGTTAGGGATAAATATCGCTTAACTTTGGTAATATGCCCCAACGTCTGTTAACGTTCGATTCGAAGGAAATCAGGAAGTGTTGAAAAACATTGTCTGCGCCATCTTGCCTTTTTTCAAATGCCACACTTTTGTCGTGCACGGCAGTCATTTTAGATGCCTTGACCAGACCCACTCTCTGCACGCTGTCGATCCTTAGCATGGCTCCCCACCCTCGCAAGCATCTCCCCCAGGCAGTGGTCACCCCTGCTCTCTGTCTTATGCATGGGTAATAAACCACCCCCCATCTGCGCTGCTCTTCCCTGAGAATCACACCCTGTGCCCGCCCGACACCTCCCTTTCGCCCTATTCACTACCGCACCCTCTGACACTCCTTTTCCTCTGTGTCCGATTGTCCAGGCCGGTCCTAGGGTATCAGCTAGCCCTGCAGATGTAGTTTATGGCCCCAGCTGTAAAGAATCACCCCTCTTCAAAGGAGTTATAGTAGATCAAGGCCCACACTCGATGAGATCCGTCACAGCAGACGCGTTCCTATTATCTGAAAACCATCCTGTATTGTGATTGGGGAGGGGACCGAGCCTGAAGCGGAAGATTCCAGGGATGACTCTTTGTACATCAAAGTTTTTACAATTATGTGTCACATTAAAAATAGATAGCACTCCAACAAAGTAGTAAGATTATAAAACTTTAATAACTTATAAATATATACAAGAAAACAAAAACAGTAATAACATATAAACATTTTTAGGGAAAAACAACGAAGTAGCGGTCGGCTGTGCGAATAGTCCCAACGCAGCACAACGTCCAGATTTCACTGATTTCGGAATCCGGCGTGGGGCGTCGCGGGGGGTGGGTCATCAGTAGCAAACTGTTGTGCGAATAGTTCCAAGGCAGCAGAACGATGGCACCAAGGTGATGTCCAGTAAGTTGCCGCACTGGTTTTGGTATCCTACAATGCTGCTCCGAATAACGGCGTGGGGCGCCCCGGGGGAGGCGGCGTGAACGGGACTCTCCAGGTGGAGTCTCGTCTGTTGTAGTGGGGCGCCCCTTTACCGTTTCAGTTGCCATTCCGTCCGCTTTTGGTCCACTGTGTCAAAAGCCGCAATTCAGCTGAGTTGCGCCCACTCTTGCGGTGCAGCGATAGGCGGCTGTCACAGGACTCTCAAAATGGCGGCAGGCTCTTTCCTTTTTGGGCCTGGTCCACTGAAATGGCCCTGGGACACCTTGGAAATCGGATGCTTGTCTGCTAGGTCTTGGACCCCATTCTCGAAAGCGTCCCCTCCGCCTTGAGGATTCATCAAAAGTTTTGGGGGCCCCCGACTCCTGCAGGCTTCTGGTGGGGAGCGGCTGCCATGATTGCTCGCGGAATGACTACGACGGAGCCACGAGATGGTGGTGCTTTCATGGTGACGCCAGCTTCAGTCTGAAACATCCAGAAACAAGGTGGGGCTTTCATCGTTTGGGGAAAAAAAAAAGTTTTCATCCAATGAAAAGTGTTGTTTTTAGGTCATATGATCAAGCCTTCCATCATTAGGAAACCAAAAGTAAAATGAACCAATGAAAAGTTTTATAAACAAGTCACATGACCTGTTATGCGGCATAGGGTATAAAATGCGGAGAAAATACGTTGGCACGTGAGGCGGCGTCAGTAGCGGACCGATGTGCGAATAGGCCGAAGGCAACACAACGCGCCAAGATCCGGATGGCACCGAGGTGGTGTCCAGCAAGTTGCAGCACTGGTGTGGCCATCCTATAATGCTGAAAGTCGCGTGGGGCGCCCTGTTGGCCTGTGAGTTCGCGTCAGTAGCGGACCGATGTGCGAATAGGCCGAAGGCAGCACAACGCGCCAAGATCCGGATGGCACCGAGGTGGTGTCTAGCAAGTTGTCGCACTGGTGTGGCCATCCTACAATGTTGAAAGTCGGCGTGGGGCGCCCCGTTGGCCTGTGAGATGGCGTCAGTAGCGGACCGATGTGCGAATGGGGCCAAAGGCAGCGCAACAATATTTTCTGAATAGAAGACACCACAAGGCGCTGAGATGCCAAGATCCGGATGGCACCGAGGTGGTGTCTAGCAAGTTGCCGCACTGGTGTGGCCATCCTACAATGTTGAAAGTCGGCGTGGGGCGCCCCGTTGGCCTGTGAGATGGCGTCAGTAGCGGACCGATGTGCGAATGGGGCCAAAGGCAGCGCAACAATATTTTCTGAATAGAAGACACCACAAGGCGCTGAGATGCCAAGATCCGGATGGCACCGAGGTGGTGTCTAGCAAGTTGTGGCACTGGTGTGGCCATCCTACAATGGTAAAAGTCGGCGTGGGGCGCCCTGTTGGCCTGTGAGATGGTGTCAGTAGCGGACCGATGTGCGAATGGGGCCAAAGGCAGCGCAACAATATTTTCTGTATGGAAGATACCACTAGGCGTTGAGATGCGAAGATCCGGATGGCACCGAGGTGATGTCTAGCAAGTTGCTGTACTGGTGTGGTCATCCTACAATGCTGAAACTCGGCGTGGGGCGCCCCATTAGCCTGTGAGATGGCCTCAGTAGCGGACCGATGTGCGAATGGGGCCAAAGGCAGCGCAACAATATTTTCTGAAGAGAAGACACCAAAAGGCGCTGAGATTCGGTTGCCACCGAGGTGATGTCTAGCAAGTTGCCGCACTGGTGTGGCCATCCTACAATACTGCTCCGAATAACGGTGTGGGGTGCCCGAAGGGGGGGGGGGAGGCGGCGTGAACGGGCCTTCCTAGGTGGAGGCTCGTCTGCTGTAGTGGGGCGCCCCTTTACCGTTTCAGTTGCCATTCAGCTGAGTTTCGGCTGCTCTTGATGCTACAGCGACAGGCGGCTGCAACAGGACTCTCAAAATGGCGGCTTGTTCTTTGGATTTGGGCCTGGTCTACTAAAATGGCCCTGGGACACTTTAGAACTCGGACGCTCGATTTTTTTTTTTCCTTTCCTGTACATGCAAAAAAAGGTAAATGCCCGGTACGTTACACGCTTCATCTGCCACGATGTACTCTCCAGAGGAACCGAAAAAAAATATAGTTATGGTAACTATAGCATGCATCGTCATATGGAGAGGTGGCACCAATTAATTATAGTGCTGCATAAAAGAGAGATTTGGAGGAGAACCCCCGACCTGCCAGTACATTCATCAAAGAAGTGGCACTGACAGCATCAGAGGCAAGGGAAATGGTCCCAAATATTTAGAACTTTGGAAAGATTAAAATGACATGTTTAGATTGTGGCAAATTAATTTCATGTGGACAGATGAGTGTTACTCTAATAAATACAGCATATGAACATCATCATAGTCGATGGTTGGTAGAGACATTTTGACTATATCCTGGACCTGCCCGTCCTCGCCCAAAATGGCGCCGGAATAAATGGGACTCGTAACTCCTTGTTGTGTACTGGTTGCAGAACCTTGAAATCACGAGATACGTATGCAGTTTTGAAGCATATGGCGGGCGGGGACGAGAATTGATTGAATATTTCGACATCCCTATTGATATTAAGTTCTGATGTGTTATTGATTACTGTACTATTGAAAGTTCGAATTAACGTCACCCATGGTACTTGCCCGCAAATGTATATCTAGATAATTTTATTGTAACTGGCCCTGTCGTATTTTAATTATACAATGTACGTCCACCGATTCCGCAACTGTTAGACACCTTAGTTCTTGCAACCTAATGGCCCGCCCGTTACGTTCCTCTACAGTGTAAATGTCTACTCATCATATACGATTACAGTTTGCTCCGTGGCCGGCCCACGTGGTTATAGGCTCGTATTTGTATAATGAAATTTTCACAATAAAGGTTTTTAAAAGAAAACATGGTAGTAGTATATACATTGGTAAAGTTTTTAATAATAGTCACTGTTTTAGAATCATTAAAAGGCAAGTGAAATAAAGCAGACCAATTACATGAAGGGTAAAAGGTATAATACGCAGGAACGCAGTAAAGATAAATGGTCAAGGGCTGTTGTGTTTTCTACTCCTGCAACATAAAGTGATCGATAAGAATCTCATATTCAGGCGTATCGGCGACTAAGACAGCAGGTCGACCCTCTTTTGCTCAACGGCTCCGTCATGGGACGAAGAAACACTCTTTTTCTCGAAAAAAGAATATATTTTACTTGCAGGACAGTTGTAAATTTTCCGGGAAAGTACATTAGCCTGGAACATTATAACATATATTTAAGAAAAAATAATGTTCGGAAGTAATAAAAAGCGTAATTTTTAGGTCATATGACCAAGCCTTTCATCATTAGAATAAGAAAAGTAAAATGAACCAATGAAAAGTTTTATTAACAAGTCACATGACTTGTTATGCTTACGTTACGCGCTGCGCGTCGCGCCCCGGATGACTTCCGGATGCGCTAACGCGGCGCGTCATATGACGCATTACGCGACAACGCAGGTCCAGAATATAGTCAAAATGTCTCCACCAACCAGCGGTCGGAACACAACCCCTTTCAGCAGGCTAAATAGTTCTGTTAAATGACAACAGAAGGGACAGGCAACAAGAACCATCAGTCAAAGAGGGGAGGGCTAGTTCTTCTCTACCGGGTTACATTGGGGCGCTACCGGAACTGATCGAATTGGTAGTCTACAGTGTTTCTGGATGTTTCAGACTGAAGCTGGGGTTAGCATGAGAGCACCACCATTTCGTAGCTCCGTCGTGGCCATTCCGCAACCAATCATGGCAGCCGCTCTTTATCGTTATTTTGGGCGGGGTGGGTGGCGGAGCCGAGCTGTTTTGCAGCCATCATTGTGTGGAGTTCAGTTCATCTCACTAGTTTTGTATTTGTCATGAGGGGTTGTTCCTAATGTTTCTATTTTAGCGAGGTCAAAAAGAGATCCCATTAGTGGCCTACTGATTTTGCTCGATTCCTTTTCTTTTTTTTTACACGATTTTTCGTTATCTGCAAAGACTAAACAGAGTATTGCGACTCTGTGTCTGTTTGTAAATAGAGAATGAACCAAAGAGAACCAATTCTAAAACAGTAAATGCTTGGATAACAATCAATCAAATGGAGAGAGAAGCAGGCACGACGTATTACAACGGGGGCAAAGGCCTGCGTTAACTACCTTTCACTATCTGCAAAGAGAGAGTACTCCTAATAGAAATGAGGGGGGGGGGGCACCATTCAAAGCAGATCAGTGTGCATAAACACGAAAATGTTTTCACTTACCACGTACTTGACATTCGACAGCTTATGATATTTGCTATTAAAAAACCATTGAAATTCACTGAAAAAACCATAGGTTATAGACAATATATAGTTAGGAATTAGCATTTACAAAACCTTGAAAATTCACTGAAAAAACCATAGGTTATAGACCATATATAGTTAGGAATTAGCATTTAAAAACCTTATTTTACTCACACAAAACCATTGAAATTCCATATATAGTTAGTTGCACTAACTATATATCGCGCACCCGCAATCCACTGCTAATGATGTCACATATTACATCATTCATGACATGGTCAGTGACATCACTGATGACATCACTGATGACATCTCAAATGACATCACTGATGACATCACTGATGACATCTCATTTGACATCAATGACCACATCACTGATGATATCATTCATGTGACAATACAATGCATCTCCTCACATTTTAATATAACCTCTGTTTCACCCAGTGTTAAATACAGAGTATAATTTTTGAAACCATTGACACACCAATACTAGTTACTACATACGCACTCACTGATTCCTACGTCTACACACACATTCACTCATTCACCCATACAATCATTCATACATACAATCACTCATCTTTACAACACTATCATATGCACTCATACACCTATACAGACACTCACACTCTGCCACTCATCCATGGAGTTACTCACACACCTAGTCAGTCCTGTAAAGAATCAATCACACTTCCATTTTCTTGTCTATACAGTTAAACATAGAGCACCTTACATTTTCAAACATATACTAACACATACTTACTTTCTTATACAATCATTGATACAAGTACACATTGATCTGCAGAGAGTCACACACCTCCCAGCCAGCCACGCACACACTCAGTCTCCCATACAAATACTTGGACAATCAATCAATAACCCATATAGTTAATCATATAGCTACTGATCAACACATGCAGCAGTTTACAGAACAACAGACATAATGATGCACAAATTAAGACAGTTTAGTCACTAACCCATGCACTCAGTGAGACACATTTAATCACTCACTCATACATTCAGTCATGCACCTACTAAATCCTTCGTCCAGACACTTATACATCTACTCATTCTTCAATATGTAAAACATATTTAAACTTTACAGAAACACACAGTCACTGGATGATGTCATCAGTGATGTCATCAGTGATGTCATTTGAGATGTCATCAGTGATGTCACTGACCATGTCATGAATGATGTAATATGTGACATCATCAGCAGTGGATTGCGGGTGCGCGATATATAGTTAGTGCAACTAACTAAATATGGAATTTCAATGGTTTTGTGTGAGTAAAATAAGGTTTTTTAAATGCTAATTCCTAACTATATATGGTCTATAACCTATGGTTTTTTCAGTGAATTTTCAAGGTTTTGTAAATGCTAATTCCTAACTATATATGGTCTATAACCTATGGTTTTTTCAGTGAATATATATATATATATATATATATATATATATATATATATATATATATATATATATATATATATATATATATATATATATATATATATATATATATGAACAAATTCTCACCAGATGCCAACGGCGCCATCAACTTTCCTGCCGTTAAGAAATGACGAAGAGTAGAAACCCAATCTGGTGCCAAACAAAGGTGCTTTATTCGTGCCTTTCAACGCCCAGCATGTCCGCCATGACACGTTTCGCCTGTATCCACAGACTTGATCACATGATGTGTTTTGTTACATCAGAGGGAGGTACTTATAGTAAACATAAAAGGGGGGTTAATCCTGCCACCATTTTTTGTGTTCAAACTGGCAACATGAAAACTGTAAAAAGACTGTGGCTGGTAATCCATTTAACAACTATAATAGCAAAAACATCCTTGAAAATTTCTTCCAACCACTTACATATTTTATACAATGTAATAAATATGTGCAAATCACGCAATGTTAATAAATAAATGTATAATCATATACTATAACAATATCTATGTACACATTGCCGTCTTTTTAGTTTGTATTGTCATTTTTTTACAAATTTCCAAGTGCAAGAAATATCCATATAACCCAAGTGGGTTAATATAAAGTGCCTGTGCAACGTTCTTATAGTATGCAAACCATTCGTACCTCATCCTTTAATGCAGAACAGTAGTGCAGAAATAGTGCAATTTTTTTTGCCATAAAGTGTATTGTGCATATAAAAAAGAGAATTGATTATGAATAAAGAGGAGCTTATGTTTGTATTCGTTCATACTGACGTTACTATTGGCAATCTATACTGTTTCATTTCACTACGACTCTAGATGTTAAGTGTCAAAAATATAGTTAACATGGCCCTTTGATTGATCTAGATACATCCCACCCTAATAGGTTGACTCTCCTGGAAGACTACAAGCAAGTGTGGAGATCCTCACTCGCATTGAGGCCCCCAGGGGTTCTGCTATCGAGCTCTAGTATGTATCTGGTTTCAAGGACCCGTAGTAGTGCTTCCCTATTGCCACCCCGTTTCAATGGCATCACACAATCGATGACATAATATTGCAGATGCTTGGGGTCACTGTTATGGGTTCGAAATACCTTCTGATTTCTTTATGTTGTCGGTTGTATGTGACAATTACCCTAGATTGCTCTGATGTGATAGCTTTGTTATCTGCTTCATGGGAAGATTTGGATGTTAGAGCCTGTGTTCTAGTAATGGCTCTAGAGTGATCAATTGCCTTAGAAAGAATCTCTTCTGAGTATCCCCTGGCCTAAAACCGCTTCTTACTGGCTTCCTGCGCCCTAAAACATTCCTGCTCAGTGCTGCAGATCCTCCTGATACGCAACATTTCCCCAAAAGGAATGCTGCGTATCAGGTGGTGGGGGTGCTGGCCGGCCGCATGGAGGACAGTGTTGCCCGCTGTCGGTTTCCTATGTAACCTGGTAGCAAATCCCCCATTTTCTATGTACACCTCTATATCCAAAAGGCAGACAGATGTCCTGTCAATTGTAGAGATAAATTATAAATTCAAGTAGTTGATATTTAGCTGTTCTACAAATGACTGCACCTCTTTTTGGGGACCCTGCCAGACCATAAATAGGTCATCTATGTACCTGAGATATATATATATTCACTGAAAAAAACATAGGTTTCAAGAGTGTTATAGTTAGCTGGACATTTCAGTCGTACAAAACCATAGAAATTCCCCCGTTATAGTTAGTTCAGCTAACTCTAACTCGAGCGCCCGCAATGCACTGCTGATGACGTCACATATTACATCACTCATGACATGGCCAGTGACATCGCTCATGACAAAGGAGTGAAGGAAACTCCGAAACGGGTCGGACCTAGTCGTTGTCAAAATAAACACGCTTTTGAAATTGTGGCCACGGCTCCTTTGTTGGTTTCCTGCTGTAACCGGCGAGTAACGCATTGGATGTGAGGTGGATATATATAGTCCCATAAAAAACAATGGTTACAGGTACACCTGGGCAGAGCTTGTGGAGTTCCTCTACTCAGAACTCCACGAAGCAACAAAAAAACTCTGCCAAGCTCCATGGAGTTCCTGAGCGGCGGAGTGCGCTTGGTCACGCCAGTTCACATTGATTTTCAGGGTCCGGGTGTTTGCCCCTCACTGGAAAATCAATGCAAATGGCACCATGGGCTGCGCAAGAGGGTGCTGCTTCTTTTCTGCCACTCGTGTAGATTTTCTACTAGAACAGCAGCTTACTTAATGCAAACAGAAGGTTTCTTAACGCGAGCAGTCGCGACCACCTGCAACTGCCTGCGACTGCCCGCCTTGAGAAATCTCGCTGAGAGGTGGATTTTTCTCGCTCACACTCGCCAACTTCAAGTTGGTGAGCGTGAGTGAGGGAAAATCTCAACGGCGATCGAGGTATTTATTTTTCAGAACTCCACATCCTCTGCGAAGTGCAGAAATATCTGCAAACTCCATGAACTGAGCAGAGTTCACTGCCCAGCCCTAGTTACAGGGGTGTTATAGTTTAGAAATAGAATTTAAAAAAACGTACGGCCAGCAATGCACTGCTTATGACCTCACATGTTATATCACTCATGACAGGGTCAAGGACATAACTAATGACATCTCAAATTACTTCACTGATGACATACGTGGTGACTATCAAAACACTAATATAACATTCATATTCTCCCTGCTACCTAATAAACAAATTATTCATTACTACAAACTACTAAACTACCATTAAAATTTAAACAAACAACTACTCCCCACATACATTAATAACCTACTTTGAATAAGCCGTGATCAAATCTATCTTTAAGCTCTAACCACACACATACAAGGCTGCTATTGCCATTTTAACCAAAGCATTTGGAGAAACCACTAACAATCTGCACTAAGTGTAGAATATGCAACAAACAGCCAGTTTGCATTTGAAATTAAAAGAAATGATTGCACTAGCCTATGGCCCTGTAATAGAGGTAGCTAACCACTACAATTTGCTTATTGAAAAGCCCATTCTACCATCAAAACGAACACAAACTAAGGTCTAACTAATTACGAGTTCCGTCGAACCAGTAGTGGTGGCCCCTGGACCGCCAGTGTGGTGGTCCACCAGCCTTATTACAACTACGGCGGTGGGACCTCTACAGGACCGCACAACCACCGGGGATCCCTTATACCACACCGGTGGTGCAACGGTGTGAGGCTGTAATATGCTGGCAGTGCAGCTCCGGCACTGCCAAGCATATCACGAGTTTCCTCACTGCGACCCTTTTCATGGCGACAAGCCCACCATGAAAAAGGTAGCATTGACAAAACTAAGGGGCCCCTACAGGTCCCCCTGTTGCCTCTGTGCATGGGGTTCATGCAGGGGGGTACATAGTGTGCCCCCTTTCTGTATGCACCCTCTCTTCAGGCACATAAAGAAATGCACAACATTGTGCATTTTGGTCCATGCAGGAATGGGCTGTGAAGCCCCCACAGCAGTGCCTTTCTAAGGCTCTCCTATGAATCTTAGAAAGGCACTGCCGCCACAAGATCATCCGAACTCTATTCCAGTCAGAATACAGCGGGAGGACAGGCTGACTACGGGGTTGGCGGTGTTGCAATGGAGGGCTGGTGTGGTGGCACGCTGCAACACTGCCAAACTCGGAATCAGGCCCTAAATCCTTTAAGGGATTACGTTAGAGGCACTTGGATTGGCAGACTGAACCGCTATGGGTACAGATTGCAACCCAAATTCCAAATACCATGGTGGGATGTCTACAACAGCACCATCGCTCAAGAAGCCAAGACATTTCTAGATCTGAAAATGATACATATTGAATGAGAAAAATTTAATGGGGTATGTTTAGTTATTAGAAGATTTAGCCTTTAATTTTGTTTTTATAATTAGCTAAAATTCACTTTAATTACTTGCTGTTTGTTCTAGAGTCCTTAATCTTTTACTTTTATTATACAGTCTTTATAAATCTTCTTTGATAGCATTTGAAATCATCTAATGTATCCGCAATAGAAATACGATATGGGTATATTTATTTTACAAACATATTTTTAGTTTCTTAGGAGGTCTTATACTAAGCATATTTCTTATTGTTAAATGTATAAATGTGTGCTTCAGGTTGAATGTTAGTTGCTCCTGTCATGCAGGTTTACATTTTCTTCTCTTCTCAGGTAGGTTTGGCAAGAGCCATGATTGTTTGTGGTGAGTTCTATTTATAAAAACACATCAAAGGGGATCTGCAACTGTCTCGAAAATTGGTGTTAATCCACACAAAGATCTTTCTGGGAAAAGCAAGGGAAATGGGAACACCTTGTTGATTACCAGCAGATTCTTGGAGTAAGTGTGACAAAAGAGCGACGCTCTCTTGGGTTCCCCGGATTAGTCAAGTTTTCCTTTTCCCAGATCATTGATCTCCGGAGAACAATGATGTAAGAGTAACTATCTTACACATTTTATGTTGTTTATTTCACAAACGTGTAGGGTCTAATAGACAATCACATAGGGCTATATAGAGGATGGCAGATTTAGAGGTACATGACCTCCTAGTAGAGGATTTTGGCACTTGACTGGCGAGAGACTTTAGGCCAGCTGATGTCGTTGACCATTAAGGGATGACAGGGGTACTAATTTCCTCAATTTCATCCTCCTGTTAATATTTGTAATCCTATCAGGGCATCCACTTATTAAATTAATTCATCAGGATAGCTCTAGGTAACTTATACAAGGAATTATTTACAATAACCGCTGATGTGACCAGAAAGGAAGATGGCGGAGTGATGCCGCTGCTGGGAAGTCACTGCAGTGGTGCCCCGTGAAAACATATCGGCTAAAGGCATGACGATGAAGACAGCAGCTGCAGAAATCGGTTAAAGTTTGGAAGAAGTGAAGAGATGTCTATCGCTTATCATTACCTGCTACCAACTAATAACTTTCCTGCTTCTCTTTGCTCTGTGCTGACTGCGCTGACTTGTTCCCGCCGTTCAGGGAAGAAGGAGATTGAAGCGGTAATTAGCGGTTCAGCGGATTAGCGGTTCGGCGGGCCGCTGGACCTTTGGACTTATGACTTTTGACAGATTGTGAAACAGTTGGATAAGGACAAGACATGAGATCTGTTTATACATTTATTTCTAATCTGGAGGATATTGTGTATATCAGCGGTAGCACATATGATTTTGTTGGCTCACCGGAGTCCACTCCAGGTTTTACTGCTGGCTGCTCACTATCCTGGATGCTCCTGTCGCCGTCTCTCCCAGCTGCACTGTAGCCCGTTTTTTGGCCTCCTTTACTGTATGCAACGGAAGATGGGGCCACCAAAAGCAAACTCCTCGAAGGGAGGGTAGGCTGGTGCAGCAGTAGTATTGGCGAATACAGGGGCTGCTGAGAATATCAACGAGGGAGTAGAGGAGAAAGGAGAAAAAACTCACCCAACTCACTCTGCCTCAAGGGTAGGTCGGTCCATATTAAAGGTATTGCAATCTAATAAGGCTTCTTCTATAATCAACACAGGGGGCACAGCTACCAAACACACATAAGCATATATGATTAGTGAACTAATTGATGCTGTGTCACCACTTTTGGGAGAGAAGACACAGACACAGATGATGGACACAAGTGCATCTAAATCTACGAAAGAAACAGTATTAATAACCTTAAGGGAGAATTTGACTGAGCCTGGCCAACTTTCCTCCACTGTAAATACTGAGGTTTCTCATTTTGTTCACTTGCCACAATCCCTTCAGCTTTCGCAGCAACAGCATAATCAGCCTACCATTATATCTCTTTCCACCGAAGTGTTAGAGAGTGGGGATCCCGAGGCTACTTCAACTAGCAAGGATAATAGGATTGCTGCCCTCCAAAACATGGGTCAAAATGTCAGTTCTTTATATGTCACGGGGGCGGGTGTTCTGGAAATCAACTCTGGGGCTCAGGTAAGTCCGCATGACACTTTTCCTACTAGTAACAAATGGATTACGGTTAAGTGTGATGAATCTATCATGGAGAACGGTGAAGAGGGAACTCCGACGAACAAACAGAATAAGGGGATTGCTAAACCAAGAGCTCAGCGACAAAACAAAAAGAAGACTCTTGCGCAATGTGATACTTCTCTTTAATCTGCTAAATCTGTGACAACTAGTAGCCCTCTTCGAAAGTGGGTCACGAAGAAGGGAGAGGTAACGAGAATGATCTTGCGTCTCTCCGGCTCAAGCCCTGAACTGCCTCCTCAAACTACCCGGGCTATCCCAGCCTCCTTGGTAATAGGGAGGGGGCAAGGCAACAACTGTGTTGGTACTAGTAGTAGAAAAGAGGCTAGAGATGTTAGTAGTCAGAAGCAAGTGACAACACTTTCTTTTTCAATACCTTCACCGGGTACTACTACAAATCAAGAAAATCAGGAAGCTCTGATTGATCAGACGGATAGCTCTAGCCAGCCAGCTGAACAAACCTCACTGCAAGAAATTCTTAAGCCACTACAAGCACAAAGAGCAGAAGCTCAAGTATACTACACTCAGGCTATAGCTGATAGCTCTGCTATTAAACTCACCCTGTCAGAGGTGAGTGAAAAATCAGATAGATTCTATTACTTCTGATATCACTGAACGCCAGCAGAGGGTAGCTGATACTGAAGATCATATGGGCTAATCATTGAACCGTACAGATATGCACGAAACCCAAATAAGATCTGTGCAGATAAAGGTTGAAGATTTGGAAAATCAACAACGACGTAACAGCCGGCGAGTATTTGGGGTGCCAGAAGGAACGGAAGGAACGGACTGTCATGTATACATGGTTAATCTATTTCAGAAATTTTCCCCAGATTTGGCTGATTGAGACTGGGATAGCCAAATACAACGGGCTCATAGATTACAATTATTGACTAACAAACCCCCTGGCCATTTTCCTAGACCCATTTTAATCTGTCTAGGTAATTTTTTACTATGGCAAGCAATTTTCATCAAAGCCAGGCCTACTACTCCAGTACGTACAGAATCTTTCTCAATGTTTGTTAGATCAGACTTCTGTAAGGACACTATGGATCGTCGCTGGAAACTTTGTCAACTCATGAAGGCGGTTGGGGTATTTAAAAATAATAAGGAATGGCCACACTAACCTGGCATTTCCGGAGGAACAGGCTCAGGTAGTGTTGAAATCTTGGCAACAGGATTTAAACAGGGAAAAAGCAAGGGATTTAAACAGGACATTTTTTGGTTTTGTTTGGGGGTGCGGTGTTTGGACCGAGGTTAAGAAAATGTGTACTAAATTAGGTGCTTGTCGCTATAAAATGGCAGTGATCAAATGTTTATGTTAGAATGTATCTGGGCTGAATGGCAGACGTAAATGCCAACTTGTCCGGGAGAAGTCAAAGATGTATCGCCCTCATTTTGTTTTGGTAACAAAAACTCATATAGTGTTTAAGGATCGGATATTACTTAACCAATTAGGGTATAAAACTGTTGCCTGCTCATCTCAAACTGTTTCAATAAGGGAGGTGGCCATACTAGCTCGAAAATTTCCGTAGTATACAATTTATCAGGTTATGGCCAATGGGAGGGGAAGATGGGCTATTGCCCAACTAGTGATGCATGGAACCAAATATGTTCTTGCGGTGATCTTTGGGCCTAATATAGACGACCCGGCTGTCTTAAATACGCTTCTGCTTAATCTACTTGAATTCCAGGGAAATCTAATTGTTATGGGGAATTTTAATTGCAATATGAATCAAACTTTAGACACTACTTCCCAACGTCCTTCTGTAAGGAAAATGAAAGTATGGAATTCAATATTGGAACTTGCAAGGTCATATGACATACAGGATGCTTGGCGAGTTTTATATCCAGACTCCCCGGGCTTTACTTTTTGCTCTTGTCCACATAGGCAATACTCAAGGCTGGATATAGCTTGGGTTAGTAATACAATCCTTAATACAGCAAAGATGGAGATATGAACTAAGTTAGATCACATCCGATCATAACCCAATCTTATTAATAATCCAACGGATAATCGGTGTTAAGACAGGTCGACCTTTTACTTTTCCACCCTACTTGCTATCTGATGATTAGTACACTCTGCATATGGGAAAACTTTTGGCCGAATTCCTGAGCTTTAATATTGGTACTACCTCTTCCTATTTGATCTGGGATTCTATGGAAGCATTTATCAGAGGTATTACTCAGCAATTTATACTAGCTAAGAATAAAGGCGGCTGCCGTGAATCTGGCTCTCAGGACTCTAACGGATTTAGAGCTTTCTCATGCACAATCTGTTGGAAGACAGGATGAGGATCAAATATCAATTCATTTTAAACTTGTGGAAGCAAAGGAGAAGGCACTAGGGATTATTAAGGAAAGAACGGCTGTAGTCTTCCATAAATTCCGCTCTGAACAGTACGAATATAGCGAACAAGTGGGGAGAGTATTAGCCTATAAATTTGCTGTTAAAAAGTCTAAAGACTGAGATTAAGGGAGCGGATAATGTGACACATACTGGAGCTAAGGCGATCTTGGAACAATTTACACTTTTTTATGAAGAACTATATGCTCCTTCAAATCCAGTAGAACCAGGAGAGGTCTCTCGATACTTAGATAAGGCTTGAATCTCATTGTTAACAGTTCAGGAGACTTCCCAATTAGAATGAGATATATATATTTTTTTTCTTTACTTTATTTTGCAGTTTTATCAAGACAGTGAGGCAAATAAGCATGTTCATACAGCATTTCACAATTAGGACTGTTACAGCTTTGTGGTAACAACCACCTCAATATTTAGCATGTATTGACATAGCACCAACTGAAAAGACCAGTAACAGCAGGAAAAGACAAAGCACAATAGGGTCCGTGACCTTGCCCCACTCATAATGCAGACATCAAACAAACAAAAAACAAACAATGTTTTCCCAATAATCATATTTAACGTCACCCACTGCCCATATCTCTTAAAGTGATGAAAATGCTACTGCATGTGTTTAAGTCTGTACCTAACATCACAGGCCAGTTTACCCCACATCTTCTGGGAGTATTCCTTGCTCCAGCTGCAAATTATTGGTCTGCCTGAGCGTCTCTACATATTCCCTGTATGGCCCCAGACATCCCTAGGGCAGGACGTACTTGGCATCATGCCAGCGTAAAGTTCACTGTTTACATTACAATATGCAATACTGTGCAACCATCCTTGAACCGTAGGGGCCGTGGGGCGACCCCAGTGTAATGCCACCTCACGTTTTGCTAATAGAAGACATAGGGCCAGATGTAGGTGGGCAGATACCGGTCGGTAACGGCCGATTTCGGCCGTTACTGACCGGTATTTGTAGTTTTAGATGTAGGGGGCCTAAAAATTACAAATTCGGTAAATTTACCGAATCGGTAAATTTACCGATTCAGTAAATTATCGAATCGGATAATTTACCGAATCGGTAATATGGGATGTAGGTGGCACTGAAAACAGTGCCACAGGGCCTTAAGGATTCGTTATTTACCACCAACTATAAATGTGTAGATGCAAATCTGTGCATGTACACCTGTGCCATGTGGCACACATACATGCCCTAAGGACATGTATGTATGTCACATGGCACACAAGCCTGAATCAGGGGTGTAACAGGGTGTCAAAGTGACACCCTGCCACCCTTGACTATTCGGTAATTTTAATGGCAATTACCGAATCGGTAAATACCGATTCGGTAATTACCGAATCTTAACGATTCGGTAATTGTTACCGAATATTTACCTACATGGCTTTTACCGATTTGTAAATACAGAATCGGTAAAATTCGGTATTTATGAATCGGTAAATGCCATTTACCTACATCTAGCCCATAGAGAGGCTAATTTGCGCAATTTCTTAGGGAATGTAACAGTGTATCCGAGGAGTGCAACCTATGGAATTGGGGTCAGTGTAATATGCAATATCAAACTAAGTGTGTGGTGCACCCGTTCCCAGAATCTATGCAAACTTGGGCATGTCCAGGTGAGGTGTGCGAAATCAGCATAAGGCGCGGAACATTTACGAAATGTGTGAGGCTTAGTGGGATCTATTTTGTGTGCAAGCAACGAAGTAAAATAAATGTGACGCAAGAATTTAATGTGGAGGAGCTTGTGCCTGCTATTCAGAGACACATCTTTTATAACTGAGCAGCACTGGGCCCACTGTTCATCCGTGATAGTAATACCCAAGTCCTGTTCCCAGTGCTTGCGAATTTTACTATCGTGCACCGGTTTCAAAGCAGCAGTGGCCCTGTATAGCTTGGATATCACATGTGCATTATCTTTCTTCTCTATAAGTAGTGTTAAAGGAAGGAACGAGACCGGTTCTAATGGGAATGTTGGGTAGGTGGGATTAGAACGAGAGATATCGGTAGGGAATATACGATCAGCTTTGGTATCTCTTCCCATGGGTAAGGCTACGGGGGAAGACCAGATTCCGATTGAATTCTATAAAGTTTTTAAAAATATCCTAATCCCATTGTTCGTAAGAGTTATTAAGGAAATGGGAGAAACAGATGAGGTCCCTCCCTCCCACTATTTTTTTTTTTAAAAGAAGAAAAAGTCATCGGCACTTTGTGGATTGTATCGTCCGATTTCACTTATTAATGCTGATGCCAAGTGGTTTGCGAAGTTTGTGGCTAATCGCCTTTCTCCATTTATGGTAAAATTGGTTTCAGAGCAACATCATGGTTTTATCAAGGGAAGAGATACGACTACTCACATAAATATTGCCTTTATGTCATTTGATTTGGCTGATCAAATCAATGCTAAATTAGGAATGATACTTCTTGATGCCGAAAAGTGTTCGATCGGTGGCCTGGGCCTATTTATGGCCCACACTCTCAGCAATGGGAATCTCTGATCCGTTCTTGACATGGGTAAAGGCACTTTATCGTTCACCTCAGGCTAAACTAAGTTATGAGGGGTTACAGTCTAGGGTTTTTTTGATAAATAGGGACACTCAACAGGGGTGTCCTTTATCACCCCTGCTGTTTGCCCTTTACCTTGAACCATTTATTCGAATACTTATGATAAATGAGAACATTTGGCCATTATCTTGTGGACCTAATGAGCTAAAACGTAATGCCTATGTGGATGATATCACAATTTTTATGATAGATCCAACACGGTCTGTAGAAGTAATTAACCTGGAGGCTGATAGATTTGGTACC
This sequence comes from Lissotriton helveticus, assembly GCF_964261635.1. Taxonomy (NCBI): domain Eukaryota; kingdom Metazoa; phylum Chordata; class Amphibia; order Caudata; family Salamandridae; genus Lissotriton; species Lissotriton helveticus. Next base: position 570,063,889 of record NC_136063.1, read on the forward strand.
TTCTCGGGTTACAAATTGAATATTAATAAGACTCAGATTTTGCTGAATTATTTACCAGAAACCCCTATAAAGGGACACTGCTCAGAAACTATATATCTTGGAGTTCATGTCACCCCTCAGATTCAAAATATTATTATATTAAATTATGAAACGCTACTGACTGATACTGCTAGGAAACTTAAGAATTGGCACAAGCTCCCTATCAGTATTATTGGACGATGTAATATTGTCAAAATAACAATTCTTCCTAGGTTTCTTTATTTTTTTAGATATATTCCTTTGAAACTGCCAAATCTGTTTTGTAATAAATTAGACGGGATAGTAGGTAGTTTTATTTGGGGATATAGGCGTGCACATCGGGCTATTAGGTTTTTAAAATATCCATTCAATCAAGGCGGTTTGGAACTTCCTGATTTTAAATTATATTATTGGGCCTCATTTACAAGCAAACTTCGCAGTCTTCTTTGGAATTAAGACCAAGATTTTTGCCATAGACTTTTACTAAACCAGGATAGCGGTAGATTTCTTTATCGAGAACAGGACCCTAATTACTTTAAGAGGATACGTTTCAAGACGTTGATGGGTATAATTATGGTTTGGCGATGAATATCTACTACTTATTCTCTGTCGACTTACTTTACTAAAATTCTGCTGTGGGACAATCCAGCTCTTCCAGATATATTTCAAGATAGTATAGCCAAATATTGGGCTAGTCTTGGGGCAGATAAACTAGAATATTTGTACGATATGGAGGGCTTTTGAACTTTCCAAGACCTGTAAGATTATTTTTCTATACCATGCCAGCACTGTTATAAGTATTTCCAATTTAGGGATTATTTTCTAAGATCGCAAGGACTTCAGACTTTGGAACCCCACCAACTACTGACTTTTTTTCATGAACCTTTTCAGGGAAAATTAATAGGTGCTGTGTATCAAATGTTTAGTCAGGAAAGACTGGATCCTATTGATCTTTGAGCTGAGAAATGGAAAGTAACTCTTGGAGAGGAAATATCTGCTACAACCCTAGAGGCTGCACTTATTACAGCCAAAGATGCAGTATGATCTATCAATTTGAGGCTCCAACAATTTAAAACCATATGTATGTTGTATTACACACCTGATAAAGTTGCTAGATGGGGGAAAACAACTAATCAGCATTTAAGCAATAGGACGGTTTATCCTAAATGTGGGGAACATGGAGTAAATATTGTTCATGTGTTTGCTGTGTGCCCTATGTTAGCGGCTTTTTGGCAGGAGGTCTTGAACGCATTAAGAAATCGACTTGGTTTGGACGTGGACCTTACTACAACTGAGATAATACTCGGCTACAGAGAGAATACTAATAGAGCGAAGTGGGCTTTAATAACTGTAGCCATGGTCTCTGCTAGATTGGCTATAGCCCGGGCATGGATCTCCTCGAAGCCATGCAATGTAATGGAGTGGTGGAGCATATTTATAGAAATCTTTGAACAAGAAAAAGCTTTGGCTAAGATTAGGGGTCTTAAGGTACTACGGAAACGTAATGCTATTTGGCATGGTATGAATCAGGGTTAATGTGTTAAATATATTTTTTTCTCTTTCGTAGGCTTTCTTTTTTTTTGTGTCCCCCTTGGAAAACGAAATGTACACGAAAGAGTATGTAATAAGGTTTCAATTGTGTTTGTACAACCTGTGTTTGAATCCTTTGCAAAAATAAAAATATTTTAAAAAAAAAGGATAGCTCTAGGTAGTTTTAACCTTCTTTCTTCACCTCTCTGGTTGATGTAGAGTGTGTACCCTGTAGTTAATACGCTGCCTAAATACGAAAAAACCTTTGCTCCCCCACTTTGTGTGGTAAAGTGCACCATGGACTCATTTGGGCCCAGGGTGTGGGAAGCTCGATGATGAAGCATTCCATATCTCACTGTGGGAGGGGGCCCTGCTTTTCCCAGTGAGATTTCTGTGTGGATTGATGGCTATTTTTGAGAAAGTTGTGGACCCTTTTGATGTATGTTTATTTGTGATGGGAGGATAAGAGTTTAGGATTCATTACCTCTCTCATTTTCATGTGTAAGATAGTGTTCTACACACTCACACACACACACACCAACACACATAGATGTATATGTGTACACACACACATATATAGCTATATATATATATTTGGGTATTTGATGTTATGATGTTTGGAAAATGAAAATTTGGTTTCAATATTTTTGTTGTCAATCATTTTGTTTGACAATTTTTGGGGTCAATATTTGTGTTCTCGCTATTAGGCTATGTGTGCTGGTGGTATTAAATGTCACTATTGCTGTAGGTGATAAATAGGTAACCATATTTTTGTATCACAATAATTTTCTGGTTGATTTTGTGACATACAATTATTCAACATCCTTTTCTTCTTCTGCGTCTTCTGCGGTGATGGTGGGAATGCTGTGTCTCCAGTAGGTAGTTGTGTTGATTATGCAGCTGTTGTGCTTTACCTTGCACTAGGGTAGTTAACAGACTTCCTGTGGCTTGATGATGTCTTCATCATCACCGGCTATTTCTATATCATTGTCTTGTTCCTCAGACTATATAATGACACAAGGGACTCCAGGAATTTGCACTGTCCGTTCCTGTTACCCAAGTTGTCTTCAAATCTCATGGCTGCCTCGGAAAAGCCAGAGTTCTATGACGTTACGAAAAAAATTGCTTCACTTCCGGTGCTCTAAAAAGAAAGCACATGGAAAAAGTGTGAAATAAAGAAGGAAAAACTGGTAGAGCTGCAACCAAAACAAAATTTGTAAAATAAAGGTGATGAAAGAGAGAAAAGAGGGAGAAAATAATGGGAGGAAAAACTAGAGACAAAAGAGGGAGAACATGGAGTGTTAAAGGATTTGCTCCAACGCTAAGAAAGAGATCCAGCAGTCCTTCGTCTTACAATTCTGTCCTTATGTGTGCCTAAAGTCTTCTCTTCTGATGTGGCCATCAAGTGAGGGCAATTTTCCCATGTAGCTGGCATTGCAGAGGCTCAAAATGTGTCTACACACTCGATATTACACACAGGGCTGCTCAAGGATCTGTAGCTCCTCCTATAATACGAAGTGCTTGGGAGCTAAATCACTGGGCACAAATTCCCATTACAGCCATGGAACATGTACAGTCAGGGACATTGATCTGCATTTCAAAGACTGACACATGGGGAGACCCTTGCACAGTTGCAGTGTTAATCTAGAGAGACCTCACAAGTGTAAGGATAACAGGAAGTCAGAGTAGGCATGTTGGGATGGCAATAGAAATACAGGGTGGGCAACAACTGAAGTCTTGGTAACAACAAAGGGTTTGTGTAAAAAGGGGGTGCCACATTTGATGTAGGCAGTTTGTTAGACCTGGCATTTCTTGGCGTGATTACCCGTGACATTTTTCCTCTACCTCCTCTATTTTTGGTGCTGTGATAGATTTTGTTTTGCCAACTTAGATGCTTTGGACACTTTCCCACTGCTAAACAGTGTCAAAGTGCAAGTGCTCCTTGTATAAAGTGTAATGGTAATTGGTTGTCCATGATTGGTATGTTTGGCTTACTAGTAAAGTCCCTAGTAAAGTGCACTACGTGTGCCAGGGCTCGTGATGCAAATGCTACTAGTGGGCCTGCAGAACTAATTGTGCCACCCACACAAGTAGCCTTAAAAAGGGGATGCAGGTCTGCAATTGCAGTGCCTGTGCGCAGATTGTTAAACTGCCATGTTGTTCTGACAAGCTCACCCACTTGCCAGACCTTGCCCTTCCATTTCTATGCTCATCAGACACCCCTATGGTATGTCCAGGGTACCCCCTGGGCAGGGTGCAGTGCATGTGAAAGGTAGGACATGTACCAAGGTATGTACCATGTCCTGACAGTGAAATAATCTCTATTTCGTTTTTTACTGTTAAAAGGCCAGCTTGCCCATAGGATAGAATGGGAAGACTGTGTAATATGTTTTCCAGCCTATCTTCCCAAAGGCTTAAGATGGAGTGGTGTAGTTTAGTATGCCTGAACTCACAATGTAATAACACATCTTTTTAAGAAGGTGGTTTTTGCATTGTGTGTTTAAAAGCCACTCTTTTAGAAGTGGCTGGGTTTTTGTGTTTTAACATTTATGTGTGTCTCTGCCTGGTTGTGCATTGACTGTCTGGATTTGAAAGCAATAGGATCTGGGGAATGTCTTGATCCAAGGAAGTAGGTGAGACAGCAACAGGATGACCTGCATCTGGAGTGTAGGGGGAGGAGTAGCCCCTAGAGGTCAAGAGGCCTGGGCTGCTGCTATACAATTGCCCCATCTCCTGCTGAGTGATTGAGACTCCAGCCCCCCACTAATCAAAGGAAGAAGGTGTCACTGGCAGGGAGGCACCCAGAACTGTTTTGAACTGAGAACAGGACCCCCCCTGGACACAAAGACTTCAAAGCCATTGAGGGGTATAACTATGAGAGCTGAAGCCCCTGAACTTTGGAGAATGGAAAGGAAAGGACTGACTGACCCTTGCTGTGTGTTCTGGGGCTGACCTGTAGTTAGCTGTTATAACCAAGGAAAGGCCAATGGGACTTTGCTGTGTGCTGTGTCCCCCTGCTTGAAAGGACTTTGCTGTGCAGTGTCCTGAAGTAAATTATCCCAGAGGGCCCGAGGTGAGATGGCTCCCCGTTGCGAAAACTCAGGAACACAAAAGTTTCCAGGAGAGTCTCAGCTGCGCTGTGTGCGTGTGCTTGTTGCAGCCCGAGACCCTCGTAAGCCGTGCCCTGTGATCGTGGGCACCTGGAGTCCAAGCAAGGATCAGCGACGCTGTGTGCGTGTGCTTTTTGCAGCCTGAACCCTTTGTGAGGATTGTCCAGGTATCGTGTACACCGGAATCCAAGTGAGTCTCATCAACGCTGTGTACGTATGATTTGTGCAGCGTGAGACCTTCATGAGGATTGCCTTGTTATCGTGCACACCCAGAATCCAAGTGAGTCTCATCGACGATGTGTGCGTGTGCTTTGTGCAGCGTTAGACCTTCGTGAGGATTGCACTGTTATCGTGCACACCCGGAATCCAAGTTAGTCTCATCAATGCTGTGTGCGTGTGCTTTGTGCAGCAGACCTTTGTGAGGATTGCCTTGTTAACGTGCACCCAGAGTTAAAGTGAGTCTCAGCAACGCTGTGCGCGTGTTCTTCGAGCAGCCTGAGACGTTTCGTGTGGAGTGCCGGGTGATCGTGCCACCGAAGTTCAAGGGAGTCTCAGTGATGCTGTGTGCATGTGCCCTGTGGCTGCCTGACACCTTCGTCGCAGTAGTGGCCCAGAGTGGCAGCCCTGGAGGAGCTGAGGCCCCAGCCCGAGCCTGCCATTGCCAATTCATAAAGATTGCATCGGAAGCCCAAGTCGCTGGCTGAGGAGAGGAGAGTGAGTTTGCGCCCCCCCCCAGGTAATATGTGTGGACCCCTGGGACGGGGTGCGGGCTCGGAGAGAAACGCTCTCTCTTTCCGGCAGCGCGAGCCTCTGCTTCTGGTCATATCATGGCCCGTATTGCCAAGGGAGTGGCAGTACCGGGCCGGAGTGTGGAGCTGCACTTTTTGTTACACCATACCCTTGTTGGGGGCAACTGTTGACAGAGGCTGACTGTGAGTCAGAAGGAGTGGTGGAGAGACCGCCTAAGGCACCGTGATCGGTGCCAGAGTGCATTACGCATTATCTTATTTCTGCAGAATGGAGTATCTGATTGTCGTATTACACCTTGCATCATTTCTGCATAATTGAGTATCTGATTAGTGTATTACACATTGCATTATTCCTGCACAACAAACTACCTGATTAGTGTATGACGCATAGCATTATTTCAGCATAACAAACTACCTGATTTTCGTATGACGCATTGCATTGTTTCTGCATAACGAACTACCTGATTAGCGTATTATGCATTGCATAATTCTTGCATAACGAACTACCTGATTAGTCTATTACGCATTGCCTTATTTCTGCATAACGACATACCTGGTGGTTGTATTACGCATTTGCATTATTTTTACATTGCAAAGTGCCTAATTGTTGTGTTACGCATTGCATTATTTTTACATTGCAAAAGTGCATGATTCTAGCATTACGAACTGTATAACATGGTATTTGGATTACAGTGCAATGTTTAGATGTGCTCATTAATATCGCAAGAACTTACAAGGGCTGGCTGGCCTAACAACCGGCCACGAGAACTTGTAAACATACTCATATGCTGGATTTATATCGTGTGGTCTTCTCGTATATCTTTTTACAGAAAATTTATACTCGTTTTTACAAAACTCATGTGGAGTCTATTTGTGGTGTCATCATTGGGTTACTTTACACATTTGCCTTGAAGATAAGCCTGGCTGCTCGTGCCAAGCTACCAAGGGATGAGCGTGGGCTATCTCAGAAGGTGACCTTCTTTTCCCTTATGTGGAAACGTGGGTCCCTTTTTGGCCTAAGGTACCTACCTCAGCCAACCAGGGATCCCCGGTCAAACACAGTTCTTAAAAGGAGTTGAGCAATTCTGGATGTCTTAAGTTTTAATCATGTTCTCCATGAGGCTGCCTGGCTAGGGTTAGTAAAAAGGAGTACAGTAGGTGCCAGTACCAAGCAAAGAAGAATGCAAAGCTACTTGTCCAGTGAGTAAAACTCTAAACAGCTACTAAAACAATCCTGTAGATAGAACGTTTTTGTTGGAAATTACCATCTTTAGTGTGGTATTCCCCCAGGTATTAACTTCTTTGCTGAACCCTTTTTTGCTGGCCATAAGACTCTGCACACTTTACTCCTTCTAACCAGTGGTAAAGAATGTGTGCTGTCCTCGCTAAACATGTTAGAATTGGCATACTCCTCATTGGCACATTTAATGCACTTGTAACTCCCTAGTAAATATTACCACAAGTACCTGGGGCCTGTACATTAAGAGTTACTAGTGGGCTGCAACACTCATTGTGCGCTGTGAAATATGTCTCAGGCTTACCACTGCGGTATTGGGGTGTAATTTTGAACTGCCATTTCAATCTGGCAAAGCTTATGCCATGCCTAAACCTTATTTTTTAATACTTACAAGTCACCCCTAATTGCGACAGCAATTTTTGCATTCGGGATGCATCATCCCAAATGCAAAAAACGCTATTTAAGTAATCGCAAAATGTGTGATTACTTAAATTGCGATTGCATTTAGGGAAATGCAAATTGCGATTCCCTAATGCAATGGATCAAAAAAAAAATCAGATTTTGCTAATAAGAAATGCATATTACCATCAACTTTAAGTTGCCTTGGGGCATGTGTGTGCGCAACATGGGTGTACATAACAATTTCATGGGTGCAACAGGGTGTCCTTTTGACACCCTCGCACCCGTGAAATTGCATGCACAATTTGCTAGTACCTATTGGGCACTCGCAAATTGCGCATGCAATTCACATTGATTCCTATGGGCCTCTAGGCACATAGGAGAAACAAGGTGCCAAACCGGAGTTCAACAGCTCCCGCAAATTTAGCGACTAATCAACTCTCATTAAGGGACTATTTTAGGAACCTAGTTCCATCGGCAGCCCTGACGAATAACTCCAGTTCAGCGGCAGTCGCAACTCCTAACCAAATTTTTATCCAGCCTATGATTCATGCAGCTGCCAACGAAGGTGAAATCTGTTTGCAGCTAAGCCCTATGGCAACGATGGAACTACATAACTTGGTCACCTCAGTAGCCTTAGTAGGCTGCCAATTGCTTCAAGCCTCAGAACTGCCCCCTCTGGACCAACAGTCAGTTAAAACAGAACAGGGCCCAACCCAAGTTTTGAATTCCAAAGACGCTAGTTTGCCAACCGTCCAGCCAGCACAGACCTTAAGGCAGTTTTCTCCAATAATATCAAAACTTTCATTTGCATCCCTATTTGAAAGTCAAAAAACGAGCGTCAGTGTTATGATCCCTCAAGTTGTGTCCCATCGAGAGGGGCCGGGAGAGAATATTATCCTTACTCTCTTAGACCTCTCGTTCTTTTCAAACGAACCTCAAAAACCTGTCGTCCATGAAACTCCTTCAACAACTGACCATAACGATCTTTGGTCCCAGCTATTGCAGACTCTTCAAACTTTGGCGGCAGCCGCTTTAACTTATCATTCTGACAAAATGGACCTGCAGGTGCATCTTTTGAAAACACTTGCGGTGTACACCACCGAAATAGACCAAAAACTAGAGGCACTTAATCTGTTCATCCCAAAAGCCCAATCCCAAGCCAAATTGGTCCAATCAGCATGCTGATGCTCCCCATTATCGATACATTATCGTCCCTTCCACAATTTCTTTCATCAGTGATAACAGAAATCAAGAAGCTACCGTCAGCAGGGCTGTCAGTCCCCTCACCTCCATCTTTAAATCCAGCTGAGGGACCTGCTGCTATGGAAGATCATTCTCTATCCATCTACCCGCATTTTTCAGAGTTAGAAGACTGTAAAGTAATCCCCACTAAATCAGTTCAACAGCACAATAAACACAGTTTGTCTAAAAGGGGAAAACAAGAAACACGAAAGAGTTGGAATAAATATACAAAAGACACCAAAACATAAAATGCCAGAAGCCCCGTCATTATCAACTCAGACCAAGTACGAGAGCTGCTGCCTATTCCAGGAGCAAACTCAAACTCGAATTCAACAGTACAAGTCCTGACCCCCCATCACGACCGCTCGCAATTAAATACACATCAAGAGGGACCGTTTCAAGGCCGACAGTCGTCCTTAGAGCACTCCACGCAAGGTATAACATGATCTGGCAAATGTATAACAGCCGCTTCTGCACTAGCTACAATGCAATCGGGAATCGAAAACCCTTTGACACTGCCCTTAGACACCTGCCTCAGCAGCGCATCATTAGCAGAGTGCAATTATTACGCTTTGCAACGTACAGTCAATCAGCCAGTCCACCAGAATCTTCCAATTGTCTCAAGTAGTCAACTGCTGGCACCCACAAGCAAAAGATCCCTCGCTTTGCCACCAATTAATAACTACTGCGAGCCGTCTCTCTCATCGGCAGTCACATGCACGCCCATGCAGGTTTTTACCGAAAACTCAATTTAACCGAAGTCTTCAATCGACGACAAAGTTCCCAAGCAGCCAATCACCAACTTGGGCACCACACTACTTTTAACCCCAGAGTACGTCTCAAGAGGCCCCCCATGATATTGGGTGGTAGAGGTGTGGTGCAGCGGCCAGGGTGCCTGACTCCGGACTACAGGGTTCGATCCCCAGTGCCGGCGGCAGGTCAGCCCAGCACCATGTGACTCTGGGCAATAGCTCGCTTAATCTTCCCGAGGGCCCCCAGCGCCGGGACACCACTTAGGAGGTAGCCGTGCGCTTTACAAATACTGGTATTTTCATTTTTTTTCCATTTTTCATTTTAAATCGTGGAACCAAGACTTTTCAAATCAATCCCGGACTTGAGCGCCCTGCAGTCTAATTATATAATTGCCATTCAATTTATTCCATCATTAGGAACCAAAGGAGGCGAAACAACCCAACTAACACTGGCAACCCCAGCAATTCGAGAACTGGTCCAGTCAAAAGTTGATCAATTTAAAAATTGGGGCAGAACAATATCACCATTCAGAGCCCCAGCTACCCATCAATTTTAGAAAACAATCAAGCCCAGGTTCCCAGTGCAAGTCCAGAGCCTTTTTCAGTATTAAAATCAGCAAGAAGTCGTTCACCTACAGCAACCCGGAAGTACAAGACAAGCCAGCAAAACCCCGACACGGTTAACTGGTCATGGCTCCCAGGGGCCCTAGTTAGAAGCCAGAAATATTTGAAACACTCTCAACCCTGGCATATCAATATGTTCCTGGAACATAAATGGCCTTGGACAAAAAATTCAATGAGCAGCCACCCGTGGTTTTTTAAAGGAGCATGATATCACCCTAGTGCAGGAAACCTGGGCAGTAGACAACACACCCATCAAAGGCTATCTTGAATTTGCGTCCTTTGCAACAAGACCATTCAAGTTTGGCAGGCCAAGTGGCGGCCTGGCAATTTATGTGTTAACCAAACTATCTATGTGTATTAAGCAGCTAAACTTCAGGGAAGATTGACTCAGAGGAATACTTTTGGGAAGTCGACAGATCGACAACCAGCTGATTTTCCTCAATGTTTATATCTCACCGCGCACCACTGAGAAAAAATAGAAACTGGATTGTCTGAGCAACATCGTGTGCGACCTGCTCAGTGAGCACGGCAGTATACCAAGTATAATCACAGGAGATTTTTACACCAATCTTTACTGCAACCCTTTTGAGGATCCAGAAACTGCTCCCCTAACGGTTCCATCACATCTTGCCACACAGTCAATCCCTGTAGGAAACAGACCATCCAAATTGGGGGAGTATGCAGTCACCCAGTTAAGCAGCGTAGGCTATACCGTACTGAACAGCCGTTTCCATACGGATTCCTCACCAACCTGGACACGATCAGACGGCTGAACTTTCTCTTTTCTGGACTTTTCCCTAGGGAGTATGGAAATTCTTCCTCTGATTGAGAGTTATTACATAGCACCACAAGGTGAGAGCAACCATCAGCCTCAAATAATAACAATTCTCGTTAAATCCCTGCATCACCAGGAGCTCGCCTATACCCATGCAGGCTGCCACACAGAGAATTTAAAACAAATTAAATGGTCAGACAACATGGCTCCCTTCTTGATGGAAAAATGCAGAGCATTGTTAACCCATCCACCAGACACTGACGCCTCTGCTATCAGTAGCTGGGCTAGCTTTATCAAACAACTATTAGAGGCAGCCCCACTCAAGAGGAAAACTGGGCAGTACGAATTTGAACCACACATTTCATCAGCAACAAAAAAAAAACTAAAGCTCAGCAGAAATCGAGCCCTTCCAATTAAGGAAGAGCCCAGACAACAAAATCTAATTTTTCAACTATAAAAAAGCCCAAGCGGGGCGCTAGAGGGCGCACTTGCAGAATGGCCGCACTGATGTGAGGCTCCTGCAGCCTGGAATAAATATCCGCCAATTATCCTACTTTTTCACCATCTCGGATTGTTGAGACAGCGCTAATTTAGAGAGGGTATCCAACCTGGGCTTCGGTGAAAGTAGCAGCGCTCCAGTACCTTTCTGCCCGGAGAAACATCTGCTGACAGATCTGCCAGGCGTGGAGCACGAAGCGGTCGGAGAGAGAAACCGGCCTGCCAAGCTACGCGAGGCCGCTGCGGGCCACGAGGCAAGTGGGCCCGGCGCTGCAACCCAGGTAATACCCCCACAGGTACGGCTGCGGTGAGAGATCCGAACCGCACGACGTGAGCGACTGTGCATGGGCTGGCGCTGAGGTCTGTGTGGCGGCCGCTGGGATCTCCGCTGCTCCTGCCAGGGCGGACGCACCAACTTGGCTGGCTGACGGCGGCCGAGAGGGACGGCGGCCATTTCGCACTGAGGTGGCGGAGGACTGAGAATAAAAGAGCGCTTGAGCCGGCTGTTTCCCTCGAACCTGCACCATTGCGGGCTGCCCTCACACGCGGAGCGGCTGGGTCTGAGACACCGCTGCGAGATCGCTGATCGTGACTGCCTTCTCCTGTGACCAGCCTCGGGCCTGCATTTCAAAGGTACAGCGCGGGAAACGTGACGGTGAGTGACTGAATGTATATTTGAAGCCCCACCACCCGTTGCAAACGCTGTCAATGCGCTGAGCTGCCTCCCCAGCGTGACGAGTGAAGGCTGGAAAGCAACTTTTCAGTGGATGTGCTCACTGGTGCACTAACTTCTAATTTCCCTGTGAGAAGCTGTGCAGCGCCTGGCTGCTTCCCCTTCTACTTCTTCCTTTGCCCGCTGACATTTGCCAAGAAGTCTGATTGAGGCAGATCTGCACCCAGATACTTAGCTGCTTGTGGAATTGGTAGATGAACATTGGCACTGGAGTGGCGGCAGGGGATACACTTCTACCCACATGGTCATGGGCACTCCCAGGCTTTAAGACCGAGGCAGGAGCTACGTCACTGACGATTCTGCGATCAGTGCTGTGTTTGGTGAGCATTAGGGACGACAACTACCTTTTATCTGCTTCGAGCAACACACCTTCCCAACGGCTACAGGCCTTGTCCGACTCTCAACATGGGTAAACCGGACAACAGGCAGCCCAAATTGTCGTTTGAATCGACTACCAACAAAAAGGGATTACGAAACATGCAAGAAGCGGGCAGCTCCCAAGCCCCTACTCTGGCAGGCATTGAGACTCCAGCTGGCACCTCGGACTTCCAGCAGATGATGCAAGAGATGCGACAAGGGTTCGCTACCATTGTTGATAAGGTGGACAGGATGTCATCTAGAATGGACGCAATAGTGCATAAAGTGGATGTGCATGAAGAGCGTATCACCGCCACAGAACAACGCATATCAGACAATGATGACACCACGGCTACACACACGACCCAAATCGCGAGAATGGACAATGTGCTCAGGATCATAGCCGCGAAGAATGAGGAGTTGGAAGCCAGAAGCCATCGTAATAATATACGCGTAGTAGGGGTGCCGGAAACGACCAACACGGGGCGCATGGAAGACTATGTTGAGAAGATACTTAATGCTGCGATTGGCCCTGAGGTGTTCTCCAAACAATTTATTGTCGAACGGGCGCACCGGTCACTAGCGCCGAGGCCCTCTACTGGAGCCTCCCCACGACCCATCATTGCCCGCCTCCTCAATTATCGAGATCGAGACGCTGCGTTACGGGCAGCCCGAACCCAGCGCACGCTGTCCTGTGACGGAGTAAATTTTTCCATCTATCCGGACTTTACGCCAGTGGTGCAAGAACAACGGCGAAAGTTTTTGGAAGTCAAGAAGAAGCTGCGGAACCTTGAAATTGACTATGCGGTCCTGTATCCTGCCAAATTAAGAGTGACACACCAAGCGAAGCAGCACTTCTTTACTAATCCGCAGCAGGTCGAGGACTTTGTAAAACAAATTAAATGGGAACGCGCGGAACATAGACGACATGGAGAAGACAGGCAAGAAGACTTTCACTCAGCTAACGAAGATGAATGACATTACTCATTGAATGCGAGTCCCCCTGCACTAATGTGGAGGCTGCAACATGGCTGTATGGGACCCAATCTGCTGTTTAGCCTCACACTACATTTGCTGTCCAGATGATCACTAGACGATGGTGGTAACGTATTCCAGGCACCCTCCCTCCCCCTACCTTAATCGGGACTGGTATGGGTATCAGAAACAGGGCCAAGGAGTGGGGGGAGGCTAAGTGCTCTACTAGACTGCACCCTGCAGGGTGTACCCCATTGAATTCACTGCAACTGATACAAATGTTGGGGAGTTTAGGACTTGTTAAGGGAGGAGGGAGGGAAGGGATTACTGGCAAGTTGGGATTGCTCCAGTGGGTGGGGGGTGGGGGCGCTAACGTTGATGCGCTTTGGACTGTTAATTGTGTTCTGCCCTTCTGTAGACACCTATCTACTGTGATATTTATGCTTGGCTAATTTTGCTGCGGGCTCTGGTCAGTTTCTGCTGTGCCATATAGTGTCTCTAGTGCTGTATCCATGTCGTGCTATACACGTAAGGCTTCGGTATTTCATTTCATCTGCTGTATGATCAGACTACTATGGGCACTTCCAGGCTGCTATAATACATGCCTATATGCTAACCCTGTTGTTATGCCGCTGCCCGATATATTTGAGGGCTCTTGTATCTCAATGGAGAAGTGGGGCCGCGCAGTATGTACTTCAGCGGAATATAATGCACTGTATATCCCTCATGTTTGGCCAGTTGCTAACGCTAAATCACTACGGTTTCTGCAAGGTTGGGGGGAGGGGGATGGGATTGTTTGGTTAACTTGGTTTGTTCTACTGAGGATTGCGATACAGATTGCATTATCACTAACGGGTGATTTGACTAATTTACCTTGTTGTATGCGAGACTTAGGGCATGCGGTACAGGTTGCACACATAGGTCACAGATTACCTATACACACTGAGGTACGTTTCAAGATCTCCTTGATTACAGATGGATGAGACATAACAATGGGGATGACATTTGGGATGATGCTGCACAGTACTGATGGGTGACACTGATCTCAATATTTTAACTTGGAATGTTAGGGGCCTCGGGGATCCCAGGAAGCGACGGCAAATACTATCATACTTAGATAGGCACTCAATACACATAGCTTTTCTGCAGGAAACGCATCTTAACAGGTCCACCACTCACACCTTTGCCAGTAGATGGGCAATGCATGCTGTATTTTCCTCCTACTCTACATACGCTAGGGGGGCGGCGATTCTGGTAAAGCGGAACACACCATTTGTCATGGCTGGCTCCAAAGTGGACGCTCAGGGACGCTACTGTATACTATGGGGAAGACTGGAGCACACGGCAGTCACCCTTGTGTGCTGCTACGGACCTAACATTGATGACCCGAGATTCTTTACGGAACTTTGGGCAGCCATTATGGGGACGGGACCGCACCAAATCATATGGGGGGGGACTTTAATACGACGCTAGACCCCACATTAGATAGGTCACACCCTTCCCCACACCACTATACCAAGGCGCGTGCGGAGCTTCGCGCAATAATTACTGATTATAGCTTAGTGGACGCCTGGAGACGCCTCCATGGAGATCTCAGGGAAGGCACCCACTTCACTGCACAAGCACGATCATGGGCCAGACTGGATTATATATTCTTGACGTCCCAACTCTACACATCACTTCATCGTGCACACCATCTCCCGAGAACCTACTCGGATCATTCCCCTGTGAAAATCACACTGCGCTCAGCGGAACTAGGCCCCCCTTCTACTGCTTGGCGGATGCGCCCCTCACTACTACTAGACGACACGTTTCAAGAGGAACTCCGTGATGAATGCTTAGAATTTTTTAGAAGGAACAAAGACTCTGTTAGGGATGTTGAGACTATTTGGGATGCATTCAAAGTGACGTTGAGGGGGATTTGCATCGCTAAAGGGTCTGGGTTGTTAAAAGACATTACCTCCCGCATCCGAACTATCGAAAAAGAGCTTAAAGATTTGGAGACGGCATTGGCCACTACCCCATCCGACTCTACGCTACTTATGATCCGAGATAAAATCTCTGAATATACGACCGAAGCGACAAGAGAATCTAATTTCCGGGGCAAGTACTGGACTGCTCGCCGCTACGGGGAAGGCGACCGTCCTGGGAAAGCGCAAGCCTCCACGATTAAACTGATGCGTGAACCCAACATCATACTTGAAATTGAAGGTCCAGATGGTATGGTGGTTCGGGACACGACACAAATCCTCAACTCCTTTGTTTCCCACTACAGCGCACTATATACCTCCTCTAGAGTGGGGGAACTGCAATTACAGGATTATCTAGCAGACGTATCACTGGGCTGGCTCAGTGAGGCCCAAAGAACCTTCCTGAGTGCGCCTTTTGAGCTGGATGAGGTGCGAGACGCAATTATGGGAATGCAGTCAGGGAAAGCCACGGGATTGGACGGAATCCCGATAGAATTTTACAAAACCTACATCGACTTTATGGCACCTGTACTCCGAGAGGTCTATGAGGATGCCCTGGAGGTGGGCCACCTACCACCCTCAATGAGAACAGCTCTTATTGTCTCTCTCCTTAAGCCAGGCAAGCCACCACATATGTGTGACTCATACCGCCCCCTGTCCTTATTAAATTGCGATGTTAAGGTACTAGCCAAGCTCATTGCTAACCGCGTCAGCCTTCTACTTCCCAATTTGATACTCCCAGATCAGTCTGGATTTGTTCCTGGCAGGGCTACCTCCCACAACTTGCGTACCTTCTTTTCTGTTCTCAACTCGGTGCATGAAGACCTGCCCATGGCGGCCGTCTTTCTTGACGCCACCAAGGCGTTTGGCTCCCTGGAATGGGACTATGTGTTCCGAGTGTTGGAGAGAATGGGATTCCCGGCAATTTTCATCGCCTGGATTCGACTCCTATATGAACGCCCTATGGCCACAGCCCTTATTAATGGTAAACTGTCTGCCACATTCCCCATCACGAGGGGGACTAGACAGGGATGCCTCCTTTCCCCTCTCCTTTTTGCGATTGCCACGGAACCCCTGGCCGCTAAACTGAGACAACATCATAATGACAGTGCGCTCCGCTGCTTTCAATGACAAATCTTAATCTCACTGTATGCTGATGACATCACTTTATACGTCCGAAATCCTTGTGTAAATCTTAACCCCATCCTCAGAGAATTTGTGCGCTTCGGTAGACTGTCAGGGGTCCAGATTAATTGGGGTAAGTCCTGCATTTTTCCGCTTACACCCTCCACTGAGCGGTTTGACCTAGACTTCCCTCTTACCTGGAGCGAAGGTGACTTTAAATACCTAGGGGTCCACATAGAGCAGAACAGAGAGGAGCTCATGCGCGCCAACTATGGCACTGCCATGAATCGCATAATGGATAATGTGGCGCGTTGGATCATCTTGCCTTTATCGATGGCAGGCAGGACCTCCCTGATAAAAATGGTAATCCTTCCAAAATTATTGTACCTATTCTTGAACATCCCATTCTACCCGGGTAGATCCTTTTTTAGCCAGCTTCGCTCTGAACTCATCAAACTGGTATGGGGGGGAAGTCGCCGCGGCTCAAATGGGACACCCTGACTCGCCCCTACTCACATGGAGGCTTCGGAGTACCCGATTTTGAATTGTACTATCAAGCGGCGCAAGCCCACTATGCCTATTTTTGGGTGCACCAGCCCAGGTACATGCCCCAACTAGCCGCTGAACACTGGTTAGCCCACCCTATCCCCATAGATGGTGCACTTTACGCGGGGGTCTCCGGCAGGGACAAAACACCTACGACAGTACTTAGCACGGTCACTGCTTGGGCCCGAATACTGGCTAAAATGGGCAAGACATTATTATATGCTCCGTCATTACCGTTGAGCTATCATCCGGACATGCCCCTATTGCAAGAACCTGGCTTCCGTAAATTGTTACATAAATTACGAGTCTTGATCTGGGGTGGTCTATACCGCAACGGTACATTCTGCACCATGGAGCAATTATATGAAGGGATACAACCCACTCCACTTGAAGTGTTTTTATATATCCGGCTCCGTCAAGGTGTGAAGGCACTTACACCTGACTTTCCACAGGAACCGGAGGTGTTGGCCCCCTTGCAGACCCTGCTCCAACTGGATGCTCTATATAGATTGGTATCGACAATTTACAGGACAGTACACATGCAGATGGACTACACGGCTCTACCCGCTAGGCTAAGATGGGATCAAGAGCTTGGTAGCCCCCTCACGGACAGGCAATGGGTATTCTCCCTACAGCACACGGAACGCATCTCGGCTAGTAGTAGACACAGAATTATACACTATAAATTCATACATCGCCTATACTACACTCCAGCCCGAATGTGCAGACTTCAGCTACGAGCAACGGACAACTGTGATAGATGCCATGCCTCTGGGGTGGACTTCTTACATCTCGCCTGGGCGTGTGACACAATAAACCAATACTGGGTTCAGGTGATTAACGCACTTTCTGAGATGACTCACACTACAATACATCCTTCCCCGGTTCTGGCACTACTGGGATACGTAGAGCCCATACGTTACGTTACGTTAAAAGCATTTATACCGCGCACGTTCACCAAGCGGTTTCATGGCGCTCTTGATAAAACGGTAGCTTGGGCAACAGGTTTACTCAAATGCCGAGTGAAACAGAAGGGTCTTTAACAGTCTGCGAAAGTGGTCGTAGCTGCGACACATCGCAGATTTGTTGCGCTGGCCCTTCTGGTGGCCAAAAAGAGGGTGGCGTGTCGCTGGGGCAGAGGCAGAGCTCCTAAATTTAAAGACTGGATGAATGATTTAATATATTGTCAAGATCAATTAAATACATATTCGGAATTATTGCCGATTGCTTCTAGACCATGTGACATTTGGGCTCCGCTATGTGGATACCTCGCCAGGAATGATGCAAACTCTGTAGAGGGGGCACCCACCTAACGTCATACCTGACCATCAAGATAGATACACCAATGCTAAGCCTGTGCGAGGTACTAACGTGTGCTGTGGTTGCGGGGTGGGAGGGACAACACTGGCGACTGGTTCACCTTCGCACACCATGCTGCGACTCTGGGCCCAGCTGAAGGGACTGCCCTTGTGATCCACTGTGTACGTTTGAATTGTTAGAGATTCCTGGGATCTGCGTTATGCAGGAAAAGGGAACCATTGGGCTCCGAACTCTACTTGACTGCCCTGAGTCCTTTGATTGTTATGCCAACCTTGATGTGTTTTGGACGAAATGTACTATTTCCTCTTCCTTTCATGCATTGTTTGTACTGTGCCTGTGCCTCACCTGTGTAACGTTACTGCATATTCTGATGTAAATCTGTGTGTCCACGAAAATAACAAAAATAAAGTTTAAAAAAAAAAAAAGTATCACATAGGCGGGTGGGCTCCCATAACGCCAACTTTCTTTAGCTAGGAAACAGAACCCACAGCCCTAGATATAAACTCAGCAGAATACGCCTTACTCTGCACAAAACAAATATACTATGCAAGGTTAAACAAACCAGGAAGACTCTTGGCACATAGACTACGTGCACAGATTCACACACAGCGTATTTCCCACATACTAGGTCACACCTCCCATCCTCTCACATGAGACTCAAAAATAGTGATGGAATTTGGCCGGTTTTACACACAGCTTTCTAACGCCTTTCCCACCTAATAGATAAAAATGTAAGATCCCAGGTCCCCTGATGCTTCTCTCAATCGATGCTGAAAAAGCATTAGATCGCATGCATTGGCCTTTCCTACAGTTAGTTCTAGGGAATATTGGCCTTGTGTCCCAGTTCTGGAAGTGTATATGGGCCAGTTACTCTAACCCAGTGGCGTCGGTCCGTGATAATGGCTTGATTTCTCAACCTTTTCCTATATCTAGGGGGACACAACAAGGGTGCCCGCTCTTGCCATTCTTGTTCGTGCTCTATATGGAGTCGCTGGCGGAGCGTGTGCAGGACCACCTCCTTATTGAAGGGGTTTGAATGGGGGCCAGTCCCATAAGATACTGCTACATGCAGACAATGTGCTTTTGGCCATTACTAAGCAGTGTCAATCACTGCCTTCTCTGCTGGAGGTACTCGAGCAGTTCGGGAGGCCTCAGGGTTTAAAATGAATAACACCAAATCTAAAGCTCTCCACCTTACCATCACGCAGACTGAACAGGCCTTCCTAGCCACGACATTTTCATTCACTTGGGCTACACGGGGAATTCCCTACTTAGGCATTCAACTATTCTCAGCCACAGAGTAAGCAGTGTCCCACGACTATGCCTTCCTACTGAATATTGCATGCTCCCTAATACAATCCTGCCATGGGGGCCCACTTTCCTGGCTGGGGCGAATAGTAGCCATCAAAATTGCGTTGGGGTACAGATACCATACCCACACATGCAGACTGGAAACGCAAGCTTTGGGATCTATTAGCCATGGACAAATTGACAGCGGTAGTAGATCCACACTGCCCAAATTTGAAAAGATGTAGGGACCCTGCCTGAAATATTTGTCTTTAGGGAGCTTACCTGCCCAATATATTTGCGGGTGCTCCTTCTTACTGCAGATACTGTGCCTGACTCATAAGAACTATACATGGAGGGAGGGGCACAGGGAGTATTAGAGGTGCTATATGTAAAGACATGAGCGGTTATTTGACTTGTATGTAAATTGTATATGTATAACTCTGTTTCTCCCCCGTTCACCCCCAGCACCCCCCCTTCTCCACCCTACTGTGTGACTGTAACTGTTGTACCTTTTCTAAAATGAAAAATAAAAATAGATACAATCCTCAAGTCTGCTGTACGCAGAGAAAAACGATCAATTGTGGCTGAAGCTCTTCTAAAAAAGTAAGAAATCAAATTCAAAGCAATTCTGGTCCCTGGTAAACAGGGGTCAGCGAGGCGGAAGTGGCTATGGCAGCGCAAATATTAGTGCTGATGAATGGACCCACTTTTTATCATCCCATTTCGAGATTGCCAACAACAAAGATAACTGCCCCAACCTCCCAAGCATAAATAATGCAAAGTTATTATTACTGGAAACCTACCAATTCAACATGGCCGTGCCCCAGTTCCTCATCCACTAGTACATCTGAAGAGCCCACAAACGTGGCCAGAGGGAACAACATGGACTCATCTCCCGCGACAATAGTGACCCTTGAAGAACTAAAATATAAGATCCTACGCTCAAAAAAGAAAGCCAGGGCAGATGGTGCACTTGGGCCAAACGGCCTCCCCCAAGCAATGTTTAAATCAGAAGCCAAATTTTGGTCAGACCATCTGACCCCCCTGTTTTCTCAATGTTGGTTAAACAACATCCTATTCATAAAAGAGGGAAGAGAAACGACCCCAGCAACTATCGAATGATAGCACTCCTTGATGTAGAGTCCAAATATTATGCCAGTACCCTATTAGAAGACCTGCTGACCTGGGCTAACGAAACAAAGTGCCTCCCTTTCAATCAGACGGGCTTTGTGACCAATTCTGGTACAATAACCAATCTACTAACATTATCCGTTTTAATAGAGAAAGGAACAGTTCAACAAACTCAATTGCACTGTTGCTTTGTGTACTTTAAAGCGGCCTTTAGCCGTGTGCCCCAGGGCCTACTGTGGCAAAAGTTAAAGGGCTGGGCGTTCCCCAATCTTTGATACTTGCAATAGTCCAACTCCACTCCGAAACATGGATAAGAATCAAGCTGGGAGAAGGTTCCCATGTTTCTAGGAAGATCAAGACCAGCAGCGGAGTAAAACAAGACTGCATGCTGGCTCCACTCCTTTTTAATCTGTTCATATCGGATCTTTCGCCAATTCTTGATAGCCTTAATTGCCATCCCCCCAATTAGACGGAGTACATATCAGTAACCTCCTATACGCCGAAGAAGGTGGGCTTACAGAGGCTACTTGATAAACTGCTCCCTTACACTAAAAACAAACTCCTAGAGCTGAACTTATCAAAAACAAAAACAATTACATTTGGGAAGCAAAAGAAGATGCATGGAGGGTGGCATTTTAATAACGTAAAATTCAATCCAACACCTCACTGCATATATTTGGGAATATTCCTTGACACCAGAAGCTCATTTGTCAAGCAAAAAGTAGTACTGAGGACCAAATCCCTGGTATTAGAGACCCCTGCTATAAAACTGTCCAAAAAACTACTTGGTGCCAGTTAATCCCAGTGTTGAAAGTGATGAAGGCAAAGATAACTAACTCATTGACTCATGGACACAAGATCATGAAGGGAACCACAAATACTCTTCTAAATAAACTAACAATCAAAAATTTTAAACGTGCATTTCACCTGCCAAAATCAGCATCACCGTCACAAGTCCGCCTCAAACTCGGTCTATCTGACCATCACGGCGTTGAGGCTGGAGCATTTATAAAGTTTTGCAACAGATTGCTTCACACCCAGGAGGGTTCCTTGGAGGCCAGACACTGGCAAGAAATCCAGAAAGTCATGGCAGTCACAAATATCGGCTCCACCTGGACCACAGTTTACAACTACTTGGTATTAAAGAATTCCGGGGCACAAACCCCTCCCAGCTAGCATTAAAAGCAGTTATCAAGAAGAGTGTTAGATGTGGTTCTTTCACTCAGATAGGGAAATATTGTCAAGAAGGAAACATGCTTGGGCAGTGATTACCATCTTTAAACCAGGAGTTGTACTCCTTCATTTATAAGCACGTTCGCACTTTATTTGAAATGAAAGTTCCTGGCCCTGAGGTTGAGTGAATGGCCTTTTCTAAAGAATCTCCCAGAATGGCACCGCCAAGACAATTATACTCAATGTAGGCTGTGCGGCTACCACACTGAAGGATTGGAACATATAGTTTGCTTATGCCCCACAATGCTTACTTTTAGGTTATGTTATGTTGTAGTATTTTTAAAAGCTCAAACTGCTACCCGAAGGTCTCCTGGCCCTAGACGATTTTTACTGCAAGAAGAATGGATAAGGCTCTGAATTCGATCATGCCGCTAAGTCATAATAGCAGCCTTTAACCCCAGACAATATGAAGTTGAATATCGGGTTAACAAAATTTGTTATCAAGGCGTTAAATCTGTTGGAAGTCATCGGTGCCGCTAACCACGCCCTACTACAGCAGCGTGATATCCCATCATTGGACGCAGTAACAGTTTGTCGACCATTAATAAACTGTTGACCAGAACCCGGCCCTCGAGTTGAACATTAACTGCTGAGAAGTTTTGCAGATTTTTAAGCAAAATGTTAATTGTAACTTCAATAATTTTAATTAATGTTTCTTTTAAGAATATGTTGCAAGTGTTTTTATATTTCAAGGGTTTTAATTAACCAACAATAAAGTTCTTATACGATAATGGTTAGCTGGTTCTTGAGAGGTCCCTTTAGGGCAGCAATTCTTAATGTTTTGACTTCTGTGGACCCCCACTGAATGACTATTGAAAGCCAGGGACCCTAGCCTAAGCAATTTCTATAGGTTGAACCTCAAAAACAAATTAACACAAATCTACAGAAACAAGTATACATTAAATAAATATACAGATCCTAAACTAATGTTTTTCATCCACAAGCAAAACAATATACAGACATCGTAATTTTAGTTTTAGCAGGAAGGTTGGAGCCTTTCATAATTTTTTTTCTTTCTAAAAGCAAAGCAATATGATAGATGCATACTCTTATTTTGTCGGTGCATACTAGTGCTTTAATTGTGGCCACTAATCAACATAGGATACCAACGTCATTTTAAACCTCCAATTTCACATACCTTCATAGGTACAGAGTAATACAAATTTCTATTTGGCATTTTTTATGTGTATATACTTCACGAATCTGCTGATGTAAACACTCGTGGAGCACCTGAATAGGCGTTCAGACCCCCAGGGACCTGCACATCACAGGTTAAGAACAACTGTCCTAGAGTTAATAATTTTGAAAACTTTGGAACCGTTTTTTTATTATAGTTAGGGCTGCCAATTGCTACATAATCCATTCCATATCAGGAGGATACAAGTTATCTAATCCAGGTATTTCCTTTTAGAAACTGGACCAACATACAAAAGAACATTTGAAAACGAAAGCCCAATCATTACTAGATAAATGCTATTTCTCAGACAGGGAGCTAAATTACTGGTAGTTAAGGGCAGAGTTACTCTTTTACAAATAATTGTTATCTGTTGATTTAGTCAAATGAGACAATCCGAATTGAACTATCACTACAACCCGCAGAATGGACCGATTTAGATGAATGTCCTGAACTTGGAGTGGTGTTTTCTGGTGACATGAAAAACCAGATAAGGAATGACACACTCTAGTCGTGGCCAGCTGGCT
This sequence comes from Lissotriton helveticus, assembly GCF_964261635.1. NCBI lineage: Eukaryota > Metazoa > Chordata > Amphibia > Caudata > Salamandridae > Lissotriton > Lissotriton helveticus. Next base: position 570,087,207 of record NC_136063.1, read on the forward strand.
GATGATATGAACTGATTTATTTAGGTATTTTCAGTTCTCATTTCCTTGAAGTGAATTTACAGAACCGATTTTTGTAAGTGAAGACCGGTACTTCTAAATATTGTTTTTTTTAGATGTCGACTGATTTGGCAACGAACGATAACAGTCAGTTAAATAGCTTGTATCACTGGCCAATGCACAAACTATGTTAACTCGAAGGCCTCTGCCATCATGGTAAGATGCCAACAAACGGCGCGCTGAAGAGAAGTGTAAATAGGCAATATCTGCACGCGGATTACTCCTGCTGTATTTTATACTTAGACAATGCTATAAATCGCACGGAATATTTTCTGAAAAAACATACAGAGCAAGTAGAAACATCGCTTTAAGTGATTGAACAGCTTTGTAGGCAGCCTGGGATGGCTGGGTAAAGCAGTGGATGTATTTGTTTTCATCTCTGCCAGCAGTAATGGGAGGATCAGAAAAACCTGCTGTTCATTTGTGAGGAATTCAAAGGACCACTGCTTGTGTGACTGAACCAATGCTTTGCTTGTAAAAGTAATTATGTGTGAAAATCTCGCCTTTGGAAAATACTTGCTTCCCTGCAGGAACACAAGTACGTTTAATTTCTACCACATTGCACACCCTGTTCTTGTTTTTTGGTCGAAGCCTACCAGACAGTGCTGTCTAGTTTGCTAAAGACATCTCGGGGACATTCAGAAAGCTTCCCTATGATTGCATTCCGCCTGTTGCTTACCATTGGCTTTGTGGTTTGTAACTCACATTTTCTGGCTTTCTGTTTGCTGGCTTTATTTGTTTTAGGCTGTCCAGGGTGAGTGTGTCCCTCCCAAGGAGCAAAGCCTTTTCACACCAACTCCCCTTGTTTTCTTACATGAGTGGTCCTTTCTTTAAATAGACCTGTAAATCTTCATCTTATCCTGTCACATTTGTTGTACTTGTTATACTTTCAAAGACCAAGGTCGAATTTCAGACTCTGTCTTCAGGGACTTGGTGTTTACTTTTTTACTTTTGTTTTCTCTGACTTCAAAGGGAGAGGTTTTATGTGATAATCCTGGGAGCTGCAGGAAGGAAAGGTGTTTTTTTCTATCGCTCAACATTTAAATTAACTGTGCAAGTATGTCAGAATATATCAGAACTGAGAACACAAATGAAACACATTTTTTGTTAATTTGGAAACAAATACTTAAATATGGTCAAAACAAATCGTTACACTAGCTGATGCCATTTCCATAGATTATCGTTTGTGCTTTGTATAGGTTTATTAGTAAAGCTGTATGTCTGTGAAAATATAATGGCCATTTCAATCGAAAATGTAATGGCAGTGTACTACCACATCATGCTTACTCTACTCTATGCCACTCCACTCTACTCTTCACCACTCGACCCCACTGCACTCTACTCTGCACTATTCCACTTTATACCACTGCATGCCACTGCAATCTGCACCACTGCACTCTACTTCACTCTGCATCACTCCACTCTATGCAACTGCACTCTACACCACTTTGCTTTACTCGGTACTGCTCTACACCAATGCACTCTACGCCACACTAATCTACACCACTGCACTCTTCATCACTGCCCTCTGCAGCACTCTAGCCTAGGTCACTCCAATCTACTCTGCACAACTTCACTCTACGCCACTCTATTCTATGCTACTCTGCAACACTGCACTCTTCACCCCTGCACTCAATGCCAAACACTCTAGGCCAGTGCACTTTACTCTATAACAGTACATTTTACGCTCATGCACTCTACGCCAATTCACTGTATGCCACTCTAAGCCACTCAGTACCACTGCACTTTATGCCACTACACTCTACACCACTTTACTCTACGCCATTCCACTCTATGGCACTCTACCCTTGCCACTTCACTCCACTCTGAAATGACCTACTCTACGCCACTGCACTCTATGTCATACTACTCCACTTTGCGCCACTCCACTCTATGCCACTGCACTCTACAACACTCTACACAAAACCACTGTACTCTATGCCAATGCAATGTACACAATTTCACTCTACACCAATGCACTGTACACCACTGCCCTCTATGCCGCTGCACTCTGTGCCACTCTATGACACTGCACTCTACACCACTCTACTATGCATCAGTGCACCCTACGCCATTGCACTCTGCATCCCTCCACTCTACACCATTTCACTCTATGTCAATTCACTGTATACCATTCCACTCTCTGCCACTGAACTCTGCACCTCTCTGTGACACTCTACTCTATACCACTCTACTCTATGCCACTCTACTCTACATCACTGTACTCTATGCTACTTTACTGTGCAACAGTCCACTCGGCACCACTGCGCTCTACTATACACTACTCTACTGCATCTACTCTAATGCGCCACTGCATTCTTTAATGTTGCATTGTAAACCGCTGAATTCTATGCCGCTGCACTGAACTCTGCGCCACTCTGCTTAGCAACACTGAACTATTCAACACTGAACTCTATGACACTCTACTCTGCAACATGGAACTCTACACCACTGAACTCTATGGCACTCTACTCTGCAACTCTGAACTGTATAACACTCTACTCTGTATCACTGAACTTTACACCACTGAACTTTATGCCACTGAACTCTATGCCACTGAACTCTATGCCACTGAACTCTACGCCATTCTACTTTGCACTGCTACATTCTGTGCTAATGCACTCTATGCCGCTCCACTCTACCCCATTCTACTCTGCATCACTCCACTCTATCACTGCATTATGCAGCACTCCACCCTACCCCACTGCACTCTATGATTCTACACCACTATAATCTACTCTGCACCACTCCACTCTGCACCACTGCACTCTATACCACTGCATTCTACAATGCAACACTCTAATCTAGGCCACTTCATTCTACGACACTGCATTGTACGCTGCTGTATTCTGTGCCGCGGATCTGTGCCACTATACTTTGCAACACTCTACATCAATGCACGCTACACTAACCTGCGCTACTCAATACCACTCCACTGTACGCCACTCTATGCGACACCACTCTATGCCACAACAATATACATCACATTCTGCCACTCTATTCTACAACCCTCTGTTCCACTCTTCGGCATTCCACTCTACGATACTCCACAACACTCTCCTCTATGCCACTAACCTTTAGCCTTGCAGAACAGCAGCAGCCATGCTGGTGTACAACATGGCTAACTAAAACTCATTGGCAAAGCTAATAGCTCATTCATAAGCGAGACCTCTTGGCTTTGCCAATGCTTGTTTTTACTTAATGTCAACACTATTGCTAAAGACCTCTTATGGACAGCACCAATACTGGCAGTGGGATTAGGGTCGACCCATTGCTTTCCATTGGTTGGTGTTCTATTTATTCTCATTTGCTTACTTCTTGGTGGATGGCTTTACTTTCTCTACTTGTGATTCTCGCTTTCCTGGAGCATAGCTTCCTTGCCATCATTTTCATTTGATGACTTGTATCCTTCCACTGATTACGTTCTTTTTTATTTCACATCCCCATAGGAGTGCATGTATTTTCTTGCTCCCTCCCTAGTGTACTGCTTCTACCTTCAATTCTCAACCTCTGCCCTTTTAATGCTACTACCCGCCCATCCTCCCACCAGCTTGTCATTTTCTTTTCCCACCTCTCCCTGTCTGGATTTTGTTTTCGTTTTTTAACAGTGTAAAAGATTGCTCTCTGTTTTTGGCTAATGGAAAGGCCAGGTTGCTTGGAACAATTTCCATCAAATCTCTTGATACCTTTCTGGGTGAATTTAAATAGTGAGATAAGGGATTTGTTGCATCTGGGAGAATATAGAAGGGATAGGACTTTAGTCTTCAGTAGAGATCCTTTGTATGACCTACTGGAGACCTTCTTAGCTGCAGCACCGCATGTCTGTTTGAATATTTTTTGGTAGTATATAACATAATAATACATTGAAAACCATTGCATTTGAGCAATTGTAAGTATTGTTGTAATCAGAAAGCACAGAATTATGGACCAAACATTGCAAGAAACAATATTAAAAAACATTACCTATTATGCATTAAAGAATTGAGAGGATGGCAAAAACAGTTAACTAGAAAGGTAAGTGACACAAGATTATCTAAACCAGTTTTTGTCTCTGTTAATAATGCTTATTACAGTGATCTATAATTTTCCACAGGAAAGATCTCTGCCATATGTTCTAATATATGGTCTGATGCAATGTGATTGGTTAAAATCACTAGAATTACACCAGGTAATTTAAAATAGCTGAGGTTAGTGGCTTATGAAGAAGAACTGACAGTGTGTCAGTTGTTGCACTTGCATCTGCAGTCATAGATGGTACTCAAGGAAGGGGGTCCATATTGCTTTAGATTTGTATAATTGATCGTTTAGTTTGTAGTTTGATGTAGGGAAGTGTATTATTAGTAGGAGGAGGTATGTAACACAAAACCACAATCACTAATAATGTCCAATCAAGTCTCAATACATTAATCCTTCCTCAACCCTAGGTAGCCTGGTAATGGCTTAACTTAGGAAACAGGTAAGTGTAAAGCATTTAATATCACCAAAACATTAAATAAGTAAATGAAACCACACAATAAAAACCCTGCACCAATTAATAAACATAGAGAATATTTTATCTTTAACATGACACCAAAACAATAAAAATCCAATTTAGGGAATCACAGATATGAATTTTTAAAGATTACATTTAAAAATTGTGCATTCTAGTGCCAAAAGCTTAAAGTGCCTCTTTGGGCTTTCTGGTTTTCTGGATAGGCATAAAGTTAAAGTTTTAGGCCGATCACGATGGAGCCAGGGATCAGATAGGTTGAGCGCTAGGTCCTGTTCAAGATTTTGCCTTCGAACTGGGACTGACAAACCGATGGTGGTGGTTCCTGGAACGCCCAACTGTCGGTCCACCCGCCGTATTACAACTACTGCAGTGGGACCGCAATAGGACCGCTGCAACTGCAGGGAATCCCTGATCCCTCGGCGATGGCCCAGCGGTGTGAGGCTGTAATATGTTGGTGGTGCCGCAGCTATGTTGGCAGTGCCGCTGCGGCACCGCCAAGCATATTACGAGATTCCTCACTGCGACCCTTTTCATGGTGGTGAGCCCGCCATGAAAAGGGTGGCAGTGAGTAAACTAAGGGGGCCTTACCGGGCCACCTATTGCCTCTGTGCATGGGGTTGCATTGCAGGAGGGCACATGCTGTCCCCCCCTGTATTTGTACACTCCCTGTTCCTGCATGGACAGAAATGCAGAACAGTGTGCATTTCTGTTTGTGCAGGAGTGGGCTGTGTCGCTCCTACGGCGATGCCTTTCTAAGGCTACCCTATGAGCCTTGGAAAGGCACTGCAGTGGGACCACTGCTGCAGGACCGCCCATCAGGATTACAATTTGTAATCTGATGGGCAGACTGACTAAGGGTTTGGCAGTCTTGGAGCGGGACCCTGGCACAGTGGGCCGCTCCAAGACCGCCAAAATCAGACCCCAAGTCTTTTTCTTTGAGCTTTTCTCTTAATGTCGAGTCCTTGGGTTCCTCAGTTCCGGAGTTCGCTTTTACGGCAACTGGCTGATGCCGCCTGATGCCTTGGGGCCCGATTCACAGAATTAAGTTAAGACAAAATCCTAAACTTACTCCTTTTGGTATTCACAGAATGCACTTACTACTTTTGGTATTCACAGAGTGGATTTACGACTACTAACTTTACGTCCGCACGCGGGCCAGAAATTCCGTCCCGGAGGCAGAGATTCCGTCCCGTATGTGGGACTTCCGGCCCGGAGGTGGGACTTCCGGCCCGGAGGTGGGACTTCCAGCCCGTAGGTGGGGATTCCAGCTGGTGGTAGAGATTTAGGCATGGCCAAAATCACCACCTCTGGGCCGGATGTCCCACCTTCGGGACTGAATCTTTGCCTCCGGGCCGGAATCTCCGGCCCGAGTGCAGACATAAAGTTAGTAGTCGTAAATCCATTCTGTGAATATCAAAAGTAGTAAGTGCATTCTGTGAATGCCAAAAGTTGTAAGTGCATTCTATGAATACCAAAAGTAGTAAGTTTAGGATTTTGTCTTAAGTTAGTTCTGTAAATCGGGCCCTCGTGAGTCCCTGAAAGTCTTTGTTCTCTGCATCAATGGCGAGGAGCTTTGGAGCTTTCACCAGCGATGTCAGACAAATTCTCGAGTAGATGACATTTCCTTGACTCCCCACGTCGAGCCGGTCTTCTTCTGGAACTTTTTACCAAACTTTGTAGATAGTTCCCAAACCTTCTGAACTTTTTCTTGGGTGTTTCCTTTGTGTTGAAAAGTGTCCAGCAGCACCAGCCAAGGGTTCAAAAGCTCTAGATTGCCTCCTGGGGTCTTGGACTCAATACACCTGAGCAGTCCAGGGAAATCCTGTTGAAGCTGGTCAGCTGGAGTAGTATTCTCTCTGTCTTCTTCCAGCACTTTTCTACCTGTTGCTGCTCCGGGAGTCCATTCCTTTTCCTTGATTCAGGCGCAGTCCTTTCTTTGTGGAGCCTTGAGAGTGTAGCAGTTGCAGTCCTACTGAATGCAAGCCTTCTGTGGAGTAGTCCAAGGGTCCAGCAAGGCAGTCCATCTTCTTGAGGTGTTCCAGGCAGTGATCTGAGGGGCTCTTACAGATCTCTCATATTTATTCTCCATTCTGGGCTGGCAAGAGGGGGTCTGGACACCCCAGTGAATAGGTGTAAATTTGCTACCCTCTGCTATGACACCTCTGCTATGAACATTTCCTGTGAAGTGTGGCATATCTGTGACCCAGAATGCACTATTGTGACAAAATCAAAAATCTGAAATTCTCTTCTTGGAGTTTGTGTCAGTGTAACTCAACACAAAGGCGTGGCTAACATTGAACTGCACCCCTCCTCCAGGCCCTCTCTTTATCTAATCAAATGGGGGCTCCCAACTGGCTGGGGATCCAGGAAGTGGGAGCTGTGACATCTGTGCTCCTGCTTTTTAAGTCCAGCTTATTTCCCTAGCCCTCTTCCTCTCCCTGTCTTTTCAGGAAGCAGATCTCCTCCCACCAAATGGCTGTAGTGTTGCAGCAAATAAAAGATGGGGGGAGATAGAGGTTGAGGTTAGGTTCACCCTCCTAACTGAATGAAGTTTTAAAAAATCTGGAATACCAGAATAAAAACCTAACCGTGGGGAAGAACAGTGTTTTCTCTGAACATGTATGAAAATCCTCTTTCCAGAAAGAAAAATTATTTTCTAGAGTCCCCTCTCCCACCAGGGTTTCCCCTAGGTGGCGTGCTTCATCATTGGGGTCCTCTCAATCCGCTGTGGGTTGAGGCGTGCTGCGACATGCGGAACTACGTAGGAGATCTAAATTGTGGAAAATGTGTAGTGCAGTGAAAGTGGAGTGGAAAAACAAAAAGTTAAAAATACGTAATTAATGGTCTAATATTTTATTCCTGCACCTAGTTGGTATGACTAAAATCAGGGGTTAATAATAGGGAAAGTCGAACTATAATGAGTATAGAGTCCCTAGTATTGGGACAACATGTTTTAAGCTGTCCCTTCAGAATTCTTCTTCAGGACCAGACGAGGATCAGCCCCGTGCATGCCACTCCTAAGCAAACCTATAATTAGGAATTTATGAGGTGCACACCTACTGTGTATACACCTAACACGTAATACATCACTGATACGTAGTAGCTGAGGATATAAAGTCAATGAAGAATTAAAAACGCTCTTTCCTCCTAGCCAGGCTGGTAGGTCTTTGACCCATGCGGCATCTTAACTTAATCAATGTACTCCTCAATAGTGGGTGGGTGTAATTAAAAGTAATAATTAGTGCGAACATCCAGCGTGTTAAGAAACTCACACTCGCAACGCCTGGTAATAAATCAGTGGTTAGATACATAACGAAAAGCTCTCGTGTAGAGACACCACGTGACATACAACATATAACACTTAATTGTCAGCATATTAGTGACACATACTTTAGTTTAGGCAGAATTTTGCAGTGTTGCAGCTCAGGGTTCTTAACACCTACTCAGATGGCAGCTTGCCTCAGGCTGCGATAGGCTGACCAACCAGAAATGGCTGCTACAGGGCTGCTTTGGATAACTTCAGGATAGTACGTTTTAAAGATACTTTCCTGTACTAATTATAATATATACGACCTTTGCAAGTGGCTGGATTTATTGTAAACATTGTTTTGATACTTTGAGCGAAATTGCTAGCTACCTCCCATCAAAAGTTAGACTTTATTAAGTTTAATAAAACCTTCCCATGTTAGCCTATGGGGCTAGCAGCACTACAATGGAAAAAACGACTTTGGCTGTATTTCCCCACCAGGGCATATAAAAATGTTTACATTGCGCCTGCTTTTTATTACAAGGCACCATACACTTCGGGCACCTAGGGCAGGCCATGGGGATGGCTTATATGTAACAACAAGCATTTGCTAGCTACCTCCCATCAAAAGTTAGACTTTATTAAGTTTAATAAAACCTTCCCATGTTAGCCTATGGGGCTAGCAGCACTACAATGGAAAAAACGACTTTGGCTGTATTTCCCCACCAGGGCATATAAAAATGTTTACATTGTGCCTGCTTTTTATTACAAGGCACCATACACTTCGGGCACCTAGGGCAGGCCATGGGGATGGCTTATATGCAACAACAAGCATTTGCAATGCAATAGGTCTCACATTAGGAAAGTGAGAGCTATTGCAATTGTAAATGAAAATTAGTTTTAATATGTGGTGGCTTTGAAAATATATAAATTAATAGCATTGTTATTCACAAAGCCAATAGCTTACACTTTCCTAATACGAGTCCTATTGGCTATGGCAATGCTTTTTGATAGCAAGCAAGGACAGTGCTGTTGTGGTGCTGAGTGATGATGTGGTTGGGCTGAGTGATGTGGTGATGTATTAGAGTGATGTGGTGGTGTCCCAGAGTGATGTGGTGGTGTATAAGAGTGATGTGGTGGTGTATTAGAGTGACGTGGTGGTGTCCCAGAGTGATGTGGTGGTGTCCCAGACTGATGTGATGGTGTCCCAGAGTGATGTGGTGGTGTCCCGGAGTGATGTGGTGGTGTCCCCGAGTGATGTTGTGGTGGTGTCCCTGAGTGATGTGGTGGTGTCCCTGAGTGATGTGGTGGTTTCCCTGAGTGATGTGGTGGTGTTCCTGAGTGATGTGGTGGTGTCCCTGAGTGATGTGGTGGTTCCCCTGAGTGATGTGGTGGTGTCCCAGAGTGATGTGGTGGTGTCCCAGAGTGATGTGGTGGTGTCCCTGAGTGATGTGGTGGTGTCCCCGAGTGATGTGGTGGTTTCCTTGAGTGATGTGGTGGTGTTCCAGAGTGATGTGGTGGTGTCCCTGAGTGATGTGGTGGTGTCCCTGAGTGATGTGGTAGTGTTCCTGAGTGATGTGGTGGTGTCCCTGAGTGATGTGGTGGTGTCCCGGAGTGATGTGGTGGTGCCCCTGAGTGGTGCCCCTGAGTGATGTGGTGGTGTCCCTGAGTGATGTGGTGGTGTCCCTGAGTGATGTGGTGGTGTTCCTGAGTGATGTGGTGGTGCCCCTGAATGATGTGGTGGTGTTCCTGAGTGATGTGGTGGTGTCCCCGAGTGATGTGGTGGTATCCCCGAGTGATGTGGTGGTGTCCCCGAGTGATGTGGTGGTGTCCCTGAGTGATGTTGGTGTGTCCCCGAGTGATGTGGTGGTGTTCCCGAGTGATGTGGTGATGTCCCCGAGTGATGTCGTGGTGTCCCCGCGTGATGTGGTGGTGTCCCCTAGTGATGTGGTGGTGTCCCTGAGTGATGTGGTGGTGTCCCTGAGTGATGTGTTGGTGTCCCTGAGTGATGTGGTGGTGTCCCCGAGTGATGTGGTGGTGTCCCCGAGTGATGTGGTAGTGTCCCCGAGTGATGTGGTTGTGTCCCCGAGTGATGTGGTGGTGTCCACGAGTGATGTGGTGGTGTCCGAGAGTGATGTGGTGGTGTCCGAGAGTGATGTGGTGGTGTCCCTGAGTGATGTGGTGGTGTTCCTGAGTGATGTGGTGGTGTTCCTGAGTGATGTGGTGGTGTCCCTGAGTGATGTGGTGGTGTTCCTGAATGATATGGTGTGTGAGGATGAGGGTGTGTGGGGGTATGAGGGGGTGAGGTTGAGTGAGGGTGAGAGGGTTGTGAGGGTGAGGGGTGTGAGGGTGTGAGGTTGTGAGGGTTAGTGAGGGTGTATGAGGGTGTCTGAGGTTGAGGGGATTTGAGGGTAAGGGAGGGTGAGGGTGATGGGGGTGAGGGTGTGTGAGGATGAGGGTGTGTGAGGGTGAGGAGGTGTGAGGGTGAGGGTCCAAAGTAAATGGTGGCAGGGCAGACATCATAAGACAGAGAGAAGAGACTGTGTGGTGACTGCGTTGGTCAGTTTCAGAATCAGGAGGGGCAGAGACAGCACAGTCTGCAAGGGATCGACATGTCTAGAGGCAAAGCATAGCGGATGTAGCATTGCAGCTAGCAAGTCGAGTGTTTTTAAGCTGAGTGTCCCTAGAGAGATGGCAACACAGCAACAGCATTTGAGGAGCAAGGCTACTGTAAACAAGCACAGTAGGCTTTCACTTTCGTCCAGAAACAAGCTCTCGGCATTGCTGTGGCGGGGGGGGGGGAGCGGCAGCCTTTGAAGTCTGATGCCGAGGCACAGACAAATAGTGGTGTATTATGTGTCTGGCGATGTTGTGCACGTGCATAGATCACATGAACTGTATGCGATCCGCAGCCGTTTTGGTAGACTTTTCTTTTCCGCTTACTATAATCTCGCCGGAGCAATGCGCAAGCACATTGGCTCAGGCGAGACCTAAAAAGGATGTTTTGTACTTATGAAGTAATTTTATTTTCAAAGTAGAATCTGGACACCAAATGAAAACAATCCCGCATAGCAGGCCTGGCTTTAAATGACATCAGACACCACAGCAGTGCACACTTAAGTGAATTAAGTCCACTGGGTTCTCTAAGCCTACATGCCCTACCGTATGCTAGGGACTTACTGATAGGTTGTATTGGCCAATTAAAATTATACCAATTACCATATACCTTTTAAGGAGAGAGCACTGGCCTTGGGCCTGGTTAGCAGACCCCAGGGTACTTTCAGAGACCGTATCCACCAACATCAGTCAAAAAATGTGGGTTATCAGAGCAAAAAGGATGACTTTCCTACAACTGATTTCTCAAAGGAGGCCAATGTTGCCATTGCTTCTGACCATTTAAGTATAAGCGGTGGAGTGAGTGACTTCAATTTACACACAAGATATAGCTTGCTAGAGAGGAGTCCAGCCATCTCTTGCTATTGGAGTTTATTCCTACAATGTTTTCAGTATCATGTATCAATGTTAGTTCTATTAAGGGCTGCATGGTGCATGCACTTACTGGGGCGAAGCTTCTTCCAAATCTCTTCCCAGTGAGGTGCGAGGTTCAGACAGGCCCACAGAATATGTATGAGGTCTCCACCTGCATGTCCACAGCACCAACAATTTGTGCATGGGGCAAACTCTGCATTATGGAGCTTGTTTAGGATCCAGCAGCATTGATGTGATATCTTAAATTAGCTGAATTTCAGCCTTGCTTCACCAAGGGGTCTATTATATGTGGACAGGAGGTGGGCCCACCCCTCATCTATATAGTCTTGCTGGGTAGATGTTAACCATTTGTGTAGAAGTTGACACCTTGTGGACTTTTAGTATACCTCTTCTATGATTGAGCTGAACACCCAAATATATTTTTTTATACAGCCCATTCCACTTGATAATTATGCAAGGTTGAGGGTTGCATGTCAGAGAGTGTTTTGCCCACATTTTTTGTCAAGATAGCTTTTCAGTTGTAGATAACTTAAGGGTTGTTTCGCTCTGAGTCCAAATTCTTTCCGCAAAGTAGAGAAGCATTTTAATATCCCATGTTTCATGACTTGGTGTAGGTTTTGGATGCCTTTGGAATCCCAATCTTCCCATCAGAAGGGGGAATTAATAATGTATAGCTTTGCATTGTGCCATGTAGGAGTCTCAAGGTTCAAGAAACCATTCTGCTTAATTAAACATTGGTTAGAGCTCCTAATTTGCATCAAGTATTGTAACATCAGATTTGGTAGGACTTTAGTTCCATTGTGCATTCTATTTAGCATCTATATGCCAGTCACACCATTTTGATGGTATAATTTAATAAGGACCCATTCAGGGATTTCCAGACTACTTTGAAAGTGATGTGCTGGTTGCAATAGTTGATGGCTCATGTAATAATGCTTCACCTTAGTACACCTCTATGGTTGGGAGGCTGTATCTGAATACAATTTGTGAAATCAATAAGGACTAGCCTATTTGTGAATTTACATAGACTCAAGACTGTAGGACAGGGTACAAACCCTTTCGTTTGTTCATGAAGCCCTCACCCACCAACCTGGTTGGTGGCATGCTTCATCATCGGGCCCACCCAGTGACACCGAGTGTGTCCCGGGTGTGCTTCGACGCCTGAATAAGGCGGAGCAGGTATGTTTCTGAGAGTGCAGTGTAGTGACGTGAAGGTGAAAGTTTAAAAGTTATACAGGGATCCCAGTACCCGAGGGTAAATTATATTTTCATAACTGGGTCACTGGTAGCATTAAAAAAAGGCTGTTGGATGTTATAGGAGTGTTAATTAGGGTCTCCTACATCCAGGTGTGGTCTACATGTTTCAGCCAGGCCTTTATGATTTAAACTGGCTTTCCTCAGGACCAAAGTGTGTAGGTGCAAGTTACTTAATTTTAAGTGATTGTGTAATTTTGAAAATGTGTAGAACTCGCTAAGGTGCTTTACAGGTGTGAGGGGGATTCCCTCTTAGATCATTAGTTGGCTTGTTGCCAAATTAGCCCCATGGAGTAGTCCGGCAGAGGAGTGGAACGAAACTTTCGGTCAGTGTCTGCGTTGAACCTCTTGTTGTCTCTGCGGCCTCCGTAAGTAACTTGCACCTACACACTTTGTTTGGGGTTGATGATCTAAAGATCCAATGATATTGCTATCAGTACATGGTTTGAAAGGTCTGCTGCTCGAATACGAGGTGCATACCTCAGGGAGTAGTATGGTATTTGTTAAAGAGAAGTCAATTCTCATCTCCGTTTTATGCAGACAGGCAAAATATGCATTGTGGGGTGGTACATATGTCAAGGGTCTCTCATAACATGATCCATCAGGTCTTTGATCATATTTCTATCTTGATTGTTACTGAGGTCAGGTTTTTCAGAGTGGCTGAGTAATGGATTGATTGTTATGTTTCAATTTTCTCCAATTGGTAATTGTTTGTGATAGGTTAAGACTTTATTGCATGATTAGTTAAAACCTTTGCAACCGAAGACGATGCCATCAAGTCACATTGTACATATTTCATAGATTCTTTAAAATACATGCTTACATCATTCAAAGTTAAGAAATCATTGTGTCATAAACGGCCTCTATTACGTGCTGCTAGCACGATGTTAATGTTTAATGTTTAATGTTGTATACTTGTAAAGCGCACAGCTGCCCCAGCAAAGGGGCGTCCCGGCGCTGTATACCGCTGGGGAACCCGTCCTGGCTTTCCCTGTGGGATGGTCCCTACTGGGAATCCCCAAGGTGGAGCCAGGCATCCCCGGCGTTGGTGGGGCCATTGTGGAGATTAGGCAAGCTAATGCCCAGAGTTGCCGAGTGGGACCCCAGGTTAGAGTAGGCACCGAGGCGAGAATTGTCGAGTCCGCTGACCCTGGTCCACGACCCTAAGTAAATTCTGTGCCTAATTAATTGAGTTTGGAGAAGAAAGCCCACTTGTTGATATTTGGAGGTAACACAGGCCCAACTGTGTCCCTGAATAGGCAAATTCACTGTCCCTCTTGGTCAGTTTATGTCTTCAGTATTCTGGACTGTAATGTTCATGTAGGAGCATGGCCATGCCTCTTTTTCTGTTGCTTATGGGTGCCTGCTGAGAAGATGACCCTTTCCACCTCGTTTCTCTTCCATTTACCTGATTCCTCCTGTGTGCGTTGTGTCTTCTGTATTAAGACAATGTGAGATTTTCCATGCACTAGGTATGTTAGTATTTTCTTCCTTTTAATGAATGATGGCAGGCCTTTAACATTGAGGAACCAGCTGTTTAGATTCCTGATGGTAATATCCAAGGAGTGAAGGGTCATAGTTGCAAAAGTTGACCTTGATGCTGTACAGTGTCGAAGGTGGAATTAAGGGACATAGGCCAGAGCAATAGAGTAAGTATAATAGGAAACTTAAGTACTGTCTAGGAGTTCTATAAAGTCGGTGTCAAGTGTTCTAAAGCATAAACAAGGTACCATTCACTGGGAAGTAACTCATCATAAACCAGGTGTCTCCAACGCGTCGATCCCGAGGTACCAGTAGCTTGCAGAAACACCTTCAGAGTAGCTTGAAGCCTTGAGTTAATTTTTCAATAAGCACAGAGTCACATTTTCCTTTTTAAGATAAGGGAAGGCTGTGCTTATTTTATATTATTATCATCAGGCTGCAGATAGCAGGGCCTTATAATGAGTAGTGCTCAGTCATAATGATGACCCAGACTGGGGCACAGAATTGAAGAACTGAGGCACTGAGGTATTTAATTCCTAAAAAAAATCATTGTAACTCAATATTGGAGCATAAGAACAAAATGGTGTTTCTGAATGCTTTTAAATGGGTGAAAATAAAAAATGAAAAGTTAACTTAATGGTTAACGTAACTCTTCATTTTAATTCTCTCCCATTTCAAAGTGTTGCATTTGCAAACAGCAGGCCTCTTGCTCCCATTGGCCAGTAAACCCTGTGCCATATTTATAACTGAAAAATACAATCATTTTTTCTAAATGGTAGAAATTTAAAGTGAAGAAAAATAGTTATGAAGCATGTTTCTTCACGTTAAATTATTTCCATTTCAACAAATGGCTGTATTTTTCTGTTATAAATATAACACCATGTTTACAGACCACTGGGAGCAAGAGGCCTACTATTTGCAAATGTGACACCATGAAATGGGAGGATGTTTACGTGTTGAATTTTATGGGTTTATGATAGTAGTTTGAGTCCCTGTGAGCGTGCCTAATACAGATAATGACTGATTGGCCTCAAAGTATGGTTCACATTCTGTAGTAGGCAAATATTAGAATGTGTTCAACATCATGCCTTTGATGGGGGCCCGGACATATCTTTTCATTTTGAGGGATTTTGTTCTTCAGATCTAACTTTATGTGTGTCTGTCATGTGTGGGGGTGGGTTTGTTTCTATATTGTAGCAAGTAGGGGTATTTTTCATGGTAGTAGTGGCTCGGTCGTGTTTTGTGTGGGTGTTACAACATACATCTTGTTGTCCGTTAAGTTCATTATGAATTTGCCTACTTCACTTGAATCTTGAAATTCTCTTCTTTTCCCGTCACGAATATGCCAGGTATACCAAGTACAAAGCCTCATATCATGGTTGCAGATATGTAAGGTCGATATGGATGGTTTAAAATGCACATTGTAAACATAACTGCAAGAGATCCACATAAGTAAGGGAGACTGGCCGTACTCCAGTTTCTATCACACCAGTTCATGGCTCCCTGCCCTGTGCTTGAATCTTCCTATTCATGATTCAAAAACGTCTGTCTTATTCATTGAATACCCATGACTTCCAACCCACAACTCATCAGCTGAGTTTAAAGCAGTTACTTGTCTCAGGATTTACCTGTTGGGTGTTTGCTTTCAATCAATCTCTTGCTTGTTCTTGTTTGCTCAACAAAATGATATTTTGGAGGCCCCTGTAACAGGATCCTTGTTATGGTATCATACAAACTAATGTTTGGACACTCTGACAAGAGGAAAGAGAGAGCGCTGTGGCACAACCAGATCACAGACTGCCATGCCGCCTTCTCACAAAGCAGCGGCAAATGGCTGGTCAGCATGCTTTCCTTACCCTTTCCTCCTTTGTCTTTAGACTAGTCGTGGGCAAAATTTACATTTTGACCGCAAAGTTTGCAAAGATTTCAGTCTTCACAATTCGTGAAGTCTGCCACCTGTAGTTAGTGCGGGCTGCAGAGGTTTGAAGACTTCCGAAACTTTGGTAGCAAGCAGTAATGTAGGCAAAAAGAATTCTCTGAAAAGTCTCTGCCTCCAGCAAATGTTTTGCCATTAAATTCTCTGACAGTAAACCTAATTTTGAATTTATGTTTTCTCAGAAAAGCAGGATTTTGCTGGATGTTATTTTCCCCAATTATATAGCCTTGTAACCTTTTGGGGAGGGGCGGGGGGGGGGACTGGACACATTAGTAGATTGGCTGAGGAAAACTGTACAACCTTTTCAACCCTCACAGTGCAGACAAGAGGTGTTTCACTGTATGTAATTGATTTGCCTCCACATAGAAATGTAGATCAAACTAAAACTTTCATTAGCCGCCCTTCATGCGCCTCTGTTCACCACAAGGTACTTTTATATAATTATTTTTAAACTTCATTCCTGAAAAAATGCTCACGTTCTCCCGTAGTGTATGATCACAAAAATGTCAGTGGAAAGGTGAATTAAAGTTCTGTCTCCCAGCCCTGTATTTTAAGCAGGGCATCGACGGCCCTATCTAAAGTCATACCTTCTTTTTTGCAGTTTGGACAACATAGCGAGTTGTTTTCTTTTGAAGCTTTAAGTGAGGCAGTATGACAGATTACAGAACCCAGCTGTATTCAACCGGGGCTTCAAATGATTTAAATGTACATTGGGAGCGAGCTTATCAGCAAAGAATTTAGGAGTTAGCAGGTCTGTTGAAAAAGAACATTAAGTGCTGCAATTGTACACCACTCCCCAAGCCCCTTCGGAGCAGTCAGTTCCCAAACCATAGCATTTACGTTGAAATACGCGCTTTTAAAGTCCTAAATGCGCCCGCAAAGTCTCTTAGTAATATTTAACCCATATTGGCTTTTTATACTTTTTTTCAGACATCTGTTTAAAGTTTGATCTCAATTCTCATAATATTATTTTCTAAGCTAGTACCTTCGTGTTAATTCTGCTTTACTCATAACACTGTGGTAGAAATGTTAATAGTGGTTTGGGAATCTGAGATGTTGTGTAGCAGAATCATGTTCAGCTGTTTTAAACTAATCCCCTAGTTTCTGGCATAGCTCCCTGTGTTGTCTCCAAACACAACCTGATCCTTTTATTTAGTGCTGCAGACTGCTGAAGTTATCACATATCACGCAGTGGCTCAGTGAGCAGGTTTTGACTCGTGTATGAAAACCAATGACTAAAAATCGACAACATTTAAGAACACCTGGTGATGCGCCTGGGCAGGTTCTGAGAACATCTCTGATGTTGTGTCTATCCTTTTTGGCAGTCATGCCCGTCTAAGCCTTGCATCCTTCGTTGTATTATCACTCTATTAAAGTGCCCCCGTTTTGTATGTCTCTTATTCTTTGAAAGGAGTTGAAGAAAATTCGAGGGTTGTTTAGGCCCTGGTTCTGAAGAGAATTCTGGGCCCTGCGCAAACTGGAACGTTGATTTTTGTTTTAAGAACTACAGCTAAAGAACGCTAGATTTTGGCAGTTAAAACATGCAGAATTTGATGTTTTAAATTCTGATTCGTCATGGTATTCCTCATTTCCTGGTTGAACACAGAAACTAAGAGCTATTTACCTCAGCCACTATAATAACTAACCCTGGCGAAATTGTAATGTCAATGTGTAGTGAATACTTCTCCTATTCCGACCAATATATTTTCAGGGCGGTTTGTTTTGGAAAATTAAATGATTACACAGATGTTTTTAATGTCTATAGGATGTCACTACTTAGGGTGTGCACCAGAGAAATGTGGAATAACTCACTGTCAAATAGCTGTTGCACCCTGTTATATCTTGTTATCTGTGTGAGTCTGTATCTGTTCACTGCTTACTCCTAGTCTGTGAGAAGTTACATTCTGATACAGAATGGTTGGGTTGCTGGGTGATGGGTTGCTCTAGGTGTTCTAAGAATGTTATATATTGAATTATAATTACAGTTGATTGTAGATCTGTTTATGGTGGGGGTCATCTTAACTGTCTCCACAACCGGGGGTGTGGCCACGGAGGCGACCAAGATGGCCGCCTTTGCCTGAAGCTCCGCCGGCCGGGCTCTACAAACTCAGATTTACATGATGTAGGAGCGTCTTTTACACCTGCAGACACCATCTATTGGTTCCGGGAGGACGAGAGGAGCATCCCGATGCCCGGCCCGACTTGCTGTGGGAGATGAGGTTGAAATGCGGCGGACTTGTGCGCTAGACAAGCGCGGCCCTGCGGCCTTCCCCGACTGAGGAGCTGACAACGGAGGTGCCATGAGTGTGGCCCAGGTGGGTGCCAGGCGCTGATTACGCTCCCCCTCCTTCTGCTTGGCTTCCCCCCCGGTGCCCCCTGCTGTGGCTGCCGCTGATCCCGCTGCGAGTGGGGCACTCCCGAGGCCATGCAGGTCTTGTTGGCGTACCGACTCTGGCGAGGCGGGCTAGTGAGGAGGCCCTGGCGCTCAGACTGGGAGCTGCATTGGCGCTGTGCCCCATCGAGTGGGCCAGCTTCACACTCCACCCCTCCCGGATTCTCGATCTTGATGGGGGACTGCAGCCTGGCCTAATAGTGAGGTGCGCAACAATACCTGCGACGCCAGGACTCCTTTAACCGGCGTGTCGTCGTGGCAGATACGCCGCCTGCTTCCAGGCACTTTAATCCCCCCTGCATACCGGCTGCCACTGGGGATTTATATCTCCAAGATACATTAGACATCGGTACTGCCTCCTCAAATATTGGACTACCATTTGTGCTCTGTCGCCTCCACTTGCCGCCATTTCCAGGCACTCTCTGCATGAACTGGGCTGGGTTCACCGCGTGGACTTGTCATCCCACGCTCTTCTTGGCGCTCTGCTCTGGGTAAGCGGCCTGGCCTGCGGGGCTTTGCCCCGCCTTACTGGGATTCTAATTGCGTCCCATCATAGGACAAATGCAGCCACATAGGCCCATTACACTGGCTGCCACTTGGAGATCTCACTGAGTGGCTTTCTCTGGGGGGGTGACCCCACGCATCGACCCTGCACTTCATAGGCCTTCTGGTTTTGTGGTATTTGCTGGACTAATTCGAAAACGATAACTCCCATCTCCCTCTCTGTACCATGGGGAGGAAAGACCCTAAACAACGCACGTTGCAATTTGACAAGGCCCCCGGCCCCACCTCAGTCGACCCTCCTGACTTGGCAGATGGGGCACTGGGCTCAGACGACGCGGATGACTCTGCCTCCCTTACCGCAGCTATGCTGAAAGAGATGAGAGCTGGGTTCAGGGCACTGGACGGTCGATTTGATGCGCTTGATATGAATTTGGCTGATATGGGTGCAAAAGTTCAAGCACATGACCAAAGGCTGGATGTGGTGGAGGCAAGGGTCTCTGACATCGAAGACGGATCATCAGCCTCACTGAAGTGGCTGGACAGGGTAGAGAAGATCCTTAAGGATGTGGCTATTAAAAACGAAGATTTGGAGGCTTGCAGCCGCTGAAATAACATTCAAATTATTGGAGTGCCGGAAGCAACCAATACTGGGCGAATGGACACCTTCGTGGAGCAGCTATTTATCCAATTGTTTGGGAGAGAAGCCTTCACTCAGGGTTTTGTAGTAGAACACGCTCATTGGACGCTGGCCCCCTGCCCTCGTCCTGGCCTTCTTTCTCGCCCCATCATTGCCAGACTCATGAACTTTAGGGACAGAGATGCAGCTCTCCGCTCAGCTCGTCACCGTGGGGATATCCAATGGCAGGGGAGTCGGTTGTCTTTTTTCCCTGACTTCACCATCATGGTCCAGGAGGTGAGACGCAAATTCCATGGAGTCAAAACCCCCCTGAAAAATCTCGGTCTTCGTTACAGCATGCTCTACCCGGCAAAGTTAAAAGTGGATGTGGATGGCAGATTCCGTATATTTGATACATCGACGGAGGCACAGGAATTTTGCCAAGGATACAAGAAAAATCACTCTGGGGCGTCGGCCTCTCCGCGCCCCCCTTCCCCGCCACAAAATGGGTCGCAGACCAGTGTCGAACTCTTCTCTAATCCAGGGACTGGTTGAACTGTTATTGCATTTATTGTTGTGTGCTGCGGTGCTTAATTCGTATATGCATCTTTTTCATATTTGATACTATTACATTTCTTACTGCCCGACCGGCATGGCGTTGCCGTGCCTCATGGTGAATACCAAGGTTTCTTTGTTTCTCATGCTTAGTTTGTAATGTACATATTTATTTCCTACATTAATGTGGTTGATTCCATTGCACGGGCATTTAGCTAAGACAGTTGGGGTATGCCTCTCCGGGGTTGGTAGGAGGCTCGGTGGGGGGTGGTGGGGGTGACATTTGCTTGGTTTCCATGTTGCTTTTGTAGTCAGTGCTCAGGTTGCTGGTATTCGGCGTGTGGTTGATATGCATTGCGGTGCGATTGAGGTGATGGTTTTCCAATGGTACAGCTAGGGTGCCAGCCCGGTCCTTCCGGGCTCTCTTTGATTACATGGAATGTTAGAGGTTTAAACAATGCTAGAAAACGTAGGCAAGTCCTTAACTATATCGCCAGACATAATATTGATATTGTGTTCATGCAGGAGACACATTTGTCCTATTTTGACCACACACCTGTCGCAACAAATTGGTGCTCCCATAGATTTTTTTCCAATTACAGTCGTTATGCGAGGGGAGTTGCTATATTCCTACATGGAAGAGTCCCCTTCTCCTTAGACAAGGTCTTGGTCGACGGCGAGGGCCGAACTCTGATTGTTACTGGTTCACTGATGGGTCACCAGATCTCCCTGGTTTGTGTGTACGGCCCTAACGTGGACTCCCCAGATTTTTTCCACGAGTTGCAGGTGCGGCTATTGACACTCGACCCCGGACTTCTGATACTAGGGGGTGATTTCAATTTGTTGTTGGATCCAGCCAGAGACAGCACTTCCACTTCTCCTGACACTAAACCCCGTTCATGACAGGCGCTTTACGACATTTGTCACCATTTCTCCTTAATAGATATTGAAAACAAATTACATTCACATCTCACGGAACACACGCACTATTCTGTATTTCACAATACATGGACCAGGATAGATTACTGGTTGTTTTCCCCGGGTGTTGCTGGCTGGCTGGGAGGGTTGCGTACCTTCCTTCGCACTTTTTCGGGCCATTCTGGCTGGCATGGCAAGCACGCAACATTTCAAATACAGGGGATACAATTCTGAAATGAAGAGAGACTGCTGCACAAATAATTGATGGAATAGAAACCTTAACTGATGGTGATGGGGCTGCAAACATATTAGGTGATAAAAATGTGGAAGTATCCTCCTTAAAAAAACACTGCAGTTATTGGAAAAACTCTTTTGCAAGGAGATCAACAGGTGGCGGGAGATTATCTAATTGGGCAACTATATAGCAATTGGAAGAGTGCCTCAAGGCTTGCATATTTTCATAATACCCACATATGAGAATCTGAATCCTAAAATACTCAAAGAATGAGCAGAATTGTTAGGAAGAAAGTGTAAAAGTATGATGGGGCTCCAAACTGAATATGCAAAAATTTAATTGGGCGCAATTTGTGCACATATAGCAAAGTGGGAAGAGGATGTAGCCTTATGGCAACAGCGGTCAACTTTTAAGCTGGGGAACCGGGTTTGAGTCTTAGCAACGACGCTCAATATCCTGTGATTCTGGGCAAACAAAAAAATGAATGTGTCCATCTGTAACGAACCTGATGCTCATGTAAAGCGTTAACAACAAAGAAGGAGTGCCCCCCGTAGGGAAAGAAGCAGACGTATTCTCTACTTATTTCAGAAGGCCCAGGTTAGCACAATGTGCTCCAACCCGTTACCGGACAATATATGTCCTTTGAGAAGACCCCTCACTCACCAACCTAGTTGGTGACATGCTTCATCATCGGGGTCCCACCCCATAGGCCGAGTGCCCATAGGGTGTGCTATGACACCTGACTACAGTGGAGCGGGTTATTGTTTCTTTATTATATGTGCTTAAAATTATAGTGAACAGGTGTATTAAAAAGGGGCCAGTACTACTCACTTCAAGACTTTATTCCTGAGTGCCTGAACCCCTATAAAACCAGTGTGGCACCTGTGCCTAATTAGGAAGGCTTTGGTGTCTCAAAAAGTGTAGTGTATTTATTAAAAATAGCGAAGTGTGCTATGTGTATATTTACAAAGAAAACTAGTAAGGTCTACATGTTTCAACCATCGTAAAAATTCTATGGTTTTCGTCAGGACCGTGGAAATTGCACGGGGTGGTACGCACACGCTAAGGTGCGCCCAGCCCTCGCGCAATATGAAGACCACAAAATTGTGGTCTTACTTAAAATGGTGTGTCTTTTGTCCTTGTTCCGGGATAAACCTGTAAGGAGAAAATGGGGAAACTGGGTTGGGATTACGTACATGGGCAGACATAAACGAGGGTGCACACTTAACATATAATATATAAAGTGCTGGGTGCGGTCACCCCCAATAGGTGACAGCCTATGGATTGCGAACGCATAGGTACATTGTTCGTGCAAGATCGAAATGTGCTCTAGTGTCAATACGCATTTCGACAAGTGCCGTGATGAGCGACGAGATTCTGGGCTTATTTAAGCTGGCAGGGGAGGAGTGAAAAACGATCGTTTTAGTGCTGTGAAACGAGATGCTCATGAGTTTCTCAATGAAAATGATAACGGCCGATAGAAATAAGACTAGTAACCGGCCGATAACCATTCGACTCGTAAATTCATTGTTACGTGCTACGAGTAGCTTTTCAGTGCTAGTAAGAAAAACCCAACTCATGCAATGCTTACACTCGAAGCGATGATTGTCGCTTCATGGGCTTCTTAGCTACCAAGACGGCAAATGTCCGTCATCTGGGGAAGTTTAAAAACACAAGCATATACAGATCAATGACAAAGCTCGTGTCAGACTCACAAACGTAGTACTCAGGTGCAGAGCAGGCACATCTCGTTGAGCCCGAGCCTGCTGAGTCTGTACTTACTTGCGGTATGCAGTCATCTAGCGGTAAACCTACTTGGTTACTGCTTCGGAAGCCCCGTAGCGTGATCGGTGCTTCGGTGGATGCTTGTAAAATAAACTGATCGGTATTTCCTGGTTGGGCGTGGCGCGAAGCGTCACCGTCTCAATAGCCAATCCTAGCGCGCCTCAGGGGTGTGCCTATCCTTGGGTTCCGCGCACGTGACTGTGGCAGTGTGACGTGTGGCGGTCTGGTTACCATGGTGATCGCGCATTTCTACTGGGGATTGTGCAATTGGAATCGTGGCAACATACACGTTGGTAGTGAAAGGGAGTCATTTAACGGGGCAGGAATAGAGGAGTATCAGGAGTCTCTGTGGGACGACGGAATAATAGCGATTTACCGCATTAATTAACATAGCTCATAGCTCATGTGGTGAAAAAAGAGAGCTATACTGCATTAAAAATTACTCATAATTCACAGTCTATAATACTGGCACAGACAGTTCGGATTGTTCGTGAAATTAACTATCACATCACCGTATTCCAAGGGATGTTATCGTTCAAACGAGTCTTATGGGTTGAGAGCCTATACACCCATCTCTGTTCCTTCTCGAACAGGCGTTGGTTCAGATTGGCTCCTGGTTTGACCTGTTCAATAACAGTCCATTGCAGATCGTCCGGTGTGTGCCCCTTTGCCAGGTAGTGTTCAGTCAGTTTAGTGTTGGATTTTTTGCAACGAATGTTGCTCCTGTGTTCTCCAATACGTATCTTGACCTTTCTGCTTGTCATACCTATATAATGTAGGTCACATGGACAGGTCACTCTATACACTACGTTTTCACTGTTGCAGTTAGTTTGCCCTTTGATCGTCCAGATCTTGTTGGGTTCAAGTTGTAGAGTCTTCGTGTTATGCGTGAAAGGGCATACGCTGCAGCTCCTGCATTTGTAGTGGCCTGTCACTTTTGGCAAACCCCATGCATTGAGGACTGTTTCTTGCTCTCTCATCTCTTTTTTGGGTCTGGTGTTGACTACAGCATCTTTTATACTTCGTGCTTTTCTATAGGAGAAAAGGGGTTTCTCCCACCTCAGATTTCCTGTGTTCAATATGCTCCAATGCTTACCTATTATTCTGGTAACCGTGTTGGAGATGGTGTTGTATGTCGTTACACAGGTCAGTGGAGGCTCCTCCATTCTTTTAGTTTGATTCTCCAGAAGAGCAGTTCTCGGCTGATTACGGGCGCGTTTTTGACTTTTGTGCAGTATCTTCTCAGGGTAACCCCGATCCTGTAATTTGACAGTGAGATCTTGGGCCTGTCTTTTGTAGTCAACAAGTTCACTGCAATTCCTGCGAATGCGCAGATATTGGCCGTAGGGCAGGTTTTCACGTAGTGGTGTAGGATGAAAGCTTTCAAACCGTAGTAAGTTGTTTTTAGCAGTGGGTTTATAGTGAGTGACTGTTGTCAGCCTCCCATCCTCTTTTGTTATTGTTAGGTCCAGGAAGACCAACGTGTTTGGATCTTTCACACATGTGAACTTCAGATGATCATCACATGCATTGATCCAATCGAAGAAGGACAATAAGGATTCTTCAGTTCCCTTCCAGATCGTCAGCACATCATCAATGTACCGTCTCCATAACACGATGTTTGCGCTATAGGGGTTGGTGTCACTCAGGATGTATTTCTCCTCAAAATCATGGACATATAAGCCCGCCACACTTGGGGCAAATGTACTGCCCATCGATGTACCTCCAATCTGCAGGTATATCTGCTCTTCGTACTCGAAATAATTCCTCTTAAGAGCCCATGTAAAGCGCTCTGATACCTGATTTCTCGGGTCTAGTTTGCGCTATATAAAACTCTAAAAAAAAAAAAAAAAAGCTTAATGATGAGTTACAAATGGAACAAGGCAGTGAAGCGATCAAGTCCTTTCGTACAGCTATGAAAAAAAATTGCACACCCCCAGGGCACTTTGGTATTACGGAGGGGGGCACAGATGCTTGTGCATCCCCTTCTATAATACCAATAGCCCTGGCGCACAGAAAGCGCCAGTGCTACCTTCAGAGGGCTTTCCCTCATTTGCTTAGGGGTATGCCCTATGCAAACAAGGGAATTCCTTTGATCTGCGCCCGTGCCATATTACAGATGCGGGCGCAGAGTCAAAGAAGCCCTCAGGAGACGCACTGACGGTGTGCCATTTAAAAGGTGGTGCGCTGTCAGTGTCCCTCCTGACAGCAGCCCTTTGCAGGGGGTATAGGGTGTTCCATGGACCCCCAGAGATCCCCTTGCGGGCAGGTGCAGTCACTGACTGCTCCCGCCTGCAATGGGATCTCTAAACCCCTTTGAAAGTGCAGGCAGCTGCTCCATGTTTTCACATGAATGCTCTGCCCTGGGGGCAGCGCGAGATCGCGGCACCTGTTCCACTAGGGACTAAGGACATTAACATTGGACACATCATCCACATTAGAATCAGGGATTCCCTTCCTAAAATGGGTGTTCAAGTGGACAATTCATGCAAGAGACCTTTCAGACCTCGCCCCACATTTATTCCCAACATGACTCATAACACTGACACATTGTAAAAACTAGTAGTTAAGGACTTAATGAAACTTAGGGCCCAAACAGGACAAAAATATTATGTAAAGAAAAATCTTACGAAAGAACAAAGGCTGGCGATTCAGACACTGAGAATGTATTTGAAACCTTTGAATAAAGGTTGAACAGTGGTACTATGGTACATCTATAAATACGAACAGCAGGCCAACCATCAGCTCATACTTTGGGTTGTTATGAGATGGTTCCACATATTACACCAAAAGAGGTTGCACGTGCAAACGTTTTTAGGTGACGGTGTCTTGTATTAATGTGGCCGCAATAAGAACTGTGCACTGTATGTTATTTTTGTGTGGATACTTTTTGAAGTGGACCAACAGATGCAGGACCCAAATCAAAGAACGGTTGACCTTCACAACACAGTAAACCTCTAATACACAGATTTGTTTTTGTTTTTATTATCTGTGTAAAAATTGTAGTAGTTATTACATTTTTGTGTTCTAATTTTGCATTTTTAGTTCCATAGTGGTATGTGGGTTTATAGGGGAATAGGGTGGGAAGTTATTTAATTGCCTCAAATTGTAAAGCGCTCTGATATCCTTCGGGATCAAGTTTGTGCTATATAAAACTTTATAAATAAAAATAAAAACACATTTTTCCAGTCGTACTTCAGCTTAACATCCCCAGACCGGGAGGCTATGAGAGACAGTGGCGCTTCCCTGGAAGCGCGCTTTTGGATCAGGTTTTTCAAGAGGAAGTTAGACAGGCTATAGAGGACTACTTTGAAACAAACACTGGGTCAGTGGACACTGGGGCGGTACTCTGGGAGGGGTTCAAGGCCTACATCAGGGGTGTCTGTATTGCTAAATATGCTGGGGTTCTGCGGGATCTTTAAATCGCATTGAAGCGGATATCGCTGCTCCGGACCGAGATTTAATGGTAACGACATCCGAAACCGGGGAGGCCCGGTGCTTAGCTTTATTGCTCGAATTTAGAGAAGCAGTGGAGCGAGAGTTATTGTTCCTTAATAAACAACATGTTCCGAGGCGATATGGCAAGGGCGAAAGACCTGGAAGGATCCTGGCACACACCCTCCGACCTCCGCGGGATAAAGCTTACATCTCTGACATTGTTGGGCCAAATGACACCCTATTACATTCTACCCCAGACATATGCGACTCGTTCCTTTCATACTACAAAACATTATATACTTCCAGAGTCACGGGTGACCTGCAGGAACAGGGGGAGTACCTGGCGGAAATTGCGATGGTCTTTCTAGAGCGGTATATGCAGAACTTTTTGTCCGTTCCCATATCTCAAGACAGTATTTTGGAGGCGATTGAGACATTGCGGGGCTCTTCTGCTCCTGGCCTGGATGGCTTCTCGGCTGATTTTTCTGAGGCTTATAAAGACATTTTGGTCCCGAGATTGGTGAAAGTATTTGCTGAGGCACTGAAGGTGGGCATTCTTCCTCCAACATTCAGTAAAGCGATCATTATTCTTCTTCCCAAACCAGGCTGAGACCCTAAGCTCTGTAGCTCTTATAGACCGTTGTCCCTACTGAACCTTGATTATAAAATATTGGCAAAGGTAATTGCAATACGATTATCTTTATTAATGGAATCGATCATCTCACCGGCCCAATCGGGTTTCGTGCCTCATAGGTCCACGTCACTTAATCTGCTGACCCTATTCACAGTGCTGCACAGAATTGATCCCGGCACGCCCACCGCCACTGTTCTCCTTGATGCGGAGAAGGCATTCGACCTCCTTGAGTGGCCCTTCTTCCTGTCTATCATGAAACGTATGGGTATGCCCAAATGCTTTGTCTCTACTGTTGCTCTCCTTTATACTGAACCAACAGCTATATTACGCCTGAATGGTACTCTTTCTGACCCTTTTACTCTGTCTCGTGGCACGAGGCAGGGATGCCCATTGTTCCCGTTACTTTTTATATTGGCAATGGACCCTCTAGTTCGACACTTTCAGGAAAAACATCTACACCGTGGCCTACAATTTTGCACCGGGCCCCTTCTGGTCTCTCTCTACGCAGATGATATTATTTTGTATGTTAGAATGCCCCATCTTAATCTCGAACCCCTGATTAGGGAAATTATTTGATTCTGCAGCTTTTCTGGGCTAAGTGTCAACTGGCACAAATCGGTTATTTTTCCGTTAACCACTGGCACGACTCCTTGGGAATGTGAACTCCCGCTTGAGTGGAGCCAAGATGAGGTCACATATCTCGGAGTCTATATATTTATCTAGACACCGCTACTATGATCAGGCAAAAGTATGGTAGGGTTCTTAGTTCCTTGGAATCGCAGATTGTAAAATGGCTGTGGCTACCTTTGTCACTGGCCGGGAGAGTGGCGATAATTAAAATGGTGGTCCTCCCCCGGTTCCTATACCTTTTCAATAACATTCCCATTCCTCTTACCAAGACTTTTTTTCTTCAATTGTGTACACTCCTCTTGCGTCTCATTTGGGGGGACAAGACACCACGTGTGAGCAGGCGGACCTTGACTCTGCCTTATGAGATAGGGTGCTTTGGGGTTCCAGACATGTATATGTATTACCTGACAGCACAATGCTGTTATGCATCTTCCTGGTACCATCCGGACGCGCTTGTCCCATATTTGAAGCCTGAGGCTGACCTGATGCTCCCACGACATCTCTCCACCATTTTACCCACAGGGTTCCCTAGGGATCCCCGCGACTTTCAAACTGTCTCCACCACCTGCTGGGCATGGGACAGGCTGCGTAGACTGCTGGGCCTTGCTCAGTTGTATTCCCCAGAGTTGCCCCTGCCAAATCCTTCACTGCTTCCCATAACGGGTGAGGTCTTGATCCAACGCACACTTGAGAAGTTCCACATTCACACAATAGGCGATCGTTTTCCTGACGACCATGTCTTCTCGGTGTCGGAGGAAGCCCGATTCAGTGAACGCTCCTTTATGGACACCTTTGTTCTGACACGTATGTATTCTATGCTTCGAGCCACGTTCCCTTCCTTCCCATCGACCCCTGAGCCTGCCAGCCCCACCACTGACACTGCTCATCAAAAGCCCTACAGGCACACATCTGATCTCCAAACTCTACAAGCAATGTGGAACATCCAGACCATTCTCTGACACTACAGTACGCACAGCTTGGGAGGTAGATTTGGGCAGGCCGATAACCGATGACCAATGGGAACAATGTTGTAGGGCAACCAAAGAGGTATCGTTAAACAGCAGGCATAAGCTGCTTCATTTTAGGTTTCGCCGCAGAATATCTCACACGCCTGCACGATCCCATAGGATAGACCCTACTAGGCCCCACCACTGCCAAAAATGCCTGGCTCCATTTGCCGACTTTGCCCATCTCTCCTGGACATGCCCTAATATACACCAAGATTGGACCCAGGTCCATACCACGTTAGGCGACATAATTTCCATGCAGCTGATACCCACTACTAAGATCGCACTGTTGGGATACGTGGTTAATTTCCCTAAGAAGGTCAGGAGATTGGCAGCATTGGGTTTCCTGTTAACCATACGTGAGATTGCTCTACTGTTTGGCAGCAAACGGGTCCCGTCATTACAATCATGGCTTCGCAGCTTAGCGTTTTGCAATATTAATTGAGAGGAATACTCTACACTGATCCCTAGCTCAGCGCGACCAGTGGACATTTGGGGCCCATACAGGAATTACATTGCTAAGAAACAATCCGAACAAGCCTCTCAGATAGCTAGTGGTATTGTCCCTGAGGGGGTTGGCTAGACACATGACATGGAACGTCTGTACTCTAGGTCGAAGAGTCTTTGATATCCTCCACTCTTATTGTGATGTTATCAGTGCTAGGTTGAGACTCGGGGTACTTGTGTTTTCCATATCTTGCAAGTCACGCTGCTGAACACCTTATTATATGTCTTTGATTTATTGGCCCTCATTCCATCGAACGCCTGTACCAGTAAGATATCATATAACACGTGTCATATTACATATGTTTATTGTTATTGCCGATGCCATATACCGCAATGTACTGTATATTTTATTCATGTATGCATGAAACGGAAAAATACAGTATTAAAAAAGAAAACTGTCGTCACAACCATGTGCTTTTACAATACAACTTCCACTTACCTTGGTTCCCTGCGTACTTACTACAATTTGTTGGCGATGATCTACTACACGGACAAGCCTTTCAGCGTACTGTTGCTGTCCAGCTTGCTATTTTCAACGACCGCTGTGAGAGGATTCAAGAAGACCACCTGTCATCTTCTGCCTTGATTTTCTTCACCGTTTCTACGCGCTATGATTTGGTTCTACAGACGCAAGTTGACTTTTTGTTTTACAAAATTGAGCCTGAAGCGTGACTACCGTAAGTTTTCCCACCCTACCGAAAACGTACATTTTATTTCATGTGTTCTTCGTTAAAGTTTAACATCCTCCCTATTTCTGCCTTCCGCTACTTCGGTGCACGTTTCTTGTCCTTTCTCCTGTCTGCTATCTCTTGTGGCACCCGAATTGTTGTCTGTGCTCAGTTGGAGGTGGCGATTTGAAGAGATTCGACATTGCGACATTGCGTGCCTATTCCGCTGTGATTTGTATTTTGTCGATGTTTCCATCAGATGTTTCTAACTTTTCAGTCACATAGTTCTCGCATGGGCAATGCTGTTGGAAAATAGCATAACGATTTACTTCTATGTCACTTTGCGTGTCAGCGCCGACACGCACAGCTATTTTGTTTATAAATTTTTACGCCGCCTGGCAACATTCTCTTAGCAACACCGACACGCACGGCCATTATTCAAGATCTATGTAGATTATCCTGGCAACACATTCCTTTCAACAACGCTGATACGCACAGCAATTGTTTTTCATTATCTTGCTTAGTAGTGAATGACTTTGTAAACATGTCAACGCCGATACGCATGGCTATTTTAAGAATTTATTAACATTGGATATACTCAAGAACACATATTTCTACAATTTACAGCGTACTTTCACCGATACACACGGTTTATCATATTCTACAATCTACAACGTATTTTCGCCGATATGCATGTCTTATCATATTTAAGTATACCATTTGTTGCAAATTTTTGTGGATCACAGTGATTCAGAAACCTAAAAAAAAAAAAGAAAAAAAAAAAAACAGAAGAAGGGAAATATTTTCCTTTCTCTGTATTACATCTTCAACTTATATGATAATTCATTACTCATTTGGCATCCACATTTTTTCTGCTAATTTGAAAGTTATTTTTCTTCAAGTAACCTTCTATTTTATACAATACTTGGTTTTACATAATGTGTATGACGCAATCTGTAACACCACCGCCTTCATTCTTAGACAATCCTGGAGCACCTCCTGTGAGGTGGGAGGTTTGTTTCGATGCATTTCAGACTTATTTGGGAGCCATAGGAGCATCTAGATTTTGTGCCGAAAGGAAAAAATGTCTACTTCTACACTCTCTGGGATTCGAAGGAGGTCTATTTTTAAACATCTTCCTGACATTGTAAGAACTGAAGTAGAAAATATAGATGAATATCAAGAAACTCTTATTAAGTTAAAAAACAGATTTGATAAGCAACCAAGTATAGTTGTTCTTCGCCATACATTTTTTATGAGAAAGCAAAACGAAGGGGAAGATGTTGATACTTATATTTCTGCATTAAGAAGACTTGTTGCAGTTTGTTTATTTGAAGGTTTCACTGATCAATTAATCCGTGGTCAGTTTGTCTGCCAATGTATAGAGAGAAACAAATTAGACAAAAACTATTGTTGATGGGGAACCCGTCATTAGATGAAACCATAAAAGTGGCCAAAAGTATTGAAACTTCTATTATTTTGTTGAAAGAATTTGAAGACAAAACTTCTGAAATTATAGGTGCGGTTGGTGTTAGTAGACCTAAACAAAAAAAGTGTGTGTTGGTGGGAAATTACTAAATTTGTTGGTTGACTCTGGGGCCAGAATCACCATGATTACAGAAAAATTATTTGAAGAGACCTGGGGTAGTAGAAAATTAGAACCACCAGACCGGTGTCCTGTATCATATGAAGGACGTCGCATAGAATTACTTGGGTATATTGAAGATGAGATGGAGTTTAAGGGGCAAAAGATTAGAAGAAAAGTTTATGTTGCGGTTAAAGGTCTCAATATTTTGGGATGGTTTCACCAGGGACTTTTTGGTATAATATTAAAACCAGGCGCAGCTGAAATGATTGTAATTGCCAGCTGTGATGAAAGCGGTCAGTATTGGAAAAATAAGTTTCCTTCAGTTTTGGGAGATAAGATTCATGGTTTCCAACATAAAATCATAGTCATAGATAGTGCATTACTAGTGAAACACAATTTAAGGGGAGTTCCATTCAGTGTGAGTGGTGATCTAGATATTGAGTTGAGAAGTATGTGTGACAGAGGGATCATTGAGCCCATAGAGTCATTGTTGTGGTTATCTCCTTTGGTTGTGTATAGAAAACGTTGTGGACACCTTAGAGTGTGTGTGTGTGTGTGTGGACTTAAGGTCTTTAAATAACGTGATATGGGTAGATTCTTACCCTCTCCCAAAAATCAATGATCTATTTGCCTGTATCAAAGGATCTAAGCACTTCTCTATGCTCGATCTGGCATGTGCCTACCACCAGATTGAGTTACATCCCGAATCACGCCATCTGACACCATTTGTCTCTCCTCTAGGTACGTTCCAATACCGACGGATGCCTTTCGGTCTGGCATCCATAGCATCTGTTTTTCAGAGGGCTATATAAGAGATACTGAAAGAAATTGAAGAAGTTCTGGTCTTCCAGGATGATGTCTTAATTTATGCAAAAGATGATTCTTCTCATGATGTTATTTTATCCAAAGTCCTTGAAACATTTCAAAGAAAAGGAGTTGTTTTAAAATCTGAAAAGTGTACATTTTTTTGTACTGAGGGTGAATATTTAGGCCATCTTCTTACTCAGGAAGGTATCAAACCCAGACAAGGTTTACTTGAAGCAATCGTAAATGTACATGCACCGGTTGACAAAGTTGGAGTAAAATCGCTTTTGGGATTTTGTGAATATTATTCTCGATTTGTTCCTAATTTTGCCACAATAATTCGACCCATCAGCAACTTACTTAAGAAAGGAGTAAAGTTTTGTTGGTCTGAAGAATGTGTTTCAGGATTTGAACTCATTAAGTCTCTGTTTGGGTAAAGGTAATGCACTTAAACCTTTTGATCCTAGTGTTCCTTGTTGTATCACAGTTGATGCAAATCAAGTGGGTTTGGGAGCCATATTGACAGAAAAGAATGGTGATGGTGAGGATACGGTGGCATTTGCATCTAGAGTTTTAAGGGTTGCTGAAGAACAATATTTAGTCATTGAAAAGGAGCTATTAGCTGGTCTTTGCGCTATAGAAAAGTTTCACCCATATATATTTGGGGTAAACATTTTAGTCTTCTTACAGACCACAAGCCATTGGTATCTATTTTGAGTGCTGAGGTCAATAAATGTTGTATGCCCAGGATTTTAAGGATGGTGTCCTAGCTGTTACAATTGAAAAAACAACACAGGGTCGTGGCTCAGACCCAGTAAGGCTAAACCTATAATAGCAAGAGAACAACACAAGTGCCAGTACTGGACTATATTAAACAATATTTCCAACAACCTTTATGAATTAAACATACCGGTCCGTCTTTTGAATTTACGTCACTGAATTTTATTAAATAATTTTTTAAGTGGTGAAACCATATTACTTCATAGAGACTTCACTTTTTTTGTTTTGCATGAACAAACATTTAGAACAAAGATACACTTCAAAATTACATGTACTAAATATACATTACATTTACATATTTACAACACATCCTCCATCCATACTGAAATTCCATTTGTACCTCTAATATCATTACACACACACACACAACCTAATTTAAGGTCCTAATGTCAAAGAAACAAGTTAAACGTCTCTATTAATGATGTCCCATTTGTAATTTGGTCAAAAACAGTCTTATTTGGTTGGGCAAGTCATTGAAGGAATAAAGCCTAGTTCTTCAGAACAATAATTTCTTTGTCTTAACTCCAATTGACAAAAGGTACCAGCAGACTGGTCAACAAACTGGTCAACGCATTTCGAACCCCCAATTGCGGGGTTCTCTTCAGGACCAGCACTTCTAATTGTGGGTCAAAATCCCTCGATGTTAATGAATGGGGGTAGACACAATGGACAATCTATTGCCGCATAGCAATCTACATTCGCATGAGAGCGTGTTTGGGGAACCGGATTCTAGATTAAGAGTAGTCGAGCCTGCAACCGCGTCGTGAAATAATCACCGCTGACTCCTTGAGTTTAATATTCGGTGCGGCTTTGGCGGTCTGCGACTTGTCGCTGCACTTCTCTGCCAGTAGCCTGTTCTGACTAACACGCTCTCATGCGAATGTAGATTGCTATGCGGCAATAGATTGTCCATTGTGTCTACCCCCATTCATTAACATCGAGGGATTTTGACCCACAATTAGAAGTGTTGGTCCTGAAGAGAACCCCGCAATTGGGGGTTCGAAACGCGTTGACCAGTTTGTTGACCAGTCTGCTGGTACCTTTTGTCAATTGGAGTTAAGACAAAGAAATTATTGTTCTGAAGAACTAGGCTTTATTCCTTCAATGACTTGCCCAACCAAGTAAGACTGTTTTTGACCAAATTACAAATGGGACATCATTAATAGAGACGTTTAACTTGTTTCTTTGACATTAGGACCTTAAATTAGGTTGTGTGTGTGTGTGTGTAATGATATTAGAGGTACGAATGGAATTTCAGTATGGATGGAGGATGTGTTGTAAATATGTAAATGTAATGTATATTTAGTACATGTAATTTTGAAGTGTATCTTTGTTCTAAATGTTTGTTCATGCAAAACAAAAAAAGTGAAGTCTCTATGAAGTAATATGGTTTCACCACTAAAAAAATTATTTAATAAAATTCAGTGACGTAAATTCAAAAGACGGACCGGTATGTTTAATTCATAAAGGTTGTTGGAAATATTGTTTAATATAGTCCAGTACTGGCACTTGTGTTGTTCTCTTGCTAGCTGTTACAATATCACTTTGATATCTCACATTGCAGGTGGGAGAAATGTTCGTGCTGACTATTTGTCTCGTTTCCCTCACAAAAAAGATGAAAGTTATGATGTTTGCTTTAGTGAACTTTGTGAAGATGATTATGATGATTGTTTTTTTGCAGCTTTAGATTTACTAGAACTTTTTCTGTTTTCGGAGGAGGATTGGAAAAGTGCCCTAAAGGATGATGATCTACTTCAGGAAGTTTTTGATTTTGTGAGAAAAGGGGGGCCTCATGAAAAAGCACCGTCACCTTTGTTACAACCTTATTGGAAAGTTGAGGGAGAAATATCTATTGAAGATGGTTTCTTATTGAGAAGTGATACGTTTATTCCTCCTCACAGTTTATGTCCCATCATTATTAAACATGCCATGAAGGGCATTTAGGCATAACTCTTACTAAAAGACGTGTTAGAGAAAGTTTTTGGTGGCCAAAAATGGACGGAGAAATTGAAGATATTGCCACTAATTGTTGTGTTTGTGGCACTTCGGATAAATGTTTAAAAATAATGACCCTGCCCTTGTTACCCATTGAGTGTCCTACGGGACCATGGATGAAATTAGGCATTGATGTCATGGGTCCTTTTGACAGTTTATCATATGGATACAAATGTGTTATTGTACTTATGGATTACAGCTCTAGGTAGCCTGAAGTAGGGTTTGTGAAAGAAGCGAATGCTTTTAACATTGTTTCATTCTTGAGTGATGTTTTCTTGAGAGAAGGTTTCCCTGAAACACTTGTCTCAGATAATGGGACACAATTTGTGAGTGTTGAGGTGAAGAATTTTCTTGTTTCATGTGGTATAAAACACTCCAAAAGTTCTTTATATCATCCCCAGACAAATGGTTTGGTTGAGAGGATGAACAGAGTGATTGGTGATTGCATAAAATGGGCTAAGTCAGGAAATCATGATATAGTCAAATCTGTAAACAGTATGTTGTCGTTTTACAGACCTACCCCACATTCTTGAACCAAAGTCTCTCAGTTTGAGTTACTCAGAGGAGGAAGAGCCAACACCAGTTTCAAACCTGGTTGGATGAATAAATGGTTAAAAGTTGGTTCTGGTGTTGGGAAACTTATGGAAATTGCTTGTACTAATCTCTCTGAATCTCAAATGAAACAGAAGTATGGTTCGATAATAAGAAATGTGTTAAAACTGTTCCTTTGGTTGTTGGTGACATGATCAGGGTTAAAACTCCCATTCATGTAAAAAAAGGAGAATGTAAATATGGTAAACCCATTAAAGTTATTAAGATAGGCAACAATGCTGTTCAGGTCATGGGTGGACATTAGTGGAATATTTCTAAAATTGTCAAGGTTAAGTCCTCTACCAAGGGCAAACCTGATTCAGTTGACAAATATCCTGTCAAAGATAAAGGGATCATTCAAGCCGCTCTGAGAAGGAGCTCAAGGGTTCCTGTTATTCCCAACACGTTTCTGGATTAATTATATTCTATTGTTATGTTTTTGTGTGTTTATTTAGGAAGAAGATAAGGTATATGCTATATCTTGTTGTCTGTGTGAGTCTGTATCTGTTCACTGCTTACTCCTAGGCTTTGAGAAGTTACATTCTGATACAGAATGGTTGGGTTGCTGGGTGATGGGTTGCTCTAGGTGTTCTAAGAATGTTATATATTGAATTATAATGACAATTAATTGTAAATCTGTTTATGGTGAAGGTCATCTTAACTGTCTCCACAACTGTGTAGTTTTACAATAAAACTTCCACTTACCTTGGTTTCCTGCATAATTACTACACACCCGTTTCCCCTGCAGGGTAACTATGACCTTTAATCTGGTGGTAACAGACAACAGATATTCCCAAAGATGGATGCTCTATTTGCTCATCACACCAAATGGATAAAAGTTATGTAGCTCTCTCAAAATGATTTCCATCCATATTAGGGATACGTCATTCAGTATTCCTGTGAGTAGTAAGTGATTTGAACTGGAGGCATTTTTAAACTATAATGGAATGACATGTCTTTCGGTTCAGTCTTCAAATCAAATTTGAAGTTTTATTACATTACTGTAGGGTTTAACATATAGCTGGGAAAAAGGACGTTTTCTAAGTATTTAGGTAAATTCCAATTTGAGTGCAAACAAGTATTTTCACAAATATGGGTTTTGAGATGTGCAGTAATTACTTCATGGTCACATTTCCCAGGAAACACCAGGAGAAATGTATCTAGGAAATTGCATGAAACAAGACGAAACAGTGATTGGTGTATTCCTCTAAAAATGAACAGAACTTGAATTAAAATTGTTGAAAATGTTACAAGGTTAGAAGATACCCACTATATTGTTGAAATGTCATGGAATTAATTTGGCTATCAACAAATGGAAAATACATTTTGTCCAAAGTACATAACAGGCATTTTGGTGTCAAATTCCCACTATCCACATAAATCAGGGGAACAGGCTTGGGTTTATGTGGGTTTTGGAAGAAATGACTTAATGATCAAAGGCACTATTTGGCTATAGGACAATGGTAGAACAATTAATGCTATTACACTCAAGTTTGGTCTTGTCCAGTAGGAGAGGGCATGGTATTGGACTATTAACATGTTAAATAGGGGTAAAAGTCACAGCATTGAATAGAAATAATGTATCCACAGTGGATCAAATTTGTTGGCCTGTTTAAATTGGAGTTACCTGATAGGACAGTGGATGTCAAACAAGTTCACTAAACCAAGCCAAGTCTAATAAGGGGTCACATTCCGGTGGTAAGCGAGGAAACTCTTCATTGTATGTGTGGCACAAAGAACATGCACCCTCATAGTATTTGATTGATGCCCTGCTAATAACACATCATGAGTAATATTGTAAGGTTCACCTGATTATTAAAGAAGTAAATATCGAAACACACGTGGCCCTTTTTATAATGGCAAAGCATGTGGGAAGTATTTTGGAGAGAGTGGTTGATTTGGGACAACAGAAAGTAGAGGATGAAATAGTAAATGCTGCTTTGACAGAGCACCTACAAGAGCAGGACAAAAAGTTTCTTCATAGGCAATGGAAATTTTAGGATTAAGTGACCAATGAGCGCTCCAATAATTTGTGTGTAATTTAGGTTCAAAAGGTGCCATCCAAACTAATTTTCTCCATTTTATGGTCAGCTTTTCCAGGAGGCAGTTCTTAGGCTTATAAAGAAAGTAGAGATTGTCTGATCCAGCAAGACCCTTAGTTTTCTTTTAGGCTAAGGAAGGATTCAAAAGGAAAACCGAACCATGAGCCATATTAATTTGTATTAATAGTCTGTTTAGAGAAAATAGTTAAGCACAGGCCAATAACTGTTGCTAAAATCTGGTTTTAAGTTAGTGCAGACTTTTTTCACACAGTGATTGGGCACAGATGGAGTTTACTCAAAATGATAGGCTTATTATAGACCCATTCTAGGCATTATGTGCCAACTGTTTCTGACATTGTCCTGCAAAGTTTAACAATGTTTATACAGATTGTTCTTATTTTTCGAAGTAGCCCTTTTTAGGTCGAGCGACCTATCTCAATGCGCATGCGCATTGAGAGCGGGAGCTCGATCTATTGCGGCTTAAACAGAGCTTACCGAGATCAGGCGATTCCCAGGCGATTTCTTCCAGTGCACGTGAAAGCGCGTGCACAATGCCACCAGCCACTTGCCTCGCATTACCACATCAAAGGCAAGGCGGCCTCGTCTCAGGCCCCTGCTGCTTCACACCCTCATGCCGCTCTCCCCGCTCCGCCCCCTCCCCTGCCCGCCGTGTCGCATTTCACTTTGACGGCCGCAGGCCGTCTCTGCACTCTACAAGAGTATATGTGTGCAGGCTGTCTTCTCCCCTCCTGCTATACCTCCCTAATTTATTTTATTATTTGTTTCCTGCTTATGTCTTCAGTGTTGGTGTCCGTCACCGCTTGCAGTTCACTTAATCACCCTTGCCTTGCCGACCCACCACCACCTCCCGCCCATCGCTGGTTGTTATTATTTGTTTTCTGCTTGTGTTTTCGGTGCGCCCCTTTCACCGTCTGTGCATCGCTTGAATGTAATTACCTTTCGGCTGACGGCCTCAGGCCGTCTCTGCACTCTACAAGAGTATATGTGTGCAGGCTGTCTTCTCCCCTCCTGCTATACCTCCCTAATTTATTTTATTATTTGTTTCCTGCTTATGTCTTCAGTGTTGGTGTCCGTCACCGCTTGCAGTTCACTTAATCACCCTTGCCTTGCCGACCCACCACCACCTCCCGCCCATCGCTGGTTGTTATTATTTGTTTTCTGCATGTGTTTTCGGTGCGCCCCTTTCACCGTCTGTGCATCGCTTGAATGTAATTACCTTTCGGCTGACGGCCGCAGGCCGTCTCTGCACTCTACAAGAGTATATGTGTGCAGGCTGTCTTCTCCCCTCCTGCTATACCTCCCTAATTTATTTTATTATTTGTTTCCTGCTTATGTCTTCAGTGTTGGTGTCCGTCACCGCTTGCAGTTCACTTAATCACCCTTGCCTTGCCGACCCACCACCACCTCCCGCCCATCGCTGGTTGTTATTATTTGTTTTCTGCTTGTGTTTTCGGTGCGCCCCTTTCACCGTCTGTGCATCGCTTGAATGTAATTACCTTTCGGCTGACGGCCTCAGGCCGTCTCTGCACTCTACAAGAGTATATGTGTGCAGGCTGTCTTCTCCCCTCCTGCTATACCTCCCTAATTAATTTTATTATTTGTTTCCTGCTTATGTCTTCAGTGTTGGTGTCCGTCACCGCTTGCAGTTCACTTAATCACCCTTGCCTTGCCGACCCACCACCACCTCCCGCCCATCGCTGGTTGTTATTATTTGTTTTCTGCTTGTGTTTTCGGTGCGCCCCTTTCACCGTCTGTGCATCGCTTGAATGTAATTACCTTTCGGCTGACGGCCTCAGGCCGTCTCTGCACTCTACAAGAGTATATGTGTGCAGGCTGTCTTCTCCCCTCCTGCTATACCTCCCTAATTTATTTTATTATTTGTTTCCTGCTTATGTCTTCAGTGTTGGTGTCCGTCACCGCTTGCAGTTCACTTAATCACCCTTGCCTTGCCGACCCACCACCACCTCCCGCCCATCGCTGGTTGTTATTATTTGTTTTCTGCATGTGTTTTCGGTGCGCCCCTTTCACCGTCTGTGCATCGCTTGAATGTAATTACCTTTCGGCTGACGGCCGCAGGCCGTCTCTGCACTCTACAAGAGTATATGTGTGCAGGCTGTCTTCTCCCCTCCTGCTATACCTCCCTAATTTATTTTATTATTTGTTTCCTGCTTATGTCTTCAGTGTTGGTGTCCGTCACCGCTTGCAGTTCACTTAATCACCCTTGCCTTGCCGACCCACCACCACCTCCCGCCCATCGCTGGTTGTTATTATTTGTTTTCTGCTTGTGTTTTCGGTGCGCCCCTTTCACCGTCTGTGCATCGCTTGAATGTAATTACCTTTCGGCTGACGGCCTCAGGCCGTCTCTGCACTCTACAAGAGTATATGTGTGCAGGCTGTCTTCTCCCCTCCTGCTATACCTCCCTAATTTATTTTATTATTTGTTTCCTGCTTATGTCTTCAGTGTTGGTGTCCGTCACCGCTTGCAGTTCACTTAATCACCCTTGCCTTGCCGACCCACCACCCCCTCCCGCCCATCGCTGGTTGTTATTATTTGTTTTCTGCTTGTGTTTTCGGTGCGCCCCTTTCACCGTCTGTGCATCGCTTGAATGTAATTACCTTTCGGCCCAATCCTTCCCATTGTGCTTACTCACTTCAGTACAAGTTGGCCGAATCTTGGGAGTTTACATACTTCCTCATAAGTTCCACTCTGCATCATTGAATTTCGACATAATATTCTTACCGATTACACAGAATGCTAAATGGCTCTTTCACAGCATGCTAATGCTCTGTTTTTACATTGATTCTTCTAGTAAATCTTACAGAGTTATTACTTCGGTTTCTTTTGCTCTAACTCTAATTATTATTAAAAAATGGCCAGACCTGGAAAGACACTACCTAGTTCTTATTCCCCAGGAAGTCCTTGTCTAGCTGTAAGAGATCCCGTAAATGCAAGAGGTTGGTGACTGCGTCCTGCTCCGTTGCTCCAGACCCCACACCACTGTTTGAAGTTTGGCTTACCGGTATCATACTTGGTTTTTGTGGGCTGCATTATGTGTTCACTTTTATTCTATCTAACCCAATGCGAGTCTTTTCTTTATGCCAATATTTGCACCAACTAGGTAGGAGCTTACCAAGGACTCCCTACAGCATTTGTTTACTTATTCTTGTTGCTTTTTTGCAAGCACTCTACAAGAGTATATGTGTGCGGGCTGTCTTCTCCCCTTCTGCTATACCTCCCTACGTGCCCCCCTGCACATTGGTGCAGTAGATCACTTTTACAAGAGCACTGGATTACATTTCACAAGGTCAAATTCACTTTTTTAGATACAGGCAGGTCTTAAGTTACATTTTGAATGGGAATCATCCTTTCTGTTGCAGTGCAAAATGTTGCATCTGGAGATGTTTAGTCACTGATTAAGAAATACTAAGCCTTTGGAGACAGAAGGAATTATAGCCTGAAGTCACTGAACATAGCATGCAACGTTGTGTCACAACAAGAACAAAAGCTTGTTTTTTATTGAAGTTCAGAATCAGCTCAGCATAATTGTTAACACAAATGACATGTATTGCAAGTGTTTGCGGATATTGTGCACACTGAAAGCGTTTTATTGGCTGGCTTTTGGGTTCTGGTTTAAACAGACGGCTGACTGACTGAGAGCCAGCTCTCAGCTAGCTACCTACCATACTTGTTATTTTTATGTCTTTTCATTCGCTTTTACGATTTCTCTCCAGCCCCCACGTGCTCCATTTTTATTCCTCTTTCCTTCTTTCTGCCTTGCTGTCCCCTCCCTTCTTCTCCCACTAACACCTCATATTTCTTTATTTTCTCTCCTCCTCTCAGCATTCTGCCTTCCACTAACTTCTGTTGTTCTCTGTCTCTCTTACTAACGTCCCTTTAGACCCCTTTACATGCTCCCCTCTCTCCTTCGTTCGCCTTGTCATTGCATTTTCTTCTCTATCCCTTCGTCTCATTCTGTCACTTCTCTGCTCTCCTGTTCCCCCTCCTCTCCTCACCCTAGATCTTTGTTCTGTGCCCCTGCTTCTCACGTCCCTTCTCTCCCACACTTTCGGTTCAGTTTAATAATGCTTTATTGTTGCCGCTGATGGGGTTTCAAGTGTAACCAAAACTTTACTGCTCCCGGTCTAATTTACACTGTGCAAGGCCCACTTTTGCTGTCCTTTCTATGCTACCCCACACACGCAACCCCCCACACACAACCCCCCACACACAGACAAACCCACACACACACACAACCCCCTACCCACACACACAACCCCACACACACACAATCCCACACGCACACAACCCCACACACACACCTGTGCTTTCTATGCTACCCCACACACACAACCCCCCACACACAACCCCCCACACACAACCCCCCCACACACTCACA
The DNA here is from genome assembly GCF_964261635.1 of Lissotriton helveticus. Lineage (NCBI taxonomy): Eukaryota > Metazoa > Chordata > Amphibia > Caudata > Salamandridae > Lissotriton > Lissotriton helveticus. The sequence goes on from NC_136063.1 coordinate 570,129,271, forward strand.
ACCCCACACACACACACACACAACCCCACACACACACACAACCCCACACACACACACACAACCCCACACACACACACATTCCCCCCCACACACACATTCCCCCCCACACACACAACCCCCCACACACACAACCCCACACACACAACCCACACACACACAACCCCACTCACAACCCCACAACCACACAACCCCACACACACAAACCCCACACACATAACCCCCCACACACACAACCCCCCACACACAACCCCCCACACACACACAACCCCACACACACACACAACCCCACACACACAACCCCACACACACAACCCCACACACACACAACCACACACACACAGCCACACACCAGGATAGCCAAACATAGCATAGCAAAACAAAACATAGCATAACAAAACATAGCATATCAAAACAAAGCATAGCATAATAAAACACAACAAAACATAGCAGAGCATAACAAAACATAGCATAGCATAACAAAGCATAGAATAGCAAAACACAGCAAAACATAGCATAACAAAGCATAGCATAGCATAACAAATCAAAGCATAGGATAGCAAAACAGCATAGCATAACAAAACAAAGCATAGGATAGCAAAACAAAACATAGCATAGCATAACAAAATAAAACATAGCATAGCAGAACACATCAAAACATAGCATAACAAAACATAGCATAGCATAATAAAGCATAGCATAACAAAACAAAACAAACCATAGCATAGCATAACAAAACGCAACAAAACATAGCCTTGCATAGCATAACATAGCATAGCATAACATAAGAAAACATAGCATTAAGTTTGATAAACTCATAGTAGTGGGCCTGCTAACTTTAACGGGAAGTGACTGTAAGCAACTCCGTCAACCCAGAAGCAGTCACTCAGTCACCTTTGCTCTTGTATTGCAGTGCTTCGTTTATTAAACAGCGCCAATATTTATACTGTTAGCACTTTACTTGTGCAAATTTCAGGGCTCACAAAACTTTGATGAATCGAAGTTCACAACTGAGGCTGTTAAGTTCGCGCTATATAAAACCCCAAGGATAAATAAAAAACATTGCCATTTACAATGTGAATAGCTCCAACAAATACAAGACCTATTGCAAAGTACAAAACATTGTCATTTACAATGCCAGTAGCTCCAGCTCCAACAAATGCGAGACCTATTGCATTTCCAATGCTTGTCTTGTTTGATTTGCACGGATTTTAATGTGATTATAAATTTGGCTACTGATAATAGTAGCAACACAGTATATAATAGAATGATGTGAGTATGAGCAGCTGTTCATCAATATATGAAGGTCTTGAGTTTAGAGCAGAGGTAGCTATTTTTAAGGGTAATGGTGTCTGGTTACATAGATTATTTAGCACTACATCAACACTACTCATGTTTTGACCTAATATTGTTTACAAATTGATTGCAGATTCATGTACAGATTTATCTGCATGCGAACATTCTCTCATATCATAATCGGGCCTCTCTGGTATTAGGACAAGGTCCAAGAGTTGGTCATGGTACAGCCCAAAGGTGGATATTCACTCTGTGTTTGCTTTCAGATCCAGCAAGCAGGCAGAGAATGGCAGATATCCCGAGCAAATTCATAGACACAGATTTGGGTTCAGCCTCTGCCACAAAATTTGGACACCCCTAAGGCTGTCATCCAGGGGGCTAATCTTAGTTTTACAATTCAACAACATGTTAAGAAGGGAGCTGGATGGGATGCAACGGCAGTTAATTGAAACAGAACTTGGGCTTAGCATTGCCATTCTCCTGTGTATGAGGCACATTAGAAACATCAAGAGATAGTCACCATATTGGTGTTGGATTAGGGGGAAGGAGTCCATGTATCTAGCAAAAAACATACTTTAAGGCAGCAAGGATCCAATGGCTATGCAAACTAAAGTGGGTCCATGGGTACGTTTTTGGCGCGGAAGACTAAAGAATTGGATGTCCAGAATTCTATTGCCTTTATATATGATAACTCTCCTTAAAGATATTTAAGGTCAAGCAGAACGTGGTATCCTTATCTTAGAGGATGCACAGTTTCCAGAATATCTCTTTATGGCAGAAGATGTGAAAAGGCTTGTGATCTCCAATGAATTCTACAAAGAACAATTGGCAACTGCCTTGCAGCCATGAACATTATACGAAATTTGTCATGAGTCCCAGGGCAATCACTTGTTACTGGACTCAAACTGTGTCAATCAGAGATGTTTACCACTGGGGTTAAACCTTATTACTGAACATGAGTACAAGCACCATGTGCACTCCTTTATCACATGACACTCGTGGTAGTGAAGTAGAGCAGGGAGGAGATATGAGGTTAGAGAGTCATAACTCAATACAATATCCAACAGCAATTAATAAATCATGGTCGAGCAAGAACTTTAGGAAACAAAAAATTACTTTATCTCTACATCCAATGCTGCACAGAAATGCCAGAGAGTACTGCAAGTGGTGTATTGGTTACAGTGACCAATGCAATTTCTGTCAACAGAAAAGACTGCCCTAGGGTCAGGTCTTTATGTGGTAATACCCATAGGGCCTTAGTGCACAGCTATTTGTGGAGAAGTTGTCTGTGGGAGCCTCTGCTGCTCAGATTACTAGGAGTGTGCACATTTGTGTACTTTCCCTTTACGCATAATGCAAATATGTCATTTAGCACAAAAGTTTAGCTCAAAAGCGTCCTTGCATCATTTCACAGTAAAAAGCGCAAAAAATACCAGTGCCCCAAACAACATCTTCTCATTTTCTGTTCATTCTTGTTTTTTACCTGCTCTCAAAATGGGATTTTTACTTGAATGGACTTGAAATTACGCAATGTGAAATAATGGTATAATTTTAGTTATTTTGTGTAACAAGCATAACACGAAAAACCAGAAATGTTGTAAGATTACAGTGATGTGATGAAACTTTTGCCTGGGCCTACAGAATACCCTGTGTCTAACAGTTTGTCTTTTAGTCCCTCAGAAATTGTAGTTTCTGCTTCCATTCCACTTGGAGTCACAATGGCACAGTACTTTTCTGTCTCTCAGGTATTGTTTGGGCAGGCCACACTTCAAGATTGTTGCCAGCGGGCTTGTGTTCGATGTGGTGTGCAGAGTGTATGGCTATCTGAGCATGACTTATCTGCTCCTACTCCTAGCCTGATACCATGGTGAATACCCTCCATGGTAGACACACCAGTGGACACGCAGTCAGGACAGTGTGGACAGTGCCAGTACCAGCAGTGGAGTGGCTGTGTGGAAGTTTTGCTACTTGTTTGCTGGCCAGTGAGTCTTGCATTCCTTTTTTTCCTCATGTCCTAATAGCAACCATCAAACCCAAAGTTCAAAGCCCAATCCAGATACAGCAGTGAGCCAATTTATATCCTGGTCCACAGACAGGGGTGGTCCCTTCTCCAAGCAGTCTCTCAAAGTTCAGTCCAGTGCAACTGTTGACTGCAATCGTAAGTTGATCAGTAAATCACAATTCTACAAATCAGCTCATGGATCTTCAGCAAGTCTAATGTTCTCAAGCCCTTCTATAAGACAGCACATGCTCCACTCTAGTCACTTGGACATCATCCATCATTGTGAGTGGTAAAGGTCCACCCCTAGTCACAGTGCCTACTGCATTTCATCACTGCTTCAGCTCCTTCGCTGTCCTCTTGTAGGACGTATCTTCCTCATGCAAAGACACCTCCAATACCCCTCCACAACAGTCATTCAGCTCCTTTCTTTAAGACATGCTCTAAGTAGGGAGTTTTGCGCACTCCGTGTTACGCTTGTAAAGCAGAGTTCTGGCGAAACTCTGCCAAACTCAATGTGGCAGAGTTTTTTCTCGCACATGGCTTGCTAACATTAAGTTAGTGAGCGAGAATTGACACCTCATAGCTTGATTTTAGGGCACTAGAACAGCACCTGATGACATTTTCTAAATACGGGGCAGTCGCACTGTTCATGGTGAGAAAGCTGCCACTCGAGTAAAAAATCTACTCGAGCAGCAACAAAGAAGCAGCACCCTTTGGCATGCTGTGTGGTGCTTTTAACATTGATTGTGCAGTATGTAACAAGCTCCCTGCGCTAAAAATGATCAGCGCAATGTACCAATGTCCGCCTTCGCACCAAAATCCATGGAATTTCATTGAGTTATATGTAACTCTGCGGAGTTCCGCAGACTGAAACTCCACAAGTTCCGCCCACCCCGGGCTCTAAGGCCGCTTTTCCTTGCAGGGTGTGGAACTCCCGATTCAAGTAGATAAATCCTTCCATACTTGCTTTCTGCTAATGTTGCAGGCAGTAGTTTTGTATTACAACAGCTTGTTCTGTAGTCTTGCCCTTTTTCTTATTCCATTCACATGGGACTTACCCAAGTCTTTGTCAAAAGAAGATGTGAGCAGTATGGTGGGGTACAACTGGGAGTCTCATGTCAGGAGAAACCCACTATAAAGGCACAAATGTATGCGAAGTTGCCCCAATTAATTACCAGTTTACCTTGAAGGATAGTCTTTCTCGAGAACAATGAGCTACGAAAGGCAGGGGGAAACTCCCTAGCATCAAAGGAACTAGCCCTCTCGCCTTAACACTCCTTAGTCTGACCCACTGCAAAGGATTCCATTCTCCATCTTTGGTATCACTAGAAGGTAGCAAATGCAAAATAGATCCCAGTGTGTGTATTGCCACCTGTGTGATACCCACTCCGTATGCCCATGTTGCTGGTTAGGAAATTACCTTAAAGAAATGAAAAGACAAGAGGAGTTTGGCAAAACATGAACAAGTTGGTTTAATTAAAGGTAGCGGCCAGGACAGTATCGACAGAGTTGCGTCTTAAAAAAGTCTCTCGTACAGAATTTCAAACAACAATATATACATCTTGTGCGGTACAATAAACCAATTCCACATTCTTGGAAAAGCATCTTAGTCATAAATAACAAGTACAGTCATCTGATAATGGTACACAGGTGGCTCTCGACCTCAGGGAGAGCTAGTGTGGGCCAGTGTGTATGTGTCTGATGTGGGGAGCATGTGATCACTATGTGTGTTGTGCTGAGTGTTACTAACTACATGTGGCATCTAGGCTTGTATTTTTGGGGAATGCGTGCTCTGGCCAAACATGTTTTATTGGCGTCAATATCCTCTGACCTGTTTGTGGTGCAACTGTCTATCTGTGGGATCGATCAGGGTTTTCACTGGGTGTGTGTTTATCTTTGGGCTAAGGGAGACCCCACCTATGACCTGTCACTCGATAGGTGTGGGTTGGGGTCGCAGGGCCTGTATGACCACTTATCTTTGATTCAGGGTTGATATAGAGGAAACCGTGGGTGAATCCGGCAGCAATGATACAACTTTGTTAGAACTTTAGAACTTCTACAAATAATGTGGTGGTCATTGATATAATTTTTATCAACATCCTCAGTATTGTGTGTACATCGATATTGTTTTTACTGATATTGAAATTGTTATGCATGCATAGATTATGACCTACATTGACATTGTTTCTACAGGTACTGACACTGGTATACGGGCATAGTTTATGGCATACATGGACATTGTGTTTATTGGTATTGCCATTGTCAGGCCTCCATCTATACATTGACATCATATTCACCCATACTAACACCCATCCTATGCATCCACTAAACAGTACACACATGCGACATCCATGCACCACATGGATGGGCAAAGGACCCAGTTTCAGGGGACGGACAGACCATTTTTAAAACTACAAGACTAGGTAGGTCATGGTCTCCAGAGGCAAAAAGAAAAAAGTCCTGTCATGCAACTGAAATCATATTGGTACCACCACTGTGAGTCCTCTAGGGCTATCTGCAAGCCGGTGAGGTAACAGCAGTCACGTTCATCCAAATGAAGGTGCACATGGCTCTGACCTTAGAACCCTGTTCTGGGTGTGAATCTCTATCTGAAAAAGCACTACCAGCACACATAACACTTTTTTAAGCCCATATTCACCCAAGGGTATCTTTTCAATGAATAACAGATGTTTATAGTTAGCCAACTCAATGGTACTCATTTTATTGACCTCAGAAGGATGAAAGGTTGAGTGGACCCACCAGACTTGAACCTATGACCATGAGGTCACACAGAGCCACTACAGTGGATGCATTAGTCCACTAAGCCACCAGACCCGGCAGGGGTCATTACTGCATGATCATCATGTGTGCTGAGCCAGGGGTCAAAAAGCTGCAGCTTGCTACTGTGTATTAAAAAAAGGCGCACATGCTCTACAGCCATGCAGGGAATCTTCCTCTATCCCAATAATAGAAACCTTTGTTGATGATTGCAAGACACCTATGTTGTAGTAAGAAATTAAAACCATGATATTCCCTTGGAAAGACTCATGAAACTTTCTGGGTATTATAGGTCAATATCACTTATGAATGCTGAAAATATTTTTAAAATGCTTGTGATAATGGTTAATAAAATAATTACTGATTTAGTCTCTTTTGGACACCAATGGAATATTGCTGATATTGCTGGGTAGGATACTATAGCCCACATAAATCTGGCTATCCTGAGTTTTAAATTAGTTTTAAATCTGCACCTGTTGATTAATGTCTATGAGCGGGTTCAGATATCACTTTTGTGTATTCTTCAAAATTCCCAATGGTACACCTTGAAAGCTTTGCCAGGTGCAGGTTTCCAGGTGTATTACAGGTGACTCTTTGCTCGTGGTCCTAGTCCAGAGTTCTGTGGAGACAATTAAGAGTGGAACAAGGATGAGGTCCAAGCCGTCTAACTGCCTATATATCTAAGAGTCAAACTCGCTTGAGATATTGACTTAGTAGTAGGATACAAATAGGAGCCTATACTCACAAAAATGGTAATCCAATTAAGTAAATGGAATTGGCACCCGATTGGCCGGATAAGGTGGTGTAATATTATAAAAATTATCTTCTTACCAAAGTTTTAGTACCTTTTTGGGTTATCTTCATGCTGCTATTTTTGTAGTGTTTTTAAAAATTTGGATTTGGTTACTGGTAGTGTTCTTTGGGGCCACGAGAAGACATAACTGAATTTAATTATTTTAAACTGCCAGTGGATAGTGTGTCAGCTACAGTATCAAGGTATAACAGCTCCTTTTAGTTCCACAATGAATACCATTCTTTTTCGGGTATTGAAGTGTTCTGTTGTTCCTACTGATCCGTAAGACCTGCACGTTTGTTTGGACAGCATACACTTTGGGTGAGGTGCTTATGCATGATTCCGAGCTCACAGGGCCACCAAAAGCCCCTTTACCTTGCCAGGGAGCAAATGGTTTCTGACAAGCACCAAACATGACAATTCTGAACCCCCCATGGATCGTGGTAACAGTATAGAACCTTTCGATCAGTCACTCCTGCTCGCTTATTCTCGGAGAAGTATACAGAGAATATAGATTGGGACATTTTCAATAGGTTTATTGAATCAACGTTATTCTTGTATAGAATATGTGTGCTGCAATGATTAATAGACAGAAGCAGTTAAAGTAATTACGACCACCAAAAGCATAAATAGTAGATGTAGCTCTAGCATGGTGCTAAAACAGCTTATATACGCAGGCATAAATAACAAGGCAGTAATCAAGCGTACTCCTACTATGAGAACCCTACTCTAAGTGTACCTAGGTGTGGAGCCAAGAATCCTCCCAAGGGACGATACAACCCTATTACCTGATGGGAGAGAATGTAGGAGTCTGTCTTGTTCACCAATTGGACATCCCCTCCTGGAGATGTCATACCACTGCATAATGAAGTCTCAGAATGAAGAAACTCTGGGTGTCAGCTGAAGTGCTTTTTCTCCTGAACTATCGGGCTCCGCTTTTATAATAGAAAGCAGCCTTGCAATGTTCATATAGATTAGTGATGCTATGGATATATAGATAGCCCTGTCCCCATGGATGAAGATCGAGATGACATTTGTACATAGTGTGAAAACAGACCGTGTACATGATGTTCAGGGCATTGTGATAATGTTGTGCGAAGCTAGATGTTTAAACAAGTTTAGTTTCAGAGAAACAAATCCAACATTGTCTCACACGCAAATATGTGCAAAAGTTCACGGCTGAAATTTTATTGTGAGGACAATGTAAGAAATAAGCTGCTTCGCCACGTGGGCCTAACCTAGGAATATAACACCCCGTCCTGTATAAAGGGTCGATATCTAAATCCTATCTAAAAGAGCCAGCAGACCATTAAAAAAAATATTCAGAACTACTCTAATTAGCATCTAAAAGCAAGCTTCCCTTTAAAATATTAATTTTAACCTGTTGCATTGGTCGGACTGCCCCTGGCCGCCAAGGTGGGCGTGTGCGTCCCATTTGCGCACGTGTTGAATTCCCCCACACCATAGTGGAATTCTTCCCATGTCAAAAGGGTTAAAAGCCTTTAAGTCATTATACCATTTGAACTCCCAAGCACTCAGAAAGCCATGGTGCCTAGAAAAGAAAGCAAAAGCTGTTTTGGTTAATTTTGTTTAAAAACAGGCCAAATTGTTCCTACAAGGCAAAAGCCAATTGTTTATGTGTTCCGAGTGGTAGACGCAACATTGCTTTTGCCCACAACCGCAGGAGACGATCCCAGAGGTGCACCTGAAAGCATGTTTGTGGAGCAAAAGTGATTCCATCCAGTTCCCACAGCAGCTGCTGAGGGAGGGACTGCATCCTGTAAGCGTATCGTAGAGCCTGTGTCCATTTCACTAGGAGACAAAGCATCCCAGGGAGGCTCGAAGAATGCATTAATCAGAAATGGAATACACTGGGGACAACAATGCCCATGGGCCTTTAAGGGGTCCATCAGTACCTCAGCATCTAGTGGCACAACCGATTGTGATCCTAGGCATAGGTCCAATACACATTCTTGGCTGCAAAGCAGGCATCGGATTACAGGTTGTACACAACGAAGCCAAACAGGCCTGAAGGACAAGAACCAATGCTCATTCATTTCTCAAAGCTGAGGTGTGCCAAAGCAGTGTACCATGCGCTCACAGCATTGCAGCACAAGCAGTGCTGCCTTCATTCTGGGTTAAACTTGGAAGTCCATTGTGTAGCAGAACATTTAAAGTACATCAGTATTCCCGTCACAAGTAGCAGGACAAGCAGGAGCCCTCCAAAAACACTTCGCAACACGGAGTGTATGAAAGATGGTATAATTCCAAAAATCGTCTCAATGGTGCTAACCAGTCCAGAGCCCATACATTCCCTTTGTATTAGACATATTAAACATACGGTTGACCAGCTCCCCAAATGCAGTGGTGTGGAGTAGTGTCTGTATCTCAGACGAGGACCTTGAAACCTGGATGTCTCTCTGGCTGAAGTTAAGGCCACATCCTTTTGAAAAAGCATGGCTTTCAGTTTGCTCAGAGAATCAAACTGTATGTTGGAAACATTTATCGAAGGCCATAGTGTTGCCTCCCTAACTGTGCGGGCTGGTGGAAACAGTACTTGTGGGCAACAAGTTACTATGGGATTAACCGTTACTATATAAGCGATGCCCGGTTCCTTCCCAGAGCAACCTTGATCATTCAGCTTTAAATAGCTCCCATTCGAGAGCAGCTTGAACACTGGATGAACCACAGCAGCTGGTGAACCCTTCATGTGAGAAGTTAGCCTGGCATATGATGTCCACTAGTTCTAGTGAGCATCTTGCACCAGTCTAATCGACCCTTATTGATGGTGGTTGTAAAGTCAACCTTATAGAAAGCTATCCTAGTGGTAGCATGAACCAGCAGTCTTCAGGCTAAGACTTCAGTAGGTGAGGTAATCAAGTTGTTTTACCAATTATAATCTCTTGAGTACCAAATGAAAGGACACCACACAAGGTATATATCAAATATATATGTATTTAATCTAAACACAACCCCTCTGCACTCTTTATGAGGTTAGAGGTAAAAATACAATACAAGTCACGCAATTAATATATGATAAGTTGCACAGTATACGTTAATAATAATAATAATAATAATAATAGTCGGTCTTGTAGAGCGCAATGGTGACGCACAACGGCGTGTCCCCGCGCTGAGATGTGAGCGTGTTCCGAGGGAGTTCTGAGGGGAGGGCCCGCTATCTGGTATAGAGATATGTTTTCAGCTTGGCTCTGAAGATAGACTCTGATGGTTCCAGACGTAAAGCTACCGGAAGTTTATTCCAGCAGGATGCGGCGAGGTACCTGAAGGATCTGCCACCCATCCTTGCTCTGGACACCTTTGGAATAGTTAGGCGCCCTGAGCCAGAGGATCTTAGCGCGCGGGATGGCTCGTATTGTGTCAGTAGACCCTGAAGAGGAAGGGGTGCCCTGCCATTAATGATCCGATGACAGGTGCAGAGGGCTTTGAATTCTACCCTGCTCCTGACCGGAAGCCAGTGCAAGGCCTGGAGCGCGGCTTTGGAGGCTGATCTTCTAGGTAGTCTGAGAACTAGCCGGGCAGCGGCATTTTGCAAGACCTGTAGGCGGCTCAGATTCTTCTCGGGGATTCCTAGATAGAGAAGGTTGCCATAGTCCATCTTGGACGTGACTAAAGCATGCACTAGTGTTCGGCGGGCTTTGGTGGGAAGGAGCTCCAAAACCTTCCTGAGAGTCTTGAGGATCCCGAAACAGGTGCCGACCACCCGGTTGACCTGGGGGCCAAAGGTAAGATCGGAGTCGAACCAGACACCTAAATTCCTCGCCTCCAGGCAGGGGGTAGGTGCTGGTCCCAAGCAAGGAGGCCACCACGCTGACGTCCACGCCGCCCGGTCTCCCCCTACCACCAGCACCTCAGTCTTGTTGCCGTTAAGTTTAAAGCAGTTGGCAGACATCCAGGCAGCAAGATCTTGCATGCATGCTCTGAAGATGTCTGCCGCAAGGCCGGGTGCACGCGATAGGGAGATGACCAGCTGCGTGTCGTCAGCGTATGACACCATGCGCAGACCGTAGCTCTCCACTATGGAGGCGACCGGGGCCACATATAGATTAAAAAGCGTTGGGCTTAGGGACGAGCCCTGTGGAACCCCCTGATCCAATGCCACACGCCTGGAATAGCAGTCGCCCTGCCTGACTTGGAAACCTCGGCCCGATAGGAACGACTGGATCCATTTTAGCGCTGCATCACCCATCCCTGCTTTGTTCAGACACTGTAGCAAGGTGGAATGTGCTACAGTGTCGAACGCAGCGCTGAGGTCCAGCAGGATCAGGGCCATAGTGTGGCCCTCATCGGCCCCCTGCCTGATGGATTCGGAAGCCATGAGGAGTGCCGACTCAGTCGAATGTCGAGGTCTGAATCCAAACTGGGTGGCGTGAAGGAGATTAGACTCTTCCACAAACTGCATTAGCTGCCGATTCACCAACTTCTCCGCCACTTTCGAGAAGTAGGGAAGGAGGGAGATGGGACGCAGATTCTCCAGCTTATCGAAGCTGATATTGGGCTTCTTGCGGAGGGGGAGCACCACTGCTTGTTTCCATTCCCAAGGCACAGTGCTGGACCTGAAGGAAATGTCCAACAGGTGCCTGATATATGGCTCTAGTGTTGTCAGGCTGTCCCCCAGCCGTTTAGGAGATGCTGGGTCCCGTGGGGAACCTGATTTCACTGATCTACATATGTTGATCAGGTCTTCAGCTGGCGGGGTAGAGAAATTAAGCAACAGCTTGTGACCATCTTCCTCTCTAACTGACGCCTCGAACTTTCCATCTACCGCTGGTTGGGCAGGGAAGGCGGAATAGATTTTGGACACTTTGTCGCTAAAGTAGTCGGCAATGCGGTTGCAGGCAGCCATAGAGCAGTCCTCTGATCCCGCTGAGGATTTGGGGACAGCAAGAGATTTGTATACACAGAACAGTTCTTTCGCTGAGTTCTCTGCATCCAAAATTCTTTCGGCATAGTGGGCAGTTTTCGTTATCCTGATAAGATTGTGATATGCTCGTCTGTGGATGAGATATCTCTCTCTCGCCTGATTGTCATAGGCTTCCCTCCACTGCCTTTCCGCACGCTTACACTCCCTCTTGGCACCCCGCAATTCCTCGTTAAACCATGGTGCCGATCTCTGTTTACGACCACCCTTCTTTGGATGGTCTAAAGGGGCCGTTTGGTCCAGCGCAGCCGTGATGCGGTCGTTAAGTAGTTTGTTTACCGTTAAGTGGAGAAGTGTGGCTCACTGGTTAGAGGAGGCAGACCTGGAAGCTAGAGGTCAGCCCGGGACCAGGGTTCAATTCCCGGCTGGGCGGGGTCTTGAGTCCTAAAATGTCCAATTCTCGCTCCGGTGCCTACTCGATTCACGGGTTCACACTCTGCGACTCTGGGCAATAGCTTGCTTAATCTCCACAACGGCCCCTCGCGGCGGGATGCCTGGCTTTCACCTTGCGGATACCCTGCCGGGGTTATCTCACAGGGGAATACCAGGACAGGTTCCCTAAGCAAGCGCTTAGAAACCGCTCGGTGATTTGCGCTATATAAATTCCTGTACATTTACATTTATGCCCTAGGGGCCTCACAAACCATATACTAAGAAAGTGGTATGAGAACCACAAGAGAATTAGAAAGCAGGCCTAGGGCATGTAGAATCGCTGGAGCTACACTAATCAACCAAAGGTTAGGAAGCAGGAAGCCCACGGGAGACGCGTGCAATGTCTAAACACAGGCGCGGGTTACCATTGACTTTCTATGGAGATCGTAAAAGTTACAAATATACAATTTAAGGACACTTCCAGATGGACTAAGATGGAACCCTTTTAAACTAGGACACTTCGAGAGTCAAGACCCAAGGGAGCACCAAAGTACTCGTGTTACCTCACCTAGGGAAGCCGGGTGCATAGGTGTCTTTTCGTGTCGGGTTTCGTCATCATTTTCTATGGAGAGCTGCAAAGAAGTGCTGCAGGCGACCAGAGGAAAAGTGTGCGGGTGGATCCAAGGGTGGATCGAAGATCTGAAGAACCTGAAAGCAGAAGGCACAGAGTCTGGGTCACTGGCCAGTTACCAGGAAGGAACCAGGAAGGAACCAGGCGATGTCGGGTGATTTCAGGTAAAGTAGTCAAACTTGTCTCTTCAGCCACGAGGTCCAGGAGGCATTGACGCTGACCAGGCGCTGGATTCGAGCTGTCCCACAATGTATCTAGTTGACTGCGGTGTCCGTTTCTGGATTGGACCCAACCAGCCTTGGCAACCGCAACCCACGCAGGATGTCGAGATTGGCTCTGTTGCAGACTAGCTGGAGCAAACCTGGAGCAACCAGAAAAGCAAATTACGTTTAATGAAAGGTCTTCAGGGGGCTCACTAGCCAATGGACTAGGAACTGGGAAGACGCTTCAAGCTCAAATGTAAAAGCGGGGCCCACGGGACACTCGTGGAGTGTGGGGGCCTGGGCTCCGGTGCAAATGGTGCTCGTGGTTGGGGCTTGAAGCACCCCGAAGCACAACTTCGAGATACCTTGTTGAAGGAGTGCAGCTTGCAAAATGCAGGATGTCCAGGAGTTCCGGTCCCACGTCTCTCGTGTCTGCCACGGGTCTCAGCTTTGCTGTGATTGTGGGTCGGAGTCAGAGAAGTCTGGAAGTCCAGTTCCTGTGATGCAGATTCTTCGGGATCCGGCGGGAGCCTCGAAAATGCAGACTGGCAAAGTTGCCGTTGGTGCCTGTTTGAACAGGGTAATCACTCCTTGACCACAAGGGAGATATCTTCCGTCTTCCAGTCAGAATGTAATGTCGAAGGTCCAGGATATGTCTTTCAAAGAGTCGTCCAGGGTAATCTAAAGTCCTAGGGACACAACTCCTGTACTTATACTAAGGATGGGGGCTGGACTACCTGGCTAGGTCCCTCCTATGGGTGGACCTGAGAAGGGGGTGGTTACACCCCTTTCCCTTTGTCCAGTTTCATGCCTGAGCTGGGGCTGTGTGCCCCAGCAACTGGTTTGAACCGGGCTATGCATGGAGCACCTTGTGTGTCCCAGGCAGTGTCTAGAAGCATTCACTGAATGCAGCCCTCCCTGCCCCAATACACAAAACCCCTGTCTGGGGAGGTGCCAGCACCTCCCTGGACAGGAAACCTATTGTCCAGGCCTCCCTTGCCGGAGTTTCATCCAGCAACAGGAGGTCAGACTCGTGTCTGTGGCAGCAGCATCTATTTTGTGATGCTGAGCCTCTGTTTAACTTTAACCGGGTAAAGCAGTAACTACATGTCCTCTCCCTCTAGAAGGGTGGAATGCTACCCCTGCCACCAGGACTGGCGGGGGGGGGGGTAGTATTCCAAAGTGTTTTACACCTTACACGACATGTTTTGATAAAGCCAAACCAAAGTTAGCATTAACTGCAAGGATTATAATGCATTTAAGAGTATATGGTATGGCTGTATCATAGAACAGCTTTAAGGAGATGGTTCCGAAAGCTGCAGAGGTGCTCAGCTCATGCTAGGGCACCCTCTCCCATAAAACCAAGCACTCTGCCTCCAGGATTGTCGAGGCCTACCATAGGAGTGACTTATAGGTGTATATGTGTCTATATGTATAGGTAGATATAGGGATACCATATCTAAGTAAGGGGTGATTACACCACCTTACCCAGGCTATGTGAACAGACCTGTGGTGTCAGTTTGGAAGCCAAACCAGGGGTGGCACAATACATGCTGCAGCCCCTGGTAGGCCTACGGTGCACCTATGCCCTGGGTACCTAGGGTACACTGTACAGGGGCTCACAGGGGTGACCGAGTAACAAATCTGGTATGTACCTAAAGTACATGGAGTCCATTTTATAGAGAAAGCAGATAGACTGGGGCTTTGAATAGCAGGGTCCCAGGCCAACTAAGTCGAAAACCAGCAAAACACCAGGAAAAAAGTGGGGGTAACCATATAGTCAGATTACACCTTCCTACACTTCAGATAACAAGACAATTTTGATACTGTAGCATTGCAGACCCTGTGAAGAGAAATGTATTTGCAAACTAATGACCCGATTAAAGCATCTTCACAGTCGGAACCACTAAGGAAAACATCTGTGTCCCCATTCCTGCATCTAAACCTGAACAGTAATTCCCAATACTCATGCACATAACCTTCCCCTAATGCTTTATATCTGCCTACCTGTTGGTATTAGAGACATTATTGGAATTAGAAAGTCGTGACCGGTAGGGTGATGTAACCATGGATTATCCAGTCTGTGGATGGTATCTCACCCACAGTGAAAGGTAATTGGTCTAATCTTTCAATGTGCAACATGGTATATTTTGAATCTCTTCGTGCCATCACAATCTGCCTTTTAGTTAGATAATATGCCAAAAACAGACTTGTGCTTATGATGTAACACCATGTCACGTGGCCAGAACGTAATGTTTGCAATGTCCAGCTCAGTATTATGATGGACCGTAATTGTGGTCTGTCCATGGCAGTTCGGGCTGGACTGTTCCCATTGGGCACATAGTCAAGACTGATTTGCATATGGCTGGGTTCCAACTGGAATGGCATGGTGAGCAAATATCGATGGATTTATGCCCAGATCTCTGTACTGAGGTGACTGTATGACATTGTTCTGCATTCTGTCCATCAATTGTTTTTGCATTTGTCACCCCGAGTGGGACGAGTATGCCCAGACGTGGATCCTATGCTCTCCATGCCACTGGAGTCAAGCTATTCTGGCTGAAGAGGGGTGAAACCCTGAAACTGGTCCTAGGATGCTTGTTTCCAGTCCGGGGAGGACCTGCCTGGCAGTTCGGGCTGGACTGTTCCCAATGGGCACAGGGTCAAGACTGATTTGCATATGGGTGGGTTCAAACTGGAATGGCATGGTGAGTTAAAAAAATGATGGATTTAGGCCCAGATATCTGTACTGGGGTGAATGTTTTGACATTGTTCTGCATTCTGTCCATCAATTATTTTTGCATTTGTCCCCCTGAGTGGGTCGGGTATGCCCAGACGTGGGCCTGTGCTCTCCATGCCACTGGAGTCAAGCTATCCTGGCTGAGGAGGGGTGAAACCCCGAAACCGGTCCTGGGATGCTTGTTTCCAGTCCAGGGAGGACCAGGCCTAGCAGATCGGGCTGGACTGTTCCCATTGGGCACAGGTTTGTGATGTATTTCTATAGGTACTGTATCGATCCCCCTATTCCTGACCCTGGTTTGGTTAATAATTAACTAGCAGCCATCCAACGGTGCAAAAACCGTTATCTGATTAAGCCACACCACGGCACAGAAGCGCGTTATCTGATTAGGTCATAACGCATGCCATCTAATTAGGCATGTTGTAACAAGGGGGGTTATACCCATATAGTCAGTGGGACCTGGGTGATCAATTGCGTTGTATATAAGGGGTCCCAGACCAAAACACAATTCTTATTTTAAAACACACATTATTTGGATGAATTCAAAAGCACACTGAATGAAGGTGACCAGTGTTTTTAATATTCACTGTACCATTCAAGCAATCAATGTTAGAAAAATCAGACGTAAAATATACAAAATTCAATGCGCCCACAGTGAGGGGGAGGGGGAGGTGAAGGGAGGGGGATATATTTCACTAAATTATACATCACTAGTCAACATTCAAACAGCATTGAGCGTAAATCCACAATTCAAAACATAATTTGACATACATGAAAAGCCATAGAAAATGACATATATCATAACAGAAATTTTGCACATAAAAGATACTCCTATAGTGATTGATATATCAAACTAGGGTTAGGAGTTCCTGATTGTAGATGTCTACGTTTCGACCCGGATATTGTAGGATAGTCGATCCTTACTGCATGGGTCTAAATTTACAGAACATGATTATTTGCAGGGTTCGTCTAATTATGATCAGATGTTCTGCTACAACCACTATGGTAACCATTATCTACACAAATCTGCACAACCTAGAAATGTTTTAAATTATAACCAATGGGAACATTGTGCTACTGCTCCAAAAAGTAGCTCGAAAACATTTTATGATAAATATTCATACTTTTCAGGGTTTAACACAAGTAATGCAGAAACATTTTATTTCAAATTGTCAAATAAGACAGGTATGAAGACCATGCTTACAAATACAAAATTGATATATTCAGATTCATTTTTTGAGCAAATGAATACATTTGGTTTTGATTTCTGGAACAATAATATTGAAGCAAAAACTGTTTGGGGTACAAGAGATTGGCAAGTACAAGGTATAGAATCATTGTTTAGAGCCTGCATGATCCCAGAACAAATTATATTTTTGAATGACACTATTCAACAAACTACCTGTTTTGGCTTAGCCAAAATCAAAGATTTAAACAAACCGTCTATTCCAAAGCCAACAGTGAACGCTCTATAGATGTTGAGATAGACGTAAACCATATACTAAACCAAAAGAGAACACATCCTGAATGGAAACAATGGTTGATCTGGCTCACAGATACAAATAACTGTCAAGACAGATTCCTGAACAAAGTACAGGGGTTCACATTGACCAGGCCAGACCCTAGATATTCCCAAAGACAACATCCAGGGATAGTAACCACCTGCAGCGTGGGCAAGCTCTGCCTTCAATGGCTACAAACGTCCACACTGGCAGAAATTAAGCAACACCTAACTTTACTTACAGAAGGTGCTGACTTGCGTGATTTCATTATGGGACCACGCAAACAGCGTCAAAAACGTTTCATAGCGGCCTCTATATATGCAGCTTATAACGAAGCCTGGAAAGAAACTCAAATTGAGACAGCAGAGAAAATACGGGAAATTGACCGTATTAATTTGGAAAAATCACTTTCTGTGGTGGACAATGGGTTAATGACTCTGTCCTCCAGAATATATTCTCTGGACAGCATTGTGTCTTCAGCAATCGATATAATATCGCAAGACTTACTGATGTTACAACACGGTCAGTCACAATTGCGTTCTATTGTACAGCTTGGCTGGACGTTACAAAATCTGCGTTCAGGCTATGTGCCTTGGCGTTTAATCAACACAACGTCATTATTTAATATCTTTAACCTTACTGATAAACAAATCAGTATGGCACAGAAGGGTGCTGATTATACAATCCTGAGCATTGAAAAACTAGAAAGATTACCATTAACAATGTCAGAACGACCTGTCATTGAATGGATAATACATGGGATAATAAATATTCCGATATCTACTTTCAGGTTTCAATACTGCCAAAAATATATACAGGCAGGCCAGTATGAAAGGTTGGGTAAAGGGTACATTAAGTCAACATGGAACTTGCCCTATACACACGAATGTGTCAGTAATAAAGGCCAGAAAGTGTTTCTTAGTGGCAATAATTGTGCAAGATCACTAAGCGGTACACTTCTGTGTCAGGGTATTAGCTTGCATGGAGCCTGTGAGGGGACTTCTAATAACCTTTCATGTTACCAGCTAGGCACACCTGCAACACAAATAGAACCATTCTTTAGGAGACTCTCGAACGGGAGTTACATTCTAATAGTAGATCGCAGATGTTGTAGTTTGCTGCCCGGAAAACCTTATCTCATAACCGTGACTAGGAAGGTCATGTGCTGTGAACGAGTATTGTTCCCGAACGATTCTCCAGACAGGGAGGCAAGGTTATGGCCCAATTTGAAAATTGCTTCTATTCGAATTGATACTTTAAGCAGAATGAAGACAGTGCTCCTACAGACGCCGACCAGGCTAATGTCATCAAAAGAAACGTATGATCTCCAAGTTGCAAGGACAACGGCAGAGATTCCCCCATACATTTCGCAGAAATACTGAACAAAATCTTAAATATTTCTGATACCAGTGGTGTCTCAAATGTATTTAAGACAGTGTTTTCAGGAGCTTTAACCCCATTCAAAGCCATCCTGGGTATTTTTCCAGACTTTGTCCATTCCATCTTTGGAGGACTTCCTCTCCTTTTGGGACTGGTGGCAGGCATCCTATTTTTGATCCTGTTATTTCGCTATGGCAAACCATGTCACAGACAAAACACCTGCGACAAGGGAAGAAACGATCCTAGCCATTGGCTACCGGGACCGCATAACTAGAGTCCTTGGACTAGCACGGCTACGGGACTTGAACATGACTTGGTTTCTTTCATTTAGACCAATGTGGCAACGTTGTGTTATGCCTGTATTAAGGTGATTGCTATGCGGCGAAGAATGCGTGTTGGACACCTGTTTGACACTACAATCGGATGTGCCATTGGACGCAGAAACCTTGTTGGGTCCGGTAACGGCTCATGCATTGTGCTGCCCCCAGCGGCTACCTATCCTGATGACGGCATTCGTGGAGATTTCACCACTACGATTGAGGGGTAGTGAAGTACGAGATGAAAGCAGCATCGATCAGGTACGACCTTCAGTCTGCTATGCTGATCAAAACATCAATGAAGGCAATCATGCTCACGAATGCATGATAACAACTTTTTCAGACTTAGTGGAACTTTCGCAAGAAGCTGTTGACAGTTTTTTCGACAGTCTAAATGATATGATGTTTTCACCAGAGCAGAAGGAATGACTTTGAGCAAGCTAGCACACGGAGTTCCCTGCAAACTTGAATTTGGCCTTCAACTTTAAAAGTAGAGCAATGAAATGGAACAATATTTTTTTTCTTCTCTCACCTCCCTCAATTCCAAAATATTTTCAATTTTTTGGGACACTTATCTTCTGCTTAAAGTAGACATTATTCTTAAAGAACTGAATTTCTATTTTAGGTAGTCAAGAGACATTAGCTACCCTCTAGCATTTTCATACAAAACCTTATGATTGTGATGAAATGGTCTCGCACTTTTCTTCTGTATAAAAGAGCCATTTCATGTGTAGTTTTCACAATTTATTCATGCTGAGTTTGAAATATGCGTTATATGTTTAGCATTATTATACTGCTTGTGCATATAGTACATGTGATTGTGTTTCGTATATTTCATAATTCCAATTTTCAGAATGCATATGAATGTATTTTGGGGTGGTACGGTATACACAAACGCTACTAGTTTCACTATACCTAGATTTGTAAATATGGACATAGTCTACGTGGAGTGGGTGTGATGTATTTCTATAGGTACTGTATCGATCCCCCTATTCCTGACCCTGGTTTGGTTAATAATTAACTAGCAGCCATCCAACGGTGCAAAAACCGTTATCTGATTAAGCCACACCACGGCACAGAAGCACCTTATCTGATTAGGTCATAAAGCATGCCATCTAATTAGGCAAGCACTATTCCTCCAGCCCCTGATAAGGCATACGGAGTTCTCAAAACAAATTCAAGTTAAGTCAAGTCAAAGAATTTATATAGCGCACTACATACCCAGAGGGTCTCAAGGCGCTTGAGGAGGGGAGGAGGATTACTTGTCAAATATCCACGTTTTAAGTTGCTTTCTAAATGCTAGGTGGTTCTGGGTAAGGCGAAGGTAGGTGGGGAGTGAGTTCCATGTTTTAGCTGCCAGGTATGAGAAGGATCTGCCTCCCATGGTGGTCTTGTTGATGCGGGGTACAGTGGCGGGGGCTTGGCTGGAAGAACGTAGTTGGCGGGAGGGGGTGTAGAAGGACAGTCGTGAGTTGAGGCATTCTGGTCCGATGTCGTAGAGTGATTTGTGTGCGTGGGTTAACAGTCGGAAAGTGATCCTCTTATTGACGGGTAGCCAGTGGAGGTCTTTCAGGTGGCCAGAGATGTGTTCGTTACGCGGGATGTCTAATATGATCCTGGCTGAGGCGTTTTGGATTCGTTGGAGTTTCTTCTGGAGTTTAGCGGTAGTACCTGCGTAGAGGGTGTTTCCGTAGTCCAGTCGGCTCGTGACCAGAGCATGGGTGACTGTTTTTCTGGTTTCGGTGGGGATCCAGCGAAATGTTTTTTTGAGCATGCGAAGAATGTTGAAGCAGGATGAGGATACGGCGTTGACTTGTCTGTTCATTGTGAGAGAAGAGTCCAGGATAACGCCTAGGTTCCGTGCGTGGTCTGTCGGGGTGGGTGCTTTTCCAAGGGCTTCCGGCCACCAAGAGTCGTCCCATGCAGAGGGGGATGTACCTAAGATGAGGACTTCTGTTTTATCTGAGTTCAGTTTCAGACGGCTTTGTTTCATCCATTCGGCAACTTCTTTCATTCCTTCGTGTAGGTTTGTTTTGGCGGTGCTGGGGTCATTGGTGAGAGAAAGGATCAGTTGAGTGTCATCCGCGTAGGAGATGATGTTGAGGTTGTGTTGGCGAGCGATGGCCGCGAGGGGGCTCATGTATACGTTGAAGAGGGTGGGACTGAGTGAGGATCCTTGTGGTACGCCACAGATGACTTCAGTGGCTTCGGACTTGAATGGTGGAAGGCGGACTCTCTGGGTTCTTCCGGTGAGGAACGAGGTGATCCATTCGAGTGCTTTTCCTTGTATTCCGATGTTTCTGAGGCGTTGTAAATCAAACCTACAGCGACCTGGGAAATTCCCGTAGCCATTGTTTTGATTTCACCGAGAACTTCAGTAAAAGAATGTGCGAACGAACCCGTTCGTATGACATCCTTATTGACGTATATATGTCCATCCTTACGTCAATCTCGGCACCTTTCAGGTATAAATATTACCGACATTGCCTTAAGCAAACACACGCGGTGGTGACGAGATTGGAGCAGCAAGACTTGCCGAGGAGCCCAGCAGAGAGCGAAGCCCACAGGCGCTGCCCCGCCTTCCTGACGCGCTGAGTAAGAGATGCTACCTTTCTCCTGCCGAGAAATCCAGCTCCGGCGTTTCCAAGCAGCCCTCGCAGGCAGCTGGAATATCAAGACCTGGGATAAGAGATACCAGCCCTCCACCATTCTAGATCTCAGGTACAGAACTGAATAACCCCTTGCAGAGAATTCTTGAGTCAGTCCCTTGGCAAAACAAACTTAACTTAAACTGCTACTTATCTACTCCCGCCCACGTATTAGGCTTAGGTCAGGTACACTGGGGTAGGCGTGGTTAGAAGCACCAGTTGAGTATGATTAGTCAATGTATATATGTATGTATCTATTTTATCCATCTTAAATATCATATGGCTTAGAAACCATATCAATGCTTTTACAGTATTATTTTATAATTCTGCTTTTACTATATGCACTTTACTTAACTCTAAGTATTACAATAGTAGCGATCCATTTCTCTTGTACGAGAAAAGAGACTGATCAATAAATACCATCTTTTATTGAACACGCCCGTCTCTTCCTTTTCTCTACAATCTGGTGAAACTAAGAATGCACTGAACTGACTGAGTGAAATAAGTTGTCTTTTGTTTTCACACGACTCTAGAGATACACTCTTGATTAGGGGAGAGCAAAGTTGTCATGTTCTATGGTTGTCAGAAACTAAATCCCTTCTTGTCTATCCAGGGAGGTTAAAATCCTCCTTACCTATTCGAGAAAGTTTCTAGTGAACTCTGAGCTAGCTGGCAAAACACAAAACTTTAAGTCTAATATCGTCAGTAGAAGACCTAGTTAACCTCTGTCCTAGGTCTATACTATTGAAGATATTATTCCAATGCGCAGAGCCTATTGGGATAATAGGAACTACACTACAGGTTCAAGACTGATTTGCATATGGCTGGGTTCAAACTGGAATGGAATGGTGAGCAAGCAAACGATGGATTTAGGCCCAGATCTCTGTACTGGGGTGAATGTATGACATTGCTCTGCATTCTGTCCATCAATTGTTCTTTTTGCATTTTTGTTATGCATTCTGTCAATCAATTGTTTTTGCATTTGTCACCCCGGGTGGGACGGGTATGCCCAGATGTGGGTCCCGTGCTCTCCATGCCACTGGTGTCAAACTATCCTGGCTGAAGAGGGGTGAAACCCCAAAACCGGTCCTAGGATGCTTGTTTCCAGTCCAGGGAGGACCTGGCCTGGCAGTTCGGGCTGACTGTTCCTATTGGGCACAGGGTCAAGACTGATTTGCATATGGCTGGGTTCAAACTGGAATGGCATGGTGAGCAAAACAAACGATGGATTTAGGCCCAGATATCTGGACTGGGGTGAATGTATGATATTGTTCTGCATTCTGTCAATCAATTGTTTTTTTTGCATGTTATAAAATAGACATGTCTTGCTGTGTTATGTCAATTGCAGAAGACACTGTGTTGCCTAGGGAATAAATCCTGGCTGATAATGTGACAATACCGTTGTCAACCACAGCCAAAGACTTTTATAAATTAACCCAAAAATCAATCGTGCGCAGACGAAGTGGTAATGACGGTGTTGAATGCTTTGATTACCTCCCGTATAGATTACGGAAATGTCCTGTACTTGGGCGCAAATAAAGCATTAATTTGCAAGCTACAGGTAGTCCAAAATTCTGCAGCTAGGCTAATATGCAGAATTCCCAGACACACCTCAACCACTAAATATCTGCGAGATTTGCACTGGTTGAAGGTGGAAAAGGGGATCAGATTTAAGGCACTTTGCATTACGCACAAAATAAATATGGCCAGAGCCCCGAAATATCTGATGACACTGGTCCACCGTACCTTCCGTCTCGATCATTGCGCTCCACTACCCAAAAAAAATTCACTATCCCTAGATTCAAGCTTTCCCGCGTAGGAGGCAGATCTTTTTGCTATCAAGGCCCGATGCTGTGGAACTCCATGCCTCTTGCAGTCCGGATGGAAGACAACTACGGCAGATTTCGCAAAAGCCTAAAAACCTGGCTATTCAACATCTAAATTTCATACCACGCAGTGTTGCTTGCCCTTACAAATCTTCGTGCCGGGAAACCCTTTGTGGGTAGCTGTTGCGCGTAATAAATGCAATAAAATAAAAATAAATAAATAAGTCTCTCAGCAGCTTCCTATATATTCGGTACAAAAAGCACTTTTGACATAGGTTCCAGGAACCTAATAAAAAAATCCTGAGATCCATGCCATCAGAAAGAAGGGGCAAGTGTTGCTTTACCTGGGAAAGTGTTCAGGTTTTTAGCCAATCTAGGCACAACTTCCCAACACTATATGACGCCACCACCCCTGAGTATTCTGTTTGTACATATCGCTGATCAGGCCTATTGATCTTAAACACTTCGATGTTACCCAGGAATTTAGATTGACACCTATTTGTGTCTGTCGGCCAAACCAAACATCCCTTCCAGTTGTGGTCTGATGAATTGAAAGAACCATTACTTATTATGGTATTGAGTGTATTCTCACTTAATCTATAACAGCAGAAGATGTTTGATGCACTGTTTTGTCCAGGAAAATCATTTGTTGTGGTATGAGGCATGCTCTAACTAAGGCCTCAGTTCCCTGAACCTGCCAATTTAGATTTTCCACAGCCTGCTGGGCAGAAAATCTGGATTTTATTAAGGACACGGAGGCTAAGATTATGCAAATCTCCTTTATTGCGTAGCTCACAGCAGCAACAATGAGAGATCTAGAACTTGAATAAACATTCCAATAGAGAGGATATAGTCCATGAACACACAGTAGACTTCCTTCTTTGTAAGCAAACAAGATAACTTCAGGAATAACTTAGAAGACTCTGAATCCAACGTAAAACCATAGAGAATTCATCCAAGACTTCTTTTGAAGAAATTAATCTGAAAAAGAAGAAGAGCAAAAAGGTAATAAACATTCCCAGGGTGGGAATAAAAGAGGTGGGATAATCTTAGCCTCCGTGTCCTTAATAAAATCCAGATTTTCTGCCCAGCAGGCTGTAAAAAATCTAAATTTTATGGCATGACACGGTGGCCAATATTATGCAAGTTCAAAGTGTGTTCAAAACATTATCAATGACATTTGAAACAGGTTTAAAGTAACATCTTTTGAAGATACATTCATTCGACCAATCTGCAGCCCTAAGGATATCCTGAAGGCCGCCACCCAAAATAAAAGCTTTTGAAGCTGAAGCACCTCTAAGGGAGTGAGCTCCGAAAATTGAAATATCAATTCCAGCTTCTTTCATGACATCTTTAACCCATCTAGCCAAGGTGGGAGAGGAAACAGCTCTATGAGGGAACCTGTGGGAAATGATTAATTGATCTACAGAACCCCTTAGACCTAATGTCCTTTTCTCGTATTCCAAACGGCATCGTACCACACACAAGATCTCATTTTGAGGGAAAAAGGGATAGAAAACAGAGGTTGACATAGTTTTAGTCCGTCTTTTAATGAAAAAGCAAACACCCTCAGGTTGAAAAGCTCTATTAGAGACATCTAAGGCCTTAACATCTGAGGTACGTCTGAAGAAGACAAGGCACAGTAAAACAGTTAATTTACAAGACAATTTAAGAGAGAGAGGAGTTGTCGCCCCAAGAGGAAAGTAGTCTGAGGACATCTCTCACGTCCCAGGGAGCGGAGTATTTTGGTAGAGGAGGATTCAAAACGCGCATACTCCTCATAAGTTTTTTGGTCAGAAGATTCTGGCCTACCGAAGAACCATCTAGCAAGCAGTGACCTGCAGCAATAGCCGATCTATAAACGTTAACGGTCCGATAAGCCAGACCCGAAGCGAAGATTTCAGTTAAGAAATTAAGTACTTGAACTATATCAGCTGAAACGGGATCGTAACCCCGTCGAAGGCACCAGCAAACCCATTTACGCCAAGCCAATCTATATGCTTTTCTGGTACCGGGGGCCCATGATTCTGACATGAGCCGGAAAGCGCCTTCCGAAAGTCCAGGGATCTGCCACTGTCTCCTGAAATCTTCCAGGCCATCAGACACAGGATGCCCTGAAGAAGAAGTGGATGGCACTCTCTGTGAGGTCCTACCAGTAGCTCTTCGAAAACGGGGATGAGGATTGGAAAATCCACACTCATTTCCAGCAGGATGGGGAACCACGCTTGGGAGCTCCAGAGAGGAGTAACTACTACTATGGATTCTTTGTTCCTCCGAACTTGAATGAGGAGGCGAGGAAGCATGGCAAAAGGTGGGAATGCATAGGGTCTCAGACCTAGCCAGTTCTGAAAAAAGGCGTCTATTCCCAAGGCCAGAGGGTCCGGTCTCCAGCTGAAAAATTTGGGCAACTGAGTATTGAGGCGGTCCGCAAAAAGGTCTATTCCGAAGGTACCCCAGCGAGATTGAATCGCAAGAAAAATGTTCCTGTCTAGTCTCCAGTTGCTCGAGTCTACATAGTTCCTGGAGAACCAGTCTGCTACCCCATTGTTCGACCCCGGAATATGTTCGGCAACGACCGAAATGCCCTTGTTGAGGCAGTAGGCCCAAAAGTCTTGGCTAGGTCCGAGAGGCCCTTGGAATGAGGGCCGCCCATTTTGTTCATGTATCTCACAGCGGATACATTGTCCATGCGAAGCATGACCGAGCATTTCATCAGATCCTTGGTAAAACTCTGGATAGCAAAGGATCCCGCCAGAAGTTCCAGGCAGTTGATATGTAGATCCTTCTCCTGTGGGGTCCAAAGTCCCCCGGTCAAGGAGTCGCCGCAGGTCACGCCCCAACCCTTCTCCGAAGATTGCTCTACCGTTCCAGGCTTCTGCATTCTTCAACCACCATATGATCTCTTTCTTGGAGTCTGTGTCCAGGGAGACCGTTTGAGAATAAGATGGATTTAATCTGAGGGCTTTGGCTTTGAGCCTCTGAAGCGCCCGATAATGAAGGGGACCTGGATAAATTGCCTGGATAGTTGAGGACAGTAGACCCAGTATCCTTGCTAGGGTCCTTAGAGGAAAGGAGCGGATCTTTAGCACTTTCCTCAACTCTTTCCTGAGTTTCCTGAGTTTGTCGCCAGGGAGTTTCAGCTCCGCTTGGAGAGTATTTACTGAAAAGCCCAAGAACTGAGTGACTTTGGTTGGAGACGTAGAGGATTTCTTCGTGTTTATCACAAACCCTAAATGTTCCAGAAGATTTATGGCAAGGGTAGTGTGCTGAGAGGCGACCTTTTTGGATTCGGCCATTATCAGGATGTCGTCGAGATAAAGAATCAATCTGACCCCTTTGTTCCTTAGCCAAGCTGCTATGGGGCGAAGAACCTTGGTGAAACACCAAGGGGCCGAAGAAAGACCAAAGGGAAGGCTGCAGAACTGCCAAAGTTTGCCCTCCCAGAAGAATTGAAGAAATTTTTGGTGAGGGGGCGAGATCGGGATAGTCAAATATGCGTCTTTGAGATCCAGGCGAGTAAGCCAGTCGCCTTTTCTCAAAACATCTCTGAGAAGATGGATTCCCTCCATTTTGAAATGTCTGAAGACCACCCACTGGTTCAAATCTTTGAGAT
The DNA here is from genome assembly GCF_964261635.1 of Lissotriton helveticus. Taxonomy (NCBI): domain Eukaryota; kingdom Metazoa; phylum Chordata; class Amphibia; order Caudata; family Salamandridae; genus Lissotriton; species Lissotriton helveticus. The sequence goes on from NC_136063.1 coordinate 570,156,308, forward strand.
TTATGACAGGTTTCATTTTTTTGTCTTTTTTCTCTACCAGGAAGATGTTGCTGATAAAGCCAATCTCTTCTCCCTCCCATATTGCACCCTTTGAAAAAAGGTATTTTACTTCTTGGGATACTAAGGTAGAGTCTCTTTGCGGAAACGTATTTCTTGGGGGAGTCTCTTCTGGACGGGAAAGTCTACAAACTCTATTTTGTATCCCCTGACGGTGTCAAGCACCCAAGGATCCTGACTCACTAAGGTCCAATTCCCAGAGAAAAGGGCTAGTCTCCCGCCCACCCTTATAGGGGTATCTGAAGGGTCTTTGGGAGATCTTACCGGTAGAGAAGGGTCTCGTCTTCCTTTCCCCTCTAAATCCTCTTCCTCTGGATCGTTGTCTTTGGGGAAAGAAGGATGACTGGAAGCCATAACCGGACTGAAAGGACCTTCCTCCTCGTCCTCCAAAGGGTCTTGTTGAGCCATTTCCACGGCCGGGGAATCGACCCCGCATCCTCCCGGCCCTGGAAAAAACACCTCTGTTATTGAAAACCCTCTTTATATCCTTCTGAGATTTTTGGATGGAGTTAAAGACTCCTACATATTTGGCCATATCCCTAATGAATTCTTCTCCGAAAAGGAGACCTTGGGAGGAAGCACCGCCTTCTTTGTTAGATAGCTCAGCTAGTTTAGGGTCAATCTTGAGAAGCACGCTCTTACGCCTTTCGTTAGAAAGAGCAGTGTTCGCATTGCCCAGGAGGCATATAGCCCTTTGCGCCCATTGTCGCAGTTCCTTCGGGTCGATGGGAGAATCAGAAACATAAGCTCCTTCAGCCATTTCGAACATCTTGGTCAACGGGCCTGTAATATCCAGCAGTCTGTCTTGGCAGGACTTGAGTCCTTTGTCAAGCCCCCTCCTAGGGTCTTTCCCCGTCTTGGCAATAAATGCCACTAGTTTACTGTCTAGTTCAGGGGTCATGGCTATTTTGTCGGGGAAGGAGGGGCGGGGGCATTCGGACCTGAGGCGGGCCCTGACCTCCTTTGGCATTTCTTTACGAAACCAAAAGGACAGATATTCGCCAATATGTTGGGATGGGGTCCACTCTGGGGAGAGGGGATGTTTAATGAGGAGCGGGTCAAACATATGTTCCCCAAAGGGGTCAAGTATTCCCATCTTTGACCCAGAGGCCCCTGATGCCTCACCAGATAAGTTTCTAATTTCGCCTTCCTCTTCATCGGAGTTAAACTCTGAGGAGCAAGACAGGTCAATTTCGTCTTCGACTCCATCGTCTCTATCAATAGGGATAGGAAGGCTAGGGCCTCTGAGTTGCCCATCCAGCGTGCCCGAGGCACCAGCATTGTCACCGCCAGAGCGTGAATCAGAGAACACGGGCTTAGAGCTTCTGGGTTTTTTAACATTTTCAGACAGATTTGGAGTCGTCTGTCTTTTTCTCTGGCTCGTTGAAGAGGTAGGATCCCCTCGGGTCCTCATAGGTGGCCAGCCTGATTTTGCCAGAGTTTCCAGTTTTTTGTTAATAGTGTCATCAAGGGATCCCATTACCTTATCTATCGTTTTGTTGATAAGGCCTTCCAATTTATCCTCCATAGAGGAGGGAGAAGGGTCAGAAGACATAGTGATAAGGAGAGATCAAAAAAGGTACTTAGCAGTGGAAAACAAACCGACAATGCAGGAATCTTGACAACAAAATGGATGTCATGTAGTCATAACAACAGGTGGGTTAGTTAGGGTCTTTCCTCTAAATCAAGGAAGTTCTTTATACATTTGTGGCAAACTACGAGTAGTCCTTTCTCTATTTTGATGGTATATGCAGTGTTAGTGGTTAATCCCCCTGTAGTCCCTTTTCGTTGTTCGTGTCCTTTTTTTTTTTTTAAGCGACGTGACGGTCTGACAGACGGGAGAGGTTTGGCCGAGGTATGCAGCGTGATACGACCAGCGCGATGAAATACGGTAAGTCGGCGTGGGAGGGACGGGAAAGGCTTGTTTTGAACAGAGCCTAGTTGTTCGTAAACAGCGTCGTCGCCGTCCCCATGGCAGCGGAGCGCGGCCCTGCGTAGGAGAGAGGCCGCAGCGCTGCCATGGAGACACGTGTAGTGGTGAAGCGCGGGCCGGCGTTCAAAAGACGCCGGTCCTAAACAATCCCGCAAAATCTACGTTCGGCCTGAAATGGCCGAGGGGGGAATGCGAAAGAATATAAATATGGGCATTTAGGTGGGAGGTTGATCAAAAGGCAAAAGCGATCCCTAACTGCTCGGTGAGGGAAATATGAAAGGAGCCCAAGAGGGGTGTAGCTAAGTCAGCATGAAAGCGAGTAAAGGACAGAAAAAACAGTTTTAACGGCGGGTAAAGGGCATGGAAAAAGACCACAAATAGTTGTTATGAGGATATTAAAAGACAATGGGGCACATGCATCAACAGATTTTGCATTCGCAAATGGTGCGATTCGTAGAAATCGGCCGTTTGCGAATGCAATATCTAAAAATGAGATGCATCATTTTTTGTTCATTTAGGAATCGCAATTACTGTTGCGATTCCTTAAGAAATCTTAAAACTGATTGCGATTCCTTAAAAACTCGCTAATCTGTTTGCGAATCTTAAATATATCGCTAATTTAAGGAATCCTTAAAAGTGTGCGAAAAAAGGAATGCACCAAAGTTTACAAAATAGAGAAATTCTCAGAAAACACATTTAAGAAGTGCTAAAATAAGAAGAAGTGGGAGCAGGTGGTATTTTTTTTTTCACTAAACATGTGCAAATGATTACAGACCTATAAAAGGGACTTCAGAATGACTAAGGTTCTCTTCCAGGATGGCAGCAGTAATTTTCCTAGCACGTAGATGGCGGATGAGAGCAGCAAGGAGGAGGAGAAGAGTACTCAGTGAAAGGGTTTTTAGGTTGCGCATCACTTTGCTTGGGCAGACACAGGCTGACATATATGATAAGTATAGACTTAATGCAGACACCATCATTGATTTAATTGCAGAGTTGGGCCCCATACTGCAAAGGCAAACGCGTAGAACTCAAGCTATACCCACCCATGTGCAGGTTTTATGTTGTCTACACCTTTTAGCCTCTGGCTCCTTCCAAGGTGTAATTGCAGTTGCGGGGGGTGTTTCACAGAGTGCATTGTCTAGATTTTTCAATGACTTCCTCAATGCAATGCTCCATAGGATAAACCACCACATAATTTTCCCATCAACGCATCAGGAGTTGATGCAGACCAAGTTAGACTTTTATAACATGGCACACTTCCCACATGTTATTGGATGTGTTGATGGAACACATGTCCCCATTTGTCCACCATCTGCAAATGAGTAAATTTTTCGGAATAGGAAAAATTACCACTCTTTAAACATAGAAGCAATCTGTGATTCCAAAGGAATTATCACTGACTTAGTTGCCAGCTACCCAGGTAGTGCCCACGATTCATAAATTTTTAAACATAGTGCCATTCATGATCGCCTGATTTCTGGAGAATTTGGTGATGGATATTTATTAGGTAAATTGCTCATGGTTACTGCAAAATGTAATGTGTCTGACATGCTTTTCAATGTGTCTGATGTATATTTTCATATATCATCTTTCAACTTAGGAGATAGTGCATATGGAGTGAGGTCTTACATTCTCACCCCATACCTGACTCCAACTACCCGCAAAGAGCAGCAGTACAACAATGCCCATATCTCAACCCGCAGCATAATAGAGAGGACCTTTGGGGTCATGAAGTCTAGGTTCCGCATACTGCATAAGACTGGTGGAGCCCTGCAATATCGTCCAGATGTTTGTTGCAAAATAGTTGCAACATGTGCAGTCTTGCACAACCTAGCAACTAGGAGAGGCCTTGAACTAGATGTAGATGATTTGCTACCAAATAATTTCAACCAGCCACAACAACCACATGCAAGAGTTCACGGACCGGACGCAGCGGAAGGGAGAAGAAGAAGGGCAGAAATAACACAACATTATTTTAAAAAAAAGGTAGGAAAACTATTTACTTGTTTCCAAAATGAAAAACTTTATTTTAACATGTTTCTCACAATATAATCTTAAAAAAAGAAAATGAAAGTATGACTTCTCCCAAAAAATAACAATTCCAGATATTACACTAATATAATTCTTAGTCCATATCATTGTTTAGAGAAAATGAAAGAAATTGTATGCAAGAATATCATGTCATCACTTCTTCCGTCCACGCAAACCTAAAGCTTTATTTTTAACTGATTCTGTAACCATGGCAGGGCAAATATTACTTTCTTTCCCTCTTTTGCGATGGCGTTCGCACACGTCATTGGTGTGTGCATCACCACTGGTTCCTGCAGAATCATTCTTAACATTGCCTTCATAAGCTGTATTCTGGTTATCATCAGGTGGCAGCACATTGACCCCACTTTTCATATTTTTGAATCCTTCGCATAGATCTGCGCAACATTTTTTTATTTCCTCTTGCATGCGCATTGTATGTTTGATGAGACGTGCATTGCTACTGCTCACCCTATTCAGAGACCGGGTATAAGTGTGCATACTTGCCACAGTTCTCAAATGTCTATTACAATTGGCAATGTTTAGACTTTTTAAGACATCAGATATTGTCTCTAAAGCATTTGCTACACGCTCAGAATTCTGATTTGACGCAGTATGCGCCCCTTCAATCACCTTGGATAATGTTTTCAATGTCTTATTGATTCCACTGAGGTCTTCAACCATACGACTCATTTTCCCCTTTATTACTCTCAGATCTTTACCCTGAAGACGCTGCACTTTCAATAGTTTAAGCTCAACTGCACTTGCATGGACGTCATCCACTGTGGAGTGTCTTGGATTGGAAGAGCGAGGCCTTCTTCTGTAGAAGTGTTGGATTTTTCTACGACCACTACACTGTGTTGTCAAAGTGGCAGGGTTTCCAGATTCATTCACCACAACTTCTGTGACATTTGCCTCTTCCTCAGAATCTGATTCCTGTACTTTACGCACTGATTTTCTAACTTTCTTTAAGTGCACAGAGGGTGATAAATTGACAGAATTATTGTCTGATTGGCTATGTATTTCCATGCTGATCTCATCAAAAGCGTTTGTTTCTTTTTTCTTTTGTAAATCTGCAATTTAAATATATGATGCATGATGTCAATGTAATGTCTTTTCTTTAAAAATAATTACAATAAAGTCTATGTGTTCCAGATGAAGGACACATTTTAAAACATAAGTCTTTGAAATTACTTTTTAGGCCAACAGACATTTCTACATATTGGTGTAATGAAAATTTTTCGACTAAAATACTACAATTCCCATGATGCATTGCACTGTTCACTGAAATTGCCTTTTACAATCATTCTGTGCAAGTGAGGATGTAACAGAAGTTTTGATTTATATTACAGCATCTAATACTTGTCTAAAAACATCCTGCAACCCTCTTTTATTTAAGTTTGTAAATAATAAAAATAAAATCTTACCTTTAGAAGTGCAAGCATGCTCAGAGGTGTCTATCTGTGTCACTCCTATCACAGCTTCTGTTACAAGTGTCCCCTCAACCAAATCCTCAAGGGGAGTTGTGGGTTTGTCGTTAGGGGAGCCTCCACCAGTCTTCTTGCAACTTTTCACTCTTGTCGCAATCCGTTCTTTTGCGCGTGAGCGTAAATCGTACCAACGCTTTTGGAGGTTGGTGATGTCCCTGTGGGCAACCCCCACTGCATTCACTCTAGCCTGTATGGCTAGCCAAAGTTTCCTTTTTACAGCCTCAGGGACCTTTAACGACATCTTCCCAAACAGCTGGTCCTGGCGCAAAGTCACCTCCTCAATTAGAATCTCAAGTTCATGCTCACTGAACTTTATTTTTCGTTTTCTTGGTTGTAAATCCTGACTGGCAGTTTCTGTCTCCATTTCTAACACAGCAGCACTCCAAAACACTCCTTCACTGCAGACAAACAGAGCTGAATGCACCAACAGCCTTTTTTCAGTTTGAATCAGCTTCGCAGGTATGTGCAATCGGGCTCTTGGCTTACTGGGTGTGTCCTGGCTGTGATGCATGAAAATGCGAATTTATAGCAAATTCGCATTTTAAGAAAACTCAAAAAGCAAATTCGCTATACATTCACAGAAAAAAGTGCGATTCCCATATTTCTGCGATTTCTACCGATTCGGTAAAAATTCGCTCAAACATTCATGCATACCATATTGCGATTCGTAATTTGCGATTCCCTATTTTTCGCAAATTACGACTCGCAATTCAGACCAATGATGCATGTGCCCAAATAAGTCTTAGACAGATAGAAGGAAAAAGATATGATAAGGATATTAAATGATAACACTGCTGCCAAAGGACGGGGAGGGAGAGGGTGAACACGCACTCGACAAATAACCTCCCTAAGTCCAAGATAAAGCACGCATAAGAGCACAGGAAGTACAGTGCAGAGAGTCAAAACAGGGTACTTATCTTGTGAGCAGCAGCAACAAAGAAGGAAGTCTACTGTGTGTTCATGGACTATATCCTCTCTATTGGAATGTTTATTCAAGTTCTAGATCTCTCATTGTTGCTGCTGTGAGCTACGCAATAAAGGAGATTTGCATAATATTGGCCTCCGTGTCATGCCATAAAATCTTTAGTCCCTCAGGCAGATTTTGTGTCTATGGTGTCTTTTCAAAAGTCCAAACCCTGTATAGACAGTTGGGAAATAAAGGAAGCAGAGTATATCAGCTTAGTGTTTGTTAGCATATTTTTCTTTGCAGGTGTAGGTAACAAGCCTATAATTTCAAAAGTCCAAACCCTGTATAGACAGTTGGGAAATAAAGGAAGCAGAGTATATCAGCTTAGTGTTTGTTAGCATATTTTTCTTTGCAGGTGTAGGTAACAAGCCTATAATAATACAAGGTAGAGTCTGATGTGTCAAAACCTGAAAAATAAGCAAACGTTTGTGCAAATGTCTGTGAACTACCTTTCGGCGGTATTAGAAAGTGTTCCCATTGTGCGTAATTATAAACAGCACACAGGACACTAGCTTTGTGTAAAAAAATGATGACCATAATGTTGATAACAGAACAAGTCTCCATAGTTAGATGTACCATCATATAATTCACTATTAGAAAAATGCAGGTGATTGCTCTATATCCACAAGCATATTGTGCACTGTTTCAATGTCCCAATCATCAGAGAAAGTACTAGAGGTGACGATATCATTTAAGGAAATTTTAAACAAATATGGAATTTGTAAAAGTTCAGTAAGACCAATACACACCATATGATACCTTATCCCAAACAATTCCTTCAAGACCTGGAACTGCTGTAATGTTCACCAGGGATAGGTCCCTTGGTTCATGGTGTGATGATGCATGTAGTTTAAGAACCAAGTTCACAAGATGTACTGCGGAGCGTTCTTGGAGATAGTGTCTATTCAGAAGCAGGAAAAAGGCAGTTGCCAAACCAATCCAGAGGACTAGAAAAGTGACCAAATTGTAATCCACAGATGTATCTATGGAACAACAAAATATGTCTTCTTCAGCCAAAGATAGAGAGCATAATCGCGTAGCTTGAAAGGGAGAGGCTGCGATGGCAGTTCAGGTTCACTTGAATCTGATAAGAAATCGTCATAATGCACGAAGTAGCCAGATGCCGTCCGGTCTATTCTTGGCACCTTAGCAGGTTTTGGAGAACTGGGAGATGACTAGATCTGTGACATATTTACATAGATGTTGGCAATTCTTTATTGAGGTTTCTGTACTTGTTGATTGTGCAGTTGTAGTTGTTTCAACAGGGAGAAGTATCATTTTATTGTTGTTTACAGCTTCTCTTTGGAGAGTGGAATCTTCTGTCATTATTAAAGCTTCCATCTGAACTATGGTAGAGAAAGGAGCACGCCGGCTACTCAGGAGCCCACGCAGCCTAATGTTGAGAATCGGCCACATAGTGTGGCTTGATCAGATCAATAGAGACAAACTTTTTGTCTCGCCGACCGGCAAGAGGCGGAACAAGTACAGTTCTGGTACTTTCAACCGCCAAGACAGGTACAGGCGCTGTGCATGATGGCCCAAATTCTTTCTTGTTCACTATTTTTTTTCTGACCAGGTCCCCAATCTTCAGGATCCAGGCAGGTCTAGCCAGCACAACCTTCACTTCCCAAGTGGTGGTGCGTTTTACTTGTACATTGCTTTGTAAAGGCCGGAATTCCTTGAGTTTCTGGAAAACAGCCAAATGTTTATTGCCAGCGGCTTGAGACCCTCACGGGTGAGTAGTGCGCTCTAAAAATCCCTGATTGATTGATTGATTGATGTCAAATGGTGTCTTAGCCACCACTGTACTGACACTATGGAGGTCTTGTACCCACATTCTTACACCAAACAGAAGTTCAAAAGGAGTACAACCCCTTAGGATTTTCTTGGCATGTTGTTAAGTGCCCTCTTGACCCCATATATGTGAGCCCTATAGGGTATTGACCCAATTGTCACCCGAGCCTAATAGCCTTGTTGTTAAGGACTGCTTTAAGTCATGGTTTTTCCTCTCAACAACCGAATTTCCCTCAGAATGGTATGGGGAGGAGTAACGCGAGGCCACACCCAAACTTCCCATGGCTTCTTTGTAAGCTAGAGAGCTATATGTCGGACCCTGGTCAGAATGTAGTGTTCCAATTGTGTATGTACTGATAAGGTCTTGCAAATCCTTTATAACAGCTTGAGCGTCAGCCGAGCCCTTTGGCCAAACCCACAAGAATCTGGAGCATGAATTCACTGCCACCAAGACATACTTGTAAGCCCCATCCTGCTGTAAGGGGATACAGTTGTCCAAATACCCACAAGCCAAGGGTTTGTCTGAAATCATTGGTGGTGTCTGTGCTGGACGTGCTACGGTGGAGCCTTTCTTATGCTGGCAGATGTTACATTTAAGGACAAAGTCCTTGGTCTGTTTTGATAGACCTGGCAACCAATAGCGGTGCTTCAGTAATGAAATAGTAGCAGTAATCTCTGGGTGAGTGGAATCCAGACCCTCATGTGGAGCTACTATCAGTCCTAATCTGCGATCAATATTTGGTATTACTCTATCCCCCACTCTTGGAATCTGAGCATACAGAATGTTTTGTGCATCTAACTTGTAGGAGTACTTGAGTGAAAAGCCTTTTGGCAGGGCTGATCCATTGCACATGCCATCAACTGCCACCATAGTTGTTCCGTCTAACCTCATACTAGAGCGAGCTATTGCAGCAACACCAGCAGTACGAACTGTTGCCTTGGTGGCTTCATCCGCCATGGAATTCCCTTCAACATGAACACCAACACGTTGATGATTCAATGTATGAATAACATGAGTCTGTGGCAGGCCTTTTTTCATCTTAGGCACCTGTTCCCAAAGCATCTTGTGCTTTACTGTGCAACCTTCCGATTCTCTAAATCCATTTGGCCCTAATAGATATTCATTATAGGATTGGACACAGTAAAACAAATCACACATAATAAGTGTGCAGAAGTCACTATCCATATTTTGTAGTGCCAGTATCAGGGTTTTGAGTTCTGCCAGCTGTACTGTACAGTCCCCTAGGGACAGAGTGTGCGTTTTCCCAGGACAGAACTTTCCATCATGCATGCGCCCTTTAACAATTGCACATGCCGTGGAATATTGCTGTTTCATTCCTACGACAGGCTGTGCAGAACCATTGGTATAAATGATGCATTCATATCAATCTAGAGGCATCATTTAGTTTGGCAGAGAATATTCCTGTTCGTACTGCAAGAACACTTGTGTTTGCACTGTAGAGTCAAATTTGTAATCTACATTTGATGCAGTGAGAGAATTAGTCCATTGAATCAATCTTGAATGCAAAGCGTTAGCATTTGGAACACTTGATTTGGTGACAACCTCTAAGGTTGGTTCTGGGGTCACTACAATTATGCGTTTCTTTTGCGCTAGTGCTCTCTACATCTCAGCCGTTGGTACCACTGTGAGTCTTTTTGAGGGGATGCAAAACCCATTTCAGCGTTTGTGTACAAATGTGATTTGTATGCAATAGGTACTGTATAGCCTTCATTGAAAGTGATATAGGTATACCCAGATAGTCCAGCGGCTACGAGGATCACCAGGTTAGTTGTATTACACACATTTTTAAATGTTTAGAAGCTATCATATCAGCTTGTATGGAACATAAAATATCTGTATGTTCCTGTGTCCAATGATGCACTGAAAAATCTGGTCTAATTAAGTCGTAGAAAGGTTTTACCCTTTCTGCGTAATCCAAAATATAAGTCCTGCTAAAATGTAAAAATCCTTAAATGGATTGTAGTCTTTTCAGCATTGTTGGAGGTTGAAGCAATGTATATTTTTCTAAACAATTTGCTGCCAGTCTTTTTCCTTCACTTATTAGCTCATATCCCAGGAACAGGACATTGAGGTGGACAATTTTTGTTTTTCTGAAATTAAATTTGTAGCCCAGGTGAGCAAAACCAAGAATTATGTTGTTCACTCTAGCCAAATGTACCATTAATTCATCTTCCGTCAGATAATTATAACTACATGGGACAATGCCTCCTGATCAAAATTTTGAAGTAACTCTGTCACTCTGGTTCAAAACAGCCAGGGGCTATTCTTATACTCCTGGGGTAATCGACAAAATTAACGTTGAGAACCTAGCACTGAGAATGCTGTCAAATATCTGCTACCAGGTGCTATATATTGGCAGAAAAAAACATTTGAGATATGTTGTTTTGTATTTTTTCCGCACAATGTTATTCATTAGTGCGGCACTATGTGCATTTTAATTTGCAAATGTGCATGTGGGAGCAGTTAAATGTCAGAAGTCTAAGACTAGACGGTGGGAATTATCGAGTTTCATTACGGGAAACAAGTGATTATTCATGTATGAGGTGCAATTCTCTACTAGAATCTGGTAATCAAGTTGATCTAAAATATTCCTGACTTATTTCTTTGCTTCATGCTTCATTGGGTACTCTCTATGTGGCTGAGGAATGGATTTTAAGATGATGTGACTCATCGTCCCACCCAACATGATTACGATAAAGTGCAGGAGCAAGCGCTAACACCCACTACTGCATGTATGAAGTTTTAACTGATTCTGGTACGAGGTTGAAAAAATGGGTAAAATTACGTCTTCGCCATTGGGGTGTTACTTCTTGTAAACAATGTGGGACACTTACTCTTGTATCAGGTGTTTCCAGTGTTATGCTCACTCAGCGCTACTGCTGCCAGACAATCCATCAGGTTCCAGCAAGCTATTGTGACTTCTGCCGTGCTGTCCAGCATCGTCACTGTCCATACCCCATTCAGAAGCAGAGTCCACAGTAGCCTGGGCATATCTAATTTGGATCCCGGCTACCTTCTTCTTATTAAATTGACGCTTAGAAGTCTTTTGTTTGAATTCCTGTTTAATGATGTAGTCCGAAGTGCGATTTGTCTCTCTTTTTGGCTTGACTCGCTCTTCCGATCTGTGCTCTGACTGCCCGTCTCTCTCTGAATGTTTTTTGGATGACTCCTGAAAGGAATGAGAGGAATGTGTATCAGTATCCTGATACCTGTCAGGAATCAGGATACTGATATAACGGTTTCTCAAATTGTATTTTCTCTCCATGTGCTCCTGTTGAGGAGACCCACCCCGTGACTCTGTTTTGTTTTGTTTACTGTTTTGTTTGTTACCCCCTTTCTTCTTGGAAGAATCGGGTGCTTACTTAGAGTTATCCTTCTCAGAAATACTCTTAACTATTGGTTTCCCAGGTCTGGCTCCCAGATTATCTCTACCCAGTGAAGAATACGTTTCTTCGATAATCTCAGGCAATACTCGCTCCTTCTGTGCGTATCAAGGATCACATAAACTTTTCGCAGGACCGAGATGCAAGAAGTTGAACAACAGGTCCACCCGTCCCCTTACCACTGAGTATGCCCAATGTGGTCAAAGCAAGACCAGTGTACAAGGGGAAACAAAGGAATGAAAACTGAAGAGGATCACTCGGAGTGACGAGTGCAGCAGGGAGTCGCCAATGGAAGAAGTGTGTGTCCCTGTAATAAAGAGCAAGAGTGACACCTTGTAACGGCATGAGCGTAGTACAGTGTATATATCAATGAGGTAAGTAACTATCTTCACTACATGTTCTACTCCCCTCTTCCTCGATAATTCATAAGCATTCCCTCAGGAGCCAGAATAGTTCTATGGTAAAAAGATGAGATACAAAGATAAGCTAGGGTATACATTTCTCTATTCAATTAGGAGTGCATGATAACTTTCTTACCCTTTATATAATGGAAAAGGAAAAAGAAAATATAGCCCAAAAATAATTCTATCATAAGAATGACCAGTAATCAGAATGACATATGTATGTATTCAATTGTGTGTAAAATCCAAAAATGCAAAACATATACAGGCTAATATGTTGGCTCTGTAATTTCAGGAAACTAACCACCAACAGCAAGCATTGGACGCAGTCTTCTCATGTGGTAAAAAGAATACAGATGCCCTCATGAACAACAGAGGTGGACTTCAGTCAGATAAGTAGTTTTTTGCTTTCCAGAATATCAAGACACAGAGCAGCACAAGCACGCTACCACAATTGTAGAGCCTTGTGAACCTTTAATTGTGTTTGTCTTCTTTTGGTTCTTTTTCACAGGATTTACTGAAGAAAGAAATGCCGGGACATGAGGACACCATAAGCAGCTCCAGGAAAAGAAAAAATTCACCGACACCAGTAATGTTCCAGTGGTTGAAGTTCGCCAGAGCTGCCATTGTGGACTATGTAGCACCCGCAACCAAGAACGACCTCGGGATGACGAGACGAACCGGAAGTGGCGAGTTGACCTAGACAGAAAAGGAGACGCCTGCGGAATAGAACGTGAAGTCTTCCTTCCGTGTTCACAGGTCATTTTGTCTCTGCATTGTTCCGCCCGCTGCAACTTGCCGCTGACTTGGAACAACCCCGACAGTTCAGGAGTGAATTCCCTCACGTGTTGGCGCATAGCCACTGCTGATGCCTCTCTATTTATGTTACTTAACATAATGGTAGATACTTGACCAAAATTGCCCATTAGTTTCATCCCCAGATCCAGGGCAGGGTCTGCCTCGTACTTGTTCTATATTTGTTTCAGTCTGTCAGGTAAAACTGTTATTGAAGGGCTACCATGAGTTCAGGTATAAACAGCAGCGAAGACTGTACCCCAATTGTCACAATCTTCTATCAGAGGAGCCATTGGCAAGCAAATTGTTAATATTCTGTATTTTCCCTGTTGGCCCATAAGGGTAAAAACTGCTTCAAGCTGAGATGAATTCTGCGCTATTCAGAACGGGATTTGCTCCTGACTCGTGGAAATCTTTCCCATAACGGCGTTCCGCTTTTGGTGGCTGATACCTGTAGTAGCCAATTGAGGATGTGTAGCCTGAGCAGCCCTGGTGGTTGAACTGTCAGTGTTCGCATTATGAACTGTGTAAGATTTCTGTACATTTTTACTAAATCTCTATAAAGTGTATGAATTCCTGCTGCTGGTAAAGTAGCAATGTCTGGATGCAGTGTATAAGAAGCTATGACTGGCCAGGTCACTCCTTCTTTACGGAGCTTACTAAGTCTCATGTTTTATGTAGTATGGGGTAGGGTGCCTTTAAACCAATTAATATGTTTTTGGTAATTTAACCGAATTTCTATGTCCACATATGGAAGGTATTCTTCAGGTGGTTCATCTTCAATGTAAGTGTGAAATAACTGTGTGCGTGCATCTGCGGTTAGAAATTTAACCCAAGAGTAGAATATCTCTGTTCATGATGCTTCATGTGCCTTAACTATGAAGGTAATGTCTCCACCTATTGCCGGGAGGCCATGTTGTAATAATTTCCTAGTAACTGCTTGTCTGCAATATTCTGTAATGTTTAGAGCAAGTTTCTGTTTGTCAATGTCCTCAGCTTGTTCAGTCATTGTTAAAGAAAAAGGTAATTAATTAAATGAATTTATGGCTATATGGTATGCACAATGTGGGAAACTCATGATCCTCCAAGCTTGAATAACCTATAGCCAATACATTAGGTATGCCTACTCAGCTGTGGCAGATTTATTTCCCTTCCCACTTCGAACTTCTCCTGTTTAACTGTGAGTAGGAGTCTCTGAGAAAGCGCGACTGAACTACTTGGATTGACTGTTAAATAAGAACCCAACCATGTTTGGTGCCATGTTGTGTAGTTCCTACTTATCCGTACGACCTGCACGTTTGTTTGGACAACATAAAATTTGGGAGAGGTGTCTAGACTGATTCTGAGCACCGCCCCAGGATATGTTAGCCTAGCGACCAGCTAGCTCACAGTGCCACCACAAGCCCTGCTAACCTTACAAGGGAGATAATGGTTTCTGGCAACCATTGAGCATGACCCTAGGGATTGTGCAAACAGTACAGAACCTTTTCCTCAGTCACTCATGCTCACTTATTCTCAGAGAAGTATACAGAGATATAGAGTGGGACGTTTTCAATAGGTTTATTGAATCAACGTTATTCTTGTATAAAATATGTGTGCTGCAATGATTAATGACGGAAGCAGATAAACGTTCTACCATGGTGCTAAAACAGCATATATATGCAAGCATGTGGAACAAGGCAGTAATCGAGCGTACTCCTACTATGTGAACCCTACTCGAAGTGTACCTAAAGTGTGTGTAGGTGTGGAGCCAAGAATTCCCCCAAGGGACGATCCAACCCATTACCTGATGGGAGAGAATGTAGGAGCCTGTCTAGGTCACAAGCTGGAGACCCCCTCCTTGAGATGTCAGACCACTGCTTGATGAAATCTCAACACCCAGTGAACCCCGGTATCGGCTGAAGTGCCTTCTCTACTAATCTATCAGGATGCTCCTCTTTTATAATAGAAAGCAGCCTTGCAATGTGTATATAGATGAGTGATGTTATGGATATGTAGACAGCCATTTCGCCCCGTGGATGAAGATAGAGATGACATTTGTACATAGCGCGAAAAGAGACCTTGTACATGATATTCAGGGCATGTTGTACGAAGGTAGATGTGTAAACACATTTAGTTTCAGAGAAACCAATCCAACATTGTTGCATACGCAAATATGTGCAAAAGTACACAGCTGAAATGTTATTGTGAGGACCATGGACGAAATAAGCTGCTTCGCCACAGCACTGGATTAATGACGAATTTAGTGAGAAAGAAATATAAAATGGCTTTGGTCATATCTCTGGAAAAAGGAACATTTTCATCTATTTTATGAAAAAGGAAAAGCACAGAATGAGAGAGAAATCATGGATAATGTGCAACCTTTTCAAACCATTTACAAAATGTAGGCATTGCGATTCTTACCAAGTTGTAAATTGGAAATTGCAATTCTAATGTAGAAAATTGTACTAGTTGGACATAGAGATTCCTAGTGAGACGCAAATTGACCTACCTTATGAATATTAATGTGGTAGGTCACAGTTTGTGACCCATTAGGAATTGCAGCTATAAAAATCTCCAACTCAATGTCTAATCTAAGAGTGTATTGCAGATGAGGTTATGAAAAATCAAAGAGTCATAAATAAAAACATATTGTTTTCAGAAGTTCAAAAGTTCAGTTTCTGTATTGCATCAGGAAATTCTCAATTCAAGACTATTCATGGAGGTTCTTCCAGCAGAAATCAATAGTCTCTCGGGTCAATGTCTTTTTCTTCTGTATCAATCAGGCACTGCATACTTTTTGTTTGGTACCCCTATTCTTGTTGATCTTCTGATCTCAGACTTTTCAGTATCTTCATCATTCAGACCTGTTAATGTTTGCAGCGCTGTTATTCCTTCTCTCATACATTCAGGCCAATCAGCTTAAATCAAGCTTTCATCTTCAGTCAGATTTGTTTTATTTTCATCTTTACCTATCTCATGATTTACACAACTTTCACCCTGAACTGTTTTGGGGGTTTTCAGAGATTGAGTTTTGAGGTTTGAATCTATTGTTGTTCTTTTTGTTGTTGTTCTTCCTGTACTATCTTTTCTCTTTGTTCTCCCCCCTTTGGATCCATGTAGTGAACTCGAGTTTGACTCAGTAAATTAGTAGTTAGTGTCACCACTTATTCATCTGCAGTCTTCTCTTTCGGTCAATATCACGGTGCTGGACCAAGAGCTATTTAGTTGTAGTGTAGTTCCTATTTCCCTTATAGGCTCTGCACATTGGACTAATATACACTATAGTCTTTGCATAGGACTCAGGTCAGTATGCTCCTATTGAGTACATTAAACTTAATTACTTGTGTGTGCCAGCTAACTCAGAGGTCACTAGAAACTTCTTGAATGAACAAGAAGGGATTCGTTTTTGACAACCGCATAAACATGACAACTTAGTTTCCCTTAGAATCGGAACATGTCTCAGAATCGTGGAAACAATAGATAACAGTTTCACTCAGTCAATCGTGCATGCTTAGTTTCTGCAGAGTTACACAGAAAGTATATAAGGGCGTTTCAATAAAAGGATTTATTGAACAGTCTTATTTCTCGTGCAAGAGATATACGAATTGTGCCTAGATAAGGAGATTATTCAGTAAACCTATGTACGGGCATCTAAATCAACACAAAACATAGTATTTTTCTTCCTGAGTTTAGTGTGTGGAAATTCCTGAAGGTTGTACAGCAGTTTGGTCACCAGCCCCACGTTGTCTGGTTACCCAGGTGATGATATTTTGCATCCAAAATTGAGATGTTCAAATTATACATGTGTACGAACAGCAGTGACTCAAAGAACTGCATAGCATTCTGTGCCATGTTGTTGGTTGACTTTTCAATTGACTGAAACACACAAATGCCACTGAATACTATGAATGGATTCAATGTTTAGCTATGCAGTGCTACAAAGCACACATTGGTTGATGGTATTTCAGTGGGTTAGCACTGACATTTTCAGCTTGTAAAGTATCAGTTTGAATTGCACCTGCAATTCTCACAAAGCAATTCTAGAACCGTAACACTAAGTGCAATATGAGTCTGCCTTGAATGCCTTATCAAGCATCTTGTGGACACATAGGCAGTCACTAGAAAATGAAGTCACCCAAAGGGGGATAACACTTATAAAGCACACATGTGCACTGTATTCTAGATTATTTGAGCAGCAATGACATTTGAACTGCTGTATGATATCTTTATGCTTAGATCTAGCTGTTGGTGAATTAGTAAATGTGCCATCCTCCCCCAACTTTCTCCCCAAGGTCAGCACCCCTGTGATTTTCATCCTTAAAGCCTTCATGCACAGAGTGGATTGTTTATTGTGCACAGCTTTTTCCGACTTCCTCAGGTGTACCTTATACAATGCAGTGTTACATTCATATACTCTGTATTTTGAGAACTGGTCCATATGTCCCTAAAGAAGCAGACTTTTTTTTTCTTGAAATCCATCCAGTCTCTTTTTCACCACTGTAGAAAGTCCCTCTGCCCATGGTGGCCCATTTGTTCGCTTGTGAATCTTTGCTGCAGTACACTACATGTACTAGTGCATGTCCCTTCACCCACAGTTGAGCCATTGCTGCCTTAGAACTTACCTGATAATAATGTCTGTACACCAAGTTGACATTGGGAAATGTCAAATAATAATTACTGTAATATTGATGGAGCCGGCTTCCGCGTTCTAGACTTACTCAAGAATCCCTGGCCGATGTCTCTTTTTGCCTGCTTATCGCCAATTATGTATTACAGTTTCAATGACTCCGAAGAATCACAGACTCCCAAATCAGTTTAGTTAGCTTAATACATTATTTATGGAAGAACCTTCTACCCAGTTGCTGCAGAAGGGCAGCATTCCAATCAAACTGATTTCAGTGCTTTCGTGTATTACTTGTCTGTTGATTTCAAAGCAAAGTAAACAAGCATTGCGGTAGCCAATAGGTCTCGCCTTTGGTACCTTATAAGTGTTTAGCCATGCAACAGTTGATGTTATTGCACCAAGGATATTGTGCTGGATAACGAAACACTTATAAGGTCCCAAAGGCGAGACCTATTGGCTATCCCAATGCTTGTTTACTCTTTCCTTTGGAAAAACATAGCTCTGGCAGTACGATTGTTTTTCAACAATCGATTTGGCACAGGTCAGTGGAAAAGAGAAAAAGAAAAGAAAAAAAGATACTTTCAGTGTTCGCTGCAACTCTCAAGACATGTCGGCCATTTAGAAAATAACACGGGGGGCTTTGATCTGCTAGAGGGGTCGCTATTGAAAAAGGCTTCCCCCAGGTGCCCTGGGTGAGCGGCTAAAATAAGGAACAGCGCTGCTGTTGGAAAATTAAACCCATGAGCCTGGAAAAACAACACTTGGGCTGCTCTTGCTGGTCTGTGCGGTATATATAAACAAATTAACAATGTGGCGAGACAGGTCTGAAGGTGCAACAGGTGGCCAGAGGCCTCAAACCATCTAGAGAGCTACTCGGGCCTTGAGTTCAAAGGCTCATACTGCGCTCGATCGCAAAAACTTTTCCTCAAACAGTATTACATCTGTTAAAATGGCAAAATATTAACGCTAGCAATTATGCTAAATTGCACCACATAATTTGCTGCAGAATTTACTCAGCATTGCACATAATTTGATTTGCTTTCCATGCCACATAATTCCAGTAGCGCTGGGGAAGCAAAGTCAGCGGACTGTATCTGCAAGGGCAGACTGCCTGAGTGACGTAAATGAGTGAAAAGAGTGCGTGGGGCCATTCTGAGGCCTATTTTGAATAAATCTACATCTGTGGTGTCTGCTTAAACCGTACTGGTCATTTATACCATCGGCCATTTCTGGTTCACAGTCCGGTCTGGATCAGCATGTAGAAAATGTCCCCTCCCATGGACGGGGCCCCAGCCTCATCCTCGCCTGAGAGATGCAGAGAGTGGGGCTGCTGGGCCCCAGTTCTCATCAGTGCCTGAAGTAACATCAAAACCTGTAGCAGGTGACCCAAACCGAGAGCGCGGAAGGCTGGCTGGAGTGGACAACCGAGGCGAGGAAGGAAGTGAGGCATGAGGGTGGCTGGACAGGCAGCTGGGGCGTGGTCACAACACGGTGGGCTTCCCCAATGTGCCGGAACACAGGGGTAAGGCGTGCTGAGAAGCTGTCGCAAACGTCTCACCACAGTGAACCTGCCCAGCAGAGGCGCTGCAGTGGGAAATGAAGGGGAGCAAGAGGGGCTTAAACAGGAACCAGTTCAAAGGAAGGAGTCTGTTTCCTGTCCTCTAATTTACAGCGCCGGGAAGATGGCCGTGGATGCTAGGTGCTTAATTTGAGCCGTGGTTGCAGGTGGGCGCCATGCCGTGAAGTGCACCGTCAACTGCACACCTACATTTGATACCCTCCAGGGGGCCCTGCTTCCACAGGACTCGTGAAGACACCCTCGTACTATACCAGGCACGCAACACCCATTGGGTTCACCGGCTTCAGGTGAGGTGGAGAAAACTTAGACCTGATGGAAACCAAAGTGTTGGCTATATGTAACTACAGCACTACCAGGCAGCAAGCAAGTTTGGCCGCCTTAAAGTCCATTATCAGCTAGTATGTGTATGTTGCAATGTTTGGCCCAAGCCTAGCGAGGTTATCAGGGTCGCAGAAACAAAGATCAAATATTTTACCCTAAGCGCTATGTTTAGCTGCCCAGATGTGCGATCTAGCACCCTGGTTTGACCTCTAGTAACCTGCAGTACTTTTCCAAGATCAAGTGCACTTCTGTGCAGACTTGAACAAGCTAAATTGGTCCCTGGGTGCTCTGCGCCCGGGCTACGCTCGGCACGCGCCAGGCTGCTGCCGCTGAAATGGCCGCCGTCACGGGCCAGACTGTCGGGCTTCACTGAGGCTGACGGGGAACTTTAAAACAAGCTTTCAAGCTCAGGAAGATTCTGTGGCTTGCAACATCCAAAGAACCTCAGACGAACCACATACGAACGAGAGACGTAAACTCCACAAGAAACATTGCTTTATTTCAGATAAATGTGAATGCAAGATATTCAAGTGTACTATGAAACAAAGACAGAGTGGGTTAAAACAGAACTTTTCCAGAAGAGACATGGGCCCTTGCTTTGTGTACTGTACAACTCAGAGAGCAAAGCTCTTCTTCGGAACCCAACAAGCAAGAAAACTGGAACACAAGCGTTGTAAGAACAAAAGGGACACCATCAAGATTCAACTTCAGGAAGAAAATTATTTTAACTTTTTCTTGCAAGCTTAAGCCACAAAAATAAATGTAAAAAAAGTAAAATATGCTGCAGTCCAAACGTGACTGCCATATGCTTCCTAAACAGCACCTGTGATTAGTAAAAACAAAACAAGTGGGAGGGGGGAGGGGGAGTGCGGCCGAGAGCAGGGACGCAGCAGCGTTTACCTCGTGGGAGCGAGCGCGATAATTGCTAACAGATGGTGCAGCTCGCTCCCGCAAGGGAATCACCAAACGTGCACGCTTGCAATAGAAAGCAATGCAAGGTTTGCACGTTTTTGGGGAGATTACAAGAGGTCTCCTTCTATGCAGCGCATGCGTGGTGCGTAGGCGAGACCTAAAATTTACGTTCTTCTCATGCGGTGGTCTGGTTTCCATGAGAGGAACGAGGCAACAGTCAGGCTTTGAGAGGCGCTCTTCCTCACTTTAGTAACATCTTTACAAGGTTTCAGAGAATACACTAACCCAGAGGTGGGAATTGCCTCACTGAAAACAAGAAGAAATAATATAGCCAATCATTATGACAGTCACATACCACTGTTATTGTAAGAAACAGTCTCAGATTTTAGCAACTCAGGCCCAAAACTTTGTAATGATAGAAACACATGGAATTGCAACTTTGCTAAATCCCAAGCTCAACAGTAACCAACATTCAAGCATTGAAACTAACCCAAAAGGTGTACAGGTAATAAACTATTGTACCCAACCTAAATCAGGCACACAGAGGGTACTGCATTTCAAAACTAAGAAGTTTAACTTTACAATTACTAACCGCTAGGCCTTACCTTTGTACTCTACCCAGTGTGAGACGGCACATTTTTAGTTACTGACTCGGCTTGGGAAAACACAAATTCTTGTACCTATTGACCATCCAACGTTGTGCTGGGTACAAAACCCAGAACTGAGCAGTGGTGTTCATCACTTCTTTGCTCATATCCTTCATTGTCCTTCTGTGTCCAATTGTTGGGAGCACTGAGATCAGGCCACTTTAAAATCATTAGTCCTCAGAGGAACAGCTGCTTTTTAAAATTGGCCACTCTTAACAGTTGTTCACACCTTCCGTCATCAATGAGCACAGCCAAAACCATAGCCTTGTCTCAGGCCAACCCAAAACTCCCAGTCTTAGCCCTCCACTGATTATCGATCTTTTAACCCTGATCCTCTAAATGAATCCTGGAAGTGCTTAGTTTAAGAATTGCCGTCTTTGTGATAAACCCTTCAAGACAGTAATTTTCTTTACCATGGTGATTACCATATCATCAGTTTTATTCAACGTAGTCTGAAATGCGAGCATTCTCTTGTCAGCAGCAATCAGTTTCTCATGCATCTTCGCCTGTGGCGGTTTAGAATACCCCCACCTTCCGTGACTTCTGACATGTTCTCATCAGTATCGGCTGAGAGGCACTGGTAGCCCTGGGAGTATGTTCCTTGAAGAATTGCTCAGCAGATGTGCAGACTAAGAACAACCAAGTCCAAGGGCTCCATCTTTCTTTGTCCTTCCCATATCAGCAGTATTTCAGCAGAATAACTGATCCCAGACATAACATAAAACAACATAGGAGACAACCCGGGAGACTCGCAAGTCGTCACCCAATACCTTCAATGGTGTCTCCCTCAGTTTATGCAAGGGAAGGATAATATACAGGTCCAAACCAGAGGAATAGAAATTGTCTATGTATTTATGTAAGGCCTATCCTTTCTGTGAAGAGATCTCCACCACAGTTGTGAAGATCTCCACACACATAGGTATACATTTTGGTAGTAAATGTGGGAGAAACCTGGTACAGCCCCCGAAGTACGCTTCCGACAGCCGTTTCATCTCACTGAGACCGAGGCAAAGCAGCTGTCCGGATCGTGCATCCTACTCGCTCTGTCGGATTCTGGCTCCATTGCGCAGCACGTTTCGTAAACGTACGAGTCGTAACGACAGATTCGGGTCCCAGAAAAGTTTTGGTCGTCAGGTACGTAAACTTCACATCGTACTTGGTGGTTCGGACCTATGTACGAATCGGTCCTAAACAATGGCTACAAATCGGATCCGGTAAAGCCAAATCCGATTCGGAGGCCTTCCGAAGGACATCGGAATCGGGGCCTAAGATGTAAATCTACAATTGGAAATGGCGAATAGCAGAATAATTTACAAGTGAGTAAATCTGAGCATGAATTTTCCTTTTTAAATTTCTCTTAATTATCATTGCCATAATTAAAATTCATACATTGAAGAACTGAGAGTTGTTAAATGCAATGGGTCTGTAAGTTTGTACATATTCTGCTTTTCTAAAACTGTTGGTTCATCCTGACCTGGAGAAGTGTGGCTTAATGGTTAGAGCGGCAGACCTTGATGTAGAGGTCTGGCCCGGACCAGGGTTCAATTCCCGCCTCGGCGGGCCATGGCTCAATTTCCCCGGATCTGATCATTCTTGTCTCGTGCCTATTCTAAGCATGGGTCCCACTCAGCCACTCTTGACAATAGCTTGCTTAATCTCCACAACGGCCCCAACAGCGCTAGGATGCCTGGCTTCACCTTAGGGGTGCCCAGGAGGGGGCACTTCACAGGAAAAGGCCAGGAAGTGTTCCACAGCGGTATGTGTACAGCGCCTTGAGACCCCTTTGGGGGTGATACGTGCCCTATATAAGCACTACATTTACATTTACATTTACACTGTTCCTGAGAACACCTTTTCTAGTCCTCAAGTAGGTCTCTTGAGACCACAGATTGATTCATCCTATCCTCCTTTCCAAACTAACCAGACCACAACTCTTCAGCTGCTACTCTTGCTTTTTATGACATGGACTAATTGAGTAGATGTCCACGGGTGACAGCCTCTGACCATAGGCAATTGGTCTCAGAGATGGCATCAGTGAAGCGCCTGATGCAGCTAGTCTGGTGCCTTTATTTCATGTAGTAGCAGCCTCTAATATTGCTTTAATTTATGATGCGCGTGTGGATGCTGTCAATATGTTACTTAGGATTGTTAGGCACTTATGATTGTATGCTTCTCCAATGTATGCAGCTGCAATTTCTGTTGTTAATGGCTAAAAAGCATATGCCTTCCACTACTTGCCTTATTTGGTTGCTGAAGTCATGCTCATGGCTAATATAACTTTTGCCTTTAACATCTCATGGCCTGACAGTCATGGTTATCGGTTGCATTCCAGGCCCATGTTGAATGGATGCAGCATTGTTCAAAAGTTGCTGAAGTTTTAGGAATGTATGACTAGCCTTTCAACAATAAAATCTATCTTCAAAACTATATTTTATCATATACCAACTGTTTGGACGGGAAGACTCCTGCATGTCTCTGGAGAGAGTGCTTCCCCTGCCTTATGCTAATCTCCAGGCAAGTCGCTCAAAAGCTACTGTATAGTTTCTAGATCCCTACCTCAGTGAGCATGACAATCATACATGTCCACTGAGGGTCTCCCTGTTTACATGGATTGAGACCCTAGAGCTTGGCTCTGAGGTCGAGGGGGCATGCCTAGTGCACCCCTATTTTTCAGAGAGTGGCTACTGCCCTCTCTATTATGGCGGTGGTAGACTGACAGTGGTGGCAGCAATAAATCTATAGTCAGGAGGGGTGAGTCCCTAGGCACCCTCCTGACCAAGTCTGTGCAGTTTGCCATGCCTGTGGGCCTGTTGCCTTTGTCTGACTGATGTGTGTTTGAGAGCCAGTGGGTGTACAGGGGAAGAATGGTGATTTGAGCCAGTGTGAGTAATGCGAGCTGTTCTGCTGGACATCCCAGCTCCCCCCGTGCCCCTCCCTATTTCCTTAGAAAGGCCTGGTGGGCTGGGGTAGACACTCTGCTCTTATCTGGGTTTAGCTGCACTAACTTTGTAGAGAGAATCCTCCCCCACTGGTCAGGGCCTCCTGGGCTGGAGTTAATTAAAATTCCTCTCTAGAGGGTTGCACAGCCTGATACCAGAACAGGACCTGCTACATGCTTTACCCATGCATTGAACACGCGGTGAATGGTCTGTGATTGGAGGTGTAAAAAGTAGCAGACCCTCTGATTGGATGAGCCTATCAATCAGAGGTGATAAAAGTCTGGCCTGAGTGGTCAGCTGTTGTTCAAAGACTGGGCTATGACAGAGAAGATAGCCAGGCACGGACCCCGCGGTGTGAAGGCAGAAGATAAGACTCTGTTCACTGCGGTCATTAAGGACCAGCTGTTTGTAAGGCTTGGAGGAGCGTTCGCTTTGGACCAAGGAAATTACAGACAGCTGCCCAGTGTGGGAAGGAAGCTTGCGGCACATCACCAAAGGTGTGGGAAGGAAGCTTACAGCACATCACAGAGGCTGGTGGAAAGAAGCTTGCAGCACAGGATGAGAGCCAGAGAGAGGAGGATGCTTGATTGTAGTCTTTAAAGGTGAGATCAAATCCCTTCTAGGCTCCTCCCTTGCGCTGTGGGAGCCTGTACAAGCAGTAACTGGGAAGAGAGGCCAGTGAAGCAGACCCCCACCTTACTTTTTGTGAACTCTGAGGGTATCAGGGTGAACTGGCACTCTGTCCAGCCACTACCCTTCTTCAGCTAGCCAGTGGCTACTGGACTAGTGGGACTCCAGTAAACTGTGCCAAGACATCCGGCACCTTTGATCAGATCCCTGACACCACTAGAGCGGTGTCCTCACTCACAATGGGAGGGCACTTCTGTTGCTTTGGGTGGGGGGTTATGGGGCTGATCACGACCATTTGACTTCGCATCATATGCTGAAACTATATCCTTTCAATACAAAGTTTGGGATCAAGGCTCTAGTGTATGAGAACAGCCCTGTATAACATGATCTGTAATATGCAATGCTTACTGTGTGTTTTCATGTTAACTGTGTTTTTATAGTGCTTGGCGTCTAGGCGCTATAATACTGTTTGGGGTCAGAACTCTGCCCCAGAGGGTTGTAGAGACTTCTGGTTTTCACTGTTTATCCTAGTTTTATGTGTAGAATAATTATCTTATGTGTATTAAAGTACTTTTCTTGTATAAAAAGTAAAGCACTGACTGGACATTGAGTTTATCAGCTGGTGATACGGTTTACACTGTATTCTGAATGTCTAACCCCACCTCACCTCCTTGAGTAAGCCTTGGACTGCTCTGTCTCGCTACCCTGAGAGAGTCAAGTGCTGGAGAGGAGTACTTGGTTATCCAGTTTTGGGTCCCTTAGTACTGAGGCCCCAGGACATCAGTGAGGGAACACTCCAGTTGATGCGATTGGAGCGCAGTTACCCCTGAGTGCCCTGGTGCCCAGGAAGCCGGGTCTAACATTGGTGGCAAGCGGTGACGGATCACTAGACTTCATACTCAGTGGACACTGAGGCCAGTTGATAATTCCAGCAGATATCCATAAGCTATATGTAAAATGGCAGATAACATTGGAGAGGAATTGGAATTGCAGAACTTGACTGTGGAGCAATTAAAGCAAATGTGTGCTGAAAGGGGGTGGAAGGTCCCAAGGTCTAAGGACAGGGTACACCTGATTAGCCACATGAGAAAATGCTTTGAGCAAGAAGTCACTGTTGTGCAAGAGTTGGAGAGCACTGTTACCACAAGCCTGCCAAGTCAGTCAGTGCAGGCTTCTCCTGTACCAGCCCCAAGGCATTCCCCAAGGCGTTCCCCAATGCTTTCCCCTAGGTATTCCCCTAGACCTGCCCCTAGACTTTCACCTCCCCCTATCTCCAGGGCTACCTTTTCCCTTGTCCCAGGATTCGCCTCCTTAGGAGGGACTGAGCTAGCAGAGACCCTTAAACTTCAGCTGAAACTCCAGGAAGCTAAGGATTTAGCAGAGGAGAAAGGAAGGGAGTTTGAAAGGGAGAAGCTAAGGATGGCCCGCCAGGATGAAGAGGAGCAGCGAAGGGTCAGACAGGAAGAGTGGTCTCGGAAGGAGACGGAGAGGGAAAGGGAGATGCGGGAGAAAGAAAGGGAGAGACAGGAGAAAGAGAAGGATAGGGAATTGGAGAAAGAGCGGATATCCCTAGAGAAAGAGAAGCTCAAGTTAGAAGCTGATAGAGGGCTTAGCTCTGTGGATGGTGCATCCACTTCAGAGTCCCAGGGAAAGGAAAATACCACCAAGGTACCAAAAGAATTGATACACATGTATATCCCTGGCACTGATATTCTCAGTTGGATGCGTGCCTTTCATCTAGCATGTAAGGCTCAAGGTTTAATGGTCAGTCCAAAGCAGCGACTTTACTGAGTCGCCTCCCTCGGGAAGGGACGGAAGTGATTGAAAGGATGCCTGAGAAAGACAGTCGGACATATGAGTGCATGAAGGATGCTTTGATTAGGCGGTTTGGGTTGAACCCAGCCCAGTACTTGCAGAGGTTCCGTGAGAACAAGAAGGCAGAGGGGGTTCCTTTTGAGAATTGGGTCCATGACATAGTGAGAGACTGGAATGAGTAGGTGAGAGGGATGGAAGCAAATGATTACCAGTCCCTAAATCAGGTGATGATTGCAGAGCGTCTCCGGGAGGAGTGCTCTGTCCCACTCAGACAGTATTTGTCTGACCTTCCTGAGGGGGATCCTGAGAAACTTGCAGTGATGGCAGATAAGTGGCTTGCCAACAGAGTGAACAGGGGGCAGGGGCAACCCCTTTCCAAGCCCAAAGGGGAGAAGAACTCCCAGCAGGCTGGCCCTAAACCAGAGGGGAAGGTCCAGAACGGTTCCCAAGGCTCTCAGTCTGGACAAGAGTCTAACGGGAACGGGGCGTCTAGTCAGTACCAGGAGGGGAAAGGAGGTAAGGGTCCTTTCACTCCCACGGTGATTAAATGCTTTAAGTGCCACCGAGAGGGACACTTAAAGCCAGACTGCCCAGTGAAGGACGTGGTGCCAGTGGCACCCGTGATATCAAGTGTGCTTTCAGTGGGGGCAGACATGAAGGGAGGCCCAAGTGAGTTTAACTTAGTCACCAGGGACATCTGGGAACTTGACCCAGAAGCCCTTAAGCATATTCACCCTAACTCAACGGGGTATATGAGTGTGGCAAGTATCAATGGAAGGAAGGTTCCCGCCATGAGGGATACTGGTACCCACAGGACTATGGTTGAATGCAAATATCTCAAACCCGAAGAGATCATTCCTGGTTCCAAGGGGTATGGACTTGTAGCTAGTGGTGATGACATGGAGTACCCTCTTGCTAGAGTGCAGGTAGGGGTGAATGGCAGGAAGGCCATGGTCAATGTCGAGGTGCGAGAGAAGCAGGGTGCTGGGTGCTTTCTGGGGAATGATCTTGTTAAACCCGGGTTAGTACCAGGCCCTGAGGCCTATATGGCCTGGATTTCATCAGCTGTGCTCACTAGGGCACAGTCTGAAAAACTGCTTACTATTGAAGTAGGGACCGCTCTAGTGGAAGAGACACTAGAGGGGAACAGGCCAGAATAAGAACTAAGGGCAGATTCTGAGAAGGCACCTGTCCTGGTGTCGGCACCTCCTGCTCCTGTTGGAGAGGAGGGTGTGCATCCAGAGGCGGATAAGGTGTTGGAGTCTGGGTCCCTGCCAGAGCTGCAGGAGCTGCTTGTGGCAGGAGGACCATCCCATGAGGAGTTTTGTAAGGCACAGGCTGAGTGTCCTACACTTGTTGGCCTGCGGACGACTGCTCAGGAGCAGGTCTCCACTGGAGTAGTCGGAAAGCACAAGGTGGCTTGGGAAGATGGACTCCTTTACAGTGAGCCTCCTGACCCAGAGCCAGGAACCAGCAAAAGGTTGGTGGTTCCTCAGGTGCACAGGAATTTCCTGCTGCAGCTAGCCCATGATGTACCCCTAGCTGGTCACCTGGGCATCAAAAAGACAAAGGACAGGTTAGCACCTCTGTTCTACTGGCCAGGAGTTGGTCAGGAGGTGGAGAAGTTTTGCCATACCTGCCTGGTCTGTCAGGCCAGCAGCATGTCTGTTGGCCCGATGAAGGCACCCTTGGTTCCCCTACCAGTAGTGGAGGTACACTTAGAGAGGGTGGTGTGTTTTCCCAGGAATGACACGGTTTCTTTACTTGCAATGGCTGAAGAGTTGGAAGAGGAGAGTGAGTCCCTCCCTGACTTATTGCAAGGTGATGAGAAGGATGTTTCACTTGAGGGAGTTAAGCTTGCCTCTGAACTGACACCTGAACAGCAGGAGGAGTGTAAAGAGCTGCTGGGGAGATATTCCCGTCTCTTTTCACTTACCCCTGGGCTGACGCCTGTCTGTGCGCTTGACACAGACACAGGGGACACCCTGCCTGCTAAGAAGCAGCCCAGGAAGGTGATCTGGACTGAAGAGTGTCAGAAGGCATTTGATGGATTGAAGGCTGCACTATGCAATGCACCTGTACTGAAGGCCCCTGATTACAGTCAGACCTTCATTGTGCAGACAGATGCTTCAGACAAGGGAGTTTGGGCAGTTCTTGCCCAGCTCAGTGAAAAGGGAAGGGAGCATCCGGTGGCCTTTATCAGCCGCCGACTACTCCCTAGGGAGCAGAAATGGTCTGCAGTTGAAAAAGAATGCTTTGCCATAGTGTGGGCCCTTCGAAGATTCAGGCCTTACTTGTTTGGTGCAAAGTTTGTGGTTCAGACAGATCACAAGCCCCTCAAGTGGCTTATGGCAATGAAAGGTGAGAATCCAAAGTTGCTCAGGTGGTCCATATCTCTGCAGGGACTAGATTTTGCAGTGGAATTAAAGCAGGCTTACAGTACGGTAATGCAGATGGACTTTCCCGCCGGTTTATCCAATCAGATGATCGGTCTTGTCCCACTGGGAAGTAAGTACCGGCCATTCTGATCTGGGGAGGGCATATGTTGGGACGGGAAGTCTCCTGCATGTCTCTGGAGAGAGTGCTTCCCCTGCCTTATGCTAATCTCCAGGCAAGTCGCTCAAAAGCTACTGTATAGTTTCTAGATCCCTACCTCAGTGAGCATGACAATCATACATGTCCACTGAGGGTCTCCCTGTTTACATGGATTGAGACCCTAGAGCTTGGCTCTGAGGTCGAGGGGGCATGCCTAGTGCACCCCTATTTTTCAGAGAGTGGCTACTGCCCTCTCTATTATGGCGGTGGTAGACTGACAGTGGTGGCAGCAATAAATCTATAGTCAGGAGGGGTGAGTCCCTAGGCACCCTCCTGACCAAGTCTGTGCAGTTTGCCATGCCTGTGGGCCTGTTGCCTTTGTCTGACTGATGTGTGTTTGAGAGCCAGTGGGTGTACAGGGGAAGAATGGTGATTTGAGCCAGTGTGAGTAATGCGAGCTGTTCTGCTGGACATCCCAGCTCCCCCCGTGCCCCTCCCTATTTCCTTAGAAAGGCCTGGTGGGCTGGGGTAGACACTCTGCTCTTATCTGGGTTTAGCTGCACTAACTTTGTAGAGAGAATCCTCCCCCACTGGTCAGGGCCTCCTGGGCTGGAGTTAATTAAAATTCCTCTCTAGAGGGTTGCACAGCCTGATACCAGAACAGGACCTGCTACATGCTTTACCCATGCATTGAACACGCGGTGAATGGTCTGTGATTGGAGGTGTAAAAAGTAGCAGACCCTCTGATTGGATGAGCCTATCAATCAGAGGTGATAAAAGTCTGGCCTGAGTGGTCAGCTGTTGTTCAAAGACTGGGCTATGACAGAGAAGATAGCCAGGCACGGACCCCGCGGTGTGAAGGCAGAAGATAAGACTCTGTTCACTGCGGTCATTAAGGACCAGCTGTTTGTAAGGCTTGGAGGAGCGTTCGCTTTGGACCAAGGAAATTACAGACAGCTGCCCAGTGTGGGAAGGAAGCTTGCGGCACATCACCAAAGGTGTGGGAAGGAAGCTTACAGCACATCACAGAGGCTGGTGGAAAAAAGCTTGCAGCACAGGACGAGAGCCAAAGAGAGGAGGATGCTTGATTCTAGTCTTTGAAGGTGAGATCAAATCCCCTCTAGGCTCCTCCCTTGCGCTGTGGGAGCCTGTACAAGCAGTAACTGGGAAGAGAGGCCAGTGAAGCAGACCCCCACCTTACTTTTTGTGAACTCTGAGGGTATCAGGGTGAACTGGCACTCTGTCCAGCCACTACCCTTCTTCAGCTAGCCAGTGGCTACTGGACTAGTGGGACTCCAGTAAACTGTGCCAAGACATCCGGCACCTTTGATCAGATCCCTGACACCACTAGAGCGGTGTCCTCACTCACAATGGGAGGGCACTTCTGTTGCTTTGGGTGGGGGGTTATGGGGCTGATCACGACCATTTGACTTCGCATCATATGCTGAAACTATATCCTTTCAATACAAAGTTTGGTATCAAGGCTCTAGTGAATGAGAACAGCCCTGTGTAACATGATCTGTAATATGCAATGCTTACTGTGTGTTTTCATGTTAACTGTGTTTTTATAGTGCTTGGCGTCTAGGCGCTATAATACTGTTTGGGGTCAGAACTCTGCCCCAGAGGGTTGTAGAGACTTCTGGTTTTCACTGTTTATCCTAGTTTTATGTGTAGAATAATTATCTTATGTGTATTAAAGTACTTTTCTTTTATAAAAAGTAAAGCACTGACTGGACATTGAGTTTATCGGCTGGTGGTACGGTTTACACTGTATTCTGAATGTCTAACCCCACCTCACCTCCTTGAGTAAGCCTTGGACTGCTCTGTCTCGCTACCCTGAGAGAGTCAAGTGCTGGAGAGGAGTACTTGGTTATCCAGTTTTGGGTCCCTTAGTACTGAGGCCCCAGGACATCAGTGAGGGAACACTCCAGTTGATGCGA
Organism: Lissotriton helveticus; assembly: GCF_964261635.1. Taxonomy (NCBI): domain Eukaryota; kingdom Metazoa; phylum Chordata; class Amphibia; order Caudata; family Salamandridae; genus Lissotriton; species Lissotriton helveticus. The sequence continues at coordinate 570,187,102 of NC_136063.1, forward strand.
TTGGAGCGCAGTTACCCCTGAGTGCCCTGGTGCCCAGGAAGCTGGGTCTAACATTGGTGGCAAGTGGTGACGGATCACTAGACTTCAGACTCAGTGGACACTGAGGCCAGTTGATAATTCCAGCAGATATCCATAAGCTATATGTAAAATGGCAGATAACATTGGAGAGGAATTGGAATTGCAGAACTTGAGTGTGGAGCAATTAAAGCAAATGTGTGCTGAAAGGGGGTGGAAGGTCCCAAGGTCTAAGGACAGGGAACACCTGATTAGCCACATGAGAAAATGCTTTGAGCAAGAAGTCACTGTTGTGCAAGAGTTGGAGAGCACTGTTACCACAAGCCTGCCAAGTCAGTCAGTGCAGGCTTCTCCTGTACCAGCCCCAAGGCATTCCCCAAGGCGTTCCCCAATGCTTTCCCCTAGGTATTCCCCTAGACCTGCCCCTAGACTTTCACCTCCCCCTATCTCCAGGGCTACCTTTTCCCTTGTCTCAGGATTCGCCTCCTTAGGAGGGACTGAGCTAGCAGAGACCCTTAAACTTCAGCTGAAACTCCAGGAAGCTAAGGATTTAGCAGAGGAGAAAGGAAGGGAGGTTGAAAGGGAGAAGCTAAGGATGGCCCGCCAGGCTGAAGAAGGGCAGCAAAGGGTCAGACAGGAAGAGTGGGCTCGGATGGAGAAGGAGAGGGAAAGGGAGATGCGGGAGAAAGAAAGGGAGAGGCAGGAGAAAGAGAAGGATAGGGAATTGGAGAAAGAGCGGATAGCCCTAGAGAAAGAGAAGCTCAAGTTAGAAGCTGATAGAGGGCTTAGCTCTGTGGATGGTGCATCCACTTCAAAGTCCCAGGGAAAGGAAAATACCACCAAGGTACCAAAAGAATTGATACACATGTATGTCCCTGGCACTGATATTCTCAGTTGGATGCGTGCCTTTCATCTAGCATGTAAGGCTCAAGGTTATGTTATGTTATGTTATGTTATTGTCGATTTATATAGCGCACGGCTACTCGGGCAGAGTGTCCCGGCGCTGTACAGATCTGTAGAGAGAGACAGAGCAGAGACCAGGCGCACTAAAGGCTGAAAAGCCAGGTCTTAAGGCTTTTCCTTAAAGACAGGAGATTATCAGCTTTTCTCAGTGAGAGGGGGAGCTTATTCCAAAGCTGCGGGGCACAGGCTCTGTAAGAACGACCTCCAATGAGCGAGTGCTTTACAGATGGAACGACAGCTAGGGCTTGAGTGGCTGAACGTAACGACCTGGCAGGATGGTAGAACTGAACATGTTTCCTGAGATAGACTGCACCAGTACCGTGCAAGGATTTAAAAGTCAAGGTCAAAGTCTTGAAGATGATACGTTTCCTCACCGGGAGCCAGTGCAGTGCATCAAGGAGGGACGAGGTGTGGGATCTGGGGCTTAGGCCAAAAATGGGCCTTGCGGCAGAATTTTGGACAGTCTGTAAGCGAGATAGGAGGTACTCTGGGAGACCTAAATAGAGCACGTTGGCGTAGTCGAGCCTGGATCCAATCATAGCTTGTACAGTGATTCTCCTATGAGCCTGTGACAATAGAGGGAGGAATTTCCTGAGTATACGTAGTACGCCAAAACATTGGCCTACTAGGGCAAGAATCTGGGGTTTAAAGGTAAGACCATTGTCAAATTTGACACCCAGATTCTTAGCGATCGCAGTGGGGGAAGAAGGAGGGTGCATATCTGCCGGCCACCAAGATTTACATTGGGTGTCAGGGGAGCAGCCGAAGAATAAAATTTCAGACTTGTCAGAATTGCATTTGAGCTGGTTCAGCTGAAACCAGGAGAAGACCGCCTCTAAACAGTTTTTAATAGAGTCACCTGCGAAATCAGAGTTCTTATCGCAAGTGAAGAGCAGCTGCGTATCGTCCGCGTAGGACACAACACGCGCGCCAAAGGTCTCCACTAATTCAGCCAGAGGGGAGAGGTAAATGTTAAATAAAGTGGGACTTGATCCCTGTGGCACTCTCACATCAAGAGATGGAACAGTTGCTGAAAAAGGTGGTGACCAGATCATTTGTTGGCGCTCGGAGAGGGAGGACTTAAGCCAATTGAACACCATCCCTCTGATTCCGATCTCATGGAGTCTAAAAAGGAGCCGGTTGTGAGGGACGGTGTCAAAGGCCGCTGAGAGATCGAGTAATACCAGCATTGCCTTCCCTCCGCGATCTGTCACTTCCTTTATAGTCTCAGTTACCTCCAGTAGTGCTGTTTCTGTACTGAGGTTGGAACGAAAACCTGACTGCGTCTGATGCAGAATGTCATGGGCTTCTAGAAATTTTGATAAGGTGGAATGTACATGTTTTTCTGCGAGTTTGGCAAGGGCAGGAAGCAGAGATATTGGCCTATAATTGGAGTGTTCTAAAGGATTCAAATGAGATTTTTTATAAGAGGGATGACATGAGCCTTTTTCCAGGCCTTTGGGACCTCGCCCGAGGTGAAGGAGGCATTAAGAAGAGGATTGATCAGAGGATTGAGAACAAGGGCCATTTTGGAAAGGATTTTAGCGGGGCAAGGGTCAGAGGGAGAGCCGGATTTCAATTTTTGAAGCAAATCAAGCGAAACCTCCAGCGACAGAGGAGGAAAAACTGACAGAATATGGATGTCCTGTGGAATGTTCATAGTAGATGAAAGGGGGCCAAAATCAATTGCAGAGGCAGTGGGCGGAAAAGATGCCTGGATGTTAAGAATTTTATTGTAGAAAAAGCTGGCCAGCTGAATGACCCCGAGTTCAGAGGGAGAAAATTTAGGGTTTGAAGCAAGGGGGGAAGTGAATTCCCTAACGATTTTAAATATTTCCTTACTGATGTTACAAGCTGAGTCAATTCTTTTAGCGAAGAAAGCTTTTTTCGCCAGTGTTATTTCTTTATGATAGGTCTTAGTAAGATTTTTAAACCTTATTTTCAATAGGGCATCATAATTTTTTTGCCACAATCGTTCGGCTTTCTTGCAATTTTTCCTAATCTCGTGAAGTTCGGAGGTAAACCAGGGGGCTGAGATACGTCTTAATGGTCAGTCCAAAGCAGCGACTTTACTGAGTCGCCTCCCTCGGGAAGGGACTGAAGTGATTGAAAGGATGCCTGAGAAAGACAGTCGGACATATGAGTGCATGAAGGATGCTTTGATTAGGCGGTTTGGGTTGAACCCAGCCCAGTACTTGCAGAGGTTCCGTGAGAACAAGAAGGCAGAGGGGGTTCCTTTTGAGAATTGGGTCCATGACATAGTGAGAGACTGGAATGAGTGGGTGAGAGGGATGGAAGCAAATGATTACCAGTCCCTAAATCAGGTGATGATTGCAGAGCGTCTCCGGGAGGAGTGCTCTGTCCCACTCAGACAGTATTTGTCTGACCTTCCTGAGGGGGATCCTGAGAAACTTGCAGTGATGGCAGATAAGTGGCTTGCCAACAGAGTGAACAGGGGGCAGGGGCAACCCCTTTCCAAGCCCAAGGGGGAGAAGAACTCCCAGCAGACTGGCCTTAAACCAGAGGGGAAGGTCCAGAACGGTTCCCAAGGCTCTCAGTCTGGACAAGAGTCTAAGGGGAACGGGGCCTCTAGTCGGTACCAGGAGGGGAAAGGGGGTAAGGGTCCTTTCACTCCCACGGTGATTAAATGCTATAAGTGCCACCGAGAGGGACAATTAAAGCCAGACTGCCCAGTGAAGGACGTGGTGCCAGTGGCACCCGTGATAGCAAGTGTGCTTTCAGTGGGAGCAGACATGAAGGGAGACCCACGTGAGTTTAACTTAGTCACCAGGGTAATCTGGGAACTTGACCCAGAAGCCCTTAAGCATATTCACCCTAACTCAACGGGGTATATGAGTGTGGCAAGTATCAATGGAAGGAAGGTTCCCGCCATGAGGGATACTGGTGCCCACAGGACTATGGTTGAACGCAAATATCTCAAACCCGAAGAGATCATTCCTGGTTCCAAGGGGTATGGACTTGTAGCTAGTGGTGATGACATGGAGTACCCTCTTGCTAGAGTGCAGGTAGGGGTGAATGGCAGGAAGGCCATGGTCAATGTCGGGGTGCGAGAGAAGCAGGGTGCTGGGTGCTTACTGGGGAATGATCTTGTTGAACCCGGGTTAGTACCAGGCCCTGAGGCCTACATGGCCTGGATTTCATCAGCTGTGCTCACTAGGGCACAGTCTGAAAAACTGCTTCCTAGTGAAGTAGGGACCGCTCTAGTGGAAGAGACACTAGAGCGGAACAGGCCAGAACAAGAACTAAGGGCAGATTCTGAGAAGGCACCTGTCCTGGTGTCGGCACCTCCTGCTCCTGTTGGAGAGGAGGGTGTGCATCCAGAGGCGGATAAGGTGTTGGAGTCTGGGTCCCTGCCAGAGCTGCAGGAGCTGCTTGTGGCAGGAGGACCGTCCCGGAGGAGTTTTGTAAGGCACAGGCTGAGTGTCCTACACTTGTTGGCCTGCGGACGACTGCTCAGGAGCAGGTCTCCACTGGAGTAGTCGGAAAGCACAAGGTGGCTTGGGAAGGTCGGAAAGTAGTCGGAAAGCACAAGGTGGCTTGGGAAGGTGGACTCCTTTACAGTGAGCCTCCTGACCCAGAGCCAGGAACCAGCAAAAGGTTGGTGGTTCCTCAGGGGCACAGGAATTTCCTGCTGCAGCTAGCCCATGATGTACCCCTAGCTGGTCACCTGGGCATCAAAAAGACAAAGGACAGGTTAGCACCTCTGTTCTACTGGCCAGGAGTTGGTCAGGAGGTGGAGAAGGTTTGCCATACCTGCCTGGTCTGTCAGGCCAGCAGCATGTCTGGTGGCCCGATGAAGGCACCCTTGGTTCCCCTACCAGTAGTGGAGGTACACTTAGAGAGGGTGGTGTGTCTTCCCAGGAATGACACGGTTTCTTTACTTGCAATGGCTGAAGAGTTGGAAGAGGAGAGTGAGTCCCTCCCTGACTTATTGCAAGGTGATGAGAAGGATGTTTCACTTGAGGGAGTTAAGCTTGCCTCTGAACTGACACCTGAACAGCAGGAGGAGTGTAAAGAGCTGCTGGGGAGATTGTCCTGTCTCTTTTCACTTACCCCTGGGCTGACGCCTGTCTGTGCGCTTGACACAGACACAGGGGACACCCTGCCTGCTAAGAAGCAGCCCAGGAAGGTGATCTGGACTGAAGAGTGTCAGAAGGCATTTGATGGATTGAAGGCTGCACTATGCAATGCACCTGTACTGAAGGCCCCTGATTACAGTCAGACCTTCATTGTGCAGACAGATGCTTCAGACAAGGGAGTTGGGGCAGTTCTTGCCCAGCTCAGTGAAAAGGGAAGGGAGCATCCGGTGGCCTTTATCAGCCGCCGACTACTCCCCAGGGAGCAGAACTGGTCTGCAGTTGAAAAAGAATGCTTTGCCATAGTGTGGGCCCTTCGAAGATTCAGGCCTTACTTGTTTGGTGCAAAGTTTGTGGTTCAGACAGATCACAAGCCCCTCAAGTGGCTTATGGCAATGAAAGGTGAGAATCCAAAGTTGCTCAGGTGGTCCATATCTCTGCAGGGACTAGATTTTACAGTGGAACATAAAGCAGGCTTACAGCACGGTAATGCAGATGGACTTTCCCGCCGGTTTATCCAATCAGATGATCGGTCTTCTCCCACTGGGAAGTAAGTACCGGCCATTCTGATCTGGGGAGGGCATATGTTGGGACGGGAAGTCTCCTGCATGTCTAAATAAATAAATAAATAAATAAATATCCACATTTGTAAAGCGCACAATCACCCGTAAGGGTCTCTAGGCGCTGGGGGCCGTCGGGAAGATTAAGCAAGCTATTGCCCAGAGTCACATGGTGCTGGGCTAACCTGCCGCCAGAGCCGGGGATCGAACCCTGATCCCCAGATTCCAGTGTCAGTCGCCCTGGCCGCGACGCCACACCTCTCCCCATGTCTCTGGAGAGAGTGCTTCCCCTGCCTTATGCTAATCTCCAGGCAAGTCGCTCAAAAGCTACTGTGTAGTTTCTAGATCCCTACCTCAGTGAGCATGACAATCATACATGTCCACTGAGGGTCTCCCTGTTTACATGGATTGAGACCCTAGAGCTTGGCTCTGAGGTCGAGGGGGCATGCCTAGTGCACCCCTATTTTTCAGAGAGTGGCTACTGCCCTCTCTATTATGGCGGTGGTAGACTGACAGTGGTGGCAGCAATAAATCTATAGTCAGGAGGGGTGAGTCCCTAGGCACCCTCCTGACCAAGTCTGTGCAGTTTGCCATGCCTGTGGGCCTGTTGCCTTTGTCTGACTGATGTGTGTTTGAGAGCCCGTGGGTGTACAGGGGAAGAATGGTGATTTGAGCCAGTGTGAGGAATGCGAGCTGTTCTGCTGGACATCCCAGCTCCCCCCGTGCCCTCCCTATTTCCTTAGAAAGGCCTGGTGGGCTGGGGTAGACACTCTGCTCTTATCTGGGTTTAGCTGCACTAACTTTGTAGAGAGAATCCTCCCCCACTGGTCAGGGCCTCCTGGGCTGGAGTTAATTAAAATTCCTCTTTAGAGGGCTGCACAGCCTGATACCAGAACAGGACCTGCTACATGCTTTACCCATGCATTGAACACGCGGTGAATGGTCTGTGATTGGAGGTGTAAAAAGTAGCAGACCCTCTGATTGGATGAGCCTATCAATCAGAGGTGATAAAAGTCTGGCCTGAGTGGTCAGCTGTTGTTCAAAGACTGGGCTATGACAGAGAAGATAGCCAGGCACGGACCCCGCGGTGTGAAGGCAGAAGATAAGACTCTGTTCACTGCGGTCACTAAGGATCAGCTGTTTGTAAGGCTTGGAGGAGCGTTCGCTTTGGACCAAGGAAATTACAGACAGCTGCCCAGTGTGGGAAGGAAGCTTGCGGCACATCACCAAAGGTGTGGGAAGGAAGCTTACAGCACATCACAGAGGCTGGTGGAAAGAAGCTTGCAGCACAGGACGAGAGCCAGAGATAGGAGGATGCTTGATTCTAGTCTTTGAAGGTGAGATCAAATCCCCTCTAGGCTCCTCCCTTGCGCAGTGGGAGCCTGTACAAGCAGTAACTGGGAAGAGAGCCAGTGAAGCAGACCCCCACCTTACTTTTTTTTTTTTATATATATTTTTATTAATTATAACACAAGAGTAGAAATTTACATTTCGGGTATCGTTGGTATATTACAGTGGCGAATGGGCAGATGAAATGAAGAAATACAATCCAATTGTAGGCCTCTGGAAAGTATCAATACCAGCCGGAGCTGGGTCAAAACAATACAAGACAAATAATCATAAGCAAACATTATCAGAATCTGCCCACCAAGGATACAGGATATAAAATTAGACACTCGACACCCGAATATGCATAACAACAGGCGCAGGAGAATATGCCACATCTCTTGTGGAGAGGGGAAAAGGGAAAAGATAGGTCATAGAACAAAAGAAAGGAAAAATAAACCCCCCCCCACAACCCCCCACCCTGCACCCCTGCGGATGGCTACGACCTAACCCCACTAGCAGCGTGCCTGTCGCCCCCTAAACTACACCCCACGGAAGGGAAAAGACGGAGGAGGAATATCTTACGACCCAATGCGGGCTCCCGGACTCCCCTCCCCCCCGCCGCGAACAGATGTTCCCCACCATGGTACTAAGAGAGGTAAAGCAGACTTATAGGCAAACTGATAGAGAAATCACCAGGAGAGAAAATACTATCCCGCCCAGCCCCAGACATAACAGAGGCAGCAAATCCCATTGTCGAACACAGTCAGTACACCAAAGCCAAAAAAGCAGAATCCCATATGGCCCTCACTCCCACCGATACCACCCAGCAGTGTCAAAGGAAGCCTCTGTACAGAATTAAAACAGTCAAGGTCAACCCTGGCCTCTACGATCCATCACACAAACCCTCTCTGATAGGACCAGCACAATAGCAAAAGAGTCAAAACGTTGTAGAAAGGGGAGAAGATCAATATAGCATGAAAGGGTCAGAAGAGTCAAGTCTCGAAGTCTATCAGGGATACGAAAGTCAATCCAATGAATACAGATGGAGGTCTCCAGAAACGAAGAAAGAAATAAGTCCTGTGAGGGCGATGACTTTGCCGAGGTTGCTGGCTGGTCAGGGCTCCAGTCGCGGGCCGCTGTAGTTGCGCAGATATAATAGGCGTCAGATTAGAACGCTGCTCGGGGTTCTCCTCCCGGATAAAATCAAACTTTGCGGGGGTCACCATATGGTGCGGGTCTGACTCTGGGCTAGGGTCCGGTCTCGAACAAACAGTCTTGATGCGTACGGTTAGGTTGTGGAGAGCAGCCTCCATTTGCCAGTGAAGAGCCCCGATGGCGGCCATGACGGTCCTCAGTGTCGGTCCACACGCCGTCCGATCCATCTCCGCTTAATCGATGACAAAGCAGGTCATCTATCCCGGAGGCCGGCTACTCCGGGGAAACCAACTGGAGTGGGGTGGGCGAAGTCGACTGGCGACTGTCAGGCTGTGCGCTCTTTACACCGCTGCCGAGAGCGGGGGGCCCCCCCGCGGACCCCGAGGGCTGCAGCAGGGTCCCAGGAACCGGACCCCCACTCACCGCGGCATCCACGTCTCGTCGCTGTCTAGCGAATATACGCAGGGACTCGAGACAACCACCAGGATCGAGAATTCGTGTCACTCCAATGAGACCGGACCCTGCCAGGTACCCGCGGCCGATGTTGTTCAACTGAAACCCGGCTGGGTCAGTACTCGAGGCCCCGGCTTACAGTCTGAAGAAGGCCCGAAAATGACAGACGGTGTAACTTCGTCAAAAAAGGTGATAAAGACTCCGGGATTGCGTTCCTGGACTCAGTGACGATTCGGACACACGGGAGTCTGGCGGGAGGTCAGGATTAAGTGCAGGGTATATCCACCAGCGACGGAGGTCGACGGAGCCGGGAGCTTATGCGGCCAGCTTGGTTGCTAGCGTAGCTCCTCCTCCCCACCTTACTTTTTGTGAACTCTGAGGGTATCAGGGTGAACTGGCACTCTGTCCAGCCACTACCCTTCTTCAGCTAGCCAGTGGCTACTGGACTAGTGGGACTCCAGTAAACTGTGCCAAGACATCCAGCACCTTTGATCAGATCCCTGACACCACTACAGCGGTGTCCTCACTCACAATGGGAGGGCACTTCTGTTGCTTTGGGAGGGGGGTTATGGGGCTGATCACGACCATTTGACTTCGCATCATATGCTGAAACTATATCCTTTCAATACAAAGTTTGGGATCAAGGCTCTAGTGAATGAGAACAGCCCTGTGAAACATGATCTGTAATATGCAATGCTTACTGTGTGTTTTCATGTTAACTGTGTTTTTATAGTGCTTGGCGTCTAGGCGCTATAATACTGTTTGGGGTCAGAACTCTCTGCCCCAGAGGGTTGTAGAGACTTCTGGTTTTCACTGTTTATCCTAGTTTTATGTGTAGAATAATTATCTTATGTGTATTAAAGTACTTTTCTTTTATAAAAAGTAAAGCACTGACTGGACATTGAGTTTATCAGCTGGTGGTACGGTTTACACTGTATTCTGAATGTCTAATCCCACCTCACCTCCTTGAGTAAGCCTTGGACTGCTCTGTCTCGCTACCCTGAGAGAGTCAAGTGCTGGAGAGGAGTACTTGGTTATCCAGTTTTGGGTCCCTTAGTACTGAGGCCCCATGACATCAGTGAGGGAACACTCCAGTTGATGCGATTGGAGCGCAGTTACCCCTGAGTGCCCTGGTGCCCAGGAAGCCGGGTCTAACACCAACAGACATACCTACCCCTCAACACAGTAGCAATGTTCCTTCAATCGTCAATGCACAAAGAATGTAATACTGTATAACTAAAAGTCAACAACTGAAGGAGCTGTGTTTTGTCACACATGAAAAGCACCACTGACACCATTCTCAATGTCATTCATTCAACAAACTTTACTTCGGTCATTGTGGACCATAAAAAGTAGATGATACAAATACATACATAGCTAAATTTGAACAATATTAAAAACTAATCTACAGCAGATTATAAAAGATAACCACAATGGATTTTTAGTTATTCCAGTATCATTACAACAATTGAGAATACAAATAAGTAAAAGCAAGTTAAAAAAAAGTTACAAAAATGATAAAATGAGACAAAGTACAAAGAGAAATATTTATGGTTGCTGTGATGAATTTACCAAGACCCTATGTCGATGCCACAAAGAATTGAGGAATCGGGACATGGCAAAAACTGTGTGGGGGTGATTGTCGGATCTCAGTATCTATACGCCTCCGAACACTGCCTGCAGCCCAGATTTCTACAAAGTGGTAAGAGCCAATGCTGTCTGGCTATTTTATAGCCAGGGCAAAAGAAAAGAACATGAATGTCGGACTCGTCAGGGCTATTACAAGCAGGACACCCAAAGGGAGGAGCTTTTGACCATTTGTTCATGAATGCATGAACCAGCAGGGTCCCTATTCTAAACTGGATATATAGCCTCTTTGTCATAGAAGGTTGTATATCATCCAGAAAATACTCAAGGAGGTACTGAGCTTTAATATTAAGGAAGTCAGCTGTTAGCTCCCCAAGTTTAGTGTTCCCCTGTATAGCAGCTAGTCTGCGCGATCTATAGGCTCTTACTAGTTCTAGTAGTGGAATTGTCGGGGACACTTCCTCAGGGTTACTCCATAGGTTATGTATGCCTAGTCTAAGGCATTCGTATGTTATATATGCAAACCACGGTAATTTTCCCGCCCCCGGGAGTCCCATAATCCCCTTAAATCCAGACAGGTAGACTGCTAATTCAGGGGTCACCCACAGTCTACGCCAAAAGGTCAACGGTTTGAGTCCAATCTCCTCCACAATAGGTTTAATTCCTAAACCCAGGCGCAGGGGGATGTGAGGAGTGCCTGGCGGTAGGCCCAAGAGCTTTCTCATAAATGTATTCTCTATTTTGGCCAGCCCACCCAGAGGGACAGTGACCCCATAGATCTGCCCAATACATTACAGCACTCTATATCTCAGCCACCAGGCCAGGCAGTTTGTATGAGGAGTTCCTAAAGGTTTTAGTGATTCCCCCAACCATCTGCGCTAGCCTCAAGCTTGCCTTGTCTAGTTGCGGGCCCTATTCAAAGGTTTCGGACAACGTTACATCAAGGTAGTCAAAGAGTGTCACCCTCTCTAGCAGGGTGCCGTAGAAGGAGGGGTTTGGATGAGATGTTTTGGCTGGGTTAAAGACCATAAATTTAGTCTTTGATGTGTTAATCTCCAGCCCCCTGTTTTTACAGAATAAAGAGAAACTGTCCAGAATCCTTTGGATGCCTGTAGGGGACTTGGATAACAACAAGGAGTCATCCGCAAACATCATTGCTGGCACCTTACCATGCAGCAGCTTTGGGGTGTCGTGGTCCACTACCTCTTTTAATTGAGCCACCAAAGCATTGATAAAGAGACATTACAGAGTAGGGACCAGCACACACCCCTGCCTTACTCCTCTGTTGACTGGGAAGCGGGGGGTAAATTCCCCAGATTTCCTGTACCTTACTTGGGCAAAATTACCTGCATGCAGTCGCATGATCATTGACAACAGGTAGGGCGGGATACCGACCTGTTCCCCCAGTTTGGCTCGGGGGACCATATCAAAGGCCGATTTAAGATCAACGAATATCAAATAAAGGCTGCCACCCTCTATTGATAACGTCTTCCAATATAATAATTGGAGCCCGAAGATTTGGTCGATAGTGGAGATATTCTTTCGAAAACCAGCTTGATACCTACTCAGAATTTCATGCACTTCCATCCAGGAGTGGAGACGCTCGAGGAGAATCCTAGCAAACAATTTCTGGGTGACGTCAATCAGGCTGATCAGCCTTTAGTTGGTGGGCAGGAGAGGTGAGCCTTTCTTAAAAACTGGGAAAATTTCAGCCCCTAAGCAGGTGTCCGGGATCTTCATGCCATTCAGAATGGCTTTAAATATTGCCCAAAGATAGGGTCCCTAAATGTTTGGTTCCTCCCGAAATATGTCCCCAAGGATCATGTCTAGTCTGGGGGCCTTTCCAAGTGGAAGATTCCTGATTGCCTTTAAAACTTCTGTTAAAGTAAACCCTTGGGGGTCTTCAAGGATAATCCCTGGGATTGCTAAAGATGTTTCATCTTTGGGTTCTGTGGCTTCCTCAGTGGAATACAGAGCTTGGAAGTGAGACTTCCATGCAGCTGCAGCATTATTCGGCTCTAATGCTGAGTTCTTTATACTACTGTCTGTACTCACTAGTGACCAGGAAGTCTTCATGTTCCTATTAGAAAGCGCTGTTTTAATTGCATCTCATCTTTCAAGCACCCAGTTCTTCTTAGCTAACGTGATACTATCTTAATAAAGGGCCCTATTTAATTTGATTAAGGATCTATCCTTACTTTTTTTTTATAACTCTTTTTATTTGCAAAAATTAAACTTGTTGGTCATTACACATATAAGTTCACAGTCGTGACAGTGTTGCATTCACATATTCTTATACAAATATACTTCTCCAGGTGTCCTTATACACAAGATGGTAGCAGTACATGGATCATTACGGCGTTAAAGGTTCATCAAGGGAGGGGATCTCAGGGGGTTCACACACGTTTCCACGGTACTCATTCTGTCGTGTATTTCTATAGGTTCTGAATCGATCCCCCTATTCCTGACCCTATTCTGGTTAAACTACCTAGCTAGTTAACTAACAGTCAGCCCATGAGGCAAGAAAACCCCCATGATGCAGATACCGTTATCTGACGCAGTCACACTACGGCACAGGAACGTGTTATCTGATTAGGTCATAACGCTTGAGATCTAATTAGACAAGCGACATTCCTCCAGCCCCTGATAAGGCATACGACGTTCTCATAACAAATCAAACCTATGACAACCTGGATAATCCGTGCGGCCATTGTTTTGATTTCACAGAGAACTTTAGTAAAGAATGTGCTAACGAGCAAGTCGTATGACATCTTTATTGACGTACCTATGTCCATCCTTACGTCAATCCCGGCACCTTTAAGGTATAAATATTGCCGACCTTGCCCTATGCAAACACACGCGTGGTGACAAGACGGAGCAGCCATACTTGCCGAAGCCGAGAGCAGAAGCAGACCCCGCAGGCAACAGCCCCGCCTTCCTGACGCGCTGAGAGACGCGCTGCTATCTCAAGCCGAGAGACCCAGCACCGGCGCTTCCGGGTAGCCCTCGCAGGCAGCCTGGAATATCGAGAGCAGAGAAAGAGATACCATTCCTCATTCATCCTAAATTCCAGGTACAGAACTGAATAACCCCTCACAGAGAATTCTTTAGTTATTCACTTGGCAAAAACAAACTTAACTTAAACTGTAACTTTCTATTCCCGCCCACGCATTAGACTTAGGTCAGGTACACGGGGTAGGCGTATTTAGAAACACCAGTTGAGTACGTTTAGTCAAATGTATATGTGTATGTAAATATATTTTAATCATTTTAAACATCATATGGCTCAGAAACCATATCAATGTTTTTACAGTATTATTTTATACTATTGCTTCTAATGTATGCACTTTACTTAACAATAAGTATTGCAATAATATCGATCCATTTCTCTTGTACGAGAAAAGAGACTGATCAATAAATAACACCTTTTATTGAACACGCCCGTCTCTTCCTTTTCTCTACATTCTGATGAGACTAAGAATGCACGTACTGACTGAGTAAAATAATTGCCTTGTGCTCACACGACTCTTGAGATTGACTCTTGATTAGGGGAGAGCAAAGTTGTCATGTTCTATGGTTGTCAGAAACTAAATCCCTTCTTGTCTAATCAGGGGAGTTAATCCTTCCTTGAACATTCGAGAAAGTTTCTAGCGAACTCTGAGCTTAGCTGGCAAACCCAAAAATTAAGTCTAGTATCGACAGTAGTAGACCTAGTTTACTGCTGTAGGTACTATTCCAATGCGCAGAGCCTATTGGGAAAATAGGAACTACACTACATGGCGCCCAACGCGTTTGGAAAGGGCGATAAAACTAACGTAAGACATTTAGAGTAACTCAGTCGTGCTTTCTCACTCAGACCCCTTTTCCCAAATACTCCAAAGACGTCTGGAGTGGGTGAAAGGTTATTATATCCTCCAAAACCTCGCAGGAGGGAACTCCTATGTATGGTTCTTGGTCTAGTCAACGTTGAAGGATAAAACAGTTCCAGAATATTGTGCATCTAATCTCTGTTTCCATAAAGAAACCTGATCTGCAAACAAAAATAATACCATCCTGTCAGTAAAATGGGAGACAGTGATGGAGAAAGAGAGGCAATTAGATTAGCTACTGAAATAGCAGATGCTGATGCTACCATGCAAGCAGCAGACGCGGATATAATACTCATTCCGGTCATTAAAAGGAGATCTATAACCTTAAAACTTATAGAAAATGGACTGACACCTAGAGGTGGCACAGTCATATTCGTAATTGAGGCACACGAATATCGGCAGACAGAGGTATACTATACATGGATACATTTTCCAGCAGCAAATGCTGTAACAAAGTACTTCCACTATTACAAAGTAGAGGAACCTCCTAATGAGTACACTCCTTTCGAGGAGGTGGAAGTACCACTCAAATTCCAAGAGCATTTGCTCTTATTTGATGGCGCCCTAATACATAACAATCACATTACAAGGCTCGGTCCTTTAGGTAGACCAGGAGCAACGTGGCCGGTCTTAGCCGGATACACACCACACCCAGACATCGAAGGAATGTCTACAGGAGAGCTGTTAATACAGCTAAAACAATTACTAAAAATTCATAGACAATTAGTTCAATATGTAATGCGGACTTCAACAATTCAGCCAGCGATTAAACTTCCACAGCTGACCCCTCACCAGGGGAACACAAATAAAATTACACCACAGAACATCCAATCCTGCCTAGGTAAAGTTCCAGCTAAACGGGAACAGATACCATTCTGGTTGGCACAGAAAATTACCCAAATAGAGGCGGTGTTTCCTGACACCACCCCGCTGGAAAAACACAGGATTCTGACTATATGTCTCCCAATGGGAATCGCACCACACATTGAGGACTGTGACACTTGGGGTACAGTCTTTGCTTCCATCTATACAAAAACGCACGGTGTTCCATCCATTTCGGTAATACCAGATGTGCTAAAACAAATTCAAGATGAATACGGTCCAGAACCTGCTTTAACTCTTGGTATGAAATTACTGAAAGACTTCAAGCAGGTCTCGGCTATATTATTAGCCAACATAAAAGGTGAAGCAGCAAACGTGGCGATCCGCCAGAGGTTAAAAGAGACAGATATAGCAGACCAACCAGCTGAAATTGCCAGAATCATAGAAAAATCCTATGAAGAACTAGGCAGAGATAGTCTAGGTGGAATACCAGTAAAACCGCAACTGACTACAAGTCCAGAAAAAATATTTTTTAATAATAATAATAATTCACCAAAAAAGAACTGGGATGGAAACAAACAATCCAATCCTAAAGAAAAGAAATTCCAGTCCAGAGGAAGGTCTCCTAGGCGAAGAGAGAAATCTCCAAACCCGAGACAAAGGTCACCCCAGAGTGACCCCTCTGGGAATAGATATAACCTTAGAAATAGGGATAATATTAAAAAACCTGATAGATATCAAGACATTGATACACGTCCCTCTCAATCTTTTCAGAATTCCTCGCAGAAATCGGAAAGAAGAGGACGATCAGAAGAGCACGCCAAGTCCAAAGACAAGGAACCTGCTCAACTGAAAAAGAAATCACAATTTCCAAAAAAGAAGGTAGCCAGTATCAAGGTAGTTAACAATGCCGAGAATACTGAGGACACAACTGAAAAACGGAGAGTGGGCTCAGACAATGCTAGACAGCGCAGCAGAGGTGAGCATAGCTCGCAAAGTCCTTATGAATCATCTGGAGACAGTGGACACGAATGAATACCTTCAAGTGGAAACTGCAGACACCAGAGTTAGCAAGCCCCACAAGATATACGAGATAACATTACGTATAGAGGGAGATAAGACTAGGAAAATAAGGGGACTATTTTGGGATAACCTCTCAAAGGGTTATGACATCCTTCTAGCTGAAAAAGACTGGCCACCAGAGTTTGTCAGGGAGTGCCCTCATGGCGAAGAAGTAATTATGCCTGCCTTCTCGAATCAAATACCGATTCATAAAAAATATACAATTGCTAGAAAGTGGGCAGTGGCCTTAGCACCTGCTTTATATAAAAATCATGTAGGATGGGATGAGGATTCTCCTCCTCACAAAGTCCAGTTAAAATCACAACCAACTGCACAAAGGCAGTACCCAATTAAGCAAGAAGCTAAAAAACAAGTAAATGAAATACTAGATCAGCTAGAATACCAGGGGGTGATTGAAACTTGCACCTCACAAATGAACAATCCTTTGTTTCCGGTCGCCAAACCAGACAACTCATATCGTCTAGTTTTGGATTACCGACACCTTAACACATGTTGCAAAACCTTTGCAGTGCAAAACTCACACTGTGCTGCACTAATGAATAACATAGTGCGCAAAAAATACAAAACAACCTTGGACATCTCCAATGGCTTCTTTTGTCAAAACATAGCACCAGAGAGCAGATATTTAACAGCTTTCTCAGTAAATGGCACTCAAAAACAATTCTGTCGGTTAGCCCAGGGGTACAAGAACAGCCCGGGGGTATTCTCAGCGAGAGTAACAGAATTACTACAACTATATGATGATGAAGCATTATCTTATGTCGATGACATTTACTTAACAGATGATGACTTGGAGACTCACTTGAAAAGAGTGAACACCATAATACTTGGTTTCGCTGCAGAGGGTTACAAATTCAACTTCAAAAAGTCCAGAATTGCCCATCTGACGGTCCTATTCTTAGGATATGAGTTATCAAGTGAAGGCAAAAGCCTGGCAGACAATTTCCTAGAGAAATGTGCCGTAATCCAAGCTCCTAAAACACTAAAAAACCTACAGTCAATTCTAGGCTTCCTAAATTTCGGAAGAACATATATTGCAAATTACGCAGAAAGGGTCAAACCCCTGTATGATCTAATTAAACCAGACTTTAAAAGATCCAGTTGGACTCAAGCGCACACAGAAATTTTGAGATCCTTACAAACAGACATGCTAATTAAAACAAAATTAGAAACCCGTGATAATACACGCAACCTTGTGATCCGAGTCATCCCAGGGAGATGCGGATTCACATACCTAACCTCTAATGAGGGAGATAAGGTACCAATTGCATTCAAATCACACTTGTACACTAAGGCTGAAATGAAATTTAGCCCAACGGAAAAAATTCTTACAGCAACACAGACAGCTATAGCAAAAGAACGAGCCCTGGCACAAGGTAAACGAATAGTAATCGTGACACCAATACCAGCCTTAGAGGCGGTAACAAAGGCAAGCATTCCAAATGCTAAAGCACTCCATCCGAGATGGATACAATGGGCTAACTCTCTTGCTGCAACAGACGTGGTGTACGAATTTGATCCTTACTTAAAAACACAAGAATTTCTCCAATATGAATTTGAATGTCCTCCGCCAACCGAAATTCTGCCTCTAGAACACTACGGCTGTATACTATATACAGACGGATCAGCACAACCCGCAGTAGGGGGTAAACAAGCTTACAGTGCTGCGTGCGCGATTGTTAAAGGTCGTTGGCACGAAGGGAAATTTAAACCAACCCTCACTAAAACACAATCCCTAGGAGATTGCACAGCTCAGCGAGCTGAACTACTAGCATTCAAGATGGCGCTTGAAAATACCGATCGAGAATTCCCCACACTTATAGTGTGCGATTCGTATTATTGCGTTCAGTCTTATAATGAATACTTGCAGATCTGGCTTCAGAACGGTTTCAAGGATGCGAAAGGTGGCACAATCAAGCATAAAATGCTCTGGGAACAAGTAGCTCTTTTACAAAAAGAACTACCAAAGACTCACGTGATACATACACTGAGTCATCAACGTGATGGCGTTCACGTTGCAGGGAATTCATTGGCTGATGAGGCCGCGAAAGCAGCTGTGCATACGGCTTCCGTAGCAGCCGTCACCCGGTCAAAAACAAAAATAGACAGCGAAATATTACAAGCTGTCAGCGCTTCAGAAAAGGATTCGATAGAACCACTCCCTAAAGGCTTTCCAGTAAAATACTCATACATAACTGATGAAAACAATGTTCCTTTTGCTCGAATCCCTGGAGTGGGGGATAGGGCAATTCCAAACATGGAACACAGATTAGGACTAATAATAGCGGCACACGAAGGGCTTGCTTCTACCCATGCTGGCGTCTCAGCCACAGTATCATTATTAAAACAGAGATACTGGTGGCCACAAATGAGAAGACAAACAAGGAACTATGTTCTAGCATGTGAAATATGTCAAAAAATGAAAAGTATCAACTGTGAGACGTCCAGCACAGACGCCCCTTCTAATCTCGGATAAACCATTAGCATGTGTTTATCTAGACCACTGCGGTCCCTTACAAAGGGATGGTAACTATAAATATATCTTGGTTGCAGTGGACTCATGCACGAGATTCATATGGATGTGGCCCCAGCGAACGGCTGACGCCAGAACTGTTATAAAAGATTTGCGGGTCTTTATCGGCACATACGCAATTGGCATTCTGCATTCGGACAATGGTCCTGCTTTTAGCTCTCGGGCTTATAAGGAGGCCATGGTCAGCATGGGCGTGCAATTGCGGTACTCTTGTCCATTTCACCCTGAGGGGAACGGAATTGTTGAAAGAAAAAACCGTGACATAAAGCAATCTATAACGGCAAAGGTATTAGGTTCGGGAGCTGGGTGGGTCAAACATCTAATAAGTGTCCAACGTAGTCTAAATAACTTGCCAAGAAATTCTCTGAAGGGATTCAGTCCGTACGAATTATTATTCGGAACTAGGATGTTGATCTCTGACCTTGATAGTCAGACTTCAGTGGTAATAGAAAAAACCTTTGATGTCAAAGACCGTTTGGCTATTTTGCAGGACTTAAACAAAACAAGAAAAGACCTGAGCAACATACAGTTGAAACAACAGCCAACGACCACTGAAGATTCACCACCTGTCCCAGCAAGACCTGTCTGGATTCCAAAAGTCGGGGATCTAGTCAGGGAGAAGATCGCGGTAAAGAAGGAATTTGGGCCTTCTTACAGAAAAGCAGTTCCTGTCTTGTCTGTCAACGGGACAAGATCAGTTGTACTACCGCCACTTGCTGGAAAAAAGGAGAACCGAGTTGTATCCATCGACCTGGTAAAACCACAACATGTGGCCGATAACAAACAGTAGGCCAAGTGGACTCCCAATAAGTAGCAGAACACCAAGGTTTGCTACCAGTACAGAGGTCCTATCAAAGAGGCTCATCACATTCGAAACGCCTACAGAAGAACAACAAGGACTATGCAACAATGCAATAGAACTAAGACCTCTGAAAACCCAAATAAAGACATTTAGCAGAGAGACACCAATCTATACTGAAGTACCAAGTGAAAATGCAAAAAACAAAAATCCTGAACCAATTGGAACAATTGACAGAACTGCATCTGGTTACTTCATCAACTTCGATGATTCCTCTGACGGCTTCAGTGAACAAAAGACACAGCCATCATCAAAATCCTTTAAAGAAAAAGCTAAGGAACTTTTGAAACAACTGAAAGAAACATATCTGGTTTCTCCATGGATTGAATTTTGGGTGGGTTTTGGTGCATTTATCCTCATACTTTGGCTCATCATGGTATTTACCTTGGGACGCTTCATTGAGGGAAAATATGCTAAAATGGACACAGCAAGTCAGAACATCAACTTGGTCCTCAAACCACACACATCTTCACACGTCAAGAAACGAGAACTTTCTTCAGAACTTTCTTCAGCCAACTTCACAGCAATTCCAATACCTGGTGGGGTAGCCTGGGACAACACTGACTATGAAATTTATGGTCCGGTCGAGATCCTGAAATATCCACACCAAATCAAGATCTCCTTGAGTGATTTTGCAAAACCAAACTCATTTGCTGATGATTGGGACTTTGAAAGTATAAATAATATGATGTCTGACTTAGTAATGTCTGCTAAATTTACAAAACATGATTATTTGCAGGGTTCTACAAATTATGATAGTATGTATTGCTATAACCATTATGGTAACCATTTCTTGCATAAATCTGCACAACCTAGAAATGTTTTAAATTATAATCAATGGGAACATTGTGCTACACCTCCAAAAGGGAGCTCTAGAACCGTTTATGACAAATATTCATATTTTTCAGGTTTTAACATAACTAATGCTGAAACATTTTATTACAAATTGTCAAACAAGACGGGGATGAAAACCATGATAACCAACACAAAATTGATTTATTCTGATTCGTTCTTTGAAAAAATGAATACTTTTGGATTTGATTATTGGGACAAAAATGTTGATTTGAAAAGTGTTTGGGGTACAAAAGAATGGCAAGTACAGGGTTTAGAAGCTTTGTTTAGAGCCTGCATGATCCCAGAACAAATGATATTTTTAAATGACACTGTTCAACAAACCACCTGTCTTGGCTTAGCCAAAATCAAAGATTTAAATAACCTGTCTATTCCAAAGCCGACAATGTTTAGCAATAGCTCTGAAACAGATGAAGAAATAGACATAGACCATATAATTAACCAAAACAGAACACATCCTGATTGGAAACAATGGTTAATCTGGCCCACAGATACAAATAACTGTCAAGATAGATTCCTGAATAAAACACAGGGTTTCAAAATGACCAGGCCAGACCCTAGATATCCTCAAAGACATCACCCAGGGATAATAACAACCTACAGTGTGGGGAAATTATGCCTTCAATGGCTACAAACTTCCACACTGCCTGAAATTAAGCAACACCTAACTTTACTTACTGATGGTGCTGACTTGCGTGATTTCATACTGGGACCACGCAAACAGCGTCATAAGCGTTTCATAGCAGCCTCTGTATATGCAGCATACAATGAGGCCTGGAAGGTTACTCAAATTGAGACAGCAGAGAGAATACGTGAAATTGATCGTATTAATTTGGAAAAATCACTTTCTGTAGTGGACAATGGGTTAATGACTCTGTCCTCCAGAATTTTTTCATTGGACAGCATTGTGTCTTCAGCAATCGATATATTATCGCAAGACTTACTGTTATTACAACATGGTCAGTCACAATTGCGCTCTATTGTACAGCTTGGCTGGACGTTACAAAATCTGCGTTCAGGCTATGTGCCTTGGCGTTTAATCAACACAACGTCACTATTCCAAATCTTTAACCTTACTGATAGACAAATCGGTATGGCGCAGAAGGGTGCTGATTATACAATCTTGAGCATTGAAAAACTAGAAAGATTACCAATGACAATGTCAGAGCGACCTGTCAGTGAATGGATAATCCACGGAATCATAAATATTCCAATCTCAACCTTCAGGTTTCAATACTGCCAAAAATATATACAGGCTGGCATGTACGAGAAATTGGGAAAGGGGTACCTTAAAACAACTTGGAACCTGCCCTATTCACATGCATGTGTCAGTAACAAAGGACAGAAAGTGTTTCTTAGTGGCAACAATTGTGCGATGTCACTAAGCGGCACGCTTCTGTGTAACGGTATTAGTTTGCACGGAGCCTGTGAAGGGAATTCATACAACCTTTCATGTCACCAGCAAGGCGCACCTGCAACTGAAATAGAACCATTCTTTCAAAGACTCTATAATGGGAGTTACATTCTTATTGTAGACCGCAGATGTTGTAGTCTTATGCCCGGGACTCCTTATCTCGTCACTACGACGGCGAAGGTCAAGTGCTGTGGACGTTCTTTGTTCCCCAGCTCCCTTCCAGACAGGGAGGCGAGGGCATGGCCCAGTTTGAAAATTACTTCTATTCGAATAGATACTTTAAGCAGAATGAAAACAGTGCTTCTTCAGACGCCTACAAGGCTCACGTCATCTAAAGAAACGTATGATCTACAAGTCGCAAGGACGACTGCAGAGATACATACATTATTATCAACTAATTCCCCCGTACATTTCGCAGAAATCCTGAGCGAAATCTTAAATATTTCTGATACCACTGGGGTCTCAAAGGTATTTAAGACAGTATTTTCGATGGCATTAACACCATGCAAAGCCATACTGGGTATTTTTCCAGATTTCGTCCATTCGATTTTTGGCGGACTTCCACTGATCCTGGGACTAATTGCAGGAATCCTATTCCTAGTCCTTATTTTTCGTTATGGCAACCCATGTCACAGATCAAACTCTCGCGACAATGGAAGATACGATCCTAGCCATTGGATACCGGGACCGGATATCAAAAATCCTGGGACTCTCCCGGCTTAGAGACCTAAACATGACTTGGTTTCTATCATTTCGACCAATGTGGCAAAGGTGTGTTTTACCTGTACTAAGGTGTCTGCTATGCGGAGAAGAATGCGTGTTAGACACCTGTCTGACGCTACAATCGGATGCGCCGGTGGATGCAGATACACTGTTGGTTCCTACCAAGGTTCACGCACTGTGCTGCCCTCAAAGGCTGCCAATTCTGATGACGGCATTCCTGGAATCTTCACCACTGCGATTGAAGAGTAGTGAAGTTCAAGATGAAAGCAGCATCGAACAGGTACGACCTTCTGTCAGCAATGCAAATCAGAATGTCAATGGAGACAATCATGCGCACGAATGCATGGTTACCCCTATTTCCGACTTAGAGGAACTTTCCCATGAAGCTGTTGACAGTTTTTTCGAAAGCCTGAATGATATGATGTTCTCTCCGGAACAGAAATAGAGACTTTTGAGTAAACTCGCACACGGCGTTCCCTGAATTCGGCCTTCAACTTTAAAAATAAAGTCACATGAACAATTACAATCCAGTTCACGGACAGCAACCTTTTTCAGCAAGCCCTTAAAATATTTTTCTATATATTTTTTCCACGGGACACTGATCTTCTGCTTAAAGTAAGAAACTATTCCTAGAGAACTAAGATTTCTATTTTTAGATACTTTATATAGACTTTAGCTGACCGCTGGTATGTTCACAAAATATATTATGTGATGAAATGGTTTCGACTTTTCTTTCTGTATAGCCATATTAAGAGCCATTTCATGTGTATTTCTCATATACCAACAAGCAATAATGCATAAAATGCGTGCTTACTTTTGCATTTAATTCATAGCTTAAGTGCATACAATATATGACTGCAATTTTTCAGTATATTTGAAAATTTCAAAATGCATTTATGTATTTTGGGGTGGTAAGGTATACACTATACTCTATAGTATGTTGTACTATGTTATACTATGCATAGATTAGTAGATATGACCATAGTTAGCGTGGAGTGGGTGTCGTGTATTTCTATAGGTTCTGAATCGATCCCCCTATTCCTGACCCTATTCTGGTTAAACTACCTAGCTAGTTAACTAACAGTCAGCCCATGAGGCAAGAAAACCCCCATGATGCAGATACCGTTATCTGACGCAGTCACACTACGGCACAGGAACGTGTTATCTGATTAGGTCATAACGCTTGAGATCTAATTAGACAAGCGACATTCCTCCAGCCCCTGATAAGGCATACGACGTTCTCATAACAAATCAAACCTATGACAACCTGGATAATCCGTGCGGCCATTGTTTTGATTTCACAGAGAACTTTAGTAAAGAATGTGCTAACGAGCAAGTCGTATGACATCTTTATTGACGTACCTATGTCCATCCTTACGTCAATCCCGGCACCTTTAAGGTATAAATATTGCCGACCTTGCCCTATGCAAACACACGCGTGGTGACAAGACGGAGCAGCCATACTTGCGGAAGCCGAGAGCAGAAGCAGACCCCGCAGGCAACAGCCCCGCCTTCCTGACGCGCTGAGAGACGCGCTGCTATCTCAAGCCGAGAGACCCAGCACCGGCGCTTCCGGGTAGCCCTCGCAGGCAGCCTGGAATATCGAGAGCAGAGAAAGAGATACCATTCCTCATTCATCCTAAATTCCAGGTACAGAACTGAATAACCCCTCACAGAGAATTCTTTAGTTATTCACTTGGCAAAAACAAACTTAACTTAAACTGTAACTTTCTATTCCCGCCCACGCATTAGACTTAGGTCAGGTACACGGGGTAGGCGTATTTAGAAACACCAGTTGAGTACGTTTAGTCAAATGTATATGTGTATGTAAATATATTTTAATCATTTTAAACATCATATGGCTCAGAAACCATATCAATGTTTTTACAGTATTATTTTATACTATTGCTTCTAATGTATGCACTTTACTTAACAATAAGTATTGCAATAATATCGATCCATTTCTCTTGTACGAGAAAAGAGACTGATCAATAAATAACACCTTTTATTGAACACGCCCGTCTCTTCCTTTTCTCTACATTCTGATGAGACTAAGAATGCACGTACTGACTGAGTAAAATAATTGCCTTGTGCTCACACGACTCTTGAGATTGACTCTTGATTAGGGGAGAGCAAAGTTGTCATGTTCTATGGTTGTCAGAAACTAAATCCCTTCTTGTCTAATCAGGGGAGTTAATCCTTCCTTGAACATTCGAGAAAGTTTCTAGCGAACTCTGAGCTTAGCTGGCAAACCCAAAAATTAAGTCTAGTATCGACAGTAGTAGACCTAGTTAACGTCTGGTCTAGGCCTTTACTGCTGTAGGTACTATTCCAATGCGCAGAGCCTATTGGGAAAATAGGAACTACACTACAATTCCATTTTGACCAAATTGCCACCCATTTTCGGGGACAACTCCGGGCCACATAGACTGTCTTCCTATCCTTACTTTTGATGGCAACTATGAGGGCACCCTTTGCCTTACGACAAGAATTGTTGAACCAAGTTTGTTTAGCACCCTTATTTACCTTAGAAGGCGTCAGAGGATTCAAAATATTGGTCAGGCTAGTTGACAATTCTACGTGCAGAGCCTCAAGTGTAAGGATGGTTTGAGGAGTCTCCTCCATTTCCTTTAAGGGCGAAATAGTTAGAGAATATAATGCGCCTTCCTTATCTGCTGACTTCTTGAGTGTTCCCCATCTGATTTTCCTTCTACTGTTAGCAAGTGTTAAATGATACCTACAAGGGTACAAATGGCCGGGCGGTCTTAGAATTCTGGAGGCTTCAACTCCAGTATCAGGGCGTTGTGATCACTGTCATGTCTCGGCATGACAGCAAAGTCGACAACCCACTGCCATAAGCTTGTTTCCACTAGAATATAATCCAACAGAGAGGATTGTCCTCTTCTATTAAAGGTTAGCTTCCCTGGCTGGTTTTACTTGGTACGGCAGTTGCACGCCCTCAGGGAATGGGTTAGTGTTACTGCATTTATCTGGAGTACCAGGGGGATCCAGGCCTTTACCGGTGGAATTTGAGGATCAGGAATTAGTCACAGACAATCCTCATCGTTAGGGGGAGGATCAGTGGGGGCAGCGAGAGGCTCACATAGACAATTAAAATCTCCCCCTATAATCAGCCTTGCATTCAAGGGTGCTGATTCAATAAATGTATTTAATAGATCTATGCTCGGGGATTCCTGTGTGATGCTTACAGGATGGGAATAAATGTTAATGAAGGCTATTTTAATCCTGGAGGAAAAGGTGAGTACAATACACTGGATGTCGGTGGATGGGGTGTTCAACTGCTCAATGGTACAATCCAAGTGAGTAGCAACCCAAGTGCATAAGCCCCCCAATGGTCTACCTCTTCACCCTTTCGCAGCCAGCACATTGAAAGTTGCATAACCCCCCTCACAATGTCCTCCCTTGCCCATGTCTCCTGAAACATACACACATCAAGGTTGCCTACAAATTGACCCCAGTCTGGGCAGTGCAGTTTACTTTTTATGCCGGCAATGTTCCATGATAAAACCCTCAGCTTATGGCCGGGAATAAGATTACTACCATGTGCATTATGACTGTTAGGGTTAGGGCTTTGAATGATCCCTGGCTGGGCCATGGGGACTACCGTGACAGCTTCCAATAGAGGGCTATTCCTAGCTGAACTAGAAATTAAAAAATCTGGAGAAGTTAGAGGTGGGTAATTAAGCAAGTCTACACCAATCCTGTCATAATCTGAGGCTCACCATTGTGATTTGAGTTGTTTGCCCCTTGGTTCATCTCCATTGCTACTGAGGATACACTGAGGATATACAGAGTCTGAAGCCCACTATTGCTCACCCCTGGTTCCCTCTTGGTCCCCCCAAATCCCAGAGCTGAGAGTGTGACCACCTTGAAGCGCGAGTCAATGCACCTCCTCAAGGGCCCCAAATCTGTTTGCTACTGGGATGTTAAAGAGAGGTCTAGGGGGTTGGCCTGCTATTGGATGGAATTGAAAGCTATTTGTTGGGGCCCTAGAGATTGGGGTCCAAGGTAAGGTGTAATTGTAAGAATAGAAAAAAATCTAGCATATGAGCTAGGACCCCTGTACACAGTGCATGAGGACGGGCAATCTGGCCTGCTAAGGTTTGTATAGTCAGGGGATTACTAAAGTTAATGACTATGCAGTCTCCTTGCATTGATTTTGGATTTTTACCCACCCACCCAACTCTTCGAACCATCAAAATTTCTCCAGCCCTATCATAGGAGAGCTGCTTCTGCCTAGTTAGCCAAAAAAGGCACATGTTTCTTAGGTCCAGCTGTGTTTCTTTCTGGCCATTTTTAATCTCGGGTACACCTGTTAGTATGATAAAATAAGGGAGTGAGGCTGGGGGTAAATGTTTGGTCGGTGTAGTCAATAGTACTGGTCCTGTGGCCTCTGCCTCTACAGGGTCTGGCCTTTCCCTGCCTACCCTGTGCTCTATATGGGTGGGGCTTCTTCTTTGTGGGTCCTCCTTGTTGGGAGCAGAGTAGTTGCTCCCTTTCACATTGGTAGGGCTCCTAGGACCAGTTTTTGTCCTCAGGTCTTGGCTGAGTAGATACCAGGCATTTCTGAATGAGACAGAGTATTATCAGCTGGCACGGAACTAATAGCCTCTGCCCTTCCGGCACTCGTTTGGACAGTGGAGGCTATGGCCCTCGGAGGTCCACAAATGCCTGGGGAGGATTGGCCTACACTATCCGTCTGGGATCTACAATCTATTCACTTCCCAAAAACAGGGTTAGTGCTGTCAGGGGGATTGGCCTTACTGCTCTGCCCAGTTAGTTGACCTGTGCCTAGGTGGTTGAGTAGGAGTGCAAGCTCTTCCTTTACGATAGCTCTCATCTGGGTCTCTAACTCCACTATCAAATTCCTCACCCAAGAAGGACAGTCAGAAGCTAATTGAGGGTTAGTGAGAGGTTCAGTCACTCTCCCAGTGCTAGCTAGTTCATCTTCGCTGCATATTAATTCTGGGTTTTTCCTTCTCTTAGTTCCTTCCCCATTTCCAGTTTTACGTCTAACAGTCTTAGATGAGTAGTGGTGGTGCCACCTCTACCAGTTAGTGGCTTCACTGGTAGTTGTTGCGGTGATGGTGGGAATGACTCACTTGTCCCAGACAAGGATTCTGTTAACCCCAATGCAAAACCAGGAATTACTGGTCCAGAGATGAATGGCTCAGGCCCTTGACTGAATATGTCTGCAGTTAAAGACAGGATCCTCTCCGTCAACTCTATTTTGGTCGATACCACCCCAATGACCCTCTAGAGCATCCTGTCTATTGAGGTTTGGGGCAAAAGAGCTGGAATAGGCACCTGGGGATGTTTTTTTACTGCACAAATACGCTTACCCGTGTTCGAATCAAGGAAGGGTAGAAAACCACCTTGCCTCCAATGTAAGCCTAAAGTGAGTAGAGTAGACTTGGGCACAAGACTAGAATTACAATTAGAGAAGGGGATACGTAAAATACAATCTTGTAGGCCAGTTCAACAAAAGACACTGAAAGATTGCGAGAAGGAGGATATCAAGGAGTCATTAAACACGAGAAGGAAATGACTCAGCTGATGACCAACTTAATATGAAGCTTGGACGAGTTCCACAAATTGTTTTATGGGTCACTGGGTTGCAGGTTCCCTGGTTCCGCTCCAGGTCCCAGAGGTAAATAGGGGGAACGTACTGGCGATGCTGCAAAATGGTCTTAAAATACAGGGTGGAAACAGTTGGATTAGCAGTCCCAAAGAAGTCTTACCAGTTTAAGGGCGATGATGAGTCAGAAACCAAAGGGGATGGCCCTGCCCCTTCCTGGCAATGACGGGCAAGGACGCGCCCGCCCATGGCGCGGGCTTTGCCCGGGTGCGGCCCGCGCGGCCCACGCCGTGGGGTGCAAGGCACCGCTTTAAGCGCGATGGTGACGCCTCCCCCTCGTGTGCGGTGGCGGGAAAGGAACCAGTTGCACCCTGAGACTTGTGGTACCACTATGGTGAGATGCGGGCTCAGGGAATGCGGGCGACGGAGGAGAGGTGCTCCCTGGGACTACGGTCCCACCTGGGTGATGACAAGATTCCAGAAATGTCCCCAAAGACAGCCTGACGTAGGTCCCAGCAACCAGATGGTTACAGCATAATTACCGCCTATGTGTCTTCACAAGAACGAAAAATACTTAATTGAACAGCTAAAAAAATATTATTGCTGTCATCTATCAACTCTTGACAGTTCCAAAATAACAAAACTTAAATGGTCCAATATTTTTGCTAAGAAAGGTGACATCAAGCTTCTATGGCCAGTCATGCCACTAAACCATAGACGTTGTATTGAGGAGTACAGTCTCAGACACAATCCTCATGGTGAATGTTCCCTGCCGTGTTTCTCAATTTCAGCATTCAATAAAAATTACTGGGAAGAATGAGGGCCATGTTGAAGACGCAGTTAGGAGAAAGCCCTGCATTGTCGATCACCATACCCTCAAGGATGCAGTGGTATATTTCCAGAAGTGAAAGTTTTAATAATATGGGGCTGCATTATCACGCGTGAATGCCTCAAGCAAATGCTGGTATGTCACACATAAACACCTTGCTTCTTTGTGCTGCAGCCTCAAATAGTGAATGCTCTAGAAATGCAGTTTTTTATTTTCTTCTAACTGTTTCCTTCGGGCTAATGGCTCAGACTAGTGTCGACTGACTAATTGTTTTTATATGTTTCGCTTTCTGTTGCAGAGCTGTCAAATTAATGAATTGAATTATCCACACTATTTAGAAGTGAATATGAAAGAGGACAAAGAAGATGTACAAACATAAATTAATTGTCAAAGAAAGACTTTAAAAAAAAGAAGTCTGAAATGCAAAAAAATATTAGAGAGTGGCAGATGGAACAAGAAGCAACTCACATTATAGATAATACAATTGGAACAGCATTGCTAGCAAAACCTTCCACAAAAAAGATTAACATACCTTTCAAATAACTCTTAATCAACAGTTTATTTAAGAAATAAAATAATGAAAACACACTGCAGATATCAAATCAATCAAAAATAAGTCTTGCCATATTTACAAACATGGTACTGCAGAACTTTCTTCAATGCAGACTGGCACGGAACTAATAGCCTCTGCCCTTCCGGCACTCGTTTGGACAGTGGAGGCTATGGCCCTCGGAGGTCCACAAATGCCTGGGGAGGATTGGCCTACACTATCCGTCTGGGAGCTACAATCTATTCACTTCCCAAAAACAGGGTTAGTGCTGTCAGGGGGATTGGCCTACTGTTCTGCCCAGTTAGTTGACCTGTGCCTAGGTGGTTGAGTAGGAGTGCAAGCTCTTCCTTTACGATAGCTCTCATCTGGGTTTGTAACTCCACTATCAAATTCCTCACCCAAGAAGGACAGTCAGAAGCTAATTGAGGGTTAGTGAGAGGTTCAGTCACTCTCCCTGTGCTAGCTAGTTCATCTTCGCTGCATATTAATTCTGGGTTTTTCCTTCTCTTAGTTCCTTCCCCATTTCCAGTTTTACGTCTAACAGTCTTAGATGAGTAGTGGTGGTGCCACCTCTACCAGTTAGTGGCTTCACTGGTAGTTGTTGCGGTGATGGTGGGAATGACTCACTTGTCCCAGACAAGGATTCTGTTAACCCCAATGCAAAACCAGGAATTACTGGTCCAGAGATGAATGGCTCAGGCCCCTGACTGAATATGTCTGCAGTTAAAGACAGGATCCTCTCCGTCAACTCTATTTTGGTCGATACCACCCCAATGACCCTCTAGAGCATCCTGTCTATTGAGGTTTGGGGCAAAGGAGCTGGAATAGGCACCTGGGGATGTTTTTTTACTGCACAAATACGCTTACCTGTGTTCGAATCAAGGAAGGGTAGAAAACCACCTTGCCTCCAATGTAAGCCTAAAGTGAGTAGAGTAGACTTGGGCACAAGACTAGAATTACAATTAGAGAAGGGGATACGTAAAATACAATCTTGTAGGCCAGTTCAACAAAAAACACTGAAAGATTGTGAGAAGGAGGATATCAAGGAGTCATTAAACACGAGAAGGAAATGACTCAGCTGATGACCAACTTAATATGAAGCTTGGACGAGTTCCACAAATTGTTTTATGGGTCACTGGGTTGCAGGTTCCCTGGTTCCGCTCCAGGTCCCAGAGGTAAATAGGGGGAACGTACTGGCGATTCTGCAAAATGGTCTTAAAATACAGGGTGGAAACAGTTGGATTAGCAGTCCCAAAGAAGTCTTACCAGTTTAAGGGCGATGATGAGTCAGAAACCAAAGGG
Organism: Lissotriton helveticus; assembly: GCF_964261635.1. Classification (NCBI taxonomy): domain Eukaryota; kingdom Metazoa; phylum Chordata; class Amphibia; order Caudata; family Salamandridae; genus Lissotriton; species Lissotriton helveticus. Next base: position 570,217,696 of record NC_136063.1, read on the forward strand.
GATGGCCCTGCCCCTTCCTGGCAATGACGGGCAAGGACGCGCCCACCCATGGCGCGGGCTTTGCCCGGGTGCGGCCCGCGCGGCCCACGCCGTGGGGTGCAAGGCACCGCTTTAAGCGCGATGGTGACGCCTCCCCCTCGTGTGCGGTGGCGGGAAAAGAACCAGTTGCACCCTGAGACTTGTGGTACCACTATGGTGAGATGCGGGCTCAGGGAATGCGGGCGACGGAGGAGAGGTGCTCCCTGGGACTACGGTCCCACCTGGGTGATGACAAGATTCCAGAAATGCCCCCAAAGACAGCCTGACGTAGGTCCCAGCAACCAGATGGTTACAGCATAATTACCGCCTATGTGTCTTCACAAGAACGAAAAATACTTAATTGAACAGCTAAAAAAATATTATTGCTGTCATCTATCAACTCTTGACAGTTCCAAAATAACAAAACTTAAATGGTCCAATACTTTTGCTAAGAAAGGTGACATCAAGCTTCTATGGCCAGTCATGCCACTAAACCATAGACGTTGTATTGAGGAGTACAGTCTCAGACACAATCCTCATGGTGAATGTTCCCTGCCGTGTTTCTCAATTTCAGCATTCAATAAAAATTGCTGGGAAGAATGAGGGCCATGTTGAAGACGCAGAAAGCCCTGCATTGTCGATCACCATACCCTCAAGGATGCAGTGGTATATTTTCAGAAGTGAAAGTTTTAATATAGGGCTGCATTATCACGCGTGAATGCCTCAAGCAAATGCTGGTATGTCACACATAAACACCTTGCTTCTTTGTGCTGCAGCCTCAAATAGTGAATGCTCTAGAAATGCAGTTTTTTATTTTCTTCTAACTGTTTCCTTCGGGCTAATGGCTCAGATTAGTGTCGACTGACTAATTGTTTTTATATGTTTCACTTTCTGTTGCAGAGCTGTCAAATTAATTAATTGAATTATCCACACTATTTAGAAGTGAATATGAAAGAGGACAAAGAAGATGTACAAAAATAAATTAATTGTCAAAGAAAGACTTTAAAAAAAGAGGTCTGAAATGCAAAAAAATATTAGAGAGTGGCAGATGGAACAAGAAGCAACTCACATTATAGATAAAAACCTTCCACAAAAAAGATGAACATACCTTTCAAATAACTCTTAGTCAACAGTTTATTTAAGAAATAAAATAACGAAAACACACTGCAGATATCAAATCAATCAAAAATAAGTCTTGCCATATTTAAAAACATGGTACTGCAGAGTTATCCTCACTGCAGACTTACCCCCTCCCCCCACACCCGTGTTATGGAATCAATGGGGTACTGCATACAAGGGGTTAAAAAACGCCTTGGTGGTCCAGGGAGATTGTCTTTAGAACATGTGCCAGACCAATACAGGATTGTTTGACTGATAGTAATGCTTAGAGGTCTTTTCTCATCCCTGCACCATGAATAAAAATCATTTTGCACTTGTCAGTTTTGGGTCCTTTGCCTGGCAGACACTGAAAGGAGAAGCACGCACAAAGATTGTTCTGGAAACAAAGAGGCCTGGCCTAAATGTGTTAAGCAACTGCTCCGCCCGAGATCTGAAAGCCACTTAACATGCACAATATTTGTGAGGTTCGCATCCTGCTTTTCTTCGGCTGACAAGATACGATGGCTAGTCAATTTCATGCACGTCCCTAGCAGGCATTCAGAACCGGTGGCCCGCGTTTCCCACCATTGTCGGGACTGCTTTCTCCTGCAGCGGCGGCAGCCTCTCACGCTGTGACCTTTGGCCTCTCGTGGTGCCCATGCCAAAATGGGAGCTATAGAAAACTAATGTACCAGAGCGAAGGCGTCATGTTGGGATGCTACGGGGTCTGCAATGGCCTCACGTGCCCTGACATGCATTTTCCCAACTAAGCACACCAGAATTATGGCCCCACAACGAATTGGGAATGTCACATCGAGCCCTTTTCTTGTTGACTGCGCCTACGAATCACAGTTCCTTTTGAGAGGTCTGTGTACACGTGTGTTTTGTGGCTTACTTCAGGTGACTTTTTTTATAAGCTTTTGCTAAACAGGCAACCAGAGAGCAATGGATTCAGAATACATTATTTGTCTTCCAAAACCATGTGTTACATTGAAAACAAAGTGAGAGCCGATGCCCCACGGCCATTACCCTGAGCGCATGTCAGTATCAGACAAACCTCATTTTACAGCAATTTCAAGGTCTGTGCCTCCCCTGCTGTCATACCCGTTATTAAAATACATGGAATCCCCCCCTGGCGCTAAACCCTAAGGTGATCCGTGTCAGTATCGCTCCCTGGGGAACACCGTGTCGAATATCTTAATAAACTATGGGGAAGCAGTTTGCACGCCTCACAACACAGTGTTAAAGTAATGAAGCCATCCTTGACATTAGATGGACAGCGTTTTTCCCTCTGGGATAAAAGGACAGGCTGCAGGGAAGGACCCAGCTGTTTTAAAGCGCAGGTCAACTTTTACATCCCAACATGAGCTGATCGAAAAAAGCACGTGTGTTTTAGTGAGTGTTCAGCACAGTGGGCCTTTAGTTCCTCGGAAGGATAAAAAAAAAAAAATTGATATTTTGTTTTCTTCTTGAGAACGAGAAAAGCCAAAAGTATTACAAAAATGCGATGGGTGTGACCTCCATAATTATTAGTGATAAATAATGTTTGAAAGGATTTACTTATATAAAGAGCATTGCAGGAGGTCATGGGAATCACGGTTTAATGAGGTCGAAAATGGCGAATCTAATACCGCGAGAGGTGTGTGCATTGGTGGACATGCCTTGATTGTTTATTATTATTTAGTACGTATTATTATTTAGTACATGCCCTCACTTCCGCCCGAATGCTCTCCTTCCTTTTATTCAGTGACCCTCTTCTTAGCTTCCACCCTCTGTATGCCTTCTATTTCTGAGTATAACCTTCTCTCACTCCTGCCTGCCTTAATCTCTGCATTGCCTGATACTTCATTCAATAGATCACAACCACTCCTCTTTAAAACCCTATTCTTGTAAACTAACACTACCTAATTCTCACCAGACTATCTCACCAATTATTCACCCGAGACCACATAGCCCCCCACTAATGATCACATCTCAGCAGTATTAATAAAATCTATCACAAAGTAATTGTAGTGAGTGCCTGCAATCTTTTCTTGAGTACACATGAATAAACACAATAACCACTGGATTAACTGCTAACCTTGAGTTCTGGAGTAGCATGCTACTTGACGTAAAGCGCTTCCCCGCTTCACTGCTTCATCAGGGGCAGGAAGTTCTATATACATACAATACAATACATGCATACCTTTGTCTTAGAGAATGTACAGCCAAAGCCTCCAAATATGTGTTTTCCTACCACATTTCAATTGCTTCTCACCCGGAAGAAAGCCACCATTCCCAGTTTCACTGGATCAACACTTTATGCTGCCCCCATATGTGCCCAAAACCAGCCTGGCATTTTTTATTTCCCGAAGTTTTATATAGCGCAAGCTTGACCCAAAGGTATCAGACGTTTTACATGATTACCAGTTGTGTTACATAAGGTCACATTCACAGGGAGATTAAGTGATTTGCCCAGAATCACAGGAAGTTGAGCGTTGTTGCCTAGACTCGAACCCAGTTCCCCAGATTTGAGGTTTACCGCCCTAGCCGTTAGGCCACATACTCTCCCTAACTCATTACTATGTGTCACTCATATCAACATTGTGTTACTGGCTTTGTATGCCTTGGCCCCTGTTGTGGTCTGTCTTGGAGGCTTCTATCATATCTTGTTCCACCTAGATAAAAATGTTGTTCTTTATATTCCCTATCTCATTAACTGCTGTAAAGTGCTCTGATACCCGCAAGTGTCATGTTAGCGCTTATAAAACTTTATAAATAAATAACTGCGAATATCATGACAGCCTATGCATGTGAGGCAGTCATTTACCAGCTTAAGCTGAGGTAGGAAATTCAACAAGGAGGAGCATTAGATGTGGAGAGGCCGAGCATCTCTTGTGCCTGAACTGTTAGCGGACCTGGTTTTCTGTTGGTTTGTAAGGGACAAATTAACTTTCAAGACAGTTTTGTGTGCCACAATGGAGTGCCTAGGGTATGAAGAAAGCGTTTGGAAAGATATTTTTTCTATTAACAATGGAAGGATTTAAGGACCGTTATGAAGTAGTTGTGTCGTTTCAAGCCAAACAGAAGGCAATCTGAATAGTTTTGAACTCTGTGGTTTGGGAGACCATTTTATTGGCAGTTATGTTATCCTGGAATGATATGACCACAGTGAGGTGTAGAGTGGTTTTTGAGAATAGCGGGGAAGTGGCAGGACCCTTTTCATCAGGCATACATTGTAGTGTATTGCAGTTTGCATTTGCATAGCTCGTTATACATAGCAATGCTTTCTAATGAAATAGAATTCATTTAGAAGCAATAATACATGGATACATATTTGTAGAATCACTTCCTGTGGCATGTGCTGTTAACAAGTTGCTAGTATATAATGATTTAGGAGTCTACCCAAAAGCAACAAAGGAGGTACCTTGGGCTTCATTCATGCAGACAACCTGGATGAATGCCTTTTGGGTCAATCCAGAGGAAACATGCCCATGGCTTCCACCTGTTACACACCCCTCGCGACCCCCCACACTTGCCGGCACCCACCCCAATGCCCGCAAACCATGCCAGCGCCTCTGGTCATCATTGAGACATGTTTCGTGGAGCGGAGTGAAATCCAGTTATAAATGTTTAGGTTAATATCAGAATGCAGTTTTGGAGATTACTTTTATCTGGGGTAAATGAAAGATTCCCATAGAAGATCACACCCAAATTGTATGTCTTGTCTATGAGAATTGGGAAGTAAGCAATTTCTCTGGCAAATTGAGAGGATTGAACTATTGTCTAGTAACAGAATTTCTGTTTTTGTTTTAGCCATTTAGGAAACACTGATAAAGCTGAGAGAGGTCGTAAAATAGATTGAGAAAACAACCAGGCTCATCTTCAAGCTCGAGATGGAACTGTGTGCCATCCATATACATGTGATATCATTTATTCTAGTGGGCTAAGCCAGGTGGGTTATATAATTGTTGAATAGTGTTGACGACAGGGCAGAGACCTGTGGAACTCTACATTTGCTGTGGACTACTTTAAAAAGGAACAAGCCAAATGTAATTTGATGAGCATGATTTTGCTTGAAGAAAGCATACCATGATCATGATACCTACTAATTCAAGCCAAAACTGACAGTCTTTTAATAAACAAATAGTGATTACTGATGTCCAAGAAATTCAATGGGACCAGTGCACAGTGATTACCCTGGTTCCAAGAACTGAGAAATACTTCCCCCATATTTAATAAAGAGGGTTTTGCACACCCATGGGGACTTAAGCCTCTGTGAAACTCACTTAGAAGGCTATTAGACTTCACGTGGTGTCATTGCTTCTTGACTATTTCAAGGGCCTATGTGATACAAGGAAAATTTATATTGGGCCTATAGTAAGCTAGATTATTGGGATCTGATGTCGGTTTCTATAGGATAGGTGTGATAACTGTGTGTTTTAAGCCTGGAATGTGACTCCTCTTAATAAGAAGGTATTGATTAAGTTGGTGAGGATCTGTGGAAGCACCAAAGGGGCAAGTTTGATTACTTCAGAATTACTGATGTACCAAAGAGGAGAGAATTGTTTGAAGATGAGCAAAATATTTTTTATGTACCGTTCAGGTTCTGCCAGAGACTCAAAGAAAAGGCACACACAGGAAGGAGCAGGAGAGGGAGGGCAGGGCTTTATGGCTCATGGAGAGGCAGGAGCAATGCAAAACCTTAAGGAGTCCATTTTATTGGTATAGCATCACAGAATCTAATGAGGAAACTGACATGCTGGAGAAGGAGCATTGAAAAATCACTTTATTGATGGGGAACACTTCATTGTTTGAGTTAGAAATTTCATGAAAAAGAGTGGTAATAGCCACCTCAAGTAATATTCACAACCCTTGTCAGGGTGAACCCTCCACGGTACTACATTAAGATGAGCTCATTCCCCTGGTAGCTATGGTACAGACCACGCAGGTTTAACTTAGGGCAATGTATAAAGTATTTTTGAAGTACATTAACAGTAATAAAGTCAAAATGCAAAACAATAAAAATCCCAAACTAAAGTGGAAAATTAAAGTAACATTTAATTAAAAAATGTATTCCAAAATGACAAAAATGCAGTAAGAGGGACTAGAAATCGACATTATTGAAATTCTACGTAGGCATAGCACCAAAGAGCACTATGTGCCAATGATAGTGTTCACAGTAGACTGGAACCTAAGCACAATTTGAGGCTGACCTTGATGCTAACCACGATGGGGCATGGGGCGTGACTTAGTTGTTAAGTTCCAATTCACCCTGTCATTACACTTCTGAAGCCCCGCAGAACCTGAGGGGAGGCATTTAGAGACTCATTCGGTGTCAGACAGAGTCCATCAGCAAGGTCCAGCACAGGTCCAGTTGCCTTCTGGTGAGCTGGGTACTACCAGGAAAAGGCCGCTTGCAAATTTTTGTCTCCTTGTATGTCAGCCATCTGACCCTTGGAGTGCACTTCTTTGTCCTGGGTACAAGAGGGAGCAGGTCCAGTTCTTTAGAGCTTCTTTCAGATCACAGACAGCAGGTCCAGTCCTCTTCTGTGTGTCTGAAGGTTAAGAATTGTTCTGAAGTGGGTGCCTGGATGTTTCACATATATGCCTGGAACCAGCTAGGGGGTGTGGTGACTCCTAGGCATGCACTAACCAACAAGGTAAATGTACCCTGGACCACTCCTATCCACCATGGCATTTTCAAGATGCCAAAAGTGTTCAGCTACAGTCAACTTGGGCTCTGAGGGTTGTATGTGTGTGTGCGGGATGTGTACTATGGTAATCCTAGTGTCCGTCCACATCAAACACTAGATTTCAGTTTGAGGCAGCCACTGTACCCACAACAAACCCAGAGACAGAAATCTGAAAGGACAAAAGCTGAGTCTTCCGTAACCAAACAGGAGATCCACAAGAAATGCCCTGGCATCATGTTCTCTTCCCTTTCAAGTGAGCCCTGCATGTCATATGTCAATCCAGCAGACCTGTCAAGCAAAATGTGCTCTTCAAGCAGGATGTGACAATGTAATGTCAAAGATGATGCCCATAGCCCCCACTCTGTATATTCTGTGGAGTTCAGAGGAGCCTTCTCTGCCTATTCAAGTCAGCCTATTGGTGTTCCTGGGAGACTTTTCACACCTATTTACACCTATTCAAGGCCAATTAAAATTATTCAAATTAGCCTCCAGGAATGTCAGGCAGGGAAAATGCAACTTTCTAAAAGTTACGCTTCCTTAAAATGTATAAAACATCCAGCTTCACCATTGAATTGTATTTTTAATAAATATAAATATTGTTGTCTAATAATTTTTCTAGCTGGTCCTATCCTCAAGATGCAGTATTAGTATTTAATATCACTTTGCCGTGTCTTTCAACGGACCAGCCTTCCAACAATAAAAATAGCTTTTGGATTCTAGTCAATGTAAGGACTACTTGTTCTCCTATTAAATACTGTGCTTCCTGCCTTGCGAGCTATGAGTATGATTTTGACCTGCCAAACGGGTTTATTTGAGATGTCCAATTGCCATTGGTACATTTTGTACCATTTACTAGGGACTTATTGGCTAGTTAAATATACAAATTAGGAGAAGGCCAAAGTACCCATATTTAAAGGGGGAGCACATGTACTTTAGTACTTGATAGCAGGGGCAAAGTGCTCAGAGTTCTAAAGCCAATACAAATACAGGGCTGAGCAACAGGCTAATACTCCGGAGTGACATACAGAAAAAGTAGATTTTCTCCAATTCAGGAATGCATGCTGCAAAGTATACCTGTCTTGTCCTTGCACACTCTGGTTTATGACCTTTGAAATGGGAACTACAAGCTTGACTTTTTAATTGGCATAGGCTATGGGCATCCTATTAGTTAGTCTTCAGGAGACACAATTTCTTAGTGGAAAGAGTACACTTGAGCTTCGTTACTTTGAGGTCCAGGTGGGCTAGAATGTCATCAGGAGTAATTAGAGGATGATCCAAGGTTTCTATTTTTTCTATTGAGATTTTGATTAAATGTGCAATACAAACCATGTTATACCACATAGGATTAAATTAAAAATAAGAGTGATATATAACAAACGCATCAAAGTAAGGGATAGCCCTAAAGGGAAATGAAACATCTGAAGTCAACTAACATAGACAAAGTAGAATATTGAAATATATTACAAATCAAATACAGTGATAAATTGGGTTGTTGGTTGACTGAGGTATGAGCCTGGTCAAAGTAGCAGCCATCATCCTTGTCAGGGTAAGGTACAAGCAAACCCCAAGTTAACCTGTGCTGAACCCTCTGGTAGCTTGGCACAGAGCTGTCAGGTTTAACTTAGAGGCGATGTGTAAAGTACTTGTGCAACACTTCAAACAGTAACATATTGAAAACACACCACAAAAGGAGCCCAACACGGAGTAAGAAAAATACAGTAGTTTTTAATAAATAAATCTAGACTGAAATTCCAAAAATCCAATTAATAGAACTGGAGTTATTTAATTTTAAAGTTTTTAGGGAAAATAGTGCCAAAAAACTTAAATCGTCAACCGTGGATATCTGGTCGTGCCGGACCAGGAAAAAGTCACAATGTCAGGTCGACCACGATAGACCATGGCACAGATACAGGGACCCAGTTAGGTTGATTGAACAAAAGAACCTTCAATCCGGGCTTGCTGAGCTTTGGGTGGATCGGCGTTGAAGATGTGTTGTGCATCCGACACTATACATTGGTTCTGAGATGCGGCGGAGCTGCGGTTCAAGGTCCTGTTGTGTCAACGTTAAGGATCCCGTCAGCAAGGGCTTGGAATGCGAAGTTTGGGGTCAGAAATGCGTAGCACAATCGGGGCGATGTGCCGGTTCCGAGAAGCTGCGAGGCTACAATGCAGAGTTCTATGTTGTTGTCGAGTTTGTCGTCCACAAGACATATGAAGGCTTGTGCCAAGGGAGCATTGAACAGTGGCAGTTCCGAGGGTGATGTATCTGTGGTGGCAGTGCGAGTCTATGCGACCAGTCCAATCCATGCAGCTTCGGCGATGCATCAGATCTGGTCAGGTTTGTGCCAACCAGCAGTGGAGATGCATCAGTTTCTCTAGGCACACAGGCTGCAGAGCACCCTAAGCCCACTTCCAAGGGTCCAAGACTGGGGTGGCAGCACACGGCAGGGTAGACTTGCAGATGGCAGAGTTCAGGTGCAGATTCAAGGTTGTTGGAAGCCCATTATGTCAGGAGGCCAGCCAACTAGACCCTTGGAGTAACTCTGCGTTCTGGGTTGAAATGATGCAGGTCCAGTCCTTCTCACCCAGGCAAAAGGCAGTAGGCAGGAGGTCAGCACAGCAAAGCAGGTGTCCAGCAGAGTGCAGTCCAGCAGAATGGCAGTCCTTCAGCAGCACAGCAGTCCATATTCCTGGCAGAGTATCCACAGGTCCAAAAGTGTACTGAAGTGGTGGTGTGTGAGGCCCATCTCTTATACCTTGGTGCCATGGTCCTGGAAGGTGGAAGAAGCTTCTAGACAGTGGCCTTGAAGTGCAAGAAATTCCTTTTCTTCCCTACCCTGACTCCAAGCTGGCTGGAGTGACAATGTAGTGTCATAAGGCCCTTTGTGTGAAAGCATGACACAGTCTATTCAGGGGTAAGTGAGGCTATGCTCTGGTCCTCCCTCCCATCCTGCCTGTGATGACCCGTCCAGTCATAACTAAGCTCAACTAAGCTCCCATTGTGTGTGGCTGTCTAAGAGGAATACACAAAGCACAACTGCCAACTCCACCCAATCATGTGACCACAGACACGTTGCAGGCATCAAATGGCTAAGGGAAGAAAATTACAATTTTCTAAAAGTGAGGCATTTTCATGATTGTAACTTAAAATCCAACTTCATCATAAGTTAGGATTCCAGAAACACCAAACATGAACCAGTTATCTCTTCTCTTCTAAACTAATGCATGTTTTAAGGCAAACAGTTGTAAGCAGCCAGCCTTTTACCCTGAAAGATTACATATTATGTTTAACACTCGCAAAGAAGTGATAATAATAATAACAGGAAGTAATTTACCACCACCCTTCAGCTGAGGAAGGTGTTTCTTTTCCTGGCATCCCCTAACTATAAACTTACATAATGTGACCAATTGACATAGAATTAATTGATAATCGTTTAAGCTCATGAATTCCAATATTATAGTCATAGGCAAAGAAGGACAGACTAAAGAAGCCTAAAGGCTTCGTTAGAATAATAATAGTAAAGAGTAAGTAATTCTTGCGACTGTAGGATAATTTTTTTTAATTTATGTGCCATTTATCAAAATCAACTGACCAACTAATGGCCTGATTACGTATAATTCTAATTTGGGGTGCCGTAAGTTTGCACATGGTAACACTTAGTGGACACTTCCTTAGCCCCTCAGCCTCTCATACCTACCTGTAGAGTACAGTTAAACTGATCAGACTGCTCTTTGTCACCTGGAACATCAGGGGCATGGGCACTGCCCATACACGGCATGCAGTGCAACAATATCTCAAAAGGAGGGATGTTCAGATAGCATTTACCACTGGGATAAAGCACCCAAAGACCCGGTGGTCCTCCAACTTGAGACACTCATGAACACACTTGGTCTCCAACAACTTGTTGATGGCCCCACACACATTAAAGGCCACACCTTGGACCTTGTCTGGACCTCCCAACCACGAGCCAATCTTACAGACATCTCCCCGTGTATGTGGTCAGACCATTCCCTAATCAGATGCTGGGTCCCAACAGATAACCACCTAACCAAACATCCCCAAATATGGAAAACGGTCCGAAACTGGAAAAAAATTGAGCCTGCAATCCTAGTAGAGTCTCTCCTTTCCTCCACCCCCCACCTGTGAAAAGGGAAACTTAGACCAGGAATTTGAAGCACTTATGAATAGCCTACACATAGCCATAGACCACGTAGCACCCAAGAGAAGGCAAAGGATCAAAGATAAGGGAAAAGGAGCTCCTTGGTTCAACCACTCACTAAGAGAAACTAAGAGAAAACTCTGCCACGTAGATAGACGATGGCGTAAAACTAATGACCCAGTTGAGCGAGAAAAATACAAGTCCCTACTCAATTCCTACAAAAAATGCATCACGACTACTAAAGCCGCATATTATGAGACCAGAATTACCATAGCAGCAAACAGACAGAAAGAGACCTTCAGAATTCTGAAGGAACTCAGCCAAAAATCGGAGCAGAAACCAACTGACGACTCAATCGACTGCAACACGTTTCAATCTTTCTTCTTGCAGAAAGTGAGGGACATTCTCTCAGATATAGATAATACCTCAATCAATCATAACATGCTACCTCTATCCCAAGCTCCCCCTCCTGACCAGGTGCTTACCTGCTTCCCCAAGCTGGATACAGCTTCCCTTACGCTACTTATGAATCGGATTAAAACAGGATCCCCAGCAGACCCCTGCCCCCCTAGAATCTTTCAAATGGCCCTTCCTGGTCTAGAAAGACAAGCTATTACCATGCTAAACAACTCGCTGGAGACCGGGTATCTGTCATCGTGCCTAAAGGAAGCGAGAGTCACACCCCTCCTGAAGAAGCCAACGGCTGACGAGGCCAACCCCAAAAACTATAAGCCTATCTCCCAGCTACCCTTCTTGGCTAAGGTCCTAGAACAACATGTTCTTAAAACACTCTCACCCTTCCTGGAAGACCCCCACCTCCTCCAGGGGCGCCAAGCTGGGTTCAGGCACATCATAGCACCGAGCTGGTCATGCTATCAGTGCTTGATGAGCTTAGAGCCATGGCGGACAGTAAAAGACCCTGTGCCCTGATTCTATTAGATCTATCAGCGGCATTCGATACTGTCAGCCATGCTCAACTACTGGATAGACTCGCCACCTTGGGTATCAGGGGTCTGGCATACCTGTGGCTTGAATCGTTTATATCTGGCAGGTCCCAAAGGATTAAACTGGGAGAGTTGGTATCTGATAAAGGCATGCTCAGCTGTGGAGTCCCCCGAAGCTCAGCCCTATCCCCACTCTTCTTGAATGTCTATCTGCAACCCTTGGTAGCAGCCTTAGCCAAACTGGGCTGTAAAATCTACAACTATGCAGATGACACCCAACTGCTCCTCAACATTGACAACACCCCACTTGCTCAGGTACAAAACATCCTTAGAGTTGCCGTGAGTTGGATGACAGCTAACTCACTAAAAATCAACCCTGACAAGACAGAGATCCTGGTCCTCTCCACAACAGATTTCCCCTGGGGTGACCATTTCTGGTCCCAAGAGCTAGGCCCCACCCCCGACACATGCCAGTCGTGAAGAGCCTCTGCATAAAAATTGATGCCGAGCTCTCCATGGCCAACCAAACTTCCTCTGTGGTCAGTACCTGCACCGGCCTGATTAGGCAATTGCGGAAACTGGTTCCTCTTCTCTCCACCCCCACACTCCAGATGATAGTTTCAGCCACTATCATCTCGAGGTTAGATTATAGCAACGCCCTATGCATTGGTCTTCCTCAGAAACTGGCAAACAGATTACAGGTGGTCCTGAATGATGCAGCCAGATTCATCCTCAGGCTCCCTAGAAGGTCCCATGCCACCCCGCTACTGCACAAACTGCACTGGCTCCCTATAAGGCAAAGAGCGAAATTCAAGGGCCTCTGTATCGCCCACAAAGCGATCTACGGCCTAGCCCCTACCTACATAAAAGAATGCCTTCAGGCTTACATCCCGGGACGCTCACTGCGATCCTCTGAGGCTTGTCTTCTGTCTTGTTCACGGTACAAACTCACCTCAAAAGGGGGCAGAGCTTTCTCTGTCCTAGTCCCCCAGCTCTGGAACCAGCTACCTGAGCAACTCCGAAAGGAATCCAACCTACTCCAGTTCAGGAAAGAGCTCAAAACAAACTTGTTTAGGGAAGCCCTAAGCATAGCTTAACTCTGTTCCATGCCTGACATGACTGTCGTCTATGCAGCTACGCCCTCCCCCCGAGTGCTAAGAGACCTGGCGGTGATTTAGCGCTATATAAATACCAATTAACATTAACATTAACATTAACATTTATTAAAGAAACACACATGTCTAAAGGGGAGGACTAGCACCTACAAAAATGGTGAAGGGTTAAGTGTTACGGCACCACATACTAGGGCAGGGGGCCCTTATATGGGTGAGACCAATCGTGTCCTTTAAGGGCACAGCGACATAAATAGACCCAGAAGGGAGATATGTTTTTTTAAGGTGCAATTGAATGTAAACCCCCCATTTTACACTTCAAATGTAATGCAGCAATTGTTCTGGGCAAACCTCTCCAACATACTGACCAGATTGGCACGCATACTATGGGTGATAGGAGGAGATTTCAATCGCGTATTGAACCCACATCTAGACCGCTCACATCCACCCATACCCACCTCCTCTGCAGTAACAGCAATGATCCACCAGACCCAAGGGCTAGCACACTGATCTTTAGTGGAGAGTTGGCATGTGATCTACCCACACACTAAGGATTATTCTTACTACTCACCACCTCATGCCCTACATGTGAGACTGGACTGTATTGTCTGCCACCATGCCTCACACTTACAATTTACAGGGGCCCAATACCTAGGGAGGACTCTGTCGAACCATAATCCCTTGCTACTTCACATGGTGTGTGGCACCCAAATTCCTCCAGTGCCGACCTGGCGATTAATGTTGGGATTCATCTAACACAGCACTGTTGCACTATTTCACAGACAATTGGGGTACACTGGACACTAGACTGACAGAATGATAAGCCATGAAGGTGGTCATACATCGCCATTGTATTCATGGAGGGATTGGAGTGCAATCCTCTCTGCATCGAGATTTGCTTAAACCCGAGGCCTTGCTTGGAGCCTTTGAGATCGCTGCACAAGACGATCCTGCTCAGAAACCTGACCTAAATGCAGCAAGAGAGCAATGTGCCAGGCTTATCAAGTCTTTGCGATGCCTAGATTACAGGGCATACCAAGCCAGGACACATGCGGTGAGTGATAAACTAGGCCACCTACTGGCATGGTTATTGAGGAGCACTATAGTGACCACCCCAATGTAAATGTAAATGTAGTAGTACTTGTATAGCGCCCGAATTGACCCCCGAAGGGGTATCTCAGGCGCTTGTATGCATACCGCTGTGGAACCCTTCCTGGCTTTCCATGTGAAGTGCCCACTCCTGGGCACCCCCAAGGTGAAGCCAGGCATCCTAGCGTTGTTAGGGCCATTGTGGAGATTAAGCAAGCTATTGGCCAGAGTTGCAGAGTGGGACCCATGATTAGAATAGGCACCGAGGCGAGAAATATCAGGTCCGAGGAAATTGAGCCCAAGACCCTGCAGAGGCGGGAATTGAACCCTGGTCCCGAGCTAGACCTCTGCATCAGGGTCTGACACACTAACCATTGAGCCACACTTCCCCGTGTGTCTCTGACTCAGCTGGCCACTAATCAAGAAAAAATACACGTGGCATACACAGGCTACTGCGTTCTCTCTATAACCCTCTCTTTGATAGATTGTCAAGCTCCGATCTATAGATTTGACAGTGCGGTCACACTGCCCAGCATTACACCCCTGGGAACGGAAGAACTCAGTGTGCCCATCACAGAGCAAGAGATCTGGGGAGCCACAACATGTAAGATCCCTGGGTTGGCTAGATTGGTTTACAAGGCATATGAGACCTGACTGATCCCTAAATTGTTAGAGGTGTATAATGCCACTCTCACAGCTGGGCAGTTGCCTCCGATGCTCAGGGAGGCTCTGCTGATCTTACTTCTCACACCGGAGAGTGATCCCTTGGAGCTGATGTCCTGCCTGCCCCTTTCAATGCTATGGAGGAATTACAAGATATTGAGCAATATCATTGTGGTGTAGCTGCGGGAGCATCTTCCCCATTTTGTTCATCCAGACCAAAATGGGTTTAACCCAGGTCGCTCTGCTACCCTCAATATCCGAAAGCTTTATCGTGTGCCCGAACATGCGCCTGCCAGATGGCCCTTCACGGCGTATTTGGTCTTAGACCTAGACTAGAGAAAGCGTTTGATACTGTTGACTAGGAATACATGTTTGCAACCTTGACAGCCATGGGCATAGAAGGTAGACTGCAAGAACGAACCCGACTCCTTTACCTGGAGCTCATAGGGCGGGTGAAGATAGGTAGCTGCATTTCAGCCTCCTTTCATGTCCATAGGGGCAAATGCTACGGATGACTACTGTCCCTGAAATTGTTTGCCTTGGCAATAGAACTGCTAGCACAAAGGTTTTGGCAGTAGAGACAGACCTGGGAGATACCAATTGAGTGCAATACGCACACAGTTTCACTATATGCAGATGATGTGTTAATCTACGTGTGTGACATACGGGATGGAATAGATGCTATAACGGCCATACTGGCGGAGTTCCACACCACTTGGGTCTGGGAGTGAATTGGTCAAAAACCTGCTTGCTTACAATCCTTCCATACAGTCTACAGCAGCACTTTGTGGTCGATGAGTGCTCCCTCCGTTGGGAAATGCACGTATTTAGATATTTGGGAATTAACATTTACCACGCCGCTCCTAGATGGTAACCTCACTAAGGTCATTGCTGCGTACTCTACCATCTTTTATACTATTTCCACAATCTACCAGTGACTGTCCGCCATAGCACCTATCACAAGTAACATTCGATGTTGGGAAGTTTCCTATGGAGTGAAGGGAGGTGGCACATAGCAGTAGCTAAAATGCAGCTTCCAGTGGAAAAAGGAGGCCTAGGTGCAGAAAACTTCGAGCATTATTATTTGGCAGCACAACTACAGTGGCCTGCCCACTGGCTGTCTGTCTGTCTGGCAGACATCTGGAAGAACTTGGACTGGCTCCTGCTGCCCAGGTGCAGTGACTGGTTCGTGAGGCCTTTCTTCCACAAGGAGCTCTCCCACTGCAGGCCAATAGCCTGCATAAGGGGGCCTACAGTAGTTATCACAGGAGTTTACACCTCATGACAGACATGACCCCATATGCACCCGAGATCTGTATAGGAAATGTCCCGCCGTTTAGAGAGCAGATTGGGGACAACAGGGCAACATTGTGTGCAGAGGCCAGAGTGAACACATTGTGGGACTTCTTTCAAGAGGGTGCCCTGCTTCTGTTCGAACAATTTCATGATGACAGAGAGCTCTCGGCAGGGCACTTCCTGACCTATGGGCGGCTGGCGGCTGAGCTTGGGCGACTATGGCAGATCACAGATGTAGAACCTGTCACACCGCCATTAATACACACCATACACACTGTGAGCGCTGGCTGCCAATTAATAATGTGGCTGAGTAGTGCCTTTTCACAAAATACACGGGACCCCCTACTAATACTTAGAGTTTGGCAGGATGACATAGGGTGAGAGTTGATGCAGAAAGAAGGGGATAGAAAACTCCTCTACCCATGGTAGGTCTCTGTAATTCCAGATTTGAGTCGTTTTAACACAATATTTTATATAGGGATTAGCTCACTCCAGCAAGACTTCACAGGATCTTACCCGGATCCTTGTTGAATTGCCCATGATGAATGAAGCCAGAGGCAGATATAGCACACATATTCTGGAACTGCCCCATGGCCAACAATCTGTGGCTAGCGGTTCCGAACAAACTCGCTGACCTCAAGGGTTATACTGACCTCACTATGGCCAGATGCCTGCTTGGACTGTACTGAAAGAGACAGCCTGGGGGCTCTGTCACCTGCTTCATAGACCTAGCAGTGCTGATGCCTTGTAGACTGATAGCCATGCATTGGAGGGCCGTGACACTGCCTAGGGTAGAGCCCTGGAGTGCGGAATTGCTCAAATGGGGAAGAGAAGATGCCGTGACATTGAGATGGGAAGAGGCGCAGGACCTATGCAAGAGATCTATGTCAGCGGATTGGGAGTGTAGTGTAGTTCCTATATTCCCAATAGGCTCTGCGCATTGGAATAATATATTCAGCAGGGTAGACGTAGGACTGAGGTCGACTAGGTCTCTACTGACTATATTAGACTTAAGGTTTGCCAGCTAGCTCAGAGGTCACTAGAAACTTTCTCGAATAAACGAGGAGGAGTTTAACCTCCCTGGATAGACAAGAAGGGATTAACTTCTGACAACCATAAAACATGACAACTTTGCTCCCTCAGAATAAGAGTGTATCTCTAGAGTCGTGTGAAAACAATAGACAGCTATTTCACTCAGTCAAGTGTGCATACTTAGTTTCACCAGAGTGCAGAGAAAAGAGAGACGGGCGTTTTCAATAAAAGGTTGTTATTTATTGAGCAGTCTTCTTTCTCATACAAGAGAAATGAATTGCCACAATTGCAATACTCATAGTAAAGTAAAATGCGTACAGTAAAAGGAGGATTAAGAAATAATACTGTAAAAGCATTGATATGGTTTCTTAGCCATAAGATACTTTAAAATAGATAAAATATATACATACTTATATACATTGACTAACGTACTCAACTGGTGCTTCTAAATATACGCCTACCCCAGTGTACCTGACCTAAGCCTAATACGTGGAAAGGAGTAAATAAGTAGCAGTTTAGGTTAAGTTGGTTTTGCCAAGAATCTGAGTCAAGAATTCTCTCTAAGGTTTTAGTCAGCTCCGTACCTGGGTATTAGAAAGCAGGTGGTCTTGTATCTCTCTCCCAGGACTCGATATCCCAGTAACCTGCGAAGGTATCTGGAAACACCGGAGCTGGATTTCTCGGCAGGAGAAAAGACAGCGTCTCTCTCAGTACGTCAAAGAGGAGGGGCAGCGTCCATGGGCTCTCACATCAGCTGGGCTCTCGGGCAAGTAGATAGCTGCTCTGCTCCAAAACCACCACCGTCCCTGCTTAAGGCAACGTTGGTATATTTATACCTGAAAGGTGCCGGGTTTGACGTAAGGTTGGACATAAGACCTCAATAAAGATGTCACTAAGAACTGGCCATTCTTACAGTGCTTTACAGGAGTTCTAGGATGAAATCAAAACAAAAGCAAGGGGGATTTCCCAGGTTGCTGGAGGTTTGGTTTGTTTAGAGAACTCGTTGTGCTTTCTAGGGGGCCGGGGAAGTAGCCTTGCTTAATGTGACAGCATGTGCTACGACTGAATATGGATATGATTATTATGCCGTTGTATGGATATTATTGATTATAACCGGACACGGGCATAAAATAGGAATATTGGTTTAGGCTCCTGGATAAAAACACAATACCCACTCCACGATCTAATGTCCATCATTACTAAAACTAAGCAATAGTAAAGATTCATAGGTGCATGTGTATTCCAACCCACTCCAAAATACATTTTTTTTTTTTTGCATTTGAAATGGTGTATGCGAAATACTTGAAAATGATATTGGTACTGTACGCTTTTCAAGCAGTGTAATCATTCAGTTAAAATGATGCATATATATGATTAGCTGAACGATTTGCGAAATTTACACATGAAATGGCTCTTAATACAGAAAAGAAGGTCGAGACCATTCCATCACATATAAATACAGTCGCTGTAAATGTGCTAGAGGCTGAGGTAATATATCGTCTCTAGAGTTCCTAAAAATAGAAGCTCTGTTCTCTAAGAATAGTTCTACTTTAAGCAGAGTACATGTGCCGGAAAAAGGGTAAATATTTTGGAATCGAAGAAAAAAATAAGTTTGCTTTCAGTGGGAAACAATAGTTCCAAATATTTTCAGTAGCTTTTGTTTATCAAAGCTGAAGGCCGAATTCAGAGTTCAGGGAACGCTGTGTGCTCGTTTGCTTAAAAGTTATTCTTTTTGTTCAGGGGAGAACATCATGTCAGACAGACTCACAAAAAAGGTGTCTACGGCTTCAGGTGAAAGTTCGATTAAGTTCGAAAATGCCGCAACTGAGCAGTCTCGAGCATGATTGCTATCGTCAATGTCAGGATCAGCAATGCTCACAGAAGGTCGTACCTGGGTGATGTTGCTCTCCTCTCGTACTTCACTACCACCTAATCGTAGTGGCGAAGTCTCAACGAATGCAGTCATCAGGATGGGTAACCGCTGGGGACAACACGATGCATGAGCCGTTATCGGACTTAGCAAAGTATCTATATCCATTGGTACTGCTGATGGTAGTGTAAGACAGACGTCCAACACGCATTCTTCTCCGCATAGCATACATCGAAGCACAGGTAAGATGCAATTCTGCCAGATGGGTCTGAATGAAAGAAACCAGGTCATATTCAGATCTCTTAGCCGGGCTAATCCAAGGACTTTAGTTATGCGGTCCCGATAGCGCATTTCCTGGCACCATGCCACAACAGCTGTGGTCCACTATTAGAATGTAACTCCCGTTAGAAAGTCATCTAAAGAATGGCTCTATTTGTGTTGCAGGTGTGCCGTGCTGGGGACATGAAAGGTTATTTGAAGTCCCCTCACAGGCCCCATGCAAGTCAATACTTTGACACAGAAGTATACCGCTTTGTGATTGTTTACAATTTTTTCCACTAAGAAATACATTCTGTTTCTTTTCACTATAACATGTATGTGTGTAAGGCAATTTCCATGATGACTTAATGTAACCTTTACCCAACCTTTCATACTGGCCCGCTGGTATATACTCTTGACAGTATTTAAATTGGAAAGTTGTTATCGGAAATGTGATTATTCCATGTATTATCCATTCAATGACAGGTCTTTCTGACATTGTCAATGGTAATCTCTCAAGTTTTTCAATGCTCAGAATCGTACAGTCTGCTCCTTTTTGTGCCAAACTGATTTGTGTATCAGTAAGGTTAAAGATAGAGAATAATGACGTTGTGTTGATTAAACGCCAGGGCACGTAGCCTGAACGCAGATTTTGCAACGTCCAGCCAAGATGTACAATAGAACGTAATTGGGACTGACCGTGTTGTAACATTAGTAAGTCCTGCTCTATTATAACAATAGCAGATGATACAATACTGTCCAGTGAATATATTCTGGAGGACAGAGTCATTAACCCATTGTCCACAACAGAAAGTGATTTTTCCAAATTAATACGGCCAATTTCCCGTATTTTTTCTGCTGTTTCAATTTGCGTTTCTTTCCAAGCTTCATTGTAAGCTGCGTATATAACGGCCGCTATGAAACGTTTTTGACGCTGTTTGCGTGGTCCCATTATGAAATCACGCAAGTCAGCACCGTCTTTAAGTAAAGTCAAGTGTTGCTTAATTTCTGCCAGTGTGGATTTCTGTAACCATTCGATGCAGAGTTTTCCTACACTGTATGTTGTAACTATCCCTGGATGTTGTCTCTGGCAGTATCTAGGGTCTGGCCTGGTCAACTTGAACCCCTGTATTTTGTTCAGGAATCTATCTTGACAGTGATTTGTGTCTGTGGGCCAGATCAACCATTTTTTCCAATTAGGATCTGTTCTGTTTTGGTTAAAAATATGTGATACGTCTATCTCAACATCTGTAGTGCTATTACTGTCAGGTGTTGGCTTTGGAATAGACGGTTTGTTTAAGTCTTTAATTTTGGCTAGGCCAAGACAGGTTGTCTGTTGAATTGTGTCATTCAGGAATATAATTTGTTCTGGGATCATGCAGGCTCTAAATAATGCTTCTAAACCTTGGACCTGCCAATCTTTTGTACCCCAGATTGTTTTTGTTTCAATGTTGTTTTTCCAGAAATCAAAACCAAATGTAATCAATTTTTCATAAAATGTTTCTGAATAGATCAATTTAGTATTAGTCAGCATTGTTTTTACCCCTGTCTTGTTTAACAGTTTGAAATAAAACGTTTCTGCATCACTTATGTTAAATCCTGAGAAGTACGGGAATTTCCCGAAAAATGTTTTCGAACTGCCTTTTGGTGGAGTTGCACAATGTTCCCATTGATTATAATTAAAAACATTTCTAGGTTGAGCAGATTTATGCAAGTAATGGTGTGCAAAGTGATTGTAGCAGTACATTTCTTCATAATTTGATGAACCCTGTAAGTAATCATGTTCTGTAAATTTTGCTGACATAACCAAATCTGATATCATATCATTAATACTTTCAAAGTCCCAATCATCAGAGAATGTACTAGGTTTTATGAAGTCACTTAATGAAATTTTTAACTGATGTGGATATTTCAAGAGCTCAACCGGGCCATAGATTTCGTAATCCGTTTTGTCCCATGCTACTCCACCGGGAATTGGATTGGCTGTGACATTCACTGATGATAGTTCTCTTTTCTCGATGTGAGATGACTTGTGTGGCTTTAGGACCAAGTTGATGTTCTGACTTGCTGTGTCCATTGTACTGTATTTCCCCTCAATGAATTTTCCCAAACAAAGATCCATGATGAGCCAAAGCAGGAGGAAAAGTACACCTAACACAATCCAAAATTAAATCCATGGAGAAATCAGATAGGTTTCTTTGAGTTGATGAATGAGTTCAGTTACTTTGTCTTTAAAAGTTTTTGTTGTTGGCGTTTCTTCAGGTTCGCTTGGATCCTCAGAAAAGTCATCGAAATTGATGAAGTAGCCAGATGCAGTTCTGTCAATTGTTGGAATCGCTTCCGGATTTTTATCTGCTTTTGGAATTTTCTTTGTTTCATTAGCATAGTCTGAGGCTACATCGTTGCAGACAGGTGTTTCTTGACGAACTGTTGCAATTTGGGTTTCAAGAGGCACAAGTTCCATGGCAATGTTGCATAGTCCTTTTTTATTCACTGCAGGTTTATCAAATGTGATTAGTCTCTCAGTTTGAACCTCTTGTATTGTAGCAAGTTTTGGTGCTCTGCTACATCTTGGGAGTCCACTGGGCCTACTACTTATTATTGGCCACATGATTGTGGTTTTACCAGGTCGATGGATACAACTCGGTTCTCCTTTTTACCAGCAAGGGGCGGTAGTACAACTGATCTTGTTCTGCTGACAGCTAAGACAGGTACTGCTTTTCTGTAAGAAGGCCCAAATTCCTTCTTCACCGCGATCTTCTCTCTGACCAGATCCCCAATTTTTGGAATCCAGACAGGCCTTGCTGGGACAGGTGGTTTATCTTCAGTGGCTGTTGGCTGCTGTTTTAGCTTTACGTTGCTCAGGTCTTTTCTTGTTTCATTTAAGTCCTGTAAAATAGACAAACGATCTTTGATATCAAAGCATTTTTCTTCTACCACTGAAGTCTGACTAAGTCCTGAATATGCATTCTAGTCCCGAACAATAGTTCGTACGGACTGAAACCTTTTAGAGAATTTCTTGGCAGATTATTAAGACTACGTTGGACACTTGTTAAATGTTGGACCCACCCATCACCCGAACCTAATACCCTCGCCGTTATAGATTGCTTTATGTCTCGGTTTTTTCTTTCCACAATCCCATTTCCCTCAGGATGGAAGGGACAAGAGTACCGCAATGCAATGCCCATGATGGTCATGGCCTCCTTATAAGCTCGAGAGCTGAAAGCAGGACCCTGGTCAGAATGTAGCATGCCAATTGCGTATGTGCCGATATAGACTCGCAAATCTTTTATAACAGTTCTGGCGTCAGCCGAGCGCTGGGGCCACATTTCTAGCGACTCTAGTCTTAAATAATATACATTGGGACGCATTTTTCTTGTTTGATCATGCATATAGATCGCCTTATGCTCTCTAATTGGGGTCCTGACACTACTCTGGCCGGTTCGCCACTGCGATCTCTGTTGCAGTTTGGACAGCTCATTGCAAATTTGTGTTGTTGCAAGCTCATCCCTGGCCACCAGTATTCTGATTGTAATTCTTTCAGAGATTCCTTGATCGTCTGGTGTCTTAGACCCTCACCCATGTGTGCTTCTTGAATCAAGAAGATTCTCCTGTTCGTGTTTGGAATTACTCTATCCCCCACTCCAGGGATTCGAGCAAAAGGACCGGAGTTTGCATTGATTATGTATGTATAATTGAGTGGATAGTTCACGGGTAGTGCTGCGCAGTCACCTTTTGAAGACGTTTTTACCGCCAGCATGGTTTCCCCGTCTATGTATTTTTCTGAACGCTTTTTTGTGGCTACGGAAGCCGGGTTAGTTGCTTCCGTTCTGGCTGTGTTAGCCAATGAATTCCCTGCAACGTGAACGCCATCACGCTGATGACTCAGTGTATGTATCACGTGAGTCTTTTGTAGTTCTTTCTGTAAAAGAACTACTTGTTCCCAAAGCGTTTTTTTGCTTGATTGTGGCACCTGTATCATCTTTGTAACCGTTTTGAACCCAGTTCTGCAAGTCATTATTGTAAGACTTGACGCAGGAATGCGAATCGCACACTAATAGTGTTGGGAATTCGCGATCGGCAATATCGAGCTCCATTTTTAAAGCTATTAATTTAGTTTGTTGACCTGAATTGTCTTTTACGGATTGAGACATTGTTACCAGTGGTCTCAATTTACCTCCGTGCCACCGGCATTTAACAACCTCGCACGTAGCATTGTAAGCTTGCTTTCCCCAAACTGAGGGTTGTGCATATCCGTCTGTTTATATTACACAGGCGTACTGTTGTAGGGGCAGAATTTCGATTGGCAGAGGATATTCTTTTTTATAGGCTAGATCTTTCAGTTTTTTCATGTTTGGGTCAAAATAGTATTTCACTTTTTCTGTAGCAAGAGAAGTTTCCCATTGTATCCATTTTGGATCTAATGCCACGGTAGTTAAATTGCGTGGGCTTGTTAATGACTCAAAAGCTGATTCTGCTGTTAAAACAGTTATCCTTTTGCCTTCGGCTTGAGCTTTTTCTTTTGCTACAGCTGTTTGAACCGCGTTTACAATATTTTCCACAAGACTGAATGATTTTTCAGCTTGTGTGTACAAATGTGATTTGTAAGCTATTGTTACCGTTTCTCCCTCATTAGAGTTCAGGTACGTGAATCTGCATCTTCCTGGGATGACTCGGATTACAAGGTTGCGTGTGTTATCGCGAGTTTGCAATTTTGTTTTAGCTAACATGTCTGTTTGCAATGATCTCAAAATTTCTGTGTGTTTTTGAGTCCAATTGATTGGTTTAAAATCAGGTTTTATTAGTTCATAGAGAGGTTTAACCCTCTCCGCATAATTTAGAATGTAAGTTCTTCCGAAATTCAGGAAACCTAGTATTGATTGTAAGTTCTTCAGCGTTTTTGGTGCTTGGAGTACAGCGCATTTTTCTAAGAAATTGTCCGCTAGGCTTTTGCCTTCACTCGATAATTCATATCCTAAAAACAGGACCGTTAGATGGGCAATTCGTGACTTTTTAAAGTTGAATTTGTAACCCTCTGCAGCAAACCTAAGTATTATGGTGTTTACTCTTTTCAAGTGAGTTTCCAAGTCATCATCTGTGAGATAGATGTCATCGACATAAGATAATGCCTCATCATCATATATTTGTTGTAACTCTGTTACTCTTGCTGAGAATAATCCTGGGCTATTCTTGAATCCCTGTGGGAGTCGACAGAAATTACTATGACCCCATTATTGAGAAAGCGGTCAAATACCTGCTTTCAGGTGCTATGTTTTGACAAAAGAATCCATTAGAGATGTCTAATGTTGTTTTGTATTTTTTGCGCACGATGTTATTCATTAGTGCTGCACTGTGTGAGTTTTGTACTGCAAATGTCTTGCAGCATGAGTTAAGGTGTCTGTAGTCCAAAACTAGACTATATAAATCGTCTGGCTTGGAGACAGGAAACAAAGGATTGTTCATTTGAGAGGTGCATGTTTCAATCACCCCCTGGTATTCAAGTTGATCTAAGAACTCCCTGACTTGTTTTTTTAGCTTCTTGCTTAATTGGGTACTGTCTTTGTGCAGTTGGTTGATATTTTAACTGGATTTTGTGAGTAGGAGAGTCCTCATCCCATCCTACATGATTTTTATATAATGCAGGAGCGTGGGCTACAGCCCATTTTCTTGCATATGTATATTTTTTATGTATTGGAATATGATTTGAGAAGGCAGGCATAATCATTTCTTCTCCATGAGGGCACTCCCTGACAAACTCTGGTGGGCAGTCTTTTTCAGCTAAAAGGATGTCATAGCCTTTTGAAAGGTTATCCCAAAATAGACCCCTTACTTTCCTAGTCTTATCTCCCTCTATACGCAATGTTATTTCATATATTTTATGAGGTTTGCTAACTCTGGTATCTGCAGTTTCCACCTGAATGTATTCATTCGTGTCCACTGTCTCCAGATGATTCATCAGGATCTTGCGAGCTATTGTCACTTCTGCTGCGCTGTCTAGCATTGTCTGGGCCCACTCTCCGTTTTTCAGTTGTGTCCTCAGTATCCTCGGCATGTTTGATTACTTTAATACTGGCTACCTTCTTTTTTGGAAATTGTAATTTTTTACTTTGATGAGCAGGTTCCTTGTCTTTGGACTTGACGTGCTCTTCCCTGTGTTCGGACCGTCCTCTTCTTTCCGATTTCTGCGAGGAAGTCTGAAAAGATCGAGAGGGACGTGTATCAATATCTTGATATCTATCAGGCTTTCTTAATTTATCCCTATCTCTAAGGTTGTATTTTTTCTCAGAGGGCTCCCTTTAGGGAGACTTGTGTCCTTGGTCCGGAGATCTTTCTCTCCGCCGAGGAGACCTTCCTCTGGACTGGAATCTTTTTTCTTTGGGAGTGGATTGCTTATTTTTAATAAATATCTTTTCAGGATTTTCAGTTAGTTGGGGTTTTACTGGTTTCCCACCCAAACTATCTCTTCCTAGTTCTTCATAGGATTTTTCTATGATTCTGGCAAGTTCAATTGGTTGGTCTGCTATATCTGTTTCTTTCAATTTCTGGCGAATCGCCACAGATGCTGCTTCTCCTTTTATGTTGGCTAATAATATAGCCGAGACCTGCTTGAAGTCTTTCAGTAATTTCATACCCAGAGTTAAAGCAGGTTCTGGACCGTATTCATTTTGAATCTGTCTTAGTACATCTGGTACTACCGCCATGGACGAAACACCATGTGTTTTAGTGTAAACGGAAGCAAAGACTGTGCTCCAAGTGTCAGAGTCCTCCATATGTGGTGCGATCGCCATTGGAAGGCAGATAGTCAGAATTCTGTGTTTCTCAGTAGGGGTAGTATCCGGAAATACTGCCTCTATTTGAGTTATTTTTTGTGCTAACCAGAATGGAATTTGTTCCCATTTTAAGGGTGTTTTACCAAGACAGGATTGTATGTTCTGTGGTGTAATTTTGTTTGTGTTTCCCTGATGAGGGGTCAGCTGTGGAATGTTAATTGCTGGTTGGACTGTTGTATTCCGCATTACATATTGGACTAATTGTCTATGTATTTTAATTAGTTGTTTTAGCTGTGCTAAAAGTTCTGGTACTGACATTTTTTCAATGTCTGGATGTGGTGTGTAGCTGGCTAGAACCGGCCACGTTGCTCCTGGTCTACCTAGTGGACCGAGCCTTGTGATGTGAATATTATGTTTTAGGGCGCCTTTAAACCAGAGCAGGTGCTCTTGGTATTTTAATGGGATTTCCACTTCCTCGAAAGGGGTGTATTCATCCGGAGGTTCCTCTATTTTGTAATAGTGGAAGTCGTGTGTGACAGCGTTTGCTGCTGGAAAGTTTATCCATGAATAGAATACCTCTGTCTGCCAATATTCATGGGCCTCAATTACGAATACGACTATTCCACCTCTCGGTGTTAGTCCATTTTCTATAAGTTTAAGAGCTATAGTTTTCCTTATGTTGACCGGAATGAGTATAACATTCGGGTCATTTTCTTGGAGACTTGTGTCATCCGCTAGGAGTCGAGCTGCTATTCTAGCTGCCTCCCACTCTTCTTCACTTTCTGACATCTTACTGACAGAAAGGTTTTTGTTGCAGATCAAGTTTCAAGGAAACAAAGATTAGGTGCACAATATTTTGGAACACTGTATCCTTCAACGTTGACTTAACCAAAAACTATACATAGGAATCTCTTCCTACTAAGTTCTGGCGGATTTTAACCTTGTACCCACTCCAGACGTCTTTTGGAGTATTTACGGGAAAAAAGGGTCTGTGTGAAAAAGCACGACTGAGTTACTCTAACGTCTTGCGTTAGATTTATCGCCTTACCAAACGTTGGGCGCCATGTAGTGTAGTTCCTATATTCCCAATAGGCTCTGCGCATTGGAATAATATATTCAGCAGGGTAGACGTAGGACTGAGGTCGACTAGGTCTCTACTGACTATATTAGACTTAAGGTTTGCCAGCTAGCTCAGAGGTCACTAGAAACTTTCTCGTATAAACGAGGAGTTTAACCTCCCTGGATAGACAAGAAGGGATTAGCTTCTGACAACCATAAAACATGACAACTTTGCTCCCTCAGAATAAGAGTGTATCTCTAGAGTCGTGTGAAAACAATAGACAGCTATTTCACTCAGTCAAGTGTGCATACTTAGTTTCACCAGAGTGCAGAGAAAAGAGAGACGGGCGTTTTCAATAAAAGGTTGTTATTTATTGAGCAGTCTTCTTTCTCATACAAGAGAAATGAATTGCCACAATTGCAATACTCATAGTAAAGTAAAATGCGTACAGTAAAAGGAGGATTAAGAAATAATACTGTAAAAGCATTGATATGGTTTCTTAGCCATAAGATACTTTAAAATAGATAAAATATATACATACTTATATACATTGACTAACGTACTCAACTGGTGCTTCTAAATACGCCTACCCCTGTGTACCTGACCTAAGCCTAATACGTGGGAAGGAGTAAATAAGTAGCAGTTTAAGTTAAGTTGGTTTTGCCAAGAATCTGATTCAAGAATGCTCTCTAAGGTTTTAGTCAGCTCCGTACCTGGGTATTAGAAAGCAGGAGGTCTTGTATCTCTCTCTCAGGACTCGATATCCCAGTAACCCGCGAAGGTATCTGGAAACACGGAGCTGGATTTCTCGGCAGGAGAAAAGACAGCGTCTCTCTCAGTGCGTCAAAGAGGAGGGGAAGCGTCCGTGGGCTCTCGCATCAGCTGGGCTCTCGGGCAAGTAGATAGCTGCTCTGCTCCAAAACCACCACCGTCCCTGCTTAAAGCAACGTTGGTATATTTATACCTGAAAGGTGCCGGGTTTGACGTAAGGTTGGACATAAGACGTCAATAAAGATGTCACTAAGAACTGGCCGTTCTTACAGTGCTTTACAGGAGTTCTAGGATGAAATCAAAACAAAAGCAAGGGGGATTTCCCAGGTTGCTGGAGGTTTGGTTTGTTTAGAGAACTTGTTGTGCTTTCTAGGGGGCCGGGGAAGTAGCCTTGCTTAATGTGACAGCATGTGCTACGACTGAATATGGATATGATTATTATACCGTTGTATGGATAATATTGATTATAACCGGACAAGGGCATAAAATAGGAATATTGGTTTAGGCTCCAGGATAAAAACACAATAGGAGGGGCTACTGGATGAACTGCAGGTGGCCACAGAAGGTCGTGATGTATTAGAGTACACTGGGCTGGCTGACCAAGAGACTGGGTGCATCTTCTCCGTCAGGAACTGTCTTGTGCGTGGAGAGATTGGGGGAATGTGGCATGAATTGGGCTGTGGGCTTGAACCCAAGAGGTGATAAACGCTAGTGAGCAAGGGGAATGTATGCAGGGGGTTCATGAATCACAGGTTGGCTGGGCGTGTCTGCCACTCAGAGATAAATAGAACATGACGACTGCAAGTTTGACTTATTACTTCTATGGTTCTCTGTTGTTTCTTTAACGTTTTAGGGAGCATGTAACTCCTGAAAGCGCAGAAATGGTGCAATGTGATAGTAGAGATTAAGTTGGCAAGTTTATTCAGATTGAGATGTTTTTCCGGCTGGCATGCGCTAGCAAAACCATTGTAAAGTGTGTGTTAAAAATGCTAATACAGATGGTTTGAAAAAAAAAGTGTGCATATGATTCTGTATCTAAACTCTGAACGTATGAGACACTATTAAGCATGTTTTACAGGTCCGATAGAATCAGGTGTAATGGATATTTTTTCCACCCCCAGTAAATTTGCACTCGATAATGCAGCATATGAAGTTACCGGGTGCAGATTTACCAGGGGCACGAGTAGTGCTAGAAGGAAAACAGGAAACTCATCACATCATTTGACAGAAAATAGTACATTGACCACTTCCTGTCTCCAGCTGAGAACAGTGAAGGATGCGTAAATTAGTGTTAACGATTTCTGTTTTGTTTTGGCCCTGAACTCACAGAATTTCACTGCGCCAAATCATGCAGATGTGGATAAAAATCAGAGAGATTCTGCAAAGTACCGTCAACAGGTGGAAAATGCACATTGCGCTGCTCACTCTATGATTAAAGCACTGGTAGCTCGTTTCTATGCTGAAATATCAGCGCAAAAGCCACCATGCTATTTCCAGGTTGGTTTTGCTGCCACTCGAGTAGAAAATCCTCTCAGGAAGCAGCTCTCTGACTACGAGCACTCACGATCACCGTGTCGCAAAATCTCACCCACAAGTCCTCCTAGCAACCAGCAATTGCACCGGGGCGGGGAGGAGGCAAATCTCACTTGCGCTCTCCAACCTGCATTCTGAAGCCTCGCATTGTTGTACCCGTTGTCATCACATTGTTCGAATGGGAAAAAGTATGGTGCGCTGCAATTTGCGGAATTTGGTGAGAACTCTGCATTACAAGAGTACCTCGGAGAACCGAAATTCTTCAGATTTGGCAGTAACATTAGCCATATCACCAGTTTATATCAATATTTTGGCTGAATTATCGAAGTATTAGAATGAAATAGTAAAGACATAATTTTTGATTGGAAAAGGCGAAGAGCGGAGGCAAATGTGGGTATCCTCATTTGGTTTTATGCACAATGAGGAAAGTACGATGTTCAATACAAAGAGCAACTATAGTTTGGCATTATAATAGCTTGAGTGCACGAATTCTGGTATTCTGTAATTAAAGCAATTCTGCTAGGAGACAAAACCAGTCAAAGGAGGAGACTTATTCTTTAGTAAAGCATAGCTGGCCGAAAATAACAACAGTAGAGCTGAACATTTACAACATTCTCTGTTATTACATTGATGTCTACTAGTCATTGGAGTGACTTCGTCAGCCAGAAGCACAGTGCATGCAGGGACTTCCAGTGCCACTTTTTTTCATTGTTAGAATTATGTATATTTCCCAGCATGTTCAGTGCTGTTTGTCGAGGAAAGTCGAAGAAAGTCGCCCGACGACACAATTTGTGATAATCTTTATTGCCTTCTATCTTCTTAGGAAATAACATAAACTGAACTCCACGTGATTAGCAATACTCTCCTTTAACAATGCATACTTATAGGGCTCCAAATTGCTCCACCGATTGTTAGTGCTCGGGCAGCAAATGCCTATAGTACTGAGAGTGTGTGCCAGGAATCCAAATCTTGTCCAAAATATTTCCTGGCAGGATTAGAAAGCTCGGCCCACACATTCCAACGTGACAGCTCATTCAGCCTTTTATTGATATTTTTCTCTTAGAAATTCGTCAAATGGTAGGTTAGAAATCAACCAGCCACTTTATAAAAAGTGTTTCACATTTTTTTAAATGGAGTACTATTTGCTAAAATCCAACACGTGTTTTTTGTCAGTGGCTTACTGAATTAAATGAATACGATTTTTAAAAAAATAAAAATAATTTAAAGTTGAGAAAATGTTGGTATCAGATGGCACATTTCACAGTAAAATGTGCACAAAATAAGAGCAAAGTATAACAAAGTAACTAATAATGGAAGGTAACGATCATATTTTAGTTCAAGTTTTGATTGGTATATTAATATTTTATTTAACTACAAGCCACATCGATTGAGAAAGGTACCAGTTATTCTAGAAACATGTTCATAATACCGAGGGGCTCCAGTATTGTGATTGCTACTGCAGACATTCGTTTTACTGTAACCATAAGGCACCACTCAAAATATTTGCACGCACAGCTCTGGCCTCCGCTAGGTACAACTTCATCTGTGCACTTGATAGAGCCTGGGATGAAACATTAGATTTAAAAATAGAGCACACTGTCAGAGCAGAACATCTGACTTTTAAAAGCAGGCAGTAACACCCTCTCCTACAAAAGATGTGCAGCCTCTCCCTGGACCTGCCTGTAGGCATGATGGGGTGTTAGAGGATACATTGGACACCAGTGTGCCCTTCCAAAAGGCGCACTCTGACTCAGGGGGATCACTGTGTGTCATTTTCTAGGCACACAATGACTGCACTTCTCAAAATTCGAATTTCCCCTGTGACTGCATAGAAAATGTGGAGAAGGGGCAAAGACATTCATGAGGTCATCCCATGCAAACGAGGAAATGCCCAAGTGATATTGCACAGGCACAAAATATGAGCCTACACAAAATGTATTACAGAAGGGTCTGCACAAGTTCATGTGTGCTTTGGAATAACAATGGGGAACAAACACCCTGTTGACCCCCAGTAAACCTCTGTAATCCAGTCCATGATGCTTCTCTTACTAGAGTCCACAGTAATAATCTTAGCCCTCTTAGACGGCTGAAGTCAGAACTGGATGTTCCAATATCTAATCAGCTACATTTTTGTAGAGGACAAAATAATCACACGCGCCATCTGAGAACCTTATTCATTGCTGAAATGGCATTTACTAAGCACACCTGGGTTGATTCACAGAAGACATCTCTCAAAGTAGTGTGGTGATTCATTTTGCTTCTATTAAAAATCATTGCTTCGTTAGGACAAGATTTAAGATTGAAAACATGCTTTACCTGACCTGAGAGACCAAATAAGACCATTTATCATTAAGACATGCCTGGGTTAAGAGCATGCCGGCATACCGAAGAGTGATTTATAAAAAAAAAAGAGGCTGAGACATTCACCAGAAAGGTCTGCCAGGGTTTTATGACATACCACAAATGAAATATTCAAGTGACATGAACCTGTAAAAGGCCCTCAGCTGCCATTTATATTGGATTGAATACGGCTTAGGATATGTGTCTGTGTGTGGGGGGGAAGGATGGGGGGGGGGCTATTCAGAGCAACCACGGTATACTGTGGGTATACAATCATTCTTCACAGTGCTAGCAAGAAATTGTTACCTATCACAGGGGTCTCATGAGGGGCACCAGCTTGTTTTTGGATTCTGGTTCTGTGGAGGAGCTAGGGCATCTTGGGTCTTCAGGCCTTGTAAGGGGTATGGAAACCTCTCCTACACTGCTCTGTCTGTGTCAGCATCTCCAGGGCTGTGGTCCATCATGCGGTTGTTCACCATGCAGTGTACAGCCCCTACCTGGGAGGGCAGCGGGTAGAGTGCAGGAGATTGGAAAGGAGGATGGAGATCAGTAAAGGGGGTCCTCTTCTCATGCCTGAAAGACAGACTTTCCCCAAAGAAGAAAGTTGATCACTGACAGAATATCTGCACCAAAAATGTCAAGCTACAAAATTATGGGACAGAAATATCGTTGTCCTAAATATCGAAGTCCTATCTACAAAATGGTAAGTAACAAAATATAGGAAAAAAATGTTGTCAAAAATATCGTTGTTAAAATATTGTTTTTTTAAACGTTTAAAAAAGAATGTAAAATGAAGTAAATAATACATATAATTCAACAAAGATGGAATTATTTTTAAATTATAAATAAAGAATGATATATATAATTTACTTAATATTAATACATCATTAATTCAATAATTTATAAAAAGTTAGAAACATATTAACAATTATAAACACATGTATATATATACATACACCAGTAAAATAAAAATAAAATAAAATGTATCTATAATAATTAAAAATATTAAAATAATGTTATTCTTTTCAATTACATTTGACACTACATTAACAGCAACAGTAGGGAAAATGTTGGATAGCGGAGGGGATACAATTACTATTCCCACTCCAGGGAGTGCAACAGTAGAGAAAGTGTTGGATAGCAGAGGGGAATACATTACTGTTCCCATTCCAGGGACTGCAAAAGTAGGGAAAGTGTTGGATAGCGGAGGGGAATAATTTACTATCCCCAATACATCAAGTACAACAGTAGGGAATGTGTTGGATAGTGTGGGGCAATAACTTACTATTCCTACTCCAGGGAGTACAACAGTAGGAAAAGTGTTGGATAGCGAAGTGGATAAAATTACTATTCCCACTCCAGGAAGTGCAAAAGTAAGGAAAAGTATTGGATAGCTAAGGGTAATAATTTACTATTCCCACTCCAGCAAGTACAACAGTAGGGAAAGTAGTCGATAGCGGAGAGGAATAATTTACTATTCCCACTCCAGCAGGTACAACAGTAGGGAAAGTGTTGGATAGCGGAGGGGAATAATTTACTATTCCCACTCTAGAGAATGCAACAGTAGGGAAAGTGTTGGATAGCAGAGGGGTAAC
Source organism: Lissotriton helveticus (assembly GCF_964261635.1). Lineage (NCBI taxonomy): Eukaryota > Metazoa > Chordata > Amphibia > Caudata > Salamandridae > Lissotriton > Lissotriton helveticus. Next base: position 570,250,980 of record NC_136063.1, read on the forward strand.
AATTTTTCCCACTCCAGCAAATGCAACAGTAGGGAAAGTGTTGGATAGCGGAGGGGATAACATTACTATTCCCACTCTAGCAAGTGCTACAGTAGGGAAAGTGTTGGATAGAGAAGCGGAATAATTCACTATTCCCACTCCAGGAAGTAGAACAGTAGGGAAAGTGTTGGATATCGGAGGGGAATAATTTAATATTTCCACTCCAGCAGGTAGAACAGTATGGAAAGTGTTGGATAGCGGAGGGGAATAATTTACTATTCCCAGTGCAACAGTAGGGGAAGTGTTGGATAGCGGAGGGGTAACAATTACTATTCCCACTCCAGTAAGTGCAACAGTAGGGAAAGTGGTGGATTGCATAGGGGAATAATTTACTAGTTCTACTCAAGTAAAATAATTACAATTAATTAACAAACAATTAACTAATTTTAAAAAACTTACCTCCCACCATAATCTCCTATGAATGACACCACCAATGTTGTAAAACATAACACAATTAACATAATTAATTAATAATTAAACAATTAATAGTAATAATTAAACGCAATTTAAAAACAATCAATAATACATTAATTCACACAATTAACACGAGAAAATAACTTAAAAAAATGTTATAATACATTTTTTAACAAATATATTGCAATTAAATTACTTCCCATCCTACTCCCCTATCAAACCGCAACATGCTCTTATAAAATAACACAAATAACATTTAATTAATTAATCTTTATTATTAACCAATTAATACATAATTAACAATAACTTATTTACCACAATTAACAATTAAACATTTTAAGTACATAAATATTCAACCGAGAACAGGAAATAAACATCGCGAGCAAGATGGCCGCGCCCATTAGCGACCGCACAGGCAAGTTATAGCTACATTTCCCCGCGAGCACGCAAAAACACATCGCGAACGGGAAAAGCAATCTCCACATCTTCGCGAACGTTTCGCATGCTCGCGAAGATTTTGCGCACTTTTGCGATAGATTGCGAAAGTCAATTCACAAATTCCGCCCACCCCTACTATAAACCCCCAACCCTCTCCAAAAAAATAACACAATTAACATATTTACCAATTAAGTATTAATAATTAACAAACGATTAATAAGTAATTAATACTATACTAATTAATTACTTCCCACCCTATTCCCCAATACACCCACAACCCGCTACAGAACAAAAATGCAAAAATGACTTAAAAAAAATTCAATAACTTCTAAAAATAGAACACATACATGTAAAATACACACTAAAATACATAACACTAAATCAAACAACGATATTTTTAACAACGATATTAATTACTTCGATATTTTGAAAAACATTACTTACCTTCAACTCGATATTCTTGACAACAATATTCTGACAGTCAATATTTTCGTAGTACGACATTTTGCACTCGATATTAGTGCAAGTCGATATTTCCAACTCACTATTATGTCTGTTCACCGAAGAAAGCATGCTTAGGGTTAAATTCATGCCTATCCAAGATGGTCATCTACCCACTCTTTATTGTCTGAAGCTCCAGATGCAAGACAACTCCAAACTTTTTTCCTGGTTGTTCCATAAATGAGGAGGCTTTGCGTTGAAATGAATGCATTGCAATTCATTGAGAGCTCATTGAGGGGATAGTGTCAATGAGTCCATTGTATCTGAGGTAGCAGTGGATGCTTTAAAGGATTCAAAGAACAGACTTCCTGCTGGTGAGCGAGGTTCATTTCATGCTGCTGAAAAGCAGAGGGTCTATTGTTTTCTGTTCGAATTAACACTTTTATGGATGATACTAATGGTTTCGTGGTGCTACAAGTCATTTGTCACACTAATTTCTGTGTTCTAGGTGATTTCAATGCACATTTTGATAAAAATTGCATCCTACTACTACTCTTCTCTCTGATGCCAGGTCAGCTTTAAACTTGGTCAGACTTATTAAACAGCCTTCCCATGCTGCAGGTCACAAGCTGGATCTCGTCATCTCTAATTTCTCAGAAATTCATAGCCGTCCTCCACTTCCTCCCACATGGTCCAACCATGCAGCAATCTTGTTTACTTTATCCTTAAGGTCCACTGCTTCACCTTCTGCTCTCCCTTTCAAACCTACCAGGGCCATGTACAATGTTTCTTAGGTAAACCTCAATGGTGCCCTTAATAATCAATTGGTCTCCTTCATGCAAAATCTATCCACTGACACTACCAACTTCAGTCTTTGGATTTCCCCAGTCTTAAACAAAATCTAAGTGCAAGCCTAAATTCCCCCCTCTTAGGTTCAACAATATTCTTTAAAAAGGCCAAAAGCAAGTGAAAATGCCCTGAATGCCTCTGGTATAGTAGCTACAATCCTGTAGCTAAGGACATTTATAATGGGTAACTTAAAAACGATCATAAATTAGTTCATAAAACACTGGCAACTCCTTTGCATTTGCTCATAATGCACTCATAATGCACCTTGGGAAATCTTTGCTGTAGTGTAGTCTTTCCTACATCTCATCACTTGCAGTCAAACAATTCCCCGTCCCAAGACCTATGTAATAACCTAACAACATTTTCCAAGAACACATTCTTTTTTACATTTTTTTATTCGAATAACAACCGGGTACCGGTACATACAAAACAGTTTCACTGTAAGAAATCCCCCCCAATACATACATCATCATAGTGATATTTATCCCTTGATGGAATAGGGATTCATGCAGAGCAATACGGTCATACAATTTACAGGGAGCAATAAGAAACAACGCTATGCAGAAAATACAAACATGTTGCAACAGGTGGCTAGGGCTGCAGAATGCAAGGATACCACATCTAAGGGGGGAAGTCAGCACTTCCGCCGTCAACTGGGCCATAAGTGCTCGCCTTTATCTCTCAAACTCCACTGTAGGGGAGATGCAAAAGTCCCCTCTGTATCTATTCCATTTTCCCCATTTCTGATCCCATTTCTTGGGGCAACCCCGTCCCTTGAATACTGACTTTTCAGCAACCATGACGATGTCCATATCCAACCACGGCCGGTAGTAGGTGTAACTGCAGGGCGGTGACGTGGGGAGGGGGAGGGGCAGTGTGGCGGGTAGTAATGTATGGATTACGGCCTTTAACAGGTAAGTAAACATATAAATAAATAAAACGAATTTCGTTGTGTGCACTGCATCACCAAATGCGATGCAGTGCGCGCAACGAAATTAGTTTTATTTATTTATTTGTTTACTTACCTGTTAAAGTCCGTAATCCATACATTACTACCCCCCACCCTGCCCCTCCCCCTCCCCACGTCACCGCCCTGCAGTTACACCTACTACAGGCCATGGCTGTCCATATCCTTTGCCCAGTCAACGAGGAGCGGGACCGCCTCCAGCCTCCATTTTTGCTCTATTTTCCGTTACGCTATAGTAAAGCCCATAGAGGCCCATGCTTGTTCCACCTGTGTAAGGTCTGTCGCCCCCCAAATATTGAGTAAGCACAGTTGGGGAGATAACCCAAGGGGTTTACCTCCCGCCCTCTCAAGTTGGCGGGCAATTTTCCCCCAGCAGTCCTGGATACGTGGACAGTCCCATAAAATATGAATGAAAGTGCCCTCTTGGTAACAGTGTCGGAGGCAAAGTGGATCGAGGCGTCTGCCTAATTTGAACAATAATTTGGCATCAAAATAGGCCCGGTGAAGGATCTTAAACTGGAGGAGCTGCATGCGCATGGGGATGGCTACTTCCCGAGGCGAGGCCGAGGCGTCCCGCAACATGTCGTCCTCCAACTCTCCCAAATCCCTCGCCCCCCCTCAGTTTCAGCAATGGGTCAGCACGGTTGTTAACCAGCTTTTTGTATGTAAGTGAGATGGCCTTTCGATCCATGGGATCCAACAATAGCCGGTCCTCCAGAGGGGACGAGTCGTGGAGGGGGCCATACCTCGGCAGGGCGGGGGACACAGCATGGGTAATCTGCAAGTTTTATTTTTTATCTATTTATTTTATGCGTTTTTATATAGCGCCAACTTTACCCGAATTTCGTTGTGTGCACTGCATCACCAAATGCGATGCAGTGCGCGCAACGAAATTCGTTTTATTTATTTATATGTTTACTTACCTGTTAAAGTCCGTAATCCATACATTACTACCCCCCACCCTGCCCCTCCCCCTCCCCACGTCACCACCCTGCAGTTACACCTACTACCGGCCCTGGCTGTCCATATCCTTTGCCCAGTCAACGAGGAGCGGGACCGCCTCCAGCCTCCAGCCTCCATTTTTGCTCTATATTCCGTTCCGCTGTAGTAAAGCCCATAGAGGCCCATGCTTGTTCCACCTGTGTAAGGTCTGTCGCCCCCAAATATTGAGTAAGCACAGTTGGGGAGATAACCCAAGGAGTTTACCTCCCGCCCTCTCAAGTTGGCGGGGAATTTTCCCCCGGCAATCCTGGATACGTGGACAGTCCCATAAAATATGAATGAAAGTGCCCTCTTGGTTACAGTGTATGAGGCAAAGTGGATCGGGGCGCCTGCCTAATTTGAACAATAATTTGGCATCAAAATAGGCCCGGTGAAGGATCTTAAACTGGAGGAGCCGCATGCGCATGGGGATGGCTACTTCCCGAGGCGAGGTCGAGGCGTCCCACTACATGTCGTCCTCCAACTCTCCAAAATCCCTCCCCCCCACCCCCTCAGTTTCAGCAATGGGTCAGCACGGTTGTTAACCAGCTTTTTGTATGTAAGTGAGATGGCCTTTCGATCCATGGGATCCAACAATAGCCGGTCCTCCAGAGGGGACGAGTCGTGGAGGGGGCCATCCCTCGGCAGGGCGGGGGACACAGCATGGGTAATCTGCAAGTTTTATTTTTTATCTATTTATTTTATGCGTTTTTATATAGCGCCAACTTTACCCGAAGGTGTCAGGGTGCTTCACAATAGGAACGTTAATGATACATGAGGAGTGACAATTGTGAGCAAACAAAATACAAGAGGTAGCAAAAGGTGCATTACAGGACTGAGCCAATTGGTATTTAGCTTGGAGCACTGTAAATTAGGCCAGTTTCCCTTTAACCCAGAGGTCTCTAACCATGGAAATTCTGATTAAGTCCCTTTTGTCAAACCCTGGACAAGAGTTATGATGGCCCAGAACATCAGGTTCCCATAAAGGGGTTGCTTTTGTCAGCCAGTTGTGCCAACCCAACCGTGTGATGACACTGTGCCAGATCGCGACCGTGTTCGCTGTAGTCCCTGTTAAGTTGAGTTTCCGGGGGTTAGTGTATAGCTCACTATTGTACCTGCCTCGCTCCATGAGCCAGTGGTTCGTGAGGAAATTAGGCTTGTCGTGGGGTTCAAACACCCATCTATTGACAGCGATCAGTTGGGACGCTTGATAATATAGTCTGAGATCCGGTAGGCCAATGCCCCAGTCATACCAACCCATGGTGAGTTTTTTTTTCATTGCTATTCCCGGCGTACCACCCTCCCACAGCAATTCCCGCATTACTCTGTCAATTTGGGAAAAATAAGAATCCGGAATAGGGATGGGGGTATTCTGCAGGGCATAATGAAAACGCGGGAGAGCGAGCATTTTAAACAGGGACGCATGCCCAAGGAGGGTCAGGGGAAGAGAGCGCCAATTTATGGCGTCTGATTTAAAACGCTGAAGAGGTGCAAGTAAGTTTTGTTTGAAAAAGAGATCGGCGTCAGGAGTGACGAATATGCCCAAATACCGGAAACCCCGGGGAGCGACCGGTATCTCGCCGGGTGGGGGACCCCATAGCGCAGACATCTGGGACTTGGACCAGTTTATCTGATATCCAGAGTGGGCGCCAAAAATGTGAAAAATATGAAGCACCCGCCGCAGCGACTGTGCAAGGGAAGCCAAATACAGGAGGATATCGTCAGCAGAAAGCGAGATACGCTCCTCATGACTCGCCGTCCACTTAAGCCCCCGTATCCCTGGATCACCCCAGATCCACACCGCAAGCGGTTCTAGAACAAGGGCGAAGAGTAATGGCGACAAGGGGCAGCCCTGCCTCGTGCTCCGATGAAGCTCAAAAGTGGCAGGGTGATGGGCATTACCAACTACATGGGCAGTCAGGTGAGTATACAATAGCCGGATCCAGCGTATAAGATTAGGCCTGAACCCGAGGCGAGTCAGAACAGCAAAAAGAAAGTCCCACTCAATGGTATCAAATGCCATAGAGGCATCCAATGATAGCAGTATTGTGTCCTTCTCTAGAATGTGAAGCCTACCGAAGACCCCATGGACCCGACGCAAGTTCCAAGCCGTATTTCTCTCCGGCGTAAACCCTGATTGATCCGGGAGGACAGGATCAGTAATATAATGAAGGGGTCGATTCGCCAGGAGTTTGGCCCGGATCTTAGCCTCAACTGTCAAAAGAGATATGGGGCGATGCGATTTGCACTCTTCAACAGGCTTGTTTGGTTTGTGATTAACCACGATGGCTGCAGTTCAGATCTCTGCGGGGCGGACCCCGGACTCTAAACATTTAGTGTAGAAATTTAACAAGTGGAGAACCAATAAAGTTGACATGGGTTTAAATAATTCAATGGGAAGCTCATTGGGGCACTTAGCTTTACCGGAACGGACATCTTGTATAGCCTTTTGGACCTCCGTCACTGTAATGTCTGCCTCCAGGGCCTCTCTGTCTTGTAGGGAAATAGTGGGGACATCGATAGTAACTAGGAGGTCAGCAGACAGTGGGGTCTGAGACATGGGAGAGCTAATATAGACATCTGCAAATGTGCCAACGATTTGTTGAGGGTCAGTAAAGAGAGTACCTTCATAATTCGCTATCGTGCTGACCCACCTAACAGCCTGCTCCCGTCACTCAAGCCATGCCAGGAGTTTACCTGTCAACTCACCCTGCTCGTAGATCCTGTGCCGGGAAGCTAGAGAGAGTGCTGCGGCATCATCAAGGAGAACCTGTCGATAGTCCTGTCTCTTAATCGCAAGGCTATGGCAAATGGTGTGGTCGGGGTCCCGAGTGACCGACTCCTTAAGAGCTGAGACATCCGCCTCCAGCTCCAGCACTCTCTTGGATCGCTCCGCCCTGTGTCCCACCATGAGTGATAAAGCCCTGCCCTTTATGACTGCCCCAAAGGCCCCCCCATAGTGTCACCGTAGAGTCGACAGAGCCAGTGTTTTCGGCAAAATAATAATCAGTGTCTTTGCGGAGAGCCTCTTTGATCTTCGACATTTTTGGTGCCCATGGGTACACGAAACTGGTGTTGGACCCTTCTTCACAATAGGAACCCAAAGTTGCCAGGATGGGAGAATGGTCGGAGATCCCACGGGCCAGGCAACCGGACTTCGTAAAAAGATGAACGTCTTGAGCATGAGTAAATACGTACGTTTGACTTTCAAAGAACAGAAGGCACTAGAGCCTGTGCATCAAAATCTATGCAAATGCAGAGTCAGTCACGCAGAAGCCAAAAGTACATCTGGCAACCCACTAAGATAAAACGAAAACACAACCCACAAAGTGGACAGCAGCCACATCATAACCTTGCAAACCAAGAAAACATCCAATAGTGCTCAGGCAGGTTCAGTCTTATGGTCACACTGTAGGTCCTTGAGAGCTTGCTTCAGAGAGAGGCGGAGATCGAGATTGTTGTCGCCACTCGGTGAGTACCCCAAAGTTCAGTGTCGATTTGTGGGATTTCTTGCCCACCTTAGGCCAGCTGTCGAGCCAGTCCCAGGCATCTTCAGGACTGGTGAAAAACCACAGTTTGCCATCCGATTCAATTCTCCTGGTCCCTGAGAGCCCGTATCACTTCCAGGAAGCTCCTGCGTTGTTTGTGGACCCTCAGGGTGAAATCAGGGAAAAACGAAACCATGCTGTTCTCAACAGTCAGTGGGGGTGCCACACTTGCTGGTTAGAGGATCAAGTCTCGGTCACGATAGTTGAACACTCGGGCAAGGAGCGGTTTAGGCTTGCCTCCAGGCAAACGATGGGCACGCTCAATGATGAAACATTTGGAAAGACCTCTTGGCTGCAGTCACTTGAGGATGAGCTCCTCAACATAGAGGTCAGCGGTTGGCCCCTCCGCCTGTTTCGGAATGCCCAAAATTCGGATAATATTGCGGCGTATTTTACCTTCATAGTCGTCTAGTTGAACTGCAAAGGCTTCATGAGATGAACGCAGCTCGGCCACCTGCTTCTTGAGGAGGTTGTGTCAGTGACCAGCTCCTTTGTGGTGGTCTCGATAGGGCTGACACGGTTGGCCATTTTACGCATGTCCACCTGTATGAGGGCCACCTCCATCGCGATCGTGTCAATTTTGTGCTTCAAAGAGGTCCGTAAGGTGGTTATTGCCGCCCGGAGGTCCTTGTTGGTGGGTTCCGAATCACTATCATGGGCCACAGCATTGCCCTGCTTGTCCTTGTGGCTCCTCTGCCATGCAAACTTTTCCAGCTTGGCTTGTGTCACATTGCGCCCACTCCGGCCCGTCGCCATGATGTCTCCACAGGAAGAGGGTCATGAGGGGGCAGGTGCCAGAGCCACTCACCGCCGCCGGCCGTGGGAAACCCCACGCAGCCTGTCGGCTTTTGCACCCGCTGCCCTGACCCTGATCGCATAGCAATGGAAGGTGCCCCACTGACACTCCCAGGGGCGTAGATCTAACAACACAAGCAGCAGTGTTCTGGAAATGGAAGCTCCGGCGCCATGTACGTCGCACTGGACTAATGACAAATTGGTCGTCAGTCCCAAAGAGATCTGCCACAAGCCTTATCTCGGGCAAAGCAATAGCATCCTTACTACAAGATGGAGATCAGCAAAGGATCAACCTCAGGAGCTTGACTGGACCTCCGCACCACAGGCCACACCAGAGAATTGTTGCCAAGTCAAAGTCAATCGCGCAACTCACCAGACACCGATGAGAGCAGCAGATCCCCTACTGTAGGCCTACACTGCTTGCAACAGGATGTAGGGCAAGGGGGCCCAGAGAAACTCAGGGCTTGCGGGGATAGTAGTGCGGGCGTCTCTGAGGCAGAGGAACGTCGTGTCAGCCAAGCGGCCTCAGTGATATCACGATCTGCTTAGGAGAACAGCTGATGGGGGCAGCAGAGACCCGGGGCCCGCGACGCGCTGGAGATACGGAAACGCTGAAGGGCGATGAAGAGCAAAGGCAGGGCGGATATAATCCTCAAACAAGGTACTTAAGCTGACAATTGTGCCCGAGCAGGCGGTCAGATACCCAAGGCAAAGCTCTGGTTGCGGGGCAGTTCAAGCAGCAAGCACGTCACTGCGCAGACTAGGCTGCATCTACGGCATCGCGTTGCTGTCTTCCGCCGCGAGGCTTCACTTCCTGTCGGCTCAGTCGCACCCAGTAAATCCGACGCCTGGAGTGTCTCACTTCGATGGCGCCCGATGGGTCTCAAATTTACACCACACCTTGAGCAGTGGTACCGGAGATCATAGAGGTACTCGGGTGATAATTAGGCCAGAGCAGACAGTATTAGGCAGATTTATCGGGAGTGGCACGACGAAGCTCAGCTACCGTGCGGCCATTCCCGTCAACAGCTGGCCACGCACCCCCAAGATAACATTCTTACCATGTGTAAAGACTTCTCCACTCAACTGGACCTATCAAGTCTTGAGCTGTCAAGAAACCCACCCTACAGGCCTGAATATGCATCCCTATCTCATTTTAAGCTACTCTCAGAGGACAATGTGTGTACCGTGCTGTAATTAAAAATTCAGTACCCCTAACCATCCCTGCCGTCCTTCCATCCTGGGTAAGGGCAGGCACCACTAACTGTCTTATTCTCAGACAAATGCTGAATACTTCACTCTTTCTGCAACTGGCCCCACAATTTGGAAGTCTGTGCTTGTGATCCCTCTACAAAAAACACTCTCAACAGATCCAGCAGTTCTTTTCAACTACAGACCTGTCACCCTGCCACCAAGTCTAGCCAGAATTCTGTAATAAAGAATAAATAAGCAGCTGTCTAATTGTATGGACTTCTGCTCCCTATTGCCTGATACTAGGCACGATTTCCATCACAGCACAGAAACAGCCCATTTAGAACAACAGAATCTCTTAGTCAGTTTTAGAAAAGGGATCTTCATCCACCCTAATTGTCTTGGACCTGTCCACTGAATTATACACAATCTTGCATGCCAATGTCTATTCTAAGGGTCTGTGGTGCTGCGCTAGACTTGTTTGTTTCTTTCCTTTTGGACCGTTCCCAAATGATCTCCATACACCTGTTTCATTTTTCAATCTTTGACCTGCCCTTTGGAGTTCTGCAGGGCACAGCATCAAGCCCTACTCAATCAACATATAGATGGCTCCACTTGCCAGTCTGGTCAATTCTTTCAGCAGCCAAACGATATCATATACCTAGTGACACTTAATTGATTGTCACCCTCTCAGAAACTGACCTTAATCCTCAAGAGAACTTTAAGAACTGTCCATCATCGGTTACAAATTGGATGACAGACAGTTGTCTCAAATTTAGCTAAGATAAAACAGAGATCAGTCTTTGTAGGCAGGCATCCTTGATCTGGTCTAGCACCTGGTGGTAGTAAGAAATTGCCCACCCTCTTAAACCTTTCCATGTAGCCAGAATACTGGGCATAAGGATTGATGCCAATCTCTCTATTGTCCCGCAGATTATGTCCGTGTTGGCTACTTTTTTCTCTTATGAAATTTATTGAAAAAACTCCTCTGGCCATGCGCTAGTTAGTAGTCCATGGTCTTATTTACTCAAGCATTGGCTATGGTAATTTCCTCCTGTTGGGTGCATCAATGTATCTGATTAAGTGCTTCAGGTTGTTCAGAATTCTGCTGCCAGACTGATCCTTAACAGTGCTAAACAACAGTCTATTTAATCATCTCTGAAACTCCTTCACTGGCTTCCCATCATCAGGAGAATCCAATTTAAGGCTTCAGGGCAGCGCCGGGCAAAGGTCCTCAATGACTTAAGGATAGGCTTTCTTGGTAACTACTCTCCAGATCTTTGAGATCATCTCAACTTAGGCTACCTATAATTCCCAGATTCCAGAGATCATGTGATGGTAGACGAGCCATCGCTTTTTGCAATTCCAAAACTTTAAAATTCCTTACCTTAGTGTAGGCACTCTGCTACTGTTATTCTGCAAATATATGAAAACCTTTCCCATTGCTCTTTCCTTTATAGTTATTCTTGTTATTTCCTGCTAGCTACTTACAGATCTACAGCACCAGGACACTCAATTTTGAGTAGTTGTGCTCTTTGGAAATCTACGGATTCATTTGTTCTGAATATAAACCAACATCTACACATTCTGCACCTTCTGCTTCTTCTCAGTGTGATCTCAGTCAAGATCTAAGGTATTTTCCTGCAACTAGACAAGGCTCTATTTTATTGAGGTTTATTGATAAACTGTGTGATTACTTAAAATCTTTACAGTGTAAAATACAATGAATTACAATAAAATACAGTGAAAAGCAATAAAAAGCAGTAAAAATGCAGTAAAAATGCCCCCCCCCTTCTCGGCCAAAACCATTTAAAACCATTAGTGCAACTATATAGTTACTAGACTGACGTGTTCACTACTGTTGTCCAATCGGGGTTTTTTTTTTTTAAATTGAAAATTGTGAGTTCACCATGGGACCATGCCTACTAAAGTCTGAGAGACCTGTAGAGGTTCGACATCCAAGCTCACGCTGCGGAGCCAGATGACTACTGTTGGTTTCTGCATCAGACCCTTAGCCGACCCAGGTTAAGTGCCTAAGTCCGATGGTTCCGATTACTTAACGATGATTCCCTGGGTTAACTATAGGCTGACATCTTTGGGGCGGCGGGGGGGGAACACTCAGCCCACTGTCAGGGCACAACGGAACTGTGGCATGTAGTTGGGAATCGAGTGCAGTTTTAACTTGGTGGATAAACTTGCTGACCCTAGCTAATAAGCAGGTCGTAGTTTCTGAAAAACACCAGTCCGAGGCCTCTCTGCATGTTCTGTGGCCCAGAATCCGTAAAGCCGGGCGGATCAGTCGCTGTCGGTCGCTGGCCAACTTTGGACAGCAACATAGCAGGTGTAGCCAGGATTCACTGTGATAGTTGCAAAGACGGCAAGCAATGGCACCGTCCATGCGTGCCCAGGTTGGATTAAAGTCCGCGATCCTGAGAGCCAAGAGGCGCATAAACAGAATTTTCTGTCTTGCCTGGGTTGTAGACAAGGCTCTAAAAATTCTAAAATGTCTTTGTGCCAAGTCCAAATACATAGTGCGAATGAACAACTAGCTGTGCAAGGATCCAGAACGTATCAGTATACAGGAGTTATCTATGTGGTATTTACATAGCATGAACTCTGCCATAAGACAACAGAGCGCAGTGAAATGTCAAAGGCAAAGATGCAATCAACAAGTGATTGGAGAGGTAGTTGAGTTCTAGGAGCAGGAGTGTTGCAGAGTTAGAGCAACCCTGATCGAAGCAGGGATGTTGTTCCAGTGCCCATAGACCAATAAGGCCAGCTGTCTTCTTATTTATCTTTTTTGTACATCTTTACCTCCAGTCTGATGGTGAGCTTGTCAGCCAGCTATGCGGTTGTGTTGGTTGTGAAGACTTTGCATAGGATGCAGCTGGGTTTAAAGAAGGTGCAGGCCAGCAAGAGGAGTCAGTGGAGTTCCATCAGTATGGTGGTGATGTATTATTATTTCTTTTGGTTCTGGTTGGAAAATGCTTAGGCGCAAAACATGTCTTTAAGAGGGGCCAGAGTGTGTCCTTGGATGACTTGGAGTGGGGCATTGCCACAACTCCAATGTAATAGCACACATTGTTGAACCGCAGTTTAGAACTCAGCTTATGGTAGGAATGGTTGTAAGACAAATCTCTGCTGAGACCAAAGTTGAAGTCTGGAAATATTTACTACCTAATAGAAAAATATCCTGTGAATCGTGGACCCGGGCATCAAGGAGCTCCCCTGTCACCCAATGAGCATAACAGCTGATACACACATGTACAGGATGGAAATGTATTTCTATATACAGGGCTTCAATGGAGATCATACAACAATACTAAAACTAAAGAGCTATCCGGTGTAGAAACTGAAATCATGAGATAGTACACAGTCGACATTCAAGCTGATACAATAATGTAAACTTTCAGAGATAAGCAATACACTTTTCTCACCATGCCTAGCATGAAAGTGAAGTTTCACATGCTAGACACAGGCACATCTTGGTAGCATTAGTTTAGCATTGAGCAAAAAAAGGCCTGCAGCTATTACATTTACACTAAGGCAATGTTTTAAAATCCACAATCGTTTCACTTTCTTTAGCAGAGAGAGATGAGTCAAGGCTATCCTCGTTTTGTTGAGAGGGCGTTCCTTGCAGGGTGTCCAGATTAGATCCAAGCAACTTGGTGTTGAGTGGAAATTGGAGGTTAATTACCTTCAAGTTCACGTCGTTCCGAAAGGTTTGGACTACTTGTTGAAGCAATAAGTACTTTGAGCATTAGTTTACCTTTCATGGCTAAACATATTGAAGTCCTTGACTTTTACGTAGAGGCTTCAGAACTTGCCATCTCTTCAACTCATTGCATCCTAAATCTAGCTGCATCCTTAGAAAGAATTGATTATTCTTGTGTAAAAGTCACATTACACTCCCCTCAGCATATCTCAAGTATTGTTTTTCTTAACTGACCCCTTGGTTCTGTATTCAGTGAGCAATAAAGACATCTTTAGTTTTCCCATCAGACAGGAACTGATCATGATTTTGGTATGTTGTGGCTGTCTCATTCATCTTAAATCTCACACATGTCCACAGTCAACAATCTAACAATCAGGAAACACTTAACAATTAAAACTCTATAAAGTGAGCACAAGGGCACAAGCTTGTAACGTTGCTTAGTTCACGTTTCTATCGTTCATCACTACATTTTATTGCCTGTGACATCAGTTGACGCAAATGTCACAGGTGGTGGTAGTGGCATCACATGGTTTTGCATCCTATCCCATACTTCACTGGACAAAATGATTTTGGAAACCAAATAAAGATATGTGTGGCCTTTCACTCTAATGCACTAAGCTATTTGCTGTTAGATTGTGGGCCAGATCACAAAACATTTTTGACTGGATTTATTAAAATAGTGCCTGCATGTTTCATCACCGTATTAGGATTACATGATTACGGAGGTGGTAATGTGAGACAAGAACGTGTGTGCACATTTGCTGTGTGGCATTTTGTTCTGCTGGTAATGTTACAATATGATTTTGTTTTGTTGTACTTTAGTTTTTGTGTTGCGTTCTGTTTTTTTGTGGTCTATCATGAAAAAAATCAACCAAATAACACAAATCACTCTTGAAAAACCTGCAACTCAAGAGTTTAAATCAAGAGATACATTATAGTAGTGTATTGTCTTGGTGCTGCCACAGATCCATTAGGGGTTACTCCCTGGGGACCTTCTATGGTCCTGTCTACTACATGAATAGTATTTTGAAGCCTATACAATAATACAGGGCTCATTCACACTTCCTGATCACATTTAAAACAAAATGCATTTCATATTCTGCTACGATGTTTGATTCTCAGCTACCGTTCCATTCTGGTACTAGCTTGTTTGATTTCACAGTCGCTGAGAGTTGGAGGTAGTACCAAATAACTTCTAGCACGCCTCTGTATTCTTTTGCATGCTTTCCTGCAATTATTTGAAACCATATCTATATTATATTCCATTCAGGTGTTACAGGCCCGATGTACATAGATTTCAGCCCCAAAAAGTGGCAAATCTTTTTGCAAATGACAATTGATTTTATGCACTGACCTATGTCCAAACTGGTCAGTTCACAAAATACCGAATTACTGGGGATGGCAGAATTAACTAACATATTAGTACTAATGAGGCAGATTACAATTTCCCTGCGGTTGGCTACAATCACAGGGATGATGGCCTGTTAGGGACAGAAGATCAGTGGCGGTCCATGCAGGTAAGTGCGGTGGTGCAGTGGGGCGGGGGAAGTCAACAGATGACAGAATAGGGAAAATTAAATAAATGAATCCTATTCTGTCGTCTATCAACATCCCCGCCCGCCGCGCTTACCTGCACAGACCGCTGAATGCAGAACACAACATCTCACTGCCTGATTTTCAAAACAAAAACATTTTTTTTAACAGCAGCCCCAGTACCATAGAGGAACCCTGTTTGCCTTCCCTGAAGCTGCCATTCTGATTCCCATAATGAAAGAGGTGCACATGGGACCGCTTTTCCTTTTCAAACTAGTTTCCACTCCAACTTGGGAAACAGTAATAGATTAAATGCTTGCGGCCACAATTACAGCAGCAAACCATTGATGCAAATCTTACTGACTTGCATGGGCGTCCGCAGGAGAGGGCAAGGGGGTGCGCTTGCCCCCCCCTGGATCGCCGGTCCCTTTCCTTTTGGCCAGTAATGTTCAAGATTACAGCAGGCTGTTCCCCTGCGAGAAGCCCCAGGAGTTTAAATGATCTCTCACTTGGGGCCTCTTGCACTTGTCTCTGAACTCTAGAGGCTGCAGCAGCCCCTCCCCGACCTCGAGCAGACTGTGGACAGGCCCATTGTCATTCTGTCTGCTGCTAATCATCACATAAAGAATGACAATGGGCCGTCTGCATTAAACGTGCCTTGAAGGCGAGTGATGACGTTAACATTTTGCCCCACCCTGGAAGGCGAGGTTAAAATGTTGCCCCCCCCTGGAAACATTTCTGCGGACGCCCATGCTGACTTGCAGTTTGAAAGGAACACCTTAAACACTGCAATTTAGAATTACAATTTGGTCTGGGTTTCTAAACGCATTTTGTGATTTGGAAAAGTATTTCTGAATAGCAAAATTACGTTAGACCATTAATAGAGTGATTTAGCAGCTGCAAACACATTAATTAAGAGTTTGAAACTGCTAAATAATGTGTACATCACTTTGTTCAATTCACGTCTTGCCATCTGCATACACTCTTTCAGGTGTGGATCCTTAATATTTATGGTAGAATATCGATGGCACCTAAAATTGGATTCATAATACTGTGATTAGCATTGTATTGACATTTTGAAAATCGATGGTAAGTATATCATGTTTCTTTTTTTTAAAACAATATTTTAATCATAAATATTATAAAACATGATATTTTTTATTATCATGGTTAGTAAAATAATTTCTAGGTATTTTTCTAAAGTTTAATTTACTTACTTTTTTCAAAAAAGTGTTTTAATTTGTTTATGTTTTCCTTTATTGAGTTTTTTACTTTTTTAAGTTTAATACATTTTATATAATCATTAATAATTATAATCAAAATAGTGATTGCATTTTTAAGTGGTTACTGATTTAAGTTTTAAATATCATTTGTTATTCATAATTTATTTATATTGCTCAAAACATGGATACAAACATGTATTTTATAATGTTAATGCTATTTGTTTTATAGCATGTTTGGTTGTATGAGGGTTTTGGATGGGGAGTGATTTAAAATAATATTTTTATTTTTATTTCTAGTTGATTACATTTCAATTTATTGTTATATTTTTAATTGTTCATTAAAATATAACTTTTTGGTTTATGCTTTTTATGTTTGTATTGTCAGGATGTGTTGGGGATTCGGTTGAGTAGTGGTTTGAAATTATGTGTTTAAAAAATGGTTTTAAATATGTGTTAGTGTTCTTTCGTTTGTGTTAGCTAGAACATTTCAGAAATATGTTTCTAGTAGAACTTTTTAAAAAGCTTCTTTTCCGTTTTTTATTTATTTTTGCAAATTAAAAAATAGATTTTTTATTAATTTTTATAAATAAAAAAACATTTTGAGAACAAAATTATTGTGCTAAATGAATATAAAATACATAGTAATAATAAATAAATATCAGTACATTATTACAAATTAAAGTCAGAAACAATACCAACATTAAATTATTCACAAATAAAACCTTTAAACATATCATACAATATATATATTTTCCCAAAATATTTTTTGCAATATTATTAAAGGTTTTGTTTGCAAAAAATGTAATGTTATGTTTCTGACTTTAATTTTTAATACATTAACATAACGTGTATTTGAAGTGTATGTTGGTGCTGAATAACATATGTTTATTGTTAACCAACTCAATGGTACTTATTTTATCAACCTCAGAGGATGAAAGGCTGAGTGGACCTGCTGGGATTAGAACCTGTGGCCATGAGGACAAACACAGCCCCCTACAGTACAAATTACCGATATATATTTATTATTCATTATTTTATATTCATTTACATGCATTTTTTCAAATTCCAAATTCATTTTTATTTATCTTTGATTAGTTTGGTATGTGACTAACAAATATGATACCCCCAAGAGACATATATATATTCTGCAATGTAGTTTATTCTGGAATTGGAATAGTTATGTTGCTCCACCCTAGAGTTCAGCGCTTTCCCGAAGGGGGCATGGTATGGATTGAAAATGCTAAATCTGACCCATACAGAGTTCAACGCTTGCCCTAGGGTTGTTTAGTTTGGAGTATAAATAGTAAATCTGCCCCCCCCCCACAAACCTGCACCCGAGTTTACCATTTCCCCCGAATTTTGGTTGTTTGGAGGTGGAATAGTAAATATGACACTCCCCCCTCACAGAGTCCAACACTTTCCCCATAATTCCATAATCCAGCACTTTACTAAATGTTGCTTAGTTTGATGGGCGAAAACTGAAATTATTTTTCTTTTTTGCCCATTTTAATTTCAATGGTTTAACATCTTATACTTAATTTGGTCTCTAAATGCACATTCAAACATTTTTATGGTACAGCTCAATACAATTGTATGATTGTAAAAGTTGTTATATTTTCTTCAGGGTAATATCCACGTTTTAAAGCAAAGTAATGTTATATTTATTATTAACAATGAAATTGAGTCTTCAAATGATATGATAACAGTCATATATTTCTCATTTAACGCAGCTTTTATTTGTTACTTTTAGACTTTTACATATTTTAATAATACAACCTTTACATATGTAGTAGTAGTAGTGATAAATCTTTATTTGATTATGTACCATAATCATAAAAGATTAAAAAAACATTAGATCCACATAAATACATTAAAAACATTAAACTATGCATTCATCCATAATACGCTCAGATTGCACAATCTAAAAACATTAAGTACAATTTAGGGGAAAGGAAGCCAACCTATATGTCACATCATTGTAAGTTAGGCGCACATAATTTTATTCCAATTTAGGGCTCCTTTTAGAAAGATCGTAACCGTCAGAATCACCACATGATCAGGTAATAGCTGTAAATATAAAAAGGCAGGCTGAAATTTGACGAAACCCCAGGATTTTAAAAGCGGGATTAAACACTTTTTACAGAACAATTCGTAAAATTTACAAAATAAAACCAAATATGTCAAGGTTTTGGGGGGAGCAGCCGTCACAAGGACAAGTTAAGAGTGCATGGGGATCATAGTGACCCGGGGAGAAACAGATCATTCTACGGACAGAGCCCAAACAATTTGTTTTAGCAAATATCTGTGCCAAGGATGTCTAACACCTGTGAGGTACGGTTCGGTACCTGTTACGGATTTCAGGAGCAAAGAATGATCTATTGGTGTTTCTCCAGGTCTCTGGTTTGCCTCTGACCCTTCAAGTGGTTTCGAAGACGTTCCTTGAAGAGTCTCCAATCTCCTTTTTTAAGAAACTGTGGCCTAATAAAAAGGTCCATACAATCTAAGGAGTGGGTGACAGTTTTGATGTAATTTAACCACAGTATCTTGTGACCATACATACATCCGAGACAATCCTCAATCACACAATACTGAGATCCAAAGTAACAATGGGGCCAGTTTAACTTGAGCCACCAAATACTCTAATCCCAATTTTTCAAGAATGAAAAAGGATGCACTATTTATGCCCAGGCCCAATAAGTTTTTACAAAATCGGTCCTCTTCCTGCTGGAGCACCTTGCAGTGAAGGTCCCCCCAATTGCCGCACCGTAAGTCAACGCTGGGTGCCATTTCATTCTATAAATTTCCAGTAGGGGCAGAATGGGTTTGTTGCCTATCGACAAGGAAAATCTACACAGCTTGACTACATTTAGAGCATCAGTTAGATATGCAGGTAAGCCAATTGTTCTGGTGGTCCAAAGACACTCCCTAATATGGGTAAAAAGGGACCCTAGTAATTGTTCGCCCCTTGATATCAATAGGTCTTGTTTTTGTAGTGTTCCTCCCACAGACCATATAGTGAGTCTTGGAGATGTTAGTTTCCAGGTTCAAACTATCCATAAAAGCAACAAAAAGATCAACCAATCGCTTTAGCCCATTTGCCGTTCTAGCCATCAATACTGCATCCTCAGCTTAGAGCAGGGAGTGCACACTAACTGATTTTTATCTTGGCCAAGTCAACCCCATTATCTATCAGACAGGTATTCAAACTGTTAATATATAACAAAAATAAAATTGGTGCCATCACACAACCCTACCTTATCCCACGTGGGAGACTAAATGCTTGGGTACACTTCCCCTCCAGGCCACATCTGACACAGGCATTGACGCCCATATGTAGGGCTCTAAGAAAATTTACCAGGTGGTAAGGCAGTCCTAATGCATCCAGGATGTCCCAAATCTTTGACCTGTTTACCCGGTCAAAGGCGCTACTGAGGTCCATGAATGCAAGAAATATGGACCCCTGTTTCGCCACTACATATTTACCTATAAAGAGGTTACGGTTCATACATTGTTCCAGGGTGCCCATCCCTTCCCTAAATACATATGCGAAACATAACTTTTCAATGTAAATCAAAACATATATTAATTTTTATACATTACATGCAAAGCATAATAAAGTAATAATTTATATGTGTTTGAAGTAAAACTGTATACCACATTTTTGGTAACTTTTGTTACTTATGTGTATTTTTTATTTTTCCCAAATGTATTTTTAACATATTAATACACTTTTGTAATGTGCTACATTTCAAATATTTTAATATTTTAGTAACAAAAGTAAATTTTTACATTGTACCATTTTTCATGACATTTTAAAAACTTTTTTACATTTTTCAAAATACTTTTCTAATATAAGTACATCACACAGGATAACATTGTACACATGTCTTATCAGTAGAATACGTTGTAAAGCACTCCCCAGATTTGGTGACTAAAGAGACGTGGATATCTGACACAGCCAGCATCCTATCCTCAGTGGAGTCAAGACTTTCGCACTCATTGGTGGCTTTCAGCTAGGCCTCCTTTATTGTACTCCTAAGATCATGGTGAGAAGCCACTTTCGCCCATTTTATTCTTCTTCCGTTGTTAGAGGGTATTAGCTTTGTAGTAAGAGAAACAGGGATCTGGCATGTTTGTAAGATATTACTAAGGGAGCAATGTAAGGCATTGTGATCACTATCAAATCTAAATAAATCTTCCATGTCCAATACCGCACTCTTTAAGGTGGGAGCAATCAAGATATAATCTATCCTGCTACAAAGAGCAGGGCAATTAAAGGAGTGAGTGGCATTATAATCAGATAAAATGCGGCCATTACATTACCTTATCCCAAACATAACTGAGAAAGACGGGAGCTGGTAGGCCATGTCAGACAAACGCTTGACCGGGGTGACATCAATAGGTGGAGCACTCCATATTTTATCACCTTCAAAAAGGGCATGGCTACAATTATCAAGGGATTTGTACATCGTATTAAAATGCCCACCAATAATAACTTGATCCTGTGTCACATAGGAGCTCATATGAGATGCAAGTTGGTGTCGCGTCTGTGATTCTCTATCCAACCTGGTTTCTCAGTTGTACACATTATAAATATAATATGAACAGGAATCGACCCCAGTAACGTTAACACTCAGGATGTTGTCTGAAAATATGTGTAGAGGACAAAGCTTTGCCAGCAGCAATGTACAGACCCAAATTAGGAGACCGCTTGATGGCTTCCCTTTCCATTATGCCACTCCGGTCTAAAGAAGTTTACAAAACCAGGTCTGTTGACTAGCTCAATACTTCAGGTCTCCTGGAGGAGGCAAATGATGAATTTATCAATAAATGATCCCCACTCTTGGTCTCTCACAATCCAGCATAGAAAATTGACTGTGTTTAGATGCTTAGCACAGATGGTCTAAGGAGGGTTTATAGCTATAACATTTGGGTCCCCATGTAGCATTAGAGTCTGGGGAAAGTGGCACATTTTGCATTTAGTGACCCAATCCCTCCATAAAAGATATATTCAGAGTGGGTTCAAGTCAGTCTACCATGGAGATGTCCGAGGTTTGGTCAGGACCATGGATCTGCTGAGGGTGTACAACCTGGGACACATTTCACTTAAACTGTATTAGAATACCAAGGATCCATGCACAGCCCCCGGCCTATCAAGCTATCCACCAATGTTTTAGATTTCAGGGTCAGCTTGATCGCGTCATAAAATCCTGCTATGTCATGGAGGTGTCTGGCTTGTAAAATGTCGGATGGAAGGATAGAACAACAGTTCCACATTGACCTTATATACTATATTATTTTGCTAATCAAAGAATCCTTGTCCTCATGTGTCCCTAAGCTCAGCTACAGGGTCCTCACCATATAAACAGTTCCTGTGCTATCATATTGTGATGTTCTGTTTGGCCCTATCTAAAGGGTTTCCGTGGGGGGGGCATTGGTTTTCAATTCAGCCTTATATTTATGAGAAGCCAGAGTAGTGAAGGTCGTAGCAGAGATCAAAGGTGAGGGCATGGCGAGAGGGATATCAGGACAAGTACTAGATAAAAGGTGTCCAGACTGTTGTTTGCGTGTTATGCCTATGGTATTTTCTCTGCACCTATTGTGCTCTGAGATCGAGGTCATATAATAAGAGGACATACCGCTTGATTGAGGATTACCTGAAGGTGAGAGTATTAAAGTTTTTAAATGCCCATTCTCTGCTGTTAGAGAGAGCACTTAGACTTTCAGTCCAACACTCGTTCTTCAAGTTTCTAAATGAGGCAAGGATTCCTACAGAGTCCACACTACCCTCAACCTGCTCTGCCTCGGTTGTGTATGTTAGTCATTTGGACCTTAGGTAGCTTGTATATGATCACTAGGTGTGGTAGGGGGGTTACTTAAGTTGGTATCTGACAGCACACCCACTTTCTCCTCCTTTAGTTTAGTGGCTGTCGCTAGAAGTGTTAAATGAAAATTCATGTGAGGTCAGTGACTGATGTTAAAACTGTCGCAGGGATTCTGCTCCTACACAGAACTGTGCATAGAGACTTGGAACCTCAGTAAATTAGGGTGTAACAAAACTCACCTTAGTATCCAAATTCCCTTACCAGACTAGCAATCAGTGTCTCATTGGCCCCAATGATTATACAGCCCAGAACATGAACTTAGAATACCTCAGGTAACGTGGAACACACGAACACTATTTCGTTATACTATCATACCAGTCCAAAACGAGGAGTAAATGAAGACACGTGCAAGTTTGAAATATTTATTTCTGGTGCCGTGTTCTCAAGCGCAGTATCTTAGCTAATACAAGCAAACATATTATAAGTAACAAGGTTATCCGCATAGTTACTATTCCATAAAATACAAAGGGAGAAAGCATGTTAAAATGCTAAAGGTAAGAAGGCTAAATTGCACCTCAGTCTTACCCTCCCTTGGTAGTATATTATATTATATCTACAGAAGGTCTCTTGGGATTACAAGGGTGGCCCCATACCTCTGGTCCTAGTAGAAAGGGATCACATCATTTTCTAAACAAGCTCTGCATGCGAATGTTCTCAAAACTGTGTGTGCATGCTCTGCGCAGTGCATTATTAAACGTGCCAAAATCAGAGGTGGCCACAACTGCATATGCGTTATGTCTAGGACGTGCGCTGATCAGACCGAACAACAACCACTGTGTTGAAATAACCTTTAAAGCCTCGGCACTCACTGTTCAGCCATAGCTTACCAAGCAGGGCTGATACTATAGGAACACATATTATTCTCACGTGAAGCAAAATATTCTGCTAGACTCTAAACATTTATAATATTGTGTGCCTTGTGCAAAAAGAGCAGAGAGGAAAAATGGTGTTTAAACTTCTAATAAGCTCATGCTAACTTAACGCAGTGTAAAGGCAAAGCCCATCTCCATGACAAAACAAAAAGCCATGCTATTGTTTTCTTTTCTTAGTAATAGTCTTCATTCTTTTTTCATAACAAACTAGGACAAATTATTTTCACATACCTTAAATATTCCCCTTTTTATTGACAAAGTGTTCCATTATACCAATTATTTAATGTTTCCTTCCTACATTTTCTTCACAGTTGTGTAGCCTTTCAAGATGAAATAAACAGAATAGAGCAAGTTAGTACATGTCAATCTATGGTGTCCAACCCTTTCCTGCTGTTAGCATAGCAGTTAAGCAATGCAATTTGGGTCTTTCGGTGTGGTGCATTAAAGTTGAAACTCCAGGAGCATCCCTCTGATTTAATAGAGGTCTCCTGCTGCTGCCATCGGATAACAGAGATCGGGAAGTGATACCACTTCCCCTGGGATCACAGCTTACTGGACTTTGGACGTTGCTTTGACTCATCTACCGGTTTGTGTCCCTGTCGCCCTTCCCCTCCTCTTTCCAGGCGATGTCCTTCACCCTCCCCTTTCCCGCCTTCATTACCTGTCTACTTTCCCAGCTCCTTCCCCTCTCCTCTGAATCTTTCCCCTTGTTTGCTTTTCCCCTTTCGTATTTGTGCTTATTGTTTATCTTGACCCTACAAGTAACTATTTTGCCATGCTCTAATAACTGTGTAACCTTTGTAACGATGTAACCTGTAACTATGATCTGATGCTCATGTATATAAAACCTTTAAAATAAAAAATAAAAATAAACAAGATGTAGCAAGAACCACATGCCTGTTCAAGCACTCAGGTAGATTTTCAATAGCCCTGCATCATGTATAGGTGCAAAGGTGTGATTAGTGATTAGAGGGGTGGTAGACGATCACTTGCATGAACCCTCAGCCTGCTGTGTGGGATTAGTCAAAAGGGATTTTAGAGAAAATGGGTGATTTTTTGTCATGGTTTTTGGGGTGAATTCTTCCCTGATCACCCTCCAGAAACAACTTCACCTCCTCAACAAGAGATGGAGAAGGCTGAGGCTTGGTAGAGACATTAGCTGACATGAGTTTGCAACTTTCAATCAATCACTCAATCAATCAATCAATCAATCAATCAATCAATCAATCAATCAATCAGTACTTGTAAAGTGCACTACTTACCCGTGAGGGTCTCAAGGCGCTGGGGGGTGGGGGGGGGGGGTGCCGCTATTGCTCGAAGAGCCAGGTCTTGAGGAGTTTTCTGAAGGTGAGAATGTCTTGGGTCTGCCGTAGGTGGGTAGGGTGTTCCAGGTCTTGGCGGCGAGGAAGGAGAAGGATCTGCCGCCGGAGGTCGTTCGTTGGATGCGGGGGAGCGGAGCTGGTGGGTGGGGGTGTAATAGCTGAGTCTGCTGTTAAGGTAGGCTGGTCCGGTGTTGTGGAGTGCTTTGTGTGCGTGGGTGAGGAGCTTGAAGGTGATCCTCTTGTCGACGGGGAGCTAGTGTAGGTCTCTCGGGCGGAGGCGTTTTGGATGCGTTGCAATTCTCACAGGTGTTTGGCCGGGATTCCTGTGTAGAGTACTTTGCCGTAGTCCAGCCTGCTGCTGACGAGGGCCTGTGTCACTGTTCTTCTTGTTTCGGTGGGGATCCACTTGTAGATCCTGCGGAGCATGCAGAGGGTGTTGTAGCAGGAGGAGGTGACGGCGTTGCCTGTTTCGACATGGAGAGAGAGGTGTCGAGTATGATTCCTAGGTTGCGTGCGTGATCAGTGGGTGTTGGTGCTGTTCCCAGGAGTTGTCCCATGCTGAGGGGGTCAGTCCGAGGATGAGGATCTCCGTCTTGTCAGAGTTCAGCTTCAGTCGGCTGCTCCTCATCCATTCGGCGACGTCCTTCCTTCCCTTGTGGAGGTTGGTTTTGGCAGTGTGCGGGTCCTTGGTGAGGGAGAGGATGAGTTCGGTGTCGTCAGCGTAGGAGATGAAGTTGAGGTCGTGCTGGCCGGCCACTTGTGCGAGGGGGGCCATGTATGCGTTGAACAGTGTTGGGCTGAGGGATGAGCCCTGGGGTATGCCGCAGATGATGTTGGTGGCTTCGGATCGGAAGGGTGGGAGTGGGACGCTCTGGGTTCTACTGGTGAGGAAGGACGTGGTCCAGTCTAGGGCTTTCTCTTGGATTCCGGCTTCTTGGAGACGTGTCTTTAGTGTGCGGTGGCAGACCGTGTCGAAGGCGGCTGACAGGTCCAGGAGGATGAGGGCTGATGTTTCTACGTTGTCTAGTTGGCGCCTGATGTCGTCTGTGGCGGCGATGAGGGCTGTTTCGGTGCTGTGGTTTCTTCTGAATCCGGACTGGGATGGGTCTAAGATGTTGTTGTCCTCGAGGTGGCGGGTCAGTTGCATGTTGACGATTTTCTCGAAGATGCGGGTGGTGTTCGTCGGGTGGGTGAGGACTGGCTTTGTTGGGGTGGTGGAGGTGTTGAAGGTGTCGTGGATATCAGCGATCTTGAGGTGGAGGAAGGTGGCCAGTGAGTCGCACAGTTCTTGTGATGGTGGGATGTCATTGGCGTTGGCGCTGGGGTTGGAGAGTTCCTTAACCTTAACGATGCTGAAGAGCTCTTTGCTGTCGTATGCGTTGTTGTCCAGGCGGGCTTTGAAGGAAGATCTCTTGGCTAATCTGATGAGGTGGTGATGTCTGTGGGTGGCATCCTTGTGGGCTGCGTGGCTGTCTGGTGTTCGTTCGTGTAGACATTTCTTCTCCAGTTTCCGGCATGCTTGTTTGGAGGTCTGGAGTTCTTCGGTGAACCAGGTGGCTTTCTTGTTGGTGCCACTGTTGGGGGCTTCCTTGAGTGGGGCAAGGATGTTGGCGCAGTCGTCGATCCATTGTCTGAGGTTGCGGGCGGCGGCGTCTGGGTCGGTGGGGTCAGCTGGCGGGTTCTGGGCAAGGGTGGTGTTCAGCTGGTTCTCTGTGACTTTGCTCCAGCATCGGCGGGGCAACTGTTGGTTTTGGTGGTGTGTGGTGGGTTTCCTGAAGGTGAAATGGATGCAGCGGTGGTCGGTCCAGTGGAGTTTGGTGGTGTGGTTGAAGGAGACGTGGGTGTTTGTGGAGAAGATGGGGTCAAGTGTGTGGCCAGTGGTGTGGGTGGGTGCGGTGATTAGTTGTCTGAGGCTGAGGTTGGCGAGGTTGTCGATCAGGGGGGCGGAGTTGGCGTATTTGTTATTCTCGAGGTGGAAGTTTAGGTCCTCGAGGATGATGTAGTCCGTGGAGGCGAGTGCGCGGGTACTGGCGAGGTCGGCGATGGAGTTGCTGAACTGTGCTCGGGTCCGGGGGGTCTGTAGACGAATGTTCCTCTGAGGGTGGTATTGGGGTCGGTGTGGATCCGGAAGTGCAGGTGTTCGGCGGTGTTGAGGGTGTCGTTTGAGTGGGTGGAGACCTTGAGGGTTGACTTGTGGACGAAGGCTATTCCTCTACCGCTTCCGTTGGTGCGGTCCTTGCGGGTGACCTTGTAGCCGTCCGGGATGGCTATGGTGATGTTGGGTGCCGAGGAGTCGTTCCACCAGGTCTCGGTCAGGAAGGCAACGTTAGGGGCGGAGGTGTCGAGCAGGTCCCAGAGCTCGACGGCGTGTTTGCGTGCGGAGCGGGTGTTGAGGAGTATGCAGCAGTGGTGATTGGGCTCGTTATTTGGGGGTTTGGTGGCTCTGTCGCAGGTGAAACTGCAGGTGCGGTAGGAGAAGGATCCGTGGGTGCGTTTTGCTGCGGCCTGGAAGCAGCTGTGGTTTCGGCTGGCATTGAGTGCGTGGAGAGTGCCAGAGCCGAAGCGGAGTCTGGCGGCGTGGCGTTCGAGTGGTCCAGGGGTTCTGGTGCTGGGTGTGGTCCAAGCGCAGACGGGCCAGCGGCACGGCCGCGCAGCTGCCGCCATTTAAGGCGGTGAGGGAGGGAGGAGCAGCTGGGAGGTGGGAGCGGGGCGGCAGATGGACGGCAAGGGGGTGGGGCCGCAGGGGAGCAGCAGTGGGGAATGGGCCAAAGGTAAACAGAGGAGAAAAGGGGGAGGGGGGAACGAGCTGGGCGAGCGGACGCAAGAGCAAAATAGTACAGTAAGGGCAAAGCGAAGGCAATACAGTACAGCAATTCACAAGAAAACAGGCACAAAGTGGGGATAATAAACTGATTGGGCACAACAGACAGTCAGAAACGGGGCACAGCGGGATCGAACTCACGGCAAAGCGGCAGCGGCAGCGAGGGAGGCACTGGCCCACAGGTGGAGCTGTGCGGCAGGTGGGGAGCGACCTGGCCTGCAAGCAGGGTCAGGGTTTGCTCTCACTGCCGCACAGCGGCCGCCATTTAAGGCTGGGAGGTGGGAGCGGGGTGGCTGATGGACGGCAAGGGGGCGGGGCCGCAGGGGAGCAGCGGTGGGGAACAGGCCAAAGGGGGGGAGGGGGGAACAAGCTGGACGAGCGGACACAAGAGCAAAACAGTACAGTAAGGGCAAATCGAAGGCAAGGCAGTACAGCAATTCACAAGAAAACTGGCACAAAGCGGGGATAATAAACTGATAAACTTTGTTTTTCTTACCCAATAAGGTGTACGCTGCTTTCCATTTTTCCATAGCAACAGCATGAATTAACCCATGTGTGTTTCAGGCAGCAAAACAAGCACCAGGCACGAGGTGAGAAAAACGATATTTAAGTAGCACCTAGATGTATTGGACGATGCACACGAGGCTAAAAAAAGAAACTTGGAGGGAAATACCAAGTAAAATCTATTGCAAGAGTAGAAAAGGAAGACCTCTTCATACAGAAAATAACACTATTACAACTGTTATTATGCAGATACAGACAGTAGATCACATCGTTGCGTTGCAAGCTAAGAAGGAGGCTCCACCATCCAATAGTTCAGAGCCAATTAAACAATAATATGCTGGTCAAACTTCAACAACTTTTGTCTGTCTCTGCAACACAAACAAACCAGCCTTAAGAGCAGCAAAAAATTATATTTCAAGAGAGATGCAAAAACACATACAATACAATGCCCACGAGAGACCAGGATCCCAGGCCGCAGGACCAAATCTAGTTGCCCTACCTCTTCCTGGCGCTGACGGGTGCAGAATGGGCCCGCCCTTGGCCCGGGCTTTGGTACCATGTATTGCGCTATGTAGCGCCGAGCTTTGGACACAGGTCCCGGTGGTAACAGGGCTGCCTCAAGGGGCCCTAGGCGTTGCAAGCAATGAAGTCCTACAGAGCCGTTGGTTAACCTGCACTGCGTGACTGGGTATCACGATATGTAGCGCCTAGCTATGAACACAGGTGCTGGTGTTCACAAGGCCGCCTCAAGGGGCCCTATGCATTGTGGGCAATGAAGTCTTGCAGGGCTGTTGGTTAACCCATGCTGCGAGATAGGGACACAGTTCCGGCAATGAAAAGGCTCCCTCCCGGCCCCTAGTCAATGTGGGCAACGAAGTCCTGCAGAGCCGTTGGTTAACCTGCACTGCGGGACCGGGTATTACGCTATATAGCAATGAACTATGGACACAGGGGCCAGTGATGGTGATCGCAAGGCCAACTCCAGGGGCCCTAGGTGATGTGGGCAATGAAGTCCTGCAGAGCCATTTGTGAACCCGCGCTGCAGGACCAAGTATGGCACTATATAGCGCTGAGCTATGGTCATAGGTGCAGATGATGACAAGTCGGCCTCCAGGGGCCCTAGATGATGTGGTCAATGAAATCCTGCAGAGCCGTCGGTTACCCAGCCTTATGTCTTTTAATTTTTATTAAGATACCATTTTTTACAGTGTACATTACTCTCAGGATAGAGTTTTCCCTTTCGTTAGGGGTAATCGGCGTGGAAGCTGGAAGTTGGATTGTGTCTCTTCGGGTAAGCTAAGGCTCATTTTAACTTACATTTTAACATAATTTAGAGTTTTTAGGGTGGATATTTTATGTTTTGGGAGGGTCAGGAAGGTGTTTTGGTGTAAAATAGTTTCCTTGTGTTGTAAGTCAGTTATATTTTGTATGATCGTTCATGTTAATGTTAAGAATAGTAATGTGTATTATGTGTTTTAATTTTAATGTTAACATGTATTTAAGTTTAAGGTGGTATATCTGTAGTATGTTGTAGTTTTGTTCATTATAGTTCTATGTTTGTGGCTTGGGAATAATTTTTATGTTTGTGTTTATTATACTTGACAGATTAACACTTCTATCAAGGTCATTATTTTTTTTGTGTTCCCTGTTTTTATTTTTGTCGGATTTTTATTAGATATATTTAAACTGTTTCAGTTTTTACAGGCCATTTCCACTTCATTGATTTAATTTATAAAATTCCATGCATGTATTGTAATTGTTTTGGTCGGTTGGGTCTGGGTTTGGGCTAAGGTTTTTTGGATTCTAAATTCGTGGTAACTGGTTATTAAAGAATTTCTTTGAGCTGATAAAATGTCCGATGATATCTGTGCATTGCTGCTTGGAATGAATTACACTAGTCTTCTACTGGTTAGTTGGTTTTTGATGTTTTGTTTAAGAAAATATTTATGTATATGTGCAGTATTTCTTTAGCACATAGTTGGTGTATAGCTGGTGAAATGGAGGTGCACATATTGTAAATGTTCCATCCATGCCAATATAGTGCTTTTTGTTTTTGTCAGTAGCAAATATGAGTAATTTTTTTAATTACTGAGCTGATCATATAATACTTTAGTGTGGGTTGCAATGAGATGTTCTGGGATATCTATTTCCGAAAACGGTTTTGGTGCTGGAATAGCTAGAGACAAGAGATCCCAAGTAGCATGTTAACGTGATGACTTCAATGTTGGTTCAGAGTGTAACCTCTCCAAAATAATATGAGATGCCTGAAGATATGCACAACCCAGTGCTGACTGGGCGGTGGAGTGTGTGAAATGGGGAATATGCACGGTGCCCAGCTGGTACATATAAGGTTGAAGGAGGGTGCAGATTACCTCAATCCCCCCAATGTTCTTCCAAACTCTTTACAAGGATCTAGAATCTTAGCATTTTGCTCATGGATCTGTGTTGGTTCAGTACATTGATGACTTGTTATTTGCCTAACCTACGAGGAAGACATGTAAATGTGGCACTATTGCTTTAGTGAATCATTTGGCTCATGGAAGGGCATAAATTCTCCCTCTCAAAAGTGAATTAATCTATTTAGGGCACAAGTTAGAGAAAGGGGGGAGGAATGTGTCCAGGGAAGGAAGACAGCTGTGCTATAGATGGCTCTGCCATGTGTAAAGAGAGAGGCGAGGTAGTTACTTGGTATGGTCTGATCTGGTTTAGTCTGGTACTATGGGCAGTGGATTCTCAACTTTGCCTTCATAGCCCAACCCTTTCAATGATTGACAAAGAAGGATATGTCTAATTCAGTGACCTAGTCAGAAGATTGTCAAAAGTAATTTCTAAAGCTTTAAAATGCTTCGTGTTTATCTCAGCCATAGGTATACCAGATCATGATAAAGATTTTTCTTGTACTGTACTGAGTGGGAGGTGTGCTCTTTGTCTGTGCTGGCACAATGCCAAAAGTCTGTCATGACAGCTCTCTCAGGATGCTTATGTGTCATTGCCATAGCTGCAATGGCAGTGGAACAATCCGATATTATTATGTTGGGGCATTTTGTTACATGGTATGTACATCATTCAGTTGACATTTTGTTAATGTGATGTAAAACACAACATTAGATGGATGCCTGATTTAGGCGTTATGAAATAGCCTTGTTTGCTACTCCCAGAATATCTATATCTAGAATTGGCAAAGCCAATAGGTTTCACCTATTTTCTGTCTCTGTCCACAGTCAGGTACATATTCAGGGTGCATGCTCAGCCTCTACACTCTTACAGACACACACCCAGTGTGCGCATGTCTCACAGAAACACAGTATGCACAGGGATAGAGAGGTGTTAACTCTTTACTTACAAACACAATCGTAGTTAATGTCCATGTAAAGTAAACCATAGTGTTCATGGGGTTTAGCAAGGTTTGGAAAAGGTAAGTTGATTTTCATACTTTGGCACTCACATCTTTAAAAAAACATTAACAAAACGTGTAGTTAACATCTAAATCAATTTATCCACTATTGATACGAAACCTTGCAGCTTTCTTGACCTCCAGATTCATCTCACAAACCCAATCCGCATAATGCTAACCTCAAAAATCGACTAATGTCATTAAAGAAGGCAGATGAGAATCTTTATTGCAGAGAGACCACTAGGTTTAAGGCTTTAAACACATTAGATACAGGGCCGGACTGGCCTTAGCACCCGGAAGGGTGGGGGCCGGTTTTGTACCGATGGGAGCCGTTTTTAGGTCGATCCTAGTGCAGCGCACATGCTCTGCTTGTCGAGGCATGGTGTATCTGGTGTATGTAGTTCAAGAACCTCCCACCTTTTCAATTGGTTTGTGTTAGTGCCCTTCTTAAATTCTTGATTTTGTTTGGCAGATGAGCTTAATTAGTCCCGCCTTTTAGGTGATTTGGTCCCTCCCAGGTGACTGGAAAGGCGGGATTTTACCTCTAGAGTCTGCTGATCATTCTCCAGAATCCCGTCACAGGTCGACTAGACCTTTTTACCTGCCATATAGTGAATTAGGCAATCTGTCATAACAAATGAACAATTTAGAAATCCCAATTGCTTCCCCCAAGAACCACTGACCAAAGCTAAGTTTGAAAAGTTTATTACATAACTAAAAATAACTGCAGGTACAAACACCTCAGCAAGAGGTTCAGAAGGTAAACAGGCACTAATACAAACATAATCCTACGGAAAAGTCTCAGGCGACTGATGAACAACACCAGGATCAATTCCAGGACCATCAGACTAAACAAAATACCTATAACCTGGGTTCTGGTACTCATCGGAATAAAAGACATAAATTCAGGTTAATCTGTCCCTACACTACTCTAAGTGACATCCCTACTCAACAATAGCCCAACCTAATCAAAAGGTGTCAGCAGTGGTGACTTCAAAGAAGTTCACTCACTTCTCTCCAATACTAAAGAATCTGTCATAGCTAAGCTATTTACCAAGACCAACCACTCTCTCTGACTCCTCAGCCCATCTGCTCTGCCTCCACCCTCGGGGTGCTGTCCCTAATACGAAACCCCAAAATGCAAATGACACGCCTTTAGGTACGCCTTCTCCAAGGTGTCGATTACATGGAGTTTTTCCACATTGGCCTTCTTCCATCCCTGTCCATTAAACGTCCTTGGGTCTCAGACTCTCTGTCGCTTCCAGTTGTATCTTCAAATTCCTGGTTTACTCCTCCATGTCTGAGTCTAGCATTTCTAACTCTCATACACAATGGGCCCTTCTACTCTACAAACTACTGGGTGATGCACCTGCAAAAGAATATACGCACATAGGCTCACATTCTAATAATGTTGCAACATTTTCTAAAGCCTCTTTCATAAGCATTTCTACCGTTTATATGTTTAAGCAAAACATTTTCATACAGGCCTGCGCCATTTCATAACTAGGCCTCAGCTAGACTTTAGGCCTTACGTTTAAATGAGCCATTCTCTGTGTTCTCTAGGCCTTCCACCTTAACGACAAATGCATTTTCTATATATTCGACTAATCATTGAGTACATAAAGCATGATCACATTTCAGTTTATCAATCTGAAGACACATTAGCAAATCAATTAAACACTCTTCTTAATAGTAAAAGATTTCATTTCAAAGCAGCTCTACATTGCAGTAAATATGAATTTGTACCCTGTAACGTTGGTTCTGCTTATTCTCTGATACCAATTTACTTGAGTACTTGTCATACATTGCGTCTAAACATGATTAAAAGTCCTCTATATTTGCGGGTGCTAACTATTTGTACATATGCTGCACCCCTACAAATTTCACTGTAAATGGCGCTCTCTCAGTTCCCCCCTTTGATGACCTGTGTCATCACCACCCACACATCTTCCTTAGGGTAAGATCCGACTAAACTGAGCTTGTGGCCATTTTCCCTCGCTTGAATGATTCCAACGCTCTCCGACTGCAGCCTTTCCATTCGCATCTCTTGCGCTCTCATTGATCTCGCCAACCTATTGGACCTGTACCACTTGCACAATCTTACCAAACAACAACAATGGGAGAGGTAGGGAGAATCAAGAAGGCTTCTCTCAATCCCCGGTTCAATGTAGATAAACAAAAAGAGAGAGGCCAAATCAGTCTCAAAAATGCCACTAGATTGGAGCGAGATAACTAAGGATCACACACTCACTTAGGGTGAAAAGGAAAGCCCTCACACACCGACCTAGTCAGTGTCATGCTTCATCATCGGGCCCCACCAAAGAGGCCGAGTGCCTCTTTGGTGTGCTACAACGCCAGAAAGACTGCGGAGCTGGTTGTGTGAAGGAGGACGTGTTGTGAGGGTGAGTTAAATTAAAAGTGTCTAAACGAGTATCAAAAAAAAAAAAATTTTTATTAAATGATCCCTAAGACACGATTTAACAGGTATTATGTGTCTGAATTTGGTTGCCAAGGATTAGGAATGGTAAACTTCAGATAAATACAGTAGATAAATTAGTCAGTCTGACTAATTTATCTACTGTATTTATCTGAATTTTACCATTCCTAATCCTTGGCAACCAAACCATTGTCCTGATCGACAACATCTCACCCTCAACCAACACCAATGACTTGGCAGTATTGATTGACAATTCATCCACAACAGTTGCCAGCCGCCGTATCTTTATGTCATTCAAAATGACTCCCAACATAGGTATCGCTGCTCCAAACACATCTCCCACATTTGCTCCAGCACTTTCCCCTCGCTTTACCCTCCTTTGAGACCCTCCCTCTAAGAGCTCGAAATCCTCAGTATGGTAAATTTTGGGAAAGATAATTGCTAGATAACACGTTCCATACCACTTCTCTGGCAATCTCACATACGCATTCTTTCCACAGACAAAATACACAGTAGGAATCACCTGAACCACGCTCTTCAAGAAGTCCTTTGTATAGTATTCTAAGGTGAAGGTGTGGTCACACGTAGTCTGACCCACATACACATTTTCATAATACGTCTGTGGTCTGTGCAGACACAACTTCCCTTTCTGTACCTCATCCAGAGCTATTGGGCCATAACTCCCTCTTAACTTATGCTGCTTCTCTTCTTCGGTCCAATCTACCTTTCCTTGCCCTGAATCTCGCAACTTTTTCTGTTTCGTGTACCTATCTTCTACTTGTTCAATGAACTTCTTTTCTACGTCTGACAACGAACATGTCAGATTGTGTCGGTGTGCATACGGGGTGTCTAGCTCTCGAGTGGGAATGAAAAAATATCCGAGTCTGTCCTCTGACTTATAATAGTCCCACTTGTTCAAATGCTTATAGTTCGGAACTTCTGGCAACACAGCATCATAATTCGAAAAGAAATATTCAAAGTGATTTCACCCATAAAGGATACTAATCAGCAAACTACAGGATATTCCATATGTCAATGGAAGGTGATGGTATCTAATACCCTCATCTACTGAAGCTGGTAATTGCATGCACACATAACAGTCTTTTGCATCCATCGCCTCAATGTATTCATACAACAGCTTTGCATAAGCATTCTGCCCAAAATTTCCTTTAGACAGATCAGTATGTAGCCTACGGCTTTCTGCAGCTAGTATGGCCTTCTCTCTTCGCTCCCTCTCTTCTTTCTGGCTAGGGGTAACAGGTGTCGGTGTCCCCACAGCCTTCTCTACTTGTTCGTGTGGTGCAAAATAAGAAACTAAAACTACTATAGCTATAAGGAGTATTACTCCTCCTAAAAGCGTGCCTACTATGCACTTGGCTCTACGATTCGGGTTTCCAGGCGCCATGGTCTCAGTACAAAGTAGTTCGTTCTCGGAAAGCACCCAAAGTCTCTTTCTGTGCTATTTTGAGTCTCTCGAACCACCTTGAAAAGCGGAAAGTCCCGTTTCAGTTCTTCTTTTGTTCACTTGACAGACAACCTTAACCCTTCTCCGTCCTCTGTGGAAAAGTCCGTAAATTTGTTCTTCTTCCACTCGGCTCTAGGTTAAGTTCAACAATTATTTACAAAATCTTTTTCAAAAGTCTTTCAAAGCAATTCAAAGTTCAAAATTCTCAATAGTCTATGATTATACTTGATGCGATTGCTTGCAACACATAATCTAAAAGTTCCATGCGGAGCACGACTTCATCATATACTGGCATGTCGGGTACAGACGTTGGGAAAATCAGTCTTTCCACGAGTAAATCACGTATCTTGCTTAGGAGAGGGGGATTGGGAATGGTGAGTGTCAGTTTACCTTCGATTTCAAGTCCAGGAACCAACAGTATCACTTCCAGCTTAACATTTGGGATCGTACTGGTCACTGCTACTGACCTCACCCTCCCGGACCTCAGTACTCCCGGCATTGGTACTCCTAGCATAGGTAAAAGGGTAGGTCCACTCTGGGGTGGTGTATCTTTGGCAAGGTACTCTCACCCTCCTTGACCTTCTCGGACCCCCTTGTTCAGCTCCTTGTTCTCCCTCTTCAGGATCTGATTCTTCGGACACAGGAGCAAGATCTGTTTCGGAAGCCAATCTCACATTCATTCGCCTCCGTCTCTCTGGCCAATGATCCCCTGCCCTTCTTGCCCTTCTTGTTCTCGTTCGCACACCCTATTCGTCTCCACTGTCGACCTCTTCTGCGCTCAGGTCGCCTTCTCCGCCACTTCCTCCCTCTGGGGCAGATTCCGTGTCACTTTCGTCTTGGCCGTTTCCTGATTGATCAGGGGAGTCCCCAAGTTCAACAGGCACCCCCACAGCTTGACTCGCTCCCTCTAATGGATCTTCTTCTTTGTTATTATTTTCATCTACGAGAAGAGCTGTTCTCTCCTTGGGTGCTGGGACTCGTCGGGTGTGAGAAGCATGAACCCAATTTGGCAATCCACCGCACTTCACAGCAGTAGTAGTGACTAGGATCACTTGGAAAGGTCCCCTCCAACGTACGTCCAGGCAGCTCTTCCTGACGTGCTTCCGCACCAAGACACAGTCACCAGGGCACAGGTCGTGACAAAGGTCGCTAGAAGCCGGAATTTCAGCAGCCTGCACCATTTTGACCCCACCATCCCCATCTGAATGGTCCCCGCATTTGGCTGACATTGGCGTTCCCCCTAGCTCAGGATTGTATGGAGGTGGTCTCTCTGCCAACATCCTCTCTATCAGGCCATCGTCTGTCTCGCTGTCCTCATCCTCGTCTTCTGTATTTCACCTCTGTGCATCTAGCAACGGGTACAATCTATCTCCTTCTATAGTCTGTACCCTCCATCTCTTTTCCATGGCATCCCATCTCGCATCTTGGACTGCCTTAACTGATCGTTTCACTCTTTCTTGTCGCCTATCTCTGCCCCTGTCACGGGCTGCCCTGATCCATGCATTTAACGCTTCAAATTGTGTTGGTCTGGGCAAAGGTCGCAACGCAGCCATAATCGCTTTCAGCTGATACAACACTTCTAGTCTAAACGTCCCGTATTTCGGGAAGGTCAATTCTTCATTTCCATCTGTCATCTTACACCAGGTATCAAGCCACAATATGGTATGCAACCCAACATTCGTAGCCATGTAATGAGCTGGAGTATCCTCGGGTGGAGCCTCCTCCCCACCCCGAGGTTCTATCTTGTTTTCGCCTTTGAAACATTTCCGCAACATCTTAAAACATTTCATGATGAAAACCCAAAACGTTTCCTTGTTCCGCAGCGCTTGTTTACTTCCTGATGACAATCCACCAATCTCAGCGCGGCTTCTCACTAACCGCCCTATCTCAGCGCGGCTCCACACCAACCGACCAATCGCAGCGCGGCTCTTTCTGACGTCACTCGCCTCCGTTTCGCAGCAGTTCCCCTCCTTTCTCCGTGCTTCTCGCGGTCTCGCATGCGTCCCAATCATACACTGAAAATGAATACTTCCAACCAAGCAACCACTTCCCTGACTGTACGGCCACAGTCTAACTGTAATTGTCACCCAAACTGGCAAATGTCTGTCCGCGAACGACCGGACAATCGCCTCACTGATAGGTTACAAACTCACGGCAACTTCCGACCAGTGTCTGTTACCCACGCACTCACACATTCGTTCCCCCTATCTGGGTCTTGCGGGCGATTAATGGTACCTCACAACCCCCTTAACAATGGTCAACAATTACTATGGGTGTTCGATACACCCGGACCACTTGGACTCTTCCCGAACCCAAGATTTTCACTGGTTGCGCGCGCTCACAACCTGTTCCTCTTTCACACTACAGGCATTCAACTCCGCAAGACAATACAACACACAATACAACATAACACCGCAATCTAGCAACGCATGACCCTTTTCATACTCACTCTCCTTCGACCTGCTGCTTTCTGCCGCACTGTCACTCTCCGTCAGTTTCCGTGGAACGCCGTCCTCCATCCGCGATTCTCTGGACACTCATCCTTGGTTCTATGGGCCTCGGGGAAATCTCAACCTACTTCTGGATTACCCTCACTCTAGAAGGTAAACCATCCTACTCTGCTACCAACTGGAAAGGCGGGATTTTACCTCTAGAGTCTGCTGATCATTCTCCAGAATCCCGTCACAGGTCGACTAGACCTTTTTACCTGCCATAGAGTGAATTAGGCAATCTGTCATAACAAATGAACAATTTAGAAATCCCAATTGCTTCCCCCAAGAACCACTGACCAAAGCTAAGTTTGAAAAGTTTATTACATAACCAAAAATAACTGCAGGTACAAACACCTCAGCAAGAGGTTCAGAAGGTAAACAGGCACTAATACAAACATAATCCTACGGAAAAGTGTCAGGCGACTGATGAACAACACCAGGATCAATTCCAGGACCATCAGACTAAACAAAATAGCTATAACCTGGGTTCTGGTACTCATCGGAATAAAAGACATAAATTCAGGTTAATCTGTCCCTACACTACTCTAAGTGACATCCCTACTCAACAATAGCCCAACCTAATCAAAAGGTGTCAGCAGTGGTGACTTCAAAGAAGTTCACTCACTTCTCTCCAATACTAGAGAATCTGTCTTAGCTAAGCTATTTACCAAGACCAACCACTCTCTCTGACTCCTCAGCCCATCTGCTCTGCCTCCACCCTCGGGGTGCTGTCCCTAATACGAAACCCCAAAATGCAAATGACACGCCTTTAGGTACGCCTTCTCCAAGGTGTCGATTACATGGAGTTTTTCCACATTGGCCTTCTTCCATCCCAGTTAGTTAAACGTCCTTGGGTCTTAGACTCTCTGTCGCTTCCAGTTGTATCTTCAAATTCCTGGTTTACTCCTCCATGTCTGAGTCTAGCATTTCTAACTCTCATACACAATGGGCCCTTCTACTCTACAATCTACTGGGTGATGCACCTGCAAAAGAATATACGCACATAGGCTCACATTCTAATAATGTTGCAACATTTTCTAAAGCCTCTTTCATAAGCATTTCTACCGTTTATATGTTTAAGCAAAACATTTTCATACAGGCCTGTGCCATTTCCATAACTAGGCCTCAGCTAGACTTTAGGCCTTACGTTTAAATGAGCCATTCTCTGTGTTCTCTAGGCCTTCCACCTTAACGACAAATGCATTTTCTATATATTCGACTAATCATTGAGTACATAAAGCATGATCACATTTCAGTTTATCAATCTGAAGACACATTAGCAAATCAATTAAACACTCTTCTTAATAGTAAAAGATTTCATTTCAAAGCAGCTCTACATTGCAGTAAATATGAATTTGCACCCTGTAACGTTGGTTCTGCTCATTCTCTGATACCAATTTACTTGAGTACTTGTCATACATTGCGTCTAAACATGATTAAAAGTCCTCTATATTTGCAGGTGCTAACTACTTGTACATATGCTGCACCCCTACAAATTTCACTGTAAATGGCGCTCTCTCAGACTGCCCCAGTTACTGTAGTCTTACACTTTTTTAAATATATTTTCATTCCTGCTGCACTCTCTTTTTGTTTGTTTTCCCTCCGCTTGTGTATTTGCACAGCGTCCTTCACGAACGCAATGCATCAAGTTTTGGATGGCATTTATATTATGGCTGACTTATCTTTCCTTCGCTGCCTCTGTTTTTGGCATCCCCCTCCCTCCCTGAAATAGGAGCCCCACCCACCCTCCGAGCACAAACAAAGTTGTGGATTTCTTAGTACATGTGGGTGAGCAGACGCCCAGACTTTAGTTAGGAAATATGCCATCTGAACAAATTAAACAATGGAAACAAAACTACAAATGCCGATCATACTAAGAAAAAAATCTCAGTATGATCGCCATTTGTAATTTTGTTTCCATTGTTAATTTGATGGCGTATTTTTTGGTGGCACGGGTAGAGTGGAAACTGAGACTTGAATCAGTTCCCTGCTCATGAAGTCGGCAGCTCTGTAGCTTACATTACAGCATTTCAAACATTTAGCTTCCACCGAAGCATCACCAATATGGCTGCACCAAAATGCTGCTACATGGAAGTGACTGAAGGAAACAGCAAAACAATTGAAGTTGAAAGCGTAGTCTGGGCCATTGGTACACTACCGCTAGCCCATGCCAGAAAGCAGATTAGTCCGGGTGGGGGTGAAAGCGGTGCGAGCGGGGGCTGAACAGGTACACCAACCCAGGCGAGGTGAGCGCAGGCAGCTCCTGCTTTCTCATTCACTGCTTCCAAGTGTTACTATTTGTCTGTATGCTTTGTGCACTTCTCTCCCCTGCATAGTGTACCCCATGTGCTTATCCCCACCCCGTTATGTTCCTCTTCACCAATGCACTCCTCTTCTATGCCTGTTTTTGCTTTCCCCACTTGCGCCCTCTGTTTTGTTTCCCCCTTTCCCCATGTTGCTTCCTTCCTTTTCAGCCTCCTCATGTTGTATCCATGTAGCTTCTCTGTCCTATGACGCATTTAGCATCGTTGCTTCTGCCCTGAGTTGCTTCCTCTGCCCCCGTCCTCCTGCTTTAAATAAAACACTTGTTTTTAAATGCCGTGGCTTCTTCCTTAGTGTTGGGTCAGTCTGTTGCCCACCTCTACTTGTAGACCTTAATTTTCATCACTAATTGTGATGCGTGAAGTCCTCTGAGCTTGGCGAACTATCATATCTGATCTTTGGGAAAGGTCAGACTTCTATTTAATTGTGAAGGCTGCTGCGTGCATGGTTTTCTTGATGGAATTTGTACTCCGGCTGTTTCCATTCTGAAATCAGGCCTACAAATGCCATAATTCATCAGTAAAAAAAGAATGATGATGCTTCCGCTGGGCTGTGTTATTTTATATGCGCTCATGCATGTTGAAAGCATGGACATGCCTACAAAATGGCCCAGCCCATCACCGGAGCTGAAAAGCAGGGAGTATTCTATCGCTTTAAACTGCCCTTGCTGCGTCTTGGGCTTGCGGTGTGGAAGGGTTGGCTGATGTCTTTGTTATGGCCCTCTTGAAAAGGACAATCTGGACAGTATGACGAGTGTGTCCTGGCTTTTAAAGGTTGTGCTGGCTCATAGTGCCAGTTATGCCCCCCTTCATTTGTTAGCGTCCTGGCTGAGGTGATCAAAATGATAAAAGCATGTGAGGGCCCCATCCTCCCGCCCCCAATTAAGCTTGCGTCTCACTACTTTTTACGAATGCAAGCAGATGCCAGTCTAGATGGTTTTATTAAATATCACCCTCACCTATTTCTTTCCTTGTTCACCCTCACACAACCATCACTCCTTCTCCATCGGCTGTGTGTGATCTGCAATCTTGCATCCATTTATTTTCAAACATGCTTAACATACTGGACATACAGGTCACACACATAGTGATTATTTTTTGCTTCTGATAGGCCTCTTTTCAATAATAATTTGTGTTTTTTAATTATTTGTTCTTGCCTCTCAAAGGCTGATTATTCTTTCTGACCTACCTCTGTCATCCATGTTACAGTCGATCGTCTCACGCAGAGTGCCCTGCAAGTAGTGGGACGTCACTTGACTGGAAGGTGGGTAAGAGAATGAGTTCCACCTTTCTGCTTGCGCTCTTAATGTGAGAAGCTCATCCTGAGCATTTTTCAGCATCTCGCGAGCGGAAGTCTTTAACACCACCAAATCTAACACTATACACTGCTTTCCTAGTTCACTTAGTCAAGAAAGAACTTCAGCAGTACATTCGTTTAGTTTCAAAAGTAAGTTTATTAAAGAGCTTAAAATAAAGATACGTAATACAATATATCAATAGGTAATTCTTTAAATGAACAATAACGCATTGACATAAAATAGTTGGATAAAAATGTCAGGTTAACATAGGTAGAATGGTTTTTAAAGGAAAGCAAATAAGGAAAAGGGAAGGAGTGTTGAATTAGTATAATGAAAGAAATGTTACATTTCCTATATACAATATGATAATTATTGAACATAAACAAATTAGTATATTACCAAAATAAGGAGAGTCATGGAGGCTGAGAAACCTCTCGCTGAATAGGGGTTCTAGAAAAAGTTTGTCTAGCACTAGCATCTATGAACTTTGTAACAGGTGATCATAAGTTCGAGTGTTTCTTGACAATATGGGTAGGATGTACAAAAGCTGTATCTAGTCTATGATTATGACAGACTGTGTACCACCAAGCTTGGAAAGATAATTTGGCAAATATCTTTCCAATTGTTTGTGATTTGATGAAGGGCAACTGCTAACAACAGGTCTACAATATTTATGTTAGAAATACCAGTATTCTAAGCAGGAGATAAGTTTCCCAAGAATAAGTGAGTGGTGGAAAAGGGAATTTTGGTGCCAAAAATTGAGTTGATTTGAGACCAAATATTTTTCAAAAAACTATGCCTATGTGGAAATGTAAAAAGTAATTGATATCAGTCAGCAGAAGCTGAGGAACATGTCGAGCAAGTGTCAGAGAGGTCAGTGTGCCTTTTGTTTAAAGAAATCGGACATAACAGAAGTCTGTTGTAAATAAAAAAGAGTGTTTGGGTGGTGTTAGCAGCTCTAGAGGATTTTGTGAGTTATGTCCATATTTTGTTTTACTGGAGGGTCAACCATTTCACTTCTAAATCTCAGAATAACTCAACCTTCGTTTTATCTCTATCAGAATGTGGAGTACGTAAATGGATATAGATACCGGAGGCTTTAGGACAAGTGAGGAGAAGAGCATACAATCTGCTGTCAGGAGATGGAGTAAGAGGGTTGGGAGTTGAAAATTGAGCATACACAGTATGAAGAGCTTTTTTCAGAAGATTATATTTAGACTGAAAAGCATGAGGGAAATTAAAAAGTCAACTTGGTTGTGAAAAAGGTATGACTTCATCCTGTGAAAAAAGTTGACGCACCAAAATTAAGCCTTTGCTCTGCCAAGATTTCCAATACAAAGGTTTGTCACGAATCAAAATCATCTTGTTATGCAAATTGTGTAGTCCATAAAAGAGTTAGGGTCTGTATGCAGTAGCAAAGATCCAGATAAAATTAGGCATGTGTGTTTAGGAGTAGGGGTAGATAAAGATTGAGGTTTGCGAGTAAAAGAAAGATACTCTTGGAACGAGAAGGGAGATAAGTAAGAACGTTCAAGGTCCACCCATAAAGGACAGTCTGAAGATGGCTCCGAGAGCCACCTCAAGGACTGGTGGAGTAAAAAAGATTTATGATAGGTAGGAAAATCGGGAAAGTTAACCCCACCCTCTGACTTTGGCCACATTAATTTTAGTGACATACGATATCTCTTGTTATTCCAGAAAAATTAGGATAATAAGGGAATGGGTACTGGAATATTAGAAATTTTATATAATATTCTGGGAGTAAGCATCATCTTAATGGTATCTAAACGACCCCACCAAGATAAGTACAAGGGATGCCATTTAGCAGTTAGTGCGGATATTCTTTGTATACATAGGCAAATTATTGTTGTGATTGAAGAGGTAAAAAATAAACCTAAATATTTTATGTGAAGAGAATTCCA
Organism: Lissotriton helveticus; assembly: GCF_964261635.1. Classification (NCBI taxonomy): domain Eukaryota; kingdom Metazoa; phylum Chordata; class Amphibia; order Caudata; family Salamandridae; genus Lissotriton; species Lissotriton helveticus. The sequence goes on from NC_136063.1 coordinate 570,293,847, forward strand.
TGTAACGTTTGAGGTGATGAAGTCATCTTTGAATGTATATTTAGTCGAGGCAATATTTCACGTTTATCTTTGTTCCATTTATAACCGGAGACAAATGTCAAAGCCTTAGAGAAGATCTTATAATCAATATTTACTAGAGAGATGGGCCTGTAATATTTGAAATGTTTTGAATCTTTCCCCTCTTTGGGAATGAGGCAAATTAAGGCATCTAAAAAAGAGCCAGAGGATTTGCCTGAGTGTAAAAAGGATTCTAAGAGAATGTGCAGTTTGGGGAGGAGTTACTGTGCAAAATGTACAAAGAACTAAACGGTCAAACCGTCTGGACCTGGAGCTTTGTCTTTTTTAAGTATTTGTAAAGCAGTAAGGAGTTTGTGTTGTGATAAGTCATATTCTAAGGAGGAGAGGTCTATTTGAGTATCCGAAGATTGTTGTTGAATGTCTTAAAAAAACAGAGAAATGTAATGCTCAGAGGAAGAATTATCTGGTGTGTATAATGACTTGTAAAAAAGAAGAAATTCATTTAAAATTTCAGAATCTTTAAACTTCAATGCTTATTACTCATTCATAATAGACTCAATATTACGTTTGTTGTGTTTAACTTCCAAATAGTTTGCTAATATCTTACCAGCTTTATTTTTGCCACCATCAAACTTAGCGCTAGACTTTAACAAATAAAGTGAGGCGTTATCCGTCAAGTCCTTATTAAATTGAGATTTGCCATTAATGAGTTCGGAAAGACATTCTTTCGATTTAGAAGAATAATAGGAATGCTCCAGACTCTTTAGTCTAACTAAAAGGTCTTTAGCTTGTTTACGTGAGGTATTGCTTTTTTTGGAAACATAGTCAATAATAAAATCCCGGGCACGTGCTTTGAATGCATCCCAAATATTAGAAAAGGGTAGGTTATCTGTTTGGATAAAGCAAAAATATTCATTAAAAAAGGAAACAAAAGAGGAGGTAAATTTAGGGGCCTGAAGGAGTGCATTATTAAAACACCATCTCCTAGGTATATTAGGTTTTTGCAAAATATCTAATTGAATAGAGATGGGGGCATGATCGGATATTAGGATGGAACCAATACCCGCATTCCTTAAGTTGTGGGAAATATTATTTGATTTAAAAAAGTAACCAAATCGCGATTGGGTCTGATGAGCAGGAGAGTAGTAAGTGAATTATTTCGTAGTGGGATTGCAAAGTCTCCAAGCATCAATAAGCTTATATTCTTGAATAGTTTAAAAGACAAATTTAGGTCCCTTATAGGGTATGAAGGAGACCAACGAGTTGTGATCTATAAAAGGATCAACAAATTGATTGCAATCACCTGTGAGAATGAAATTATCATCAATGCAATGTGAGATTTGTTAGGTCAGGAAAGTCCAAAAAAGAAGGGTCCCCAGCAGTGGAAGCATAGATATTTAGCAAAGACAACGGAGCATTCCCAATCAACACTTTAGTGAATAACCATCATCCAACAACATCTGAAGTTCAGAAAGCAATTTAACGGAAAGAGATTTACGACGTAGGGTTAAGAACCCATTATGCTTGTCATTACCTGGTGAGAAAAAGATTTACCCCACCCAACCTTTCTTCAATTTAAAGGGTTCATGAGCTGTGAGATGAGATTCTTGTAAAAGCGCTATATCAGCTTCTAATTTAGACAGATGTGATAAAACACATTGTCTTTTTAGAGGAATTCACACCTCTGACATTCTACGAAACAATTTTCATAGACATAAAAATAAGAGAAGATAATAAGTTATGCAAACCATCAAAAAGCAAACAACAAACCATACATTAATCCAACCATAGAAGAGAATAATAAGGAAATACATGGAAAATAAGAACAATAGATTCATGAATAAGTATAAGATAGCGAATAAGGAAAAGAAAAGGAAGATTAGAAAGAGCATAGAACAGAGAGAAAACGAGAGAAAGGAAGAGTAAAATGCAAGTAGAAGGGAGATAAAACATACCAAAAAAGAATGGGGGCTGTGAGACCTCATGGAACAGATGACATGCCCAAACTCAACTCGACAGACGGCGAGGAGGGGCTGCACCACATAGGAAGAGGGTACAAGGTGGGCCCAGACGTCAACAATTCTGTAAAGGAGGGGAAAAGATAATTATTATAATAGAATGGTCAAAAAGAAAGAAGACCCTAATAGTGTATTGGAGCATAATATACTATAATATATATCATAAACTAATAAACTTATACATTAAAGTTCTATAGGGAGCAAAAGAAGAGAAAAAACTGCTGCGATAGTTCGGTCATATCAGATGGTTTGGGAAGACGAGACTCCAGAAAAGTCCATGGATTCCGGCTTGCAGGAATTGATGAAGCTCTGCAACTTGACTGGATCTTCATACGTTGTGGTCTTGTTTTGGTAGGTGACCTTAAAAAGACAAGGATGAAAGAGACTATAACGAGACCCCAGAGAACACAGATCAAGGTCTCATGCTGAGGAATTCCTTGTGTCTGTTTGCTGTGACTCTGGCATAGTCTTGAGCAAAGTGTAAAGTAAAACCAGACCATAAGACACATTGAATTGACTTGACAGCTGCAAGAATGTTAAGCAGGTCTGTGTATATAACGACTACTCTTGGCCTCCGTGAATTAGACATCACATTCGGTTGATGACCTAATCTGTGAGTTTGCTGAATATTAAGCAATGTTTCCTCTTGTAAATTAAGTAGCTTAGGAAGGAAGGACCTGAAATAAGAGAGGGCTTCAGAGCCCTCCGACCCTTCAGGTAGACCATATATGCAGAGATTATTTCTTCAATTTTGCTTTTGAAGGTGTGCGACCTGTCGCTGAAGAGAGGAAACCTGAGATTGAAGTGGTTTGACTTTTGTCTCGGAGAGCTCAAAAGAGGATACATTACACTCCACTGTTGTGAGTCGTTCGTTCATCTGGGACTAATTGTCAGTAAGAAACTGCAACTTGGTAGTTGTTTCTTCCATGAAAGGACGGAGAGCCCCAATCTCCTCTAGTAGCTTGTCTAAGGAGACAGGATAGGAGGACTTTGGCGGAGAAGGTGGGTCTTTTTTCAGGCGCATTGTACCGGCCTTCCCTGGAGCCAGAGGTGTAGGACTCGAGGGAGCAGAGGCTTTAGACATAGTCACAAATGAATCCTCCATTTTTGCAAACTCAGTAGTTTTTAGTGGAGGACTGAACAGGGCGTGTAGCGGGAGAGCCCAATGTCTTCAGTCTTCCCATATAGGAAGCAGGGAAATAAAAAGAATCTAAAGGTTCACTGACAGCGTTAACAGAAACTTAAGAGCTCCTTCTCAAAAAAAAGAAATCGAGAGGAGGGCTTCTCACTAATGTAAAGAAGAAGCCACCATTCCTTCAGGATTTATGATATAGAAAACTTGATATTGCCAAATACCCATTATAAAGCTGCTTACATGCCTACAGAGTTATGTAGGTGTGACGAAGTCAAAATGGCAGTCGTATACAGCACTGCTCCGAGGCATGATATGTGTTCAGTGGGTCACAAGCTGCAAATTCAGAGAAGCAATTGCAAGAGATAACCTTCGCGGTAAAACAATGGCAGCACAGAACACGTGATGCAGAAAACAAATCAGCAGGAACAGATGCCAAGAATTGCCATCCAGGTTTCAAGCTGTGAGAAGTCTTCGTACCTAAAATGGCGCTGGTAGTCAATGTAGCGCTGAGTCAGGAGTACAATTGCTTAAAAATGAACTGCAGAGCCATGAAAGTAGCCTCAGAAGCTAGCAACAATGCCAGCTCAACTTTCGACGACGGGAATGTCCCACCAATGAGGACAACACAACGTTGTGATGCATGATGTCCACGCCGATCCGAGGAGCCTTACTCGGGTGCCGCCATCTGACGCAGGCGTCAAGCCACGCCCCTCAGTAGTACATTCTGTTAGTTCTGGAGATTTAGAATGCCAGCAGCATTGCATGTTTTTTTCCTTAATAGATGCAGATTAAGACTTGGCATCTAAGGTCTCGGTTTATTGACTAATTGTAGTTTCTGCTTGAATGTTGCCTTTTCTTACAGAGTTAGTAGAGAGTCAGGAGATATTTTGCCTATTTAAATGTGTTTATTGCTTTAAGGATTACCTCACAGATTGTCTTCGAAATGCATCAGTTAATAGTTTGATGGAGTATGATTTTCAACATGTTTATGTCTCGTAACGGGTAGGGTAGAAACGGTTCCACCCTCAAGTCTCTCAGCAGAGTTAATCATTAGAATTCCCGATTATTATCCACCTGCCATGCTCTACTATTTTTTGATGTCCACAAAACAGATTTTGCTTTTCGCAGTGCTTAAGAATGATTAAAAAATGCCAAAATCAAAATTGAAAGTAAGCACTGCAGAGCGAGTTTGGCAGGCGCATGTAGCACCAATCTCATGGTTATATCTTACTGTAAAGAAAAGGTATACTTCAGTTATAGAAAAAAAAATGTAATTACTTGAAGTTTAACAGTACATTGTTAGCATTTCGTTTTATGAAGATATGCTGCCCATTGCATTTTATAATTATATATTTTCTTCTGCATTTGGAACTTGCCCACACATATTTTGCCTAACTGCAGACAGTATGTGGCCTTTATCATGGCAAAAGCTTACTTTAATTAAAATTAGGACTACGATGAACAATATGTAAATAAGGCAACACAGAAGGGTATAGCAGCAGGGTATAGCAGGGTATAGGACATTGATACCTACGGCTTTGATGCTGTATGTACCTGTCATACCCCTCTAAACCTAAAATCACTTGACTGAGTTACTCCATCTTCAGGGATAATAGTCATGCCATTTTGACTGTTTGAGGCACTTCCTTAAACTTTCCAGTTTGGAGACACTGCCAAAAAGATTTTAGAGTTTTAATGGGAGATAGTAGTACCAGTGAATGATGTTCCCTATTGACCTGAGTGGTGCACTAAATCACATTGGCAATATGGTTGTCAATTTTACGATCCTTGGCATGGAGTCAAATGGTGCAGGTATTGTCATACCTGAACATCTACATACCCATGTCATAAACGTGTTTTCTTTTTGCTTAGTAACCCCTCCCCTAACTCTTCTTTTTTTGCCTTCTGATCTCTCCACTGATGTTACTCTTGTTGCCCCTTTGTGTCTCTTATATATGGCTGCCTTTAAATCTCCAAAACATGTTTTCATATTGCTGATCTTGTTTTTATATTGCATACTTTCAGTAGGATCTCTTACATCTGTTTTGAACTCCCTTTTCACTTTCCATATTGCCAGTCTTTGATTTAATTGTAACCTCAGCCATCAAGTCTTGCTGCCTTACATTATCACCTCCTGTTAATATTGGCTTTGTGGACAATTTACTTTTTGACATTGTTAAGTTGTTAGGTCGAACCTAGGCTGTGAGCAAGTTCTATCTGGAAGACCTGCTGTAATCACTGTATGGAGTGGAGTCCTGCCTGCTGCTTGCCATTGTTTCCCTCCTGCATTTGCTCTTCTTTCCTGGCTCCTTATTTATTAGCGCTCCCAATACATCATTTCCATTTTATGGTGAGCAGCACCGGCCAACTACAGTTTATTTATGCAGAGGGTGGTTAAATGTTCCTTTAGGGACAACTTGTTTAATTTCCTATTAATCATTCACTATGTTGCCCCCTTCATGGGCTGCCGCACGTATAACTTTTTTGTACACAGACACCCCATTTTGTTATAGCACAGTGCCAACTTTCATGTGTGCTTATGTGCGCATAACTTTTATATAGACAGGCACCGTGCTTTGTTTCAGTATAGCGCCCACTTTTAAGTTTACCATCCCAATAGCTCAGAGTCTCGCAAATGCGAGACCTATTGCATTGCAAATGCGTGTTGTTGATAAACCCAATTTTGCAGCAGTGCTGCAAGTTCTGCCCCTCAAAACAAAAGCACAGCATTGTTGGCAAGCACCTCCCCTCCCCCCCCCCCCCGAGGGCAGTCGGATGCCACAGCTGGTTTGCTATCCCAGTCGGCTCTGATTAGAAACTTATCTTATCATGTCTTGCTGCAAGATAAGGAAGTCTGCAGATTATCTAATGAGCCAGTGATATTCCAGAAAGCAGCTTGAACAGGGGAATGACTGGGACTGATGTTTATCTCATAATTTAAAAGAAACTGCACCGACATCCACATGGCAGTGTAAACCCACATGATCTTAGAAAGGTAAACATTAATTAGGATGGAAAATTGTGCAAAACAACTTGATGCAATCCATTTCCACAGCAATGGAAGAGCGCGGCAAAATCCATTAACAGAGGACCAAATCAAAAACAAACAAGAGGGCTGCATGGGAGCTCCAGGGGGCTTGAGAGTGAGTATAAAGGCAAGCTGCAAGCCATGCAGGATTGTCTGATTGCACTGCCGCGTGCTACGCCTGCCAATCCTGTGCCATGAACCCCCGCTCACCAAAATACAACTTAGCTAAGTGGAAGGCCACACATAATACCAATGTGCCTCTAGGGCAGCCTATATGCAAGTTCTTCTTGATGATTTTGTAATTTGTGCTGTTACAACATCTTTTTTCTGATGGCCTATTTTTCTGAGAGAATAGTGAATTGGAACTCTAACCCATGTATTATGTGATGTCCGAACTGTCCACAGTTCTTGTCCATTCTTGAACAGAAATGCTGCGTTGCAGTATTATACATACATTTGAACACAATGGAGAGCTCATTCTTTCTATTTACTTTGGTGCAACCAATTCTTTCTTTCATGCACCTCTGTTCGGTGCATCTCCTCGTCGTATGTTTTCGGCATGGTACCTGAGTAACTTGGCCTCATCAGTACCTTTTGTGTTGGGTAATGATAAAGCATTTTACTTGCAGCAATGGGCATGACAAAATGGTTATGGTAAGCTAGATGCTGATATGTTGTTAGAAGTTATTGAATAGCTCTCCCTGAATCACATACTTTCCCTTTGGCAGTTAAGTAGTGGAGCACTACTGTAATGCCATATGCTGCTGTGAGCTCAGATATAGTATATTACAATAAATTATAAATTAACGTTATTGAGCCCTCGTGTTGTTGTTTAAGCAGCACTACTGCTCCAATAATATGAACAGCCTACCCTCAGTTGCTATCAGTCTGTAGCTTCTGTTATGCTAAATTTTTAGAGTAGTTCCATTTATAGTTGTCCCTTTGCTAATGAGCTATTTCAAGGGTATATAAAACTGCTTTGCAAATGGAACCGTAGTTAATCTTTTTACAGGGATTTTAAAAGACCTCGCTTGAGTAGGCTGACATATGCAACAGAACAGAAAGTTTCAAGCCTCTTGATAAACTTATGGTGATGGTGACTGGTGAGTGTAAAGAAAGGGGTGCGGGCTTTCAGGTTTATATAGCACAAACTCAATCCAAAGTATCCAAGCACTTTACACGAGCACCAGTTACATTATACAAGGAGGGCACATGTGATAAACATAATTAAATAAATAAAAGGAGATGACAATGGATGATGGAGTGCAAACACATGCACTCGCATGTAGTGCGAGAAGAAAGTAAAAAAAGTACCTCAGAAGTGCGCGGCCAGTGGAACGACACTGGCAGTCAGCCCCTAGCCACCAGCCGGAAGCAGTACTTGTAATGTAATGTAATGTAATTTTATTTTTGTAAAGCGCAGCTTACACTCCACGGAGCATCTTGGCGCTGACCATTCGTGTCTAAGAGGTGTTTGGCCAGGGAGCTAGTGAGACATCGGTAGGACAATATTTGGTGTTACTGGGGTATGGATTTAGATCAGGGCTAAGCATGCTGTGTCTGTGAGTTTAAAAATCCATGTCTTTAGGGCCTTTCGAAAAAGGCTCTCTGACGGGATCTGGCGTAGTTGGAGTGGAAGTTTATTCCAGGCCCTAGCGCCCAGTACTCCAATAGATTTTCCTCCTCTCGTAGCTAGTCTGAATTTGGGAGTAACCAGTAGGTTAAGGTTGGAAGATCTGAGTGCACGGGACGTAACATATCTTTCAAACCTTTTTGACAAGTAGGTGGGACCCAGCTGGTGATAGTGATAGAGCGCGCGAGCCCACCCGACCAATAGTTTTCGCCGTTTCCGGCTTCAGGGCCCATATACTTTCAAATCACCATATACATTAATCAGGTGACTTCACGAGCTCTACCAAGTTGATGTGTGTTGTTCCCTGCTAATAATTTTCAGTGCACCCGACTTACCATCCACCGATGCGGGTACCTAATGACCACAATGAATCAGGGAGCTAGCTGTAAAAGAAAGGCAGCAAAATACAAACCCAAACAATAACATTCAAATACTGTTTAAATGACCACGGACAACTGGAAGTTTTAAAATGTTTATCTAAAATTCATTATTTTCTTGCATGAGGTACAGTAAAATAAGGCAATCAATAACCAAGATAACGTAAATTATATAGGCATAAAGAAATAATGACAGGGTAATCATTCAAATGTAATATGAAATGCAGATGGAAAATACTATAAAATCTCAGAAATGTTTAAGCATGGACAGTTTATGCATGAATAACTATGGGAGGGCCTATAAAGAGTAACACGCTTCACTTAAGGTGAATGGGCCTTTGAACAATCTAGGCAATGAAGTTCTAGACCATATCAGAAGATTACAAACTGCAATGCAAAATATAATTTCTAACCAGTGAGAAGACATAGGAACAAACCTTTGAAAAATATGTAATTGATTTTCAATAGTTGCGGAAAGGCATGGAAAATATAACATATGCAATGATGAACTTTATTAAAGCAAAAGTTAGAAATTCAGAAGGTGCAAGATTTAAGAGTTTCAGAGCAATATTTACCTAGAAAGGTGTGGAAACCAAACCCTGGCCACGGGTCAGTTAAGGACAGGAAACCCTCAAGGAAGGATACCCCTCAAAGGACAGCAGGTGCAGAATGGACACCCAGGACAGAACAGGATACCCTCGGAATAGGAGTCAGGACAGGACCCTCAGGACAGGACAGCAAACCCTCAGGACAGGACCCTCTTCAGGACAGGACCGGAACCCACAGTTCGGAAGCAACGCCTGCGCTCCACCCGCTCTGCAGCTATCGATCAAGACCCCGATTGGGTCAGCGAACTCCCAGCTAAGTGCTTTGCCAGCACTTTAAGGTTCAGTAGAACCTCAGTCTATGGTCAAATTCGGACAGAGTGCTTCGCAGCGCTCTGTATCTTCAGTCACCTATTGAGTGCGTTGGGTCAGTGACAGGTCAGCTAAACCAGACAAGTCGGACGGTTCACTAGGTGAACCCAGGGTAGATATACAGTTTGGGGACAGTGTACCACCCCCCAATGTTGCAAAGTGTCAGAATCCCTTAATTTCGATTGGTCCTAAGGTAGGATTTGGGTAACACACCAATCACGACATAGTGTTTCAAGCCTACATTTGCATAATAGGGTACCGCCTAACTAGATTGGGGTTCTCATGAGAACTGGTGCAGAAATACAATGGTAACTTTAACATTGTTGCTCTGTGAGCACATATGATTGGTTCAGCCGAGTTTTCGGGTCGTTTCTCAGGAGCATCTTGCTCATCACTGCCAACTGGCTGTGTTCCATCAGTCAAGGTCTGTCATGCCTCGGCAAGTCGCGCAGGCGCAGAGGGACCTCCAAGATGGTTCTCGGCACAGACAAAACCCCATTCCCCGCGGTACATGAAAAGTAAGCGAAAACAAATTAATACATAGTAATGTCATTATGAAAACACATCACAGGATTTATACTTTTAACTCATCATCAAGAAATAAAACTATTGCGTTTAAATGTTAGCCACATTGATACAGTCACAAGAGCAGTGGCACGAGCAGTACCACATGATAAGCACAGCTATGAATTACGCATGCGCATAACTTTCCCTCCACTTCTGCAGACGCGTCAGGACACGTGAGTGTGGCTGACGCATGCGCAGTAACTAAATACAAGCGGCGGCCATTTTAGATGACTCGAGTAAATTATTTTAGTAAAACACATGTGCAAGCTTCACGATCCTTATCCAAACTAAACATAAATGTTAGTAGAACATACACTTGTTACCGTATTACACATAAACGAGGTTCTTGACTTCGGCAAGCCGCAAAATATGCGAAGCTTTGCTTCATCAATCCCCTCTTTGATGATATTTACTATCATCACAAATTATAATGGAACCAGATGCCAACTTTCTTTCACACTTTATAAAGTTCTATCTCTTCCAGCAACCGTTCTAACTTTTCTCTCTCAGTTTTAGTAGGGTGAGAAGTCTTCACCTTTTTGTATATCTGATCATTCACTTCCTCTAATTCAATCTCATCCACACTTCGTTTCACTCCTCTTGCATTTACCTCGTGCTTTTTGGTGCGCTTGCGGTATTTACAGCACAAGAAAATGGAAAGTATAATAAGACCTATAATACCAATTGGCATCAGAATTTTGAACAATAAGCTTTTACCTATGCTAGCAAGCCAATGACCTACATTTGAGAGACCATCTACCAGTCTCTTCCAGGCACTATCAACCTCGAGTGGTTTGAGTTCTTTTGCCAAATTAGTAATGTTTTTCACATATCTTTTGATCTGTACACTTTTATCCGGAATATAAGTGCAACAATGTTGCGCCTTCAACATCCGGCAGACTCCGCCCTCTTTCGCTAATAAGGTGTCAAGAGCAAGTCGATTCTGCAAAACCATTGATCTGATCGCAACCATTTCAGTATTGACCAGCAGAAATCCATGAGCTGTTTCAGTAGACAGCACATCCACTATAGTAGACAATTTGCAAATTCTGTGAGTGTTCAGAACCACTCCCACTCCAGGTATCAGTGCACTGAAAATACTACCCATAATTTCACCTATACTTTCTCTTTTACTACGCACTAAGCCATTAGTATCTTCATTGCTTCCAGCTTTCCCATTCACATGGTATATTTTCGGGAAGACAATACCAAAGTAGCAGCTTCCATACCAGTGATCCGGCAATTTGAAATAAGCCTTGTCCCCACAAATATAATAAATTCCAGGAAACACAGGCTCTGACCCATTTTTGAAACCCCAACCTCCAATTACCTTGTAATTATGTTCGCACTCACTGGAACCAATGAAAACATTATTATAATAGCTAGTCTTCTCGCGGTGAAGACATAGCTTGCCTTTCTTTTCAAAATCCAGCAACAGAGCAGGACCCGCTCCACCAGATGAGGTGCCTTCCATGTTCTCTGCCCACTTTGGCTTTTTCTGACTTTCGTCATTAGCCTTCTTTTGAATTTTAATTCTTCTTTTCTCTGCCATGTTCAGGAACATCTTTTCCTGCTCACGCAAAGAACAAGTCAAGTTATCTCTGTGTGCGTCTGCTATGTCAATGTTACCTATAGTCAGAAAGTAGTCTCCCATATATCTTATGGTGTCACTTTTGGTATGTACAGGATTCAAGTTCCCACGTATAGGAAGTTCAGAAAAGATCACGTCATTGTTAGAGTAATAGTACTGTAACGGTCCTCTTTTGTAAAATAAACTAGCTAAAATGCTACAGGAGATTCCATATGTCAATGGCAGGTGATGGTATGTCACGCCTTCAGCCACAGAAGTAGGTAGCTTCATGCAGACATAGCAATCTTCAATTTCCATAGTCTCTACATAGTGTATTAACAAGTTTGCGAAAACATTTAAGTGTGTCTTGTTCTTAACTCCATGATAATGTAGTCCTCCCTCATCTGATGCTTCTAAGTTCTGTTTTGTTTGTCTCAGGGCTCTTTCATGTCTTGCTACACTCTGTGTTGTTAGCTCCTCACTGTCAGTATTTACAACTTCAGTAGGGACAATGTTAGTATCTTTACTTACAGCAAAGGGAATGAAAATTGTTAGTCCTATCCAGATAACTATCAGTACTACTACACTACATATACACACCTTGCAACACGTCTTAAAACGGCTGCAACTAGGTCTACCATTCACTGTTGAATCAGACATTTTGGCTCAGAAGGAGTTTCTCGACCCCTCTTTTTGGCTTTACACAACTAGCTTACTTTGTGCAAATTCACGGTGGTTCGTCTTCTTCTTCAGCTGAGTACTCAGGGACGGGCTCTCCGTCGCTCACGTCAGTTATATCAAGATCTTCAAGTTCTTCCAAAACCAGTGTCCATTCAGGAGACTTGTACTTTTTGTTTTGTCTTTTTATTCGTTCACTCCTTCTTTTGGAAGAGTCTTCTTCTTGCTCTGCTATCCGAGCACTTCTTCTTGCTTCTGCACGTTTTTCTTCCACTGTCTTTATCCTTAGTCTCAATCTTTTTACAAACCTAGGCTCAAGGTTGTTTCTTTTCTTTAGTCTCTTAGTCGGTACTTGGACTTCACTTTCTTCTCTTATTCTCTTGTTCTCTTTATCTTGTGGCAATTCTTCTCCACTTTCTTCTTCTACTTCCCCTATCTGGCTAGTTCCAGGGCTAGCATCAAATTCTTCTGCCTGGTTGCTAATCTGGCCTTGTTCAGGAATATTTTGTTTTTGGCTTTCGATTGTCTTTGTTTCTGTTTCTGTTTCCTGAACCCGTTCTTCTAACCCTCTCTGATCCTGTTCAAGCACTTCGATCTCTTGATTTTCTTCTGCTCGAACTATCACTCTATTTCTAGTCTCTCCTTTATCTGCATCAGGTGTTAGCGGTGGTGTATCGAACACCTGCTCTGTCCCTGTCTGACCTTCTCCTTCCTCAGTTTTGATGTGAATCTCAAGCGGCTGAGGTTCTTCGCCTGTGCCTTGCTTTTCCTGACTAGTCCACTCTCTACCTTCACTAAGTCGCTCTCTTGTTCTGATAGGATCTTCGGTCAGATCAATCATCGGTATCCATTCTTCTGGCCATATGCTTGGCAGCTCGTCTTCAGCTACTCCTGGCTCAGTTTCCTGGACCTCTTCAGCAGGCTGGATTCTTGGCAGTTCGTAGTCAACTACTCCTGGGCCAACGTCTGCTGTTCCTGCAACCTGACTGGTGCTGGGCTGCTCGTTGTCAGCTGCTTCTGGACTGGCTCCTGCAGGGTCCTCTGCTGGTTGCCCTTCTTCTGCAAATTCTTTGTCTGGTAATACCTTCTGGGTGTGTCCAGCGTGGATCCACTGGGGAACACCTGCGACCTTCACTGCAGTGGTTGTTACCAGGATTACTTGGCGTTTCTTTCCCCACCTTGGTGCCAGACAATTAGATCGAGTGTGCTTCTTTATTTTGACCCAGTCTCCTGGAACCAAGTTGTGGAGAGGAGTCGTTGGATTGAGGATGCCGTCGTCTCCAATCTGGCGAGAGATAGAACGCACTTGGTCACCCAATCTTCTGCAGTATTCAAGCACCAAATCATCAGTAATACTCAACAGTTTGCTTCCTGGCACCCATGCTTGTCTCATCACTCTTCCCATAATGATTTCATGGGGACTTAGGCCTGTCTTGCGGTCAGGAACACTTCTCAGTCCCATTAGGACCAGAGGCAGGGCCTTCACCCAGGTCATGCCAGTAGCATCTGTCAGCTTTGCTAGTCTGTTTTTGATAGTTCCATTTACTTGTTCCACTATTCCAGAAGCCTCTGGGTGGTATGCACAATGGAGTTTCTGCCTTATTCCAAAGGCCTTACAGAGTTCAGCCAGTATTTCATTCTGGAAATGTCCACCCTTATCTGATTCAATAATGTATGGTATTCCGAATCTAGGTATCAGTTCTTTTAGTAAACACTTCGCTACTGTCAGTGCGTCACTTTTGGGAGTAGGGTAAGCTTCTACCCATTTTGAAAATACGCAAACAATGACAAGGACATATCGTTTCCCTTCACAACGGGGCATGGTGATGAAATCAATCTGTATCCTTACAAAGGGACCCCCTGATCTCCCAATCTTGCTCAGTTCAACCATTGTCCTCTTGCCTGGGTTCATCTGTTGACATGACAGGCACCTCTGGCAGAGGGACTCTGCTACCTTCCTGAACTTCTTACTGTACCAAGTCTGTTGAAATACCAGAATCATGGCATCCCTACCAATGTGTGATCCTTCATGTATTAATCTTGCCATTGTGCCAAGCAAGTGTCGGGGTAACACAGGCATACCAGTTGGGCCCAAAATCACACCATCCACACGTCTCGGTCTACACCCATCCTCCTTCCATTTCTCTCTTTCTTGCCAAGGAGCCGATTCCTGCCACTCTCTCACTTCATCCCATGTAGGCACTTCTTCAAACACCTGAAGCTGGCAGCTGGTTCCTGGCCCCCCTCGTTTTGGATTTACAATATACCGATCTTTGGCACACCATTGGGCCACTCGATCAGCATAATCGTTTCCCAGTGATACTTTGTCCATGCTCTTTTTATGAGCAGCACATTTTACCACTGCCAGTTCTTTGGGCAACTGGATGGCCTCTAAAAGGTCATGAACAACCTTTGCATTCCGAATGGGAGTACCTGAGGAAGTCATGAATTCCCTCTGTAGCCACAATTGGCCAAAGTCATGCACAACTCCATAACAGTACTGACTGTCAGTATACACTGTTATGCGTAAGTCCTTCCCAATTTTGCAAGCTTTTATCATAGCAATCAATTCGGCTACTTGTGCAGACTTGATGTTATATAGGTAACCTGCTTCTTCAATTTTTGTAAAAGAGACTACTGCATAAGCAGCACTCAGGCCTCCTAGTTCATGTCTTAGACAGGAACCATCCACAAATAGTTCTTTATCATGTTCAGGCAACGGCGTTTCTTTTATGTCTGGGCGTGGTTTAGTACTGAACTCTGTCAGGTCAATGCAGTCATGTTCATCATCATCCCCACCTTCCATTTCCAAGGGGTCGGGGAGCAAAGTGGCAGGGTTCAGAATACCGCACCTAACAATGCTTACATTTGCTGCACCCACAAGAATCCTCTCGTATTTAGTCAGCCGACTAGGGGTGAGATACTGCGTTTTAGTTCTGGTCAATAGAATTACTACTCCATGCGAAACATACACAGTCACAGGATGTCCCATGACAATGGACTCACTTTGTTCTAAACTTGCACAGGTAGCAGCTACTGCTTTCAGACAGCCTGGTAACCCAGCAGCTACTGGGTCCAAAGTGGCAGAGAAATAGGCCACAGGCCTTCTGGTCGTGCCATGTTCTTGAGTCAGGACTGACAATGCGCAATTATCGCGAGTGTCACAGAATAAGGCAAATTCTTTGGAATAATCTGGCATTCCCAACGCAGGGGCTGTACACAGACAGTTTTTCAGTCTTGTGAAAGCCATTAGGCTTTCATCGTCCCACTCTACAATATCTGGCATTCCTCTCGTGGTCATTTTTATCAAGGGCCTGGCTAAGGCTGCAAATCCCAGAATCCACTGCCTGCAGTACCCTAATACACCCAGGAACATTCTGACATCTTTTTGAGTACGGGGCAACTGCATCTTTTGAATTATTCTCACTCTTTCTGATGTGACTTTTCTGACACCCTTTTCTATCTGGTGTCCTAGATATTTCACTGATTTCGCACAGAACTGTAGTTTGTCAGGGGCCACTTTATGCCCTTTCTCACACAGATGATTTAGGAGGGCAACGGTGTCAACTACACAGTCCCTATTACTTTTAGACGCCAGTAGAAGGTCGTCTATGTACTGTACTAACACAGAGTTCCCAGGTAAGATCAAAGTCTCTAGACATTTTTTCAAGATCTGATTAAAGATAGAGGGGCTCTCTGTATACCCTTGAGGGACCCGGTTCCAACAATACACGTGACCCTCGAAGGCAAAAGAGAAAAGAAATTTGCTGTCGGGGTGCAGGGGTATCGAAAAGAATGCATGACATAAATCAATCACAGTGAACCATTCAGCATCCCAAGGAATCTGGTACAATATCACTGCAGGGTTCGGGACAATAGGGCAGCAAGGAACTACAATTTTGTTAACCTTTCTCAGGTCTTGCACTACCCTATACTTGCCACTAGGCTTTTTGATGCCCATAATCGGTGAGTTGCATGGGCTGCTCATCACTTCCTGTATGATGTCTCCTTCTAATAATTTTTGTATTTCCAGAGTGACACCTGCTTTCACTTCAGCATTCATTCGGTAGGGCCTAGTGTTAGGATATACTGCATTGTCCTTGATGGCTATCTGTATGGGGTCCACATCTTTCATCAACCCCACATCTTTTCCAGTGAAATCCCACACCTCTGGCTTTACTGCTTCCTGGAGTTCTTGGGGCAAGTCCTGCAGGGTCAATCTTTTAATTTCTGAGTCAGGTCTAAGTAACAATAATTTATAAATGCCATCTTCATCTGGGGTCTGTATTTCAACACCTTTTGGTGTGCAAAAGATGGTACAGTTCATTTTGCACAGCAAATCACGACCCAGTAGATTCACTGGACTGGTGTCACAGACGACAAATCTATGCATCTGTTTAAAATTTCCAATTGAAATCTCCATTGGTTCGGTAACAGGAGTACTAATCAATTGATTAGATACACCCACTACTTGGATATTTTCTCCCGAGAGGGGTAGGTTTGGAACGTCCACTGTTCTTACAGTAGAACGGGTAGCGCCAGTGTCCAACAGAAAGGTGACATCATTTCCGTCAACCTTTCCTTCAATATATGGTCCAGACTGGTCTACCGGCAAGGAAGCGCCAAGTACGCACTCCTCGTCCTCCCCTCTCAGGCCCCGTCAGTCCTGATCATTACAAAGGAAGGTATCATTTAGCAGATACTGCGAAGTTGCTGCATTTCTGTTCTCCCCGCTTTCCCAAACTTCTATCTCCTCACCCTCTGCCTGTCTTCCCCTGTATACCTGTTTGGGTGCTCGAGGCACCTGAACTGTTTTTACCTGGGGTTGAGTCTTTCTTGGTCTTTCTTTCTACGTCTGTGGAGTTAAATCAGGAGTTTTTGCATTATCATCTAATAATTGGGGACACTCGTTACGCCAGTGTCCAATTTCGCCGCACTGATGGCAGGGAAATTTCTTCATAGCCTCTTCCCTGCTAAATTTGGGCCGGGGCTTTCCTCCACCCCCTCCCCCAGGACTTTTGTTCTCAGCATTCTTAACCATGTTACTCAATTGTTTTTCCTGCTGTTCTGCGAGCTTCACCTGAGCCCACATCACCTTTTCCTTAAGGTGCCTTTTTCTTTTCTGCCATCTCGTCCTCGCAGTACTTAGCGTACCGCAGGACCTCATCCATTTTCTTAGTATGCCAACAGATTTTATTATCTTTTATCCACTGACAAATTTCAGGTCTTAAACCATTTACAAACCTGTAAATAAAGTGCGTCATGTCCTTCAAATCGATGTTATCAATACCACTGTATGTTTTAAATACCTGCAATAACCTCTCATAGAAGGAGTGCACTGTCTCGTCCCTTTCCTGTGTTGTTCTATCTATTTTTGTCCAATCAGTTTCTTTTGCGGGCACCTTTTCTTTCAAATGCTGAATTACCTGCTCATATTTTCGCATGACATCCTTTGATGGCTCCCCTGTTTCCTTATTTCTTGGGTACTCCTCACTGGGCCAGTCTATGGCTATTTTACACTGGGTCCACAAATCTACCGGAACCACAATGTCGAAAAACCCATCCAGGTCTTTCCACAGACATTTCTGTACCTTCACGAACCTCTCCACCTGCCTGTACCAGTCAACTGGTTTCTCTCGTAATTTTGGAAAATCGTTCGTGAAGGACACAATATCCTGCCTAGACCAGGGGACATGCACATATTTCCCTCCTGGAACTTCGCGCATGGGGCATAACTGCTCAGGTTTTTCTACCTCCCTTAAAGCAAATTCAGGAGTCACTTGTCGGGAGCGAACCTCTTCCCTCTTTTTCGCCCACCTGCTTCTCCATCTTTCCACATCTCCCCATTTCTGCAGTACCCCCATTAATTCTTTAATCTGCAGCTTTTTTCCCGCCACATTCAGGTGCTCTATATCTTTGTCTGAGAAGTCTGCTCTGTACGGTTTCTGTAAGGGCTTGGATTTTGAGATATCTACCCCCATACTAACTGCTGTTTCGGTCAGTTTTTCGTGGAGCACTCTGGTGTTCCTTGTAAAGCTTTTACATATGAACGACAATTCTTCTTCAGAGTAAGTGTTCAATCGATCCAACCCCACATTCCCTGCCATTAATTCTTCTATTTCTACCCTCAGCTTGTAGAGGTCTAAAGGTTTCGTTTGTGGAGTTTGTTTTTCTAATTCACGACTCCAACTCTTAATTTCATCCGGAGTTACCAGAGAGACATTCCTAGTACCTGTTGCTGTCTCTAATTTAATTTCTTTTGTATTAAAAGGGTTATATCTCTGCTGCAATCCCTTTCCGGTCGGTTTGTTTGGCAAGTCCAAGAACGCAACTTCAGACTCGCACTCACTGGACTGATCATCTATGATTATCGGTTCCTGTCTCGGGGGTGCCATGACTGGGGTCATAACTGGAGTAATCGGATTTCCCTGACCATTTCCGTATAACGGGACCACCGGTCCAATAGTTACTGGAATAGTCAATGCCTCAGGACTGGTATTTAACTGGGAGATTTTCTGAATTATTTCTGTCCTTTGTCTAGTTAGAGCCTCTTGCTCTTTTTCCACTAGTATCCTTCTTAAAGTTGTGTCATGTAATATCTGTGGGGTCAATGGAGGAGTAAAACTCGGGGCAGTAGGATGCGTTTCACTTGGTCCTCCACCATAATTTGGTTTCGGGAATAAAGTCCCATTATTAAAGGACCTGCGCTCTTCCCCGTATGGAGGTTGAACAAAAGGCAGTCCTGAATTCGATGGTTTCTCTTCGCTTTCATACAGGGGTCTGGGAAGGAACATTTTTGTACGTGAGTAATTTTCTTCCTGACCTACGGGCACTTTGGGATATATATCCCTAGTTTCCGTCGGTTCGGGTTTCTCAAAATAGGGTAACCCTTGACCACCCCCTCCCAGTCCTAGGGACCTGTCTTCTTCCTTGAGGAAGTGGCGTCGGGGAGCATCTCCTACACTGGAAGGACGGGTTCCCTCATTATAAGGTGGCGGACTTCTGGTACAAATGTCATCTATCAATTCATCATCTGATTCCCCGGGCCCCCCCAATGCTTACACTTTTCAGTACTTTTCTCACCCGCTGCAGGGTTATGACATGCCGGCATCATGGGGAACAGACCCTCAACAATCATGCTCTGCCTCCACTGTTTCATCCTTTTATCCCTGGACTCCTGTTTCTGCCTGGGGTACCACTTGGTCAAACCCTTGTCCATTCGGGGTCTTTCTCTTTCAAAAGCCTCAATCTCCCATTCCTCTAATGCCTCATACTGCGTTAGTCTCGGTCTGGGATGCAATTCGTTCATCCGAGTCCTTAAATTAAATAGGATCCTACCATTGAAAGTACCTTCTAACGGAAAAGCCAA
This sequence comes from Lissotriton helveticus, assembly GCF_964261635.1. Taxonomy (NCBI): domain Eukaryota; kingdom Metazoa; phylum Chordata; class Amphibia; order Caudata; family Salamandridae; genus Lissotriton; species Lissotriton helveticus. The sequence goes on from NC_136063.1 coordinate 570,313,157, forward strand.
TACTCCGTCATCTTTTGTGTACTTCACCCAATTCTCCAACCACACACAGGTATTGTACCCTCGGTCAAACATCATGAATGAGGCAGGAGTATTAGGTGGTGGGACAAGAACACCTTCTCTAGATTTAATCGGTTTGTCCGTTTTAAAATAATTTTTCACCTTACTTATAAGGGACATTTTTCTCTTTGTTCCGTACATAATATCGTATCTATTAGTCTTCCACTGATCCCTTTCAAACCCTAGGTGCCTTGGATCAGGTCGAGTTCCTGTAGCCACATACGACTTCTCCGCTAAACTTTGTTTACAAACTACCTCCAATCAGAACGCACTTCAGAAATTCGTGCAACCAATGGGTGCGCGACTCTAAATAATCTCGGCCAATGGGTGCGCGGCCCCTTCGTGAGATAGTTCCCACGCTCCGGCGCTCACCCCTCCTTTACAAACTCAGCTCCGCTACCCGCCCGCTGCTTCCACCAATCCCAGCGCGGCACAGAGTGACGTCAGAGACGCTTCGCGGCTGACCCCCTCCCTTCACAAGGTAACGGAAACTTTCTTTCTTTTAAAGTGCTCAGTGCTTGGTTATTTTACAACAAATACACATTCGCCACAGTGCTCAAGTGTCTAGACAGAGAAAGAATTGTTTTACTGCAAGTAAACTACTTCCATTTACTTTTCACTCGCTGCGGGCAGATCTCTTCCGCCTACCCTTCACTCTAGCATCGGTGAACCTGTTATTCCCCTAAACTCATCCACTTCTTTCCGGGATATAATCCGAGTTTAAGGTTTCTCAGCGGACCCCTCTGCTTTCACGCTAGCTCCGAGGAACCTGCTACTCTTCCGATGTGACCCTTACTAGGTTACGCCACTATGGGAATTTTGCCAATGAACCCCGTTACTGTCATTTATTCACACATGTATTCAGAAAAACCCTAGTTAGTGCTTCCCGGTTATCCTAACCTGCACCTAACTTTCCTCGAGCCTGTGACCTCAGGACAATGGATTCTATTCACCACTTGCCCTTTCAATTCCCCGGGGAGTTCGGACAACATGAAACGATACGGTTTACAAATGCATGGATTAGTACATATAACAATATAAGAACAAGAATAATAACAATGCAAAAATTCATGAGTTTCAGCAGCGTATTCACAAGAGAATGATCAGGTCTCTTAGAACAGCCGCTCTTCTAGCAGCATCAATATACTAGCAGCTTCCGACTCAACTAGTCCAACTAATCCCTGCCTTACTCTCAACTAGTCCCTAACCATCCTCTGCTACCAGAAAACTGATAGAGCGCGCGAGGCCACCCGACCAATAGTTTTCGCCGTTTCCGGCTTCAGGGCCCATATACTTTCAAATCACCATATACATTAATCAGGGGACTTCACGAGCTCTACCAAGTTGATGTGTGTGTGTTCCCTGCTAATAATTTTCAGTGCACCCGACTTACCATCCACCGATGCGGGTACCTAATGACCACAATGAATCAGGGAGCTAGCTGTAAAAGAAAGGCAGCAAAATACAAACCCAAACAATAACATTCAAATACTGTTTAAATGACCACGGACAACTGGAAGTTTTAAAATGTTTATCTAAAATTCATTATTTTCTTGCATGAGGTACAGTAAAATAAGGCAATCAATAACCAAGATAACGTAAATTATATAGGCATAAAGAAATAATGACAGGGTAATCATTCAAATGTAATATGAAATGCAGATGGAAAATACTATAAAATCTCAGAAATGTTTAAGCATGGACAGTTTATGCATGAATAACTATGGGAGGGCCTATAAAGAGTAACACGCTTCACTTAAGGTGAATGGGCCTTTGAACAATCTAGGCAATGAAGTTCTAGACCATATCAGAAGATTACAAACTGCAATGCAAAATATAATTTCTAACCAGTGAGAAGACATAGGAACAAACCTTTGAAAAATATGTAATTGATTTTCAATAGTTGCGGAAAGGCATGGAAAATATAACATATGCAATGATGAACTTTATTAAAGCAAAAGTTAGAAATTCAGAAGGTGCAAGATTTAAGAGTTTCAGAGCAATATTTACCTAGAAAGGTGTGGAAACCAAACCCTGGCCACGGGTCAGTTAAGGACAGGAAACCCTCAAGGAAGGATACCCCTCAAAGGACAGCAGGTGCAGAATGGACACCCAGGACAGAACAGGATACCCTCGGAATAGGAGTCAGGACAGGACCCTCAGGACAGGACAGCAAACCCTCAGGACAGGACCCTCTTCAGGACAGGACCGGAACCCACAGTTCGGAAGCAACGCCTGCGCTCCACCCGCTCTGCAGCTATCGATCAAGACCCCGATTGGGTCAGCGAACTCCCAGCTAAGTGCTTTGCCAGCACTTTAAGGTTCAGTAGAACCTCAGTCTATGGTCAAATTCGGACAGAGTGCTTCGCAGCGCTCTGTATCTTCAGTCACCTATTGAGTGCGTTGGGTCAGTGACAGGTCAGCTAAACCAGACAAGTCGGACGGTTCACTAGGTGAACCCAGGGTAGATATACAGTTTGGGGACAGTGTACCACCCCCCAATGTTGCAAAGTGTCAGAATCCCTTAATTTCGATTGGTCCTAAGGTAGGATTTGGGTAACACATCAATCACGACATAGTGTTTCAAGCCTACATTTGCATAATAGGGTACCGCCTAACTAGATTGGGGTTCTCATGAGAACTGGTGCAGAAATACAATGGTAACTTTAACATTGTTGCTCTGTGAGCACATATGATTGGTTCAGCCGAGTTTTCGGGTCGTTTCTCAGGAGCATCTTGCTCATCACTGCCAACTGGCTGTGTTCCATCAGTCAAGGTCTGTCATGCCTCGGCAAGTCGCGCAGGCGCAGAGGGACCTCCAAGATGGTTCTCGGCACAGACAAAACCCCATTCCCCGCGGTACATGAAAAGTAAGCGAAAACAAATTAATACATAGTAATGTCATTATGAAAACACATCACAGGATTTATACTTTTAACTCATCATCAAGAAATAAAACTATTGCGTTTAAATGTTAGCCACATTGATACAGTCACAAGAGCAGTGGCACGAGCAGTACCACATGATAAGCACAGCTATGAATTACGCATGCGCATAACTTTCCCTCCACTTCTGCAGACGCGTCAGGACACGTGAGTGTGGCTGACGCATGCGCAGTAACTAAATACAAGCGGCGGCCATTTTAGATGACTCGAGTAAATTATTTTAGTAAAACACATGTGCAAGCTTCACGATCCTTATCCAAACTAAACATAAATGTTAGTAGAACATACACTTGTTACCGTATTACACATAAACGAGGTTCTTGACTTCGGCAAGCCGCAAAATATGCGAAGCTTTGCTTCATCAATAGGACCTAAAGGTAATTACTAAGATTTTAAATAGTACCCTTTTGTGGATGGGCAACCAGTGCAGGGTTTTAAGTGCTGCTGATGCAGACGACTTCCTGGGCCATCTCAACACAAGGCGGGCGGTGGCATTCTGGACCATCTGCAGTCTATGCAGTACCGTTTTACGGGAACCTGCATATAGACTGTTGCAGTAGTCCAGGCGAGATGTAATTAAAGCCACCGCCACCGTTTTTCTAGCTGTCAGCGGGAGAAGGTCGAAGAATCTTCTGAGGCCTTTAATTATGCTAAAGCAGGACCCTGCCACAGTACCTGCTTGTTGCCTAAATGACAGGGCCTCGTCAAACCTAATCCCCAGGTTGCGGGCCGTAGTGATGGTGTTTGGAGGAATTTCTGCATCTTGTGGCCACCATAATTTGGGGGAGAAGGGGTTTTGTTTTCCGAATGGTAGTATTTCGGTCTTGCCCGAGTTACATTTGAGATGGTGTTGTCTCATCCAATCGAATGTGGCGGTCAGACAATCTCTCAGTTTTCCTCTGCCTTGGTTGTGTTACTATCTAATACGAGGATAAGCTGAGTGTCATCAGCGTAAGATGTAGTGCTGATGTGGAACGAGGAGATAAGCTCTATAAGGGGAGTCATGTACAGGGTAAATAGTACTGGGCTTAAACTAGAGCCCTGTGGTACTCCTGTTTTTAATGCTTTCTCCTCTGAGCAGTGTTTCCCTAGCACAGTGACTTGCTTCCTGTGGCTGAGAAAGTTTTTAAGCCATTCAAGAGCCACTCCTGCTATTCCCGATTCCGCTAGGCGGCCTATTAATACGGGGTGTGAGACCGTATCAAAGGCCGCCGATAGATCGAGCAGCACCAGAACAGCCTTTTTCCCTTGGTCCATAGCTATCTTCAGGGTCTCCACCGTATGAAGTAATGCTGACTCCGTGGAGTGTTTGGCCCTGAATCCCGCCTGGTTTGGATGCAGGAAGTCATTTTCCTCCAGATATCTGGTTAGCTGCTTATTCACAACTGCTTCCGTAAGTTTAAAGAGAATTGGAAGCAGTGAAATGGGACGGAGGTTTGAAAGTATTGTGGGGTCTGCTAGGGTTTTTTTTTGGAGGGGTTTGACAGTGGCTAATTTCCATTCAGAAGGAAATGCGGCGGTCGCCAAGGATGAGTTGATGATTGCATTTATGCTTGGGTTTACTGTGTCCACAAGAGCATGTAGCAGTAAGGGAGGGCAGGGATCAAATGGGGAGCCGGATTTGCTGGATAGAATAGCCTGACGGGTTTCTTCCAGAGTAACATGAGTGAATTTATTAAGCTGGGTCTCCTCATTGTAGGGTGTTGAGGATTCTGTAAGAGAGGGTGAAGGTGGGTCTGGGAAGTCCTTAGTGAGATCGGATATTTTCTGTTCAAAGTAGTTGGCGATTGAGTTACATAATGGGAGCGAGGGGGGATCTCTTGTCTAAGAATCCTAGGATTCATGAAGTCATCAACTATTTTGAAAATTTCTTTTTGTTTGTTGTTAGAGGAGTTTATGGCTTCAAGGAAATAGATTTTTTTGGCATTTTTAATCATTGTATGGTACTGCCTTCTAGATGTTTTATAGATGAAGAGTTCTTCTTTTCCATATGTACGTCGCCATTTCCTTTCCAGGGTTTTGACCTCTTTTTGTTTTTCTTTTAAAGGGAGGGAGAACCGGGGGCGGACTTTTTATTCCCCTCTTTTCTCACTTTACTGGAATCCTCAGGCCCGCAAAATCCTGTGATCCATTTACAAAAGCTGTTGTAATCTGTTTCCGTATTTCCAGTTAGAGGGGGTTTACTATCCTCGGCAATTAAGTGCAGGTTGGGAGTGTCCTTAATCTTTTTCCAGTCTTTTTTTGTATGGACTTCGATTTTCCGATGGTCCATCTTAATCCCTTTCCTTTCTATGGTCAATTTAAAGGGGACCAGCAGATGGTCAGTCCAGGTCTGGATACGGGGAGAGTCAACTTTCATGGATTTAGTGTTGGTGCAGATACAGTCTAAGATATGGCCTGCTTCGTGTGTGGGCTCTTTAGTCAGTATTGTGAGTCCCAGAACACTGGCTAGATCTTTCAGCCATACTGCGTTAGGGTCCTCGGCCTCATCAAGATGGAGATTTAGATCCCCTAATAAAGTGAAATTAGCAAATTTAAGAGTAAGATTGCTGAGTACTTCCCCAAGACTTTGCCGGAAGTTATTCTGTGATCCCGGTGGACGATAAATTAGAGCTCCTGGGAAGGTGTTTTCCTTGTTTATCTGGATGCAGAAGCCCATACTTTCTGCCCCCTTAATGTCTGAAAGTTCAAACATGGTGCATTTGATAGAATCACGGTAAATGATGGCAAGACCACCTCCTCTCTGTTCCTGTCTGTCCACTCTTTGGATAAGATAGCCTTGAGGAACTGTTAGGGCTATTACCGGATTACACCAGGCTTTGAGCCATGTTTCTGTCACAAAAAGCATGTCGAGATCTGGTCCCATGAATAAATCATGAATATACGCCCCATTTTTACACATAGATCTCGCATTGATCAGTCCTCCTAGAAGGAGGATATCTTGTCCCGTGTTAGGTGGCCAGGGCTCAGGGATAAGATAATTTCTACACTTGTAGCAGCAAATTGGTCCTAGCCAATTGTCGACATTCATGGATTTGTGGCAGTGTTTAGACTCGGAGTTGAAGGAGAGAATATCTTCCCAGGTAAGAGTCGAAGTGGTCGCTATGGTGGGCGGGGGTCGAACAGCGTGGCCAGCCCTACTCCCGGTCACGGCACGGACGGGCACAGACGGGCTTGCCTTAGGCGCGTCCGCTGCGCTCGCCCGCTGCGCGCTCGGAAGAGGCCCATATTTATGGGGATAGGATATCGCCTACTGTGGGCGTGGCCTCAGAAAAGGGGCGTGGCCATAATTCTCACTGGTAATGGCGGGAATGAGTTTTGTTGTTGTGGTTCCCGCGTCAGCGCTAAGATCCGCTGCGCGGGAGATGCGAGGAGCGTGAGATACAGGTAGGAGAAGTCTCAAGATTTAAAATTACACACAGTAATATTCTTGACACTCAAATTTTAAAATGCGGCAAACAGGCTCCCGGCTTCCGCCTCAGGAGACACAAATCTTAACTGTCGCTTGTATTCAGCGGCGCTTAAGTAACGGCAAGGCAGTTGGCGTGGCCTCAGGAAAGGGGCGTGGCCGTAATTCTCGCCGGTAATGGCGGGAATGAGTTTTGTTGTTGTGGTTCCCGCGTCAGCGCTAAGATCCGCTGCGCGGGAGATGCGAGGAGCGTGAGATACAGGTAGGAGAAGTCTCAAAATTAAAAATTACACACAGTAATATTCGTGACACTCAAATTTTATAATGCGGCAAACAAGCTCCCGGCTTCCGCCTCAGGAGACACAAAGATCCAACAAAGATCCAGGTAATAGCCAAAACCAAGGAAAGAAGACAGGAACTACAACCTGATGAGATGAGAAGCTGCTGCTAACCAGTGAGAAGCAAGGAAATGAGAGTGACTGCGAAGCCTACAATTAGTAAATAGTAGGTTGGCTGTGGGCAGTCTTTAAGCCCCTTTTAAGGATTTGTTTATTACAAAAGATTTTGTAAGACAGCACAGGTGCTATACAGGAGAACCCTAAAAAGGTGCAGAGTTTTGAATGTTGCCACATTATTGACTTTGCCTTCCCAGTAAGATGATGAAGAAGATCATGATTGTCTACAGATGACAGCATTGTACACAAACACTTGTCCAGACATCACAGATGAACCCCTGAAACATGGTGCTAATATATTGTTTGTAGATGGGTCATGTTTAAGAGATGATGCAGGACATTTAAGGGCTGCATATTCAGCATACTCCACTGAAAGAATTGAAGCTCACAAGAACATGTTGTTAAACAAAAAGCAAGATTTTCTCACCTCACTCACTTGTTTCTGTTTATTTGTTTGATGATTACATCTGCAGTAATACTTTGTATTCACATAGAATCTGCCATTTCTGATAGGGACTCATATTCTACTGACACTCCAGGTCCCCTGAGGTCGCAGGGTATCCCTTGTATTTGATGACTGACACAGACGTGGTTGATGACATCAGCTGGTACTCCCCTGAGTGTTAAATCTGTCTTAGCTCTGCAAATGTCATCACAGATAGCTGTTATGAAATGTGCAGCACATCAAGAAGTGTCAAACAAAGTATTGAGAGGAAATATTTTTGCAGATGTAGTGGGCTCGTTTTAAATACCTCTGCTGAGAACACTGCGTTGCTTGCAGCATTGACTGTCCCCAGTGAGTCTGCACATACAATGAAAGAGGTCCGAAGCATTCAGGAAGGTGCAGGACAGGACGAGAAGCAGGAATGGGAGTGAAAAGGATTTTGTTTTTGAAATGAAGAAGGGGTCTGCGTAGATTCAGAAAAAGGGTTGTGCTTAATTCTTTGTTTTCTAGTGGAGTGGTGTGGCTCACTGGTTAGAGGCGGCAGACCCGGAAGCAGAGGACGGCCCGGAACCAGGGTTCAATTCCCGACGCGGCAGGGTCGTGGACCAGGGTCAGCGGACTTGATAATTCTCGCCTCGGTGCCTACTCTAACCAGGGATCACACTCGGCAACTCTGGGCATTAGCTTGCCTCATCTCCACAACGGCCCCCCACATACGCCGGGGATGCCTGGTTTCACCTTGGAGATACCCAGTAGGGCCCATCTCACAGGGAGAGCCAGGACGGGTTCCCCAGCGTTCTACAGCGCAGAGATACTCCATCGGGAGTCAATTCTAGCGCTTTAGAAACCCACAATTAATTAATTAATTAATTAATTAATCACAGATGGTAAAGTTATTCCATGTGCCACCCATTCAGATACAGATGCAACAAAAGCTAGTAAAAAAAATATGATGGAACATACACCTTTGAAAATGTGCTGTCACTTCACTGAGGACCCAGATGACATTCTGGAGGACTTTACTTCTATCTGTTGCAGACAGAGTAGCTCTGCTTAAGATGGTCATACTCCCCCGACTCCTGTACTATTTTGTTAGCTTGCCCTTGTACATATGTGCCTCCTTTTTCCACTCCTTAGAGAGAGAGGCCGGAATCTTCATTTGGAACACTTCCAGGTGTCGCGTAGCACTCTATGAACTTTATCAACCTACAAGCTAAGGGGGTTTGGTGGTCCCAACTTTAAGCAATATTATTTAGCGTCCAAACTTCAATGGGTGTCGAGATGGCTTGCTGGTTTACAATTAGCAGATACTGCCATGCTGTTGCCTTGGCCAGAATCTCTCAGCTGTTCCACCCTTGTGCCGGACCGCTTCGGCTTAAGCCAGCACATTTATTGGTAGCACTTTGCGGCTTCAGACAGAGTCTCTACCTCACGTGGCAGACCACACCATACAGGCCAGCCGTGACACTCTTGGCGACACCACGTGGCCGACGCTGCACCACTATGTCGGAGCTGACCGCTTGAACTTCAGCGGGAGTCCAGACAATGGGAGATCTTGATAGAGACAGGGACCTTTTGCCCTACGAGCTGCTGGTTGAGGAGGATGATTTCCCTCCTGATCAGCTGGGACGCAGTCATGGCTGACCTCCACACAGATATACCAGATGCTCCCCCATCGGCAGAAGCCCAACTACCCCGCAAAGACGAATCTGAAGGCGACACACATGAGTCACTGCCCCGGTCGTCACTTCCATTGTCGGGCTTGACGTGGATGACAAGCGCCCCTTGCCCTTTAATGGTGCCACTGATGAGATTCCTAGGGACAGACATGAGAAATTCACTTAGCAGCTTGACAAGGGGTGGGGTTCGTTGGTGGGGGGAGCTAGGGCTGGCGTGACAGTTACTACTAAGGTTCTTTCTCCATGCAGGTTCTTATTGTTGTTTAATTGAGACCCTCAACAGTTTATTTCTGTCATTATGCATTATTGTTTGTTGCGAATAGTAAATACTCATTTGATGTAAGGAACAGCCGGTTGCAGTACCACTTCCTAAGATTCACATATATGTTTCCTGTCAGAATGCCTTTCATTAACATTACAGGTCCTCGGAGTGCCAATATCTTTTTCAGTTTCCATTAAATATTGCCAACAATGTAGTTTCTCACATTGCTATTGCTATTGTAAGGTAATAACATGCAATTGTTAACTGATGTCATTATTGTAAATTGTGCTCCTGGAATCCTTTTTTGTAACTGTATCCATAAAAGAAAAAAGCAATAAATAGATTCAAATAAAAAATACTGTGACAATGAAAGCATTACTATGATGCTGATTATGGTACTTATGTTCTGAAAAAGATGAAAATTGTCGATAAGCCTCATAGTTTTATATTGGACTAGGGGCACTTCCATGTTTGAGCCTGGGCTCAGTCAGCATCCAAATTCAGCAGAGCGTACTCCTTTGCTGTTTATTGATGAATACTTTCGGTCCAAGATAAAAGGTTCAATGGACCAGTGTAGAGTTCTAAAATGTGGATGGAGTGCCCAAGGCTAATAATATCTGAGAAAGTGGCCATAACTCTGGGATTGAATGCTAAACTCTTACAATTTTTAAAGAAAAGGTAGGAAAGACCCTGGAAAAGGTGTGGATGTGACATGATTCTCATACCTAGTTAAAGTATCGAATATCCTGGGTCCTGTTTCTCATTTTTTGTGTGGTGCTGAAAAGGCGAAGAAGCCAGGGGATCAATTGGACCCAGAAAAACTTTCTGGTTTGGCCCAAAGGGTGATCTGTATTTGTGGGATATACAAACACAAGGCTTTCATTTGAGAGACACAAGGGGCTTTTGTTGCATATTGATCCTAGACTTGGGGAGCAAGCAGGCACATATATAGGGGATAATTCTCAAGGGTATCTGTTAGGGGATGGTCTGTGTCTTTAGGCAGATCTCTCCTAGGGCCAGGGGATATGCAGATCGTTTCACCAGCCTTCTAACCCTGATAGTATGAATAGTCAAGGCCTATATTTTTCCCGCAAAGAAAAAGGGGAGGATTCTTTTTCATCAGCAGAGGCCAAGCAATGGGTGAGGGAATTAAAGGTAAGTGTAGTTTTAATGGCAGTGGGAAACAGGTTGTTCCTTTTTATTCAGTAGCGGAGTCTAATATCAAAAGACCAATGGCTATGACAGACAGTGAGAAAGTTTCAAATATAATTCAATTCATCCCCAAGACAGACTAGGAGATTTTTGCCAATACACTTTTCCCGAAAGGTTGAGATCTGGTCACCACAGAGGTACAGTATTTGATGCAGAAGGAGGAATCTTAGCTGTTGAGGGACGCTCTGGGGCAGTTTCATAATCTTCTTGTGAAGGGCAGGCTCATTCAGCTGGCATGGAGCCTTTTGGATTGCTCGCATGCAATGCATGCCAGGCCTTTTGGAATCAGATTTTACTTATATCAACACATCCTGCGTGAAAGATAGAAGGACCTATAAGTCAGCTTTGGATGCCTTAAGTAAGTGTGTGGGAAGAGATATCAGTCCTGATTTCACACGTGTTCTAATTTTTCTGGCATCCTTAGCAGCGTGACGGGGGGCTTGTAGAGCTATTAGTGTATACTGATCAGCTGTATCAGCAGGACATCAGAAAGTTCAAGGTAAACTGGTTGGAGAGCACCCGTGGGTTTGTAAATTTTTCAATGGTATCAGCTATGTGCATCAACTTAAACCTGCATACTTTATCTACAGCTTTATCTATTATGAGTATGGGTGGATGATATATTCATCTTTTAACGAAGGAAAGGCTGGCATTCACTACGGAGTGCCAGTGCTGTCTGGATTAGGGCTGCACGCATGGAGAATTTGCTGTATGGTACCCAGCTAGCAATGAACTATGATTAGCAGCAGACCAAACACTCTCACGTAGTCTGGAGACATGGAGGTCATTTGACTATGGGGTTTAACTTTCTTGTGGTTCACGTTGTTCTTTGCTATGCAATCAGGATACAGTTTTGCTTGCCATGGCTACAGGAGTCTTGGATTTTCCTTGCCCGTGCTTCTTGCTTCCTATGCATTATAATGTATACATGCACATACATAACAATACAGGAATTCCTGTATGCACAGTGCCCCCGTAATTGATCATTTAAATAGAAGGCCATATGTCTAAATATTTAAAAGTAGGCCACTAAGGTTTCACAAAATTATAAGTCATTTTTATCCATTTCACCAACCTACAAGGGGGCCCTTGCTGTCACTTTTGCCATATTTTACCATTCTCAACATAGTTTACAAACCCATTCAATTGTATAGCCTAAAAAACATCTATATAAATGAGCACACAAGCTGGGACTACATTTCACCGAATCCCCAGTGTGGCGCTCTGCATTACATCACAATTGGGAGCCCGCAACTCACTCCCAAACCGGCCACTTGCCAGAGGAGATCGGACCGCCTGGCATTCTTCTCAATGCGCTGGGACTACAATCCCCTAAAGTCCAGCCAAGGCTCTCTGCATGATGCCATTGTTCTGAAGCCTTTACCCCGTGGACCCGTTATATTCCCACAACCGCTATTGTTATGGCAGCGTCAAGAGGTGACCGGACTGCGTAATAGGTTCCATAATGGGGGTAGAACGACCTTTGATGAAGTAAGTCGGGTTGCCTTGAACAAACAGAGATGGGGCAATTTCAACCTGATATGGGCCACATCTTAGCCATGTTTTTTTTATCTGCCGTCTTTTTATTAACAGTGTGTGACTATAAGGCTCCACCTCTCCCCCCCCTCCATGGAGTAGGATTCTCCCGCAGCTAGGGTGGGAGTTTTCAAGTGTGTACATGATGAAATCTGGTGTTTACATGATGCATGTTCAAGCTTGATTTTGTTGTTGGGCTTACACAAGCATGAGTTGTTTGCAGTGTACACACTGGGAGACACAATAAAGTCACCCAAATATGGCCATTTCGACCATATTTGTATTTGATAATTAAGTGTATATATGTCCTGGCGAATAATCATGTATTGTCTCATTTAAACTATGTTTTGTCCTTTTGATGTCAGCAACATATTAAATGGCTTTTTTTTCTATGTTTCTCCATAGGACCCATTTTAAAAGGGAAAATGTCCTGACTGAACAGATCAGAAATTAGAGATCTGGTATTGTATGAATGTGAACAACAAGAAAGGTATGCTGTTCCCTCTAAAAGGACAATGAGAGAGTGTATGAATGTGCACAGAGTGTTTGTGTGTATGCAGATAAGGGAAATATAATATAGTCACTTGGTGTCTATTTTTGGTCCTGAAGAAAGCCCTGGAACTCATTGGGGGCCAGCTAAGGGCTGAAACAGATTGACCTAATAAAAACTGGAGCTCCATAGTTCTCCACAGCCTTTGACGAGAGGCCCACTCAACTTTAGACTGTGCTTTGGCGTGCGCTGGATGGCTAATGATGAGGCATGACTCCCGGGGGGTTTGTGAGGCCACCCTGTTACTTTTTATAAATGCCCTTGAGATATAGTGGTATTTTGCCAAGAAGGCGGGATCCATACACACTTGAGGGATTCCTAACAAATTGGGTAGGTAAGCCTAAAATGTAGGCTTATGCTTAGTAAAGGTTTGTTTGTTTTATTGTGTATTCATGTTTAGTTGGGAGAGCACAAATGTTTTACTCTTCCAATTATCTCTCTTTCCACCAGCCTTACATCTTAAATGGGTTATAGTGGTAAACATGTTTTTTTCCAAAACGTTATTGTTCAGGAAGATGTCAGGCCCTCGTAAACCTAAGACAAACATTGGCTAAAGGCACACATTTTGTTTTTGCCTCAAAAAATCACACATTACCATAGTACTCCCAGGCACCTGGGGGAACTACTGTGAGAGGATGCTCTTGTGAAAGGGCAGCAGGCTGTAAGTCACAATTAAGTCAGCCAATGGATTAAGGGAGCTGACAGATTGCCCGTTGATGCATGCTGGAGTGGGTGGAAGAAAAATGTGAATGACACAACTACAGTCTAAAGGATGAAGTCTGGCTGAAAACCCCTAAAAGTAATTATATTATACTCACCATTTTAGTAAAATCAAAAGGACTTGACTAATGCACAAATCAACCAAATAAACATTGTCGGTCTGGCATTGACTGACAGCCTCTTGCCATTCAGTAAGACAGCAATAAATAAACAAGCAAGAAAGATAGAAAGACAGAAAGACAGGCGAATGAAAGATAGAAAGACAAAGGAAAGAAAGATAGAATTACGGAGGAAAGAAAGATAGTAAGACAGAAGAAAGAAAGAACGAAAGAAAGAAAGAAAGAAGGCAACAAAGAGAGAAAGAAAGAAGAGAGAAAAGAAAGGCACAAAAGAATGACAGAAAGAAAGAAAGAAAGAAAGAGGATGGCAAGGAAGAAAGAGGTAGGCAAGAAAGAAAGAAATAGAAAGGCAAAAAAATAAAAGATGGCTAGAGAAAAAATTAAAGAAGGGAAGAATGAAAGAGGAAGAAAAGAAAGAAAGAGAAGGGAAGAAAGAAAGAAGGAGAAATTAGGAAAGAAAGAGTGAAGGAAAGAAATAATGGCGCAAAGTTGGAAATGAAGAATAAACAGAAGAAAGAAAGACCAAAAAAAAAAAGAAAGCAAGAAAAGAAAAGAAAGAAAAAAGGAAAAATAGAAGGAAAGAAGGACGGAAAGAATAAAAGATGAAAATAAGGATAGAAATAAGGAAAGACAGACAGGGTTGGGAAGATAAAGCGCCCTCATGAGCTTATATTCAGAGTTAGTGTGAGCTGCTGTTTATATTACTGTTGTCCTTCAAAAGGGTCTATTCACAACATCATTTTCAGACTAGTCGGTGCACTATTGTTATTGCAGCATACTGATTTTCCTTCAGACTGTTTATTTCACAGATACATTATGTTACAAAGAATGCTGACCATTCAGAGAACACACAGTACCAGAAGGACAAATGTGCATAACTTAATACAGAGCATTTACAAATAGGCACATTCTGGCATGGTATGAAAAAACAAAGTCACATAAGCAAATGCCACTACAAAAGGAATTTACAACTACATTGGCAGGAGTAAGGAGCTGATGAAGCAGGACTGTGCACTATGCTCACATCTTTTTTAAGTTAAAAAAATACGTTTATTTAAAAGTAGTAGTCAGAACAACATTTTGTACACATGTTCAATAGCAAATCTCATAAATGAGGGAGGGGGAAAAAAGATAATGTAGATATATAATTACAGTAAAATTGAAAAAGAGCGTACACTGAAAAATATTTATGCCTAAAAGGTAAGAGGATTCTGGCTCATATGAAATATATCACAAAACAAAAAGAAGAAAACGTCAGTATTTTGATATGTTCACACTTATATATTACTAAGATTAGATATCTAAAATTGTCAATAGTAGATGAGGGAAGTCAAGGAGGCTTAGTAACTTCTTGTAATGAAGGGTTGGGTATAAAGGAGTATTTTGCACTGTCACTGAGAAATTGCATAATAGGACACCAAAGCTGCACTCGTTTTGTGGCAAGTGAAATTGGATGCACAAGAGTCGTGTCCATCTATGATTATGACATATGGCATACCACCAGGCGAGATATGATAATTTAGAGGTATCTTTCCAATTCTTTGTTATCTGCTGAAAAACAATTGCTAATAGTAAATCTATGTTTTGTGTATGTGAATGTATTTGCTTCCACTCAGAGGACAGGCTGGAAAAGATAATATTAATGAAGGAAAGGGGGACTGTAGTGTTAAAAATGGTGTTAATTTGAAACCAAACCCGCTCCCAAAAGCTAAATACATATGGGCATGTGTACAACATATGTTTTAAGGCAGCAGTGTCGTGAGAGCAAGTCCAACATATACTAGGAGTAGCAGGCTGCATCTTGTGTAAATGTGCGGGTGTAAAAAGCAATCTGTTGTAAATGAAGAAAATTGTTTGTGTATTGCTTGCCGCTCTAGAAGATTTCCTTATTTTTAACCATATTCTATTCCTTAAAGGGACAGGCCAGACAATACCCATGTCAGTCTGCCAAGAGAGTTCTGTTTTAGATTTATCCCTATTTATAGAAGATTGTTCTAAACTAGAGTAAATGGTAGAGGCTCTAGGATGTATGTGTAGGAGACTATTCCAATTCCTATCAGTCAGGGAATTAGAAGAGGACGTACGTAGAAAATGAGCACAGGACACAAGTATTGCCTGCTGCAGGATTGAAAATTTATGTTGGAAAAAAGCAGGTAAGTGATAGAGGTCTCATATCTGCGAGAATTGAAGAAGTATGCCCATATCAAATAACAGATGCACCCAAATTAAACCTTTATTTCTCCATACTTTCCAGTATATGGGTTTGTTTTTAACGAGTATATACTTGTTATGCCGAATTGTGGACTTGAGAAAAGAGTCAAAGTCATAAGGGACCATAGGAAGGGTAGTTTGTAATAGTTTATATGAGTGTTTGATCATTGGTGTATAGTTTTTTTGCGGTTTGTGAGAAAAAGAAAGATATTCTTGAAATGAAAAAGGTGCTATAAATGAAGATTCAAGGTCGAGCCAAAATGGACTGTTAGATGTGTGAGCAGAAATCCAGTTTGATAAATGTTTTAGTTGAAACTCTTTACTACACATGCAACAGTTAGCGTTCGCTTACACATCCATATGCTTGCATCTCGCTGCAAAAGCTGCATACCTTCAAAATAGATAGCATTTGTCCCTTTTTAGAGTACCTGTAATCAAAGCTTTTATGGAAGGACTCAAAAGAGTTATTCCACCAAGACTTCCACCTTCTCCAGTGTGGAATCTTAACATTGCATTAATGTGAACTGCAATTTCTCACTTGGAAAATTGCTTTCCTCATTGCTATTACATCACTGAGGAGAGTGGGTGAGCTTCAGTCACCTACCATAGAGGATCATCAATACAATAGGAGCTAAAGGGGGAACAACAGGACAGCCAGCCCCCCACTCAACGCATTCAAAATCACTCAACGGCTGTCCCTAAATATAGATACAACAAAAATTCTAATTCCAGCACGAGGGGGGTATTATAACCTCATCCACAACTCCCTCTTTGACCAATTGGTCGTTATGCTGTAGTGTATCCTGATTCTAGAATAAACTACCATCAAAGACCCACCCATAAACTAAAAAAAGGTATAGAAAGGAGAGAAAGCACCTCACGGTTGCAACACCAAGGGGGATGCTGACTGGTACTCGCCAGCAAACCCACTTCTCATCATTGGTTGCTTTCTTTCCAAAAAAGAAATGTGTGCACTTGAGAGAAAAACCTCAACCAAATGAAACCAAACAATAGAAAGAACCTACATGTGAATGTACTTCCTATACATGCTATAAAATGCACGAGTTTATGGACCCCGTGAGAATATACACAAATAATCCTCACCGCTAAAAATTCGTAAAGCTTACTTGCTTGTGATAACTTTTATTCGGTGCTGTAAGCTCTTCCAAATTAAAAATGGCTCATGTAGAGCCATAATCAATCATTTAATAGCCAACATGTTTCATTGCTGTAACAAATTTCAAGCAACTTCTTCAGGGCTAGTGGGGTTCCAAATTAGACTTTCATGGGAGGTTCACATCAAACCTATGATGGTAGTAAAAGGCAAGAAAGACAGAAAGCGCCATCTGTAAATCACATAACACATAGCCATAGAACCATTCTCGTCCACCTTCCAGTACCACGCTTTTCGTAGCTTTGGTCAGGCTACATACTGTGCACCCCCCACAGGGATAATGGCCAGAGGGAAGTTTAGAAACAAGGAGTGTACTCAGTGTGCGTGTATGCACCAATTTGTCTTTAAGACTAGGAGCCCTTTTGAATGCAAAACGGGGCGGCTGCATTTTATTGGTGGGGGTATCTAGAATAGACCAATGCTTTTTTACTATTTGTCTCACTCTTGTGGAAAGGCGATCAAACGTGGTGACAACTGGAAGACACTCAGACTTGTTTTTTTTACATTTCTTTGCAGCAGAGCATCACGTGGTGTATTTAATGCCCGTTTACGTGCCTGTTTGAATTATATGGTTGCTCTGTCTCTTTAATCCCTATAGGTGACAAGACCCTTTGGCGGTCACTAAGCGGGTACGCGATCAGCTGACGCGTGTTCTCCGCTTTCTAAGGTTGCAGGTATGCAGTTCTGATGCAACCTAATGGTATATGTGTTATGTGATTTACAGATGGCGCTTTCTGTCTTTCTTGTCTTTTACTACCACTTATGACCAATTGGTCATAGAAGGAGTCGTGGATGAGGTTATAATACCCCCCTCCTGCTGGAATTAGAATTTTTGTTGTATCTATTCAGGGACAGCCATTGAGTGATTTTGACTATCCATAGAGGAACCATTTTTCCATCTCCACAAAGACAAAGTATTTATTCGCACTAACCCCAAGTTCCTACTCAAAGTGGTATCTGACTTTTACATCCATCAATCTGTTTAGTTGCCTGTGTTCGTTCCTCAACCAGATTCAGTGGCAGAACGGGCTCTACACACATTAGATATTAGACAAGCCTAACTTTATTACATAGAGACAACAAAACCATTTTGTCAAACTAAACAACTCTTTGTGGCTTTTGACCCACCATACAAAGGCAATCCTATTTCTAAATCAGGTATTGCTGGGTGGATTGTTAAATGTATTCAAACATGCTAATCAAAGGCAGAGAGGACTTTACGAATAACCCCTAGAGTGCATTCCACCCGCAAACTAGGGGCTACTTTACTTTTCTTTTTGGGAATTGCATGCTGCAATTGGATATAACAAACACAACTTTTTTATATTCTTGAAAAATCGGATATTGAACTACAACTTTACAATTTTGTCACCAAGAACAGTCTGCAGACCAGATAAAATCTTCTACCATACAAATAAAAATTGCATAATACATTACAACTTCAAGTAGATTATTGCAACATAGACTCGACATAGCAAAAAAAATGTGTTGATTACACACAAAAGATTGCATACTACTTTACACCTTCAGCTGGATTATTGCACGGGACACTCTACATAGCAAAAAAAGAATTGTTTTTTACATACAAAAAGGTGCGCTTTCAAAAGAGCGGGTATGGCATAGGACAAACTCTGGAGCCCCTGACTCCCTGTCGCATAGCGTTGGGATTAGAGATTACCTGGGAACCACCGACAACACTCAGGTGCCATTTGGGATGCACATTCCCTATCTGAGCCAACCCGTGCTGCACGCACATCGGGTCTCCAATGCTGCCTGACCCCATGATGGCGACCACCACCTGCGCTATTTCAATCAGCACTGTAACAGCGCCCAACTCACAGTGCACACCGTCGTTGCGGCTGGGGAGCTGGTTGATGCCCCGTGCCATTGAATCTTGGGCCTGTGCCATCACTGCCGGGAGGAGCACGCGACGCTCAGCGAACCTTCACCGCCCAACGATCTGCTGGACCTTGGTCCACGTCTCCTGCTGGAAAGGCTACCGTGATTTCTTGGCCCCCCCTCCCCTCTGCCTTTCACAATGCTTGCATCTAAGGCTGAGGTGGAGTTTGCTGTAGTGCCTGTCCTTAAGATGGCGACTGGGGCCAGTACTGACTACCGCCGCGAGGGACTCCTGAGGCACTCCCAAACCGACCCTGCTCCTGCTCACCCTCCATGACATTAGACTCGGAGATATTTCCATTGGCAGCTGAGACCTAGACATTTTGACTGATGCCCGGTGGAGCTACCTCGCGAGCTAAAGGGGAGATGGGCTATGGATTTCCCTCCTTGACCATCACCTACCCAGCTGGTCTTTAGGCAAACTCTCCTGCGTCTCTCTACTGAACTTTTCTCCCTTCTCCTCTTCTCCATACCCCTACCCCCCTCCTCTCTACTCTTCTCCTCTTCTCCTCTTTCCAGATATTGACCTGTGCCCTCACCCGTCCTTGCTCATAGTTCCCACCCTGTCTATGCACTGGACTTTGTTCTGTGAACTTTCCCTCGTCAGTTGAGACCTAGCTATCTGACGGATGCCCAATGGAGCTACCTGTTTAGCTATTGGGGAGACGGGCTGTGGATTCCCTACCCAGTCGGTCTTTGGGCAGACTTCCTTTTGTCTCTCCTGCCGCCTTTTTCCTCATCCTCCCCCTTCACACTTCCCCCTCCCCCTCCTCTCTCTTTGTCTCACCTTTCTTTCCTATACCAATTTGTTGCTTAAGTTTTTGACGCAATGTGTATTTGTTTTCATTCTCTGTAACATTGTGTAACCTAATGTAAAGTGTCTGATACCTACGGGTCTAGCCAGCACTATATATAACTCATAAATAATGTTCCTCTGAACTTCTGATGGACCATTGACGACGCCCCCTGGGGCAGATACCTAAACTGTTTGTACTCACCTCGATGCACGAGCAACCTTGGCCGATGCCCGGTGGAGCTGTAATATGCAGCTAAAGAGGAGTCTGGCCCTGGTTTCACCCCCTCGGCTGTCACCTACCCAGCCGGACATCTGACATTATTTTCCTCTTTTTTCCCGTTCTGTATTCCCTTCCTCCCCCTCCTCCTCCCCCTGTGACTCTTTCATTTAAGTGATGTAACTATGTAACCTGTAAGTCGCTGTAACTCATGTAAAGCGCTCTAATACCTCCGGGTCTAGCCAGCGCTATATAAAACTTTTCAAATACATAAAAATAAAATAAAAAATAAAAAAATTATAGTTGGAGAAATGGGGAAAACTGACACTTCCCTCTGATTTTGGTCGTATTCGTTTTTGTAGAGCCATTCTTGGTTTTTTGTCATTCCATAGAAAAGATATAAGTATAGAGTTGATCTTGTGAAAAAATTTAGCTAGTATGGATACTGGTATGTTGGAGATGGTATAAAGTATTATAGGAGTAAGCATCATCTTAATGGTATCAAGATGTCCCCACCAAGAGAGATAAGGTGAATGCCATCTTGCAATGAGCGCTTTTAATTTATCTATACATTTATCAAAGTTGAGAGAGATGGAGTTTGTTATGGAGAAAGAGAACCATAATCCAAGGTGTTTTATGTGTTTAGAATTCCATGCAAACTTGAAGATCTGAAAATCCTCTCTAAATGTATATTTGGTTAAAGGCATAACCTCACATTTGTCAATATTTAGTTTATACCCAGATACTAAACTGTATGCCTCAACCTCCTGTAAAAATGCAGGAAGTGAAGATTGTGGATGAGAGAGGAAAATTAATATGTCGTCTGCATAAGCTGCTAATTTGAAATGCTGGGTCTCGGATAAATAATCTGTAATAGATTGGTTTTGCAGAATTCTAGTAAAGCAGGTTCTAACGCTAAGTTAAAAAGGAAAGGGAGGGGACAGAGGGCAACCTTGACGGACCCCTCTTTCAAGACTAAAATAGGGGGAGACAAGACCATTGGCAGAGATGGCTTCCTTAGGTTCTGAATAGAGTAAAGCAATCAGGGAGATGATTTTTGGGCACAATCCAAACCATTTGAGGCCATGAAAAATAAAACGCCATGAGATTCTATTGTTGGCTTTCTCCGCGTCAAGGGCAATAGCAGCCAGTGAATCTGAATGATGAGACATTCTAGATGAAATGTCAAAGAATAACTTCATGTTGTCTGTGATATTTCGACCTTTAACAAATCCTGACTGCTCTTTACCGAGTAAAGGAGGAAGGCGAGGTTCTAATCGCATAGCTAACGCTTTCGAGAAAATGTTATAATCTGCATTACAGTGAGATGGGCCTATAATTTTTGCAATATCCGGGATCCTTACCATCTTTTGGTATTAGACAAATTAGGCCTCTAAAAATGAACCTGATGAAGAAGTGAAAAAAGAGATGAAAGTGTATATGTCATGGGCACCAAAGTCCCCATCCATGCTAGACCTTCTTAGTATAGTATTCATCCAGCGCCCTTACCAAAGTTTTTGCATAAATGTCTCTACCTACTACCATCAAATTTATCATACAATACCAGGCCCATATCAACAACAGAGCAACTGAATCATGAGGCGATTAGATCTATATATGTTGTTTAAACTATCTATAATAAACAAGACCAGCTTGTCATTTAGTAAGTTTATTCAAACATATTCATGGAAACTTAGGTTTTGGAATTTTATTAAACAAGTATTAGAAAATGTCATAAAGAAAAGTTTATTCAGCATCTATAAAGAGAGCTTAATTCAAGAAATATTATTCATTAGCAGAAATAAGTGAAAATAAGCATTTCCAAACCCTAACTAATTCCCTGTTTCTACCCTCATTGTCTGAAAAAAAGTCTTTATTAAAGGCTGCTTTCCTTACGTGCGTTCATCCATCAGCAGAACACGACCCTCTGGAATCAAAAGCGTAGGACAAAAGTCTGCTCTTTGAGCTAATTCTTATACCCTAAAACTTAAGCTAAACTAACTATTTTCACATTCCAACAGCTGAATTCTGTCTCTCCATTGGCTGAACCGCCTCATGCCACATTAAATTGTGACATCTTCTAGCTCATGTCCGGGCTTTTTCACTAACCCATTGTTCATGCACAGAGTCCTGGCGACACTTCCTTAGGCTGCTACATTTTGTAGCAAAGATGTTCATGTAATACAAAAAATGTCACGACTCTTCCTTCCAACCTTGAGCCTGTCTGTTCTGAGCTTCCCGTGGCACAATAGCAAATCTCTCCACAGAGTCGCCTTCGGCAGTTCTTTTCAAAACGTTTCACAATAAAAGTTTATAGGCTTCTCATCTTTTTCAAAATAAGTTTCTCTTGTGGCTTTACATCAGTAGGCCTCTTTTTCAGAAAGCGTCAATTTTCTGCGCCACCTTTTCTTGCATCACTTTTTAAAATGTATTATATTTTTGCAGCCAACTCTAAGCTTCATTTGGAAAACTATTATTTAAACAAACATAAAACATCAATTAATTAAGGAATTGACATTTGTTCTGTTACCCACCCCCTTTTGCTAAATGTTAACCCATTAATTATGTTACCTAGCAGAAGCAAACAAAGCAACAAAACAGACTTGTGCAACATTTAAAACGATTGACAAAACATGAGCACACAGAAATAAGCACATGCCATTATTTAAACAGCCACATTTAATTCTGACATCACGATAGACAAAATTAATTTTATTATTTCTCACATGCAAACACTTTGCACATGTATGAGCACACATATTAGTTGCCCGCGTGTATTGGTCTTCAAGTTTATTCTAGGTTGGTTAGTATTCTTCACTGCACACATTATTAATATTATTATTAATTATGGAAGTTTAACTTTGCGAGCTGAAATAAATATATTTCTAAATCTTGCTCCATCAACTCCCTCATCTGGTGATTTTAAAATCACCAAACACCACCCAAAAATTTCACAAAATTTTTCTATTGAACATGTTTCAGGCTTACTCAGGATTAGTATTTAAACCCTAATTTCATCTATATTTCTGCAATTCTCATATTGAGTTGTACAACATTCTGGATCCTTTCCACCTTTAAATCCCCAACCCCCAATGAATTTATAGGTATCTACATTTTGACTTTCACCAACAAAACAAATATTAATCTGAGTATTGTCCCACTAAAAAAAATAAAACAATTTTTATTTTAAATTAGCATATACCCCCTCTTTTTTTTGTTTTTTTTTTAATTCTAAAACATGTTTTCTTCGACCTAAGTCATACAACAAAGTTTCTTTTTCCAACTAAAACATAGTTTCTTCGACCTAGTCAACTAACAAGATTTCTTCGACCTAGTCAACTTATCTTTCAACTACAGGTTGAAATATTATAAAGGACTGCCTTGATGACTTAATTTTCTTATTTGTTTTGACCACTCTCATTTGTTTCCTTCTATTTAACACTTCAATTTTTCCTTCTATTTGAAATTTTTCATTTAGCTCTTCTTTGCTTTCACTTGAAATCTCATTTACCTGTTCTTCATTTTTATTCACCAACTTATATTCTAGACATTTAACTCCTATTGTTTGGCTATCTTCTTTATCTACTGGTTTGTATATCATATTCTCATCTCTTTTATTAATTACTTTTTTCTTGTGTTCTGTCAAAAATCTTTCAATTTTCCAAGTTCTCTTTCTCGGCTTATTTACATAATCATCATTGTCACTAGTTTCAGATTCTGTGTCTTCAGCTGATTTTCTTTTTCTGCTGAAAAATTTCATTATTTCAGTTTTCTTCTTTGATTCAGGATCTTCTTTAATCAGCAGTTTTACTTCTCTGTTTGGAACATCATCCTTATAACTGATACTTGATAATCCATCTTCTTCTTCTGGAATTACTTCTAACTTCCCAGTTTCAGAATTCTTGTTCCAGCTTTCAGAGCTTTCAATCTGCTTTTCAATACTCTCCTGATCTTGTTCTTGAATTTCTTGAATCTCTCGATCAGATTCTTCTTTTTCTTTTGACTCAGACTCTTTTTCTACTTCTTTTTCTGGCAGATCTTCATCATTTTCTGAATTTAATATCACAAGATCTTCATCATTTTCTGAGTCTAATATCACAATTTCCAAGTCTTTTTCATTCAAGGCTTGTTTTCCATTCAAACTCTCCAGATGTTGACCTTCATGTCGATCTTCAGGATCTGGATTTCTTTCAAGTTCTTCTTCAGAATCTGAATCCGCAGTGGTATCACTTTCTTCATCAGAATTTTCAGGTGGAGGTACACTAATAGTATGGCTTGCGTGTATCCACCTCTTCAATCCTTTGCACTTCACTGCATTTGTTGTAACAAGAATAACGTGTCTTGCTTTCTGCCACTTGGGTACCAGACAATTTCTTCTTCGGTGTATTTTTGTTTTGACCCAATCACCTGGTAACAAATCATGTCTTTGTTCTCTCTCCTTTATGATCACTTCAGTTCCCACTTGATTGAATACAGTAGTTACCACATCTGACAAGTTTTTTACAAAAGTCTAAAATAACACTGTCATTTATACTTAGTAATTATTTTGCTGGAATAAAAGCTTGTCTCATGATTCCCCCCATCATTTTTTCTTGAGGGCTCAAACCTGACTTATCAGGTATGTTTCTTAGAGTTCTCAACACAAGTGGTAAGGCTTCTGTCCACTTCATACCTGTTGTTTCACACATTTTTGTGAGTTTATTCTTGATAGTGTTATTTACTTGATCAACAACTCCTGATGCTTCCGGTCTGTATGCACAATGCAATTTTTGTTCAATACCGAATGCTTCACAAACTATCTGCATTAATTCGTTTTCAATTCGTGTTCCATTGTTTGTTTCTACAGTCACCGGAAAGCCATAACGCAGAATCATTTCACGCAAAAGCAACTTTGCCACAGTAATTGTATCATTCTTTCTTGTTGGAAAAGCTTCTACCCAATTTGAAAATAAACAAATGATGACTAGGACATATTTCAATTTGTTTTGTTGGGGCATTTCAATGAAATGTATTTGAATTCTTGTAAATGGACCACCCTCCCGGCCTATGGTTTCCAAACTTGTTTTTCTGGCATGTTAGACATCTTTGACAAAGTGACTCCACAACTAATCTGAACTTCGCATTGTACCATGTCTTTCTGAACAAATTCATTATATCATCTCGATCTACATGACCCTCCCCATGATACATTCGAGCCATATCTGAAATGATGCTGTTTGGCATGACCAATCTGTCATCTTTGTAAACCCAAATCTCATCACCTTCTCTTTATCTACAGCCCTGTCTCAGCCATTCAATTTTCTCCTCATCATTTGCCTTATCTTGTAATTGTTTTAGTTCTTGACATGTTTGAATTACAAAGATTAATATGAGAATGCTTGAAACATGTTCATTAAATTTTCCCGATTAGTTGCAACCCTCTCCCGAGCACAGAATTTAGCAATGAAACCAGCGTACGCATTGCCTTTTGAGACTTAATCATTTTTCTCTTCATTTGCAGTACATTTCACTACTGCTATTTGGTCAAGAAGCTCAATTCTATCTATCAACCTTTTAATCAAAATAGCATTTCTTATAGATGATTCTATAGTGTTTAAACAATCTCTTTGTGACCATAGTTGATCATAGTCATGTATTATATTATATCCATATTATATTCATTGTCAGTTATTATGGTAATTTTCAGTCCTTCACTCACCTCACATGCACGAATCAAAGCAATTAATTCCGCTACTTGAGCTGAACGAACTCCTTTGAGACAAGATGCTTCTATCGTTTCTGCAATTGTACATATTGAATAAGCTGCACTCAATATACCATCATTTGTTTTCAAACATGTACCATTCACAAATAGCACATAGTCTGATTCTGGTAAGGGAACATCCCTAATGTCTTGTCTGGGCTTTGTGCAAAATTCTAATACGTCCTGACACTCATGGTCAATGTCAGCTTCATTTTTTACTTCAGTAACAGTTCCATCAGGCAACAATGTGGAAGGATTTAGGTTCACACACCTTGCTATCGAGACATTATCTGATCCCAGAATTGTCTTTTCCTATTTGGTCATCCTGTCACTTGTCAAGTGTTGTGTTTTGCTTTTGGTAAGAAGGATTTCAACTGAATGAGGTACATATATAAAACTTTACAGGAAACCCCATTATAATTCCTTCACTCTGCTCAAGGCTTACACTTGTTGCAGCCACTGCTCTGCTTTTAAGCAACCTGGCAAAGCTTTTGCAACAGGATCAAGATCAGCAGAGAAGTAAGCTATTGGCTTTCTCAGTTTTTCATGTTTCTGAATCAGAACTGATAATGCACAACCCTCCCTTTCATTGCAGTAAAGCTCAAATTCTTTATCGAAGTCTGGCATGCCCAGAACAGGAGCTTCACACAAATTCTTTTTTAATTGCTCAAAGGCTTCAAGCTCAATTTCTGTCAGGACAATTGGGTCTTTTACATCTGCTTCTGTCAATCTTTGCAATGGCTTCGCAATTACTGAGAAACCACTAATCCATTGACAACAATAACTAACCATGCCCAGGAACATTCTCACCTGTTTTTGTGTCTTTGGGGGTTCCATTGCCTGAATCATTTTAATTCTCTCAATAGTTATCTGTCTTGTTCCTTTTGCAATTCTATGTCCTAGGTATTCAACCTCCTTTTTACAAAATTGCAATTTTGCAGGTGACACTTTGTGACCCTCTTCTGCCAAATGATTCAAAACGGTTATGGTATCTGTTACACAGTTGTCTCTTGTTTTTGCTGCTACAAGCAAATTATCTATATACTGGACCAAATTTGATTTACCAAGTAATTCTAAATCTTCTAAAGTCTTTTTCAACAATTCATTAAAAATAGAAGGACTCTCAGTAAACTCTTGAGAAAGGCAACACCATGCTAAAATTCTCTCTTGGAACCTGAAAGCAAAAATTGGTTAACTCTCTGGGTGCATTGGGACAGTAAAGAAGGCCTTACATAGGTTTATTACCGAATACCACTCAGCATCATGTGGTATCTGACAAAGGATCAATGCTGGGTTGGGCACAATAGGACAACAAGGAATAATTATCTTGTTAACCTTTCTCAGGTCCTGTACTATTCTGTACGTTTCATCTGGCATTCTAATACCCATAATTGGTGAGTTATAAGGACTGCTCTCAATCTCTTTCAAAACACCTTGCTGAATGAATTTGTCAATTACAGGAATGACACCCTCAATTGTTTCTGCCTTCATATTGTACTGAGGAATATTTGGAAAATCTACTCCTTGTTTCACTGAGATTTTCACTGGATCAACGTTTTTCATCAAACCCATTTTACTTCCTGTCAAATCCCAAATTTTAGAATTAACTGTCTCTTTTAATTCTTCAGGCAAATTGTTTTTGTCAAAAGCAGGAAATAATTTACTTTCTTCTGCTTCAACCATTGACATTGTCAACTTGTAAAGGCCATCCTCTTCTTCAGTTTGAAATTCAATTTCATCTGGTGAATTATAAATTGTACAGTTCAATTTACACAACAAGTCTTTTTCTAACAGTTTTACAGGAGGTCTGTTTTCCTGGCCTCCACTGAATCCTGAATCTGTATTGTATTTCTGCTCAATAACATGATTTGGAAATGGCGGCAGAGGTACTGCATTCTGCTTAATCACCACCTGTCGCTGTATCTGTAACTGTAGATTCAGCTCATTTATCTCAATTTCCTTTTTCTTTGACCATTTTGTTTTCCATTTATTCAGATTACCCCATTTTCTCAAAGTCCAGATTAATTCTTTTATATGGGCAATTCTACCTGAATTGTTCAAGCTTTCAATGTTCCTTTCAGTGAAATTCATTCTGTAATTTTTCTGAAACAGTTTTTGTTTACTCAAATCAATTTCTAAATCAAAAGCCATTTCTTCAACAGTATCATATTTATTTTTTGTTTTCCAAGTAATCCTTTTACAAAGAAACAACAATTCATCATCCTGATATGTTTTAAATCTGTCTGTACTGATTGTACCATTTATTATTTTTTTCAAAACAACCTTTAATTTTGACTCATCAGGCTGTGTCAAATCAATCAGGTCAACATCAGAGTTGGAGCTGGAGTCATTATTCTCTCTTGCTGAGTTGGAATCATTACTGGCTGACTTTCAGATACATTAGAATAAAGTTTTTCAGCAAAATTTTGAATTCCAGAATTTAATGGGACCGTTAAAGCTGTGGAACTAATTTCATTTTTTCTAAGCACTGGGAAAACAGGTCCAATTATTACAGGAACTGTCACTGCTTCCATATTTCTGGTTAACTGTTCATTTAAATCATTTGTAGAATTTACATGACCAGAAATATTAATTCCAGAAGTACTAGGCATCTCATTATATCTTCCTGTTGTGACACCTTGAGAAGAGATCTGGGCTGGGACTCTATTAATCTGAATTGGGACCCTTGGCGTTACATCAATCTGTTCTGGGGGTCTACTCGAATTTCTGTCCTGATCTGTATTTACAACATCATTTCTACACTGATCAATACATTCTACTCTCTCATGTTTATAATTTTCATTTGTTAATTTGCGAATCGAATTTTCATTAAAAATTATTTCCTTTGGGAGAGATGGTGTATTCATTAATTTGCTCTCACATGTAGCAACAACCTTTTCATCATGTTTAAATACATTTTTCATTTTCTGGAACAAGAAAAACATTTTCTCTTTCTTTAGATAATAATTATCCATGTTTGGATTTTTACACTATTTAACAGATCTTCCTGCCCTAATCAACAGAACTTCTCTTGCTTGAATGCTCAATTTTAATTTAAAAGGGGGTGGTGATGGACGAAGCATCTGAACCAATCAAACACTCATACCCAGTCAAAAGATCTGGGTTGGATCCATCACCGTTCTTTGGCCCACTCTGCCACCCCAGTTCAGACATGGCCATATGCAAATCAGTCTGACCCTGTGCCTCATGGGAACAGTCCAGCCCGAACTGCCAAGCCATGCCATAAGTGTGTCAGGGTATGCTCAGACGTGAGTCCCTTGATCACTTTGCCACTGGATTCAAGCAAGCCGGGCTGAAGACGGCTGTAATGCCAGAAACCGGTCCTCGGAAGCTTGTTTCCGGTCCAGGGAAGTCATGGCTTGGCAGTTTGGGCTGGACTGTTCCCATTAGGCACAGGGTCAGACTGATTTGCATATAGCCATGTCTGAACTGGGGTGGCAGAGTGGGCTAAAGAACGGTGAAGGATCAAACCCAGATCTTTTGACTGGGTGTGAGTGTTTGATTGATTCAGATGCTCCGTCCATCACCACCCCCTTTTGTACCAATTTTAATTTAAAAGCAGCCTTTCTTTTAAAAAAAATTGAGCTCACAATACAATCTTATTTTACCTGAAGGCTTCAAAACATTTCACATTTGTTTTTCAACATTAGTAACTACATTAAACAAACCATTTGTCTGCTTCCCTATAAAGGACAGTATTTTTTCAGACATTCAGAATTGCATTCATTTGAAATAGACGACGCTATTTCTATCACATTTACACATACATATATACTAAAGAAATCCCTACTTATGCACACTTATTTTCTTCCTTAGGACTCTAACCTTAAAAGAAAACCTCTTTTGCCAGTAAGAAAACAGCGCTTATTTTTCTTCCTTAGGACTCTAACCTTGGAAGAGAAAACAACGCTTACCCTTCACACAAGCTTAGATAAATCTATTACTCTTTTCACAGAGAGTTTTAAAACAGGCTCCAAGTCCCTACACTTAAGGCTACAATTTCATAGACAATCCTCACTATCATACATACAATTTACTCAACACACCTAGAACCCTAAACTTGTGTTGTACGTCCACAACACGATGATATGCGGCGATATCACCTTTTGAAGCAGTACAAATGAACTGTGTAACCTGATAACAGCATTACACTACTCTTGCCATGGCCAACCAGGAATTTTTCACACTGCTGGAAAAACCCTTATGACTACATATAACAATCTGACAAAATCAAGAACTCAACATATGTTAAACATTGATCCTATGAATATACCAACATATATGTATCATGTATGTAACATCTATGTCAAAAACAACATATAAACCATGTACGAATGCTACCAAGGAAATTGATCCAGCGCCCTTTCCAAAATGTTTGCATAAATGTCTCTACCTACTACCATCAAATTTATCATACAATACCAGGCCCATATCAACAACAGAGCGACTGAATCATGAGGGATTAGATCTATATATGTTGTTTAAACTATCTATAATAAACAAGACCAGCTTGTCATTTAGTAAGTTTATTCAAACATATTCATGGAAACTTAGGTTTTGGAATTTTATTAAACAAGTATTAGAAAATGTCATAAAGAAAAGTTTATTCAGCATTTATAAAGAGAGCTTAATTCAAGAAATATTATTCATTAGCAGAAATAAGTGAAAATAAGCATTTCCAAACCCTAACTAATTCCCTGTTTCTACCCTCATTGTCTGAAAATAAAGTCTTTATTAAAGGCTGCTTTCCTTACGTGCGTTCATCCATCAGCAGAACACGACCCTCTGGAATCAAAAGCGTAGGCCAAAAGTCTGCTCTTTGAGCTAATTCTTATACCCTAAAACTTAAGCTAAACTAACTATTTTCACATTCCAACAGCTGAATTCTGTCTCTCCATTGGCTGAACCGCCTCATGCCACATTAAATTGTGACATCTTCTAGCTCATGTCCGGGCTTTTTCACTAACCCATTGTTCATGCACAGAGTCCTGGCGACACTTCCTTAGGATGCTACATTTTGTAGCAAAGATGTTCATGTAATACAAAAAATGTCACAACTCTTCCTTCCAACCTTGAGCCTGTCCGTTCTGTGCTTCCCGTGGCACAATAGCAAATCTCTCCACAGAGTCGCCTTTGGCAGTTCTTTTCAAAACTTTTCACAATAAAAGTTTATAGGCTTCTCATCTTTTTCAAAATAAGTTTTCTCTTGTGGCTTTACATCAGTAGGCCTCTTTTTCAGAAAGCGTCAATTTTCTGCGCCACCTTTTCTTGCGTCACTTTTTAAAATGTATTATTTTTTTGCAGCCAACTCTAAGCTTCATTTGGAAAACTATTATTTAAAAAAACATAAAACATCAATTAATTAAGGAATTGACATTTGTTCTGTTACCCACCCCCTTTTGCTAAATGTTAAGCCATTAATTATGTTACCTAGCAGAAGCAAACAAAGCAACAAAACAGACTTGTGCAACATTTATAACGATTGACAAAACATGAGCACACAGAAATAAGCACATGCCATTATTTAAACAGCCGCATTTAATTCTGACATCACCATAGACAACATTAATTTTATTATTTCTCACATGCAAACACTTTGCACATAATGCACATGTATGAGCACACATATTAGTTTCCCGCGTGTATTGGTCTTCAAGTTTATTCTAGGTTGGTTAGTATTCTTCACTGCACACATTATTAATATTATTATTAATTATGGAAGTTTAACTTTGCGAGCTGAAATAAATATATTTCTAAATCTTGCTCCATCAGTATCCAAACTGTCCTATTGAGGTAATGATTGTAGACAGTATTTATTGTACATCATGTAATTTGTTCAGGAGCAGTATTGTTTAGCTCTTATTTCATATTATCCTGGCTTAGGAGAATACAAATTAAACTCGCTGTTGTTAACCCATTTGCGGCGGCCGCGATTCCGCGGCAGTGCGGCACATCCGCAAAATGGGCGGGGCTGCGTCAGCCGTTGGACGTGCGCAACACTATGAAGGTAGTGCTCGCGACGTCTGACGGCAGCACTTAGGGGGTTAAAACCGCATATAATTGTATGCAAGTTACCCAAAAAACATTTGACTCGTTAGTTTCAATTTACACGTGAAAACTATTTAGATTGCAGCGTATGTGGCCTCATGTTTTTAAGCCACGGCTGACAGGAAGAATAACACGTGACAAGCACTCCGGAGCAGCTGCTAATTGTTATTCCACGTGTTAACTGAAATCATGAAACTGCGATCCTACAGAAGCCGGCACGAGCGGTTGAATGGTATTTAAACCGCTCGCACCTTCACGATGTGCTTAGTCTCGTCATCAGTGGCAGAGTCAGCACTTACCCGATCTTCGTTCCTTCACAGCAGCCTTCGGCGGTTTTCTCCGGTTCAGCTCTGTGACCTTAGGCGGCTTTGGTTGAACGCTTGGGGCCTCTTGTCTTCCCAGGCGGCCATCTCTCTTTCTCCAAGTGACATTCTGCAGTTGCTTCCGGTACTGGTTCCTGGTTCCTTCGTAAACCGGATCTTTCGCCTTCCAGTTAACTTCCGGTGTCACAAACCTGAAAGAAGAAGAAAACAAATAGATAAGTGACAAATCCCTCATACCGGTGAGTTATTACCTTTTGGAAAGTCCTGACAAAAAACTGATTTAAGTTGGAAAGAAAGTGTTTTTGAGAAGACACTAGAACAAATTGTTCTTGAATAACAGTATTCAAGAAAAAAGGCTTCATTTCAAAGCGTCTGTGAAGAAATCACTTTAAGTCTTTTTGTTTGAACATTTAATCAAGCGAACTAAGGAATTTAATGTGAGTTCAGATCTAATGATGAGACATTGGTTAAGAGACATTTGGTGAGACATTGGTTATGAGACATTTTGATAAGCTATACAAAGTATTTGCAAGGTATAAAAGTTTATAACAGTGGCAAAACAACCCCATTGCTTGATGTTACATGACCTGGACTATTTAATTATTGTTTATTTTTGCATTTACAGAACTAAACAACAGAATTGAATAATGTAGTTGTCTAAAAACTACATAGGTACCAGAGAGAGTATTCTGGAGATAACAAGTGTAATTTTAGGTATTGAAGAGTGAATCATTCTTGTGATTTAAACTAGATGTTTCTACCAGTTCATTAATCACCTGCTGATATTGTTGTATACATTGTTTTCAACTTAGAACACCACTAGAAGTCTTCCTGTATTCTGGAGAACAAACCTCCTGTTCCAAGATAAGTCCGAAGAGAAAACGGCCCAGAGAACAGAGAGGTATCGGACACACCAGGAAGGTTCTACATCTTTCTCTGTCTCTCATTCCCATCCCCCCTTCCCCCTGGGCCCTCTCTGAGTAACACATTATTATCTAAGTTCTGGCACTTGGGGAGTTTCCAGGGAGATTGGGGTTTGTTCGTCGCCAAATACAGCAAGAAGATCAGGTGAGTGCCTTCCTTGACAGTATAGATACAGAATAAATGACTGAGAAAAGTGTAAGAAAATTTCCACCGTAAATCCGTCAGGTCCCGGGGCTTTATCTTTTTTAATGGTCTTCAGAGCTTTTAGTAATTCCACTTGTGTAATATCAGTTTCCAAAATATCTAAACTAGAATGGTGAATATTGCGTTTTTGGATACTGGAAAAGTAATGAAGTATATCTGTATCAGGGGGTATGTTTTCTGGGGTATAGAGGGATTCGTAAAAACAAACAAATTCTTGAAGGCGTTCAGGGATTTTATGTTTTGGTGTTTGATTGTTATCTATAATGGAGTCAATGTGCTTTTTTTCCCTACTGACGATTGAGGAATCATGAAACACGTGTCTAGGGATACGAATTGAAACTAATAATACAGCACTGGCTATGAACACTTTGAATTGAGCGAGAAATAATGAACTACATGAACCATCATGCAAGAGGTAATTATGTTGGGGCGTGTCTGGTGCGCTCCCACCCCCGTGAAAGTATCAAATTCCTGTGAGCTGACGAGCTCGGGAGCCTGCGCCTTCATGCTGTGAGTGGAACTGGTCCTGAGAGATAAGGCAGCATGCCCTGCAACCTATGAACTTTGCTTTTTTTCCCTACTGACGATTGAGGAATCATGAAACACGTGTCTAGGGATACGAATTGAAACTAATAATACAGCACTGGCTATGAACACTTTGAATTGAGCGAGAAATAATGAACTACATGAACCATCATGCAAGAGGTAATTATGTTGGGGCGTGTCTGGTGCGCTCCCACCCCCATGAAAGTATCAAATTCCTGTGAGCTGACGAGCTCGGGAGCCTGCGCCTTCATGCTGTGAGTGGAACTGGTCCTGAGAGATAAGGCAGCATGCCCTGCAACCTATGAACGTTGCTTTTTTTCCCTACTGACGATTGAGGAATCATGAAACACGTGTCTAGGGATACGAATTGAACCTAATAATACAGCACTGGCTATGAACACTTTGAATTGAGCGAGAAATAATGAACTACATGAACCATCATGCAAGAGGTAATTATGTTGGGGCGTGTCTGGTGCGCTTCCACCCCCCTGAAAGTATCAAATTCCTGTGAGCTGACGAGCTCGGGAGCCTGCGCCTTCATGCTGTGAGTGGAACTGGTCCTGAGAGATAAGGCAGCATGCCCTGCAACCTATGAACTTTGCTTTTTTTCCCTACTGACGATTGAGGAATCATGAAACACGTGTCTAGGGATACGAATTGAAACTAATAATACAGCACTGGCTATGAACACTTTGAATTGAGCGAGAAATAATGAACTACATGAACCATCATGCAAGAGGTAATTATGTTGGGGCGTGTCTGGTGCGCTCCCACCCCCCTGAAAGTATCAAATTCCTGTGAGCTGACGAGCTCGGGAGCCTGCGCCTTCATGCTGTGAGTGGAACTGGTCCGGAGAGATAAGGCAGCATGCCCTGCAACCTATGAACTTTGCTTTTTTTCCCTACTGACGATTGAGGAATCATGAAACACGTGTCTAGGGATACGAATTGAAACTAATAATACAGCACTGGCTATGAACACTTTGAATTGAGCGAGAAATAATGAACTACATGAACCATCATGCAAGAGGTAATTATGTTGGGGCGTGTCTGGTGCGCTCCCACCCCCCTGAAAGTATCAAATTCCTGTGAGCTGACGAGCTCGGGAGCCTGCGCCTTCATGCTGTGAGTGGAACTGGTCCTGAGAGATAAGGAAGCATGCCCTGCAACCTATGAACTTTGCTTTTTTTCCCTACTGACGATTGAGGAATCATGAAACACGTGTCTAGGGATACGAATTGAAACTAATAATACAGGACTGGCTATGAACACTTTGAATTGAGCGAGAAATAATGAACTACATGAACCATCATGCAAGAGGTAATTATGTTGGGGCGTGTCTGGTGCGCTCCCACCCCCCTGAAAGTATCAAATTCCTGTGAGCTGACGAGCTCGGGAGCCTGCGCCTTCATGCTGTGAGTGGAACTGGTCCTGAGAGATAATGTGATGTATTCCTATAGGTTCTGTATAGATCCCCCTTTTCCTGACCCTATTCTGGTTAACAAATTAACTAGCAGCCATCCCATGATGCAGAAACCGTTATCTGATTAAGCCAGACCACGGCACAGGAGCGCGTTATCTGATTAGGTCATAACGCTTGCCATCTAATTAGACAAGCAATATTTCTCCAGCCCCTGATAAGGCATACGGAGTTCTCAAAACAAATCAAACCTATGACAACCTAGGAAAATCCCTGCGGCCATTGTTTTGATTTCTCAAAGAACTTCAGTAAAAGAATGTGCTAACGACCAGCTCGTATGACATCCTTATTGACGTATCTATGTCCATCCTTACGTCAATCTCGGCACCTTACAGGTATAAATATTACCGACATTGCCTTAAGCAAACACACGCGGTGGTGACGAGATCGGAGCAGCGAGACTTGCCGAAGCCCAGCAGAGAGCGAAGCCCACTGGCGCTGCCCCGCCTTCCTGACGCGCTGAGAACGAGACGCTGCCTTTCTCCTGCCGAGAAATCCAGCTCCGGCGCTTCCGAGCAGCCCTTGCAGGCAGCTTGGAATATCGAGACCACAGACGAGAGATACCATCCCTCAACCATCCTAGATCTCAGGTACAGAACTGAATAACCCCTTGCAGAGAATTCTTGAGTCAGTCACTTGGCAAAACAAACTTAACTCAAAACTGCTACTTTCTACTCCAGCCCACGTATTAGGCTTAGGTCAGGTACACCGGGGTAGGCGTGGTTAGAAACACCAGTTGAGTACGATTAGTCGAATGTATATGTGTATGTACATATTTTATCCATTTTAAATAGCATATGGCTTAGAAACCATATCAATGCTTTTACAGTATTATTTCATAATTCTGCTTTTATTGTATGCACTTTACTTAACCATAAGTATTGCGATAATATCGATCCATTTCTCTTGTACGAGAAAAGAGACTGATCAATAAATAACATCTTTTATTGAACACGCCCGTCTCTTCCTTTTCTCTACAATCTGGTGAAACTAAGAATGCACGTACTGACTGAGTAAAATAAGTTGTCTTTTGTTTTCACACGACTCTAGAGATACACTCTTGATTAGGGGAGAGCAAAGTTGTCATGTTCTATGGTTGTCAGAAACTAAATCCCTTCTTGTCTATCCAGGGAGGTTCAATTCCTCCTTGCCTATTCGAGAAAGTTTCTAGTGAACTCTGAGCTAGCTGGCAAACCCAAAACTTTAAGTCTAATATCGACAGTAGACGACCTAGTTAACGTCTGGTCTAGGTCTATGCTATTGGAGGCATTATTCCAATGCGCAGAGCCTATTGGGATAATAGGAACTACACTACATGGCGCCCAACGTTTGGAAAGGCGATAAAACTAACGCAAGACTTTAGAGTAACTCAGTCGTGCTCTTTCACTCAGACCCTTTTTTCCCATAATACTCCAAAGACGTCTGGAGTGGGTGAGAGGTAAAATCCGCCAAACCTCGCAGGAGGGAACTCCTATGTATGGTTCTTGGTTCAATCAACGTTGAAGGATACACTGTTCCAAAATATTGTGCATCTAATCTTTGTTTCCATAGAAACCTGATCTGCAAACAAACAGAATAACCTTCCTGACAGTAAAATTTCAGAAAGTGATGATGAAAGAGAGAGAGTTAGATTAGCAGCTGAACTAATAGAAGCTGATAATACTATGCAAGAAGCAGACCCGGATATAATACTCATCCCGGTCAACATAAGAAGATCTATAACGTTAAAACTTATAGAAAATGGACTGACACCAAGAGGTGGTACAGTCATATTCGTAATTGAGGCACACGAATATCGGCAGACAGAGGTATTCTATTCATGGATAAACTTTCCAGCAGCTAATGCTGTAACAAAGGACTTCCACTATTATAAAATAGAGGAACCTCCTAATGAGTACACTCCTTTCGAGGAAGTGGAAGTACCACTCAAATTCCAAGAGCACCTGCTTTAGTTTAATGGCGCCCTAAAACATAATAATCACATCACCAGGCTCGGTCCACTAGGTAGACCAGGAGCAACGTGGCCGGTCCTAGCCGGATACACACCACATCCAGACATCGAAAGAATGTCTGCAGCAGATCTTTTAGTACAACTAAAACTATTAATTAAAATATATAGACAATTAGTCCAATATGTAATGCGGACTTCAACTGTCCAACCAGTAATTAAAATTCCACAGCTGACCCCTCATCAGGGGAACACAAATAAAATTACACCACAGAACATACAGTCCTGCCTAGGTAAAGTACCAGCTAAACAGGAACAAATACCATTCTGGTTAGCACAAAAAATCACCCAAATAGAGGCGGTATTTCCAGATACCACCCCGGTAGAAAAACACAGGATTCTGACTATCTGTCTTCCAATGGGAATCGCAGCACACATGGAGGACTGTGACACTTGGGGTACAGTCTTTGCTTCCATTTACAAAAAAACACATGGAGTTCCATCCATGTCAGTAATACCAGATGTGCTAAAACAAATTCAAGACGAATACGGTCCAGAACCCGCTTTAACTCTCGGTATGAAATTACTAAAAGACTTCAAGCAGGTCTCGGCAATATTACTAGCCAACATAAAAGGAGAAGCAGCGAATGTGGCGATCCGCCAGAGGTTAAAAGAGACAGATATAGCAGACCAACCAGCTGAAATTGCCAGAATTATAGAAAAATCCTATGAAGAACTAGGTAGAGATAGTTTGGGTGGAATACCAGTGAAGCCCCAACTAATGGAAAGTCCTGAAAAAGTATTTAATAAAAATAATCTAAACAGTCAAAAGAAGAACTGGGATGGAAACAAACAATCCAATCCAAAAGAAAAAAGATTCCAGTCCAGAGGAAGGTCTCCTCGGCGGAGAGAAAGATCTCCGGACCAAGGACCCAAGTCTCCCCAAAGGGAGCCCTCTGTGAAAAGATACAACCTTAGAAATAGGGATAACATAAAGAAACCTGATAGATATCAAGATTTTGATACACGTCCCTCTCAATCTTTTCAGACTTCCTCGCAGAAATCGGAAAGAAGAGGACGATCGGAACCCAGGGAAGGGCACGTCAAGTCCAAAGACAAGGAACCTGCTCATCCAAATAAAAAATTACAGTTTCCAAAGAAAAAGGTAGCCAGTATTAAAGTATTCAACAATGCCGAGAATACTGAGGACACAGCTGAAAAACGAAGAGTGGGCTCAGACAATGCTAGACAGCGCAGCAGAAGTGAGCATAGCGCGCAAAGTCCTTATGAATCATCTGGAGACATTGGACACGAATGAATACATTCAAGTGGAAACTGCAGACACCAGAGTTAGCAAACCTCACAAAATATATGAAATAACTTTACGTATAGAAGGGGATAAGACTAGAAAAATAAGGGGCCTTTTTTGGGATAATCTCTCCAAGGGCTATGACATCCTTCTAGCTGAAAAAGATTGGCCACCAGAGTTTGTCAGGGAGTGCCCACATGGCGAAGAAATAATTATGCCTGCCTTCTCAAATCATATTCCAATTCATAAAAAATATACACTTGCAAGAAAGTGGGCAGTAGCTCAAGCTCCTGCTTTATATAAAAATCATGTGGGATGGGATGAGGAATCTCCTCCACACAAAATCCAGTTAAAATCACAACCTACTGCACAAAGGCAGTATCCAATCAAGCAAGAAGCTAAAAAACAGGTAAAAGAAATTCTAGATCAACTAGAATACCAGGGAGTGATTGAAACTTGCACCTCACAAATGAACAACCCTTTGTTTCCTGTCTCCAAACCAGACAATTCATATCGTCTAGTTTTGGATTACAGACACCTTAACTCATGTTGCAAAACTTTTGCAGTGCAAAACTCGCATAGTGCTGCACTAATGAATAACATAGTGCGCAAAAAATATAAAACAACATTAGACATCTCTGATGGATTCTTTTGTCAAAATATAGCACCAGAGAGCAGATACTTGTCAGCGTTCTCAATAAATGGCGCTCAAAAAGAATTCTGTCCGTTACCCCAGGGGTACAAGAACAGCCCAGGATTATTCTCAGCGAGAGTAACAGAGTTACTACAAACATATGATGACGAAGCATTATCTTATGTCGATGACATATACCTAACAGATGATGACTTGGATACTCACTTGAAGAGAGTGAACACCATAATACTTGGGTTCGCAGCAGAGGGTTACAAATTCAACTTTAAAAAATCTAGAATTGCCCATCTAACAGTCCTATTCTTCGGATATGAATTATCAAGTGAAGGCAAAAGCCTGGCTGACAATTTCCTAGAGAAATGTGCCGTACTCCAAGCACCTAGAACACTAAAAAACCTACAGTCAATTCTAGGCTTCCTAAATTTCGGAAGAACATACATTGCAAATTACGCAGAAAGGGTCAAACCCCTTTATGATCTAATAAAACCAGATTTAAAAAAAACCAATTGGACTCAAATACACACAGAAATTCTGAGATCCTTACAAACAGATATGTTACTTAAAACAAAATTAGAAACACGTGATAACACACACAACCTTGTGATTCGAGTCATCCCAGGAAGATGCGGATTCACATACCTGACCTCTAACGAGGGAGAAAAGGTACCAATTGCATTCAAATCACACTTGTACACAGAAGCTGAAAAGAAATTCAGCATTAAAGAAAACATTGTTCATGCAGTTCAAACCGCAATAGCTAGAGAAAAAGATAAAGCTGACGGTAGACACATCACAGTCAGAACAGCAGAATCAGCCTTTGAGGCATTAACAACCCCATGTAATTTACCAACAACAGCATTGAATCCGGAATGGATACAATTGGTGAATTCCATTGCAATGGACAAAGTAAAATACTACTTTGATCCAGAACTAAAGGAACTAAAATATCTAGAATATGAAAGAACATTCCCTCTGCCAATCGACATTCTGCCATTACGACAGTACGCTTGTGTAATCTATACAGACGGACATGCTCAACCCTCCGTTTGGGGAGAACAAGCATACAACCCCACATGTGAGATTACAAAAGAAGTGTGGCGCGGAGGTATACTAAGACCTCTATTAACAAAGACACACTCAGTAGAAACTAATTCAGAACAACAGACTGAAATAATAGCATTGAAAATGGCGCTAGATAATGCAGATCGCGAATTCCCGACACTTATAGTGTCCGATTCATATTACTGCGTCAAATCATATAACAGCGATTTGCAGAAATGGATTCAAAACGGTTACAAAGATGACACAGGTGCAACAATAAAGCAAAAACTGCTTTGGGAACAAATAGTTCTGTTAAAAAGAGAACTACCAAAGACTCACGTGATACACTCACTGAGTCATCAGCGTGATGGCGTTCACGTTGCAGGGAATTCATTGGCTGAGAAAGCCACAACGGTAGCAACTGAATCGGCTTCCGTAGCTAGAAAAAAGCGTGCAGTAAAATACATTGACGGTGAAACAATGCTGGCGGTAAAAACGTCATCAAAAGGCGACTGCTCAGCGTTACCGATCAGTTACCCACTCAAATATACATACATAATCGATGCAAACTCCGTTCCTTTTGCTCGAATCCCTGGAGTGGGGGATAGAGTGATTCCAAACATGGATAGGAGAGGCTTGTTAATAGCAGACGCACATATGGGCGAGGGTCTCAGACACCTCAAACTAAAGGATTCTCTGGAGGAATTACAATCAGTGTACTGGTGGCCAGGCATGGGCCTGCATCATACCATTTTTGTAAAAAACTGCCCAAACTGTAACAGAGATCGCAGTGGTGAAAGAAACGGTATATTATCTTGGCGTTTCACACCAGAAAGGATCAACAATAAAAAATAATCCCAATATGAAAAATGCGTCGTATTAACATACAGAGACTAGTTTTCACTCATAATGTAGACACCAACTTTCGGCTGACGCCAGAACTGTTATATCAAGATTTGCAAGTCTATAATGGCATATACGCTAGAAGCATGCTACGTACTGACCAATATCTTTCCATTACCTCTCGGGTTTGTGGGGAGTGCTTGGCCAGAATGAGCATTGCATTTGCGGGAATCTTCTCACTTGCTTCCTGAGGGATACGGGATGGTGTAAAGAAAAAACCAAAGGCAGAAAGCGATCTATAACAGCAAAGGTATTAGGTTCGGGAGCTGGGTGGGTCAAACATCTAATAAGTGTCCAACGTAGTCTAAACAACCTGCCAAGAAATTCTCTGAAGGGATTCAGTCCGTACGAATTATTGTTTGGGACTAGGATGTTAGTCTTAGATCTTGACAGTCAGACTTCAGTGGTGAAAGAAAAAAGCTTTGATATCAAAGATCGTTTGGCTATTTTGCAGGACTTAAACGAAACAAGAAAAGACCTGAGCAACATAAAGTTGAAACAACAGCCAACAACCACTGAAGAAACACCGCCTGTCCCAGTAAGACCTGTCTGGATTCCAAAAATCGGGGATCTAGTCAGAGAAAAGATCGCGGTAAAGAAGGAATTTGGGCCTTCTTACAGAAAAGCAGTTCCTGTCTTGTCCATCAACGGGACAAGATCAGTTGTACTACCGCCGCTTGCTGGTAAAAAGGAGAACCGAGTTGTATCCATCGACCTGGTAAAACCACAATCATGTGGCCGATAACAAACAGTAGGCCAAGTGGACTCCCGATAAGTAGTAGAACACCGAGGTTTGCTACAAGTACAGAGGTGCTAACTAAAAGGCTAATCACATTCGAAACGCCTACAGAACAACAAAAAGGACTATGCAACAATGCGCAGAAACACCTCTGAAAACACCTCTGAAAACCCAAATAAAAACGTTTAGTAGAGACACACCAACCTACAATGAAGTAACAAATGAATATGCAAGAAACAGTAATCCTGAAGCAATTGGAACAATTGATAGAACAGCATCCGGCTACTTCATAAACTTCAATGATTCCTCTGAAGACCTCAGTGAATCAAAGACACAGCCATCAACAAAAACCCTTAAAGACAAAGCTAAGGAACTTTTGAAACAACTGAAAGAAACCTATCTGATTTCTCCATGGATTGAATTTTGGGTGTCCTTTGGTGTATTTATCCTCATACTTTGGCTCATCATGGTACTATGCTTGGGACGCTTCATTGAGGGAAAATATGCAAAAATGGACACAGCAAGCCAGAAAATCAACTTGATCCTCAAACCACACACGTCTTCACACGTCGAGAAAAGAGAACTTTCTTCAGTCAACTTCACAGCCAATCCTATACTGGGTGGGGTAGCATGGGACAATACTGACTATGAAATTTATGGTCCGGTTGAAATCCTCAAATATCCACACCAAATCAAGATCTTGTTGAGTGACTTTGTAAAACCAAACTCATTTGCTGATGATTGGGACTTTGAAAGTATTAATGACATGATGTCTGACCTAGTGATGTCTGCTAAATTTACCAAACATGATTATTTGCAGGGTTCGTCTAATTATGATAGTATGTACTGCTACAACCACTATGGTAACCATTTTCTACATAAATCTGCACAACCTAGAAATGTTTTAAATTATAATCAATGGGAACATTGTGCAACCCCTCCAAAAGGAAGCTCAAGAACCTTTTATGACAAATATTCATATTTTTCAGGGTTCAATACAAGTAAAGCTGAAACATTTTATTTTAAAATGTCGAATAAGACAGGAACAAAAACCATGCTTACAAACACGAAATTGATAATTCGGACTCATTTTTTGAACAAATGAATACATTTGGTTTTGATTATTGGGACAAAAATGTGGAAGTAAAAAGTGTTTGGGGTACAAGAGAATGGCAAGTTCAGGGTGTAGAATCATTGTTTAGAGCCTGCATGATCCCAGAACAAATTATATTCTTGAATGACACTATTCAACAAACCACCTGTCTTGGATTAGCCAAAATCAAAGACTTAAATAAACCGTCTATTCCAAAACCATGAACAGCAATAACTCTGCAGATGAAGAGATAGATGTAAACTATGTATTAAACCAAAACAGAACAAATCCTGATTGGAAACAATGGTTAATCTGGCCCACAGATACTAATAACTGTCAAGACAGATTCCTGAACAAAACACAGGGGTTCACATTGACCAGGCCAGACCCTAGATATTCCCAAAGACAACACCCAGGGATAATCACCACCTACAGTGTGGGCAAACTCTGCCTTCAATGGCTACAAACTTCCACACTGACAGAAATTAAGCAACACCTAACTTTACTTACTGATGGTGCTGACTTGCGTGATTTCATTATGGGACCGCGCAAACAGCGTCAAAAACGCTTCATAGCAGCCTCTATATATGCAGCTTACAACGAGGCCTGGAAGATCACTCAAATTAAGACAGCAGAAAGTATATGGGAAATTGACCGTATTAATTTGGAAAAATCGCTTTCTGTAGTGGACAATGGGTTAATGACTCTGTCCTCCAGAATTTTTTCATTGGACAGCATTGTGTCTTCAGCAATCGACATAATATCGCAAGACTTACTGTTGTTACAACACGGCAAGTCGCAATTGCGTTCTATTATACAGCTTGGATGGACGTTACAAAATCTGCGTTCAGGCTATGTGCCGTGGCGTTTAATCAACACAACGTCACTATTCAATATCTTTAACCTTACTGATAAACAAATCAGTATGGCACAAAAGGGTGCTGATTATACAATCCTGAGCATTGAGAAACTCGAGAGATTACCATTGACAATGTCAGAACGACCTGTCAT
The DNA here is from genome assembly GCF_964261635.1 of Lissotriton helveticus. Lineage (NCBI taxonomy): Eukaryota > Metazoa > Chordata > Amphibia > Caudata > Salamandridae > Lissotriton > Lissotriton helveticus. The sequence goes on from NC_136063.1 coordinate 570,356,827, forward strand.
TGAATGGATAATATATGGGATCATTAATATTCCGATATCTACTTTCAGGTTTCAATACTGCCAAAAATATATACAGGCTGGCATGTACGAAAAATTAGGAAAAGGGTACATTAAGTCAACATGGAACTTGCCCTATTCACATGCATGTGTCAGTAATAAAGGACAGAAAGTGTTCCTTAGTGGCAATAATTGTGCAATGTCACTAAGCGGTACACTTCTGTGTAATGGAATTAGTTTGCATGGAGCCTGTGAAGGGAACTCAAATAACCTTTCATGTCACCAGCTAGGCACACCTGCAACAGAGATAGAACCATTCTTTAAAAGACTCTATAACGGGAGTTACATCCTAATTGTGGATCGCAGATGTTGTAGTCTACAGCCCGGGGTTCCTTATCTCATAAGTACGACTGCGAAGGTCATGTGCTGTGGACGCTTATTGTTCCCCAGCTCCTTTCCAGACAGGGAGGCAAGGACATGGCCTAACTTGAAAATTACTTCTATTCGAATTGATACTTTAAGCAGAATGAAAACAGTGCTTCTTCAGACGCCGACCAGGCTCACGTCATCAAAAGAAACGTATGATCTCCTAGTCGCAAGGACGACTGCAGAGATTCACTCATTGTTATCAACTAATTCCCCCATACATTTCGCAGAAATCCTGAATGAAATCTTAAATATTTCTGATACCAGTGGAGTCTCAAATGTATTTAAGACATTGTTTTCAGGGGCATTAACACCATTCAAAGCCATACTGGTTTTTTTTCCAGACCTCGTCCATTCGCTTTTTGGAGGAGTTCCCCTCATTTTGGGACTAATTGCAGGAATCCTATTCTTGGTCCTTATATTTCGTTATGGCAAACCATGTCACAGACAAAACACCTGCGACAAGGGAAGAAACAATCCGAGCCATTGGATACCGGGACCGGATATCAAAAATCCTGGGACTAACCCGGCTTAGAGACCTGAACATGACTTGGTTTCTTTCATTTCGGCCGATATGGCAAAGATGTGTTTTACCTGTATTAAGGTGCATGCTGTGCGGAGAAGAATGCGTGTTGGACACCTGTCTGACGCTACAATCGGATGCGCCAATGGATGCAGAAACATTGTTGGGTCCGGTAACGGCTCATGCATTGTGCTGTCCTCAACGGCTGCCAATCCTGATGACGGCATTCGTGGAAACTTCACCACTACGATTAAGGGGTAGTGAAGATCAAGATGAAAGCAGCATCGATCAGGTACGACCTTCTGTCAGCAATACTACTCAAAACGTCAATGGAGACAATCATGCACATGAATGCATGGTTATATCTTATTCCGAGTTGGTGGAACTCTCACAGGAAGCTGTTGACAGCTTTTTCAGCAGTCTCAATGATATGATGTTCTCACCAGAGCAGAAATAACGACTCTTGAGCAAGCTAGCACACGGCGTTCCCGACACCTTGAATTTGGCCTTCAACTTTAATAATAAAGTAGCAAGAACAATTTTTTCCTCCAGTTCACGGACAGCAATTTTTTTAGCAGCCCCAAAATATTTTTATAAATTTTTCGGGACACTTATCTTCTGCATAAAGTAAGAACTATTCTTAGAGAACTAATTTCTATTTTTAGAAACTTCATAGACATTAGCTGCCCGCTGGTATGTTCATAAATGTTTTTGAACTGTGATGAAGTGGTCTCGAACCTTTCTTCTGTATTAAGAGCCATTTCATGTGTAATTCTCATATTCAATTACTAATAATGTATACATATGCGTGATTAATTTAGCATTATTCTACTGCTTGAGTGCATATAGTACATGTGACTATTTTTTTCCCGTATATTACATAATTCAAAATGCATTATGTGTATTTTGGGGTGGTAAGGTATACACGATACTCTACAGTATGTTTTACTATGCCTAGATTCGTAAATATGGCCATAGTTAGCGTGGAGTGGGTGTGATGTATTCCTATAGGTTCTGTATAGATCCCCCTATTCCTGACCCTATTCTGGTTAACAAATTAACTAGCAGCCATCCCATGATGCAGAAACCGTTATCTGATTAAGCCAGACCACGGCACAGGAGCGCGTTATCTGATTAGGTCATAACGCTTGCCATCTAATTAGACAAGCAATATTCCTCCAGCCCCTGATAAGGCATACGGAGTTCTCAAAACAAATCAAACCTATGACAACCTAGGAAAATCCCTGCGGCCATTGTTTTGATTTCTCAAAAGAATGTGCTAACGACCAGCTCGTATGACATCCTTATTGACGTATCTATGTCCATCCTTACGTCAATCTCGGCACCTTACAGGTATAAATATTACCGACATTGCCTTAAGCAAACACACGCGGTGGTGACGAGATCGGAGCAGCGAGACTTGCCGAAGCCCAGCAGAGAGCGAAGCCCACTGGCGCTGCCCCGCCTTCCTGACGCGCTGAGAACGAGACGCTGCCTTTCTCCTGCCGAGAAATCCAGCTCCGGCGCTTCCGAGCAGCCCTTGCAGGCAGCTTGGAATATCGAGACCACAGACGAGAGATACCATGTAAATGTAAAGGAATGTAAATGTAAAGGAATTTATATAGCGCAAATCACTAAGCGGTTTCTAAGCGCTTGCTTAGGGAACCCGTCCTAGTATTCCCCTGTGAGATAACCCCGGCAGGGTATCCGCAAGGTGAAAGCCAGGCATCCCGCTGCGAGGGGCCGTTGTGGAGATTAAGCAAGCTATTGCCCAGAGTCGCAGAGTGTGAACCCGTGAATCGAGTAGGCACCGGAGCGAGAATTGTCGAGTCCATGGACATTTTAGGACTCAAGACCCCGCCGAGCCGGGAATTGAACCCTGGTCCCGGGCTGACTTCTGCTTCCAGGTCTGCCTCCTCTAACCAGTGAGCCACACTTCTCCATCCCTCAACTATCCTAGATCTCAGGTACAGAACTGAATAACCCCTTGCAGAGAATTCTTGAGTCAGTCACTTGGCAAAACAAACTTAACTCAAAACTGCTACTTTCTACTCCAGCCCACGTATTAGTACCAAACCACGAGACAGTGACGGAATAAAACATCTTAGGGCCAACTATAAAATGGTAATCACTAACAGAAAAAAGATCTTACAAAGTGAAGCATGGGATAAGTTAAAGGAAGCAGCTGAGACCAAAAACTGCAAACTATATTGGGATACAATTAATAGCCCCTTTCTCAACAAAGATGGCATCCCAGAATTAACTTCCTATGTCGCATGTAATGACTGGATTATTCATTTTTCTAACATCTTTAACCCAGAAGGGTTACCCTTAGTTGTATCAACTAATGAGGTTTCACCCTGGATACCTCTACCCATGGGAGTAACACTGGAGGAGGGTTATGAAGGACTTTCCAATAGTAAAGGGGATAAAGCTCCAGGCCCAGATGGGGTTCCCATTGACTTACTAAAAGCTGAACCGAATTTGTGGGTCCCCATCCTGGTGAGGATTTTTAATTGTGCGGCAGAAGGCAATTTTCCTCCTTCTTGGGGTCAATCAGTTATAATTCCCCTTTTTAAGAAAGGTAGCAAATCTGAGGCCTCCAACTACCGGCCGATTTCACTGCTGGATGCCTCAGTGAAGGTCATGAGCAGGATTTTGCTTAAAAGGTTAGAAACCTGGGCAACTGATTCGAATATTTTAACTAAAGTGCAATATGGCTTCCGGAAAGGAATGGGCACTCTGGAACAATGCGTAAATTTGGACCTTATCATTAACAAGTATACTGTAGCCAAAAAGGGCAACCTTTTTTTATGTTTTGCTGATTTGAGCAGCACGTTCGATTTAGTTAATCATGCTATTCTTTGGGAGGTTTTACTAGAGTCAGGGGCTCCGAAGGAAATCGTCCACTTTTTAGCCAGGCTTTACGAAAAACTTTCTTGTAAGGTCCGTTATGGCACCCTAGGCGAATGTACCCCATTCTTCAAAGTTTCAAGGGGAATTCGCCAGGGATGCGTTTTGGCCCCTCTTTTATTTTCCCTTTTTATTAATGGTGTTGATCGTACCCTGGTTGATATTTCCGCGGATGCCCCCTTGATTGGAGGTAATCCCGTCCCACTTTTACTATACGCGGACGACGCTGTTCTTTTATCCCGTACCCAGATTGGCCTTCAGCGCCTAATCGATAGTTTTATGTTGTTTATTCAAAATAGAAGGCTCTGTGTGAATAAATCGAAGACTTATGTTATGTCTTGCGGGCAGGCTGCAAAAAAGATGAAGCATAGTTTCTTCTTGGACAGTGATAAAATGACACATGTTAAATCTTTCTGCTATTTGGGAATCACCTACACCAACAATGGGTCTTGGACTACTGAATTTGATAACATCAGTTTGAAAATGCTGCGGCCCACTAGCAGTATATTTCGATTCGCCACTAAACTTGGATCGAGAAGCATCCCAGATATGACCAATATATACAATATCCGTTGTGTTTCTTCTGCACTGTATGGGGCGGGTGTATGGGGCCATAGTGAAGGCCCTTTGCTCCAAACTGATGAAAACAAGTTTTTAAAGAGATTGTTATGTGTTCCTTCTTCCGCCTCTGTACAACTAACCCATGATGAGGTAGGGATCGAGTTTATATCTGACTTAGCAGCAGTTCGGCCACTTTTATTGTGGCGTTCTATTTGGGCTAAGCCAGAGACTCGATTCACTCAAGAGATTATTCTTGATTGTATAGGTTTGGACCACTCGTTACGCATACAATGGCTGAGATACATTCAGTTTTGGTACAACCTTTTATTTGATATTGATGTCTTTCTTGATCCAGAACTGGCAGTCGCCATTTCCAAAAAAGAAATTAAGCAAACGTTTTTAAATTTTAAAAAGGTTGAGCGTGACAAAGTGTACGGTAAGTCAGCCACCGTGAAGTTCTATAAGGAACTGAATTTAATTCCGGGGCTTCAATCCTACCTTGTGAATGTGACTCGCCCATCTCATCAATTTGTATTAACCCGAGTCAGATTGGGTATCGTACACCACCTTGTTGCGTTCCCAAACCAGAAAGTCAGATCCGAGACCCCCTGCCCGTGTGACAATACTTCACGCCAGAGCTGTTGCCACTTTTTACTTTTTTGCAAATTTTACCAATTTTTAAGGGTAAAATACCTTAAGCCCATTTTTATAAAATACAACATCTGATCGGCAAAGACCGCATTGATATTATTATCCTCTTTGGAGAATGAGGATATTTGCTTTTTTTTTGGCCACTTTTATTTTGAAATGTACAGCTGCCAGGAAAAGTATAGTATTGTAATACCCTTATACATACCTGTCTGTACTGAACGACCTGTATATGTTGTATGTTGTATATAAAAAAATTTAACTTTGTACTTTGCTAGTTTTATGCCCTTTTGACGTACAGCTGCCATGAAATTTATAGTGCTGCTATTACTTTATACATACCTGTCTGTACATACATGATGTGTAAATGCTGAATTATCTTTTATGTTATAAATCTACAGTATGTATTGTATGGTCCTCTTTTATACACTAAATTTTTCCTCCCATGCCCATTCGAGCCGCCCTGACTTTTGTCTTGTTTTAAATGTACAGCTGCCAGGAAACACCATTTGGTGTGACAAATATATTTGATTTCCTGTCTGTACACATATGATTCTTTGTATAACTTTCATATTGCTCATATCATTTAACTATTATCTGTTGCCTACTAATTGTTGCACATGTTTTTTTTATCCCCTTTTTGTACATATAAGGTATTGTATTTTAATGTCTGCTTGTATGATTTGTACTTTCAAATCGAATAAAAGCTTATGAATTGAATTGAATTGAGTCAGTCACTTGGCAAAACAAACTTAACTCAAAACTGCTACTTTCTACTCCAGCCCACGTATTAGGCTTAGGTCAGGTACACCGGGGTAGGCGTGGTTAGAAACACCAGTTGAGTACGATTAGTCGAATGTATATGTGTATGTACATATTTTATCCATTTTAAATAGCATATGGCTTAGAAACCATATCAATGCTTTTACAGTATTATTTCATAATTCTGCTTTTATTGTATGCACTTTACTTAACCATAAGTATTGCGATAATATCGATCCATTTCTCTTGTACGAGAAAAGAGACTGATCAATAAATAACATCTTTTATTGAACACGCCCGTCTCTTCCTTTTCTCTACAATCTGGTGAAACTAAGAATGCACGTACTGACTGAGTAAAATAAGTTGTCTTTTGTTTTCACACGACTCTAGAGATACACTCTTGATTGGGGAGAGCAAAGTTGTCATGTTCTATGGTTGTCAGAAACTAAATCCCTTCTTGTCTATCCAGGGAGGTTCAATTCCTCCTTGCCTATTCGAGAAAGTTTCTAGTGAACTCTGAGCTAGCTGGCAAACCCAAAACTTTAAGTCTAATATCGACAGTAGACGACCTAGTTAACGTCTGGTCTAGGTCTATGCTATTGGAGGTATTATTCCAATGCGCAGAGCCTATTGGGATAATAGGAACTACACTACAATAAGGCAGCATGCCCTGCAACCTATGAACTTTGCTTTTTTTCCCTACTGACGATTGAGGAATCATGAAACACGTGTCTAGGGATACGAATTGAAACTAATAATACAGCACTGGCTATGAACACTTTGAATTGAGCGAGAAATAATGAACTACATGAACCATCATGCAAGAGGTCATTATGTTGGGGCGTGTCTGGTGCGCTCCCACCCCCTGAAAGTATCAAATTCCTGTGAGCTGACGAGGTCGGGAGCCTGCGCCTTCCTGCTGTGAGTGGAACTGGTCCTGAGAGATAAGGCAGCATGCCCTGCAACCTATGAACTTTGCTTTTTTTCCCTACTGACGATTGAGGAATCATGAAACACGTGTCTAGGGATACAAATTGAAACTAATAATACAGCACTGGCTATGAACACTTTGAATTGAGCGAGAAATAATGAACTACATGAACCATCATGCAAGAGGTAATTATGTTGGGGCGTGTCTGGTGCGCTCCCACCCCCCTGAAAGTTAGAAAATATTTAACATGATTTGTTTTGGCCCCCATAGTATTTTGCACTTGTTTTCAGTAAGAACAAGGAGGCATTTTCAGTCTAAGTTTTATTGAAGGCTATTTTTGCGTTAATGAGCTCTTCCAAACTGGTCTTCGTGTTGGAGGTGTAAAAGGCGTGTTCCAGTGTTTTAATATTGTTAAGAAGAGCATTGTGGATCATTTGGAATGATTTGCGTTTGTTTGATGTATAGCCAATAATGAAATCTCGAACGGTAGCGTTGAAAGCGCCCCAAATTGCATGGAAGGGAAGGTCATCAGTTAGGTTGCTTTGAAAGAATTCATGAACAAAAGAGGTGAAGGACGTATTAAAATTAGTGTTGAGATGTAAAGAATTATTGAATCTCCATCTTTTAGGTGAGGTAGGTTGATGTAGGATGTCTAGTTGAAGCTGAACAGGAGCATGGTCAGAGATGAGTATGGGGCCTATATCAGCTGAAAGTAGAGACTGAGAAACATTGTGTGTGATAAAAATGCGATCTATTCTGGACTGATGTGGTGAGAAGAAAAAGGAGTATTCCCTCAAAGACTTGTTGCACAGTCTCCAGGCATCAGCCAAATTTCTTTGTTCTATAGCTCGTAAAAAAGCTTTGTGCACTTGGTTTGGGATAAAGGGGGCTTTCGAGTTGCGGTCACGATGCTCACATCTAAAGCGTCCTCCTATCATATCAAGCTCTACAAAAAAAGGCAACACTAAAGTAGTAATAAATTTAAAATAAAAACACTGCCACTGATGGGAACTACCTTGTATGGATATGCTTCTTGTGAAAAAGCTAAATGTATTCACTCAAAGTAAAGATAGCCAGCGGCTGAAGATGGCTGACCCTTTGCGCCAGGCTCTATGTAGTATTGGGAGGAAGCAAAATGTGAATGACACAACAACAGACCATTGGATGAGGAGAATTGGCTGAAAAACCCTTTAGGTATAATATATGGGATTGTGCAATCCCTGTACTGATTGCACACCTCTAATGTCTTTTTAATTGGTGCGTAGTGACACTCAATCGCCGCTTTTAAGGAAAGATGTTAGAACTCAACTGTAATAAGTTATTGCAGTCAAGTTCTGACATCACAATGCCTGCTGCAAGAGCCCGCAGCTGGGGTGAAAGACAGATTAGGTCACGGAGCAGCTGTTTAAAGCAACAACAATTAAATGTTGCTTTTCTTTCTTCTGGTCTATTTCTCTAGTTTACAGTGACTAACAGAAAGAATATGATTATTTATTGAATTCCTTAGATAATTATAGAAAAGTTTAAATCTTTTTGCAGAGTTACTGCAGCTTATTTTTTTAAACTGACTTGTAGTGAACTGTTTCTAATAACATTTTGCAACAGGTTTTTGATTTGTTTAATTTTGCACTTGAAGTTCTATTTGTATTTTTTATGTTCGCAAACATGCTGTATCTCTCTGAAAGAGCTACGCACCAAGGTATCTGATAGAGACTACTAGCTGCAGATTCCTTAACGTAGAATTATCCCCAGACGTGAATCTGAATCCGGATTTTTTTTTGCCACAGCTTCCCTGCGCACTGGGGGGATAGCATCACGTGATTCCGCCTAGGCGTTGTTCGCGTACGTGACCTCAGCGAGGTCACTTAAGTCCCACCCCGGCGCGCCTACGTCAGTTTTTTCCTTTTCCGCGTGCAATGTGGATCCGGTTCATGCTCTGGGCCTGTTTAGGCCTTCCCTTCGCTAGTGCGTGTGTTTGTGGGAACAGTGTGCGGATGCCTTCAGGCTTTAAGACGTGCTTGTCTTGTGGACGCCTGATGTCGGCGACGGACCCTCAACTAATGTGCATGTGGTACTTGGGGGAGGATCACAGCTCCACTGATTGCAAGGCATGCCAACAGTTGAAACCGAATTCGCGGCGGGAGTGGCGGATGAAACTTCTCTCGGCTCGCATGTCCAGATCGGATCGTCACCTCGATCAGCTTCTGCGGAAGGTTTTCGAAGCAGCCGCCATCGTTGTCGTCCTCATCCCCCTCCTTTGCCGCAAGAGCATCGCTCCCCTGTCGGTAAGTGTCACAGTTTGTCCCCGACGGCTGGTTTCCAGCCTGTTGGGGGCATGGGCTCTCTGCGGGTGATGCGGCCCAAGTATCTTCCCCCTATCCACCGTTTCCCGGTGAGGGGGCATTGAGAGCCCAGATGGAGACATATGCGGCGGCTTTGCAGGCCTCGCTGGCTTCTCCTCCTCCTCCTTCCCCTCCTGGAACGTCAGCGGATCCCTTGCAGTGTGCGGACCCTCTGTGGCATCGCCGGCGGCTCCAGCCCCGGCACCGACTTGCTCGGATCCAGGTTTGGAGGATGTGGTGCCTTTGGGATGCAACCCTTCGGGGGTCCCTCCTTTGGATCACGGTGCCTTTGCCCCACCGCAAACTCCTGCGGTAGTCCCTGTGGTGTCACGGGAGGTCGACGGGACTCAGGTCGCATCCCGAGCCCCTCTCGGTCCTCTGGACAGGCGTCGATCTGGTCTGAGGCCGAGGTGACACTGCTACTGCGCCAGTGGCTGCTGGCCCTGGTGGCGCCATAGGGGTCAGCGGACCCCCCTCATCCCATCATGGGTCGAGGCTGGCGGGGGACCCATTGTCCCTCCCCGGGCCCCTCTCATTCCTCCACGCAGGTGGCTGCCTCGTCGGAGGTTGAGTCGGCCTTGGCGGCGCCACTGGGGTCGGCAGGCCCCTCGCCCCCTCATGGGTCAGGGCTGGCGGGGGACTAAATGTCACTCCCGGGTCCCTCTCATCCCTCCACACAGGCGGCTGCCTCGTCAGAGGTCGAGTTGGTGCCATTCCAGCACGTCCCTTAGCCGCCTTGGCTCCGGCCCAGCCTCGGTCTCCTGTGCTGTATGGTGTGGGGAGGCCTGTCCGGTGTCTCCCCTGGCGCTGGCGCTTGACCACGATGACATCCTGCCACAGGTTGCAGACTCTACGGCACCGGACAGGCGTCGGGTCGTGGACTCGTCTTTGGACGCCCCCCTCTTCTTCAGAGGTTGGGCGCCTGCTGGTGTCGTCCTCGCCGGAGACGGGCCGCTGCGTCGTGACTTTTTCCCCAGCGTCATCAAAGGACGGCTCCTCGCCATTGCCGCGGCCGCTGTTTTCACCGGAGGAGCCACAGGCCCCCTACTCCTCAGTCACTCTTTCTCCTTTCCTGAACTGGCCTTTCCCCACACCGATTGGCTTAGGGAACGGCAGCCTTAGCTTGCAGCCATCGCCTATGGAGGAGCAGCTTTCCCCACCATGGGGCCCTACGGAGGCAGGTGCGGCCTTCGCTTGCGCTGTTTCCACAGCTGTGAGTATTTTGCGCATGGGTGATCCTGCTTCCCATTTCCCCGCGGATCATCTTCTGGAAGTTCTTCACAAGGGCTCTGGTGGGAGGGAGCTGCTACTGCCATTTGAGGGTTTGCTCTATTCTTCTCCGACGGGGGCTTGGGAGCACCCCGCCACGGGGGATCCGATGCACCTACACCTTCTTCACCGGCACCTTCAGCACCACATGACCCGGTCTGTCTTTCCCTCCACCCCTCTGCCTCAAGCCTCCTTTTGCGGACTGCCTTTCCCTCCCTCTCGCCGCTGTTGTCTCCACCATCATGGGAGGCCCGCTGGCTAGACTCTTGGGGGCGTAATATGTTCGCTTCGACTAATGCGGCCCTGCAGGCCCTTAACACTTTATGTGTGTTGGCTAGGGCCACCAATTGCTTGTGGGACTCGGCGGAGTCCCTTGGATCCGCCGCTTCTCAGGAGGATGCTGTGGTTGATTTGCGGCACCATGCGTTGGATGGCCAGGAGCTGGCGGTGTTTCGCTCCGCACTGGACATCTTTGAGGTGCTTGGTCGTGCCATGGCTTCTTCGGTTGCCCTTCGCTGCCACGCTTGGCTTCGGGACACTGTGTTCCCGGAAAATGTTCGGGAACGGCTGGTAGATCTTCCCTTCAATGGCACTCTTTTGTTCCAACCCCCGGCAGCTCCTCTATCGGGAGGTTCTTGGCGGGGCTTCGGCCTCCTCCTCCTCCTTCTTCTTCTTCTCCTCAGTGACCTGTGAGTTGATCTGGTCTTTGGGTGCTGTTCTTTCATTGGGGTGGGTCGACCCAGTTGGGTGATCTGTGTGCTTCATGTGCATTTGAGTCCTCTTTGTTGGGACTTTGGTTCTGTTGGCTGCTGATCAGCCCTTCTTGGCTGTGTGTTTTTGTTTTGGGTTATCTACACCAGGTTGGCTCTGAGATTAGGCCTTCTGTTTTTTTCTCTTTGGCTGCTTTACAAGCCCTCTGTGGTTTTTTTTCCCCGTGGCTCTTTCTGTTGTCCTTTGCTGCGGACGTTTCTTCCTAAGAGGGTTCCCATGTCTTGGGACTTAACATACCCTATGTGGGGTAGTGGTAGCTGTTATAAAGCTTGTTCTCTTCTGGGAGTTGTGGTCGCCTTCTGGCCTCTGCTTTCCATGGCGTTTATGTACGTTGCAGGTGCAATTCCCTTATTGCTGGATTGGAATGCCTTGGTGGCGCCCCGGGGTGTCCTTCTCCAGGGTCCCTGCGCTGTTTGCTAGGTCTGACCTGCTGTCTGCGGCCTGGCGTCGTGGCTCTGGTTCTGCTTCTTTTTGGGTCGTGTGTGCGGACCCCTTTCTGAGGTGTGTCCAGGCCCTTCTTCGCCCTTATGTTCTCTGTTCTGGGGGCTGAGATGGTTTTTGTGTTCCTACCTCTTTCAGGCGCAGCCTGCCCGGTCTTCCTGGGTGCCTCAGGCTACTCTTCCTGCTTCCGACTGCTTTCTTGCTGTCAGCGCCGTTCTGTCTGATCTATTGACTTCCGGCTGTGGTGGGTTCACCTGCCCTCTTTGCGGGGTGTTTTCCCGGTTGGGGGGGCTAGCCTTCTTTTCCCCTCGTCTCCTTGGAGCCTCTAGGTTGATCTTCTTCCTCTTCCTTGCCTTGGCCTTCGATGCAGGTTCTGTTGCCTTGTAGGGGCGTGGGGTGATTCGGCCTCCCCTTGCCTTGCCCTTGTTTCCTTTGTTGAGTGTGAACGGGCTTCCTCTTCTTTTTCTTTTCTTCTTCCCACACCCCTCTTGGGGTCAGTAGTGTTCTGCTTGTAGGGGTTCCCCTTGACTGGAGGGACGAGGTTCCTCGCCCTGTCCGTTAGACTAGTCCCCTGTGGGACCCTCTGTTGTGTCCAGGCTGGTGGGGTCCTTTCCAAGACCCTCCTTCCCCATGGGAATGGCTAGGGTTTCTATTCTATGTTAAGGAATCTGTGGCTAGTAGTCTCTATCAGATGTACGAGTTACTTACCTTCGGTAACGATGTATGCGGTAAAGACTATTCTAGCCGCAGATTCCTTCACGGCCCGCCCTTCCTCCCCGTTCTGAGAGGACCTTTGGCTTGGTCTTCTGCACTCACCTCCTGGTGGGTGGCTGTGTCTTCTGTGAGTGCATTCTTTTGCTCTTTTTGACGGGATGATTCATCTTGTTTCTTGTTCCTTCCTCCTCTTTGGCGCATTAGAGGATGGGTTTATAGGTACTCCTGTGCCCCTCTGCTCTGGTTGCTCCAAGATTGGGGTTTCCTTCACCATCTTCCCTCCCCGCCCTCTCCCCTTTTGTTACTAGGGGTCCTGGCCCCTCTGCTAACCTCTGGGTTGGGGTCATCTGGCAGTGCCTTTGCCCTTTGTTACTTTGGGGTGTTGTCGCACTCTGTGCTGGGGTGGCCTTGGAGGTTTGTCGTTCCTGTTTGTCTTGGAACTGGTTCCCCTTCGTTGTTCTTGGTTGGGATTGTAGTCCTGCTACATGTTGTCATGACATTTTGCATTTGCTTCTTGTCTCCAGGGGGGACCGTCTACATACTGGCAGGGTGGATGCTCAGGGCTGTGCTCTGTGCTTTCTTCTTTCCCTGCTTTTGGGTACTGTAGTGTTGACACTTCTCCTTATGGTGTTGTTCGTCACCATTCCTTATTTAAATTTTTCTGCTCTTTCGCACACTTTCCCATACTCCCACAGTTTTGTCTGATGGCTCCGTGTTGTGGCGAGGTAAAGTTCTCTGAAGAAAACTGACATAGGCACGCCGGGGTGGGACTTATATGACCTCGCTGACGTCACGTACGCGGACAACGCCTGGGTGGAGTCGCGTGATGCCGTCCCCCCGAACACGCAGGGATGCTAAGGCAAAAACATTTCCGGATCCAGTCTCACACCTGGGGATAATTCTACGTTAGGGAATCTGCAGCTAAAATCGTCTCTACCAAATACATCGTTACCGAAGGTAAGTAACTCGAACTTTAAGTGGTTTGAATGTAAGGTGATGAAATGACCATGTATTGTATGGGATAAAGTACTCTCTGCCGTACATGATGAGGATACTGCAAGTCATCGAGGAGTTTGATAACTATTTGGCTTTGTTCCTCTATATGGTTATGGAACTCCTCGGTGACATGCAATATCCCTCTCCAATATCCTTATAATGTATAGCAGGGGGTACTTTACCCCTTAAATATTAAGCATATATTTTAGGAAAAGGACAATAGACAATAACAAACATATAAAGAGAAACAAGACAAACAGTTAGTAACCATCTTGCATTGTTGTTTGTTACAGCGATGTCATGCTCATGTGCTCTCAAGGGTGCACATTCGGTTGCAACAAGAATGTTGTGCTGTAATATTGTAGTGTAGTTCCTATATTCCCAATAGACTCTGCGCATTGGAATAATATAAACAGCAGTGTAGACGTAGGACTGAGGTCGACTAGGTCTCTACTGACTATATTAGACTTAATTAGTTTTGCCAGCTAGCTCAGAGGTCACTAGAAACTTTCTCGAGTAAACGAGGAGGAGTTTAACTTCCCTGGATAGACAAGAAGGGATTAGCTTCTGACAACCATATAACATGACAACTTTGCTCCCTCAGAATAAAGAGTGTATCTCTAGAGTCGTGTGAAAACAATAGACAACTATTTCGCTCAGTCACTCGTGCATACTTAGTTTCACCAGAGTGCAGAGAAATAGAGAGACGGGCGTTTTCAATAAAAGGTGTTATTTATTGAGCAATCTTCTTTCTCATGCAAGAGAAATGAATTGCCACAATTGCAATACATATCATAAAGTAAAGTGCGTACAGTAAAAGGAGTATTATGAAATAATACTGTAAAAGCATGGATATGGTTTCTTAGCCATATGATACTTTAAAATGGCTAAAATATATACATACATAAAAACATTGACTAACGTCCTCAACTGGTGCTTCTAATCTACGCCTATCCCGGTGTACCTGACCTAAGCCTAATACGTGGGAAGGAGTAAGTAAGTTGCAGTTTAAGTTAAGTTGGTTTTGCCAAGGATCTGGATCAAGAATTCTCTTAAGGGTTTAGTCGGCTCCGTACCTTGGATCTTAGAATGAAGGAGGTCTTGTATCTCTCTCTCATGACTTGATATCCCAGCAACCCGCAAAGGTGACTGGAAACACCGGAGCTGGATTTTCTCGGCTGGAGAAAAAGACAGCGTCTTCCTCAGTGCGTCAAAGGGGAGGGGCGGCTTCCTTCGGCTCCTCGCATCAGCTTGGCTTCCCGGCAAGTAGATAGCTGCTCTGCTCCAAACCATCGTGTGTTTGCTTAAGGCAACGTTGGTATATTTATACCTGAAAGGTGCTGGGTTTGACATAAGGTTGGACATAAGACGTCACCAAGAACTAACAGTTCTTTCTGACTCTAGGAATTCTTGTGCAAATCAAAACAAGAGCAGGGGGATTTCCCGGGCTGCTGGAGGCTTGGTTTGTTTAAAGAACGCGTTGTACTTTCTAGGAGTCTAGGGGAGTAGCCATGCCGTATTTGGACTGCATGGGCTATTACTAAATATGGATATGATTCTTATGCCTTTATAAGGATATTATTTATTATAGCCATATAAGGGCATAAATAGGGAATATCGAATTAGGGTCCTAGATAGAAACACAACACCCACTCCACGAATTATTGTCCATCATTACTAAAAACTAAGCAATATTAAACATAACGATGCTTGTGTGTTTAACAACCCACCCCAAAATACAAAATTTGCATTTGAAATGGTATATGGTAAATACACGAAAATGAGTATCGGTACTGTACGCTTTTTAGGCAGTGGTATCATTCAGGTAAATGCATATATATCTCAGCTGAATGAATTGTGAAAATTACACATGAAATGGCTCTGAATACAGAAAAGAAGGTCGAGTCCATTCCATCACATATTTATACAAATGCTGTACATGTGCTAGAGGCTGAGGTAAAATATTGTCTCTAGAGGTCCTAAAATAGAAGCTCTGTTCTCTAAGAATAGTTCTAGTTTAAGCAGAGTACTTTGTGCCAAAAAAAGGGTAAATATTTTGGAAGTGGAAAAAAATAATTTCGCTCTCAAGGGAAAAATAGTTCCAATTGTTTTCAATAGCTGTGTTTATCAAAACTGAAGGCCGAATTCAGAGTTCAGGGAACGCTGTGTGCTCGTTGTTTTAAAAAGTTATTCTTTTTGTTCCGGGGAGAACATCATTTCACACAGGCTTGAAAAAAATTGGTCTACAACATCAGGTGAAAGTTCGACCAAGTTCGAAAATGCTGAAATTGTGCATATGTGAGAATGATTGCTATCATCGATGTCAGGATCAGCAATGCTCACAGAAGGTTGTACCTGTTTGGTGCTGCTTTCCTCTCGTACTTCACCGCCACCTACTCGTAGTGGTGAAGTCTCAACGAATGCCGTCATCAGAATAGGTAGCCGCTGGGGACAACACGATGCATGAGTCGTTACCGGACCTAGCAAGGTATCTATATCTATTGGTACTGCTGATGGTAGTGTAAGACAGACGTCTAACACCCATTCTTCTCCGCATAGCAGACATCGAAGCACAGGTAAGATGCAATCTTGCCAGATAGATCTGAATGAGAGAAACCAGGTTGCACTTAGATCTCATAGCCGGGCTAATCCAAGGACTTTAGTGATGCGGTCCCGGTAGCCTATAGCTAGGATCGTTTCTCCCATCGTTGCTGGAGTCTTGTCTGTGGCTTGGCTTGCCATATCGGAGCAGAAGGATAAAAAATTAAATTCCTGCTACGAGTCCCAAAAGTAGAGGCAGACCGCCGAAGACAGAATGGACAAAATTTGGAAAGATGCCCAGAACTGTTTCAAAGGGTGTTAACAGTCCCGAAAAAATTGTCTTAAATACATGTGCGATGCCACTGGTATCAGACATGTTTAAAATTTGGCTTAACATTTCTACGAAATGTACGGGGCAAATTTTGGATAATAGGTAATGTATCTCTGCTGCTGTCCTTGCAACTTGCAGATCATACGTCTCTTTGGACGAGGTTAAAGGCACAGTTGTTTGTAAAAGAATGGATTTCATTCTGCTTAAAGTATCAATTCGAATAGAAGAGATATTCATAGAAGGCCATATTCCCGCCTCCATGTCTGGATTGCTGTTTGGATACAATACTTGCATACAGCAAGTGACCATGGAACTAACGCTCACGAGATAGGCTTTTCCTGGCACCATGCCACAACAGCTGTGGTCACTTATTAGAACGCAGCTGCCGTTGGAAAGCTGTCTGAAAAATGGCTCTATCTGTTTTGCAGGAGTGCCGTGCAGGTGACATGAAAGGTTATTTGAAGACCCTTCGCAGGCTCCATGCAGGTTAATACCTTGACACAGGAGTGTACCACTTAGTGAATTTTTACAATTGTTACCACTAAGGAATACCTCTTTTTTTCCCTTCACTATAACATTTGTGTGTATAAGGTAATTTCCATGTTGACTTGATGTATCCTTTACCCAACCTTTCATACAGGCCTGCTGGTATATATTTTTGGCAATACTTAAACTGGAAAGTTGTTATTGGGATTGTAATCGTCCCATGTATTATCCATTCAATGACAGGTCTCTCTGACATTGTCAATGGTAATCTCTCAAGTTTTTCAATGCTCAGAATCGTATAGTCTGCTCCTTTTTGTGCCAAACTGATTTGTTTATCAGTAAGGTTAAAGATAGAGAATAATGACGTTACGTTGATTAAACGCCATGGCACGTAGCCTGAACGCAGATTTTCCAACGTCCAGCCAAGCTGTACAATAGAACGTAATTGGGACTGACCATGTTGTAACATTAGTAAGTCCTGCTCTATTATATCAATAGCAGATGATACAATGCTGTCGAGTGAATATATTCTGGAGGACAGAGTCGTTAACCCATTGTCCACTACAGAAAGTGATTTTTCCAAATTAATACGATCAATTTCTCATATTTTTTCAGCTGTTTCAATTTGTGTTACTTTCCAAGCCTCGTTGTAAGCAGCGTATATACCGGGTATATGAAACGTTTTTGACGCTGTTTGCGTGGTCCCAGTATGAAATCACGCAAGTCAGCACCATCTTTAAGTAAAGTCAAGTGTTGCTTCATTTCAGCCAGTGTGGATTTCTGTAGCCATTCAAGGCAGAGTTTCCCTACACTGTATGTCGTAACTATCCCTGGATGTTGTCTCTGGGAGTATCTAGGGTCTGGCCTGGTCTGTTTAAACCCCTATATTTTGTTCAGGAATCTATCTTGACAGTTATTTGTGTTTGTGGGCCAGATCAACCATTTTTTCCAATCAGGATTTGTTCTGTTTTGGTGTAAAATATGGGATACGTCTATCTCCAAATCTGTAGTGCTATTACTATCAGGCATGGGCTTCGGAATAGACGGTTTATTTAAGTCTTTTATCTTGGCTAAATTAAACCAAGACAGGTTGTTTGCTGAATGGTGTCATTCAGGAATATTAATTGTTCTGGGATCATGTAGGCTCTAAATAATGCTTCTAAACCTTGGACCTGCCATTCTTTTGTACCCCAGATGGTTTTTGTTTCAATATTGTTTTTCCAGAACTCAAAACCAAATGTAGTCATTTTTTCATAAAATGTTTCAGAATAAATCAATTTAGAATTTGTTAACATTGTTTTCATTCCTGTCTTATTTGACATTCTAAAATAAAACGTTTCTGCATCACTTGTGTTAAAACCTGAGAAGTATGGGAATTTCTCATTAAATGTTTTCGAGCTGCCTTTAGGCGGTGTTGCACAATGTTCCCATTGATTATAATTTAAAACATTTCTAGGTTGAGCAGATTTATGCAAATAGTGATGACCAAAATGATTATAACAATATAACTCTTCATAATTTGATGAACCCTGTAAATAATCATGTTCTGCTAATTTAGCTGACATTACTAAATCTGACATCATATTATTAATATTTTTAAAGTCCCAATCATCAGAGAAAGTACTTGGTGTCACAAAGTCACTTACTGAAACCTTAAATTGGTGTGGATATTTCAAGAGCTCGATCGGGCCATAGATTTCATAATCAGTTTTGTCCCATGCTACCCCACCGGGTATTGGATTGGCTGTGATGTTCACTGGTGACAGTTCTCTTTTTGTGATGTGTGAGGCTTTAGGACCAAGTTGATGTTCTGACTTGCTGTGTCCATTGTACTATATGTTCCATCAATTAATTTTCCCAAACATAGAACCATGATGAGCCAAAGCAGGAGGAAAAGTACACCTAACACAATCCAAAATTCAATTCATGGTGAAATCAGATATGTTTCTTTGAGTTGATGAAAGAGTTCAGTTACTTTGTCTTTGAAAGTTTTTGTTGCTGGCGTTTCTTCATGCTCGCTTGGATCTTCAGAAAAGTCATAGAAATTGATGAAGTAGCCAGATGCAGTTCTGTCAATTGTTGGAAGTGCTTCCGAATTTTCATTTGCTTTTGGATTTTTCTTTGTTTCACTAGCATAGTCTGAGGCTACATCGTTGTAGACTGGTGTTTCTTGATGAACTGTTGCAATTTGGGTTTCAAGAGGCACAAGTTGCATGGCTTTGTTGCATAGTCCTTTTTTATTCACTGCAGGTTTATCAAATGTGATTAGTCTCTCAGTTTGAACCTCTTCGATTGTAGCAAGATTTGGTCTTCTGCTATTTCTTGGGAGTCCACTGGGCCTACTACATATTATTGGCCACATGATTGTGGTTTTATCAGGTCAATGGATACAACTCGGTTCTCCTTACCAGCAAGGGGCGGTAGTACAACTGATCTTGTACCGCTGACAGCTAAGACAGGTACTGCTCTTCTGTAAGAAGGCCCAAATTCCTTCTTCACCGCAATCTTTTCTCTGACCAGATTCCCAATCTTTGGAATCCAGACAGGTCTTGCTGGGACAGGTGGTTTTTCTTCAGTGGCCGTTGACTTTAGCTTTATATTACTCAGACTTCTTCTTGTTTCATTTAAGTCCTGTAAAACAGCCAAACGGTCTTTGATATCAAAGGCTTTTTCTTCTACCACTGTAGTGTGACTATCTAAGTCCTGGATATGCATTCTAGTACCGAACAATAGTTCGTAGGGAGTGAGACCTTTTAGAGAATTTCTTGGCAGATTGTTAAGACTACGTTGGACACTTGTTAAATGTTTGACCCACCCATCACCCGAACCTAATACCCTCGCCGTTATAGATTGCTTTATGTCACGTTTTTTTCTTTCCACTACCGCATTTCCCTCAGGATGGAATGGAGAAGAGTACCGCAATGCAATGCCCATGCTGGTCATGGCCTCTTTGTAAGCCCTAGAGCTAAACGCAGGACCCTGTCAGAATGTAGCATGCCAATTGCGTATATGCCGATAAAGACTTGCAAATCTTTCATAACAGTTCTGGCGTCAGCCGAGCGCTGGTGTCTGCGTTTTAAGTGAATCTAGCCTTAATATTTATGGGATCGCATTTCTCCTACTGGATTTTTGCGTATAGATAGCCTTAAGCTCTCTAATAGAGGTGTCCTGGCACTAGTCTGGTCCGGTTCACGACTGCGATCTCGGTTGCAGTTTGGACACTCCTTTGCAAATTTGTAATGTTGCAAGTTCATCCCCGGCCACCAGTATTCTGATTATAATTCTTTTAGAGATTTCACTATCTCTTGGTGCCTTAGACCCAATCCCAAATGTGCGTCTGCTATTAAAAAGACTCTCCTGTTCGTGTTTGGAATTACTCTGTCCCCCACTCCAGGGATTTGAGCAAAAGGAACGGAGTTTGCATCAATTATGTATGTATAACTGAGTGGATAGCCGAGAGGTAATGCTGCATAGTCGCCTTTTAATGAGGCTTTTACCGCTAGCATAGTTTCTCCGTCTATGTAATTTTTAGAACGCTTTTTTGTGGCTACGGAAGCCGGTCGGACCGCTTCCGCTGTGGCTCTGTTAGCCAATGAATTCCCTGCAACGTGAACGCCATCACGTTGATGACTCAGTGTATGTATCACGTGAGTCTTTTGTAGTTCTTTCTGCAAAAGAACTACTTGTTTCCAGAGCTTGTTATGCTTTATAGTGGCACCTGTGTCATCTTTGTAACCGTTTTGTATCCAGGTCTGCATGTCATTATTGTAAGACTTGACGCAGTAATGCGAATCGCACACTATTAGTGTGGGGATTTCGCGATCGGCATTTTCAAGCGCCATCTTTAAAGATCTTATTTCAGCTCGCTGAGTTGAATAGTTTCTGAGTGATTCAGTTTTGGTGACTGTTGGTCTGAATTTACCAAAGCACCAGGGACCTTTAACAATCGCGCACGCTGCGTTGTAGGATTTTTTTTCTACATCGTAGTGTTGTGCGAATCTATCCATGTAGATTACACATGTGTACTGTTCAAGAGGCAGAATTTCGATTGACAGAGGATATTCTTCTTCATATTCTAGATTTTCTAGTTTTTTCATTTTCGGGTCAAAATAGTATTTCACGTCTTCTGCAGCAAGAGAATTTTCCCATTGTATCCACTTTGGATCTAATGCCACAGCATTCAAATTGCGAGGGCTTGTTATTGCCTCAAGGGCTGATTCTGCTGTTAAAACAGTTATTCTTCTGCCTTGGGCTTGGGCTCTTCCTTTTGCTACAGCAGTTTGAACCACTTTTAGAATTTTTTCAGTAGAACTGAATTTCATTTCAGCTTGTGTGTACAAATGTGATTTGTAAGCTATTGGTACCGTTTCTTCCTCATTAGAGGTTAGGTACGTGAATCCGCATCTTCCTGGGATGACTCGGATTACAAGGTTGCGTACGTTTTTGCGAGTTTGTAATTTTGTTTTAGTTAACATGTCTGATTGCAATGATCTTAAAATTTCTGTGTGTTTCTGAGTCCAATTTATTGGTTTGAAATCAGGTTTTATTAATTCATAGAGAGGTTTAACTCTCTCTGCATAATTTAGAATGTATGTTCTTCCGAAATTCAGGAAACCTAATATTGATTGTAAGTTCTTCAGCGTTTTAGGTGCTTGGAGTACAGCACACTTCTCTAAGAAGTTGTCTGCTAGGCTTTTGCCTTCACTTGATAATTCATATCCTAAAAATAGGACAGTTAGATGGACAATTCTTGACTTTGTAAAGTTGAATTTGTAACCCTCAGCTGCAAACCCAAGTATTATGGTGTTCACTCTTTTCAAGTGTGTCTCCAGGTCATCATCTGTGAGATAGATGTCATCGACATAAGATAATGCCTCATCATCATATATTTGTAGTAACTCTGTTACTCTTGCTGAGAATAATCCTGGGCTATTCTTGAATCCCTGTGGGAGTCGACAGAAGTGTTTTTGAAACCCCATTATTGAGAAAGCGGTCAAATACCTGCTTTCAGGTGCAATGTTTTGACAGAAGAATCCATTAGAATCCATTACAGATCCATTTATATTTTTTGCGCACGATGTTATTGTTTAGTGCTGCACTGTGTGAGTTTTGTACTGCAAATGTTTTGCAGCAGGAGTTTAGGTGTCTGTAGTCCAAAACTAGACGATATGAATCGTTTGGCTTGGAGACAGGAAACAAAGGATTGTTCATTTGTGAGGGGCATGTTTCAATCACCTCCTGGTATTCAAGTTGATCTAAGATCTCCCTGACCTGCTTTTTAGCTTCTTGCTTAACTGGGTACTGCCTTTGTGCAGTGGGTTGATTTTTTAACTGGATTTTGTGATGAGGAGAATCCTCATCCCATCCTACATGATTTTTATATAATGCAGGAGCTTGGGCCACTGCCCATTTTCTTGCAAGTGTATATTTTTTATGAATTGGAAAATGATTTGAGAAGGCAGGCATAATCATTTCTTCGCCATGAGGGCACTCCTGACAAACTCTGGTGACCAGTCTTTCTCAGCTAACAGGATGTCATCGCCTTTTGAAAGGTTATCCCAAAAGAGACCCCTTACTTTCCTAGTCTTGTCCCCCTCTATACGTAATGTTATTTCGTATAATTTATGGGGTTTGCTAACTCTGGTGTCTGCAGTTTCCACTTGAATGTATTCATTCGTGTCCACTGTCTCCAGAAGATTCATCAGGATCTTGCGAGGAATGGTCACTTCTGCTGCGCTGTCTAGCATTGTCTGGGCCCACTCTCCGTTTTTCAGTTGTGTCCTCAGTATCCTCGGCACATTTTATTATTTTAATACTAGCTACCTTCTTTCTTGGAAATTGTAATTTTGTACTTAGATGAGCAGGTTCCTTGTCTTTGGACTTGACGTGCTCTTCCTTGTATTCTGACCGTCCTCTTCTTTCCGATTTCTGTCAGGAAGTCTGAAAAGATCGAGAGGGACGTGTATCAATATCTTGATATCTGTCAGGTTTTCTCAATTTATCCCTATCTCTAAGGTTGTATCTTTTCTCAGAGTGCTCCCTCTGGGGAGACTTGCCACCTCGTTCTGGAGATCCATCTCTCCGTTGAGGAGACCTTCCTCTGGACTGGAATCGTTTTTCTTTGGGAGTGGATTGTTTATTTCCATCCCAACTCTTTTTTGGAGTATTTAGATTATTTTTAATAAATGTTTTTTCAGGATTTTCAAGTAGTTGGGGTTTTACTGGTTTCCCACCCAAACTATCTCTACCTAGTTCTTCATAGGATTTTTCTATGATTCTGGCAAGTTCAAAAGGTTGTTCTGCTATATCTGTTTCTTTCAATTTCTGGAGGTATGTTATATCCTCCATTGCCAATTGAACTAATTCTCTATATGCCTTTGTTAATTCTTTTATTTTAACTAAAAGTTCTTCACTTGACATTTTCCAATGTCGGGATGTGGTGTGTAGCTGGCTAGAACCGGCCACGTGGCTCCCGGTCTACCTAGTGGACCGAGCCTGCTGATGTGATTTTGATGTTTTAGGGCGCCATTAAACCAGAGCAGGTGCTCTTGGTAAGTTAGTGGGATTTCAACTTTCTCGAAAGGAGCGTATTCATCCGGAGGTTCCCCTATTCTGTAATAGTGGAATTCGTGTGTCACAGCGTGTGCTGCTGGAAAATTTATCAATGAATAGAATACCTCTGTCTGCCGATATTCATGGGCCTCTACCACGAAAGTAAAGTAAAGTAAAGTAAAGTCCACATTTGTAAAGCGCACAATCACCCGTAAGGGTCTCTAGGCGCTGGGGGCCGTCGGGGAGATTAAGCGAGCTATTGCCCAGAGTCACATGGTGCTGGGCTAACCTGCCGCCGGAGCCGGGGATCGAACCGTGGTCCCCAGATTCCAGCATCAGTCGCCCTGGCCGCGGCGCCACACCTCTCCCACGAATATTACTGTACCACCTCGTGATGATACTCCATTTTCTATAAGTTTTTTAGTTACAGTTCTTCTTACATTTACCGGAATGATTATAGCATTCGGGTCTTCATCTCGGAGACTTGTGTCATCCGCTAGGAGTTGAGCTGCTAATCTAGCTCTCTCTGTTTCTTCTTCACTTTCCGTCATTTTTACTAACAGAAAGGTTTTTTTTTGTTGCAGATCAAGTTTCAAGGGAAACAAAGATTAGGTGCACAATATTTTGGAACACTGTATCCTTCAACGTTGACTAAACCAAAAACGAATACATAGGAATCTCTTCCTACTAAGTTCCGGCGGATTTTAACCTTTTACCCACTCCAGACATCTATTGGAGTTTTTACGGGAAAAAGGGTCTGTGTGAAAAAGCACGACTGAGTTACTCTAATGTCTTGCGTTAGATTATCGCCTTACCAAACGTTGGGCGCCATGTAGTGTAGTTCCTATATTCCCAATAGGCTCTGTGCATTGGAATAATATAAACAGCAGTGTAGACGTAGGACTGAGGTCGACTAGGTCTCTACTGACTATATTAGACTTAATTAGTTTTGCCAGCTAGTTCAGAGGTCACTAGTAAACAAGGAGGAGTTTAACTTCCCTGGATAGACAAGAAGGGATTAGCTTCTGACAACCATATAACATGACAACTTTGCTCCCTCAGAATAAAGAGTGCATCTCTAGAGTCGTGTGAAAACAATAGACAACTATTTCGCTCAGTCAATCATGCATACTTAGTTTCACCAGAGTGCAGAGAAATAGAGAGACTGGCGTTTTCAATAAAAGGTGTTATTTATTGAGCAGTCTTCTTTCTCATGCAAGAGAAATGAATTGCCACAATTGCAATACTTATCATAAAGTAAAGTGCGTACAGTAAAAGGAGTATTATGAAATAATACTGTAAGAGCATGGATATGGTTTCTTAGCCATATGATACTTTAAAATGGATAAAATATATACATACATAAAAACATTGACTAACGTCCTGAACTGGTGCTTCTAATCTACGCCTACCCCGGTGTACCTGACCTAAGCCTAATACGTGGGAAGGAGTAAGTAAGTTGCAGTTTAAGTTAAGTTGGTTTTGCCAAGGATCTGGATCAAGAATTCTCTTAAGGGTTTAGTCAGCTCCGTACCTTGGTTCTTGGAATGAAGGAGGTCTTGTATCTCTCTCTCAGGACTCGATATCCCAGCAACCCGCAAGGGTGACTGGAAACACCGGAGCTGGATTTTCTCAGCTGGAGAAAAAGACAGCGTCTTCCTCAGTGCGTGAAAGGGGAGGGACGGCTTCCTTCGGCTCCTCGCATCAGCTGGGCTTCCGGGCAAGTAGATAGCCGCTCTGCTCCAAACCACCGTGTGTTTGTTTAAGGCAACGTTGGTATATTTATACCTGAAAGGTGCCGGGTTTGACGTAAGGTTGGACATAAGACGTCACCAGGAACTAACAGTTCTTTCTGACTCTAGGAGCTCTTGTGCAAATCAAAACAAGAGCAGGGGGATTTCCCGGGCTGCTGGAGGCTTGGTTTGTTTAAAGAACGCGTTGTACTTTCTAGGAGTCTAGGGGAGTAGCCGTGCCGTATTTGGACTGCATGGGCTATTACTAAATATGGATATGATTCTTATGCCTTTATAAGGATATTATTTATTATAGCCATATAAGGGCATAAATCGGGAATATCGAATTAGGGTCCTAGATAGAAACACAACAATATTCCAACAAAGTGCAGAGATGCTCAGGGTCGTTCAATATCCTGAGTGGTAAAAGAACATGTACTGTAACATATAGCCAAGTTGATTCCAATGACCGGTATCATCAAGATAGCGCTATTGCACCTGCACGCCTACTAGGGAGTTCAACGGTATTTCTAATGGTGGGGGGATACTGATCAGCAATCGTGTGCCAATTTGGCGTGACCAGAACCCACATTCACACTTGCGGCGATAGCGAAAGTATATACGGAATGTACAACAATAAAATAAATATACACAGAGTGTCTCTCACGTTAGGTGTAAGAAGTTTTCACACCATGGGTCTCAGAAGGGGGGAGTGGTGGGGAAAATGGCACACCCTGGGGAGAATATCAGAAGAGGAAAGGGGTGAATGGAGGACTTACACCCAGCAGGAGTTACTTATCTGAAAGTTGAAGGAAGAGGCTTACGCCGGCGTCGCCAGGCACCCGCTTGGAGGCTGTCTGTTGCCCTCTGCTACCGGACCCCGAAGATGAGAGGTCCGTTATCACGGTGTAATTTAAGGAAGAAGTTGGCACGAGAGCTGATGAGGCTGTGGGCGTTGCCACATTCCGCGTGTAGTCAGAGCGGGCACGTTCGACCAATCTCGGGGCACGTCACCCGCTGACGCTGTTAGCCCAACTGTGCCGGAAGACCCAAAGGCTGGACCGCTACCCATGTTAAGGGTTATCTCGGAAGTGAGAGCCTCGCCGGAAAAAGATATCCAGAATGCTGGTAATTTAGAATAAAGAGAACTCTGTCAGAAAACCTATATCTATGGGTGAAATCAGAATGTGAGCGGTAAGCTCACTAGTCACAAAAAGGTTTGACCGCTGTTAAATATACGTGTTTGCACGTTGAAGGCTATTCAAAATTATCATTGAAAAGTGTAAAAGATATATGAGGCTGGTTAGAGAGGACGCTCATTGTTTTAAAGAAATGGCCCAGTGAAGTCTGTAATGGTGGCAATTATGAAAAAGCAAAGAACACTGTCAGAAAACTCTATTGACAATATGTCAGAACCATATCCGTGGGTGACATCAGAATTTGAGCGGTGCGCTCGCTAGTCACAAATGAGCTTGACCGTTGTGAAAATACGGGTTGCACGTTAAAGGCTACTCCAAATTATCATGGCAAGGTGTCAGAGAATCGCGCCAAACGGGCTGACAGGCTGATTAGAGAGGACGCTCTTGTTTAATAGAAATGGCCCATAGTTAATGCTCGTTGGAGGGGCCACTAGCGTAGCTTCCCACAGAGGGGGAAATCAGCGCATGTTGGTCTTTATAATGAAATTATCAATGCACTCACTGATGGTTTACAACCCTCGTTTAGTGTGTACCGTTCAAAAAGTGTGAGTGTTCTGCAAGAGGAATACTGAGTGGGTTCAGAAAGAGCTCTCAAATTGTTATTAGACTTCATCAAGTTGGTGACGTAAAGGACAGTGTGTCTGAAAAGGCTCGCCTCATGTTCAGTGTATGATGAGGATGCAGAACATAATTCTAGAGGAGTTACGCCCAGTACTCTCCTGAAGGTCCGTATTCACTACCCTAATATAGTTGGAGTGTGAGGAAGTAGAAAAGGTGTCTAGTGTATAGCAATGAGGGTGTTCATTTTACTTCTCATGTGACATTAGTGCCTAAGTACTCTGCCCCAAGGAATATCATTGTTCAGGCCATTTTTGTGAGTCCCTAGGCGTGAAACCCACCTTTGTTCCTTCTCGAACAGAATCTGTGGTATGTTTTTCCCGAAGGTAACCGGTTCTATGATAGTTCATTTAAGATCGTTGGTAGTATGGTTGCTCTGTAGAAAGTGTTCACTCATTTTAGTCTTAATTTTCCTACACCTAATGTTATTCCTGTGCTCGCATAGTCTTTGTTTGATCTTGCGTGTAGTCAAGCCCACATACTGCAACTGGCAGGGGCTTGCTACTCACTAAACACCTTTTCTACTCCCTCACACTCCAACTATTTTAGGGTAGTCAATGCGGAACTTCAGGAGAGTACTGGGCTTAACTCCTCTAGAATTATGTTATACATCCTCATGATACACTGAACATGAGGCAAGCCTTTTCAGACACGTTTACGTCACCAACTTGATGAAGTCTAATATCACTTTGAGAGCTCTTTCTGGACCCACTCAGGATGCCTCTTGCAGAACACTCACACTTTTTGAACGGCACCCACTAAACGAGGGTTGTAAACCATCAGTGAGCGCATTGATAATGTCATTATTAAGACCGACATGCGCAGGTTTCCCCCCTGTGGCCAGCTATGCTAGCGGCCCATCCAACGAGCATTAACTAAGGGCCATTTCTATTAAACAAGAGCGTCCTCTCTAACCAGCCTGTTAGCCCGTTTGGTGCGATTCTATGACACCTTGCCATGATAATTTGGAGTAGCCTTTAACGTGCAACCCGTATTTTCACAGCGGTCAAGCACATTTGTGAGTAGTGAGCGCACCGCTCAAATTCTGATGTCACCCACAGATATGGTTCTGACATATTGTCAATAAAGTTTTCTGACAGTGTTCTTTTCTTTTTCATAATTGCCACCATTTCGGACTTCACTGGGGCATTTCTTTAAAACAATGAGCGTTCTCTCTAACCACCTCATATATCTTTTACACTTTTTAATGATAATTTGGAATAGCCTTCAACATGCAAACACGTTTATTTAACAGCAGTCAAGCCTTTTGTGACTAGTGAGCTTACTGCTTATATTCTGATGTCACCCATAGATATAGGTTTTCTGACAGAGTTCTCTTTATTCTGAATTACCAGCATTCCGGATATCTTTTTCCGGTGAGGCTCTCACTTTCGTGATAACCTTTAACATGGGTAGCGGTCCAGCATTTCGGTCTTCCGGCACAGTTGGGCTAACAGCGTCACCGGGTGACGCACCCCGGGATTGGTCGAACGTGCCCGCTCTGACTACACGCGGAATGTGGCAACGCCCACAGCCTCCTCAGCTCTCGTGCCAACTTCTTCCTTAAATCACACCGTGATACCGGACCTCTCATCTTCGGGGTCCGGTAGCAGAGGGCAACAGACAGGCTCCAAGCAGATGCCTGGTGACGCCAGTGTAAGCCTTTTCCTTCAACTTTCAGATAAGTAACTCCTGCTGGGTGTGAGTCCTCCGCTCACCCCTTTCCTCTTCTGATTTTCTCCCTAGAGTGTGCCATTTTCGCCACCACCCCCCCCAAGACCCATGGTGTGAAAACTTCTTACACCTAACGTGAGAGACACTCTGTGTATATTTATTTTATTTGTGTACATTCTGTATATACTTTCGCTATCGCCGCAAGTGTGAATGTGGGTTCTGGTCATGCCAAATTGGCACACGATTGCTGATCAGTATGCCCCCACCATATTAGACATACTGTTAAACATCCTAGTAGTCGGGCAGGTGCAATAGCGCTATCCTGATGATTTCGGTCATTGGAATCAACGTGGCTATATGTTAAAGTGCATGTTCTTTTACCACTCAGGATATTGAGCCACCCTGAGCATCTGTGCACTTTGTTGGAACATTACAGCACAACATTCTTGTTGCAACCGAATGTGCACCCTTGAGAGCACATGAGCATGATATTGCTGTAACAAACAACAACTTAAGATGGTTACTAACTGTTTGTCTTGTTTCTCTTTATTTGTTTGTTATTGTCTAATTTTTAACTCAGAGGTGGAATCTGGTTTCTCTGCAATAAGAATGACCACTCACAATGTTTGATTGCACCATTTCACAATTTTTCACTTTCACGTCCTCAGGTCAGGGTGGGCCTTAGAGCGCCCATACCGCTGAGGTTTAGTCTTACTGGTCCTGATGAATGCCCGGTAAATTACACCACACGGGCAGAAACATGTCGACCCCACCCCATGGGAACTAGCTGAACAATTTATTCAGCCACGGTTCCCACACTCTGTTTTTAGGTCTCGGGACCGTCGCACTGCATAGCAGTGGGCGGAGTCCCGAAGATTTTATGATTTTAAACTAGGGGGGCTTGAACCCGCCTCTCTCCCCCATTGGCTGGCTTCCTAAACGGAGGCCAGCCATTGAAGGAGAGGGGCCTCACTCCATTAAAGCCCCGTCTCTTTCGGATTCGGGGACGTGTTTTTGACGTTCTTTCACCCTGTGACGTCATCTGTCACTCAGAATGCCAAAAACACGCCCCCAATTCCGAAAGAAGTGGTTTGCAAGCGTCAATAACGCACAGTTAGCACTGGAGTACCAGGTGTGGTTTCTTATTTATGCATACAGGATAATTGTATACTCCTGCATTACACGGGCTCACAGCTGTTATTATTCACAGAGCTCTAATGATGCACCTCAGGCACGGGCTCACAGCTGTTATTATTCACACAGCTCTGATGATGCACCTCAGGCACAGGGCTGACGCAGTTATTATTCACATAGCTCTGATGATGCACCTCAGGCACGGGGCTGCCTGCAGTTATTATTCACACAGCTCTGATGATGCACCTCAGGCGCGGGGCTGACTCAGTTATTATTCACACAGCTCTGATGATGCACCTCAGGCACAGGGCTGCCTGCAGTTATTATTCACACAGCTCTGATGATGCACCCCAGGCACGGGCTCACAGCTGTTATTATTCACATAGCTCTGATGATGCACCTCAGGCACGGGCTGACGCAGTTATTATTCACACAGCTCTGATGATACACCTCAGGCACGGGCTCACAGCTGTTATTATTCACACAGCTCTGAGTGTTGAGGGCAGAGTGTTGAGGGCAGAGGACAGAGTGTTGAGGTCAGAGTGTTGAGGGAAGTGTGTAGAGGGCAGAGGGCAGATTGTTGAGGGCAGAGTGTTGAGGGCAGAGGGCAGAGTGTTGAGGGCAGAGGGCAGAGTGTTGAGCGTAGAGGGCAGAGTGTTGAGGGCAGAGTGTTGAGTGCAGAGGGCAGAGTGTTGAGGGCAGAGGGCAGAGTGTTGAGCGCAGAGGGCAGAGTGTTGAGGGCAGAGGGCAGAGTGTTGAGCGCAGAGGGCAGAGTGTTGAGGGCAGAGTGTTGAGGGCAGAGTGTTGCGGGTAGAGTGTTGAGGGCAGAGTGTTGAGGGCAGAGGGCAGAGTGTTGAGGGCAGAGTGTTGAGGGCAGAGGGCACAGTGTTGAGGGCAGAGGGCACAGTGTTGAGGGAAGAGGGCAGAGTGTTGAGGGCAGAGGGCACAGTGTTGAGGTCAGAGGGCACAGTGTTGAGGGCAGAGGGCAGAGTGTTGAGGGCGGAGGGCAGAGTGTTGAGGGCAGAGGGCAGAGTGTTGAGGGCAGAGTGTTGTGGGCAGAGTGTTGAGGGCAGAGGGCAGAGTGTTGAGGGCAGAGTGTTGAGGGCAGGGTGTTGAGGGCAGAGTGTTGAGGGCAGAGTGTTGAGGGCAGAGTATAGAGAGCAGAGTGTTGAGGGCAGAGTGCAGAGGGCAGAGGCAGAGTGTTGAGGGCAGAGGGCAGAGTGTTGAGGGCAGAGGTCAGAGTGTTGAGGGCAGAGTGTTGAGGGCAGAGTGTTGAGAGCAGAGGGCAGAGTGTTGAGGGCAGAGTGTTGAGGGCAGAGGGCAGAGTGTTGAGGGCAGAGTGTTGAGGGCAGAGGGCAGAGTGTTGAGGGCAGAGGGCAGAGTGTTGACGGCAGAGTGTTGAGGGCAGAGGACAGAGTGTTGAGGGCAGAGTGTTGAGGGCAGAGTTTTGAGGGCAGAGTGCAGAGTGTTGAGGGCAGAGTGCAGAGTGTTGAGGGCAGAGTGCAGAGTGTTGAGGGCAGAGGGCAGAGTGTTGAGGGCAGAGGGCAGAGGACAGGGCAGAGTGTTGAGGGCAGAGGAAGAGTGTTGAGGGCAGAGTGTTGAGGGTAGAGTGCAGCGTGTTGAGGGCAGCGTGCAGAGTGTTGAGGGCAGAGTGCAGAGTGTTGAGGGCAGAGTGCAGAGTGTTGAAGGCAGAGTGCAGACTGTTGAGGGCAGAGTGTTGAGGGCAGAGTGCAGACTGTTGAGGGCAGAGTGCAGCGTGTTGAGGGCAGAGTGTTGAGGGCAGAGTGTTGAGGGCAGAGTGTAGAGTGTTGAGGGCAGAGTGCAGAGTGTTGAAGGCAGTAAGTGCGTCGGTTTGTGAACATATATATTTTGAATATTTTACAGTATCCGGTTTCCACCAAATTTGTCAGGGCCAAAGTGCAAATCTGTACATTTCCATTCAGGTGATCGTTTGCTAATGCCTGGTACTCGTTTTAGGTTTCACCTGTATAGCACTTGCACTGTGCTTGAGAAAACGATTGTGTTTAATATAAACCTACAAGGGACTTATATCCTGCTTCACTTCAACTACTCACTCTACTACTTACTCTGTGTGTGGGTGCTAATGCAATAGGTCTCGCATATGCAAACGATTAAGCTATTGGCAATGTAAATGACAATGCCACTTATTTATGATTTAAAAAAAAAAAGTCAAGAGCAATGCCAATAGCTCTACCTTTAATAATGCCGAGACCATTGCATTGTAAATGCTTGTTAGTGTGTCTGATTGGCCATTGAATACATTTTTAGTTGGACACAATCCAGACATTTTTAAAACACTTGACCGCACAATCACCTGTGACCACAAATCCAGCTCTGCAGTAACTCTGGCCTTGTAGCACACCGGGCAGGCACTCGGCCTCTCCCGGTGGGGACCGATGATGAAGCATGTCACCAACTAGTTTGGTGAGTGAGGGCTTTCTTAAGCAATCTAATAAGATTCTTCATGCTCGCTCTTTTTGTTTGAAACTGCACTCTTCAGTTGTATCCAGTGGCACCAGACCTAACGAAGACAAAAAAGGTTGGCAGAAATGATAAAAGATGTTTTTATACGTTAAAACATAAAGGAAAGGCAATGTTTATTGCTTATTTTAACTACATTTAAACCTACTACGTTTTAGCCTGTTTCGAAGTATATTGTGATTTAAAATGCACTAAATGGCCCTCATTATTTTCAAAATGATCTGGGTGGGTGGATTAGGAAGGACTTATTAGAAAAGCTCAGGGGTGAGTTGGGTAGCATGGAAGACCACATATCATCAGAATATAGCCGGTAAAATCTACGTTTTTCAGCCAACGTATTTTAACTGCTAGAGCGGCGGTACTCAAAGTACGGCCCGCGGGCCATTTGCGGCCCGCCAGGCCATTCCATGCGGCCCCCGTGGAAATCAGCAGGCACAGAAATGGCATAATTTCTGCCTATTGTAATTACTTGGGACCGCATTTGCCCGGAAAAGCATAAAAGAGGCACGCGATGACAAACAGTGTCTCGCAGGCTCACCCATAGCCCCCCCGCCCTCACCTCCGTCTCTGGCTTCACTTGCTCGCCCTGCCACTGAGAACCTTGGCTGTGCTACTTGAACGTACTGCTCACAGACAGTGAGGCCTCTTTAATATCTCGATTGGTGCCACTAAAACAGAGCTGTCTATGTAGTTAAATTTATGTTTTGAAGGCCCCTGGTTAGGGTTTCCGCCGACCCCGGACTTTACTTCCTCATGGTCTCAGAGCAGACACGTGGTGTTAGCAGAATAAATCAAATAAGGATCCAGCAAAGTCTTCACATGGCTACGCCTAGCCGTTTGTTTCATGCATGGCTTCACTTTAGGTAAATGGGATGCTACAGGCTCTCGGTTCACAACTGTGGTGCTACCGAAAGTTTACAGGTGAAATTGGGGGAGGTGCAGTTTAATCACAGTTATATGCCTTGGAAGCAGCCCAGCAGAATAATTGTGTACAAATCCCAGCTTCCCCACTTTATTAAATTGTATGATTCTGACTGAAACATTTATGTGCCTGTGTTGTGGAAAATATTTCTAACGTTTTTAACAGGCAATTCAGCTTGCTTTGTGCATTTCTTTAGAAAGTATGTTACTTTTTAGTCATCCAACACTACCAGTCTGAGTCGTTGCACAGATGTAGCATCAGGTCTTTTATGCTGCAGAATTGAACAGCAAATAGTTATTGGTTGTAGCACACATTAGGTAGAGTCAGAGCTGAGGAGATAGGGGCACAGTGTGTACATAGAGATGAATGGGCAGAGGCAGAATAAGACGGCAGAGGTAAAGGGAAGGGACAGAGAAAGGAAAAACAAAGGTACTGGCAGACTTTGTATGAGTAAAGCATACAAGCAGAATGAGGAGCGCAGTGAGGAGGTATAGAAAGGTGAGGGGTCAACATAAGAGAGCAAGGGAGTAGGAGCAATGTCAAATATGAGCGCAGAGTAATTATATTGCAGGTTATGGGGAGTGTGAGGGGGCAGGAGCAGAGTAAGGACAGGACGAGTGGGCTGCTTTACATGTAAGGCTTATATTGTCAAGGATATGGACAAGGAAATAGTGAGGGGTACAACACAGTAATGGAAGCCTCATTAACAAGTAAATGGTCTTTTAAAGACCTGTGAAGTACTCAGGTGCGGCTGTGTGTGTGCCCGGGAAGCTGGTGTGACCGACAGAGGGTGACCGACAGAGGGAGACAGAGGGAGGGAGACAGAGGAGGGAGACAGAGACAGACAGAGGGAGACAGAGAGAGAGGGAGAGAGAGGGAGACAGAGAGAGGGAGACAGAGGGAGAGAGACAGAGGGAGAGAGACAGAGGGATAGAGAGGAAGGGAGACCGAGGGACGGAGGCAGAGAGTGAGACAGAGGGCGAAAGACAGAGGGAGACAGACAGAGGGCGGGAGACAGATAGAGGGAGGGAGACAGATAGAGGGAGGGAGACACAGTGGGTTCACTGGGGTTGGTGTCACCCGGTTGGGTAACTCATGGTGTTACCCCCTCACAACTTACCGCATGGACACCTCTGTCGGAAATGTACGGCGCTAGGTACTGTCTTACTCCCTCTAGCTCCCTCTCTCTGTCTAGCTCCCTCTAGCTCCCTCTCTCTGTCTTACTCCCTCTAGCGCCCTCTGTCTCCCTCTCTCTCTCTGTCTTACTCCCTCTAGTTCCCTCTCTCTCTGTCTTACTCCCTCTAGCTCCCTCTCCCTTACTCCCTCTAGCTCCCTCTCTCTGTCTTGCTCCCTCTAGCTCCCTTTCTCCCTCTCTTATTCCTTCTAGCTCCCTCTCTCTCTGTCTTACTCCCTCTAGCTCCCTCTCTCTCTGTCTTACTCCCTCTAGCTCCCTCTCTCTGTCTTACTCCCTCTAGCTCCCGCTCTCTCTCTTTTACTCCCTCTAGCTCCCGCTCTCTCTCTTACTCCCTCTAGCTCCCTCTCTCTCTCTTACTCCCTCTGGCTCCCTCTCTCTGTCTTGCTCCCTCTAGCTCCCTCTCTCTCTTTTACTCCCTCTAGCTCCCTCTCTCTCTCTGTCTTGCTCCCTCTAGCCCCTTCTCTCTGTCTTACTCCCTTTAGCTTCCTCTCTCTGTCTTACTCCCTCTAGCCCCCTCTCTCTTACTCTCTCTAGCTCCCTCTCTCTCTCTTACTCCCTCTAGCCCCCTCTCTCTCTGTCTTGCTCCCTCTAGCTCTCTCTCTGTCTTACTGACTCTAGCTCCCTCTCACTCTGTCTTGCTCCCTCTAGCTCCCTCTCTCTCTTACTCCCTCTAGCTCCCTCTCTCTGTCTAACGCCCTCTAGCTCACTCTCTCTCTGTCTTACTTCCTCTAGCTCCCTCTCTCTGTCTGGCTCCCTCTCTCTCTGTCTTGCTCCCTCTAGCTCCCTCTGTCTCCCTCTCGGTCGTACTCCATCTAGCTCCCTCTCTCCCTGTCTTACTCCCTCTAGCTCCCTCTCTCTCTGTCTTGCTCCCTCTAGCTCTCTCTCTGTCTTACTCCCTCTAGCTCCCTCTCACTCTGTCTTGCTCCCTCTAGCTCCCTCTCTCTCTTACTCCCTCTAGCTCCCTCTCTCTGTCTAACGCCCTCTAGCTCACTCTCTCTCTGTCTTACTCCCTCTAGCTCCCTCTCTCTGTCGGGCCCCTCTCTCTCTGTCTTGCTCCCTCTAGCTCCCTCAGTCTCCCTCTCAGTCGTACTCCCTCTAGCTCCCTCTCTCCCTGTCTTACTCCCTCTAGCTCCCTCTCTCTCTGTCTTACTCCCTCTAGCTCCCTCTAGCTCCCTCTCTCTTACTCCCTCTAGCTCCCTCTCCGTCTTGCTCCCTCTAGCTCCCCCGCTCTCTGTCTTGCTCTGTCTAGCTCCCTCTCTCTCTGTCTTACTCCTTCTAGCTCCCTCTCTCTCCCTCTTAGTCCCTCTAGCTCCCTCTCTCTGTCTTGCTCCCTTTAGCTCCCTCTCTCTCTCTCACTCCCTCTAGCTCCCTCTCTCTCTAGCTCCCTCTCTATCTTACTCCCTCTAGCTCCCTCTCTCGCTGTCTTACTCCCTCTAGCTCCCTCTGTCTCCCTCTCTCTTACTCTCTCTAGCTCCCTCTCTCTCTGTCTTACTCCCTCTAGCTCCCTCTCTCTGTCTAGCTCCCTCTAGCTCCCTCTATCTCCCTCTCTCTCTGCCTTACTCTATCTAGCTCCCTCTCTCTCTTTGTTACCCCCTCTTGCTCCCTCTCTCTCTGTCTTGCTCTCTCTAGCTCCCTCTCTCTGTCTTACTCCCTCTAGCTCCCTCTCTCTCTGTCTTGCTCCCTCTAGCTCCCTCTCTCTTATTCCCTCTAGCTCCCTCTCTCTCTGTCTTGCTCCCTCTAGCTCCCTCTCTATCTTACTCCCTTTAGCTTCCTCTCTCTGTCTAGCTCCCTCTCTCTCTGTCTTACTTCCAATTCAATTTCAAAGCTTTATTCGACAACAGTCAGAAAAGCAATTTTACATCCTTACTTACACAATGCAATAAATACTAAGACAAAATTAAAAACAACATTATTAAGAAACTTATTAAACATAGTACTGTTGTTTACGAAATTAGCTACATTAAATAATATTAATCAACCATATCAAAGGTATCTTTAGTCTGTGCCTAGCTGCTGTAAGATACGAGTATGTATAATCCATGACCAGCCTAGGAATTTTGCGATAGCAATCGCCAGGAAGGGTTTACAGTCTGATTCCATTATTCTTAGTGCCTCTGTGCACATGCGTGTTCCTAGGTTTAGGCACACTGGTTTTATCCATTTACGTCGTGGATTAACATACAAAGGACAAACAAACAGTATATGGGCTTTATCCTCTATCAAATCTTTACAATGGGGACATTTATCGTCCGAGTTTGTCGACCGTTTGCAGGTAAACGCCTTTATGGGAAACGTCCCAATCCTAAATTGAAAATACAGTTTTCTGTCAAGTGGTTTTTCGATAATGTCCCAGTAAAGTTCACAAGAGGGTACAGATTTAATGTTCAAATAGCGTACTGTTAAATTTGTGTTGGAACCTGTACATTGGGTAGACAACAATACCATTTCCCAATACATGTTCTTTAGCGTGGCCTTTGGTGGGAAACTTTCAATATTAGGAGAATTCTATAAATGATCAAGTTCCAGCTTACTAAGCAATCCTCTTATTTCTTTTAGCCATAAGATCGAATGAAAACGATCTGCCCTTATGATATCTTTTAAGGCATTTGCAAAGTGCACAAGTTCTGGCGTGGTCATTAGGCGTCTCCAATATAGCAGCGGACGAAGCCGTGCCAAATCCTTAATACTTTTCCTGCCCAGATCATAGGCCAATGCTATGGTTGGAGTACTTTGGGGGACCCCAATCAAGCGACGGAGAAAACTATTTTCTGCCAATGTTAATTGCTTCAGGTTGGAGAAACCCCAAAGTTCCGAACCGTATAGGGATGCACTGACTACCTTCATGTTGTAAATTTCTAGTGCAGGTGTAATAGGCTTGGTCAGCGAAGTTTTATGTTTGTGAGCCACTATGCCTGCCAATTGATGAAACTTTAACACAGCCATATCAGTATGTTTTTTCCAGCTCAGATTACTTTGGAGGCTTATTCCCAAGTATGTGAAAGCTTCAACCTGTTCCAATGGGGTGCCATCAAAATTTATAGAACCCCTGAAGGTGTTCCGCTGGTTTAAGATGTATTTATCTCGAGTCCATGAGCTTTACAAAACTCTCCGAAGGCATTAACTGCCTTCTGGAGCCCACTTGGTGTACGGGAAACTATGAGCGTGTCGTCCGCAAACATGAGAACAGGTACTCGAGCTCCAGCCAGTATCGGAGCATCGGTAGGTGAACGGCTTAGATGGTCTACAATCCCGTTGATGTAAATAGAGAACAATGTCGGTGCCAAGACGCACCCCTGCCGTACCCCACGCTCGACAGGGAATGTGTCAGTCACCTCGCCCTGAGCACCCCACCTTATTCTCGCATAGTTGCTCTCATGCAAGCGGACGAGTAACGTCAATAGTTCCAGAGACAATCCAGCTTCAGCGAGTACCCCCCAAAGTTTGGAGCGAGGTACTAAATCGAAGGCTGATTTTAAGTCTACAAACACAGCGTAGAGGGTACCATTGGTGAGCAACACATTCCTCCAATACAGAGCTATAAAGAAAAAAACCTGGTCAACTGAGCTTGTGCAGGGACGAAACCCAGCTTGATATGGGGATAATATATTGTTTTCATCGATCCAGGTTTGTAGTTTATTTTGTATTAAACGACCTATTATTTTTTGGGCTGAGTCTATAAGACTAATAGGTCTATAGTTGCTGGGTAATGATTTGTTTCCCTTTTTAAAAAACAGAATTATTTCTGCGCCCTTCCAAGACACAGGTAGGGGAGCACCTCTCGCCACAGAGTTTGCTAGCCACACAAAATACTGGCACCAGGATGGGCGATCGCTTAGGAACACATCCGCTGGTATGGCGTCCATTCCTGGGGCGCGGCCCCTAGTCACACAATCCAATGCCGTGCTGACATCTTTTATAGTAAATAACTGGTGTTGGTAAAAGATTGTAGGGGGTAAGGTATATTCCCCTTCAGTAGGCGCGGAAGCATATTGAGGTCTAAAGAAATCTACCCATTGGTTTTGTGCTACGTTGTTTTGTGGGGGTTCGGCCACCCCTCCTCTAATCCCATTTAACCAGAGCCCAAAAATGACTCTGATTCCTTGTGTCACAGGCGGATTTCAAATCACGCCAATGGGCCTCATCCCACTTTTTCTTAGCCTCTTTTTGTACCTTCCTGTAGTTGTCCCTCGCTTTTCTCACCCCTAGAATATTCTTGTTTCTAAGTTCTAAGCTAAGGTTCACTCGGGCTTTTCTACAGGTCTTATCATACCATCCTTGTGTGGGCTTTTTATTCTGAGCAAATCCTGGTTTATTCTCCCTCTTAAAAAACCCCTGGAGCTTCGTAAAGAAGGTCGAATGAGCGTCAAGCATGATTTCAGGAAAATTTTGCTTGATGACATGTGTATTAATCTCAGCAACCTCTTCTAACACAGCTTTTTTTAGGTCCTCTAGTCTCTCCAAGTTCTCAATAAGTCTACCCCATTTAATATGACGCTGGTTGTTCGAAGATACTATGTCTAGGGTAGTTTTACCTTCTCCTAGGTTTGGTTTTCTGACTCCTGCATTTACTTTGAGAACCATGCAAAGTGGATTGTGGTCACTCTCTGTTCGAGTTTTAACTGCCATATCGATCAGGCTATTCCATAGTCTGACATCCACTAAAATATAATCTATTCGACTGGAGGACCTACCATTATTAAATGTTTTGTTCCCCTGTCGATCTGATGGAGTTCTTCCATTTGCTGCTCTAATTCCTCTTACTAGGCATAGGGCCTTCAATTGGATGGCCGCCTCTGTCCATTTATTAACTGCAGGAAGTTCTAACTGTGGGATACCCCATGTGCTGTCTTCTTCATCTGTTAAAGTTTGGTCTTCTTGGCCTAGCGGTTCAAAAGTGGTATTAACATCGCCCCCTACAATAAAAGGCAAGTATGTTGGGAGAACTTCGAGCTCATGGTCCAGAGCGGTTATTACTTCTGATGTTTTACCACCCACTAATCCCCTGGCATAGATGTTAAATATGACCATCCCATGACCATTAGTCCAGGTAAGAGTAATTGGCAATATGTCTACTGATGGGGAGCTCTTTTGATGGATACTGCAGCATACATTTTGACGAACCCAGATTATTAGTCCCCCTAATGGGCGTCCCCTAGGGTTTTTTGTAGCTGGAATATAAAAATTAAGGTACCCTTGGTGGAGTATTGGGGTCACAGACCATGTTTCCTGGAACAGTAGGATGTCGAATTGTTCAATAAATGTACACCATTCAAGAGATGTCAACTTGTTGGTTATTCCAGCAATGTTCCAGGAGAGAAAGGTCAACCCTGTCTCTTCTATACCAGCTATCACTGCCTCAGATGGAATCTGTGGAAGGGGAGATCCTTGAAGATCATCCCCCACCCCATTTCTGAATCTAGACGAGTATTATTGTGATATGGGGGTGCAAGCATGGGTGCAGCTAGGTCGGGAGCCGATTCCACTATCAAAGGATCTAACTGTGATTTCAAAAGTCTATTCATATTTCCACTACTTGGAGTAAATGCTCCCTCTGCCCTTATCCCAGTAAACGAGGAAATGGCATATTTCAAACAGTGCTCTTCCTCTACGGGGTATCCTTGTTAGTTAACTCTGCTGACTTATTTTGCACTGTTCTATCAGCCAGTTTGAGTCAATCACATTCATTCAAATTCGATAACGCCCCAAATCGGTTTTCTAGGTTAATTTCCCATTTGCTAGGTTGGGGGATCCTACCCCACTTGTGTGAAACCAGATTCCACTTTGTTTTTAGGATGCTCGGGTTCCCTATTTTACTGCTATGGTAGAAAAAATCCAAGGTTAATGGAACAATGTCTGTGCTCCTACGTTGCGGTGGAAGAAGATTTCTCAAAACCTCGGGCAATACTTCCGGGTTTAAGAAATGTAGGACTACACAGTCACCTTTGAATTTTTTGACACCATTCCCTATCCAAACCACCCTTCTTGCCATAGTGATTTCTTCTGCTAACTGTTGTTTACCCCAAGAAGATATCACCATATTGTTGGATAGCCAGTGAAAAGCTTTACTAATCAGAGAAGCTGTCGGTTCTGCTTGGCCAGACTTTAGGGGAGGTACATTGGCCAAAACCAATACTAGGGGGGAGGCCTCTACTACAAGTTGGACCTCTAGCTACCTCTGTCTCCCTCTCTCTGTCTTTCTCCCTCTAGCTCCCTCTCTCTCTGTCTTTCTCACTCTAGCTCCCTCTCTCTCTGTCTTTCTCACTCTAGCTCTCTCTCTGTCTTACTCCCTCTAGCTCCCTCCCTCTCTCTGTCTTACTCCCTTTATCTCCCTCTCTCTCTGTCTAACTCTCTTGTTGGACAGGCCCCACGAAGGGCTCGCTCCCTCCCCGCACGACAGGGCCCAGACACCGGCTCTCCGGGGGCTACCCGCAGAAGCAACCCGCAACCCGTCCCCTCCGGGACGCCTGCTCCTGGATATCTCTGTGTCACGGGCCCGGGCCCCCGTCAGCCCCATTGCCCGGCCCAGCCGCCATCTTGGACACTGCACCACGCGGCCGCGTGGCCTCAGCTCAACCCCAACCCTGGGCCCGGCCAGGCCCCGCCATCCCGGCACCACCATCCATCCAGGAGGTGAACGGACCACTTGGCAGGCTAATGGGAGAAAGAAGTGTCGATGGCTCTCCCCCGCCAGGTGCCGATCGCCCCCAGCCTCCCTGGGTGCTGGCTCCACCCCCCTGCTGGGTGTCTGGACTCCCTCATCCCGGACCTCCCGACCTCCCAGTGCGAGGGTCCGGACATCAAAGGGCGCCAGACCTATAACCGAGGCAGCCCAGAGCAGGAAGGCAGTTGTATCCTGGAGTCGAGAGACACCGAGAAGAACTCATCCTTGACGGACTGCTGGCGCTGCCGCAGCCCTGCCTTGTGAACTATCGTCCTGCCTGCTGGCGCTGCGGCGGCCTTCTGCAACCTTCATCCTCGTGGGACCTGCTGGCGCTGCCGCGGCCCGTTGTACCTTCCATCCTCGTTGGGACCTGCTGGCGCTGCCGCGGCCCGTTGCCACCTACGATCTCTTCGGGACCTGCTGGCGCTGCCGCGGTCCGACCCGTCCGACCACAGAGCTCGAGGATTGTGAGCTACCGCCGTTTCACCTCAGTACCCGTAGGTACCAAGACTGTCCCGCTACCCCCTTCCCCTACTAGAGACTAGAATTGAGAGGATCATCGTGTCCTGATCTCCTTGTATCGTACTACCTTACTTCAAGAACTGCCTATAAAAGGTGTTACTCTGATCTTCGTGTGGTGTCCATCTGTGGGGGGGGGGAAGTTACTTGTCTGTACGATCGCTGGAGACGGCCCTCACCGGAGGCCTCTCCCCTTGTGCTCGGCCGACCCTCCAGGTCCCCGTCTAACATTGGTGGCCAGCGGCGCGATCCGAACCAACGCGTAAACCGTACAGAGAGTAACTCACCCTACGACTAATCCACAATGACGACCAGAGAGAGCGGATCTGCAGAGAAATTCCAGATGGAAAAACTGGAAGAGTACAACCACCGAGAGCTAAAACAATTTTGCATAGAACTAGGCATTGCCACCACCGGTCTGAGCACGAAAGAGGACTTCAAACACGCCCTAGAATCCTGGGCAGAGACAAATATCGCCGGACCCCGGGACCCCGAAGCCCCGGAAACAAACACCACTCTGACGGAAGAAAGGAGAACGGATCTCTCCCGGGAAGAGATCCGAGAACGAGAGAAAAATAGACTACACGAGTTAGAGCTGGCACGGCTCAAATTAGACGGAGAATTGAAACTGGCAGAACAAAAGATGAACTTAGAACACTTACGGCTCCAAGAAGAGCGAGAGGAAAAGCAGAGACAGAGAGAACTCGAAGAAAAAAAACTGGCATACGAACACGAGTGCAAGCTAGCGGAGATAGAAATGCGCAAACAGAACAAAGACCTAGGGGTGCCCGAGCAACCGCGCCCCCCAGGTACTACCGAACAGAAGGTCCACATCCCCAAGGATGTGGTCCGTGAATACTATCGGAACGACGACATACAGCAGTGGTTCAAGGCCTACGAGATCGCCATGACTGCCCACCGGATCGCTCGAAGTGACTGGGGAGCCGGTCTATGGGGGAGATTCGTCAATGAAGGCCGGGATGCCCTGCTGCAGCTTCCGGACCATCAAATGACGTCCTATGACCACATGAAGGCCGCCCTCCTCAGTCGATATGGGCTGACGCCCGAGATGTACCGCCAGAGGTTCCGCAACTGCACCCGGATCCCGGGTACAACCTGGATAGAATATGTAAACTATTTCAGCCGAGCCTTCGAGGGATGGATCAAGGGTAGCAACGTAACAACCTACGAACAGCTCTTCAACCTCATTGTGTGGGAGCACCTCTCCAACAACTGCTTCGTCGAGCTCAGGCAGCACCTCCTCGACAGTAAATTGACTGACCCACGGCAGCTCGCCGCCGAGGCTGACCGATGGGAGAACACCCGAGTGACCCGGAGTGGGCCAAACGAGCAGAACAGAACCAACCACGGTCATCATCGTCCCCGAGGAGGAGGAGGAGGACAGGGCCGGGGCAGAGACGCCGTCCCGACCGCTCCCGTCAACAACACCCCGCCCCCGGCCGGCCGGGGCAACCCCCCGATGCGCCCGGGGTTCCGAGCCAACGTTACGTGTCATCGATGCCAGCGAGTCGGCCACTATGCCAGTGACCCGACCTGCCCAAAGAACCAGACCCCCGGACCCCGCCAGGTGGCTGCCGCCGCCCTAGGAGAAGAGCAAGTCTCCGAAGAGCCTGAAGAGTATGAGCAGGAGCAGCCCGAGTGGGAACCTGCCGCCATGACCCTGGCCTGCCTAGGGGGAAGAGACCTGATCCCGCGGGCTCCCCTACCAGCCAACACCAGGAAATACAGCCAGTGGGTGAACATAAATGGGCGTAAGGCCGAAGCCCTGCGTGACACAGGGGCCAGTGTGACGGCCGTCCATTGTCACCTGGTGACCCCAGAACAAATCCTGCCAAACGTTCTTTGCCCCATCCGATCGGCCGACAATTCGGAGAGCCTGTGTCGGATGACCTGCGTCCCCTTCGAATGGGGAGGAGTCTCCGGTATGTTAAAAGTGACTGTCCGCGACGACGCCCCCGTGGACTGCCTCCTGGGGAACGATCTCGAGAGTTCCCCGTGGGCAGCCGTTGAAAGAAGAGAGCACCTGGGGATGTTAGGCCTCCCGGGCTGGGCGTGCGTAACAACCCGGTCCATGGCCGCCGACACCATCCCTAGATCTGAAGAACCCGAATGGCCAGCACCTCCTCCCCCGATCGCTTCAGAGGGAGACTCCATCCCTGCGGACACCCCGGAACAGACCCACGAAGAGCCCGCTCAGCCCCAAGACCTCCCGGACCTGGCTCAGTGGCGTCAGGAAGGGGGGCCCACCCAAGAACAATTCCGGCAAGAGCAAAAGACATGTCCCTCCCTCGAGGGACTGCGACAGCAAGCGCTCGCCCAGGGCACAGGAGACACCGCAGGGGCCCACTGGATCTATTGGGACAATGACCTACTGTACAGCGAACAAAGAATAGCGGAG
This sequence comes from Lissotriton helveticus, assembly GCF_964261635.1. Lineage (NCBI taxonomy): Eukaryota > Metazoa > Chordata > Amphibia > Caudata > Salamandridae > Lissotriton > Lissotriton helveticus. The sequence continues at coordinate 570,400,607 of NC_136063.1, forward strand.
CTTGGGGCCAGTCGAGTGCTGGTGGTGCCCCTCCGTTTCAGAGACTTCCTTCTGAACTTGGCCCATGATGTCCCCCTGGCTGGACACTTGGGGCAAGACAAAACATACAACCGCCTGGTGACTCACTTTTACTGGCCGAAAATGAGAAATGACGTCTCCACCCACTGCCGGTCCTGCCCGACCTGCCAGGCCAGCGGGAAGAGCGGCCGCCAGCTCAAGGCACCTCTTCAACATTCCCCGTTGTGACCACCCCGTTCGAAAGGGTGGGAATAGCATTGTGGGGCCCCTCACGGAACTCACATCCAAGACCAACCCAAAAACAGTCAACTGGACTCCCGACTGTCAAGCGGCCTTCGAGAGGCTGAAGGCCGCCATGTGCACCGCTCCTGTGCTCCAGGCCCCCGACTACAGCCGTGAGTTCATCGTCCAGACGGATGCCTCAGACCATGGCATCGGGGCCGTCCTCTCCCAACTGAACCCCGAGGGAGTCGACCAACCAGTGGCCTTCATCAGCAGACGCCTCCTGCCCCGAGAACAGCGCTGGAGCACCATTGAGCGAGAGGCCTTCGCAGTAGTATGGGCCCTCAAGAAGCTCCGGCCTTACCTCTTCGGAACCCACTTCCGGGTACAAACAGATCATCGGCCCCTGCAATGGCTAATGCAAATGCGGGGAGAGAACCCCAAACTATTGCGATGGTCCATCTCCCTGCAGGGGATGGACTTCACTGTGGAGCACCAACGCGGATGGCCTGTCCCGCTTTTTCCGCCTCGACGAGGAGAGTCCCCAAGAGGATGGGTGACTCTCCCCGCCTTCAGCTGGGGGGGGACGCATGTTGGACAGGCCCCACGAAGGGCTCACTCCCTCCCCGCACGACAGGGCCCAGACACCGGCTCTCCGGGGGCTACCCGCAGAAGCAACCCGCAACTCGTCCCCTCCGGGACGCCTGCTCCCGGATATCTCTGTGTCACGGGCCCGGGCCCCCGTCAGCCCCATTGCCCGGCCCAGCCGCCTTCTTGGACACTGCACCACGCGGCCGCGTGGCCTCAGCTCGACCCCAACCCTGGGCCCGGCCAGGCCCCGCCATCCCGGCACCACCATCCATCCAGGAGGTGAACGGACCACTTGGCAGGCTAATGGGAGAAAGAAGTGTCGATGGCTCTCCCCCGCCAGGTGCCGATCGCCCCCAGCCTCCCCGGGTGCTGGCTCCACCCCCCTGCTGGGTGTCTGGACTCCCTCATCCCGGACCTCCCGACCTCCCAGTGCGAGGGTCCGGACATCAAAGGGCGCCAGACCTATAACCGAGGCAGCCCCAGAGCAGGAAGGCAGTTGTATCCTGGAGTCGAGAGACACCGAGAAGAACTCATCCTTGACGGACTGCTGGCGCTGCCGCAGCCCTGCCTTGTGAACTATCGTCCTGCCTGCTGGCGCTGCCGCGGCCTTCTGCAACCTTCATCCTCGTGGGACCTGCTGGCGCTGCCGCGGCCCGTTGTACCTTCCATCCTCGTTGGGACCTGCTGGCGCTGCCGCGGCCCGTTGCCACCTACGATCTCTTCGGGACCTGCTGGCGCTGCCGCGGTCCGACCCGTCCGACCACCGAGCTCGAGGATTGTGAGCTACCGCCGTTTCACCTCAGTACCCGTAGGTACCAAGACTGTCCCGCTACCCCCTTCCCCTACTAGAGACTAGAATTGAGAGGATCATCGTGTCCTGATCTCCTTGTATCGTACTACCTTACTTCAAGAACTGCCTATAAAAGGTGTTACTCTGATCTTCGTGTGGTGTCCATCTGTGGGGGGGGAAGTTACTTGTCTGTACGATCGCTGGAGACGGCCCTCACCGGAGGCCTCTCCCCTTGTGCTCGGCCGACCCTCCAGGTCCCCGTCTAACATCTCTCTAGCTCCCTCTCTCTCTTTGTTACTCCCTCTTGCTCCCTCTCTCTCTGTCTTGCTCTCTCTAGCTCCCTCTCTCTGTATTACTCCCTCAGACTCCCTCTGTCTCCCTCTCTCTCTTACTCCATCTGTCTTCCCTGGATTTGTATAAACAAGAGTGCGAGCAACAGGTGGCACTGTAGTGAAGAGCAAGCTGAAATTTGGAACTGGTTCACTGGAAAACTGAAGACTGTGCAAGATACTGAAAAATAGGAAACCATGCACCCTCAGATGAGCTAGGCTACTATAGAGTTGCCTTGTGAGCAAAGAAAATTGCAGTCAAGCATTGCAGATCTCCTGCGAGATGCTGGCGAGTGTGAAAAGCATGAGGAACAAGCTTGCACAGGGAGCGACAGTAAAGGTGAGAGCAGAGGCGAGGCTGCAGTGCAGATTGGTGTCACCCCATGTGTTGGTATCATCCGGTGCGGTCCGCACCCCCCGCACCCCCCTAGTGACGCCACTGGGGAGACAGATAGAGGGAGGGAGACAGATAGAGGAAGACAGACAGAGGGAGGGAGACAGAGAGAGAGGGAAACAGAGGGAGCCAGAGAGAATGAGACAGAGGGAGGCAGAGGGAGGCAGAGGGAGGCAGAGGGATGAGACAGTGGGAGGGAGACAGGGAGGGAGACAGGGAGGGAGACAGAGGGAGGGAGACAGAGAACGGAACACAGAGACAGACAGAGGGAGACAAAGAGAGGGACAGTGAGAGAGGGAGACATAGAGGGAGACAGATAGAGAGAGAGAGGGAGAGGAAGACAGAAAGAGAGAGAGAGGGGAACAGACAGAGTGAGTGAGACAGAGGGAGACCAAGAGAGATAGAGATAGAGATAGAGACAGATAGAGGCAGAGATAGGGACAGGGGCAGACAGATAGAGGCAGAGACAGACAGAGACAGAGGGAGGGAGACAGGGGCAGACAGAGACAGGGACAGACAGACAGATGGAGGCAGAGACAGGGACAGACAAATAGAGGCAGAGACTGAGAGACAGCGAGGCAGAGAGAGAGAGACGGAGAGGGAGCGGGAGACGGAGGGAGAAAGAGGGAGAGAGATGGAGAGGGAGGGAGAGGGAGGGAGACAGAGGGAGAGAGAGGGAGGGAGAGGGAGGAAGACAGAGGGAGGCAGAGGGAGACAGTGGGAGGTAGTCGGGGAGACAGAGGGAGGGAGTCAGGGAGACAGAAGCAGACAGACAGAGGAAGGGAGACAGAGGGAGACAGAGAGAGGGGAAGAGAGAGGGAGACAGAGAGAGAGGGAGAGAGAGGGAGACAGAGAGAGGGAGAAAGAGAGATAGGGAGGGAGACAGACAGAGACAGGGAGGGCGAGATAGAGCGAGGGAGGGAGACAGAGCGAGAGAGAGAGAGAGAGAAAGAAGTATGTATGCCGAGCCTGGTGGCTCAGTGGACGAAGGCATCCGCTGCAGGGGCCTGTGTTCAACCTCTTGGTCACAGTTTTTTTTTGCTCTAGCCATGCCCCCTTCCTCCACCGACCCCGCCCCACCGGTGCGGCCCTCGGCCACAAACCACACTGTAAATTTGGCCCCCGGGAGAAAGTTTGTGAGTACCCATGTGCTAGAGTAACCATGAGAAATACACCACTGGTGGCATCAGGGACAGGCTAGCTAACTCCGCTTACACTCTCAGGGCAGTTTGCACCACGCATAATAGCACAGCACTTTGGAAGATGCAGGGTGACTGAAATCAATTGAGGAAACGGTGGTTCTTCTTATTATGTAAGTAAAATTATGACTTTTTGTAGTTCCGAAATTTGTAGTGAGCACATTTCCAAATGTACAGCAGAACGCTGCACGGCTCCATCCCTGTTGACCGTGTGAGAAGAGACCTCTGCCCCTAGCTGGCACCTTCAGTCCCCAGTGGCAGAAAATCTGAAAAACAATGGTGCGAAGATGTCAGGCCAGCGCGCACAGAAAAAACTGAGCAATTATCGCACAGCAATATCTCCGGGCGCTGACCTTTCTTACACCCCCTCACACACGTATCTTGCACCTGGTACTTTAGTGAAATGGCGGATGAAGGGAGACACGGCGCGGGGCACAATGGGCCGCTTCGCAGTTCTCAGCCGCAAGTGGTTCTTCAGTTGGTGCAGATGCGCATGTAAGAATGGCCGGGCGCGCCGCCGCTCTTCCCCAGTAATCCCGGGGTCCTCATCTATTCGGTCGCCAGCCCGCACTCTTCAGTTCGCGGCGTGTCCTTTTTTTCCGCCTCTCAAGTAGCCTTTGATGCGCACTGCTTGAGACCTTCTGAGCAGATTGCGCAAATAGCTCCCTGTAAAAGGCCACATGGGCGCCTTGCATTCATCCATACAAATGGCCTTCATTACGGGCCCCTCTCTTGTATAAACAGATATGAACGTCGCAGGGGCTGCTGGCTGAATTCTAAGGCGAGCAGACCATGCCAGGGCTGGTTTCCATCAGCCCATTAACCGGGAGAACTGAAAGGTAGCTTCGAGTCAGGTGCATTTAATAAAGAGTGGGTTTGAATTGGCACCCACGCTGTCGCCATATGCTCCCCAGCTGGCTAGTGTCCTCGGTTTATCAGCGGCTTTACTTAGCCTCATGTTTAAAAGCTGGTACAATAAAAGCAAGCATTATTTACAACATCCACCGAAGGCCCTGGCCATAAATCTCTCACCACAGTCATTAGCTAACTAGTTGAAGGCGCACACACCCTCTACGTTCATCCTTTAAATTCACTTTTGATCAGATAGGCCTTAGAGAGAAAGGAACCTCGTTCACTTGTCCCATTTCTTGTCTGAAAGGTTTTCTGATGAAACATAAACCATTAAGGAAAGCTGCATTTCCAGCATTGTTAAACCTAATCTGCGTCGAAACAGGAAGGGCAACTCATTAGCAGGGGTGATTACACGATAGTTCAAAGTTAAAACCAAACTCGTTTAATATCCCTCAGGGTCACACAAATGTGGGATTCTAATGTAAAAAAAACTTTAGAGAGAACTTGGGGTGCCTTGAGAAACATTTGGGACCTGGGATGCGTCAAAGGGGTTTACCCATTCTGCGTCTACGGGAAAATGTGTTAGTACATTGTGGGCCCCGGTGATATACTGTTTGGAATACCAGTGGAGCTCAGGCGGAAATGTTTCAATATTTTGCTTTGCATAAAAGAATTGGCAGCTCTGTCATTTGAAGCCCTAACCACCATTACATCCCCCTCGGCCAGCAGGAGCTGGTGGAAATACCACAGAGCCTTGGGAGCTCTTCCACTTTTAAGTTTTGAAGCCTGAATATTTAATTTTTTTTAAAAATTATTTTCATTAAAGCACAAGAGGGTACTTTAGTAAATAGCGGACTGAGGCGATGCAGGACTTCAGAAGATATGTTTCCACAAATGGGACACTGAGATGTTTTTAGTAACAGATGAGCGTTGCCTTTCACCACTTACCTTAATAAAAATTTGGTGCCATTTACATGTGCCCTAAATCAAAATCACAAAAGAAAATGGAGGGTCACTTTGAAGGTTGCCTTGTTGCTTCATGACGCAACACATGTGCAGATACGGGGGCTGATTCACAATAGCATTTGTGTGTCCAGGAAGTACTACTAGGTTTATGTTCTCTTACATACTTTTGTGAATCGGCGACAAAACATCAAACTCTGTTAAAAAAAGCGCAAAGAGGGCCCAGTTCTTTATTTTTGTACTAATTGTATATTCAATTCAATTCAATATATTTATTAAAGATTTGGAACTCCTAGGAGGTCCACATAAAATGCATACATAGTATTACAAATACAACAGAAACACATAAAAAGCATAATCCACAAACCATCATAAAATTATCAAGAGCCTGCCTTTGATTAGCTAAATTTCAATACGTAGAAACAAACAATATTGTCAGAAAGCCCAGATCATACAGTACTTGGGGTTTTCCACATTACAACTCCTAGGATGTACAATGGACATTATAAAAGCTGACAGTTCATTTAATAAAAAAACCAAAAGTTCCATTTCAAGTAGAGAATCAATTTAAAATTAGAAGCAAAATAAAACATGGGCATGAACAGGCCTGTGCAAAAGGCAATTCAGTAGCAGCCAGCTCACAAGAAAAATACCTCCTGAATCCCACTGCATATACGTTTTAACAGAACATAGTGGGAAGCAAAAGCAACCTAACCCTAATTAAGAGAAAATAGCAGTTAATAGCTGCCTATCGATGTGCAAAATACAAATTAATAAAACTAAAATACTGATGCTCTACAGATGGAGAGGCTAGCTAAAAGGCTAGCTAAGAGGATAGCCACCCGTATGAAAAGTATGCTAAAAATGCAAGAGAAATTAAAAAGTTTTAGTCCCACTGCTTCGTTTTTTTGTCCAAAATTGATAGTCTAGGGTTGATGCGACATTTTATATACAATCTTGTAAGAAGATCGTTACAGGTTTAAAATATATACATGAATTCTTTAAAATAATTAAATAATTTTACGCACACTGCTTTGTTTTTAGGACAAAAGAGATAATCTCAAACTGATGCTACGTTTTTAACTAATTGTATATTAATATTGACTGAATTTTCCTATTTTATTAACTTTTTAGAAGTTATGGAGCTAATTCATAACATAATGTATGAGTAGGTAAAAGAGTACTACAGTAGTGCTACTTTACATACTTCAAAATTCCTTTATCTAGGAACCTTACGTTTCTTAGTTATTTGTGTGAGTAGCTGGTGTAGGCCTGATTTTTTCACCATGCATTCTGGTCATTGAAGTCCTGGGTTGCATGTGTGACTCACGAATGGAACTGCAAAATATGAGACCTCTGCACTATGTTTTCACTCATGACCTTTTCTGTTACAAAACCTTTTCACATGATTTAGGGCCAGGTTGCGAATTGCAAACAGTGTTTTGGTATGTAGGAGCAAAATCGCAAAATAAGGAATCGCAAAAATTGCGATTCCTTATTTTGCTCAAGCATTTAAGGAATCGCAATTTTGCGATTCCTTAAATGCTATGCATCAAGCATTTTTTTTGCGAATCCACATTAAGAAATCGCAAATTACCACCAACTTGTAGTTGGTGGTAATTTGCGATTTCTTTTAAAAATGCACTTTTTGGCATTTGTAAATGGTGCCAAGTGGCGCTCATACATGCCCCTAGGGCATGTATGTGCGCCATATGTGCACACATGCAAATTTCAGGGGTGCAGCAGGGTGTCCTTAAGACACCCTTGCACCCTTGAAATTATTCTCAATTTGCGATTAGCTAATTGCGAATTGCAAATTGAGAATAAATTCCCATTCCTTCCTCTGGGCCTCCTGGCCCATAGAAATGAATGGGAAATTATTCCTTAATTGCGATTAGCAATTTGCTAATCGCAATTAAGGAATTTTAAGAAATCGCTAAAAAATAGTGATTTTCTACGTACATCCCAAATTGCAATTCTCAAATAGCGATTTCTAAAAAATCGCTATTTGGGAATCGCAAATGATGGTGATGATACATCTGCCCTTTAGTTCCTTTGACTCAATGGTAGATAACCAAACTGTTATAAATCTAGTTGGCAGAGGTTTTCACCATTTCCCAGTAAGAACCACAATCCTATTCAGGGTAAGTCAGATACACAACCTAAATAAACCTGTACTCACCCTCTGATAGCTTGGCACAGAAGAGTTAGGCGTAACTTAAGATTAAGCATGGGCGTAAAATCCGCTCCGCTCGCGGATTTTTCGGATTTTCGGCAAATCCGCAATCCGCGAACGCTCGCGAATTTGTCGAAAATCCGTGAATCCGCTCGCGGCGGATTTTTTGCTTGGTTGCGGCGCGCGGCGTGGTGCACGGCGTTCACTTTCCGTCATTTTAGCGTTTGCCGAGTTGTTTTTCTTTGCGAGTGACGCGCCATTTTAGATCTTGCTGCGTGTTCCCGCGGGAGTTTGTCGCCCGCGAATACGTACTCGCGGCTTGCCACCTTGCACAGCACACCTCGCGAGAGTTCGCAATTGCGAACATGTAGTTGCGGCGGAAAGGAACAATCTCGCACTTGCGAAATAGAGATTTTGCAATTTCGCACAAGAAAATCACCAGCAAACAGGATAAACCTTCAGAAAATTATGATTTTTATCAGAATCACTCCTCAGGTTGACATTTGCATGGCCTTTTTTTTTGCAAGGAGTCCATTTTGGGGGGGGGGGGGAGGAAGGAAGTGCCCCACAGTCTCCAACTTCCTGTTCCTGTCCAGCAGGCTCCTCCCAGTGCTTTGTCCATCTCCTGGTCACTTTCATTTGGATCTGGAGCTGGAAGGATTACTTTTTGTGGGTGCTGCTGGATATTTGGATTTGAGGCCTTTTTGACTGTCTTTGGATCACTTTTGGATTAGAAATCAACTTTCACAAGTAAGTTTGTTTGGGGCATTACAGTTGCTGCAAGTACAATTTTGGAACTTTTTCAGAAAATTAAATAAATTATATTGTGGGTAGCCACAGTATCCAGTAGGACCAGGGTTGGTTATGGGTGCATGATACAACTGTTTTGTTGAATTTAAACACCATTGAGGCCATGGATGGGCTGGGATTGTGCAGATTTTATTGTTTTTTGTCGTTTTTTTGGGCCTGCTGGTGTGGCCCTTTGCCCAGGGGTGGTGAGTGTTGCATGGGCCTAGTCTTTCTGTGGGGTGTCTTCTTGAATTTAAACATAATTGAGGCCATGGATGGGCTGGGATTGTGCTTATTTTATTGTTTTTTGTCGTTTTTGGGGGGCTGCTGGTGTGGCCTTTTGCTTGCCCAGGGGTGGTGGTGGTGCATGGACTGAGTGTGCCTGTGGTGTTGTCTCACTCTCTTTGATGTAAACATCATGGATGGCATTGGATTGTGGTGATTTCTGGCTGTTTTTCTGTTTTTTGGGGGTGTACTGTTGATGTGGTCTGGCCATGTGGGTGGTGGTGGTGGCCATCTTGAGTGCTGGCTGGTACAGGCAACATGTGCTTGGGGTGTAAGGGGGCCATTTTGAGGAGAGGCAGTGTCTGAGGCCTGCACTTATTTTGCCTACTTTTCATCCCTTATGCCCAGGGGTAGTGAGTGTTGCATGGGCCTAGTGTTTCTGTGGGGTGTCTTCTTGAATTTAAACATAATTGAGGCCATGGATGGGCTGGGATTGTGCTTATTTTATTGTTTTTTGTCGTTTTTGGGGGGCTGCTGGTGTGGCCTTTTGCTTGCCCAGGGGTGGTGGTGGTGCATGGACTGAGTGTGCCTGTGGTGTTGTCTCACTCTCTTTGATGTAAACATCATGGATGGCATTGGATTGTGGTGATTTCTGGCTGTTTTTCTGTTTTTTGGGGGTGTACTGTTGATGTGGTCTGGCCATGTGGGTGGTGGTGGTGGCCATCTTGAGTGCTGGCTGGTACAGGCAACATGTGCTTGGGGTGTAAGGGGGCCATTTTGAGGAGAGGCAGTGTCTGAGGCCTGCACTTATTTTGCCTACTTTTCATCCCTTATGCCCAGGGGTAGTGAGTGTTGCATGGGCCTAGTGTTTCTGTGGGGTGTCTTCTTGAATTTAAACATAATTGAGGCCATGGATGGGCTGGGATTGTGCTTATTTTATTGTTTTTTGTCGTTTTTGGGGGGCTGCTGGTGTGGCCTTTTGCTTGCCCAGGGGTGGTGGTGGTGCATGGACTGAGTGTGCCTGTGGTGTTGTCTCACTCTCTTTGATGTAAACATCATGGATGGCATTGGATTGTGGTGATTTCTGGCTGTTTTTCTGTTTTTTGGGGGTGTACTGTTGATGTGGTCTGGCCATGTGGGTGGTGGTGGTGGCCATCTTGAGTGCTGGCTGGTACAGGCAACATGTGCTTGGGGTGTAAGGGGGCCATTTTGAGGAGAGGCAGTGTCTGAGGCCTGCACTTATTTTGCCTACTTTTCATCCCTTATGCCCAGGGGTAGTGAGTGTTGCATGGGCCTAGTGTTTCTGAGGGGTGTCTTCTTGAATTTAAACACCATTGAGGCCATGGATGGGCTGGGATTGTGCAGATTTTATTGTTTTTTGTCGTTTTTTTGGGCCTGCTGGTGTGGCCCTTTGCCCAGGGGTGGTGAGTGTTGCATGGGCCTAGTCTTTCTGTGGGGTGTCTTCTTGAATTTAAACACCATTGAGGCCATGGATGGGCTGGGATTGTGCAGATTTTATTGTTTTTTGTCGTTTTTTTGGGCCTGCTGGTGTGGCCCTTTGCCCAGGGGTGGTGAGTGTTGCATGGACTGAGTGTGCCTGTGGTGTTGTCTCACTCTTTTTGATGTAAACATCATGGATGGCATTGGATTGTGGTGATTTCTGGCTGTTTTTCTGTTTTTTGGGGGTGTACTGTTGATGTGGACTGGCCATGTGGGTGGTGGTGGTGGCCATCTTGAGTGCTGGCTGGTACAGGCAACATGTGCTTGGGGTGTAAGGGGGCCATTTTGAGGAGAGGCAGTGTCTGAGGCCTGCACTTATTTTGCCTACTTTTCATCCCTTATGCCCAGGGGTAGTGAGTGTTGCATGGGCCTAGTGTTTCTGAGGGGTGTCTTCTTGAATTTAAACACCATTGAGGTCATGGATGGACTGGGAATGTGCAGATTTTATTGGTTTTTGTCGTTTTTTTGGGCCTGCTGGTGTGGCCCTTTGCCCAGGGGTGGTGAGTGTTGCATGGGCCTAGTCTTTCTGTGGGGTGTCTTCTTGAATTTAAACACCATTGAGGCCATGGATGGGCTGGGATTGTGCAGATTTTATTGTTTTTTGTCGTTTTTTTGGGCCTGCTGGTGTGGCCCTTTGCCCAGGGGTGGTGAGTGTTGCATGGGCCTAGTCTTTCTGTGGGGTGTCTTCTTGAATTTAAACATAATTGAGGCCATGGATGGGCTGGGATTGTGCTTATTTTATTTTTTTTTTGTCGTTTTTGGGGGGCTGCTGGTGTGGCCTTTTGCTTGCCCAGGGGTGGTGGTGGTGCATGGACTGAGTGTGCCTGTGGTGTTGTCTCACTCTCTTTGATGTAAACATCATGGATGGCATTGGATTGTGGTGATTTCTGGCTGTTTTTCTGTTTTTTGGGGGTGTACTGTTGATGTGGACTGGCCATGTGGGTGGTGGTGGTGGCCATCTTGAGTGCTGGCTGGTACAGGCAGCAACATGTGCTTGGGGTGTAAGGGGGCCATTTTGAGGAGAGGCAGTGTCTGAGGCCTGCACTTATTTTGCCTACTTTTCATCCCTTATGCCCAGGGGTAGTGAGTGTTGCATACTTGCATGTCCCTAGTCTTTCTGTGGGGTGTCTTCAATGTAAACATCATGGATGGCATGGGATTGTGCTAATTTTTCTGTGTTTTGTCGATTTTTTGGGGTGTATAACTGAACTGATGTTCCTCTGTCTTCCATTGCTTTTAGGTGCACAAGAAGACTCAATAGAACCACCAGTGCCAGGAAGAAGTCCTGCAGCGGTGTGTGCAGCATAACGTCACGCGACGTCACGTCTGGACACAGAACCCTCTGCAACTCGTGCAACTGCTGCCTGCTGACCTGCTCTGAAGAAGATGGCCCCAAAAAAAGTAACCCGTAGCTCCTCTAGCAAGAAAGGTGCCAGTAAGGAGCAGAAGAAGCAAGTTACCAAGGACACTGGTGTGCCGCCCGCCCCTTTTTTTGTGAGTAAAAAAAAAAGTATGCCTGCAGCAGCTGCAGCGGGATCTGCTGGGGACCAAGCTGGCAGCAGCACCCCCGCTCCATTGGGCTCAGTGCCACCACCACCACCACGCCAACTTAAGTCCAAGCCCTTGAGTGCTGCAGAGGCAGCCAGTATACTTCTTCAATCACCATCGACCAGTGATGTTGGCTCATCGCAAGAAAGCAGCAGCAATGTCCCTCAATCAACACAGGTTGTTGTAGCTCATCTGACGAGTGTTGAACAACCACAGCGGCAACAACAATCACATGTGCAAGTACAAGCCCAAGTACATGTGGAAGGAGAGGCAGCGCAAGGAGATGCGCATGCAGAGGTGCATGGAGGGTCACAACAAGTGCCCACAATAGTTGTTCCTCCCGAAGTAGGGGCACATCAGGAAATCGACAATCAAGGCGAGGTATCATTTGAGGAAGCCACTCCTCCTGATGATCCTTCATTGTCTTCCACAACCCTAGCAAGGAAGAGATCAAGGGTGGTGTCTACATCCTCTTCAAGCACACCTCCTTCTGATGATACGGATCAAACTTGGGAACCAGCACCACAGCCGTCTGAGAGTGAGGCACACCATGATCCAACAAAGGTACTTAAGCGTAAAAGGAAGCTCGTCCAAAGTCTCAGACTTATGGAGTGTGATGAGGCTCAACAAGAAGTGGCGGATACTGCTGCTGATGAAGACTCTGCCAACGACGACCCAGTCATCATAAAGGTCACTGCAGCCCCAGCGGGCATGCAGCAAACAGACATTTTGACCCTAGCCCGAAGAGCTGCTGCGCGTGATGATGATGATGATGATGTTGTCGATGAGGAGGCAGTGGAAACACCACAATCATTGGAGTTAAGTAGTACACCAACTCGTCCCGCTTCCATATTTCTTTCTGGCAAGAAGAGACCTGCGTCAACCTCGACCTTAATTAGTGGCGGTGAAAGTGGAAAACGTACAAAAGTTGGCCAATCCAGATCCTCCACTTCATCTGGCATTAGCTTCATGACCACCACCACCACCAGTATCGCCGCCTCCTCCAGGTCCCACAGACACTTCAAGTCCCCAGTTTGGGACTTCTTTACTGTTTGTCCCAAAAATCCAAGGTTTGCCATTTGTACCCTTTGTAAGCTTGCAGTTAGTCGTGGTAAGCCAGGTAGCAACTATGGTACCGGCGGCCAGAGTGGTCATCTTGACAGAAAGCACGGTGTCCAATGGTTTGCGCACCTAGCTGCGATCAAGAAAGGCCAAAATCAAGGAAACGTTGATGTTTCATCTGATGTTGACGAGCAGGAAGAAGACGTGTCAAACACTTCCCTTACACCCAGTACCCCTCTCAGCAGCACACCCAATGTGAGGCACACTAAGAGTGTTGGAGCGAGTGAGACACCAACGCACAAAAGTTCACCAGCGAGCAAAATTGGGTCAACGAAGTCATTATCAGCCCGTAAATGCTTGGTCCAGGCCAACATTAGAACAATGCTTACTTCAGACGTGCCATATGAACGCAACCACCCACTGACGCGTCTGTATAACACTAAGCTGGCTAAAATGCTAGCTGTGGACCTTCTACCTTTTTCTTTTGTAGAAGCGGTAGGTTTTCTTGAATTAGTTGCAACGCTCTGCCCTAAATGGAAGGTTCCGAGCCGGTTCTATTTTGCCAGAGTTGCGGTTCCAGCACTACATGAAGATGTGCTGCAGGCGATTGGGGCAGCTTTGCAGAAGAGTGCTGTTCACACAATACATCTGACAACAGACATGTGGACCAGTGGCCCAGGCGATGATTACATGTGCATCACTGCACACTGGGTCTCTTTTTCAGGTGTTATAGCAAAGCTAAACGCAGGTGTTGACCCGGACCAAGTTTTCAAAGCTGCTCGGAAACATGCAACACTAGCCATGTTTGCCTTGGAGAAAAGTCACACAGCAGAAAACCTTTTGGAAGAGTTTGACAAAAAGGTGTTGTCAATGCTATCCCCCCTAAAACGCAAGATTGGTTATGTTTCCACGGATAATGGCGCCAATGTAGTTAAGGCCATGTCACAGGGTCACCATGTTAGAGTGCCGTGTTTGGCGCACTGTATCAACCTGGTAGTTCAAAAATTCTTGAGTGATAAAGAGAGTCCAGCGTTCGAGGTAATGGCCACCTGCCGCAAAATGTGCAACCATTTCAGCCATTCTTTTAAGGCCCGGAAGCATCTGCGGAGACTGCTACTTCAACGTGGAATGCCAGTGAAAGCACTCATCCAGGAGGTGGCAACACGTTGGAACTCAACCTTCTACATGCTTGAGCGTCTGCATGAGCAGTATACGGTACTCGATCACTATTTCTTGACAGAGGCTACATCTCAGAAGGAGGACCTGCGGATGAGTAAGGCGCAATGGGCCATAGTTAAAAGCCTGACAGACATGCTTCGTCCTTTTGAGTTCTTCACGCGTGCAGTCAGCCAGGAGGACTGTAATTTGGGAAAAGCTATCCCATTGTTGTGCATACTGGAGCACCAACTGATGGCGGTTTCTTCTGAGTTTGAAAAAGATGAAAAAAAAAAAAACCATTTCATTTTGTCTGAGAAATTATTACATCGCCTACGTGGTGATGAACGTCTTAAAAACATCAACTCAGATCAGCATTACATTTGTGCTACTATTCTGGATCCACGCTACAAAAAGGCGCTGGCAGACAACGCATTCTTTCCTTTCGCTGATGCAGATGTTCAAAAGTACAAACATTGGTTAGCCTGGTCAGCCAAGAGGTTTGAAAAAGAACGGCAGGTTATTGAAGGAGAAGCCAGTACATCAGCATCAGCATCAGCAGGCCATCCGCAGTCACAAGAATCCACTTCTGCACCTGTGGCTGGGGCACAAGTGACCTCTCAGCCGTTAAAGACACCGGCAACTGGATCATCTGCACCACACACAATGACAACACTAACAGTGGCTGGGGAGGAGGATTGGCTAAGTTTGATGGGGTATGGTTCTCTAAAAAATGTCACAGGCACAGCAAAAAGTAAGCAAAGTGGAGGAACAGTTGATGACCTTGAGTCGATGGTGCAGGACTATCTGAATGACTCAACAGTGGTCTTTCTTAATGAGGAGCCATTGCAGTATTGGCATGGCAAAAAACAATTGTGGCCACAGCTCTACAACCTGGCTATAAACTATTTGTCTTGCCCACTCGCAAGTGTGTCTTCTGAACGTGTTTTCAGTGCTGCTGGTGGCATTGTAACTGCCAAACGGAGCCGCCTATCGCCCAAAAATGTGGAGCGGCTGACAATGATCAAGATGAATCAGCACCTCATACCACCAGATTACAAAGTGCGAGAAAGCACGCCACATGAAGACGATGAGGACAGCAACGTAGATGAGGGGATTTTTTCTCTGTTCGGTGCCACTGACCTCATCCAGCCTGAATTCGCAGAGTATGATGACGAAATCTTGTTCTTATTCCCTGACACCGAGCCCTGAAAATGAGACAATCAATCAAGAACTTTCTTTTTCGTCCTTATTCACTTTTATTCCTGTGTGCTTTGTGTCTCTCTTTCTTTGTTTTGCACAGTTAATTTAATTCAAACTTTAATCACCTAATCCCAAAAAGAAGACCATCATCAGAACTGTCTTCACTTGTTTGCTTATTGATTTGAAGGTGCCGCAGTCTACATTCCTCAGGTTCACAAGTTCTGAAGAACATGCTCCTCTATCCTCCTCCTCCAGACTGCGATTTCCCTCCAAGCAGAGTGCTGGATTACGCACAATGAAGAAAGACTCAGCACTTGTGGGGGTGTTGTACTTCTTTGCGGGTGAGTTGACGGTTTTGGGCCCATTGCTGTGAAGCTCTAATAATGGACAAAAGTGTTTTGGACCAAATATGAGGTGAAAATTTCTTGCCGTTTTTGCTGACTTGCTTGCCTTTGAGGTGCTCTTTGGCGGGGTTCCGGGGGTTTGTGTGTAATTTTTGGTGTCTGTCGAAGCACTGCTGCGACAGTCTAATCTTGATTGCATTTGCTTTTCAGGAAATCCGTGGTGGAAAACAGGAGTTATGATGATTGATGATGACCTAGCTGCACAGCGCGTTACTTTGGACCGAAGGCCGAGAGATATTGTAAGTATGAGATTTAGCTTTTTCGCTGTTTGGGGGTGTTGTCGGGTGTTTTTTTGCGGGTGGGTTGGCGCCGGCGGGTCTTGCCTGGGGCATTCCTGGGAAGGTCTAATACCGGATACAAGTATTTTGGACAAAATCCATAAGGAACAGCCTTTTTTTTGCCATTTCTTCAGACATCTTGCTCAATGTAGCTTTTGGGGGGCTTCCTGCTGTTCGTGGGTGGGTTGCGGCCGGGGTCTCTGTCGAAGCACTGCTGCGACAGTCTAATCTTGATTGCATTTGCTTTTCAGGAAATCCGTGGTGGAAAACAGGAGTTATGATGATTGATGATGATGACGACCTAGCTGCACAGCGCCGCGTTTGGACCGAAGGCCGAGAGACATTGTAAGTATGAGATTTAGCTTTTTCGCTGTTTGGTGGTGTTGTGTCGCGTGTTTTTTTGCGGGTGGGTTGGCGCCGGCGGGTCTTGCCTGGGGCTTTCCTGGGAAGGTCTAATACCGGATACAAGTGTTTTGGACAAAATCCATAAGGAACAGCCTTTTTTTTGCCATTTCTTCAGACATCTTGCTCAATGTAGCGTTTTGGGGGGCTTCCTGCTGTTCGTGGGTGGGTTGCGGCCGGGGTCTCTGTCGAAGCACTGCTGCGACAGTCTAATCTTGATTGCATTTGCTTTTCAGGAAATCCGTGGTGGAAAACAGGAGTTATGATGATTGATGATGATGATGACGACCTAGCTGCACAGCGCCGCGTTTGGACCGAAGGCCGAGAGACATTGTAAGTATGAGATTTAGCTTTTTCGCTGTTTGGTGGTGTTGTGTCGGGTGTTTTTTTGCGGGTGGGTTGGCGGGTCTTGCCTGGGGCATTCCTGGGAAGGTCTAATACCGGCTAGAAGTTAGTTGGACAAAATCCATAAGGAAACACCAGTTTTGGCACTTTGTAAGTTAGGGTTCGTTAGGGTTAGCCCTAGCAGCAGGATTGCATGTGTTTAGGGGGGTTCTATTGCAACGCGGTTCTGTTGTTGTAGAGCACTGTTGGAGCGATGCTGGCTATGGATACTTTTGCTTGCAGGCAAGTGGTTTGAATACAATCCACGGTCTGTATTTGGGTCTACTGTTACTTTCAAAGTACGTTTTGTAACCATTTTTCTGCTAGGCATCATCAAAGTGTGACTTTTTGAACCACACAGCGTACATACCTTTTATTTATTTATCAGTGGTATTGTAATAGCACTTCCTGTTTTCCGTTCAATAATTACAGGCCGGGTTTCAGTCAACATCCGCCAGGCAGGCAGTGGACAGGGTGTCTCTTCTGTCAGTGGTCACCACCACATTGATGGACGAAGCGTCAGCTGGAATGGAGGAGTGCCGCCAATAAGAGGAATTGTTTGCTGCATGCAACTTACTTACCAATTTCAACAGGACAACTCCAACAACATACGCAATACAGATACAGTATCCATTGTTGTCTTTTATTCTATGAGTGTGACTGCATGTGCTTACCTTTACTTTGTAACCAAAGATTGTCTGTAAACTCTGTATCTTCAATTATTGTTTGTCCATGCTCTGCTTTTTTTTTCTTCTCTCAACAAAACCTACCCAAAAAGAAACCCCCATTCCCATCCATTTTACAAACCCTAACCCTCTTCCCCCGGGCTGTGTTGTTTTGCTTGATGTCTGACTAAAATGACATCAATAATTCCACACACTTGCTGGGGAGGATAAGGTGATAGCAGCAACAGGCTGGTGAAGGAATACGAGGATATCTTCTAGACTTACTCAGCTTCAGTACTATATCTTCTAGTAGTAGTAGCCAATGTCAAATAAATTCAACGCAAGTACTAGTTATACTTGCAATACTTTACCATTTGTTAGGCTACATTATGGCACTGTTCTAGTGTACTGTCACCTGCTATTTTCTCG
The DNA here is from genome assembly GCF_964261635.1 of Lissotriton helveticus. Lineage (NCBI taxonomy): Eukaryota > Metazoa > Chordata > Amphibia > Caudata > Salamandridae > Lissotriton > Lissotriton helveticus. The sequence continues at coordinate 570,418,185 of NC_136063.1, forward strand.
ATCGTACCGTAACCGTTGTAATGCTACAGTAAGGAGTACAAACAAGGTTTCGTTTTCTTTTTTTCCATAGGCATGCAACTGCCACTGTGTCACACCACTAGTAACACCGCAATGAGGAAATGTCACCCGCCCAGGAATGACAACGTTAATCCCCATTTCACCTGGAGCCAGCCCTGGGCCTAGCCCTAATTTCTAACACAAATTACAGGTAAGATAAGCGTTTGGTGGGAGGTAGTATAATGGAGTATTATTTCGGAGTAGACAAGAGTTTGACGGTTGTACTACTAAAGTCCTACGACTGTTCAGGAAAACAAAGTTACTGTTACACCCCCGCCCCCCACCCACCAGACTGAAAAGCAGTAAAAAACAGGTATGGTCAGATAAAGTAGTTGAAAAATATATTTATTTATCCCTAACAAAATAATCTCCCTCACCCACCCTAACCCCAACGATTGTCTCTGAAACGTCCCAAAACGATCCCAACTCCCAAATCCCACCCCCCAAAAGTCTATAAAAAAAGGGCAAGGGACACTCCACTACTGGAGGGTGCTGGTGCTGGTGCATGATGCGGCATGGGCATCATACTCCTTGCGGAGGGTGGCAAGCTCGGAGCGGAGGCCCTTAACCAAGGTCTTATACCTCAGGACCTCCTGCTCCAGGTTGGACATGCGGACTCGTAGGCGGTGTTGGCGTTCCTTGCAGCTCCTGTGGGGGGCAGCTGGTGTTTCCGGTGCTTGGCGGTGGCGGTCGGCTTTCTTAGCCCGGCTCGGTCCCGCTGGTTTAGTCACGGAGGAGGATGCAGTCGAAGATGTTGCCCCGCTCGACTGCGTGTCCTCCTCCTCCTCCAGGGCCACCAGCCGCCGATACTCGGCGACTGTGGCCTCCAGCCTCCGTTGCCGGGCCAATCTAGCCTGCTCCCTCCTTGTTGTTGATTTGGAAGAAGGAGCAACTATATGAAGAAAGAAAGACATAGTCTGTAACCAATGCTCCTTATTAATAACACAAAGTGATTGAGCCGAAAGTTGGGTCACAGAGTACAAGTAGCAAATTGAAAGCACAGTACATAACTATTGAGGACAGTATCTATGTAACCCTCCCACTTCTGCATCCTTGCTCTAACAGTAGTGGTAGTTTAATGAACTAATTCTACGACCACTATGGACTTCCATTACAGTCGACTATGACAGTACACCAGTCTTATTCTTCTTCTTCTCTCTTGTTTAGGGAAATGGGTACGTTATCTTATGAAAGCCGGCAGAATGACATGGACACAGCACAGTGAAGTTGCACCCGAGAAAAAAAGTTGCACACCATGATGATGGAGACAGACTTGCGTTACTGTACCGGTCCAGTACATGCAGGTGGTGAAGCTATTACTTTTCTATTACGGGTGGCACTGAGAATACTCTGTTACAAGGGCTACTGCTTAATTAATTTACCTTTCACCCTACAGTGCAAATGAGTACTAGAAAAGGAAACTGAAGAAGCTAACTAATTTGATTATCTATCACTTCACATGGGACGTATTTAATGACAGATGAGATGACTTTAGGTGCTTTGCTTAATATTGAGTGAACACAGTGATACACCCACACATGAATGACGTACTACAAGTAAACTAAAGTTATTAAGAGAGGTACGGAGTGTCCACCGTAATAACCAGATATATGCTGTGAATGCAAACGCAATACAAAGTACTGCTACTATTCATGGAAGTATTGGACACATTTACAATTTCTTTTCCTTGCCTTCCCTGCACTGGGACGGACGTGCGGGTGCGGTGGTACATGCTCTTCAAGGTAACACTTACTTCACCTGGCGACCATCTACTCTCTCTAGATACACATTTGCTATGTAAGAGTCAGAGAATACCATGCTCCAGGCATCCATTCATTCAAAGTATACGCACACATACAGTTTCTGTTTCACCCACCCAGGCTGCTGTCCTTCCACCCATCCTTGCTTCATCATTGACCCAGCCATGCACCATACCATATTCTTTCCTTCCCAGCCACCTCTGGGTCCAAGCAAACACATATCGTTCTTCTTTGCCAGCCATCATACAAGTTCGCGTCCCACTTACTTACACCCTTCTTTCGCTTTTCGTTCATCCCATCCATCACGTTCGTCTAAGAACTTATTGGGATTCTTCTCACCAAAAACTTCACAGCTAAGTCGAAGTACATTTCGAGGAGGCTACTACCTGGTTGATTTGTAATTGTAATACACCCGTGCAGAAAGCACACTATGCAGTCTTCAATCTCAATAAGTAAGGAATATATAGCTTACCTGTTTCCGCCACCACCGTTTGATCCCCCACAGGAACGGCCACCAGCTCTTCTACCGCCGCATCCTCCCCAGAGGCCTCCGAGTCCAAGTCCAACACATCAGCCACCTCCGCGCTGGCCCCGTCACCAGATGTTACACCTACAAAGTACATTTAAGAAAGTTAGAATACACCACTCACTACTATATAATATTTGGTCTAGGAGAAATGTTAAAAAAACAGAATACAATGTAATAATTTGTGACTGTCTACTCCATAGTAAAAATGTCCCATTTTCCAGGGAAGGCTGTTGTCTTGCTGCACTTTTATGCACAACTGATGAATGCTTGCTTTTGATTTTTAACACGCACCACTTTTTCTCCTAACAGACAGAAGCTTGACTCCTGAGTCCTAAGAACACGACCAGGATCAAGTTCAAAGTAGGTGAGAGTTCGGCTCGACCACAAGAAATGTGTCCAATTAATCGTCAGCACTAACCACTTTTCCGTTTACAGTTAAATAGTTTTATGACAAAGTAGATTTCAATAAATGTGTTTACTTTTAATAAAGCTTTTACACTTAAATAGACTCTGTGGTTTTTGTTCCTCTAGACTAGAGTGGATGAGCTAAAGGTTTTGGAATTTTTGCAAGCATGAGTGCCTCTGACACTTCTTGACTGTGCTGTGACTCCGTACTACTCTCTTGTCCTGCGTACGATAATCTAGAGATCATTGGGGATCTATAATCGGTGACTTCGGGAGCTGAATGACTCTGCCACACTATCTAGTCAGTAAGGAGACAGTGCATAGAGGTATTGCTGAATATAATGGGAGTCCAATGGAATTGCCAAATGTCCAATCTTAGTTAGCTACACAGACAGACTAATAAGAATAGTCTAGTAATACCACAGGGAGTCATCATATTCGAGGCAGGATAAGAATTTATATCCAGTCTACAAGAAGATCAAAGACGATTTAGAAAAAATCGAATGAGGAACGCTAGGAAAAAATAGGTACTGTTTAGTAAAATGTAAACTTACTGGGGCCAGCAAAGGAGCCCTCGCCTGCCCGATCCTGGCCTGCATCCTCAGCACCCTCCTCCTGTGTCCTCTTGCCCTTGGGGGGAGCTGATGTACAACATGAAAGAAAGAAAAACCATAAAACATGGATGAGATTTTTCAACCAAATCAAACATTTCAAAAGAACAATAACAACATATTTTGGAAAAATAGCAAATAGATAGACAACTATTCCACGGGATCTATCTCATGTGGTATACTACGTTATTCGTATTGCCTGATTTGCGGAACGTTGACTTAGAAAGTTCCTATGTAACTCAATAAACAGACTACTAAAGAGGTTTGCCTAGGCCTGGCACTGCAGGCAGTAGTGCACAACACGTGACAGACAAAGTCCATCCTGCTTGCAGATCAGTGAATACTCAAACTATCAATCCACCCGCCACCACCGCCACTATTTCTTCTGATAGCCATGTGACTGTCTAAAGGAAGGACACTGGACTTCAGTCTGTTGGGGCTGATTTATAAGTCCCTTGCGGAAGTTGCGGCTGATTTTCCTCCATTGTTGCGTGCCTTTTCTGACGCAGCGGCAGAACAAAAGACTCGCCATGGTGTTGGTGCGGCGTATATATTAAAAAAAAAAACACATATGGGCATATGGGCGATGCATCACGTTGTAAAGCCCTGCGCCATCAGGGGGCGTTCCGGCGCAAGGGAGGGCGTACCTGCGCAGGAACGAATCCTAAAAGTGGCTGAGGGAAATCTACAAGATGTCAATCAGTCATTTTTATGACAATGATGCATGACTCAAACCCTGCGCGCTTGAAGCCGACGTACGGCTTGATGCAGCATTGGGGAGATAGGGTACCCCAGAGCATTGCTGGAGCTGCGCCATCGTTGGCACGCAACTCCAGCAATGCGCTGCCTTTACGGCACAGATGCGTAAGGCTTCTGTGACGTTTTGGGCCAATGGGTGGTGGTGGCATGGCACACAATTACTGCCGCATCCCTGCTACTTTGCAGGGATGCGCCGGTAATTGAAAATATGACCCTTACTGTCTAGCATTACGCAGTTCTTTTCTTTACAGTACACTGATACATAATTTCTCAGGCCAATGAAATGCTTCTGAACACAACATACAAAACAAAGAAGCATAGTAGCAAGCAAGGCTACTGAGAAGGAGAGCAGTGCACCTGAAAATGAAATGCATAGAAGATTTTGAAATATAATTTACCTCAATGTAATCGGCAGCATTATTGCTCTTGGTAAAGAACAAAGATTTGCAAATAACAGAGCAGGATAAAACAGAGTAGTAAATGTACTACTACTACTACTCACCAAGCCCGGGGACCTCTACGCCGAGCGCGTCCAGCAAGTCCCGCTCCCGGTCCATGACATCGGTCCAGCGGTGGGTGGCCTGGTTATATGTGCGCCGGACCCCAGAGATCTTGTACATGGCCCGGCACACCTTCTCCCACCGCTGGCGGCGCTCCCGGATGCCATAGCCGGTCGCGATCTTGCCGCCTCCCAGGATCGTCTTGGGGAGGCGGCGCTGGACATGGAAGATCAGTGCCGCCACTTCCTCCGCGCTAAAGATCTCCCTCGGGACCACTTGCTCCCCCCTTAAACGCCCGCACGGGAGCCGGGCACGGGGTGCGGGACCCTTCCCCTTCTCAGGGTGCTTCCCGGCTCCCTTTACCATGGTCTGGGCAGAAATAAACTTAAATGATAAAGAAGAAATAGAATAGTGAAGAAGAAAATAAAAGAGTTTAAAAAAGTAGTTTAAAAGTAACTAAAAGCTGCAGAAAACACAAAAATATAGAGCTAGAAAAATAGAGGGTTAGATAATAAGTAAAATTAGATCAAAAAAACTTCAAACAAGCAAAGGATGGCAGAGATTGAGAGAGGATAGAGAAAGCATGCCCAGAACCATAGCAATGAATGAGAAACAAGATGGCCGCGCCCGTTCACGACCGCGTGGGTAAGTTCGCGCGAGATTTTCCTTGCGAGTACGCGCGAACTTGTACTCGCGAGCAGCACACTTTGCGAGATTACACATAGCGGGCGGAAACGGAATTACGTCACGCCAACAAGATGGCCGCGCCCGTGTACGACCGATAGGGTAACTTGGCAAACGAATAGCTAGAAGCGCCTCGCGAACACGCGCAAGATCACGCGAACATACACGTCGCAACAAAAACAATTTTGTATTCGCACGTATTCGCGGCTTCCGAAATCGATCTCGCACGGATTCGCGCCCCAAATAACGCGCGAAATTGCAAAAAAAACGATTTTAGCTAAAATGAAAGCAATGAGCAGGTGCAAAAGTTCAAACTTAACATTAGTAACATTCAAGGTAGTGCTTCCTGATGGGCCCCTCCAGAGTTTGCAACAATTCTATGACCCTGCTATGACCCAAACAGCAGGCTCATAGAATAGCACCATAAAGGTCCTGTAAAAAAAAAATTTCACTGCAACAAAAAGCAAATTACAGATAAGGAAGGAAGCAGGTGCCAGCCAGACTGGAACTTTCAAAATTACTGACACATTAATGAAACACAAATTAATTGATGGCAGTTGAAGAAGGGCAGGTGTGCTAGCTTTTTTCAACCACCATAATCTACAGTAATAAATAAACCTAATAGGTGCCTGTGAGGATGTACTAGAGGGTGGCATGGGTGTCCCAGAGGGTGGCAGTGGTGAAACAGAGGGTGCTGTGAACCTGTGATGATAAACCAGACGTAGAAACAACATAGTCGCGGCCGTTGCAAGCCGAAAAGTAAGTTCGCAATTGCGAACTTGTCCCAAAATCGGCGCGAACACGCGCCAACACAAAAAACGGAAAAATCCGCAAGTCCGCTAGAGTTCGCGGATCTTCGCGGATTGCGAATCCGTAAATACGCAAGTTCGCGGATTGCCAATCCGCAAAATCCGCCCATGCTTACTTAAGATGTGTAAAGTATTAGTGCAAATCTTAAATTACAATAACACAGTGAAAACATCACAAATGACTACACACAAGTTTAGGAAAACAGAGAATATTTGTGGACTAAAACAAGACCAAGATGACAAAAATCCAATAAGTAGACCTTGAGATATATAAACTTTTGAAGATTAAATCCCAAAACAGTGTTTAGAAGTCAATAGCGCTAGAAGGTTACTTTAGGTAATGCTAGACCTGGGTAAATCCAAATTTCAGGCCGACTGCGATGGAGGGCAGGCTGGCTACAAGACCCATGCAGGGCACACTGCAAAATTATCTTGGATGGAGAAAGCATTGGCGCCATAACTCGATGGGTCAGATATGATTCACACAATTAGGTCGATGCATTGAAGTTGAGGCTCACTGTCAACCCCATATATGATGCAGGCACAGTTTCATCATCGAACCTCACAGTCGGGTCCTCGGATCAGCACTGAGTCGTCGGTATTGAACTTTGCATTCAGGTCCAGCATTGTCGTCTAGCCGTGTAGGGAAGTCTTTTGTTTATCACTGCATCGGTCTCGAAGGGCACTGCGTCAGTTCTGATCAGCGTATAGGTGATGGTGCATCAATTTTGGAGCTAAACAACTGCAAAACCCACTTCTGAGGCCCACGACTGTAGGGGCACCTCAGACAAGGCAGGACTCACAGATGGCAAAGTCCAGCAGCTAAAGCAAATTTGAAGAAAGTCTTTGATGGCCCTGAGACTTAAACAACATGGGGCAAGCCCTTGGAGAAACTTGGGTTCAAGCAGGTAGAGAGCAGGTCCAGTCCTACTCACTTCCAGGCATGAAGCAGCAGGACAGCACAGCAAAACTGGCAGTAAGGTGGTAGTCCATCATACAGCATTCAGCAGGTAGCAGGCCATTACTGCAAAGCAGTTAGCAAAGTGAAAGTCCCTCCTGCATCTTAGCAGCTCTTCTTCCAGGCAGAATACCCTTGGTCCCAACAAAGTTCTGATTTGGTGGTGTCAGGGGTCCAGTACTTCTATCCAAATGTGCTGTTGAAGTGGGGCATACTTCAAGGCCTTTGAAGATCACAAGGTCCTTGCCTTTCCTGCCCTAGCTCCAGACTCACTACAGGGGGGTATGGATCTCTTTGTGTGGGGACAGGCACTGCCCTATTTAGGTTCAGGTGTGAGCTCCTCCCTCCCAATCTACCTCCGGAAGGATGCAAATTTGACACCCCAGATCCCTTTGTGTGGCTGTCTAGAGAGAATGCACAAAGCTCAGCTGTCACCCAACCCAGACATGTATTCAGAGACAGGCAGAGGCACAGAATGGTTAAAGTAAGAAAAATGTAAACTTTCTAAAAGTGGCATTTTCAGACTTACAATTTAATGTCCGACTTCACCATAAGTTGTGATTTTAAATTGTGATCCCAGAGACACCAAATTCCAGATCTCTATCTTTTCCAAACTGGAAAATATATCTTAAAAGATTTTTTAAGGCAATCCTAATGTTAACCTATAGGAGAGATAGACCTTGCAGTAGTAAAAAACCAATTGAGCAGTTTTTTACTGCCAGGACATGTAAAACTCACAACTATATGTCCTACCTTTTAAATACACTGCACCCTGCCCATTGGGCTGCCTTGCGCCTACCTTAGGGTGAATTATCTGAGATAAAAGAGTAGGTTTGGGCCTGGCAATTAGGCTATATTGCCAGGTCGGAATGGCAGTTTAAATTGCACACACAGGTTCTGCAGTGGCAGGCCTGAGCCATGTTTAAAGGGCTACTGAAGTGGGTGGCGCAATCAGTGCTGCAGGCACACTAGCATAGTTTAATTTACATGCCCTAGGCACATATAGTTCACTTTACTAGGGACTTATAAGTAAATTAAATATGCCAATTGTGGAGAAGCCAATGTTAACCTATTTTGAGTAGAGCATATTTATTTGTATTTTTTATTTTATTGGTTTTTATATAGCACAGACTTTACCTGAAGGTGTCAGAGCGCTTCACAATAGGAACAGTAGTGAAACATGAGGAAAAATTACAAGTCAGCATGTTACAAAAGCTAACGTTACGTTACATAAGGCAATAGTGACAATTGTGCATGTATCAAGAGCACAAACAAAATACAAGAGGTAGCAAACGATACGTTACAAGAGGAAAAAAGTGACGTGTGTATGTTACAAAAGCGTACAAAGTACAAATAGAGGTATAAAACTGCACTAAATGGCAGATACTCAAAACACAAAAACAAAGGTTACGTTACATGAGGCAATGGTGGTAATTGTGCATGTATCAAAAGCAAACAAAATACAAGAGGTAGCAAACGATACATTACAAGAGAGAAAGTGACATGTGCATGTTACAAAGGAGTACACAATACAAGCAGAAGTATAATACTGTAATAAATGGCAGACTCTCAAACCACAAGAACACAATTGGGAATGCACTTCTATAGTCATGTAGAACAGAATTTCCTATAATGGAAGGACTTCCTTCAGATAATAGAGAGGGCGTGAATTACATTTGGAAGTGTCTTTGAAGGAGGAGAGCTTTGAGGTCAGTTTTGAAGACCTGGGAAGAGGTGGTGATCCGGAGCTGAGGTGGAAGTGAGTTCCAGATTCTCACCGCGTTGCCTGAAAAGGATTGGGCCATTGACCTTTCCGTCTTGAAAGTGGGAGGTTCAAGCAATAGACTTTCTGCATTACGTGATGGTCTAGAGCCTCCAGAGAGTTTCAGTTTATTCGCCAGGTAGCGAGGGTAAGAGGAGTGCAAGGCTTTCTGGGTGATACAGGCAGTGTTGTAGATAGATACAAAAACAAGAAATTGGGAGTCAGAGCATAATTTGCCAGCACTAATTTTAAAGTCCCTATCAATTTAAGCGAAGAAAAAAGGTGCAAACGGGCTGGAAGCACACTTCTCTATACTCCCTTAAATTAGAAGCTGATTCAAAGAACCTAGCATTCAACAATTTGTTAGCACATGGTAGCCCAGCACACTTTAAACACAACTTGTAATAGTCTTAGAAAACAATTCAAAAGGGTCTAGTTCCATAGACGAGTCGATGTTCGATTTCAATTTATTCTTTATTTTTCATTCTTTAAAAACTTTTGAAAAGCATCACTTTTGGAACCGCCAACGCGTTTCGTCCCATTCAGGGACTTCTTCAGGGCTTGTAAAGTAAATATAGGCTATTCAAGTTGACAGTCTTTCATTAGTTCACAACTGGTGATTATTGAATCTCATATATGAAGAAGCTGCTTAAAAGTGAGATTATATAATTACCAGTTGCGAATAATTGAAAGGTTACCAAATAGAATACTCCTCTCATTGAGATTCGATAATCACCAGTTGTGAACTAATGAAAGACTGTCAACTTGAATAGCCTATATTTACTTTACAAGCCCTGAAGAAGTCCCTGGATGGCACGAAACGCGTTGGCGGTTCCAAAAGTGATGCTTCTTTTGACCCCATATATGAAATGAGCTGCTGAATGGAGAACAGATTTAAGGGGGGACAGGTGGGATTTGCGGAGGCCAGTAAGAAAAGAGTTGCAGTAGTGCAGTCTGGAGAGAACCAGCGATTGGACCAGGGTTTTAAGGTCATGCTCCGGGAAGAAGCGACAAATCCCCCAAAGAAGACGCAGTTGGTATCAAGCAGACTTTGCAATGGAATTTATGTGAGAGAGTAGATTGAGTTTTGTGTCGAGTATGACACCAAGGGATTTTGCGCTGTCGACAATGATGGGTTTATTGTTAAGTAGATTCATCTGATCCATCCATGATTGAACCGGGGAGGAGAAAGTGAGGAGGAGAGGAGGAGGAATTCAGTACAGAGGGATTCAGAATCAGTTGATGAGTTAACATCCAGTTTTGAATGGAGTCGAGAGTAGAGCTTAGGATGGAGAGATCGTGAGTGGAGGTGTCAGAGAGTCTTACTTGAAGTATCCAGAAAACTCCTCAGGAACAGAATGACGAACTTTCCCCAATGACCTCTCGAGTTTCCCTCCACGCGGCAAATGTTAACCTAGCTGCGTGAAATAATTCTCGTGGGGGAAAGGGGATGGGACAGAGAAGAGACTGCTGCTCTTCAATCAGATGTCTTTACAGCTACTCTCTATATCTTCTTGAGCGCTGTTCACACTGAAAAGACACAAGCAGAATTAACTAACACTGCCCTAAGAATATTGCTCTTCAGACAACTCTCTTTCACTCTCCCTTAGAAGTTATTACTTACCCAATGCTAGACCAGTTTTAGCAACCCCTCTATATATGGATATAGTAGGTAGATGTAGAGGTTTTTCTTGTTGAACATTATGTATTTTCTATATCCTGTAATTAAATGCAATTATCATTATGACGTGTAACTGTAATAATCTTTTCTAAAACTACTTCTTTTATTAATACTGAAAAAATGTTACTTATTAACCTTTGTTTTTTCTTCTTGCCTTTTTCTACAGGAAATTAATTTTTGACAGACTCACAATATGAGGTATGTATAAGTCTTAACTTAATCACTTTTCACCAACAAGAATCTTTCAGAGTCGGAAAATATTACTAATGACTTTTTCTTTTTAACAGAGTAGAACTGATACGAGTCTCTTCAGAAAGGCTGCAAGGTAATTATTCATTTGCATACTTCGACATTTTAAATCTACTTTAGAGCTGAAAAAATATACAGATCTAACCAAACATCTTTTAAATGACTTCTTTTTCGCTCTAGGTACTTACGTAACCAGAAAATGCTGAGAAAACGGAGCGCAGAAGCTGAGGTCAAAAGGTCGCCTTTAATGTCTTCACACAGGAGTTTTTCTTTGAAGTAACCGACGCGTAGAGAAAAACTCACTACCGACGGTAAGGAATTCCCACGTAGTACGCTTGACTACACTCAAACACTACACGAACGCAGGATGAAGTCTTCCGACCTCCATAACGGTCTTGGTGAAGTGCGCGGGACCCAGAGCCTTCGCAAGCCTCAGCTGTGCTCTTGAGTCACGCGCAATTCACCAGAAGACTGCAGGGCTGACCTAGTGCTGCGCCGCCACCTTGGACAGATATTTTCTGACCAAGGCGCACCAGCTCCCATGCCCTGGGGACAGGGGAAAAACAGTAGCCCCAATGGAATGTCTTCCGGGAGAATTACGTTTCCTGACAGGAGGCAACCTTGAGTTAGATTTGAGTGTCATCTGCATAGAGCTGATAGTGGATCCCAGATTTACTTAGGAGATTCTCCAATGGTTCTAAATAGAGATTGAACAATGTGGGTGCAAGTATAGAGCATTGACGAACACCTTGACCTACCGCCAAAGGAGGTTAGCAGTGGTCAGGAGCCCAGAATCCTAAAGTCAGCAAAAGTGAAGTCAGCAAAACAGGAGGTCAGAAGGCAAAAAGTAAGGTGAAACCACACCAAGGATGCCAGGTCTAACACAAACCTACAATTAAAAGCACATGTTATCATTTCAAATGAAAACCCCAGACTGGAAACATAGGGGCTCATAACAAAAATGGGCAGTCGAACCGCCGCCCGCTATCACTTTGGTCAGTAGACTGACCAACAAGCAGGCGGTGGTCCGACCTCCCAGTTAGGATGAGACCGCTATGCTGGCTGTCTGAAAAGTACTATTTTACATTGCAGTTTGTGCTGCAGCCCAGAAAAAGGCTTGCAGCACAAGCTGCAGTGTGAAAGAGCACTTTGTGCACATCCATGCACTGTGTGGTGCCTGGCACATGGTGCATGAATTTGCGTGGAGGAACTACATGTGCCCCAGGGCCACTTTACAGGGAGGGAGGGGGCTCTGCTTAGGGACCCCAAAGTCTGTTTCCGACAGCCTTTCCATGGGGGTCGGACCACCATGAAAATGCTATCGGAAAGGTACATCGTAATCCCTGCAGCTGTGCCTGCGCAGGCTCCACCTCTATCCTAGGGATATGATTCCGACCACCGCCCTGATGGGATCCTAGATCCTGTCAGAGGTGGCGTTCTTTCCCCCAACCTCTGTGGTCTGACCACCTACATGCTAATGTGGCAGTTGAACTGAAAGCCTATCCGTCAGTGGGACCACCACCGAAAGCCTGTCAGTGGCGGTCTCACCAACATCTTAATCAGGCCCATAGTGTTCTAGAACCATTGTGTGAATTGGCAAGCCTGCTTGGTGTTTCTTAGTGCTGTTCAATCTCTGTCAAAGCTTTCTGCGTGTCCTTTTGCAAACACTCTCCACTAAGTGTGTTGTCTGTGTTGTTTGTGCCGTATTTTTCTTGGTAATCACTTACTCATGCATGCAACAAGAACCTTTAACTCCAGAATTCTACACAAATGGCTGCAATTGGCTCTGTATCAAATGTACTATGATGTGGATTGCTTGAGTTGCGATTCACAATATGCAAGATGCAAGTGTCTTGATTGGTATGCAACAGGGGTGAGCAGGTGTTATCTAAATTGTGTATCCCCTTTACTCTGACTAGAAGCAAGGGTCCCTACTTGGACAAAGGTGCCTACCTCTGCCAACTAGAAACCCCTAGTTTTAGCACTCTCTATGAATGTTTTCTTTACAAATTCTTTGAGATAACAACCGTAGTAAAGGTAAACAGTAAAGGATGAGAATTTCTGTTCAGTATACAGTACAAAATGTATTCTATCTAAACACATTCAAAATTATTTTAACATTATACATTATATTATTAATCTTTTTTCATCTAATTTTTATTATTGTTTGTTGTTGTCACTTTGTTTTGTTGTTATTAGTAAACTGACACTATTAGTAAACAGATATTATTATTATTATTGTTGTTATTGTTATTATTATTTTTTTTAGTGTAAGAAGTTTATTGCACTTTTCATATTAATAATATACATGTTTGTGCCTACAACCGTAACAGGCCGGCCACACAGTTATACATTTCGTAAATTACGTTCTCGTTATACACGGCCCATCAGCTGACATCCGTAGGACCGGCGGCGCTGCTGGAGGAAGCATTTGCAATGTAGAACAGTGCTGTACATGCATGCAATCTTGCTTGTTTTCTTACTTTTATATATTTTTTGAAAGATAGCAAAACAGGTAAAAAAACAAAGAACTCCTAGAACTAGATCACTGTGTAACAGCATCCTCCCCCCCACTTCAAACTAACAATCCATTGCTCCATGTCATGCACCGTGTCGTAGACCTTGTTATTAATTTTCCACATCTTGCGTCGTTTCATGTTGTAGTAAATAGGTACGTAAATACATCCAATAGTCTCTTGGACGTGAACTGATAGGCAATTCCTCCTCATAAGTGGCCAGTGTGTCTCGGCAATATGCTAAATCTTCCAGCCAGTTTTTAACCTTCGGTCCCAGTCTGCTATTCCAATGCAAAGACACCCTCCGTTTAGCCAGTAGCAGCGCCACCACACAAAATTTGCGCCTGTGCGCTCTCAGTTGTGGAACAAGACCCAACAAACAAGCCTTGGCCTTACATTCAAGCGATGTCCCAAGCATTTCGTTTAGAGCTTGTATCACCTGCTCCCAGAAACCCGCCACCTGGCGACAGTGCCACGCTAAATGCATGAAGTCCGCATTCTCCTGTCTACATCTAACACAGTTGGAGTCATCTCTTAACCCGTATCTGTGTAGTCTCTGGGGTGTATAGTACATTTGGTGCAGATTTTTATAGTGAATGATCCTCAAGTTTTCATTCGGTGTCAGCATGTTGGTGAGCAGGCAAGTAGTTGCCCATTCGTCTTCTGAGAGTGGCTCCTCTAATACTGCGCTCCATTTGTCTCTCACCCCCTCAGTGTTCCCTCCGATGTCTAGTTGTATGCTTGTGTATAACTTCGATACCAAGTGGGAGGCCGTGGGTGTTGTGATTACCAACTGCAATGGTGTCAGGGTCTTGGGTTCTTCCGGGTAAGTAGGAAAGTGCTCTTTTACCGCTCTTTGCAGCCTGTAGTAATTAAAACTAAATAGTAGTGTCGGATTACTAATATACTCCAATTTGTCTAGTGTCTGGAAGACTCCATCTTTGTATAGGTCGCCTAGTTTGTCTATCCCAGCACACTTTAGTAAATCCATTCCAACCTGTTCCTGCGTGACCGAAAGCGCTGGGTGATGTGCCAGCGGGAGTGCGGGAGCGTATAGTGGTAGGCTGTCTGCCGCCTTTCCCATCAGTCTCCACGCTTCCGCGGTAGCGTTAACCGGATTAATGTCGTGTTCATGTAATCTAGTTCGTTTATGTGGTAATATGTTGGCCAGTGGGATCGGGTCTGCATCTCCTGTCTCCACCGCCACGTGAATCAGGAAAGGTATCTCGTGGTACCAGTAGTGCGCAAATTGCGCCTGAGCGCAGAGGTAATAAAGATAGAAATCTGGGACCTTGAAACCCCCCTTAGCATATGGCAGTGTCATAGTGTGCAATTCCAGCCTGGCTTGTTTTCCCGCCCAGAGCAGACTAATCACCAGTTTTTTAATGTTTCGGAATACCTCCGCAGGTGGCTTTCTGGGGATATTATTGAATAAATAGAGGAACTTAGGCAATAGCACCATTTTAACTATTGCCGTTCTGTCTGCCAGGGACAGTGGCAGTTTATTCCAGCGTTTAACCTTGTCCTCTAAGGACGCTATCACTCTTCCGTAGTTAGTACGGATGACCAGTTCTGGGTCCCTATGGAACCACACTCCCAAGTACCTTGTCGGCTCATCTTGCCATTCTAGCGGATAGTCCAAGGCTGTCGGGCTTGTACCATCCGTCAGTGCCAGAATGAGGGACTTGGCCCAATTTATTTGTAAACCGGAATGTTGATCGAATTTTAGGTATTCTCTTAATAATGGGTTAAGGTGCTGTTCCGGATTCTTAACGTACAGTACCATATCATCTGCATATAGCGAGATGTGTATGGGGCGTGTCGGGAGTTGTATGGCCGAATAATGGTGGTGTTGTCGAATTTTGCAAGCCAGGGGTTCTAGTATTAAAGCAAAAAGCATCGGTGAGAGTGGACACCCCTGTCTAGTGCCTCGACAGATTGGAATTGGCTCTGATACATACTTGTTTATCCTAATACGCGCTGTTAAGTTCGTGTAAAGAATCGTAATCCACCCCATGAATATAGGCGGAAACCCCATGCATACCAGAACTGCGTGCAGAAAGGGCCAGTCTATCGTGTCAAACACTTTAGCCGCATCTAATAATACTGCCACTGCTTTTATATCCGGCGCCAGATAGTGGGCTAAAGCAAATAATGTGCGCGTGTTGTCCGTAGTATATCTGTCTGGTATAAAGCCAGACTGGTCAGGCCGTATCAGCAAGGGCATTAGTGGTATAAGTCTGTCTGCCAATAAGCTCGCTATTATTTTCGTATCTACGTTTATAAGTGAGAGGGGGCGATAAGAGTCGCATTTATCCTCTTCTTTACCCGTTTTCAATAACGCAATAAGCAGAGCCTCTCTCATGGACGTCGGTAGAGTTTGGGCCTCATGTGCTGCTCCATACAGTCTCACTAAGTGTGGTGCAAGCAAGTCCGCGAACATCTTATAGAATTCCGTCACGAAGCCGTCTGGCCCCGGTGCTTTGCTATTCGGTAGCCGTTTGATAGTATCCGTGACTTCTTCCACTGTTATGGGGCGAGCCAGGTATTCCCTGTGACCGTCTGTTAGCCACGCAATTTCCACATCCGCCATGTAGGACAGTAGGTCCTCCAGTGGTATCGACGGACGCGCCTCATACAGTTTGCCATACGTAGCCATGAATTCACCCGTTATACCTTTAACGTCCCTCGTTACACTTCCTGTCTGTGTTTGTATAGTGGTGATGTGTTGGGGCGCACGTCCGGAGCAAATTTTTTCAGCTAGGGCCCTGCCTGGTCTGCCTCCTTCTCCGTACATTCTAGCAGTTCTACGTTTGAACACATATTTAAGCTCGCCAGCTGCAAACTGTCGGTGTTCCACCAGTAGTGCTTGTATTTCTCCCAATACTGTAGTGTCCCCTGTTTGTGTATATTTCTGTTCCAAAGCGTGTATTGCACTCTCACGTGTTTTTAGCTGTTGCCTTATGTCCTTCAGTATGCCCGTGGATGTACCTATGCATACCCCCCGTATTGTGGCTTTAAAAGCTTCCCATAATAAACAAGGGTTTTCAGTCGTGGGGCAGTTCAGTTCAAAGTAATCCACGATTGCCTTATGTATGGTGTCTACGTATAATGGGTCACGCAATGCCGCCGCATTAAAACGCCAAGTGAAAGGTGGAGGCTCGTAGTTCGGGATAGTTACCTCTAGGAGCACAGGGCTATGGTCCGAAAGCGTTCTCGGAAGATGTTTTATATGGGTAACCCATGAGATCACATCTTGTGTGCCTAGCCAGTAGTCCAGTCTGGACCAGCTGTTGTGTGCTGCATTTATGTGTGTTGCTATTATCTCCCCTGGGTGCTGAACCCTCCACATATCAGCCATCTGTAAGTCATCCATAGCATCTCGGAGCATTTCCCTCGCTTTAACATGTGGCTCTAGCGTGTGTAGTGTCCTGTCTAGCCCGTCCCGCAACGCTATGTTAAAATCCGCACCCCATATTATATTGTCGGCCTGGATATCTGTTATGGTGTGCCACACTTTCCTGATGAACCCTGGGTCGTCTATGTTAGGGCCATAAGTGTTCACCAATACCACCTGCCGCTGTCGCACCGTACCCACCACCACGACGCTTCTACCTTCAGAGTCTCTGTGTATGCTTGAGATCTTAAATTGCACCCCCTTCCGTACTAAAATGCTGACCCTTCTAGAATAAGATGAGTAATTCGAGCTGGTGACTGATTCCGCCCATCTAGCGCCCAACGTAGATGTGCTGTTGGCGGCTATATCCGTTTCCTGCAGGAAGGCTATGTCAATGTGTAAGCGATCAAAATATGCAAATATCTGCCGAATTTTTTTCGGGTTACCTAGGCCTCTGACATTCCACGTGGTAAATTTCAGTGTGCTAGATCGTGTCACTGCCCTAGGTGTAGTGTCTGCCGTGTTTTGCCAGGTGTCTGCCTCGCGTATGACATGCTTGCAGTTTGCTCTAGCCCTCGTCTAAAGATTGTGAACTTAAATGGAGTATAACATCCTTTACCATGCATTTAATGAAGAAGGAGGTCGCCATGCTTCTCAGACCCAGTGATTCAAGTCGAACAACTCCCAGTTCCCATTCCCGCCCCCACCCACTTTAGCGCCCAAACTTTGCCAAAGCCGTCCCTTCACAACAATTAAACCAGTAGTAGAACTTGTGTTGGGGCGCACCCACTTGGGGGTGTCACCAGGTACACACGTCTCCATCCACATAGTGGACGTGGACAGGCGCAAGTGCTCTATTCAAAAGTCGCAATAATTCCCTTTTATCCCCCTACTCCCCCACCATAATCTAACAACAATACTATTCAATACAACCTCATTCGTTTGTGTCTGCCGTATCGCAGTAGTATAGTACAATAAGGGCCTCGTGTGCGAGACCATCTCTGCTGTTTCGTCCAGTAGGACCGTGCAGTTTGGTTCAGTTCCTCGGCCGTGCACTCTTGGCCCATGTATTGTCTGCCCTCATTACCAGTGGGTCCAGAGTACCTTTCCCAATATGTCGCTGCGTGCACGTTGGCGGTCATAAGGACTCTCCCACCACCCCGGTTGTTAGAAAGGCGAACCCGGGGGAGGCAGAAGGTGTCTGACTGACCACCCCTAGGTCTACCTCTCCTTCAGAGAAGGGACCGAGCGAGGTCGAGAGGCCTCCGACAGGAGGGCCCTCTCCTAGAATCGTACAGCAGAGTAACCACACCCCTACAAATATACACCACACGTAGATAGAGTTTTCAAACTTTATCTGGCAATAAGTATCGTTTCAATATATACAGCAGATTCCGAGATCTGGAAAGTCTCGTGACAAAGGGGCAAGGTAGCGGGACAGTCTTATAGATGGTCGGTTGTAAGGAGACTCTACGCACAGCTCTCAATCCTCGAGCTGGGGAGTTCCAGGAGGTTGGGCCGCGGCAGCGCCAGCAGGCTCCAAGATGGTTCAGCGAGTGTGGACCGCGGCAGCGCCAGCAGGTTCCAAGATGGGTCAGCGAGTGTGGACCGCGGCAGCGCCAGCAGGTTCCAAGATGGTTCAGCGAGTGTGGACCGCGGCAGCGCCAGCAGGTTCCAAGATGGTTCAGCGAGTGTGGACCGCGGCAGCGCCAGCAGGTTCCAAGATGGCTCAGCGAGTGTGGACCGCGGCAGCGCCAGCAGGCTCCAAGATGGTTACAGCAAAGATGGACCGCGGCAGCGCCAGCAGGCTCCAAAGTGGTTACAGCGAAGATGGACCGCGGCAGCGCCAGCAGGTTCCAGGTAGAACAGCAAGGGGAGTTTGTCTCAGGGTCAGCCGTGACAGCATCAGCAGGGCTTCTCGACTCCGGGATACAACTGCCGTTCTACTCCGGGGCTGGCCCAGATATAGGTCTGGAGTCCTTTGATGTCCGGACCCTCTCGCCTGGGGGTCAGAGGGGCCGGGATGATGGTGTCCAGACACCCAGCAGGGGGGTGGAGCCAGAGCCCAGGGAGGCCAGAGGGCGATGGAAACCAGGCATCCGGGGACGGTTGGAGAGCCATCGAAACTCCCCTCTCCTGGTCTCTGGTGGAGTGGCCACTCTACCACCCGGAGGGTTCTTGGTGCCTCGATGGCGGGCTCGCTGGGGCCGTGGCCGTGGCTGGTCCGGGACCAAATGTCTGTGACGTGATGGGCCCAAGATGGCGTCGGGCCTGGAATGAGGGTCCGGGGTGGGCACCGGACCGGTAATGCTGGGGCGGCCCGAGGGTGCCGTGTCAGTGGTTGTGGGCTGCCGGGTGGCGGATCTGGTGGTTTGGAGGGCGTGCAGAGGTGTGCCCGAGGCCGACCCGGGCTGGATGGAGGGCCGATGTCATCCGGGGCCCGCCATGCGGGAGGGGTAGGACCACGCCACGAGGCCGGGTCCAACACGCGTCCCCCCCAGCTGAAGGCAGGGGAGAGTCACCCATCTTCTTGGGGATTCTCCTCGCCAAGGCGGAAGAATCTGGAGAGGCCGTCAGCGTTGGCGTGGTCGTTGCCAGGGCGATGCTCCACAGTGAAGTTCATCCCTTGGAGGGAGATGGACCAACGTAGCAACTTCGGGTTCTCGCCCCGCATATGCATCAACCACCGCAGGGGCCGGTGGTCGGTCTGTACTCGGAAGTGGGTGCCAAAGAGGTAGGGCCGGAGCTTCTTTAGGGCCCATACGACGGCGAATGCTTCCCTCTCGATGGTGCTCCATCATTGTTCTTGGGCCAGCAGGCGCCGGCTGATGAAGGCCACAGGAAGGTCAACTCCGTCAGAGTTCATTTGGGACAGTACGGCCCCAATGCCGTTTTCCGAGGCGTCAGTTTGGACGATGAACTCTCGGCTGTAGTCGGGGGCCTGGAGCACCGGGGCGGTGCACATGGCAGTCTTTAGTGTCTCAAAGGCTACTTGGCACTCGGGGGTCCAGTGCACCTTCGGGGGTAGTCTCTTGGAGGTTAGTTCTGTGAGGGGCCCCACAATGCTCCCATAGTCCTTTATGAACCGCCGATAGTATCCAGTGAGCCCCAGGAAGGCTCGGACGGCGGTCTGGGTGACGGGGGGCTCCCAGGCCTGGATGGCGTCGATCTTGGGTTGAAGGGGAGCCACTTGGCCGCTCCCCACTTGGTGTCCCAGATAGGTCACGGACCCTTGACCGATCTGGCACTTGCTGGCTTTTATTGTTAGTCCGGCCCATTGGAGGACCGTCAGGACCTTCCAGAGGTGGGTCAGGTGCTCGTCCCAACAGAGGCTGTACACCGCAATATCGTCCAGATAGGCGGCACTGAACTCTACCAGCCCTGCCAGCACCCGATTCACTAGTCTCTGGAAGGTGGCCGGAGCATTATTCATGCCGAAGGGCATCACGTTGAAGTGGAAGTGGCCATCGGGGGTCGAGAAAGCGGATCGTTCTTGTGCCCCTGGCGTGAGGCCGATTTGCCAGTATCCGGCCGTGAGGTCGAAGGTGCTGAGGTACCTGGCTGCTCCCAGGCGATCGATCAGTTCATCCGCTCGGGGAATGGGATGGGCGTCGGTCCTGGTGACGGCATTCAGTCCCCGGTAGTCGACACAGAACCGCAGCTCCGGGGGCACCCCGGGGACGGCGGCCTTCGGGCCCAGGACGACGGGACTGGCCCATGGACTGTTTGAGGGCTCGACTACCCCTAGGGCTAGCATATTGGAAACTTCGGCTTGGATGCAGGCCCGGACTCGGTCGGGGACTCGGTAGGCTCGGTGCCGCACGGGCGGACTGTCCCCGGTGTCGACGTCGTGAACACACCACTGGGTGACTCCGGGGGTGAGGGAAAATAAGTTCGCAAATTGACCCAGCAGTTTCTGGCAGTCCTGGCGCTGTTTGGGTGTCAGCGCGGGAGAGAGGGAGACTCCCTCGATGGAGCCATCTTTCTCGGAGGTGCCCAGGAGGTCTGGTAGAGGCTCGGCGTCGTCCTCTGCTCCGTCATCGGTAGCCAACAACAGGCTCAGTTCGGTGCGGACAAAGTGGGGCTTGAGCCGGTTGGCGTGTAGGACCCGGAGGGGGTTCCGGGGGGACTCCATGTCCACTAGGTAGGTGACGGGGCTCTTGCGCTCCACCACTTTGAAGGGCCCCGTCCATTTGTCCTGGAGGGCGCCGGGGTCGACCGGGGACATGACCCAGACCTGCTGGCCCGGCTCGAATTCAATGGACGAGGCATTTTCATCATACCAGCGCTTCATCTCCTCTTGACTGGCCTTCAGGTTGGTTTCGGCCAGTTCCCGGAACTTCCGAGTCTGGTTGCGGAGAGTCAAGAGGTATTGGAAAACATCGGGCGGAGTATCGGAGGCGGCCAGCTCCCAGCCTTCCTTGACCAGGCTGAGGGGGCCTCGCACCGGTTGTCCATATAATAGTTCAAAGGGGCTGAACCCCAGGGACTTCTGGGGTACCTCCCGGTAGGCGAACAGGAGGCATGGCAGCAGAACGTCCCATTTGCGCCGGAGGGGCTCTTCTAGGCCCTTGATCATTACTTTCAGGGTCCTATTAAATCGCTCCACTAGTCCATTTCCTTGAGGGTGATACGGGGTGGTGAACTTATACGCAACCCCGGACTGTTGCCACAGGGACCGCATATATTTCGATATAAAGTTTGTGCCCCGATCACTGACGACCTCTCGGGGGAAGCCGACTCTGGAGAAGATCCCCATTAGTGCCCGACCCACTACGGGGGCTGTGATAGTCCGGAGGGGGATAGCTTCTGGGTAGCGGGTGGCATGGTCCACCAGGACGAGGATGAAGCGGTGCCCCTGAGAGGTGGGAGGATCCAGGGGCCCCACGATGTCGATCCCTACTCGCTCGAAGGGAGTGGTCACCACGGGAAACGGTTGGAGTGGGGCCTTGATTTTCCCCCCACTCTTTCCGCTGGCTTGGCAGGTCGGACAGGTTCGGCAGTGGTTGTACACATCGCGGCGCATCTTCGGCCAATAAAAGTGGGTCACCAGGCGGCTGTAGGTTTTGTCCTGCCCCAGGTGCCCGGCGAGGGGCACGTCATGTGCCAGGTTTAAGAGAAAGTCTCTGAAGTGGAGGGGGACGACTAGCACTCGGCCGGCTCCCAGCTCGGCGATCTTTTGTTCACTGTACAGGAGGTCCTGGTCCCAGTAGATCCAGTGGGACCCCGAGGAGTCTCCTGTGGCTTGTTGTCGGAGTCCCTCAAGGGAAGGACATGTCTTTTGTTCCCGACGGAACTGCTCGCGGGTGTGGCCCCCTTCTTGGCGCCACTGGGCTAGTTCGGGAAGGGGCCCGAGCTCGGGAAGTTCTTCATGGCTGGGGCCCTGCGGCCCCAGTTCGGGTTCGGCCGTGGCAGTGGCGGGTGGCAGAGGGCCGGCCATTCAGGTTCTTCGGGCAGATTGTCTTCGGTTGGGACGGTGTCCCGGGTGGACATGGATCGGGTCGTTACGCAAACCCATTCAGGAAGGCCTAGCATCCCCAGATGCTCTCTTCGCTCGATCTGTGCCCAGGGGGAACTTTCCAGGTCGTTCCCTAGGAGGCAGTCCACCGGGGCATCGTCTCGGACGGTGACTTTCAGCATGCCGGACACTCCTCCCCACTCGAAGGGGATGCGGGCCATCTGGCACAGGCTCTCGGAATTGTCCGCTGACCGGACAGGGCACAGAACGTGGGGCAAGATTTGTTCTGGGGTCACCAGATGGCAGCGGACGGCGGTTATGCTGGCCCCCGTGTCACGGAGAGCCTCGGCCCGGCGTCCATTGATGGTGACCCACTGGCGGTACTTCTGGGTGTTGATCGGAATCTGGTCTCGGGGGATCATGTCTTTGTCGCCCAGGGAGGCGAGGCACATGGCCGCGGACTCCCATTCTTCTGGTTCCATAGGGACCTCTTCTTCTTCCTCCTTTTCTTCGCTCAGAGCAGCTGCAGTGATTTGTCGACCGGGGGGCCCGGTGGTGCCGGGCCGCTGGTTCATGGGGCAGAGAGGATCATTGGCATAGTGACCCAGCCGCTGGCATCTGTGGCACGTAACGTTGGGGCGTGGCCCCGGTCGGGCTGGATGGGCCCCCTCGGGCTGGAGGCTGGTGTAGAGGAGGCGGGCGAAGACCCCGGCGGAAGGTCTCGACCTCTGCTGATGGCAGACCCGCCGCCTCGCGGCCGGTGGTTCCCCGGGGACCCTTGTCCGTATTCTCCCGTGGTGTTCCGGTGGACGCGGTTGCTCGCCCACCGATCTGCTTCGACCGCTAGTTTTCGCGGCTCGGTCAACTTGCTGTCGAGGAGGTGCTGTCGTAGTTCAATGAAGCAGTTGCTGGAGAGGTGCTCCCATAACATAAGGTCGACCAACTGCTGGTAGGTAGTGACCTGACTGCCTTTGACCCACCCCTCGAAGGCTCTGCTAAAAAAGTTCACATATTGCACCCAAGTGGTACCGGGGATTTTTTTACAGTCTTCGGAACCTCTGGCTGTACATTTCGGGGGTGAGTCCGTAGCGCTGAGTAGGGCCGTTTTCATGTGTTCATAGGAGGTCATTTCGGTGTCAGGGAGTTCCAGCAGGGCGTCCCTCCCTTCGTTAACGAACTTTCCCCACAGGCTGGCGCCCCAATCCTTCAGGGGCACTCGATGGGCGGTCATGGCCACCTCGTAGGCTTTGAACCATTGCTGGATATCATCGTTCTTGTAGTATTCTTTGACTACATCTTTCGGTAGGTGAACCTTGGTGTCCACGGGAGGGGCCGAGGTCTTGGCCCCGGCCGAGCTATCTTCGTTGCTCTTGGCCTTGATTTCTAGTTCTCTCAGGCCTCGTTCGTGTTCATATGCTAGTCGTTTTTCTTCGAGGTCACGTTGTCTCCGTTTCTCTTCTAGATCCCCCTCCAGCCGTAGTTGCTCGAGGGCTATCTTTCTCTCCGCTAGCTGGAGTTCTTTGTCTAGCCGGAGTCGTGCAAGCTCCAATTCGTGTAGCCGGTTGCGCTCTCGTTCTCGAGCGTCTTCATAGATGAGGTCCGCGTTTAGTGTTGCGGTTCTTTCCCCCGTCGGGGGTGCGCTGGTTTCCTGTTGCCCGTTCGGGCTATTCTCCTCTTGGGGTGGTCTGTCTCGGGTTTCCACCCAGGCTTGTAGGGCCGATTTGAAGTCCTCTTTTGTGCTCAGGCCAGTGGTAGCGATACCCATGTCTTTACAGAATTGTTTTAGTTCTTTGTGGCTGTATTCTTCTATCTTCTCTTTCTGGAATTCGGCAGGTAGGTTGGTTCCTTGGGTCGTCATGGTCTCTGTGTGTTTTTCCGTCGTAGCGGGTAGATCACTCTCTGTACGATTTTGCGTTGGCTCGGATCGCAGCGCCTGCCACCAATGTTAGAAAGGCGAACCCGGGGGAGGCAGAAGGTGTCTGACTGACCACCCCTAGGTCTACCCCTCCTTCAGAGAAGGGACCGAGCGAGGTCGAGAGGCCTCCGACGGGAGGGCCCTCTCCTAGAATCGTACAGCAGAGTAACCACACCCCTACAAATATACACCACACGTAGAGAGTTTTCAATCTTTATCTGGCAATAAGTATCGTTTCAATATATACAGCAGATCCCGAAATCTGGAAAGTCTTGTGACAAAGGGGCAAGGTAGCGGGACAGTCTTATAGATGGTCGGGTGCAAGGAGACTCTACGCACAGCTCTCAATCCTCGAGCTGGGGAGTTCCGGGAGGTTGGGCCGCGGCAGCGCCAGCAGGCTCCAAGATGGTTCAGCGAATGTGGACCGCGGCAGCGCCAGCAGGTTCCAAGATGGTTCAGCGAGTGTGGACCGCGGCAGCGCCAGCAGGTTCCAAAATGGTTCAGCGAGTGTGGACCGCGGCAGCGCCAGCAGGTTCCAAGATGGTTCAGCGAGTGTGGACCGCGGCAGCGCCAGCAGGTTCCAAGATGGTTCAGCGAGTGTGGACCGCGGCAGCGCCAGCAGGTTCCAAGATGGTTCAGCGAGTGTGGACCGCGGCAGCGCCAGCAGGTTCCAAGATGGTTCAGCGAGTGTGGACCGCGGCAGCGCCAGCAGGCTCCAAGATGGTTACAGCAAAGATGGACCGCGGCAGCGCCAGCAGGCTCCAAAGTGGTTACAGCGAAGATGGACCGCGGCAGCGCCAGCAGGTTCCAGGTAGAACAGCAAGGGGAGTTCGTCTCAGGGTCAGCCGCGACAGCATCAGCAGGGCTTCTCGACTCCGGGATACAACTGCCGTCCTACTCCGGGGCTGGCCCAGATATAGAACTGGAGTCCTTTGATGTCCGGACCCTCTCGCCTGGGGGTCAGAGGGGCCGGGATGATGGTGTCCAGACACCCAGCAGGGGGGTGGAGCCAGAGCCCAGGGAGGCCAGAGGGCGATCGAAACCAGGCATCCGGGGACGGTTGGAAAGCCATCGAAACTCCCCTCTCCTTGTCTCTGGGGGAGTGGCCACTCTACCACCCGGAGGGTTCTTGGTGCCTCGATGGCGGGCTCGCTGGGGCCGTGGCCGAGGCTGGTCCGGGACCACGTGTCTGTGACGTGATGGGCCCAAGATGGCGTCGGGCCTGGAATGAGGGTCGGGGGTGGGCACCGGACCGGTAATGCTGGGGCGGCCCGAGGGTGCCGTGTCAGTGGTTGTGGGCCGCCGGGTGGCGGATCTGGTGGTTTGGAGGGCGTGCAGAGGTGTGCCCGAGGCCGACCCGGGCTGGATGGAGGGCCGATGTCGTCCGGGGCCCACCATGCGGGAGGGGTAGGACCACGCCAATGAGGCCGGGTCCAACACCGGTCCACTATGTGTCATCACCGTACTCACTGTGCAATATACCATCACGTACTCAGGCTGTCAGTGTGGACCGTGTGCATGGCTCATTTGGGTTCCCGCTTGCACACACTGATCCGTTCTGGGTGTATTCCACGGGCCCCCTGTTAATGCAATGTTCATTAGCACAGGTGCTAATCAGTGGCGGCAACCTGGTGTCTCTAGTCCCGTCGTGCCCTGCAAAGCGATGTGGACTCTATTCCCACGCCGACTTAGTCGATATCACTCGTTGGTTCATCTCGGTCCTGCGTCTTCTGCCGTTTTCCCATTTTCTTGAGATATTCCTGTGCTGCTTGTACCGTTGGGAGAATAACAGGCTTACTCGCATTCGTGATTTTAAGTTTCGCTGGGTATAGCATGGCATATTCCATTCCTAGATCACGCAGTTTTTTTTTTCACTGGAGCAAATTCCTTGCGCGCCAACTGGACTGCCATGGTGTGGTCTGGATAGAATTCCAGGGTATTCCCTTGATACGCAATTTTACCCATTTCCCTGGCAAGTCTGAGGATCGTATCCCGGTCTCTATAGTTGAGCATGCGGGCAATGATCATGCGCGGGGCAGCACCCGGTTTCGGTGTGGGTGCCAAGGAGCGGTGCGCTCGTTCGACTAGGAATACAGATGACAGGTTTTCGGCGCCAAAGATCTCTTTCATTAACGTCTCGATGTAAGTCTCCATTTTGCCCGTGTTGGTGGACTCCGGCAGGCCAGATATGCGGACATTATTTCGCCTCGACCTCGCTTCCTGGTCCTCCACCTTGGCACGGAGGCCCTCCAGAGTCTTTTCTATGCCACCGCACGCTTTCGATGTGGTTCTGGAGTCGTATTCCACTTTAGAAATCCTCTGCTCTGCCTCCACAATCCGCTCGTCGTGCTTTTCTATTTTCGCCGCCATATTGTCCACTCGTAGCATCACATTATCGAGTTTGCTGTTCATCTCCTGTAGGCTTTGCTGAATTGCCCGCAATACTGTCTCCATGCCAGTCCCGTCGGCCATCTCCTGCTCCCCCTCCACATCCGAAGTAGTCACGTTGTTCTTAACCTGTTTCCTGGACTCGAATGGAAGCTTGGTCTGTTGTTTATCTGGCTTTCCCATATTGCCGTTGCACATTGATGGGCTCCGTCTCAGCGCTCCCGGGCTCACCGCTGCTGGCCTTCTCGCAGTCGACAGGTTGCGGCGTGTTGGTGTTCTAGTCCCCCACAGGGAGGTATTTTTATTCATCAGATGCCGTAGGAGTGTACATATCCCCTGGTGGCTGCACGAGGACGCCAATGGCTGCGCAACAAATCACCCCTGCCGCACTCCAGTAGACACTCTCTTGCCTCCAGTTATGCCTTCGGCGCTTTCTTGGGAC
Organism: Lissotriton helveticus; assembly: GCF_964261635.1. NCBI lineage: Eukaryota > Metazoa > Chordata > Amphibia > Caudata > Salamandridae > Lissotriton > Lissotriton helveticus. The sequence continues at coordinate 570,445,065 of NC_136063.1, forward strand.
GTTCTGTTATGGTCGTGATGCCAGGGTGCTCCCACATCCGCTCCTTCCCAGGCCTCCGAACACTTCGCTCCCCAACAGTTCAGCACCCTTGTGCGCTACAGTATAGTGCTAACCTGCTAGTATTCTCGTGACGTTCATTCAGCTCCCATCGCACCACTTTCCCGCGCAAGTCAGGAGTGCCAGCATACATACATTTTAGGCATACTTCTTCCGACGCATGCTATCTTCTCATCCACACAGCAGGTACCGTTGGCAATGCGCCCCACCTCCCTCGATGTTACTTGGTCCGTGCAGCAGTGAGGTGCTGGGGGCTACAATCTGTTTCGTGCCGTTAGAACGAGACTTCTTCTCCTCTCACCATCTCCCCCACTGGCCTTCCGCTCCAGCCGTCTGTCGTGCAGAGTCACTCCGCGCTCGCTGCGACCCTTAACGGTCTTTGCACAGGCAGCCGTCCCTATAGTTTACTTGCGTTCCAGCGCCGCCGCCATTTTGTGGCCGCTGGAACGCAACCCGTTGTGTCGCGTTCTCCTTCCCTGTAACTGACCACGGCCTTCGCGCTGTGTTGGTAGTTGGGCATTACCTTAGGATTTTGCTCAGTGGGTCGGGGATAATGCAGTTCCGGACCTGTAGCTGTCCAAATCACCAGCAGTATCGAGCGCCGGGCACGGCCATCTTAGAGCGTCGCTCGTCTCCGCGGTAGTGTTTGCCGTTATATGCCACAGCGTTCACTATTTCGGCCTTATATCGTCGGAAAAGTGTTGGCTGCTTATTCCGACGTCCAGATCAAACATTTGCAGAGCATTGTCGATGTCTTTAGAGGGTCAAAGGCCGCTATGACTGCGCCCGTCCGGCGGAGCTGACACGCTAGCCAGCCATTCCGCAGTGCGCCCTCTAGCGCCCCCCCTTATTGTTATTATTAGTTAGAATTACTAGTAAGAATTGTTAGGCTGGGGCCTAATTACACATAGCCCTTCAACTAGGTGCGTCGGGAGTAAAACGGGACAGCATACCCTACTACCACAAACCCGTTGTTCCCAGTGCAGGCACAACCCCACACATGCACAGGGAAGAGCACTTTAATGAAAAGCATATGGGCTTTTTGAAGCTGCCCGCTTGCCTTTCAGTGCGGGTTGTGAAGCAGGCCTCCTTTTCACAGGGAGGGTATGGATTGCATTAGAGGCATGTGACTTTGTGTTGATGCCTGGTACCCGATTACTCCCACTCAGGGTGCATCTCTGGGGGAACACTGACTGTGCTTCAGTTTATATGTGGAGCACAGTCAGTACCCCACGGATAGGTTTATTACCTATGAAGCCCCCATCTGTAATACAGTTTGGACACAAAAGCAAAGGGTTACCTCATTTGCAAGTTAGGGAACGCCCCTTTGTGATGACAGTGGAGCCCCCTTTGAGCAGTATGATCCATATGCCAGAAGGGGATGCACAATCAGCTGCTGCCCCTTCTGTAATGACAAGTGTCTTGGGGTTGCAAAAAGTGAGCTTAAACGCTGGTTACACTTCATGGGCAATTTGTGCAATATGACCCCTGGAGCTGGTTCTCATGAGTTGTATTCAATTGTTAGTAATGGCAAGTTAATTAGCGTTCCAGCCGGTATAAATCAGTTTCATCAGTGTTGCTTAGGTGCATGAGAATGTGGTGTCAATCTATCCCTGTTTTCTCTGTGTCTAATGTTTAGTACTAATGCATGGTGTAAATGTAGGCCGTTCGGGTGCATTGGAATGTAGAAGGTTATGCATTATTGTGCTTAGAACTCATGCAGCATGAGTTCAAAGCAAAAAAGATGAGCTGCTAGGAACACGGGGACCCATGAAACTATAAGATCAAGAAGTCTGCCACATTTTCAAGACAATACTGAGTGACATTTTGGATTAAATAAAAATGGTTGAGAAACAAGCCTAAAATACCATTATGTTGGTTTGAATGTAATGCAGGTGATGAACTGTAGAAGAAAATATAAGATTGTACCCACAGAACAGAAACAAATCCAGTAGATTCCAAATAAAGAAAAGGAATGTAGCAGAAACATTTGGGTAAAATATACATGGCAGTTTTTGACAATCCAAGTATTTCTAAATGCTCATAACATGCTACAGCACTCATCAAAAATACATGATTTAATTCGGTCAGAAAGAATCCTATTGGGTATGCAGAATGTAAATTTGTTTTTTCATATGTCTTTCTACAAGAGCAAGCAAGACCATACTTTATTTCTGAGTTGGTTGGTGGTTGGCATGTGTAGTAAACTGTCAAGCCTCTCCAAGGCAGGCTTCTTGATAGTGGTTAGATGGTGTCTTTGTTCAGTGCCTGGAAGAGTCCTGCGGCTCATACTAGCCTGTTCAAACTCCAGGTTGATTGAAAGAACTCAGGGGTAGGATCAGCCAGTAGAGCAACTGGTTACCACCAGTTGTCTGATGGAAAAATTAGGGGTGTGTGAAATAATAATTACAGGTGTGAACAACTACGCCTGTGAGAAATTTGGGTGATGCAAAACGTGCCATGCCAAAGTCACAGGTGCTATTTTGTATTTAGATACAGAAACAAAACAAGTAAGCTCCGCGAGTGACTTAAGACCCAATTGAAGTTTTGGCAGACAGAGTATTCTCCATTGGCTTGGGGGACCACTACTATCCACCAGGCCAAGGGTACTCAGCCCACCAAATTTGGAAATGACCGCCAAGCTGGTGGTCATTTCAAAAGCATTGGCAGGAACTGCAGTGACAGTGGTTCCAGGCAATGTTTTTTTAAGTTTGACCATGGCAACATGATGCACCTATTTGTCAAACTTAACTTTTTTCAAAAAGAAAATCCCAAAATGGGATTTTTTTTTTTTGAAAAAAAAAAAGTCTCCCCTCGCCATGGAAGTTCCCTCCCATGGTGAGGAGAGCATTGAGCAGTTTTAATTCCCCCCTACTTCCAGGTTTTTCCTGAGGGTGAAGGGGAGTGAAAACTAACCTGCATGCTTGTGCTTGCCCATCGAAATTAAATAGGTGGACATAGAGGTTGGCCTCTGATGACCCTTACTCAGACAGGCCGTCGGAGGGGTGTAACAATGGCAGAGACCTATGCAACCATGGTGACCTATTAGTCATCATTTTAAACACAAGGGGGGTCTTGGCCATACGTTACCAGGAAGGACAATAAAGTTTTATAAAAAATGGAGACCTGGTCCCGAATTCAACTAGCTGCTATTTATTGTAAAGCAGACTTAGAACCTCGATTAATTAATTTGTAGGCTCTTATGAACTTGATCATATAATTGCTTACATATGATTTGTACAAAGATACAATTTTATAATGCGTCAGATGTGTGAAAAAACACTAACAAACAAATTTGTGAACAAAATTAAATCATACACAATGAATTTAGAACATTCAATGCTGTGATATGCATCAAGATCAATTAATCGCTAATTGTTAACCATTTCAAACAGTTGCATACATTAGTACACCAGAAGGATTTACACATTGGTGGTCCTAATCCTAATTCATTTGCTAATTTTTAGGACTAATCCCACACTGGGCTGTTTATTTTCTACTTTAACTGAATCTAGTCATTGTAGACTGTACTGGGTGCTTAGCCTTTGGTGGGTATAAGGAATTAATTCCAGAAAGGTGCCGACGCGTTTCCAAACCCGGTCAATAATTCAGGGTTGTTCTTCAGGGTACAACTGGGTACCTAACGATAAACAAAACAAAGTCTTTTAGGGTCCTCTCTTATTTTCTCATAATGTGTTATTTTTTCGCTTTACCAGCGGATGTTTACCTTAATGTATTCCAAAATTCCTCTATTTGGATTTGGATTTTGTAGCACTGTCTATGTCCCGCTATTCAGATCTGCAAGGGGGCAACAAGATAAGGGACTATCACTTGTCATTCCGTTTAAAGTTAGCACTGTCTCTTGTGCATAATTTTCGACATACTCACTAACTGTTGCAGTTGTATGGACATGTTCGCGCACGCTGATGGCCACACCACTTTTCACTTAGTTGAGGATGTTTTGCGAGTCTGTGATAAATCGTTAATATAATACAATGTCAATTTCTTCATAAGCATATTGTAGCTCTAAAGTTGTTTTGTAGCAAAAAATGTGGCTTACTTGCACAAGATGTTTAAATGTGCGTCGGTGTCTCGATCGGTGTGCTTACCGCATGGACACACTGAGGCAATGCTTCAGATATTCTGTTTGTCTGGAAGTTGAAAAATACAAGTTATGACTAATGGCTATTCTATTCCCATTGCTGCTCTTGGTGGTACTAAGTTTCAATTCGCCTCTCTCACCTGGCGTTTCATGCGCTTATTCGAGAACTATAGCTTCCGCGTTCTTGTTTCAGTGGCTTTCGAGTGTGTTCCGAAGGCTGTTACTTTGTATCGGAAGAGGGATTCCGGGTCACATGTTAGTGCGGAACCTTGGGAGTTGTAGTTACTCTCACTTCACAACGGGGAGCCGCAATTTGCCTCGTGATCGCAATACATTATTGGTGATGCCGTAGTATTTTATTCGGTTTTATGGGGGCGAATTGTGACTGGCTTTCGAGTGGTTCTAAATGGATGTGTGTTTGTTGTTAGTTTATTCGAAATTAGTTTACATGTGCACGGAACTCTGGAAATTGTAGTAGCTTATTATTGTTGCAAGTAGCCTTAATTTAATCATTCCCAAATATGAGACTCTTATGCAGTTAGTCCTGTGTGTGGGCATTGCGTGTTGAGTATTTGATGGTAGTTTGATTCTGGTGTGATATAGACAGGGGGTCATACCGCAGGGTTACGAAATGCTTCTTTGAAGTTCCAACATCTCATTCATTCCTTCCAGCACGCAGTTATACCTCAAAATTAGGTAAGCTTCTTTTCTAAGCAACATGGCATCATGGTTACCTCCACGGGGGGAATTTTGATACTTGACAGAATTGTCCACTGGAAATCTTTCTCAGTGTGGCTTTTATCTATAAAATGCTGTACCATTGGAGCGGTCAGTACTTTTCGTTTTATTCTAGACCTATGTTGTGCAAGCCTTTGATTTATTTGTTGGCTGGTCTTCCCAATATAGAGCTTTGGACAAGGGAAAATGATTGCGTAAACTACATTGCGACTTTTGCAGTTGGTAAATTCTTTGTGTGACCATTTCATGGAATTAAATTCGAACATGGCCCCTTCAATTGTATAGTCGCAAGAGAACCAGGTGCCACATTTGTGATGACCTGTGACTGGTTTCATTTTACATAGTGTACGTATGTCAGTTTTGGCTTTGATAATCCCTAGATCTGTTTGGACAATTTGTTTACCTATGCTTTTGTTTTTCTTGAGAGCGAATAGGGTTTTTTTCATTCGAACTTCGAGATTAGACAATAGATGCCAATTTTTAAGGATTATGTTTTTGAACTTATTAGTGTGTGGACCATATGTCGTCACACACACTAGTCTCTCTAGAGGTTTTTTGTCTTTTTTCTGTAATAAATCCTCTCTCGGTGTGAACCAAACCGGTTTTATTGAATGTTTCAGCATTTTGTGCGGATATCCCCTGGCTCTCAACTGATTGCTTAAAATCTCAGAATGTGCCAAGAAATCTTCCTTCCTAGAGCAATTCCTTCTAATACAGAGCATTTGGCTGTAGGGGAGATTGGCTTTTAAACTCTGGGGATGATAACTTTTACAGTCGAGAATTGTATTTTTGTCTGTCGTCTTGCGAAATCAATCAATCAATCAATCATACCATTTGTATAGCGCACTACTCACCCGGGAGGATCTCAAGGTGCTTGGGAGAGGGGGTATGCTACTGCTCGAACAGCCTGGTCTTGAGTTGTTTCCTGAAGGCGAGATGGTCCTGGGTCAGCCGAAGGTGGATGGGGAGGGAGTTCCATGTCTTGGCGGCCAGGTAAGAGAAGGATCTTCCTCCGGCGGTGGCTTTTCGGATGCGTGGTACGGCTGCGAGGGCGAGGCTGGTAGAACGTAGCTGGCGGGTGGGCGTGTAGAAGGTCAGGCGGTCGTTGAGGTACTTGGGTCGTGGAGAGACTTGTGTGCGTGGGTGAGGAGCCGGAACGTGATCCTCTTGTCGACGGGGAGCCAGTGCAGGTCCCTCAGGTGGTTGGAGATGTGGCTGCGTCGGGGGACATCCAGGATGAGTCAGGCGGAGGCGTTCTGGATGCGCTGGAGTCTTTTCTGTAGCTTGGCTGTGGGTCCGGCGTAGAGGGCGTTTCCGTAGTCCAGTCGGCTGGTGACGAGTGCCTGGGTGACAGTCTTCCTGGTCTCGGTCGGGATCCAGCGGAAGATCTTGCGAAGCATACGTAGGGTGTTGAAGCACGATGAGGAGACGGCGTTGACTTGTCTGGTCATCGAGAGGGAGGAGTCCAGGATGAAGCCCAGGTTGCATGCGTGGTCGGTTGGCTTGGGTGCGGTGCCCAGGGCTGGGGGCCACCAGGAGTCGTCCCAGGCGGAGGGTGAAGATCCCAGGATGAGGACTTCCGTCTTGTCCGAGTTCAGTTTCAGGCGGCTATCCTCATCCACTCGGCGACGTCTTTCATCCCTTCGTGTAGGCAGGTTCTGGCGGCGTCGGGGTCTCTGGTGAGGGAGAGGATCAGCTGGGTGTCGTCGGCATAAGAGATGATGTTGAGGTTGTGCTGGCGTGCGATGGCTGCAAGAGGCCTCATGTAGACGTTGAAGAGGGTGGGGCTGAGTGAAGATCCTTGCGGGACGCCGCAGATGACTTCGGTGGCCTCGGAGCGAAACGGGGGGAGGCGGACTCTTTGTGTTCTTCTGGCGAGGAACGAGATGATCCACTCCAGTGCCTTCTCTTGGATACCGATGTTGCTGAGGCGCTGGACTAGGGTGCGGTGGCAGACAGTGTCGAACGCAGGGGAGAGGTCCAGGAGGATGAGGGCCACTGTTTCCCCCTTGTCGAGCAGGGTCCGGATGTCGTCGGTGGCTGCGATGAGGGCGGTCTCGGTGCTGTGGTTGGCTCTGAAGCCGGACTGCGAGGGGTCGAGGGATCTGTTCGTCTCGAGGAAGGCGGTCAGCTGTCTGTTGACGATCTTCTCGATGACTTTAGCAGGAAAAGGGAGGAGCGAGATGGGGCGGACGTTTTTGAGGTTGGTGGGGTCCGCTGTAGGTTTCTTCAGGAGGGCGCTGAGCTCGGCGTGCTTCCAGCTCTCCGGCAAGGTGGCGGTGTTGAAGGAGGTGTTAATGATGTTCCGGAGTTTGGGTGCGATGGTGGAGTCGGCCTTGTTGAAGACGTGGTGTGGGCAGGGGTCGGTTGGGGATCCGGAGTGGATGGTGTTCATCGTGCGGGTTGTGTCTTCGGTGGTCACCGTGGTCCAGGTGCGAAGGGTGGCGGTGGGGGGCGTGGGTTCGACGGTTGGGTGAGTGGGTGGTGCGCCGAAGCTGTTGTGGATGTCGGTGATCTTGCGGTGGAAGAACGAGGCGAGGGAGTCGCAGAGGTCTTGTGACGGAGTGATGTCGTTGGTGCCGGTGCTGGGGTTGGAGAACTCCTTGACGATGGTGAAGAGTTCCTTGCTGTCGTGGGCGTTGTTGTCCAGTCGTTCCTTCAGGGATTTCTTCTTGGTGGTGCGGATGAGCTGGTGGTGCTTGCCGGTAGCGTGTTTGAGGGCGGTCATGTTGTCGGTGTTCCGGTTGAGGAGCCAGGCTTTCTCGAGGGTGCGGCAGGTCTTCTTGGAGTCCTTGAGTTCGTCGGTGAACCAGGATGCCTTCTTGCTTCTTGGTCTGCTGGGAGGGTTCTTTAGTGGCGCGAGGTCGTCGGCGCAGGCGGTCAGCCACTGTGTGAAGTTGCGGGCTGCTTCGTTGGGGTCCGTTGTGTTGGCGGGTGGGCTTTGGCTGAGGGAGGTGGTGAGCTGGTCCGCGGTGATCTTGCTCCAATTCCTGTGAGGTACCTGTTGCGGGTGGTGGTGGGTCGTGGTTCTTTTGAGGTGGTGGTCAATTTTTGCTCCGGTGGGAAGACTTCTATGTCTAGAAACGTTAGTCGTGTTGTGCTGTAATTTACAGTGAATTTTATATCTGGGTGTCGGGTGTTAAGCCAATCATGGAAACGGACAAGCATTTCTTCGGACCCGTTCCACTGACACCAGATATCGGCAGTGTACCGATACCATGTTCCAAGTAAGTTCCGGGAGTGACTTAAGACCCAATTGAAGTTTTGGCAGACAGACTATTCTCCATTGGCTTGGGGGAGCACTACTATCCACCAGGCCAAGGGTACTCAGCCCACCAAATTTGGAAATGACCGCCAAGCTGGCGGTCATTTCAAAAGCATTGGCAGGAACTGCAGTGACAGTGGTTCCAGGCAATGTTTTTTTAAGTTTGACCATGGCAACATGATGCACCTATTTGTCAAACTTAACTTTTTTCAAAAAGAAAATCCCAAAACAGGATTTTGTTTTTGAAAAAATAAGTCTCCCCTCGCCATGGAAGTTCCCTCCCATGGTGAGGAGAGCATTGAGCAGTTTTAATTCCCCCTACTTCCAGGTTTTTCCTGAGGGTAAAGGGGAGTGAAAACTAACCTGTATGCTTGTGCTTGCCCATTGAAATTAAATAGGTGGACATAGAGGTCGGCCTCTGATGACCCTTACTCAGACAGGCCGCCGGAGGGGTGTAACAATGGCAGAGACCTATGCAACCATGGTGACCTATTAGTCATCATGACTGCACCAAAGGTGTACCCACTTCTAAGTCTTGGGGGCAGACCATTATGTTGATGGTAAGGATACTCCATTGCCATTGCGGCAGAGTGTCCTTACCGCCAACATATAATTTGGGCCCTCACCAGTGTTCCCTCGAAGCCGTGCGCCTGCGTGTCCGCGCACCTCCGTGCCCCGGAGCGCGCACTGCTGTGTATGTGGCGCACACACACCCCCCCAAGAGCATTTGCGCCGCCGCTGCATTGAGCAAGTGCTCCCTCTTGCTAAATGTCTTTTGTTTTCTAGAGTGCAGCTGTGGAGTTCATTGCGTGCTTTTGTTTAAATGTTCTTGTTAATTGCAGAGCCCGTCATGAGTTGCGATTAACACTATTGCTTCAAACAAAAGCACAAATCTGCCCGCAGCCATGCTTTAGAAAACCAAAGAAATGCAGCACCAAACACAGCGTGTGCTTTTAGAATCACTTTAAAAGCACACGCTGTGTTTGTAAGCTTGCTGCATTTCTTCTCTAAATAGAGCTGGACTGCGGGGTGATAGTGTGCCTTTTTGAAAGTTTTCATGTTTATTGCAGCCCATGAAGGGCACTGCCATTAACATGAAAACGTTAACATAGGCATACAATAACCCCGCAGGTGCGCTCTATTGTGAGAAGAAATGCAGCAAGCTTACAAATGCAGCATTTGCTTCCAGGTCACAAGCTACAGCAGTGATAATTTTAGGAGGAGAACATTCTGAAAATGTAACCATTTTTTGATAGAATAATTCCCACAGAGGCGACCTTGCATATTCGTTTTTGAATTGGCACATTGCCACTTAGGACCTTTACATTGAGTTGTGATAAAAATGGAGAAGCACTAGTATGTTGTCCATTCTGTCCTAATATGTCGGAAATTGATGCACACTTTTGACTAATTTGTCACAAGTACAAAACCCCAAGATCTAGGTAGATCCTACCGTTATCCAGAAAACCAGGTGTGAAACAGTGTGCAGTGAATTCCAATGCCATGGATGAGGTTGCTTTTGGGGCGCACGCACAGTGGCCCTGGGAGGAGTTAACAAAACTCCATTCATATAAATGGTGGGGGAGCAAGGCCAAAGGTCACAATGAGGTAGTGGGTGGCAACAGATTGTTGCGCATCAGGAGAGGAGGCGGCTGAAGGAGGGGTGCCTAACTTCTGATACATTTGCAGTATATAGACGTGTTTAGTGTGGCATGGTTTCACTCTGAAAGCGTTATGAAGCAGATGAGCCCTCGATTCAGAGGATGTCTCATCTCGTTTCTTGAAGCGGGGACCCAAGAGAAGGAAAGAACTAGCTGCAGACAATAATACATTTTGGCATTCACTGATCTTCTGGAGGCCCTGTGACTGTTTTAATCTGCCTTTAATCACACCAGGTCAGCAGCATCATGCTATTTTTAACTATTGTTTTTTTAGGTGGGGGGGAAATATTGCACGAAATACCAGGTTAGAATTTGAAAAGGTGTCTTCAAAATTAAAAAAAAACAAACAGAAGCATTTCACTTTAATACATCACATTTTGTAGACTGCATTTATTAAAAGTGAGAGTTTTAAAACGTAAACTGAGTAACCTCCCTGCGCCCGACTCCTGCCCTGATAACAATGGCACCAGTTTTTAACGTATGCTGTTGTTTGCCAGTGGTGGCCCCACCTGCACTTATGCTCAGGGACATCGTAAGGACTTTGGCGGCCCGGGCCAATAGTTTTTAGGGGGCCCTTGTGCAGACCAGTTTTGAATTATGATCCAGTTTAAGCTTTTTCATGTCCTCTTAGGCCAGGTCACTGACAGTGCGTAGGCACACTCGTCCAATTCTAAAGTTGTTGCATCCAATGTTCATGGATAGTGGTGAGTGTTATTAATATTGTAGCACAGCAGCAGCTCACTTACATTACTGCAAAACATTTCTGTGACACCTGCCCACTTCTCATATATGAAGTGCTGTTTTGATCTAAATTAAACTTTATTTATGGGTGTTGCGTAAAACAAACACAACATTTTGCTGCAAAATCTTTGTAATAGACTTTTCCCGCACCTCTCAAACACAACTAAATGAAAGATAAGCAGTATGAAAAACAATCTGTAGATGAATTATTCAAGGTCATCAGGGCAAGCCTTGCAGAACAGAGCTGGCTCTATCAGAGGGCCAGGGCCCACTTTGCCCATGCCTTAAAATGTCTCTGTCCACGTGACATAAGCTTAAAAGTGGAATCACAAACCATTTGTCTCCGAGCCATGCAGCTTCTGTCATCAGCACTTCTCCTCCCTTTTTCAACAAGAGCAGTTCAATCCTGAATGGCAAAATATCCTAGTTTGCAAATGTTTTCTATATAATTCTGGTTCTGCAATATTTACCGCACAATGCATCATATGCTGCATAATTTGATGATTTTAACTAAAAAATAGTTTGTAGCGCAAACGGATCAATGTTACTACAAAATGTGACTAGTGTTTCTGCAAAGTGGGCGGCCCTTTGCAAAGGTTATCTGATCACCTTTGTCAATCAATCAATCAATCATTTAATTTGTATAGCTCACTACTCACCCGTGAGGGTCTCAAGCGCTGGGGTGGGAAATGCTGCTACTGCTCGAAAAGCCAGGTCTTGAAGAGTTTTCTGAAGGTCAGCAGGTCTTGGGTTTGCCGTAGGTGGATGGGGAGGCTGTTCCAGGTCTTGGTGGTGAGGTGGGAGAATGATCTGCCGCCGGAGGTCGCTCTTCGGAAGCGGGGGACTGTTGCGAGGGCGAGTCGGCGGAGCGGAGCTGGCGGGTGGGGGTGTAGAAGCTGAGTCGTCTGTTGAGGTACGTTGGTCCAGTGTTGTGGAGTGCCTTGTGTGTGTGGGTGGGGAGCTTGAAGGTTATCCTCTTGTTGACCGGGAGCCAGTGCAGGTCTCTCAGGTAGGGTGAGATGTGGCTGCAGCGAGGGATGTCGAGGATCAGGCGTGCATAGGCATTCTGGATGCGTTGAAGCTGTCTCAGGAGTTTGGCCGAGGTTCCTGCATAGAGGGCATTTCCATAGTCCAACCTGCTGTTGACGAGGGCCTGGATGACCGTTCTTCTCGTTTCAGTGGGGATCCACTTGTAGATCCTGCAGAGCATGTGGAGGGTGTGAAGCAGGAGGAAGAGACGACGTTGACCTGTTTAGTCATGGAGAGGGTGGAGTCGAGGATGACCCTTAGGTTGCGTGCATGGTCTGTGGGTGTTGGAGTGGTTCCCAGTGCGGTCGGACACCAGGAGTCACCCCAGGCCGAAGGGGTGGATCCGAGGATGAGGACCTCCGTCTTGTCCGAGTTCAGCTTCAGTCGACTGTTCCTCATCCATTCAGCGACAGCCTTTATTCCATCATGAAGGTTGGTTTTGGCGGTGTGGGGGTCCTTGGTGAGTGAGAGGATCAGCTGGGTGTCATCGCGTAGGAGATGATGTTGAGGTCGTGCTGACGGGCGACATGGGCGAGCGCTGCCATGTAGATGTTAAACAGAGTTGGGCTGAAGGATGAGCCCTGGGGTACGCCGCAGATGATCTTGGTGGCTTTGGAGCGGAAGGGGGGAAGAAGGACGCTCTGTGTTCTGCCGGAGAGGAAGGAGGTGGTCCAGTCCAGGGCCTTCTCTTGGATCCCGGCGTTGTGGAGGCGTGTTTGTAGTGTGTGGTGGCAGACCGTGTCGAAGGCTGCTGACAGGTCCAGGAGGACCTGTCACTGCTGGATTTGTATGTTACACTGGTACTAATAAAGCATAATTTTTCCAGAGAATGTTACCATCTGTAAAAATAATAAAGTATCAGAAAATATACTGCATTAAGCTGCATCCTTCTTTTTGCTGTATAATTTAGTCAACACTGTGGTATAATTTTTTCCTCCATTGCTGCATAAGTCCAGTGCCCCCAAAGCAGGCAGCACATGTTAAAAGAGCTTGTGCATGAAGCAGAGACTGTGAAGTTTGTGAACTTAGGGAGTCATAAGTATGGCGGGCGGACAATGTTTGCTCGCCATACCCTTGGGAAACGGGACCGCCCGCTGAGGGTGCGGCGGTCCCGCACTCCCAATTAAGATGCGCCCGCCAGTGTGGTGGGCGCATGGTGCTTTGCAACATTTCAGTGGGCGGTGCTGAAAGCACCGCCCGGGGCAAAACCAGGTTGTGCCTTTCAATGCACAATGTGACAGGCACAGCGCGGTGCCTGGCACGTTGTTCATTGAAATGCAGTGGGGTACCGTAGGTACCCCCATGTGCACCCCCCACCCCCCAGAGTCACTGGGGGCCCGCAACGGCCCCCGCAAGCAGACTCCGCATGTCTTTCCGTGGCGGCACTGCCTCCACGGAAAGGCCTGTTCCCGCCAACATGGTAATATGGCTGGTAATATTGAACCCTTTTCCGCCCGGTCGACTTGACGACGGGGCAGAAAAGCGGCGGACGGTATTTCTGTCCACCGTGGACCCCCCAGCCATTGTAATATGGCGGGTGTCTTTGCTATTTGCATGGTGGGCGGATTGCCCCTGCCCGGCTGGTGGTGACTACTGCCGGCCCGGCGGGGGTGACCCGCCCACCATCCTAATGGAGCCCTAAGTTTGTTTATGCAACAACACTTCGGACAGTGGACCACTCAAAGAAAAAGCACCAATCCTGAAATCATCAAACAAATTAGTTTTCAAATTCTAGCGTGCTCTTTCCAAATGCTCCCTGTCCTGAGAGCATCACCCAAACCTGGGGTAAACAGTCAATTTTTTATCCAGTATGGAAGAGCACCGCTTTGCAAATCCGTCCCATCCAACTTGAAGAAACTAAACAACTTTCTTAGTGTCTTCACACACAAACGCTGAGTCTCGATGTGAATTTGTAATACTCATTTAATGATCCGTTTTACGAAAAAACCAGCCCTAAGTTTGGTGTGCTTGCAAATCCTGCATTTGCTGACCCCTGGTGAGTTAAAGCTACTACTGCTGAAATAAGGCCAACGGAGGGACCACCTACCGGTGTGTCCAATCTTCGAAGCATGTGTGTGCTTCTGGTCACCAAAAGGGCGGTGTGATTGTGGAAAAACAGCAGGCAAGACCCACTCCATGGATCACTCTTGTGATGGCGACCTTTGACCATGCTTGCAGGCAGGTCACTTCCCACGCTACCACACAGCTGCCAGCTGCCTCGTTTCCTTCTGCTGCCTGCTGCCGTCTCCCTGCTGCCTGCCGCCGTCTCCCGCTCCTTCCTTCCCGCCACTGCGTCCCTGCGGCCCCGCCCCCCCTAATCCCCATTGTCCACCCCACTCCCGCCTCCCAGCTGCTCCTCCCTCCCTTTCTACCTCTTAAGGGGGCCGCGCAGTGGCGTGAGAGCGACCTTTGACCCTGCTCGCAGGCAGGTCGCTCCCCACGCCAGCACACTGCTGCCAGCTGCCTCGTTTCCTCCTGCTGCCTGCCGCCGTCTCCCTGCTCCCTGCCGCCGTCTCCCACTCTTTCCTTCCCGCCGCTGCGTCCCTGCAGCCCCGCCCCCCTGATCCCCATTGGCCACCCCGCTCCCACCTCCCAGCTGCTCTTCCCTCCCTTTCCACCTCTTATGGAGGCCGTGCAGCGGCCGCGCCGCTGGCGCGCCAAAGGCAAGCCCGTCTGCGCCCATCCGCCCCTGGACCGTGCCCAGCACCAGAACCCCTGGACCACACAAACTCCACAACACCAGACTCCGCTACAACGCCAGCACCCTCTACGCACTCAAAGCCGGCCAAAACCACACCTGCTTCCAAGCCACCCTGAAAAGGACTCAAGGACTTTTCTCCTGTCACACCTGCAGCTTCACCTGCGACAGAACCGCCAAACCTCCAAGGACTGAACCCAACCACCTCCGCTGCATACTCCTCAACACCCGCTCCGCATGCAGACATGCCGTTGAGCTCTGGGATCTGCTCTACACCTCCGTCCCAGACGTGGCCTTCCTGACCGAGACCTGGTGGAACGACTCCTCGATGCCCGACATCGCCATAGCCATACCGGACGGCTACAAGATCACCCGCAGGGATCGCGCCAATGGAATCAGAGGAGGAATAGCCATTGTCCACAAGTCCACCCTCAAGGTCGCCACCCACGCAGACGACACCCTCAACACCGCCGAACAACTGCACTTCTGGATCCACACCGACCCCAACACCACCCTCAGAGGAACACTCATCTACAGACCACCCGGATCCCGAGCTCAATTCAGCGACTCAATCGCGGACCTCGACAGCACCCATGCACACGCCTCCACGGACTACATCCTCCTCGGGGACCTGAATTTCCACCTTGAGAACAACAACAATGCCAACTCCGCCACCCTGACCAACAACCTCGCCAACCTCGGCCTCAGACAACTCGTCACCGCACCCACCCACGCTGCTGGACACACAATGGACCCAATCTTCTCCACAGGCACCCACTTCCCCTTTGACCACACCACCGAACTCCACTGGATCGACCACCGCTGCATCCATTTCACCTTCAACAAACCAACCACGCACCACCGCACCCAACAGCTGCCTTGCCGCTGCTGGAGCATAGTCACCGAAGACCAGCTGATCACCACCCTCGCCCAGAACCCACCCACTGACCCCACCAACCCAGATGCCGCAGCCCGCAACCTCAGACAGTGGATCGACGACTGCGCCAACACCCTCGCCCCACTTAAGAAACCCTCCAGCAACCACGCCAGCAAGAGAGCCACCTGGTTCACCGATGAGCTGCAGACCTCCAAATGCTCCTGCTGGAAACTGGAGAAGATATGGCTCCACGACACACTCCGGACAACCACGCAGCCCACAAGGACACCACTCGCAGACATCACCACCTCATCCGAATAGCCAAGAGATCCTCCTTCAAAGACCGCCTGGATAACAACGCACACAACAGCAAAGATCTCTTCAGCATCGTAAAGGAACTCTCCAACCTCAGCGCCAATGCCAACGACACCAACCTCACAAGAACTTTGCAACTCACTAGCCATCTTCTCCCACCGCAAGATCGCTGACATCCATGACAGCTTCAACACCATGACCGCCCGTCTCTGCCAGACCCCACCTCCCCTGTTAACACCACCAGCGCCAACCGCCAGACCTCCTGGTCCAACGTCAACGACGACGAGACGCGCAAGGTCATGAACTTCATCCACTCAGGATCTCCGTCAGACCCGTGCCCAGATCACGTATTCAACAAAGCAGACGCTGCCATTGCACCCCAACTACGGAAGGTCATCAACATCTCCTTCGAAACAGCGACATTCCCGGAAAGCTGGAAACACGCCGAAATCAACGCCCTCTTCAAGAAGCCCAAGGTAGACCCCAAGGACCTCAAGAAATTCTGGCCCATCTCTCTGCTCCCATTCCCGGCGAAGGTCATCGAGAAAATCATCAACATGCAACTGGCCCGCCACCTGGAAGACAACAACATCTTGGACCCATCCCAGTCCGGGTTCAGATGAAACCACAGCACCGAGACAGCCCTCATCGCTGCCACAGATGACATCAGGCGCCAACTAAACAACGGCGAAACATCAGCTCTCATCCTCCTGGACCTGTCAGCCGCCTTCGACACGGTCTGCCATCGCACTCTAAAGACACGCCTCCTTGAAGCCGGAATCCAAGAGAAGGCCCTTGACAGGCCCACGTCCTTCCTCTCCGGTAGAACCCAGAGCGTCCGCCTCCCGCCCTTCTGCTCCGAGGCCACCGACATCATCTGCGGCGTCCCCCAGGGTTCATCCCTCAGCCTGACGCTGTTCAACGTCTATATGGCCCCCCTCACACAAGTGGCCCGCCAACACGACCTCAACATCATCTCCTACGCCGACGACACCCAGCTCATCCTCTCCCTCACCAAGGACCCGCACACCGCCAAAACCAACCTCCACGAGGGAATGAAGGCCGTCCCCGACTGGATGAAGAACAGCCATCTGAAGCTGAACTCGGACAAGATGGAGGTACTCATCCTCGGACCCACCCCCTCAGCCTGGGACGACTCCTGGTGGCCCACCACACTAGGAACAGCACCAACACCCACCGACCATGCAAGCAATCTAGGATTCATCCTCGACTCCTCCCTTTCCATGTCGAAACATGTCAACGCCGTCTGCTCCTCCTGCTACAATACCCTCTGCATGCTCTGCAGGATCTACAAGTGGATCCCGACCGAAACAAGAAGAATGGTGACACAGGCCCTCGTCAGCAGCAGACTGGACTACGGCAACACACTCTATGCAGGAATCCCAGCCAAACACCTACGACGACTACAACGCATCCAAAACGTCTTCACCCGACTGATCGTCAACGCCCCCGCCGCAGCCACATCACCCCCCGCCTGAGAGACCTACACTGGCTCCCCGTCGACAAGAGGATCACCTTCAAGCTCCTCACCCACGCACACAAAGCACTCCACAACGCTGGACCAGCCTACCTGAACAGCAGACTCAGCTTCTACACCCCACCCGCCAGCTCCCCTCCGCCAGCCTTGCCCTTGCCGCTGTCCCCCGCATCCAACGAACAACCTCCGGCGGCAGATCCTTCTACTACTTCGCCGCCAAGACCTGGAATACCCTCCCTATCCACCTTCGGCAGACCCAAGACCTACTCGCCTTCAGAAGACTCCTCAAGACCTGGCTCTTCGAGAAGTAGCGGCGCCCCCTCCCCTCAGCGCCTTGAGACCCTCACGGGTAAGTAGCGTGCTTTACAGGTACTCTGATTGATTGATTGATTGATGACTGGTGCCCCCAGAGTAGACTCTAGGATGGCTGGTTGGGGCATGGCTAATTGATCTGTTCAATTCTGGCCTGCCTGCTGAGCTCTGTTCATGAATATTATATCTCTGACGCTTAGCATTTTAAATTTGAAGGCACAGTTGCATGCTCTCATATGTTAGACAATTTTAGCATGCTGGTGCTGCTTCATTGGCAGTGTGCCTCAATTGCAGTATTGTCAGAAGGGCGCTAGAACATGTGACTAATGCATTTTAATGCGGACACTAGCATTAAAATGTGTTAGTCAAAAGCCTGATGCAGCCCTACCTTAACCCAGCCCTGAAACTGCAAAAAGTAAAATTTTAATAACATTATTATAATTATATTTTTCCTGCTCAAAGAAAGCATTTGTTAAAGTTTTCATATTAATCGCAGCGCCCATCATGAGCTGAAATTAATATGAAAACTTGAACAAATGCACTCAATCAACCCGCAGCCCAGCTCTATCAAGAAAAGAAATGCAGCAACATAGCTGCTAAGGTTTCAAATTGCTATGTGGGATGGTTTCAAACCTGCTTTAACACTGTTCACATGGATTTGTATGTGAGGAAATGCACCATCTTTTCACTTTTTTAACAAAAGTTTGGAGTGATATTTGGCGCTGCACCACACACGCGCCTGGTTACTGGTGCACATAGCCTTGGTTGCAGCGCACATAGACCTTACACTGCCACACACAGAGGAAAAAAATTAGAGGGAACATTGACCCTCACTGTGGAGAATTCCAAGCTGCCCTGGAAACCCTCATTTAATGTATCAAGCCGTCAGGACTCCAGGCGATCAGATACTTCAGCTTGAAAGTCCTTCTCCTTCACTTGGTGAGCACAGATTACAAGAATGGCTAGTGGACTTCCTCTATATTAGTATGACAAGGGTGTATGCCTGCTGTCTAATTGGTTGTTCTCCCTCAGACAGTGCAAGGGGCCTGCCCCATCAAAATGCACCAGTGGCGAGTCTTTGCTCTCAGTGAGGTGGAAAGCTCTTCAGGGTCCTAGCCCCAGCTCTGGGTGACATGCCTGAGGTCCATATGCTAGAACTGTGTGGGAAGGGCTCTGCTGCTGCAAAGACTGGATTGGGCTGTGTGTCAGAGCTGGAGGTTATCCAGGTGAGGGCCTCTGGAACCTAGGGCCCAGGCACTCACCTACCATGCCTCAGAGTGCCCAGGATGGGCTTCCCCAGGCCGGGGGAGACCTCCTCTGCTTCACTGGGATTAGAAGCTCTAGCTATTCACCATGCCAAAAAGCATTTGGCCCGGGGGTTGCAAGCCCTGGCTCTGGGCTCCAATCTCCAGCCCTCCATGCCACAACATGCTGTGATGGGGGTCCCGCAGGACTGAAAAGGGTTTCCCTGCTTAACTGGGTTAGAAAATTCTGACCAGGCCCTGGGTCAGAGCTCTGGATGGCCTGGTAAGGGCCCTCAGGACCTAGGGTCAATGCACCAGCCCGCCATGCCTCAGAGCACCCAGAATGGGCTGCTGCAGGCTCAGGGAGGCCATGGCTTTCACCTAGTAGGCCCTTTTCCTAGTGGGCTGGGCTCCAGGCACCTGACCAGACAAACTTCCCTACCCCGATGTGGTGCCTTCTGACCTGAGTCTGGAGCTCCTCAAACAGTGCTAGTAATCTCCAGTGAGAGGCAGATGACGCCATGGCTTTTTGCCTGGGAGGCGAGATCCCTGCAGGGCATGGCTCAATCTACCAGGCAGAGCCACCTAGTCAGCCTGTGGCAGGGTGGTGTCTGGCCAGGGAGGAGTCTGGTGCTCCTCTGAACTGAACAGTTTCCGTAATCTCCAGTGAGAGGTGGGTAAAGCTATGACATTTGCCTGGAAGTTTCGGTCTTACAGGCCAAGACTTTAGCCACCAGGCAGAGCCATGAAGGGTGCCTGGAGAAAGGTGGTGCCCCGCCTTCAAAGTGCCAGGTTTCAAGACATCCACAAGTTAGCTTGCCTACTTCAGAATCAGGTTTTGGCTAAAACGTCCAACATTGACATTTCATTCTGAAGTCTGATCTGGCAAATGGACAAGTATGGGTGTGTTAAATCAGAGTCCCATCCATGAAGCAGATTGACCAGGTAAGCAGACTTAATTTAAATTTCACACAGTCCTGGAAACAATCCATCAGGGAAAAAACCTCTGGAATAGCAGAAATGTAGCAGGATCAAGCTGAAACAGGAACAGAAGCAGGAGTTGAGCATGCACAGGTACCACTCACAGTGAGAAATAGGATGAGCATGTTATGATACAGTAAAATGGTCCCCCAAACAGCTAGATCTACCTAAATCACAGCCCTGGAAGTTCCTAGTAACCAACTTGGGTTGGGCTTCTAAGGAACACACTATCAGTCACATCTTGGGAATTGACGGCCACCGAATGTTTAATAAACTAGATCTTCAGTTACTTTTTGACCTCCATAGAGAGTTATGAAAGACTTGCAAGATGATTCTCTCCAATTTTTTTGTATGAACAAAAAGTCTTTGATGAAAAATAGCCCCTCTCTTTAGAGGAGGTTCTTTCCAGAAGAACTCCTCTTTTAGGGCCTGATGTATCAAAAACCCAAATTGCGATTCCCAAATAGTGATGTTTACCGAATCACTATTTGAGAATTGCAAAACGCTATGCAGGAAAAAAATCAGTAACATTTAGCGATTCTGTAAAATTTCCAATTCCAAATACAGAATCGTAATTAGAGATTCAGTATTTGCGAGTTTGCAAATTAAAACACCGCAAATTAGCGAATCTGCAATTCTGGTGCAGTTTAATGATGTCACAAGCAGGAAGTGAGACTACCCATGCTGTTTCAGAGTGCCTGAGGCTGTGGGAGAGGCTGAGAGTATGAGCACACAACTCAGCAGCCCATCAGGAGTGCTAAGACAGGTACAAAGTCACATCATGGCCACACCAGAGAAGGGAAAGGAGCCTGCAGGATGGAAAAGAAAACAAATTCAGTGAGAAGGAATTGGAGGTCCTCGTTGAGGAAATGGTGAAGAGCCATGAACAACTCTTTGGAAAAAAATCCCTCCACATACCAGACTCTGAGAAGAGGAAGATCTGGCTGGCAATTCAAGCCAAAGAAAATGCCATTGGGGTCACACAGCGCTCCATTGAAGACCTACACAAGCGCTGGTATGACTTGTGCTCAAGGGCAAAAGAGAAGGTGGCAAAAATGCTTGACGCGGGAAGGCACCCCTATGATGAAGCATGACACCTTTGGTATGTGAGGGGAACCGTCCTTCAAAGACATCCCCCTCCATCACATGGTTGACAATTAGCCCTTTCATTTCACTTTTTTCTGTATTAATTGCAGGATTTCATGTGCTTCATCTCAGATGTCTTTTGAAATTTTACTGACCAGAAAAGAAGCTTAATTAATCAAGAAGTTCAACACAACAACACAGGATTTAATCAAAATGACTGAGATCAATAGATCTTAAAAATCTTCAATTGTTAACTTTGCCCCATTTGGAATGTAGTAAACATGCACACATTCAGTAGAAGATATGCGGTCCATTTCCTCAAATGAGATGCTATGCTACATGAGAACTTATAATATGGCTGTACATAATGAACTACGAGGTCCAGCATGCAAATAGATGAGTTCGGTTTTTCCACAAATGACTACCCAGACCTAATAAGATTGGGTCTTGATTTGTCAACTTTAACCGATTTGTTCACATGAAGTACTCAGTAACGGATCAACTCTACGATAGAGACCAGAATACTGAATCACGCTTCACCGAGATAAACAACGGGAAGACAACATTCAATGCCACAGGCAAGTTTCCGCCACAATAAATGTAACGCTTTTCTCCGGAAACGCAAAATTAGCATGAGAGTTTCAAGTTGAAGTTCTGTTTGGCAACATTGATTCTTTAACTTGCAGGCACGTCGGAACGAAACTGGCCTATTTTGATCAATACGAAGAGAGTGCTTGGAACTGTTAAGGCAAGGTGTTCCAACGCATTGTTTAAAAACGGTCATGTGCATTTTTTCCTCGAGAGCAACTATGGTTCATTATATGTTCATACTCACATTATGAAATTAGGCCAACCAATATGTTCATGTATTACTCCTTCCACAGGCACACATATTTCGATGAATGGCAAGATATAGATATACATAGGGGAGAGGAGTTGGCCTAACGGCTAGGGCGCTCGACCTCGGACCTGGAGGAACTGGGTTCGAGTCTCGGTAACGATTCTGGGCAAATCACTTAATCTCCCCGTGCCTAACAAAACAAAAAAAAAAAATGAATGTGTGTCCTCATGTAACGTAACTGATGCTATGTACAGCGCTCTGATACTCGATTCGGTTCGGGTCTAGTTTGCGCTATATAAAACTCTGCAAAAAAACAAACAAAAAAAAACATATCAGAGAGTTGGTCACACGTCCATTTGGAAAGGAAACTGTCAGTATCACATTGACGCAGATGAAGAAAAATTGAGGTAATATTTCTTTACCACGATACTTAGGGCCAGATGTAGGAAGCGTAATTCCGGTCAGTAACGGCCGAAATTACCGTATTTCGGCCGTTACCGACCGGAATTAGGCTTTTCATATGTAGGTGGCTTCATTTCAGATTCGTTAATTTACCGAATCGGTATTTAAGAATTCGGTAAATTACCGATTCTTAAAACACCAAAGCGGTAAATTACCGAATCTGAAATGTAGGGAGCACTCAAATGAGTGCTTTTCCCATCTTAGGATTCGTTATTTACCACCAACTAGAAGTTGGTGGTAAATAATGAAAACCTTAGAAAAAACATTTCTTTTGCTTTTCCAACAGTGCCATGTTGCAGACATACATGCCCTTAGGGCATGTATGTCTGCAACATGTGACCCATACACATTTGAGGGGTGCAACAGGGTGTCAAAGTGACACCCTGCCACCCTTCAATGTTTCCCCCATTTACCGAATAGGTATTTACCGATTCGGTAATTGACATTCATTCCTATGGGCCACCAGGCCCATAGGAATGAATGGCAATTACCGAATCGGTAAATACCGATTCGGTAATTACCGAAATTTACTGATTCGGTAATTATTTAAGAAAAATTACCTACATCCCATTTGCCTGTTCTTAAATACCGAATCGGTAAGATTCGATATTTAAGAATCGGTAATCTGGGATTACCTACATCGGGCCCTTAGTGTGGAGCTAATTGAGAGGTAAAAGCAGAGGTTTTGAATGTTAATACACTGTCCACATTACCTTCCACAGAAATCGACCAAGTCCTGGTCCTGAGGAGAACCCAGCAATCGGTGAGTATTTGAAACGTGTTGCATTAACCCATGCCCCCGAGGGAAGATATTGTCAAAAACACCCACTCTCCACCTAATAACATTTTGAGGTAGCGGCTCCCGGTAGCCTACACCGGCAGGATACAGTGTGTTGAGAAACAGAAAAGTAATATTCCGCCAGGTGTCAACATGTTAAATGAAGGACTGATCTGAGCTAGATCATTTACTTTGTGGTTTTTGAATTTGATGGGACAACTTTATTGTTTTTGTTTTTTTATGGTGTCTGTATTTGTTGCAGTGTTAAATGTATTTTGAAGTGTACATATGAATCTGTCTTTAAAAAAAAAGTTTGCCCTTCCCAAAAGACGTGAGATGAAGCACATGAAATCTTGCAGTTAATACAGAAAAAAAGTGAAATCAAACACAAATCCTTTTTTCACTGTGGCAAGGCTAGCCTGTCATAGACTAATACCTTTAATACCAGTATCTTATGGAGTACAATTTTAATAGAAGGTTTGCTCCAGTCTGTTGGGCATGGTGTAGTATCTGAATTTAAGTCCTTTCCCATGGAAAACAGATGACGTAATTGAGCATTGATGCTCTAAATGTGAGGTGAATAATTTATTATAAGTGATAGGAGAACTATCTGTTATGTGAGTCATTCTCCTTTTCAAGCAAAATAGCGTCAGGGACTAAATTGAGTCCTACCAAGCAAGAGTTAGGAAAACACACTTCTATATGTCATAGAAAATTTGTTTTAAGTGCAATAGCATCATGTCAGTGTACATATGCAAGCTTTAAGGTGAATCCACAGTTTGCACGTTAATAATGCTCCAAAATATAAAATGCAGAAAAAAAACTCCAACACAGAGCACTAACTATAATTTATAAGAGAATAAGAAACCCCTGATTTTGTTCATTAACTGCAAATTGCCTGAAAGGAAACTATTTCAGTTGGACTGCTCTTATTCCAGAAACATGGTGTCTAGGTGTACCTTTGATGTGTTATTAATGTAGAGTGTTAGCATTTTTGTTTTTCATTATAACTGTCGCACAGCTACAGTCAAACACTCAGCAATTAACTGACTGACTCCTGCTGTTGTTTAGCTCAGCATGATCAGCCTTTTTTACTCACATGGCTGAGTAAGATATTTGTGATTTCTTTTTTAAAGTGCCTTCATTTTAGGCAGAGCCTTATCACCAAAAGCAATCCAACAGGCATCCCTCTTGTATTCTTCCATCTTAATAGTCCCATGATGTACACACTTAAACATGCAACTTTGTGAATTTAAGGGTCTGACTTACAATAGCAATATTATTCAAGGTGGGCTCTCCAACTTAGTTTTGGACCCGGGTGCACTATGGCCCTGTTTGCTGGCAACTTTACTAACTAATGAACAGACTGTTGTAGAAAACACATCCTTCTTACCGATACCAACCATACACAAACTAGGAACCCCTCATGATAGCCGCCATGGGCAGGTGAAGAATTCCCCATAAACACAACTAAAATCGGCAGGCAATTAATTATTTATCAACAAAAGCTCCTAACATTATTGGCATTGGCAGTTTTCAACAAACTATCACCTAGATGCATCAAACAAAAATCCGCTCGCAAAGGGGCAGATTCTCAGAATCTGCCCCTTTGCGACTGGTATTTTTGCATTTGGGATTCATCATCCCAAATGCAAAAATCGCTAAATTGCGATTATTTGCATTTAAGGAATCTCAACTTGAGATTCCTCAAATGCAATGCATGAAAGTTTAAAAAATAGCGAATTCGCTAATAGGGCACGCAAATTACCATGAAGTACAACTTCATGGTAATTTGCAAAAACTTTGAAAAATGCACTAAAGTGCATTTTTAAAAGTTTCATGTTGCGCACACACATGCCCTAAGGGCATGTGTGTGCGCAACATATGTGCACAGACCAATTTCAGGGGTGCAACAGGGTGTCCTTTGGACACCCCTGCACCCTTGAAATTGCAATCTCAATTTGCGATTCGCTAATTGTGATTCGCAAATTGAGATTGTCTACCCATTCATTCCCATGGGCCTCTAGGCCCATAGGAATGAATGGGGAGGTATTCCTCAATTGCGACTCGCAATTTGCGAGTCGCAATTAAGGAATTCTAAGAAATCGCTATTATTTTAGTGATTTCTTGTTGCATTCCATTTTGCTATTCCTTAATAGCGAATCGGTATTTTTCGCTATTAAGGAATCGCAAGATGGGTTGTTGATGCATCTGGGGGATAGTTCTGACTCTGTCTCTCCTTTTTTATTACAGAGAGACTTACACTATGTTATGTAATGTTATGCTATGTTATGTTATGTTATGTTATGTTGAGTCTGCTGGGGGCCAGGGTAACCATTTTCTGGTGCTAACTGCTTTCTGGTAGGCATATACAGATCCTTTGCTGAATCTTCAGGATGTGGAAGCAGGTGGAGGTCACTACGTTTACTTGGACAGTAATGTCAAGCTTGCCCTTCAGGATGATTCCCAGATTTCTTGCATGGGTAGTAGAAGTGGGTAAAGGGTCGAGGTCAGCTGGCCACCAAGAGACGTGCCAGGATCACCACTGCAGTTTTGTTAATGTTTAATTTGAGCCAGATGAATTTCACCAATGTGGTTACAGTGGTAATGCGGAATGCAGTCATCTGGCAAAGTTGTTTTTTGCTTAGTGGAGTTCTTGTCTGACATGGAGAGTATCAATCATGTGTCATCTGCATAGGAGAGTATGTCAACGTAATATGTTGTATGAGGTCTGCCCTCGGGGTGATGTATATGTTGAATAAAGTTATACTGAGAGATGATCCCAGGGGACTCCCCCTATGAGTTTCTTGGCTTCTGACATGTATGGTGGCAGGTTGACTCTTTGTGCTCTTCCTGTGCAGAAGAAACAGATCCAGTTGAGGGTGAGTCCTGTTTTGTGTAGTCTTCTGATCAGGGTGAAGAGGGATATTGTATCGAAGGCTGCAGAGAAGTCAAGCAGTATAAGGGCTGCTACGTCTCCACAGTCGAGGATTACCCTGATGTCATCAGTTGATGTAATAAGGGCAATATCGGTGCTGTGGTTGGACTGGAAGCTTGATTGTGTGGTGTCTAAGAGCTGGTGTGCATTGAGATAGGCAGAGAGTTGAATATTTATGGCTTTTTACAGGACCTTGGCCAGGTATGGTAGGAGGGAGATCGGGCAGTAATTTATTAGTTGCTTGGGGTCCGCCAAGGGTTTCTTAAGCAATGTGTTGATCATCACCTGTTTCCAGGCATCCAGAAATGTCTCAGAGGTGATGGAGTTGTTCAATATTCGGGTGAGGTCTTCAGGATTTTGCTGATAGGGACGACTCCCATATTGTGGATGTGATGCACCAGGGTCTGTGCGCCGGAGTGGATTGTCCTCATAATGGTGGCTGTTTTTTCTGTAGTGAGTGTTTCCAAGGCAGTCAGGGTTATTCCGTGGTTGTTAGTGAGTAGGCTGGGGGTTAGAGTGCACAGGTATGGTTGCGGGGTAAAATAGTTGCATAGTTGTAGATGTCTTTGATTTTGTTGCTGAAGAATACCAAGAGGTTGTCAGAGAGTTCTTGCGAGACAGCGATTCTCTTAGTGGTGGCACCTGATGAGGTAAAGTCTCTGATGATCATGAATATTTCTTAGCGGCTGCTGGAGCTGTTGTCTATGCGATCTGGCAGGACCTTCTTCTTTGTTTCTTTGTGTCATGATCCGGCTGAGTTATTATCCTAATTCCCCTGAGTCACAGACTAAACCTGTCATGATCCATTAGCAGAACCGTAGTATGGTCAACGGTACCCATTGCCAGGAACTACGGTGGCTCACAAGTTACATTTGCCTATCATGCCCTTTATCGACAATGCTGACGAAGTGCACATTATTCACAAGTTACATTGATAATGCTGAGGAAGTTCATGTTTTGACAATGTTGAGGAAGTACACGTTATGGACAAATAATGAATGATCCAAACATCAAAATGATCGTGTACACCAGTGCAGTTTTGTTTGTTTTTCTTTTGTTGGCTTATTTGCATATTTTTATTTTCCTCGTAGCCTGATTTGCGTTGATCAGTATTATGCTGCCTTGAGGCCCCCGTACTCACGCTCCCGCTATATAAGCAGCCACGCCCAGCCGCTCCATGCGGATTATTCCAGCAATGTCGCTCGGAGAGTCTTCTTCCTGCTTCGTGACTTTAAGCCCTGGTGACAGCATTCAAAGGTAGGAGACAACGTTTTTCTTCAGTTACCGAGTTGCATCCTTGGAGCTCTTAGGCTGATTTGGATCATGCTCGCTCTGTATGGGTATCTTAGAAAAAGGCATTTAAGTAAAAAGCTGATTATCTTTATGACAGGAAGTGCAATTTTTATATACCGTACGTTCTGGCCTCATTTTTAAGCATACCAATCATTGATCTTATATTCATTTATCGCCTTCATTTATAAACTTGCGAGATATATTGACAATTACTAACATAAGTCATTCATTTCATGAAGCTTTATTCGGTTCATAACAATTAATGACCATAAAAGCACATAGCAAAATGCAACAAGATAAAATACAGGTAAATTAACAATAATGTTTAAAAGATCATACTTTTCCTAAAAACCATGGATTTACAAATAAAACTCGCAGCATAAAAACAAATATAGGGGCAGTCCATATTATATAATAAACACATTGCATCCTCCACAGTAAGAATACCATACTTAAGAAATATTGGTTTTAGATATGTGATCCTTACATTCTGGAACAACGTGCAAATGAGCATAAAGTGCAAGTTGCTTTGTTTAGAATGCCCATCGCAGGGACAAGGGCCAACCGGGTGCTTTTTTTGATGTGGGAAGGCCACCAAAGCATGAACAATTCCAGCCCTTACTCTAGTCAATACAAATCTGTGTGCAGGCCTAGTTACCACGCTCAGGTAATTCTGGAATCCCTCGGTAACAATATACTTATTATAAAGATTAACAGTGACGAGAGAATTGATCACAACTGAGCGTTTTTGAGCTCTATATAACTTAAAATAATTTTTCATGTCCTGCTTGGCAAGACCTCTAGGAGGGCAATGATCTAACAACAGGTTGATATCATAGATACTCTGGTAGCAATCCACAACATATTTAAGCCATGGTATCATCAAACAGTTGTCTAAACCAAGGCAGTCCCTAATTACAAGTTGATTAAACTCAGTCTCTTCCTTGAGCCAAATAGCTCGATAGAGTAGTAGAGGCCTAAGTAAAGCAAGGTCGCCCAGATAAGCGAGCCCTACCTCTTTATGGAACAACTCTGTTGAGGCAGATTTAGGGAGGCACAGTAATTTCTTTAGGAAGTTATTTTCTTCCCTCTGAAGACACTCAATATTGCAGTTGCCCCAAAGCCCCGCCCCATAAAGTGCGATGGATACACTACGCGCCTTGTAGATCTCCGTCATATCGCTGATTCGCCTATCCCTCAGCTTAGAGGTAAATTTAAAAATGCCATAGGCGCTTTTGCTCATTTTGCCCTAACATTGGTTAATTCTTGCCCCCAACTGCCATCACTGGAAAAAGTTACCCCCAGGTAGCAAAAACTATTGACATGCTGTTCTTTTACCCCTTCTATAAAAAAGGCACGATTTTTCCCCGTCTTTGTCCCGCAGGTCATAGTGCGGGTTTCGTTTTTATTAATCAGCAGTCTCCTAGTCCCAATAAAATCAGTGAACCTGTCCATCAAGCGCTGCAGGCCAACAGGTGTTCGGGACAGGAGCACCGCGTCATCTGCATAAAGCAGAACTGGAACACTATTCCCAGCAACCTGTGGGGCATCAGCTTTGACAGTTTTCAGGGCAGATTCAACCTCATTAATAAAAAGAGTAAACAACAGGGGGGCAAGAACACACCCCTGTCTAATTCCCCGTTTGACATTAAAATTTGGGGTGCACTCCCCACTAACCCCATAGCGGACACATGTTTGCATCTTACTATAAAATCTTACAAGGAAAAAGATAATTTCTTTAGGGGCACCCATATCAAGCAAAACTGACCACAGGAGTGAATGGTTTACTAAATCAAAAGCACTGCTAAGGTCGGCAAAGCAAAGATAAATATTACCGGGCTTGGCTCTTGTGTACTTGCCAATCAATAATTCTAGATTCAGGCACTGATCTAAGGTCCCTCGTCGCTTTCTGAATCCGTATTGGGAATTGGCAAGAATCCCGTTCTCATCCGCCCACTCTTCTAATCTATACAGCAATACTCGACTCATGATTTTAACCGATGAGTCGAGCAGACTAATCGGCCGGTAATTGCAGGCTGATGCCTTATCCCCCTTTTTGTAAATGGGGACAATGATGGAGTCACCCCAAGAAGGTGGGATCAAGGTGGTTACTGCCGCATTGAGTGCCAAGGTGAGTATTGGCCCCCGAAGCCTCGGTTGAGCCCTGAACACATCAATTGGGATTCCATCTGGCCCCTGGGCCTTACCACCCTTACTGGTTTTAATACTACTTTCCACTTCCTTCAGGGTGATATCTAAAGGCACCACGGGCCAAAGCCTTTGCTCTTCGGATGTCTGGGTATTATCCTGAAAAATTACGGAAAAGTGTTTCACCCAGTCTTCGCTGCCAACATTGGAGGAGAGCTGTGGATTTTTATCATCTTGGAGGAAAGGGGAGTTAACGGTGGACCAAAACAGGCGACTATCAGCGGTTTCTACTGCCTTGGATAGGTGATCCCATGGCTTCCAGCTGTTATTCCTTCTTCCTTTTGGATAGCGCCTTTATATATTCAATTCTAAAAAGTCTGACTCTAATCTTATCTCTTGGGGTAAGGGCTAAAGCGTGTTTAAGTTGCGAGAGAAGGGTCGTACAGGCATGGTCAAACCATCCGATCCCTTTTCCGCTTCTGCCCGATTTAGTCCCCGTAAAGATGTTATTAATAACGTTGTTAATGTTAAGAAAATGAGTCATAACAGAAGCAGACGGACATCCTGGAGTCAAGATAATATCGATGTCCGCCAGACATTTATTTACAATTATGGGTTCCACAATGGCTGCTTTTTCCCCTTTCCACCTAAGCCTAGTCCCATTAGCCCTGTATGGCTCAATGTCATCCAAGATTCTTGTTGGCAGTTCTACTCTGCACTTCCACGTAGTTATCTCCATTGTGATATAGTTATGATTGCTCAGGGCGGAACCATCCCTTACCTTGGTCAGGCAGTGAGGTACCAAACTAGATGAAACCATAATATGGTCGATAGTGGATCCGCTATTCCGCCCAATAAAGGTTGGAATTGAACTCTCACTACCCCCTAGGTCAGTACTCACTAGCTCTAAATCATAGGAAGCCATGACGTTATTGATAGCCTCCCCATAGGCATGTTGTGGGAAATGCGGCATGCTCTCCCCGCTATTGGTTTGAATCCCACATGCCCTAGAGGAGGACAAGCTGCAGACTGTTAGATTAAACTCCCCTAACCAAATATAAGTAAAAGTGCATTTTGCCTCAGATATCAGCTTCATGAGGGCACAGTGTAACTCCTCTATCACTTTGTGCCGTAAGTTGTTAAAAATATTATTATAAAAATGTATTAAAAGCACATCAGTGTCATCCTGTGCACGTACCCAAAGAATTTGTGAGTGGGGTTCGACTAGCAAATGTTTGATAATTGTCAATTTTAAATCTACAGAAATAAGAAAAAGTAGTCCTCCCTTTGCCCTGCCATGCCTTGATTCAGTAGCTTCTAGACTATAGCATGTGTACCCTTCAAAAGTAGGTTTAACAACACACCATGTCTCCTGTAGGCATAGGATGTCATAGGACCTAACAATGCCCTCCCACTCCAAATTGTGTACCTTAGAGGCCCAACCGGCAATATTCCAGCTAACAATAGAAATCCCCATGGTACAGTCACTATTTGGAATGCCATGTGCATTGCTGCGATTATTGCCTTTAATACTTCGTTCAATCACAGACCTCCCTATATAACTACCTACATCCTTCCCTAGATCCTCGTAAATCTCAGTCACACAGGACACTGTTGTCCCGCTACTCGTATTACTCATAATATTGTTAGTATGTTGGCTCTCAGCAACCACCTTTTCTTCACTAGGATTATTCAGTTTAGCATCCCCGGTGACGTCCCTCCCAAGCCCAGGTCCCTTATGAAGTCAATCATTCTGGTCCAGAGAGCTCAGGAGTTGATACCTGTTCTGGACCGGAACTTCATAGACCATCTCATGAGTTGGTTGAAAAAATCTGTCACCAATAGGTACAAAATTAGGGTTAGGTGGGAAAAATCTATCACCAGTGGGTGTAAAGTTTGTTGTAGGCAGGGAAAATCTATCACCATTAGGTACAAACTTAGGGGTAGGTTGAAAAAATCTCTCACCATTGGGTACAGAGTTAGGGGTAATTGCCCTATCCCTGCTAGTGGCAGATGGAATCTTATTAAGATGGTTATAAAAATAACCCAAAGGACATCCAGTTACATCGGTCTCATACTGTGTAATAGCAGCAGCTCTTAGTAGGACCGTCGCAACATGCTGGGGGTATTTAAAATTTACGATCACACAGTCTCCCCCGCAGTTCTTTCTAGTGTTGCCAATCCAGTTAACACTTCTGGTAGATAGAATTTGATCCGAAAAATTAACTGGAAACCCACAATGACTATGTAGCCAGGAGACCGTTTTGTTCTTTAACGAGTCCCGCGGCTCTTGGGGGGATAAGGCCTGACTTAGTGCTAAGGAGGGAATATTGGTTAAAACCACTACGTAGGGTACACACTCGGGTGGGAGGTCTACCGAGCGATTGTTTCCAACAGATGCCCCTACAGACCCAGCAGCCGCAGCCGGCATTGCTGGTACCTGCACTGCCCCACCTGTCTTAGGAGTTGGTAGTGTTTTTTTACGAATAGGTCCCACTACAGACCCCACAGCCGCAGCCGTCCCAGGTGGTGCCTGCCCTACCCTGTCTAAATAACGTGCTGGTAACGTGCTCGTACTTGGCAAGGCAGATGGGACCTGCAAACTATCCGTGTTGGAACCAGATGTAACATTGTTCATGGAGCAAGACCTCCCCTTAACTGGTTTTGGGGCAGATTGAATACTAGGGGCATCCTTACTAGCTGGTCCAGTGTTAACTATCTTGGCTGCGTACACATCTAGCTGGGACCCCAATCTAGATACTTCAGCTGATAGGGCATCAATTTTGGCAAGTAACGGTTCAACAATCAACTTCAATTTACCATCTATACAACCCACTAGCGAATCAAATTGGTCAGTATTAATAGTAACACAATTGTCTTTAGTTAAAGTCCCTTTGTCACAAACATTTTTCCTAGGTGTGGATTCCTTTTCCTCCTGGTCATATGGCCTCCCCGCTTGGTAGTTAATTTCCTACATGCTCTCATAGAACGTGTAGCCCATGTGCATGGTTGTAGAGTACCATCCGGGCTTTCAGATTGGTCTTCCGCAGGGATAGAATCATCAAACACCTCTACGGGGGTAGTTCCGATGTTACAACTGGTGTCCTTAGGCTCGACTGTCACAGTGGAAGAAATGTTATCCTCGATAGTGGGATCCAATGAAAAATCCGGTGGTAGGTCAGGTAGATTGCCTTGACCTAGGGATTTTCTTCTGTCACTGTTAATCCTACTAACAACTTTAACCAAATAGTTATCCATTAGAGAGGTTTGTTTTGACATTGTTGGCAGCTATTTAGGGATATAGGGCACAGGTTACGGCAAACAAATGGCGTTCGGAAATGTCATAAACCACACAGCACTCAAATAGCTTCTCGTTGTCCAACATATATAGTTTATGAAAGTAGGGGCACTTACTCGGAACTAACAGCCAAGGGGGGTGGCCCAGCCCTGCCTACTCCTGCCTCGTACGGCCACAGACGGCCCGCCCTCTGCCCGGGCTCCGCCTGGCGCCATCCGCGCGCGTCCGCGACACGGAGGAAGCCTCAAGTGTTTATGCGCCTCCGGGCGCGCAGGGCAGGAAGTGGGCGTCGGGGATCCGGCGCAGGGGTCGCTGGGAACCGTAGTTCCTCCCCACAGCGGCCGGGCTTGATGGTGACACCGGCAGCGGGAGTGAACTTACGGCGTGACCCCCCCAGCACCCAACGATGGTCCTCCGGTCAGGTAGGGTCCTCTGTGTCTGCCAAAATGCCCCCGCACCTCAGTGGGAGCCTCGAGTGTTTACTAACATAAGTCTAATTTCTTTATGGCTGAAATAAAGATGCTGTGAAGGGTGGTTAAAGGTGGAATGTGCACATGATGAGGACTGCAAACCTGAGAATAAACCTTGTAGTTAACAGTGTTATGCTGTGAGTAAATCATTTGGAGAAGTATCTTCAAAGACATTATTGGAGCACTCCAAAAGGGTATTCCTGATTCTGTGGATATATATTTGAGAAAGCTTCAAAGACATTATTGGAGTCATTTTTCAAAGTACTCTTTACTGACTTAATGTGATCTCTGTGAAAGACTTGCTGATTGTTTTCTTCCAGGTCAGAGTGGTTCACAGCACGTGTAATATAGGTCGAATTATAGATTAAGACAAAGACTTAGAACTCAACTGTTTGTTGCTGTCATTCCAGATCTACCTCTCTGCAGTACCCTCCCTAATTTCCCTTCCCCTCATCTGGCCACTTTGATTCTCTGGTGTGTTTTACTCAGAGTCAGAGCTGCCGGAAAGTGGGCTTCTTGAGGATACTGCTCCTGAGGAACTATACAACCTTGACACTTTTATTTGTTGGTGGTTGCGTCTCGGGGGTCTTGTATTTTATTGGTCATTTTCTAGGTGGGGCATGCTCCATCTTCTTTCTAACTATTCACAGTGTTGTTTTGTTGCGCGTAGATCCTGAATACACCAGGTGGCCTGTTTCCATGTTCTTCTCTGTTCATTATGCTTACAAGGTGCCAGGGAATTGGCTCATTTTGTGATCGACTTGTCCAGACCTTGGTGTCACTGTTGAGGCCATCTGTGGAAGTTGGCTGATTTAGTCTGAACCGATCTGGACTCTTAGAAAGTGGCAGCTGGTACGGGATGGTGGTGGGGCAGGGGAAGGCAGGGGGAGGTTAGGAAATAAATAAAAAAGAAAACATACCAGCTGATCGCCGTCGCCAGGCATCCCCTGTCCTCAGCAGGAACCAGGAACAGGAAACCACCAGGCTTCCAGACTCCCCTATCCAATCACGACGCTGCTGATAGCAGCATTGTGATAGGTCTGAGCGCAGTGGTTTGGCGCTCAGAAAGGGAGTGGAAGACAGGGCGTGTTCTCCACCCAGGCTGTAATACAGCCTGGGTGGAGCACATGCAAAGTGCGAATGATTGTTTGGCCGGCCCGAGACAGCTGGCCAAACAGTCATGCTCACTTTAGTTGCAGCAGCCACTCCTCCCTGTGATGCGGGGTGCCCAGCCCCCCCCCGCCCTAACCTGGGCGGCAACTGCAATACTAAAAATAAAATGATAATAACGTTCCCTTATTATCATTTTCTTTTTTCCTTTGTATTACTTTCCGCCACCTTAGCGGAGGAGTCGCCGCTGCTCTTGAATGTTTAGTTCCAGCTGTGTTTGGCCAAGTTTGTGGGGGGAAGGCCTTGTTGGGCAGGGTATGTTAATTTAGAATTGGATGATGGCGTGGTCGGTACAGATGAGTGGCGTGGTGATGGGGATTTTGATGCCGTTGAAGGTTGCGAAGACTGGACCGAGGGTGTGTCCAGCGGGGTGTATGGGTCCTGTGACGTGCTGCGTCAGTTCCAGGTTCTGCAGGCTCTTGCTGTGTCCGGTGGTGTTGGTGTCGCTCTTGAATTCAGGGTAAAAGTTGAAGTATCATAGCAGGATGAAATTGTTGGAGTCGATGAAGGCGTCAGTGCTGTCGGCAAAGGTGGCTTGGGGTCCCAGTGGACGGTAGATAAGGGTACAACTCAGGGCGTATGTTGCTGATATTCGTAGCTTAATGTAGGTGCTCCATGAAGGGATTTTCCATCTCTGTGGTTGTGGTGCTGTTGAAGGAGTCTTTGAATATTATTCTTTATTCTTTACTTTGTTTCCCATTTAGGCGTAACTCATCACAAAAAAATCAAATTAAGAATGAAAGAGAATCCAAGCAAGCCCAAGAGGATGTGATATAACTACAGTTGTTCTATGAGATTTCAAACAGAAGCAAATTCAACATCTGACATGGTGCATCACTCACTTTGGATATGCATATCCCATATGGTTTTCACAAATTTGAACTTTTGGCCTCCAGGTGGCAGCTAAATGTCTACAACAAAAGAGGGTAAAACCACTGAAATGTGCCAGCTAAGGTCATCCCTTACCAAATGATCTTTTAGGTTCTTGCTTTTTTTAAAAGCGAAGATAGGTTTGTCAATGTTGAGAATGCCTGAATTGATAATTGGCCATTGTTTGAGTATTGCTTTCCTCAGTTTGTGCGAAATGGGCGTCACTACTTTTTCGCACTGTGCACCTACACCCTCTACTCTTGATGTTGTATGGGGTCTGTCCCCCATTGTTGGTCACGCGAAATGCGGTGGATGTAACAACTGTAATCTGACAATGGAAGGTAAAACCTTCACTTTTAACAACATTACTGTCAACAGTCAGTCCTTCTCGAATTGTAACACGCAAAATGTAATATATCTGATTCAGTGCCCGTGCCTCAAAGTATATATAGGTCAGACCACCCAAAAGATTCGGACCAGGATTGGACAGCACAGAAGCCGCATTCGATGCGGTACCCCAAATGCCCCCCTTGTTGAACATTTTTCAGCCTCAAGACACACAGAAGATGACCTCAAATGGACAGTTCTAAAGTCACTGAAATTACCACCAATGGGAGGCAACATGGCAGCACTACTGAACAAAGAGGAACTTAAGTCTATCATCCAGTTCAACTCCATTCAAGATGGACTAAACAGATCGGAAGACTGGACGAGTCTGCTTTAACCCCCTCTCACCATGAGAGATGCAATCTACCCTGGGCTCATTGCCACTCCTGAATGACTTGGTGTAGTATTGAAAAAGTGAACGAAGGGCATAATTCAACATTTCCCTGTGGAATCTGCTCACGTTAATGTACAATATTTACTGTCTTATCATGGAAAATTCATACCTAATAAGTGGTTGGTATTAATGAATAACTATTTTAATAATCAACTGTTTTTTGCTGTTCACTATGATCACCTCTCGACCCTTTAGAGATGGCCGCCGCGTCCTCACTCAAACACCTTTCACTCCCCTCACCACTCCAATATGGCGCCTAAACACAAGACTGGCCATCGAGATTAGTCCCTTCACTATCTCAATTTTCCGCTTCCTGCATGCCACAAAAGATCGCTAGCTGCGGTGCCATTCCTCTGCCATCGAGCAAGACACCAGAGACCGAGCCTAATACACGCTCTACTCAAGGTAAGCGGGCACAACCCAACCCCACACCATGCGCCTCCAAGGTGCAGCGCTTCTCTTGATTCCCTCCACTGTTTATTTTCTAGGATCAACGCGACGCGGACTGCCTTATCTATGCAGCCGCACGCCAACTCTAACTCCTCCACGAGGCACTACCGACTTTCTGGCCCGTAATAGCATTGCCAGGTAACTCGCCGCATCATGCATGCCCCCGGAACTGCTGTTCCCACTTCCCGGCAACTCTTCTTAACTGGTGGGCTGATTACTTTTCAGGCTCTACGGCTCACAGAAGCCGGCGCCGGCTCAGGCTGAGAGAAGCCTGGTTACGTCCTTGCACGAACCCGCGACCTAAGGCTCCACCGAATCCTTGAAGGTAAACTTTCGCACAGCCACCCGACCGCCGGCTTTTACCCCTTCGCGCATTATCGATATGCCTCACAGGCTAGTCCTTTTAACCCTTCGCGCATTAACGATATGCCTCACAGGCCAGTCCTTAACCCGCCAGATCACCCCTACCACTAAGACGATATCCACGCTCGGGACAGCCTCGGGCCTCCAGGCCCTCCTGTCTGACAACCAAGTGTGACATCTCCAGCACCAGTCTCACGTCTCAGGCCGCATGCAGATGGGCACCCCACGCACCAATTGCCCACCCAGCCTGGAACACACGGCCCACCAATGCCATCAATGCCACTCGAACGATTGCCACCCGGCACCAGTCAATGACGCTACACCTGCATGAACTCGCACGATTGCTCAAAGATTCACTTATGCACCGTTAATGTAATCGCGGACAATTTGATGACATGCTTATTTTTCATGTAATAACTACCGTGTAAAATGTTTTCCCTTCTTTTCTTCCCCTGTTTATTTCCACAGGCTACTAATGTTTCAGGCAATAGTTTCTTTACATTTGTCCTGAGGATGATCCCAGTGTAAATTAGGAGCTAGGGATCGAAACGTTCGTCGACTGTTTTAATAGTACTGCATGCCTCATTTGCATACAATTATTGCAGTTACTGTTGGTTTGAGCTTGCACAAGATTGGATTGTAAAGCAAGCCGCCACTCGCTCCAACACTCTTTTGCCTGCTCTTTAACTATCCTTATTCTTTCCCTTGATTGTTTGTTTGTTTTAACTTGGTACAGGCTTGTGCCCAGTTTGTTTGATTCTTGTTTCACGTATTCTGAAATTCTTGTACAATTTTGTAAATAAACAGTTCCTTGTCCGGCTGGGCATTGGAAAACCTGCGCCATAGTACTTATTTAAGTCTATGTTTGCAAACTTAACTATTTGTATTCTCTAAGCTAAGGACCACTGTTCCTCACAAAACAAGTTAAAGCTGTGTCATAAACATTTTGATTTGCTATTAACCTTAGCACTGTTTGATGAATATGCTTTACATTTAACTGTTATTTAGCAAGTCTGGCCCTGTGCAGAAGCTTTACACTACAAAGCGGCAAAGTTAAAGGGAAGAGGGTCTTTTCTATCAAGGTTTGCACCATTTGTTGGATAATCTGTCTGCAGAGGTGGGCATTGGAGGATTTGTGCCAGAGTTTTTTCCTAGCGATAACTTTGCCACTTTGGGAGAGACGCCTTTGTCTCTTTGGTGAAGAACGTTAAATACATCTGACTTCCCTCCATAACCTTGATGAATAATTAAAACTGTCCTTAAATATCTGGTGGGTTTACTCCCACTTAAAGTTTAAATCAGGTCCAAATTCTCTGCTCTAAAGTGAACAAAGGGAGGGCCATTGGCAGCCCCAAAACTATGTAATGTCGGCTTAGTGCATCATTTAAGGTTTAATGGGTGTTGGACATCCACCAAACATATTTAGATGCCCTGTCCACCAATTCTGTCATTCACCAGCTAAATTTATAGAAGGGGAACTGCTTTGTTTCCAAAAGGAGGAGTTTCGCCTGTCTCCACTGTGGGATGCCTTTAAGTAGTGGTCCATCTTCGACAGGACTGCTGACTTTAGGGCATCAGAAAGTCCATATGATCAAGGGTGTGATCTTCGGAATTTCGGTATTGTTGTTCACAACCATGAAGGCAGCAAACAGCAAGGACAAACAATCACAAGCAGGTGTTTGGAGAAAACTTCAGGTGCATCAAATGCTTTTCAGTTTCAGTAACAAACTAGTCCACATTAGATTTTTGCGCTCCGCCATGCTCAGAGGCCAAGATGGCGTGTCTCTAGATGGCTTACCATGTTTTAAGTTACTTCTTAAAGTCTGACATTAGAACGTGTCTAAGACATGGAAATTTCAGTATGGGAAATATTGGGATAGTACATTAGACAATGTAATATGACAAGATTAATAGAGATACGATTCTATTATTATGGTATGTAACTGTTTTTTTCAAGGTATTAATTTTGCAAAAAGGGCCTACTTAGGTAACTACATTAATGATAAAAAAACTTTTATAAGCACCTCACTCACAGCATACTTTCGATAAACATACCAGTGATAAGTAGATTGGAGTCATTTAAAAGGGAGCTGCAATTGTATATAAGAAACGAACAAAAGTTTACATACCATATTGCATCAATCATGTGCTGAACTGTCAAGCTACAAAGTTCACCACATAAGATATACAGGCGGAACTCTAAATTGTCAATGTCTGGCATGCCATCTAAAGCTTCTTTCTTGTGTTATTACAGTGAC
Source organism: Lissotriton helveticus (assembly GCF_964261635.1). Classification (NCBI taxonomy): domain Eukaryota; kingdom Metazoa; phylum Chordata; class Amphibia; order Caudata; family Salamandridae; genus Lissotriton; species Lissotriton helveticus. The sequence goes on from NC_136063.1 coordinate 570,483,789, forward strand.
AATGGATTTGAAATGCAGTGTAATGTTCATGTCATTCCATCCACTCTCCAGATGAAACTGAGAACAGCTACTTGTGTACACGATCAAAGGTTTTATACTTAAAGTAAACAGATATGAACTGCAAACCTTGCCAGCAATCAGTCAAAACACTGGTTGCCAAGAGCTTATAACAGATCCTGTCACAACTGAAACATTATTCATGTTTAATGAATAGATATAGACTGTCTCTGCCCCTCAGCTATTTAAATCTGGAAAAGCCACATCATTTCTTTCTACAAAATACTGGAGCACACAGCACACACGTGTAAAGGACACATGTGCTCTAAGGGATCCCAATCAATATCTGTGACTAGTTCATTATTTAAGTTTTCTGTTACCATTGCACTTTTTTGTGAAGCTCAATTGGTATTTTCGATGGTTTAAAAAAAAATTTTAATCAGTGTTTATACATTTTGGCACCAAGAAATTTTCTAAGGATTGTGTTTGTGTAGTGTTTACAAAATACATTAACATAAAATATTATCTCCCTTACTTCTTGAAGAAGGAAAATTCGATGTTATCATTCTTAGGTGTCATAAGCGTGATGCGTATAGCTTCTTACGATGCACGTGGGAAATGCTGATATTGAGCCATCTTAGAAACTTTCGCTAGAAGGGGCTTCCTAGTACCTGTGTGTGGAGAATGATGGAGGGAGAGAGCGGCATATTATCAAGGGATTGATCTCCGCTTTTTTGGCTTTAAAAGCCAAGAAAGCGGAGATAAAATTATCTCCCTAATACCTAGCTGTGGCTAACACCAGTTAGCGACAGCTAGTAGGAGATAGCGACCATCTTGGGCCCCGCTTTGCACGTCAGAGATATTTATCACTAATGACATGCAAAGTGGGCGTGCCAAGATGTTAGCGACTGGAAACAGTCGCTAACATCGCTACCTCCTATTACCAACTTTTGGAGATATTCGCGCTAAACGCGAATATCTCCAAAAGCTAACACCTGCCCTGAGCAGTTCTTAGCCATGTTATCCAATGGGAGGTGGATAACATGGCTAAGAGCATTAGCTCTGTAATGCATGAATATCGCTGACTTTGCAGCGATATTCATGCATTTCGGCTGATTTTTATCGCTTAGGAGATAAATCTTGATAATAGCAAGGCTCCTAAGCGACAAAAATCGCCGCAACACGGCGATAAAATTATTGCCGCTATGCCAATATAGCGATAATTATCGCTAGTTGTTGGTAATATGCCCCAGGATTCTTAGCAAGAGTGATTGTGGGTTTGCAATGGCATAGCTAGGCCTTAGGCCACCCGTGGAGGCCTCTCCATTTGCAGCCGAATGTAAGAGCGTGGGGGCGGGAGTGCTGGCGATTCCTGCGGCCGCAAGGTGTGCAAAATTCTTGTAAATACCACACATCCCTGCAATTTCAGAATGGCGGAGCGCGGTATTAGCAATTTTGGCTTAACGCCGTGCTGCGCCATTCTCCTGTAAATATGCCCCTACGAGTGCCTCAAAAGCCTCTGCCTAATGACCCATCTGGCCCCCTCAAAAACAATCAATGATTCATGCTATCAGCGGGAAATTGGCCTAATGCCTGGCCTCTGGTAGCTCAATCCTGTGTGCTAAGGTACCTGTTTTGTATTAATCATCAATATGATAACGAAAACCTTCTTCATTAAGGTTACTAGACATTAAGGGGGTCATTAGCATGGTGGGCGGATTACCACCGCCATCTCGGAGGTGGCGATCCGCCCACCATCCCAAATAGATTTACCCCCGACATATTGTTATGGCGGGGGTATCACGGCGGACAGAAAGTCTGTCCTCCGCTTTTCCGCCGGTCGGCAATCGTTCCGATTGCCGCCCGGGCGGAGCTGGGGCATACTATGGTGGCGGTGCCTAGAAGGCACCACCTTCCATATTATGATGCTGGGTATCTCAGGCCTTTACATGGCGGTTTTGCCGCCATGGAAAGGGTGGCAGGGAATTGCTTTGGGGGCCATTGCGTGCCCTCAGAGGTTTGGGGGTGGGGGGCTGCACTTGGGGGGTACCTATGGTATCCCCCTTTATTGCCATGCACAAGGCGACAAGCACCGAGCCGTGACTGCCACGTTGTGCATGGCAATGTACAACATGCCTCTTTGGCACTGTGGCGGGTGCTGCTTACAGCAGCACCCGCCGCATTGTCAAAGATGGGGATTGTGACCGCCAGGGTGGCGGTCACATCCTAATTGGCGGTGCGGGGCCACCGCACCACTGGTGGCCGGTCCCAGCACCACTAGGGTGGCAGGTGAGCTAAAGTCCGCCGCCATCCTAATGGGCCCCAATGTCTCGTGTTGATGTGTTCTCACAGCTCAGTGGCAAACTTATCGCAGATTCTGATTTAGGAATTGACATCTTTGAGACTGATAAGTCTACACCCTTCAATCAATTGAAGACGACACTTAAAGATGGGGTGAGGGAATCTACTGTACTTCGGGATAGACTTTGTTTGGAGAAGATGAAATAACTAAGTTGCCCTAACAAATACTGTGATGATGCTGGGTGTTTTCCTTATTTGTTTAGGAATACGAATAAGAGAATAATGAATACAATACTGTTTCCTCATTTGTGTAAGTCCCGGTATGGGAACTTCAGGGTTTAGAAGTGGAGTTTTAGATAATAATGGTTATTCTTTGTGTGAATTAAAAAATAAATACCTAGTAGCGCACTTATTACTCAGCTGCAACTGTCCTCTATTTTTTAGTGAGAGGTAAAAGATTCTGTGCCCAATTTTTAAGAAGTATGGAATCGGAATCCGAAATGAGGAACACGTCACTTCATGTTCAATGGAGCACCTTGATATTGCAATGCCAACTACAAAGCATGTAACGCTCGTACAGTTCAGATCTTTTTGTTAAACGATGGTGTGCAATAATGTATCTTGCATTTTTTAATATTTGTGATTAGTGATCATATAAGAAGAGCTAAAGTGAGTGTTATGCGTAATGAGGTATGATTTTATTTGTTATCTGGCTATAATTTGCAAATGCACTAGATAAATATGTCTCCATATTTGTATGTATGCTAATATGGCAACCTCTATAGTTGCTCCTATTACGGATCTGATGAACGCTTCCTTCTCTCAGGGCTTGGTACCACCAAGCTGGAAAACAGCGGTGGTTAAGGCACTCTTAAAAAAGCCTAACCTGGACACAGAGGAACTGGCAAATTTCAGGCCCATATCCCATTTGCCATGCCTTGGCAAAATTGCTGAGAGATTAGCGAATCATCAACTATCAGGTTTTTTGGAATCGAATGGACTGCTTCGGGATTCGCAGAAAGGCTTCCGCCCAGGCCAGGGCACTGATGCTGCCCTCCTGGCAGTCGTGGAAGAATCAAGACGCATCATGGATTCAGGAGGATCAGTGGCAGTGATCCTCCTGGACCTGAGTGCTGCATTTGACACCGTAAATCATCAGGTGCTGATTCGGCGACTGTCAGAGGTGGGTGTGTCAGGAGCCGCCTTGAGGTGGCTGAAGTCATTCCTTGATGGCCGTGCCTATCAGGTATGGGAAGGCAGCAGTAGGACTGCATCTATTTCCCTCCAGTGGGGGGTGCCACAGGGCTCTTCCCTTAGTCCGACATTGTTTAATGTATACATGGCCCCACTGGAGGAGGTGGTGACCCCGTATAACATAAAAATCATCAGCTATGCTGATGATACTCAGTTAGTGGTCGCCCTTTCACAACTGGTAGAGAATTCCGATCTGCTGCACTCATGCCTGTCGGACGTTCATACCTGGATGGACCAATCAGCGCTTAAGCTGAATGGTTCTAAGACGGAGATAATGTTGCTGGGGAATAAAGCTCCCTCTGACTAGCTGGCCCAGCTGTATGGGCAAGCTCCCCAGTATGAAAGATGAGATCAAGAGTTTGGGGGTCTGGCTGGAAAAAGATCTCTCTTTTAGGACCCAAGCCAAAAAAACTGCAGGAGTCTGTTTTGCCCTGCTGCGTTCGGCGCGGAAAATGTTCCCCCTTCTTCCTTTTTCTTCTAGGAAGCTGTTGATTCAGGGGTTGATAACATCACGACTTGATTATAGTAATGCCCTTTTTTTGGGTGCCCCTGAATCCTCTTTTAATAAACTCCAGCAGGTCCAGAATGCGGCGGCCAGACTGCTCTTGGGTACTCCCAGAACCGAGTCAGCTAGACCTGCCATAAAGGCCTTGCATTGGCTCCCAGTACGGGAAAGAGTAAAATTTAAGGCATTATGCATAGCACATAAAATTTTACAAGGGACAGGACCCCCAATCTTGAGAGATCTAGTAGTGCCATACAAAGCAAATTGAACGCTTTGTTCCGATCAAAAACATCTCCTCCTAGTCCCGAGAGTAAAGAGGGCACGCTCGGGTGGGAGAAGATTCTCGGTGAACGTGGCGAAGCTGTGGAACTCACTACCTTTAAAACTGCGCGCTGAGACCTGCACTTTGCGTTTTCGCAAAGGTCTGAAAACTCATCTATTCCCTGTCTGATTGCAGCTTTTTTTGTTGTTTCGATTCTGTGGTTGTCCTACAAAGCGCCGGGATGCCCCAGGGTAACTGTGCGCTATATAAGATTTTAATAATAATAATAATAATATGTTTTAAATCTAATATCTGAATCTATGTATGTTTGGTCAGTTTGCTGTACAGTGATCCTTGTATTTCTATAAGAATGGATTCTTGGAAATAAATAATTTTAAATTGTAAATTGCAGTTATAAACTCCGGAAAATGCAACAAAGCTCTTAGGACCAGATGTACGATGTGATTTTGCATGCGCAAACGGGTTTGCGAACCCATTTGCGCATGCAAAATCACTGTGGGCCATGAACAATTCCTAAATAGAAAGTCGCAATTTATTTGCGACTTGCTATTTAGGAATTGCGAGAAGCAATTAGGAAGGGGCGTTCCTTTCCTAATTGTGTCCGCAATGCTATGTGTGAATGTTTTGTGACCGCAATTGCGGTCGCAAAACACTTGCAAATTACCACCCTCTCCAAGAGGGTGGCAATGCAGTCGAAATTTGGATGGGGTCCCCAGGGGAACCCTTCCACTTTGTGACTGTCTCTAAAAATATTTTTAAGGGCAGGCAGTGGTCCCAGGGACCACTGCCTGCCCTTAAAAAATGAAACGAAAACGTTTCATTTTTTACAAAAAATGCATCCCCTTTGCTGCATTAAAAAAAAAGCTGCTTTACTAAAAAGCAGTCCCCGACATGGTTTGTCTGCTGAGCCCAGCAGGCCACCATCCCTGGGAGGGCTGGCATTCCAAATGGGCTTGCAAATTGCAAGAGGCTCATTAATATTAATGAGCCTCGCAATTTGCGACCCCAATGGGAATCACAAAACAATGTAATAACACTGTTTTACATTTCATTTAGTGCTTCACAATTTGCGACTACATCTGGCCCTTAGCCCTAGGCTAGAAGAACAACCTGAATGTATTTACTTTATTTGACATTCTTCTGAGCAATGCATACAGCTACTAGTTTTCCCTTATTGCTTTACCAATTTAATATTTAAATATTATTATTAGCGACTTATCACGCGCACAGTTAACCCGAAGAGATTCCCGGCGCAAGGCAGACGCAGATCAAAATATCCCAAGACATTGACTTAGAATAGCCATGTCTTAACACTTTTGTGAAAGGTAAGAAATGACATACAATTTCTCATGTCGGTTATCAGCTGTCATTCTTATCAACCACACACATTTCTTTCTCCTACACTTATGACTCTCTTTCTAATTACTCCCAGCCAAGACTTACATTTTCTCATCTTACACTATACCAAGACTATGTCGCAAATGCTAAATGACCTAGCACACTGAAACTAGAAATAATTAAACCTATACAAATGGCATGCTACTCAACAGAACTCAATTGAGAAAGCAAATCTCTGAAAGACATGGAATAAATATGGTGTCTCAAGCCATCATTTACAGCTTCATAAAAAGTGCAACTAACCCAGCTTCCCTTATTCAATTCACAATCTCAACCCCAGATAACAAATGTGAGGACTTCAAATTTACTTTATTCTTTGACTTTAAATTAAATAATGTGAACCTTTATGTGCACTCTAGTCAAGAACTGAATACTGCTATGAGCAGAACATTGTCCAACAAGTGGACTCACTTCAAAGAGGTATCCTAGTTGTCATATGGATTCAAATATTTTTGTACAATATAGTATTATCGTTCTCAAATGGTGCACACCTACCACCAAAAATTCCATTTATGTTCCCTGGTAGGCTACACCTTAGAACAACCTCCTTTTGCAACACCTAGGTGTAATATACCTAGCCTATTCAAGCGTTGTATCCCACATATCAATACCCGCGTCTAGTTGGTCATTATACTTCCTACACAGGCTCAAGGCAAAGATAATATATTTCCAACCACAGACCGTCATGGTGTAGCATGCTTTCAATGCAGATAAGTGCTTAGGCACCCCACACAGTGGTAGAACGTGCTATATAATTGCTACAATATAATACACTGACTGATGCAAATAATGTTGTTACTCTTTACTATTATACATCCTTAAATTACATGCTACCCCACAAAGCATACACCTACTATATTCCTTAAACCCTACCTAAAAAAATTGACCTTGACTTTAAGCTATCAATTGTTTCCTCTTATTTTTTTCTATCAAATGACAGTCTGCAACCTTCTCTCCAAATCCCCACTCCTCATTTCATAGATCACAACTTCTCCTTCTTTGAAAACAGACTCAGGCAACCTAATAACTCTTAATATCCTTTAACCTATCTTTTCAGCCCATCAGCCATTTCGATGACTTGACATACACCCCACTAATTATTACAACTAAGTCCTATTCATTTACTTAGCATGAAGAAACTGGAGTAAATGGACATAGTACTTTAATTGAGAGCACAATATGAATCAGAATAACCACTGGATTAACCTTTAACCTTAGATTCTGGAATTGCATATAACTCTCTGCTAAGCACTTTAATGCCTCATCAGGGGTAGGAAGTGCTATATAAATACAATTACACTAAAATACACTCAGAGTAAGAAACACAGAAAAATGGCACCACAGTTGTGTGGATGGGACTATTGCCTTCAAATGGAGACATCCACTTTTCTCCATGAAAATGTACCTATTTTGGCGATGTCCACAGATGAGGTATTTGGGCCAGGCTCAGGGGATAACTACATAAACCTACTGAACCTAGTTATTTCTGAAAACTGGACAACCAGAGCAGGCTCAAGTGGTGTTACAAGTGTGAATCCCACAATGTTTTCTTACCCACAATGTTTTACTAAGTCAAACTTTGTCTACAATCACATATTTTCATCAATTGTCTGTGAAGGAAAGTTACAGAATCTGTGACAATTCACAAACGTTCAATCACCCAGTATTTCCAGACTTCTCCTGATAAAACTGTACCCTACTTGTGTGGTTGGGCCCATCATCTGTGGCAAAATATGCCACAAAATTGAAATTGAACACACCAAATTTTTGCTCTTGAAAATTAACCCGTTTAGGTGATTGACCATGGCAAGTGAGAGAAAACTGGAATTTATCCTATCACTGCTGGCACATATTTTAAATTTTCTCCCAAATAATTTAAATTGCCTCTTCTTGCCATGAGGATAAGGATGTGCTAGGCCTCATGGAGATTGAAACACTGTTAAGGATGCTGGCTTACTGAAAAATAACCAAATCAACAGGATCTGAAAAGGGATTCTGTGTCAAGGACGCCCTCCAATCAAAAAGCCAATACAGACTGCACAACCCTTTATACTTACCACACAGGATTTATACATATATTTCTCTCAGACGGCAACCGCTATAATGTTTTGTGTGTTAGGGGGGTCCCGCTCCAATATACATTTAGAGACTAACCCAGTGCCTGTGTGTGATACTTTTGCCAGGCCCAGGTCCAAGGGGTTGCCTAGTGAGATAAATATATATGTATATATCCTGCATGATAAGTATCAGGGGCTGTGCTGTTTGTGTTAGAGAAAAGTAAGACAGGGTTGAAAAAGATGAATTATTATATCAAGAGGAGACAGAGCAGTTAAAAGGTACTTTCGCTGGTTAACTTGTTTCCAGATGTTATGCAATATGTTCAAACATGTTCTATTTGCATTCAGATTAAAAGTTCACATTATTTGAGGTCTAATGCATTGTTGCAAGAACAGGCTTGGAGTAAGATGCAGCCGAATTAACACAGAACAGCACTGAGTATTTTGCCATAGGGGCGCTAACTTTTCTTTTGTTATGTGTGGCCTTCAGCTTAGAATTTTGCACATGTATTTACTGTCTTCTAAATTAGTGGCGCCAGTACACGAACATCTAAACTTCAAAAGATTCATGCCAGTAGAAAATGTCATTATACAATGCTAAGGCTAGCTATTTGCTATATGCCGGTTAAAAAACAGAATCGCACATCCAAATACCCAGTGAGTGTAAACGTTGGTTACTCACCTAGGATTTTCATTTGAAGATTGTTGCTAAGTTGCAATCTGCATTTCTAGGTCAATTTCCCATTGAAAATATTGTGAATCCACTATACTTTCTAAATTGCCCTTGTTCATCATGATCCATCCTGTCATTTATGTGTCCTTATTAAAACTTTGTTTAGTAAAAAGTGAATTGCCCTGAATCCTGCACCAGTTCAGGTGAATGCTTTAAAGGAATATGAAGTATGTGAACTGGACACAAATCCTAATGCCCCTTGTTTGTTAAGAGACTTTACAACCTTTATTGAGTTCAACCAGAAGCCCAGCTGCCAAGACATTGTATGTGTTTACCTCTTGGAACCAGTCCTGCTAAACACACCACGATGAATCTCCTGATGATGCATTACTTCAGGAGCAGAAGAGGATGGAGAGGTGCACAGTGTGTGGCACTGCCCAGGTAGAAGCCTCTCAGAGGTATGCACTATGCTCACCATCTGAGTGATGGCTAGAAGGGCCACATGTCCCATTGAACACCAGGACTCACACAAGACTTACAAATAGTGACGGCAATCTTGAATGTAAGTTCCTCATGGTCCATAGCATCCTTGCTAGGCATTAGTGATACTTAGTTGCTACAGCAAAGACTAAGACCCCAAATTCAATATTATTTGAATTGCTTCCACAGAACGAGTCAGTGGAATCAGGCTTTATTGTTGTTCTTAGAATAACTATAGAGATAAGGTATTCATTAGAATGATATATGATAGGTTATTGGGGATGCAAAGTATATGATACTAATGAATGTTTTTCATTGTACAGTTTTAAACCCATTACACTGAATGTAATCTGAGCCATGGAAAGTTATCATATAATACTGCAGGTAGCCTTTTTTTTAGCAAACAACGTATAATTATCCAGCGGGTTGCTCACAGCTATCATATGAACTTCATCTTTTTCAGCTGTGGAAAAATACTACGGAGTTTAATTCCATAACAGAAAATGGAACTACAGAGAGAGGCAGCAGGTATATCATATACAACATCAGAGGTTAGATGTCAAAGTCAGTACATTAGACATTCTAAACACTTCTCTTGTCTTTTTATATGCTGTGCAGATCAAGCTCAGCAGTGCTATCAGGCCATCTGTTTCTCTCTCTAGGACAATTATCCTTTCATCAGGTCTACTTCTAACCTACATGTTGCAGAGCACAAAGAAGTACAAACTAGTTCTGAAACAGTAACCAATGACCATTGCAGTAGCAAGTTTGCTGAACAGAATCAAATCATATTGGCAGATTATCCAACTGCGTTACTGGACGTAGAAGGAACACGTTGAAACTGAGAAGGAATATTGGAACAATGGTCAAAGTTCATGCCAATGATGCTACCAATTCCTCCAACAATTTAAAGCCTCCAAGTCAGTTACCAACTAGTTAGGCAACAGCAGGCCAAATATTTCCAATCTAAAAATCATTAACAACATATTAGGAAGGGCTACTAGGGGGTAGTGTGTGGGCTAAAGAAGGTAACTTGGGTTTATATACAGAGCACACAGGCATATTATCATCTAAGAAGTGAAGTCAATCTCTTAATGAAACAACTTTTGAATTACAGTAAAAAAAGTAGCAAATTGCACTGTGAAAGAACACAGAGACAGTTATGTCCACCAACAGGTAGAGAAAATTCTGCTTCAAGGAAAGCTAGAAGATCTTGAAAAGATTGTTCAGAAACAGAATACCAAAGGAGGGAATATATCAGATTCCCAGAGCAGTAAACATGATTATAAAACAAGATCATCCTTTTTCTGACATAGCTGTAGTTGTTGACTTTTTTTAAACATACTTTTATTGTTTACATATAACATATGACAGTAGCAGGTGAGACATATCACAGTCAACATATTCAATGTTTTGTGCACTGCATAGTGGCATAGTAGATAGAAGAATGTCCCATCTTTCACCTACAAGTTTGAAACACATTGCACATTCTATGAGAATGGATGCTCCACTAACATTGAACACAACACCCTACCCCCATACCCCTTACCACGCTGCTGCACATTAATTCCCACACAGGTTAACAAAGTTTGAGAGCATGCACTGCGTGTTATGATCCCTCCTCCCTCAGCCCCCCTTCAGATGCAAAGATGGTCAGGCTATGTGACTCCCCAAGTCCTCCGCTGTTGACAAAGAGCTATACGTTGTGTCGGTGACTGTGTCTGAGTCAGCAGCCGGAAGACAATCCACCAGTTCACATGCCCTAACCCTGTCAATTGTTTCCAGAGTAGTACTGTACTTTCAAGCCCCATCCAATTGGTGAGTTCCTCTTGACATTTAGCTTGTCTCAGTTCCCCATGAGCATTCCAGTGCCTAGTGTGTTCCCTTTTTGCCAGAATCAGTAACCAGATCAGTGAACTTAGTGGTTGTTTTGCATTTGGTTGGGCACAGGAATCCCCCAAGGAGGCAAGTAAGTGGGGTGCAAGGGATTGTCTGGTGAGTAATATTATTCATGCAATCTATCACCGTTTCCAAGAACTCCACCAAGGAGGGACAGGCTGACCCCATTAGGAACATCACCCCCCCAAGTGCTCCACACCGAGGGCATGTGGCTGCCACTGCGGTTTAAAAAACTATTAATCCTGCCAGGTGTGAGGTAAGCCCTGTGTGAAATTAAAAGGTAATTATTTTGGAACTGGCATTACAGGAAATGGCAGGGATATGCTCCAGTATTTTACCCCAATCCACATCTGTAAGCTGTAATTCCAAATACGCCTCCGATTTTGATTTCAGGTCTGTAAGGGCAGTAAGAATGTTAGTTCGTATGGCATGGTGTAGGCAGGTAACCACTTTAACTCAACCTGTTGTGGTACAAAGCAGCAGGCAGCTTTGTTGTACCGTAGAGTCTGATTTCCCAGTCCCCCAGTGGTTTTGGGTCATGGCCACTATTTCCTAATGTACTAAAATTGGCCACCTGGAATGCCGAATTCCACAGCCAAGGCATCAAAGGGGAGCAATTCTTCACCCTGATAAAGGTCTCCCACCCGGGTTACTCTGTAGGCATCCCACCCCACAGTCCTACCCAAGGCACCCTCGGACACCACCTCTACCCATTGCATTGGTAAGTCTGGCATGAAAGGTGCTCAGGTGCGAGTGCGCTGTAAGCAGCATCGCCAACTATGTTGCGCCACTAGTAGTGTCTAGGAAAAAGTGGGCAGGCAGCCCGGGAGCCAAAAGGACCCACATGAGATCCCTCAATTTGAAGAGCGACCCAACAACTCCCTCTTGTGGTTGCTTATTATAGTATATCAATTGGTCAAACCACTACAGCTGGTCCTGCAAATAATACACCTCTAGGTCTGGGACCACCATCCCTCCTTCCCTCACAAGATACTGCAATTTAGTCATCGCCACCCTGCATCTGCCCGTATCCCAAACCAGCTCCACTAGCAACGATACTAGGTCTTGGAGCAACAGGTGAGAGACAGGTAGGGGTAATGCAGAAAAGAAATAAAGTAGTCTAAGGAGCGCCACCATCTTGTACACTGCTATTCTACTAAAGATGTCCAAAACTGTATGCTAGTTAGCAGCACTCCAACAGCCACTCCAATATCACTATCCAAGAGATATTGGTGGCCATGATACATTTTAACTCCAAGATATTGTAGGCAGTTCGCTGTCCAGATGATGCTGTGTAGGTTCTGGGGCAGAGTGGCATCCCTGCAGAGTGGAAATAATTGGGATTTCTGTCAATTAATGTGGAAGCCTGACACCATACCAAAACGTCCCAATAGATCTAACACCCCGGGTGAGTCCAGTCCCACATCTCTTTGTAGTTGTTGACTTATACATAGTGTATGGAGTACAGCTGAGGAGGAGATTCTGCAGTGAAGAAAAAGCTGTGCAGACATCTCCAACTTAATTGGTGAAAAAATAAAGAGGTAAATGCCAAAGCACATGAATGGAAAAGATGTAAGATCTAGCATTTTGACAGATGTGTGCACAATAGTCAGTCACCTGTGTGTGCTAGCACCCTACATCAGTGGAGCATTTGGAGATACATCCGCGACAACACAAATGTTCTTTGAGCTAATAGAGCTGGAGCAAACAACAGCTGAAGTGAAAACCAGGCCACTGAGACTGTGTCTGTGTTAGATGAATGATATTTTTTCTGGCAAAGATGTGTACTCAAAATACTGGCCAAAAGGTTATGACATTCAATGTAACAGAAATGAAGTTCTCACACTACATAATAGGCTTCTGTTAGTGGAGAGATAAATAGATGTTTTCAGGAGTATAAGAACAAACAAGCATTTACAATGCAATGGTCTCGGCATTATTAAAGGTAGAGCTATTGGTATTGCTCATGACATTTTAAATGGCATTGTCATTTACATTGCCAACAGCTTAATTGTTGAGTAAATGGCATTGTCATTTACAATGCCAATAGCTTAATAGCTCGCAAATGCATGACCTATTGCATTTACACCCACACAGAGCCACACATACAGAGCCACCCACTCAGAGCCACAGACACACACACAGAGCCACAGACACACACACAGAGCTACACACACACACACACACACACAGCTACACACGCACAGAGCCACAACACACACATAGCTACACACACACACACACACAGAGCTACACACACACACACACAGAGCTACACACGCACAGAGCCACACGCACAGAGCCACACGCACACACCCAGAGCCACACACCCAGAGCCACACACACACACCCAGAGCCACACACACACACCCAGAGCCACACACACACCCAGAGCTGCACACACACCCAGAGCCACACACACACACCCAGAGCCACACACACACACAGGAGAGCAAGCACAGCGAAGGGGCAGGGGAGCAAGCACAACCAGGGGGCAGGGGAGCAAGCACAGCGAGGGTGCAGGGAAGCAAGCACAGCCAGGGGGCAGAGGAACCAGGGGGCAGGAGATCAAGCACAGCCAGGGGGCAGCGAAGCAGGTGCAGCCAGGGGGCAGGGAAGCAAGTACAGCCAGGGGGCAGGGAGCAAGCACAGCCAGGGGGCAGGAAAGCAAGCACAGCTAGGGGACAGGGGAGCAAGCACAGCCAGGGGGCACGGAAGCAAGCACAGCCAGGGGGCAGGGGAGCAAGCACATCCAGGGGGCAGGGGAGCAAGCACAGCCAGGGGGCAGGGGAGCAAGCACAGCCAGGGGGCAGGGGAGCAAGCACAGCCAGGGGGCAGGGGAGCAAGCACAGGGGGCAGGGGAGCAAGCACAGCCAGGGGGCAGGGGAGCAAGCACAGCCAGGGAAGCAAGCAGGGCCAGGGAAGCAAGCACAGCCAGCGTGCAGGGAAGCAAGCACAGCCAGGGGGCTAGGGAGCAAGCACAGCCAGGGGGCAGGGAAGCAAGCACAGCCAGGGGGCAGGGGAGCAAGCACAGCCAGGGGGCAGGGGAGCAAGCACAGCCAGGGGGCAGGAGAGCCAAAACCGAAGCTTTTTTCAAGTGTTTACTGCAACAGCGCTCAACTATTTTTGGAATGTACAAACCAGGACGCCCAGTATAAACATTTGTTTTCACATAGCCAAAGTGGGGGAAGCAAGCTCTGAGGAAGCTAAAACCACAAGGGAGTATAACTGTGAGGAAAAGTCCGACTTCTAAAAAGTTTGAAAGGAAGGCGTTTTTCTGCTAATAAAACCTCATGACATCTGACCCGTAAGAAAATAGACTTTTTAAAACGGTTTATCGGCGCCACAGGTGGCTTTAGCGTACAGAATATTCCACGCTTTTGCACCCTGTATGTATATGCTGAAAGGTAACCATTTTACCAGCCTCGGAATGTGGTTAAGCAAACTCAACCCTGCTTGGAAGCCAACCTGCATACTGCACACGCGCCTGAAACATTGTTGTATTGTAATTGCATTTATATAGCGCTTATAGTGGGAGGCTCAATTTGAACTATGACCTGGAATTAAAACTGCTGTCAAATGGAAGCACGTAGGTGAGCACGGACTGTGAAATGCACCTTATGTAGCATGGAGACAGTTCTGTCAGGTGTTACTCAAACGTCTATCAATTTACACGTTATGCATTTTCACCGAGAGTCCACGTAGAATCAATTGTATCTTTATTACATGTATTCCGTGTTTTTGCCCGTTAAAGCCCTTTAAAGGTCAGCACTGGCTAATCCACTAAATAAACAATGACACTTACCCAATGACACTGGTTCACGTGCTATACCTGTGGTTTCGCAGCGACTGTTTTGAATAGGCCTCTGGGTAAAAATCACAGAGTAGGGGTTGGCAGGTGTGGCGTTCTCTCAATGTGCTCCTCCATAAAGAGACACATGGTTAAAGGTGCTGTTAGTCGTTATAAAGTACACTGGTCGGAATCAGGAGTTACACGTATTAAGGCACTACTAAAACTGTATACCACTGGCCCCCAAACATTTCAGAACCACACCCAATTTTTAGAACGATAAACTTTCTCAACCCACCTAGCTTTAATGGACAGGAGGCGGAAAATGTTTTTATGCAACTAAACCGGGTGCACTGCCATTCTGAAATATGAGTTTTCCCCCCTAAATAGGACATTATATGATACCCCTTTCCTTTCGCAAGATAACAGGCATTCAATGGTAGAACTGCATTGAATTCTTCTGTTTTCTTCCTTAAAATATTATTGAAATATTAGACTTTAGAATGGTATCATCTAGCTATGTTGTTTTTGTAAACGGATACCACCCATAAAACGGATGAGCATACAGACGTCAACCGACACAACCCTATTCCCACACTAACAAACGCAGAGATGGTATAATCTATTACACAAAATAGTTTTACATTTGAGAGAGAAAAATCAAGAGTATATTCGAATAATGAGATCAGAGAAACACAGTCAACAGCACAGTTAAAGTGAACAGGAAAGATGCAAGAATTAGCACTTAACCCGATAGAATGCATGAGGCAAAGAGGAGTGAGATGCATGAGTGAACTAAATATCCAAGGGGACAAACGTACCTGCCTTACACGCAATGGAAGGACGCTCTCCTAAAGACACAAGAGAGGTCCAGCTTGGTGGAATGGGGAGAAACACTCATAAATATCGGAAAGCCAAACATGGCATACAGATATACCCCCTCCATGAGAAAGGTGTGCGTCTGTCGCAAAAAAATAAAAACAGTTGCTTCGAACTTGTAGGAGTTGCACTATGTACACAAATACAAGAAGGGACAGGGCGCAACCCAACAATAAGGATTTCAAAGGACTAAAGGCTCAGATAGCAGAAGCTAGGGGAAGAAGAATAAAAGAAGTCAAGGCAAACCACTGTTTACCAGTACTATCGCCTGTCACCCCAGACTCACCAGCTTGGTGGCACGGTAGGGTCCGGGTCCAATAATCTTTGGTTCCATGGCTTCCTAGCGCTGTAAGCGCCCCTAACCCCCGTAGTTGCCCCTGCGGGCCTTCCCATGAAGCGGAACGCACAGTCTCTGCTGCACCCCGGAGACGGTCACCCACACCAAAGGCACTTCCCTAGAGTAGCAGTAGCGGTGCCAGTTTGAATCAAGTGCCCTCAGAATGCAGAACGCTCATTAGTTGCCTTGGTGACCACCTGACCAATCTACCTCCATTCATGGAGGTGTTTCTCCCCATAGTGAGTTAGTACACACCGAAGAGACGCGAAACTCGAGTCTTTCTTCTATTTTTACTGCCGTATCTGTGTGTGTATTTTTTACGAACTGTATGCTTTCAGCGCAGGTCCCAACAAACTCGACGTACTAATTTCTTTTCGAAGGGCAGCCTATATTTAGGTTGCGAGGAATTCATCATGTCACCAATCCTTTTAACAAATACAAGTTGAAATAATTGCATTTGCATTTCTATAGCGTTTCTTGCATGCCTCATTCCGAGGCGTCGAAGTGCACTTTATCATTCAGGGGTCATGCTTGGTTGTAAGGGTTTTGTAGCCATGGCAGCTACTTAACAAGAGGGGACAAACAGCACACATTGTGGCCCAGGCAGAGAGGACACAGCGCAAGGGGGAAAGGAACACCATCTTTCTCCGAGGCAAAGCAGAAATGCCTCGGAGAAAGTGTCGTCTTTTTCCGATTCGGGGGCGTGGTTTACTTTCTCTCCTCTTCCCATTGGCTGGAAGGTAAAATTCCAGCCAATGGGAAGAGGGGAGAAAGTAATTAGAAAGAAGCTTAAAAAAACGCCCCTGAATCCGAAAAAGACAGGGCTTGAACGGAGTGATGCCCCTCTCCTCCAGTGGCTGGCCTCCGTTTAGGAAGCCAGCCAATGGAGAAGAGGGGCGGGTTCAAGCCCCCTTACTAAAAAACATTAAATCTTCAGAGCCCCGGCCTCACTACTTACAGCAGTGCGACGAGTCCTCGACCTAAAAAGGGAGATGTCTGCCATGAATGATCCCATTCATCACTACTCTAGAAATCTTGCAGTCTCTGCAGCAGAATGTGACAGCTTGTTCAGCCATATGAATAACACATTAACTCATGTTAGGAACTCATTCAACACCAGGGTGAGCGACCTATTCTTTGTGCACCACAATGACCCTCCCTTAGCAGAGTTTAAATATGAACATTGTGTGCAGATTTGGCTACTCAGTGGAAGAGGTTGCTCCAATTGTATAACTTGTAGGGCACAGGAAAATAAATGTGAAGCCGATAGGCAAACTAATGTTTCAGCTATTCTGACAGACAGAACAGTAGCCAGCAAACTAGGATCAGAATAGCAGAATCTGTCAGATGTAAGATATTAAGTAATGAGCCACCTGGTACATAAGGGTACAGAATAAGGCTCATCACAGGACTAAACCATCCTCCTATATAACTCCTCAACGTGCCCTCTAGCCCACGTAAATTTATCAGTCACTCTTCAATTTCAAGTGTCTGCTCACAGCATTTGGATAAAGATATGCCTGGTTGATGGGTCAGAATGTCACGAGAGGATCACAGTGTCCAGCTCACATATAATTCTGGATGAGAGAATATTTACTTTGACCGAATGCTTAATCCAAAACAGAGATCTTGCTAGTTGGTAAAACTATGGGCAATGCTCTCCTTTTAACTTTAACCAGCCAACACCATAGTCCCCTTATAGAACACCCACCTATTAAGCTGCAGGCAAGCTCTGGGATGCCCTTGCGCTTTAAGAGGGGTCCATTAAATTGGAGATGTCTGTAAGCAGTATGCCAGCACCCCCAAATTTAACATGTTACTCTCCACTGTAGAATGACAAATATCCTGAAATAGACACAGCACTGGCTGCATTAACAATGGTGAAAAATAAAGGCTTTCAACTAAAGTGAGTGTTGTTATACACTGCCTCTTCTTCCTGGGCCAGCATGGCTCTTTGGTCCTTCTTCCTAGAGGCAAGGATCAAGGTTGCCCCTAAATACTAAATTTAGGGGTGTTAAAGGGGTTTGCAGGTTGGGACCAAAAGGCCCCTTCCTTGGGGTGAGTACACCCCCTATTATGCCACCCTCCAGTTGGAGGGTGTATGAGCCTCTCTCTAATTGACTGGGTCCCCTCATCTTCAAGATGGAGGGGACTTAGATGTGTGTTTCACTTCTCCTCACCAAACTGAGGCAAAGGTGGGCACACCTTCCTCCTAACTAGGTTTTCCTGCTGATTCTTCAGCCCAAGGTTAGGGGTCAGAACCAGTGGGTGCCCGTTGCTGGGGGCAGCAAAAAGCAGGGACATTTCACAAAGGCTGCAGGCCTTTGAAGCTTCCCCTTCGTGGACCCAGCCCATCTTGGGGGAGGAGGCATGACACCTTTTCCCAGGATTGTCTTTGTTTCTGGACCCAGATACCGGAGGCTGTCTACCCAGGGGTCCAGACACCTGTCTGGGTTGTGGCAAATGGTGGTCAGCTAGTCGGGAACCACACTAGGGCTGGTCACTTTTTAGGGGGCAACTCTAAGATGCCCTCTGAGTGAATTTTACATTAAATTCCAAACTGACATCAATGTGGGTTTAATGTGCTGAGAGGTTTGCTACCAAACTTCCCAAGTTTCAGTAAAGCCATTATGGAGCAGTGGAGTTCGTAATGACCAACTCCCAGATGACATTTCTATGGTTTTACTGCACTTACAAAGTCTAAGAATGGACTTTGATACTGTAGGGGCACAGTGCTCATGCAACTGTACCCTCAACTGCTAGAGGGGTGACTCACCTAGGCCCCAGCCAGTGGGTTGCAGGCATGGCACACAGGGATGTGTGCAATATTGACTCTTCACTTTTCTCTGCACCAAAACAAGCAGCCTGTAATGGCAGTGTGTGGGTGTTAAGGTGCAGGGTCTCTAAGGGTGGCACAATAGGTGCTGCAGCCCTCAGAGGCCTTCCTTGGTCACAATGCCCTTGGTACTAATGGTACCTTTTACAAGGGGCTTACCTGTGGCCAGAGATGTACCACTCGTGGGTACAAAGGTACATTTTGGGGAAAGAACGCAGGCCCTGGGAACCTGATTGGCAGGGACCCAGAGAACATCAAGTCGAAATGCATCAATATCAGGCAAACGTGTGGGGTAACCATGCAAAAAGGGGCACTTTCCAACAGGGGGGCACTGGTGGTGAAAGACCACTAGACGGATTGAATCATTTTTTTTTTAATTGAGGTGGAGTACTCACCCAGGCTTTGGGCCATGCCCTTACTTGTAATGTACAAAGAACACATGGTCCTATCAGGGCAGAATGATTCACAAAATAACAATTATTTAGAAACTGAATGTTTGGAGCAGGAATCCCCTATAAAACAGAAGCGCAATAAGTATAAAGAATTTTCAAAAGAAAATAAAAACACACAGAAAAATATGGACCATATGAAAGAAATACCCAACGAAAAATTGAATTCTATTAATTGCATACCTTAAGGCAATCGTACAAGCAGAATATATATGTACAATATAATGTAGGTTGCTCCATTAGTTCAAAAATGAACAAGTTCTTGTGCAGGGTGACAAGTGAAAACGTTGAGACTTAGAACGTAAGATAAAAGTTTAAATTTCAGTGCATGAATCGCCTGCATAGGGCCTGCCTTAAATGTTATGATTTGTGCTCCCATAAATCCAGGTCAACAGGTAATTCTTTTTGAATGCCCATGAGGGATATTGAATCAGTAAAGGCCAACATTCAGAACATCGATGTTTTGACCCAAAAATATAGCGGTTACTCAGAACAACCATCTGTGTGGGTCTTCATCAGGACATGTGTGAGGGGCAACCTGTGTGGTATAATATAATTATATTGAGGGTCATATCTGGTGTGCACTATTCCATAAGTTACTGGTGATCATGCAGACCAAGAAACCAGCACAGTGATTACCAAGCTCCATGTCAACCTGTCGGACTCACTGCCCAGGAGAATGATTCCAAAACTATACAGTAAATAACAACCTTAGAGAACCAGCTACCGCAATGTGCCACTGAGATCGAAGAAGGCCAAAGAAAGACCCACGTTACCATTAATTGGACTCAAACTATGCATCTCTTCTTAGGTCCTCATTGTGATTCTGGAGGAAATGCCAAGTTGTGCACAAATGTTAGTCGGCACTAGAATCGACAATTGTGTGGTAATCACTACACATGGTTATTATCCCACAGGACAGTTACTGCACACATGCAAAACCTGTAAAACTCAATGCATTTTCTCCAAGGAAAATGGCTGGAAAAAATGTCATAAATTGTAATGTCTGCGCAATACTCTGACCAGACCGGGGAATGTTAGTTCCTAAACCAAAAACAACACGTTCTATTTTCTTGATAACATTGTGGGGCATATTCTCAAGGACTTATCGCCGAGTTAGCGGCACTTTATCGCAGCCAAAGGGGCGATAAATGTATCACCCTATTCACAAGCTGTTGCCAACAGCTGATATCGCCAGTTTTCCTGCGATAGCAGCCGCAAAAAACATCCTCTCAGATGACACCGACAACTAACGCTAATGATATGGAGAGTAGGCGTTCCTGTACCAAAAGCCGCAACAACACCACTTCGCAACATTCTCAACGACCACCTAGATCAGCGATATGATCCCAAAACATGCTATAAGGCGCGTTAGCAGCAGGGATTTAACACCTGCTCTTACCTGGTGTTAAGTCAGATGACAACCTGCACCATAAAGGGACCCCAGCCCAGAGCCACACCTGAAGAACAACAGATGCCATGGAGCTACTGATCATATACAGCTCAGAGCCCCAAGAGGGCCACAACACCCACCACCACCACCCCCAGGCCTGCCACCCCCCGGTCCCCCTCCTGCACCTCCCCCCCCCACTACCACAGAGGCAGCACAGACCTTCAGAACATGCACCAGCCTCACAGACTTAACACCAGAGGATGTCATTGCCCACTCCAGGCTCAAAAGGACAACCATCCTTCGCATCCTCACCCACATTGCCTACAGGCTGACAGTACCAACACAGCAGACAACCAACATCCCTCCACAGACAAAGCTGCTGGCTGTGCTGCACCTGTTGGTCTCTGAGACCTTCCAACCAACAACTGCCAGAGTCTCACAGCCAGCCCTATCCAAGTTCCTCACACCTGTCTTGGATGCCATCATCAGCTTGGTACACCAGCACCTTTACTTCCCACACACTGCACAGGAACAGCTGGAGACCAATCAAGGGAATTAAGCCATAGCTGGCTTCCCACACATGTTGGGGGCTATTGACTGCACACATGTACTCCTCGTGCCCCCTGCTATCACTGCACACAATTACCTCTACAGGAAGCAAACACATTCCATCAATGTGCAGGCAACAGTGGACCACCGGTGACTCTTCACCAATGTCGTCGCCAACTACCCAGGCAGTGTGCAAGATTCTTTCATCTTCCAACAGTCCATCAACCAGCGCTTTGAGGCTGGCATCTATCCAAATGCAATGCTCATCGGTAAGTACCAACTGAACACACCACGCACCTTAACTCCACCAACATACAACTCACAACTCTGGGAATGCACATGTTACAAAATCACATACAACATGACAAACAACATGTCCACATACCAGACACAACAACACAACTTACTGTGGTAACCTGGGATAGCCATGTACACAAGACATCAACGGCATGGCACCTCAGCCACACAATAGTAAAATGTGGGGAGAGGTGGGAACCAGGCATGTGCGAATGAGGCAAGTGACCCATGAATGAGAGTGTACACAATGCCAAGTGGGGCGTGGATGTGCTGGACAGACTTGAGTATGCAGACCACAGACATTTCCATGCCGACATACACTGCTGGTGTTTGGAGTGTAGTGGACAGTGGACGCAACCATGTTACCTCAGCCAGTTGGGAAGATCGTGGAAATGTAGCTTGTTACGTCCACCCCTGTAAGCGTGAGCGGAGTGGAGTGGCCCGGCATACGCCAGGCCAGCACAGGGGTGTAAATGAAAAGGACGCTGCTCTGGGCGTTGTTCTCTTCTGGAATGGCCAACGTGTCTGCCAGGGTGGCGCCTCTCACTCCGCCACGAGGCCGACGCTGTGAGCCTTGGTGTCTGCGATTCTGTGCACCAGCTGCACCCCAGACCCGTCTTGGCCACCTCTGGGCACCCAGGTCTCACCTGCCGACACAGGTGTGTGTCAAAGAGGGCCCACCATGTGCCGGTGCAAGCTCCAAGCCGGAGGCCCGTGACCTTGGCAGTCTCCTCAGACCATTGCTAGCCTCCACGACACTGGCCCCCAGCACCTCTTTCTCGTTGACGTACTCCACCGCTGCCTCAGGCCTACACTGCGGTCTAGTAGGTCACACATTTGGAACTGAGTCTTGATTTTTTAATGGCCAAGTTCATATCATTTTACACAAGAAGAGGAGTAAGAGGAAGATGTGGTTCAGTCCAGAGGAAAAAAGGATCATCATTATGGAGGTGATGGAACAATACCAACAACTGCTCTAGTGCCACTAACTCTGTACATCGCAAGCCAACGACACAAGGCTGTGGGCCCCTACTGACCACTGCCTCTGGCCTACACTGCGGTCAAGTAGGTCACACATTTGGAACTGAGTCTTGATTTTTTTATGGCAGAGTTTATACCATTGTACAAGCCTCATCACAGACTGCATCCCATTTCAGCCATGGTGCCACTAACTCTGTGCCCCGAAATTCATGGCCACTCTCTGGTTGAACTTTGGTGGCGTCCGAGTCTATGGCCTGGGGGTTGTTTTCATCATCATGTAGTTGATACTGACTTGGTGTTAAAAATGAGTCTGTGGCATTAATCTCCTCCATATTTCCTGTTTCTGCTTGGTTCTGCCCTCTGCATCATGCCCTGGAAGAACACCTTCACCTATGCCCCAAAACACTCTGTGACATTCACCTTTGACATCGACGAGGACCCGCTCATCTCTCGTGGCCCTACCTCAGTGCACAGCAAGTCACCGTCCCATGGCGGTGTGCCTGTGCAGGCCGCAGTGCATCCGGGGCCACTAACTCTGTGCAGCTCAAGTCATGGACCCTGTCTGAATAAATATTGGATGGCCTCTAAATCAATGGCCTGAGGGTCATCAACACCATGTGTCTGTGGCCCTGCGCTGACCGCTGCCTCCGGCCTCAACTGCGGTCCACCAGGGCTCACACATCAAATCGAGTCCTGACCTGCCCGGATGACACATCACCACTGGCTGCACACGCCACCACCGCTAGGACTGCCTCCAACCAACAACTTCCAGAGTTGAAGAGTCTTACAGCCAGACTATCAGAGTTGCTCACACCTGTCTTGGATGCCATCATCAGCTTGATACCGTGCTCAGCTCTTCAGGGGCAACTATCTCAGTGCACCACAACTCATGGACCCTTTCTGATTGAGTTTTGTGCTGTGGACAGCTCACACAACAATGTCCCCTCAGGCAGTGGGGAAGACCTGGGCCTATGATGAGGAAGATAAGGCAGGCACCTCACTGCAGATGCATCAGGAATATCCCGAAGTGACACAATCCTAGACAATTTCTTCACATGAGCACGCTGAGCTCTGGTGCCCCTACCTCAGTACACTGCAACTCACGGCCCTTCTTATTGAATATTGGATGACCTCTGTACTTGCTCCGGCTACCACCATGTTGCTTCGCATTTTTTTTGTTATGTTGGTTTTTTCTGTTTCCGCTTTAATAGTGATCACTGTTCAAGTTGTTGCCAGCACCATCCACTCCCTGAGGGCTGGCTCACACTCACCCTACACCCATCCAGCAAACACGTAGCCAGTTCAACTAACTATCAAAGGGTGTCCGTGAGCTAATTACGTATGCATGATGACCCGGGCCCTACCACATTACATTGTGCTGTGTACAGCGGACGCAACCATGCCACCTCAGGCAGTGGGTAAGACCATGGACATGTAGCTTTGTCGTCCCCCCTTTATACGTAAGAAGAGTGGACTGGGCCGGCGTATGCGAGTCCAGCGTAGGGGTGTGAATGATTATCCGGGGTTCTGGCCGTGGTTCAGTACTGGAAATGTGCAAATGAATGTGTCTCTGTCACAGTGTGGGGGTCCATTGGGGAGTGTAAGTGGTCGCTGATGGGAATTAGACACCCATGTATGTAATCTAATTCGGCTGTCATGAGGTCGAACCCCACCCACACCTGTTCAGCCACCTCCTTCTGGCAGCCTAACACCTAGCCTTGGAATGCGACTTGTGCTTCAGTGAGGTGCTGGGAGCCAGCCGTGGGGGTGGGTGCTTCCTGCTGTGTGGTCTGTGCAGGGGGTGGCGTCTCCTCAATGCAGCTGGGCTGCCCTGCTCCTGAAGGTGGGTTGCCGAAGATGTCCATGAGCTGTTGTAGCTGTTGAGCTGTTATAGGGCATCAGTGTCGAAGGTGTGGAGGTCCTCTTCATCATCACTGATGAGTTGTCTGGTCTGCTCTGCAGGAGGTGTTGATTGTACCTCTGCAATGTGAAGGGGAGATGCATTTTAACATTGTGTTGACATGTATGTTGATGTATTGTTCAAGTTTACATACAGACTGCATGACAATGTACATTGTGACTGGTTGGGAGGAGCTGACTATTTGATGCGGGACAGTGGAGATTTGAACTACATCACGGATGTGAGGTTGTACACGTACATTTTCATCTCACAGTTTCCTGCTTTGCCAGATGTGATTGGCCAGTTACTATGCACAAGCGGAACCAATTGTGTCCTCTGTTCTGTAGTGAGAGTGTTGCACTTTGTACCACATTATCGGCAATGTTTATGTGCTGTTATTGCTATGTATATGTGCTGCATTGTGGGAGAGTCGACCCTGCAGCTGTGATTTTGCTGCCCCTTATCCCAATGAGGCAGTGTTCCTTTGACTTCTGTGCTTCTACAGTGCTGATATGTTGCAGACTTGGCTAATTTTGGCTCTTGTTCGGATATTGGACTCTTGAGCATTGTTTATCCACAGATGTTTTGTTGACGTTGGGGGTTGTTAGTGCACGTGGATGTGTCAGAGTGTGACCTGCTCCTTTCCGGATGTGTTCCACACTCAGCCACCTCAGTGGTGTGGCGTGCACCATGTCATGATAATTGGACTGCAGCCATGCTAGTCGTCATGCAGTGTCACTTGCATTGTCAGTGTGGCTCACAGACACGCAGCTTTGATGGTTTTAACACGTGTGCATGGATTGGTCGTGAGCTGTGTGGGGAGGGACCCCTTTGTGCTCATAGTAGACGTGGTCCTACTTGCTGTTTGTGTGTGTGCTGCAGTGTGCCAAGGGGATCAGGGACATGATCCAGAGTTTATGTGGGTGTGCAGCGTGCTCTACTCACCTGTGCATGTGTGACATTGTGCCCATCTCCCCCCGTCCCCCAGGCCCTGGTCGGTACTCACCTTGTTGATGTTGTGTCAGGTCATGTTGAGCAGTGTCCGGATCCCCAACTCCTGGCACCGTATCCCGACTGATGATTCTGGCCACCATTTTCTACATGTCTGTGGAAACTAGCAGAAATTGCTGTTAGCATAACCTGAAGCCATTTTGTTTGTTGCATCCATTTTAGTGCTCGCCATGTGCTTCTACCCTCTTCACTGTTGCCTGCCCTTGTATTCTGCTTGAGTCATCAGTTACAGTTAACTCCTTCAGCACTGAGTCAGAGCAATGTATGATCAGAAAGACCTGTAGCTGCCAGAATGCATCTGTCTAAATATATAACTGTCCGGCTATTCCAACTGATGTAATGGTTTTTGTTACTCCTCCCACTCTGTTGACTATGAAGTTTCCAGTTGTCCATATATGAGAAATAGCTATTCATGTGTGCACTTGTACTGCCTCTTTTATCACAGTATAAATGATGGCCCATAGTTCCTGTACTCCTTGGACTACCTCATACAGTGACCTGAGGGTACCATATTGATGTAGTCTCCCTCATGTCAGGGTAATAAACGTATTCTCTTTAATATTACAGCTTCTGTGCCAATTTCTTCTTTGTTGGTTTAAGGACCAGTGCATCAGTGAGCCCCTAAAAAGGCTTTTTATCCCACATGTCATCCAGCTCCTGGTGTGCCGCAAGACCCCCCACCTCCAATCTGCGTTGCTGCTTTCATGTTGGCATCAAGTTTCTTCTTGGTTTTGCCCTTGAAATCATTCAGTGCCTCTTGACTTCTTCTATTGTCCTCCTCAACGCTGCAACTGCATTCACATGGTCCAAGATGTGCTGCTATATTTGCGTCTTTGTTGCCAATGACACGTTGGAGGTGACGAACAGTTGTTGATAGTGTTCTATCACCTCTGCGTCTTCCTCTTCTCCCTGGCCTTTCCTGACCCCGAGGTTCCTTGCTGGTCGTCTGTGGGGCATGTGGGGATCGCGTTGTCCTCTGCACGCGGTCTGTGTGCGTCCATGGGTCTATGCATTTTTTTTCTCCTTTTATAATGCGTTTTCAAGCATGACGCGTGGAAATTGCTGGCCTGTCGCTGTTTATCGCTGATTTTTGTATCGCGATTTGGGACATCACTTTTTTGCGTTCGTGTTTCGCATTTTTTAGGCTTCGCGTTAATTTTAACGCAGTCATTAGATGCGTTATCGGGAGACTATTGCATCTTACTGCCAAGTTGAGAATACAACGTTAACACAGTGTTATTTTCCCGCGATATACTGCAATGTGCAAAATTGCGTTAAGCAAATTTTGCAATAATTATCACACGTTCTTGAGAATATCCCCCTGTGTGTAGTGAAACTAGCTGTGTTTACAGGGAGCTTGCAAATGTCTCAAAGGCATCCCTAGCACTGTAGAAAACACTGCAAATACATAGATTGGTGAACGAGCCTTTGTCGTCTGTCTGACTGAAGCAGCCATTCCTTCTGCGTCATTTTGACGGTCCGAGAAGAGCTACAGAAACCTGGTTTACCGCTCATTTCGGCATCTAGCAGGCAGCCAAGCGCTCTCACACTGTCGTGCTGTTTTTACGTGTATGTTTAGAGCTGCTTTTGTTTCAAAGAGTTCAAAGACATGCTACATTCCATAGGGTCATGCGAGTTATTTTTCAAATGCCTTGGAATTCATGTTTGCACAGCATCCCCCAGCTATCATTGTTTTTTAATGCTCACGTTTGCCACAAGGCCTATAATTTCTATTTTATTTTCTGATTCTGAAAGTGTATGTGGTTAGATCTTAATCTTTTAATTTACTTGGAAACAAAACTGGTTCTGACTTGTATGACTGTAAAACTCTTGAAAGTAAGATATGGTTGAGAAATTGATTTTCAGCAGGGCAGTTTTGTCTCACCTTATTACGAACAGACCAGAGGCTGTGGATGCGCGCTACTGCCGAGTTGTTTCAAGTCAGAGTCAAAGTTACACCTCCTACCTGCTGCATGAGGATTCTGAACAGTCTAGAAGCAGGCACGCTGCTTTAAAACCGGTGAGCAAATGATATGCAACCGGAGCCCTGCTTGGCTTCATCCTTTAAGAATGCAATATAAGATGGTGCACAGAAATTGGCACCCACCCAATTTTCTGACTCTTTTTATATATTTACCAAAAATAAGCTCAAGACTGGAAATGATGAGTGTTTCACTATATATGTGTTAACCAAGCGCTTAACTTTCTTATGAAAATAACTGATTGATGCTGAGGCGTGATGGTACAAATTGTTCGCTTGGACAGTCAGGTTGTGGCCCAAACAGCAACGTCTAGGAAATAAATAGTGCGTAAAATATGCTGTGCTCAGGTTAAATTTGCTCACCATAGAAAAACAATTGGTCCAATAACTAAAGAAGGCAGGTATTTGTGCGTAGTTTTTAAACTGCAGCTGCATTTCCACTGTCAGCCGTGGACTCTTTTAGAGAACTTTTTCTCTCTTCCACATGGATATAAAATCATGTTTCATGTTTCCATGTCATTTTCAAATATAACTTAGTGACTGTTATTTAAGTATGTTTGTTATGTGCCGTTCAAGCTTTCATCAATCCCCCGTTTGCTTATTTAAGGATTAGTGTAGTGCAATAGAGGAAAATAAACACTTAACTTTTTATGGAGGAAACAGTTCTTTTCTGCCACGTTCCAGTTCCAGTATTTTCTTGCTTGGATTTAGAGCTGGCAGGGCCGCCCCATCCACCCAGGTAAAAACATCACATCATCAAGCGTCTGTTACGACTGCTTCTCTCGACTACAGTGGCAGCGGGACGATGGGCAGAGAATGGAAAGCAGTAGCAGCCGGGGTCGGACTGGGTCAGAAACTAGGCCCCGCACCAGGATGAAAGTAGCTAATTTAGTAGCTAACAAAGTGACACATGTTTGCAAATTGGGGCAGTTTTGATCTTGTAAAGACGCGCTGTATAAGTGTTTTGCAAGCAAGACTGAATGGATTTGAGTTTACCTCAGACAATGTTGTTTTAAAATTAAGGAAATCAACAAAAAAAGCAAACTATAAAACAGACCCACAAACCGTCATAAAATTGGCCCACACACTGACCTGTCCGATCCAGCCAGTTTGTACTGCCTGGTTGGCCTATAGGCCAGCCTGACTCTGGTAGCATCTTCATGCTGCTGCCTCTGCTCCTCCTGTCCACCCTGGGGCATTGCAAAGAGGAATCCTGTGGATTCCCTGACCGGGATGCGTGTGATATTATCAAGGGTATATCGTTTTCCCTTTTTGTTGGGGTGTGCTACATGGGGAATGTAATTCTAGGGATTACGAGTGCTTGTTGGGATGCAGGGTTTTGTGAAGTCAAACTCATCCCACACAAACAAAGGGGCAGATGTATCAAGCGTTTTTTTTGTCGCAAACGCTGCAAATCGCAAAATAGCAGCGTTTGCGACAAAAAAAAGGGAAATGGTATGTATCATGCAAAACGCCTCGCAATATTAAAGAATCGCAAATTTTGCGATTCCTTAATATTGCGTAAGCATTTAAGAAATCGCAAATTGCGATTTCTTAAATGCTATGTATTAAGCATTTCAGTTTTGCGAATTTAGGCTAAGAAATCGCAAATTACCACCAACTTGTAGTTGGTGGTAATTTGCGAATTCTTTTACAAAGGCACTTTTTGCAATTTGTAAAGGTGCCATGTGACGCTCATACATGCCCTTAGGGCATGTCTGTGCGCCATATGCGCACACATATCAATTTCAGGTGTGCAGCAGGGTGTCCTTAAGACACCCTTGCACCCTTGAAATTATTCTCAATTTGCGATTAGCAAATTGCGAACCGCAAAATGAGAATAATTTCACATTCATTCCTATGGGCCTCCTGGCCCATAGAAAGAATGGGAAATTATTCCTTAATTGCAATTAGCTATTTGCTAATTGCAATTACGGAATTTTAAGAAATCGCTAAAAAATAGCGAATTTCTACATACATCCCAATTTTCAAATCCCAAATAGCGATTCCTTTAAAATCGCTAATTGGGAATCGTATATAATTGGGATGATACATCTGCCCCTTAGGGAAGCCCCTGAAATTCCTCCATGTCCCATCGCTAATGATGATCGGCTGTTATAGATCTCTTTATGACTCACTGAGCTCCTTTAAAGGCAAGACATAGCACTACCACCATCTCTGAGTGAGCTAGTGACACCATCACCTCTCTGGGATCTTCTGTCCGCCAAACCATGTGAAAATCTTTAGGCAAATATTGCCAACTCATCCTTATATGGTAAAGATTTGGTGGGCCTATGGCAGTGGGTGAGGTTTGCACCTTTTGGGTGGCACTATCCCTAACTCGAACACCATATTGTAATTGGTGGCTGGCCCTGGCACCTTGATCAAGAAAGGTTTATGGCTCGCTCAGTCAATTTCTAAATCAAAGCCTCAATGGTTAACTGAATATAAAAGCAACGCTCTTATCTGTAGTTTGTAACCACAGAAAAATAGAATAGTACAAACCTATCAATGAGAAACACAGTTGTTTAAATCCCTTTCAGTAGGAAAACAAATGATAAGAAATATTGCCAGTTATAGATCATGGTTTTCATATTAAAGTGGGAAAATCAGTGAGGAGAGAAAGGTAGTGACATTTAGGAGGCAAATAATTAAGGGCCTGAGTTAGATCTTGGCTGGACTACTGCCGTCCCACTATGACGCCGGTTCCAAGTCCTCCGTAAAGCTGATGGTGGTCCGCCTGCTGTACTTAGATGTTGCTGCTAGCAACAGAAGACTGCCACGGCGTCGGTCTTCTCTGCTGGCTAGCAGTACTCCAGATTCGATGTTCCTATTGTGCTGGGGGTGTCTGGCGGCGGTGTCCTGATGGAGTTAGGTTAATGGTGGTGATTCACTGTCTGGGTTGGAATGCATTGATTGACTGGGGTATGGCAATGGGCCAGAAAGCACTAGTAGGGACTCTATAGGTTGTAGCCTAATGCCCATTTCCCCAGAAAATAGTACTCTTGAGGAGGATAAAAGCAAGGACTGCATAGAATCTTGCTCTAAATCACCTTCCTTGAGATTTAGCCCCCTGCGGAGGGCGAATGTTGTATCAGAGGATGATAGGTGTACTTTAGAGGCAGCCCCAACTTGCAACCGGGTGGGGTCAGTTAAAATAGTCTCCTGGAACATGGCAGGGCTAAGGGGTCGTGTAGATAGTGAAGATTGGGCTGATTTCATCGACTACTTTGACATTGCCATTTTTCAGGAAAGCTGGGCAATTGCCCCGATCCATAGGGCAGGGTACCTAAACTTTTTTAAGCCTGCTACACAGGGCCCAAAGGGTAGAGCCTCAGGAGGGTTAGTGGTATGGATAAGACAGTCCATGGGGTATAGTCTATCGGAGATTTCGGTAGAAAATCCGGATCTCCTGTGTATTAAGTTCAGTAGAGGTAATGATAAGGACCTAGTACTTATAAATATTTATGCTAGAGGACGACCTGGAGATCGTAAGCAGCCAGTTATAGACGATTTGGACTTGCTTTTGAGGAAAATAGGCAGTGACAGTTTTATTTTGGTCGCTGGCGACCTAAACTGTTCATTTGAGCCCCTGAAAAGTGTGGGGGAGGATTTGGGGGTAGACGAAGATGCGGCATGGGACATCCCGCCTTTGTCACTGACAAGGGGCGTCAAGGGCACTGAGGCAGCACTTCATTGGATGGGGTTGTGTCTGGAGTGGGGGTTGCGTGCTGCCAATGGACGCACGCCCTCCGATAAATCAGGCCACCCGACCTTTAATAATGGAGTCAGTAAGAGTCGTATTGACTATTTTCTTGTTAAAATTGAGCTCTGGCCCCTGGTTATCGATATGGAGGTTGTGGAACGCCCAGAGAGCGATCACAACCCCCTTTCGCTGGGTCTTAAGCTTTTGGGCGTTGAAGGTGGGCCTTCTATCACCGCCTGTTTAACGGCAGAGGTCATTTTGTGCAATGATAGAAAAAGAGTAAAATGGTCTAGGGTGGTTGCAGATCCTTCCATAATAAAAGATATAGAGGAAGAAGTCGCAAAGACATTGGTTGCAATGGAAGCTGCATCATCCTCCCTGGGGATTATCTCCCAGATTAGTGATCTTCATGATCTGTGCTTTGCGAAATTAAAAACCCTGTTAACAACCCCACTAATACCAAGGAAGGATAAAGTCCGGAACAAGTGGTACAATAAAAGTTGTAGGGTAGCGCACAGTAGATTGATTTTAGCGATTAAATCTAGAGACATAGCCGTTATTAGAACAGCTCGGCTGACCTACAAAAAGGCGCTATGGGCCGCGTAGAAGGAGTGGGATGACCGTCATTGGTCAGAGCTCCTTTCGGCATGTCTAACATCAAACCAAATTAAGTTTTGGGAAATCGTTAAGTGGGGTGCGAACCCGGATTCCCAAACCCCTGTGAATCACGTCTCTGCAGAAGACTGGGTGGCTTTCTATTCATTACAGTTTAGAGCTCCGAACGTGGATGAGGAAACTCACCAAGAGTTGGAAGTAGTCTTGCCCTGCAACCCTGATTGCTTGCTTGTTTTTAATACCTCTGACACGAAGTATGCCTTGGGTGCAGTCCATTCAGGTAGAGCGCCTGGCTTAGACGCAATACCCACTGATCTTTTTAAAATGAATCTTGACATTTGGGTTCCTTATATAACCATGCTTGTGAATGCAATTGCTGCAGGGGCAAGGATTCCGGGCTCCTGGAAAGGGGCGGAGATTCTACCAGTATTCAAAAAAGGAGACCGCTCAGTCCCGGGGAACTATCGCCCTATAAGCCTGATAGATTCTCTTCAAAAAATAACTGCCAGGATGTTACTCGCGAGAATCCAGGGCTGGATGGAGCAAGAAAATATTTTGTCCCCAATGCAAGCTGGATTTAGAGTAGGCACCAGCACCTTAGATCAGGTTTTTAGACTCAATATGTTGTACTGGAAGGTTGTCAAGCTGGGTGGTGGTGTTATTTATGCCGCTTTTGTGGACCTTAAGTCGGCTTTCGACTTGGTACCAAGAGAGAAAATGTGGAAATCCATTAGACTCATGGGTCTGCCATCTGAACTTCTCGATTTAGTGGTTAGACTCCATGAAGAAAACTTCGCTAGAGTTAGATGGGGTAAACAAGGTCAGGTGACTGATAGTTTTCCAGTTACACGCGGTGTGCGACAGGGATGTGTGTTGGCTCCCACCTTATTTCTTTTGTTTATCAATCAGGTTGTAAAATTCTTTGTTGACACCCCGACTGAGGCACCATCTTTGGGCGGGTCTAAATACCCGATGTTGATTTTTGCAGATGATACCCTGCTTCTCTCTAAAACACGAGGGGAGTTGCAAAAAGCCCTCAACAGGTTCGCTGAGTTTTGCAGGGTTAATGATCTGCAGATCAACACGGACAAAACCAAATTTATGGTTTTTAGCAATAAAAGCCCAATCAAAAGTTCTATTACCTTGAATGGTGCCCTGATTGAACAAGTTGACACAATGATGTACTTGGGTGTGACCCTAGACTACCGCTTTAGCTGGAAACCCCAGATTGAGGCTTTATATCTTAAGTTTGTCCGCCTCTCGGGTTACTTATTACAGGAGCAAAGGAAGTCCCTGACCAAACGTATTGCCCCGGTGATAAAAATCTACGAAGCAAAAATTAATACAGCCATATTATATGGAGCTGATGTGTGGGGGTATAAAGATTTGTCTCTCCTTGTTAAAGCACAAAACAAATTCCTGCGAAATCTGGTGGGTCTTCCACAATCCACACCCACCAAACCATTGTTGCTAAATTTGGGTTGTAAACCCTTCAATGATTTGGCCCGTTTCCGTCTGGTGGCTCTGTGGCGACGTCTCTGGACCACACCAGAGCTCAGTCTATTTGCCAAGGAACTGGATGAAGTTAAGTTATTGTGGGGCGCTTCTCGAATCCCCTGGCTAAGGGAAGTAAAAACTGTGCTGGAAGAGATGGGACTCAACCACCTTTGGTCTAACCCGGAGGGTTTCCCCTTTCCTTCTAAACAGGATTTCAAGGATCTATACTGGGCCACAGTAAAGCACTTAGCAGTGGTCCAGTCAGACGCTACTAACTTAACTGGACTTTTTTTGGTACATAAATTGACCCCTTCATTAGAACTTTACTGGGATGTGATCACCAAAACCCTCGACCGGAAATGATACCATCAGTTCCGTGTTGGGTCACTCCCAGTTAATTCCTTTGCTGAGAAATGGTCTGTGAATTCAAACTATGCCTGTCCTTGGTGCCCTAACCATCCGGAAAGCATGGGCCATTTTTTCTTTGCATGCCCAGCATACCGTG
This sequence comes from Lissotriton helveticus, assembly GCF_964261635.1. Classification (NCBI taxonomy): domain Eukaryota; kingdom Metazoa; phylum Chordata; class Amphibia; order Caudata; family Salamandridae; genus Lissotriton; species Lissotriton helveticus. Next base: position 570,517,362 of record NC_136063.1, read on the forward strand.
TTCCACGGTTAAAATGGCTTAAACCCATATGTAGTAATCTTGAAATCAAAGGGTTTTTAGAAGCCATGAGGATATTTCGTACTAACACATCCGAGTTGGTAGTGGTTGGTGTGGCTAAGTACCTAGGCTGGGCATGGATTATTCGAACTAGGAACCCCAATGTCTCTTAATGCTTGTTTTTATATATCTTATATATTGATAGCATTGGTTGGTATTATAACTGGAAGTCTTTATTGAACTGCTCACTAAATTGTTTAATACCCTTTTAGACAAAGATAACTTTTAGATCATGGTTTTATAAAATGTTGGTGTTTTTATGTACTGTCTTTTATGAATTGATATTCGAAATAAAGACTTTTGAACTGAACTGTTAATGGTGGTAAGTACTACTTAAAAATGTGTTATTACACATGTGTCATGTTTCCATGTAAACCATATGTAGTAAATGTGATATACCACTGTGTGTTACATATTGCATGTCACTCACACAACGTACACACACTATTAAAAGCCCACTTGTTTTTTTTTAAAGTTTCACTACAAATGTGTTCAATTTACCTTGATTTGTAGGAAACGGAACACCACTACACTACACCTAAGGACAAAAATTACATATAAGAGCAATGCAGACAGGCTAGAGCAATTGTCAATACACAATGCACAGGAAAAATGTAAAATTAGTTTCCCGTAGACCTCAGCGACAACGGAGTCGTTTCGTGTCATGGTGGAGTTGGTGAAGGGTATGTGAAGTTAATTCCAGTAGGAAACTTCAGCCACACCTACAGCCCCAACGGCTGAATGGATTTACACCAAATTTGGCAGGGAGGTACAAGTTGGTTCAAGGAATTGTCATTGGCTTATTTGGTGTAAATCCGTTCAGTAGTTGTTGATAAAATTACATTTAAAATTATAGTGATATCTTTGGTTGCAAAGTATTCACGAACAAAGACGAGCTTGTGCAGGTAAATGCACTGCTCTGACACAGGACATGATGCGTGTGCTTTCCGGACTACATTTCCCTACAATGCACAGTCTCATTCGAGCTCCCCATTAGTGGGTGTGCAATATGAAAATGGCGAAGTGGGTTTAGCGTTCGCACACACCGTCTCCGTTCAAGCCTCTGAAGAGAAGCATATGGAGCTTCGAAACACGTCAGGCAATTCCATTATGGAGCGGCTCCTACAAGCGGATCCTCGTCCCTGCCTACTATAAACAAAGCTGCTGATCGAGTGCTACTCACCAGGTGGACAACCTTTGGAACTGAATGTAATACGCGGCCGTCCTGCTGCGGAGTGTGCAACACCCCTTTAATGTTATGGGGGCCACCCGACATGGTAACTATCATGCCGGAAATGTGGACCAGCAGCCATAAACAGGATTGAGGACGAGCCCACTTGCGGGGTCCATACAGGACACGATCTGTGTGCTATCCGGACCACGTTTCCCACAATGCACCGTCTCATTCGAGCTTCCCATTGGTGGGTGTGCAATATGAAAATAGCGAAGTGGGTTCAGCTTTCGCACACACCATCTCCGTTCAAGCCTCTGAAGAGAACCATGTGGAGCTTTGAAACGCGTCAGGCAATTCCATTACAGGGCCGCTCCTACAAGTGGATCCTCGTCCCTGCCTATCATAAACAAAGCTGCTGATAGAGTGCTACTCACCAGGTGGACAACCTTTGGATCTGAATATATATTATCAGGTAACACTCCAAATGCTTGTAACAGGCACCAAATAGGAGAGTAACGGACACTTCAGGTGCTGGCTGCTGGTGCAATATAAAGTGCTTTTTATTCTTTCATCAGTGCAAATTGTGACGCGTTTCGGTGATCCCGGTCGCCTTGCTCACATAAATATATATAAATATATAATATATATATATATATATATATATATATATATATATATATACGAGAACCAAATCCTGAGTTGAAAAAAAAGCAAACTCCTTCACCAGGAACGGACCACCACAAAAGGTTTAAAGTTTAGTGCAGTTTATTGAAGCCTTCTCACAACATGACGCGTTTCAGCCGGGTTGCCCCGGCCTTGATCACATCATATATATATATATATATATATATTCATTCCGGTAGAGAGACAAAATATCGAAATTAAAATATCGATATACAATAATATCGATGTTTTAATTTCGATGGTATAGAATATCGATGTGCAATATAATCGATAGACAGAATATCGATATTAAGGTATGTATGTTAGTAATATCGAAATTTTGTTTAGTGTTATGTATTTTATTATGTTGTTTATATGTTTGTTAAACATGTTTTTAATGTATGTTTAGAATTTGTAAATTTGTTTACATTTTGCGTTTTAGTATCAGAGCATGTTTTGGGTTTATAGGGGAATAGGGTGGAAAGTAATTTAATTATAATGAATTGATTAATATGTTTTAAAAATATTTTTGATTAATAAATAATTATTAATGAATAATTAATTGGTAATTAATTATTATTAATTCGTTAATTAAAAGAATTAGAGTTAATGTAGTAGTATTTATTATTTTTTGTTATTATTAATTATTAATTGGTAATTAATTATTATTAATTAGTTAATTAAATTAATTAGAGTTAATGTAGTAATGTTTAATATTTTTGTTATTGTTAATTAATAATTAATTGGTAATTACTTATTATTAATTAGTTAATTAAATTAATTAGAGTTAATGTACTAATATTTTTAATTTGTTGTTATTGCTAATTAATAATTATTCGGTAATTAATTATTATTAAGTGATTAAATGACAATTACATTTTTTATGTGATTTATTTACGTGTAGTGGGTTGTGTGTTTATAGGAGAATAGGGTGTGAAATAATTAAAATAAATTAATTAGAGAGATTGTATTTATTTTTTTGTATTTATTGTTAATTAATTGTTAATTAATTAATTGGTTATTAGTTTTTTAATTATTTCATAATATTAATTATAAATAATGTATTAATAAATATTGTTTGTTCTTGTAAATATCTTGGTAATTAATTGGTAAATAATTTTTAGTTGGTAATTAATATGTGTTAATTAGCTAATTTATAATTACATCAATTTAATATTAATTGTTATTAATTTATTAATTGATATTTATATTAATTGTGGTTTTTTGTATGTGTAGTGTGTTGTGTGTTAAAGGGGGAGTAGTGTGGGAAGTAATTTTCACCCCCATGCTATCCAACGCTTTCCCTACTGTTGCACTCTCTGGAGTGGGAATAGTAATTTTTACCCCTACGCTAGCCATCGCTTTCCCTACTGTTGCAATCTCTGGAGTGGGAATAGTAATTTTTACCCCTACGCTATCCAACGTTTTCCCTACTGTTGCACTCTCTGGAATGGGAATAGTAAGTTTTATCCCTACGCTATCCAACGCTTTCCCTACTGTTGCACCCTCTGGAGTGGGAATAGTAATATTTACCCCTATGCTATCCAACGCTTTCCCTACTGTTGCACTCTCTGGAGTGGGAATAGTAATTTTTACCCCTACGCTATCCAACGCTTTCCCTAGTGATGCACTCTCTTGAGTGGGAATAGTAATTTTTACCCCTACGCTATCCAACGCTTTCCCTACTGTTGCACCCTCTGGAGTGGGAATAGTAATTTTTACCCCTACGCTATCCAACGCTTTCCCTACTGTTGCACTCTCTGGAGTGGGAATAGTAATTTTTACCCCTACGCTATCCAACGCTTTCCCTACTGTTGCACCCTCTGGAGTGGGAATAGTAATTTTTACCCCTACGCTATCCAACGCTTTCCCTACTGTTGCACTCTCTGGAGTGGGAATAGTAATTTTTACCACTACGCTATCCAACGCTTTCCCTACTGTTGCACCCTCTGGAGTGGGAATAGTAATTTTTACCCCCACGCTATCCAATGCTTTCCCTACTGTTGCACTCTCTGGAGTGGGAATAGTAATTTTTACCCCTACGCTATCCAACGCTTTCCCTACTGTTGCACCCTCTGGAGTGGGAATAGTAATTTTTACCCCCACGCTATCCAATGCTTTCCCTACTGTTGCACTCTCTGGAGTGGGAATAGTAATTTTTACCCCTACGCTATCCAACGCTTTCCCTACTGTTGCACCCTCTGGAGTGGGAATAGTAATTTTTACCCCTACGCTAAACAACACTTTTCCTACTGTTGCAATATGTAGGGTAAGTATATATATTAATTTATATGTAGTTTTAATTTATTTTAAATGTGTATGTATTAGTTATTAATTTTTTAATATGTTTTAATGTTTATATTTTTAATTTGGTAAATTATATATATTTTTACATTATTTTTACATTATTATTAATACATTTAAAAAAACGATATCTTTAACTTCGATATTTTTGTATTACTATATATTTTTTCGATATTTTTGTTCTTACCTTTATGTAGATAGAACTCCAATATTTTTGATTTCGATATTTTTGTGTCGATATTATTGTATGTCTATATTATGTCTGTCGATATTATGTCATAGATTCATATATTCCAGCACAATTTAACTTAATTGAGTCAAAAGAACGGCAAGCACACCAATATCCGTTTCTTGAATAATTTATTACAAACCCCTCACCCCCTCACCCCCGACAGACGCTTTGGCCCACTTTCAGGCTCCCGGGCGTTCTGGGGCGGTGCGTCTGAAGTACTACAGAACCACGCCGTGTTTCAATTCAATCCAATTTCCCACAGGGCATTCCTCGCTCACTCTCAGATTTTCAATAAGCGAAGTCCACACACTCTGTGCAGTTCAGGTTATTTTATTTCATAACAGCCGAGCCAGCAGCCCAACTCGACACGTTTTGGTTTCCACGGAGACCTTGCCCAAGAGAATGCTTAGAACCGCATTTTTTTTACAAAGTGTTGTTTAAATAAAATGAAAAAAGATTGCACGTGACATCACTTCCTTTTTTGTGGCAGCTAAGACCTATGGGATATGTAGTGCATTTGTTTAGCTCAATCTGGTGATTTCCACATATGACACTTCTTAACCAAGGGGGTCAATCCTTTCTGTCAATGCCAATTAGAATCTAGCTTACGCTATGTAGAGTCACCTGTGATAACATTCAATTAATTTACTCATACCCTCCAGTGGGCCAATCCAATCCCTAATGTCAGCATGATAAAGCCCTCCAGTGGCCTTATTGCCAAACCATATCTCTGTCAACAGTATGAATTATAGTGACTCAACCGCAATGCACAATATTATACATTGATACACCCTATTCCCTATCAGCATGTCATCTTGTCAAATTATGCATGTAACAAATGATTCATTTATTCATTATTAATTCACAGCTGCCACCGCACATTCTATGTATGTATGTGCCCAGTGTATATCAAAAAAACAAAAAGCCTAAAAGTGAAAATTAAAATCAGATTTCAAACTAGGGAGGTAAGTAATTTTTCCTTATTGCTGGTCAGTTTGCAGGGGTATCAGCGTTCTAACAGGGTTTCTCATAGGTGGTAATGTAACTCCTCATCCTGGTTCAATCCATTCAAAGTTAGAGTTTGAAAATTCAGGATATGTTTAGATTCCTTTTATCTGTATATACATATAATAGTAGACTGAATTTGCTGTCTTTTGGTTAGTAGAAATGTAAAGACCTCATCTGATGTGCAGGAGTTACACTCCTGTTGTAAAAATAGATAATTTTGGAAATTGTATGTTTGCTTAAGTAGTCCATCCTCCATACTGTTTGCAACATGAGTATGTAAATTGATATTGTTCCAGTTTAATACCACAATTCCCTGTTTCTGACAGAAGTGTCTGATAATTTAAGGTTTCCAGAAATTGGCAGAAATTTAGCTGGGAACACAGACAGTTCAACAATAATTCTTGATCCAAGAATTGGTGGTAATTCAGAGAATGAGCTGACACAAAGTATATCAAACTTCAAAGCAGTGGAGTCCGTTTTACTGCACACCCAGTGAAAAACTACTTGAGATCACTCTCCTTGCTCCTACTATATTTCTATTGTATCTCTATTTCTCTCTCGCTCTCCATCCATCTTATACCACCAGCCAGGGTATCCCACACACTTCCTCCACTACACAGCTTCACTCTCTTAACCACACAAGCTGTTTCATTACTTTGTACATATACAGCTACACCTGCCCACTGCTGTTATATGAGACTACTTCACCATGTTTTATAATGTTGTATTTATGCGTATTGATGATACCCCACTATGTACTGCTCTCTCTTTATATGCCCTCCAGCTGTACATTTTTGCTTGCATAAAAACCTAATACAAAAACTTCTCCCAATTAAAAGAACAAAAAACTATTTGAAGTAGCCCTCCCACTTAATAATGCTCCTAAAGTACTGGACAGATAACATAGGCTATACCTACTTTTCCATACACAATTAATTTGAAATAAGATAATAATTTGCTTTTAACTATCTCTCTTTGCGCCCCAGTTGCCTGAATTTCACTCCCTATATACCGGTCAGAATTCTCCTTTTTGATTGTTACACTAATGAGTAGAATAGTTTGATCAAACATGATGGTGTCTCCTTTTGTAATTATATTTCTTGCAAAACCATTCAGCATTTTTGCTCACCTACCTTCGATACTATAATATAAGGAGAGAAAGGTTGTTAATAATTTTAAAATTGTAGAATGTCACACAATGTCTGGAAGCTAATATGCTTGGATGAAGAGCATATTCACTTTTGATTCAATTCACAGTTCCTACATTCAGCCACTATGCACGGACAGTGATGTTGGAACAGGAAGACCAAATTTATGTGTATCCACTTGTTTATTCATTCTAGCTAATGACAGTGTTAAATTCAGAAAGTGGAATGTTTAAATCATTTCTTGGCTCTATTAAAAATTACCTTTCTTAATATGATTACTTGTATGTAACAGGTTACACTGTATATTTCTATTTTAGTGATTCACCCTTAGGTTAATATCATTGAAAAGCATTGCTCTGTTATATGCTGTAAATATCATTGTAAATCAGAAAAGGTGTGCACTTTAACAATCACATTAGCTGAAGATTATTGACATAAATTATTACTCTCCAATTCCGCTACCAGTCATTGAAAGGAGACCTAATTTTCTCATACAGATGTTGAGTGCCACTATTTTTTGTATTTATTGTTAATTAATTGTTAATTAATTAATTGGTTATTAGTTTTTTAATTATTTCATAATATTAATTATAAATAATTTATTAATAAATATTGTTTGTTCTTGTAAATATCTTGGTAATTAATTGGTAAATAATTTTTAGTTGGTAATTAATATGTGTTAATTAGCTAATTTATAATTACATCAATTTAATATTAATTGTTATTAATTTATTAATTGATATTTATATTAATTGTGGTTTTTTGTATGTGTAGTGTGTTGTGTGTTAAAGGGGGAGTAGTGTGGGAAGTAATTTTCACCCCCATGCTATCCAACGCTTTCCCTACTGTTGCACTCTCTGGAGTGGGAATAGTAATTTTTACCCCTACGCTAGCCATCGCTTTCCCTACTGTTGCAATCTCTGGAGTGGGAATAGTAATTTTTACCCCTACGCTATCCAACGTTTTCCCTACTGTTGCACTCTCTGTTGCACTAGAACCTAAAAATATTTTTCTGTCACAAATAAAGCTGCATTGAGCAATCCCCCAGAAGATAGCATTCCATAACCTTGAAACATAAGTCAGATTCTAGCTCTGCGTGCATCTGATTCTATATTTATCTTTACTTATCAATGCCACGTCCCAAACAGTTAGGCACTTTATGACTGCTGTTGTAATAATGGAGCCCTGTACCATTTCAAACACATTTTGGAATACTACTTGTAACACCAGAATTAATGTTTGAAAATAAGCCAAATAATTTCCTCATAACACCCTCTCTATTTGTTACACAGCGTTTTATTTTCTAAAGGGGAGTATTATTGAGAATCATTAAAGTTAATTACTACAAATCAAAATAACTTGAAATAATAGTTGAAAGCTGATAAATAGTCCCTCATTCAATACCTGAACCTAACCATATATTTTACTCTATCTGGTTATCATCTTGAACATAGGTCTAAAACTACTTTGTGCCATTTTGATATGCTACCATAGCCTTTGATAACAAGAGTGTTTGTTTATTCACTACTTATTTCTTTGCGCCTGTCAGGTTCTTAACATTATTCTTACAGGCACATGACACCTGGCGTCAATAAGCATTCAGCTGAAGGTTTATTTTCTATTATTAGCTACCATTTAACAATTCATCTGCATCTTGATTGAAAAGGAACCAATGAAATATAAAAAAATGGGAAACCGGTGATTAATATTCTGACCCTTCATTCCTGTTGAGTTACATTGGGACTTTATGATTGTGCCATCTTACACACAGACTGGGCAGCCTACTAAGTGTTATATTAGATAATGAGTGAGTTAAACTGTGCTCTTATTGTCACAAAAATAACCCTCATTAGAATCATTCATATGAATTTAGGTGGAAAACAGACTGCTACAGTTGAAGTTCAAACTTCATGCTTCAGTCAAAATCCTAAAAACAACCAGACTTTTAACAATAGTCCTCATTGAAGCAGCTATAGCAGACGAGTACCTATCAGTTTCTTTCATCCGATATTTCACTTCAGAACAAGGATTTCTTCTTTGTTCACAATTCAACTTAAAGTTCGTTTACATCATCCCAAAATATAATACTGCCCACCCCTGCTAACAAGGAAAGCAAATTTGAATTGCTAGTCTATGGTATGCAGGCAACTCAGCTTTTTCTTATTAGCATATGAGTGGAAGATATATGATAGTTGGCCAGCAGGCACTTTAAGTTAATCAAGTACATTTTGAATAAGATCTAGTATTAGGTAAGACTAGTTCTGGTATTTAAAAAAGTTTACCCAGTCTCACTCATTGTTCCTTCTAAAAGAAAGATTAAGGCCATGATTACGAGTTCGAAAGTTCAGTGGACTGCTGAACCTGTGGTGGTGGTCCACTGTTGGACCACCACGGGACCGCTGCTGCCAACAGGGATCAATGATCCAAGGCGGTGGCGCAGTGGTCTGAGGCACCTAATATGCTGGTGTGTCACTGAATATTAGGAGTTTCCTCATCACCACACTTTTGATGGCAGTGCGACCGCCATGAGAAGTTAGGTGGGAAGGAAACAAAGGGGGCCCTAAAGGACCCACGGCTGCCTTTGCACCATGTGGTGCATGCAGGGGGGCACATGTTTTGCCCCCCTGTATGCATGCACCCCCAATTCCAACAGGGCATGTATTTGCCAGTACTTGCCCTGCAGGAACTGCATTTGAAGCTCCCATTGCAGTGTCTTTTTGAAAGCCACCGCAGTCCGCCCACCAGAGTAAAAAATAAGTCGTACTCTGGCGGGCGGTCTTTAATGGCTTTGGCATATTCGGAGCAGGGCGGCCCCACTCCGAGACTGCCAAAGTCATAAGAATGCTCTAAAGCTATACCAATATTTTCCCTGACACGCCCACAGAAATCTCCAACATATAAAACAGCCCTACGATGCACTGTGTTAAAGGCATCTAACAAGGCTAAGAAGATTTACCAGGAAAGAGAAGCCACAATTGATGGTGAAAATGTGATGTTTCCACATTGCGTTTTAGAGATTTTCCCATTTTGGCATTAGGCCAAGCCACACGAGTAGGGTGCGATTCTATCAGGAGAAGTTTAGTAGCGCTGACTTCAGAGCTAATCTCTGACATCAATCAATATGGACTCTGTACCGTTCCTAGCTGAAACAACAACTCCCACAATCCAAGATGAACAGTCTATGCATGTGTCCATGAATCTCTGCAGTAATCACTTTTTAAAATACCCAACTAAGTTTGCTAATGACTGTTCAGAACCAAAGCATGCCTTTTTGCATCTTTTGTATCAAAAACTGTATGCTAATAACACGTACTCAGAGGGTTGGTTTTCTGCCTGCTCACTGCATTTTGGGGATTCATAATTGACCGTGTTTATATTTTTCACTAGTGATTGATGACTAAAGCAGTCCCTCAATAGCATTGTTGCTGTTCTACAGAGGCAGGTCTCTAAAGAGAGCATGTTTTGAGTGGAACTCACAGAATGTTCTGGCAACAGATGCTGGTGGAGTCTTGGAGGAGAGATGCAGTGGTGAACTGCAAATCATCGAGGTATCGTGACCTCATAAGACCTCGGTCTGCTGTTCCTGACTGCAGCGAGAATTCAAGCAAGCAATCAGCAACCAAAATGGGTAATACAATTAGTCATCCTGTTTCATGTTAAGACATTTATTTATTCATTTGCGATGCATTAATATTTCAATTATGCATTTAAAAATTATGAGTTGTAACACTACCCCAGCACAAAAGGCGTATAGCAGTGTACATTGTTTTAATAGTTCATTCAAAGATGACTGCCATTTTACTGTTTGCCCCATTAATCAAGGTGATGTTGTGTTGTGAGCAGGACACTAGGACCTGCAGACTCAATCCTCCCAGAACACTGTACACTACTTTCTGGTCTAGGGATGGATTGGAAGCGTAAGGAGGAGCAGGGAAATCTAGTTTAGAGCAGCAGAGGAACAACATGGGTGGAGACAAGCACCCCCAGAAGATGAACAACAAAGTAACAGGTAGGGATCTTAAATAAAGCATCATTTAGACCCATAACTCTTGTCCTTGTGATCTAACTACCCTGTACTCTAGACATAACAAATGTCTGCCATATTCATGGCTGTACTGGGACCAGAAATCAGCCCTGGCAATTCACCCCGACATGCTGGTCAAGCACCACTGTTTGTTATAGGGGGCCGATATTGCAGCACTGCTGCAAAACTGGCCTCCTGTAACAAAAGCGGCATCCATTAGTAAAAAACCATCCCACAGGGGAAAACGCCTGGTGTCCCCCACGGCCAGTCCGGCCCTGGCCATATTGAAACTCTGTGTTGGATGTTGAGCTTCCTCTGTTCAAGAAGCGAGCAAACAATAAAGGTAAACTTCAAGACCCTGCTATTGTCATATGGTGCTGGCATTCAATCAATTTTCAACTATTCAGTTGGTATATAGATGAGATTCTTTGGCCATACATCCAAAGGATGACAACCGACATACAAGATAATACAGTCGTTTCAGCTAAACTAGAGGTCTTGTAGTTCAAAATTCAAAAACATCTTTGTGCATTTCACAAGTAACATTGTTGTACTCATCTGTCTGCCATTAGGAGGGACTACAAAGATTGGAACATTTTGTATTAAGAGAAGGTCTGGAAAATGGAAACCAGGTATTTTTAATCCAGTAAATTCACATGATATCATACTATAAATATTTCGAGTGTGGGGAGAAGATGAAACCTACAGACACCTGGAATAGCTGTGGGGTCAAAGGCAGCCACATTTTATACAAATATATTTGTACTGATTAGGAATAAAGCATGTATTGGAATACAATTCAGTAATTTCATTGCTGAATACGCTATTAATTATTTGGACATTTTAGTACGAAACAAATTGAAAACTAGGCCCAGTTTAATTTGATTCGTTTTGACATTAGGTCTAACTAAACGCAAAGAAAACATACAGCCCATTTACTTTATTTATATTCTTAACACACATTCTGGATCAGAATTTCATGTAGGACAACTTATCAATATTAAAACATTAACCTATAAATATTAAAACATTAAGCGTAATGCTTCTTCAGCCTTCCACAATCCAAATACATACATTGCAAGTAACTAGTTCGTGCTTACTTTAAAGCAGAGCAAATTAAAACCACTGGCTTGTTATCCTGAATGCCTTCACCACTTACACTACATTTTGAACTTGTTTTTTTATACTTTTCTCCGGAGTTTATTCTATTTTCAAAATGAAGCCCTCCTGTATATACGTTTAGGTAGACATTTTTTTATTTCGTAATTGTTTTGGTTTTCTAGATAAAACTGTGTTGTAAATTATGTTATAATTTCTTGCTTCAAATAAACTGGATTTTCAGTAGCAGTAAGAAGAGCCTTTTCTAAAGCCAGATATTTTTTATTCAACTTGTTAGACTTCTGTTAGGGCACCGAGGTGGATGCTTCTTGAGAGCATCTTCATTCCTTGACAGGGTTTTCCAAAGCTATTTTAAATATGATGTGGAATTTGCAGTTTTGAATACTTAGTTCATGTAGAGAGGTGAAGAGACTGGAGAGCTGGGTAAAGACGTGTGCACGTCTCCTTCCCTACTATACCAATGTCTAGTGTGGTTAACTGGGTTGGAGCACACCTACAGATTGACAGAGATTTTTTTCTAGATCATTCCTAACACAGTCTAATTTTCAAGATGTGTGCATAATCATTATATACTGTATTTGTTTCATCAGTCTCGCCCCTGAGTTCTGTAAGAAACAGTTTGACCATGTCCATATGCTATTACTCAAGACAGGAATTTATCAAACGAGAAACCTAATTGACTTCATAAGGTCACAGTTTCAGTCACAAAAAGTGTGGTAAAGTTGGGAGTTAAGAATGTTGTGGGTCTCTGTAGATTCTGGAACTTTGTCTAACATAACTGTGAGGAAAACGTGTAACGTTTGCCGGGCATTCTGGGATCCTTGCAAGCCAGAACTCTCCGGGTGTCTAGTTTTCACAAATGTATGATCTTAGTAGGTTTCAATGGGTGGCAGCTAAGCCTGGGCCCAAATACCACTACTGCCTGCATCGCCAAAATGGGTTGATTTTGATGTTGAAAATTTGAAGTTTCCACTTTGAGTTTTCAGGACTTTCCTGTCATTGGCTCTCGACCAAGCCGCACACGTGGGCTGCTATTTTATCAGAAGTGTGGCAACCCAGTGATTTGGGAAATTTGTCTGTGGATCCGCACAGATTCTGGAGTTTTCCCTCACAAAAATAGGAACAAATGTGTTATTGTAGCCAAAGTTTGAGGTTTGCACGACATTCTGGGTAAGAAAACAAAGTAGTGAGATTCACACAACTCACACAACTCTGGACACCTATGGGTGTCCAGTTTTCAGAGATGACTGACTTTCATAGATTCCCGAGGCCAAATACCGCTGCAACCCTAATCAACAAATTGGCTCTATTTTGATGGCAAAGATTGAAGATTGCAGGCCTTTCTATGGTAAGTTAGCATACTGTGATCCACACAAGTCACACCACCTGGGCTCCCTTCGATATTTAGTCTTTAGAAATATCTGCATTTTGTAGGTGTCCCTGGATGGCAACTGATCTTTGACCAAATAACGCTGCTACCTGCTTCGCCAACATTTGTTGATTTTGATGGTGAAAACTTTATCTCTGCATTGCATCATGGGCCCTTCCCTGTCATGGGCGCCAGGTGCAGCCCCACAGTGGGGTACTGTTTTTATCAAAAGAAGTGTGAGACTTCTGGGAGGCAGGAAGTTTGAGAATTACCACAGTTTCAGAAATTTTCCTCTAAAAAATGTGAGGAACATGTGTAATTTTACCCTACGTTTGAGGTTTGCAGTGCATTCTGGGTAAGAAAAATCTAAAGAGGTCCATAAAAGGAATGTCTATTTTAAGCAAGTCTCAGTGGGTGGTGACTGAGCCTGGGTTGATCTTGGAGATGAATTAGAAGTTGTTTAGAGAATAGTTTGCCACTAGAGTCTAAAAGGGTAATGAGGTGATAGTTTTCACAATTAGAGCAATCAGCCCTTTTATATGAAAGAACAGTAATATTACCTTTCAAAGAATCATGAACACTGCCCTTAATGGTGCACTCTTTGAACGGAGGTTACAAAATCCCAGTGCAACCTTGAAATTGATGTTTTAGTATGGAAATTACTAAACTGTCGGGATACACACCCTAAAATGCAATGCTTTCCTTCTTAATGTGTTAGACCTGTCAGCCTTAGAGTGGTGTTCCCCTCAACTCTTTGCTTTTTCCCTACACTTTTTGATGACATTTGTTTTTGTTGTTCTTAGGACTCTGTGCACTTTACCACTGCTAACTAGTGTGTAGTACCACAATTTGAGTGGAACCATGGCACCCAGGCATTCTGTGTGATGTAATGGTTCTATCTTGGTGACAATGGAACAGGGGAATGGCAAGTTGAGGGAGTGGTTATGGATTGCCTACAGTGTGCAGGGAGTGACAAGACCAGGTCTGTCAGGAATATTTCTTTGTCTCCTGTTGAGATTTCATCAGCACCTTGGAACAAGTTAGGGCTGGACCTTGTGTGCCCGTTCGAGTTGTTACCTGTGTCAGAGAGGTATGTTTTGGTTTCTGTGGACTATACTTCAAAGTGGGATACAGTGAGCTGTGTGAACTCGGTAACTACCAAACATGTGATTTAGTTTTTACGGGAGGTGTTTGCATGTGAAGCGGTTCCCAAAACCATCATAACTGATGACCGGGTAGAGCTTACCTCATTAGAAATGAGCGAGTTTCTACATAACATCGCCATTAAGCATTATCTTTGGGAAAGACCTGTGCACAAACTATGGTGGAGCTACCTTGAGGATGGTGCTCCGAAAGATGCTTTAGCCGCATTACAATACTCCCAGTCTGGTTACGAAGGTATCTCCCTTCCAGTGCTTTCAAAAGAGGTTGACTGGTAGCAAAGTGAATCCATCCTGGCAAGATTTCAAGAAACAGGAACTAAGAGTAGACCTGCAGGCTTTCATGCCCCACCAACAAAGGCACAAATAACAATTTGATAATAGAGTGCAGGAATGTGAAAGGAAGGTGGGGGATGTGGTCTATATAAAGAAGCCTGTCAGGGCACCTAAGGACAGATCCCAATTTTTATGTCCCAGATGCATAATACAGGTAAGGATGAATGTGGTGGTTGTGGATGGTGGAGCTGTATGGCGTATGTCCCGGTTGGCAAGCGGTGCAATCAATAGTGGGCATGTGACTGTAAGCCATGATGTTATGTTAGTTGCATTTTAATGCGCACAGCTGCTCCAGCGAAGGAGCGTCCTGGCGCAGGGAAAGGTAAACACAACACAACACTAGGTCCGGTAACAAAAGCAAACAGTAAAAGCTAGAAACAATTAAAACAGGAAGGTTTTCAGGGCCCTACGGAAAGACATTAGGTCATTCGAAAGGCGGATTTCCAAGGGGAGCGCATTCCAGAGGGTTGCGGCTTTCACGCGGAAGGAGCGACCCCCCATCCGACTAAGTCTGAAGCGGGGGACGACCACCAAGGACTGTCCAAGGGATCGTAGTGAGCGGGTAGGAACATAGGGAGAGATCAGTGTATTCAGTATTCCGGGTGCCAACTCTCTCAGAATTTTAAAAACCAGGCAGAGAGCCTTGAATTGGATACGCCTGCATATCGGGAGCCAGTGCAAGGACCGCAGGGTGTTAGAGGTGGGGCAGGTTCGAGGCAGACCAACCACCGCCCTAGCCGCCACGTTCTGGACTCGTTGTAAACGGAGAATCTCGGCTTGGTTCGCTCCTAAAAGGAGAGAACTGGCGTAATCCAACCGCGAGATGATCATTGCTTGAATGACCAGCTGTCTTGTAGGAGCATCGAAGAATCGCAGCAGGGGTCTTAGCCCGCGTAGTACTCCAAAACAGCAGGCCGCCACTCTCTTTGTATGAGTCACAAAGCTTAGCGTGTGGTCAAGCCATACTCCGAGATTCCTGAGTTCCAGGACAGGGGCCGGCGCTGATCCCAGCTCTGGAGGCCACCATTCGTCCCCCCAGTGGTCCGCTTCCCTTCCAACGATCATCACCTCTGTTTTTGACGCGTTCAGCTGGAGACAGTTGTTATTCATCCAGCTGGCCACCTCTCTCAGTCCACTTCGGAACCTGAGGGCATCCTGCTTGGCATCCCCGCTGATCGTAACCGCCAACTGAGTGTCGTCAGCATAGGAGACCATGGTAAGGCCCCATTGCCTGACGACCTCAGCCAGCGGCTGCACGTA
This sequence comes from Lissotriton helveticus, assembly GCF_964261635.1. NCBI lineage: Eukaryota > Metazoa > Chordata > Amphibia > Caudata > Salamandridae > Lissotriton > Lissotriton helveticus. The sequence goes on from NC_136063.1 coordinate 570,533,216, forward strand.
CAGATTAAAAAGCGTGGGACTCAGCGAGGAGCCCTGAGGGACCCCCAGGTCCAAAGGATGGTACTTGGACTGAAAAGGAGGGGTGGCAACGCAGAAGGAGCGATCACTGAGGAAGGAGCGGAACCACTGCAGAGCTGAACCACAAATGCCAATGTCCTGCAGGCGGTGTAGCAAGATGCGATGGGAGACAGTGTCAAAGGCAGCGCTCAGGTCTAGTAAAATAAGCGCTGCCGTTTGACCTGCATCGAGCACACTTCGCAAATGCTCAACCATTGCCAGAAGGGCCGTCTCGGTGCTGTGGCCAGCACGAAACCCATTCTGCGTGGGATCCAGGACATTCACAAGGGTCATATGCTCCGTGAGGGCCCGATTTACATGGGCCTCCATAACCTTGGCCGGCCAAGGGAGCAAAGATATAGGGCGGTAGTTTTCAGGTCTCGATGGATCCAAAGATGGTTTTTTTAGGATCGGGGAAACCACCGCTTGCTTCCATTTGGCAGGGACCAGGCCAGAGGTTAGGGAGAGGTTAATCAGGGAGCACACTGCTGTGCGGCCCTGAAAAGCAACGTCCCTGAAGAGAGCAGATCTTACCGGGTCTGCAGGCGATCCAGACTTGACTCGCAGGGCCCACTTTGCGAACTCCTCATTGGAGATGGTAGGAAGGGAGTGCAGCGATGGACAGCTGCTAGAGCCGCTCCAGGGAATCACAGGAGACAATGTGCTTGGAAACGCCAGATAGATCTTCCTGACTTTATCCAAAAAGAAGGTGGCTAGGGCTTCACAGTGGGCAGTGGAACTGTCCAACTGTGGGGGAACTCTCTTTGCCATTAAGTCTTTTATGGTCTTAAAGATGGTTTTAGTCGGGTTAAGGCTATTTCGAAATTCGGCTGCGTAAAACGCCGCCCGGGCCCTGCATATAGCTCGATGGTAAAGCTTAACTAAGGCCAGGTAGATGGATTTCTTGTCGGCATCGTACGACTTACGCCACACCCTTTCCGCCCGTCTGCAAGAGGACTTCATTGCACGCAGCGCGCTGTCATACCAAGGGCTAGCCTGCCGAGGACTGGATTTGCTGGAGATGATGGGTACCAGGGCGTCCAGCGCCCTGGTAATCCAGTTACAGAACCGGTCATAGCCCGAGGTGGCATTCAGCAGGGGACCTAATGGCTCAGCACCCAAAATGCGGTGAAGGTCCTCTAACCTAAGTTTGTTCCAGTGACGCCGGGGTATCCGCAAAGGAGGCGGTATAGTAGGATTAGCAGGGAGGGGAAGCCAAGCAGACACCAGATAGTGGTCAGACCATATCACAGGATCAACCGCCACAATCCGAACATCAGAGAGAGTGGTAAAAAACGGATCAAGGGTGTGGCCGGCCACGTGTGTAGGCTGAGAAATAAGCTGGGTCAACTGCAAAGCCTCTAAATCGGCCAAAAAACCACTGATGGCCAGAGACTCTAACCTATCAAAGTGGAGATTTAGGTCGCCCAAGATAGAAAAGTTTGCACATCCACTAGCCAAGAGGCTCACAGCCTCCGGAAAGGCACCTCTAAAAGCTACATCGCTGCCTGGAGGGCGATAAACAACCATCCCTGACAGCGTGAACTGTGGGCTGATGGAAACCTTAAACAGCGCACTCTCACATCCAGCAATCTGCAAGACCGTCCAGGTACATGTATAGGCGGATCTGATAAATAAGGCGATCCCTCCACCTCTAGAGTGGCGGTTGGATCTAAAGCATGAATAGCCCGGAGGACAGGCAAGATTGACTATGGCGTCATCAGTATCTTGTAGCCAGGTTTCAGTTACAGCCAACAGATCTGGTGTCTTATCCAGAATGAGGTCAGCCACAGACAGATGGTGTTTCACTAGAGATCTGGTGTTCAGATTTAAAAAACGTAGACCAGATCCCAAGCTACCAGGCAACGGAGAGAGACCAGAAGGAGCTCGTGGGGCGGGAGAAGTGGCGAGCTCGCGAATACCTACAGGCTGGTCCAATGACCATCTATTGCAAGCACACTGAAACGGGCCACACAGCGGATGGTGGGGTGTGGTAGAGCAGCGTGGTAGAGTATCTCTGATGGCAAGAAGCGAGGCACCGGAATACATAATCATCCTGACAGGGCGACAGCTACGGACACACAAATATACACTAGGTAAAAATAAAAGATAAACTCCCTGGCGTACCGCGCGTACTTAGCGCGGACGGGCGCAGACGGGCAGACTCTGGCTCGACTCCGGCGCGAGTCAGGCGCTACCGCTGCGCGTCACCGCTGCGCTAGCAGAGTGAGCTTTAAATACCAGCTCACCTGGGCTACATGAAGCGCTAGAGCGCTGCAGCAAGTGGCACAGGAGGCAGAGACCACCCCAAGATGGCGGCCAAGCGCCACGAAGAAATTACAAAACCGGTGAAATTCCGCGAAAAAACGCGGTGGGGGCACAAATTAAAATGCAGGTATGAGGCCAGAAACAGTTATACAATTAAAACGAGGCTCCAAACAAAATAGTGCAAATGTCAGAAAACGAGGTTTAAAATCAATAATAAGCGCAGCACGCTTAAATGCGACTAGTATAGCGCATGCAGGCACCTTTCCCAAGGGAGGACAATGGGAGAGCTCGCCTTAAATACCAGCTCACCTGGGCTACATGAAGCGCTAGAGCGCTGCAGCAAGTGGCACAGGAGGCAGAGACCACCCCAAGATGGCGGCCAAGCGCCACGAAGAAATTACAAAACCGGTGAAATTCCGCGAAAAAACGCGGTGGGGGCACAAATTAAAATGCAGGTATGAGGCCAGAAACAGTTATACAATTAAAACGAGGCTCCAAACAAAATAGTGCAAATGTCAGAAAACGAGGTTTAAAATCAATAATAAGCGCAGCACGCTTAAATGCGACTAGTATAGCGCATGCAGGCACCTTTCCCAAGGGAGGACAATGGGAGAGCTCGCCTTAAATACCAGCTCACCTGGGCTACATGAAGCGCTAGAGCGCTGCAGCAAGTGGCACAGGAGGCAGAGACCACCCCAAGATGGCGGCCAAGCGCCACGAAGAAATTACAAAACCGGTGAAATTCCGCGAAAAAACGCGGTGGGGGCACAAATTAAAATGCAGGTATGAGGCCAGAAACAGTTATACAATTAAAACGAGGCTCCAAACAAAATAGTGCAAATGTCAGAAAACGAGGTTTAAAATCAATAATAAGCGCAGCACGCTTAAATGCGACTAGTATAGCGCATGCAGGCACCTTTCCCAAGGGAGGACAATGGGAGAGCTCGCCTTAAATACCAGCTCACCTGGGCTACATGAAGCGCTAGAGCGCTGCAGCAAGTGGCACAGGAGGCAGAGACCACCCCAAGATGGCGGCCAAGCGCCACGAAGAAATTACAAAACCGGTGAAATTCCGCGAAAAAACGCGGTGGGGGCACAAATTAAAATGCAGGTATGAGGCCAGAAACAGTTATACAATTAAAACGAGGCTCCAAACAAAATAGTGCAAATGTCAGAAAACGAGGTTTAAAATCAATAATAAGCGCAGCACGCTTAAATGCGACTAGTATAGCGCATGCAGGCACCTTTCCCAAGCTACGACTGATGATAATAGAAGCAAAAATGATGAACTAGGTCAGGGCGGAATTTGTTGCAGTCACCGTTTGAGCATAAAACCATTATATTTGAGAGATTATGTATAATTCCGAGCAGTCGTTCTTTGTTCCATCTTGTTGTGGAACTTGAATAGGCATGGTTGTGGGAAATGTTCTATGAAGATCTTTCTCATGATGATAGAGAGAAGTTTAATTTATCTGGGTATTACATTTTCCATTATTGTTCTTTTATTTTTTCCTCTATTAATGTTCTTATGTTATTTTAATGTATTCATAAGTTTACTCTTAGGATGGGCAGTCTGTACAAATGTCATGTTCTTTTGGGGGTGTTGCTTGTGTTAATGCTTCCTAATGTATTTATTTTTAATTCTTAATATTCTATTAAATAGGGAGATGTGTTGTAATTCACTTTAAGTGGAACCATGATACAGTGCTAAAGTGCTTGTGCTCTCTCCTTTAAACATGATAAATGAGGTTTACATCTGATTTGCACAGTTTATTTTACTTATAAGTCACTTGTAGCGTGGTAACCATGTACCCAGGGCCTGTGTATTAAATATCTCCTAGTGGCTGTGTATTAAATATCTCCTAGTGGGCCTGCATCACCTATTGTGCCACCCACTTAAGTAGCCCCTTTAAGTATGTCCCAGGCCTACCATTGCAGCCTGAATGCAGTTTTAAAGTACCAATTCCACTTGGCAGTATAACCTCCTTGCCAAGCTATACGCTCCCCTTTTTGTGCATACAAGTCATCCCTAAGGTAGGCTCTAGGTAGCCCGTAGGACAGGGTGCATTGTTATTAAAAGGTTGGACATGCAATTTTAAGTTTTACTTGCCCAGGTAGTGAATAACACTTAAATTCATTTTTAATTACTGTGAGGACTTCCTCTCACATAGGATAACATTGGTTTGCCTTATTACATGTACTAGTCAGTCAAAAACCACTTTATTCGATTTAGTTAAAAATCATAAAAGCATACTACAATCATTATAAAAGGGCAATTCAATTTCATGGTACAATGCATAAAATATTAGGCAACAATATACAATTTAAAAATAATTATAGCAATGATGTACACAGTTAAAAAAAACAGTTAAAAACATATTCCATCCTATAAAACAAACCGCCTTCTATATTTACAGTCGCCTCCTCCTAATCCTAGCAGCAGCAACAAGATAGTTAGCCACGCTGAACATGACTAGAGGTGAATCCAACATTTGGAGATATAGGAGGGCTGGTTTTGCCTGTTGGAATGCTTTGTCCTTCAATATAGGCACCAGGTATTTCTGTCTTGGCGTAATATAAAAGTGGCAGAACAGCATTATGTGCATATTATCTTGCTGTGAAAAATTGTCACAGTTGCACACAGGTGCATCCTCCTGCTTGAACCAGCCTTGGCTGTCACAAAAAACCATATAAATCTGGTCAAAACGAAATTTTACCAGAAGCCACCTATGAAAAGGGATGTTAACTATGTCAAGATACGGTTGTATGGCCAGGCAGGTAATGGTCAGAAAGTGGGCTCTGACCATTGGCTTTGTGAGTTGAAATTCCTCTCTCTCCAGATTTTTCAACTTGGAGAAGTTGAGCTTGACCCACTCAAGGTCAGATTTTTTTAGACCCAAAGGGGCGGAAAAGATCTCGGGGCGACCGAGTTCCAAGGAGCACTTTTGAATGTAAGACAGCCAAGGGATGACTTTAAACCTGTCCAAATGTAGACAGTCCATCAATATTTTATGATTAAGACCTAGGTTTACATTGGTCCAGGTCCTAATCCATAAAAGAATAGGTGCCATTGCAAGAATATCGGTAATGTACCCTAGGCCAAGCTCCTGATGTATAGAAAACATGGCTGTCGATTGAGGGAGCCCTAGTATAGAACAAAGAAACTTATTCTCCTCCCTTTGAATGGTTTCGCTGTTAACATGGCCCCACAAGCCTGAACCATACCTGGCTATTGCCACAGTTTTTGCTCTGTACAGGCTCAGTAATGCACTAGTAGGCCTCCCACCAAGTCTCCTGGAGAAACTTAAAATTGCATTTGCCGAGCTCCTGACCGCTTTAGTTTTGGCTGTAATTTGGGGAACCCAGCTGCCCTTTGTGTCATAAATTACACCTAGATAAGTAAAAATTTTGACATTAGTGATAACTTCACCATTACAGTAAAAGGATTTGGTAATATTTTTCGGAACCCCAAAAGCCATAACATGAGGTTTGGAATTGTTTACCACTAAGTCAAGAGAAGACATAAATTCACTAAAAGCATTTAAAAGTCTCTGTAGTCCTAAGTGTGTCCGGGCTATCAAGGCAGCGTCGTCCGCGTACAGGAGGACAGGAATGCGAGTATCCCCTGCACGCGGTGTGTCCAAAGTGGCAGTTAAAAGGTTTTTCTCCAATGAGTTTATATAAAGAGTGAACAGCAAGGGAGCAAGGATGCAGCCCTGCCGAACACCCCTGCACGATTTAAACCAGGCTGTGCGGTTACCTTCTTGGTCCATTCTAATCGAGGCCTTTAAGTCTTTGTGAAGTTCAGCAAGGTAGTACACAAGAGGCGGGTCAAGACCCAGTTTTAACAGCATGGTCCACAGCCGAGCTCTGTTAACTAAATCAAAAGCCGTGGATAGGTCCATAAAAGCAACAAAAATTGACCCCTTTTTAGCCGTAGAGTGTTTTGAAATTAACAAGTGAAGATTTAGACATTGGTCCTCTGTGCCTCTACCTGAGCGGAACCCATATTGAGCATCTGTTAAAATGGCGTTTTCCATGGACCAGTTACTAATTTTTGCCAATAGAACTTTGCCCAGAACCTTCATAGAGGAATCCAGCAATGATATAGGTCGGAAACACTTAGGATCGCTTCTTTGGCCCTTTTTAAAAATAGGGACTATAATTGAACAAGCCCAAGTTTTTGGGAATCCCCCCTCAGATACACAATTAAAAACATTAACTAAAATCTCTGCCCACATCCCTGGGTTGAGTTTGTAAAGATCGAGAGGAACCCCGTCTGGGCCAGGGGCTTTATTACCAGCTGAGCCTTTAATCGCCACCTCCACTTCAGATTTACTAAATTTTAGCTTGGGGATGGAGGCTGGGAAACCAGGCACAGAAAATGTCTCAACCATGTCATTTGACCCATGAATATTAGAAAAGTGTTTGATCCACTCTGCTTCGGAGATGTTAACTTCAAGGTCTATGTTATTTGATTGGGAAAATAAAGGGTTATTAATTATGGACCAGAATTTGGAGCTTTGTTTGAGGGTGGTAGAATCCATCAAAGAGTCCCAAGCTTCCTCTTTAATGGTCTTTTTCCGAGTCTTGACCGCCACTGCGTACGTTTTCCTCAGTTGAGCCACCAGTTGCCTATCTCTGGGAGAATGTTTAAGGGCTTTCATCAGAGCTGAGTGTGCTTTAGAGCAAGTGTGATCAAACCAGCCAAAAGCTGGGGCAGGTCCCCTCCTTGGTCTGGCTGTTAACTCTTTTTCCACTCTGGAACAAATAGCCTCAAAGGCACTAACCACCTCCTTCCCTCCCCTATCTAAATCCCTACATGTTTCAAGTTCTATGGCCATATTTTGCTCAATTAAGCCTAAAAAGTCCTCTGGGCAGACTTTGCACCATTTCAGGCGCCTTCCTTGGTCCTTACTCCTTACATCTGTTATAGTGGTGGGCCTCAAGGCCATTTTACTCAGGCCAATGGAAACGTCCAAGACTAGCGCCACCGGGTTGTGGTCACTAAACCCACTTACAATGGCATTATAAAACAAAACATAACGGAGAAGACCCGGGGACAGAAAAATATAATCAATGATTGATTCACTCCCCCTTGCATTATATGTGGCCACACGATCCTTCAAGTCTGCAAACCCAGGTTCAAATAAGTCATTGGAGGATAACAAATTTTCCATTGCCACACCCTTTGGGCTATGCTCGAAATGTGGCAAAGTTGTATGATCAGGGCCCGTGTCATCCTCAATATGGCAGTGTAGCCCACAGAGATGAACATTAAAATCTCCCATCATTATGAGTTGAACAAAAGTGGTTTGTTTTGACATATAATTGTTTAAAAAGGAAGACAATCCTTCTAAAACAAAATTGGCGGGACCCCCCTGTATGGAATTGTAGCAGTTTATTAATACTAATTTGTTATTATCTGCCAGGAGGATTTCCACCAACTGGAAATAATGTGAGAAACTGGGGATTTCCTTAACAGTACCTACCAGTTTAACTGAAACTAAATACAACAGACCCCCTCTATCCCTGCCCGCCAAAGAGCTCTGCGATTTAACAAAAAACGATTTATAGCCATCCACCCAGAAAGCATTGTCCCTTGCCCAAGTTTCCTGTAGGGCCACTATGTCATATTCTTTAATCTTTTGTAACCAAAAGGTATCCTCCTGCTTTGCTCGTAGACCCGCAATATTCCAGGAGAGTAGCCTAATGTTCCCCCTGTCCAGATCTAAAGGGTCATCTGCAGGAGCACTTTCTGTGTTGCATAAAGCATTTATAGGGACAATTTCATTACAAGGGGCGATCAGGCTTATATGTTCGTGCTCTAGTCAGTCAATATCAATATCATTGGCTAAAGCCGCAAACCTGTTTGATACAACTAAATCTATAGTAGGAGTATTCCTTACAGAATTTGCAGAGCCACCTGCCCTTGGTTGTATTGTCACCCAATCGCTAGTTTGTAACGGCAGAATAGGTTTGTTTTTATCCCGCACATTTGCACTATAATGTGACAAAGTATTATCTCCTCCACCTGACCTGAAAACACGTGGATAAAAGAAGGCAAGGGGCATTGCCCGCACATTCTTACCTACAGGGTCCAAAGGGGAACTATCCTAAAACAGGCGGCTAGAGACATTTCTAGATTTAAAGTTCACTCTTACACAGTCTCCTGCTACCTCTTTCATGGTTGAACCCACCCAGTTGACCCTTCTGCCTGTCAGAATGTTATTTGCGATGTCGCCTTCACCCGTGCAGTTTGCATTGCACCAGTTTTTAATATGTTTGAGAAGGGTGGCATGATGTTCTATCTCCCCAACAGCAAGTTTAGGCACATTTACCAAAATTGCTACAAAAGGTGTAGCATCAGGAGGTAGATTTACTGGTGGCACCCTTCCCACCCGCTCCCCCTGGGTACCTCTAGTTCTAACAATTGGGGTTTCACTAGGTGCGTCCTTCCGCATGGGGATATATATACCCTTGTCGACTTTTCCATTGTTTAGAACAGGATTGTCAATGGCCACTCTCGTAGCCATGATGGGTGTTGTGGTAGGTGGGTCAACAACCTTGGGGGCAGGAACCAGCGCAGGTGTTGGGCATAACGCCGGAGGTGTAGATGGTGAAAGGGCCCGGGTATTAAGAACATCATTAATGCGCTCACATTTTGCCAAAAGATCCTTGACACAATCCTTCAAAGTGTCCGTAATGTCAGTGGCGATCTGAATTAGGGCAGATTCAAGCTTGTCCGAGAACAGTTTCTCTAATAAGGACGAGATTCCCTCCTCAGTCACATACACTGCACGTTGAACCCCAGGCTGACCCTGAAGTGTACTTCCAACATCACCCGTGGCCACCGGTGTAGACGGTATCACTGTCTCAGTCTGTACCGGGGTCGGGAGGACAGTAGGGGATTGTGACCAGGAGGGTCTGCAGGACTCAATAAGCACCCTGGGTTCCAACGGGATACAGTTAATGGTGGAAGTGTTTGGTGTATCAGGGCTCTGTGGTGAAGTAACCAAACCCAGCTCACGTTCTGACTCTGCAATCTGTGTAGTTAGTTTGTCAACTGTCGTGGTCAGATACGTGAGGATGCTGGTAGTGTACTTGGGCACCTTTGCTTTCACCTTGCCTACCAAGGATGGCACATGTTTACGCTTACCCATGATGTTAAGGACGTGGCCCGACCCGTCCCTGGTCGTCCTTGGACGGCCTTAGACGGCCTGCCCTCTGCCCGGGCTCCGCCCGGCGTCGCCCGCGCGCGTCCCGCTCCACCGAGGGAGCCTCAGCCCTATGAGCGCCTCCGGGCGCGAACGTGGGCGGAAGTGGGCGGTGCAACCGCACTGCTACCTGGGAGCTGTAGTCTCCCCCTCGGCGGCCGCGCGATGAAGCAGGCAGCGGCGGCAGGGGAGACCGACAGCGTGGGGTCCCAGGTGCGGCGGTGATCTCTCTGGCAGGTGAGCCCCCTGCTCCTCGGCAGCAGTGTTTTCAAAAGTCCATGTACTAAGTGCTCACTTTGGCTGATGACAGGCAAACATTTTATGTTTGGTGTCTGAAAAATTGTAATTCATAATCCTCTTTAGTAGTATAGTCAGATTTTAAGTTCTAATTTTGAAAATGCCACTTAAGGTTAGTTGGCATTTTCCTTCCCTAAATTATTTGGTACCTGTAGCCTGTCCTAGGTCACATGACAGGGTCTAGTTTGCATTTTGGAATGTGTTTATTCCTCCCAAAGAGCCACATAACAATGGGATTAGTTGTGCCTGTTAGGGCCATCCACTGGCAGGGGTGGAGCTAGGCACAGTCTGTAGTCTGCATTCACTCAATCTACTTGCCACCCCTGCATTGTTAATGCAAGTAGCTTGGAGCCACTTCAAGCACTTTAAAATGAATTTTCTAGAAACTTGTACTTCAAATAAGGCACCATGTAAAAAAGGGAACCTGAGACCCAATGTTAAGTTCACTTTCTGGACCTGCGGAAGGACTCTCAGGGCCATGCTGCGCACTTCAGAATACTGATTTGCTGCACCTGAATGGACTATCTTGCTGTTTGGAGCCTACCTTGAACCCTCAGAGGCCTGCCCTGCTGCTTGAGCCCTTTTCCACTGCTTGAACCCAGGACTCCCAGAGTGACTACAAGGGCGGTCTTGCCTTCAACCTCTGTGGGCCGATCACCATGCCCTGTAATGCAGCGGTTGGCCTGAAGGGCTATTGGCAGGTACTTGGAAAGGTAGCAGTTCATGTTTACAGTTATTCGATACTAAACGTGTCTGCTCATGATTTGCATATAGCCATGTCTGAACTGGGGTGGCTGAGTGGGCTAAAGAATGGTGATGGATTAAACCCAGATCAGTTGACTGGGGGTGAGTGTTTGATTTGCTCAAGCGCTCCGTCCAGCATCCCCTTTTGTATCGCTTTGCTCATAACAATAGGCCCACATCTTGTCTGTCATAGGCTGCTCTAGGTCTCCCTACCAAGCCGCGCGAGTAACGCCACTCACCATTGGTCAGAACGCCTGTGCCTGATGATGTATTCTGGAGACTAAGGGGGTCATTGTAATGGCGGAAGGACCACCTCCACCGGGCCAGCGGTGGTAGTTCCTCGCCATCTGAATGCCTATTTCCTCCGCCACATTAGGATGGTGGGGGAATCATTTCGCAAGTGTTGCGGGTGCAAACCGCCCGCCACGCTTCCGCCACAGGCAATCGTTACGATTGCCTGGTGGAGCGGATAAGACCTGGGATATGGTGGCGGTGCCTGGTATTACAATGCCGTACAAAAGGGGGTGGTAATGGACGGAGCATCTGAACCAATCAAACACTCACACCCAGTCAAAAGATCTGGGTTTAATCCATCACCGTTCTTTAGCCCACTCTGCCACCCCAGTTCAGATATGGCTATATGCAAATCAGTCTGACCCTGTGCCTCATGGGAACAGTCCAGCCCGAACTGCCAAGCCATGCCTTCCCTGGACCGGAAACAAGCTTCCAAGGACCGGTTTCTGGCACCAGAAACCGGCCCTAGGATGCTTGATTCCGGTCCAGTAAAGACATGGTTTGGCAGTTCGGGCTGGACTGGGCACAGGGTCAAGGCTGATTTGCATATGGCCATGTCTGAACTGGGGTGGTGTGGAGTGCAAAAAAACGATGGATTTAGGCCCAGATCTCTGTACTGGGGTGAATGTATGACATTGTTCTGCATTCTGTCCATCAACTGTTGTTTTGCATTTGTCACCCCGAGTGGGATGGGCATGCTCAGACGTGAGTCCCATGCTCTCCACACCACTGGAGTCAAGCTATCCTGGCTGAAGACGGCTGATAGCCAGAAACCGGTCCTAGGATGCTTGAGTCCGGTCCAGTAAAGACATGGCTTGGCAGTTCAGGCTGGACTGCTCCCATGAGGCACAGGGTCAAGGCTGATTTGCATATGGCCATGTCTGAACTGGGGTGGTGTGGAGTGCAAAAAAACGATGGATTTAGGCCCAGATCTCTGTACTGGGGTGAATGTATGACATTGTTCTGCATTCTGTCCATCAACTGTTATTTTGCATTTGTCACCCAGAGTGGGATGGGTATGCTCAGACGTGAGTCCCATGCACTCCACACCACTGGAGTCAAGCTATCCTTGCTGAAGACGGCTGATAGCCAGAAACCGGTCCTAGGATGCTTGATTCCGGTCCAGTAAAGACATGGCTTGGCAGTTCGGGCTGGACTGTTCCCATGAGGCACATGGTCAAGGCTGATTTGCATATGGCCATGTTTGAACTGGGGTGGTGTGGAGTGCAAAAAAACGATGGATTTAGGCCCAGATCTCTGTACTGGGGTGAATGTATGACATTGTTCCGCATTCTGTCCATCAACTGTTGTTTTGCATTTGTCACCCCGAGTGGGATGGGTATGCTCAGACGTGAGTTCCATGCTCTCCACACCACTGGAGACAAGCTATCCTGGCTGAAGACGGCTGATAGCCAGAAACCGGTCCTAGGATGCTTGATTCTGGTCCAGTAAAGACATGGCTTGGCAGTCCGGCTGGACTGTTCCCATGAGGCACAGGGTCAAGGCTGATTTGCATATGGCTATGTCTGAACTGGGGTGGTGTGGAGTGCAAAAAAACGATGGATTTAGGCCCAGATCTCTGTACTGGGGTGAATGTATGACATTGTTCTGCATTCTGTCCATCAACTGTTGTTTTGCATTTGTCACCCCGAGTGGGATGGGTATGCTCAGACGTGAGTCCCATGCTCTCCACACCACTGGAGTCAAGCTATCCTGGCTGAAGACGGCTGACGGCCAGAAACCGGTCCTAGGATGCTTGATTCCGGTCCAGTAAAGACATGGCTTGGCAGTTCGGGCTGGACTGTTCCCATGAGGCACAGGGTCAAGGCTGATTTGCATATGGCCATGTCTGAACTGGGGTGGTGTGGAGTGCAAAAAAACTATGAATTTAGGCCAGATCTCTGTACTGGGCTGAATGTATGACATTGTTCTGCATTCTGTCCATCAACTGTTGTTTTGCATTTGTCACCCCGAGTGGGATGGGTATGCTCAGACGTGAGTCCCATGCTCTCCACACCACTGGAGTAAAGCTATCCTGGCTGAAGACGGCTGATGGCCAGAAACCGGTCCTAGGATGCTTGATTCCGGTCCAGTAAAGACATGGCTTGGCAGTTCGGGCTGGACTGTTCCCATGAGGCACAGGGCCAAGGCTGATTTGCATATGGCCATGTCTGAACTGGGGTGGTGTGGAGTGCAAAAAAACGATGAATTTAGGCCAGATCTCTGTACTGGGTTGAATGTATGACATTGTTCTGCATTCTGTCCATCAACTGTTGTTTTGCATTTGTCACCCCGAGTGGGATGGGTATGCTCAGACGTGAGTCCCATGCTCTCCACAGCACTGGAGTCAAGCTATCCTGGCTGAAGACGGCTGATAGCCAGAAACCGGTCCTAGGATGCTTGATTCCGGTCCAGTAAAGACATGGCTTGGTAGTTCGGGCTGGACTGTTCCCATGAGGCACAGGGTCAAGGCTGATTTGCATATGGCCATGTCTGAACTGGGGTGGTGTGGAGTGCAAAAAAACGATGGATTTAGGCCCAGATCTCTGTACTGGGGTGAATGTATGACATTGTTCTGCATTCTGTCCATCAACTGTTGTTTTGCAATTGGTATTACAATGCCGGCATCATGGAAAGACTGACAGAGGCTGTATTCAGGGTCCCATTGTGGGCCCCCTCTGTGTTAGGGGGCCAGTTGTATCCCCCTACATTTCCATGCTCAAGGTGGCAGGCACTGCAGCCAGCAGCACCACCCGCAATGTTAAATTGCTGGATGCGACCGCCACGGTGGCGGTCACATCGTAATTAGGGGTGCAGGACTGCCGCCTTACAGGCGGGCGGTCCCGATCCCGCTACGATGGCGGGCGGACTTCACCCCCTAAGTGCGCACCATCAGGTGCATCAATAATGATTGTGAGCGGGGGAAGCTCAGGAGGATCCACTGTCAGGTCGCAGCACTTTGAGCAGTGCTATTCGCATTCTGTGCATGAGAAAATGGTGTAATGGGGTTGCATCCTGATCACCAGTCAAGTCCCCTACTGTGCTCAAGTGACAGTCTCTGAACATATCCCCCATGTTTGGTATCTGACAGTGAGTGAGCATGCGTTGCGTCAGCGTTTCAGTCGTGGGGGGTATCCAGGGATTATTCAGAACTGGCAAGTGCAGGGAATACAGGCGGTCCGCCCCCAAATATTTGCGCAAGCGCCCCCAAGCCCAACGTGTGGCTTGTAGCATATGAATCTCAGCCAGCGTTCTCCTAAACCAGAGAGGGAGAATAGTTGAGAGCGAATAGGGTCGGACCTGTGTGTGCTCTGGCTTCAGAAATTGTAGGCGCACGTCCGGGTGATACCAAAAATAAACATACTGCGCCTGTGCCACCAAATAGTTTAGGTAAAAGTTGGGTACCCCCAACCCTCCTCTTTAGAAGGGTTGAATGAGTGTCTGCCAACCCACCCATGCCTGCCCCCCCACCCAGATTAGTTGTGCCAGCATCCCTCTAAGAGTGCTAAAAAGGAAACTCTGAGCAGGATAGGGATGTTTAAAAACAAATATAGAAACCTGGGATACCACCACCACCTTAATAATCGCAATGCGACCTGCCATTGATAAGGGCTGTGCAATCCAGCAATCTATTTTCCCAGAGAGATGATCAGTGGCTCGCCCGTAATTAGGCCAGACAACCTCTGAGGCCGTGCGGTGTCTAGTTACCCCGAGATATCTGGGGGATCATCGCACCTGCGCAGGGTGAACTACAACGTGGTAGCATCGGTTAGAGGGAATACTTCAGACTTATTAGAATTGATGACCAACCTGGAGAAAACACAGAACCGCATCACCTCCCTCATAATTTGTGGGAGATTCAAGGCCGGCTCTTGAACGAACAGAAGGATGTCGTCCGCAAATAAGGACGCCAAGAGGGGACCCTAATGGAACCCTATCCCACGCTGGAGGTACCGCTCTTGCAAGTCTTGCACTAATTGGTCCATCGCAATAATAAAGAGCAGTGGAGAAAGTGGGCAGCCCTCTCGGGTGCCCCGCTCCAATGTGAATTTATTGTACAAAACCTTGTTTAAGCCATTTTGCAACTGGGTAAGTATATTTAATGCGAACCAAGGAGCAGAAATGTTGGAGGAATCCAAGTTTACTAATGGATGATTGTAGGAAGTCCCACTCTAAGGAGTCAAATGCTTTTCCTGCATCTATTAGCATCACCGCAGCAGGAAGCGTAGGGTTGATCTGCTAAATGACTGCAAACAGGGTGCGTAAGTTTACAGAGGTTAATGGATTCAGCATAAATCCAGACTGAAAAGGGGATATGATCTGACCTATTATATGTGATATCCGCATGGCCAATTCTTCAGCTAAGATTTTATAATCCTGATTTAGAAGTGACAATTGCGTATAAGAGGCACCGTTGTTAGCAGGCTTGCCAGGTTTAAGGAGCAGTGTTACAATCGCCTCATGCATGGTGGGGGCAGCTCGCCCCATTCCAACGCCTCTTCATAAACCTCCAGTAATTGTGGGACAAATTGCACCTTATAAGCTTTGTAGAACCTACCAGTAAGGTCATCCGTGCCAGGGCCTCGCGAGCCATCCAGGTTATCTATGGCCTCTATAATCTCGCTGCACCAATAGGGGAGGAACTGTTGTTGTGCCTTCTCGATCCGTACCATCACTGTTTCGTTTAAGTAATCTGTCAGTGCCTCACCCATCGGCTGCAAGCACGTGGCTCTGAGCTGAATATAATAGTACAAGAAGGTTGACTGTATATCAGCACCATCCGTGACGGGAGTGCCATCTGTGTACTGGAGCTGTGTAATGTATGCAGCCTAGGAGTAAGTAAACGCGCCAGCATGCGTCCCGGTCTCTCTCTCGCCCCGTACACCCAGGCGCACACGTATTTCCACAAATATGCAGTCTCCCGATGTGCCAATTCCTGATTCTCCCAATAGTTTCAGGTGATATGAAAATGAAAATGGTAGGCACGGCGCACAGCGTTGGATTAAGTAGAAGGTCAAGTCTGGTTGAGGTATGGTTTTAGGGGAGGTTAAAGGTGCTCCAACAGGTGACGCAACTGTCCTGGTGCGTCCTAGTTAATGAAAAGTTGAGTGCGCTACAGAGCGTAGGCGCATCCCTGGTATTGGGCACTCTTGTCAGAGTCTCAGTGATGTATAGCACGATGAGTTCCTCAAAGTTCAAATAAATGATTTCAAACGTTCATGTGGTTGAATTTATTAACGTATTTTCATTTCAACATCGCTATGTTTTCTCCTTGCGGATCATCATACAATAAGTTTAGTCAACATAATACGGTTGAAAAATGCTCCAATGCATTTCGGACTCGGAAAGTCCTTTCTCAAGGAGCGCTGCAACAAAGAACACAATATAACCCCAATCAATGGTTATGCCAAACATATATGTAAATCATGAAATATAACATTCTAAAAAATTTACAACATAAAGGGTCTATGACCTGGATGTCTGGGTGAATAAACTGCATGCATCCGAAACAAAACGAATAATCATCCATGGAGTTGCGGTGATGGAAAAGGTTTGGTGGAGGTAGTCAGGGTCGGGGGTGTGTGATGGGATCACAATCATGCCGTCAGGGTGAGTAAAGATGGGGAGTGATGGGGTCTAAGGGCAAAGCACTGAGACTCTGACAAGAGTGCCCAATACCAGGGATGCGCCTACGCTCTGTAGCGCACTCAACTTTTCATTAACTAGGACGCACCAGGACAGTTGCGTCACCTGTTGGAGCACCTTTAACCTCCCCTAAAACCATACCTCAACCACACTTGACCTTCTACTTAATCCAACGCTGTGCGCCGTGCCTACCATTTTCATTTTCATATCACCTGACACTGTTCTCCAGGCAGGCGGCACGCACTAATTCTCTAGTCCAAGATGCAATACGAAGAAATCTCGAAATCCACTGAAGCACGAGCCGACACTCTAGCATTCGATACAGATGCAACAGAGAGAATTTATGCACTCATCAATGAGGATTTGACCCAAACAACAACCAACAGAACAAAAGAACAATGTATCAAACAACTCTTATACTTATCAAAATGTCGCATAAATCAAAGATTGCACGCCAATACTCTGATCAAGTACCACAAAGTACTCCGCATTCCCCGTGGCCTACGGATTGCCCTGAAACCGTCTCTCTGTAAGAACTCAAAAGCATTCCTAGAGAGATGGAACGCCATCCTCAACAAGTGTAGTCTGGACCTAATATTATTAATCGTTGAGGAACTGTCAGGAATCTTAACTGAATTGACACAAGAAATCACCACCATTGAGGCTGAATTAAAGGAATCAATCACCCCGGAAGAACTAAAAACAACATTGGAAAACATCAACGAACAATTGGATAGACACACAAAAGAAATCAATGAACGCAAGATACGGAAATTTCGCCGGGATACCCTGGATTATAAGTTAGGGGAAGTGTACACGTGGGCGGATGTTTACAGCACTGAGACTCTGACAAGAGTGCCCAATACCAGGGATGCGCCTACGCTCTGTAGCGCACTCAACTTTTCTCCCAATAGTTTAGCATGCTGATGGTGTGGAGGGGGGCCCGCACCGGTCAATAACCGAGCATTAAGGTTGCGTAGTTCCCGCTCAGTGGCATCGAGATCCCTTCGGATTGGGAGGAGCACCCCAGCCTGCTTGGCCATGCACATGCACCTGATAAACACCTTGAAGGCCTCCCACAGGGTGGCGTAGCGATGTAATGTGCAAGTGTTAATCTGAAAGTACTCTATGATCGCATTCTACACCTCACTCTTGAAAACGGTATCTAGTAATGCTTCAACTGGGAACCACCAATACAAGGAGGGACGCACAGTGGGTAGAACGAGCACCAGCAGCACCAGCGAGTGGTCTGATAGGGTGCACGGTAGGTGATCCACATTCTGCAGATTGAGGAGTAGATCGGGGGTAACATACCATTGGTCAATATGGGACCAGCTTCCATGCGGTGCTGAATAAATGGAATATCTCTGAGCCGACGGGTGTCAATGTCGCCAGGCATCCGTCAAAAGGTGTGTCTGTAGCGGTGACTCAAGCTCCCTCATGGAACAAGGCTTAGTGTTGTGTCCAGTGCCCGTGGTGTCTGACCCAAGTTGTAATGTGAGATTGAAGTCTCCCCCAAATATAATAGACTCATTTGGAATACCACGGGCATCCACATTAGGAGCCTAAATATTTATAAAAAATAGTTGCTGCACACGTATGGCCCCCGCCACCAGCAAGTAGCGGCCCTCTTATCCACAGTCTGGGTCGTGAAAGGGAGTGACTTACAAATCAAGAGGCAAACTCCACTGGAGTAAGTGCTGAAAGTGGCGAAAAAAATTATTAGTGCCCCAAGCAGCCACAAATCTGTTATCTGATTTCAGGACGTAGTGGGTCTCCTGTAAGAGCGCCACATGTATCTTGTGCCTAGCTAAGGAGGCAAACACCTGCCACCCCTTACGTGGGTTCGACAGCCCTCGACCTTCCATGTTACGCATCATAACTCAAGTCCCCCGGCCAGCCCCCGTCCCCACTACGGCAGGTGCAGTAGTATGCTGTCCGATTTGCCAATTTGATCGCGTTTGGATATCCAACTGTTATGTCTCTTTACAGTCTGCAAACAAAAAATAACATCAAACTTACTGAACTGAAGCTCCCATCCCCCCCTCCCTCCCACATTGGAAATCTACCCAACCTACATCCGGTGAATCCCTGCACATTTTAACTTAAGAAATGGACGTAAGAAACAAAAACAACCCCACACTAAATAAGGATATTAGGAGATCTCCTAGGGGGGCAGCAACGCCCTGAGCAAGACACGAAATATGATAACATTAACACATAAGTTACATGTGGCTGCTCTCATAGAGTGACATTATGGCAAATGCGCCTCCAATGAGAGGAAAAGAGGACAGGAGAGCATCATAACACATTGCTTTCAAAGTGTTCCTGAGTCCATGTCTAAGCTAGTGTTCCCAAGGATGCCATATGAGCGGCTCATTAACAGTCACTTATCCACAAGCCATGCAGCATTACTTTCCGAGGGAGGCCGATCTGCCTGATTTGTAGCATTTCCAAAAGTCCGCTGCCTCCGCTGGGGTATCAAAGTCAGCAGTTTTACCATTAACCTGAATCTGAAGGCTTGCCGGGTACAACATGGCATAGCGGACATTCTCATTTCGCAGGGTCTGCTTGTTGTCTTGAAACTTGCGCCAGTCCTCCTATACCATTGGGGTGAAGTCTGGGTAAAGCGAAAGCGTCCTTCCCTAATATTGCAGGTTTTCCACCTCCCGGGCTTTGCGCAGGCTGACATCTCTGTCATGATAGCTAAGCAATAGCGCAATGATAAGATGCAGAGGCATGCTAGGATCCGATCTGGGGGCCAGGGATCTATGGGCCCGCTCCAATGAGAAAGTGGTAGAAAAACAATCTCTGCCAAAAAGATCTGACAATAATAGTTCTACATATGCCTCCATGGGAACTGTATTGGTGGTCTTGGAGACCCCAGCGATCCGCAGGTTATTGCAGCGCAAATACACCTCTATGTCCTCCGCCTTTACCACCGTAATTTTCAGAAGGCACTCTGTTCAATCTAGGTGCTTGGCCATGGTGGCCTGTAAATCCTCAGTGTCCGAGATGGGCTTTTCTGCAGCTTCTATGCGGGTCTTGTGGTGCTCCATACAGCCATGCATGCCATCCACCAATGCGCCCAGCTTGTCGAATCAGGCATCTATTGTCTTGAGACTGGCCTGCACTTCCGCCATAATGGCGGCAACGCCCTCTATTGCCGGGCCGTCAGTCCTTGGGGTATCAGCGCGGCTCAGGAGGCTCACCATTCGGTGCATCTTCATCGCCCTCCTTTCTGGGGGTCTTGTCGGCCTCAAAGTTGAACTGCCGTTGTTTGGGATCCCCTCAACCCATTTTGTGCAGTTGTGTGCAAAATCTTAGTAAAATGCAGGTGTCCCATACTGTCAATAGTATGCAGAGCAATAGGAAGGGGGCGAGTAACCCAAGTTCCACCGCCCCACTGATCAAGCCTGGGTATGGGCAGCAGATATATCTGCTACACAGCTGCATGGAAAAGTGAGGCCACCCGCCTCCTGCCTCAATAATGCCTTCAGATATCATGCGTCTTACTCCACAGCTATATCCTATTTAGGGGCAATATGAGGAATCCTGTGAGCTGGTCACTCCTTGAGGGTGCCTCTGCCAACCCCAAGCATACCTAGGGGAAACAGAGTAGTCAGTTGGTACAGGCCACAGCCCGTGTTGCACCAGTCTCATCTGACGTGCCCGGTCGCCTATGAGGGAGGGGGAGGTCCCACATTTAACTGCTAGATTCACCGTCGCCTCCCTGCACTGGATCAAAGGAGAGATTCAACCTTGCAGCCTCTGTCCCGGCAGGCCGCAGCTCTCCAGGCTCGATTTATCCCCACAGCCACTCTCAGTGATGGCAGCTCCTCCTTCAGGCTCACTCGCGACCCCAGACGTGGTGGCGCCTCCGAGGGCCATGTCAGGCTGGTGTCGTGATGCGGCCATGCCGGGTGTTACAGGGCGCTGTTACCAGTTCTGCCACTCTCCTCTCATTCCTGAGAGCTTCAGCACTCCAAAGCCGCTCTCAGAGCCATGGGTCACTGCATTGTTACGTCTCGGGCAGCTCTTCAGCGCGGCCACTCGGGAGATTCACAGTCAAGCCACCATCAAGGTGCTCGACCAGGCCACGCCCTCATATTCATGGCATATTTTTAAATTTAAAATGTCTTTTAAATAATTTTGTTTTACATTTCATAGGTCTTAATATTATATTTTTAATACTTTATTTTGCAGATGTACTCAATCATGTTTTGTAATACATATAGGTATTTCTTTTACTTATTTGGTCAAATGCAAATGTTTATTTAATATTTTTTTCATTTATATGGGTTATTTACAATTTTGAAAAAATCATTTCAATTATTAATGTGACAATTACATATTTCTATATCATTTTGTCCCATTAATAAACATTTTAATTATGTTTTAATTATTACATTTAATTTAAGAATAATTTTGTTATAGTTAAGCTGCAAAAATAATAAAAATGAATTCAATTAGGGTTCATGTCATTTAAAAATATTTAATCATTATTTTTATTTTTATTAATATTAGTTGTTGTTTTGTTGCTGCTTTTTCAAAATATTAATGTATTTTTATTTAGTTTTTACATTATTTTTAAATGTGTACTTTCTTACTGTAATTATTCCGTTATTTGGGATTGTGTTCAATGTTTTTCAAAGTATCTTATGATTATTAAGTTGTATCTTTATTTTAGTGTGGGCCTGAGTACGATCTCGCTAGGAAGGAATCCAGACAGGTTCTGGAACGAGAAAATCCGATTCGGAGCCTATGTTTCCGACCGAATCGTCCCCCGTTCCAAATGACCAAGTACGTTGCGAAGACCTCGTCTGCATCGACCAAATAATTTCTGAACCTGATCCTGTCAGTCCGACTCATTTGCAACCGAATCGTGCCATGCAATGGAGCCGGCTTCCAAACGAGTGCGTACGATGCACGATTTGGACAGCCGTATTGACTCAGTCTCAGCGAGAAAAAACAGATGTGTGCATCGGACTTTGGGGGGCTGTAGCAGGCTCCCCTTCACCCGGGTCCCTCCTAATCAGTCCTGTGGGGGTACCCAGGGGTCCCCTCTTTCCATGCATGCACAGTGTGGCTGGCACCATGGGGTGCCCGCCACAGGGTGTACACTTTTCTCCACCCACGCCTTCTTGCTATAGGAGCCTATGTACGCGTTCAGTAGAGTTAAATGGGAGTCTGAGCGAACCGAGAGTGTCACCATACAGGTGCTCGGTCGCTCGGAATCGCAGAGCACAATTCGCTATGAAAGCCCTCCGTATCCGAGTCGTATGGAGAGCTTTCCTAGCAAGATCATACTCAGGCCCTCTCAGTTAATTATGTATTCTAGTATAGAAACTGCCGAGCTTTCACTGCGAACTGTCCTGAGCCCCTGAAGAAATGCTGGCAAAGCATGAAACGCGTTGGGAAGGACGTTTTATTTTAGCACAGCGCAGCTACTGTTTGGACTCAGCTTTCCTCTATCAATAAAGTTTGCTTACGAAAAAGTACCTGTGAGAGTCTCTCCTTCAGCAGGCATCTGTTGATTTGGATATTTGCGGCGCAGCCTGAGTCGCGGGTAGAGCACCGCTGCTTTTGCAGTCCTGCTTTGGCGTTACATAACGCTGGAGCTTTGGTGCAAGTACTGCAGATCGAGGATGTGAGTAACTGGACGAGCAGCAGTTGTCAGCAGCGCAACCCACTGGGGATACACAAGCACAAAATCTGTGACAGCCTGGCAACTCACTTGAGGAAAATACGGCACTACAACTCCCAAAAGGCCACGGGGTGGCCACGCCCACTGGGGCGGAGTGAATTACTTTAATTGCCACAACCAGAAACTGCCGAGCTTTCACTGCGAACTGTCCTGAGCCCCTGAAGAAATGCTGGCAAAGCATGAAACGCGTTGGGAAGGACGTTTTATTTTAGCACAGCGCAGCTACTGTTTGGACTCCGCTTTCCTCTATCAATAAAGTTTGCTTACGAAAAAGTACCTGTGAGAGGTTCTCCTTCAGCAGGCATCTGTTGATTTGGATATATATATATATATCTTACCTACTGGTGGTAGGTAGTTATAGTTAGGACCTAGTTTCCATAGGAAACTCGTTTTTTATTGTCTCAATATCTTTGGCGCCGGTTGACGAATCTTTGCAAACTTTTCAAAACTCGTGTTTTTGGATTGAGAGTTTCGGGGTGATTCGGCAAGCGGGAGCCGAGAAAAAAATGGGGTCCCACATCGTGTTTTCTCCATGTTAACTCCCATTGGAAACTTTAGACATGGCTACAGCTTGAACTGCTGAACTGAATTAGACCACATTTGGCAAAAAGGTAGCCCTTGTTTCAGAAAGAGAACTTTTTTAAATGGAGTAAATCCATTCGGTAGTTCCTGAGAAATTCAAAAAAGAGAGGTTGAAAAATCAATTTCCCATAGGAAACTTTAGACACGGTTACAGCTTGCACTGCTGAACGGAATTACACCAAATTTGGCAAAAAGGTAGTCCTTAGTTCAGAACAAGACTTTTTTTTAAATGGTGTAAATCCATTCAGTAGTTGCTAAGAAAATCAAAAAACAAAAGTTTCGATATATAGAGGCGCGTTGGATCTGCGCACCCTCCCGACCACAAGCTTTATTCTAATTGGCTGTCAACACTCCAAACCAGGAAGTGTTTGCAGCCATCTTGTGCCTCGGTAACCGAGGCACAAGAAAACAGAAAAATAAATGCAAAAAAAAAAGAAAAGGGGGCAGGGTAGAAACACCCTGACCCCCTAGGTCTGCTCAGGGGGTCCCACAAGGACCCCCAGGGCCCAAAAAAGCATTATTTTTAAATAAAATCGTCCAAATTCGCGCTGGGTGCGCAAATCCGGCTGAGAAAAAAAAACGAAGCGCGGATTCCCGTGCTTCGTTGTATTGAAGCCCCCAGGTGGGCATGGGTCCCTGGGGCAGTAGGAAAAAAGTGTGGGGGGGCCCCAATCCCGCCACACTGTCCCTGTGGGCCGCCACCCGCCAGGGCCGGCTCCTACAGTGTTCCAGGGTGCCACATGGCCCCCTCCCCAAAATAAAAAAATTCATTAAAAAATAAAAAAGTAAATAAAGGCTGGCCCCGGGGGATGGGGTCCTCAGGGCCAATAGAGGCCTCAGGAGGGGGGCCATGCAGCCCCCCTCCATAGAAAAAATAATTTGGCCATGCCCCGGGGGTTGGGATCCCCGGGCCAGAATTGGCCATGGGAGGGGTGCCCATGCGGCCCCCTTCCCATTCATTTTTTTTATTTTAAAAAAGGGGTCAGGCCCTGGGGGATGGGATTCCCAGGGCCCAACAAAAGGGAAAAGATGGTCACCACACCGCCCCCCTTCTGAAAAAAAAAAAGAAAAAAAAAGACGCAATTGTGCCAGAGGCCCCGCCCCCTCCCAGCAACACTCTGGCATGTTTTAAAGTGGGGAATTAATTCCCCTTCAATACTGGGGGTCCATGGGTAAACCAGGTCCCGGGGGCAGTGAAAAATACCCCCACACTTCCCCGGGGACCGACACCTCCCCGGGACTTGAATAATGAGTTGCAGGACGGGCACACAGCCCCCGCAGCCCCGGGGACCACCACCCTCCGGGGCTTGTTTTTTTAATAAAAAATATACCTGTGTGGGGGGCTCGAGCCCCCCACATACCACGGGGACTGCCACCTCCCCAGGGCACTAAAATGCTAATTTGGGTGTCTGTTATGGACCACCACCTCCCCGCGGCTTTGCAATTGAAGGGAGGGGGGCCACGCAGCCTCCCTTCTGGAGCCTGTGTTGGCCCTGGGGACTGCCCCCCCACCCAGGGCCAGCTCCTATAGTGTTTCTGGGTGCCATGTGACTCACCTCCCCAAAATAGTACATAAATAAATAAAGGCCGGCCCTGGGGGATGGGGTCTTTGGTGCCAATTGAGGCCAATTGAGGCCTCAGGAGGTTAAAAATATAATAATAATGTGGCCATGCCCAGGGGTTGTGGTCCCCGGGCCGGAATTGGCCACGGTAGAGGGGCCAAGCTGCCCCCTTCCCATTCATTTTTTTTTTTAAGTGTCAGGCCCTGGGGATGTGGTCCCCAGGGCACAAAAAAAGGGAAAAGAAGTGGGGCCACACAGCCCCCTTCTAAAGAAAAAAGACGCAATCGTGGAAGTGGGCCCTGTCCCCTCCTAACAACACTCTGCAAACGCGCCCTGTGGCGCGTTTTAAATTGGGGAATTAATTCCCCTTCAATACTGGGGGTACCTGGGGGCCAATTAGACATCTCAAATGACATAACTGATGACATCACTGATGACTTCATCCATGTGATAAATTGATGCTTCTTCTCACACCCTAATATAACCTTTGATACACCCACTCTAAATTACAGACTGCCCTTCTCAAAACCATAGACACTCCAACTCCAATAACTACATTCACACATCCACTCACTCACCCATACAGTCACTCATACTTATGGACACTCAGTACAGGACTATCATAAGCACTCATACACCTATATAGAAACTCACAAACCACCACTCATCCATAGAGGTACTCACACACCTAGTCAGTCATGCAAGTAATTGATCGCACTGCCATTTACTCAGCTATACTGTTATACACACACCAGCTCAATTACTCATACAAATACTAGCACATTCTTACGCTCTTATACAATCACTGATAAAAGCACACACTCATCCATACAGCCACTCTCACAATCAGACTCTCTCACTTATAGCCATTTATGTACTCCAACACACATATATACTGCTTTCAACATATGTAGTTACTCACACATGTACCACTGAGATATACATTCACTAACACACCCATACACACACTCACCCACCCATACAGTTCATCACAGATGCACTCATGAAACCATGCACCCAGTGAATCACCCACTCACACATCTATGCACAAAGTCACACACACCCCACCCACACAAACACTCAGGCACCCATACAGATACTCAGACAACCAATCAATAACCCATATACACACTCATGTAGCTATTCGCAAACCCATGCAGCCGCTTACACACCAACAGAAAGTCGGATACAGACATTCATACAGTTTAGTCACTAACCCATGCATTCAGTAAAATACGTTCAATCACTCACTTATAGAGTCAGTCACGCACCTACTAAATCATGCATTCAGACACTTATACACCCAATCATTCTTCAATATGCCTTTCCCTATATATATTAAACATATTTAAACTTTACAGAAACACACAGTCACTGGATGATGTCCTCAGTGATGTCATTTGAGATGTCATCAGTGATGTCATCAGTGATGTCGCTGACCATGTCATGAGTGATGTAATATGTGACGTCATCAGCAGTGCATTGCGGGGGTCAAGTTATTGTTAGCTGAACTAACTATAACTGGGGAATTTCTCTGGTTTTGTATGAGTGAAATGTCCAACTAACTATAACTTTCCCTAAAACCTATGAAAAAAAAATATATATATATATGCTTTTGTAGTGTTAGGTATTGTGCAACATGTTTTTGGGGAGTGAGAATAGTTAAACGGACCAGTTTACAGTCCAACACCTTCCTCAAGATGATTTAAATTAAAGTGGAGATAGTAAATCTGACCCCATAAATCTCCAGCACCTTCCCTAAAAAGATTTAGATTGGCATAGGAATAGTAAATCTTACCCCTTACTGTCAAACACCTTCTCCAAGATGGTTTAGTTTGGAATTGGAATAGTGAATCTGACCCCTTTAGTGTCCAACACCTTCCTCAAGATATGTTAAGAGTTTAAGCTGAAGTGGGAATAGTAAAGCTGGCAACTTTAGTGTCCAACACCTTTCTCAAGATAGTTTAGATTGGATTGGGACTAGGAAATAGGACCCCTTAACTGTCCAGCACCTTCCCCAAGATGGTTTAGTTTGAACTTGTAATAGTAAATCTGACCCCTTTAGTGTCCAACACCTTTTCCAAGAGGGTTTAGATTGGAGTGGGAGTAGTGAATTGTATCCCTTTGGTGCCCATTACCTTCCCCAAGATGGTTTATGTTGAGGTGGGAATAGTAAATTTGACAGCTTAAAACCCCAGCACAACCCCAAGACGGTGTTTTTTGGAATGGGACTGGTAAGTCTGACCCCTTTAGTGTCTAGATTCTTCCCCTAGATGATTGGAGTGAGAATAGGAAATCTGACCCTCTTAGTGTTCAACACCTTCCCCAAGATGGTTTAGCTTAGAGTGGGGATAGTAGATTGAACCACTTCAGTGTCCAACCTCTTCCCAAGACGGTTCAGGTTGAGTGGGAATAGAAAATCTGACCCCTTTAAACTCCAGAACCTTCCACAATATGTTTTAGTTTGGAGTGAGAATGGTAATTTGGACCCCTTTCCCACCCAACACCTTCACCAATATGTTTTATTATTCAGTGGGGCAATAAATCTGACACATTTAGTGTCAATCATCCACTCTAACACAGTTTAGATTGGTGTGGATATAGCAAATAGTATCCCTTTAGTGTCCAACACCTTTCCCATGATGGCTTAATTTGGAGTGGGAATAGTAAATGTTACCCCTTAGTGTCCAACACCTTCCCCAAGATGGTTTAGTTTGGGTTGGGAATAATACATTTTATCCCTTCACTGCCTAACACCTCTCCCAAGATGGTTTACTTTGGAATGGGAATAGTAAGTCTGACCCTTTTAGTGCCAAACACCTTCTCTAAGATGGTTTAGATTACATACCATGGCTGAACTGAATGAGAATATTGCTCACCATGAAGATCCACTCATTAACTTAGATGTACTGCAGTTACAAGTGGACTCAAAAGAGTCCAGTAAGTTTACGCCTAAGTCAGTATTTACACCAAACATTCACTGTGATGCAATAGAGGTGTTTGAATAAAGTGTCACTGATGATCGAAAAAAAATGAGATATGAGATGGCAGGCAGAGCTAAGAACAATCTAAACAATGCTAAGTGTAAAGCGAATCAAGATCTCAAAAATGACCAATCTATTGTTATCAGATGTTCTGATAAAGGTGGAAATATGGTTGTCTGGAGTAAGAAATAGTATTTACAGGAAGGGATACGTCAGCTAAGTGACCCGCTCTGTTATATACGGAGCAACAAATCAAAGGTCCTGGCATCATACTCTAAATACAATGAAATATTAGTAGATTGGAAAGATCAGGGCCTTCTAGAATGGGAGGAGTTTCGGAGTTTATATTGTAAACATCCGAAACTGCCCATCATGTACTTACTCTCTAAGCTACACAAAAATAAAGAAAAAACACCTGGGAGGCCTACTGTGCCTTCAATGGGCTCCCAACTTGAACCAACTTCAAAATGTATTGATCACTACTTGAGACCTTTTTTTTGTGCATTACCTGCATACCGCAAAGATACAACTCACTTTTTGACACTCATGGATGGTGTGGTCTGGGAAGAAGATTTTTCACTGGTGACGCTTGAAGTGACCAGTTTATACACAAGCATCCCACATGATCTGGGGCTCCAGGCCATGAGACACTTTTTGAGAGCGAGACCTGTTTCATTACTTTTGCACACAGAAATGTTGTTGGACATGATCAGTTACTGCCTAACCAACAATTATTTTCTTTTTGATGATAACATCTTTAAACAGACACAAGGGACAGCAATGGGCACCTGCTTCGCCCCGTCTATGCTAATTTATTCATGGGCTGGTGGGAGGAGCAGGTGCTCCAAAGCTGGGAGATGCAAGGTGATAACATAGTAACATGGGCGCGCTTTATAGACAACATTTTCCTTATTTGGAAAGGGGATGAATCCTCGGTCAATCTATTCATCGAGAGGCTTAACACTAATATTAGGTACTTGACATTTACCTCACATGCCAGTAAGTCACAAATAGTGTTTCTGGACGTTGAGGTACAAGTACAAGATACAGCATTAGTCACCAAATTACACAGAAAGAAAACTGCAGGTAACAGTCTACTCAATGCAAAAACACAGTTGATGGACAGAATGTAGAACAATGTCATACATTCACCCCAGTACAAGGATCTGGGCCTAAATCCATCGTTTTTTTGCACTCCACACCACCCTGGGTTAGACACTGGCTATATGCAAATCAGCTCTGACCCTGTGCCTCATGGGAACGGTCCAGTCTGAACTACCGGTCCTTGGATGCTTGATTCCGGTCTGGGAAAGAAATGGCTTGGTAGTTCTGACTGGACTGTTCCCATGAGGCACAGGGTCAGAGCTGATTTGCATATAGCCAGTGTCTAACCCAGGGTGGTGTGGAGTGCAAAAAAACGATGGATTTAGGCCCAGAACTTTGTACTGGGGTGAATGTATGACATTGTTCTACATTCTGTCCATCTACTGTGTTTTTTGCAGTATACTCAATGCACAGAGCGCACATCCATCTAGCTTAATACAAAGTATTCCATATGGAGAGCTTGTAAAAACAGTTTCAATCGGGTCGGGGACAATCGATATTTGCCCGGCGGTATTGCCTCTGTGACCCTCTAGTTATTTAAATCAATGAAGAGGCAGGCGCTGGAGACTGGAAAGCAGGAAACAAGGTTTTTATTCTCTCCGGAGGAG
The DNA here is from genome assembly GCF_964261635.1 of Lissotriton helveticus. Lineage (NCBI taxonomy): Eukaryota > Metazoa > Chordata > Amphibia > Caudata > Salamandridae > Lissotriton > Lissotriton helveticus. The sequence continues at coordinate 570,562,286 of NC_136063.1, forward strand.
AACACAACGAAACGGACAGAAGGTATCGTTCAGAGGTGCTCTAACGTACATTTGAGGCCTGGCCCCTTATATACAGTGTTTTATGGTTTTTATTGCAGTTTACAAATATGTGACAAAGCTTTGATATACGGAAAGACATACCCGGAATCCCCCTTTGGGGCCCGTTCCCACACACATTTACAGTTGAAATCCCCACCCTAATCACAACAGGTGGTGAGCATCGCGCAGCTGGATAATCCGCCGATTCACGGGATGAGGGGAGTCTGATTGGATCTCATGGGGTGGGGGCTTTGATCAACCCGGGGATTTCTTTGATGGGGGAAGCTTTCTATTGTACGGGGAGGGGCGAGGGTGGTATCGGCAGAGCTGGGTGTCGGCTTGGGAACGGGGAGGACAAAACGGGCACACGGGGAAAAGGGGGTTTGCATCTAAGGGCCGGAGATCATGAAAGGAAAGCAGGGAGGTGTCGCGCTGGGAACAGGATGAGGGCCGGGGGCAGAGCAGCGCCGAAGAGGGGTTTATGACTTCAGGCAGGTGCAAGCAGGGGGGTGGTCAGCGGGCAGGCTTAGCGAAGGCAAAGGGCTATGTCAGGGGCCAGCGGCATGCAAAAGGGTTGGTTCTGATCGGGGCATCTTAAAATGGCGGGCGCGCACGACAAAAGTGTGGCATCAGGGGAAGAGGCAAGATGGCGCAGATAATGTTCACCAAAACGCACTAATTTTCCACAGTCCCTCCTTTAACATATTCAAGACATCTTGTTGGTTCATTTTCTACTCGGGTCTATGGTGGTGAGCATGAGAGAGAAAACGGTAGGAAACCCAAGATAAAGAGTTGTAAACAATACATTTTGAGGTTTCTAGTTTTTAGGAGGTGCACCTATTTGATGAACTTTGATAAATTTGTTCAGCAGGAAAGTCATAGGAATGAAATACAAAAACGGCGAGCAGCAAGTACATATCATAACATAAACTGGCAGGTTAATACATATTTCGGATTCGGATTGGAGCAGGATCAATACAATGGTGGCTGGGAGAGAAATGAGGCGTAGAAAAAACGGTGGTTTGAGGATGTCAAATGTTCGAAGTTTACGAGTTCTCATTGTTCTTTGTGATCTTTCGTTGGCGCTGTTGAGCACCGGCGGTGGAGCTACAAGTCCGGCTCTGTTCTAAGTTCTGCGTTGCAGGGCACGACCCTTTCCTCGCGTTTCTGGTCGGAAAGGTCCTTTTCGCCCCGTGTCCTTTGAGGTGATTGTCAGAAAGTTCCGATGGAAGAAGAGCGTTCAAGACAGTCCATAGGGTAGGTCAGAGGAAAAAGGGGGATGGAGCAAGGCCAAATTAGGAACAAACTAGGGGAACGAGAGACTTCAAATAAGCGGGCGTGTGACGGAATTCGGAGAGCGGGGACTTGTCGACAGGCACTGGACGTCGAGCAGGGGCATCAGGTCAACCCTTTCTTTTCACGCTGTCGAAAACAGTGCCTCGTCCTGCAGCTCTTTTCAGTCGTGGTCTCGCCTTGGCTAATGTCGCAGGTGTCCCTTAGTCTGCAGTCGGGCCTCGTGCTCCCACATCCGGTCCTTCTCTCCTCCAACAGCAGTACCCTTAAACAAGTTTGAAAAGACAGTTTTTTAGAAAATTTTCGGATGAAGATAATCAAAAAAAGTCTATTTCTCTCCCAGCTCCAGGCAAAGAATGAAAATGTCCGTCATTTTTAACGTTCACAACTGGCATATGAATGACCGGTGGCGGACCTGCTGGATTTACTATGACTTTCCTTCAGAATCATTTATTACAGGCATGACGGTTCGACTGATGGTAACCCACCTTCGGGGGACAAATCTGGCAAAGATATGCCGTTCTCTAGAGTTTCACATTTACAAAAGGGTACAGTGAGTCGTCAACATGGTACTACACAGGTATTTTGCTGAGAGACGAACATGGCTAAACATTTCCTTTTTATCGGTGCATCCTGTTTTTCAACTACTGCGGGGTTCATTTTGATGATTTCTTTACCTTGGTCTAGTCTGTTAACCTTGTAAAACATCATTCTGGGTCCTACGTAACCTTTTACAGCCCGGTTACTTAACCAGGAGGGACAGGGGTTTTATGGGAGACAACCAGGGACATAGACAGGGGAGGCAACGGGGGGTGATCGTTTTTCTGGTTTCGGTATTGCGACGATTCGGGGAGGGGAGGGTCGCGTATTCTGAGGTCCTTGTTTTATACTATAGGAGCCGTTGACATGTAGTTCCCTTATTTCGGGCCAGATTAGGGAACCTCTGTTGTCTTACCTGTCCTTTCCCTTACGGCCCAACCTGGGTTCATTGACTTCTAGCGGAAAAGGAGAGGTAATGACGCGGCCTCAGGGTGATTGCATTAAAGACAAATGTTTGTGCAAATACTGACGGTATTTGAAGCCAATTAGGTGGTGTGCTAGGGGTGGCGATCTGCCAATTTCGGGGCTAACCACTCGGGAGAGTGGTAGTGCAAAAAGGGAGAGAGAGAGAGAGAGAGAGAGAGAGAGAGAGAGAGAGAGAGAGAGAGAGAGAGAGTGTGCAATGGCAGGCTAAATAGTGTACGTGCAACGGAGAGGGCGGCAGTGCATTCAAGAAAGGCTATTTAGTGCATTACACAGTAAAGGGTATTCACGAGTCCACGTTAGAATCTTGTAATCATGCAGTTTGAGCATTAGACAGGGTAGAGGGGACGTGCTTTGGGAAAAGGAAAGAAGAAAAAAAGGAGGTACCATTTTGTCGCACTTTCTCGCATTCTCGGTCCTTTGACCAGTTGGGTCAATGTTTCAGTCACACACACACACACACTCCCTCACAGTTTCGCATCATACGTGACATGGGTTCATTCTTCCGGTCTGGTTTAAGGGTGGTCATTTTTTATCAGGTTGTGCTAATTTTTCGGGCTTGTTCGATACGTGAGTAGTTTGCAGGCGTGCTTGGGCACTACCCTGCGGTGCTAGTCCGTTTCGTGTATTTGGACATGGCAAGGTCTCAGATCTTCGCCACACCTCGGCTGTAATTTCTGACGTAACCTGCAGAGGGAGGAAAAGAGGGGGGGGGGGGTGGGGGAGACAGCATTCGCGCGCATTCAAATACATGGATTCATAAGTCCTTTACTTACCTCTTACTCGTCTTTTCCTCCTTGGGGCAGGGTCCCCGGAGATATGGTTTTCGGAGTCGGGGGGGGTAGTGTGTTCATGTAGGGCGTGTGCGGGGAAACATAAAAAGGAAACCAGAGGTGCCTAGTGCGAGGTATCTAGTCAAAGGATATATCTTACTATCGGGGTCCTTAAACCTCTTTCGACGCCGTGGCGTTCTAAAGTTCTTCGGTTCTTGGGTCCCTGCTACTTCGGAACGTTGTACTTTACAATATTTACATTATTTCATTTCACCCTCCTTTTACATTCCCTCATTTACACCATTCGTTTTACCCATCCTTGGAAGTCACGTTCTTCCTCTACGCGAGGGTTCATGAGTCAGTCGCGTACTTTTAATGCGGAGCGTCGGGTTGTCGATCCGATCCGTCCTCCAAGGCCGGGCAACCATCTTCTTTTAACCTTAAAGAGAGAGCAGAGTAGGGTGCACAGAAAAAGAACTTTCCTACCCATCCCATATTGTTTTAAAATAAAACATGCAATACCCGTCCATAGTTTAAAAGACTTTAATTTGCAAATTCATTTCAGCATATGGATTAGGAGGGTGTGGTCGTATTTGGTCGGTCGTGGCAATGGCTAAAGTGCGTACAGTGGGGGGTGTCGTTTGCAACAGTAAAAACATCGGAAAGTTTTACTCATTCATTTGTAAGAGACTAAAACGTCTATTAATTGGCTGGGGGTTCGGGGGCATATATTTTCATAATTTAGAAACATAATCATAACGGTTGTAATCAGATTTCCTATATACATACCGTACGCATGTATCGTAAATGAGGTCTACATCAGTTATAAAAATATAATACATTGTATATTTGTAATCAACGTTTGTAACGGGGATCTTTTCATACAGTTCGTCGAGTGAGCTCTCCTTGTCTTTTCTAGCCAAGTGTACAAAGGATCACAAAAATCTCAGAACATCAAGTTTATATTAGTGCGAAGGAACACCACGAGGTGTTCGTAAGTTCCGATTGATACCAGCGCCATTTTGGGCGGGGCCGGCACAGTCCGGAAGCAGCATCAGGGGGAAATGTTTCCATTACTGGCAGTTTGGACCAGAGTCCTTTTCGGCAGTTCTAGAATTCACGCTAACAGAAGGTGTGGCAATGTCATGTTTGTTTCGTTGGCGATCGAAGCAGCCGTCCCTTACCGGAAACCTGCTAAGGCCGAAGGCTCCGCCGGGGACCTTTGCATGATCTTCAAGGCTGCGGAGATGCTGTCGGAGGTGGGGGCTCGTGCTCCATGGGACAAATGTTCGAGTTGTATGGCTGGCCAAAGTTACTCTAGTGGCCGGGGCCCGCCTTCCAGCGGATCCAGACGCCATTTTGAGGCCCTACAGGGGCCACTCTCGTCGAGTTTGCAAGAATGGAAGAGACCCTTTGGAGTGAAGGGAAGAGGTCCCTGTTTTGTGAGAGCGGGACGTTCAGCTGGGGTGCAGCTGTGATGCCCCCACCTGGGGGGGGCGAGGGAGACTCGTTCACATCGTCTCCTTCTCCCGGTGCACTCCATGCCGCTCCTTTTCATCGCCCTGCATGAAGGCCTCTCCACATCCGATGTTCCCCAAGCGTCACCATTGTACGTTCGGTGCTGCGCAAATACTGCGGTGCCACCATTGTGTGTTCGGTGCTGCGCAAGTACTGGGGTGCCACCATGGTGTGTCCGGTGCTGTGGAAGTATGGGCACCATCGCCTGACTGGGGGTGTTCGGCGCCGGGCTGGGGGCTGGGAAACCTCCTACCGGTGGAGGTGGGAGAGGCTCGTCCGCGTCGCCTCTCCCTCCCAGTCCAACTTGGACAAATTGTTGTGGAGGTACGTGCAGGACATCCCGCCGTCCAGGACTGCTGCGGCCGTGACGGAAGAGAAAAGGAAGAGGTGCCTCGTTCTCCTCTTGACATGTGGCGGGACTACCTTAGTCTTTCCAGGCCCGTTGCGGCCGGCCAAAGAGACATGTGGCGGGACTACCTGCAAATGCCCAGGCTGCGGGCTCCCGCCTCTCCTCCGGCTCCCCCATACGTTAAGATTTCCTGACCAAGAGTTGGCGGCGGGGCTCGCCTTATATGGGTTGCCGTTGGTTGGGCGTAGCCGTAACCCTACCCTATTTTGGAAGGTTCCAGAATGGGGGGGGGGGGCGAATGTTCCGTTTGACTTTCATTTTCTACAGTTTATCGTTATTATTCCTTGTTTGTTGTGTTAAATTAAAAGTTCAAATTATTAATGTTCTACGGATTTTGTTTTATCATTTCTTTCTTTCCAGGTTGCTTTTATGCTAAGTTTCTGCTAACAGGGGTCGAGTAACACGGAAACACGTGTAAAAGGGATGACGCAGATTTGTACATTACATACACACGAACTCAGACGGGGGACAGTACAAGTACGACATACAAAGACCCAAGACAAATATAAAAACAGTTATCGGTCATAATTATCCCTTTCCGTCTGTAAGTTTTTAAACGAGGCTGGGTTCCCGTCTTGACATTGCCCGACCTAGGAGAACTTGATCATGCCGCTGAGATTTTCCTGGCGAAATCTGTGCCATCGGGCATAATCAAACGTGGTGGTTCTGTCTGGCCTGTCTATGTAAGTCGGGTTCTTCTCTGTCTCGCGCCTTTTCTCGTACTGTCGGTCTGTCGTTCCTGTCGGTCCTCTGCTCCTACTCACGCTCAGTAGAGTCGGGCATTGGGCTTTCCAGTGTCCGACATACCTACAAAAAGCGCATTGGTCTGACCCTAAGTCTGGTCGTCCTTGGTATAGTGTCGGGGGGTAAGTTGTGGGTAGCGGTGTCCTGGGGTTGTCCTGTCGGTATATTTCCCTACTTGGTTTATCCTCGTCTTTTCTCTGTCGTTGCATAGCCTCTCTGCGCCACATACCGAGACTGTCGAGCATAATTGGCGTTGTCTTATTATTTCGAAGGGCTATTTCTAACGTTTCTATTTTATCAAGGTCGAAGGATCCTGCCAGTGGCCACTGTTTGTCTTGGCTATCTTCGGTATACCTGTGCCATAATTTATTATAAGCTATGGTAACTAACCCATAGTTTATGAACATGTCCTTATTAGGGGTGCCTTCTAGTGGAGCCATATGGTCCACCTCTAGCACCCGGTCCGGGCTAAACAGGCTATTTATCAGTGGGGAGAAGACAGACATGACGGCTCGTAACGAGGGACTAAAAAGTCAGCACTGCCTATCTTATCACTAGGTGCAAAGACTAGACAGAATATTTCTATTCTACGTTGTTTGCAGGCAGTGAATACCTCATGGATCCCAAAAAAACCAATAGACCAACAAAATAACAATGGGGAGAATGAGTAGGACCGCAAAGATCTGCGTCACCTACCCTTTTCACTATCTGCAAAAAGGATGGTCTCTTCCCTGCTTGCAGACAGAGAATCTCCAGGAAACAATAGTTTGTGAACAACAGTTCAGTTTCAAGCAATTATCGAGTGGGGGAGAAAAAGAACAAGCACGGCTGCTACCCTACTTATCCTCCACTGCTTGCAAAGGGAGAGAGAGCCTGTTGCTTCTCCGTTTGCAGACAGTGAATCTCTAAATAAAAATAAACAAGGCAATACTAGTATTTTTTGACAATCAATCAAGACAAATTCTTTCGCAATTTGTCGTGGCAACACGACCTTACCCGGACCATGTGGACAGTTTCTTGTCTTCCGAATCCAGCGCCCGATCGTCCTCTTTTTCTCGTATTTCTCACGGCACTCCTGATGGTTCCCAGTCAGGACCGTAGATCACTCGAGAGAGGTCTGTTCGGAACTAGTGAAGTTCGGATGATCGGCTGCCAGACGAGGGTCTATTGGGCAAGAGCTCTCCCGATCGTTGCAGTCGTTCACTCTGTCGTCGGGACCTCTCCCACTGGATCCACGAGTCGCTGATGGGCCCCACGCTTGGGACGCCAATTGTAAAAACAGTTTCAATCGGGTCGGGGACAATCGATATTTGCCCGGCGGTATTGCCTCTGTGACCCTCTAGTTATTTAAATCAATGAAGAGGCAGGCGCTGGAGACTGGAAAGCAGGAAACAAGGTTTTTATTCTCTCCGGAGGAGAACACAACGAAACGGACAGAAGGTATCGTTCAGAGGTGCTCTAACGTACATTTGAGGCCTGGCCCCTTATATACAGTGTTTTATGGTTTTTATTGCAGTTTACAAATATGTGACAAAGCTTTGATATACGGAAAGACATACCCGGAATCCCCCTTTGGGGCCCGTTCCCACACACATTTACAGTTGAAATCCCCACCCTAATCACAACAGGTGGTGAGCATCGCGCAGCTGGATAATCCGCCGATTCACGGGATGAGGGGAGTCTGATTGGATCTCATGGGGTGGGGGCTTTGATCAACCCGGGGATTTCTTTGATGGGGGAAGCTTTCTATTGTACGGGGAGGGGCGAGGGTGGTATCGGCAGAGCTGGGTGTCGGCTTGGGAACGGGGAGGACAAAACGGGCACACGGGGAAAAGGGGGTTTGCATCTAAGGGCCGGAGATCATGAAAGGAAAGCAGGGAGGTGTCGCGCTGGGAACAGGATGAGGGCCGGGGGCAGAGCAGCGCCGAAGAGGGGTTTATGACTTCAGGCAGGTGCAAGCAGGGGGGTGGTCAGCGGGCAGGCTTAGCGAAGGCAAAGGGCTATGTCAGGGGCCAGCGGCATGCAAAAGGGTTGGTTCTGATCGGGGCATCTTAAAATGGCGGGCGCGCACGACAAAAGTGTGGCATCAGGGGAAGAGGCAAGATGGCGCAGATAATGTTCACCAAAACGCACTAATTTTCCACAAGCTGTTAAGAGCCAAACGGAACTGCAGTACCCAAGGGGAATACGAAAAAGAAAAAACAATAATGAGTGTTCGGTTTAAAGAACGAGGGTATAGCCATAGGAATATCCAACAAGCTATATCTAAAGTGGATGCATTGCCAAGATCTGAGTTATTCCAACCACGGTCCACTAATGAGGAACAAAATGATAATGTAAGGGTTATCACTACTTTTTCGAATAGTGCCTTTAAGATAAGGAAACTATTCAACCGCAATTGGCACATCCTTCGTGGTGATGCTATTCTTCGAAAGTATTTGAATGAAACACCAGAGATAACATTTAGCAGAAATGTATCACTAAATGATGAATTATGCTATAATGCGGTATCTTCTGCCGATAGTGGCGCGATCAAAAATTATGCGGGTTTTAGAAGGTGTAAAAACACTGCAAAGCGTGCGCTAATAGTAGTGATTGTAAAACCTTGAAATTTCCTAACAATTGAAAAGAGTTTGTCATTAGGGGAAATTTCACACGTGAAACATAATACTGCATTTACTGTTTAATTTGTTCTTGTGGAAAATTCTACATAGGTAGTACTGTACATCGCGCAAAAAAACGAGTGCTTGAACTTCTACGTGCCATTAAACACAATGATAGGCAACACCCAGTGGCACGACACTTTGCAATGGCGCACAATCAAGATGCAAAACTGTTATCTTTTGTTGTAATATATGCTATTGCATACCAGGAGAGGGGAGGTGACAGAGAGCGCCAGCTGAGACGTATGGAGTCTAGATTTATAATTGATTTTGATTGCATGATACCTGTGGGACTTAATTCAAGTGAGGAGATGCCAGTTCACTTATAGTTTGGATAAATTATCTTGCTGAACCATTTATTAGTCCTGTTTAGAAGTTTCCGATTTATAATAAATGAATATAGGTGGATCTTTTGGGTATCTTTGTAAAATAATGGATTTTATATTGATGAACACAAAGTGTACTAGATGTTTTTCTTTTTTCTTTTATTTTCATATAAGTGCATTGATTTATCTTCTGCGGGTTATCATATCACTGAAATCTGGCAGACATTCAAGCATGAGTGCATATTTATTGGTTAAGTAAACATGGAAATATACTAATTACTGCTTCATTTTCCACAAAACCCAAGATAAATATGGATAAATACAGATAAAATTTGCAAAAAATAAATATGGATAAATACAGACGAAAATGTCCAAAAAATAAATATCATAAAACCGGGAGCTCTAGATGTAATTAAGGCATGAATTACCGTCCGACGGGACTCCATGGGAAGGAAGTGAAGGAATCTACGCAGCATGCAAAGCTTTTTAAAGCATGAGGGGGACACTTGTCTAATTCGAGTTGAGGCTAATCAAGATCATGATGTAATGCATGCTAAAAGGTGGCACTCTGAAGAATAAATATGTGCACTAGAGAGCTCTGTGTGTGATGTGGTCATTTGCAGGCTACTGGGCTGGGGAGGACACTACAACTGGCGAAGAGTTAGGTGATATGTGACTCAAAAACTGAAGAGTGCTCTCCCTGAGAGTTTGTTGAGGCCCAGCAACTGCTTGTGCGCGCCACATGCACCTCAGTCGAAGTGAAGAAGTTGATGGTTGGAATATGTGGAGTCAAAGTCCAACTCCAGCAAGTGCAAGGCTTTCGAAGAAGATGAAGGCCTTATGGAAAGTTCAGTGACAGATGGCCCAGAACCTGTAGGTAAGGCCGAAAGAAGAAGTACAATGCCACCCCGTAACACTGAACTTGCATGCATTCAGAATCAGAAATGCAGACGGCAGCAGCAGTCAAGTGCGAAAGCGTGCCAAAAGCACAGCATCCAGGTGGCAAGAAAAACTAAAGGCAGCAACAACCAGGTACAGAGAGTACTTTTGTACTTACCGGAGCCAAAGTGAAGACACCCATCTGACCTCAGCATCGGCACAGTGACCCGAGTGAATGCACAGGGGTTGTGCTTACTGAGCTGTAGATACCTGCGGCAAATCACCAAAGTGGCTGGGTGCACTCAGCACAGCTAAAATGGCATTGAAGAAATTGAAGGATTCCAATAGGCACGGAAAAGATTGTCAAATACGGTACCACTGCCTTCGTGAAACCACCACATCCATTTGATACCTCCAAAACTGGACAGGTCTGCAAAGGTTGCAGCACGAAAACCACTTTATAAATGTTTGCAGAGCGAAAGAGAAACTAAATGCGTCACTTCAAAAAGAGAAAATGGACGCCAGAAACTTCTAGTAACCCTCTAGCCATGCCTATAAGACCAAATGGGAACAGGGTTGATTGTCATCAAATTCATCTTCCAAATATTCTTCAACGTCATTGTCGAGTGACAGTGAAGAAGATAGCTGTGCAGTGATAACATCGACTGGTGAGCGATGAGCGCACTAGGCTGGCCTTTATGCAGAGAGGAGACCAAGTCCGAGAGAGATCACCATGTGCAACAAACACATTCCTTTGAACATTTCCCCAAGATCAAATTAAAGGTAAATGGTTGTCCCATACCTCATTGACAGTGGTACAGTAATAAACATCATGGTGGCAGAGAAGTACCATGAACGGTCTCCTGTGCCCCATCTCACACTTTAAAAAAAACAAATGTATACACTTGGGCTGCCTCCAGGCCATTGCAAAGTCAAGGATCATTTGTAGCAACCATGCAGCACAAGAAGACGAAAGTACAAGTACTGATTCATGTTCTTCAAGTTAATTTGTCAATTGAAGTTTTCTCAGTTTCAGTACTGCTGCTTACATGGGTCTGATTTTCATCAACTACATTATAAATGCACATGCAGACATATTAAGTCAGTTCCCGTCATTATTTCATGGTCTAGGAAAGTTTAAAACCATAAAAGAACAACTTCACATCAATGAGGACATTCATTTTTTTGCTCAACAACATTGTAGAATTGCTTTTCAATTGTAAGAAGCTGTTGAGAAAGAACTGGAAATGCTGTTAAAGCATGACATAATTGAATGCTCTACTGGTCCTACAACATGAGTTTCACCCATAGTGACAGTAGCCAAAAAGGACAGGTGCTGTGCGCATTTTTGTCGACATGTGCCAAGCTAACAAGGCAATTGATGGAGAACAACATCCAGGTCTGCACATTGAAAGCATGATTACACAGCTGAATTGCGACACAGTTGTTTCTCCCCTTGATCTGGACGAGGGATATCATCAACTTGAACTCGAAGAAAATTGCAGGTACATTACATACTTTTCGACCCATACAGGTTTGTTCAGATATAAAAGACTAAGTGCCTTATTATGAGTTTGGCAGTCCATAGGAATGCCCAGAGTATTACGACTGCAGTGGTCGGACTGCCATGAGACCACCGGCAATGACGGGATCAAGGATGTTGCTGGGCTAGTGGTCTTTCACCAGCAGGAATATGCTGGTGGTGCCACCGTTGGCACCACTGAGCATATTCTGAGTTGCCATGGGCCTTTGTGACAAAATTGCCAGGTTTTTCTTGAAAAAAGTTGAGTCCATTTTTTCTTTATTTAAGGGACCAACCATAACGGTTACTATGGACCAACTAAAGGGTCATAAGCCAGTGTCCGACTTACAGCCTACTCTTGACAAGTTTGCTCCACTATCTACTTTGGACACCCATAATCTGCTCATGTCCACTAAATCAGGATCCAATTATGACCCTTGTCCGGCCACAGTGTTAAAAATGGCCCCTGAACCTATTGTGTTGATGCGTACCTTCCAGTTAAATGCATTGTTCTCAGAGGGGCATTTTCCTAGAGCTTGGAAAAAAGCCTCAATACTGCCACTCCTTAAAAAGCTTAGTCTGGATCCTAACGATCCAAATAATTTCCGCTCCATCTCACGTCTCCCTGTCCCAGCAAAAATGGTGGGGAAAAGAATGATTGCCCAATTGAGTACTTTTTTGCGAGACACCCAAGCCTCAGAGAGGGTCACAGCACATAGTCCGCATTTATAAAATGTACAGATGAGATCAGGGTAGCCCTTGATCAGGGGTGGTAAGGCCGCCTTGATTATGCTGGACCTCTCTGCAGCATTCGACACGGTCCATCATGATTTGTTGATGGACCGGTTGCGGGAATGCGGAGTTCAAGGAAAAGCCTTGAAATGATTGAATTCCTTCCTCTCCAAAAGATCGCAAATTGTAGCATTGGGTGATTTCTACACCACTCCGTTCAGTCTGTCTTGCGGTGTTCCCCAGGGGTCATCTTTGAGTCCCACACTCTTCAACTTGTATGTGTCCTCCCTGGCCCCCTTAAAAACTCCTTCAGCTTCTCCCTCACCTCTTATGCTGACGACACACAAATCGTGGTATCATTGCTGCCCGGCCAGGGGATTGGAACAGGTAAACGGTTCCAGGTTTTCATGGAAGCGGTGGGGAGGTGGATGTCCCAAAATTGTCTTAAGTTATACTCCAGCAAAACGAGAAGATGTCCTGTTTGAGAATTATCCTACTTTCTGGAGCCCAGGCTGGTGGCCGGACACTATGGGTTCTCTCCCAACTCCCACTGGTAAAGTTAAAAACCTTGGAGTGTTAATAGATGACAGATTTAATTTTGTGGCTCAAGCCAATGCAGTGGCCTCCACCACGTTTTATGTATTAAGTACATGTAAAAAAATATTCCCTTTCCTGCCAAAGGACAGCCAGTGTTTGGTGATCACCTCACTGATTAAATCAAGGCTAGACTATTGCAACAGTCTATATCTGTACATTCAGCAGCGTTTTCTGCATAAACTCCAACTCTTGCAGAACGTGGTGGCTAGATTACTTTCAGATACACCCAATTATCCGGGGGCACCAACATTTTCCGGCCGCTGTAGATAAAACTTTATTACTCGGTCCTGACAAAGTGCCCTGGATCTCCCACTGAGACCATTAAAGCACGAAACATGTTGACCAGAACATATGCCCACTAGGGACATACAGTTACCCAGCTACAAAGGGACATAATACCCCTTAAAGCAGCACCATACGCTTTTTTTAATAATGACATAGAGATCACCTAATACAAATTAATCACTCTCCATCCAGCCATTTTTTAATACACCTTCTAGGACTTCAGTGCCACTTACACCCTTGAACCCAAACAGCTTCATCAAAAGATCTCCGAAAAAGAGACCCTTCGGGGGACCCATAGGGCATTGAAGCGCCGGCCTGACGAGGAGCAAAAGCCCAATGATGAAGCATGACATCCTTCGGGGTGTGTGAGGGCATCAAGATGAGGACACACTGCCCCCACAATTAGAGTGATTCAGAAAAGGGGGTTCAGAAAAGGGGGTGGTGATGAACAGAGTGTCTGAATTAAGCAGACCACTCTTACCCAGTCCAAAGATCAGGGCTTGATCCATCACCGTTATTTAGCTCACTGCCCCATCCCAGCTCAGAACCTGGCTATATGCAAATTAGTCTGTCCCTGGCCCAGTGCATCATGGGAACAGGGCAGACCAAACTACCAAGCCAATTCTTCACCAGAAAGGAGACAAGCTTCCGGGGACCGGTTTCTGCCATTTCAGGCGTCGTCGGCCCGGCTTGCTTGAATCCTGATGGAGCAGTGAGCAAGGGACTCATGTCTGAGTATACCCTTCCACGCTTATGGTGGACAAAATGATTCAGAAAAGGGGGTGGTGATGAACAGAGTGTCTGAATTAAGCAGACCACTCTTACCCAGTCCAAAGATCAGGGCTTGATCCATCACTGTTATTTAGCTCACTGCCCCATCCCAGCTCAGAACCTGGCTATATGCAAATTAGTCTGTCCCTGGCCCAGTGCATCATGGGAACAGGGCAGACCAAACTACCAAGCCAATTCTTCACCAGAAAGGAGACAAGCTTCCGGGGACCGGTTTCTGCCATTTCAGGCGTCGTCGGCCCGGCTTGCTTGAATCCTGATGGAGCAGTGAGCAAGGGACTCATGTCTGAGTATACCCTTCCACGCTTATGGTGGACAAAATGATTCAGAAAAGGGGGTGGTGATGAACAGAGTGTCTGAATTAAGCAGACCACTCTTACCCAGTCCAAAGATCAGGGCTTGATCCATCACCGTTATTTAGCTCACTGCCCCATCCCAGCTCAGAACCTGGCTATATGCAAATTAGTCTGTCCCTGGCCCAGTGCATCATGGGAACAGGGCAGACCAAACTACCAAGCCAATTCTTCACCAGAAAGGAGACAAGCTTCCGGGGACCGGTTTCTGCCATTTCAGGCGTCGTCGGCTCGGCTTGCTTGAATCCTGATAGAGCAATGAGCAAGGGACTCATGTCTGAGTATACCCTTCCACGCTTATGGTGGACAAAATGATTCAGAAAAGGGGGTGGTGATGAACAGAGTGTCTGAATTTAGCAGACCACTCTTACCCAGTCCAAAAAACAAAGCTTGATCCATCACCGTTATTTAGCTCACTGCCCCATCCCAGCTCAGAACCTGGCTATATGCAAATTAGTCTGTCCCTGGCCCAGTGCATCATGGGAACAGGGCAGACCAAACTACCAAGCCAATTCTTCACCAGAAAGGAGACAAGCTTCCGGGGACCGGTTTCTGCCATTTCAGGCGTCGTCGGCCCGGCTTGCTTGAATCCTGATGGAGCAGTGAGCAAGGGACTCATGTCTGAGTATACCCTTCCACGCTTATGGTGGACAAAATGATTCAGAAAAGGGGGTGGTGATGAACAGAGTGTCTGAATTAAGCAGACCACTCTTACCCAGTCCAAAGATCAGGGCTTGATCCATCACCGTTATTTAGCTCACTGCCCCATCCCAGCTCAGAACCTGGCTATATGCAAATTAGTCTGTCCCTGGCCCAGTGCATCATGGGAACAGGGCAGACCAAACTACCAAGCCAATTCTTCACCAGAAAGGAGACAAGCTTCCGGGGACCGGTTTCTGCCATTTCAGGCATCGTCGGCCCGGCTTGCTTGAATCCTGATGGAGCAGTGAGCAAGGGACTCATGTCTGAGTATACCCTTCCACGCTTATGGTGGACAAAATGATTCAGAAAAGGGGGTGGTGATGAACAGAGTGTCTGAATTAAGCAGACCACTCTTACCCAGTCCAAAGATCAGGGCTTCATCCATCACCGTTATTTAGCTCACTGCCCCATCCCAGCTCAGAACCTGGCTATATGCAAATTAGTCTGTCCCTGGCCCAGTGCATCATGGGAACAGGGCAGACCAAACTACCAAGCCAATTCTTCACCAGAAAGGAGACAAGCTTCCGGGGACCGGTTTCTGCCATTTCAGGCGTCGTCGGCCCGGCTTGCTTGAATCCTGATGGAGCAGTGAGCAAGGGACTCATGTCTGAGTATACCCTTCCACGCTTATGGTGGACTAAATGATTCAGAAAAGGGGGTGGTGATGAACAGAGTGTCTGAATTAAGCAGACCACTCTTACCCAGTCCAAAGATCAGGGCTTGATCCATCACCGTTATTTAGCTCACTGCCCCATCCCAGCTCAGAACCTGGCTATATGCAAATTAGTCTGTCCCTGGCCCAGTGCATCATGGGAACAGGGCAGACCAAACTACCAAGCCAATTCTTCACCAGAAAGGAGACAAGCTTCCGGGGACCGGTTTCTGCCATTTCAGGCATCGTCGGCCCGGCTTGCTTGAATCCTGATGGAGCAGTGAGCAAGGGACTCATGTCTGAGTATACCCTTCCACGCTTATGGTGGACAAAATGATTCAGAAAAGGGGGTGGTGATGAACAGAGTGTCTGAATTAAGCAGACCACTCTTACCCAGTCCAAAGATCAGGGCTTGATCCATCACCGTTATTTAGCTCACTGCCCCATCCCAGCTCAGAACCTGGCTATATGCAAATTAGTCTGTCCCTGGCCCAGTGCATCATGGGAACAGGGCAGACCAAACTACCAAGCCAATTCTTCACCAGAAAGGAGACAAGCTTCCGGGGACCGGTTTCTGCCATTTCAGGCGTCGTCGGCCCGTCTTGCTTGAATCCTGATGGAGCAGTGAGCAAGGGACTCATGTCTGAGTATACCCTTCCACGCTTATGGTGGACAAAATGATTCAGAAAAGGGGGTGGTGATGAACAGAGTGTCTCAATTAAGCAGACCACTCTTACCCAGTCCAAAGATCAGGGCTTGATCCATCACCATTATTTAGCTCACTGCCCCATCCCAGCTCAGAACCTGGCTATATGCAAATTAGTCTGTCCCTGGCCCAGTGCATCATGGGAACAGGGCAGACCAAACTACCAAGCCAATTCTTCACCAGAAAGGAGACAAGCTTCCGGGGACCGGTTTTTGCCATTTCAGGTGTCGTCGGCCCGGCTTGCTTGAATCCTGATGGAGCAGTGAGCAAGGGACTCATGTCTGAGTATACCCTTCCACGCTTATGGTGGACAAAATGATTCAGAAAAGGGGGTGGTGATAAACAGAGTGTCTGAATTAAGCAGACCACTCTTGCTCATTGCACCATCAGGATTCAAGCAAGCCGGGCCGACGACGCCTGAAATGGCAGAAACCGGTCCCCGGAAGCTTGTTTCCTTCCCAGTATAAGAATTGGCTTGGTAGTTTGGTTTGCCCTGTTCCCATCATGCACTGGGACAGGAACAGACTAATTTGCATATAGCCAAGTTCTGAGCTGGGATAGTGCAGTGAGCTAAAAAACGGTGATGGAGCAAGCCCTGATCTTTGGACTGGGTAAGAGTGGTCTGCTTAATTCAGGCACTCTGTTCATCACCACCCCCTTTTCTGAATCATTTTGTCCACCATAAGCGTGGAAGGGTATACTCAGATGTGAGTCCCTTGCTCATTGCACCATCAGGATTCAAGCAAGCCGGGTCGACGACGCCTGAAATGGCAGAAACCGGTCCCCGGAAGCTTGTTTCCTTCCCAGTATAAGAATTGGCTTGGTAGTTTGGTTTGCCCTGTTCCCATCATGCACTGGGACAGGAACAGACTAATTTGCATATAGCCAAGTTCTGAGCTGGGATGGTGCAGTGAGCTAAAAAACGGTGATGGATCAAGCCCTGATCTTTGGACTGGGTAAGAGTGGTCTGCTTAATTCAGGCACTCTGTTCATCACCACCCCCTTTTCTGAATCATTTTGTCCACCATAAGCGTGGAAGGGTATACTCAGATGTGAGTCCCTTGCTCATTGCACCATCAGGATTCAAGCAAGCCGGGCCGACGACGCCTGAAATGGCAGAAACCGGTCCCCGGAAGCTTGTTTCCTTCCCAGTATAAGAATTGGCTTGGTAGTTTGGTTTGCCCTGTTCCCATCATGCACTGGGACAGGAACAGACTAATTTGCATATAGCCAAGTTCTGAGCTGGGATGGTGCAGTGAGCTAAAAAACGGTGATGGATCAAGCCCTGATCTTTGGACTGGGTAAGAGTGGTCTGCTTAATTCAGGCACTCTGTTCATCACCACCCCCTTTTCTGAATCATTTTGTCCACCATAAGCGTGGAAGGGTATACTCAGATGTGAGTCCCTTGCTCATTGCACCATCAGGATTCAAGCAAGCCGGGCCGACGACGCCTGAAATGGCAGAAACCAGTCCCCGGAAGCTTGTTTCCTTCCCAGTATAAGAATTGGCTTGGTAGTTTGGTTTGCCCTGTTCCCATCATGCACTGGGACAGGAACAGACTAATTTGCATATAGCCAAGTTCTGAGCTGGGATGGTGCAGTGAGCTAAAAAACGGTGATGGATCAAGCCCTGATCTTTGGACTGGGTAAGAGTGGTCTGCTTAATTCAGGCACTCTGTTCATCACCACCCCCTTTTCTGAATCATTTTGTCCACCATAAGCGTGGAAGGGTATACTCAGAATGTGAGTCCCTTGCTCATTGCACCATCAGGATTCAAGCAAGCCGGGCCGACGACGCCTGAAATGGCAGAAACCGGTCTCCGGAAGCTTGTTTCCTTCCCAATATAAGAATTGGCTTGGTAGTTTGGTTTGCCCTGTTCCCATCATGCACTGGGACAGGAACAGACTAATTTGCATATAGCCAAGTTCTGAGCTGGGATGGTGCAGTGAGCTAAAAAACGGTGATGGATCAAGCCCTGATCTTTGGACTGGGTAAGAGTGGTCTGCTTAATTCAGGCACTCTGTTCATCACCACCCCCCTTTTCTGAATCATTTTGTCCACCATAAGCGTGGAAGGGTATACTCAGATGTGAGTCCCTTGCTCATTGCACCATCAGGATTCAAGCAAGCCGGGCCGACGACGCCTGAAATGGCAGAAACCGGTCCCCGGAAGCTTGTTTCCTTCCCAGTATAAGAATTGGCTTGGTAGTTTGGTTTGCCCTGCTTCCCATCATGCACTGGGACAGGAACAGACTAATTTGCATATAGCCAAGTTCTGAGCTGGGATGGTGCAGTGAGCTAAAAAACGGTGATGGATCAAGCCCTGATCTTTGTCCTGGGTAAGAGTGGTCTGCTTAATTCAGGCACTCTGTTCATCACCACCCCCTTTTCTGAATCATTTTGTCCACCATAAGCGTGGAAGGGTATACTCAGATGTGAGTCCCTTGCTCATTGCACCATCAGGATTCAAGCAAGCCGGGCCGACGACGCCTGAAATGGCAGAAACCGGTCCCCGGAAGCGTGTTTCCTTCCCAGTATAAGAATTGGCTTGGTAGTTTGGTTTGCCCTGTTCCCATCATGCACTGGGACAGGAACAGACTAATTTGCATATAGCCAAGTTCTGAGCTGGGATGGTGCAGTGAGCTAATAAACGGTGATGGATCAAGCCTTGATCTTTGGACTGGGTAAGAGTGGTCTGCTTAATTCAGGCACTCTGTTCATCACCACCCCCTTTTCTGAATCATTTTGTCCACCATAAGCGTGGAAGGGTATACTCAGATGTGAGTCCCTTGCTCATTGCACCATCAGGATTCAAGCAAGCCGGGCCGACGACGCCTGAAATGGCAGAAACCGGTCCCCGGAAGCTTGTTTCCTTCCCAGTATAAGAATTGGCTTGGTAGTTTGGTTTGCCCTGTTCCCATCATGCACTGGGACAGGAACAGACTAATTTGCATATAGCCAAGTTCTGAGCTGGGATGGTGCAGTGAGCTAAAAAACGGTGATGGATCAAGCCCTGATCTTTGGACTGGGTAAGAGTGGTCTGCTTAATTCAGGCACTCTGTTCATCACCACCCCCTTTTCAGAATCATTTTGTCCACCATAAGCGTGGAAGGGTATACTCAGATGTGAGTCCCTTGCTCATTGCACCATCAGGATTCAAGCAAGCCGGGCCGACGACGCCTGAAATGGCAGAAACCGGTCCCCGGAAGCTTGTTTCCTTCCCAGTATAAGAATTGGCTTGGTAGTTTGGTTTGCCCTGTTCCCATCATGCACTGGGACAGGAACAGACTAATTTGCATATAGCCAAGTTCTGAGCTGGGATGGTGCAGTGAGCTAAAAAACGGTGATGGATCAAGCCCTGATCTTTGGACTGGGTAAGAGTGGTCTGCTTAATTCAGGCACTCTGTTCATCACCACCCCCTTTTCTGAATCATTTTGTCCACCATAAGCGTGGAAGGGTATACTCAGATGTGAGTCCCTTGCTCATTGCACCATCAGGATTCCAGCAAGCCGGGCCGACGACGCCTGAAATGGCAGAAACCGGTCCCCGGAAGCTTGTTTCCTTCCCAGTATAAGAATTGGCTTGGTAGTTTGGTTTGCCCTGTTCCCATCATGCACTGGGACAGGAACAGACTAATTTGCATATAGCCAAGTTCTGAGCTGGGATGGTGCAGTGAGCTAAAAAACGGTGATGGATGAAGCCCGGATCTTTGGACTGGGTAAGAGTGGTCTGCTTAATTCAGGCACTCTGTTCATCACCACCCCCTTTTCTGAATCATTTTGTCCACCATAAGCGTGGAAGGGTATACTCAGATGTGAGTCCCTTGCTCATTGCACCATCAGGATTCAAGCAAGCCGGGCCGACGACGCCTGAAATGGCAGAAACCGGTCCCCGGAAGCTTGTTTCCTTCCCAGTATAAGAATTGGCTTGGTAGTTTGGTTTGCCCTGTTCCCATCATGCACTGGGACAGGAACAGACTAATTTGCATATAACCAAGTTCTGAGCTGGGATGGTGCAGTGAGCTAAAAAACGGTGATGGATCAAGCCCTGATCTTTGGACTGGGTAAGAGTGTTCTGCTTAATTCAGGCACTCTGTTCATCACCACCCCCTTTTCTGAATCATTTTGTCCACCATAAGCGTGGAAGGGTATACTCAGATGTGAGTCCCTTGCTCATTGCACCATCAGGATTCAAGCAAGCCGGGCCGACGACACCTGAAATGGCAGAAACCGGTCCCCGGAAGCTTGTTTCCTTCCCAGTATAAGAATTGGCTTGGTAGTTTGGTTTGCCCTGTTCCCATCATGCACTGGGACAGGAACAGACTAATTTGCATATAGCCAAGTTCTGAGCTGGGATGGTGCAGTGAGCTAAAAAACGGTGATGGATCAAGCCCTGATCTTTGGACTGGGTAAGAGTGGTCTGCTTAATTCAGGCACTCTGTTCATCACCACCCCCTTTTCTGACCCACAATTAGAGTAGCACACAACAAGAGTACCTCTTACTTTCCTTCTTTTTCTCTCTCTACTTAGGAATGGTGACTCCCTTTTGGTATAAATGCCCAAATTTGCTTCTGTCTCCTGTGAAATCTATAGACTCCACTGGCTACCTGTCAAACAACTAGTGCAGTTTAAAACACTCTGCATGATTTTTAAGGCTCTACAAGGCAAAAGACCTGACCATTTGAAGCGGCAGTTTCAGTGGTATGTGCCCAACAGACCTCTGCGCTCTCTTGGAGCAAAATTGGTGATAGTCCCTCCTACAAAAAAAGCCAGCTGGGGAGGTAAAAGCTTTAGCGTCTGTGTGGCCAAGGCTTGGAATGACCTTCCTTTCCACCTGAGTAATAGATTGGATTTACTTGAATTCAGGAGGGCCTTTTTGACAGATTGCTCATCCTGGTTTTATTCTGTGCTTCATTGGAGGACAGTAGCTAGCACCAGGACACCTTAGGGTAACAGTCGCGCTTTACAAATCTCCTAACATTAACATTAACAGTAACCATTTCACCTCCCTTTTCATGGCGGTGAGCCTGCCATGAAAATACTGGCAGAATGGCAACAAAGTAGGCCCTAACAGGGTCCATACCGGATTTGGGCCTGGAGGTACATGTGGGTAGGGGGACACATGTAGTGAACCCCTGGATTTGTACCCCCAGTTCCTGCACGGTGTGGCAAATATGCCACACCATGCAGGAATATGCAGGCGACGCTCTGAGAGCTACAGTCTGCATGGTAGGCTCTTCTATGAGCCTACCAGACCACCTGCCAGACCAGGATTTAACTCCTAATCTGGTGGGCGGTGGCACAACGGGGTTGGCGGTCCTACAGTGAATGGCGCATTACACCATCTGCTGTAGGACCCCCAAACTTGTAATGAGGCCCTATGTTTTGGGGTGCCGTCAGCTGCAGAACACTTTCAGGATGTCATTTGCTGAAAAATACATCCGGTCCCACATGCGTTTAACTATAGTGATGATAGACAGGAATTTGGGGCCTCTCAAAAGGAACATGACAAAGCTGATACAAAAGTATGCCGTTTGCTTGCTGACGCTAGTCTCACTTTGAACGCAGAAAAGTGGTGGTTTCACAAAACCAAACTCAAATTGTTTGGGCATATTTTCCCTGAAAAGGGAATGACACCAGATCCGGCTAAAGTACAGGCCTTATTGTCTACTAATCCACCACAAGATGTGACCATGCTGCGATCCTTCCTTGGCATGGCCAGTTTCCGTTTCAGGTACATTCATGATTTTGCCAGGGTCAGTGCCCCGTTGAGAGTCTTGACAAAAAGGAATGCTGTGTTCAAGTAATCAACTGAATATGATCAAAGCTTTAAGAAAATCAAACATGCGATTGAGAATGCTGTTAAAATGGCCTATTTTTATACTGTGGTAGATGCCAGCCCGGCGGGGTTGGGTGCCATCCTTGCGCAGCACTGTGGGCACGACAATGCTCAAAGGCATATTGTGTCTTATGCAAGCAGGAGTATGTTGCAGACTGACCATGCCTATTCCTAACCTGAGAAAGAAATTCTAGTTGTAGTGTGGGCTTGTGAACACTTCCATGTGTTTCTATATGGAAAGCACTTCACACTTGTCACTGACCACCAGGCATTGCTCATCATTTTTTGGAATCCAAAAGCTAATATGTCACCTTGGATTGAGAGGTGGGGGTTGCGGCTGCAAGCATATGATTGCTCTATTGTGCATAGGCCAGGGAAAGATCAAAATCCTGCTGACTAATTTTCATCAGTGCCAGTGCAGTGTCACGTTACAATGTCTGAAGTGACATGTTTCCCCTTGTGGAGGACCTGTCATCAATCACGTATGACACAGTCCTTGGGACATTAAATGGATTTTTTGCAACATGGATGTCCCTCCATTCTCAAGTCTGGGAATGGCCCACCAATCAACTGCTGAGAGTTTAAAACTTTTCTCACTGACATGAATGTCAAACATCAAAAAAGTACCCCTCTCTGGCCACCGGCCAACGGTGTTGTCAAACACTTCACAGGCACTTTAAAGAAAGTAGTTCAGTGCGCTGCACTAGAAGGAAGTGATCCCAGATAGACTCTATGTTCAGCTGTTCGTGCTTATAGATCAACGCCACATTCCACTACAGATGAAAGCCCTTCCTCCAGATGCTGAAGAGTTCTGGA
Source organism: Lissotriton helveticus (assembly GCF_964261635.1). NCBI lineage: Eukaryota > Metazoa > Chordata > Amphibia > Caudata > Salamandridae > Lissotriton > Lissotriton helveticus. The sequence goes on from NC_136063.1 coordinate 570,584,946, forward strand.
TGACAGATTCCTTGCACAAGTTCAGAATAAAGGCCTACCCTGACAAAGCCCGATGTGCTCAGGACTCGGTTTTCAAGGAAGGAGATCGGGTCCTGATCAAGCAAAACCAGACACACAAGTCTGATGCTCCATTTGATGCTGAACCCCTGAGGGTTGTGATGAGCAAAGGACATATGATGCCCACTAAACGTCCCAGAAAGTCCATCACAAGAGACTCATCACACTGAAAGCTCCTGCCTCGATGTTTTTCAGCTCCATATGTCTGAAGTGAGACTTGTCCACCTGAGAGTCCAGGGAACCAAACACCTACACATACCTCTACATTCCCTATGCCTGAGGGAGGCCTTGCTCCTCTGTCTCAGAAACCTCAAATGACCAGGTGTGAAAGACAGGTTCAAGCCCCTCAACGATTCATTGAGGAACTATAATGTATATATGCAACATTTGTACTTTTCATTTAACAAAGGGGGAGATGTAGTGTTTTGCGAGTATGGATAGCAGACCCTTCTGGCCCCTGATGAACTCCATAGGAGAATCATTTGGGGTGTGTCTGGGTGTGGTTAATAAAGTTCACGATGCAGTGCATGCAGTTAATGGTTGTAATCTGAAGAATAAAGACGTGCACTACAGATGGTCATTTGCATGCTACTGGGCTGGGGAGGATGCTATTACAACAGCAACTGCCCATCTGGCCAACAGCATATCCCCTCTGTTAGAATTGGGGGTCTCTAGTTGGCACAGGTAGGTACTTGTGACAAATAGGGACCCTCTCCTCTAGTCAGGATAAGGGGATTACACTCCTAAAATAACCCCTGCTCACCCCCTTGGTAGCTTGGCACGAGCAGCAAAGCTTTATCTCAGAGGCGTTATAAGTTAAGCATGTGTGACCACACACAGTAACCCAGTGACAAAACTACAAATGGACACAACACAAGGTTTTTATATAAAAAATAAGTCTATTTTATATAGAGTTACCACAAGACCAATAACGACACAAATAATCCACAGTACTATTAGAATTCAAGAGTTCTGGTTGAAAAGGCTTAACTCAAGGTTCTATGCGAGTCGGTAGCCCGGTCTGGCTACAGCATTGTTGAAATACAAATCCAGTGGACCGCGTCGGTACGGGCCCACTCAAATGTCGACAGACTCAGTCACAGTACCTTTTACTTGAGGCGGCCAGCACGGATGTGCGAGCCGGTTCCGGTGATCGTCGCGGTGCAGAAAGGAAGTGTTGCAGGACCCGTTGTCCCTCAATGCGGTGCAGGCAGCAGCCCGTTGACAGAGTCCGTGGATCCAAGGTGTGCATTGCAGGGTGAGACGGTGCTTCGATGCGGTGCTTGCGGTGTGGCGACAGAGCCGTAGTTCGGGAGCTGGCGTAGATCAGTCCGGACAGCGGTGCGAGTCGGGACGTGCGTCGCAAAGCGTGCGAGGCGGTGCCCAACTCCGGTGCGTTCACAGGACTCAGAGTCAGCAGCAGTGATCGCGTCGGTCAGACCAGTACGAGTCGGTGTAGCGAGGCGTTGCACGTCGCGGTGTCCCCCAGGCGCGGTGCAGGCCACGGCTCAGTGACTGCATCAGGACCGAGTCGGTGAGCTCAGAGTTTCCGTTGTTTGAGGCGGACGTTGCTTGATGCGGTGCCTACAGGACACCGGGCCAGTTGTGAGAGTCGATCACAGCTCCCTGCCTCTGTAGCCATTGAAACAGCGTTTTCAGCAGCAATCCACTAAGGCTGTTGAAGTGCACTGGTCCTGGGACTTCGGTCAGGGGACAAGCTCTCTTCCAAGCCCTTGGAGATCTTTGCACAAGTTGAAAGTAAAGTCCACAAAGTTCTTTCTCCTCTCTTTGGTAGTCAGGCAACCACTGCAGGCCAATCCCCCAAGCAGCACTTCAGCTTGGGAATAGTCTCTCTTCAGTTTCTTCAGGTTCCTCTCCTCAGCAGAGGTTTCGTCGTGTAAGTCCAGAAGTGATCTAATTTCTTGGGATGTTTAAACCCCAAAATCCTCTGAGGGGCGAAGGGCCTGTGCCCAGTCCAGAACCAGTTTTGAAGCCCTCTGTTTACCAGACTTCCCCTTTCCTTTCACATTGCAGGGCAGGAACATCAGACGGGGGGTGGAGCCAGCATTGTGGAAGGCAAGTACAACCCTGGGGCATTTTGTTTATAGTCTTCCTTCTCTTCTTTCAGTGTTCCAGGCAGAGACATCAGACGCACCGCAGGGGGTGGAGCCAGCACTGTGGGGGGCGGGCACAGTCCTATTCAGGTCCCAGGTGCAACTCCTCCCTCCCATCTAGATGCAGATCTCTCTATTCACCACTGGGCTGACTCATTCTGCCTCATTCTGTCTCCTGGTATCCCCCAGCCCTGTCACTCAAACTCCAGACAAAGGAATACACAACCTCGCAGAGGCAGGCTTGAAAGGTTAGGCAGGCAAATACCTACTTTTTAAAAGTGGTATTTGCAAACACAGAATAATAAAATAAACTTCACTAAAAGATGTATTTTATTATTCTGAGTCCAGGCATACTAAACTCGAATGAATTTTTACCATGTTCTCTGAGTCTGTTAGGATTATAAAGTGTAATAATTCTAACAGCCCATTCTGGCCTATGGAGAACAGGTAGCCTTGCAATAGTGAAAAACGAAAATGGCTGTAATTCACTATTAGGATATTCCACACACATCAGGGCTTGTCCTACCTTATACTTACAATGCACCCTGCCCTTGGGCCTACCATAGGGGTGTCTTATATGAAGACAAGGGAAGGTTCAGGGATTGGCAAGTGGGTGCCCAGTCAGCATGACGGTACCAGACTGCACGCAGGCTCTGCAATGGCAGACCTTAGACACATTTTACCAGGCCGCTTCTGTGGGTGGCACAACCAGTGCTGCAAGCCCACCAGCAGCATTTGGATTTACATGCCCTGGGTACACTCAGTGCACTGTACTAGGGTCTGACAAGTAAACCAAATAGTCAATCATGGAATCACCAACTAATACATACTTCAATTTACAACAAGGAGAGCATATGCACTTTAGCACTGATCAGCAGTGGTAAAGTGCCCAGAGTCATAAAATAGCCAACAACAGTCAGAAAAAATATAGGAGGAAGGCAAAAAGTTCAGGAATAACCCTGCAAAAAGGGCCAAGTCAAACACCATCCATGGGCCAAACAGTGTAGAAAATCTATTCTAATGCAATACTTGCTCCTGGACTACTGGTATAATTCATTTTACTTCTGTCTCTATCTTATCTCCTTTCCAGTGTGACATCTGCTTAGTTGCACTGTTGCCACAGTGATCAGGATTCTATGTGATGTAGTGGGATTCTCGTGCACTGTGGTGGCAATTACTGGAGAGCAGGCAAGTGAGTCGATGGTTTGTGTAAGAAACTTTTATTACATTAATCTCCGTCTCTGAACATCACTTCAATTTGGTGACAGGCCCTGCTCGAAGTGGAGGACAGTTGCATATCAGCTGAATGCATCAGAGAAGGACTCCACCAGAGAACGTTCCCATACATCTTGATGAGCTGTTTGACAGAGGTATGCACATGTGCCCCTGAATTTTCATGGCAATCTGAGCTGCCAATGAGAATTGAATTTAATCTGAAATACTCATTTCCGTGGTGTCAGCATTGTGTAACCCATCAGTCAATATAGCAGCTCATGTGGTATATGTGCGCAAGCACAACCAAGTACCACAAGTCTACATTGTCTACATTGTGCTCCCTGCATGAGAGAGGAAGTGCACATGTCTCAATGTGCACAGGCATTGTTTTATTTACAGCGAGTGCCTCCAGCCTTGGTGTCATCCAGTTTCTGTGTCGAAAGATATTGTATTATTCATGAACTAATGACTACAATGTTTGAGCACTCCCACGTCTGTGCAGACCATACTCCTACTTTCGTCTCAGTCTGGGCAGCAGCAAAAAGGGAAGAGGCACCACATGCTCATAGGTCCATAAACACAATGAGAGGACTACATATTCAATAAAGGTTTATCGATCTCTAGGCACAGAAAGCAGGAAGTACATAACGTTTTCCTTCACAAGTTACTAATCCTGTATTTTCTGGATATTTTTCCATAGAATATTTCATGAGGGAAAATCATACATGACAATCAGTGACTGCTCCTCCCATGTTTCTGCCGCAGGCTGGCCCACTTCCAATTGAATGGGAGGAGTGTATTGAGAATTTTAAGAATTATTTGGAAGCCATCAATGGATTAAACTTTATGACAGCAAGAAAAATATTTTTAGTAATTAATGCGTTGGTAAATGAAGGTCAACAAGATTTCAAGTTTTTACCAGCAGCTCCAGGACAAGGAAGACATTACAGCAACTTATATGGAAGCTAAAAAAGATGTGAAGTGTATTTTAGACAGCAAATTGAAATAGTCATGCAGAGGCATATATGTTATACACAGCCCTAGAAAAGTCACTAGTCAGTGGATCAGTTTGTATCTAAATTATGGCAATTGGCTATCGGGTGTGAGTTTGGTTACATGACTGATCAGATGATCATGGATCAATTAACTGTGCACTGCAATAACAAAAAATACAGGAAGGGTTATGAGCTGCAAGACATCTTACTTTACAAAAAGTGATTAGCGTTGAGAAAATAGTAGAAGAATCTGACTCATGTATGAAGAAAATGCAGCAAATTGATGCCAGGAAAATTAAGAAAGTTAATGTAGTGAGCATAACGAAGATGCAATGAAATCTTCTAAGTGTGATAATCCAAAGTATGAAGATACATATGCCAGGTAGGATGAGCTTTTCTTTGTTACAAGAACTCCCCAAGAGCAGCGGGACGCTGGCCGCTCGACTTCAAAACTCAACATTCTCTTTTCTAATTAAACTACAATTCCTCATGTGTGACGTTCTATGCAAGCGAGGAATTGTAGGAGATTACAAATCATATCATATGTCCTCCTTTACATATTGACAAAAAGGAAATAAATAAACTAACTAAAACAAAATAAAATATAATATACACGTAACTAACAATAAACTGCACAAACCGGCAGCATGACTATGTACAAGTTATATAATAACATTCATTGGGTGACTATAGCATTATAAACTAATAATTAATTGCACACAAAATCGGAATCTGATATACCTCTTTTCCCTTGTGATATTCATTCCCTTTCTTTTGCCCATGCAATTTTCACCACAGTTTAACTGTGGATCCCTTCTCACACCATGGCAACTTAACCTTAACCCTTTGACGACATGCCACATCCAAATCTTTGGCCCTACACCTCCCATCAAAATAATTCTTATACCTCGCTTGTTTTTCACTCACCTTCTTCTGAAAAGCTGCTACATCAACATTCACACTTCCTTGATCTGCACCCATCGAAACTGCCAACTTTGGCTTCCTATTCCTTAAAAGTTCCAAAGGCGACACTCCTGTGGTGCAATGTACGATTGTTCTATAAGACCACATCATCTGATTTACATGATCAACAACACCTTTACCCTTAGTTACAGCCATCTGTATGCTCTCCTTTATAATACTGTTGATTCTCTCCACAAGACCATTTTCTTTTGGGTTGTACACCGCAGTCTTGCAATGCCGAATATTCATCTGGCTAAAATATGCTTCCACATCCTTGGGACAAAACCGAGGGCCATTGCCCGATACAACTTCATCAGGGTACCCTTCACTAATAAACATTTTCTCCATAAATTGTACAACTGATTTAGTCGTGACATCTCCCACAAACTACTTTGAACCATTTCTAGTAATAATCTACCATGACAATGACAAATCTGTTGCGATTACCCAATTAGTGATGGGACCTATAACATCCATAACCACTTTTGACCAAGCTCTCTCAGGATATTGTACCAGCTGAAGGGTTTGGGTACAGGTTTTCAAAATTTTATCTCTACTGGCGCACAATTCACAATCCTTGACCACACTTTCAACATATATTTCCATGCCTGGCCACTAAAACAATTCTCTTAACCTGCTTTTGGTCTTACTCCTTCCCAGATGCTCTTGGCGACCATATTCTACAACCTTACTCCTCAAAACAATGGCAGAAATAAGCTTCCTGCCTCTTCATACACCCCATTCATCTGTACAGAATGTGTTTTTTACATGTTCATATTTGTAAAGGTCTAATACATTAGAAGGCCAGCCCTCCCTTATGGACTTACACGATTTTGTCAATTCTTCATTGCCACTTACGGCATCCAGCCATTCCTTTGTAATGACAGATTTTAGTCAAACCGCTCCACAACTGCCACCCATCCAAAGTCTAGTAAGCCATCGCCAGAATGTAACTCATATTTTGACATAGTCTTGCATCTGGATATAGCATCAGCGAAAACATTGTTTGTTCCTGATATACAACGCATGGTAAAGATGTATTCTTGTAAATTTGTCACACATCTGGGGATTCTTGGAGACAAAATGCCTGACCCCCTTAGTGGAAAAAACATTAACGAGGGGTTTGTGATCAGTCTTGATTACAAATGGTATGCCCCATATAAATGTTCTGAAATGCCTGGCATCCAAGAAAACTGAAAGAGCTTCCCTTTCAATGACAGAATATCATTTTTCTGCATCAGACAATGCACATGGAGCGTATATAATAACCACTTCTTCACCAAAGACGCTAGCGTCAGTTGATAATATAGTTTTACATGATATGTTAAACTGCTCAAATACGGTGTGTTTGCAATTTCCAATTTAATTGTGTTGAATTCTTCTTGATACATATCATCCCTTTCAAACTTGGACAATTTCTTAAGCAAACTTGTCATACATTTTGTCTTGTCAGCAACGTTTTGTACAAACTTGACGTAAAATTCAATTACCCCACAAGAAAGATTTTAAATCATGCTTGCAAACAGGAATTATGGTATTGACAATGTTGTTTACTAACTTTTTACGAGGTTTAACTCCACTGGCATCGATAACGTGCCCCAAATAAGTTACACCGCTTACTCTCAACTTACACTTTTCCTGTTTAACTGTTTGACCATTGCGAAGCCTTTTCAGAACTCCATACAATTTCACATAGTGGTCTTGTACATCCTTACCACAAATCAAAATGTCATCCAGGAAACAACTAACTCCAGACATGTCTCCAAAAATGTTCTGCATCAGTCTCTGAAAAACATCAGACGCAGATGCCAAGCCAAATGGCATTCGTTTGAATCTGTGCACTCCAAACGGTGTAATAAAAGAGGTCAAATACTTCGATGAATCATACAATTCGATCCGATGATATGTTGCCGATAGGTCAATGGTTGAAAACATTTATTTTTCCCCACAGTAGCTATCATTTCATTAATGTTGAGCAAGGGCTTGCCTTACAACCCAAATTGTGTTGTTTAAATCGCAAAGGTCCACACATAATCTAATTGATTGATCTGATTTCCTCACCACCACAATCGGTGCTAACCAATCTGAAGACTCTATATCCTCAATGAAGTTGGCATCCACCAGTTTTTTTAATTCACTTTGGACATCATCCCTCACAGACATTGGTAAATGATGTACCTTGTGGACTTTGGAAAGACAACCCTGGCGTAATAGTATTTGATGTTTGAAACCTTTTAACTTGCTCAATTTATTAGTAAACACCTCAGGAAATGCATGTATGATATCCTTCCCTTGAATTGTGGCACCCACTTGTGAAATGTCTATTTCTTGGTCTGTGTCATCACCCAGTACTATTTGTTCACGCGCCCCTAGATGTAACTGTATGCCCTTAGCAGATTGATGAATAAGACATACTATGGGGGCCTCTTTCTTAGCAATGTACACACTACCTGAAATATCTTTGTCCTTATATGCTATTCCTGCAATCAAACATCCCAATAATTCCACTGACTCAGCACTCTATGACTTCAATTTAAAATCAGGTTTGTTAATAATTTTGTCCATAAAAGCTTCACACTTTTGGAAATTATCTTCTGCAATGATGGTGTATCTAGCTCCTGAATCCACAAGCATAGATAAAGGTTGACCATCGATTTCAATGATACATTTAGGATCTTTCACACATAACACACTCTATCCTTGTTGGGATCCACAAGGGGAGATAACAAAAATAGATCATTCGATGCACTAGAACCTTTATCAGCATCCTCATCCAACACACACAAAATCTGATCTAATCCTTCTTCAGCGTTATCAGCTTCATCATCCTCATTTCGTGCCTCTACTAACCTAGATCCTGATCCTTTACATAAACTTGCATAATGACCCACTTTCTTACAATGAAAGCAGGTTACATTTCTAGCAGGTCACGATCTATCATTGTCCTAGTGGTTCACATTACCACATTTAACACTTGCACCTTTTTTGTGAACTCTATCGTCTACCCTTACTTTTGTCGGTTACACCACTAACTGATTTTTCATCCTTAGGTTTGTTGTCTTTATGCGGTTTCTCACCTCTAGACTTAGAGTGGTTCTAACTACATTCATTTTGGATTCATCCTGCACAAAATTATCACTTGCTTTCTCATCGTTAACCACCATAACACATTTGTTAGTTAATTATTCACCCCTAGCTATATCTTCAGCTTCCAATAACGTAGGACTGCGGGCATTCCACATTTTTTTTTAATTGAAACATTGGATGTATGCATCATCAACCGATCACACATATATTCATCCTGGTTGCCAGTGAAAGCGAAATTCACCATTAATGCTCCCAACGCAGTCACAAACATGTCAATAGACACATCACTTCTCTGCATACGAGAAAAAAACTAGTAACGTTCTAGAATTACATTAGTTTTGTTTTCAAAATATAACTCCAGCTGCTCCGTAGACTTTGCATATAATGATACACTATCACTTTCTTCCTGAGACGGAATATATTGCTTAACGAATGTAACAAAATAGCTTGTTTCCTCTCATCAGCCATCCTCTCATTACCTGCCTCCAACATGTATATTTTGACTCCATCAATTCATTCTTCCCACAGAACTGTTGGATCACCAGATTAGGTAAAAATGGTGGTAGAGCAGCAATATTATGGGATATTTTTATACTGAGAAATAAATGCTATAAATTGTAGAATTTAGGATGTGTACTCCAAAATATTAATAAAGTGAATCATCCAATAATAGTTGCGTGTATCACCATGAAACAGTTACACACTTCTCACAGCAGGTGTGCCCAGATATATTACGGGATAGCAGCTTCCGGGTGTGTTTATCACTATAAAATGAAGCACACTAGATCCTTGAATCGTCCACTGATAACAGCTTCCAAACACATATTCAAGACGGAGAGGAGCCGCTTGAAGATGTGGCTTCACCATAAAATGATGCACAATAGATTCTTGCAGGCTGAAACAGTGCACCAGCTGAGATTTATAACCGGCTCTTGAATATGGGAGGAAATCTGGCTCTTGGATATATGGGGAAATCCAGGGAAGGTTGCAGATCAAAGGAAGAGCTGTTCACAGTCAGGCACATCCCTCGTTACTATGGAAATATCCTGCGTCACTGCGCACACCAACGTTTCAGGCATCTCTTTTGTCGGAGATGCATGTAGTATATTCATCAACATCCGCCTTCACATGCAGAAGCTTGAGCAATATCGCATAGCCAGGCACTGGCAATACATTCAAATAAGCCCAAACTGCTCCAGGGTGACAGAACAGCAGCAGCAGCACTCCAATAGATCAATGCAGATAACGTATGTCTTGCAAGCAGCATAAAACCATACCCGGAGATTGAAGAAGTCTGAAGGCAGACCAGAACTCACATTCCTGGAAAACATCCTCTGTCATGGGTTCAGCGGAGAGTTGTCACTTCATCGCCACAAATACTGTGATAATTCAAAGTTTGAAGATGCATACACCAGGTAAGATTAACTTTTCTTTATTATGACAACTCTCCAAGAGCAGCCGAATGCTGGCCGCTCGACTTCAAAACTCAACATTCTCTTTTCTAATTGATACAATTCCTCACGTGTGTTCTACACACACGAGGAATTGCAGGAGATAGCAAAACATAACACTAAGGACACAGATGTCAAAGAGTAAAACTATGCAGAGAAAATACAAGACAGACCAAACAGAAGTGACTACAAACCTATATATAATGGAGACTACAGATGTAGTAGTGTGTCACATTCTGCTGGCTTCAATTGGTATTTTGCACATGATGCAGACTGTTGCAGATGTGCTAAAAATTTCCATTTAGCAAGAGTATGCAAAGATATCTCCAAAGTTGAGTGGCTTGTGTAGAAGGGAAAGATGAAGTTCCAGAAAGAAGATTTTGCATTGAAAGTAGAGGACAAGAAAGAAATAATGAACCAAGATCAGAATTTTTTGTGATTGGTATACAGTGAATGCTACACCAATTGATTTAATGGTTGATTTGTTACCAATATTTACCATTGTTCCAAAGCCTTAATTTGACCAAATGTGGCTGAGTACTGCTCTGCAACCTAGTGATATGTAACGTAAAGGATATAGAGGGGGAGATATACATATTTTAGGTTCCGTAGAATCTATGTTTGCATTTAAAGGACAACTGGCTGTAGGGAAAATGTACATATCGCAAGATGGTCCTGTCATTTTGAAGTGGGTGCGGAAATAGGATTTACAAATCGTCCTTGAATATACATGCAATGAACAAGTTTTTTTACACAGGGTGATGAGGTACTGGAAATCAGGGAGGGGTGAAACCCCGAAACCGGTCCTAGGATGCTTGTTTCCAGTCCAGGGAGGACCTGGCCTGGCAGTTCGGGCTGTTTCCATTGGGCACAGGGTCAAGGCTGATTTGCATATGGCTGGGTTCAAACTGGAATGGCATGGTGAGCAAAAAAAACATGGCCCAGATCTCTGTACTGGGGTGAATGTAGGACATTGTTCTGCTTTCTGTCCTTCAGCTGTTCTTTTTGCAATGCAAACGATAGGCATTCCGCCTGCCATAGTGGCGGTCACATCATAATGCCTCTTGCGGGACCGCCAACAGGCTGTCTAGCGATCTCGATTTCCGATAGGCTGCAATCTTACTCGGCCCCTATTTGTCAGGATGGGTTAGGCCTGTGCTGCTGAGTGGCTGCAGCAGGAAGCTGTGCACATTAAAATAAGCATTTCTCTTTGGCCAGCAGTTTTCAGGACAGCCAGACATGCACATTTTAAACTTCTCTAACCTAGCTATCTTAGACACTTGGATTATAGAAAGTGCAGACCTCCAGTGCTCTTGAGAGCACTGAGTGAGGCTGCTGCCTCCAATCTTAACACTTATCTCATTCTGTGATAGCAGCACAAGCATTGGGTAGTGCAATATCCTGGGTTCAAAACTTCCAGAAGGCACTAGAGGGAATAGGATGTTGCACTACAAGAAAAGAAGGCAAGTTTATTTTATTTATTATTTATTTTCTTCTTGTAATGGCCCATGCCCACCACCTTCGGTACATGCCAGCCGCCACTGCAAACCCTATAAAGCACCATAAACATTTAGTGACAGAACTGGATGTAAACAGGTTGTGGCATTGCCTCTGATGAGGAACCGCATATTTGGGGTGACATAAGCTGGCACTTATGAACATGAACATGATGAGCACATACCACAAGTATACAAGATGGTCGTGCTGTACAATGAGGTTCTATTGACCTATATGTCGAGTAATGGTAGGGCCTTGAACTCTGAAACAATACAGAACTGGGATCTCAGCTACACTGCAACTTCTGTGACTCATTATAACTATATTATGCAATAGAGCAAGTATAAGGTCTGAGGTGTGATACACCAATGTATCTACAATGTGAATCCTACATGATAAAATATTGGGTCGATGGTGGTTGCTTAATCATGACAAGAGGGTATTTTCTGTAACAATTACAGATTCATCGCTATTACAATATGCTAACACAAGTACACATCCCATAAACTATGTACGTTTATGAATTGATACATACTTGACATATTGTCTTCATCTTTTCACTAGTATTTGACCCGCAGAACAGATCAGAGACTAGAATATCCAACAAGGATCAGATTACAGGACAAGACATGCTTCTCTTTTGTTGCTAATAGTTACGGAGGAGAGAATACACACAGCATTTATCACCGAGACATGGACGGACATGACCTCGGGTCCTGACCTCGTTAGTGCTACTCCTCCCTAGTATTTCTGTTACACACTTAATAGACAACATAAACGCGGAGGTGGCCTTGCCATTATTTATCATCACTCTATCACTGCCTCATTTCTTCCGGTAATCATAGAAGAATGCGAAGCACTCGAGTTCTGTTTTAAACTCTGGCACTGCTATACTTTCAAAGATACCCTCCTTTACAGAGCACCAGGCTCAAGAGGCCCTTTTTTAACACATCTTAGCAATATTTTATAAAGGGGAATATGCGTTTACTCCTACACCATTCTAGGTGATTTTAACTATCATCTGGAACTGCCTCTGGACCCTGATACCTCTAAGCTACTGGATTTCATGAGAGGTGGCAATCTGGAACAATTGGTCAAGGGCGCCACACACTCAGCTGGCCACACTTTGGATGGCATTTTTTCAAATAACCAGCAGATCTCAACAACTAATATTATGCCACTAATCTGGTCTGATCACTCAGCTATCTTGTTTAAGCTCACTATACCGGACTGTAAAACGGCGAAACTATCATTGAGTCACATCAAGAATAGAGCATGGAATAAAATAAAAGCTGAGGATTTATCTAAAACTCTAATAGATACCATCTCTCCCATTACCAGTAACCTAGATGCTGCAACCAGAACTTATACCAATTGGCTGGAAACGGCAGGGAACAAGCTAGCCCCCCAAAAAAACTTTAGCCATACCAGACAGCAACCCTCTGGCCCATGGTATTCAAAGGAGCTCAAGGCCCAAAAGCTGGCCTGCAAACGTCTGGAGAGAACATGCAGGGGAAGTAACAGGGAAAATGATAAATTGGAGTATAAAACAGGTCTGGCAAAATACAAACAATTACTTAAAGACTAAAAAAAGGAGTTTTTAGTAACAAAATTTCATCAGCTAAAAACTCCCCCAAAGAACTTTTTAAATTAGTAAAAGCCCTGGCTCACCCTCAAACACCTCCTATTAAGGCTAGTCAAGAGCTCTGCAATAAAATTGCTCAAAGTCTCTTTGACAAAGTCAATAATATTTTTTTTAACCTTTCCAGACTCATCAATTGATCACAGTATTTACCCAACAGAAGACCAGCAGCCTATTCACGTAGACAACCCCACTCTAAACCAATTTTCTGGTCTAGAGGTAGCAGATACACACAAACTACTGGATAAAGTTAAGTCAGGCTCTTCTACAGACCCCTGCCCATGTTCAATTATAAAAATGGCAGCTAGACCTGTTGCAATACAACTAACCCATATTATTAACAGGATCTATCAAGAGGGATATTTCCCAAAGGAATAGAAACATGCCTCTATCCTGCCTCTTCTTAAAAAAAAGAATCTGGATGCAGGAGACCCCAATAACTTTAGACCCATATCTAGGTTACCCCTTCCTGCTAAGCTCATAGAAAGTAACCTCAATTCCCAACTTACTAGATTCTTGCAGGATGCAGGGGCCCTTGACCCAACACAGTACGGGTTTAGAGAGGCCCATAGCACTGAAACAGCGCTCCTAAAATACACTGAGGAAATCAGAACTATTCTGGACCATGGGGGGAAAGCCGTATTGATTATGCTAGACTTATCTGCGGCTTTCGACACGGTCCACCACAAACTGCTGATGGACCGGCTGGATAAGCTAGGAATAAAAAACAAAACGTGGAAACTCCTTAACTCATTTCTTACAGATAGAACCCAAACTGTAACACTAGAAGGTTTTGGAGCTCAATCCTTTTGGTGTCCCACAGGGCTAGTCATTAAGCCCTACCTTGTTCAATGTTTATGTATCCTCTCTAGCCCCCCTCATCCAGAGTTTCGGGTTCTCTCTTACCTCCTATACCGATGACACCCAAATAGTGGTGTCATTATTACCAGAAAACTTACAAGGCCCATATCTAGGTTACCCCTTCCTGCTAAGCTCATAGAAAGTAACCTCAATTCCCAACTTACTAGATTCTTGCAGGATGCAGGGGCCTTTGACCCAACACAGTACGGGTTTAGAGAGGCCCATAGCACTGAAACAGCGCTCCTAAAATCCACTGAGGAAATCAGGACTATTCTGGACCATGGGGGGAAAGCTGTATTGATTATGCTAGACTTATCTGCGGCTTTCGACACGGTCCACCACAAACTGCTGATGGACCGGCTGGATAAGCTAGGAATAAAAAACAAAACGTGGAAACTCCTTAACTCATTTCTTACAGATAGAACCCAAACTGTAACACTAGAAGGTTTTGGAGCTCAATCCTTTTTGTGTCCCACAGGGCTAGTCATTAAGCCCTACCTTGTTCAATGTTTATGTATCCTCTCTAGCCCCCCTCATCCAGAGTTTCGGGTTCTCTCTTACCTCCTATGCCGATGACACCCAAATAGTGGTGTCATTATTACCAGAAAACTTACAAGAAACTGCAACAAGGCTGCAGGAGTGTATGAAAGCGGTGGGAGTTTGGATGTTTCAGAACTGTCTGAAGCTTATCTCCGGTAAAACAGAAGTGGTTCTTTTTGGAAATGACCCCACATTCTGGTCTCCTAGCTGTTGGCCAGATGAGATGGGACCACTGCCAGTGCCAATCAAAAAGGTCAAGAATCTGGGAATTCTGATCGACGATAAACTATGTTTTAGAGACCAAATCAACCACGTGGTCGCCACTACCTCATACACGCTCAAATCTTGCAGAAAAATCCTGCCCCTGCTGCATAAGGAAGCACAACAAATAGTGGTCTCGGCCCTTATAATGTCTAAACTAGACTATTATAACAGTCTTTATTTAACAGTCCATAAAGGGTTGATGAAAAAGCTACAGATGCTGCAAAATGCGGCAGCTCGACTCATAACAGCCACACCAAAACATAAATCCATCTCATCCAAAATAAAAGAACTGCACTGACTTACCGTTAACAAACGATCCCATTTCAAGTCTCTGCGCCTGGTTTTTAAGGCTCTCCATGGCATTGGACCAGAATTTCTACAACAACGCATCACCTGGTACGTGCCTAAGAGAGTACTACGATCTGCTGATCAAAAACTTGACTTGATTCCTCGCATAAAAAAAGCTTGCTGGGGCGGAAGGAGTTTCACGTTCAATGCGGCTAAGGCATGGAACTCTCTACCGCTAAACATCAGAAATATCCCAGAACTTCTGCCTTTCAGAAAGGCTCTGAAAACGTGGCTCTTCTCTAGTTAATCTGGACATTCCCAAACTTAGCTCATTTGAGGTCTTCTCATAGCGCCAGGACACCTTCGGGTATCAGTTTGCGCTTTACAAATACAAATAACATTAACATTAAAATTTGAACAAGTGTGTCATGGAAATTTGGCCTAGCATTAAAAGCAAGTACCATAAGGCACTGTCCTCTCCTTTGTACCTCAGTGGATGAATTCAGTATGCAGTCATATCCACTCCCAAGCACGGAGCTGAACCTCCCTTAGATGTCACTATACCACACTGTCCCCGCATGCAGGAATATCAAGTGACATAAGCAATGCATTGTGGTGCAGCAGATGCACTCAGAATGTAAATCAACAGTGCACATGGAGGTGATCTCAGTGCCATGGACACTAATGAATTATATATTAAGGCTCCATGTGAGGGTGACATTTGACACTGTAGCAGATGACTTGCAAGTAGAGTTGGTACTGGTGAGAAACATTAGAACTGTACCACACATGTCAGAGTTAATGAATAGACACAAACTAAACATGATGACAACACGTGGAATAGGGAATCGTTGCCAGGAAGGAGTGGTACAGAGGACCATAGTGTTTGCAAAGCCATCAGTGGAAACCATGACAGAGGCATAGACAGTGGCAGTCAGGAGTAGCAAGCCATGCAACCACAGTAAGCTCAGCTAGGCATAGGTACTTTATTATGGCACAGTTGTGGCGGGTGCCCAGTCGAGCCACACATACTAAACAAGACTTGCAAAGCTGCTATGAGGGTACAGATTTCACTTCATAAATGGAGTGTGCACCATAGATGGATAACTCAGAAACTGATAGAAGATTAGCTTAAAACTGCACAGCAGTTTTTTCCACTACAAGGCTCAAATGGGCTGTTATGGAAATTAAATTGAGGATGTCTTAGAGGTGGTGGTGGAGGAGGATGCCTTATGGCATCAGCTTACATATGTTTTAGGCTATGAGAATCACAAGCGGATGTATTAGGATTTTACAATAGGCACATGAAAGCTCTTCAAAATAGCAAGGAGGCCACATCATCATGGTTACCTTTGGCAAATTGCAACCAACCTCCCTCTTCTGCTATATCTGTCAGTTTAACTAGCAACACTATTGCCTCTGTTGGATATGAAAAAAACTGGTTGTAATGAAGAAGAATACAACCATAGGCCAGCAAATTGTGAGAGCCAACCTCACAAAATAAACAAGATAGGAAGATCTGCGTGCCCATTGGAAGTTACAACCGCTGGTGGGTCATCACAAGTGCGGCAACTGCACAGTATGTAGTCAAACAATTGAAGGCTCAGAATTCAACCACGACCAGATCCATTGGAAGCACCATTTCTTTTTTCGAACTTCAGAACAAAGAATGTGGTTTATGCTATTCTTTGTCCATACCAAAAAATATATGTTGGTAAAATGAACCAAGAGGTAAAACAAAGAGTGGTCCAACATAAATTCTGATTAAAAAGTAAAATTCAATCTGCTCCTCACGTGAATCACTTCTAGAGTTATGGCCACACAGAGAAAGATCTAAACTGGCCATTTTGGAGTGTCATTAAGCAAAATCTATGAGGAGGAAACGTAAAGGAGGAGACCCTCATGAAATGGGAAGCATATTTGATTTTGAAATTCAATACTGTAACAAGGGGCCTGAATGAAATGTCCGAGGTGAATAGATTATTAATCATAACGACACTCTGCCAATTAAGCAATGCCTAGCCAAATTCTCTAAATGATAAATTCAACTAGATATGCGCTGGTTACTAGTTATATAAAAAAAATCTTAAAAATCTTGTGATCACCCTGAGACCTAAGAAGAATACATTACTCAAAAACTGAGTGTGAAGTTCGTGGAGAATAAACAACCACATGAAGGCTTTTTTTCTGCTACACTATTCAGAGCCTCAAACTACATAGACCATTATGCATTTTGGATCTATGCAGTAATGTTTTCATCAGGCCTGAAGTTTGAACACAGTCTGATTTCTATAATTCCTTCCGCGGTGGTGCCCTCACACCCGGAACGATCAGAAATGGCCGCATCCAGCAAACAAAACAACATCGAGTAAGCGGCAGCCATTATACGATTATGCGCACGACTGTAAGCACAACAATCAATGGCTGCAGTGTACAGGATTAAACAATGTTGCAAAAGAATGCGCAGCTACAATATATCCACGAGAGAGGCCCGTAAACAGATTCTGAACAATATGTACTGGCCAACTAATAAAATAAATGCTGTAGGCTGCGATACTGTAACTATGAACGCCAACTGACTGCCTGACTGTGTTCCTTTTTGGAGTAATCCCAAGGAACTAAAAGATTCGAGGTCAAAGAAAAGCACATTATGCATGACTTTCAGCCTTAAACGCACGGATTCCAGCCTTGAATAATCACATAGGGTAAATGTATGGTTTCAGATACCCGAGGTGTAAATTAGCAGTCTGAATTGAATTATAAAAGACATCTGCTACGAATTAAGATATTGAACGAAGGAGGTACTTCAGTTACTTAAATTTATTTAAGTTGCAGAAGGACAAGTTAGCACAGAGAGTGAAAAAAAACAGTATTTCTTAATTATTTTTCCCTAGACACTTTCACCAGTCTTAGTCCTGAGGAAAACCTGTATTTCTTTAAGAAGTGTGGGATTTGCACTGCAGTAATTGAATGATTGTAATCAGTAATATGCTTTATAGCGTGCGAGCAGGGTTGAACGCTGTCTGTACCATCCAGCGAAACTGAAGACTAATACAAAGCTCCTCCCGATGGAAGGAGACCCCCCGTTGCACCGCAATTCAGACTGAAAAGTCTATCTGTTTAAACAAGAACGTTATTCATCTTAGGGTTCCAAAGAATATTTAATTGTTCTTCAAAGTTTCCATAACACATAGGTTACTTCTTGTACATCCAGCATTAACATCATCAGATATAAATCCTTCCCCAATGCATTTCGGGCTAATGTGTGAGCCCTTCCTCAGGGGACAACTCTACAAAAAAGGAACAAATCAATATGTCACTATGTGTGCTTAAACCATACATATGCACACATTATCACGTTTCGTTATGTTCGTGACCCGTGTTTCAAGGAAAAAAAGTACCCGAATATTTAGGTGAAATCCAACACTCGTGCGTGTGTTGTTTGTTCAAAAGGTGTGCTCTATGATTAGAAAAAGCGGATAACACCAAAAGATATAAAAACCAAAATCAAAGCCACCTTATACCCCAGTCACCGGACCGTGAACTTAACAGAGATCTACATCGTTAAACATGCATTGGCGTGAGCCGAGTACTCACGGACTGTTTCAACCAGCATAGACGCCGTATCTGAAACAGAACAGCGCGTGTTAACTAAGGTGGAGGTTAACTTCCTTGCTAAATCTAATAACGCGGTCTCATGTAAGAGTACTTACTAGGTGATGTGTTCTGCAGCGCGCATAGCCGTTACTGTGTCAGGAACCCCGGCGGTGTGCTCACTAGGTGCAATTTTTACCGGCTCATGCGTTGGAGTGGAAAGTGAAAACGGACTAGTGAAAACCAATGTGAACGAAAACGTGTCGGCCATATTGGGTGAGTCCTACCCCCAGTGTGCACGAAAAACAAATCCACATGAAAGAAAACATGGTCACATAAAGTGAACTTCAGAAACACAATGTTTAGGCATAAACATGTCAAGTTACAGATAACACAAAAACTCAATTCGATCATTCAGACCGTGTGGCTGCATCGATGCCATGTAACGAATCCAGAAATTTTCTCTTTTTAGCAATGTCTCTTTGTTGTTGTAAGTGGGGGTAATTTGTTCAAGTATGACAAATTTCAGTTGAGCTACAGAATGTTTTTGTTCTACAAAATGCGCTGCAACCGTAGATTTCAAATTTCCTGTTCTTATATTGCTCTTATGCTCAAGCACACGAGTCCTGATTTTCCTCTCCGTGTGTCCAATGTAACACTTGCCACATGGGCACTTAAGCATGTAGATTAGATTGGCTGAATTGCAGGTTGCATTCACTTTTAATTTCACAGGATAACCCTTCATGGGATGACTGATAGTGTTCCCCAGAATACAGTTATTACAATTGCTGCAATTGTAACAAGGACGTAACCCTTTGAATGTGGTAGATTCTCCTTCTGTGATGGATTTCTTCAGAATTTCCTTCAAATTACGCCCCCTGGTATATGCAAACATGGGCGGTTGATCAAAAATGCCCCTGAAGTCTGGTTCAAATTTTAATAGTGCCCAATGTTTACGAATGATGTTCTTGTAACAGTTACTCAGAATGCTATATTTGGAGACCACCACCATCCTGGTGTTAACAGGTTTCACTGTTGGTTGTAACAATTCTTCTCTTTTCATGTCTCCAACTTTGCTGACTGCTGTATCTAAGATCTGTTGAGGGTAACCACGGGTTTTGAATCTTTCCACCATAGTGGTTGTTTCCTGTTTGCAGGTATCTGGCGCAGATACTATTCTTTTCACTCGCATCAGTTGCGATAAGGGTAAATTCTGCTTTAACCCGGGTCTGTGAAAACTCTGGTGATGTAAAAGTGAATTCCTATCTGTGGGTTTCCGAAATATCGTGGTGTTCCAATTTCTATTTTTGCATTGTATCTCCACATCCAGGAAGTGTATACAGGTTCTATCCATGTTCCAAGTGAATTGTATTCGCTGGTTAATGCCATTCCATGTGTGCAAAAATTCTGTTAATTCTAGTCTAGTGAGTACTCGGCTCACGCCAATGCATGTTTAACGATGTAGATCTCTGTTAAGTTCACGGTCCGGTGACTGGGGTATAAGGTGGCTTTGATTTTGGTTTTTATATCTTTTGGTGTTATCCGCTTTTTCTAATCATAGAGCACACCTTTTGAACAAACAACACACGCACGAGTGTTGGATTTCACCTAAATATTCGGGTACTTTTTTTCCTTGAAACACGGGTCACGAACATAACGAAACGTGATAATGTGTGCATATGTATGGTTTAAGCACACATAGTGACATATTGATTTGTTCCTTTTTTGTAGAGTTGTCCCCTGAGGAAGGGCTCACACATTAGCCCGAAATGCATTGGGGAAGGATTTATATCTGATGATGTTAATGCTGGATGTACAAGAAGTAACCTATGTGTTATGGAAACTTTGAAGAACAATTAAATATTCTTTGGAACCCTAAGATGAATAACGTTCTTGTTTAAACAGATAGACTTTTCAGTCTGAATTGCGGTGCAACGGGGGGTCTCCTTCCATCGGGAGGAGCTTTGTATTAGAAAACCTGTATTTGACAAGAGGTTCAAAACTCGTTGACAAGCCCTTGGGGTACAGTCTACATGAACAGGACAATATAGTGGATACTTCGGAAAATAAGGACCATTCCACTTTAAGCTAAGTCGATGCAGTCATCCTCTGTTTGTGCTAAAGAAAAAGTTGACTTTTTTTGAGTATCTGCACATTTTTTGTAAATATTAGTCACATGTATGTTATTGTTATTTAATATGTTATTATGATTGTTGTTCAAACATGTCCTCGAAATCTTGATGATGTATATGGAAATGTGATGCTAATGATCTGAGCTCAATTTCGCTGCATAGATAGAAGTATTTCATGCTACAAGGTGGTCCTTTGACGACCTAAAAAAGCAGTAACATAGATGAAAATACTTTTAAAATAACACAAATGAAACGAAAGCCAAGCTAATTCAGTTTCTAGTCCCATTTTCTGTGTCAAGTTACTCACTATTGAAAAAGCACAATTAGATGCACTTGCTTTCTATGTTTAAAGATGACCAATCTAGCTAGTGTATAAGGGCCCATCCCCTTCTTATAAACAAATTTCTGAAAGAGGCATTTTCAAAATTGCAATGAAAAATTTGACTTTACCATTAAAGTAGGTTTATCATTACAATTACATAGGTACCAAACCTGACATATCTACTGGCTCCGAATTAAGAATTACACCTTATTAAATGTAATGAGGAATCCCAAAGATCTCCCATGGGAGGGGTAGGCACACATTAGTGAAAAACAAATATAGGAGATTTTCACTACCAGGACATGAGGAATTTTAAAGTACATGTCCATCCATTTAATTAAGCAATACAAAAGGGGATGATGGACGGAGCGTTTGCGCAAATCAAACACTCACCCCCAGTCAACTGATCTGGGTTTAATCCATCACCATTCTTTAGCCCACTCAGCCACCCCATTTCAGACATGGCCATATGCAAATCAGTCTGACCCTGTGCCTCATGGGAACAGTCCAGCCCGAACTGCCAAGCCATGTCTTCCATGGACCCGAAAAAAGCATCCTGGGACCGGTTTCGGATTCATAATCCTCATCAGCCAGGCTATCTTGAATCCAGTGGCCAAGTGAGCAAGGGACTCACGTCTGAGCATACCCTGCCACACTTAGGGCGAACAAAGCGATACAAAAGGGGTTGATGGAGGGAGCGTTTGCGCAAATCAAACACTCACCCCCAGTCAACTGATCTGGGTTTAATCCATCACCATTCTTTAGCCCACTCAGCCACCCCATTTCAGACATGGCCATATGCAAATCAGTCTGACCCTGTGCCTCATGGGAACAGTCCAGCCCGAACTGCCAAGCCATGTCTTCCATGGACCGGAAACAAGCATCCTGGGACCGGTTTCGGATTCATAATCCTCATCAGCCAGGCTATCTTGAATCCAGTGGCCAAGTGAGCAAGGGACTCACGTCTGAGCATACCCTGCCACACTTGGGGCGAACAAAGCGATACAAAAGGGGATGATGGACGGAGCGTTTGCGCAAATCAAACACTCACCCCCAGTCAACTGATCTGGGTTTAATCCATCACCATTCTTTAGCCCACGCAGCCACCCCATTTCAGACATGGCCATATGCAAATCAGTCTGACCCTGTGCCTCATGGGAACAGTCCAGCCCGAACTGCCAAGCCATGTCTTCCATGGACCGGAAACAAGCATCCTGGGACCGGTTTCGGATTCATAATCCTCATCAGCCAGGCTATCTTGAATCCAGTGGCCAAGTGAGCAAGGGACTCACGTCTGAGCATACCCTGCCACACTTAGGGCGAACAAAGCGATACAAAAGGGGATGATGGACGGAGCGTTTGCGCAAATCAAACACTCACCCCCAGTCAACTGATATGGGTTTAATCCATCACGATTCTTTAGCCCACTCAGCCACCCCATTTCAGACATAGCCATATGTAAATCAGTCTGACCCTGTGCCTCATGGGAACAGTCCAGCCCGAACTGCCAAGCCATGTGTTCCATGGACCGGAAACAAGCATCCTGGGACCAGTTTCGGATTCATAATCCTCATCAGCCAGGCTATCTTGAATCCAGTGGCCAAGTGAGCAAGGGACTCACGTCTGAGCATACCCTGCCACACTTAGGGCGAACAAAGCGATACAAAAGGGGATGATGGACGGAGTGTTTGCGCAAATCAAACACTCACCCCCAGTCAACTGATCTGGGTTTAATCCATCACCATTCTTTAGCCCACTCAGCCACCCCATTTCAGACATGGCCATATGCAAATCAGTCTGACCCTGTGCCTCATGGGAACAGTCCAGCCCGAACTGCCAAGCCATGTCTTCCATGGACCGGAAACAAGCATCCTGGGACCGGTTTCGGATTCAGACATAGCTTGGCAGTTCGGGCTGGACTGTTCCCATGAGGCACAGGGTCAGACTGATTTGCATATGGCCATGTCTGAAATGGGGTGGCTGAGTGGGCTAAAGAATGGTGATGGATTAAACCCAGATCAGTTGACTGGGGGTGAGTGTTTGATTTGCTCAAACGCTCCGTCCATCATCCCCTTTTGTATCGCATCCATTTAATTATACAGCACCCTGACCTATGGCTTACCAAGGGCCTACCTTAGGGGTAACATATGAAACGAAAGGGAAATTTATGGCATGGCAAGGGGGTTTAAAGGCCAAGTCAACATGGCAGCATGGCACTGCATTCAGGCTGCAATGGCAGGCCTGGGACATGTTTTGGAGTGCCACTTAATTGGGTGGCACAATAAGTGCTACAGGCCAACTGGTAGAATTTAATTAACAGACTCTCTACAAAGGACTTATAAGTAAGTTAAGTATGCCAATCTGGTATATGCTAATCAAACCTTTTTTAGAGGAGTGGGCGCAACCACTTCAGCACTGATGGCAGTGATAAAGTGCACAGAGTCCTAAGACTTCCAAAAACGAAATCTAGCAAAAATTTGAGGTAAGTAGCCAAAAGGTTTTGGGAGAGGACGTCCCTAAGGCAGACACATCTAACACTGACAATCTAAACAAATGTGCGGCAAACAAAACAATGTTGATGTCTAAAAGGATTTTAAGGAGATAAAAAACAAATCCAACCATAACAATTTTGTATTAAAAAAAAACAACACATCACCTATTGGTTAGGAAACCATCATTACCAATGAGGATAAATACGCACAAGAATTAAACAGTTTGGTCAAAGACTCCATGACCATACTTGAATTAGGATGTTCTCCAGTGCTCATGGATAAAGGCAATAGACATCAGCCAGATAAGGAGCACATGGAACAATTTTAAGAACACCTACAAGTAAATATATTTTTTTTTCATCAGTCAGACTAATGACATAGGATGGTAGGACGAAATTGACATTGCCATGTATACAAATACAGAAATGCCACCTGAAAGTATAAACAACACCATAGGCCTATGCTGCTCAGTGTCCAATGAAAGCTGCAAATCCTGAACTCAACATGATACAGGAAGAGTAACATCACTCATTGTGAATAATGATCAGATAACATATTGTAATTTCAAGAAATCTCAAATCAAATTAGGATCAGCTATAAAAGCAATAAGAGAAGAATGGGTCAACAAAATTGACACTGGGGTACCTTAGGGTCCAATTAAAGAATACTGTTCCTTTTTGCAAAATGCACTGCAAAATACAGTTAGTGCATTAAATTACCATTCTAACAAACTTGATATACAAGTTGACATTTTAAACAGAAATTGACTCAAAGCTAGAAAATCGAAATAATTTTACACTATGGACAATAACTGAGTCTGAATTAAACAGTTGCTCATCAATAACTGATTTAAGTTCTCTTCAGACTTGTTATCTACTCAGTGAACAAGATACAAATACCACCTCACGTACAACTCAGCCCTCTGGAAGCTCGCAAGATGATACGATTCACCTCACACCTACAGATGCAATAATTATTGAAATGTCAGTTTCAAACCCGCTTGCAAGGTTATTACTGTTCGAAACCTCAAAGCCAATGAAATTTCAATCTCACAGAACAGCATTTACCTGAAACTATCCACTTGGTTGAGCTTCACTCTGCTGCAAATTCAGAGAATATTCATAATCTGGAAACTCCAAGCTCCACTGAAAGAAATTCTTCTGAGACCCCACAATTGGGTGATGGTAGCACCAATCATTTATTTAAACAAAAGCAGAAAAGGAAGCGTTAGGCCAAAAGCAGAAAACGCAAAAAATCAAAGATATTAGAAGTGTTCTAACTTAAAAAAACATTTCAAATATTTTCCCAATTTTTCAGGAAAAAGGGTAAACAGCAAGAAACAATATAATATGAACACCATCACATCAGACTGTGCTCGAACCAGCAAATACAAGCCCTGAGTATATCTCTGACATTGCCAGGAACTGCTGTCACAGTAGTTCCTGGCAATCATTGAAAGTTTGTTGGACTGCCCCAACAACATGATAGAGCCATACGGCAACCATTCAAAAAAACTTTTACTTAAAAAAAGTCCCAAACCTCTTACAGCCCGATGGGGTATGTCAGACGAAGATATTACTCCTTCACAGACTTACTGATGGTTCCCCTGACTCTAAATGATGAGATCTAGAGTAGTGTTTTGGACAAGTAGCAATGGGTAGGAGGCCATTGCATACCAAGGGCCTATTAATACTGCTATATTGTTGATATAAATACTGGCTATATCACTCTGGCACTTGATTTCAAGTCAACCAATATAAAGTGGGAAACAGCAGTGGCTGGATTTTCCTTGAGATTCTTTTGTTGTGTGTCTAATAACCCTGGCCTTTTCGGCTGGTTTACTGCTCTGAACGGGATGCATAGCAGGCAGACTCCTAAAGTGCTATGAGAACATACACATGGAAAAGATTTGGGGGCATATTATCAAGGGGTTTTATCTCTGCTTTTTGGGCTTTAAAAGCCAAGAAAGCGGAGAAAAAATTATCTCCCTATTACCTAGCTGTCGCTAACACCAGTTAGTGACAGCTAGTAGGAGATAGCGACCATCTTGGGCCCCACTTTGCATGTCAGTGATATTTATCACTAATGACATGCAAAGTGGGCGTGCCAAGATGTTAGCGACTGGAAACAGTCCCTAACATCGCTATCTCCTATTACCAACTTTTGGAGATATTCGCGCAAAGCGCGAATATCTCCAAAAGCTAACACCTGCCCTGAGCAGTTCTTAGCCATGTTATCCAATGGGATGTGGATAACATGGCTAAGTGCATTAGCTCGGTAATGCATGAATATCGCTGACTATTCAGCGATATTCATGCATTGCGGCCGTTTTTTATCGCATTTGCGATAAACCTTGGTAATACCAAGGTTTATCTGCGATAAAAATCGCCGCAGCTCAGTGGTAAAATTTTGTGGCAATTACCAACGTTAAGTGATATTTATCGCTAACGATGCTTAGCAACAAATTTTTTAACGCTAAGCATCGTCAGAAATTATCGCAGATAAACCTTGCTATTATCAAGGTTTATCGCAAATGCGATAAAAAACGGCCGCAATGCATGAATATCGCTGAAAAGTCAGTGATATTCATGCATTACCGAGCTAATGCACTTAGCCATGTTATCCACCTCCCATTGGATAACATGGCTAAGAACTGCTCAGGGCAGGTGTTAGTTTTTGGAGATATTCGCGCTTAGCGCGAATATCTCCAAAAGTTGGTAATAGGAGATAGCGATGTTAGCGACTGTTTCCAGTCACTAACATCTTGGCACACCCACTTTGCATGTCATTAGTGATAAATATCACTGACATGCAAAGTGGGGCCCAAGATGGTCGCTATCTCCTACTAGCTGTCGCTAACTGGTGTTAGCGACAGCTAGGTAATAGGGAGATAATTTTATCTCCGCTTTCTTGGCTTTTAAAGCCAAAAAAGCGGAGATAAACCCCCTTGATAATATGCCCCTTTGTCTCTAATCAAGCAATAGCGATAATTATCGCTATTGCTTGGTAATATGCCCCTTGGTACGCAAATGTTTGTAACATAACATGACATAACATAACAAGTATAAAGAAAGGAACACACTGTATTGTCATGTTCATAGAGGAGGCATTGAATATGTCAGCCGATTGTCAGCTTGATTTAAGATCTTGTCTGGGGTCAAGCGAGAGCATGGGCATGCAATGCAGTCTTTGCCAGGTGCGCGACTCTCAGAGCTCACGCAGAATGAAATGCATACACTGAATTCTTCGGGAGAAAGCGTTCATGCCCCTGCTAGACTAATGTATTGCATTTTACCAAGAGCCCCACACAACAAAGGATATTGCAAATTGCTGCTTCGACTTTAAAACATTGTATGTGTCTAATCGCTAGAAAGTGTCATGACAAATAACAGGGGAAAGGATCTCATGAAATATAAGCCTGGCTGCGAGGAGGCCATTACACGAATCACACGAAGGCATCACTCTGTAAGATGAGAGAGTGCCGAGCGCCGCAGGAATGACTCGTTTAATTACAGCTTCAGACGGGAACGCTCAGAGGCATCTCACAATAAAAAGCTTCTGTTTCACTTTCCTCTAGACCCTGCCCCGTGGAAGCACTTGTTTTGTGTGCGGCTGCTATCAGGTTCAGGGCGTGCTGTCTACTTCACAAATATGGATGCTGGTGTGTGGGTTCAGGAGTAATTAGATGGTGCTGTGCCAATGATGTTGCTAAGGAGAATAACACAGACAGACAGACAGACACTCACACACGCTAGTATTAGTTGCATTGTAGACTCAATTAAGCTAATGCCATTTGTGGAGGCCGATTAAAGTTTCTTTTCGGATTCTATACTTTAGAGCAAGTCAAAGGGCCTGTCTTATTTTTGTGTATTTTGCTTTCATTATGTTATCTTGCTGGGAGCACCAAGGCAACACAGATACACGGCTATACCTTCCTGTGAATCAAGGACCAGAAATAAAGAAAAAATGAAGAAACTGATTCGACGCTGCAGCAGACTAAGCAAGGGAAGATAGAGGGCAAAAACACGAGGAGTCAAGCCTACGAACACCACCAACCCCTCAGAACGTTTACCCAGGCAAAGTCAAAGTCAAAGTTTTTTATTTTGTTTCGGTACTCTTTCGAGGACCACAAAATCATTAAAAAGAAAATACATAATACATTTGCATACCACTTAGTACATTTTCAATGTTATTTTAAAAAATTTATAAATCTTATTACAAACATATTCGTTGGGTGGATTAGCACATATGGAAATAAAATCCCTTGCTCTCGTGATCCTACAGGACCGATATATTGGCTCTAGGCATGTTAACCTAGCAGTGACAACGACTTTATTAGGACATATAAAGAGCATATGCTCTAAGTTCTGTTTACCCCCGGAACACAGATTACATTGTGAGGAACTGTTTGGTTTCCAAGGGGAGGTAAAAGATAACAAAGGGAGAATACCCAGACGTAGCATCATGACCGTACGTCTTGCACCATGGGTTAGGGTATATTCCAAGTATGGCAATTTTAACTTGTATTCTTGGGAATCAGCATAAGTTTTGTACGTAGATAATTTAGTACAATGTAAATGATCTAACTCATAACTCAATTTTGGAGAGAATGTTTTTAAAAATAGTTTGAGTTGTGCGGGTGTCCAAGAAGATAACATTTCTGCACTAATTTTTGCTAAACAAAAAGCCTCTCCCAAGTTTTTCGCAAATGTAGAGTTGAAGGTATCCTCACTAAAGATCTCAATTTTTAACAGATGTCGTAGGGTGCCCTCTTTGGAGTGCAGAAGGTTATAGGCCCACCTTATGAGGCTTGCTATTGATATTGCAAATGCGCTGGTGATCGTGCATTCAAGCCTTAGGGCCTGTACAGGAGTTGAATTGGAGACTTTCAGTAACTTTTTTAGTATTTTCCCCTCGTTGGTATCCATATAACTCCATTGTTTTAAGGGAATATGTTCTGAGGCATACGATAGAACCGGGGAAATTTTGGCTCTGTAGATTTTTATCAGTGCTGAGAAATGCCTGCTTCCTGTCTTCCTATACAAGCGTGATATAGCACCAGCGTGAAGATCACATTTCCTTTTTAGATGGATTATTTGCTTCCTGTTACTCATATTGGACGAAAAGATTCTTCCAAGATAGACATATTCCTTTGTCTGTTCCAAGATTTCTCTTCCCAGTTTCCATTGGTACTTCACTTCTTTTTTCTTTTTTGTAAATGCAACTACTTTAGTTTTATTTATATTTGGAATTAAAAAATGATCTTTCGAGTAGTTGTGTAAAGAATCTAAAAGATTTTGAAGACCAAAGGGTGTCAGGTCGAACAAGACAATATCGTCCGCATAAAGTAGACAATGTATCCGTTGAGCTGCCATTTTCGGTGGGGTGCTTTGTCCTTGTTGTAAATGCGACGGTAGGTCGCTCAGGTAAAGGGAGAATAAAATCGGGGCCAACAAGCACCCTTGCTTTAGGCCATTAGATGTATATATTATTTTTGACATGCCCCTCTCACCCCCCATTTGGACTCGGCACCAGGTGTTACTATGTAAGTTCACGATTAACTGCAGTAGAGGCTCTGAGATACCCATTTTCCTCAGCTTCATCCATAGTGTCGGCCTATCAACCCTATCGAACGCGGTTGAGTAGTCAATGAAGGCTGCGTATATTGTTTGCGATTTCCTGGTTACATATTTATCTAGTAGAAATTGAAAGATAGCTATATTATCTGTAACCGAGTGATTCGATCGGAACCCAGCTTGAAACAATGGAATTAATCCCATCGAAAATGCCCACAGCTTCAACCGGTCAAGAATTTCTGCCGCAAAGATCTTTCCGCCAGCATCCATTAGGGCAATTTGTCTATAATTGCCAGCTATACTCCTTTTTCCTTTTTTATAAATAGGGATTATTGTGCTTCCTTTCCACGAATTTGGAATGTTCCCAGAGTCGAAAATGTAATTAAATAATGGCGCTAACATCTGACCCCAAGCTTTATGGTCTGCTTGATAGACCTTTATCGGAATCTGATCGGGACCAGATGCACCCGTACTTCTTGCCTTTTTAATATTCAGGGCAATTGACACTGCCGAAGCCCTGGAAAGT
This sequence comes from Lissotriton helveticus, assembly GCF_964261635.1. Lineage (NCBI taxonomy): Eukaryota > Metazoa > Chordata > Amphibia > Caudata > Salamandridae > Lissotriton > Lissotriton helveticus. The sequence goes on from NC_136063.1 coordinate 570,614,562, forward strand.
TTTATATCATTATTTTTCTTTTCCATTTCTTGTTCAGCTACCTTTATCAACCATCCCATCGTATTGGGTTTATAGAGATCATTTAAAAATGTGCCCCAGTCTTCTTCTGAGACGGGGATTGCTTCAAGCTTCTTTTTAGTTCCCGTCATCTTAGCTATCAGAGACCAGTATTTACGTTGGTTGCATTGCCTTGCTGCTATTTGGATATCCATCCAGTTGCGATCCTGTTTCGACCTTTCCTGTCTAGCACATTGTCTACGAATTTGGTTCTTTAATTTATTTATTTCAGCTTTATTTGTTGGTTTTTTACACAGGTACTGTACCCGAATCATCCTGTTTAGCATTTTTACCGTTGACTGAATACAATTTTTGTACTTGCTGACGCACTTTCTATGTGCTGGTCTATCCTGTTTTAATTTGCTTTGTATTGCGTATTTGAGTTAATTTAGTACAGTTTCATAATTCTTGATAGGATCTTCGGAGTAAACAGTGGTTAACAATTGGGATTGTGTAATTAATGCATTCAAGTAGTCCAGATTTTCCGCCCCCCAAAAAATCCGACGCTGGACTAAATTTACTTCTATTTTGGGTTTACTGAATATTGGATCGTTCTGGAAAGTGGTTAGTGGCATCCAGAGTGTTGTTAAGCAGAGAAGGGCATGATCACTGTCCCCATTAAGTTTAACAGACAAGTCAGAAATTTGTTCTTTTAACTCGTTCCCGCATATAAAATAATCTAGGATGGAGGAGACTCCATTTCCGTATCTAGTGAATGAAGCTGGCATGTCTCCGTTAACATTTCCATTTAGAATTGTCCCGTTTATACTTGGGAGGAATGATAATAACAGACTTCCTCTTTTATCCGACTTCACTCCTTTTGGAAATTGCGGGAGTGCTATTTCCAATGATTCCTCCTTAAATAACGTTGACCATTTCTTTATTTCGTTATTTGATATTTTGGCGTTTAGGTCGCCCATCATAATATATGGTAGGTGATGTTGATCCTCGAGGATGTTGGATATAGTTTCTAAGAGATGGTCGAATAAAGGGTCATGTTTTTTACTTGGTGGTGCATAGATGTTGAAAAGTAACATTTTCTTATGAGTGTCTGTTGGCTGTGATCTGAGTTGAACTTTGATACATTGTAGGTTGGGCGAATATGTATCAATACTTTCTTGTGACCAGCAGTAGTCTTCTTTCAGTAGGATTGCCATGCCTCCTTTCGCGTGGCCCCTTTTAGATTTTTTTGCTGGGTTTTCGTAGACATAATACCCTTTTTGCGAAAAGGAGGTGGTGGACCATGTTTCCTGCAAAGCAAGAATGTCTGGATTATCTTTTGTAGCACCTTTCATTTTATTGGGAGTTTTCCCGGCCATATTCCATAACCCAGGCATTAACTACCGTGGTCCAATCCCAGAGTGGGATCACACATGGGCATAAGTAGACTGCAGACCATATGGCCAGGGAGGTATGGAATGAGGCTGTTAGGGAATTGGATGAGTCGAGGTTGGATGCCTAACATTTTTTTTATATGTCAAGAGACTGGGCTCGGATCGAATGATCAGTGATTGACAATCTCTTTATTTTCATGTCTTCCTTGCAAAGGTAATATTAAACCTATACCCTTAAATATAATATGATCAAGGGACATGAGTGCTGTTCTTTAGGAGAGGGAGCGAGGTCTCAATCTTGACGTAAAGTGTGATGGAGCTCGGTGGTATTCAAGACTGTCACCAACGTGGAGCTATGTACTTGTAAAAGATGGACGCCTATATCCCAGTCAGCAAGCAGTTGTAAGGAGTTCCTCCTCTCCTGTGCTCCGCATGCAGGCAGTGGCCTGGTGGGTTCTTTGGGTGGCCCCATGCTGCAGAACAATTCATTTTTGGTGAGGACACAGCAGTGCCCTCGCCCATCGGCATCTTTCTTTTTTTCCTTGAATGTGTTGGGTTCCCCGACAGTGCAAAAGATTGTGGGGCAACTTCCTGCTTGCTGGCTTCTGGTATATGCGGCATGCAGAAAAAACCTTGTTTTTAGGAGTTGGGAACAGATATTCATCTTCAAAGAATAGCAACACGTAATTCGCACATGTTTTTTAAAAATCTTATTCATGTTTCACAGTTTATATCTTTTTCCTAATTCCTCCCAATCGAAGATGACTAAACCCATTTTCTGGAAAAAGTCAGTTCCAGTTTTTTCCTTTAAACTGAGTTTCATTGTATGGATCAGTTGGCTGCAATTATTCCTAAATCACTGTTCTCTCACTAGACTGTTTGGAGTCTGCGTTTCTCCAGTTCTTGCCATTATTACTCTGCCCGTCTCCCTATTGTGTGGGCCAGGCCAGCTGGAAGATTTTTCTGCCCTCCAGTTTCTCTCCTTCCTTCTCGGTTATTCCCAGGGCAGTTCTGTTTCAATCTACAGTCCGCTTCTGCCTCTGGAAGTAAACAGGCTTATCTCCGCATGAAGAAGACCCTGAAAGCGCCGCCCAGAAAACCAGCTCTTGACAGCAGTGCAACTGACTAGCAGGGTCGATCCATGGCGGCCTTTGGAATGAAGGTGTTATAACATTCTGTTACAGGCTCCCAGACCTAGAATGTACTTGTAACACATCTCCCTTCATTTCAACACAGCAAATGATGACAACTTCACACTAATAAACTACACTTTGTACAATACCAGGGCCACATATGATCCAAACTCTCTGGAGTACTATACCATTAGAATTCTCAAACACATCAATACATCGATGGCCTAAACTTGCTTGTATAAGGTACCCAACAAATGCAAACAAGAGTAGCACATCACCATACAAAATCTGTCAATCTGGTAGGCACCTGTGGTGTCCTTGGAGGATTAGCTTTTCTTTACCTTCCACTTCCATTTGAATCACTTTCTGGTCAACTCATATTTCCAGTGTCAATCAATTCTCCTAAATTCCTTAAACCTTCCAAACACTCAGCATCAATCATGAACATCGATTTACTACAACCATCGACCTCACTATCCCAGGCAACCTCCAAACACTCATTCTTCCTTTAAAATGGGAAAGCCCCTCTTATGTTCCACCTCTGACTGTTCAACAGTATTACAAATTACCAAAGGCAGTGCAAACCTGAAGTGGCCCTCTGAATTTTGAAAGAACGTACCCAAGCCATCCAGGCCTCACTTTTACTCGGTCACCTATCCCCACCATCTTTCAACTTTACTTTCTCTAGTATCTAAAGGGCCTATTGTTTAGTTTATTACTAAATGCTTTATCTAACCTGAAAGCAATTTGTTTTCCCTTCTCGTCCCATCATCAACCAGAATAGCATATAACCAGTCACACTATTCACACATATTTGATGTGCCCAGATTGCTTCCAGTACAGCTCTATTTATCTAGCTTGCTCCATCCTGGCAATGCAGTCACTCCCTTTATCCATCTTTTAGCCCGCTCCACAATGCCAAAGCTTGGGAATTGTATACTGATTTTCTGCAATGTTTCACTCGTGTTTGTTTCAAGAAGGTCCTCATTTCATCCAAAATCAATTGTGTACTTATGCCTGTAACTAAATACATTGGCACAATTTCTCTAGCAAAAGCCTAGCAAGTACCTTAATGGTTATGGACATGGTTATCTCACTCACAAATGTGTTACCAATCATTTAGTATGTACATGCATCATGACAACGGCAAACCTCAAATTGCAAGCCAACCCATTTTATAGGCCAATAAAGTCAATGCACACTCTCACTCAGATCCGGCCAGGGTCCTCGTGAGAGGCTGGCCTGGTATATGATGTCCACTAATGTAAGTGGGCATCTTGCACCAATCCAGACTGGTGATTTAAGAGGTCTCAGATAACCTTAGAAAGCTATCCAAGTAATTGCTGTGGAGAGCAGCCTTCAGGATTAGTCTTGAAGGAGTCTAAAGCAGCTTGTTTTACCAGAATGCAATCTTGTAGTATAGATCAAATGAAAAGAAAACCACACAGTAGTTATAAGAATATGTATTTATTATATAACACTATCTAGTACGTTACAGCGTCTCCCACACTGAGATAGACACAAAGCACACAATACTTTAGCACAGAAATCACAGTAAATAGCACTAATATACAGCGGGCCCCGGGGGGGACCAAACTATATACTAAGAAAGTAGTATAAGAACCACAACTCGAGTCAGGACAATGCCGAGAGGACTTAGAATTGCTGGGACCCCACAGAACCACCCAAGGTGAGTAGACAGGGATCCACAAAGTGTGTGTGCAGTGCGTGAACACGACTGCGTGCTCCGTACAAGTCTATGTGCAAGTCGCGTTTGGAATTCTTAAGATTAAGGACTGTGAAGAAACCCCGTGGAAGATTGAAGGTTGGAGAGCCACTCCAGTACACTGATAGAATATAGATGTTAGAAACATTGATGTAAAAAATATCAAGGAAAAAATATCGACTACAAAAATATTGACTCCCATACCTTAACAGGTAAGTACAAAAATATTGACTCAAAAATATTGAGGTAAAAAAATAGATGTAAAAAATATTGATTTAAAATATAAAATAAAATAATATATATTAAATACTAATGTTATTTATAACAGAAAAATTCAATTTAATATACATTTTAACTAAATCTAACAAAGAAATGAAATAAAAAAATATAAACACAGAAAGATTATAATTAATACATATACATATATTTACTTAAAATTAATGTATTAACTATTATCTTTATTTAATTTTTAAACTTTAAAATATCAAAATAATATATATATATCAATAATTTAACATAATAAATTAAAACATTAAACTATTAAAAAAATGTGATCTAACATTTCCCAATACAATACGTGTAACAGTAGGGAAAGTGTTGAATAGCGGAATAATTAAATTTACTATTCCAACTCCAGTGAGTGCAACAGTAGGGAAAGTGTTGGATAGCGGAGGGGTAAAAATTACTATTCCCACTCCAAAGAGTGCAACAGTAGGGAAAGTGTTGGATAGCGGTGGGGTAAAAATTACTATTCCCACTTCAGTGAGTGCAACAGTAGGGAAAGTATTGGATAGAGGAGGGGCACAAATTACTATTCCCTATCCCAAAAGGCTGTAACTTTAAGGAAAGCGTTGGATAGCGAAGGGATTGAAATTACTATTCCCACTCCAGTGAGTGCAAAAGTAGGGTACGTGTGTTGGATAGCGGAGGGATTAAATTGTCTATTCCAACTCCAGTGAGTACAACAGTAGTGAACATGTTGGATAGTGGAAGGGTACAAGTTATTATTCCCACTACAAAGAGTGCAGCAGTAGGGAAAGCTTTGGATAGCAAAGGGGCAAAAATTACTATTCCCACTCTAGTGAGTGTAACAGTAGGGAAAATGTTGAATTGCAGAGGGGTACAAATTACTAATAACACTTAAACAGTTGGGGAAAAAAATACAAAATTACAATTTTTATAAAAGCTAAATAATACAAGATTGAAAAAATATATAATTACATATAATAAACATAGAAAAAACATATATTATAATATTAATTACATATTAAAAACTATAAATAATATATACAGTGAATTAATAAATAATTCATAAACAATAATGATTTTAAAATAGCAAATATTAACAAACAGATTTTTTTTTAAACATAAATGTATTTCTTTTATTTCATACCCTATAACACCACACCAATAACAAAACACTTCAAAATGTTTAATTAAATGTATTTCCATTAACATAATTATTAATCAATTAAAACATTTTTTATTAATACAAAAATAAGCATTAATTGAGTACACAAGCTTTAACACTCTAATATCCACAACACACACCTAAATTAAACTATAAAATAATAAAATACAATTATATATTATTTTTAAAAGTAAAACTAATGCTATTACCATCTAATGATTAAATAAAAAAATTGTATTTATTACCCACCCGTTTCCCCTTTAATAGTAAAAACAAAACACGAAAAACAAAACATTTACCAAAAATAAATATCAAATAATTAACATTAATTAACAACTATATATTAATTAATTAAACACAAATTACTCCCCATCCTTTACTCTTATAAACACCAAAACACACAAAACATTAATTACAAAATTACCATAATTATTTAACAATTAATTAATAAAAATGAATTCACAACTAATTATTAATTCATCAATTAAAAATAATTTACTTCCCTCCCTTTACACCTATAAAAACTGCCACACACAAATATAATTAATAACACAATAACCAAAATAAATAAAACTAAATAATTGATTAAAATTAATTAACAACCAATTATTAATTCACAATTTAAATATACATTTCTTTCCACCATTTACACCTATAAAAACTACCATACACAAATATAATTAATTACACAATAACCATGATTACTTACTAATTAATCATTTAAAATTAATTAACAAACAATTATTAGATAATTAATAATACACTACTTGACACATTTAACAAGATAACATCTCAATTAAACAAATATTAATAAATAAAAAATAATGTATACATTTAATATAAGTAAATGACTTCCCCTATAAACCCACATCCTGCTATGGAAATAAAAGTGCAAAATTCAAATGAAAAAAAATTAATAACTACTAAAAATGTAACACGTTGAAAATACAAACACATCTTATACAAAAAAATACATCACATAAAAATAAAATGTATACTAAAATACAGAACAATAATAAAAAACATTTTTAACAACTACATTTTTGCTAAAGATAATAAACACTTTGATATTTTTAACATCGATATTACATTAAGTCGATATTCTTGAACACGATATTCTTGCTGTCGATATTTCTGACCCACGATATTAATGACTTGATATTTATGCAACTCAATATTTTGTACTCGATATTCTGTCTCTACCCCGCCACCCCCGTGGATACCGTGGCACCCAAGTTACCTATCCCAGGGAAGCTGGGTGCTTAGGTGTGAAGGTGCGTCGGAAACCGTCGTCGAACTCAATGGAGGACTTCAGGAAAGTGCAGCTGCTTGAAGAGGAGAAAGTGTCCAGAGAAATCAAATCATGGATTCTTGATGAAGAGTACCTGAAAGCAAAGGGGACGGAGTCTGGGTCGCTGGGGAGTGACCAGGGGCTGGGTAGACAAATGTCCACTGATGTTGGGTGCTTCAGGATGGATGTCAATGACCTTGGCTCTGTAGCTGTAGGGACCAGGCAATGCTGAGGACAACCAGGAGCCAGATATGAGCTGTCCCATGAAGTACGTCGAGAGCTGAGGATTCGGTGTCCAGCAGGAGCACCAACAAACCTTGGCAAAAGCAACCCTCACAGAAAGTGTACGGTTTGCACCAGCAAGGTCCAGGAGACCTTGCAGGTCCAAACCGGGGAGTCAGGGCAGGCCCAAGCAATCAGGAGAGCAAAAGGAAATCAAAGGTGATCCTCAAATGGACACACAGGCCAATGGCACAGGAGTCGCGAGAGGAACTCAAGCAGCTCACCAAAAGAGGTAGGTGAAGATGAACACTATGTGGTGTGGCCAAAGATTCTAGTCACAGGAGGTGCTCGGGATTGGGGCTACTTGGAGTCTGGAGATCTTCTTGCAAAGATGTCAACAAGCCTTTGCACTTGCAAAGGGGATGCAGTACCCAAGGGTTCGGTTAGTGCAGCCTCCACTGATGCTGCTGGCCTCAAACTTTATCAGAGTGGACAGCAGGCCTCAGGGGCTAAGGAAAACCACCACCTGAGTTGCAAAGCCAACGAAGTCCGGAGAAGCTCGGGATCTGCAGACTGGTCATCTTCCTTGCAGTGCCTGTGAATGCAGGGGAGTGACTCCTTCACCAAGGAAGAGTACTTTTATTGTCCTGATGCTTCTCAGGCCTTGGAAGGGGCCTGGAGGATGCACAGGCACAGACAATGTAGTCAGGCCCAAACAAAGTCCAGCGAAGTCCAGAGTGTCCAGATGGTCAAAGTGCAGTGGTTTGAGTTCTGAATCTTGTCCACAACGAATCTAAGGTCCGACAACCATTGTTTGTTTTGTTAAACTCTTGTTTTATTGATTATGCTCCAGATCACATTCATTGTACAGCAGTAATCAGAAGAAATATTGAAAATACAGCAATACCTATTACATTCACAGTGTCCCCCATAGCAGAATGGACAATCGATACAAACGGCTTTATCCCACCCTGCCCGCTCAGCCCGGTATCTGCGCCAGGGGCCCCACACCTTTTTAGGTCTCGCCTGTCAATGCGCATGCGCATTGAGCGGAGCGAGACTATAGGGGCTTAAACAGAGTTTAACCAGACTGGCGATTTGATGAAGTGCATGTGCGCTTTTAGCTCAATGCGCAAGCGCAATGAGTTAAAATGCCCGTGCACAGCATCAAATCGCCAGCCATCTGTTCCCCAGCAGCTCTTCCCGCTACGCCCCACAAGCTTCCCCCAGCGTGCGCTCTGCCTCAGCCGCACTCCTCCCACACCTGTGAAGTGAAGCTTAGCTTCACTTGAAAGGCCCCTGCTGCTTCACACTATTCACGGCCGCCAGGCCGTGTGAACCTCATCGCCGCTCTCCCCGCTCCGCCCCCTGCTGCGGCCGTGTCGCATTTCTCCTCCCCCCTCCCCACAGCAATGCCCTCCGTCTTGTTAAATTAAGAGGCTTTTCGCTGGTGTTATTACTATGTAAAGCGCATCTATGCATGGTGCTCACACGCTGCATAAAACTGTTAAAGAAATGCATACTCAATCCATACTCAAACCATCGTTCACTTTGGTTGAAATTCTCGGTCATTGACAATTGTGCAGTTTCACTGAGTAACGATCGTCTTTTGGTGTTTGTGCTACAAGAAAAGCAAAAAAGTAAATATACACCCACTAGTGTAAATATTTCAGGGTCTTGCATCCTGCTTTGTGCCTTGATTCTTTAAATGCCACTAATAAAAGGATTCCAAGGGTTTCTTTTGTTTACTGTGAGTAAGATTGGACGGATTTCACCACATGCGTACATACGCCTCATTAATGGTATTGCATTTTACTGTGTGTAACCTGGCGCTGTCTCAACCTTTCAGCCTTTCATCCTTCCATGTGACGCTGATCATTTTAACATGCATTACAAAGGAGCAGTCGTGGTTGTTTGCAATGCAGGAGGTCTCGCATTTACGCAAGTTTAAGCTATTGCCAGTGTAAATGACAATGCGTTGCATTTATGTTTCAAAAACCAAAACATAAATAAAAGGCTTTGTCATTTACAATAACAATGGCTCAAATTTGCGTAAATGCGAGACCTGTTGCATTGTAAATGCTTGTTCCATTTCTTGACATATCCTCTGGATTTATAGACAGTCTCCTCTGCTCTTCGACACCAGTCCAGGTCCCTGATCCATTGTTCCCATTGAGGGGGCTCCCGCGCCCCCCAGTGGCTGGCTGTATTCCGTTTTGCCACTCCCGCAGCTGTAGCTAGCCAGATCTCATTATATCTTTCCCAGCTTATTCACTTATACGAAGAAAGTGGATAATACAGCTATGCAACAACCTGGGCATCAGGGACTACCTAGCATTTTTTAGGATTTTGAAGTCCGACATAAATCCATTAATAGTGTCTGCCATAACTAAGTTTTTGTTTTCTATGTGGTTTACCAGAAGGAAATTACTCACCTAAGGAGGACACTCATGTTTTTATCTGTAGAGTCTTGAGAAATAATTGGCTCAACAAACGCTATCTTAATTTTTTTTAAACTTTTAAAATCTATTTACATTTTTATAGTCTTAACAAATTGTCTTCTCCCTTCTGATTCATATGATGTATTTTAACTCTCACAATTATCAATGAACTGTCACAAAGTGAAAATGTATTTTTATGTGCTTTGATGGTTATAACCAACCGAAATAAAGTTTATTGAATGAATGAATGATATCTAGACCAGTCTGTAGCCCCTCTTATCATTGCAGCAACCACCTCGGGTCCACCGGCACCGACGAACTCATCACCAACTCCATCGTTTGCGCAACTTTGGCCCAGAAGGGCACTATGTGCGGGCAGTCCCACAGTATGTGATAAAAAGTCCCCTCCCCCTGACAGCCCCTCGCACACAAAGGAGACAAGCGCCTCACCCAGGAATACAGATGAGTTCGAGCGTAATACACCCGGTGCAGTATTTTCAATTGCACCAGACGGAACCTGATCCTTATTGCTATTTCCCGGGGACTCTGTAAGGCATCCTGCCAGTCGTCATCTTCAAGACGGCTGATGTCGCCCTCCCACCTCTGCCGCAGGGTCGCCAGGGAGTCAGGCATGTTAATAATGAGCTTGTGGTAAATGATAGAGGTAGGCTTTTCCGGGATAGGGTCAATAAGGAGTCTGTCCTCAAGTGGAGAATATTCTGGGAGTGTTACGTCTGTGTGTATGCATGTTCGCAGGGCATGGGTGAGGCGCAGATAGTGGTAGAGTTGGGAGTCGCGCAATCGGTACTCTTTTTGGAGATAGGCAAAAGATCTAGGAGCATTCCCCTTCCACACATCTCCCAAGTAGTCAATCCCGATGAGCCTCCAGACCTTGAAGCCAGTCAGTCTGGACACCTCGACCAGCTGATTGCCAGACCAGAGCGGTGTTCTGCCCATAAGGGTGCCTGCCCAACCCAAGAATTTATTAGCCTCCCTCCAACACTGAATCACCACCGCTGCATGTGACGGAAGATCCTTACAGCGCTTACTCGTGTATAATAGCGGCTCATAACTGCCCCCTGGCATGACATGCCTATCTACCCTGTAGGCTGGCTCCGACCTCTCTGCATTTACTGAGTCATTAACCACATGCAACTGCTAGGCCCAGTAGTACAGTTGAACATCTGCGAGGGCCAGCCCCCCGTCGTACACCCCCCTAGAGAGCTTTCGCCGCGCTATCCTCGGGTTCGTACTACAACCATTGTTGATGTAATTATTGTATTCTTGGATTTTTTTTAAAGTTTGTAATCCAGTTGAATGTCTTTTTAGATGAATATTGATTTTATACCATCACTGATTTTTCAATTGAAAATACAAAAACTATTTTATATGTAATTTATGGTTGTTACACTGAGTTCCTTATATTTTATGTTTATAGGTCATGTTGATATATTAGATATATTGTCTATTGCCTAGGAAAATATTTACTTTTGCATGATTGCCCTTTCCTAGGAATTGTAAAACTAATTTAACAGGGGGTCCTTGATATCTACAATTGACCTACAACCAGGTAAGCCCTTAACTACCCACGGGAGAGGGTTGGTAAGATTCAGGGGATCCTCTCTGGGAAGGGTCTGGACAGGGGGGAGGTTACACCTATGTCCTTTGTCCAGTTTCATGCAAGAGCAGGACAGGTTTGAACTGGACAATACAAAGGGACACCAAATGTTCCCCTCCTGCAGGTATTCAGGCGCTGATAAGCGCACCCACCAAGCCCTAATACACTAAGGGGCTCATTACGATGGCGGACAGACTTCAGTTTATCTGCCATCGTTGCAGGGCTAGGGAACGGCCGCTTGTAAGGCAGCGGTCCTGCACATGAGATTACAATGTGACCGCCACTGTGGTGGCCTCATTGGGTATCTCTAAAATTGCGGTGGGTGCTGCTGGGTACAGCACCCGCCGCAATGTTCGAAATGCACAGTTTGCATTTCCATGCACTACATGGCTGGCACCACGCGGTGCCTGCCACCTGGTGCAGGGAAATGTTGGGGGGTACCATATGTGGCCCCAGTACAAAACTGAAGTCCCCCGGCACAAGGGGGGCCTGCAATGGGCCCTCAAAGTACATTACCGCCAGCCTGTGAATGGCGGTTGAACCACCATACACAGGCTGGTGGGGATGCAGCATCATAATATGGTGGACGATGCCTGCTAGGCACAGCCACAATTCTATTGATGTTTGCTGTCCGACAGCAGCAATCATTACGATTGCTGCTGTCAGACCCATGGCAGACGGACTTTCTGTCCGCCACATACCGCCTACCATTGTAATCAGGCGGGCAGGATTTGGCCGCACGATTGTGGGTGAATCTGCCACTGGCAGGCTGCTGGTGGCAGATTCACTGCGATCGTAATGACCCCCTAAATCCTGTCAGGGAGGTGGTCATACCTCACTGTGACAGGATGCCTATTGTTCTGCCTTCCCGTGCTCAAGCTTGGCTCAGCAGCAGGAGGGCAAAAATGTGTCTCTGGTCGGCAGCAACCATTTTGTGCTGTTCAGAGCTAGAAGGCAGGTACTGGAAACACAGAGGGCCCCACAAAGGGCCTTCCTGTTGGCTGGAATCATACCTCCCACACAGGTATGATTCTCACATGTTCGACACCAAATACGATAGGGTTTGTTGCAGCCGTTTTCGAGGTGGTCATCACACGGTCACATAATGCCCCTCTATATTAGTATATGGCTGCTTCACTGACAACCCGGGAGAATGGACTCCTTAGGGTGCAGGTGTGTACTGCTCATGCCGGGGCACCCACTCACTTAGAACCAAGCACCCTGCCCTCAGGATTGTAAAGGCCTGCTATAGGGGTGACTTATAGGTTTTAAGTGCAGTGACCCCCAGATATAGTAAATCTATATCTTAAGTAAGTTGTGCATGCACTGACTTACAAAGGCTGCAATGGCAGGCCTGTAGTTCCATTCTGAATGGCCTCTCATGGGTGGCATAATACATACTGCAGCCCATGGGAGACCTCTGGGGTACCTATGCCCTGGATACATTGGTTCCATATACTAGGGACCAACAAGGGTACCCCATTATCCAATCTTGAACCTAAGTACTCAGCATAACATTTTAGGGAGAAGCAGATAGACTGGGGCCCTGATTAGCAGGATCCCAGTCCGACTAGTCAAAAACTGCATTACATTCAGCAAAAGGTGGGGGTAACCATAAGAAGCAGATCATACTTTCCTACTGTCCTGCATGTGATGAATGGCTCCACCACCAACCTTTCGTCTTTTCCGAGTCTCCTTACATACATCACAAGCACAAACCCATTGTACCACTTACCCATATATTTCCAGCTACCAAAACATTTTTTTAACATGCTTGAAAGTTTGTCCCAAGTAACCCTCATCTGCCAGTTCACACATTCTCTCACGCAATGATATTGGTGGGATGAATCTTTTCCCACGCATTAACACGCAAAAACACCTAACAGCAATAGCCATGAATCTCTCATTTACCACAGCCGTCTTCAACAACCTGTTTACTTTTTCAAGATATTCATCATTAGATTGGGCAGTTATTCATTCCTCAGGTTTTATGGTTCCTTTACACTCAAACACCACATCATCCTTACCTGCAATCACTACCTCATATTCTACACTTTCACATTGTTTCAGATTGTGGCAAAGCCAGCTGTCATAGGCAATCTGCCTCTTATTACTCGAGTCTGGTATATATATTCCAATTTAAACTTAAAATCTTGCAGTCTAGCTTCTAGACTTGCTAATCTCACTGAAATATTCTACATGCCTCCAAGTTGCAACACTTTTAAGAATGGTTTATGGTCGATCTTCAACATCACTTGTATTCCCTATACATATATTCTGAAGTATTCCATTGCCCATGCAGTCTCTAGAGCTTCCTTTTCAATGACAGAATAACTCCTTTCTGAATCTGTCAATGAGTGAGAGGCAAATGTCACTGTTTTCTCCACATCTCCCTGCTAACACTGCTTATATCCTAACTGCACTGGCATCCACAATTACACTAGTTTCCCTTTTAATATCAAACTTTGTCAATATTTTTGCATTTTCGAATATCTTTCTTAACCACCTCTAACACACTTTCCTGCTTGTGTGACTATTCAAATGTTTAACCATTTTTAAAAGTACTCTCGGTGGTTCCTGTAAATCCTTTTACACATTTTGCATAGTCTTTTATAGGCCCCATAAAGGACCTAAGTTCATCATCCTTGTCTTGTGTTATTGACTCCTCCCTTATTGCTCTCAACAAGTCTCCTTTTGACATCATACCTTGAACATAAAAGGTATAGCCCAAATACTCTACTTCCTCATGGAGAAAACAACATTTATCCTGTTTTAGTGTCAATCCAGCCTTACTTAATATATCCAGCCACTTGTGTCAGTATCAAATTATGTTCTACGGTTTTTCCAAAGATTAGGATATCACCTTGAAAGAACTCGATTTGATCTTGATCCCTAAATATGTCTGTCATCATATGCTAGAATACACCAGTGACACTAGTGAGACTAAAACAAAGGCTGTTAAACCGGACACACCGTCCGTTCTACTGAATGTAGTTAGTGCCTTCGACTCACTGAGCAATCTTTTTGTTTTTCATAACATAATTTTATTGTTGACTGCCGGTATAGGTCTAATGCCCCTAGGGACACAAGTGATACATATACATGTACACTAGTAGTGATCTCAACATTTCCATTAATATTGTAGTATTTTTTTTAAAATAAACGTCTTGCTAAACACCTTTTTATAAAAAGAAAAACTAGTACCACATTATATCTGCAGAAGAACAAATACATCTTATACATGAGAGTCTAATCCATTCACAGTAAGGGCAAACATCTATATCGTTTGAGTCCTGACCTATTACAGTCATTTCAGCTAATCTTCAAAAGCAGGGACGGGGGAGCAGGTTCCAAGTACAGCCCTCTATAATCCGCCCACCATTTCCAAATTTTAAAATGTTTCTGAGGGCATCCCCTTGCCTTAAAGACAGGGATTTCCAGGCCCATAGCAAAGTCCAATTCCTTCTTCCACACCGCCACTAACAGCGAACATTCATCCTTCTATGCCCTAGCGATATCTCTCTTTGCCAAAGTAAGGCCAAAGAATAACAGGTGACATTTATATCTATTACCACCAAAGCCCTCAGTGATATGTGGTATAACTAGTCCTGGAGAAAGTGGGATACCCCACCCTAAAACCTCTGACAAACATGTAGTCACTTCTCTCCAAAACCACAGGAGTGCCGTACACGCCCACACCGTGTGTAGCAAGGTACCTTCCTCTGTCCCACATTGCAATCAGTGTGGCAATGTGATCAGTCTGGCACACCACAGTCTCTGTCTAATGTAGTAGGCCTAATGTAAATATTTGAATGGATGAGTTGCAGACCGGCCGCAATCACCATGCTGCACGGGGACTCCAATGCCTCCACCCAATCATCCTCATCTAAGGGGCCCAGGTCCTGCTGCCACACCTCTTTAGTCTTATGTAATGTTGTAGGTGCATTATTGAGTGTGCAGTAGATTTTAGTTATTTTATGATCTCCCAACTCGCCCATAAAAACCTTTGCCTCTATGGGGTTACAGTCTGGTATGTCTGTTTGTTGTTCAAGACACGGGGAGAAGGCATGTCGAAATTGGAGGCATAGCGTATTCCATCTAGGGCTCTTGGAAGGACTTGAGGTTACGGGCATGCATAACTGTCCCCACTGTGTCTATTCCGATAGATTCCCAACCCTGAAAGCCAAACAACTGTGCCAGCTGTGGCAGCTGGCCATTTCTCCACAAAGAAGTTTCTCTCGTAAGCCTCCCCCACCATCCCATTGTTCAAAGTGTACGCTTCCAAATTGCAAAGACTATACTGGTTGTGGGTGGCAACTCTCTAAGTGTTGATGCTGAGTATAAGACCGTGTGCAGTGTATTGTTGCCCAGCAGCCAATGCTCGAACGCATACGCTGGGTCCCGCCCATCCCCTTACCATCAACCATTAAGGACGAGAAGGTTTGCAGCCCCGTAATATGCTTGAACATCTGGGGTGGCAACACCACTACAATACATGGACTGTAAGCAGGTCCTCAATGCCACTCGTGCCACACCCTCCCAGGCCAAAATAGCATTTAGCTACTGAGCAATCTTATTTGATGGTATGACCTCTTTAGGTCTAATTTTGAAAAATATTTTGAATTCTACAACATCAGTACCATGTCTGGTGTAATTGGCAACAGAAAACTGTCTTCTACAGGATTATGATTCAACATGCAGAGCGCGACTCAAAATCACAACATTTCATTGGTCTTCTTTGTGATAATCACTGGTGAAATACAGTGGGCTAATGCCACAGGCTCTATTACTCCCTCTCGAACCATCTCCCCCAACAAATATTTCATCTCTTGTCTGAGCAATACTGGTATCCTCCTTGTTCTGTACCTTACTTAGTGGACACATGCATTCAACACAACTTTATAGATATACCCCTTTAACACCCGCAACCTTGCTTTAAACTTCTCCTTGGCTCCTTGTAAAGTTCAGTCAACTTCAGCAATCTCAAGCACCATGATCTGTACTCCTTGGTTTAATAACACTCTGTAGGTTGTAGTGGTGTAACTACCCTAATACCAGAGGTCCTGCTTTGGCTGCATAAACCTTGCCTTGAATTTTCCTGTTGCTAAAGATTATTGCAGTCCTCAAAAAAGACAGGACTTCAGCCGTACTTTCTCTAAACTCTTCAGGGTTGATATCCGTGGGTTCTAATTCTCTACTTCCCAATGCTCTTTTCCACAAATTTTCTGCTACTATGATGAGCATTGATCCAGAGCCCACCATCTGATCTAGTAGCTTACTATTAATCAAATATGTCCTTTTGGGCCTTGACTTCCTTCATTAACTCTCATCTTCCCCTGTACACTAAACACTCTGTGCTTGATTTGCACCTCATTCTTTAGGGATGCCAAGCTTATCTTCGAGGCGCACTAGAAGAAACTGTTGGAGTGAAGATAAGGTTGTTTATCACCAGAGGCAGGAGCAGAACCCAGAAGGACAACTTGACATCCGAGACTGCTCCAGGAAATAATTCAGCAAAAAAGGAAAAACTGGAGTCCAGAAAAAACCTTCAAGCTGGTCCATGATGGAATCAGGATTCAGGAGGCTGCAGTAGGCAGAAGACAAGAGAAACTGTAGACTGTGGAGACCAGGAATGAGCAACAAATAATCAATTGTAACGCAACTGGCCTCAGGAGTGAGTCTGCTATTATAGTGAGGAACAGGAAGTGACTGTGGTGGAGAAACATGCTAGGTATCTTACAGTTGAAAAAGAATAAAAGAAAAAGAAAACAGATATTGGTTATGTTAAAGAATTTCACGTGTTAAATGTCCTTGTGTTTAGAACATCCTAAAAAATCAGTATGGCATTTATCAGGAGCTTACATGCAGGACTACACTTTTGGACACCTGAAGGTGCCCAATAAAAGATAGTGGTGGTGGAAGACACGGCCACGTCCCCATTGCCTCCAGGGATTGCTGAGGCTTACCCAACCTCAGCGACGGCTGCAAGCTGTACAGCGAAGAAGACATGAGCCTCTGCGTCCCGCGTGCCTGCGATTGCTGGGATTGGTGAAGCCCGGGCAGTAAGGAATGCTGGAGCTGCTTTGGCCCATGCAGCCCAGACGAGAGAACTGCTTCAGGACATTGTAGCTGTGGCATCGGCTCATGTAAGGAACAATTCCTTACACACATTCCCATTACTTTTGCCCCTACAAATTGAGGCAAAATGTCCTTCTTTTCCATATTTCCTATACTATTTTTCAAGTGCAAAACATATTTTAAAATCTGAAGAATGATTCAATTGCTTCTACATCTTTTGCCTGGTTTTGTTTGTAATGCTCTTTTATGAAATGCACCACTCCCTCTGGGTCTCTATCCTGAGGAACTAAAACTTGAGTTTATATTCATCACATTAATGTCACTCCTTACATCTTCAGTTACTGCTATTTATTCTCCACATTTACATTTGGTGTGCTCTATCGCCTTCATACATATGGCAGATTCCGCCATAATTTTTGCACTTTTGATAGCTTCTTTCAGAGCTGTATTTTTTGCTGTCCAATGTCTTCTATGCATCTTTTTAATGTAACACTGCACAATAAGCTGGTCCTTTATCAAACTGTCGGTCATTACCCCAAATTTTCTCCGTATTTCCAACTCTTTTTGTCACGCCACAACTTCCGCCACTGTCTTAGCTGTTCTTTGGGGCTGAGTGTCAAAAATTGGGTTTCTGGTTGGCAGAGGTATGCACCCTGTCCAATCAGGAACCCCAATCCTAGTCAAGGTAAGTGTAGTACACACTAAGGGGCAGATTCCGAGCTCGCTGGTAAGCACTCCTGACGGCATGCGTGATTTCTGGGCGAATTGTACAGCTGTACAAGCGAGCAAGTACGATGCGAAAATCGCCTTGCGCTCCGTGCGACTCGTACACGTCAGCGAACACCTCCGGACGACTCTGCCATGGCCAACGCGCACAGTGCTACAGGGCGGATTCCCGCTCGACCAAGTAAAATGCGCGCGTTGAGCAGCCGGATCGAGAATCGGCCCCTAAATGTTTACCTGGTTTCACTGATAGAATATCGATGTACCAAACATCGATGTTCTAAATGTCTATGTAAAAATATAGAACGCAAAAATATCGACTCCCTATACTTAAACCGGTAAGTAAAAAAAATAGGTGTAAATAATATCGAATTAAAAATATATATAAAATAAAATATATTAACTATATAAAATAATATTATTATTTTTAACAAACTAAATTAACTTTAATAAACATTTTAACTAAATATTACAAAAAACGTAATTAAAAAAATATGTACACAGAAACATAATATTATATACATATATATTTCAATTGTATCTTTATTTAATTTGTAAACTTTAAAATTATATAAAAATAATATATATTTATCAGTTTTAAAATAAAAAATTCTATAATAATTTAAAACATTAAAATATTTAAGAAAATTAAAACATACAATAAATGCAACAATAGGGAAAATGTTGGATTGCGAAGGAGTAGAAATTACTATTCCCGCTCCAGTGAGTGCAACAGTAGGGTAAGTGATGGATAGCGGAGAGGTAAAAATTACTATTTCCACTCCAATAAGTTAACAGTAGGGGAAGAGCTGGATAGCAGAGGAATAAAAATTACTATCCACACTCCAGTGAGTGCAACAGTAGGGATAGTGCTGGATAGCGGAGGGGTAAAAATTACTATTCCCACTTCAGTGAGTGCAACAGTAGGGAAAGTGCTGGATAGCAGAGAGGGAAAAAATACTATTTCCACGCCAGTGAGTGCAACAGTAGGGTAAGTGATGGATAGCGGAGAGGTAAAAATTACTATTCCCATTCCAATAAGTTTAACAGTAGGGATAGTGCTGGATAGTGGAGGGGTAAAATTTACTATTTCTACTCCAGTAAAAGAAACGCTAGGGAAAGTGTTGGATAGCGGAGAGGAAAAAAATATTATTACCACTCCAATTAGTGCAACACTAAGGAAAGTGCTGGATAGCGGAGGATTAAAAACTAATATTACCACTCCAGTGAGAGCAACAGTAGGGAAAGTGCTGGATAGTGGAAGAGTAAAAATTATTATTCCCACTCCAGTAAGTGCAACAGTAGGGAAAGTGCTGTATAGCGGAGAGTAAAAATTACTATTCCCACTCCAGTGAGCGCAACAGTAGGGAAAGTGCTGGATAGCGGAGGGGGAAAAATTACTATTACCTCTCCAGTGAGTGCAACAATAGGGAAATTGCTGGATAGCGGAGAGTTAAAATTTACTATTCCTACTACAGTAAAAGAAATGCTAGCGAAAGTGTTGGATAGTGGAGAGGAAAAAAATACTATTACCACTCCAATGAGTGCAACAATAGGGAAAGTGCTGGATAGCGGAGGGGCAAAAAGGATTATTCCCACTCCAGTGAGTGCAACAGCAGGGAAAGTGCTGGAAAGCGGAGGGTTAAAAATTACTATTATCACTCCAATGAGTGCAACAGTAGGTAAACTGATGGATAGTGCAGGGGGAAAAATTACTATTTCCACTCCAATGAGTGCAACAGTAGGGAAAGTGATGGATAGCGGATAGGTAAAAATTACTATTCCGACTCAAATAAGTTTAACAGTTTAAGTGCTGGATAGAGGAGGAGTAAAAGTTACTATCCTCACTCCAGTGAGTGCAACTGTACGGAAAGTGCTGGATAGCGGAGGGGTAAAAATTACTATTCCCACTCCAGTGAGTGCAACAGTAGGTAAAGAGCTGGATAGCGGACGGGGAAAAATTACTATTCCCACCCCAGTGAGTGCAACAGTATTGAAAATGTTGGATAGCAAGGAAGTAAAAATGACTATTCCCACTCCAAGGAGTGCAACAGTGGGGACAGAGCTGGATAGCGGAACATTAAAATTACTATTCCCGCACTAGTGAATGCAACAGTAGGGAAAATGTTGGATAGGGGAGAAACAAAAATTACTAATAACATTTAAACAATGGAATTTCTTTATCATAAAAGTAAATAAACAATATTTAAAAAATATACATTTCAATATGTTAAACATATCAAATAAACACAGATTATAATATAAATTACATATAACAAAAAGCTACAAATATTATATAACATAAATTAAATACATTTAAAAACAATAATTATTTAAACGGAGCAAATTTTAACAGAATTATGTAAAGCATGAAATTATTTATTTTGTTTCCTACCGTAGAACACCACACAATAAAAAAATATTATTAATGTATTTCATAATTAACATAATTAATAATCAATTAAAATATTAATAAAAACAAATAATAAACATTCATTAAATACACATGCTTTAACACTATAATATCCAAAACACACAACTAAAACTAATTGCACAATTACCATATTTACAGGCACATGCATCAAGAAAAGCTTTTGCGAGTCCTTAATTGCGATTATTAAGGAATTCCAATTAAGGACTCTCAAACGCCTATGCATGTACGAATTGCTAATAAAATAGCGATTCCTAAACATTCCTTGGTTGCGACTCGCAAATTGCGAGTTGCAACTAAGGAATGCCTTCCCATTCATTCCTATGGGCCTTCAGGCCCATAGGAATGAATGGGAGATTGTATGCGCAATTTGCGAGTACCAATAGGTACTCAAAAATTGCGCTTGGAATTTCCAAAGGACACTCTGTTGCACCCCTGAAATTGCTCTGTGCACACATGTTGTGCACACACATGCTGCTAGGGCATGTGTGTGTGTAACCTACAACTTTGAAAAATGCCCTTTAGAGAATTTTTCTAAGTTTTTGCAAATTACCATTGTTAGATCTGAGGGTCTCTAGTTAGCAACGGTATTCACCTTTGTCCAAATAGGACCCTTACTTCTAAGTCAGGATAAGGGGATTACACTCCTTAATAACCCCTGCTCACCCACTTGGTAGCTTGGCACGAGCAGACAGGCTTATCTCAGAGGCAGTGTGTTAAGCATTTGTGGATATACACAGTAATACAGTGAAAACACTACAGATGGACACAACACAGGTTTTATAAAAATAAGAATTCTTTATATAGACTTAAACACAAGACCACAAACGACAAAAATCTACAATACTACACTTAACATTATCAAAGTTACTTAGTTCAAGTTGATGATAAATGCGACAGAGTTCTCAACAAAGTACCTGGATGTGTAACGCAAAAGGGGAGATGCGTTGGTTCCGTGATCCGGGGGAGATGATGCGTCGTGCCTCAATGCTTGCGTAGAGATGGGGATGCATCGTAATCCATACCGGTGCGGAGGTGATGCGTAGACTCTCGGCCTGCAGGCCCGTTGTGGTGCGCAAGATGGCACCTTGATGCGTTGCGATGATCCGGTGCGATGCGATGCCAATGCGTAGACGCCCTGGCAGCCTCGCGACGGCTCTGTACTTTGGAGCCACGACAGGCCCTGCAACACGCTTGTCCGGTGATGCGATGGCGACTCTCTCGATGGCGTCACTCTTCTCCAGTGATGCGACAGGAGGCAGCTTCCAGGGAGATGCGGCGAAGGCCCGCTTCTCCGGCGATGTGACGATTTCAGCTGCGGTGGCGACACTCTTCCTCTCGATGCGTCATGCTTCCAGCTCCCAGCGGTACACAAATGTCTGGAGTTGAGAATTCTCAGCAAGGAAATTCAGAGGGGAGCTGGAGATGAAGTCTTTTGTCCCTGAGACTTCAGCAGGAGGCAAGCACAGTTCACGCCCTTGGAGAATATTCTGAAGATGATGAAAGTCCTTACAAAGTTCCTTCTCCTTTCCTTGGCAATGAAGCAACCACTGCAGTCCAACCAAGCAAACAGAACACTGGCAGAGGGGCAGTCAAACTCCTGCAGCTTCCTTGGTTCTTCTCCTTGGCAAAAGGTTTCTTGTTCCAGAAGTGATCTAAAGTTCTTGAGACTGAGTCCCAATATTTATACCCCCAAATCCTTTGTCTCTGAAGGCAGTGAGGCCTCTGCCTAGTCCAAACCAGTTCCTGAGCACTCTGTTTACATGACTCTCTTCTTCCTTTCACTGTGCAGGGCAGAGACATCAGCCCCCCCACAGGAGGTGGAGCCAGCACAGGGGAGGGAAGATACAGC
Organism: Lissotriton helveticus; assembly: GCF_964261635.1. Taxonomy (NCBI): domain Eukaryota; kingdom Metazoa; phylum Chordata; class Amphibia; order Caudata; family Salamandridae; genus Lissotriton; species Lissotriton helveticus. Next base: position 570,636,879 of record NC_136063.1, read on the forward strand.
TCTGGAGCACTTTGTTGACATGATTCCTTCTCTCCTTTCACAGTACAGGGCAGAGACATCAAACAAGCCACAAGAGGAAGGCCCAGCCCTATTCAGGTCCCAGGTGAAACTCCTCCCTCCCATCTAGATGCAGATCTCTCTATTCACCACTGGGCTGCACCAGCCTGTCTCCTGGAATCCCCCAGCCCTCGCACTCACAAACTCCAGACAAGGAATACACAACCTAGCAGAGGCAGGCCTGATCAGTTAGGCAAGAAAATACCTACTTTCCAAAAGTGGTATTTTCAAACACAGAATACTAAAAACAACTTTACTAAAAGATGTATTTTATTATTCTGAGATCAGGCATACTAAATTCAAATTTCTACCATGTTCCCTGAGTCAGTTAGGTTTATAAGAATGTAATAATCTAACTGCCCATTCTAGCCTAGGGAGAACAGGTAGCCTTCAATAGTGAGAAACAAAAATGGCTGTAATTCACTATTAGAACATGCTACACACAACAGAGCATGTCCTACCTTATACATGCAATGCACCCTGCCCTTGGGCCTACCATAGGGGTGTATATTATGAAGCAACAGGAAGGTGTAGGGACTTGCAAGTGGGTGCACTTGGCCAAGTCGACATGGCAGTACTAGACTGCACAAAGGCCTTGCAATGGCAGGCCTGAGACACACTTTACAAGCTGCTTCTGTGGGTGGCACAACCAATACTGCAAGCCCACCAGCAGGATTTGATTACAAGCCCTGGGCACACATGGTGCACTGTACTAGGGGCTTACAGGTAAATCAAATAACCCAATCATGGAATCACCAATTAGTACTATCAATTTTACATAGGGAGCACTTGCACTGTGGCACTGAATATGTTATGTTATGTTATGTTATAAGTTTATTTATATAGCGCACGGCTACTCAACAAGAGTGTCCCGGCGCTTTATGTCGGCAGCTCAGTAATTAAAAAACATAACAGTGATAAAAACCAAAAAGCAAAAGGAAAAGAGAAACAGCCTAGAGGTTAAAGAGCCAAGTCTTAAGGTTTTTTCTGAACAAGAGCAGACTAGGAATGCTGCGTAGTGCAAGAGGCAAGGAATTCCACAACTGGGGTGCCCTGAGACTAAAGGAGCGACCCCCAGTGCGGGCCTTCCTCACTCGGGGAACCACGGCCATGAACAAAGTTTCCGACCGCAGTGAGCGAGCCGGACGATAAAAAGCCAGCCTGCGCTGCAGATACTTTGCTCCCAGGCCAGAAAGTGCTTTATGCACCAGAGTCAGCGTTTTAAACATAATCCGCTTTCGGATGGGCAGCCAATGAAGTGACTGCAACAACCCGGATGTTCTAGCCCGCCTATGAAGGCCGAAAATGGTGCGAGCCGCGGAGTTCTGCACCACTTGCAACCTATGGACCAGGTAGTCCGGAAGCCCTAGGTAAAGGGAATTAGCATAGTCCAATCTAGATCCTATTAGAGCTTGGACAATAATCTTTCTATGCTCCTCCGAGAGCAGAGGTAAGAACTTCCGGAGCATCTTTAAGATTCCGAAGCAGGTGCCTGTCAGACCGAGAATGTGCGATCTAAACGAGAGGTTATTGTCAAACTTGACTCCCAAATTTTTGGCAGCCAAAGATGACTGAGCGGGAGGACACATGTCCGCCGGCCACCACTCATGCCATTCCGGGTCCGAGGCGCAGCCGAAGAGCAGAACCTCCGATTTACTGGGGTTGGCCTTAAGACCGTTCCGCTGGAACCAGTCAAAGACCCTCTCCAGGCACCCCCGGATACTCTCCCCATCAAATGTCTGATCTTTCCTGCAGGTAAACAGAAGTTGCGTATCATCTGCATAGGACACGATCTGGGCCCCAAAAGCCTCCACCAGAGCCGCCAGAGGGGTCATAAAGATGTTAAAAAGAGTCGGGCTCAACACAGAGCCCTGTGGAACTCCGACTCCCAATGGCGGCATCTCAGCGGAGCTAGGTGAGGCCCAGACCGTTTGTCGACGGTCCTCCAAAAATGATGTAAACCATTTAAGCACCGTCCCCCTCAGACCGATGTCATAAAGTCTGGCGAGAAGCGCCTCATGGGGGACGGTGTCGAAGGCCGCCGACAAGTCCAGCATGACAAGCATGGCCTTACCTCCTGCGTCCAGTGTCTCCCGAATGACCTCAGATACCTCAAGAAGAGCCGTCTCCGTGCTCAGATTGGGCCGGAATCCGGATTGCGAGGGGTGCAGTAGGTCATTTGATTCAAGGAAGCTAGAGAGAACGCCATGCACATGCTTCTCCATGAGCTTCGCCAAGGCCGGTAGAAGAGAAATTGGCCTATAATTGGCCAAAACCTCGGTATCCAATCCAGGCTTTTTGAGGAGAGGGACCACCATCGCCCTTTTCCAGGGCCGAGGGAGCCTCCCCTCCCTCAAGGATAAATTCAGAAGGGGATTCACCAAAGGATTCATCAACTGCGCCATCCTGGCCAAAAATTTGAATAGCAGTGGCACAGTGCCCAAAGCATAAACCCAGCAAAAGCATATCAAAACAGAGGAGGCAATCCGTCAAAATGGAAGGGAGAGTCACGCCAATGATGCCAGATCTAACAACCATCAAGTTCAACTTCATGGTAATTTGCACCACCTAATAGTAGAATCGCTATTCTATTTTGAAGTGGTTCTTGCATTGCATTTAAGGAACCGCAAAATGCGATTCCTTAAATGCAATTGCAATTTGAGAAATCGTAGTTATTTGCAAATCTAAAATTGCGAGTGCCTTGAACCTTGATGCATCGCAATTGCCCTTTTTGCAGGCGCAAACGGCCAATTTTTAAGAAAGGCTCTGTTTGCGCACTCGCATCGGTTGATGCATGTGCCTGTTAATTTATTTATTTAAATTAATTAACTTATTATTAATTTATCAATTAAAAAAAAAATTATTTTCAAAATGACCATAATGAACTACTAATTAATTATTTAAAATTAATTAATAATTAACCCTTCCCACCATTTACACCTATACATACCAAAACACACACCTAAAACTAATTGCACAATTATCATAATGAATTACTAATTAACAATTTGAAATTAATTAACAACTAATTATTAAATTATCAATTAAAAATAAATTACTTCCCACACTTCCCACCATTTACACCTATATATACCACAACACACACCTACAATTAATAATACAATTACCATAACCAAATGGCAATTAATTAATTAAAAATTATTAACAACAAATTACTAATTAATTCATAAAAAAATACTTTCCACATTTAACACTATAACATCTCATTTAAACAAATATTAATAAATAAAAAAATATTCAATACATTTAATATAATTAAATTGCTTCCCTCCCTATTCCCCTATAAACCCACAACCCGCTACGGTACTAAAAACGCAAAATTCATATAAAAAAATCATTAATAACTACTAAAATGTGAACACAATAAAAATACAAACAATTCTTATACAAAAAAACAGATCACATACATATAAAAATATATACTAAAATACATAACATTAATAAAAAATGAATAATTTTAACAACTATATTTTTGCAAACAATATTAAACACTTCAATATTTTAAACAGCTTTTTTGCAAACAATCATAAACACTTAGATATTTTAAACATCTATATTACTTACCTAACAGTCGATATTCTTGGCCACAATATTTTTTCTGGCGATATTTGTGACCCATGATACTTTTACCTCGATATTGGTGCAAGTCGATATTTAGACATAGATATTAAGGGGCCTAATAGGATGGCGGGTAGACTTTCGTCTGTCCGCAACCCTAGCGGTGCTGGGACCGGCCGCCAGTGGTGCGGCGGAACCGCACCGGCAATTAGGATGCCACTGCCATGGTGGCATCCCCCATCCGCAACTATGTGGCGGGCGGTACACACAGCACATTCCGCCACAATGCTGTGGCTGCATGTGTGCATTTGCATGCACAACGTGGCAGGCACCGCACTGTGCCTGCCATGTTGTGTATGCAAATGCTGGGGGGTACCATAGGTACCCCCCATGTGACCCTCACCCTCCCAACATCCTGGGGGCCCGCAACAGGCCCCCAACTCAGAAATCCGCATGCCTTTCTGTGGCGGCCACGCCGCCACGGAAAGGCTGCTTCCCTGGGCATCCTAATATGACTGGTGGTGTCCAGCAGACACCGCCACCATATGCAACCCTTTTCCACATGGTCGACCCATCGACCAGGCGGAAAAGTGGCGGACGGTCTTCTCATCCATCGTGGTACCCCGCCAACATAATCAGGCGGGGGTAAATTGCATGCAGGTGGAGGAGAATGTCGGGCGGATCGCCACTGCCATGTGGGCGATGGCGTTCCGCCCGGCATTCTAATAGACCCCTTAGTCTCTGCACCGCTTACCTGTACTCACCCTCTGCTAGCAAGGCACAGAGCATTCAGGCTAAACGAGAGAGGCAATGTGTAAAGTATTTGTGCTCACACACGCACACACAGTAACACAGTGAAAACACTACAAGAGTACTCCACATCAGTTTAGAAAAATATCCAATATTTACCTGAATAAATCAAGACCAAATTAACAAAAATCTAACTGGTGCTATCTGGTAGTGTTTCACCGAGACAAAACCAAACTGCGATGAAGTATGGGCCAGATACAGGAGTCATGCAGACCTGCTGACAGTACATTGGATGCATTGGAAATTGACGACGATGTGGTGCGCAGTGGATGTAAGGCGTCCCGTATACAAGCGATGTGTCTGTTCCTGAAGGCGGTGCAAGGTCTTTGAAGCTTTAAAACTCTGGGATAATGTAGTGCGCAAAGGAGGCGATGTGCCACTTGTTGCTGCGAGTCCTCAGTTTCTGAAGTCGGCGCGCTGTCTATGATGTGTTGATGTCAAGACCGCGATGCGTGAGTTTTCATAGCATTGATGTTGAACTGCTGAGCTGAAGGAGCTGCATCAGTTGGAAGTCACACAGGGTCAGGACTGCATCGGAATTGGGACGTTGCACCACAGACGTCAGTAATGTGATGCCGAAGACTCACGCAGTGGCTGTTCTTAGGAGGGGCTGCGGCAAAATTGGGGTTGCGTTGAAGTCAAGGTCGTAGCTTCCAGCACTCAGCGAGTGGGGACCATAGCTTTGGTGTAGGAAGCGGCGATGCCTTGGCAAGGTCTGGCTGTGTTTTAAGTCGCTGTCGATGAGTCGCGCACTGAGTGAGTGGAGACAACGGCTCGGTGCAGGCAAAGGTAAGGCATGGATTTCGCAGGGATGCGCTGGTTCTGAAATTACACTTTGGAGTCAATATGGTAGTTTCTTGGTAACAGCACCAATATTCACATCCCAGGGCCCAGGGCTGGATTATGCACCACTAGGCAGAGTTGGACTTACAGCAGAGGAGCCCAGGTGCTAGTAGCAATATGCAGATGAAGTCTTTGTTTTCCCTGAGACTTCAGCAACAGGAGGCAAGCCCAAACAATGCCTTGAAGAACCTTTTGATGCACCCTGGAGAGAGTAAAGTCCAGTCCTCTTACTCCCAGGCAAGAAGCAGCAGGCTAACATAGCAAAGCAAGCAGCAAAGTGTCAGTCTCTCCTGGCAGTACAACATCTCTTCTTCCAGGCAGAATGTCCTCATTCCAGAAGTGTTCTGAGTATATGGTGTCCGAGATCGAGTACTTAGACCCATTATAGCCTTTGAAGTAGGCAGACTTCAAAGAAAGGTCTTTGTCGTGCATAAGACGCCGCACTTCCTGGCCCTGGCTCCAGACACACTACAGGGGATTATGCAACTCTTTGTGTGGGGACAGGCACAGCCCTATTCAGGTGTAAATGTCAAGTGTCAGCTCCTCCCACCACTCAAGCTCAGGAAGGCACATCAGCCTGTTGATGGGCCATCAGGATATGCAGGGCACACCTCATCTCCCTTTGTGTGTGACTGTCCAGAGTGAATCCACAAAGCCCAGCTGTCATACCACTCAGACTTGTGTCTGGTGAGAGGCAGAGGCACAGAATGGTTAAAGTAATAAAATGCCAAGTTTCTAAAAGTTCCCATAGACAGTGGTTGAACCTTTTTAGTCAGCTGGGATGGGCCATTAAAAAGTCAAAAACCTTGCAATGTTCCCAAGCTGAATATATTCCATCAAAACTTTCCATAGGATCAAGTCATTTAATTGTCTTCATCTTTTTGTGACTTCATATTATCCAAGGACATTTCAAAAGCACCTCTTCATATGACTCTGATAACATATGAGTATGAGGCACATTTCTGCAGCACTCAATGGCTGCACAGTACATTTCCCAAACAACTTTGTTTGCAAAGTAATTTCTAACCAAATATGGGAAAAAAACATTCAACATCTTAAAATATATATCTAAAATGAGGAAAGATTCACATATCCATGTTACATTTACACCAGTCAAATGATTTCATTCGCAGTGAGGTCTCATTATTAATCTCCTTCGTGACATCTCTTTTTCAAATCCAGCTATAGGGGATATGTAGTGTACTTTGCTAACCTAGGCTACCAATTTCTTTTTTTCAGGATGGCCTAAATACGGTTATCTTAATGATTACAAATAACTCCTGATGAATGGTTGTCGACAAGTTGCATTTGAAATCTTACTATTCTTTTGGGGTTCTCATCAAGACCTGAATGGTTGATTCTTAAGCTCCTGTTGATCCTTCTATTGGCAGTTTTCAGTAAGTTCTCTGGTAGGTTCCACTCAATTCTCTATCCTTGTTAGATTTTTAATATTCTTATTTTGTGACTTCTCCTTTGCGTTGCAAAGGTTTTTTGCTCCACGGGTAGTTCTATGGTGCCCTCTGGCATGTTCGATTCCAACGGCCGAACATGCCAGAGGACACCAAAGAATAGAACAGAAAGGACGAAGAACAGAAAGGAAAAACAAATTTTTCCTTTCTGGGTTGAAGTATTTGACCATTCTTTCCACTAAATAATTCTCAAATATATCAATCAAATCTTCCCATTCTGTTGCCGGTTGACCAGCTTCAGACGAAAAACTTCGAGGCTGTATAATGGCATGAGCATATTCCATGACAAATTTTTTTAAAGCTAGATTACAAAGGAAATTGAGTTTGAGAGAAGGGAGTTTTTCATAATTATTTGCTATCCCCTTTATATATGTCTTTTTAATCCTTTATATTTGTGTTTCACAAATATCTTCTGCGTAGAGCACAAAAAGAAATCAATTACATTTTTAGTTTACCAGGCTTGTCTATACCTCTAAAAGTGGCTGACTGGTTTTAGTTTATATGCTCAACGAGTCGTTACTGGGAGCTGTTATTCATGTATTAGCTGCAGTACACAACATTAAGCACCACGGGGGACAGGCACGTTTTTGTTGCTTGGAGGTTTGTGTACTCTAATCGTCTCTTCCTTTCCACAAACCACAAAAAACACTTTCCCACCAATTTTCTCCACGTTGCTTCATTGTGGGAGGCGTTTTTTAGCTGAAAAACGGTGATGACGGTGTGTCAGCTTACAAATGGATGTGAGGCGCATGATTTATTTACCGTAGGTGGCACACATGAGGAGCATGAGTGAATTGCTTTGGGTACCTTCAACAGTGCTTCCGCTTCAGAGATAGCTCTGGGTGGTGCGCAACTTAGAACTGCAGTCTGCCTCCCCACTGAAAATAACTCCTGATTTACAGGTCACACAACCTCCGCTCACTTATTTATTTATTTATTTATTATATATCAAGTTTTATATAGCGCGAACAAGATCCCAAAGATATCAGAGAGCTTTACAATAAGTTGGTGGAGAGGACAAAATGAAATATACACAGCAATTGTGAGGAAAAAAACAACACAATGATAAACAGTAAACAATGGTACGCATAGAGGGTCCAACATTAAGCAGACAATATGGACTGTAACTGTTAGTTGTGCTATGGAGCTAGGAACCAAGAGATAGCCACCTTATGAGTATCACACCCACTTATGGTAGAAATTTGCTCATTAAGAATCTCTTGGCTTCCATTTTGAAAGCCGCTGTCGAGGCGAGTCTGCGTACATACGGAGGAAGAGAGTTCCATATTTTAGGGGCAGCACCAGAGAAGGTTCGGTGACAAGTTCTCTTTTTGCTAAGGATGATAGGTTTTAGGAGGAGAGTAGAGGCACTTCTGGAAGCCCTCTCCCCGCAGGATAATTCAAGTTTTTGCACTAGATAAGTGGGAGTATTGAAGTGCAGGGTTTTGTGCATCAGGATCGCAATCTTTAGCTAGGATTCGTGCTTCAAAGGGTAGCCAGTTGAGAGATTTCAGGACTGGGGAGATGTGCTTGTTTCATTTGGAACCTGTAATCAATCTTGCTGCAGAGTTCAGCAAGGCCCTAAGTGGAGCCAAGGCGTATTCAGGAAGGCCACAGAAAGTTGCACTGCCATAGTCTAACCTTGATAAGACAAGTGCTTGTGTCACCTGCTTGAAATCATTTTGAGGCAAGAAGGGTTTGATCATTTTGAGTGTCCTCATCAGGTGGTTTGCTTCCTTACAAACGTTGCTGATATGAGCCTTCATACTCAGGTGCCTGTCCACTGTGACTCCAAGTGATTTGGCTGAATCTATGATGATCGGGGTGCAGTTGAGAGTCGTGAGGTGATGTGACCAGAGATCAATCTTGGAGGTGTGTTTCTGCGGGGAGATGAGCAAGAATTCCGTTTTAGAAGCATTGAGCAGGAGTTGATTCTCTGTTAACCAATTTTGGGTTGAAGTGAGGATAGAATTTAGTGAGATGATGTTGTCCGGGGATGACATTTTCAGATAGAGTTGCGTGTCTTCTGCATACATGTGGAAGAGAATATACATAGAGTTAAGTAGGTTAGTAAGAGGTTCCAAGAAAAGATTGCAGAGGATAGGAGAGAGGGCTGATCCTTGGGGGACTCCCATGAGTACTGGGGAGGGCTGACAGAGAAAGTGATTTGACTTGAATCTGTGAGATCCGTGGAGAAGGAAGGATGAGAACCAGCGGAGCACCAGATCCGAGTAACCCATTCTGTTTTGTAGGATGGATAGGAGGATGTCATGCAAGACCGTATCGAAAGCAGATGAGAGGTCAAGGAGGATCAAGAGGCAGGATTCGTTTTTGTCAAGCATTTTCAGGATGTCATCAAAAATGTGTATGAGGGCAGATTCAGTGCTGTGACCCCTCCTGAAACCAGATTGATGATGGTCTAAGAGTTAGTAATTCGCAATGTGAGCACAGAGCTGGGATTGGACACATTCTTAGAGAAGTTTTGCTAGGGTGGAGATGTTGGAGATGGGACAGAAGTTATTGAGATCCGATTTGTCGGCATTGAGTTTTTTAGAATGGGTGAAACCTGAGCTGCTTTTAGGCAATCAGGGATCAAGCCTTGAGATCTTCACGTCATGTAACTCAGTCGATAGATTTAACAATTGTAGAGATATATCATCAAAGCGTGCCACCAAAAATGAGTAATGGTCAGAGTATATTTATAGTAGTACCCCTCCATAAAATCGCAAGATATTTCCTCACAGTATAATATATCGAAGAGCCCATTGCTTGACATCTCTGGCATTGGTCCTTTAGGCCTTCCAGGCTCTGATAAATTGGAAAAACCTATTTCTGAATCTATGATTGCATTGGAACATTTGTTGGCATCCATTTTACTGTTATTGGGCAAATTTGTGGGTAGCTCTGATTGTATTTTGGAGTCTGTTACTCAGATATTAAGTGTCTTACTATTAAAGCTTCCGGAAAAGTGTTTAGATCCTAAGGCGGGATTGCATGGGTCTGAGCCGAGTAGTGACCACTTAGCCGGAAATATTAATCCAGTCCAAAATGATCATGTGGTTATTTCTAAAAATGAGCCCCCTCTAGTACCCACATCTTCTGCATTTAACTGTGTAAGAAATTCTGTTCTTGTAATTGAAGAAGAAAATATGTCTGTTTCTGCTCCAGAACTTGAAAAAGAGCTATTCCCAATTTTTGTGCCCGAAAGTAAGATCATAGGGGGTGTTGAAAAAGTAAAATCTGGAAATCACAGAAAAAATAAAGTGAAAAAGAGAAAACCTATTCGCAGATATAGCAAAAAAAAGCAGAGACAAATAATCTTTGAAGACTCTGTTGTTCCTGATATAATCGAACCTAGTACTCAGGAGCATGTGTATGGGTCCTTGAGTCAGGAAGTTGCCATTCTTTCCTCTGATAATTTGAATCTCTCTGCAATAAATATTATAAATTCTCCTAAACGTACTATCCCTGAGGGAGTTCTCTCCTTAAAAGTAGCAGGTTCAACGATTCTTCCCCCCGTAGTACAGTGGATAGAGTCAGGACCCATTGTACCTGCGGTTCTTAATCCACTTGCTCCTGTTTTTCATACTACAGGTGTTGACGTTGCATGTCCTCACCATTTGCCCACAAAAGTATCAGAAGCTTTTGTCGATACATTGACTTTGGATTTTCTATCGTTATTTGATTCGGATCAGCCTTTAAATAGAGCATGGCTACTCAAATGCTTCAAAAGCATAGAGAGTCTAAAGCTAATCCAAACAAATGATATTGACTTAGTTTTCCTATCCGGAACAGCTGCCTCGCCCTATGCCAGGGTAAAGTTCTATTCTAAATTTATAGTAAATCTCATATTACAACAGGCTGAGAATTTTCAGTGTAGGGGAATTGATGTTTTACCTGTTTTTTCTTCTCGTAGAGACAGTTTCCCTTATAATAGACTTCCCCAGCAGGGCAATGGCAAAGATGGGCATACTGTCTCTTATGACGATTTAAAAATATGGGTATCAAAAAATACTCGTCTGGTGACACATGTAATGCCCCCCCTTTTCAGAATAGTCTCCCAATAGAAGACAATCAGCGGTGGAATTGGCTGCCCGGTGCCTTATCTAGTAAAACCACAGATAACCCTAAACTTTTCCAACATCTTTAGCAATAATTTGAAAGTTATCTCTTGGAATGCCGCCGGGATAAACAGTAGCCCTGAGAAATTACAGTACTTATTTTCTCTGAACGCTAGTGTGATTTGCATCCAAGAGACCTGGTGCGCTAGTAGATTGTGTGTAGGGAGAGATTATTTTGTTTTGGAGGCGGTGGCTGCTCCATCGAAGAAAGGGCGTGCAAAAGGGGGAATTGCGTGCCTTTTATCTAATAGATTGAAGTGGAACTTCACCCATTATGTTGATCCCAGTAACTTATTTCAAGCTGTGTCCCTCTGTAGCTTGAATAGCAGGGGAAACTCTAATTCTATGGTAATAATAAATGCCTATATTCCCCCCGATGAATGTTTTAATATCCTATTGAAGCAAATGTTTTCTTATATTAAGCAGATTAAAGATGTAGAATTTCCCCCACATGTTTTGCTAGTGGGCGATTTTAACTGTAAAGTTTCCAATTCAAGCCTAGAGTTATACAGAAACAAATTTAAAGAAGAAGCCCTTTTTATTCCTCAATCCGTCTTCCCTAGGAAAATTAAAACTAACAAGAGAGGGAAGTTATTGTTAGAAGAACTTTCAGCGGTGGAGGGATTAATAGTGAATGGTAGGCTTCCCTCCGATGTCCCCGCCAGTTATACCCATAGATCTTCCCAAAGTGAGTCAATTCTGGACTATGTAATCACTGATTATTGTACTTTCTCCTTAGTGAAGGATCTGGTGGTCTCGTTGACACAATTTAGCGACCACAACCTGATTACTATAAGCCTGTCTTTCCATCCTCCTGATTCCGATTTATGGTCTTTTGGCAGTGACTTAGTTAACTTTCATAGAGACTCTGGTAGATGTTTTTGGAATTTTAAAGCCAAGAAAGGCCTGGAGGGCATACTTGGTAAAGTAATATCAGAACTGAATGTTTGGCAGGGTTTTGAGAATTTTATGAAAGAGGTCATTTCTGTTCGCAAGGGTCCGAGATTTTCTGGGAAAAGGATTTATGTTCCCAGACCAATTTTCCTTCTAAATAAAGAAATAAATAAATTGGTGTGGGAACAATTTTTGTGTAGCTCTATCGACACGAATAAGAAAATATGTTTATTAAAAAGAAGGAGAAACAGAATCAGGAAGAAATTTAGAAAAGAAAAAGAAGGCTCACTTTGGATACAACTCCGGGAGGCCGCTGTTTATGGCAAAATAAGACAATTTTGGTCTCTCATTGGCGAGGGCTGTGGAGCAAGAGTTAACTCTCTCCCCATTCCCATTGCTGAATTATCATGGGTCACCCATATTTCCAACCTGTATGCTGGGAATATTGCAATGGTAAATTGTAAGGAGTCTACTAAAGAAGATGTGTTTCCTGTTAATTCTCCATCGGAAAAAAACATTGAATTGGCCATTAAGGAATAATCGCTCCTCCGGAGCAATGGGGCCTGATGAACTTCCCATCTCAGTGTTGAAGCAGGATCCTATTTCATGGAGTAAGATTCTTTTCCCTTTATTTAGATCTTGCTTCTTTAGCAAAATTATACCCTCTTCTTGGAAGGGGAGTATATTGGTCCCCCTATTCAAAAAGGGCGATAGGGATAACCCAATGAATTATCGCCAGATAGCTCTCCTGGATGCCATTGGCAAAGTTTTTGCTAAATGTCTCCTCTTTTTAATAACGGATTGGGTTGAGGACAATCAGATACTACCCCTTGAACAAACCGGTTTTCGCAAGGGGCATGGTACATTAGATAATCTTACAGCCCTTCAGGTTATTACAGACAAATATATAAGAGTTCGGGGGGGGGGAGTGTATGCGGCTTTTATTGATTTCTCCACAGCCTTTGACAAAGTTGACCGTCCCTTGCTGTGGAGAAAATTGTTTGATTTGGGCATGCCTCCCCTCCTACTAGACCTGGTGCGATCCCTCCATACGGACACCTGGTGCCGAGTGCTACAAGGTGGAGAAAGGGGTCTATCACGGTTATTCCCTTCCATCAATGGATTAAAACAAGGCTGCCTTCTTGCACCTCTGCTCTTCTCCCTGTATATTACTGATCTACCTGCTACCCTTTCCTCTTGTGTTGGCATAGCCTCGGTAGTGGGTGGATCTTCTATTTCCTGCTTACTATACGCAGACGATATCCTTATCCTGGATCTAACTCCTAAGGGATTGGCCAATCGTCTGCAGGCTCTACATCAGTTTGCAGAGTCCCACTATATGAGGATAAATGCTTCAAAAAGTAAAATCATGTGCATTACAGGAAAGAAAAAATCTAAATCTGAGAATTTTGGGTGGGCAGTAGGCGGCCAGAAACTGGAGGTGGTTAAGACATATACCTTTTTAGGAAAAATAATTTCCGCTAACTTGAGTGAGAAGCCTCATATTGACAATAAATCTCGTAAAGCCTGGTCCCAAGGCAAAAGTCTGAGCGCCCTCTACTCCGCCACAGGAAGAAGACATTTTGCTTGTTTATTGGAGGTTTTTAGGGCAAAAATTCCTCCAACATTACTGTATGGAATGGAACTGGTGACATAAAGCACTGGGGCTTTCTGCAGAAGCTAGAAGGAAAATTATTAAGGTCTATTACATCTCTTAACCCGGCCTGTTCCGTTGCTGCGTGCAGAATGGAATTTGGTCTCCGTAGCAGCTGGGCGCAGGGCCTATCAGCTTTAGTTCGATGGGTTGCTTGCCTCACTAGAAGTGAAACGGGGACTTTGAGATTCCTTCTTAAAGGGGAATTGCTGGGTAATTTAAAAGAGTACTCCCAAATTGTTAAGAACTTTAGAAAGGCTGTGGCACTTCTCGAATTAGAAGAGAGTACTCTTTTTACTATCTCTCCTTACCAGTTAAAATCCCTTTTGAAACAGGCGTCATGGGATTTATGTTTTATGTTGGATAAAAAGTCTATGCAAGCAAAGAGGGGATGTGATCTCTTGGTTACCTCTTATTCTATGAAGCTTGCCCAACCCTATGTTGCCTGGAATTTACCCCATGGTATTCAGAGATTCTGGTTCCTGTTAAGGCAGGACTTGTTACCCTTGAATAATCTTTTAGCAAAATGGTATGGATCTTCTTCTAGATGTAACTTTTGTAACATATCTGTTCAGGATCGTTCCCATATATTGTTCATTTGCCATGCATTGCGTCCACTTCGGTTGAAGTGGATAAAACCAATATGTCTGCAACTGGGTATACTTAATATGAATTCTTTTTTACAGGCATTATATTCTCCTCCTAATGAAATGTTTTGCTTCAATATTTTTAACTTTTTAAAATGTTTTTTAGCTATTTATTGATGAAATATGGAGGTTTGTGACATTGATTTTCTTGTTATTGGAAAATGTTGTAGTTGTTACTTCATTTAAGAAAAATGTGTGTTTGTATTTGTTGTATTTTGTTTTATGTGGCCCTCTTTTGAGAGCCAAAACATAATAAATAAATTGTTAAAGAGTAATGGTCAGAGGAGGAGGGGGGTGCAGGAGAGACTGAAGGTGATAGCTGGTCAGGGAGAAGAACTGTGGGGTCCACTATGGTTGGGGGAGGCTCAAAGTTGGGTGCTTGGACGGAGAGCACTAGCGGACAATTCAAAAGTGAGGTATGAACCATCGCAGATGGGAAGAGGTCGTTAATCCGAGAGTTGGGTTGAAAAGAATCCAAAGGTGAACGTTGCCCAGAGACTGGCCTGGTTGGGGGCAAAGTTAGAGGGGAGGAGGGAAGGGAATCAACGGTTAATCGATGAGATAAAATGGTTTGCGGAATCAACCCATCGTGAGGGTCACCCAGTGTTGGACTGACAATCGGCAGGGCAAGTGAGACCACAAGATCGTAACATAACTGAGGTGATGATCTAGAGGGTTGATGACGACCAACCGAGGGCAAGGAGGGTCTGAAATTGCCAGAGGGGGAGGGATTCAGGGAGGTAGAGGTTCTAGCGATTGAGAGAAGGGGGGGGAACTAGCTAATCTCAGCAGAGAAGCGGTGACTGAATAGGGGTCAGTGGAGTTGCTGTGTACCAGTTTCTTAAGGTAGGGGTAGATTAAGGCCAATTTACCAAGGTTGACACTAGAGACTTGTATTAGAATGATCCCATTATTGTTGAGGGTGATAGTGGTGGTAGCTTTGAGGAAGGTCGAGGGAGACATTGTCAACTTGAGACCATGAGGATTTTTTTAGAACCAGGGTTGTATTTCTCAGATGAACTTGGAAACACTCAATCTCAAATACAAAAGAAAGTGAGATTTGTGTATGACAAGTGGTAAGCAACTGGTAAATGCAGTTTTCCAAGTAGATTCTCATTATGGTTTCTTTTGGAGTGGTTCCTAAAGACCTTGCCTATTTTAGACAAGCTGTCTTTGGGGTTACCATAAGTTAGAAAACTTGTCCACAAGTCCCCCCCAATCATTCACCAGTTAGCTGGAAATTTCTCTAGTGAGAAGCAAGTGCCATCGTTTCCAGGATCTTCTAGTTTATAAGGTTTCCCATAAAAGATCAATGCTCTAATATTCATGCGAGTCTGTCCCTGGATGCTGCATTTCACAGTGCCGGAAAAGTGCCTGCAGCTGTGGATACATTTGGGGTTTAGCCGCTTCTACTAGAAACACAGGGAATCTTCCTTTTGCCAAAGTAGAGCTTCTGCTGTTTTCTTCTTCGATCCTTTTCAGGCTTCAAATGAGGATTAGTAAATCTAATATGTGTTCTCAAGGAGGTCAGGCAACCATGTCATTATTGTGTTTCATTAAAACAGTTGCTAGCTGTCCCTCATGCATTTTCCTCCCATTGTTCATTCAGTGTTATATAATCCCTTGTGGTTGTGACAATGGCATGGAGAACTTCCTGAAAAATATAAGATGTTTACACCATCTCATCGTGAGTCGAAATCCTGTTGGACTACTAGCTCACCTTGATTTATTTTCAAATCTTTTGAGCAAAGATAGTCACCACAGAGCTATTGTGGCGCTCGCTCAGTTTTCATGCATTGTACCAGTATTCCTTATCTGCTGATGATCAACAAGCAGGATGCCACTCGGGACACAGGGAGACTCTGAATGTAAGGAAAGAGCAGACAACAGCTGAACTGCTGCTATGTCAGCTTAATTAAAGCTGTGACTGCTGTGTCCTCTGAGGCACCGGAAGGGTTCTGATCATTTCTAACATAGTGGATCATATGTGCCAGGCTTGGAGCTGTCCAGTCATCAGAGTTGGAAGTTAAATGTGAGGTTCCACAGGGTTCACCATTGCACCTGCTCCCCATTAATAAATGTATTTATCAATCTGCTATTTTCTATCAAAACGTCCAGAGGCCTGCAATGTCATTCATCTGCTGATGACATACAGATGTATTTGTAGGTAAACACCTTAAAGCAAGTTCTGAATGGAGTGGCCATTTGGTGGAACAGAAGAGGTGCTCTACATGGGCTCAACCATAGGCTTTGAAATATTGATAATGCCCCTCAGCTCCTGAGATGGTTGGGAATCCAACACCCTTTACTAATACAGTTAAAATTCTATGGGTCGTCAGGTAGGCACTAATTAGCCCTGCAGTCCATTTAGCTTTCTTCAGCACATAGCAATGACAACAGACATTCTTTTATTCAGACTAATATCACACAAGCATAACCGGCTCACCAATAAATTCAAAACTGGATTATACCATTCATTTTATGATTGGACTTTGAAAAAAAGGCTACAGCATGTAAAATACATGGTAGCAAGTCATGTTCTCAAAATAGGGCAGTATAAACATATATCAACAGACCGGAACGTACTACAATGGCTACCACTACAAAAGTGCATCTACTTCAAAGTGACATGCCTTATTTTCATGCGCATTATGGGACTATAACCAACCTATTTGTAGGACGAAACTATTTGATATCTTTCTTCTGATAAATTATGGTCAAGCAGCCAAGACCTTCTCCACATTCCAAGACGTAGGCTTTGTTACAAGGAAGATCAGAGGTTCTCTGCAGTTGACCCACAGATCTGTAACTCGCCCACTTCAGATATGAAGTATAAGAATACCTTTCTGCGTAGAAGCGGAGCTCTGTCACCGACTCCCGGTTTTGGACTTCTCCGTTCGACAATACCTCGCAGTTTTGCTCTGATGACACAGATTCCGTTATGTGAGGAGGAGGTGAGCTTCCTGGAGTGTTTATTTTGTCACCTATTTCGCTCTTTGAGCCTCAAATTCAACTTGACGCGGCTTATTCCTGCACTGCCGCCATTTTGTTTTTCTCCTCGCACTCTTCAGCTTTACTCGCAATGCTTATGCCTGTCACCTCATACGAACACTGTTACTTCTGATTGCTGCCTATTATACTGGAGGTTTTTTCAAGAGTCTTGCTGCATCTTCATCTATGTGACAACGCTATTGGTTCCTTTTTACATATGATTTTTCACGCTGTGCCTGCATCTCACTCAATGTTTTTCCTTCATGAGGTGCTTTTTTCTCAAATACAATTTGATATTGGCTTAGCCTTGCGGTTTATTAATTATTATCCTCCTTTTGAATTCACATGAGGTTTGCATGACTCGCATTACTTAAGGCTTCTACATTTTGATACTTCTACTCCCCAAGTGTGTTTTACGAAGTTGACTCATTCTACACTATACCCTGCATTATTCTATTGGGAAATTGCGGAACCTTAAACTCTCTAAGCCTACTAAATGTGCTATTGGTTCTGATTCTGACTCAAATCTTCACGACATGGAAGACCTCCCTTCACAGAAATGCGACACTTCTTCTGGTACTATTCCCAAAACTCATGCCATGAGCAAGCTACCGACAACAACATCTACCAAGCGTCCAAAGAAGGAAGCACCCTCTCCAGGGTCTACCTCAACTAATGCTCCTATGGAATTAATTCTAGAGGAAATCCGTGCTCTTAAACCCTTCATGGAAGAGACTACTAAGACCCTACAATTCTTGCATGATAAATGGTCCTCTTTGGATTCTCGGGTTCTTATTGTGGAACAAACAACGGAGTCCCTTCAGGCCTCATGATCTCGGATTTCTAGTTTGGAGTCAGATATATCGCTTCTTAAGAGACAAGCAGAGGATTTGGAAAATCGCAATTGCAGGAATAACCTTTGCCTTTATGGACTTACGGAACACACAGAAGGATCAAATCCTACTGCCTTTTTTCAATCCTTTGTGGCAAAACCTTTGGATCTACCAGCTTCTTCTTCCATCAACATTCAAAGAGCACACAGACTGGGTCCGAAAATGTCTAACAAACCTCATGGTGTTATTATGCTATTTCTGCAATATACTGACCTTTTGTAAGTTTTATCAGCCGCCAAGTCTAAAAAACAACTCTTTCGGGAAAGTCACCTTTTATTTCTCTCGCAAGATGTGGCCAAAGTTACAGATGATCGCCGGAAGAAATTTCTTGACCTTCGTCCACAGTTACGTGCTCTCAATGCCAGGTTTGGTCTTCTGCATCCTTAACTCTTTAAGGTTACCAACAAAGACAAGACTACGACATTTGTAGAACCAGCGGCCCTTCAAGAGTTCCTTCGTCATCAAGGAGCAGATGACATGGACCCTCATGAGTTCCTTGAATTGTTGCTCATGTCTTATGTTTCATAATGATTTTTCTCACTGTATTTCTTACATTAATTGTTACTATGTTTACCCCTTCATATATTTTTGTATAATATGTTTCTGCCTTATGTTCTTTACCTTTTTTCTTTGATGATCGGGGTGCAGTTGAGAGTCGTAAGGTGAGGTGACCAGAGATCAATCTTGGAGGTGTGTTTCTGCGGGGAGATGAGCAAGAATTCCGTTTTAGAAGCATTGAGCAGGAGTTGATTCTCTGTTAACCAATTTTGGGTTGAAGTGAGGATAGAATTTAGTGAGATGATGTTGTCCGGGGATGACATTTTCAGATAGAGTTGTGTGTCTTCTGCATACATGTTGAAGAGAATATACATAGAGTTAAGTAGGTTAGTAAGAGGTTCCAAGAAAAGATTGCAGAGGATAGGAGAGAGGGCTGATCCTTGGGTGACTCCCATGAGTAGTGGGGAGGGCTGACAGAGAAAGTGATTTGACTTGAATCTGTGAGATCCGTGGAGAAGGAAGGATGAGAACCAGCGGAGCACCAGATCCGAGTAACCCATTCTGTTTTGTAGGATGGATAGGAGAATGTCATGCAACACCGTATTGAAAGCAGATGAGAGGTCAAGGAGGATCAAGAGGCAGGATTCGTTTTTGTCAAGCATTTTCAGGATGTCATCAAAAATGTGTATGAGGGCCGATTCAGTGCTGTGACCCCTCCTGAAACCAGATTGATGATGGTCTAAGAGTTGGTAATTCTCAATGTGAGCACAGAGCTGGGATTGGACACATTCTTAGAGAAGTTTTGCTAGGGTGGAGATGTTGGAGATGGAACAGAAGTTATTGAGATCCGATTTGTCGGCATTGAGTTTTTTAGAATGGGTGAAACCTGAGCTGCTTTTAGGCAATCAGGGATCAAGCCTTGAGATCTTCACGTCATGTAACTCAGTCGATAGATTTAACAATTGTAAAGATATATCATCAAAGCGTGCCACCAAAAATGAGTAATGGTCAGAGGAGGAGGGGGGTGCAGGAGAGACTGAAGGTGATAGCTGGTCAGGGAGAAGAACTGTGGGGTCCACTATGGTTGGGGGAGGCTCAAAGTTGGGTGGTTGGACGGAGAGCACTAGCGGACAATTCAGAAGTGAGGTATGAACCATCGCAGATGGGAAGAGGTCGTTAATCCGAGAGTTGGTTTGAAAAGAATCCAAAGGTGAACGTTGCCCAGAGACTGGCCTGGTTGGGGGCAAAGTTAGAGGGGAGGAGGGAAGGGAATCAACGGTTAATCGATGAGATAAAATGGTTTGAGGAATCAACCCATCGTGAGGGTCACCCAGTGTTGGACTGACAATCGGCAGGGCAAGTGAGACCATAAGATCATAACATAACTGAGGTGATGATCTAGAGGGTTGATGACGACCAACCGAGGGCAAGGAGGGTCTGAAATTGCCAGAGGGGGAGGGATTCAGGGAGGTAGAGGTACTAGCGATTGAGAGAAGGGGGGGGAACTAGCTAATCTCAGCAGAGAAGCAGTGACTGAATAGGGGTCAGTGGAGTTGCTGTGTACCAGTTTCTAAAGGTAGGGGTAGATTAAGGCCAATTTACCAAGGTTGACACTAGACACGTGTATTAGAATGATCCCATTATTGTTGAGGGTGATAGTGGTGGTAGCTTTGAGGAAGGTCGAGGGAGACGTTGTCAACTTGAGACCATGAGGATTTTTTTAGAACCAGGGTTGTATTTCTCAGATGAACTTGGAAACACTCAATCTCAAATACAAAAGAAAGTGAGATTTGTGTATGACAAGTGGTAAGCAACTGGTGAATGCAGTTTTCCAAGTAGATTCTCATTATGGTTTCTTTTGGAGTGGTTCCTAAAGACCTTGCCTATTTTAGACAAGCTGTCTTTGGGGTTACCATAAGTTAGAAAACTTGTCCACAAGTCCCCCCCAATTATTCACCAGTTAGCTGGAAATTTCTCTAGTGAGAAGCAAGTGCCATCGTTTCCAGGATCTTCTAGTTTATAAGGCTTCCCATAAAAGATCAATGCTCTAATATTCATGCGAGTCTGTCCCTGGATGCTGCATTTCACAGTGCCGGAACAAGTGCCTGCAGCTGTGGATACATTTGGGGTGTAGCCGCTTCTACTAGAAACACAGGGAATCTTCCTTTTGCCAAAGTAGAGCTTCTGCTGTTTTCTTCTTCGATCCTTTTCAGGCTTCAAATGAGGATTAGTAAATCTAATATGTGTTCTCAAGGAGGTCAGGCAACCATGTCATTATTGTGTTTCATTAAAACAGTTGCTAGCTGTCCCTCATGCATTTTCCTCCCATTGTTCATTCAGTGTTATATAATCCCTTGTGGTTGCGACAATGGCATGGAGAACTTCCTGAAAAATATAAGATGTTTACACCATCTCATCGTGAGTCGAAATCCTGTTGGACTACTAGCTCACCTTGATTTATTTTCAAATCTTTTGAGCAAAGATAGTCACCACAGAGCTATTGTGGCGCTCGCTCAGTTTTCATGCATTGTACCAGTATTCCTTATCTGCTGATGATCAACAAGCAGGATGCCACTCGGGACACAGGGAGACTCTGAATGTAAGGAAAGAGCAGACAACAGCTGAACTGCTGCTATGTCAGCTTAATTAAAGCTGTGGCTGCTGTGTCCTCTGAGGCACCGGAAGGGTTCTGATCATTTCTAACATAGTGGATCATATGTGCCAGGCTTGGAGCTGTCCAGTCATCAGAGTTGGAAGTTAAATGTGAGGTTCCACAGGGTTCACCATTGCACCTGCTCCCCATTAATAAATGTATTTATCAATCTGCTATTTTCTATCAAAACGTCCAGAGGCCTGCAATGTCATTCATCTGCTGATGACATACAGATGTATTTGTAGGTAAACACCTTAAAGCAAGTTCTGAATGGAGTGGCCATTTGGTGGAACAGAAGAGGTGCTCTACATGGGCTCAACCATAGGCTTTGAAATATTGATAATGTCCCTCAGCTCCTGAGATGGTTGGGAATCCAACACCCTTTACTAATACAGTTAAAATTCTATGGGTCGTCAGGTAGGCACTAATTAGCCCTGCAGTCCATTTAGCTTTCTTCAGCACATAGCAATGACAACAGACATTCTTTTATTCAGACTAATATCACACAAGCATAACCGGCTCACCAATAAATTCAAAACTGGATTATACCATTCATTTTATGATTGGACTTTGAAAAAAAGGCTACAGCATGTAAAATACATGGTAGCAAGTCATGTTCTCAAAATAGGGCAGTATAAACATATATCAACAGACCGGAACGTACTACAATGGCTACCACTACAAAAGTGCATCTACTTCAAAGTGACATGCCTTATTTTCATGCGCATTATGGGATTATAACCAACCTATTTGTAGGACGAAACTATATGATATCTTTCTTCTGATAAATTATGGTCAAGCAGCCAAGACCTTCTCCACATTCCAAGACGTAGGCTTTGTTACAAGGAAGATCAGAGGTTCTCTGCAGTTGACCCACAGATCTGTAACTCGCCCACTTCAGATATGAAGTATAAGAATACCTTTCTGCGTAGAAGCGGAGCTCTGTCACCGACTCCCGGTTTTGGACTTCTCCGTTCGACAATACCTCGCAGTTTTGCTCTGATGACACAGATTCCGTTATGTGAGGAGGAGGTGAGCTTCCTGGAGTGTTTATTTTGTCACCTATTTCGCTCTTTGAGCCTCAAATTCAACTTGACGCGGCTTATTCCTGCACTGCCGCCATTTTGTTTTTCTCCTCGCACTCTTCAGCTTTACTCGCAATGCTTATGCCTGTCACCTCATACGAACACTGTTTCTTCTGATTGCTGCCTATTATACTGGAGGTTTTTTCAAGAGTCTTGCTGCATCTTCATCTATGTGACAACGCTATTGGTTCCTTTTTACATATGATTTTTCACGCTGTGCCTGCATCTCACTCAATGTTTTTCCTTCATGAGGTGCTTTTTTCTCAAATACAATTTGATATTGGCTTAGCCTTGCGGTTTATTAATTATTATCCTCCTTTTGAATTCACATGAGGTTTGCATGACTCGCATTACTTAAGGCTTCTACATTTTGATACTTCTACTCCCCAAGTGTGTTTTACGAAGTTGACTCATTCTACACTATACCCTGCATTATTCTATTGGGAAATTGCGGAACCTTAAACTCTCTAAGCCTACTAAATGTGCTATTGGTTCTGATTCTGACTCAAATCTTCACGACATGGAAGACCTCCCTTCACAGAAATGCGACACTTCTTCTGGTACTATTCCCAAAACTCATGCCATGAGCAAGCTACCGACAACAACATCTACCAAGCGTCCAAAGAAGGAAGCACCCTCTCCAGGGTCTACCTCAACTAATGCTCCTATGGAATTAATTCTAGAGTTAATCCGTGCTCTTAAACCCTTCATGGAAGAGACTACTAAGACCCTACAATTCTTGCATGATAAATGGTCCTCTTTGGATTCTCGGGTTCTTATTGTGGAACAAACAACGGAGTCCCTTCAGGCCTCATGATCTCGGATTTCTAGTTTGGAGTCAGATATATCGCTTCTTAAGAGACAAGCAGAGGATTTGGAAAATCGCAATTGCAGGAATAACCGTTGCCTTTATGGACTTACGGAACACACAGAAGGATCAAATCCTACTGCCTTTTTTCAATCCTTTGTGCCAAAACTTTTGGATCTACCAGCTTCTTCTTCCATCAACATTCAAAGAGCACACAGACTGGGTCCGAAAATGTCTAACAAACCTCATGGTGTTATTATGCTATTTCTGCAATATACTGACCTTTTGTAAGTTTTATCAGCTGCCAAGTCTAAAAAACAACTCTTTCGGGAAAGTCACCTTT
This sequence comes from Lissotriton helveticus, assembly GCF_964261635.1. Classification (NCBI taxonomy): domain Eukaryota; kingdom Metazoa; phylum Chordata; class Amphibia; order Caudata; family Salamandridae; genus Lissotriton; species Lissotriton helveticus. The sequence goes on from NC_136063.1 coordinate 570,660,224, forward strand.
TATTTCTCTCTCAAGATGTGGCCAAAGTTACAGATGATCGCCGGAAGAAATTTCTTGACCTTCGTCCACAGTTACGTGCTCTCAATGCCAGGTTTGGTCTTCTGCATCCTTAACTCTTTAAGGTTACCAACAAAGACAAGACTACGACATTTGTAGAACCAGCGGCCCTTCAAGAGTTCCTTCGTCATCAAGGAGCAGATGACATGGACCCTCATGAGTTCCTTGAATTGTTGCTCATGTCTTATGTTTCATAATGATTTTTCTCACTGTATTTCTTCCATTAATTGTTACTATGTTTACCCCTTCATATATTTTTGTATAATATGTTTCTGCCTTATGTTCTTTACCTTTTTTCTTTGATGATCGGGGTGCAGTTGAGAGTCGTAAGGTGAGGTGACCAGAGATCAATCTTGGAGGTGTGTTTCTGCGGGGAGATGAGCAAGAATTCCGTTTTAGAAGCATTGAGCAGGAGTTGATTCTCTGTTAACCAATTTTGGGTTGAAGTGAGGATAGAATTTAGTGAGATGATGTTGTCCGGGGATGACATTTTCAGAAAGAGTTGTGTGTCTTCTGCATACATGTTGAAGAGAATATACATAGAGTTAAGTAGGTTAGTAAGAGGTTCCAAGAAAAGATTGCAGAGGATAGGAGAGAGGGCTGATCCTTGGGTGACTCCCATGAGTACTGGGGAGGGCTGACAGAGAAAGTGATTTGACTTGAATCTGTGAGATCCGTGGAGAAGGAAGGATGAGAACCAGCGGAGCACCAGATCCGAGTAACCCATTCTGTTTTGTAGGATGGATAGGAGAATGTCATGCAAGACCGTATTGAAAGCAGATGAGAGGTCAAGGAGGATCAAGAGGCAGGATTCGTTTTTGTCAAGCATTTTCAGGATGTCATCAAAAATGTGTATGAGGGCCGATTCAGTGCTGTGACCCCTCCTGAAACCAGATTGATGATGGTCTAGGAGTTGGTAATTCTCAATGTGAGCACAGAGCTGGGATTGGACACATTCTTAGAGAAGTTTTGCTAGGGTGGAGATGTTGGAGATGGGACAGAAGTTATTGAGATCCGATTTGTCGGCATTGAGTTTTTTAGAATGGGTGAAACCTGAGCTGCTTTTAGGCAATCAGGGATCAAGCCTTGAGATCTTCACGTCATGTAACTCAGTCGATAGATTTAACAATTGTAAAGATATATCATCAAAGCGTGCCACCAAAAATGAGTAATGGTCAGAGGAGGAGGGGGGTGCAGGAGAGACTGAAGGTGATAGCTGGTCAGGGAGAAGAACTGTGGGGTCCACTATGGTTGGGGGAGGCTCAAAGTTGGGTGGTTGGACGGAGAGCACTAGCGGACAATTCAAAAGTGAGGTATGAACCATCGCAGATGGGAAGAGGTCGTTAATCCGAGAGTTGGTTTGATAAGAATCCAAAGGTGAACGTTGCCCAGAGACTGGCCTGGTTGGGGGCAAAGTTAGAGGGGAGGAGGGAAGGGAATCAACGGTTAATCGATGAGATAAAATGGTTTGAGGAATCAACCCATCGTGAGGGTCACCCAGTGTTGGACTGACAATCGGCAGGGCAAGTGAGACCATAAGATCATAACATAACTGAGGTGATGATCTAGAGGGTTGATGACGACCAACCGAGGGCAAGGAGGGTCTGAAATTGCCAGAGGGGGAGGGATTCAGGGAGGTAGAGGTACTAGCGATTGAGAGAAGGGGGGGGAACTAGCTAATCTCAGCAGAGAAGCGGTGACTGAATAGGGGTCAGTGGAGTTGCTGTGTACCAGTTTCTAAAGGTAGGGGTAGATTAAGGCCAATTTACCAAGGTTGACACTAGAGACGTGTATTAGAATGATCCCATTATTGTTGAGGGTGATAGTGGTGGTAGCTTTGAGGAAGGTCGAGGGAGACGTTGTCAACTTGAGACTATGAGGATTTTTTTAGAACCAGGGTTGTATTTCTCAGATGAACTTGGAAACACTCAATCTCAAATACAAAAGAAAGTGAGATTTGTGTATGACAAGTGGTAAGCAACTGGTGAATGCAGTTTTCCAAGTAGATTCTCATTATGGTTTCTTTTGGAGTGGTTCCTAAAGACCTTGCCTATTTTAGACAAGCTGTCTTTGGGGTTACCATAAGTTAGAAAACTTGTCCACAAGTCCCCCCCAATCATTCACCAGTTAGCTGGAAATTTCTCTAGTGAGAAGCAAGTGCCATCGTTTCCAGGATCTTCTAGTTTATAAGGTTTCCCATAAAAGATCAATGCTCTAATATTCATGCGAGTCTGTCCCTGGATGCTGCATTTCACAGTGCCGGAACAAGTGCCTGCAGCTGTGGATACATTTGGGGTTTAGCCGCTTCTACTAGAAACACAGGGAATCTTCCTTTTGCCAAAGTAGAGCTTCTGCTGTTTTCTTCTTCGATCCTTTTCAGGCTTCAAATGAGGATTAGTAAATCTAATATGTGTTCTCAAGGAGGTCAGGCAACCATGTCATTATTGTGTTTCATTAAAACAGTTGCTAGCTGTCCCTCATGCATTTTCCTCCCATTGTTCATTCAGTGTTATATAATCCCTTGTGGTTGTGACAATGGCATGGAGAACTTCCTGAAAAATATAAGATGTTTACACCATCTCATCGTGAGTCGAAATCCTGTTGGACTACTAGCTCACCTTGATTTATTTTCAAATCTTTTGAGCAAAGATAGTCACCACAGAGCTATTTTGGCGCTCGCTCAGTTTTCATGCATTGTACCAGTATTCCTTATCTGCTGATGATCAACAAGCAGGATGCCACTCGGGACACAGGGAGACTCTGAATGTAAGGAAAGAGCAGACAACAGCTGAACTGCTGCTATGTCAGCTTAATTAAAGCTGTGGCTGCTGTGTCCTCTGAGGCACCGGAAGGGTTCTGATCATTTCTAACATAGTGGATCATATGTGCCAGGCTTGGAGCTGTCCAGTCATCAGAGTTGGAAGTTAAATGTGAGGTTCCACAGGGTTCACCATTGCACCTGCTCCCCATTAATAAATGTATTTATCAATCTGCTATTTTCTATCAAAACGTCCAGAGGCCTGCAATGTCATTCATCTGCTGATGACATACAGATGTATCTGTAGGTAAACACCATAAAGCAAGTTCAGAATGGAGTGGCCATTTGGTGGAACAGAAGAGGTGCTCTACATGGGCTCAACCATAGGCTTCGAAATATTGATAATGTCCCTCAGCTCCTGAGATGGTTGGGAATCCAACACCCTTCACTAATACAGTTAAAATTCTATGGGTCGTCAGGTATGCACTAATTAGCCCTGCAGTCCATTCAGCTTTCTTCAGCACATAGAAATGACAACAGACATTCTTTTATTCAGACTAATATCACACAAGCATAACCGGCTCACCAATGAATTCAAAACTGGATTATACCATTCATTTTATGATTGGACATTGAAAAAAAGGCTACAGCATGTAAAATACATGGTAGCAAGTCATGTTCTCAAAATAGGGCAGTATAAACATATATCAACAGACCGGAACGTACTACAATGGCTACCACTACAAAAGTGCATCTACTTCAAAGTGACATGCCTTATTTTCATGCGCATTATGGGATTATAACCAACCTATTTGTAGGACGAAACTATATGATATCTTTCTTCTGATAAATTATGGTCAAGCAGCCAAGACCTTCTCCACATTCCAAGACGTAGGCTTTGTTACAAGGAAGATCAGAGGTTCTCTGCAGTTGACCCACAGATCTGTAACTCGCCCACTTCAGATATGAAGTATAAGAATACCTTTCTGCGTAGAAGCGGAGCTCTGTCACCGACTCCCGGTTTTGGACTTCTCCGTTCGACAATACCTCGCAGTTTTGCTCTGATGACACAGATTCCGTTATGTGAGGAGGAGGTGAGCTTCCTGGAGTGTTTATTTTGTCACCTCTTTCGCTCTTTGAGCCTCAAATTCAACTTGACGCGGCTTATTCCTGCACTGCCGCCATTTTGTTTTTCTCCTCGCACTCTTCAGCTTTACTCGCAATGCTTATGCCTGTCACCTCATACGAACACTGTTTCTTCTGATTGCTGCCTATTATACTGGAGGTTTTTTCAAGAGTCTTGCTGCATCTTCATCTATGTGACAACGCTATTGGTTCCTTTTTACATATGATTTTTCACGCTGTGCCTGCATCTCACTCAATGTTTTTCCTTCATGAGGTGCTTTTTTTTACTCAAATACAATTTGATATTGGCTTAGCCTTGCGGTTTATTAATTATTATCCTCCTTTTGAATTCATATGAGGTTTGCATGACTCTCATTACTTAAGGCTTCTACATTTTGATACTTCTACTCCCCAAGTGTGTTTTACGAAGTTGACTCATTCTACACTATACCCTGCATTATTCTATTGGGAAATTGCGGAACCTTAAACTCTCTAAGCCTACTAAATGTGCTATTGGTTCTGATTTTGACTCAAATCTTCACGACATGGAAGACCTCCCTTCACAGAAATGCGACACTTCTTCTGGTACTATTCCCAAAACTCATGCCATGAGCAAGCTACCGACAACAACATCTACCAAGCGTCCAAAGAAGGAAGCACCCTCTCCAGGGTCTACCTCAACTAATGCTCCTATGGAATTAATTCTAGAGGAAATCCGTGCTCTTAAACCCTTCATGGAAGAGACTACTAAGACCCTACAATTCTTGCATGATAAATGGTCCTCTTTGGATTCTCGGGTTCTTATTGTGGAACAAACAACGGAGTCCCTTCAGGCCTCATGATCTCGGATTTCTAGTTTGGAGTCAGATATATCGCTTCTTAAGAGACAAGCAGAGGATTTGGAAAATCGCAATTGCAGGAATAACCTTTGCCTTTATGGACTTACGGAACACACAGAAGGATCAAATCCTACTGCCTTTTTTCAATCCTTTGTGCCAAAACGTTTGGATCTACCAGCTTCTTCTTCCATCAACATTCAAAGAGCACACAGACTGGGTCCGAAAATGTCTAACAAACCTCATGGTGTTATTATGCTGTTTCTGCAATATACTGACCTTTTGTAAGTTTTATCAGCCGCCAAGTCTAAAAAACAACTCTTTCGGGAAAGTCACCTTTTATTTCTCTCGCAAGATGTGGCCAAAGTTACAGATGATCGCCGGAAGAAATTTCTTGACCTTCGTCCACAGTTACGTGCTCTCAATGCCAGGTTTGGTCTTCTGCATCCTTAACTCTTTAAGGTTACCAACAAAGACAAGACTACGACATTTGTAGATCCAGCGGCCCTTCAAGAGTTCCTTCGTCATCAAGGAGCAGATGACATGGACCCTCATGAGTTCCTTGAATTGTTGCTCATGTCTTATGTTTCATAATAATTTTTCTCACTGTATTTCTTCCCTTCATTGTTACTATGTTTACCCCTTCATATATTTTTGTATAATATGTTTCTGCCTTATGTTCTTTACCTCATGTTTACTCAAATTGTTCATTCCACTTATATTATTTTCCTTCTCTTTTTCCACAGGTATTGCCTTCTTTCAATCATCCCTTTTTGTCCCTATTGTCATGTGACATTTTGATGTAATCCATCTGATGTTTGGTGATGTTTCTCTTGCTGCTGTCGTCGTCAACTTCTGGCGTGGTCACCCTCGCTTTTCGTTTGTATTTGTAGGTATGTCTTTCAGTCATCTGTATTTGACATGTACTGTCTCCTTTTACGCTATTTCCTTTCTTCTCCTTTTCTTCCGTTTTTGTTTTTCTTCGCTCTTCCCTTCTCTTCCCTTTTATATTACTTCTTTATTTTTGCATGTTTTCCCTTCTTTTTTCTTTAACCTCTTCTCTGCTAATTTCTCTTATATTCTATCTCCTTCTCTATTTATTCTCTACAATATTCTTTCTGGTTCTAGTAAATATAATTTTTGTTCCTACTTTCTCAATGATTTACATTCCGGGTTACCACCTGGAACGTAAAGGGTTTAAACAACCCAATTAAAAGGCAACAGGTGTTATCTCACCTAGCCAAGCTTAAAACGGATGTTTCCCTACTCCAGGTGTCCCATCTTTCAGAAACTGAAGCCTCTAAACTTAAACGCTGTTGGGTGGGACATGTCTTCAATTCCCCTGCTGCGGGTAAGAAAAATGGAGTTGTGATTCTGTTCCATAAAAAGTTAAGTGTTTTTACTGTTTCTCACGAATGTGATATTGATGGTCGTTGGGTGATTGTTAAACTTCTTATAGATATGATTCCTATTGTTATTTTTAATGTTTATGCTCCTACCGGGGTTGATAAATCTTTTTGGCCCACTATTTCTGAAAAGCTGTATTCACTTAATGATGATTACATTATTTTTGGTGGCAACTGTAACTATATTCTTGATCCTAAATTACAGACATTCCACAGTTAAATTCTCTACATCTAAAATGCATTCTCAATTCCCTGCATCTATACATCACAAAGCTTTAGTAGATATTTGCAGACTATGCCATCCTGACCTTAGAGAATATAGTTATTACTCTCCTTTCCATCACTCTTATCTATTTATAAGCAAATCTTCACTCTTATCTATTTCTATATCTAAATCATCACTCTAATCTATTTCTAAGCAAATCTTTAGCTCAACATGCCATTCACTCTGAAATTGGTTCTATTTTAATTTCAGATCACGCTCCCGTTTTTGTTGATCTTGACCTCATTCCTTTTTCTCCCCGACCAGGAGATGGAGATGTAATAATTCTTTACTCCTTGATCCCATTTTTTGTACAAAATTCAACACTTTTGCCACTGAATTTTTTACGATTAATCATACTTCCGACTCCCCTTTTGTTATGGTGTGGGACTCTTTCAAGGCGGCTGCTAGGGGTTTTATCATCAATTTTGTCTCACAGAAGAAGAAACATATGGAAGTTTAATCTGCTCAACTTCTCAATAAAATCAAACACCTTGAATATACGTATTATCACTCTAATTCTGAATCCTCCCTTAAAGACCTCATTAATGCCAAATTTACTTTCAATAAATTAACCACTGATGCTGCCTCACATTTTTTATTAAAATGTAACTCCCTTTTCTATGGAGGTCAGAATAAAATGGGACAACTATTAGCCAATTACCTGAAAGTTCTAAAAGAACGAACAAAAATGTAAACTATACAAAGTTCTACCGGTGTTTCTTTATTCAAAGACAAAGATATTCTAAATGAATTTGTTGCTTTCTACAAAAATCTCTATACTCCTGAAATCATTCCAGTCTTGGTTGATCTTATTTCCTATTTTCAATCTATACCCTCACCTCCTTCCAATCAAGTTGATTTTGGGTCCCTGGAATCTGATATCTTGCTTGCAGAATTCTCTCATGTTATTTCAGTTTTAAGAAGCGGGAAAGCTCCTGGTCCTGATGGGTTTACCATTGAATTTTACAACCAGTTCGCTTCACTTCTTTTACCAAATTGTTTACCTCCTTTTCAATCCTTTCTTGATTCAGGCTCTTCACGCGGTACATTCCAAGAAGCCTTGCTTTGTTTGATCCCTAAATCATTCTTTATGTAAGAACTATCGTCCTATTTCTTTGGTAAATACTGACTATAAGATTTTTGCTAAGATTCTGGCTCTTAGGATGGATGCATGTAGCCAGGTTCTGAACTGGGATGGTGCAGTGAGCTAAAAAAACGGTGATGGATCAAGCCCTGATCTTTTGACTGGGTAGGAGTGTTCTGCTTAATTCAGATGCTCTGTCCATCACCACCCCCTTTTATGAATCGTTTTGGCCACTACAAGTGTGGAAGGGTATGCTCAGACATGAGTCGCTTGCTCACTGCACCATCAGGATTCAAGCAAGCCGGGCCGAAGGCGGCTGCAATGCCAGAAACCGGTCCCCGGAAGCTTGTTTCCTTTCCAGTAAAGAATTGGCTTGGTAGTTTGGTCTGCCCTGTTCCCATGATGCACTGGGCCAGGGACAGACTAATTTGCATGTAGCCAGGTTCTGAACTGGGATGGTGCAGTGAGCTAAAAAAACTGTGATGGATCAAGCCCTGATCTTTTGACTGGGTAGGAGTGTTCTGCTTAATTCAGATGCTCTGTCCATCACCACCCCCTTTTATGAATCGTTTTGGCCACTACAAATGTGGAAGGGTATGCTCAGACATGAGTCCCTTGCTCACTGCACCATCAGGATTCAAGCAAGCCGGGCCGAAGACGGCTGCAATGCCAGAAACCGGTCCCCGGAAGCTTGTTTCCTTTCCAGTAAAGAATTGGCTTGGTAGTTTGGTCTGCCCTGTTCCCATGATGCACTGGGCCAGGGACAGACTAATTTGCATGTAGCCAGGTTCTGAACTGGGATGGTGGAGTGAGCTAAAAAACGGTGATGGATCAAGCCCTGATCTTTTGACTGGGTAGGAGTGTTCTGCTTAATTCAGATGCTCTGTCCATCACCACCCCCTTTTATGAATCGTTTTGGCCACTACAAGTGTGGAAGGGTATGCTCAGACATGAGTCCCTTGCTCAGTGCACCATCAGAATTCAAGCAAGCCGGGCCGAAGACGGCTGCAATGCCAGAAACCGGTCCCCGGAAGCTTGTTTCCTTTCCAGTAAAGAATTGGCTTGGTAGTTTGGTCTGCCCTGTTCCCATGATGCACTGGGCCAGGGACAGACTAATTTGCATGTAGCCAGGTTCTGAACTGGGATGGTGCAGTGAGCTAAAAAACGGTGATGGATCAAGACCTGATCTTTTGACTGGGTAGGAGTGTTCTGCTTAATTCAGATGCTCTGTCCATCACCACCCCCTTTTATGAATCGTTTTGGCCACTACAAGTGTGGAAGGGTATGCTCAGACATGAGTCCCTTGCTCACTGCACCATCAGGATTCAAGCTAGCCGGGCCGAAGACAGCTGCAATGCCAGAAACCGGTCCCCGGAAGCTTGTTTCCTTTCCAGTAAAGAATTGGCTTGGTAGTTTGGTCTGCCCTGTTCCCATGATGCACTGGGCCAGGGACAGACTAATTTGCATGTAGCCAGGTTCTGAACTGGGATGGTGCAGTGAGCTAAAAAACGGTGATGGATCAAGCCCTGATCTTTTGACTGGGTAGGAGTGTTCTGCTTAATTCAGATGCTCTGTCCATCACCACCCCCTTTTATGAATCGTTTTGGCCACTACAAGTGTGGAAGGGTATGCTCAGACATGAGTCCCTTGCTCACTGCACCATCAGGATTCAAGCAAGCCGGGCCGAAGACGGCTGCAATGCCAGAAACCGGTCCCCGGAAGCTTGTTTCCTTTCCAGTAAAGAATTGGCTTGGTAGTTTGGTCTGCCCTGTTCCCATGATGCACTGGGCCAGGGACAGACTAATTTGCATGTAGCCAGGTTCTGAACTGGGATGGTGCAGTGAGCTAAAAAACGGTGATGGATCAAGCCCTGATCTTTTGACTGGGTAGGAGTGTTCTGCTTAATTCAGATGCTCTGTCCATCACCACCCCCTTTTATGAATCGGGTCAGAAAATGCAGCTTCGATCCGTACGGACATCGCATACTGCGCGTTCCGAATGCGATACGTACGGATTAGTGAGTTGTACGGTCTTCTGTACGATTCGTATGGAGAACTGCTTTGGCTACACATCGCACTACATCGTACGTATGGGTACGGTTCTGCATACGATTCGTATGGGAAAAACGCTCCGTACGGCAATTCGGAGGGCATTTTACCGAATCGGAATCGACCCCTATATCTCAAACTGTTTCCTCTGCATTAGATCACTCTCCCTCCACTTCTTTTCTATATAAATCTTTTTTCCTTTCCTTAGACAGACCCAAAACTAAGATTGAGATACCCTGGGAAAAAGATTTTTCACAGTATTGGTCTGTTCCTCTTTGGGACAAGATATGGTCAAAGATTCATAAAACCTCTAGAGCCGCCAATACCACACAGACCCTATTTTTCATTTATAATCGGATTTTATTTACTCCATTGATGTTATCGACTTTTCCATCAGATACTCCCTCTACCTGTTGGTCTTGCTCTTTCCCTACTGCTGATTTAAAACATATGTTATTTGAATGCCCTCCTATACTCCAGTTCTGGAAACTTGTTTGGTCCCAAATTCTGAAAATATTTAAAGTTCCAATTCCTTTTTCCATTACTCACATCTTCCTGGGTACTCTTTCTTATTTCTGGCATCAATCCTCACAACAATATAAGCTCCTAGACCTTTTGATAGCTATTGCCTTTCATCTCATCACTTCCAATTGGAAACAGGCTAACAATGTCACCTTTTGCTCTTGGTGGAATGCGGTTTGTTTTCACCATCGGCTCGACACTAGTTATGTTTCCCCCATATCTCTGGCAATCAAAAGAGATCTTCTTTGGCTACCCTTGGCCAATTACTTATCTTTAGTTGCTTTCTCTACCACTACTTCTAAGACTAGATCAGATGAGGTGCAGAAGCCAACTTGAATCCCTCATTGCCTCTTACCATTTCTCCAGCTAATTACCAACGGTCTTTTCATTAATATATTGTATAATTTTCTCATTTTCAAATTTTGTTATGCTTACGATACGATGTTATTTCTCTTTGCATAATTTGATTGCATTCCTCCTTTGTTTTTATATATTTTGCAAATTCCTTTATCATTTTATACTTTTATTGTATAACATGTGCGGTTTTACCATTTTAACTGTTTCTTCACTTTCTGTTCTGTTTATTTTTCAATAAACTCAAACTTTAAAAAAAAGTATACTTTTCTAAGATGCAGGAAAGAGCGCAACACATTTCTTTTCAGCTAAGTACCTTATTAGATTTCAGTTTTTTTGTTAATCACATTCCAATATATTCAGGGTTCTGTTTTTGTGGCACTTACATATTTTATTTGACAATATTTATTATGGATTCTGGCACTAAGAGATAATCAGCTATGTAGTGTGCATGCTATAGGTACATTAAATACCATTGAGATCAAAAGAGGAAATGGAGTGCTCAAGTTTGATGGCCAGCATGTTTCCTCCCACGTGAGACACCTTCAGGATCCACTGCATATTTTAAGTGTCTCATTTAATTGAAATCTGAATTCATACTTGGTAGAGAGTGTTAACTCAAATTATACAAATCTTTCAAATAACATGTCAATGAAGGTCAACAGGGCTGAGTAATATTTTTATACCGAAGGCAGAATTTAGGAGAGAGGCAACACTGCAGGAATGACCTGCCACTTGTCTGTGCAGTACACAAAAATAAATTACCCACAGCTGAGGTGAACAAGTAGACCACAGGGATGGCTGGGTACAACACAACTAGCCTATAGAGTTCTAGCTATTAATACTTGACACCTTCCAGCACTAGCTTGGTGATGTGACACAGAGTCAGTCCAGCGGTATGGTGATTATCAAGATAAGCCTCCAGAATCAAGATCCTGGATAGTTCCTTCTCTGCCTCACAAGGTCATCACAGGATATTTAAAAAGTGGTTTTGAAGTATTGTGCCAGGTTATATATTTAAAGGAAACAAAATCATAGTTTGGGAACTGGACAGCAATGTGTCAAGAGGTCCTTGGGTCTCTGAAAGGGGTTACCTGTTCTACCCGTATGAGGAAAGCACTACCATTACCAAGGTAATCACCGGCAGATGAAGGCATGCAACCCAGGCCTTGGAGCATTTTATAGATCCTAGCCTTAGGAGGCTGTAACTCTGCCAACTTGATGGTATGAAAAGAGTACCCAGGCAGCTTGACTGCATAGGATTGCTTCTTACGGAGCATGAATTACTTTCTGGGGCCATATTATAATTTATTCCATGGGGGTGGAACAGGCATGTGCACTCGCTTTGTGTGCACCCGGGGCACAATGGTACTACAGAGGGGTCTGCAGACGAGTGTGCATCCCCTTCTGTAATATAGATGGTGCTGGTGCACATTTTGCACCAGCACATCATACGAGGGCATTCCCTCATTTGCATGGGGGGTTGGCCCCATGAAAATGAGGGAATCAGTTTGCCTCTGCGCCTGCAGAATATATGATGGACAAAGGGTGCAGAGCCAAACATGCCCTTAAGAGGTGCACTCAAAGTGCACCACAAAAAGGTGGAGCACTTTCAGTGTGCCTCCTAAAAGTCACTTGCTGAACGGAAACAAGTGGGTTCATTTGCCCCCCCCAGACATTGCCCTGCAGTCACTCACTGTACGTGCCTGCAAGGGGATCTCTGTCCCCTCTTGAAAGTGCAGGCGGGTTGCCGCCTGCACAGTGAAACATGGTGCAGATTTTAAATAGCTGTTGCATATTTCACTTGTGTGCACTGCCCCAAGGGCAGCACATTCTTTCAAATATGATGCACTATCCCTATTTGCACCTTTTGAAAGGTGTGCCATGCCAGAAACAGGGAAAGTGCCATTTATATAAAATGCCCCCTGGACTGTTATCACTTAGTACTCTCAGCTTAATTTGTAGTCATAAATGTCATACAGGAAAGTGACGAATGCATAGTATCCCTCAGGGGTGGAAAATGCAGACCTCTCCTTGACAGCCTTGGTTATGGCAAGGTGTACATTTTCTTGGATCAAACAAGAAAATTCTGTTATTTGGATGCCTGAAAGCCATCATTGAGTTTGTCTACACAGTTTACCTGGAGCACATCTACATCTATTTAGGAGACCACTGAGTACACTGTAGTTCACATATAACCTGAATTCTGGGATAGTTGGTTGAAGAGAAGCTGTGGAATAAACCATCAGATGGGACAAAAGACTAATGGAGGGCTTAATGATGGCTACTTCAAGTGTCTTGGTTACTTTTCACCTGAGTCTACCCTTGAGCTCATGAAACAATCTATTCAGCTTACTTTGCACATATTATTTTCTGGACAACAATGGCATTTGCTAGTTATGGTTAGGCCTAGCCTATGACGTAGCGTGTGAGCCCATGAACAGTACATTGACATTTATTTTTCATTAAATGGACCACAACTGGTGAAATTTCCTGGGGTTTTAAGTTTTGCATGGAAATATAGATTCACTTTAACTGTGTTTTTTTCAGTTGTTGTAGACATAAGAATAAAGGATTCCAAATTTCAAAGAGGCATCTGTTTGTCTTAATTTATCCAGCCAAGTTGACAGGGACTTGACATTCACATTGTCAACAAGCAACATTTCTAGGTTTTTGGTTAAAGTATGGCAAGATCAAGTCTGGATGTCAACTGAATACCATGTCTTGGTTTAAATGCTTATGAACAGAGTTGCTGTTTATTCTTGGGTTGGAAATGACAATGAAAATGTATTGTCTTTTCCCCATGTGGAAAAGCTGATGAGGTACATATCTACTCTGGGCTGCAGAATTTGAAGTGATTATAAATGTAGGCAATTGGGTTACTGGATTGAAGGGGGTGACACCCTTCTCAGGCTGAAATCACAATTCTTGCCAGGGTGAAGTCACAGGCAATCCCTAAATTAACCTGTGCTCTACCCCTGGGTAGCTTGGCACATAGCAGTCAGGCTTAACCTAAAGGTAAAGTGTAAAGTATTTGTGAAACACTTCAAACAGTAACACTGTGAAGCCACACCACAAAAAGATACCACACTAATTTAGAAAAATTGAGTAATTTTTAAGAAATAAAACAAGTCCAAAACGACAAAAATCCAATCTTTAAAACCAGGATATGCAATATTAAAGATTTCAATGAAAATAGTGCCAAAAAAGCACAAAATACCAATTGTGGTTCTTTGGTCGCACTGGACCGGGACAAAGTCACAAGTTCAGGTCAACCGCGGTGGAGAGCAGGCGAGCTAACGGGACCCCAAACACATTACCTTAAATCCTGGTGCGCATTGCTTTGCAAGACTTGAGGCAAGGCTTTGTGGGGCTTTACATCACATCTCATTGGTTTCAGTGACCTGTGCTGTGTAGCTTGGCAGGGCTTTGCATCCCTTTGCTTTGGTTAAGATGAGGCTGGCAGTGGTGCGGCGAGTCTTTGAGTGGCTTCACATTGCTTCCCGCCACTTCACATTGGTTCTGATAGCGACCACAGCTGGGCTTGGTAGAGCAATTTCAGGCCATCTTCCAAGGATACAGGACTGGGGTGGCACTGCTTGGTAGGACAGTACTCACAGATGGCAGAGCCCAGGTGCTGGGTTCAAGGTTGTTGGAAGCCTGGTATGTCCCTGAGGCTTCTGAACAGGAGGCCAGATAACTAACCCTTGGAGTCAATCTGGGGACCCAGTATCAGAGGTGCAAGTCCAGCCTTCCCACTCAGGCAAGAGTACAGCAGGTGGCAGGTCAGCACAGTAAGGCAGCAGTCCACAAGACAGTAGTCTAGCAGGACAGCAGTCCAGCAGAGTTGCAGTCCTTTCAGCAGCACATCACTTCTTTCTGGCACAGTATCCACAGGTCCAGAAGTGTATTGAAGAGGTGGTCGTAGGTCCAATATTTATACCTCATGCTGTTCCTCTGGAAGGTGGCAGAAGCTTCTTTAAGTTTCCCTTTGAAGTTCACAGGTATCCTGCCTTCCCTATCCTGGCTCCATACTAACTACAGGGGGTATGCAGCCTTTTGTGCAGAGGCACGACAGAGCCTATTCAAGTGTAAGTATGGCTGTGCCCAGGCCCGTCCTCCCATCCTGCCAGTGATGACTCATCCTAAGCGCCCTATTATTTGTGGCTATCTAAGAGGAACACACAAAGCCCAACTGTCCGCTACAAATAGTCATGTGACTCAGTGGCAGGCTACAGCCACTAAATGGCTAAGGCAGGAAAATGACAACTTTCTAAAAGTGGAATTTTCAAAATTGTAATTTAAAATGTGACTTTACTATGTGAGAAAATCTTTCATTACAATTCGAAAGACACCAAACATGAACTAGTCACCTGCTCCCATTTGGAAATTACAACTCATTAAATGTTATAAGGTGACTCCGATGCTATCCTATGGGAGAGGTAGGCCTAAAAGTAATGAAAAACCAATTTGAGTTTTTCACTACCATCACATTTAAAACTTAAAAGTACATGTCCTACTTTTTAAATACACTGCACCCTGTCCTCTGGGCAATCCAGCTCCTACCCTAGTGGTACCATAAATGTACTCAAAAGGAAGGTTTGGGCCCGGCAAATGGTTTATTTTGACAGGTCAATATATGGAGTTTAAAACTGCACATGCAGGCTGCAATGGCAGCTCTGAGACATGTTTAAGAGGCTACGTAAGTGAGTGGCACAACTAATGCTACAGGCCCAATAGTAGCATTTAATGTACAGGCCCTGGGCACACATAGTAGCATTGTACTAGGGACTAAAAAGTGAATTAAATGTGCCAATCGTAAACAAGAACATTTTACCATGTTTAGAGGAGAGAGCACAAGCACTTTAGCACTGGCTAGCAGTAGTAAAGTGCACAGAGTCCTTAGGCCACCAAAAATGCATTAATCACAAAGTATAGGGTAAAGGGAAAAAGTTTGAAGGAGATTCTCCAGAGAGGGCCAAGTCCAACAATATTTATATGCAGTGCTAGGGAGTCTTGATTCTGCCTCAGGCCTCTTTATCCGGTAACTAGACATAATATTGAATACAAAATACAGAATGGACATAATATCGAAGTATAAATATAGAATGGACAAAATATCGAATGGACACATTATAGTGGTTGAAAATATCGAATTGGAGGGCGTGGCTAGCAGCCATCGATGGCGGCTGCAGCTTAGGGAGGCTCCGGAGCGGTGAAGGCTTCCCGTAAAAATCCGACATAGTTATCCGGTACCGACCAGTGCCAGACGGGGCGGAGGAGAACCGGAGTCCATGCAGCACCCAGAGGTGTCGGTTTGGGGCTGATTCGGCACGTCTGCGACCCCTGAGCCATCACTGCGGCCCGAGAACCGATGAGGCCTGTCAACTGCCAGCAAGCACCGGAGCCGCAGTAGCCCCTGAGTCCGACCGGAAGCCGACTCCCGGCGGTCACATCTAGCCGGAAGTGCCGGCTGGCCGGAGAGGTCGAGCGCCAGCCATCCTTCTTCTCCCCGGGACCCTGGTGACGTGAGCGGAACACCGCGACCCCCGGCAGCGGTAACGGGGGGCCGTGGACACCACCTGAGGCCTCCACGGACGCCGTGCACCACGAAGGGGGTGCCGCCATCTTAGGCGCCGGACGCGCGGCGCATCCCAACAGTAGCGTCCCCCCCCCCCCTGCTTGGCGGTGGTCGGTCTGGGGCCCCGGTTGCCTGGAGGGGGCTCCACGACCCCTGGACTTCAACCTGGGAGAGGTGGGCATCGGGGGCGAGAATTTCTTTCCCCCCCACCCCCCCCCTACTTGCCTGGCGGAATTGAGTAGGTGCGAGCGGACACTGACTTACACACGCCTGAAGGGAGGCCACACATTAACGGCAGCGGGGCCGCACCCACAAACCTGGCTTGACCCGCACCCTGCTGACCAGGAGCACGGGGTATAACACGGACTGGCCGGCGAGGGGGAAACCACTACGTCTGTTGCCATTCAGAGACACGGCGCCCCGCATCCCCTGCTGTGACGGCTGTGGTCAAGAACTACCGTCGCGTGCACGCACAAGGTGTCCATTGCCCCTCACGACGGACCTTACATCTCAGAGGGTGTCCGACATGTCCCAGAGAGGCCCCAGACAAACTGCCGCCCAGGCCAGGTTGGACAAATTTGCTTATGACAAGCACTCCCCACCCCAAGACCAGCGCAAAACGGGGGGGAAAACGACGGAGATGGAGGGCGCCAAGAAGGCCACTATTGAGGATGTTCTGGCGGCGTTGGCGCAGGTGCAGGCGACGGTGGGTGCTACAGCTACTGAGGTCACGCTAATCCGAGCAGACCTCCACAAAATGTCGGAAAAGGTCAAGCAAATGGAGGTAGTCACCAAATCCCTGGTCGAGGATGTATCGGAACTGCAGACGGCGATGGAACGACTGCAGACGGACAACAAACTGCTTCGTGACAAGTTGGATGACCAGGAAGGGCGCTCCAGACGCAACAACGTCCGAATTTTGGGAGTGCCGGAATCGGAAAACACGGGGGCCATGGATCTCTACGTGGAGGAGTTGATTAGGACCAAGCTCCAACCTAAGGGCCTATCGAACTTTTTCTCGGTAGAACGGGCCCACAGGGTGCCGGGGGGGAAGCCTAAGACTGGAGGGCTACCTCGGCCAATACTGGCAAGACTGTTCAATTTTAGAGACCGCGATACCATCCTACAGGCCGCACGAGTGGCACCAGCCATCCAGATCCAGAACTCGAGGATAGCGTTTTTCCCGGATTACACGGCGGAGGTCGCCAGGAGGAGGAGGACATTCCAAAGAACTACAATACTCGATGCAGTTTCCGGCCCGGTTGCGGGTGGTGGCAGACAAGAAGGTGTGGTTCTTTGACACCCCGGACGCTGCCCGGGACTGGTTGGAGGGATGGCACACTGTGGACCGACAGCGCAAGCCATCCAGGCACCATAACGACCGCGGAGGACACAACGGGACAGGCTCACAATCATCTGGCCGAGGTGGGGCAGAAGGATCGTACTCGCATGGAATTGCTGGGAATGGCGAAGAAGAATGACTCCCATTCGGACGATGGCTTCACTGACAACTGCTGATCGTCGTCAGATCACTTTGCAACTGTTTTTGGACTCTGGCGACACTACCCCAGAAGCACGCAGGGATGCCGCCTGCTCAGGGAGACACTCTCCCCCTTACACGCAAGTACTCTGGTTGTGGGATGGGTAAAGCGCTCTGCTCAGTTGGGGAGGCGGGCAGTTGGGAGTCCGTTAGGCAGGGATGCAGGGAGGGGGCAGTTGGGAGGGGGGGGTTTTGTTAATGTTAGGAACGTACATGCACGGTCAGGGAAAATACCTAGGTTTCCATATGTGTTCAAGCGAGACGAGAGTAATGACCAGGGAGATGCAACTCCCGGCAGAGCATTTGACGGTGGGTCAACCCCGGATGGGGGGGGGGGGTCCCTCGTGGGACCCTCCTGATTCCTGGTGGGCAGAGGCACGCCCGGTACCCGGGTATCATTTCTCCTGCACTACACTACCAGCCCCTGAATACCCAATGGCTGATATTTCCAGTCCCGTGAGGGGAGGGGGGGATGCTGAAGTGCAATGCCCGGCCTTGCGTGTCATGTCCTGGAACGTGAGAGGGCTGGGGGACAAGGTTAAACGAGGTTTGGTCCTTACCGCGATCAGGAGACAGAGGCCCATGATAATACTACTGCAGGAGACACATCTGACAGGGGGGGCGGTCAAAGCCCTAGATAGACGAGGGTACAAGATGGTAGTTCACTCGGACTTTACGTCCGGATCCAGAGGCACCGGAATCCTGATGCAGAAGAATACACGGTTTATCCCCATGCTCACAAAAACTGACGATCAAGGGTGCTTCGCAGCCCTGCAGGGACAGTGGGAGGGAAAGCTTCTCACCCTGGTTTCGGTATACATTCCCCCAGCATTGCACTCAGTACACCTCCCCAAATTGGGTGAGTTTATTTTGGCTCTCCCGGAGGGTGAGATTGTCCTTGGAGGGGATTTCAACGCAGTCCTTGACACACAACTCGATAGATTCCCCACACAGGCCCCCGCGGGGGGATTCCCCGCCTCCAACGATTCTTAACTGCCATGGGCCTAGCTGATATTTGGAGGCACCTCTACCCTAACACTAACCGATACACCTTCCACTCCTCAGTACATGGGAGTCTGTCGAGAATCGACCTTTTCTTAACCCTGGGGGACGGTCTCCGACTCGCGGAGGACATGACGGTCCATCCTCGAGGGATCTCGGATCACTCTCCTCTTACACTCACACTCTCCTCACAGACAAGGTCACGTAGGTGACTATTCCCCATACAGGCCGCTTATCTCAAGGTTCCCCAGGTCCGCAAGGTGCTCAAAAAGGTGACATCGCAGTATTTTACTGAAAATGTACACTCGGTGCACTCCTCCGAGATACTGTGGGAGGCTTATAAGACAGTTCTGAGGGGGGAAGCCATAAACGCCATCACAGGATACAGGCGGGAACGCTCCCGAGAATTGGACAGTATAGACCTGACCTTGCAGGACCTAGCGGAGAAGCATTAACAATCCCCCACGCCCTCCACCTTACACGCACTGACATTACACCAGCAGATCTATAGCGACCATCTCCGTATGTATGTCAAGGGTCAGCTGCAAGACACCCAGAATAGGGTCTACGAGGTGGGTGATAAGGCCGGGAAACTGTTGGCGTGGCTCGATAAACGAGAAGGGAATTCTAGGGGGGTTCCGCGTCTGAGGGACGCAGATGGCACGCTGCACACCAATCCGGAGCGCATTGTGAATCTCCTTGCAGATCACTTTGAACAGGTTTACACCCCTGTCCGGGTGGTCACCTCGGACATGGCCAGAGACGCACTAGCGCCGATCGCAGTCCAAACACTGTCCCCGGAAGCGTCAGGAGAACTGGAGGCGGATATCACCGCTGAGGAAATACACTTAGCTATTCAGGCCCTGAACCCGGGTAAGGCCATGGGGCCCAACGGGATACCGGTAGAGTGGTATCAAGCAATGCCGGAGGCCCTTAGTTTACATCTGCTAGGCATGTTCAAGGAATGTCAGGTGAAGGCTACACTCCCCCCTGATCAAAGAATAGCAACTATAGTGACCATCCCCAAACCGGGCAAATCACCTGAGGAATGCTCCTCTTATCACCCTATCTCACTGCTCAACGTGGAAGTGAAGATACTAGCCAAACTCTTGGCGACACGACTCTTGCCCCACTTATCTTCTCTCATACACCCGGACCAGTCCGGGTTTATGCCACACAGGAACACGGCGTTGAACCTGCGACGCCTACATGGCGTGCTGGCAAGGGCAGACTCGATAACGTCCCAGGCAGTAATTTTGGCACTCGATGCCAGGATGGCGTTTGACCTGGTGGAATGGGCGTACCTGTTTGAGACGCTGTCGCGCCTAGGATTTGGGCCCCGCTTCATTGCATGGGTCAGGTTGCTTTATACAGATCCAGAGGCTAGAGTGATAGCTAATGGCCATGTCTCTCGGAAGTTTTCCCTGGGAAGGAGTACAAGACAAGGTTGTCCCCTCTCCCCCTTGCTATTTGCGATCTCGCTGGAGCCCCTTGCCACGCTCATCAGAACCTCGCCCCTGCTTGAGGGCATCTGCTGGAGGGAGGGGTGGGAGGACCGGCTGTCCCTATACGCGGACGACATGCTGGTCTACTTGTCTAATCCCGCCGACGGAATTCCGGCCTTGTTACAACTTTGTGACGCCCATGGCAGGATCTCGGGATATACGTTGAACTGGAATAAGTCGGAACTGTTTGTTCTGAGGGGACAGCCTCCGGCCCTTGACCCGAGCTGCCCTCTACGGGTGGCGAGTTCATCGTTCAAATACTTGGGCATCCATGTCACCAGGGACCCTACAGAATTTGTTGAAAAAAATTTGAAACCCCACGTCGATAGACTCAGACGAGACGTTAAGTTCTGGTCGGACCTTCCTCTGACGCTCTTGGGACGGGCCGCACTTTACAAAATGATGGCTCTGCCCAGGTTTTTATATGTCCTCGAGAACACGCCATACCCGATAGCCCCCAAATTCTTTCAAACGGTGGCAGCATTGGTTTCCAACCTCCTGTGGGGGACCCACCCTGCCCGTATCGCCCAATCTAAATTACACAGAGGCTGGTTTGATGGGGGTATCGCCCTTCCCAACTTGAAATTATACTACTGGGCAGTGCACCTTAAACCCGTTAACCACTGGCTACATGCTTCACAGGGTGAGCCGGCGTTCCGGGCGGACAGGGGACAACTGGGCTCTGATAGCATGTTGGCTCCGTTATACGATCACCGCAAACTTCGCCCCTTAGTGGGACCCACTAAATTAACGGTTGCGGTCTGGCACACAGCGACAGCCGCACTAGGATGGAAGGGGGTGATCACCAAGCTGACCCCACTATGGGACTCCCGAGTCCTCGGTCATTTGAGAAACAGCAAGGGGTTTTCACATTGGGACACGATAGGGATCTCCACAGTGGGAGATCTTTGGGAAAAGGGCGGGGTACTACCCTTCAGTAGGTTGAGGGAATTGTATGACCTCAGTGAAAGGGAGCTCTACAGGTACATCCAGATACGACACGCACTACTGGCAGTACTGCCTGCCAACACCGACCTGCCGGAATCCTCCCCGCTGGAGGACCGTCTTCTCACTGAATTCATGGTAGAACGTGCAACATCCCTTGTCTACCGCAAACTACTTAATAATTCACCAGACCCGACACTAAAATTGAAGGCGAAGTGGGAGGGGGACATTGGTGAGGTGGACGAACATGAATGGAATGAGGCACTGGCATCGCCTAGGGAGGTCGGAATCTCATCTAGACTACGACTAGTGCAATTGAAGATAGTACATAGGGTATACTACACTAGAACAATGCTACATCATATTCACAGGATAGAACACCCTTACTGCCTTCGTGGGTGCGGGGAGGAGGGCTCATTCTTCCACACCATATGGGACTGCCCTCGGATTCAAGAATATTGGAAACAGATATTACGGACTATCTCGCAAACACTAGAATTGACACTACTACCAGACCCGAGGAGGTGCCTCCTCAATATATGGGAACCTACAGACCTCACACGACACGGTCGACTCTGGGTCACGGTGGGGTTGGTGGTGGCGAAGAGAGATGTCGCGCAGCGCTGGGGGGTTCCAGAAACACCGACCAAATCACAATGGTGTCTGAACATGGACAAGACAATGGTGACGGAAAGGGCGGTCTACTCTAGCCGCGCCTGCCCGGGGAAATGGAATAAAATCTGGTCCAGGTGGAATACATATAGAGGGGAGATATGTGACCCTTTGCCAGAGGATGACCCGGAAGACTCAGATGAAGAGGGGGAGGAGGGATAGCTAGGTAGGCGGTGTGTGAGATTGAGAGGCGCAGATACAGAAGGGGAGACAACTGCTCCAATACCCCGCAGAGAACTAGGGCCAGGAGGGCATGGACTTATACATTACAGGCCCGCAGGATTAGAAATAGGCTTACCTCCTGCAGGATGGGTTGCCACCTTCGAAGGATCTGTAGTGGGAAACCTCAGTGAGATACTTCCAGATGATCAATATTGCACTGAACCTGGCCGCACTCATGTTCCTAAAGGTTATTTTGTTTGTTTGTTTGTTTGGTTATAAAACTGGGAAATCAACACCCATCACTTTTTGACCTACTGCTCGAAATGCCAAGACCTGTGACTGTAACGGATGTCAAGCTACTAATTTTGTTCGATGTCGCTCTGAAAACTGTATAACATAACTTTAATACCATGACTGGGTATTAGCGGCCGGCCCAATGGGTTGTAGGCATTCTGCAGTGTACTTGTAAGATGCAATAAAAGTTTTTGATCCCAAAAAAAAAAATTTAAAAAAAATAAAAATATCGAATTGAAGGTAAGTAATATAATATTGATTGTCGAAATACAGAAGTTTAAAATAGCGAAGTATATAATATAGGCATTAAAATATATAGAAATTTTAATAATATCGAATTTTTTAAAGTGTTATGTATGTTAGTATGTGTGTGAAAAGTGTATATTATTTTTGTAATGTATGTTTAATTTATTGTAAGTAATTAATTTTATGTTATTTAATTTTTGCGTAATTTAATTCTGTAGCGGGTTGTGGGTTTATAGGGGAATAGGGTGGGAAGTAATTCAATTATATTAAATGAAATATTATTTTTTCGCAATTATTAATTATTTTTACTTTAATTTTGCTTTTTAGTTCTGTAGCGGGTTGTGGGTTTTTAGGGGAATAGGGTGAGAAGTAATTTAATTGTAATTAATTAAATATTCATTTGGAAGTTATTGTTAATGAATTTTTAATTGATGATTAATTGTTATTAATTGGTAATTCATTTTTATTAATTGATTATTTGATAATTATGTTAATTGTATTAATTTATTTTCCGTACCGGGTTGTGGGTTTATAGGTGAATAGGGTGGGAAGTAATTTAATTGTAATTCAGTAAATAATTTATTTTTATTTATTGGTATTTATTTTAAATTTATTGTTAATACATTTTTAATTTGTAATTCATTTTTATTAATTGGTAATTAATTTGTATTCATTAATTATTTGATAATTATGATTATTTTAATAATTTATTTTCTGTAGTGGGTTGTGAGTTTATAGGGGAATACGTTGGGAAGTAATGTAATTGTAATTAATTACATATTAAAAATACTTTTTGTGTATTGATAATTTATTTACTGGTAATTATTAATTGGTATTAATTGGTATTAATAATTATTTTTCGTTATTGACAATTAATTAGTTGTGAATTAATTATGAATATGTAATCAATTTTTAATAACTAATATGTATCTGTATATCTAATGAATTCATTATTATATAATATTAAATTGGTAATTAATTTTAATTAATGTTTTATTGGTATTATTATTTAATTTATTTTTATTAATATATTAAATCATTATTTTCCCTACTATTAAACTTACTAGAGTGGGAATAGTAATTTTTACACTTACGCTATCCAACGCTTTCCCTACTGTTGCACTCTCTGGAGTGGGAATAGTAATTTTTACCCCTACGCTATCCAACACTTTCCCTACTGTTGCACTCTCTGGAGTGGGAAAAGTATTTTTTACCCTCCCGCTATCCAACGCTTTCCCTACTGTTGCACTCTCTGGAGTGGGAATAGTCATTTTTACCCTCCCGCTGTCCAACACTTTCCCTACTGTTGCACTCTCTGGAGTGGGAATAGTAGTTTTTACCCTCCCGCTATCCAACGCTTTCCCTACTGTTGGAATAGTAATTTTTACCCCTACGCTATCCAACGCTTTCCCTACTGTTGCACTCTCTGGAGTGGGAATAGTAATTTTTACCCCTACACTATCCAACGCTTTCCCTACTGTTGCACTCTCTGGAGTGGGAATAGTAATTTTTACCCCTACGCTATCCAGCGCTTTCCCTACTGTTGCACTCTCTGGAGTGGGAATAGTAATTTCTACCCCTACGCTATCCAACGCTTTCCCTACCGTTGCACTCTCTGGAGTTGGAATAGTAATTTTAACCCTACGCCATCCAACGCTTTCCCTACTGTGCACTCTCTGGAGTGGGAATAGTAATTTTTACCCCTATGCTATCCAACGCTTTCCCTACTGTTGCACTCACTGGAGCGGTAATAGTAAATTTTACCCTCCCGCTATCTTACAGTAATAATATTTTTAATTATTTATTCATTTTAAGGTTATTTAAGTATTTTTAAGTATGTTTCAGTTAATTATATTTATTAATTCATTAATTTTAAATTACTTTTAAGACATTAAAAAAAATCGATATTTTGACTTACTATATTTTTTACAACGATATTTTTGATTCGATATTTTTGTACTTACCTGTTTGTAGATAGGAATTCAATATTTTTGCATTCTATATTTTGTCAACAATATTTTGGTAAGTCTATATTTTTGTATTCGATATTATGTCAGTGATCCTCTTTATCCATCAACAGACATTCCCTACCTCTTTATTTCACCCTTTTACTTTGTTTTTAATCCCTGATTTCTTTGTTTGTGACTTTTTTCATCTTTTCTCTTCCTCTTTCTTTACCATTTTTGTGTTTTTCTCTCTCTTGCTCTGGTCCAAAGTCTGATGAGGAAAGTGTAGTTCTCCAAAAATGAGTGACAGTGGGCCCCACCCAGCAAGTGCAGCTTGAGCATTGCCCTTGATGCGGGAAGCCAGGTTGTACGTGGAGATCCGCCATGAGCCACTGGGAATCTAAGAACTTCTGCGGCACATCGCAAATAAGCAAGCCTTGAAAATGCACTGTATGGATTGTTACAGTGATGTGGAAGTCACATTACCATATTGAGTAATCAAACTTCTGAGGGATACAATGACCCCTACAGTATCCATGGTTGAACAATCTCTACATGGAAACTTCAAGGAATAGGCCTTGAGCAGAGCTAGAATCCTAAAGCAGTCTGCAGAAGGTTGATTAAAAAACAGGATAATAAAAATACAGCAAATACTAAAACAAGTGTAGCTTGGCTTCAAGATCTCAAGCTACATAATGGATCAGATAATACTTTACTCTATCACATGGTTTGAAATATTATAGATTATTTAGGGCCTAAATTACTAGAAAAAATGACTGATAAAATAATGGAACACAACAGTTATAGATGTCAGACGTCACAGTGAAAAGCACAAGAAAAGCTAATTACTCCAGACTTTGAACTTGAATATGAAGTGGGCTATTCACAAACATTAATTCGGCCCATACCATTTTATGACCGCATGTATCTCAGTTCCTCCTGCCAGTAATTTACAAAGTGAATTCTGGCAGGCGTGTACCTATTTTTGTTGTATGGATATCCCTAGCACTATTGCAGAGATTTCCGTCACCTACATCCCACTCAGCGGGTCTGCTGGAGCTGGGTCCAATGTCTGATTAGCCTTGGAAGTTAGTGAATGCCCACAAACTAGGCGAGAAAGGGTCAGAGATGTACTCTAGCCACATGCTAGTGTAAAACCATTTTCTGGGTGGAATGGGAAATGGGATAGCCCCTACTTTGGAGGAGGGTAAAGGATTTATTTTCAGGGGAAAATATATTTTCTGCTGAAAGAAAAAAAAAGAAATTTGCACAGGGATTCCATTCTGCCATTGAGAGCACTGTAAAGAGAAAGTTGAATCCCAAATGGAAATCACAGGGTTTTCCATCTTTCCGCATAGAAACCTGCACGAGGTGCAGCTTTCAATGCGGATTCCAATCAGAATTCCAGAAGGTATTAAAAACCACTCTCGTGTGTAGATTTAAAATATGAGTGCCGTTTTCCTGCTTTATATGTGAATAGGCCGACAAACGTGATGAGATTGCCGCGCAGAAAGAATCGAATCGCACTGGTGAAATAATGGGGTTGGAAAATTGTAACTCTGGACATCCTTTGAAGTGGAACATGAGCAAGGACATAAGAGACTTCCAAGAACAAAATCCAAGGGGCTGCTTTCAATATTATGGAGAGAAATGAGTGACCAATCAACTTTAGATGAAAGGGAGTACATAGAGGATGGGATGAGGCCAGGACTCAACGGATGGGGTAGATGCACTAAAATAAGTAGACTCTGAGCCCTGATGATATATATGACACGCACTTTTACAAACCTACTCTTGCATACGTGTAAACAAGCATTGCATCTGCAGCAGCACTGCAAGATACTCCCACACAGAACAGGTGCAGCAGAGTGGTTGGGGGGGGGGGCAGATACCCTGTAGAGCGTCCGGAAGCCTCTCTCAGCAGGGCAGGGTCAATGTACTCAGTGCTGCCCTGGGCAGTGGCCAGAGGGATTGCCCAGGCAGGAGCAGTAGCGAACAGACTGAACCATGCACCTGCAAGGGGGGCTGCAGCGGAACGGCAGTGTTCCAGAGCAGTGTCACAGAAAACAGCTTTCACAGGAGGTAAAATACTCATGTATTACGTACGGGCCAGGTGTTGGTAAATGCCTATTATGTAGTCTTTCAGTGAAGGGACAATATGAAAAGCACACTATGCCATATTCCTGAAGACTCACTCCATTTTACTTTAAGGTATTTCTATTGAGCGGTGTAGTGTTACATCCTAGGGCAAAGCCAACAAGCTACGTTTTAATGTACTAATCTTTTCCCTATGCAAATACTAAATGACGTCCCTTTTGAGTCAGCACCACAAGGCTGGAGTATCGCAAGCCATTGCCAAATGTCCCTGTTGAGTCAGCAGCATAAGGGTGCAATCCTACAGGCTGGCAATAGATGGCCCTATTGAGTTAGCAGCACAGGGATGCAGGAGCACAGGACATTTCTAGTTGCCCCTGTTGAGTCAGAAGCAAAACAGCTCAACACTACAGGCTTTGAACTGCTGTTCTTAAACAACTTAAAATGGAAACCAGAATAAGCTTTCTGAAATACTCGATTTGTGATCCACAAATATCTTAATGAACAAACATAAACGTATTTGTAAGCAAGTAAGCTTATGCAATATATTCAATAGGGGATACAGTTCATGCAAGGGCTTGGCAGAACATACGGACACCCACAACCCTAATTGTAATGTCCGCTTACCTAGAATCATTTGCACAATTCCAAACTCTTCTTTTTTCATTCTCATACGGAAAATACATTCTTTATTAGTATTAAGTACACACATATATTTTCAGATGCTGCTTCCTAATACATTTTTGGGAAGAGCATTGCGTATAATGGTCTCCGAATCCTGAAGTGGACTTATTTGTCCTTGTTAGTACCCATTACAGATACTGATTAACAAAACGCTCTTCTTTAGGAATACTTGTTACTAAAAGGTGAGTAATGGATCAAGGACCATAAACATAAAAAAGATTTTACTGCAGAGTGGAGCAGAAAATAGCTGCTCAGATTGGAATTCTAATGAAGTTTAGTACGTTGGTGTTTGCGAAGATAATGTGAGTAAGAGGGAGAGCCAGGTTCTGTTACACAAGAGACAAGGCCTTGGCAAAACATACACAGACCCACATTTCTCTCTGCTGTTTCGGCATATTCAGAATCCGTTGCACTTACCCAAACACTACGGGGCTCATGCCCATATCGCCACAGGAACGTCACATTTTCTGACGTTCCCGTGGCGATAGGGTCAGCGCCTTATTCTCAAGGCAGCGTTAACACACCTAACGTGGATTTAAGCTACATCAAGTGGCTAAACGCTGCCTTGAGAATAAGGCCCCTTTCACGCAAAATTTAGTGTGAATGGGGCGTGCAGTGGGTGTTGCAGAGGGCGTTCCACCACAACGCCCATTGTGATCGACGCTGCCACCTATTATCAAGGGAAGCGATATTAGGTGGCAGCGCTGAACTTAAGACCAGAAAAATCCTGGTCTTAAATAGGCAAAACGAGGAGAAATTCTATATTTCTCCTCGTTTTTGCTTTTCCCATGTGTGATGCCTTGTGCAGCAGACATGGAAAAAGTAAAATGGTATTTCAGGAATGTTGATGTTCAGAAAGGGGCACCTTCCTGTACATGAACAACCCTCCCCTGCACACAGACACCCTTGCACTCTGGTGTCTGCATTGGTGCTAAGTGCTAAGTCATGAAACTTAGCACCATCGCAGGGGGAAACGCCAGGCTGCACCACATTCTTGAGAATAGGGTGCAGCCTCGCATTTCCGTAATGGCGGTGATAATGCAGTAAGCCAAGGAAACTAACTCCTCTCACTGCCACTTCCTTGGGAATATCACCCTACATGTTTGTTTCCATAGAAGAAATACATTTTCTAATTGTATTGCGTACTAGGAAGGGATTTTAACTTTTTACCTTATTATATGTATGTAAGATCATGGTGCTTAAAGATTTCCCTAATACTGACGGATTCGTAATTTCCTTTTATCGTATCCTTTGTGTACATTTTATGAAACAAAAGAATGGCCTTGTTTCGGAATGATCAAGGCGCATAAACATGAAAGATAATTTTGGTGGAACGTTACCTTTTTTCTGTAGTGCCAGGGTGGAAGTGGATATATTGTGTAGCCTAGTGCAGCTGTTCGAGAACGAAAGCAGGAGGTAAAAGACAGGATTGTCTACAGGGCAGAAAGTGGCCGCTGGACCTTTGCTGAACATCTACAGTCCCACAGTCCTCTGAACAGTGTTAGCATAAACAGAATCCTTATCAAAATCGCAAACACTTTTTTTATTCTCATCAGAAAAATGCATTATTTCTTTTTATTAAGTACTTGGAGAAGTTATTGGCTTAAATAGTTTTGTGGAAGAGCATGCTGCATAAAAACTCACCTAAACACTGAAGGAGTATACATTTTCCTTGTTAGTACCCATTGCATATAATGAAATGTATTGCTTTGCTAATGGTATTTGCTATCGTGGGGTTACAATGCATGCGTTTACCACGCATGCATATACCATGCAGATTTTTTTATCACGCATGCCTTTACCTAGAATATAGTGAAGTCATGAAATCCAGGAGATGCTTCTTGTAGATAAATCAAAGATAGTTCGTTATTAAGCAGGAACTCCAGCCACAGTAAACCTTCTCAGTCAAAGCCTCCTACAACATCCAAAACTCCTAACATTCAAAACCTAACATTCCAATTAGAACTGTGCGAGAGACAATGCTAAATGGGAAAGGAGGGGGGAAACAAAGGAGAGAAAAGGAACAAACCATAACACAAAAGTAGCTGCTGCAACAGGAAAACATGCACAATATCATGCACCTCCCCCCCTAAAATGAACACCCAGGAGGGAATGTTTACAATGGATGAGAATTACACTGTAATACTTTTCTTTCTACCTTCACTATTCTGCTAAAGTTCCAAATACGGCCATCATCCATTTTGGCTGCACTATGAAATATTTTAATGGCACTGAAGGTTGCACTAAAACATGATGAACTTTGACCCTTACCTGGCATCTTGATTTTCACCACATCCTCAACCTGAACAGACCATGCTTAACTGCCTTAGGACTATCGTAGTGTATTTTCCTTTTGAATTGCATCAAGCGGTCCTTGTGGTGGATTCAGAATAGGGTTTAGACTGCTTAAAGAAGGTATGGGATATAAAGAGGGAGTAATCGTATTATTGAATTTAAGTAAATACTCTTAGAACTGCTAAAACTGGCTTAAAAATTATTTCTTTTAATGTGAACGGCCTAAATAATAAGAACAAAATGTGGGCAATAGAGAAATGGGTCTTGACCGAAAATCCTGCAGTTATACTTTTAGAAGAAACTCACATCCCTTTCTCAAAAGCTGATCATTTTCCCATGTTTAAAGGGTGGGCCTCGTATCGGGGCTTTTCTTTTTTTTCTGAGTCACAGAGGAGAGTAGCACTTTTCATTAATAGGAGAATGGAGGTAGAGATCATGCAAACAAAGGCAGGAAGTCAGGGTCGAGGTGCTGGGCCACGTGTAAATTCAAGAATAGGCCAGCACATATTACATTCGTAAGCTTTTATGCCCCAGTGAATGATTACCCTGAAATATATGAGGAAATGTTCCAGTCCCTATTGATGGTTGGCGGGGATATTATGATTGGAGGGGATTTTAATATACTTATGGATCCGAATCTAGATTCTACTAAGGGTGGTAAAAAACAGTCGAAACCTAAATCGTTTAAGACAATCTCGAACAATGTAAGGACTTTAGATCTTGTTGACCCTTGGCGCTCTACAAATCCTCACAAAAGAGATTATACCTGCTGGTCGGGAAGGTATAAGTCATTTTCTCGCATTGATTTCTTTCTTGTCTACTTAAAACTTAAAAATCGATAGCAACGGATTCTCCATAATGGCTTTACCGACCATGCAATGTTAGTTCTAGAATTGGTGTTGGATGAGAGTACGAATGTTGTAAAACGTTGGGTCTTTAACAAATCCTACTTGGCTGATGTAACATGGGTGACCTCACTTAAAAATGAGATAAATGACTTTATTGAACGAAATATGGGGACAGCCCCTATTTATGTGGTGTGGGATTCACTTAAGGCGTTTATACGGGGGATTGTCATTGGAAGGGATGCATTGGAATCAGTCGTCTTCAGGGATGCAAAGAATTCACTGCAGCAGAATATTCAGGACTTAGTAGAACAAATGTATCATAATCCATCTGTTAGGTTACAGAATCAACTAAATGCTGCAAAACGTGAGCTGAGTGTACATTACTTTGAAAGAAGTGAGGACATTTTTTGTAGACAAGCTCAAAAAATATATGAACACCGTAATTTTACGGGCAAATTCTTGGCGTGGCAGGTCAAAGAACAAGCTGCAGCCAATGTAATTCGGTCTCTTAAATCTCCAATAAATGATCTTGATACCTCAGACGCAGAAGAGATAGGGGAAATTATGTTGTCCCACTACGAGAAAATGTACACTTCACATCATACTACAGATCAACGTAGATTAAAAAAATTCTTAGATAATTATTATCTACCCACTCTTTCTCATATAGATCAAGAAGCAATGGCAACTCCTTTTTTGGGGGATGAATTAGAGTCGGTAGAAGCCTCCCACACGGCAAGGCCTGTGGACCAGACGGATTTCCTGCAGAATTTTTTGTTGTATTTATTACCTCCCTCTCTGAACTTTTACTTTTATTATCAAACTCTATGTTGGAAGGTGGCTTAATTACAACATCATTTTATGATGGGACCGTGGTTAGTTTCTTGAAAAAAGGAAAGGAAGCAAATGACCCTAACTCTTACAGACCTATTACACTATTAAATTCGGATTATAAAATCATCACAAAATTACTTTCATTACGTTTCAATCATGTATCTTCGCAACTGATTCATACAGATCAAAATGGCTTTATTGCAGGCCGCCAACTTATTACTAATACACACTACCTGGTTGAGGCCTTAGATTATTTCGAAACACGCAGGTGCCGGCTTTAGTTTTTCTTTTAGATGCAGAAAAGGTTTTTAATTTGGTGGTCTGGGATACACTTTTTTTATTTTACAATTTTTTGGTATCCCCTTACAAATTATAACCTTAGTTAAAAATCTGTATCAAGGTGCAAAAGCTCATATTCTTGTCAATAAATCTATGGTGGGTTCAATTTCAGTGCAAAGAGGAACAAGGCAGGGGTGCCCACTGTCCCCTGTTCGTTTTGCCTTTTTCATAGAACCTTTAACTGTGGCAATCCGGAAGTGTACAGATATTTCACCACCTATGGCCTTTATGGATAAGATTAAATTATATGCGGATGATATAATGTTACTTCTGAAACCTGAGATGCATTCGCAAGTACAGGCCCTTTCTCTTTTTGCAGAATTTGAAGCACTTGGGGGGTATCGAATCAATAAAAAGAAAACCAAGATTTTAATTTGTGGTAGTATAACTCCCGAACTGCACCCGGATTTTCAGAACTGTATCAATAATAGACCCAAAAGATATCTGGGTGTTTATTTTACGCCATCAGTAAGCGATTTGTATTTTTTGAATTTCAACCTTTAATAAAAAAAGTTTGTGATATGTTTTCACGTTGGTATACATTACCTCTATCTATTTTAGGCCGGGTGGCATTAATCAAAATGTCAGTATTCCCCCTATTTAATTTTCTGTTCTCCACTATCCCTTGTTATTTACCAGGCTCTTTTTTTTCAAAAGTCGAATCCTTGTTCTCAGCCTTTGTATGGGCAAAAAAAACACCTCAAATAGCTATTAATACTTTATACGAAGAAAAAGAACAAGGTCCTGGTCTCCCAAACCTTAAAGACTACTACTATGCTTATTTTGCACAGTATCTTTCAAGATTTAAACATTTAATATCTAGTTAGGCATTGTTTATACATTTTTTTATTGAAATAATTTGTAAAGAGGCCGAAATTCCTTCCCCACTTTCAATATTTAAATCACCCAAACTAGTCAGATATAAGGTTCTGAGGGGGGCAAGATGGCCACCGTAGCTCTGTAGAGAGAAGTCGCTACACTTCTCTCTCCTATCCTAGGATGTAAGAATGGACTTGTGAATGCGGGGATGTGGGTTCTGGCTGACTTAATATCCCGCAGGACGGCAGCAGTATTCTACCCGGGCTGGCTTAGGAGGTTTTCATCAAAGACGAGCAAAGTCTGGCTCAGTTGCTGGGAAAGGTGGCTATTCAGCGCAAAGGCATCTTCCAAGATGTCCCAAAGATCCAAACCGGACAAGATGCAAGGCGAAAGAGAGAAGGACAAAGAAAAAGACAAGGGAAGAGTGAAAACGGCGGCGGCAGCGGGGGCGATTAAAGGCTCAGCAGCGGCAGCAGCAGCGAGAGAGGGTGCAATCCCCAAAAACCTAACCACTGCCGCAAAGAAGCAGACTGAGCTGCATACTCGTTCCCTGAAAAATGCCTTGCCTAGGAAAATCGAAAAACAGGAGAGAAGAAATGAAGGGAGGTCGGAGACCTGCTTAGCAGTGACTAAGACTGTAAAGACGGCGTCGGACCAAGAAGGGAAGACTCTTCGCTCATACTCGGCGGGTTCAAAGGAGCAGTTGCGACAGGCGACCTTACCGGAGTCCTTCTGTCCCAGAGGTTTGCCAGCGGTACCACTGATACAGCTTCAACCGTCTGATTCCCATCAAGGCGATGTGCTGAGGGAGAAAGCACCGATATCACAGGCGGCACAGGCGGCACTTGGAGATCAGCGGGACGCGAGCGAGCAGAACGCGGAAGCCAAGCCAGCAACGGCAGACCGCGAGGACGCTAGCGTCGAGGATCCGGTTGCTGGGCAACCACTCACTACTGCGGGAGACTGCTCGAGTCGAGCAGTTCAGAGCACAGGAGTAATGGAGGTGAGCGAGGGGGGAATAAAGGACTCCGGTGAGGATACAGATCAGCTAGCAAGACATAACAACTTGCAGATGCTAGACGCGCTATTGAGTGTGGAGATAGCGCCACAATACAACCCACTGCAGAGTTCCAACCCGAGCTGGGGTAGTACTCAGAGCCTAGGAGCTCAACAAAGTCAAGTGCTCCAGCATGAAGGTCATAATGGCCTGATCGGGAGAAAAGACAGAAGCATGAGGGGGGGCTCCTCTGAGTTTTTTTCAGTCAATGAGGGCTCAAGCTCTTTAGAGCTCAGCGAGCATGAGAGCCAAGGAGAAAAGAGCTGCACTGATCTGACTTCTGATACAAGTAAAGGCTATAGGGAGCTAGAGTCTAAAAAGAAAAATAGCTGCGGCAGTAAAGGAGGCAGAAGAGGGTCCAGATTTGGCACGAGTAAGAAACTATCATGGGACTATTCTGCAACCTCAGAGACCTATCAGGAAAGTGACCAGGAGGGGGGGGGACAGGGCAAAAATCTCAAACCGTAACTCTTGAAATAATGTTCGGGACTTTGAAACAAATGCAGTCTGAGGCAAGAGCGGAAAGTCGTAGAGCAAAGAGAGACACAAAAAAACTTCAAGCTTCGCTAAGAAGAGTAAGTAGAAAACAAGAAGAGGTCGAGGGGAGAGTAACGCAAGTTGAGGAAAGGACTAGCAGAGTGGAAGACGAGGTTTCAGAATGGCAGACTTTTAAAGAAGACCAAGGAAAAGTGGTGGAAGACCTTCAATGGAAGTTAGAAAGTTTTGAAAACCGCCAAAGGAGAAATAATGTGAGACTTTTGGGACTGGAGGAAGGACGGGAGGGGCAGGATCCCAGGGGGTACGTGGTCAAGATACTAGAAGAAGCCTTTCCGGAGTCAAAATGGCACTGGGATGTAGAGGTACAAAGAGCCCATAGGTACCCTCTGTTTGCTAAGAAAAACCGGGGGGAGCAAGAGAATGCGCGTCCAAGAGCAATGCTGGTCTTTCTAGGTAATTTCCTAGCTAGGCAGGAAATAATTGATAAGGCTAGGCCTGATTCTAGAAAAACAGCTGACGGTAACACATTCTTCTCTAGGCCAGACTTCTGCCACGTCACCGTGGAAAGAAGGTGGAAATTAAGACAGATGATAGGCCCCTTCCAAAAGCAAGGCGCAGAAGCTTATTTATTGTTCCCTGCCAGGTTGAAAGTAATTAGGAAAGGGTATACTAGGATGTTTACGTCTGAGATAAAAGCAGCAGAGTACCTAGCTGAAATCACGGAACTTGACAAAGGAAAGGAGAGTAGAACCAGAACTCTACCAAGAACCCCCGTAAGCAACCTACCAAAGACCCCATAGATGGTAAAACTATATATAGTCAGATTCGACGGATGTGTAAGAGGATAGGAGAGGGTAGCGATTCTGCAGGCTACAAGGGCTGCACATAGGCCAGGATTGGCTTATTTGCCTGTAGCAAGGGGGGGGGTTCTCAAAGGGAGGGGGGCAGAGGGGGAGCGGGGGAGGGGGGGGAGGGGTGGAAACAAGCATGTAGTATGTAGACACAAGCACAAGCAATTCAGAAAAGTAAAAAAAGGTGAGCGGAGCAAGCTGTACATGAGAATAGCAGCAACAAGGCTGGGAAAAGAAACAAAGAATCAGTATAGATATTTGTATGAAGATGGAGAAAATATAAAACATTATGACCTGTAAAATAATGTCAATGAATATTTGCGGACTCAATGAGCTAAATAAGAGGTTAAGAACAGCTGCTTTGTTAAAATCTCTAAATCTTGACCTAGTGTGTCTTCAGGAAACACACATCGAAGGGAGTAAGGCTTATTTACTGGATCAACTTGGTTTTAATGTCTTAGCAAAAACTACGCAGAACACAAAGACGAGAGGGGTGGCGATCCTGGGCAAGAGACAGGATACCTCGGTCAAGAGGAAGATGGAGGATCAGTGGGGTAGATGGGTCATTGCCGAATTAATATGCAGAGGGGAAACTTTTACGCTTGTTTCAGTTTACGGGTCAACAGGAGATGATCCTGATATTTTCCAGTTTTTAGATGTAGAACTGGCGCAATGGCCGGAACCCATTATTTTGTGTGGCGACTTGAATATTCATGACGCAGATAGTAGTTTTTTAGATCCTGGAAGGAAATATATGGGGAGGAAAAAGAAGACTCATAGAGCCTTAGCAGACATGGTAAGGAATAACTCGTTTGAAGACCCATGGCTAAAGTGCCATCCAAACTTGGATGGGAGCACATTTTTCTCAGCCCCCCATCAGACACTGGTTAGGCTGGACTACTTTTTAATTACAAGAGGTCTTTTAGCCAGAGCAAGAATAGAAAGGGAACCTAGGATCATATCAGACCATAGCCCGCTAATTTTAACTGTAATGGTCGGGCAAAGGAGAAATAAAGAACTGAGACAATGGACTTTTGACAGGACGTTGCTCCAGGATCAGTCGTACAGGGAGAGAATGAGTAAATGGATAATGGATTACTGGGAGTTTAACAAAGGTACAGCAGCACCAGGGATAGTGTGGGATGCCTTTAAGGCCGGTATAAGAGGGGAAACCCTGAGCTATGTCATTAGTGCTCAAAGAGCAGCGAAGGAAAAGGAGGAGCAAGATAGGAGACTAATCTCACAGGCAGAGGAAGAACTTATGACAGCTATACATATACAGTCTCCAATTGACCAGATATTATTGAAGATAGTAGCTCTTAAAGCTGAAATTATGGATGGGATGGCAAAAAAGACCGTGGAGAAATATGTAGCAAATAAAGAAAAGGCATATGAGCTTAGCGAAAGAGTTGGTCACATTCTGGCTATGCGAGCTAGGCAAAGGGATGGGGTGTCTGATATTAAGGAGATCAAAAACTCCCAAGGAATCAAGGTCAAGGATGCAGAGCAGATCAGAGAGGTTTTTAAGCAATTTTACATGAAGCTTTATACACCAGAAGGCCACGAAAGGGAGGAGGATATAAGGGCATACTTGAGCGAGATAGAGTCCTCGGGACTAGCAGAGGATGATAGAAAAGGGCTGGAGGAAGTATTTCAGGAGGAGGAACTGACTGAGGCTCTGAGGGATTTGCCGTCTGGGAAGGCTGCTGGCCCGGACCAGATTCCGATAGAATTTTACAAGGTTTTTCAATCCTCTATCATAAAAGAAATGTATGAAGTGATGTTGCTAGCACAAAAGGGTGGGACGGCTCCAGATTCTTGGGGGGGCGCTGATATTATTATTATACCAAAAAAGGGCAAACCCATCGATGCCCCGGGCTCCTACCGCCCCATTACTTTAATGAATGCGGACATCAAGGTGTTCTCCAAGATCCTGGCAAAAAGGTTATCTAGGGTAATTGAATCACTCGTTACTCCCTCTCAGCATGGATTCATCCCAGGGAAGGGAACAACCCAGCATACCAGACAAGTGATTACGGCATTCGATGTAGCAAATACTCTAGAAGTCCCAATGGCAGCGGTGTTTCTCGACGCCGAAAAAGCTTTCGATAGGGTTTCTTGGAGATACTTGTGGGATGTTTTGAGATGGCATGGTATAGGACCAGGATTCATAAAAGCCCTGCAGACTTTATATATAAACCCGAGTGCCAAGATAAGAGTTAATAAAGGCTATTCAACAGCAGTCAATATCCAGAGAGGTACAAGGCAGGGTTGCCCTTCTTCTCCTTTGTTGTTCGCTCTTTATCTTGACCCATATGTACGCAAGCTGGAATGTAATGAGCTGATTCCTCCATTAGTCCTCAATGGTTATCGTCTTAAGTCATTAGCTTACGCGGATGACGTCGCCATCCTGACTGCAGCACCTACGGTTGCCATCAGGGCAATTGAAGGTGAAGCTGAGACATTTGGTCAGTTCTCAGGGTACAGTTTGAACAATACTAAAACGCAGATCGTCAAGAACCAGTGGGTAATATGTAACGACGACAGAGTGATGGGTACGGCAACTTATTTGGGGGTACAAATCACAGCGGAAATAGATAAGATCGTTAAGAAGAACTTGGATCCTGTGATAACCCAAGCCAAAAGAGATTTGGAAAGAATGAATAACTTACACCTTTCTTTGGTAGGCTGTACAAATATTATCAAAATGATGTTGCTACCCAAATTCTTGTATATATTCAGGGCTGTACCCTTGTTGATTGAATCTAGCTGGTTTAGTAGTATTGAGGCTATCTGTAATAGGTTTATCTGGGCTCACGGTAAGACCCGGAGGGCCTACAGGTATATGACACTTCCTAGGGAAAAAGGGGGCTGGGGTGTACCAGATTTCCGTTTGTACTATATGGCTACGGTGCTGCAATATATACAGGGACTTATTGGAGGCAATGCTGATGATGTAAGAATGCATAATATGTCTACGGAGGTCTATGCTGTTGCACTAGGGGTAAATGCTCACAATTGCTTTTTAAAATGTACAGATTATAGCTATTTAAAGAGAACCAGATTTAAAACAATCAAGGCGGCGATCACGGTATGGAATGCTTTCTTAAAGAAAGTCAAGATGGGGAGGTACAATAGGTATGTCTTTTTGTTCAACAACAGATCACTCCCAGAGGAAATATTTGCTGACCACACTATGGCAGAGTGGGCCTCAAGAGGGATTATGCAAATAGGGGATTTACTTTCACAAGAGGGTTTAAAGCAGTTTTCGGATTTAAGAGATACGTATGGCATACACAACAGGGGTTTCTTTAAGTACCTGCAGATCAGAAGCTTTTTGAAAAACAAAGTGGGAGGCCCAGCAGGCTTTAATAAAATAGAAATTTTGGAGAAAATAAAGCTGATGGGGGACTGCTCAATCAAGTCTTTTTACGCAATTCTGTTGAAAGAAAAGCAAGATGACTTAGGCAAATTTAGTAAGAAGTGGGCAGATAAACTAGGAGTTGAAAGTAACTTGTTTTTCGACTCGCTGGATCTAGGCTGCACAATATTATGTGCAGCCCCGCTACAGTCCCAGCACTATAAAACACTATACTTTTTGTATTTCACTCCTGCAAGGATTGCAAAATGGGGGGGGAATACAGGAATTAACTGCCCCCGCTGTAATGCGCTGGAAGCAGATAGCATACACATCTTTGCAACATGTCCCCAAATACAAACACTGATCAATGAGATTGAGGGGTTCTTGGCAAGGTCTTTGGGCATTGTGATCTCTCTCTCTCCAGCTTGGATTATGCTAGGTGTGGCTGATCGGGAGCAGGATCTGCACACTGAATTTTTGTTTGTGGTAATGGCTGTCTACAGGCTGACAATAGCCAGGGCTTGGTTAGATAAAAATCCTCCGAAATTGCAAAACTGGTTGGCAAATATTTTGTATGCATATAAAATAGAGGAAAAAATTTATGCTCAAAAAGGGAGGAGAGGAAGATGTTTGGGGAGAAGAATATGGGAGCCAATAAGTAAGTGGAAAGAGCGGCAAAGAGGGATACAGTAGACTCCCTGGACTGGAATATCTGAAGAATTGAAATGTACTTATCACTATTTCTCATTATTGCTTCTGTGTTTTTTTTTTTGTTTGATTATGCTTGTGCAATATGTATCTGATTGGTTTGCAATGAAAAAATAAAAATATTTATAAAAAAAAAAAAAAAAGATATAAGGTTCTGAACTGTTTTTTTTAAAAACGTGACGCTATGCTGAAGAGGTACTCATTCTCCCTCCTAAGTTTAATAACTCCATTAAGTGAAGCCATTTCAGGCTTCGGCATAAAAATGGGGCCAGAAATTATACAAAATTGGGCCAGATCGGGGTTTATTACACTATTTATTTCGTGGAAAATGAAGCTTGGTTGACACCTAATGAGATGGCTTCCTCAATTGGTGGATTTTTTTTCTTATGGGCTCATATAATTTGCTGTATAAAGTTCTGGCTCAAACTGACCTAGCGCAGATAAGTCAATCTTCACATTTAATAAATGATCTTTTTTGGTCCTCACTAATCATGAAACCTGGAAAATGGAGAAGAAATTTAGCGCGGAGTAGAGAGGAAGATCTGAGCACCAAAGCAATTAAAAAATGGCAGAAGTATGAAAGTCTTAATCTAACAGATAATACTTGGAAAACCTTAAATAAATTTAATTTTACGGTACTGAGAGGCGCCAACTGGAGACGAATGCTTTTTTTAGTAAATGGCTGTTATATTATACCCCCGCAGCCATTGCCAAAATGTTTAGTAATACGTCCTCTACCTGTTTTAGATGCACTCGACCGGATCTGGCTAATTGGTCCCATATAATAGCTCTCTGTCACCAAATTGGGGCATTTGGGATGGCATTTTTTCTTTGCTTTCTCTTCATTTGCATTGTACAATTACTAGTTTTGAAAAACTGATTATATTTGGTTTTGATTCAGAGCTTAATCTGGCTGAGTCATTGGCAAAATTGCTCTATATTATAGTAGCAGTGGTTAGATCACTGATTCTTAAGTATTGGAAGACAGATACAGTTCCATCCGTAGATGAGTGGTATCAGAAAATTAAGAGAGTTAGGAAAGTGAATTTATATATGCACAAAGGATTGGGGGACTGCGTAAATGTGAAAAAATATGGGGGACCTACTTTGATTAAAGTTCAATGCATGTTTTCGGAGTAAAAATCTTTTATGTCTCTATATGTCCTTAGGGATGGTATTATATCATTTGTTTTTTCAGCTTATCATTATGTATCTTGGATTTATTGTAATGAATGTAATGAATGAAATGTCAAGAACTGAATAAAACCTTAAAAAAAAAAAAAGAATTGCATCATACTCTCTCTCCAAACCCCCTTT
Organism: Lissotriton helveticus; assembly: GCF_964261635.1. NCBI lineage: Eukaryota > Metazoa > Chordata > Amphibia > Caudata > Salamandridae > Lissotriton > Lissotriton helveticus. The sequence continues at coordinate 570,700,277 of NC_136063.1, forward strand.
TAATTGTTCATGACCTTTTTCCACATCTCCATTGTAAGCTTTCACCTTTCGACTCACAAAGGCGTTGGAGTTGTGTTTCTTAAAAGAAACAGAAGGGGTAATACCAGTGGTGGAATGCAGCATAACCCTATACTCCTTAGCTCGTCTCTTGACTGCTTGTACTTAACTTCACCCATTACTTTTTTGCAATCTGAATGGTTCCTTTGAGAAACCTGTTAAATCTCTCCACCATCCCATTGCTTTTGGAATGATAAAGAGAGCGTTTTTCAGGTCTTATGCCACTGTCTCTCAGAAAATTCTCAATTTCTTTGGATGTAAACTGCACACAATTGTCAGTCAGCAAACATTTTGGATTCCCTTCTATGGCAAATATTTCAGACAAGAAGTTTATTACAGATTTATTACTTATCTTATGTACACTTCCAACCTCTGGCCATCTGGACAACATGTCTATAGCTTACAAAAGATACCTGCTAGGTTCCCCAGAACTTATAGGACCAACCAGAACTAGAGCCACTTCCTCCCACACACCACAAGACATCTCCCTGCATACCTTGGGGGCACTCCTTACCTTCATAGAGTTATCACTTAATCTGCACTCCCCACAGTCCCTCACCATACTCTCTATCATGGTATCCATATCTAGCCACTAATAAATGCTTATGAGTCTTTCGTTTTAGAAATACCTTGGTGTCCTTCATGAGCCAAATGCATCAATTGAAGCTGGACCCTCAAAGGTGGTACCAATCTAGTCCCTCTCGCTACAATTTTACCCACCACCGACAGTTCATTCTCAACTTTGGCAAATCCTGTAAATGTTTTGACTGTAACTCAACTCTTCTGAGATACAACCCTGTGTTACACTACAAACCTTCACTTCATCGTCCATCCACCATGTTTAACCATTTTGTTCCTGATGATCCACATCCACCAGTCTTGAAAAACAATCTGCCACTTTGTTATCTACTCCTGGTATATATCAGACAACAAAGTGAAAATCATCTAAACCTACTAGCCATTTGCAAATTCTGGATGATATGAGATCCATCATCTAACCTCCTTTTTATTAATACCTCCTGCAATGGTTTATGATCAGTGTGCACAACAAACTTGATACTCCACACATACTGTTTGAATTTCCTAATCACTCAATAAACCACTAATGCTTCTTTTTCTATGGTTGAGTACTTTTCTTCTGCACCTCCTAATGATTGCAAAGCAATTGCTCTTGTAACTTCACGGCCTTCATGGATCTGTTTCAACACTGCTTCCAGACTCTTATCACTCGCATCCATTATAATCACACAAGGTTTCTCTGGGACAAAATCACCAAACTTTGGGGCGATAACGGAGTGGAGTCAGTGGACTTCACATCAAAAAACTCCTCCTGACATTGTCCCGAACATTAAAACTAAGCATTTCCCCTGAGTAAAGATCTTATGGATTGGGTAGGGCTAGCTTAGTTGGGGACAAACCTCAAGTAATATTTGACCAGCCCCAGGGGAGACCACACTACTTCCTTCTTTACTGGAAAAGGCAGGTTATCTATTGTCCTGACAAAGTCATCTTTAGGTTTCACTCCCTCTTCAGACACCACATGTCCAAGATAGGAAATTTCTGGGAGACAGGAACAACATTTTCCGAGCTTGAGTGTCATGCCTTTTCTTTGAAAAATTCCTAAAACTTCTTTGATCTTCTTAACATGTTACCCAAAAGTCTTGCTATAAATTAGGGCATCATCCTGAAAATTTATAACTTGAGCTACCCCCTTAAACAAATCTGCAATGAGCCTTTGAAATACTGACGTCGCCGAACACAGTCCGAAGGGCATCCTGTTGTACCTAAAAACACTAAATGGCATGATAAATGCTCTTAGGTTCTTCATAGCAATCATCTCTTGAATATTGGGGAAAGAAAATGTGTCCTCCACAACCACTCTGTTCAGATGTCTCAAGCCAATGCACAGACGTATAACCCCTGAGGGTTTAGTTGCTACCACCACTGGAGCAGTCCAGCTAACCGCTTCAACAGATTCAATTATTTCCTCACATTTTAATCTTTGAGGCTCAACTACAACAGCAGGATGCAAATTTATGGATATGTTTCTCACTTTGCAGGCAATCGGGACAGCATTTTCTTTCAAGGCAATGTGGTGAGAGAAACACTTTACACATCCACCCGTATCCGAGAATACAACTGGAAAGTCTTGGTGGAACACGTCTGGTATATCCTCTAACTTCCTAATTTGCATTTGGGGATCATGATTAGGATCCAGGAATATCCCACGATGCTTTAAATGCATCCAACTGAGGATAGTAACACCCTTCACAGGAACATATACCTTGTCTGAGGCACAATTTCTTTTAAATTCAAACTGCGCTTCAAAATACCCCACCAGCTCAATAGGTTTTCCACTGCAACTACAAAGCTTCACATGAGGGCCCATAAGACTAACCGTTTCCTCAAATTGTCTAGCAAAATCTCCATTTAACAACAGACATAACTTGGTACCTGAGTCCATAATCATGGACAAATTAATATCATTGACACTGACCACGTCAGTTTGATGTTCACAAATGACACTTGATACACACTTGACATCCTTGACATTTTGCAATATTACATCATTGTCTTTTTCAATTCTGCAGGAGTATACACATGTGATTTGTAAGCACTTGGGACAGTGTCACCCTCCTTAAACATCACATTATTGAAGCCGATTGCACCAGGCAAAATCCGGACAACTAAATTGGTAGTATTCATTTTAGTCTGTAAGTATTGCATAGTAAGTAAATCTGATTATTGTAATTGTATTGTGTTGTATTGTAATTGCATTTGTATAGTGCTTACTACCACAGACGAGGCGTCAAAGCACTTTTTTCGGCAAGTAGCACGCAACTCCGGGACCCATAGAGGATTAGTGTTGAATTAGTATAGTGAGACATTCAAGTAAATTTTAAGTGGTGGATAGGTTAGTCAGTTATTTGGATTCGGAAGGATAGCAGAAGGATAGAAGAAGTAAAAAGGTTTGTATTTATATAGCGCTTGTTACCCCTGATGGGGTGTTGAAGCACGCTACTCTGGAAACCCTTAGAGGATTAATGGTGAATTTGTATGGTGAAATATGAAAGTAATTTGAGTGGTGGATATTAGTCAGTTATTTGGAGTGAGAAGGATAGCGGCGGGATAGAAGGGGAAGAAAGGTTTGCATTCATATAGCACCTATTACTCTTGATGGGTGTTGAAGCGCTTTTCTGACGAGTAGCAAGCTACTCCGGATTAGTGTTGAAAATTAGAATAGTGAAATATGACGTAATTTGAGTGGTGGATATGTCATCCCATTATTTGAATAGAGAAGGGTAGGTGGCGGGATAGAAGAGGGAAAGAGGTTTATATTTATATAGCGCTTGCTACCCCTGATGGGGTTTTGAAGTGCTTTTTTGGTGAGTAGCACGCTACTCTGGAACCCATCAGGATTAGTGTTGAATTAGTATGGTGAAATATGAAATTAATTTGAGTGGTGGATATGTTAGTCCGTTGTTTGGATTGAGAAGGGTTGGGGAGGGGTAAAAAAGGGAAAAAAAGGTTTACATTTATATAGCGCTTGTAACCCTGATGGGGTGTTGAAATGCTTTATTGGCAAGTAGCACGCTTCTCTGGAACCCATAAAGGATTAGTGGTGAGTTAGTATAGTGGAATATGGAATTTGCGAAGTGAACATGTCCATCTGTTATTTTGATTAAAAAGGATGGGGGAGGGATAGAAGAGTGAATAATTTTTTCTTCTTTTTTTTAGGTCATAGCAGTAGGAGGAGGTGTATCCTGAGGTTGTGAGTGACAGGGCTGGGGGATTCCAAAGAGACAGGCTGGGGCAGCCCGGTGGTGAATAGGGAGATCTGCATCTAGATGGGAGGGAGGAGTTGCACCTGGGACCTGAATAGGGCTGGGCCTTCCCTCTACAATGCCGGCTCCACCCCCTGTGGTGCGTCTGATGTCTCTGCCCCGCACACTGAAAGAAGAGAAGGAAGACTGTCAACAAAGTGCTTCGGACTGTACTTGCCTTCCACAATGCTGGCTCCACCTCCTGTGGGGAGTCTCATGTGGCTACTCTGCGCTGTGAAAGGAAAGGAGAAGTCTGGTAAAAAGGGTGCTTCAGAACTGGTTTTGACCGGGCACAGGCCCCTCTCCCCTCAGAGAACAAAGGATTTTGGGGTATAAGTATTGGGACCCTGATCCCATGAAATTAGATCACTTTTGAACTTACAAGACGAAACCTCTGCTGAGGAGAGACTATTCCCAAGCTGAAGTGCTGCTTGGGGGATTGGCCTGCAGTGGTTGCATGACTGCCAAAGAGAGGAGAAAAAACTTTGTGGACTTTACTTTCAACTTGTGAAAAGAGCTCCAAGGGCTTGGAATACATACGTTTTCCTTCTGTTCCAATAAATATTCTAGATACAGTGCATGAAAGACAAAATACAAACATCACTGCAAATATTCATGAATAGTGTAATAAATCAAAAAGGTTGTACTTCATTATAGTCGTATATCGGGATATTGTACTCTACTTATCCTCGATACTAAATCAATACACGGCACAAAAAGTAAAAGGGTCAGAGAACGCCTTGGTATATTTTTTCTCAGTTTAAACCACAATCGGTTGGTTAAACTAGAAAGTCCATGATCACTATTTCAATTCAAGTATGGCAATACTCTTGGCCTCGTGGAGTGAAAAGGTGAGTGAAGGATGTGCTGACACGTTTCAACCTTAGTGTGGGGACCAGGAGGATTCATGGAAGATCTTCCTCAGGCTGGGAATTTCTGTGTAGGACACTAGTGGTTAAGAGTTTGAAAAGGAGATTACTCTATTGCTCTGAAGGGTATTGTGTAAATAAAAAGACTTTTTAACCAAAAGCCATATGTTTTCATCATACCTATTATCAGTTGGGACAGGTCTCTAAAAATGGGGTCTGGGTTTTGTTTCTCCACAGGCAGACACAGGTTTCACTTGTGTCTGCACTTTCTATCTGTAGGCAGAAAATGGGAAGTCTAGTCAGGTTTTAATCCTTCTTGTTTGTAAAATACCAAGTGTGCTTATTCCGCCTTTTGTCATGCTTGGAAGGTGCTTATTTTGAGAAGAACTAGAGTGGAGGAGTTGCTTAAATAAGCATGGATTAAAGCCGTACGGTTTCAAAGCAGGGACTAATGGGCATCGTTGTTTGTTAACATGCACCTTGGTGTGACAGAACTTAAAGGTGCTCAATTACGGTGTACGGTGCTTATTCTGAGAAGGACTCGAGTGGGGCAGTTGTTTGAATGAGCGGGGTTGAAAGCCGTGTGGTTTCAGAGCAAAGACTACTGGGTATTGTTGGTTATTATTATTGGCATACACCCTGGTGTGGCGGAACTAATTGGTGCTCAATTGGTAGTACCACATGCAGCCCGGCTGTGCTTGCTTGCTGTGGTCAACCGTGTCAAAAGCAGCCCAGAGGTCCAAGAGGAGTAGCGCAGCAACCCCGTTGCAGTCTACTGTATTCTTCAGGTCATCCCAGATGGCAAGGAGGGCAGATTCAGTGCCTCTTCCCAGACGGAATCCTGTTTGGAAGTCTGAAAGTATGTCATTCTCTTCAATGAATTGTTACATCTGGGCGAACGCTGCTCTTTCTATCAGTTTGCCCAGGGAAGGCCCATTTGTAATGGGTCTGTAGTTGTCAGGTTTCAGCAGGTCCAAGTTTGTGACTTTTTGAGTTCTTCTGGAGATATTCCGGTAGGTAAGGAATCGTTTATGATTCTTATTACTGGAGTGGCATCAGAGGTTGTTAAAGGAATTGTCTTGAATGTTTGTGGTGGACAGGGTTCAGAAGGGCTGCCGACACGCCTGTTTGCTTTGACCAGGTCCATAAATTGATTGTGTGAGATGTGTTGGAAGGAACAGAGAGACTGGATTAGAGTATTCTTGAATTTTTATTTTGTACAAAGGTTAGTGCTGGTGCTTTGTTTCTGTTTCAAGTATGAGTCCAATGTGTCTGCTTTGTCCGTGTAATGATTTGCCAGTTTGTGAAATCTTGAGTAACAGGATGAGTTCCTTCTAGGCAATTTGGTTAGCGAAATTCATTGAGTATTTTTTAGAATTCTTTATTTGCACATTTAGCATTTTAAATTCTGTCTGAATAGTCCCATTTCTTAGCTTTTTTGATAGCTGTATAATCTGTTAATTCTCTGTAGGTGAAGATTGTCTTGTTTGGCATTTGTTTTGAGCCAGGTATGTTACAGCTTTCTAATTTGTTGTTTTATGTCTTTTATTTCAATGTTTTTTCAGGTGCTTTTTTTCTTTTGTTCTGTTGTGTTGTTTTGAGTGGTATTAGGATATCAAAAGCTTTCTGTAGCCACTCATATAGTTTTGAACAGAATGTATTGTTTCCAGATTTGTACTGGATGTTAGTTGTGTTTCTAAGTGTTCCGAATTGAGTTTGTTCCACGGTCGATAGGTTTATTGATGTAAGGCAGTTTTAGGTGAGTCGCTCAGTGTTTATGTTGGAAAGCAAGCAAGCGGTGGCCTGACCATGTGACTAGAGTTATAGTTTGAAAGGTAACTAGTTCAGTATTAGCAAAAATAACATCTAGGATATGTCCAGGGATGTGTGTGGGTTTGTGGACAATCTAATGCAGGTTCAGTGCGTCTAGGCCAGTGATTATTGTTTTTGGATGGGTCATATTGGGTTTGTCAAACCAAATGTTGAGGTCACCCAGAACGCATAAGTTGGAGTGTATTGTTATCAGGTGTGAAACTATGTCTAGAAGTGCATCTGGGAATGTCGCCTTGCTAGGTCGAGGTCTGTAAAGGAGCAGGAAATTAAAGGAGGAAGACGGTGTAAGATTGCATCTTGTTAGAAGAGCCTCACAATTCTTTATGGAGATGTCGTCAACTTTAGTGATATGTAATGTTTGCCTGAACACAACAGCTAGACAGCTAGATTATAAAGCGCATAACACTGTGGAGTGTTCTGGGAGCCAGGAATAAGCAGAAAAGGATGGGTGTATCAAAGCATACAGAGTTTGGATATGCTGAGCATAGTCAAGAACGTAAGTCCTGCCGAAGTTCAGAAAACCAAGCAGAGACAGTAGTTTTTTAAGGGTAGATGATGGAGTTTGCAATTGTGCACATTTCTCCCCAAAATGGGATGACAGCCCCCTATCCTCATTCATCAACTCATAACCAAGAAAAAAAACTGCTAGGAATGCAATATGCAACTTCACAAAATTGAACTTGTAGCCAAGAGCAGCGAATTGTGTGATGATGCGATCCACTCTCGCAAGATGGGGATTTCATTCATTATCTGTCAGGATCAATATCATGCAAAATGGACACAAAACTTGCAGCAAAGACCCTGGGGCTATTATTATACCCCATGGGTAGTCGCACGAATCACCTCTGGGAACCGAGGGTGCTGAATGCGGACAAATCCTGGATCTTAGGAGCCAGGCTGTGGCTGAAAAATCCATTAGAGATATCAAGTGTGGTTTTAAACCTTTTACACATGATAATATTTTCTAAAGCTGTACTATGCGTGTTTTGCACTACAAAAGTATGTGTATGACTATTCAAATGTTTATAATCCAAAACTATGCGATATGAACCATCAGATTTCAAAACAGGAAAAAGAGGATTCATTCATCGCAGAAACACAGGGTTCAATTTCCCCCTGATATGCAACTGAATAAGAATTTCTTTGATGGGCGCTTTAGCATCACGTTTGATTGGAAATTGAGGCTTTGGCTGAGGAGTAGAATGTATGGGAACACCATGTAAAGGAGAATCCTTATCCCAACCAGCCTGGTTGCAGTATAATGCAGGGGCCAAAGCAAGAGCCCATTCAGAAGTATAAGCATGCTTAGTCTCATCAGGGCCAAATTGCAAAAAGGAAGGTATAATCACATCCTCGCCTTGAAAACACACAGGAACAAACAGAGGAGGCCAGTCGACCTACACCAGCAAAATATCATTAGGCGAAGTCAAGTTGTCCCAAAAAATAGCATTAATAGTGTGTTTAATGTCACCTTCAATTTGAATGTCTGCATGGTAAAATCTATCAGGTGGAGCCATGCGTGTGTCTGTGGTTCCAACAGTTACAGAGGTGTCAGTTGTTTTTGTCTCCAGAAATTAGTGGAGTGTCTGGCGCACTACAGTACCTTCCGCCACACTGTCAAGGAGAGTCACCGCCCAGCTCCTGTCCAGGAGGAGGGTTCCCACTGTCTAGGGGCCTATTTCGCTGTTAAAGCGGCAACTTTCGTCATCTGGAATGGGACTCTATATTTAGATGGTTCCTCTCTCTTAACTTTCACGTCAAAAGAGAGCTGCGGGCCCCGCTTGGGTTGCACAGACTGGCCATGTCTGTGATCTTGCCATCCTCCTCGTTCATATTGTTGATCAGACAATTCCTGAAAGGAACAAGGAGAATGAGGATCAGGAACCCGAAACCTCTCATGAGTTTTAATTTTACAGTGATCATGTAAATCATATCTACGTTCAGAAGTATCTGGTGGCGGTGACCCACCACAAGACCTAGGCTTCTCTTGCTGCTTAGATTTGTCCCATGTCTTTTTAGGATAGACAGGACTAACCTCATTTTCATGAGGGGCTTACCTTGATACTGAGTAGAAGGTCAGACCTCCAAAATATTGCGACCTAAGGCTGCATAAACAACAGCAATAATAATTGGTAACTGGCATTCCCGGTCAATGTCCACTACAGCTGAAAGGCATTGACATACCATCAAGGGTGCTGCTTCACTTTTAACATTAGAAAAAATAATTTTGGAGACTATGGGGAAAAATAACAAATAACTTTGACCCCAAATCTAGGGCATGCCCTGCCCCATGTTCGTTCTGTACTTGTCTCAGAATGTTCGGAAGAATGCTAATCAAGAGGGTGCCATAACAAAGTGTATACACTGAGGTGACACCATCCCCCAGGGGTTGCAGTTGGTCAAGGGTGGAATCAGACCACTAGGCAAGCACCTACTAAGGATCCTATGTTTCTACACAGGACCTGTAAGAGGAAAAACCGCATCAAGCTGATCAATTTTCAGAGCAATCCAAAAGGAAAAGTTCTCAAAATTCTGAGGACTTTTGCCCAATACCAAATTAATAATAATGGGATTAATAACCAGACTCTCACCATGTGCAGCTTGCACAGGTGGCGCAGCCACAGGCAGAGTCGCGAGAAAGGCATGTGGCACAAACTGGAACGGACTTCTATAGAGGAGAACAACCTGAGCATACAGCAAAAATCCGTCCGATACATTTGCATTAGCATTATTAGGGTATGGAGTAAAATCGACCAACACAGGCCAAGTGGCCCCATCTATTCTTAAGGGGCACATACGACAGTAGCAATAGGATTGGGTTGGAGCCATTAAACCAAATCTGGTGCTCACAGGCTGTAAGAGAAACTTCAACAACTGCATAAGGGTGATAGGCTGCTGCAACAGCAGCAGCTGTCTAAGCATAAAAAGAATTATCATTCACATCCACAGCGGTAAACTTAACCCAGGAGTAAAACACCTCGAAACGGTATGCCGGATCTGCCTCAGATACGAAAACAACTGGAGACCCTGCATTGGGAACTCCGTGCTGCAACAAATGTTGAGTATCCCCAATGAGCTGGAATCGCAACCGGTTGAGCCATTAAACCGAACAAAGGGATTCAAAATGTAGCACTAAAATGGGTCAAACAACTTTTAAAATTTAAGCTTGAAAAGCCTACAGCAATAGGTAGTCCCTGCAAACTGAGGAGGCAAAGGTCTCCCGCCATGGACGTCTCTGGAAAATGATGCAAGGGTATTGTGGACAAGCACAAGCACTATTCAGGGGTCCCATGAGTAAGCACCAGACCAAATGTTGGTGGCACCATGTTGCAGGGATTCTGCAGAGTCATTAACTATGTTTGGGGTCATTGAACCTTAGTAGGCAGGGACAAAGTCATCCTACCACCTGAGTACCCATGAGTCTGGATCCGACGAGCTATAGTGTCTCACTTGCCCTCCTACTCACTCAGAGAGGAACAAGTGATTAGACACCCCAAAACACAACACTCCCGACATTCTCAGGAATCGCGGTTGCAGGACACACTCTTTCGCTCTCATACTCGTACCAGTCCACACTAAGATCTGACAGAGACACAAGAAAAGTAAAAAAATATATATATATTTTAATTATGGTGCTCCAGTATGCAGTATACGTGCCACAATAAGTAAGAAGATGCCTAACGCAAATACGGTAGCATAGTAAGTCATCCATAAATCATAAAACGAGATGTCATTATATAAGACAGGGTAGCCTAATCCCCTCCCCTTCTACAGAAGCAAAGTGATAATATATTTGATGAAAGTTCTATGTCACAAGTGTTGTCACGATCTCTTCCCTGGAAAGATCCCTCTCCAAGTATGTTGTTACCTATTCTGTGCATAGCTATATGACAAAGTATGTGTTCCCAAACAACAGCTGCCTTTGTGTGTTTTGTCTAAGTGTTGAGGCCTGACCAGATCAAAATAACAAAGGACATTGTTGTTTGACCTTGTCTAGAGTGTGCAGACTAAATCCCAGGAAAGAACAGAACGAGAAAACAACAGCAGGTCCTGTGTGAAATGACAGTGAGATACAAAGCAAATACGTTTGTGTACTTGTGCGCAAAGCAGAGGGCAGTCTGCAACGTGCGCATGCTAACATAGCGGAAACGACAATCGGCCTGCAAGGTACATATGGCAATTCCACTACATGGTCATAGAACTCCTCTGTGACTTGTAATATCCTTATAATGTACAGCATGCGATACTTCATCCCATATATAAACAATTTTAAGTTAGAAAAAGTCTATATTTGTCAAACGTACATCATTCACAGATTCCAAAAAGTTCCATCAAAAACACTTACACAACTTTACAGAAAGTGAAACCTCCACTAATCTAGATGGTTAATACTTACACTAAAAGAGCTCCATCAATGAAAGATCCCACTGGAATGGCAGTAATTGTTATTCTAATGGCTGTTATTGTCAAGCAACTACCATAACTGACACTCTTGAGAGCATGAAAGAACACAATCAGCCGCGTAAGGTAACTGAAGTACAAATTTGTAATATAGTGCTAGACTTTAAAGAAGTAGGCCCTAGCTCTTGAGCACCGAAAGGAAACATTTTAAAAGACTATGGGACCAATTTTACATAGGTGGAATCCAGACTTAAGAGTCTCGAAAGTGTGAAAGTGCTTTTACAATATTTTGCTTTCACAAACGTTTTTGGATAATTTTCTACGTTTTTTAAGTTGTCTTAAGAAAATATGTAAGAACCACATAGCCGCATATTTTTCCCCAACTTAAAAACTAATTTTAAATGTAAATTCTTTTTAATGTAAAAATACTTCCATTTCATACATGACCTGAATGTATTGTCATATATATGGTTTTTTTTTTTTTTTTTTTTAACCTTTATTTATATAGAAGTGTACACCGCTATTTAGCCGAACATCCCGGAGGCACGGCAGCATATCGAAAGGCATATTATCATGGCATACATCGTTCACAGTTCCGGATAAGTGAGGTTCAATTTTACCAGTAAATCAGGATGACACCAATAACGTAAAAGCTGCAATATAACGTAAAGAGACGTGGGTGTCGGGAGCCTAACCGTAAGATACAGTCATACATCGGACGAACCAAACCAAGAATTCCGCATATTGAGACGACCACAAAGAAGGTATGGGTCACATAGCAGAGAATCAGGATATACGTGCATTCAAATATTACGAGCACCGAATAGACGCCCGCCCAAGTACAATAATAATGCAGCAACAGTTAAGACATGAATCACAACAAATCAATGAAAACTCAGGGAATTATCCAATAGACCGATCCCACGTCCGAAGAAAGGAAGAAAGAAAAAGGAAAACCAAAAGAGCGAAGGAAAAAGGCCATAGAAACACAAAAAAGAAAAATAATAAACCCCAACCCCCAACCCCCCCACCCCGCACACCTGTAGATGGCTACGGCCTACCCCCCTAGCAGCGTGCCTGTCGCCCAGTAACTAAACCCGAAATATAGAAGAAAGAGGAGAAAGAATAGAGAGGAAAATAAGGATCCGAAATATAGCTGCGAGGGAGGAGCCAGAGGATATGATCAAACACTTCGGCCACGACCCTCCCCGACCAACAAATGAATAAGTATCAAATCAATACTACATCTTCACATACAGCAAGAACCACAGGGAGGGGGAGGAGGGAGAGATCGTAACGTTTCACCGTGTCGAGAATACAAACAACAATGCAACGGGCAGGTAGACCAGCAAACTATCATGTCGTGTAACTCACCCCCAACCCTTCCTGATCACGAAACATACCCAATAAAGGATAATGTGGAGCGGACCACCCAGTAAAAAATAATCATAACGTAGGCCAGAGTCACGACAATTATATAAATCAGGTAGAGCTTTCGTACAGTGGGAATACAAAAAGTCAATTAAGCAAGTCAATTGTAGCAGTAACGACAAGGCAAGCAAAGGCAAGCCGGAGTCCAGGTGTGCAGTCGACAGTACAAAGGTAACCCTCCAGAACAAAAGTTCGAATCCAACGAAGCGGGAGCAAACAGCGGCCCACCATGAGTCCCAGGTACCCGGGAAGAAGCAGATATCCGCGGCGTGTGGAAGTCCTCGAAATCCAAGCGACGAGGAAGCAGAGGGTCAAAAGTCACCGGCCCATCAAGCGGTCGAAGAACAGCAACAGCAACTCCCGGCGCAGCCGAAGGGGGTGAAGCAATGACGGCATCAGGACGACAGGGGTGCACAAAAGAGCGGCGGCCCAAAATGGCGGCGAGCCGCACGGGGTCAGCAGAGGCATCGGGGGCCAGGACAGCGTATAATGACAGCAAGGCGTCCAGGACATCTCCGGGCGTGGGCGCCCGAGGACACACCCAGGCCTCTGCACAATCCGGCCGGCCAGGAGCATCGGTGCAGAGCGGAGTACCCCCCACGTTGTCGGCAGCCATCTTGTGAGTTTCGCCGCCCCACACTTCACCGTGGGCCCCCAAACAGTTCCCAAATGTAGGACTTTACAGATCCCCGGAGGCTCCCAGCAACGGCCTCACCGGCACAGGATGAGAGAGCGCCCGATGGGGGGGGATCTTCTCCGAACAGCGGCAGGCCCCACAGGCAAGATCCAGGCGCGGGGTCCAGGACCGCCAAACAGGACAAAGGCGAAGGGACCCCTTCACACGGTCAGCCCCCAACACAGCTCGTCCCCCTCCAGCCGCACGGCCCAGTCATCGGGCCGGTTCAGGATCTCCAGGGCACACGCACAAAGGTTCCCACCAGTGGCTCACTTTCGCGGCCGGGGCCGGCAATCTCTTCTCCGCCGGTCGGGTCCCGCAGGAATCTCTTCTCCGCCGGTCGGGTCCCGCAGGCGAGGTCCCGGTCTCAAGCGCCCGGAGGCCCCATTCTCACCGAGGGCACAGCTGCGGATCCACAGCACCCAGGGACCTCCGGATCAGACGGTGAGTAAGAGTGGGTGTTCAAAGGTCGAATTCTGTATGGAAATAGCGTCGCAGTGAAGGATATATGACAGGATAGTCGGAGTTAGCCGGAGGGTCGACGGAGCCGAGCTAAAAGGCGGCCATTACGTCCGCGAGCTAGGCTCCTCCCATATATATGTTTTCGAAATATTTCTTATGAATTTGGATGCACCATATTTTACTCAAGTGATTGGTTCTACTATAATATATAATGTAGTTGATTTTGTTTTATCACAGTTAACATGCAATTTAAAGTATGTTTCTATGTAAATGTATACAATAGCGATTAATTAAAATTATTAATCATGTAATGGCATTTTTATGGCAATTTTTGTTTTGAAATACATTTCGCATAAATATAGTAGATTACTAGAGTAGCCATCAGGAAGACATACAATTAGCTTTTGGAACTTCATTAATCTTTCTAGCCTTTTGGCAATTCATCCACTGCTGAAAGTGCTTTGTTGAAAATATGCGTTTTGTCTGCCTCCATCCTGCCCTGGAAGAGAGTGTAAAGCATATTACAATGATGTGCAAGTGAATTAATCATGTAGTGCACATATTTAGTGTGCATTTTGTTGATGAAAAATACAATAAATGTTTTATAATGAAAATTATATTAACTTGTGTGGGAAACTGCTCTTTTGGTATTGTCACTCCCCCCCACTTTTTGCACTAAAGATGATGGTCATTCTATTCTATTCTATTCTATTCATAAAGTTTTCTAAAGCGCATAGCTACCCAGAAGGGCCTCCTTGTTCTAGGTTAGCAACAGGTAGTTCGAATGAAAGAACAGAATCAGTTGAACAGGATAGTTTTGAGCAATTTCCTAAATTTGAGTCTGAAATCTGTTTTCCTAATATGTTGGGGAACTGTGTTCTAGAGCTTGAAGTCTATGAACGCAAAGTAACTTCCTCCACTTCTGGATCTCTTTATTCTGGGCACTGCAAACAGCTGTTGGCTGGAAGAGTGCAGTGTTCTTGAGGTATTGTAGGGAGAGAGGAGTATTTGTATTAAAATTGGGCCCTTTTTATTCATAGCTTGATGGGATAGGCACAGAGCTTTGAACTGTATTCTTTTAAGTCCTTGGCCGTGGCGCTAATTCCGCTGGAGGGGTCGGGGGATGAGCGCAGCGCCGCCATGCTCGTGACGGAACCATGCCGTCATGAGTCACGGACGAGCAGTGCTCATGATGGCGTGGTTCCGTCACAACTTCGCCCACTCACTAATTCGCCTGCACAGGCGGGGAATCAGTGCCACGTGGGCGGAACAGCCGCAGTATGACGGAACCATGCCATCATGGCTCATGACGGCGTGGTTCCATCATGCGCAGGGAAGGGGTTAATCACAACCATTGCAGTCTTACCAGAGCCAATAGTTGCAGACTGAAGTTTGGGGATTTTAAAAAGTATGTGGGTAGCGGCATTCTGGATTACCTTTAATCTTTTGATAATAGCCTTGGGACTACCCAAGTATAGGGAGTTTCCGTGATCCAGGCGCGAGATGACTAATCCTTACACCACAATCCCGCGCAATGGTCCAGGTAAGCTTTCAAAATGTTCTAAGCAAGCCAAATAATGTTGCTGCTAATTCTTTTAGCTTGGATTGTCCTAGAAAGCTTGTCATCAAGCCAAAAGCCAAAGCACTTGACTTCTGATTTTGGGGAGGGTTGATCGCCAAGACATTCTGGGCAATTAATTTCCATGCTTATATTGGGGTTGTTTCCCACTGCCATCACCTCAGATTTTGTCACCATTAAATTTCAGGCTACTTGCTCCCATATAGTCTGCAACGTGTTTGAGACAATGGTTTAGTTGGATAGAGGTATTATCCGTTCGTGAGGAAAGATAGATGATAATCGGCATATCATCTGAGTTAGCCATAGAGGAAAAGCCAAAGTTCTTCATGATCTCCGTAAGTGAGGTAACATAAAAGTTGGACAGAGTCGGACTAAGGAAGAGCCTTGAGGGACCCTGCAAAGCAGAGGGTACATTTCAGATTTTGTAGCTTCCTCACATATCTGAAAAGTTCTATTTGAGCCAGGTAAGTGCTTTTCTGTCTATTTCTTTTGCCTCCAGCCTTTTCACTAACAGTGGGTGGGGAAACAGTGTCAAATGCCATGCTCAGATCCAGTAGGATCAGAGCCACAGTCCCTCCCCAGGACGGCTTTTAATTCCTCTGTGGCAGCCAACAGGGCACTCTCAGTGTTACTCTTAGGTCAAAATTCCATTTGAGAGAAATGTAGGATGTCATTTGCTTCCAAATATTGGAAGAGATTTTAATTCAATGTTTTTCCCAGTTTACTCGTCCCTGGTAGATGGGCGATAGGGTGGTAGTTTTCACACTTGGAGGGATCAGCTGATGTTTTTTTTAGCAGCGGCCCCACAATTGCATGCTTCTAAGCTGCTAAAACTATCCCTAACGCCAAGGACAGAATAAACATATCAGTCAGCCTGCTAATAACGACCTCACCCCCACTTAGCATAATGCCCTGAGGTGCTGGGTCTAATGGTGAGCCTGACTTAAAAGAGATTTAAGAATCTCATAGTACTTTCTTGTGTCATTTCAGGGAAGGTGTTAAATTTTTCATGTTGCCATATCGTTATTTTCCTGACTTCATCATGCCCTCTTAGTGCCAGGAGGATGTTATTGACGTTGTTTAAGATTGGACAAAGTCGCTGATTCATGCCTACCTGATAGGGTAATGATATTTGTATGGCTTTTATGTATGTTTCTTTGTCCGTAGAGTCATATTTTTTCCTCCATAATCTTTCTAAATGTTTAGCTCTTTTTTAATTATAAGCGTTCAGGTAAAAACCAGGGAGCCATGTCTCCTAAATGTTTATTTTTTTGATGCCTGACAGGTGCTAAATTATTAAGGGCCTTCAGCTGTCTGGCCTAAAAGGTCCTATTACTACTCGAAATGTCTCCTGCCATTGGCGGAATAGAGTTGGTTAGCAAGTCCTAGTTTGGCCCAGTTACGTCTAAGTCTGCGTTGATGAAGAATGGGGACTTTATTGCTTCTATTAGCTAATTGAAATGGTATGATTTTAAGATCTGACCATGTGATCTCAGTGGGGTCTCTTGTAGTAACTTCAAGTATATTCGAAAAAATGGGATCTAATAAGTGGCCTTGCTTATGAATGGGGCCTTTCACCCGTTGTATTGGCTGAATTTCCTCTATATCCAATGTGAGGTTTTTGAATACTTCACAGTCCGTGTTTTCTAGGTGGAGATTTAAATCCCCTTGAGTTGTGAAGTTCTCCGCCTTTAGGCTATGTTCTGCCACTATATCAGGAATGATTTAAGTGAACTGATTAACAGGACCTGAGGGCCAGTATATTAAAAGACCGGAGTTAGTGAAAGTTGGTGATAATTCTATACCGAATGACAGTTAGGTTGTGGTACTGGGTCAAATGTTATTTTATGCTTCTCTTTATAGATTATGGCCACACGCCCTCCCCTTTTATTTCTTTCCCTGTCGCCTCTGACTATAGCAAAGCCTTGAGGTAGAGTCATTGCAATGTCAGGCCTAGAGTCTTCTTTGAGCCAGGTCGCAGCAAGAAACATGGCTTCTGGTTGTTCATCTTCAAGAAAAGTGAACAAATCTAAAGCTTGTTTAGGTAGTGATCTGCAGTTTAGCATATTCGTCTGCCAGTGTGGGTTCTTGGTCTTATCTTTTTTTGGGCTTTCTTTAGCTTTATTTGCAACAGAGGTGCTCATGGTTACTTTACACTACCTACATGTTAGATCCCCATTCATTGGTTAATTGTGTGATTGCATGGTTTGTTTTCCTGGGTGATTTAATGTGTGTAGTTGTCGCGATGTGTAGCTAACCCTACCTTTATATAAAATTGCAGAGGTTCTGGCCCCTGGTCCCAGCCAGACACAGACGGACACTGAAAGGCTTACCTTTGGCTAGCCAGTGGTGCATCAGCACCCCGCTGCCCATCAAATAGTCGGGCTGGATGTTGTCACGGCTCTGTAGGGCAGCTAACATTTTAACCAATATGGTGCTTTGTAATGTGCTTTAGGTGCAGCTCAGAACATGGCCAAATACATCAATTTGTTCTAAAAGGGGAGGGACAGCTCATCTCCAACCTCTACCCAAGTGCTCACAGTATACCACTTCACTAGGTAACCGTTGCCTTGGGCAGTTTCTCTGCAATAAAATAACAGTGTGTGGTGAGTACTAAATGGCTCAGGACTTAACGGTGCAGTGACTTTAAAAACTATCTGCACACTAATCAGCAGCTAATTAAAGTATCTGGGTACTGTCGTGATGTGCCCCCCATACAGCTCAATTAACAAACGTGGGATACAACATGCATTCAGCCGTTCCAGCCTGTACCTGTGCTAGCTGCACAACCGATGCCCAATAAATAGCCAGGCTGGATGTTGTCACCACTCTGTAGGAGAACTGGCGCGCTAACCAATATGGCACTTTCTAATGTTCTTTAGTTGAGTATCACACTTTGATCTAAAAGGGGAGAGACAGCTTGTTATGACTCTGTGCACTAGAGTCCGCTGCCCAGACCCCAGTGCCTGTGCTCTCGCCCTAAAACTGTTATGTGTGCATTGGCAATCCCAAATGACGAGGACTTTACGCCCTTTATAAGTCCCTAGTATATGGTACCCGGAGTACCCATGGAATGGGTGGTAAAGTAATCCCCAGGGCTTGCAGCACTGTTTGTGCCACCCTGAGTGACCCTACAAAACTACCGACAGCAAGCCTGTCATTACAAACTGCAGGAGCAGTGCAAGCTGCTCAAACTCAACTATACCCTCACCATGTGTGGCAAAGTTAATGCCATATCTCTGATATATGTCAGTCACCCCTAAGTACAAGCTTATATGACCCTATAGTGCCCTTTACCATTTAAGGACACTATAAGTCAGTCCATAAGATAACCTGGGTTGGCAATCGGGCAAACCCGAAGTTGGCAGCTCCATCATGGTGCCACCTAATTATATCATGTTTGGTATCATGCCTGCAAAATGCTCCTCTGTGTAAACAAAGGATTATTATCATATATATAATAACATCATCCATATTACCATGCTTAAGCCCCAGTCAGGCCACTCATTTATATTACCACGCTGAAGCCACAGTCAGGCTGCTATTTTTTTTTCTATTGTGATAGCTGTTTCACCGAACGCCCAAATAAATAACAACGGTTTGTGTAATGAACTTTGCCTTTGTGCAGGTTGTTCAAGGTATTTGATAGTGTGCATATGAAGTGGAAATGTAAGCAAAGCTCAGTTCAGAGACTATCATCCTGTATTTGCAAGTAAATTAATGTATGTCAAATGTCATTGTGTTTAAGGAGAAAAGGCAACTTAACAACATGAGCATGTCAAATGACGTTTCTATCCAGGTCTAATGTAACCACGTAACAGGTTCAAGCAATCGTGATGTGATGTTGATTATATTGTCATGTTCAGTGTGTAGCTGGTGGTGGATTTGTGTGTTGTCTGTGTATTTGTATAGGTTCACATGTTATTAAACTAAGACTGGTGCAAAGGGGGCGAACGTAGATGTTATATGAAAAGGATTATCCTAAAAATGAAAGTGTGTGTGTGTCCTCATGTAAAAACGTAACTTGTGCTATGTAAAGCGCTCTGATACCTGATTCGGTTCGGGTCTAGTTCGCGCTATATAAAACTCTACAAAATAAAAAATAAATAAATAAACAACACACCTTCTGAACCCCTGACATGAATCTTGTGTCAAGGGCAATGTGGCATGGCTACCTTAGCGGTTGTTTACCTGGTTGTCCTAGCTTTTCTGTTCTCTGGCTGGCAAGCCATTCTTTCCTGTCTTTACTGCTGCCAATACAGGATTTTGACCTCCTGCCAGGCAGTGTTTACACTTCCAGGAGTCAGGAACAATGGTTAGGGAGGAAGGAGGTCACACATCCCTCCTCTCAAGTAGGCTAGTGAAGTGGCACATTATGGTGGTGAGCTTTGATGACTGCACCACCTCTGATATGCCTCAGTGCTGATTCACAGAGGAAGAGACACCACTTCTCCTGCCCCAGGCACATTTGCACTCATACTGGTGGGAAATCAGTTATTCAAGGAGATGCACACCCCCAGAAGACTAGCCACAACTCCAAGGGGGGTAGTCTGGTCTGTACACAAACACTAGATTTCTGCCATCTTTAGGAGTGTCAGAATAAAGGGTTCTGGGTAGAAATGGAGACCCACACCTCCGGACGTGATCTCCTCAGAGCCGGACTAGCTGTGAGGACTGGCAGCCCATTGACTACTGGTTCCCGCACTCCTAGCTCCCCTAAATCTATGATTTAGGGGGCACCCCTGACACCAGAAACTCAGTTCGGACCAACCTTCATCAAAGCGGACAGGAAAAGAGACCTGTGTCAACGACAACAGCACTTGCACAAAGCAAAACAGGGATATTCTGCACCTGTGTCAACGGTCCTGGAAATGCCTGATTGAGACTCCTCTTAGGCTATCTCTCAGTTCCCACAGACAGAGGGAGTCTTGTGGAAGCCTGAAGAACCCTCAGTTCCCCTGGACTAGTGGCACTAGTCCCCTGAAAACTGTAGGTAAAACAACACTCTGGATCCAAAGAATCGCTGCTCATCTGGCCCTCCGAGGAATCACCCAAATCCAGATGGTATAGTGTGTTGTAGGAGCTTTAGTCCTGCCTTCCATGAAGCAATCACCCAATTGTTGTGTATTTGCATCTTTTCCCACAGCAGCACTGTTTCAGAGCTAATAGCATCTGTCCTGCGGCTCCTGTTCAGCATCAGGGACATTCAGGACAAGTCTGCGTCTGGGCTTCACGGGACAGGTAACATTGAGCTGACTGTCATGGCTTGGCCCTGGGACCTGCAACAGTTTTCCCCTGCAAGAGTACCATGCAACTTGATCTGCCAGTGACAGATTGTCACTAATGGTTTTTCCCTATGATCGCAGTGATAAAGTTTTGCTGCGTTATTCTGCACTGATTTTTCTACTGCTTCATATATCTATAAATCCGGTTACATGTATGCTATTCCATTTGTTTCGGTGTGTAAATTAAGATAAAAATACACTTTATTCTTATACATTGGCTTTGGATTTCACTCGAGTCATCCCAATTACTTATCATCCATATTGGTACTCTGAAATGCTTAACACTTGTTCCTCTAGTTAAGCCTGACTGCTCTTTGCCACACTACCAGCAATGAGCTAAGGATTTATTAGTGAGAATCCAAGGACCATCTCTTGGGTATCATGATAGTATTAAGTGGTGAGATCTAACACCCACACCACATATTTCTCAAATTTTCTACAACTACAATTTTTGTGTGTACCATATACACATGTATGTGTGTGATGTTGACTACAATGTAATTGAGAATGCATGCACAAAACATTTGAGCATTGTTCATAAGACTCACTACTATCAGACAGATGATACCACAGTCCTATTGATTATTGTGTGTTACTTATTACATTATGAATAAGGTGCCTGTCACCACACATGCAAATCATCCTGTAATGAAATATTGAATCAGCAAGTGTGTTATTAGGCGTTGTATAACAGAAAGGCAAAGCTTTAAGTATCTTATTTTTCCTTCATTTAATAATTTCAATGGGGGGGGGGGACAAGACATTTTCCATACCAGGTACCACCTGATCTTGCTACGCCACAAATCTGTACCCTGTTTGCATATGTAGTAAAGATGTCATAGGAAAATGTTTTTGTGTGTTATCTTGACTGGTACCTGATTTAAATTAAGCTGTTTAGAGTTACAGGTGTGAAAATGTATTATGGTAGCTACTAATGCTACGATTGAAAGTAATATAATTAACAGGCTTTTTGTAAGAAAAATAACTTGTCTTACCTTGCACAGTAGCTTCTGTATTTAAAAAACGTATTCCGCAGGTGCCATCCGATGGGTAAAGCGTTCTTATAGATTTTAATCTCCTTTAGTGAGTTGTTGGTATTCTCGGGACAATTGTGTTTGATTTTTAAAATTTCTCCTTTACACTGTGACTTTCATCTTGACATTTTTCCTCACTTCATTAACTGTTCTTGACTCTATGCCAAGAAAAATAATCTTGGCAGCGACTGTAACTCATAGTGATTTCTTTGTTACAGTATTACCAGATGTGCCAAATGTACTGCATGGTGCTTTTAACATAATACACAATAGTGTCAGTTTCTGTGATTTCTTTCCACCTCTGAAATATTTGCGCGGGACAGCTCTCTTCCTGGTCTTCCATGTTTCTAATGGGTGCATTCTGGGCAAAACATGTCTCCTTCTGTTTCTCGTACCACTGACTGTTTAACATAATGTCTCTCTCAGAATTAGACAGTACTGTATGTGTTTTTCTGGAGGTAGATTGTGTTTTTGTGAGTTTTGAACCTTCTTTCTATATTTTGCCATACGGTTCTGTGCTTCTTACATCTGTGGCTAACAAACTGAACTTTCTATTACAGAGTGTAGCTGTTTTAAAATTAGCCTTGCAGATTTGTTTAGAAAGATTGGCGCAATAGGTGGTATGTATTTCTATTAAGAAGTCTAGGCAACTGAACTACAGCTTTTGTGTTTGTGTAGAGTAAAGCTGCGATGAATAATATTTTACACATGATCCTGACACTTGATAACAATGTCAAGTATATGTTTCTACAATGTATAAATGTATCTTGTTGTGTGGTAATCATTCTAATCAACTTTATTTACGGTTGCAACTCCAGATATTTTGCGGTACTCATTGCTGTGTTGTGGGTGCTGTTGTCTTTGTGTTCTGCATTAGCTCCAGTAATAATTTGTGTACCTGGCCTTGACAGGTGTTATTTGTGCAATTGTGTGCACTGTGTGGGACATATGACCTTATAATTGTGCCATCACATGTGTCTGTGTTATGATTCTATTGACGTTTGTATTGTCTGCAATATAATATAAAACTACATTGTCATGATGTTTTCTAAAATTAAATGTGTAAAAATGTCATCAATTGTGATATTTTAAAATGTCTCTAAGTTGTGTAGTTGTTTTGTTATTTTAGATTTGTTTTGTGTAGCTTGTTGAATTGTGGCATGCTGTACATGCTCATACATATCTTCCACACTCATGTGTCTATTATACAGGATTGTGCAATATACAACATAAAGGTGAGACATTGTTTCATAAGTAACACAAGATTAACTGAATTAGTGCAATTGTGTAATTTAGGATTCTATGATTGAGTGTGCAAATACATTTTAATGAACAACTTGAAGGTGTTTGAATATACGTTATAACAAGGGTTGTTACCTGAAATTGGTATTTACTAAGTATGAAAATTATTAAAACATCCACTATTGATGAGTAGTGCTGGGCAGGATGATGAAAATAATATGGGAGTAAATATTTTGTGATGTAACTTAGATCACACTCCTGCTCCTTTGAAGTTAATAAAATTGACAATTTGTTTAATGCATTTATTTGTAGAAAATGGTGCAATCCTTTTGGGTGACCTTGTGTGGAGGTATATCAATCAACTCATTTTTGGAGAGTTGTTTTAGGAAGAGAATATGTGTCATTGCAAAATATGTTTGAGTGATAGAAAAAAAATATACTTGTTTTTGTTCTTTGAATTTTTAAAATTTTGAAATTATGTAAGCAAGTAAGTTACATATGGCGTGGGTTAAGTTATTTTTCATCCACTTTAATTGAAGTAAGTGCATTTAATTTGTGAATATCATGTATATTAACCTCTCGGGCGTGGCCGTGATTCTGCGCCTGTGCGGCCGTTTTTAAGAGTGGGCGAGATCATGATGGCCCCCAGTCGTCATCTGCACACGCCCACCGTGATGCATGACGGACGGGGGCCGTCATCAGCATAGAAGGGGTTAAAAAAAAGATATTCTTAAGTTATGTCTCATTTCCTTGCCTCATTTTTTTAAGATATGAGGTGTAAATTAAGAAAGGCCTTTCATGTAATTTACAATTATCATAAGTTGTGCCATCTTTGTAAAGTGCAGGTCGGATACAGCAAGCAGGTTCATCCCGGTTAGAGATTGTACCTTCTGTCATAGTCCCTTCAAAGTCAGATAGCCATTGAGTGATGTCTAACTATTCTTTTTGGTGCTTCTGCCCAGTCACGATTTCTACCTTTGGACTTAGTTTCTTTTTTGAAGCTCGGATTTCTCCAGTGGGGCCAAGCAGCAGGCTGTATCCAGTAAGGTCACACCAAAGATTCATAGGCTTGCCAAAGTTGGAAAATCTCCGAGCAGGACCAAACTGATTTTCTTGCTGAGCAAGGACCCGCTTTGGTGAATTGACGTGGGTGGGTGGTCCCCGTCCTTCAGCAGTGTTGAAGTCCAATTTGTTTTCAAGATTTTGGAATAAGCCTTTCCGGACACCACTAAGGCTTCAGGACCTCAGGGACATCACTTAGGGGTAAGGGCTCACTCCAACCGAGGTCACCAGCACAGTCCACTCCTCTTTCAATTGCAACTGGTCACGGGTCAAGTCCTCTTGCATCTATCATTTGATGTTCCTGTGGCCACACAAAAGCTCATCCAACTTACCTTGAAGTCTACTTCTTTGTCAACATTTCAGGTATCCTTACAGATTTCATACTACAGGTTCAGTTCTTTTATGTTCTTCCTCAGGTCTAGAAAGTGTTCTGTTCAGCTGTGGGTGAGATTCCAACTTTGTCAGTTTGACTAGCCTGTGGGTGGAGGTGACTCCTAGATGCTGCCTAACAAAGAAAGAAGACGTTCCCGGGGGCAACCATTTCTACTTTTTCAGCATATTTTTTATACCTTCTTGCACAATATACAGTGCACTATTCTAAGGAAAATCCAAGATGGCACAGTTTTCTGCACCAGAAGGGACCCTGTGGGCCAGCTAGGGGTTTGTTTAGGGAAATGTGTAGTCCACTCTTTTTCAGCTGAACATAGGTGGTTCTGGGACCAGCTCCCTCTAGGTTAGTGCCCAACTGGTACAGAGAGCATAAAGAACAAAACCCCCTTACTCATGTCTCCCCTTAGATTTAACTGTGCTCTTCCTGGGCTGACGGGTATGACATACCTCACAATCAGCCCATCCTTCCCAATAGGTCTAAACTATTGTCTTGAAGGTCAAGCCCTGGCAGGTTCACCTGCTGGCAGAATAATGCAAATTCACATCCATTCACATCAGCCAGGGAAAAGGCACATTTCTTAAAGTTACTTTCATAAATATTCATTAAAAACTCAAACTTTACCATGAAATAGAATTTTTTTATAAATATTAAAAATAGTTTGTGAACCATTTCTAAAGCTTGTCACAAACCCTAGGTAGCAAATAAATAGATTAATCTGAACTATATTTTTCATTATAGGACAGCTAGAGCCTTCTACAGTAAAAATAGCTTTTGGGGGTTTGTCACTGCAAGGATACACCAACAATACATTTCTACATATCCCACTTTTAAATGCTACATACCCTACCTTGTACACTACAAGGTATACTTACGGCTGACCTTTGAGTATTTAAAAAGATGGGGTTTCGCCTGGCAAAAGGGTTCTTTTGACAGGTTGAACTGCAGGTTTAAAATGGAGCCTGAAGTCATGTTTTCCTTGTCATGATGTCACAACGGGGGAATGCATAAAAAGGGCTGCAGTCCATAGGTGGCCTTTAACGTTTCATGCCAATGGTGTAGTCTCTTCACCATGCACCGCGGCCTAACAGGAGACTTAAATATGACATGTTTTTAAGGGGTCAGAGCACATACACCGATCATGGGATGGCAACGCCCCAGTGTGCAGAATCTAAAACTAGCAAACAATGAGAATGACCATGCAAAAAGAGGCATATTATCAGAATAATAAAAGAATTATAGTTTAAAATACTAACGATAACACAATATGCTATCTGGCTGATCGATATGGCCATATACCACTAGTTAATTCACTGTTGGCCAAAAAACAAAGCACCAATATCAGGAATTACTAATCATTGTAAAAGAATAACATGATATTTGCTGTGCAAAAAAACTGGTATGGAAGTGTAGGCTGCTTTACCAATATCAATTTGCCTTCAAAATCAAAACACGTATTGTCCTAGCATAGGCGTCACCAAATGAGGCTACAAAACATTATGACTTACAACTTGAATCACTTTTTTTCCAAGCAAATGAAGAAAAAATAACACACTTCTTAGATTATTTTAAAGACAATTGGGTTGGACTCGTACATTGTTCAAGGCACAGCTGCCATATAAATTACTATGGTGGATAAGGTGACCACCTGGCAACAAGTCAAATTCTGGGCATGGCTGGAAAACGTCAGGACAAAGTGTCAAACTTAAGGACTAACATTCAGGACAATATGTCAAATTTATGGACACATCAGAGGAGAGGCCATAGCCCACTACTTCATCAGTGAATTTATTTAGCCTTTTTTAAATTACACTATTTATTCACTGTGCTCTGTATGTGATTGTGTCTAGGTATGTTATATTCCGGTGCCGCCTTATGTCCTATTTCAATAGATGCCTTTAAGCATGGCGTCAAGGACATCACCCATACCCAAATCTACCCAATCTTACTTGGAGAAAAGCAACAGCAAATTTTTGATTTGTTGGGAAACATTAAGGTAATTGACAGTTTATCTTCTGCTAGTTTAGGCAAGTTGAACAAAAACAGTTGGCTTATTTTACCCTCCACTAGACGTCAAACCTAAAACAATTAGTGAGGTCGACCGATGGTGTGGGTCACAGTTGCACACCTAGGGGTCGATTCCGATTCGGGAAAAAAACGTCCGTACGATTTGTATCCGGAGCCCTCTCCATACGAATCGTACCCGTCGGTCCGAGTCGCGAAGTACGATCCGTATTCCGTGAATCCGTCCGAATCGTCACAATCCGTATGTATTGCAAGGCTGAAACTGTGAACTGTACGACTCGTACACATACCGTACAACTCGTACACATGCCGTACGACCCGACGAGTACGATCCGGACCGGGGTATGAGGACGCGATTCGTACGGTCCACGTCAGGTAAGGGCGAGTCGTACGGAAAAGCACACAAACACATACACACCGTACGGTCCGTTCATCCCATGTGATAATGGGGTGTACGAGCCGTACCCCATTGTACGATCGGTGTACGAGCCGTAAGCCCATTGTACGATCGTTGTACGAGCCGTACCCCCATTGTACGATCGTTGTACGAGCCGTACCCCCATTGTACGATCGGTGTACGAGCCGTACCCCATGTACGATGGGTGTACGAGCCGTACCCCCATCATACATGGGGTACGACTCATACACCCATCGTACAATGGGGGTACGGCTCGTACACCGATCGTACAATGGGGGTACGGCTCGTACACCCCATGATCGCAGGGGTACGGTGCGTCCCCCTGCGATCATGGGGGGTACGCACCAACCCGGGGGGGCCGTTCAGTACCTGTTTCGGCGCGAACTCTGCTTTTATGGCTGTTTTCAGCTCCCGTAGAAAAAGGGTCGTACGGTGCGTACCCAACACGTATCGTACTTGCTGGGTCATAAAAACCAGCCGCGAACTGTACAGATGTCGCGTACAGCGGGTTCTGAGGGAGAATCGTACGGAGATTAGAGTCATACGGTGTCTTGTACGACTCGTACGGAGTACGGCTCCTGGTACGAATCGTACTTCGTCGTATGTACGGGGAACGTTGCAGGGTATGATTCGTACGGGAAAAACGCTCCGAACGGCTATTCGGAGCGTTTTTTCCCGAATCGGAATCGACCCCCTAATGTCAGGATCTGAGGTACCCACAACTTGCCTGTAGTCTCACAGCATCAAGAAGGCCTGACAGCTGCGCTAAAGTCTGCCTCAGGGACTCTAGTTTTATTTTAGAGCTGGGAGCCTGGAACAACAGACTAAGAGAATTAAAGAGCAGGATGGAGTTGAGATTATATGGAGATCTGCAACAACTGATTCAAAGGGTTGTTGCTAATAAACAGACAAAGACAGATAAGAAGAACCAGGCGAAACAATTGCTAAAATCAGACATGATGGGCTCAACGTGAGTATCAAAAAAGTATTGCATACCTGGAAAATAGTCTCAGCAGAGAGCCAGAAACAGAAGATGCACTGTCAAGCGGTTGAACAAGCAGCACCCACCCATGAAGGCAAACTCTGCTGGTTCAATGATCCGCTGGTTTTGCTGATGGAGGGCAGGCAGCACTTATGCCCCTTGGAATGTTGGACCCTGGACAATTGCCTACTGTGTACATGTCTTACAATGGCTCTGCAGTCAAACCAAGGCTGAACCTGTGGTCTGGCTCATCTCTAAGTGCCAAAGAACATGCAGAATCTTCTAAACAAATGGGATGTAAATTACACAACAAACAAAATGTAGGAATATGAATGTAGAAAGTGTTCATTTAAAATGTGGAAGGGTTTCAATTTAGATCACAACATTGTATTGACATTAATTTGAAGTGAAAGCTTCTAAACATGGACTTTAAAACATATATCAATCTTCCCTCCTTACAACAATACCACGAGTGAACAAAGCAAACCTATTGTCTGGTGTAAAAAAGTATTAAAGCATATACAAGTGAGGTTTTTGTACAGGACCCTTATTGAACGAATTACTTGAAAATGCTCCAAATGCCACTATCAGGTAAACTAGGAGCATGAAGTAAATTGATTTGACCTAGATCCCACAATTGAGTCATGCAGGGAAGCAGTGATTTGAATCCAGGTTTCCTGGTCACACATAGTGCATTTAAGCCTCTACCTAAATTAATTTATTTTTCTCAATTCTCTTTTACACCTGAGGACAGTGGTTTTATATTAAACTGTTCCACCAATGGTACACTGTTAAATACAGATCACAGGCTAATCTGACACAATATCTAAAAACCATGGTGCACAGTGATTGTGAGGAAAGGCATGACACCATACGCTAATAACACTGGCTTTCTCAGGCTTTATATATCGATTCAACACAGTGGTCAAAGTGCATTAAACAAAATGTACGGGCACTGTAATCTTGAGTGCAATAGGGGCAGGGGCAGTGTGCATCAAGGTGGAATCTAATGCATGGCTAAAAAGAACAAAACTATTTTGTTGATCTTTCGCCTTCAGGTAACTGCATTTAAAATAACACAAACCGTAAAAGAAAAATGAATGCAAATTAAACTAATCATCGGGAAGTGAACTACTTTATTTTACAAAACCTCTGTTGGTTAATGTGATCACTGCAGTTATCTATATGTGCAACCAGAGGCAGATATAATTGAATCCTTTTGGTGAAGCATGGAATAGTGACTTGTGTATTTGTAGTGCTAGGAGGTCCTTGCCTGTCACAGAAAGCACCGGAAACAAGTAGGCCTTTATTTTAAACTTGCATTACACACAGTATAAGATAGGTTGCCATACAATGGGCAAATACATTTAGGTTAAAGATCGAAAACTGCTTCCAAAGTATACATTTTAGTAGCATGCATACAGTGCTTAGTGCCAAAGCTTGTTGTGACTTACATAAAAATCCTGCACTCTACAGCTTAGCTTGGAAAACCCTTATACTATCTCTCAAAAAGAATACATCTTTGTAATCATGAAGCTTAAAGTAGCTTTATCAATTAATGCCAATACCAGCTACCAAGCATCCTTTAACATTTGCAGATTAACCAGTTGTACACATTTACATTTCTTTCAACTTTCAGGCACCCTGGCAAGAAGGCTTGTTTCTTGTTTATCTGTCTGCTGCTCCCTCGGGATCACAGGGCAGTGGGCTTACTCCCGTCCACTTCAAATGAGCCATCTCAACCGTAGAAATTAACCTTTGTCTTTTATCTGAAAGGTTAATTTTTTTTTTAGCAGCAAGGCTAAAATTACTGGCAAATGCCACCTGTTGAAACTTCAGTCCTAGACAACAGACATTAAGGTTGATTTAATGACAGTCCATGTACATTACAGAAGGATAGTCACCCTATTGGTGGAAGTCAAAATGAATAGTACAATGGGAGAGTGATATAACACCGTCCAAATCACTCTTGGAAGAATCCACGGTACACTATAACAATTCTTTGACATTAAAAAAAAAACCGAACATAACTGTCAGGAGTTACAGACAAGGCCTCTCCGTGCTAGATTGGTACGGAGTCAGACGTGCGCTAGAAGTATGCACAGGTGCTTCAGGGGTCAATGCACGTACTGGTGATATGGTCTCCGTGGTCTGCACGAATGCTGCAGTGGGTCAGTGTCAGAGCTGGGGTGTGAGTCCTGCACTGCTTGTACGAGACTCCTCACAGGGGCTGAGTTGGGCATGTGGACAGAATTGACTCTTGAGACTGCATGGCCCTGTAGGGCTTTAACTGTTGCAGAAGCTGAGGAACAAGCCCCCTGTGTCTCCGGGTTTGATAAACTCCTTGTGATCTATGAATGGGTTGGGGTTGTGACAGACACCACTGTACCCTCTCCCCAACCCGCCATGGAGTATGCCACCTCCCACACTAACCCACCCTGGGCCCTGCTCCACAGCTAGGGGGAGTGCCACCCTTAACAAGATCCCTGTGATGTCTGTCTTCACTGGGGTTGCTAGAGACCCATCTTTGAGGCCAGTGTTCGGGGAAGGAATGCAACCCTTATTTTATGGGTATATAGCATTTTGCGTTCCACTACCGATGCCTCAAGTGCTTTCAATCTGACCCAGCGTGGGTCTGAACCCCAGTGCAGATTTTATTTATTTATTTAATGCATTTTATAGAGCGCGGACTTTACCCGAAGCTGTCAGATCGCTGTAGACTTTGGAGGAGGTATTTACCCTGTCTCGTCCAGTACGCCTCTCGCACTTGTGCAGTCCCGAAGGGGCCAGGCACAAGACTGGTGCTGTGGCGGGGCAGGTTCTAGCACACGTTCCCACGCACCTCGTTCCACGTGCACACTCACCTGTGCTCTTGTGCACAGGGTGTTTGCTTCAACTCCTGGTTCGGAGTAGTTATAGCTCCCACTGAATGCTCTCAAGCTAGAAGCACGGTATTTCTGGGAAGTTGGGAGAGTCAACGGTAGCTCGGCGAGCTTCAGGAGGCGAAGCCGCTGCCCTGAAGCAGCCGGACAGAGACAAGTGCGCCTGGCTCAAACAGGCTACATTTATAAACGTGCCGGGGTGAGATGCGCGCTCGGAGGGTGTGCACAGGCAGCCTCCAGTCACACTGCCTTGTCAATAAATGTTGTGTTCACTAGCTCTGTGACAGCGATTCTTTCCCTAATATGGAGCTGCCAGCTTTCTGGGTTATTTCGAGGGTGTGTGATAAGGCTCCCGGGATGCCAACGGCTTCCGAAGTTCAAGATTGTGAAAAAAACATTTCTCACGAGGGAAGGGGGGAGCGGGGATAATGGGAGGTGCAGGGGCAAGAGAAGAGACACGCTGGGTGAAGGAGGCGAGGTGAAGAAAAGAACAGGAAGAGGAAGAGAGCGAACGACAGGAAAGAGAAACAGAGGAAAAGGGAAGAAGTAGGCAGAAAAGGAGTGTCCAGGGCGAATGACAAGGAGAGACAGACGTCGAAGCGGCGAGAAGAAAAGTCAAGGAACAAGCGAGCGGGACGAGGAACAGGGGGTTGGGGGGCAAAAAGCGAGCAGCGAGCTAAACGAGGAACAGTAGGGGCAGAAAAGCAAGCACTCACCGGCTGGGGCGGAGGACTCGGCGACTTCTTCCGGTGGCGGTTGGGCCAAAATGGCATAAGAAAAGCGCAGCCATTTTCACTTTCGGGGCGTGGTTTTTGCAGTTGAGTGACGGATGACATCACAGAGTTAAAAACTGCAAAAAACACGCCCCCGAATCCGAAAAAGACGGGGCTTGAACTGAGTGACGCCCCTCTCCTCCAATGGCTGGCCAGCATTGACGAGGCCAGCCGATGGAGAAGAGGGGCGGGTTCAAGGCCCATTCTCTGAAAACATCAGTTTCTCCCAGCGGAGACTTCGCAAGCGCAGCCTTCGCTAGGCGAAACCTAAAAACAAAGGTCCACAGTACGTAGAAATAATTGCTGAAACACTACTGTACACAGGAGAGTTTCGTATAGTGTATTACATTTTAAACATTTATTTTTGCTCACCTAGGCGTATTGAGACTTTTATATTTTCATGTTTCAAAACTGCAACAGTCTCTTTAAGTTAGAATAGCCCTCGGTCATCTGCATAACACCGCAGCCACTTGGCCAACACATATCATTGGCACTAATAAGATAAAACGAGTTATATAAAATCACTCATCCAATCTCTGGGTGAAACCCGGACTATAAATAGCAATAAAGAATATTAGTGAAGCACACAGTATTGGCCATTTGGTTGGTATAGTAACTTGATGTGGCCTATTGCTAAGGTAAATTTACACATGTAAACTCATTGTGAGGGGACATCCTGGTAGTAGCATTTAGGCCTTTTACCATGCGTCGGTCAGGCAATTCTGAGAAAACCTAATCTTCACTTCTATATATCATCATTTATCCTTTCAAAGCATTTTCTTTATTTTCAATTTTAAAATGTAGTGTTTTGATTGGTGGTTATTGTTTTATTTTTATATATTTATCTCTAATCTGTCAGCATATGTGGTAAAGATCCATTTTATAGTTTGATATTAATAATTTGTTTAGCATATTACATTATGTCTCTTTCTATAGCTGATGGATCATGAGATAACATTTCAACACCAAACTACAAGGACACTTGTTCAGAAGCTGACATCAAGAAAGATGTCCCAAAATGAAACATCCTTGACTGGACTGGTGAGTCGACATTCATATGTTTGTTTAAGGTCTCAAGGTCCAAACTTTATTAAATATGTTTTACCTACTTTTTTTTTAAGTAGATTGTAGAAGTAGTCTCACTAAAATGTATTTGATGCATTGCAACTTTTTTTGTCATCTACTTGCAAAGAGAAAATCCCATCCCATCCATTCAGCTATCTCAGTGGCCAACACTGTCTAAGAAGAAGAGCAGGAGCTGGTCAAGGAGGAGAAAGTGAACAAAGAGAAGGACATTCTCCCCTCACACAGAAAAAAACCAAATCAAACCTCATCACAGCTGGGCAGCAGTCTGCCTTCAAGGTCACTTCTGATGAGTCCAGTAACTAGTCACTATCTAATCAGCCATGAATACTTGTTCCTCTTATGCAAGGCTCACCTCCGCACAGTCCTCATCTTACAGGTTCCTTTGTACAGCTCCCTACACACTCCTCTCATGCAGGTACACTTCCAAAAATGATAGAGGTGATAACAATCAAATGCCACAGTCAATCTTCATGTGCAACGCATGAATAACATTCTTCAGAGGTGCCTCTACTTTGAGGGACACACCACCTACAAACCCAGTTGTCAATCCCCTTCCAACACCCACAAATCAATCACCTCTTCTCCAACCATCTGCACCTGCTCAACCACCACCAACTCCTCTACCCTCTCATCCACCACCAGTTGCAACATACAAACTCAACAATCACAAACTCAGCCAACAACCAACGCTATTACACCCAAGACAAGCAGTATCATAATAATGATAATCACCATCAGCATTGCATAGGCAGAGTTGTTGAATAAACTCCCAAAAAGGAATTAACATTTTCATATATTCACTACTCGTTCCCTATCACACTCAGTTACACCTATATATATATATTTTTTAATAATGTATTTACCACTTGTGAAAATACCTGTATGTAAATGTCATGTGTGACCAATATGATACCTTAAAATTAGTATACAATAAATGGTGGTTTAGGTTCTGCTCTTTTTTGGCATTGTGAGAAAAATAATGCATATTTAATTGCATTTAAATAGTGCTTACTACCCCTGAAGAAGCGTCAAATCACTTTTCAGCGAGTAGGACGCTACTCCGGAACCTAAAAAGGATTAGTGGTGAATTAGTATAGGGAAATATGAAATTCATATGAGCGGTAGACATCTGAGTCTGTTAGTTGGATTGAAAAAGATAGTGGAGGGATAGAAGAGGAAAGGGTCTAGAAAGTGTTTCCTCACCACCATAGATTTCATGTCAGTGAGGCTGCCATGAAAACTGTGGTGGTGAAGAAACAAAGGGGACCCTACAGGCCCCCCATTGCCTCACGGTCATGGAGTACCTGCAGGGGGGCACATGTTGTGCTCCCCTGTATGCAGTCACCTCTTTTCCTGCACCTCATGGACTTTACAATCCATGCAGTGCAGGAACTGGCTTTTGTCATTCCCATTGCGTGTGCCTTTTTAATAGGCACCGCCCTTGGAACGCCAAAGGATCGCTCCGTCAGACCACGAGATTACTCATAATTTGGCGGGGCTTGTGGTCGAGTTTGGCAGGCCTGGAACAGAGCACTGGCATGGCGGTCCTCTCCATGACCGCCAAACTCATAATCAGGCCCTTAGACATGTGAAATATATTTGTTCTAATCGGATATCGAGGTACACGTATAGTAACCAATCTCTTTCATCCTCCCCTAGGCTGGCATTCCTTCTGCTAGGTATCACAGTAAGCTTATGCTTTACTAACAAACTTCACATTATTTGTGCTTAGAACAAACTAAAAAATAAACTCAAAATCGCAACAAACAAGCTAGCGAACAACAACCAAACCCAGCGCTGCTTTGTCAAAGGTTAACCTATCAAGGTACGGCTTCATCAGTAACCAACCAATCTGAGAACTGCTTTGTGATGACATATCACCAATCCCAGCGAAAACTATTACAAACCTCTTCTTAACTCAAAACTAAATAAACCCTTGTTAGTTTACCTTAAAAAGTAAGGAAACGTCAGTAAATCAAGTAAAATGATTCAATCACAAACCATAAACTTCAGAACTAAGAACAAAACTTCATAAATGAAGAACAGAACACCATAAAATAATTCACAATATATTCCAATTCACACTAGACAGATTCCTGTGCAGTAGAAATCCTCCCTAGTCAGTCCGCTTGCTCACATGCACTCAAGAGCAATAATCACCAACCCACATTATGCATGCAACCTAGAAAATAAACTTGTTTCTTCAGAATCCCTATCAATGTGTAAGC
Organism: Lissotriton helveticus; assembly: GCF_964261635.1. NCBI lineage: Eukaryota > Metazoa > Chordata > Amphibia > Caudata > Salamandridae > Lissotriton > Lissotriton helveticus. The sequence goes on from NC_136063.1 coordinate 570,734,814, forward strand.
GACTCCTCGCTCTACACACCACAATTAAAGACCAGTAAAAAAAGATATATCTCAAAATCTTGGATTTCACCAAATCCAACAACCAAACCAACCAATAAAACCAATGCAACATGTAGAACTTCAAATGCATTTACAAATATGAATAATACATCAATAGAACAGTAACCAATCTAACAACTAAACCCACAATCATCATCGCATATCCAAACAACTCACAATAGAAACAGAAATCCATTACTCAAATACAAACTCCAACATACATTACAAACGCATATTCCACACACAAATGAATTCACCCTATACATACTTAAACTCCAGATCATTCAGGGACACTCAGCTAGTAATTTCTCAGAAGTCTCCAACACCTGACTTTGGAAGGGTTCCAAAAACCTTTTTGTCCCTCAAAATGGGCATAAAAGACTCAAAAACCACAGTAAAACTTCTGGGACTACCCTAGGGGTTCCCCATATAAAGGAGGTGCTCTTACGCAGCCATTCGCTGCAACCCACACTGTGATAGCCAAACTCCAATATTTACCTGACTCCAATATTTTTATCACCCCAAATTTACCTTCAGCAGCTTGCCTCTAGTACCCTTTATCTAGCGATAAGAGTCACCACCCTTTTTGACATCAGGCCCAACAAATATTAGAGTAATTAAACAAATGACTGGTTTCACTCAATAACTGAGTTCTTGATCAATGAAAGTTAAGCTGATGCAATGACATGTAGGCTGAGATACAGAGTTCATAGTTAGAATTGTCTCAAGCCTCAATAAGCAGCAGAAAGTCGTAAAGACAGCAGCTCTAATAGACCAGGAAATCTCTCAATAATCTGACAGCATCTCTAGTAGATATGGGGAAATCTCTGGCTCACCCATAAAACCAAGCATTTTTATACACAATTTACACATAAGTAATAAGTAAAACTGCAAATGCAGCATGGCATGACTAGTGATAACACATATTAGACAAATCAAAATCACGATCAGCAATAAAACTATTATAACACAAACCCCTTTCTATGGATGAGGAGATCTTTCATTAGCTTCCAAGGAAAAAACATAATCCGGAGATGTTCAACACAATATGAAACATTTTCAAACAAACACTTATTCAAGTGTATGCTAGTAAACCTGCATTGAAAATTGTAGCTGAAGAGTCCTTCACAAAAAAAAAAGAAAAATACCTTAGGAACATGATAAAATGTTTCATTCACAATAGAGGCTCTCTAAGAAAAATAAACAATTGCGTCATTGTGTCCCGTGCTCCGCGAAACTGTGAGAAGGGAGACATGCAGGGGTACTTTGATTGGATGGGGTAATGAGCTGGAGCAGGTTGAACAGAACAACGGATAGCATCCATTTTAATAAAATGGCCTCACTACGAAAATGTGGCATTACTAAACTATATTAATAAACACACTTTTAAACATCTAAATAAAATCCTTTAAGTGCACATTATTAAATTCATCAGTGATGACTATCTTCATTATTATAACTGTTAGTATTCAAAAATGATTTTCCATCCAAAATTAGCAGATTTAAAAATGCTTCCATAAATGGCTACACTATTTGTGCTTTCGCCGCTTAATGTACATGCACTGTATTCTTGTCCTTAATGACTGGAGTTCTGTACATTTTTTAAAATAACTGTTTGTATTGGCATTTTAGTAATATATATCTTCAGAACATACACAGTACCGCCAAACATTATACCTAGAGGTAGCTCCACAGCATGACCAGAGTCACTGTGTGGGGTTCCAGAACAAGTGCTTTCACAATACATAGCACAGAATGCCTCGAGAACCATTTGAATTACAATGCAATAAAACTCAATGAACCAACTTACAAGTTACCCCCCCCCCCAGCTTTTCCGTGCTCTTGCCCAGTACACATGCACTTTTCAAAGGGAAGCAGACAATACAACTTAACCCTGGTTGGGCAGCCCTCAGGCCATTTCCAGCTGTGGTAGTCAGGACCCAAGCTCTTGATCATGTCATTGTATCCCTCACAAATAGTGGAAGTGTTATATCCTGCCAGGCCCCTTGTCACTCAAACTCCCCAGTGCCACAGAGGCAGTGGGATCGGCAGTATCAAGGTCATGTATCATGGCATTGCATGCCTGCAGGATGTTTGCTAGTTTATCATCTCGCCTTGCTTTTTTCATATTTGCTTCCTTCGCCCCAGCCCATTTCATCATATCTTGCAGCCAGTCCACAGTCAGGGGGGGTTCTCAGGCTCAGCCTCCTGATGGCTGTACGTCGTATGGCCAGAGCCAGTCCAAGAACTGCAAAGGTAATTCTAAGTTTACTGCATTTTTGAACAGGCACCAATCCCAACAGGCATTTTTCAGGTCCCTAGGCATCACCCACCTATCCCGCAGGCCTATGTAGATGTCCGAGTATCTCACCCCAGTAACAAACAATCTGTGCGTAGCTCAGTAAAACGTAAAAGAAGTCCACCATTGCGTACCCGCAATGTGTGCCTCCCGCACTCCTGTTGGGGTAAATAGCAAGTAGGTGCTTGGGTAAGAGGTATGAGGTATGTGACATGTACTATACTATACTATACTATAATGAGTGAAGTTGAAACAGGTGTTGGCGGAGACCTCCTGCTCCCCTCTATGAATCACTCTGCAGTCATGATAGGGAACTCACTAACTCGCTGCCACATTGCTTCTACTTTAAGGGTGGAGTGCTTGTAGGGTGCAGTATATATAAGTAATGAGTCTCTGGCCTCCCGTTTGAGTTAGTAGTGCGTAGTGCGTAGGCTCAGGGGCATCCGGTAATCTATGCTGTGGCTGCCATTTGGCATACTGAGGGATTTTAACCCGCGCCTAGCCCAAATGTCTCAGTTACCTCCTGTATAGTGACAAAACAAACCAATGGATACACGCCCCCAAAGTGATACAGCCTCTATCCCGCCAGCAAGCCATGGACATGGATCACTCTATTTGTGAAAAGTGCCAGATTTTCAATAGCTCCAGCTCTGGCGCATAGAGCACCCTGTGGAGCCCTACCCACACCGTCCTCTCCCAGAGTTTACACACCACCCACAAAAGGTGTGATTTGTCGCAGGTATTCCATTAATCAACAGCAACAGGGCCCTCCTTTTGAGTCAGCGAGCAGTGTTTTCTCTCAATTGGGCTCCTCTTTAAACCAGTGTACAGCGTACTGTAAGTGTGATGCAAAATAATACAGTTGGAGGTCTGATACCTCCCTACCCCCTCTGTCACTACCCTACACATTTTCTCAGCCCAAAGTAAGTCCAGTAGCAGCTCGTCCTGCTTGAATGAGGATGTGATTTTGGAGCTCTTGGGTTAGGGATCACCTTTTGGTGTAAATCCCGGAAAAAAACCTCATTGCCTTCAAGCTTTCACCACCCCCTCGAGGCCTGATGACAGCACCTCTCTACCCTTCCCACAATGGTCCTTATCTGACCTCTACTCACCGTGACTCGAGCCTTGGTGATCCAGGATGCCCAGCCGTCCGCTGCACGCTCCCATCACTGAGATCGGCTTGGGTCTCTCTCGAGGTCACGGACTGCCTTGAGGTTCAGATGACTGAATTGCCGGATCTAGCCTCCACCGATGCCTTCCCCTGCCTGATCCCACCTGGATCCTCCCATCACGAGTATCGGCTTGGGGTCCCTCGAGGTCACGGACTGCCTTGATGCTCCGTGGTCTGGACTGCCGGATCGAGCCTCCACCGATGCCTTGCCCTGCCTGATCCCGCCTGGACCCTCCTAGCCGCGTTGAACTGGGATCTTGATGCCTTGAACTCCGCTGGGAACGGAGTCTCGTGGAGGGTCGACTGTGACATCTCGCTGTTTGGTGAGCTCTCTCTCTGTGAACCGGTGCCCTGCAGCCCCCCGCCACGACCCCACCATCCCAACGGGTCTGTCCCGCTGCCACCAGTACGGGTCTTTGGAGCCGGGTGATCCTGCTCATCAGGAGCCCTGATCCTGGGGTCCCGCCCTGGCTGGTTGTGGGGGGTGCCCTGGGGCTCTGCGCCCTGCTGGAAGCTTCCGCACTTTACTTGGGTCTATCCCCTTGGCGCTGTGGCTCCCGCTCGTCTCATCCTGCATTCCTTCGGCGCTCCAGCCTGGCTGATGGATGGGGGTGCGCTGAGGCTCTGCTCACCACGGGAGTTGCCGCATTGACGAGAGACTGTGTCTCGGTGCCCTCGGCCCGTCTCGGACCGTCCTGCTGGCGAGTCAGAGCGACGAAGCGGGCCCCACCCGACACCCTCCACCCCCGACCTCTCTCTCTACAGACGCGCTGCTGGGACTTAGCGCACTTTCATGCAGCTCGGATCTGGCCCAGACTTCTGTCGGCTGATCGATGTGCCGATATTAGTGTCTCTCTGCTGGGTATCGCGGCAGTTTTGTACGCGCGATCCCATATCTGTGGCGCCCATTTTGTATCCAGCTCAAGGGGGTTGCATTCAAGGCCTCCATTTTGTTGTTCCTGTTGTTGTTTTGGTTGTTTCCTCATGCCTCACTGTGGAATGGACATAGAGATAGGACTCTTTTTCCGACCCTGCTGAGGAATTGACATAGAGATAGGACTCATTTTTCCTCCTCAAATTTGGCATCCATCTTTGAAGTGAGCCCTGCTTCTCCAGACATTGTGAAAGGAGTGCTCCTCTCGAAACTTTTGCTATTTATTGTATGTGACACCCATTGTTCCTCTTTTAGGTTATTTTGCACAATCTGTCTTTTATATCTATCTGATAAGCTCGTTATTCCTCATGTTACATCTTACATCTGTTTTATTAATCGGGTTATTGCTGCTAGAATTGCTATTTGTACCTCATGCCATTTATATATCCCTTACTTTAGCCATGATGTTATTTTGCACATTTTGTGTCTGTACGATTTGCTTTCTGTTTCTTCATGTTTCATTTTACATCTTCCCTTTTTATCCCACTCCTTGCTATATCAAAGTTCCCTCACCACCCCCTCTACTCCTTACTGTTTCCCCTGCTCTGAGAGTTTTGCACACGCTACCTTCATACGCTGCCCTGCTGCACCCCCTTCTCTCACGGTTAATATCTAAACTAACGAAGCATTACCGGACTCCCGCTAGGTTGCTCATTTTTATCAGATTATGTATTTTTTGGTCTACTCTGCCCCTCCACACTTGTGTCCCGCTGTCTACCGGCACCCACTCCTCTTTCTGTTTGATCCTGCTCTGGGCTAACCTCACCGTACTGTCTGAACCTGCCTGGACCTAACTTCACCCTACTCCCCCCCACTCCCACACATCAGTATCCTGTACTGTAATTTATTTGGTCTAACTTATCTGCCCCTATTTCCTCTCCCTATACTCCTACTCATGCTTCCTCTCGCACCTTCCCCCCGCTGTCTCACCCTCACCCATTTCTAAAACCGGCCCGAACTCTTGGTCTATCCTCTCCCCTCTCATCTCTCCAAACACGGTAAGAAAACCCTCAAGCACAAACTTCTCTGTCTTCACCCAGAAACCCTATTCGCAGACAACCATAATACCCTAAACTCCTCCATCGTCACCAACTACATATTCTACACTAAACGTACTTCTAAATGGAAAAGCCTTTTTCTCCATCACCTCCCTATCACTAATTCCCGCAATATCCCATACGGTGTGAAACTCTCCACGTCTCCCTCTCCTTCCTTTCCGGGTGATATCGATATCTCCATCTTTAAATCTGGAAACATTCTTATCCAAGCCTCGGAAAATCATGTACTCATCTTTGAGCTCCACTTCAACTCTCTATCGCAATCCCTCTCACAATCTGTCCCGGCCCCCCTGTCTCCCCTCTTGGTCCCCACCCAACTTACAGCTCCTTCCTCTCCCATCATCCCTCCCACCCTCTTTCTCCTCCCCTTGATACGCCCTCCCCCTCTCCTACACCCAACCTCATCGCCCCCTCCCAACAACTTCTGACCTCCCACGTCCCTATCAATATTTCAAATCATGATCCCCCACCTCTCCTCCCACCTCTATCCCCTCCCTCCATCTCACACTCCCCCTCCCCCAAGCAAGCTGACTTCCCTCAATCACCACTTAGCACCCTCGCCCTTAACATTATTACCTGCTACGACACCCCTGTCCCCCTATCCCCTAACATCTCCCAGTCCCCGATAGTTGTCCAATACCCTACTTTCTCCCAATCTCCGAATGTCTCCCAGCCCTCCAATGTACTTGTCCCCCTTTTTCCCCCCTCAACTCTTGTCCCCCCTCAACTCTTGTCCCCCCTCCACACCCTTGACATCCCCTAAATCGCCTTTACCTGCTGATTCCTCCACTCCTTCTCAGGCCTCCTCCCTAAACTCAAATTTCCAATTCATGGCCACTCGCTCACCACCTGACGATCTCCTCTCGATTAATCCACCCGCAACCTCCTCTCTCTCCAACACATTCCCAGCGTCACCTACCGACCCCCTTTTACCCCCCTTCTCAAACAAAGCTCTCTCCTCTACCCTACCCCCTCCCTCCAACTCACCCCTTGATCCCCCGAACTTGCTTATATTCCCTAATACCCTCAAGCCTACTCAGGCTCTCTCCCTAACCCCTTACTTCCTATGCACAACCACTCCTGCTCCGCCTGACTATCTCCTCTCAACCATTCCCCCACATCCTCAACCTTATTCAACCCTGCAGCTAATCCTCCAGTTTTGCCTAACTACCCCATATTATCCCCCTTTTCTAATATTTTGCTCTCCCCCACCACCCTCCCTCCCCTCAACTCCCACTCTCCCTCACCCTTTGATGCGCCTCATCACCTATCCCCCCCAAAGCCCTCCCCCACCTCCTTACCTCCTCTCCCAACGACACCCACCTTGCACCCTCCTTTGCCCAATCTTTCATCCCACTATTCTCCATGCACACCACCCCTTACTGACCTTCCACCTCACTCACCTATCGGTCCTCTTAAAGTTGGTCCTCTTAGGCCTACCTCCGATATTCCCACTACCTCTATTAACGATCTTAATAAATTGAATACCTCCCTTACGACTACTTCCGATATATCCCCTACCTCTATTAATGTTCAACCACCTCACTATATTCCCACCCCCTTCCAGGCTTTCCCCCCTTCCGCCCCATGCTTTCCCCCAAATTGATAACCCGTACCCTACCAATCTCTTTAATTTAACCGATACACTTTACGCCTCAATTCCATCCCAATCATTCTTTAAAGTCGAACTTTTACTTTCGTCCCTCGTCTTAGAACATTCTTCACTCAGAAATGATATCTCTCTCCTCCTTAAAGCCCACCCGTCGAATCCTGACCACACCTCACCGATATCAGATTGCGCCGTCCCGTCGCAAGATAACACTCTTCTCAATCCGCCCCCTAACAGACCTCCTATTGTATCGACCTTCACCGACACCCCTCTCCTCCCCTGTAAACTCACTGCCCGAGCTAAGCATAATGACTACTCCATAAGCACCCCACCCAGCAACTCTAACACATCCTCTCCGCCTCATCGTGATACTCGCATCTTAATCTCGGGAACCAACTCTTTTATTAACTCCCCTGACTCCCCTTCTCCATCCTCGCCTACCATCCCCTGTTCATCCACAATACCTGTTCTCTTAAGCACCAACAGCCTCCCCCCCAACTGACATCTCCTAGACCCCCCAACTACTTAGACCTATCTCCCCCTGTCCCCCACCCCTCCTCCTGTCCCCTCTCCCCTCCGCTGCATGTTGATAAACAGTAGATCCACCTCCTGCCACGCAACTGAGATTTCAGAAACCATTCTCAGTGAAAACATTGACATCGCATTCCTTACTGAAACCTGGCTCACCGCCCACTCCACCCCTATCCTCGACCTGCTTATCCCTCCAGGCTTCTCTATTATCAGGAAGGACAGAATCGAACAACTAGGAGGAGGCCTTGCCCTTATCTTTAAGGAGAAACTCGACATATCACCCGTCCTGCTCCAAGACCCTTCGTCCTTTGAATACCTTTGCGCCAACCTCTCTTTTTCTGGCTTTCCCACCACTCGGTTACACACCATCTACCACCCCCCAGGAAATTACCTCCCCTTCACAGAAGAGATGACTGATCTTATTATCCAAGCTTCGATCTCTCACCCCAAGAATCTCTTCCTGGGTCACTACAACATCCATTGGAGCAAAAAAGATGACCCTGCGGTCCCCCTTTTTAATGAAACCCTAGACATCACTGACCTGACCCAACTCTGCCTAGCCCCCACTCACAGCAAAGGCACCACCCTTGATGCTATCCTGATGAACAAGGATATGGCCTCTCTCTCTAATATAATACCTGTAGATTGGTCTGATTACCACCTCATCCTCTTCACCTTGAACAGCCCCTCCACTCCCCCCGCCCCTATCAGCACTCTTCCCATGGAACCCACTCGTAACCTTCACCTCATCCCACCTGACGAACTGGAATCCTCAATTAAAACTCGCCTACTCCTCCCCCCCTTCTATTAGCACCAATGATCTCACTGACCATTATAACAATTCCATTCTTGATGCCCTTGACTTGATTGCCCCTATTAAATTCAAAGAACAAAAAAACATCCCTCCCAAGTCCTGGTTCAACGCTGACCTCAATAACGAAAGACAGGCCCTCAGACAATCTAAATGCACCTGGAGGAATCATCCCTCCTTTGAAAACCTGGCCCTACTGAGAACCAACAGAGCACATTACAAAAAACATATCTTTAACGAAAAAGCCACCTTCCTCCGGTCTCAACTTGATCAGGCCAGAACCCGTCCCAGAGAACTGTTTAACATTGTTAAAAAACAAACTTCCTCTGGCTCTCCTAAACTTGCAGCCTCTGGAGATAGATGCGAAGAAATTGCCATTTTCTTTTCAAACAAAGTCAATTCCATTGAACTATCCTTCTCTTTTCCTCCTCTCTCTCTCCAACCTCCCTCCATCCAATCCACCATACCTAATATTCCCAACTCTCCTTCTTCCTCCTCCCCCTTCCTCTCACCCGTCAACATTCCCCATCCGAATCTCCCTCCCCAGCACTCCCAATTCACTTATTTCCTCCTACCCCACGCACCCCGACTCCACCCAACCCCTCCCTACTCTCACCCTGCCTGATCCATCCTCTACCTTTTCCCTTCCTAAAAATAACGCTTCATGGAGTGTATTTAATCCAACCTCTGAAACCACTATCATCAACATCATCTCCAAACTCAAACCGTCCTCACATTCTAACGACCCCCTACTCGCCCACTTAGTTCAAGAACTCTAATACATCATTGCCCCAATTTGGACTGCTATCATCAACTCCTCACTTTCTTCTGGCTGTGTTCCTGCCACCCTTCAGCTAGGTCAAATCTCCCCCATTCTGAAAAACCCCACTGCTAACCCTAATGATCTGAACATTCTTCGCCCTATCTCCAGCCTTCCCTTCCTCTCTAAAACCCTTGAAAAATGTGTTCTGTCTCAGCTAGACAACCATATCTCCTCCTTCAACCTACTCGACATCTTCCAATCTGGGTTTAGAAAGGGATGCAGCACAGAAACAGCCATGCTCAATATTACTGATGACGTACATCGCTCTCTTGACAAGGGCGGATCCTCACTGCTAATCCTCGTGATCTTTCGGCTGCATTTGATACGGTACACCATCCCACCCTGTTGAACACCCTAAAAGATCGCATTGGTTTTGAAGGCATTGTACTCAAATGGTTCACCTCCTTCCTCCAGAACAGACCACAACAAATGAAACTCAGTCACTGCCTGTCTAAACCTCAACCTGTCGCTCTCTGGGTCCCCCAAGGGTCTATCCTCTCTCCAACCCTTTTCAATCTCTTTATGGAACCCCTCACTCTCCCACAATGACATCCTTCACCTCAATGACACTCCGTTGAAAGTCCGAGCCTGGTTCCATCTTAATCATCTCAAACTGAACCCTAAAAAACCCGAAATCATCCTTTTCACCCCCAAATTCAATTCACTACCCATTCAACTCTGGATTAAAGACATCAAAGCACTTAATTGCTCCCTCTCCACCTCCAATATGGTCAAATCCCTTGGTATCAGCATCGATCAGAACCTTACTCTCATCCCCCACATTAAAAATACAGCAAGAAGTGCTCTCTCCACCCTACACCACCTCAAAAAAGTTAAACCTTTCATTCCAGCTGATGATTTCAAAATCGTCGTCCAATCTCTTGTCCTATCCAGGATTGACTATGGTAACGCCACTCTGGCAGGCACCCTCAAAGTCCACCTGGCACCAATTAAATCTGTCCTCAACATAGCCGCCAGACTTATTTCTGACTGTCGAAAATTTGACCACATCTCCCCTGTCCTCAAAAACCTGAACTGGCTCCCAATCGAAGGTCGATCCACCTACAAGATTGGTTGCATTACCCACAAAGCTCTTCACCAAGACACCCCCTGTTACCTTTCAAACAAACTACTTAAAGCAGGGAGCACTAGATCCCTGAGAAGTACAAACTCCCTTGTCCTTATCCCTCCTAAACTTAAATGCAAAAAGACCCAATCTCGTGCATTCTCTGGTAATGCCCCCACGATCTGGAATGCACTACCCAAAGACCTTCGCTGCAACCCCTCCTACCCTCGCTTCAAAAAGAGACTCAAAGCTCTTCTCCTCAATAAATACTGGGGTTCTTAATATCTATCGAACTTGAACTTGCTCATCACCCTTCTATCACTGTCGCTCTGTCACCCAACCCTCTCCCCCTTCCATCTCACCCACCCCCCTCCTCACCCCCTTCTTTAGCGCTATTTTCAACTCTCCCGGCCCCGCCTCTATTCTGTTCTACTGACCCCTTTCACTAACTTACCGCTTTTTTCTCTTTTAATTCTCCTGTGCACTTCCAATTGTATATTTTACTTAATATGTACTTGTTCTGTTCTTGTGTCATTACTATGTAAAGCGCTCTGATACTCTCGGTTCCAGCAGCGCTATATAAAACTTTTTAAATAAAATAAAATAAATACATATCTTGTACATGGTTCCCTGCAACACATAAAGACACTGTGGCAGCACCACCATCTTAATCATGGCAATCTTTTCTATTAAGAAGATACTGTACATTTACCTACATCACTCAAGATGTCAAATCAATCACAGGTGAATTGTAAAGTTGTGAGATTCAAGTTGCATCTGGTTGCCACTTGTCCTTCATGCAACATGCCATGATGATGCAACTGATCTTTACTAATGTGGTCCCCTACCAACACATGCAAACATCAAAATCCACTTTTTAGAAGTCCAAAAGTCATTTCAATGGAATTCCTTATTATGGTTCAACTGTGTGTTGTTTTGCAAGGTGTCATTGGGTCAATAGTCCTTGCTTCAATAGGAAGGCTCCTGAATGAGAGATACAGTTAATAACGAAAAGCTGTCACAGCATTGTAAAACTATAAGAATGAAACTAAAGAACTGTATCATGCTACAGCAAATGTATAGAGAGGACGTACCATGTTTTAGACATAGACATAACATTACTTATCATTCTTGCACTCATTTTCTTGCGGCATCTATACATACAGGCAAAATACAAGTAATACTCACACAATAACCGGTTGCTGTACTGCTGCCTGTGCATTATGAAGTATGGAATGCTAATGCTCTATAGTACATATAAATCATGTAAGGACCTAGTAAAATTGATTCATCAGTGTGTGATAATTAAGTATGCATAATAAATCATTTGGGCATTCAAAGAAGACGTAATTTTCCTGTTGCAAAACATTTCATAATTTGGATGGACGATCCGTATGTGTGTGTAAACAATAGCACCTGCCATATGAGGAAATGAAGACAGGGAAAGAAATCCGTTTTGATAGTAGTCAATTCCTCTGTGCCTTTAGGAAATCATAGAGAGTGGGACATGTCTATTAGCATGGCTTTGAGAACTTGCTTGAAGTTCTGGGAGAAATGTGGCTGGGATTACAATAGCCCCTTGGAAGGCGCCAACTGTGCAGAAATGAAGAGCAGTCAATAGCCTGACCAGTGATAAAAGTATGCATACTTGTTTGGGCTCCAATTCTGACTTGATCTGATCAAGAATGTGTGCAATGGACTACTTATCCAAGTGATAAAGCTTCATCACATATTCATACTCATATCAAAACATATTCACTCTGTCTTTAAAAATATGTTCCTCCCCCTCTTCTGTGGCAGCACTGATCTAGGCTGCCATACTTCAGCAAGTTGCTGAGCCCTACATCTTCACCAAGATATTTCTGTTTACCGAATTCTGATATTTGTAGTCCTGTCTTTGAAAAAGGCACCACATAACAAGGTTCCTGCACGGCATGGACTCAAAAGTCCCTGCCGTGCAGGGACTGGTGCGCATGCACACAGGGGAGCATATGTTATGCCCCCCTGTGTGCATCCACATGGGGAGAAGACAGGGCCTTCTTTGTTTCCTCTCCAACATGGTGTACAGGGAGGAGTAACCTCCATAAGACCGCCAGCGGAGAAGAAACTCGTAATATACTTGGGAAGACCGTGACGGTCCAGCCAAGCATATTGTGGTATCTGACCGCCACGCCACCTCCAGGGAATGTTAGTTCCCTGGCAGCAGTCCCAGGGCCGTCTGACCGCCCAACTCTTAATGGGGTGGTAGGAACGCCAGTGCAGCAGTGGCTGGACTGTCCCCGTTGCACCCCGCGATTCTGGCACTCCTCTGGCTGCCAAATTCATAATCGGGCCTATTGTGTTCTTCTTTAACCCACTCTGTGCTCTTCTTTTCATGAGTGCCTCTCCACCTCCCTGCCATGTTGCTCTCACGCCCATGCAATACTTCATAACACCCCACGCCACTGTGGTCTTTTTTTGTTTTTTTTAATTGTCCTTTTGTGCTAAAAAAAGATTTTTTATTTTATTTAATGAGCCTAGTGGCATCTGCCATCTCAGATGGATAAATATAAAGTTAAAGAAAATGGCATCTCCTTCAGTCTGCTGGCCCATGTATAATCGTGCATGCATACGCACACCAGGGAAATGATGTGCTATCAAGAATGTTTACAAATACTTTTTTGATAATGCTTGAGATGCTGCACAACATCAGGAAATAGCTGAATTCTAGTAGAGCATTGCCAAAAGGTGCTGGCAACTCCAATAGGTCCCAAAGGCGAGACTTACTGGCTTTGACAGTCCTTGTTTCTTTCTGAAGTTGTTGTTCCAGTAACTTAAATGCTGAGTAAAAAAGAATAATGCCTGCCAGAATGAATGAGTTGTCAAATTATAAAAAACTAGCAGCCCGTCCCGACGTTGTCCGGGTATGAATTGCTGCCGGCCAGTAGTATATTGTTTTGTAGGATTTCGTTTTGATAGCATTTCTTATCTGTGACAGGCCTGTGAAACGCTCCGATTCACAGTGCACTGCTGATGCACTTAAGAGTGTGCGTTCAGTAGTGTGTGAACTCGAGTTTCCCTACTTTATTTTTCCTTGCAATATTATATAACGCGAACTCGACAACATGGCATGAACACAATTTACATTACAGAAGAACACATTCATTTGTGGTAGGCATGGGGAGACAAAGCGATTTACCTGGAATCACAGGATGTTGAGCTGATGCCGAGATTCGAACGTAGCTCCCCAGCTCTAAAGTTCGCACTTCTAGAACTTGTGGCGGGAGGTGTGTCTAAAAGTGTATGTCGGTGCTGGCCATCAATGAGAGAGACCTGTGCATTTTTCAAATGGGTGGTGAAAAAATATGAGTATGTTGCTGGAGATGTGGGCTGCCGTGCTACCAATGTACTTACCGGGGAGGGTAAACACCCATTATTCCGCAACTTTCTTTCCGCATACCATCACTCCGCATACTTTACGAAAGTACCATGACTCCGCAATGCCATTATAACGCATGACATTACATTTTATATGCTTTTACCACGCATAAATTTACAACGAAATTCGTTGTAAATGCAAGAATGGTAAAATCATGGTTTTTTTAAATGTTTGGATAAGGTAAGTATGGGTATAGGGGCATATGTTTTGGGGTACTGAGGTATATGTTTTGGGGTGTTTGGGTATTTTAAGGGTTCAGATATAGTTTTGGGTTATGGGGTACAGGGGTAGTTTTAGGGTTTAGGGATAGGTATGGGTTTTGGGGTACAGGGATATTTTTAGGGTTCAGGGCTTTGTTTGGGTTTTGGGGTATAGGGGTATTTTAAGGGTTCAGGGCTAGGTTTGGGTTTTGGGGTACAGGGGTATTCCTAGGGTTCAGGGCAGGTTTGGGTTTTGGGGTACAGGGGTATTTTAGGGTTCAGGGGTAGGTTTGGGTTTTGGGGTACAGGGTTATTTTTAGGGTTCAGGGATAGGTTTGGGTTTTGGGGTACAGGGGTATTTTTAGGGTTCAGGGGTAGGTTTGGGTTTTGGGGTACAGGGGTATTTTAAGGGTTCAGGGCTAGGTTTGGGTTTTGGGGTACATGGGTATTTTAGGGTCCAGGGGTGGTTTTGGGGTACAGTGGTACGTTTTAGGGTTCAGGGCTAGGTTCGGGTTTTGGGGTACAGGGGTATTTTTAGGGTTCAGTGGTAGGTTTGGGTTTTGAGGTACAGGGGAATTTATAGGGTTCAGGGCTAGGTTTGGGTTTTGGGGTACAGGGGTATTTTTAGGGTTTAGGGATAGGTTTGGGTTTTGGGGTACAGGGTATATTTATAGGGTTAAGATGGGTTAGTGTTTAAGGGTGTTGGGATATTTTAAGGAGTAAGGGTGGGTTATGATTATGGAGTGCAGGGGTATTTAAAGGGAGCAGGGTGGGATTAGCACACGATATGAGACATGGCATGAATGGCGGAACGTACCACACGCCCCCAGCGTTTGTCACGCCCCCAGCACATGCCCACAGCACAACGCAGACACGCCCACAAGGGACTACTTTGCTGGCACGGTTCTTTCACCTTTTAAATGTATATGGTGGGCGTCTGCATAGCCTATGTCCTTCTGCTGCAACTGCCCTTTCCAACGCTGTATTGGGTGTTGTGATTGGTGCTGTGGTTCCTGAGATTACCCGCCTCAAAGGTTTGGGCTCTCTCTTTATTATATTAGTATAGATGTACCTGCCAAACAATTCCGAATTTGGCAACTCTTTCATAAAAAAAGATGCAGCATAAAGAATTGTGCTGTAACATACTGCGAATGGAAAGCAAAATATATTTTTCATCAAGGAACATATACAGTTGGAGAGTATGACAGAAAAATGTTGTATATTGCTGCAATGATTTATGGGAAATGGGAAGCCCTGTTACATGCTTGCCAAGTGAAAGATCTGCAGGCTTTCTAGAAGGCTGTACACAACGTCCTCTCCATAGGTTCCACTTCCAATAAAGTCACCTTCCTTATAGGCCCGGAGGAATGGGTACGTCCCTTTAGCAGTATTTACGACTCCAACGATCCTACTCTAGAGAGAGACTTTGAGGATTGCACGGTTTCCCTGACCATCCAATTCTCTCATGAAGAGGTCTTCAATGCCATAAATAATAGTCCATCCAAAAAGCTGCAGGCCCCATGGGATTCCCATGGATATACACAATAAAAACGCAGGCTTGTGGGCTCCTTGGCTTACCAACGTCATCAATTCCGCCTGCAATGCTCCTGGCGTGTCTCTATTGTTGTGCATCTTTTCAAAAAGGGTAATGTGGAGGACCCAAAGTTCTATTGACAATCTCGTTAATTGATTTCTACCATTAAAATTTTTGGAAAGATAATTTTTAACAGGTTGCTCCTACGGTGCACAGAAAAGAATATCCTTTCCCAGGTGAAATACAACTTCAAAAAAGGCCATAGAACTAAAGAATAATGTTTAAATCCACATCTTTTAGTTTTCAAGTATAAAGTTGCCAAATCTAGCCCCATTCACCTAGTATTTATGTATCTTTCATGCGCATTCAATTGTGTTATTAGTTCTAAGTTTTGGGACATTTTAAGTACTCTGGGCATGGAAGAGGGTTTGGTGACATTCTAGCGGTGCCTTCACAGGGACCCGGCTGTCTCCTCGAGGTATGGGATGGAGGTGAGTGTTCTACCGCTTTCCTAGTCAAACGTGGGGTATGTAAGTGTTGTATGGTGGCACCCATCCTGTTTTTACTGTATATGAATGGATTGGAAGCAGTTATGATGAATTCAGGGGCTGATGTTCCGATGGTTAGTAAAACACAGTTTCCTGCGCTCCTATATTCAGACAATGGTGTGCTGTTAGCCGGAACTGCCAATAGTTTTAAGGTATTGATTTCTTCCTTTGTGCTGTTCTGAAAGATTTAGAGCTGAAAATCAATTTAACTAAAACTTTTACTATGGTTTGTGGCCCTAAAAATGCCAATCTTGCTGCATCAAGATTGGGGGAAGAGTTATTGATAAAGTGACCCAGTTCCCATATCTTGGTATAATGTATGATAGCGCTTGTATTCGGACCCCATGTATCAATGATAGGATGAACCCCTTTTTTCATGCAATTTGCACAATTTTTTCTCTTGCCTCTTTGATTGGCAATAAACCCATCCTATCTTTGCTTAAAATATATAGGAGGAAATGTCTGCCTATATTGACTTATGGAGCAGGGGTTTGGGGTTATAGACAAGTAAGAAGTGTCCAATCTGAAGAAAATAGGGTGTGCCATCATCTCATGGGATCCCTTCATCAGTATTGCACTTTGCTATTCATCAGGAACTGGGTATGGAGTATATTGAGGACCAGCTAAACCTTGCTATCCTTTTGTTGTGGTCATGCATTTGGTTCTAAGAAGATGCTAGCCTAAGTAGGGAAATTATTCTGCACTGCCTGTCATGTGACTATGGGAATAGGATAGCCTGGCTTAGACATCTCAGGCCTTAGGATACCCATCAATGTATGAAAAACCCTCACACACTAGTAAAGAGGACATGGGGTTGGATCAAAGAGTAGTTTCTCTCAAATAGAAGGGCCCAGAGAATTATTGAAGCCCTCTAGTGGTAATTGTTGTCTCATAGAAACTTTGCCCAGGGTGGCCCTCTAATTGCGTTTTGTACCGGGTTCTTGGGAAAGTACACTTGTCCTGTTTTAGGCTAGGCTTAATTAGGTGGCTACTTTGTTTCCCTCAAGGTCAATTTGCTGCTTCTGGTGTTTGGACTTGTACTTTTGATAAGATATCACCTCAGACCCTTCTACATTTTGTGTTCCTCTGCAGGTGTTATCTTCCTCTGACTAAGCGTTACCTGTTGCCTGTTTTAAGGAAGTATAATGTTAACAAGTGTAGAGTGGCGCTGGTATATTTGATGCAACTAGATTGTCTTGATGTTTGTATAGCAGTAGTCTCTTTTCTGAAAAATGTACTTTCTTTGTATAATTCACTGATGTGTTAATGCTTGTTTTTAGCCTTTTTTGCAAATTTTTTATCAAATGTTTTTATCACTTTTGTATGAGGGGTTTTATGTGTATTTTATGTCTTTTATGATCAACTGTGAAAGTGATTGAATAAAGATATTGATTGATTGATTTTTTCTAAATCGGGGTCTGAGTTTTGATGAAATCCCACAGCGCTCCTAACAAGGGATTGGAGGGACATCTGAGTCAATAAAGTAAGGTATACCTAACTAAGTAGTAACATAGTTCTGAATGGCAGCACTGTGTGATTATTTGCATTTACCAGTGAATGCAGATTGTGCTCTGTCAACTCCTACATTACTCTGCACTTTCAGACAAAGTGCACCTTAATAAAGAAATCTGCATCTTTTCAAAATGACTGATGAGTGAAGGCTTGTTATCTCTCAATTGAAATGTAATTAGGTTTTCTCTTTTTTGTGGGTGTACCTATAACGAAGGACATTTTCCACACAGTAGAGGATCTGGTGGGGCTGACTGGTATAGAAAACTTGCCTTCTTCAGGTGTTTTAGGCTTCTGCTTGGATGTTCCAGGATAATTTTACTTGACCTATTTACCCTTCAGCTTCAACTGCACCACACAGAAGACACATAAGTCTAGGGTGTGGTGTTGGCACCTGGTATCACCAAGGTGATAAGAGTGATTTGAGGTTGTCATGCATTCTAGTAGAATACAGCTTTTTACTATTGTTTGCTGTTTTTTTGATTTTCAGTTCAACAGGTCTCAGTATTTTAGTATTTCTCCTGATATGTATGAACCATAACCCTCCACTACAAGCCTTCAATCTGCTATGTGTACATCACTTCACACATAAAAATTGTGTATTCAATGTAAATATACAAACTTCCTAAAATAACATAACTGGTGTATTTGTAAGGCACACTTATCACCCATGGGTCTCAAGGCGCTGAATAACAGATGTTTATTGTTACCCAACTCAATGGTACTCATTTTATCAACATCAAATGGATGAAAGGCTGAGTGGACCTGCCGGGATTTGAACCTGTGATCATGAAGTCAAACACAGGCTCCTGCAGTGGATGCATTAGTCCACTCAGCCACCAGACCCAGCTATCCATTTGGTTCTCAGACAAAATCAACTGCATATGCACATTGCTCTTGACTAAACAATCCTTCGATTCACATAATTGCCACATATGGTATATAGAGCAGTACAAATCTATTGTACATTTAGAGAGGAGACCAACTGGCAGTATTTACAGTTGCCCTTTAACTTTTTCCCCTGAAAAATGCCCTCTGTTGAGGATACAAATAGGTGTCAGGTGGAAACACAACTGAGAACTAGTTACCCAAACCATAATGTCCAATAAATTACATCATTTTGCATCATTTACAATATTTTATCTTTATACATCACCTGTTATTAATAGTATTTTGTGTTATAAACTGCAAACATTAAAATCGTATTTAACTAGCAACAGAGGGTGGAAAGTTAGTGATGAAGGGGATAATCAGTAAAAGATCAGAGAATTATGATTATAGCATTGCTTTGAATTTAAAGTAATAATTATCATGGAATAACATAAAACCTTAGCTCCGTTCAGCATATGATAACATTTAGCTTTCCAAAATATCCATACCTTATTTGCATTATTACGTTTCATTGTTTGGGTGCTGGCTTAGATAGTAACATGGAACTCATCATAAAAAGCATACTGTCCTCAAAATGGAGCGCCTCTTGAACTTTTAACATAATTTATAATTTGATATAAACTTGGCAGAGCATAATATCTCTATGTCTTGGTGTCTAGTATTTGCATGGAAATTGGCCTCATTTACAATTTCTAATGATTTTGGGTCTGGGAATGCGCTGCAACAACTTTTGTCGAGAGTGGTTACATTCATCCTATGCAACCATAGTTTCTTGTTCTGTCATCAGGATGAGATATGAAATATATCAAAATCAAGCACACTATTAATTTCATAACAATAATAAAAATACATTTTAACACTAGATGTATATCTTGATTATTACTTTCATTATGAAGCCTGTTACGATAGTAAGGGAGCCCTCACCCACCAACCTAGTTGGTGGCATGCTTCATCATCGGGCCCACCACAGTGACACCGAATGTGTCCCGGGTGTGCTTCAACGCCAGTTTACTGCGGAGCTGGTATATTCGCTGAGTGTGCAGTGTAGTGAGTGAGAAGGTGAAAATTAAAAAGCCATACAGTGGGTCCCAGTACCCGAGGGTAATAAAATATTCTTTAATTTACTGGGCCCCTGTTGGTTATTTAAAAGGCAGACGGACGTGTTGGAGTATGGATTATGACCTCCTGCGTCCTGTGTGGTCTACATGTTTCAGCCTGGCCTTTTTTAATTTAAAACAGGCTTTCCTCAGGACCAAGTGAGTATGTGATTAAGGTGCAATTTAAATAAATAAACTAAATTATAGTGGTTGTGTTGTTTTGACTATGTGTAGCACTCTCTAAGGTGGTATATGGGTGAGAGGGGGATTCCCTCTCGCTTTGACAGGCTATTTGCTGTACCAAGCTTCCTTGGGTCACCTGGCAGAGAAAGAGACCGGAATTGCCGGTCTGGTTCCTCCTTGGACCTATCGTCCTTCTGCGGTGCCCGAAGTGCCTCGCCTGGCAGAGAAAGAGACCGGAATTGCCAGTCTGGTTCCTCCTTGGACCTATCGTCCTTCTGCGGTGCCTCGCACTTCAGGCACCGCAGAAGGACGATAGGTCCAAGGAGGAACCAGACCGGCAATTCCGGTCTCTTTCTCTGCCAGGTGACCCAAGGAAGCTTTGTACAGCTATATCTCTGCAAGTCTTAGGACTCTTTCGGAAACTATTATTCAAACAATCACAAGACATCAATTAATTAGAGAATTGAGACCCATTATGTTACCCACCCCCGTTGCTAATTATTAACCCATTAATTTATGTTACCTAGCTGAGCACACAAAGCAGCATTTATATCTACCTTCTTCTTTTAGACCGCAAGGATTCTCCATGAGCTTTTTGTCACAAAAAAGACATAACATATGCACATAAAATAAGCACATGCTATTAGTTAGACTGCCGCACTTAATACTGACAAAGACAATAGACAAGGTTAGTTTATTATTTTCTTTGCGTTGCAACATAGAGCACATAAATTAATCCCACGTGTTTTCTGAATGAATGCATTTTTAAACTAGGTTGATTAATCATATCATCACATGCTTGTTAGTTCTGTTACGTTTATTATTGAGAGATTAACTTCGCAAGTTTGAACAAAATATTGTTCTGCACCTTGCTTCATCAACTCCCTCATCTGGTCATTTTAAAATCACCAAACTATACCCAAAAATTTAGAAAATTTTCAACCCTTGAACATGTTTTGGACTTCCTTAATTTTAGTATTTCTAAACTTTTGATTCAGCTGTTTGTCTGCAGCTCTCATGTTGAGTCCTACGAAACTCTTCTAATTCTATTTCGTTTTCTTTTTCCTTTCTGAGTTTGTAAATTATTTTCTTTTCCCTTAGATATGTCTTCCTCTTGTGTAAAATGCAACTCATTTTTAACAAAATTATTACTATGACTATGACTATTAAAGGACACAGTATTTTACCTAAAATTGAACTACCAATCTCTAAAAACCAGTTTCTAATTGCTGCAAATCTTTTGCTCAAACGTTCTGAAAAATTTTCATCTTCTAAAGGTACAATTTCAGCATGTAATTCTGTAATATTCTTGATATACATCTCTATGTTCTGACTCTTGTCTGGAATATATGTGCAGCAATGCTGAACATGTAAAATTCCACAGACTCCACCTTCTTTTGCGAGCAGAATGTCTAATGCAAGACAGTTCTGCATTACCATTGATCTCATGGCAATAAGTTCTGTATTCACTAATTGAAAATCCACTAGCAGTATCAGTAGACAATCTATCAACAATTGTAGACATTTTTCTGATTTTAACTGCATTCAAGGTTATACCCACAAAAGGTATTACTGCACCAAATATGTCTCCTAATATTTCTGAAAAACGTTCTCTTTTAAATCTACTCATGTGATTGCTGATTTCAAAAGAACGTTTTACATTTCTGTCTACATGAAAAATTTTGGAAAAACTAATCCAATAAAACAAGTACCGTACCAGTGATTGGGAAGATTATAATAGGCTTTGTTCCCACATACAAAATAAATTCCAGGAAAGATTGGGTCTTTGCCTCCTTTAAATCCCCAACCCCCTAAGATTTGATAAGTATCTTCACATTGACTAGCACCTACAAAGTAATTATCGAACAGAGTATTATCTCTTCTAATACAAAGCTTTCCACTAACAGGTTTGTCTATATGAATTGCGACATTCTCATTTCTACCATTGAGCTTTTCATCCTCAATCTGCCAAAACTTAGATTTGGTTTGTTTCAGCATCTCATTTCTCTTATAAATTGACCTTCTCTCCTCAACCAAATTCAAAAATGATTTTTCTTCCGACCTCAATTTACATGTTAAATTATTTCTAAAAGCATACTCATAAGTAAGTTCATTAGTTACTATGAAAAATTCCCTCATCTGTTCAGCATGTTTATGTTTATTCAAGCTATTATCAACTTTTAGATTTGCAAAAATCTCGTCAAAATTTGAGTAGTAATATTGTAAACGACCCGTCTGATAAAACAAACTAGCTATTACACTACAAGTGATGCCATTAGTAAGAGGAAACATATGGGTCACCCCTTCAGAGACAGAAGCGGGTCACTTTACACAAATGTAACAGTCTTTCACATCCATTACCTTAACATATTCAGATAAAAGTCTTGAAACGGTATTACTAGAAACATCTCCAACAGATCTATCTTGGTGAATCTCTGGTTTATGCTCAATAATTTTATTAGTCTTGCCTACCATATCATGGTTATCTTGTTTAACCACAACTTTACTAGTCATGTTAGTTTTATACTCTTCCTTATCAATTCTGAAAGGAAAAATGACAGCTAAAATTAACCAAACCAAAATTATTAGGATTACACATATAGAAGACATTTTACAACATCTCCTAATTATAGAACATCTCAAATTATTATTAGTAGAAGGCATCTTCACTTTGAAACAAATGCCTTTCAAAACAAAAAACAAAAAACAAAAATTTAAAAATTTCAAAAAATTCTATATACACCCCTCTCTTTTACTTTTTTTTTTTTAAAGAAAAATCCCTATTGTCTAACAGCTTTTCTTTGACCTTATGTCTTACATTGATGTGTTTTTCCAGCTAACACAATTTCTTCGACCTTGTGTCACCTAACAAAATTTCTTCAACCTTGTGTCAGAACAAAATCAATCATTATCACTTGTATCATCTAAATCTTCTTGCTACTGCTATTCACCTCAACTACTGGTGGGATAATTATATAAGTCCATTCAGGTGACTTATATTTTTGATTAGGCTTTACTACTCTCTTTGCTCTATTACTAATCACTTCTATTTTCTTTCCTGCTTGATTTTTCTTATCAGAGTCTCCACCCTTTTGACTTGAAACCTCATTAACCTGCTCTTTTGATCTGTTCACCAATTTGAACTTTAAACTCTCATTATTGTCTGGCCAATTATCTCCTTTTCTCAGTATTTTCTTCTTTGGTTCAGTCAGATTACACTCTGCTCTCCAAGCTCTTTTCCTTGAACGTTTCACTTTGGATTCATCATCACTTTCGTCTGATTCACTAGATACAAGTATTTCTTTACTCGGCAGATTCACTCTGTTAGGAACATCATCCTTATAACTGGTACTCGGAATTTCGTCTTCTGCTTCTTCTTCAATTACTTCCAACTTCCCAGATTCAGAATTTTCGTTCCTTCTTCAAGAGCTTCCAATCTGCTTTTCAATACTCTCTTGATCTTGAATTACTTCTTTTTCAGCTTCTTTTCCTGCTACTTGACCTAGCAGATCTTCATAATTTTCAGAGTCTTGTATCACAATCTCTTCAATTTCTTCATTCAATGCCTCATTTGCATTTGAATTTCCCAGACGTCGACTTCCCTGTCGATCTTCAGAATCTGGATTTCTTTCAGGTTCTTCTTCAGAATCTGAATCAGCTGTGGTGTCACCTTCATAAGGATTTTCAGGAGCTGGCACACGTATGGTATGACTAGCATGAATCCATCTCTTCAATCCTCTACACTTTACTGCATTTGTTGTTACAAGTATCACCTGTCTTGCCTTCTGCCACCTGGGTACTAGGTAATTTCTTCTTCTGTGTACTTTTGTTCTCACCCAGTCTCCTGGTAACAGATCATGAGCTTGTTCCTTTTCTTTTGTTAACACTTCAGTTCCCACCTGATGGAACACAGAAGTCACCACGTCAGATAGATTCTTGTAGTACTCCAATATGACGCTATCATTAATGCTCATTAGTTTACCAACTGGAACAAATGCTTGTCTCATAACTCTGCCCATGACAATTTCGGGGGGACTCAAACCTGTTTTTCTATCTGGAGTACTTCTCAAAGACATCAAAACAAGTGGAAGTGCATCAGTCCACTTCATTCCTGTAGCTAAACACATTTTGGCTACGCTATTTTTGATTGTACCATTCACTTGCTCAACAACACCTGATGCTTCTGGTCTATACGCACAGTGTAGCTTCTGCTTTATGTTTAGTGCTTCACAAATCAATTTTAGCAATCTGTTTTCAAAATGTGTGCCACGATCAGTCTCGACCGTCACTGGAAATCCATACCTTGGTATGATTTCTCTCAAAAACAATTTTGCCACAGTAACTGAATCATTGTGACGTGTTGGGAATGCTTCCACCCATCTTGAAAACTGACAGATTATCACTAAGACATATCTCAACTTATTATGTGGTGGCATGTCAATACAATCCATTTGTAATCTGGTAAAAGGACCACCCTCCCGTCCTATGGTTCCCATGCTCACAACTGTTTTTCTGTTTGGATTATTCTGCTGGCAGATCAGGCATCTCCGACAAAAAGATTCTGCAATTAGTCTAAACTTTGGATTGTACCATGTCTGCCTAAACAATCTGATCATTGAATCTCTTCCAATATGTCCTGGACCATGATACATTCGAGCCATGTCAGCAATCATGCTATCTGGCATAACTGGTCTGTCATCTTTGTAAACCCAAATGTCATCTTCTTCTCTCTGTCTGCAACCTGCTTTTAACCATGTGTCTTTTTCCTCATCATCTGCCTCATCTTGTAAATCTTTTACTCCTTGCCATGTCTCAACTACAGATGTTAGCATAAGTGAGTTCAAAACATGTTCATTGTCTTTTTCCCGATTAATGAACATATTTTTCTTTGCACAAAATTTCGCAATCTCGTCAGCATATGCATTTCCTTTTGTCATGTAATCATCACCTTTCTTGTGAGCTATACACTTTACAACAGCAACTTTTTCTGGTAGCTGAATTCCGTCAATCAGTCTCCTAATCAATTTTGCATTTCTGATAGGAGTTCCCGCAGAAGTTAAATAACCTCTTTGAGACCAAAGCTGGCCATAGTCATGGACTACGCCATACCCATACTGACTATCAGTCACTATGGCAACTTTCAATTCTTTTCCTTTTTCACATGCACAAATCAAAGCACTCAATTCTGCTACTTGAGCTGAACGAATTCCTTTGAGACAAGAGGCTTCAATTACATCTGCAACTGTGCAGACAGAATATGCTGCACTCAGAACACCTTCATCTGTTCTTAAGCATGAACCATCAACAAAATAAAAAAAAATCTGATTCAGCTAATGGGACATCTTTTATGTCCTGTCTGGGTTTGGTGCAATATTCTAATACATCCAAGCATTCATGATCAATATCATTTTCGTTTCTGATTTCTGTTACAGTACCATCAGGCAATAATGTGGAAGGATTTAAATTCACACATCTTGCAATAGATACATTATCTGATCCAAGGATGACTTTTTCATATTTTGTTAACCTGTTACTTGTCAAATGCTGTGTTTTGCTTCTAGTGAGAAGAATTTCAACTGAATGGGGTACATATACTTTTACAGGGAATCCCATTATTATCCCTTCACTTTGTTCTAGACTCACACTTGTTGCAGCCACTGCTTTTAAGCAGCCTGGTAATGCTTTTGCAACAGGATCAAGAACAGCTGAGAAATATGCTATTGGCTTTCTCAGTCTTCCGTGTCTCTGAATCAAAACTGATAATGCACATCCTTCTCTCTCAATGCAATACAGCTCAAATTCCTTCTCATAGTCTGGCATTCGCAATGCTGGAGCTTCACACAGACTTTTCTTCAACTGCTCAAAAGCTTCTAACTCAGTACCTGAGTACGACAATAACCAACCATTCCTAGAAACATTCTGACCTGTCTCTGTGTTTTTGGAGGTTGCAATGCCTGAATCATTTTAATTCTCTCAGTTGTCAATTGCCTGATTCCTTTTGCAATTCTGTGACCAAGATATTTCACTTCTTGTTTGCAAAACTGTAATTTTGCAGGAGACACTTTATGTCCCTCATCTGCCAAATGATTCAAAAGAATAATGGTATCTGTCACACAGTTATCTCGTGTTTTTGCAGCTACAAGGAGATCATCTATATACTGCACTAACGTTGATTTTCCAGGTAAATCGAGATTTTCCAAGGATTTCTTTAGCAACTGATTAAAAATAGATGGACTCTCAGTATACCCTTGTGGGATACGACACCATGCTAGGATACAGTCTTGGAACCTAAATGTAAAAATGTGTTGGCTTTCTGGATGCAATGGAACAGTAAAGAATGCATTACAAAGATCTATAACTGTATACCATTCTGCATCATGCGGAATCTGATAAAGAATTACCGCTGGGTTTGGCACAACAGGACAACATAGAACAACTATTTTGTTAACCTTTCTCAGGTCTTGAACAATTCTGAAAGTTCCATTTGGCTTTTTGATTCCCATAATCTGTGAATTACATGGACTACTCTCAATTTCTTTTAGAACACCTTGTTTTATGAATTTTTCAATTACAGGAATGACACCTTCAATAACTTCTGCTTTCATTTTATACTGAGGAATGTTTGGCTAATCTACTCCTTGTTTTACTGATATTTTTACTGGGTCTACATTTTTCATCAAACCCATTTCGTTTCCAGTAAAATCCCAAATTTCAGCATTAACTGTTTTTTTAATTCTTCAGGTAGATTATTTTTATCAAATACTGGAAATAATTTACTTTCTTCTGCTTCAACCATTAACATTGTTAACTTGTAAAGCCCATCTTCTTCTTGAGTTTGGAGCTCAATACCATCCGGTGAGCAATATATTTTACAATTCATCTTACAAAGGATGTCCCTTCCTAACAAGTTTACAGGACTGCTGTCACAAACTACAAATCTATGCTTGTCCTTAAATTTACCAATTTCAGCTTCAACTGGTTCTGTTAAATCTGTTTTAATTTGTTGATTAGCTACACCTACTACTTGAATCTTTTCACCCGAGAGAGGGAGGTTTTCTATTTCCACTGATCTAACAGTAGAACGGGTAGCACCAGTGTCCACTAGAAAAGTGATTTCTACATTATTCACTTTACCATTTACAAATGGACCAGCCTGATCTACCTCAATAGTGGCTCCAAGTCACACTCCTCCTCCTCTCTCAGGCACCGTCATAAGTTATCCTCAGAATCACTCCCTCCATTTTCTTTTAACCAATACTGTTGAGAAACATTTGACACATTCACTCTTGGCAATCTGTTTACCTGTTCAACTCCACAGAATCCTGTGTCTGTATTGTATCTCTGCACATTTACACAGTTTGGAAGTGGCGGTTGAGGAATCTGACATTGCTGATTCACTACCTGTCGCTGCAGCTGTTGCTGCAGATTTATCTCATTCTGCATCTGTGGATTTAATGATGCATTTTTTAAATTTCTGGGCGGATTCTTACATTCGCGCTTCCAGTGTCCAATTTCGCCGCAATTAAAACATGGGAGTTTTTGCTCTAATTCTTCAATATTTCCCATCAATCTTGGCTAATTACCTTTAAATTTCCCTTGATTCTGATTAACGTTTTTATTTTCCAGAGTTGCTATTTGCTGTTCAGCCACTTTCACCTGTGCCCACATAGCTTTTTCTTTCAGCTTCTTTTGTTTAGCATCTAATTCATCACTACAGTATTTTGCTTTTCTCAAAATATCATCTACTGAGAGCGATTGCCAGCCAACTATTCCAGATCTTATCATTTCACCAATTTCAGGTCTTAAGCCATAAACAAATCTGTATATGAAATGGCTCATATCCTTTTCACTCAATTTTTCATACCCATTGTATTGTTTAAATACCAACAGTAATCTTTCATAAAATGAATGTACTGATTCTTTTGGTTCTTGGTTTGTTCTATCTATTTTAACCCAATCTACTTCTTTCGGAGGAATCTTGTTTTTCAACCACACAATTACCTTTTCATACAGATTCATAACATCTGATGAAGGAGCACCTGTTACCTTATCTCGTGCAGGTTCTTCTTTAGGCCAATCTATAGGAATTTTACATTCTGTCCATAGATCTGATGGGACTACTATGTCAAAGAATCCATCAAGATCAATCCACAGAACTTTAGAAACTTTCACAAATCTGTCTACTTGTCGATATCATTCCACAGGTTTTTCTCTCAGCCGAGGAAAATCATTTGTAAACAGTAAAATGTCCTGTCTTGTCCAAAGAACATGCACATACCCTCCTCCTGGTATTTCTCTCATTGGAAACTCATTTACTACTTCTCCTCTTTCTCTGTTGTCTTCCTCTCTTTTCTTTGTCCATTTTACTCTCCACTTACTTAATTCACCCAATCTTTTTAGAAACACAATTAAATCTTTTATATCAATAATCCTTCCTGTGCTATTCATGTTTTCAATGTCTTTTTCAGAGAAGTTCACTCTACAGTGTTTCTGCAAACTTTTCTGTTTACTTAAATCTATTTCTAATTCAGAAGCCATTTCCTCTAATTGATCATATTTAGTTTTTGTTTCCCATTGTATGCTTTTACAAATAAATAATAATTCATCATCCTGATATAGCTTCAAACTGTCAGTCCCAATTGTACCAATAATCAATTCCTCCAAATCCGCTTTCAATTTAGCAACATCCGGTAATTGAAATTCCGAGCTCTGTGGGGTGTTCGTTAAATCTATTTTATTTATGCTCTTTTCCGGAGTTCCAGAATCATATTCTGCACCAGATGGAGTTTTATTTGACAAACCTTGATTAAAAGTTAAATCAGGCATCATTGTTTTCTCTCGGTGAATTTCAGATAAATCTGAATAAAACTTTTCACCCACTTTCTGAATTTCTGCATTTAATGGAACAGTTAAAGCTGAATGTCTAACTTCTCTTTGATCAAATACTGGAAGAACAGGCCCAATCGTTACTGGTACTGTTACTGCTTCCATACTTTTAGTTAACTGCTGTATTAATTCATCTTTTGATCGGAAATATTCTGAGGTATTTGGCATTTCTTTCTGCTCTCATTACATCTCTTGGGGTTTCATTTCTCTGAACTGGGGTTTCAGCATAATTTCTATTTTCCCCTGACATACTAGAATTAGATCTTGTTTCTATTCTTTCAGGAGTTTTTCCACTACTCTGATTTAATCTAGGTGATACCTCATCAATAATTTCTCTTGCAGGAGCACTTGGGGAAGTTCCTGTGGGAACCCTTGGAGAAGACCATGAACAAACTGGTTGATAAGGTGGCGGTTTCGGTTTTGTAACATAAATTTCTTCTAAAACTGCATCTTCTAAATCACTTAACTCTCCAATATTGTTTTTCTTTTGAGTATCCCTTTGATCAGTTGCCTCACCAAATCTTGCTGGATATAAACCATCACACATATCTCCACGTGTCCATCGACGCATTCTATCCTGATGTGTTTCTCTATTTAAATCTAGTCCCCCAAACCTTGATACCCCATTACTTTCTCGTTGTAATTCAAACATTTCATCCTCCCATTTAACTAGAGCTTCAAATTGAGTAGGTCTAGGTCTTGGTACAAGAGCCATCATTTTTTCTCTTGTTTTCAAAACCTTAATGTTCAATGATCCGTGTTCCGGCCATGCTAATACACCATCATTTTCGGTATATTTCATCCAATTTTCAATCCAAAGACAAGTATGATAACCATATTCACCTAACATATAAGCTGCAGGTGTTTTGTACTTATGAATTAATTTTCCACCTCGCGTTTCAATTTTCTTGTCAGGTTTCAATTTATTTTTCAATTTCTGAAACCAAGAAAGCTTCTTTTTCTCTTTAATGTAATAATAATCCATGTTTTTGACAATTTCCCAGGCTTCGGAAAAGATCGTAATATTTCCTTGTTGTTCCGCAAAATCAACCAATCCGTGCGCAAAACTCACTAACAAGCCAATCAGGTTAAGCTACGTCACTGTCCTGCTCAACCAATAGAATTGCTGCTTTCAGAAAGAGCCAATCAGCTGTAAGCTAGCCTTAGTCACGTGAACCAATCAGTGCGCAGACTGTGACGTATGTTAGCCAATCACAGCGCGACACGAGTGACGTACACTGCCGCAGCAGCTTCGGACAGAGAATCTTCGCTCCGCTCCTTAAACTCACACCTCCTTTACAAAATATTTTCACAGCGCCATTTTTAACGAATCTTTTCAATGGAATTCAGTTAGTAACTCCACAAATAAACAAACCATTTGTCTGTTTCGCTAAATAAAGTGATAGCTTTCCCAGTCATTCAAGTATTCTTTTGCGTGAAATAGACGACGCTATTCTCGCAGAATATTTAAATTTGTTGATAAAGTAAGGCTACTCTACCCTTCTAGCAAGTAATAACAATCTTGTTACTCTCTGAATGCACATATAGTGACAATTCGAAGTTTCACCCGATCGTATATTACAAAATCATTTACGCGCATTCAAACGGAAAAATCCCTAACCATACATACATGAATCTTGGTAGGACTTTAACCCACCATAGAAATCTTCACTCGCCAGTAAGATAGACAACGCTTCCTTAACCTTCACTCAAGCTTGGATACATTCTACTACTCTTTTCACAATGAGTTTTAAAACAGGACAGGTGTCCCTATACTCAAAAGCTACGATTTCATAGACAATCCTCACTATACATTCTACCTAGCACACCTAAAATCCCTAAACTTGTGCTGTACGTCCACAACAATAGTGATATATAATAATACCACTATTTTGAAACAGAACAAATGCACTGTGCAACTTTACCTGTTATACTACTCTTACCATGCCGGCACAACTAGGAATTTTCACACTGCTGGAAAAAACCTTTCGACTACATATAACAACTGAACAGACTGAACATATGTTAAACATCAATCCTATGTAATTACCATGTAGCATGTCAGTTACCATAGTAACCGTAACTCTGCTACCAAGAAATTGATCCAGCGCTCCTAATGAAAAACTGTCTCACCAATGCTACCCAACACTACAATACTTACCATTAATCATAAAACACTAATAAGGCCCATAAACCAACGAGACAATTTCTGGGCGTCTGAATCATGTGACCTAATTAATCAGAACTATTCACAAACTATTTACAAATTTATATACAACTGCAGTTTACCTATACTCACCATGGTTTTAAGCATTTAACATTTCAATTAAGCCACTTAGGCAAATGGATCAACTAATGGTAACTAGACCATGAATAAACAAGACCAGCTTGTCGTTTCAAAATATAATTTTATTTTAACTTTATTTTTCAAGAAAGAGCATTTTATTAAGAATCTTTATTTAATAGCAATAAGAAAGCATCATTTATAAGGAAACAATCTATTAGACTGACACATTTAAAGCAGAAACAGAAAGCATGAAAATTAGTAAATAACAGTTTCCATGCCCTAAATCTATTTCCCTGACTATTCTCGTACCGCCTGTAAAGGAAAAATCATATTAAGACTGCTGTCCTTACGTGAGCCAAAAGTCCAACAACACGTCACGTCATTGAGGAATCGGAAAGCGAGAAACAGCGAGAAGCGCCCTCCTGCCCATGAGGTCAGGTTTTATACCTTTCTAACTAGCTAAATTGTCTACATTTTATATTTCTCCAAACAAATCCAGGCTTCTCATTGGCTGTCTTATGTCAGTCCACCTTAGGTCATCTTCATTTCAACACCAAAATCAGGCTTTTCTTAAGCCCCGTTGTCCTTTGCTTTCTTGTCATTTGGCTTCCTCAATGGTGTTACTTCTTTCACTCTCGAGATACAGTCCACGACTTCCTAACCTTGGCAATGTCGCTTAGCTTCCTGTCCTTGAGCATTTCTCTCCAAGTGCACGTTCAGCACAGTTATTAGACTGCATTTTCTGTTTAAAATGTCAACGTGGCAAAAGTTTCCACTTCTGAATATGTGCAAGGCTCCACTCTGGACAAGTTTTCACGACCACAGCCATATCTCTGCAAGCCTTAGGCCTCTCTCGGAAACTATTATTCAAACAAACACAAGACATCAATTAATTAGAGAATTGAGACCCATTCTGCTACCCACCCCGTTGCTAATTATTAACCCATTAATTTATGTTACCTAGCTGAGCACACAAAGCAGCATTTATATCTACCTTCTTCTTTTAGACCGCAAGGATTCTCCACGAGCTTTTTGTCACAAAAAAGACATAACATATGCACATAAAATAAGCACATGCTATTAGTTAGACTGCCGCACTTAATACTGACAAAGACAATAGACAAGGTTAGTTTATTATTTTCTTTTTGTTGCAACATAGAACACATAAATTAATCCCACGTGTTTTCTGAATGAATGCATTTTTAAACTAGGTTGATTAATCATATCATCACATGCTTGTTAGTTCTGTTACGTTTATTATTGAGAGATTAACTTCGCAAGTTTGAACAAAATATTGTTCTGCACCTTGCTTCATCAATGGTTTTCCACAATGTTCAACAATCCCTTCACTGCAGCCTCGGTATGCCCAAAGCTTGAGCTGGTGGCATCTCTGCAGTCATTAGTCTGCCTTTCCGCAGCAGACAAGTGGGCATGAGCCATTGGTGCCCAGAATAATACTGTTAAAATTCTCTAATTCTACCAATGACAGGCTTTAAGGGGCATATTCACAACCTACATTGTGTAGCACCTTCAGTAGCACAGGAGAACTATTCACTACAAAATGCTATACACTAACCTATGTGCAGAGGTTTTAACTTCTTCTGTTTTTTCGGTTAGGAGATCTCTAACCAGAATGCAGCGATCTTTGCATATGTATGCACATGTTTTAGAAGTACACTTGGAGGGTTAGGGGGAGTGGCTAGAAAATGGAGAATATATTCTACAAAATGGGAGGGATGTGAGGAGTAACAAGGGGTTTAGGGAGGGTTATTAAGGGTTTAAGGAGGGACATGCACTTACCCACAGAAGAGTATGCCCATTCCTATTCACAATCCCTCATTACACAGTTACTCCAGCCAACAAGCACTCCCCCAGAGCCAGCATTATTGTCACACATATCCTCTGACTTTGAAGTCAGAAAAAGAAAAGTAAACACTAAGATCCCTGGAATACAGAGCCCAGCATTTGATCTCTGTCTTTGAATGGACAGCAAATGTGACAAGATAAGAACAAGATTTAAAGGCCTGTTTACTCAAATCGAGCACTGATAGACAAATACAGTAAAAAGGGTTTGGATAAGGGAAGGGACGAACTTGATGTAGACAACCTAAATCAAAAAGAGCCAGCAAATAGAAAGAAAGCAAATGTGAGTTGCAAACCACAAAGCCAATGGTAAGCAGTGGGTGGGATGCACTTTCCGAATGTCCCCAAGTTGTTGTTAGCAAGTCAGACAGCAGTCTAATAGGTTTCGGACTAAAAAAGACCTAGATTAATTTGAGCATTACACATGCCAAGCTACTGATACTACATTACCATCTCATATAAAATAATGAGGCAGGAACTTAAAATAGAACCCTAAAAATATAATGTTAAAATACATTAATTTCTACTTATAAAAATTAAACATAAATGTAATTTATTATAAAAAAAATACATATACATAAAATAAATAAATATTAATTGACTTCAAACAGTTTCATAATCTTTTTTAATTAAAAAAATGTTAACATTATTATTTAGAAGGTAGTTACATTAATGTAAATTAATAGAAAGAGTTTACTTTAGGTGGGCAATTTTAAATAATGTATTACAAAATGTTAGTACATTTAATATATTTAAATTGATTCATTGTTTAATACAAAATTAAGTTAATGGTGCTGTAGTATTTTTATTGTGTTCTACATTTAAAAAAGTATATAAATTACTTTACATTAATACATAACATAACATTATTTTGACTCTTTTTTAAGCATAGAAATCTTTTTTTGCATTTCCAATAATTTGCTATAGTGAAATCTCTATCAGCGTGGTGGAGGTCTCCACTTACATGTGAAAAGTTACTAGTAGTAATTTTACACTGGTAAATTAGGTTCTACCTCCTGAAATCAGGGGGAGGGGACATATAACTCTACACTTTGTAGTCACTTTTCTTTGGAAATTGAAAATAGCCAAAAGTAGTAAAGTAACTACAAAGCATAAGACTAAATTTGCAAGGAACATGGGATGCATTTAAAAAATGAAAAATGAAACTTTTCAGTTTCATTTTTTAAGGGCAGGCAGTGGTCCCTGGGACCACTACCTGCTCTTAAAATATTTGCGAACCCGTTCATCTACTTGAAGTAGGTGGTAAACTGCAAGTTTTTTGCAACCGGAAGTTATCAGTAAGTGATCCGGAAGCTTACATGGTGACTGCAAGACTTCCGGTGACCTTGAGCACTAACGCAAAACACTCCACCTACGGGGCATTTGCCTGGTTTGAGGTATATTGGGTTGGATGTTGGGCTCTCCAACTAGCAGAAAAAGCATGAAAGTGCCCGTGAATGCTGGTCTGGGACTGCATCTGCATGATCTTGTCTGGAAGTTATTAAAGTCTGAAGCAGCATATATAAGAAATTCACTGCCCTACTTTCAGAGGGTGGTGGCTTGGGAGGATAGATGTGGTGTCGGTGAGACAATGCATCTGGGCATTAGTCCTCATAGAGGTGGTGCAGTGGATCCTTAAGACACAGGTAGGTTTGATGAGTAAAGCATTCAGGCATTTCAGAAAATAAGAGTGTTAGAAATGGGGTCTCTAGTTGGCAGTGGTTTACACCCTGTCCAAGTAGGGACCTTCACTCTAGTCAGGGTAAGGGATTCGCACAGCTAAGATAACTTCTGCTCACCCCCTTTCGTAGCTTGGCATGAGCAGTCAGGCTTATCTCAGAGGCAATGTGTAAAGCATTTGTACACACACACACACACACACACACACAGTGAAAGCACTACACAAGGAGTCCAAACCAGTTTAGAAAAATAGCCAATATTTATCTGAATGATAAAAGACCAAAACAACAAAAATCTAACGCACGCAAGTCAAGACTTCAATTTTAAAATAATAAATGCAATTGTAGTTCCTTGAAATCACTAAAGCGCTTAGCTAAGGCAATGTACCTGAGAAGTGTTGAAGCATGAGGACGAAAGGCAGTGGGAAAGAATAAGAACTCCTCCCCTGAAAGTATCCTCAAAGTCATCAATGAAATGAGATCCTCATTTAGGGGGCAAAACTTGAAATAGTCGGGATGGAAGGATAGCAGCTGAGGGAGAGAGAAATGGACCCCAGAAATATTCTTTCTTGAAAATAATTATTCTGTGAGGTTACAGAAGCACGGTAAAGGACAGGTGGCAATAGGGATATATATAAAACCTTACTAGTGCAAACATGCCTGTCTTCACTAAACAAAAGAACACATTTATTGTTTATTGCAAAAGCAATGAAAGATTGATTCATCATGTGCACTACTACGTGATTGTGAACTTTTGGAGTAGTGCTTAGGTAACAGACTACATGTTCGTTCTTGCACAGTGGCCTTTTTTTAAGACACTTTATCCCAGAGCATCCACAACTTAACTGAAATGCAGAATATTTGTCAGCATGCAACATCTAATATGTGTGGCAAGGGAAAAGCACATGCAGCTGATAATCTTCGGATGAAATTCAGTGCCAGAATTTTTGAATATCGGAAACCAAGGACTTTCACTGTTAATTGTATTGCGAAGATCAGTGGCAGGGACTGTGCATGTACACTGGGAAATCGTACTTCTATTTTCCCTATTTTCCTTTGCCTGATCCCCATTGTTCAAACCTTCAAAATTAAACCAGAGGTTTCTTATATAATGACCATATACAAAGATATTTTGGCCTTTTCAGCCGTTCTCCTAATGCCCAGAAAGACAAAAGAAACTGCAGAGAGATGATGGTGTTATCAGTTATTGCCATTAAAAAAGGTTCTGCATATCATACTGACCTGGATGTTTAGTGCATAACTTGCAACTTAACTCAACCATACAGAATTCCTGTTATTTGCCAAGAAACAGTACAAACCTAGCCCCAATATGCCCCTCTCAGCCACAAGACACTAGGGTATTTTTTTTTTAAAAGAGGTGTTGGTGGCCCACCCAAGCATTGGTCCCATCAGTCTTTCAGGTCCGATGAGTTGAAGATTGGGTGTGTGCCATAAATCTGCTCCATTGGGATGCAAAAAGCCCACTGCACACCAGGTAAAATGTGTTAATAAAAAGAACGGGTGGGGCTGTCCTCCCAGACATCCTAACATGCCCCCACACTATTACAGCCCTGCAGTACATATGCCACCTCTTGGGGGAAGATAGCTCACTAGACTCCAGGAAAAGTTTGTTTCAGAAATTATAGAGTGGGGCGGTCAACCCAAGCATTATGCCTGAACGCATTCCTAAATGACTTAAGCGCACCTGAGGAGGAGACTGGAGATTTCATCCACAATCTACTGTCAGGTGGAAAAATGGCTACTAGACATCAGTGATATTTTTTTTTTAGAAAGAAATATGGTGCGAAGTGGCTTGTCCAGGCATCGTGTACACACCCACCCTTAAGGTCCCCACAATATTTATGTCACCCCTGCCCCCTTGGCATCAGAAAGCACACTACATGAACCATGACCCGCATTGGACCATGCCCCAACCGCTAAAGCCCCTTCAGGCTTTCAGTTTCTTCTGGGAGAAGACTGGAGGATTTAACCCGAATTTGCCTCCAGGGGCCAGACAGAAAGCCCACTGGATGCCAAGGAAAAGAAATCGGGTTGGGACAGGCCCATCCTGAAAGCAGACTACATCCTCGCTCCCTAAAACCAAATCAGCCTTTCTGACCCCGGTGACCTAGAGTATCCCAATCTCCATGGCCAGAAAGAAGAAATGTTGATTCTTACAGCCTTCGTTTTGATTCATGGATTGACAGGCGGAAAGGGGTAACCAATTGTCTCTCCCTTGCCATGGTGAATGGCTTTACTCTTCAGACTATGGGTCATCTAGCAAATAGGGAACACTACCACAAATGAGCATATCTGATGGGTGCTTATTTTGCCAAACAAAAAAAAAGGTATATATATATATATATATATAAAAATCGCCATTACCAGATCAATGGTACAGCTTGGGGCAAAAGG
Organism: Lissotriton helveticus; assembly: GCF_964261635.1. Taxonomy (NCBI): domain Eukaryota; kingdom Metazoa; phylum Chordata; class Amphibia; order Caudata; family Salamandridae; genus Lissotriton; species Lissotriton helveticus. The sequence continues at coordinate 570,771,665 of NC_136063.1, forward strand.
AGTGCCCATCAGTCTTTGCTGGCTCACAAAATTGCATATTTTACGAAACAGGGTCCCGAGAAAAACAGGCAACCACTTTCGGTATTGTTAGCTGTGGGGAAGGGTTGTCCAGGGGCCCCACTATAAATTCTTATTTGGTCACCCTAAGCAGTACCGGCTCCTGGAAGGAGTGCTGCCGGGCAGTGACGCTGGGCGGGGAGGGGCAGGGTGTGCAACGAAATTCATTTTATTTATTTATTTGTATACTTACCTCCATTAGGCCATAATCCGGAGTTTACCAAACCCCACCCTGCCCCTCTCCCACCCTGCGTCACCACCTGGCAGCACTCCCTCCAGGAGCCGCTGCTGACCCTAAGTCTCCGGAGGCACAAAATAGTGAAGGTGCAGAAATGTCTTTAATTTTTGTCAGGTCCTTTGGTCCTAGGGTACTTGTCCAGAGGTTTTGTGGTTTGAGGTTTTCTCTCTCTCCCTTTCTCTCTCTCTTTCCCGTTTTGCTCATGGAGAGGCTCAATCCTCCATTGTGTGTGACTTTAGGACTGGTGGATAGCTGTTCTCACAGGTAAAGGGTAGACATTTATTGCTTCTGTCTAAGCCAAGAACTCATGTTAATGCTAATGATACCTTTATAGTCTGCATTTGTTGCTAAGATGATACCCTGAAAAAGCCAGTAGCTCTGACTGTTTATTAATGCACCCCTCATGTTGGCTTAGGCACATGGGAGATGTTTTTTTCTAGGGATTCAGACTGACTGGTGTACAGACTGTTAGAGGCACTTCCAGTGCATTTGGGTCAGGTTACATTTATGGGATTGCTCATTAGTGTGCTCCTCCTGGTGGATGTTAAGCCTCTTTAAGGCTGTTACTATGCCAATTTTTAAATATTTGGTCATCTGTATGCCGTGTTTAGTGATGTGTGTAATAATGTACTTTTCATTTAAAAAAAGAACTGACTGGGCAGCAAATTATTAAACTTTGTTTGTGGGGTGCTGAGTTCTGAGTCTCTAGTGTAGCTTATAGTACTTCCCCCTGAATAAGCCTTCAACTGCTCTGCTTGCTGTTCTGAGAGTTGAGAGCTAAAAAGGGGTCATTGTTTCCCAGTTTGGGGATTCACCACAAAGCACCACTGGTGAATGACCCCAGTGTTTACAATTGGGGCCAAGTGTACCCTGTCTGCCCGCTGTCCCTCAGAACATGATTTCTTACAAGTTGCCCTAAAGGAACACCCAGCCCACGTGTGCAGCTCCTTATAAAGCAACACAAAAACCCCTATGGGAGTAGATTTACCACAGTAAAAGCACTATAAACTGCATTGAAACTTTAACCACAGTTGTTGGGGATGCATTAGAGCTCATGTTGGATATGTACATATTTCGGAATGGATGAATGTCATTGTTGTGTGCACTGTTGGAGAGAGATCTTTGCCAGAATTACACTTGTCACATATGGAGAACTTCAAATTACTAGAAAACAAACAGAGAGGAAGGGTATTTTTTATATATATCTGAATATAATGGGAATATTCCTAGACCCCTTGGCTAATCATGAACAAACAAATGGAGGAGTACCCCCTGGTTGTGCTATTTTCTCGTCAGGTGGAGAAAAGCAGTGCCCTAGAGTGTCTAGAGGGACAGATTCATCCTTTGTTTTGAAGACCTCTCACTCACCAACCTGGTTGGTTACATGCTTCATCATCGGGGTCCCACCCGGATAGCCGAGTGCCATCCAGGTGTGCTGCGACACCTGACTACAGTGGAGTGGGTTTCGTTTTCTTTGTTTTATATGTGAATTAAAAAACAAGTGATGTGGTGGTAATTAAAAATTGTCCAATAAACTACTTCTTGGACAAACGGTACCTGTGGAAAAGAAAAAAGACAGACACAACACAGAAGATAAACATATATTTTACATATGTTCAAATTACTGTATGATATAATGAATCTTAAAATTTCATTAACACCCATAAGTGGCTGAAATAGCTAATTGGTGTTTTTAGGGCACTAACATGCATGTATAGTGGTGTGATGAGCACCATTGCGCAATTTTGACTCGGCCCGTGAATGAGTAATTTCTTCTATTTACAACCCACATTGATGCGGACAGTCTGTGCACACATAACCCACTCACTACGTTGATCGTGAGTTTTGTGAGTGCCGATTGATCCGAGAGAGGAATATTCCTCAAGGTTGTGTTTTCATTTCCGCATTTTACATTGCTTGTGGGTGTCTGAATGCCCGTGTCTGTCTTTTTTCTTTTCCACAGGTACCGTTTGTCCAAGGTTTGAGAAAGAAGTTGCAGCCACCTACTGAATTTTTTAGGTGGTTATTTTTCACGTAGTCAAGGGCAGGGTGCACCTTAGTGTGTGCACACCACCCGGACTACTTTCTTTGGTCCTGACGAAAACCCTATATTTACAACAGCGGTTGCAACATGTAGACTATATTTTAAGATTTCATCATCCATTTCCTGTACACCTGAGTCCTTCCTAATTAGGCATTGGTGTCCAGCTAAATTAAAATGATTTTATCATTGTCCATACACTCCAGATTAAAATGTAAGATAGTGAGTAGTTTATTGGACAATTTTTAATTTTAAAGGTCAATGAAATAATTTATTGTAGCACTTATTCAAAGAGTCCTTCGTTTGCATTATTTTAACATTGCATCCTATAATATTTTCAAGGCTGTAACATTTGGCATAATTTATACATCTAAAAGCTAGACTCATATTTCCTAAACCCCAGCCCAGGATTGTGCGACATCGTAATAGAAATTGCAATGCCATGTGACTCTGTATGTCATGTATTGCTTGTATGCCCTAATAAAGATAAATAAAATAAGAACACATGCAAACTGAGCTATTTCCTCACCTATGTCGACTGGTCCAACGTGCCAGCTAGAGAGGTAGATGAGTGGGATGACGCAATCTCTTTAGTGATTTGAGTGTATCCAGCTGCTCTCAGCATCCAATATTATGAATTAGTGTGTGTGTTGCAGTGCATTGGTTGTACTCTGCGGGTACCAGGCTTGGCATGCTCCTTAACAAGAAAGCTTAATAGGGTTATTGTAGTGGTTTGCAGATATCTAGGTGTAGATGGGGGTCACAGATTTCAGAGCTCCGTGAGTTAAGCCCCTCTGCAAAGATTTTATTTTAATATGCAGGTTATACATTTGCATCAATATTTCCACTGCATTAAAATTTGAGCGGAGTCATACAAATAAACGTCCAGTCAAAACATATATATTTAAAGTCTCATTCGTTTCATTATACAGTTGTATCACACCAAAAACAATAATGATTATGTAATAAACATTATTAGATTACATTTCATTTATAGATACGAATAGCAATAATGTTTATACGGAATAGAGAAGAGGTGTTATAATTCCACAGTCCAGCAACCGAAATTAACGTCTTTAATTACAAGTTCAACATTAGTTAGGTGATATCTCCAACTTGAAATGTTTTTTCCACAAAAAATGATTCCCATATATTGGCTATTGGTCATATACTAATATATACTAATTGATTTGAAGAATAATACTAGTGAATCTCAGAAGACAGTACAGCCATGTTTATCGCCTTTCTACACTAAATAAATTATAAAATAATTATCGATGGCACTATTTTGTATCAAGTGGGCTTCTTTGTATTAATTTAACACTTTATTACATTGGGATTCCCCAAAATATAATGTGACGGTCAAATTTTGTCATAAATCTAGACGATGGAGCAATTACTTTTCATTGAACTGTAACTGTATGGTTTCAACAAGTCCTCTCTGTGAAATGCCGGATTTTCATTACTTTTGAGAAATGTATCGTGTTTTCAACAAATTTTTCATAGACACTGATGGATCACCATGTCAGTAAATCTACAAGGTTCTCCGTGAACGTCTTCATCCTAGTACCGGCAAATATTCCAAAATGGCTACCTCAAATATGTTTTATTGTGAGTGTGATCAAGTGAGTGCCATAAAGTTGAGTAGTAAATAATAGACTTTATTGAGTGCTAAGAAGTGGTAAAATTTGTGTTTCGAGTTATAAAAGGGTTCATTGTTACTACGATGCACTTCTAGCTACAAACATTGAATATTGAACAGTTTAATATATATCCTAATTTCTTTTCTTTTTCTTAATTTATGCCAATTGTCAAACTGCATTTCCAGTCGTTCTGAACCTTGTTCTTTTTCAAATAATAAATTGTAGTTTTCGCCACTCTGAATTATCATAATTTATTTCTCATTGTCAGAGGACTTTGCTGTGCCCACTTTTGAACTGCAGGCTCATAATCGTCTTGCAATTGCATTTTCATCTGTAGCAGGGAGTGTCTAAACTACTCAAGGGAAACAAGTGAGAGGACTTTGCTACCTGTAATGCAGCATGCAGAAACCAGAGGATGGGATGAAATGACAGGTACAGGCGTGGGGACGTATGGAACAAGAAGACATAATCCATACAGACTGAGGCAGAGGAAGGGTTCTATAATGGAGGTGGTACAAGAGGAAGTATGTAGAAATGAGAGGAAGTATGGTACAGACAGTACCTGCAGGTGGTATATGCAAGCAGGAGGGTGTGGAGAAAGCATGGCTGCAAGGAGTTGTGGAAAATGACAATGTATATGTATATAAGCGGCGTTCATTTGTGTTCACCCTCACCCTCACCCCTGTCAAAGACAAAGTGAAAGTCACTGCACTGTGGCCCCGTCATCTTGCCCCCTTTTAGGCCCCATCACAAACCTAGATAGTAGCCATTTTGTGTGGCATGACCTCTCTGCCCACTGCCAATGGCCTGCATCTCTCTCTCTCTCTCTCTCTCTCTCCTCCCGCCTCGCAAGTATACTCCTCACGCCCCGACAGCCCCCGGTCTCTCCTGTTCGGGCCATAAACGCACCACTAAACACGACCCTGCCTCCGTGCTGAACCCCTGCCCCCCCTCGCTCTCTCATCCTACCCGTAAGTACAGGCCCTTTTTTTATAACCTCTTCCCCCCTGCCCGGTTGCTCGGCCTGATCCCCGGCCACCACCTAGTCCAACAGATGCAGTTTATTGCTCTCTACAGTAGGATCTCGCCTCACATCAGAGGAGCGGTGATTAGTCAAGGCCTTCACACCCCTAGATCCGACCGACACCCCTGCATTCCTCCCAGGAACACCCTTCCTCTCTTCTGATGACCCCCCCCGGCTACACCTGGCCTCTCGACCCTGTCCGATATCATAAAACTAGGTCTCGTGGATGTGCCCCCTCCGGCCCCGCATGGTAAAACATGATCTTATCGCCTGCCCAACCTTAGATCTGACCGACCCCCTTGCCCTCGTGTCCTGTTGGGACGTCCGGCTGCGGATTACGATCACATGTTACATTTGGGAGGGGAAAACAACATCAGAGCGGCCGGTATGGGAATAGGCCTGAAGCTGGGATTCCAAGCATGCCTTTTCGTACTTCAAAGTGTCTTTATTACAATTAGGAATGTTTGTACATCATAAACCTGTGTATAAAAGACGGAGCCGTAGAAAAGCTTGTTAGAGCACCTCGAGAAGATACCCTGTTGTCTGATTTGACGTGTTCTGTTCCGTCGGAAATAAACTCCTGTTTCCCGCTTTCCAGTCTCCAGCGCCTGCCTCTTTATTTTGTTAAACGTGAGTTGGGTTAGAAGCGGCTAACGCCGGGCAAACCTAGGAAAGGGGTAAAGACGACCTGATCTGCCTGAACCCTTTTTCATCAGAGTGACTGGTAGAAAAGAGGCAAGGCAGTAGGTTGATATTTGAGTAGTAATGGTTGTAGAGGCCTAAACGTGATGGTAAAGGAAGCTCTCTTTATTTCTGAACACCATTCCTCAAGGCATCTCGCTTGTGGTGGGGGGTGACCTGAATTGCCATTTCGAGCCACTATTAGGTTTGATGGATGGCGCAACTCGGGAAGAGCACGATCACTGGGCAATACCCCCATTAGTGCGTCCCTCACCCAGGTCATGGACACCGTTAGCCGTCCAAATCATGGCTCTAACACTTAACCACTCAATCAGGGCCTGTAACGGACGCGTTCAATCTGACATACCTCCAAAGTGCACTTTCAACAAGTCTGGACAGGAGTCACGCCTGGATTACATATTTGTTGAAACATGCGCCTGGACTAAGGTCATTGACTTTAGGGTCATTGTAAGAGATGAGAGCGACCATATTGCGTTGATCTTGGAATTTTCCTCTCCTGGCATCCTTAAAGATAACTACACGGCCCATGATGCTCCTGACTCGAGGGCGATTCTATCTAACAATAGACTCAGAGTCAGATGGGACAATTTGGTTGTACACCCCGAGGAAGTCGCTGAGCTTTATGCTCAGATCGTCCCTGTATTTGAAGGTGAAGGACTAGGCGTAATAGAGCTACATGGTATAATGCTGCCTGTAGAAAGGCGAAGGGAGACTTACTATCGTCCGTGAAGCAAAATAACAATAAGGCACTAATGAAAGCCAGGAGAACTGAATATAAGTGTTTAGTTCATTGTGCCATGTTTGAATGGGATCATGATAATTGGGTCAATTTAACAGCTGCCCTTAAAACTAGAGACGCCCGCAAATTTTGGTTAATTGTGAACACGGGGTCGGGTGACCCAATACCGGCAGTCGAAGCAAACATTGCCGCTAATGTGTGGGAGGATCATTTCCGTACCCTGTATGGAGGGGTTAATGCCGAACAAGTAGGGGACCTTGGGGGTTGTTGCCTAATCCTATTGTCCAAGTTGATGGGGACGACTTCACTGAGGCGGAGGTCTGTGTTGCAATATCTAAACTTGCAGCCGGAAAAGCGCCGGGGTTGGATAAACTCCTGGGCGATCTCTTTAAGCACGAACCCAAGGTTTGGGCCCCATATTAAATGGCTATTTTCGATGCACTCCTAAGGGGAATGGCGGTCCCTAGTACTTGGCTAGGAGCAGAGATTGTCCCTATCTTCAAGAAGGGCTCCCCTCTGCTCCCAGCCAACTACAGGCCTATCAGCCTCATTGATGTGCCGCAACAGATCTTCGCGAGGCTGATCCTAGACCGCCTTCAGGAATGGATAGAGGAGTATTCAATCTTGAGTCCCTACCAGGCAGGCTTTAGGAAAAATATATCCACCACGGATCAAATTTTTCGCCTGACCATATTATTTTGGAAAACCGTGAGGATTGAGGGTGGCAGCCTTTATACCGTCTTTGTGGACCTGCATGCGGCCTTTGAATTGGTCCCTCGGGGAAAACTATTGTCTGTGCTTCTAGAGCTGGGCATCCCACCCCAACTTTTGAATATAATAATGCGGCTCCATAAGGAGAATTTTGCACAGGTCAGATGTGGGAAGAATGGCGTGTTGTCGCCTAGATTCCCCGTTGACAGGGGGGTGAGACAGGGTTGTGTCTTGGCACTGACCCTGTTTTGCCTCTATGTCAACGGGGTAATCGCCCATCTGAATGCGGTACCAAACAGTGATGCCCCCAAGCTTGCTGGCAGCAGGGTGCCTGCGATTATGTTCGCAGATGATACGCTGCTATTGTCTAAATCCCCTATGGGTATCCAACGTGTGCTGGATGGTTTTGTGGCATTTTGCGTTGAACAGGGACAAGAGATAAATGCCCTCAAAACTAAATATATGATTTTTAATCCCCCAGCAATCACACGTCCAAACCCGAGCATAGGCACAACTAGGTTGGAAAGGGTCCAGATCTTTGAATATTTGGGGGTGACCATTAATGAAACTATGACTTGGGCCCCACACCAAATCAAATCCCAACTTAAATTGGCCCAACTTGCGGGGAGCATTCTCAAGCTTTCAAATGAATCTACCATCAAACCGATCGGCCCACCCCTAGAGATATATAAACTGCAGACAAGGGGGGCAGTAACGTACGGTGTCGAACTCTGGGGCTACTCCTGTAGCTCTGAGATTGTTGTTACTGAAAACAAATTTCTCAGACAGCTCCTAGCTTTGCCCCCCAGCACGCCTCTCTTACCGCTGAGGCTCGATTTGGGCCTCAGACCAATAGATGAGGACTTGGGTCTTAAACCACTAACATTTTGGCGGAGGCTTTGGACTACGCCAGAGCTCCTGAAATACAGGCAGGAGCTTCTGGAAATCCTAAGCCTCCCAAATGTGGGGAAAATCCCATGGTTTAAGTATGTGAAAAATGAATTTGGGAAGCTAGGACTTCCTTTACTGTGGTCTGACCCAGAGACAGCTTGCACTAGGGTCCCACGCAAGCTTCTGGCAAAGTTGTACTATGAAAGAAAACTAACTGCCTCTACACAGAATCTACAAATCGGCACCTTATCTGGAACATTTTTAATGGTTAAAGATTTGTATTGTTTTGAGCATGTTTTAGACGACATCTATCCTATTTTAATTAGAAAATTATATTTACAATGGAGGTACGGCATCCTGCCAATTAGAGCTTTTACGAGCAAATGATGCCTGTCTTCCCCAAAAAACTGTCCTGGTTGTAACTGCGAGCAGAAAAATGATTTGCACATATTGTTTTTTTGTCCAGCATACCATAAGTAGGTGTTGGATTATACCCCTCTGTAAAATTCTGGGTTTTACACACTGCATGCAAGCCTACAGAATTTTTAAAACAGACTTATCCAGTGCGACTGTCTTCGCTGTAGCAAAATTCCTGGCAGCAATGTGGTACAAGCGAAGGTTTATAACAAATACTGGCTAAATCTAAATCTATTTGCACAAGCCTTTTATATCTGTTTGCCATAGTCGATCAGACGGCTGTATTTTAACTGCTAGGCGTGTTAAGTACCAACTGACGGATGCATCTTAATCGTAGGCATGCTAAGTATTAACTGGACTTTTGTTATCTCCATTCTGTTCGCTTTTACTGCCTTGAACATTTATGTACACTGTATTATTTCTTTTATATGTTAAATGTTGTGAAATCTTTTATGGCGAAAATTGCCGAAATTAAGTAATAATGAATGAATGGTATAGGAAGCAATACAGGCAGGAAGGATGGCGGTACAGGAAGCAGGGTAATATGGGGAAAGTTAGGAACGAAAGGCAAGGTGCATGGTAGTGTAGGGAGCAAGGCTGTTTAGGACGTAGGAGGTAGTACAGCAAACAGTGCAGCATAGGGTTGTACATTCTGAAATGTGTTACTGGCACGCCGTGCTTAAATTGTAAAACAATAAATGCTGATGCCCAAAGTTTTCCTCAGAATCGGCGCCTAGTGCTGTCGAATGAGGGGAGTCCCTGATTTCAAAGCTGCACTGTCTCAATTTCACCTCATGCCTCTTTCGCCCTCCACCAGACATTCCCTGCCCTTTTATATCTTTCAGTCCTTTTTCATGCTTGCTTTTTTGTCAGTCATTCCCTTCTTTCTTCTCCCTCCTTTTGCGCTTTTGTTATTTTTTTTCTCTCTTAATCTGGGTCAAAGTCTGATGAGGAAAATTAAGTGCAGGTCCACAAAAATAATACTGGTGAGCCTCACCTGTAACCACCAGCTCAAATTAAGCCCTGCGGGAGGAGGTTTGGTGTTACTGGGAGGCAATGCTATTATAGGGAGTAGGGAAGGTGGTAAAAGGGGAGGAATGTGTATACAGGCAGCAGGGGTGGTATATAAAGCAACGTGCCTGGGACCGGTGGCACAGGCAAGAGAGGCCAGTATGCCAATCAATGCTTTCTGTGGGATATGGTACTGCTAACAGGAAATGAGATGAAGAGATAACTCAAACAATTGAGGTGAACCAAATCTAAACCCTGGTTTAACGTGGATCTGAAAGATGAAAGGTGTCAACTTAGACAAACGGAAAGGTCTTGGAGACTAAACCCCTCGACCTTACACCTAGCGCAACTTAGATCTGCTCAGCAGGCATACAAAAAACACATTTTCAGTGAAAAGGCGTCTTTCTTCCGCAGCCAACTAGATCTGGCGAAAAACAGACCGAGAGAACTCTTCAACATTGTCAAAAGCCAAACAAACTGCACTCCTTCTCAAGAAATCAAAGCCACCACTGAGCGATGTGAAGAAATGGCCACCTTCTTCACTAATAAAGTCTCAAAAATTGATCAATCCTGCATCCAAACTGCTAACCCTCCTTCAGAAAGAGTTCTTAACAAGGACAATCAGGCCTGCCTCCAGCTAAAAAACAATGCGCATTTGTCCGACTTTGAGCTAATGTCGGAAAATGAGGTCTTCAGTATAATTTCTAATCTAAAACCTTCCTCCCACACTATCGACCTCATCCCATCCACAATTATAAAATAACTCAACCACACCATTTCCCCTTTCTGGACAAAAATCATCAACGCCTCTCTCACCTCAGGCTGTGTCCCAGACTCCCTTCAACTAGGACAAATCACACCCATTCTCAAGAAACCAAGGCGGACCCTAATGATCTTAACAACCTCAGATCTATCTCCAACCTCCTATTCCTTGCAAAAACATTCGAGAAATGCGTTCTCCACCAACTCAACAAACACATTTATGAGTTCAACTTCCTCGACACCTTTCAATCAGGATTTAGGAAAGGCTGTAGCACGGAAACAGCTATGCTCAATGTCTCTGATGATATCCATAAGGCTTTAGATGAAGGTGATGCTTGCCTACTCATCCTTATTGACCTATCTGCAGCATTCGACACAGTAAATCATCCAGCACTTCTGGATACCTAGTCGAAGCGCCCTGGCATCAATGGCACAGTACTAAAATGGTTAACCTCCTTCCTTCAACACCACTCGCAACAAATTAAAATCAACTCCTGTCTCTCAAAGCCAACAAAAGTCACACTTGGGGTCCCGCAAGGCTCAATCCTCTCCCCCTCCCTCTTCAATCTCTTCATGGAGCCCCTCACAATCATCTTGAAAAAAGCTGGAGTGAATTACCACCTTTACGCTAATGACACCCAAATATATTTCAAAATCAAGTCTCCCAGCGACTCTGACACCTCAATGCCACTCTAACCGAGATCCAAACTTAGTTCAACGCTAACCACTTAAAGCTCAACCCAGATAAAACTGAACTAATCCTATTCTCTCCAAAAAATCAACCATCGTCCAATCCAAGAGTGGCTCAAGAATATGGTCGCCCTAAACTGCCCCATCGTCCTATCTGACTCAGTTAAGTCTCTAGGCATCACCCTTAACAAGAACTTAGCTATGGAGGCCCACATCAAAAACTCTGCAAAAAGTGCTCGTTTCTCTCTAAAACACCTAAAGAAATTGAAACCTTTTCTTCCCCATGATGATTTCAAGACAGTAGTCCAATCCCTAGTTCTCTCTAAAATTGACTACGGGAAATAGGGACTCCAAAAGCTCACCCAGCCCCTCTAAGGGCAGTGCTAAACATGGTCGCTCGACTCGTATCTGGAGTAAAAATCTTTGAACACATCACTCCCGCTCTCAACTCCCTCAACTAGCTTCCCATGGAAGGGAGGTGTATTTACAAGCTGGCCTGCATCACACACAAAACCCTTCACTCTCCGGACCCCAACTACCTGAAGAACAAACTGGTAAGAGAAGGTCAATCCAGACCTCTGAGAAGCTCCAACTCACTCCGAAACTGAAAAAGAAAACCACACAATACTGATAGTTTTCTGGCAATGCTCCCAGGACGTGGAAAGCTCTCCCTGGAGTCCTCAGATGCAACCCCTCCTTCTCCTGTTTCAAAAGGGACCTGAAACTCCTTCTCCTAAACAAATACTTTTTTATGACTAACGTCAACTTACCTAGACTACTATATCCGAGTTGTCTCCTCCCTCCCTGGTCATTCAAGGATAGTGGGTGACCGGACTATGTCTTTCTCACCTTTTTCTTTTTATTGCTCTCTCCCCCTCCGCTGCACTGCATATTTATTTCCCATGCTGTATTTTTTCTTTGGCTTGCTTCCTTACTGCCGACCTATTATGTAATGTAATGTCCTTCTTCTGTTTACTGTGTGTATGTAAAGCGCTCTGATACCTACGTGTTAAGCTAGCGCTATATAAAACTTTTAAAATAAATCAATAAATAAATAAAAGGGACCTGAAACCTTAACAAATACTTTTCTGACCAACGTCAACTAACCTAGACTTCAATATTCGAGTTTCCTCCACTCTCTTGACATTCAAGGATTGATACATACGGGTCAAGCTAGCACTATATAAAACTTTTTAAATTAAAAAAATATATATATATGGAGACAGGTGGAGCAGCAGAGGCAGCAAAAACGGGAGCAATACAGGAAGGAGTGATTTACAAACCAAAAGGGACAGAAGCGAGGAGTGCGGCACAGACACAGCGATGTGTCACTAAATGGGGCACAAGCAAGGTTCAATACACATAGAAAGTGAGATGTTAGAAGAACACTGGTAAATCATCTGGGGTTATGTGGCCCCAATTGGCAACCTCATGCATAGGAAGACGGAACCTGGGATACATGTTGGTAAGGAGAGGGGCAAGTGAAGGCAGGAAGGGTGCAGGAATGTCCTATTACTTACCGGTAATCTTCATTACTCCGGGTCCCGTAGTCCTCGACACCTTCATACTTAACAAGTGGAGATGACCATCTCCCGACAGAAAATAAAAACAAGAGGAATGCTGGGACACTAATACTGCCCCTCCCCCCGGGAGTACATAAGCAGTACTCACCCAGCAGACCTCCTGTACTAACAAGCCCAGACAGGAAGGCCGGCCGCCCGGGAGGGAGGGAGGGGCGTATGAAGGTGTCGAGGACTACGGGACCCGGAGTAATGAAGATTACCGGTAAGTAATAGGACATTACCCCCAGGTCCCTCCGTCCTCGACACCTTCATACTTAACAAGTGGAGAATACCAAAGCAGAAACCCGGCCTTCCGCACGCACAAGCACACCCAGGAAACCACAACAAAAGCAGCCACCCAAGGGAGCACCGAGAAGGAGGAAAGGAAGACCACAGGAAACATCCGGCCGGCAACCCAGAACAGGACAGCAGGGACAAGGGCCGGAGAGAAAGAAAAACCCAGGGCTCCAAAGAAAGGAGGCCGCCAACCCGAGCAACCGGCAACCGGGACCCGGACTAGAACATCAAGACCAGCCAAAACAACCCACCGGAGAAGACCGCCCAGGCCAAAACCAGCAGGAAGGCACACAGGGCCAGGCAGACCCACCAGGAAGACGAGACAACCCGGAAGAAAGCCAAAGAAGAAAAGGCCAACAGAGCGCAGGCACAAACATCCAGCCCAAAAAGGAAGGAGAAGCACAGGCCAGAAACACGGCCAAACTCCCAAAAAGAAAGGACTCGAGCTCAAGAGACCCGAGGAGGAAACCCTGCCGAGGAGGCCCAGGAAGCAGCAAGCACCCAGGAGCCGAACAGGACCGAGAACCCGACCCAAAAGACAGGGACGGGGAAGAACCCCAGAACCCAGCCGAAAGCCCCCCAAACAAGGAGAGGCCAACAGGACCGGAAACCAGCACAAAGAAAACTCAATCAGGACGGGAACAGAGAAAGCGACCACAAGCCCAGAAAACCCCAACCCCAAAGGGAAGGAACACAAGGCAGGAGGGGAGCACAGAGCAACCGGGAAACCCCAGCAGCCGCCCAACGAGGCACAGAGGGCAGCACAAAGAAGGCGCCCAAAAGACACAGGACCGCCCAGGAACCCCACACCCAGGCCAGGCAAGCAGCAAGGGCAGGAGCAGCGGGAAAAAGAAAGCCCAGGGAGCACAGCACCCAGACCACAACCACAAGGCCCCAACCCAGCAACGCCGGAGAGGAGCCAAGCAAACCGCAAAAAAAGAGGCAAACAAACCCCAACAGAACCGGGAAGCCAGGACCAGAGCCAACCAACCCGACCATGCAGGAGCAACAGCAGGCCCAAGCAAACCCCAGAAGAAGAGCAGAGGACCAAGCAGCAGGAAACCACAGACAACCCGCAGCCAGGAGGGAGGGACCCGCAGAGGCACGAGCACCACATAACAGCACCCCAACCACAGACGATGGGGCAACCAAACAGACCCACACAGGGAACAAAGCTCGGGAAAGCAAGGGAGGAAGGAGCGAGCCAGGACCACAGAACCAGGAAAGAACCCGGAAAAGGCCGGCAACAAACCCCCAGAGCAGGCCAAAAAGGGTCAGCACAGCCCGAAAACCCAGAAGGCACAGCCCGAAGCCACACACAACCAGCAAGAAGCCGGCAGAACCGCAGCCACACAACCCCACACAGGCCCACAACACCGGGAAAACAAGCCCGGGAAGAGAACCAACAGCAGGAGAAGGCCCAGAAGGAACCACCAGGAAGCGGCCCAACGCAGAACACCCCGCCAGGACCCAAAGGGACACCAGCAGGGAAGCCAAGCCCAAAAAGGAGCCCAACAACCAGGAGCGGCACGCCCCAGCCAAAACCTCAGCCAGGCACCCACCAAGGAAACCAGACGAGACCAGAACAACTCAGGGAGCAAACACCCCCAACAGGAGACGGACCCGGAAGCCAACAGCCCCCAGCAGCCCCAGAAGGCCAGGCAGGGACCAACCCGGCCCGACCAAGCAAAACACAGAGCAGACAGCGGAGCACGGGGACAGCACACCAACCCGGAGAACAGGAGGCATGACAGGAACCGGCAGCAGCCCGGAGGCCCCAGGCAGGAACAAACCAGGCAGGCACCCCGGCAGAAATAGGAGGGGCAGACAGCCAAAAGCCAGCCCAGGGGGAGCCAGCGCAGACGCAGCCAGGCCAAGCACACAGAAAAGCCCCCGGACAACACCAGAATCCCCAAGCGGGAGCAAGGGAAGCCCACACCAACAGGAAGACCCAGGCAGGCACCAGAAACAGGCACCAAGCAGGGAACAGACGAGAACAGGAGCAGGCAGGGCCAAAGCAGAACCGCCGAACCCAAGGCAGCAGAAGCCACCCAAGCGCAGGCAGAGGGGCCAGACCACCCCAAAAAGCCACCGGCAAGACACAGGCAAGCACCCATGAGCGGAACCAGGCGCAGCCCAAGGGACGGGAGGAACAGGACCAGGAACCAGGAGCCCCAAAGGTGACCAACCACACAGAAGCCAGGAAGCGAAGAACCAGGACACCCAAGCGGAGCAGAGGCCACAACAGCCAGCCCGCAGCTGAGGCAGGTCCACAAAGGGAAAACAGCACGGCAGGCCAACCGGAACCAGAGGACCCCACAGGACTAAGCATGGGCGGATTTTCCGAATTGGCAATCCGCGAACTTGCGTATTTACGGATTCGCAATCCGCAAAATCCGCGAACTCTCGCGAATTTGCGGATTTTTTTTTTGTGTGTTCTCAAGGATTTCTGCCAGTTCGCGAGGGTTCTGTACCAGTTCGCAATTGCGAACTTACTTGTCGGCTCGCAACGGCCGCGACTATGTTGTTTCTACATCTGGTTCATCATCACAGGTTCACAGCACCCTCTGTTTCACCACTGCCACCCTCTGGTACACCCATGCCACCCTCTGGTACATCACTGCCACCCTCTGGTTGGTTAATCACTGTAGATTATGGGGTGAAAAAAAGCAAGCACACCTGCCCTGCTTCAGCTGACATGAATTAATTTGGGGTTGATTAATGTGTCACTGAATTTAAACTTCCAGTCTGGCTGGCACCTGCTTCCTTATCTGTAATTTGCTGAACTCTGAAGGGGCCCCTCAGGAAGCACTACAGGGAATGGTTACTAATGATAAGATTGAACTTTTGCACCTGCTGAGTGCTTTCAGTTTTGTCTGTAATTGCTTTCTGTTGCAGTGTAATTTTTTTAACAGGACCTTTGTTGTATACTTGTAGCTATTCTCTGAGCCTGCTGTGAGGGTCAGAGCAGGGTCATAGAATAGTTGCAAGTAGGCAAATGAACTCTGAAGGGGCCCCTCAGGAAGCACTACAGGGAATGGTTACTAATGATAAGATTTAACTTTTGCACCTGCTGAGTGCTTTCAGTTTTGCAAAAATCCAAATATCCAGCAGCATCCACAAAAGTAATCCTTCCAGGTCAAGATCCAAATCAAAGTGACCAGCACATGAAGAAAGCACTGGGAGGAGCCTGGTGGACAGGAACAGAACAGGAAGTTGGAGACTGTGGGGCACTTCCTTCCTCCCACCCCCACCCCCCAAAATGGACTCCTTGCAAAGAAAAAGTGCAGGCAAATGTCAACCTGAGGAGTTATTCTGATAAAAATCATAATTTTCAAGGTTTATGCTGCCTGCTGGTGGATTTCTTGTGCGAAATTGCAAATTTTGCAATCTCGCAATTGCGAGATTGTCGCTGCCCGCCGCATCTACGCGTTCGCAAGTATTTACTCCCGCGAAATTGTATAGTATTCTAGTTGGCAAGTGCGACCAAGCAAAAAATCCGCTTCGCACGGATTTTACGAATTTTCGGCAAGTTCGCGAGAGTTCGCGGATTGCGAATTTACCGAAAATCCGCAAAATCCGCGAGCGGAACGGATTTTACGCCCATGCTTACACAGGACCCCAGCCCCGCAGCGGCCCGAGGAGCAGGAACACCGACCCACCACCAGGCGGGGTAGGCAACCCGAAGCAGAGGGCGAAACAGAACAGAACGCACCCCCCACACAGGCCGTCGTCCATCCAGAAGAAGAGTACCAAAGGGAGCAGACCCCGGAACGCCCACCAATCAAAAACAGCAAGACCAGGGGCAGGCCAGCAGCAAGGCCGTAGACCAGGAACAAGCCACACAGGGGGCAAGCAGCAAGGACTCCAGAGACAGCAGCAGGACACCCCAAAAATCAATACGGGACGTGGCACAGCGCTGAACGCAAGCCCCCAACAAACCCCGGCACCCCCAGGAGGCACCGACCCAGGGACAAGACACACGCCAGAAGGCAAACCCGTCACCACCCCAGGACCGGCACCAGCAGGTGAACAGAGGACCCACCAACACCGGACATCAGGATAGCAGCGGCCGGACTCGAACCCACGGGCAGGAGCGCCAGCGACACCAGAGGCACAAGAAGAACCACGGAGCCCAGCGCCACGCAGCACCTAGAAGAAAAAAGGCGAGGGGGAAAGTAGCCAGAGCGGGGGCCAACAACACAACAAGGCCCCCACCGCAAATGTGAGAAAAAACACACACATGCAGCAAAGGAACAAGACAGCCCAGCGCTCCATGCCACAGAAGGATGCCACATAGACCCTCCAAAAAATAGAAGGTAACCTAGGGTGCGCAACACCCCGAAAAGCCAACCCCCGGCACGAGCAAAAAGCCCAGGGCACATGCAAACGCAGCACAGGCCACTGGAGAAAGCCTCCGTGAAAAGACAGAACCGTCAGAAAAAAGGACGAACCAGGGAAAGGCGGGGGCACAGGAGGGTACCAGAAGGCACAGCCACACCGAAGGACAAGCCCACTGGAGTCCGGCGCCCAAGACCACACGGCCCGCCAAGGACACCAAGCCGAGTGAACAGGCACAAAGACTCAGCAATCTCCAACCACACAGACAGAAAGTGAAAAACACGAGCACATCTGCAAGGCGGGGAAATGGGATTGGCCCAGTATATCGAACTCAGATGGATGAAAGGCCGAGTGGAGCCGCTGGGAACTGAACCCGAGACCACGATCCGAACACAGGACCCTGCAGCGGAAGCATCAGTCCACTGAGACACTATTGAAAGTGAGGACTGTGAATCAACAGAGACATCCACATGCCAATCATGCTAATGACTTTAAGAGAATACACCCACAGGGAACGAGACTGCATGAACCCATCATTAGTGCCTGGACAATTTCATGTAAAACGGCAAAACTCAACATTGCAGCCAAGACAAAATAAGAAGTGTTTCAGCCCGGTTTCGAACTGGGGACCAACTCTACTGCATTGGCAGGAATCGAACCCCGACCTGCGAGGGCCGTCCACACCAAATGTACGAGAATTACCCTCGAGCTATAGCTCCATGTTGGCGCCAACAATTCCAAAGGCAATGCACGTTCAGGATTGCATTGAACCGAATGCAGGGCACTTCCGAAAGAGAGTCTGTGATTCAACATATACATCCACAATTACGTAATTTAATGTAAGAGAAGAAACAGACATGGAACGAGACTGCCAGAACAACAATCTCACCGCAGATGACACCAGAGGCCGAGCGGGGGACCCCGCAGCCCCCCCCCCACCCTCTGGGGCAGGAAGAGAAGCGCTGCAAACAGAGAGAAGAAGCGAGGCTAGGAGCCTGCTGCTGCCAGCGCCGGGCCCCTGAAACAGAAAGAAAACGGGACAATAGCGCCAGGCAGAGAGAAAAAAAGGGATCCCGAAATCAGGACTCACCAGGAGTGGGGGCCAACCCCAGGAACAAGGCCCCCACAGCACCGCCGAGCAGAAGTCCAACAGGAGCCCATCCAGCAAGGCATGGCTCCCCGGCCAGGCTCGGGAAGCCCAGCCCGCGACCCGGAAGCAACCGGGGACTCCAGCACCAGCCACAAAGGGCCGGCAGGTGCAGGCAGCACACAGAAAAGCCGGGAACTCTCCAATACAAACACCGG
Source organism: Lissotriton helveticus (assembly GCF_964261635.1). NCBI lineage: Eukaryota > Metazoa > Chordata > Amphibia > Caudata > Salamandridae > Lissotriton > Lissotriton helveticus. Next base: position 570,790,096 of record NC_136063.1, read on the forward strand.
CTCCAGAGGAAGACTGACTCCAAGGAAGCCCGGCAGGCCAGGAGGCAGTCCAGGGAACCCCACGCCCACACAGCCAGGCAGCAGGGCGGGGGGAGAAGAGAAGCACCGCCACTCAAGCCCAGCAGGAGCAGCACCAGCACACCATCAACTCTGTCGACAGACAGAAAAAAAGAACAGGAGGTCTGCTGGGTGAGTACTGCTTATGTACTCCCGGGGGGAGGGGCAGTATTAGTGTCCCAGCATTCCTCTTGTTTTTATTTTCTGTCGGGAGATGGTCATCTCCACTTGTTAAGTATGAAGGTGTCGAGGACGGAGGGACCTGGGGGTAAGGATGGTTCTTGAGTGCACACCATGCAGAGATACTCCTTTCTATTTTACAGACAAAACATGTTCTCTTTTCTTCTAGTACTCTGTGAGTCATGACTGTTTCTTTTCGCACAAACAGCTAGATTCATCAAAGACCCGTTTTGCGAGTCTTTAATAGCGATTCATAAGGAATCGCTATTAAGGACTTGCAAAACGGGATTCATGTAGGAATTGCATAAAATATTGCGATTCCTACATGTTCCTTATTTGCGATTAGCAAATTGCTAATCGCAAATAAGGAATAACTCCCCATGCATTCCTATGGGCCTACAGGCCCATAGGAATGAATGGGGAGTTATTCCTTATTTGCGATTAGCAATTTGCTAATCGCAAATAAGGATGCGATTTCAAGAGTGCCAGGTGTGTCCAAAGGACACCCTTTAACACCCCTGAAATGCAACATTACACAGGTGTTGCGCACACACATGTCCAAAGGACATGTGTGTGTGTAACATGCAACAGAAAATAATGCACTAAAGTGCTTTTTTCAATTTTTTTCGCTATTTACCACGAAGTCTGACTTCGTGGTAAATAGCGTCCAAATATTGCGAATTCGCAATTTAAAATTGGTTAATGAATTGCATTTAAGGAATCTCAAATAGAGATTCCTTAAATGCAATTCCTCGCTAAAATGCGAATTCTGTAATAGCGATTTTTGCATTTGGGATGATGAATCCCAAATGCAAAAATTGCGCTTGCAAAGGGCCAGATTCTGAGAATCTGGCCCTTTGCGAGACGATTTTTCTTTCATGAATCTAGGTGTAAGTTTATTAATCATTCATTCACCTAAAACGATATTATTACAAAATCGATTTTGTTTGCAGTTATGTGATATATGTCATTAATGTTGTGTTGAGGGATTGTTCGCTACCCCGTCTCTAGTGAGACTGGCAGGTGATTAATTTCCATTGGGAATAGATGTTTTCTAAACTACAGCTGTGGGGCATCGGTTCTAAGCCCGGCTTCAGCATAAGACTGAAAACAAATCATTTTCAACAAATCACTTTATGTCCCAGAGCATAAAATTGTAAATATGTGAAATGTGAAATGACTGATAATATGCGAAACGTAAAGTAACTGTTCAATTTGAAAAATGCAAATTCCCTTTCAATTATAGGGTCCCGTTCCTTCTCGGATATGGTTGGCTTTGTAAATATCAATATGCGCACAGAGATATCAGAAACTGCGCTTTCTCCAAGTAAATCCTATTTGTTGATAATCCGGTGTCTCCGGATAGGTCCTGGTCATCACCCCCCTTCCGGATAAGAGGAGCAGGCCTCACTGATCCATCTCCAGGGTCAAGTCTGCTTGACCCTCTGATTGTGAGGTTAAACCAGCGGGAGGGGAACAAACCAGCCCCACGCATGCCACTCTCTGTGTATGTGCCCTCGTGAACATTTACAAGCGCGCAAAGGCCACGACTGGGCCATTCTGCAGCTCAATCAGCCATTGTGTCCTTGTGAGGGATCCCACAGATGGCTCCTGCCGTACAAAGCCCTAAAACCGTGTATGGCTTTGCTCTTCACAAGCACTGTCATTCTTGACAAGGAAGACCATAAAAGACAGGGAGGGCAAAGTGTGTTTTCCGTATAGCTCTCGTAAGGAAGGGTTTACAAACGTTGAATGACCTTGTGAGTGTTTCTCTTAGACACACATTTTTGAGCACGGTATAAATAATAAACAAAGTATATCTCTGTACAGTTTGTAAATAATAAACCAAATACATCTCTGTATAGTTTGGATATGTTTTGCTTGTTTTTCGAATTACTAAAACAGATATTTACCACTGTGAAAAGTAAAGTTAAGATCGTAGTGTTAGCTAGCTACAAAAGAGATGGCTAAATTAATTTTGTCAGCTGAATTTATTCGTTGAGTGTCGAAATAAGCCCCCGGAGGTGCCACTAATTACTCTCATTCAATGAATGTGGAGCCAAAGGCAACCAGTTTCAAAGCAGGTTCTTTGTTAGTCATTGGAAAATCCGGGGGCTGGACAAAGGTCCATGCGAGGCCTTTGTTTCACCAGTGTGTCCAACTTAGCACATATCGTGTTGGACCTGGCATCATTGGCATGAGTCTCTCCTCCATTTTTTCTGTTTGCCTCCTCTGTTTACGATGTTTTGCTGGTATATTGCTTTGGGCACCGTGCCACTGCTGATCAGTGCCACAGTGCAAGTGATCCCTATGTGAAATTGCTGTATTGATTGACTTCCATGTTTGGCTTATTTGGTTTACTATTAGTCCCTAGTAGAGTGCACCAGGAGTGCCAGGGCTTGTAAATACAAATGCTGCTCGTGGGCTTGCAGCACGTGTTGTGCCACCCACAAGAGCGGCCTAGTAAAAGTATGTCTGAAGGTCTACCATTGCTGGACCACGTGCAGTCTGACTGTCACGAGGACTGCGCAAGTACACCTACTTGCCAGTCCCTAAACCTTCCCTTAACTTCATGTTAGTCACCCCTATGGTAGGCCCAAGGGCAGGGTGCATTGTAAGCATAAGGTAGGACAAGCCTGACAAGGTTGGCCTGTCCTAATAGTGAATTACAACCATATTCGTTTTTCACTATTGTAAGGTTACCTGCTCTCCATCAGTTAGAATGGGCTGCCAGGATTATTAACGCTATAATCCTAGCGGGCTCGGGGAGCATGGTGCAATGTCGAGTTTGGTATCCCTGAACTCAGGGTTTAATAACGCATCCGTTTGTGTGGATGGTTTTTGGACTCTGTGTTTGAAAATAGCACTTTTAGAAAGTAGCTATTTTCTTGTCTAACTGTCTACCGGTCTCTGCTGGTTCTGGTGTGCGTGTGACAGGAGCTGGGTGGCTCCAGAGGTCTGAATGAGTCAGTGTGGGATGAGTGGGGCATTTGCATTGAGAGTAGGGGAAGAGTAGCTCCTGATAGCCTGCCCTGCCTGATACAATGCTGGCTCCGCCCCCCTGCCAGGCGACTGATGACTCTGTGCCTGCCTGGGACTTTCCTGGCCCACCTCCTGCCGGGCAACTGATGGCCCTGCCCCTGCCAGTGACAATGCTGGCTCCGCTCCTGCTGGGCGGCTGAAGACTCTGCCCTGCACAGTGAATAGGCCAGGTGCTTCGGCCTGGCAACACCCACAACAAACCCAAGATGGGGGGAAATTCCCCTGCATGGACAAAGGGATCAAAGCCAAAAAGGGGTATAAGAGAAGGACCCCTGAACCAAGAATTTAGATCACTTCTGACAAGGAAACCTGAACCAAGGACAAGAAGCCTGCTGATCCAAGGACTGCCTACCCCTTCTGCCAGAGTGCTGTTTGTTGGGGGAATCCTGCAGTTGCTTCTTTATTTTTGCCAAGGAACCAGGAGAGAGGAACTGAGTGTGTACTCTCAAACTTGCTAAAGAAAATCTCCAAGGGTTGGAAGAGTGCCAGCCTCCTGTTGAAGTCACAGGGTCAAAGGACTTCATTTATTTGCTAAAAGTGCTTGTTGCTGGAACCTGAAATCCAGCACCTCTGAAGAATCCAGCAATCTCGACGCCGACGGACGCCGCCGAATCCAGCTTGACATCGTGAGTAACGGCTCCAGTGTCCCGCACCTTCGACGCCGGCCGCCGGGCCCGATCGACGCCAGTAGCGACGCCAGTGAGTAGCGAGTTCGGCTCCAGCTCTAAGTGACCCTGTGTCGACGCCGCCGCTGATCGAATCGACCTCGAGCCCTCTCGACGCCGTGAGCGCTGCTCACTCTTGCAACATCATCATCGACATCGACGATGACGCCGTATCCTGCTTCACCTCGTGAGCGCTGCTCCTGCCTGACTTCGGTCAACGCCGCTGCAGATCGCCCCGACTCCGAGGCCCGATCGATGCCGAAGACGCGACGCCGGACATCTCGACGCCGCTGATCATCGAGTGCTTCACTTTTCCAAGGTACTGTGTTGTTGGGGTCTGTGCGACTCCGGGCTCGACGTAGCGCTCCTCGCGGTCGACGCCGAAACTTTGGATTAACTTTGCCTCGACGTCGTGTGACTCCCGTGTGGGTTACATTGTTGCCAAGAACTGTGTTTTAAAGAAGAAGAGTTGCTTTTGATACTAAAGACTTTATGCTAAGAAGAAACCGTACTTGAACTATGATTTTTCCTTCCAAGAGTATTTAATAAGATTGTGGTATATTTTTGTCGTTATTTGGTCTTGTGCTAAGCCTTATATAAAAATCCTTATTTTTATAATACTACTGTGTCGTGTCCCTTTGTAGTGTATTCACTTTATTACTGTATGTGGTCATAAATGCTTAACGCACTGCCTCTGAGATAAGCCTGTCTGCTTTGCCAAGCTACCAAGGGGGTGAGCAGGGGTTGTCTAAGTGTGTGATCCCCTTGCCCTGACTAGAAAAGGTGTGTCCCTATTTGTCAGAAGTGTATACCTCTGCCAACTAGAGACAGCCGCTTCTAACATATAGAGAGGACTTTAATGAGCATGATATAACATGCTGTAAACCTGCTATTACAGGCCGATAGCCTATATCTCCAGGTGATTCTACTGAGACTCCTAACACAGGCTCTAGATAGAAATGGACATTGCTAAACTGAGAGCTGTATGTGGACCGAGCTGAAGTTTTCACAGGAGTTTTTCCTGTCTTGCTCACTGAGCTTTTAGTAGTAAAATTGAACCTAGAGTATATTTTATATAATAATTTCAAACAATTTTCACAAGAAGCGTATGCACCTATGCACCATAAACAAAGGACGATAATTCGGGTAGGTTTAATATTTTGGGGATCACGAAAATTCCCAGTAGTGCAGATAGAAATGCATGCACATCGCTGACGTGCACGGCCCTGCAGTCACTTCAGAGGTTGGTTTGAAGGGCAGTGCGGACGATTCGCTGGAGTCGGAGGAGAATATATGGCCATTTTTGTTAGTTTCAGGGACTTTTTTCATCATGTACAAAATCTTTACAATACACTCCCTGATATTAGGGCAATTGGGGATTTTTCACGGCCAATCTGCACACGTAGACCCTCATTACAAATGGTGCAGAGCGGGAATATCGTCGTAAAAATATCGACTAACCTTAATATCGCCGCAGAAATATCGACAAGAAGAAATATCGATGACAAAAATATAGTTTGACAAGAATATCGACAGACAGGTAAGTAATATCGTTAACATTAATATAGTTGTAATAAATATCGTTTACAAAAACATAGTTTACAAAAATATCGTTTTTTAAATAATAATAAGTAAATAAGTGTTTTTAATGAGTATTGGTTGTCAAAGTAGTATTTTGTGTAGTATTTTATTAGTTAATACCGTATTTTATGTTGAATTTAGTGTTAATAGTTCCGTAGCGGGTTGTGGGTTTATAGGGGAGTAGGGTGGGAAGTAATTTAAATATAATAAAATATTTGATTAATTAATGTGTTAATTGAATATAAATAGTGTAATCAATAATAGTTAATTAATTTCAATTAGTTAATTGATTAATACATATGTAAATTAATTATGTTAATTGTTTAATTAATTTTAGGTGTGTGTAGTTGAATTTTTAAGTGAAAAAGTAGTGAATTAATTACATTTTAATTGAATAATTATTAAATTAATTATGTTAATTGTTTAATTAATTTCAGGTGCGTGTAGTTGAATTTTTAAGTGAAAAAGTAGTGAATTAATTACATTTTAATTGAATAATTATTTAATTAATGATTAATTAAATAAAAATAAAGATTTGTTAATTTTTAAACATTGTAAATACATTTAGTAATTTTTACCCCTACACTATCCAACGCTTTCCCTACTGTTGCACCCTCTGGAGTGGGAATAGTAATTTTTACCCCTACGCTATCCAACGCTTTCCCTACTGTTGCACCCTCTGCAGTGGGAATAGTAATTTAAACCCCTACGCTATCCAATGCTTTCCCTACTGTTGCACCCTCTGGAGTGGGAATAGTAATTTAAACCCCTACGCTATCCAACGCTTTCCCTACTGTTGCACCCTCTGGAGTGGGAATAGTAATTTTTACCCCTACGTTATCCAACGCTTTCCCTACTGTTGCACCCTCTGGAGTGGGAATAGTAATTTTTACCCCTACGCTATCCAACGCTTTCCCTACTGTTGCACCCTCTGGAGTGGGAATAGTAATTTTTACCCCTACGCTATCCAACGCTTTCCCTACTGTTGCACCCTCTGGAGTGGGAATAGTAATTTAAACCCCTACGCTATCCAATGCTTTCCCTACTGTTGCACCCTCTGGAGTGGGAATAGTAATTTAAACCCCTACGCTATCCAACGCTTTCCTTACTGTTGCACCCTCTGGAGTGGGAATAGTAATTTTTACCCCTACGCTATCCAACGCTTTCCATACTGTTGCACCCTCTGGAGTGGGAATAGTAATTTTTACCCCTACGCTATCCAACGCTTTCCCTACTGTTGCACCCTCTGGAGTGGGAATAGTAATTTTTACCCCTACGCTATCCAACGCTTTCCCTACTGTTGCACCCTCTGGAGTGGGAATAGTAATTTTTACCCCTACTCTATCCAACGCTTTCCCTACTGTTGCACCCTCTGGAGTGGGAATAGTAATTTTTACCCCTATGCTATCCAACGCTTTCCCTACTGTTGCACCCTCTGGAGTGGGAATAGTAATTTTTACCCCTACGCTATCAAATGTTTTATTTAATAATATATTTTATATTTTAATTATATGTATTTATTATTGTTGTTATATAAAGTAATGTGTTAAATATATGTATATGTACACATTTATTAAGTTTATAATGAAAAAGTGTAGTTAATTTGTTTTCAATAGTCAAAAAATAAAAGTAATGTAATGTATTTTGTTAATAGTACTTATATTTATTTAATATTGAATGTAATTTTAATTAATTTAAAAAGTCGATATTTTTTACATCGATATTTATTACAACGATATTTTTGAGTCGATATTTATGTACTTACCTGTTTAGGTATAGGGTGTCGATATTTTTGTAAACGATATTTTTACAACTATATTTTTGTCAACTATATTTTTGTAATCGATATTTCAACACCCTACCATTACAAATAGGACAATAACTTTTGATATGTGCATTAACTCCTGTTACTGCACATATCAGACATGAGTTCTCAGGTCAATACCCCCAGGTCAAACTTGGCGATATTAATTGGAGGAAAATGACCTCTAAATACTGGAACATGTGGATTTTGGTGCATTAAGCAGCAAAATCAGCACGTTATTCCCCAAAACCCCTCAATAGGTGCTAATTCTCATACGCGATAAAGACGGAGCACTTCCGTATAGGTTTTTATCTTGTCCAATAATTATTGCTTTTTAAAAATAGACAACTTGTAATGAGGGCCTAGGGCTCTCATTTCTCAGTGAAAATGTGAGTGCAAACCGACTAGGAATGTTTGTTAATGTCCACAGAATGAAGACATTGTGGGTGCCAAGAACATTCCCAAAAGCTAACCATCTGTTCTTCCTCTCAGAACACCTGAATGCTCAACGCATAAATGTGATTTCATGTATAACAAAGATATATGGGTACCAAAGCAGCCCTGCTTTCTAAGGCTTTATTAACATTCATGCACTATTCTTTCATGGTAATAATGATAAAGAGGAAGCATCACCATGAGTACAAAGGTACAAACTGACAAGGCGGCAACTCACCATTCTGTAAATGATTGTTAAAACAAAAAAAATAATTGTCCTCTTTCCACCATCAGTTTCTCATTGCTTGGTTTCTTCCGTGAGAGAAACTAGGGGGCATATTTATAAGGGAATGGCGGAGCATGGTGTTGAGCACAAAATGCTTACGCCACGCTCCTCCATCAGCCGCGGCCCGTGGAGGGAGTTTCGGTGGGGCAGGGAGGCGGGGTGGGGAGGGGCAGGGTGGTGGGTGCTAAAAACCGGAGTATGGATAGTTGAAGGTAAGTAAACAATATAATGAATAAAAGGAATTTCGTAGCGCGCCCTGCATCGCAAAATGTGATGCAGGGTGCGCTACAAAATTCGTTTTATTTATTAAATTGTTTACTTACCTTCAATTATCCATACTCCGGTTTTTAGCACCCCCCAACCTGCCCCTCTCCCACCCCGCCTCTCCGCCCCACCAAAACTCCCTCCACGGGCCTTCGCTGTCCTCCATTCCGAAAACGCAGGGATGCGCAGTATTTACAAAGGTACGGCTCACCCCTGCGTTGTCCCTGGTGCTAAATTAAGCTGCGTAGAGTCAACACAGGCATCCTGCCACCATAGTGCAAGGGTGTCTGTATTGAGGGAATGATTGCATAAACAATCACAAATGGAGATTTGCAAATCGTCATTTTTATAATGATTGTATCGTTCATGAACAAAGACACTGTGCAATTGTAGCCCACTGATTGTTCATTTGATTTTTAGCCACTTTGTGGTTTGAAATCTCATAATTTCCCTCGCTTTTTCTGCCCACCTATCTTTTTGCTTTTATGGTTCTGAATTATTGTTTGGTAACATAAATGACTTTAATATCCATTTGAAGTGTACACACATGGACATCATTGTATTTCTGTGCTTAATTGCTTACCTTTTCAGGAAGGGATCGCTGTTTTTGTTATAGATATCTAAACACAGCAGGCATTTGTTTGCAATAACAAACCTAAAGATAGCAGCGGTTGTCCATCTTCCAGAGGAATTGTAAATAGTTTACTTTAGCTATAAAATTCCAGCATAGCACTACATTTAGAACCAACGTGTTGACCATCTTGGAATGGTAAAGCAACAATACACTATGCACAACATTCCATATCAGTCACCTGGTTTAGAGAAAGCGGTTGTGTTGGATATGCCTATTGCAGATTAAATGACTGAGCTGCAAGCAAGAGACCCATTAGCTCTGCCTGGGGAGCTGTAGTAGTATACTCTTTAGAAACATTAAAATAAAGAGAGGAGAAGCAAACAGGTGAAAGGGGAACCATGAAAGCAGAAAACAGGAAACTAAAGCAATGGCAAACCAACCCGAGCATTCGGTTTCATGTGGATGTACATATGTGATCAGAAAATGACGTCATTCACAGGACACAAGAGGCAATGACCGATGTGAACTGAACCATTACTCCATGAAGTATGCAGTGATGGATGGAAGCAGAGTGTATATGACACTCGAACAGATCAATGGTAGAATAGAGCTGACCCACTGTGTAGTTGTAGTAAGAACTGGGTTTCCATACGGAATGGATTTTTTGGTTTGGTAATAACTTTGGCACTGTTTGACAGATCTTCACAAAATGTTCCACACAAAAAGGTTCATTCACCTTCCTAGAAAGTTTCAGGGTGATCTGTCAAGCAAGAGCTTTGAATGAAAAAGGTGGGGATCCAAAAACACATTTTCCCAATGCAATTTCACACAGGAAATGTGAGCAGTGCTCCAGCCAAAACGGTTTAACAGAATTACACTGCATAAAGTTCAAGCTTTTCCAAAAAAGTATGCTTTTTGTGGTTTGGTGTAAATCCATTCAGCAGTTTTGGAGAAATTAAGGTTCAAAATGTATTCCTCTCTTGCAACACAGTACTACCAAGGGAGTGCAGAGGGATTACAGAGGGAGGATAAAAGTACTACTGAAGGAAAAATGACAAATGAAACATTCTGATCGTCTGGTCCCATGGGACTGGAATAAGTCTTGTGAGACCAAACAATGAGATTGGCTGGCTGCAAAATGAGAAATGTTGCAGCCGCCATTTTAGAACTCGAGGACTTGATCTCAGTGTCCTAAAAATTAACATAAAACAATATTTTAGGGGTTCAAAGTACAACAAATCTCTCTTTCATGTTGATCCAGACTTGCTGTACTCTCACTGTGCACAGTGCGTCCCCCCATGAAAATTTGCATAAGTATCGTGGAATTACCATAAGGTTACTGCAGGGTTACAGTAGGGCCAAAATGTGCGTTGGTGATCGGAGGGTTGTCCAACAATAGGGTATTGACCGCCTGTGAGGGGTTGGGGCAGAGCTTAGACACAGGCTAGGCCCTGCACCATCCCCACAGTGTCCATGGTTGAAGGCCATGCATGGCAGGGCTTGGGCACCCACGAGAGGTGGTGTGTTCAACCCCACGCCGTACATGGCCAAAGGCTGAAGGCCTTGCGCGGCATGGTGTGGGTGCTTTAGCAGGTTGGGCGCATGATGAGGCTGTAGGTCAGTAACATCACTGAGTATGGCAAGTGTTCACGTTAAGTTACTTCAGTTAATTATAACTAGAGAATATCAGTGTTTTTTGAGTTCACAATAGTATTTACACTGGCATTTTCACCCTAATTATCATGCAGCTTGCACATCTGCTATACTTCTGCTTCGATGTAACAGATGACTTCACAAATTGTATAAATAATCTCACAAGCGACATGGCTTGTCACCTTACCTTTAACATTGTGAATTAAACAACTCTGGATACAGTCTGGTTTTTTTTGGGGGGGGTGTTCTCGCAGCCCCGCCTACTCATTAGAACACCCGCACCGCGGCAGAATTGCCACCGCTGTTAAGGCGTTAAAGTAGTATTTTTGGATTCATTCACAAAATGTGTATATGAGAGATTTAATTTCACATGCAGAGTAGGATGGAATGGGAGGACAGATAGCTATTCAGATAAACAAGTGGGAGGCCAATATTGTATCCACTAGAAAGTCAATTATAGTTGTGTGTCCATGCAGAGGCATTAAAGTTATGGAGTGTGATATGTACAACATTTGATTTCATACCAAGGACTTATTGCAGAAAGGTCAGCACATTGTGCAAAAGAGCACATTATAGAATGATCCAAAGAATGGTACACATGTGCGAAGTCCAAATAATAATCCGTGTAGGAAGTCCAACCATGTCACTGCAGACTTAAGCAAATTTAGAATACAGTAGTTTTAATGACAAGAACCTCCAACATTGATGGTGGCCAGGTCGATGAAATCAAGAAAGGGATGTGAGATAAAGTAGGGTCCTGTCAGGCTGGTGTTGATGTTTCGTGGTTTAGCGAAGGGAGTTGCATGCCATATTGAGATACTTATCGAGCAGTTGTTTTTTTCACCCAGGCTGGAAAAAGCAGAACTAATAGGTCAGTGTTGTTCTGACTGCAAGTACTTCCTGATTCTAGAGCCCTCATTTATGGGATTTTGGCATAGGACAGTGCATCAAGGCACCCTGTGCAAAGTGAGTGAGCAGGAATACACCATATTTATGCAATGTGGTGTTTTCCTGTCCTTTCTCACTGCACTTGTGCATGCAGGATTGTTTACGTGCAGGAAGGAACAAAAACTATCCTATGCAGCACACATTGAAAGAGGAAAAACAAGGATTTTGCACTTCCCCAGGTTTACTTGATTTTGACAAGCTGCAAAATCCATGGGGTTTGCTTGTGAAAACCCACAGCAACACCCATGGAAGGCCTCCCGGGCACAGATTAAGGCGATTCAGCTATTTGCGCTGCTTTGCCTTACTCAAGATTTATGAGGCCACTCAAGCCATGCAGGTTGGTTTTGCAAGGCATTATAAATCAGATTGAGACCCAGTGGCGGCCGACACAGGTAAGAGCGATAGGGCAGGTTGGGGGTTGGGGAACCCGACATATGATGGGATGAGTTAACAAAAATAAAAAAGAAATAAAAACACCTACCTTGTGCTCTCAGCATCACCGACTGAAATTATGAGAGTGCAAGGTAAGTGTTTTTATTACTTTTTTATTTTACGTTGACTCATCCCGTCGTATGTTGAATTCCTGGACCCTCACACCTACCCCGGCCCCGCCCCACCACAACACCACTCTTACCAATGGCGCCTGCCACTGTTGAGAGCCTTGCATCATGCATGTAACACTTTATTTACATGGTGCAAAAGTGACACAGGGCTCTCAAAATAAGCCCATAGGTGCTTTGCCTGAAAAAAGTGTACAGGATACTTCTTCCTCCTTTCTGAGTATCAGTGAGTTTTGATGAGAGTGTACTGGCATCCAGAGGGTTTTATGTCTGGTGCAGGCACCCATAGGGAGCAATTTTAGGTCTCTCGGGACAGGGGCGATTTGATCATATTTACAGGCACCCGAGACGAGGCATGCTGCCATGGTGAAAGTTGGTTCTGAGAGGAGGCGTGCTGCCATGGTGAAAGTTGGTTCTGAGAGGAGGCGTGCTGCCATGGTGAAAGTTGGTTCTGAGAGGAGGCGTGCTGCCATGGTGAAAGTTGGTTTTGAATGGGAAGTGACTTTGATGTTGGCAAGTGGGCCTATTCAATACAAGAAACCACGAGTGTCTGTATCTTCTCTTTAAACATACTCAATCAAAATATTCGCCCTTAAGACCTTCTGTTGAAAATCAGAAGCTAAATGCAAACACGGTGTGCCACTGTAAAAGCATCCTGCTGAAGCATCAAGGGGTTAAAAGTAAATTTACGTCACTCGTTTGGGTTTTGTGTCTCTGTACTGAGACTGCTATGTTTCATGAACAGTCTGTGATTTCAGTTTTGGTTCAGTAGCATAAACTGAAGGTTTCACGCTTCAGGCACATTACTAATACGTGTTGAAATGGGCATTCAAAGCGTTTCTTACTGGAGAAAGGGAATACATGAGGTTGAACTATCGGGGAATAGTTCAAACCACAAAATCAAATTATTCAGTATTTCACAGCGTCCCTTAAGCATTTAGAGGCTAATTTGTAATTATTGCTGCAATAGAATGACTCATCATGCAAGTAGATCAGAAAACGTCCTGCCAAAAATCATTAGGGCATGATTTCCAAATTGCAGAAATAGTTTCAGAACATGCTTGGATGACAGATCACAAACATTATAGATTGCTTAGCTAAACAGCGTTCCATCATTCATGTCCCTGCGGGCAACCATTCCGCCAAATCAACGAGACATTCTTTTAACAGAGGGTTGCTTCTGAGCCAACATACCCCTAGCAGCGAAAATGACTATTACATTAAGCTTACTCGAAAATGACAACTTCATTTGCCTGTCTCTTGGAATTACCGTGAATAATGTTTACATTTTGTGAGTGCTTGTGCTCTTGGGGGTGTGAGCGCCCTTGTGGGTGTTATTAATGTATCATTTTGTTTTCTTTTGTTTTCTTGATTATTGCTGAAGATACATACATGAGTACATATATTTTCGAACACACCTGCTGATGATACATGCTATGCACTTTATGGACTGACACGAAATTACAAATTCGTGTTACAACCGTTGAAAATGTAAATAGAATAACCTATTGTGCTTTTTTTTAGTGCTGGAGGCTGCTGTATGTTTTTTTAGGACGCGGAGTTTGAGTGTGATGCATTAGGAGCACCAGACCATGTTGTGAGCTCCTTTACAAAGCAATGCCAAACCCAATAGGTCTCACCTTTGGTACTGATTCGCTTTGCCAATGGTTATTAGAGATGCTGTAGAACACATGGGCGTGGCTGGCTGTTCCTAAAAGAGTGTTGATAAACAGGTGGATGGTCACGTGACCATCCACTTATATATCAACCTTCTTTGGTATGTAGTGGGATTATGTCGGTTGGATTGGAAATGTTAATTGTGGAATTTTTTATAAAAATGCTATTTCGTCAAATCCCAGCCCTTTAAACAAGCATTAGGAATGCATTAGGGCTCGGGTTTGTTTTAAGTTAGAGATAATGGCATTGTAAATGGCAATGCGTTTTAGGCACTCTGCACTACCACTCTGCACTCTGCACTACCACTCTGCACTCTGCACTACCACTCTGCACTACCACTCTGCACTCTGCACTACCACTCTGCACTACCACTCTGCACTCTGCACTACCACTCTGCACTACCACTCTGCACTCTGCACTACCACTCTGCACTCTGCACTACCACTCTGCACTCTGCACTACCACTCTGCACTACCACTCTGCACTCTGCACTACCACTCTGCACTACCACTCTGCACTCTGCACTACCACTCTGCACTGCCACTCTGCACTGCCACTCTGCACTACCACTCTGCACTGCCACTCTGCACTACCACTCTGCCCTCTGCACTGCCACTCTGCACTACCACTCTGCCCTCTGCACTGCCACTCTGCACTACCACTCTGCACTGCCACTCTGCACTACCACTCTGCCCTCTGCACTACCACTCTGCACTACCACTCTGCACTGCCACTCTGCACTGCCACTCTGCACTACCACTCTGCACTCTGCACTACCACTCTGCACTGCCACTCTGCCCTCTGCACTACCACTCTGCACTGCCACTCTGCACTACCACTCTGCCCTCTGCACTACCACTCTGCACTGCCACTCTGCACTACCACTCTGCCCTCTGCACTACCACTCTGCACTGCCACTCTGCACTACCAATATGCCCTCTGCACTACCACTCTGCCCTCTGCACTGCCACTCTGCACTGCCACTCTGCCCTCTGCACTACCACTCTGCACTACCACTCTGCACTCTGCACTACCACTCTGCACTGCCACTCTGCCCTCTGCACTACCACTCTGCACTGCCACTCTGCACTGCCACTCTGCACGGCCACTCTGCACGGCCACTCTGCACTGCCACTCTGCACTGCCACTCTGCACTGCCACTCTGCACTGCCACTCTGCACTACGCACTGCCACTCTGCACTGCCACTCTGCACTGCCACTCTGCACTCTGCACTACCACTCTGCACTGCCACTCTGCACTACGCACTGCCACTCTGCACTACGCACTGCCACTCTGCACTACCACTCTGCACTGCCACTCTGCACTGCCAGTCTGCACTACGCACTACCACTCTGCACTGCCACTCTGCACTGCCACTCTGCACTGCCACTCTGCACTACCACTCTGCACTACGCACTACCACTCTGCACTACGCACTACCACTCTGCACTACGCACTACCACTACGCACTACACACTACCACTCTGCACTGCCACTCTGCACTACGCACTACCACTCTGCACTGCCACTCTGCACTACGCACTACCACTCTGCACTGCCACTCTGCACTACGCACTACCACTCTGCACTCTGCACTACCACTCTGCACTACACACTACCACTCTGCACTACCACTCTGCACTACGCACTACCACTCTGCACTACGCACTACCACTCTGCACTACCACTCTGCACTACGCACTACCACTCTGCACTGCCACTCTGCACTGCCACTCTGCACTGCCACTCTGCACTACGCACTACCACTCTGCACTGCCACTCTGCACTACGCACTACCACTCTGCACTGCCACTCTGCACTATGCACTACCACTCTGCACTCTGCACTACGCACTACCACTCTGCACTACGCACTACCACTCTGCACTACGCACTACCACTATGCACTACCACTCTGCACTACGCACTACCACTCTGCACTGCCACTCTGCACTACGCACTACCACTCTGCACTGCCATTCTGCACTACGCACTACCACTCTCCACTGCCACTCTGCACTACGCACTACCACTCTGCACTCTGCACTATGCACTACCACTCTGCACTGCCACTCTGCACTACGCACTGCCACTCTGCACTACGCACTGCCACTCTGCACTATGCACTGCCACTCTGCACTCTGCACTGCCACTCTGCACTCTGCACTGCCACTCTGCACTCTGCACTGCCACTCTGCACTATGCACTACCACTCTGCACTACGCACTACCACTCTGCACTACGCACTACCACTACGCACTACCACTCTGCACTATGCACTACCACTCTGCACTACCACTCTGCACTACGCACTACCACTCTGCACTGCCACTCTGCACTACGCACTACCACTCTGCACTGCCACTCTGCACTACGCACTACCACTCTGCACTGCCACTCTGCACTACGCACTACCACTCTGCACTACGCCTCTGCACTACGCCTCTGCACTCTGCACTACGCCTCTGCACTACGCCTCTGCACTCTGCACTACGCCTCTGCACTCTGCACTACGCCTCTGCACTACGCCTCTGCACTCTGCACTCCGCCTCTGCACTACGCCTCTGCACTCTGCTCTACGCCTCTGCACTACACCTCTGCACTCTGCACTGCCACTCTGCACTGCCACTCTGCACTACACACTACCACTCTGCACTACGCCTCTGCACTACGCCTCTGCACTCTGCACTACGCCTCTGCACTACGCCTCTGCACTCTGCACTACGCCTCTGCACTACGCCTCTGCACTACACACTACGCCTCTGCACTACGCCTCTGCACTACGCCTCTGCACTACGCCTCTGCACTACGCACTACGCCTCTGCACTACGCACTACGCCTCTGCACTACGCACTACCACTCTGCACTACTCCTCTGCACTACGCCTCTGCACTACGCACTACGCCTCTTCACTCTGCACTACGCCTCTGCATTACGCACTACGCCTCTGCACTCTGCACTACGCCTCTGCACTACGCCTCTGCACTATGCACTACCACTCTGCACTACGCACTACCACTCTGCACTACGCCTCTGCACTACGCCTCTGCACTACGCACTACGCCTCTGCACTCTGCACTACGCCTCTGCACTACACCTCTGCACTACGCACTACGCCTCTGCACTCTGCACTATGCCTCTGCACTACGCACTACCACTCTGCACTGCCACTCTGCACTACGCACTACCACTCTGCACTACGCCTCTGCACTCTGCACTACGCCTCTGCACTACGCCTCTGCACTACGCATTACCACTCTGCACTACGCACTACCACTCTGCACTACGCCTCTGCACTACGCCTCTGCACTACGCACTACGCCTCTGCACTCTGCACTACGCCTCTGCACTACGCCACTGCACTACTCACTATGCCTCTGCACTCTGCACTACGCCTCTGCACTACGCCTCTGCACTCTGCACTATGCCTCTGCACTACGCACTACGCCTCTGCACTACGCACTACCACTCTGCACTAAGCACTACCACTCTGCACTACGCCTCTGCACTACGCACTACCACTCTGCACTACGCACTACCACTACGCACTACCACTCTGCACTACGCACTACCACTCTGCACTACGCCTCTGCACTACGCCTCTGCACTACGCCTCTGCACTACGCACTACCACTCTGCACTACGCCTCTGCACTACGCACTACCACTCTGCACTACGCCTCTGCACTACGCCTCTGCACTACGCACTACGCCTCTGCACTACGCCTCTGCACTACACACTACGCCTCTGCACTACGCCTCTGCACTCTGCACTACGCCTCTGCACTACGCCTCTGCACTACGCCTCTGCACTACGCACTACGCCTCTGCACTACGCCTCTGCACTATGCACCACCACTCTGCACTACGCCTCTGCACTACGCACTACCACTCTGCACTACGCCTCTGCACTACGCACTACCACTCTGCACTACGCCTCTGCACTACGCACTACGCCTCTGCACTACGCCTCTGCACTACGCACTACCACTCTGCACTACGCACTACGCCTCTGCACTATGCACTACCACTCTGCACTACGCCTCTGCACTACGCACTACCACTCTGCACTACGCCTCTGCACTACGCCTCTGCACTCTGCACTACGCCTCTGCACTCTGCACTACACCTCTGCACTATGCACTACGCCTCTGCACTATGCACTACCACTCTGCACTACGCACTACCACTCTGCACTATGCACTATCACTCTGCACTATGCCTCTGCACTACGCACTACCACTACGCACTACGCCTCTGCACTACGCCTCTGCACTACGCCTCTGCACTACGCACTACGCCTCTGCACTACGCACTACGCCTCTGCACTACGCCTCTGCATTACACCTCTGCACTACGCACTACGCCTCTGCACTACGCCTCTGCACTACGCACCACGCCTCTGCACTACGCACTACCACTCTGCACTACGCCTCTGCACTACGCACTACGCCTCTGCACTCTGCACTACGCCTCTGCACTACGCACTACGCCTCTGCACTCTGCACTACGCCTCTGCACTCTGCACTACGCCTCTGCACTACGCCTCTGCACTATGCACTACCACTCTGCACTACGCACTACCACTCTGCACTACGCCTCTGCACTACGCCTCTGCACTACGCACTACTCCTCTGCACTCTGCACTACACCTCTGCACTACACCTCTGCACTACGCACTACGCCTCTGCACTACGCCTCTGCACTCTGCACTGCCACTCTGCACTACGCACTACCACTCTGCACTGCCACTCTGCACTACGCACTACCACTCTGCACTACGCCTCTGCACTACGCCTCTGCACTCTGCACTACGCCTCTGCACTATGCCTCTGCACTCTGCACTATGCCTCTGCACTACGCCTCTGCACTATGCACTACGCCTCTGCACTACGCACTACCACTCTGCACTACGCACTACCACTCTGCACTACGCCTCTGCACTACGCCTCTGCACTACGCACTACTCCACTGCACTCTGCACTATGCCTCTGCACTACGCACTACGCCTCTGCACTCTGCACTACGCCTCTGCACTACGCCTCTGCACTCTATACTACGCCTCTGCACTACGCACTACGCCTCTGCACTACGCACTACCACTCTGCACTACGCACTACCACTCTGCACTACGCCTCTGCACTACGCACTACCACTCTGCACTACGCACTACCACTACGCACTACCACTCTGCACTACGCACTACCACTCTGCACTACGCCTCTGCACTATGCCTCTGCACTACGCACTACCACTCTGCACTACGCCTCTGCACTACACACTACCACTCTGCACTACGCCTCTGCACTACGCCTCTGCACTACGCACTACGCCTCTGCACTACGCCTCTGCACTACGCCTCTGCACTCTGCACTATGCCTCTGCACTACGCCTCTGCACTACGCACTACGCCTCTGCACTACGCCTCTGCACTACGCACTACGCCTCTGCACTACGCACTACGCCTCTGCACTACGCCTCTGCACTACGCCTCTGCACTACGCACTACGCCTCTGCACTACGCCTCTGCACTACGCCTCTGCACTACGCCTCTGCACTATGCCTCTGCACTACGCACTACGCCTCTGCACTACGCCTTTGCACTACGCACTACCACTCTGCACTACGCACTACGCCTCTGCACTACGCCTCTGCACTACGCACTACCACTCTGCAGTACGCCTCTGCACTACGCCTCTGCACTATGCACTACCACTCTGCACTACGCACTATGCCTCTGCACTACGCCTCTGCACTACGCACTACCACTCTGCACTATGCACTACGCCTCTGCACTACGCCTCTGCACTATGCACTACGCACTACCACTACGCACTACCACTCTGCACTACGCACTACCACTCTGCACTACCACTCTGCACTACGCACTACCACTCTGCACTGCCACTCTGCACTACGCACTACCACTCTGCACTGCCACTCTGCACTACGCACTACCACTCTGCCACTCTGCACTACGCACTACCACTCTGCACTATGCCTCTGCACAACGCCTCTGCACTCTGCACTACGCCTCTGCACTACGCCTCTGCACTCTGCACTACGCCTCTGCACTCTGCACTACGCCTCTGCACTACGCCTCTGCACTCTGCACTCCGCCTCTGCACTACGCCTCTGCACTCTGCTCTACGCCTCTGCACTACACCTCTGCACTCTGCACTGCCACTCTGCACTACGCACTACCACTCTGCACTGCCACTCTGCACTACGCACTACTACTCTGCACTACGCCTCTGCACTACGCCTCTGCACTCTGCACTACGCCTCTGCACTACGCCTCTGCACTCTGCACTACGCCTCTGCACTACGCCTCTGCACTACACACTATGCCTTTGCACTACGCCTCTGCACTACGCCTCTGCACTACACCTCTGCACTACGCACTACACCTCTGCACTACGCACTACGCCTCTGCACTACGCACTACCACTCTGCACTACTCCTCTGCACTACGCCTCTGCACTACGCACTACGCCTCTGCACTCTGCACTATGCCTCTGCATTACGCACTACGCCTCTGCACTCTGCACTACGCCTCTGCACTACGCCTCTGCACTATGCACTACCACTCTGCACTACGCACTACCACTCTGCACTACGCCTCTGCACTATGCCTCTGCACTACGCACTACGCCTCTGCACTCTGCACTACGCCTCTGCACTACACCTCTGCACTACGCACTATGCCTCTGCACTCTGCACTACGCCTCTGCACTACGCACTACCACTCTGCACTGCCACTCTGCACTACGCACTACCACTCTGCACTACGCCTCTGCACTAAGCCTCTGCACTCTGCACTACGCCTCTGCACTATGCCTCTGCACTACGCCTCTGCACTACGCATTACCACTCTGCACTACGCACTACCACTCTGCACTACGCCTCTGCACTACGCCTCTGCACTACGCACTACGCCTCTGCACTCTGCACTACGCCTCTGCACTACGCCTCTGCACTACTCACTACGCCTCTGCACTCTGCACTATGCCTCTGCACTACGCCTCTGCACTCTGCACTATGCCTCTGCACTACGCACTACGCCTCTGCACTACGCACTACCACTCTGCACTAAGCACTACCACTCTGCACTACGCCTCTGCACTACGCACTACCACTCTGCACTACGCACTACCACTCTGCACTACGCACTACCACTCTGCACTACGCCTCTGCACTACGCCTCTGCACTACGCACTACCACTCTGCACTACGCCTCTGCACTACGCACTACCACTCTGCACTACGCCTCTGCACTACGCACTACCACTCTGCACTACGCCTCTGCACTACGCCTCTGCACTTTGCACTACGCCTCTGCACTACGCCTCTGCACTACACACTACGCCTCTGCACTACGCATCTGCACTCTGCACTACGCCTCTTCACTACGCCTCTGCACTACACACTACGCCTCTGCACTACGCATCTGCACTCTGCACTACGCCTCTTCACTACGCCTCTGCACTACGCCTCTGCACTACGCACTACGCCTCTGCACTATGCCTCTGCACTATGCACCACCACTCTGCACTACGCCTCTGCACTACGCACTACCACTCTGCACTACGCCTCTGCACTACGCACTACCACTCTGCACTACGCCTCTGCACTATGCACTACGCCTCTGCACTACGCCTCTGCACTACGC
Organism: Lissotriton helveticus; assembly: GCF_964261635.1. Lineage (NCBI taxonomy): Eukaryota > Metazoa > Chordata > Amphibia > Caudata > Salamandridae > Lissotriton > Lissotriton helveticus. The sequence continues at coordinate 570,811,493 of NC_136063.1, forward strand.
ACTACCACTCTGCACTACGCACTACGCCTCTGCACTACGCACTACCACTCTGCACTATGCCTCTGCACTACGCACTACCACTCTGCACTACGCCTCTGCACTACACCTCTGCACTCTGCACTACGCCTCTGCACTACGCCTCTGCACTCTGCACTACACCTCTGCACTATGCACTACGCCTCTGCACTATGCACCACCACTCTGCACTACGCACTACCACTCTGCACTACGCACTATCACTCTGCACTATGCCTCTGCACTACGCACTACCACTATGCACTACGCCTATGCACTACACCTCTGCACTACGCCTCTGCACTATGCACTACGCCTCTGCACTACGCACTCCGCCTCTGCACTACGCCTCTGCACTCTGCTCTACGCCTCTGCACTACACCTCTGCACTCTGCACTGCCACTCTGCACTACGCACTACCACTCTGCACTGCCACTCTGCACTATGCACTACTACTCTGCACTACGCCTCTGCACTACGCCTCTGCACTCTGCACTACGCCTCTGCACTACGCCTCTGCACTCTGCACTACGCCTCTGCACTACGCCTCTGCACTACACACTATGCCTTTGCCCTACGCCTCTGCACTACGCCTCTGCACTATGCCTCTGCACTACGCACTACACCTCTGCACTACGCACTACGCCTCTGCACTACGCACTACCACTCTGCACTACTCCTCTGCACTACGCCTCTGCACTACGCACTACGCCTCTGCACTCTGCACTATGCCTCTGCATTACGCACTACGCCTCTGCACTCTGCACTACGCCTCTGCACTACGCCTCTGCACTATGCACTACCACTCTGCACTACGCACTACCACTCTGCACTACGCCTCTGCACTATGCCTCTGCACTACGCACTACGCCTCTGCACTCTGCACTACGCCTCTGCACTATACCTCTGCACTACGCACTACACCTCTGCACTCTGCACTACGCCTCTGCACTACGCACTACCACTCTGCACTGCCACTCTGCACTACGCACTACCACTCTGCACTACGCCTCTGCACTACGCCTCTGCACTCTGCACTACGCCTCTGCACTATGCCTCTGCACTACGCCTCTGCACTACGCATTACCACTCTGCACTATGCACTACCACTCTGCACTACGCCTCTGCACTACGCCTCTGCACTACGCACTACGCCTCTGCACTCTGCACTACGCCTCTGCACTACGCCTCTGCACTACTCACTACGCCTCTGCACTCTGCACTATGCCTCTGCACTACGCCTCTACACTCTGCACTATGCCTCTGCACTACACACTACGCCTCTGCACTACGCACTACCACTCTGCACTAAGCACTACCACTCTGCACTACGCCTCTGCACTACGCACTACCACTCTGCACTACGTACTACCACTACGCACTACCACTCTGCACTACGCACTACCACTCTGCACTACGCCTCTGCACTACGCCTCTGCACTACGCACTACCACTCTGCACTATGCCTCTGCACTACGCACTACCACTCTGCACTACGCCTCTGCACTACGCACTACCACTCTGCACTACGCCTCTGCACTACGCCTCTGCACTACGCACTACGCCTCTGCACTACGCCTCTGCACTACAGACTACGCATCTGCACTCTGCACTACGCCTCTGCACTACGCCTCTGCACTACGCCTCTGCACTACGCACTACGCCTCTGCACTATGCCTCTGCACTATGCACCACCACTCTGCACTACGCCTCTGCACTACGCACTACCACTCTGCACTACGCCTCTGCACTACGCACTACCACTCTGCACTACGCCTCTGCACTATGCACTGCGCCTCTGCACTACGCCTCTGCACTACGCACTACCACTCTGCACTACGCACTACGCCTCTGCACTATGCACTACCACTCTGCACTATGCCTCTGCACTACGCACTACCACTCTGCACTACACCTCTGCACTACGCCTCTGCACTCTGCACTACGCCTCTGCACTACGCCTCTGCACTCTGCACTACACCTCTGCACTATGCACTACGCCTCTGCACTATGCACTACCACTCTGCACTACGCACTACCACTCTGCACTACGCACTATCACTCTGCACTATGCCTCTGCACTACGCACTACCACTATGCACTACGCCTCTGCACTACGCCTCTGCACTACGCACTACGCCTCTGCACTACGCACTACGCCTCTGCACTACGCCTCTGCATTACGCCTCTGCACTATGCACTACACCTCTGCACTATGCCTCTGCACTACGCCTCTGCACTACACACTACGCCTCTGCACTACGCACTACCACTCTGCACTACGCCTCTGCACTATGCACTACGCCTCTGCACTCTGCACTACGCCTCTGCACTACGCACTACGCCTCTGCACTCTGCACTACGCCTCTGCACTCTGCACTACGCCTCTGCACTACGCCTCTGCACTATGCACTACCACTCTGCACTACGCACTACCACTCTGCACTACGCCTCTGCACTACGCCTCTGCACTCTGCACTACGCCTCTGCACTATGCCTCTGCACTACGCCTCTGCTCTACGCATTACCACTCTGCACTATGCACTACCACTCTGCACTACACCTCTGCACTACGCACTACGCCTCTGCACTATGCCTCTGCACTCTGCACTACGCCTCTGCACTGCGCCTCTGCACTCTGCACTGCCACTCTGCACTACGCACTACCACTCTGCACTGCCACTCTGCACTACGCACTACCACTCTGCACTACGCCTCTGCACTACGCCTCTGCACTCTGCACTACGCCTCTGCACTACGCCTCTGCACTCTGCACTACGCCTCTGCACTACGCCTCTGCACTACGCACTACGCCTCTGCACTACGCACTACCACTCTGCACTACGCACTACCACTCTGCACTACGCCTCTGCACTACGCCTCTGCACTACGCACTACGCCACTGCACTCTGCACTATGCCTCTGCACTACGCACTACGCCTCTGCACTCTGCACTATGCCTCTGCACTACGCCTCTGCACTCTACACTACGCCTCTGCACTACGCACTACGCCTCTGCACTACGCACTACCACTCTGCACTACGCACTACCACTCTGCACTACGCCTCTGCACTACGCACTACCACTCTGCACTACGCACTACCACTACACACTACCACTCTGCACTACGCACTACCACTCTGCACTACGCCTCTGCACTACGCCTCTGCACTACGCACTACCACTCTGCACTACGCCTCTGCACTACACACTACCACTCTGCACTACGCCTCTGCACTATGCCTCTGCACTACGCACTACGCCTCTGCACTACGCCTCTGCACTACGCCTCTGCACTCTGCACTATGCCTCTGCACTACGCCTCTGCACTACGCACTACGCCTCTGCACTACGCCTCTGCACTACACACTACGCCTCTGCACTACACACTACGCCTCTGCACTACGCCTCTGCACTACGCCTCTGCACTACGCACTACGCCTCTGCACTACGCCTCTGCACTACGCCTCTGCACTACACCTCTGCACTACGCACTATGCCTCTGCACTACGCCTCTGCACTACGCACTACCACTCTGCACTACGCACTACGCCTCTGCACTACGCCTCTGCACTACGCACTACCACTCTGCACTACGCCTCTGCACTACGCCTCTGCACTATGCACTACCACTCTGCACTACGCACTATGCCTCTGCACTACGCCTCTGCACTACGCACTACCACTCTGCACTACGCCTCTGCACTACGCCTCTGCACTACGCACTACCACAATGCACTATGCACTACGCCTCTGCACTATGCCTCTGCACTACACACTACCACTCTGCACTATGCCTCTGCACTACGCACTACGCCTCTGCACTCTGCACTACGCCTCTGCACTACGCCTCTGCACTACACCTCTGCACTACGCACTACGCCTCTGCACTACGCACTACGCCTCTGCACTATGCACTACGCCTCTGCACTACGCACTACCACTCTGCACTACTCCTCTGCACTACGCCTCTGCACTATGCACTACGCCTCTGCACTCTGCACTACGCCTCTGCATTACGCACTATGCCTCTGCACTCTGCACTATGCCTCTGCACTACGCCTCTGCACTACGCACTACCACTCTGCACTACGCCTCTGCACTATGCCTCTGCACTACGCACTACGCCTCTGCACTCTGCACTACGCCTCTGCACTACACCTCTGCACTACACACTACGCCTCTGCACTACGCCTCTGCACTCTGCACTACGCCTCTGCACTACGCCTCTGCACTCTGCACTGCCACTCTGCACTACGCACTACCACTCTGCACTGCCACTCTGCACTACGCACTACCACTCTGCACTACGCCTCTGCACTACGCCTCTGCACTCTGCACTACGACTCTGCACTACGCCTCTGCACTACGCACTACGCCTCTGCACTACGCATTACCACTCTGCACTACGCACTACCACTCTGCACTACGCCTCTGCAGTACACCTCTGCACTACGCACTACGCCTCTGCACTCTGCACTACGCCTCTGCACTATGCCTCTGCACTACTCACTACGCCTCTGCACTCTGCACTATGCCTCTGCACTACGCCTCTGCACTCTGCACTATGCCTCTGCACTACGCACTACGCCTCTGCACTACGCACTACCACTCTGCACTACGGACTACCACTCTGCACTACGCCTCTGCACTACGCACTACCACTCTGCACTATGCACTACCACTACGCACTACCACTCTGCACTACGCACTACCACTCTGCACTACGCCTCTGCACTACGCCTCTGCACTCTGCACTACGCCTCTGCACTACGCCTCTGCACTATACCTCTGCACTATGCACTACGCCTCTGCACTATGCACTACCACTCTGCACTACGCACTACCACTCTGCACTACGCACTATCACTCTGCACTATGCCTCTGCACTACGCACTACCACTATGCACTACGCCTCTGCACTACGCCTCTGCACTACGCCTCTGCACTACTCACTACGCCTCTGCACTACGCACTCCGCCTCTGCACTACGCCTCTGCACTCTGCTCTACGCCTCTGCACTACACCTCTGCACTCTGTACTGCCACTCTGCACTACGCACTACCACTCTGCACTGCCACTCTGCACTACGCACTACTACTCTGCACTACGCCTCTGCACTACGCCTCTGCACTCTGCACTACGCCTCTGCACTACGCCTCTGCACTACACACTATGCCTTTGCACTACGCCTCTGCACTACGCCTCTGCACTACGCCTCTGCACTACGCACTACACCTCTGCACTATGCACTACGCCTCTGCACTACGCACTACCACTCTGCACTACTCCTCTGCACTACGCCTCTGCACTACGCACTACGCCTCTGCACTCTGCACTATGCCTCTGCATTACGCACTACGCCTCTGCACTCTGCACTACGCCTCTGCACTACGCCTCTGCACTATGCACTACCACTCTGTACTACGCACTACCACTCTGCACTACGCCTCTGCACTATGCCTCTGCACTACGCACTATGCCTCTGCACTCTGCACTACGCCTCTGCACTACACCTCTGCACTACGCACTACGCCTCTGCACTCTGCACTACGCCTCTGCACTACGCACTACCACTCTGCACTGCCACTCTGCACTACGCACTACCACTCTGCACTACGCCTCTGCACTACGCCTCTGCACTCTGCACTACGCCTCTGCACTATGCCTCTGCACTACGCCTCTGCACTACGCATTACCACTCTGCACTACGCACTACCACTCTGCACTACGCCTCTGCACTACGCCTCTGCACTACGCACTACGCCTCTGCACTCTGCACTACGCCTCTGCACTACGCCTCTGCACTACTCACTACGCCTCTGCACTCTGCACTACGCCTCTGCACTACGCCTCTGCACTCTGCACTATGCCTCTGCACTATGCACTACGCCTCTGCACTACGCACTACCACTCTGCACTAAGCACTACCACTCTGCACTACGCCTCTGCACTACTCACTACGCCTCTGCACTACGCACTACCACTCTGCACTACGCCTCTGCACTACGCCTCTGCACTACGCACTACCACTCTGCACTACGCCTCTGCACTATGCACTACCACTCTGCACTACGCCTCTGCACTACGCACTACCACTCTGCACTACGCCTCTGCACTACGCCTCTGCACTACGCACTACACCTCTGCACTACGCCTCTGCACTACACACTACGCCTCTGCACTACGCATCTGCACTCTGCACTACGCCTCTGCACTACGCCTCTGCACTATGCCTCTGCACTACGCACTACGCCTCTGCACTACGCCTCTGCACTATGCACCACCACTCTGCACTACGCCTCTGCACTACGCACTACCACTCTGCACTACGCCTCTGCACTACGCACTACCACTCTGCACTACGCCTCTGCACTACGCACTACGCCTCTGCACTACGCCTCTGCACTACGCACTACCACTCTGCACTACGCACTATGCCTCTGCACTACGCACTACCACTCTGCACTATGCCTCTGCACTACGCACTACCACTCTGCACTACGCCTCTGCACTACGCCTCTGCACTCTGCACTACGCCTCTGCACTACGCCTCTGCACTCTGCACTACACCTCTGCACTATGCACTACGCCTCTGCACTATGCACTACCACTCTGCACTACGCACTACCACTCTGCACTACGCACTATCACTCTGCACTATGCCTCTGCACTACGCACTACCACTATGCACTATGCCTCTGCACTACGCCTCTGCACTACACCTCTGCACTACGCACTACGCCTCTGCACTACGCACTACGCCTCTGCACTACGCCTCTGCATTACGCCTCTGAACTATGCACTACTCCTCTGCACTACGCCTCTGCACTATGCCTCTGCACTACACACTACGCCTCTGCACTACGCACTACCACTCTGCACTACGCCTCTGCACTACGCACTACGCCTCTGCACTCTGCACTACGCCTCTGCACTACGCACTACGCCTCTGCACTCTGCACTACGCCTCTGCACTCTGCACTACGCCTCTGCACTACGCCTCTGCACGATGCACTACCACTCTGCACTACGCACTACCACTCTGCACTACGCCTCTGCACTACGCCTCTGCACTACGCACTACTCCTCTGCACTCTGCACTACACCTCTGCACTACACCTCTGCACTACGCACTACGCCTCTGCACTACGCCTCTGCACTCTGCACTACGCCTCTGCACTACGCCCCTGCACTCTGCACTGCCACTCTGCACTACGCACTACCACTCTGCACTGCCACTCTGCACTACGCACTACCACTCTGCACTACGCCTCTGCACTGCGCCTCTGCACTCTGCACTACGCCTCTGCACTACGCCTCTGCACTCTGCACTACGCCTCTGCACTACGCCTCTGCACTACGCACTACGCCTCTGCACTACGCACTACCACTCTGCACTACGCACTACCACTCTGCACTACGCCTCTGCACTACGCCTCTGCACTACGCACTACGCCACTGCACTCTGCACTATGCCTCTGCACTACGCACTACGCCTCTGCACTCTGCACTACGCCTCTGCACTACGCCTCTGCACTCTACACTACACCTCTGCACTACGCACTACGCCTCTGCACTACGCACTACCACTCTGCACTACGCACTACCACTCTGCACTACGCCTCTGCACTACGCACTACCACTCTGCACTACGCACTACCACTACGCACTACCACTCTGCACTACGCACTACCACTCTGCACTACGCCTCTGCACTACGCCTCTGCACTACGCACTACCACTCTGCACTACGCCTCTGCACTACACACTACCACTCTGCACTACGCCTCTGCACTACGCCTCTGCACTACGCACTACGCCTCTGCACTACGCCTCTGCACTACGCCTCTGCACTCTGCACTATGCCTCTGCACTATGCCTCTGCACTACGCACTACGCCTCTGCACTACGCCTCTGTACTACACACTACGCCTCTGCACTACACACTACGCCTCTGCACTACGCCTCTGCACTACGCCTCTGCACTATGCACTACGCCTCTGCACTACGCCTCTGCACTACGCACTACGCCTCTGCACTACGCCTCTGCACTACGCCTCTGCACTACGCCTCTGCACTACGCCTCTGCACTACGCCTCTGCACTATGCACTACGCCTCTGCACTACGCCTCTGCACTACGCACTACCACTCTGCACTACGCACTACGCCTCTGCACTACGCCTCTGCACTACGCACTACCACTCTGCACTACGCCTCTGCACTACGCCTCTGCACTATGCACTACCACTCTGCACTACGCACTATGCCTCTGCACTACGCCTCTGCACTACGCACTACCACTCTGCACTACGCCTCTGCACTACGCCTCTGCACTACGCACTACCACAATGCACTATGCACTACGCCTCTGCACTATGCCTCTGCACTACGCACTACCACTCTGCACTACGCTTCTGCACTACGCACTACGCCTCTGCACTCTGCACTACGCCTCTGCACTACGCCTCTGCACTACGCCTCTGCACTACGCACTACGCCTCTGCACTACGCACTACGCCTCTGCACTACACACTACGCCTCTGCACTACGCACTACCACTCTGCACTACTCCTCTGCACTACGCCTCTGCACTACGCACTATGCCTCTGCACTCTGCACTACGCCTCTGCATTACGCACTACGCCTCTGCACTCTGCACTACGCCTCTGCACTACGCCTCTGCACTACGCACTACCACTCTGCACTACGCACTACCACTCTGCACTACGCCTCTGCACTATGCCTCTGCACTACGCACTACGCCTCTGCACTCTACACTACGCCTCTGCACTACACCTCTGCACTACACACTATGCCTCTGCACTACGCCTCTGCACTCTGCACTACGCCTCTGCACTACGCCTCTGCACTCTGCACTGCCACTCTGCACTACGCACTACCACTCTGCACTGCCACTCTGCACTACGCACTACCACTCTGCACTACGCCTCTGCACTACGCCTCTGCACTCTGCACTACGCCTCTGCACTACGCCTCTGCACTACGCACTACACCTCTGCACTACGCATTACCACTCTGCACTACGCACTACCACTCTGCACTACGCCTCTGCAGTACACCTCTGCACTACGCACTACGCCTCTGCACTCTGCACTACGCCTCTGCACTACGCCTCTGCACTACTCACTACGCCTCTGCACTCTGCACTATGCCTCTGCACTACGCATCTGCACTCTGCACTATGCCTCTGCACTACGCACTACGCCTCTGCACTACGCACTACCACTCTGCACTACGGACTACCACTCTGCACTACGCCTCTGCACTACGCACTACCACTCTGCACTATGCACTACCACTACGCACTACCACTCTGCACTACGCACTACCACTCTGCACTACCCCTCTGCACTACGCCTCTGCACTACGCACTACCACTCTGCACTACGCCTCTGCACTACGCACTACCACTCTGCACTACGCCTCTGCACTACGCCTCTGCACTATGCACTAGGCCTCTGCACTATGCCTCTGCACTACGCACTACGCCTCTGCACTACGCCTCTGCACTCTGCACTACGCCTCTGCACTATGCCTCTGCACTACGCCTCTGCACTACGCACTACGCCTCTGCACTACGCCTCTGCACTATGCACTACCACTCTGCACTACGCCTCTGCACTACGCACTACCACTCTGCACTACGCCTCTGCACTACGCACTACCACTCTGCACTACGCCTCTGCACTACGCACTACGCCTCTGCACTATGCCTCTGCACTACTCACTACCACTCTGCACTACGCACTACGCCTCTGCACTACGCACTACAACTCTGCACTACGCCTCTGCACTACGCACTACCACTCTGCACTACGCCTCTGCACTACGCCTCTGCACTACGCACTACGCCTCTGCACTATGCCTCTGCACTCTGCACTACGCCTCTGCACTATGCACTACGCCTCTGCACTATGCACTACCACTCTGCACTACGCACTACCACTCTGCACTACGCACTACCACTCTGCACTACGCCTCTGCACTACGCACTACCACTACGCACTACGCCTCTGCACTATGCCTCTGCACTACGCCTCTGCACTACGCCTCTGCACTACGCACTACGCCTCTGCACTACGCCTCTGCACTACGCCTCTGCACTACGCACTACGCCTCTGCACTACGCCTCTGCACTACGCCTCTGCACTACGCCTCTGCACTACGCACTACGCCTCTGCACTATGCACTACCACTCTGCACTACGCCTCTGCACTACGCACTATGCCTCTGCACTCTGCACTACGCCTCTGCACTACACACTACGCCTCTGCACTCTGCACTACGCACTACGCCTCTGCACTCTGCACTACGCCTCTGCACTATGCCTCTGCACTATGCACTACCACTCTGCACTACGCACTACCACTCTGCACTACGCCTCTGCACTACGCCTCTGCACTACGCACTACGCCTATGCACTCTGCACTACACCTCTGCACTACACCTCTGCACTACGCACTACGCCTCTGCACTATGCTTCTGCACTCTGCACTACGCCTCTGCACTCTGCACTGCCACTCTGCACTACGCACTACCACTCTGCACTGCCACTCTGCACTACGCACTACCACTCTGCACTACGCCTCTGCACTATGCCTCTGCACTCTGCACTATGCCTCTGCACTATGCCTCTGCACTCTGCACTACGCCTCTGCACTACGCCTCTGCACTATGCACTATGCCTCTGCACTACGCACTACCACTCTGCACTACGCACTACCACTCTGCACTACGCACTACCACTCTGCACTACGCCTCTGCACTACGCCTCTGCACTACGCACTACGCCTCTGCACTTTGCACTACGCCTCTGCACTACGCACTACGCCTCTGCACTCTGCACTACGCCTCTGCACTACGCCTCTGCACTCTGCACTATGCCTCTGCACTACGCACTACGCCTCTGCACTACGCACTACCACTCTGCACTACACACTACCACTCTGCACTACGTCTCTGCACTACACACTACCACTCTGCACTACGCACTACCACTACGCACTACCACTCTGCACTACGCACTACCACTCTGCACTACGCCTCTGCACTATGCCTCTGCATTACGCACTACCACTCTGCACTACCCCTCTGCACTACGCACTACCACTCTGCACTACGCCTCTGCACTACGCCTCTGCACTACGCACTACGCCTCTGCACTACGCCTCTGCACTACGCACTACGCCTCTGCACTCTGCACTATGCCTCTGCACTACGCCTCTGCACTACGCACTATGCCTCTGCACTACACCTCTGCACTACGCACTACGCCTCTGCACTATGCACTACGCCTCTGCACTACGCCTCTGCACTACGCACTACGCCTCTGCACTACGCCTCTGCACTACGCACTACGCCTCTGCACTACGCCTCTGCACTACGCACTACGCCTCTGCACTACGCCTCTGCACTATGCCTCTGCACTACGCACTACGCCTCTGCACTACGCCTCTGCACTACGCACTACCACTCTGCACTACGCACTACGCCTCTGCACTACGCCTCTGCACTACGCACTACCACTCTGCACTACGCCTCTGCACTACGCCTCTGCACTACGCACTACCACTCTGCACTACGCACTATGCCTCTGCACTACGCCTCTGCACTACGCACTACCACTCTGCACTACGCACTACGCCTCTCACTACGCCTCTGCACTACGCACTACCACTCTGCACTATGCACTACGCCTCTGCACTACGCCTCTGCACTACGCAATACCACTCTGCACTACGCCTCTGCACTATGCACTACGCCTCTGCACTACGCACTACCACTCTGCACTGCCACTCTGCACTACGCACTACCACTCTGCACTGCCACTCTGCACTACGCACTACCACTCTGCACTCTGCACTATGCACTACCACTCTGCACTGCCACTCTGCACTACGCACTGCCACTCTGTACTACGCACTGCCACTCTGTGGAGTAGTGTGGCTCACTGGTTAGAGGCGGCAGGCCCGAGAGCCGAAGTCAGCCTGGGACCAGGGTTCAATTCCCGACGCGGCAGGGTCGTGGACCTTGGTCAGCGGACTTGATAATTCTCGCTTTGGTGCTTACTCTAATCAGGGGTTCCACTCGGCAACTCTGGGCATTAGCTTGCCTAATCTCCACAACGGCCCCACCAATTCCGGGGATGCCTGGCTCCCCCTTGGGGACTCCCAGCAAGGGACCATCCCACAGGGAAAGCCAGGACGGGTTCCCCAGAGTTATACAGCGCCGGGACGCCCCGTTGCTGGGGCAGCTGTGCGCTTTACAAGTATACTACATTTACATTTACTCTGCACTACGCACTGCCACTCTGCACTCTGCACTGCCACTCTGCACTCTGCACTGCCACTCTGCACTACGCACTACCACTCTGCACTACGCACTACCACTCTGCACTACGCACTACCACTACGCACTACCACTCTGCACTACGCACTACCACGCTGCACTACCACTCTGCACTACGCACTACCACTCTGCACTGCCACTCTGCACTACGCACTACCACTCTGCACTGCCACTCTGCACTACGCACTACCACTCTGCACTACGCCTCTGCACTACGCCTCTGCACTCTGCACTCTGCCTCTGCACTACGCCTCTGCACTCTGCACTACGCCTCTGCACTCTGCACTACGCCTCTGCACTACGCCTCTGCACTCTGCACTCCGCCTCTGCACTACGCCTCTGCACTCTGCTCTACGCCTCTGCACTACACCTCTGCACTCTGCACTGCCACTCTGCACTACGCACTACCACTCTGCACTGCCACTCTGCACTACGCACTACCACTCTGCACTACGCCTCTGCACTACGCCTCTGCACTCTGCACTACGCCTCTGCACTATGCCTCTGCACTCTGCACTACGCCTCTGCACTACGCCTCTGCACTACGCACTACGCCTCTGCACTACACACTACGCCTCTGTACTACGCACTACCACTCTGCACTACTCCTCTGCACTATGCCCCTGCACTATGCACTACGCCTCTGCACTCTGCACTATGCCTCTGCATTACGCACTACGCCTCTGCACTCTGCACTACGCCTCTGCACTACGCCTCTGCACTATGCACTACCACTCTGCACTACGCACTACCACTCTGCACTACGCCTCTGCACTACGCCTCTGCACTATGCACTACGCCTCTGCACTCTGCACTAAGCCTCTGCACTACACCTCTGCACTATGCACTACGCCTCTGCACTCTGCAATACGCCTCTGCACTACGCCTCTGCACTCTGCACTGCCACTCTGCACTACGCACTACCACTCTGCACTGCCACTCTGCACTACGCACTACCACTCTGCACTATGCCTCTGCACTATGCCTCTGCACTCTGCACTACACCTCTGCACTACGCCTCTGCACTACCCATTACCACTCTGCACTACGCACTACCACTCTGCACTACGCCTCTGCACTACGCCTCTGCACTACGCACTACGCCTCTGCATTCTGCACTACGCCTCTGCACTACGCCTCTGCACTACTCACTACGCCTCTGCACTCTGCACTACGCCTCTGCACTACGCCTCTGCACTCTGCACTATGCCTCTGCACTACGCACTACTCCTCTGCACTACGCACTACCACTCTGCACTACGCACTACCACTCTGCACTACGCCTCTGCACTACGCACTACCACTCTGCACTACGCACTACCACTACGCACTACCACTCTGCACTACGCACTACCACTCTGCACTACGCCTCTGCACTACACCTCTGCACTACGCACTACCACTCTGCACTACGCCTCTGCACTACGCCTCTGCACTACGCACTACGCCTCTGCACTACGCCTCTGCACTACACACTACACCTCTGCACTACGCCTCTGCACTCTGCACTATGCCTCTGCACTACGCCTCTGCACTACGCACTACGCCTCTGCACTACGCCTCTGCACTATGCACTACCACTCTGCACTACGCCTCTGCACTACGCACTACCACTCTGCACTACGCCTCTGCACTACGCACTACCACTCTGCACTACGCCTCTGCACTACGCACTACGCCTCTGCACTACGCCTCTGCACTATGCACTACCACTCTGCACTACGCACTACGCCTCTGCACTACGCACTACCACTCTGCACTACGCCTCTGTACTACGCACTACCACTCTGCACTACGCCTCTGCACTACGCCTCTGCACTACGCACTACGCCTCTGCACTACGCCTTTGCAATCTGCACTACACCTCTGCACTATGCACTACGCCTCTGCACTATGCACTACCACTCTGCACTACGCACTACCACTCTGCACTACGCACTACCACTCTGCACTACGCCTCTGCACTACGCACTACCACTACGCACTACGCCTCTGCACTACGCCTCTGCACTACGCACTACGCCTCTGCACTACGCACTACGCCTCTGCACTATGCCTCTGCACTACGCCTCTGCACTACGCACTACGCCTCTGCACTACGCCTCCGCACTGCGCCTCTGCACTACGCACTACGCCTCTGCACTATGCACTACCACTCTGCACTACGCCTCTGCACTACGCACTACGCCTCTGCACTCTGCACTATGCCTCTGCACTACGCACTATGCCTCTGCACTACGCACTACGCCTCTGCACTCTGCACTACGCCTCTGCACTACGCCTCTGCACTATGCACTACCACTCTGCACTACGCACTACCACTCTGCACTACGCCTCTGCACTACGCCTCTGCACTACGCACTACGCCTCTGCACTCTGCACTACACCTCTGCACTACACCTCTGCACTACGCACTACGCCTCTGCACTACGCCTCTGCACTCTGCACTACGCCTCTGCACTACGCCTCTGCACTCTGCACTGCCACTCTGCACTACGCACTACCACTCTGCACTGCCACTCTGCACTACGCACTACCACTCTGCTCTACGCCTCTGCACTATGCCTCTGCACTCTGCACTACGCCTCTGCACTATGCCTCTGCCCTCTGCACTACGCCTCTGCACTACGCCTCTGCACTACGCACTACGCCTCTGCATTATGCACTACCACTCTGCACTATGCACTACGCCTCTGCACTACGCCTCTGCACTACGCCTCTGCACTACGCACTATGCCACTGCACTCTGCACTACGCCTCTGCACTACGCGCTATGCCTCTGCACTCTGCACTACGCCTCTGCACTACGCCTCTGCACTCTGCACTACGCCTCTGCACTACGCACTACGCCTCTGCACTACGCACTACCACTCTGCACTACGCACTACCACTCTGCACTACGCCTCTGCACTACGCACTACCACTCTGCACTACGCACTACCACTACGCACTACCACTCTGCACTACGCACTACCACTCTGCACTACGCCTCTGCACTACGCCTCTGCACTACGCACTACCACTCTGCACTACGCCTCTGCACTACACACTACCACTCTGCACTACGCCTCTGCACTACGCCTCTGCACTACGCACTACGCCTCTGCACTACGCCTCTGCACTACGCACTACGCCTCTGCACTATGCCTCTGCACTCTGCACTCAATCAATCAATCAGGAGTTTGTTAAAGCGCGACTACTCACCCGTAAGGGTCTCAAGGCGCTAGGGGTGGGGGGGGATTTGGGGGGGTGCAGGTTCCATTCCATCAAGGAGGGGGTCTGTCGAAGAGCCAGGTTTTGAGGTTTCTTGCGAAGATGGGGAGCGATGTTGTCTGTCTGAGGTGGAGCGGAAGGGCGTTCCATGCCTTGGCCGCCAGGAAGGAGAAGGAGCGGCCTCCCGATCTGGTCTTTCTGGTGCGGGGGACCACAGCGTAGGAAAGCTGGGCTGATTGTAGGGTCCTTTGGGGTGCGTGGAATTTGAGTCGGCTGTTCAGGTATGCTGGTCCGGTGCCGTGGAGGGCCTTGTGTGCGTGGGTGAGCATCTTAAAGGTGATTCTCGCCTCGACGGGGAGCCAGTGGAGTGTGCGCAGGTGCTGGGAGATGTGGCAGTGTTTTGGCAGGTTGAGGACCAGTCTTGCGGCGGCGTTCTGGATGTTCTGTAGCTTGCGGATGAGGTTTTTGTTTATTCCGGCGTAGAGTGCGTTGCCGTAGTCGAGTCTGCTGGTGACCAGGGCGTGAGTGACTGTCTTTCGGTGTTCGAGGGGGATCCATTTGAAGGTCTTACGAAGGAGGCGGAGGGTGTGGAAGCAGGAAGATGAGACAGAGTTGATCTGGCGGTCCATTTTGAGCTCGGAGTCCAGGATGATTCCCAGGTTGCGTGCGTGGTCTGTGGGGGTTGGCGGGTTTCCGAGGGCGGTGGGCCACCAGGTGTCACTCCAGGCGGCGGGGTTTGGTCCCATGATGAGTACTTCTGTTTTGTTGGTGTTTAGTTGTAGGCAGCTGTTTTTCATCCATTTGGCGACGGCTTCCATGCCTTCTCGAAAGTTGCGTCTGGCGGTGTTGGGCTCGTTGGATAGGGAGAGGATGAGCTGAGTGTCGTCTGCATATGACACGATGTTGAGTCCGTAGGTTCTGACGATGGGGGCAAGTGGAGCCATGTAGATGTTGAAGAGCGTCGGGCTGAGGGAGGAGCCCTGGGGGACTCCGCAGGTGATAGGTGTGGGGTCCGAGAGGAAAGGGGGTAGTCTGACCCGCTGCGTCCTGCTGGAGAGGAAGGAGCAGATCCAGTCGAGGGCCTTGTCCTGGATTCCTGCATCGTAGAGTCTGCGTATTAGGGTGCGGTGGGAGACTGTGTCGAACGCCGCTGATAGGTCGAGGAGGATGAGGGCTACTGTTTCTCCTTTGTCCAGTAAGGTGCGGATGTCGTCTGTTGCGGCGAGGAGGGCGGTTTCTGTACTGTGGTTTTTTCTGAAGCCGGATTGGGAGGAGTCGAGGATGTTGTGTTCTTCAATGAATGTGGCGAGTTGGCTGTTGATGGCTTTCTCGATGACTTTCGCTGGGAACGGGAGCAGGGAGATGGGTCTGTAGTTTTTTAGGTCGGTGGGGTCCGCTGAGGGTTTCTTTAGGAGGGGGTTGACCTCGGCGTGTTTCCAGTCGTCGGGGAATGAGGCGGTCGCCAGGGAGCGGTTGATGGTTTGGCGGAGCATGGGTGCGATGGTGTTGGCGGCTCTGTTGAAGATGTGGTGGGGGCAGGGGTCCGTGGGGGCCCCTGAGTGGATTGACTTCATTGTCTTCAGTGTGTCTTCGGTGGTGAGGGCTGTCCAGTCATCAATCGCTGGTTTCCGGGTGTCGGGGGTGGTTGGTGAGGGTTCAGTGTGTTGGTTGTCTTCGTCGAAGTTGTCGTAGATGCTCTTGATTTTCTTGGTGGAAAAAGATGCTGAGTTTGTCGCAGAGGTCTTGTGAGGGAGGGATGTCGGTAGAC
Organism: Lissotriton helveticus; assembly: GCF_964261635.1. Classification (NCBI taxonomy): domain Eukaryota; kingdom Metazoa; phylum Chordata; class Amphibia; order Caudata; family Salamandridae; genus Lissotriton; species Lissotriton helveticus. Next base: position 570,828,863 of record NC_136063.1, read on the forward strand.
TCGCTGGTGGGTTGGGCGAACTCCTTGATGATGCTGAAGAGTTCCTTGCTGTTGTGTGCGTGGGTGGAGATTCTGTCTTCAATCGCTTTTTTCCTCGTTTCTCTGATGAGTTGATGGTGGGCGTTGGTGGCGGCTCTGAAGTTGTTGTGGGCTTCTGTGGATTTGGTGTTTCTCCAGGCCTTTTCGAGGCGGCGGCATGTGCGCCTGGACTCTCGAAGTTCGGTGGTAAACCATCTGGCTTTCTTGGCACGGGTATTGTTGTTTTTCTTGAGTGGGGCTATGGTGTTGGTGCTGTCCGAGATCCATCTATGCAGGGTTCGGGCTGCGGTGTTGGGGTCGTCGTTTTCCGCGATGGTTGGGGTGGAGTTGTTGAGTGAGGAGGTGAGCTGGTCATCGGTGATCTTGGTCCAGTTTCTTTGTGGAAGCAGGTGCTGGTGTCTGTGGATGGTGGGTGTTCTGAAGGTCTAGTGGACGCAACGATGGTCGGTCCATGGGAGTTCGGTGGTGTGGCTGAAGGTGATGGAGTTTCCTGTAGTGAAGAGGGGGTCGAGGGTGTGTCCTGCTGAGTGCGTGGGCTCGGTCACGATCTGGCGGAGTCCAATGTTGTGGAGGTTGTCCAGGAGGGATGTGGTGTTGGGGTCCAGTTGATTGTCGAGGTGGAAGTTGAGGTCTCCCAGCAGGGTGTAGTTGGTGGATGCGATGGCCTGCGGGGAGATAATGTCCGTGATGGAGTTGGCAAAGGGTCTGCGGGGTCCAGGGGGTCGGTAGATGAGGGTTCCTCGGAGGGCTGCGGTGGGGCTGGCCAGTATCTTGAAGTGAAGGTGTTCCATCAGTTCTGTGGACTCGTCAGGGAGTGTGCTCAGGCGGAGGCTGGATTTCTGGACGATGGCGATTCCTCCTCCTGGGTGGATGGGGCGGTCGTTCCTGGAGATCTTGTATCCTTGGGGGATGGCGATGGCGATGTCCGGTCCCGAGGTGGTGTTGGTCCAGGTTTCGGTGAAGAATGCTACGTCTGGGGTTGTGCTGTCGAGGAGGTCCCAGATTTCTGTGGCGTGTTTGTGGAGGGATCGGACGTTGAGGAGGATGCATTGCAGGGTCTTCGGTTCGGTTGTGTTCTTGTGGGCGGGTTGTGCTGGATCCGTGTTCTTGGCGGTGCTGCAGGTGTGCCGGCAGCGGTGACAGCTGAAGGGTCCATGGGTGTCGGCTGGTGATGCTAGCTTGCAGTTGTTGTTGCAGCCTGGGTTGAGTGCGTGGAGTGCTGCTGGGTCGTAGCGTTGGCGGGGCGGAGGTCCAGGGTTCCTGGTACTGGTCGCGGACGGGTCGCAGACGGGCGCAGACGTGCTTGCCTTTGACGCGCCTTTGACGCGCCTTCGGCGCACCAGCGGCGCGCCCGCAGTGGTCGCCATTAAGTAGGGGTCGGGGAGGGCTGGACAGCTGGGAGGCGGGAGCGGGGAGGGGAGCTGGATTGGGCCGGTCGTGCTGGGGGGGGAGGGGCCGCGGGGGCAGCAGCGGCGGGGAAAGGTAAAGGGAGGAAAGAATGGATAAAGAAAAAAGGGAAAATAAGCAGAAATAAGGCACAGAAGAGCAGAGATGCAGAAAAGAGCAGAAAGGTGAAAGATAGGAAGGGTAAAAAAACGAGTGAAAACGAGTGAAGGAGCAGAGGGAGAGAAAGGGAAAATGGGCAGAAATAAGGCACAAAAGAGCAGAGGTGCAGAAAGGTGAAAGATAGAAAGGGGAAAAAAACGAGTGAAAGAGCAGAGGGAGAGAAAGGGAAATGGGCAGAAATAAGGCGCAAAAGAGCAGAGGGGCAGAAAGGTGAAAGATAGAAAGTGGAGAAAAACGAGTGAAGGAGCAGAAAGAAAGAAAGGAGACAGAGGTCCACTGGACCACCAGGGATGAGGCGCAGGGAAACCTGCGGGTGGAGGAGGGCCTCGATCACCAACACTCAAGAGTGCAGGGGCAGGGGCACCTCACTTAATGGTGGAGCTGCGAGGGTGGGAGAGCAATTTCACTGACAATGAGTCAGTGGTCTTGCTCGCCTGTCCCCGCAGTGGCCGCCATTAAGTAGGGGTCGGGGAGGGCTGGACAGCTGGGAGGCGGGAGCGGGGAGGGGAGCTGGATTGGGCCGGTCCTGCTGGGGGGGGAGGGGCCGCGGGGGCAGCAGCGGCGGGGAAAGGTAAAGGGAGGAAAGAATGGATAAAGAAAAAAGGGAAAATAAGCAGAAATAAGGCACAGAAGAGCAGAGATGCAGAAAAGAGCAGAAAGGTGAAAGATAGGAAGGGTAAAAAAGACGAGTGAAAACGAGTGAAGGAGCAGAGGGTATGAAAGGGAAAATGGGCAGAAATAAGGCACAAAAGAGCAGAGGTGCAGAAAGGTGAAAGATAGAAAGGGGAAAAAAACGAGTGAAAGAGCAGAGGGAGAGAAAGGGAAATGGGCAGAAATAAGGCGCAAAAGAGCAGAGGGGCAGAAAGGTGAAAGATAGAAAGTGGAGAAAAACGAGTGAAGGAGCAGAAAGAAAGAAAGGAGACAGAGGTCCACTGGACCACCAGGGATGAGGCGCAGGGAAACCTGCGGGTGGAGGAGGGCCTCGATCACCAACACTCAAGAGTGCAGGGGCAGGGGCACCTCACTTAATGGTGGAGCTGCGAGGGTGGGAGAGCAATTTCACTGACAATGAGTCAGTGGTCTTGCTCGCCTGTCCCCGCAGTGGCCGCCATTAAGTAGGGGTCGGGGAGGGCTGGACAGCTGGGAGGCGGGAGCGGGGAGGGGAGCTGGATTGGGCCGGTCCTGCTGGGGGGGGAGGGGCCGCGGGGGGAGCAGCGGCGGGGAAAGGTAAAGGGAGGAAAGAATGGATAAAGAAAAAATGGAAAATAAGCAGAAATAAGGCACAGAAGAGCAGAGATGCAGAAAAGAGCAGAAAGGTGAAAGATAGGAAGGGTAAAAAAACGAGTGAAAACGAGTGAAGGAGCAGAGGGAGAGAAAGGGAAAATGGGCAGAAATAAGGCACAAAAGAGCAGAGGTGCAGAAAGGTGAAAGATAGAAAGGGGAAAAAAACGAGTGAAAGAGCAGAGGGAGAGAAAGGGAAATGGGCAGAAATAAGGCGCAAAAGAGCAGAGGGGCAGAAAGGTGAAAGATAGAAAGTGGAGAAAAACGAGTGAAGGAGCAGAAAGAAAGAAAGGAGACAGAGGTCCACTGGACCACCAGGGATGAGGCGCAGGGAAACCTGCGGGTGGAGGAGGGCCTCGATCACCAACACTCAAGAGTGCAGGGGCAGGGGCACCTCACTTAATGGTGGAGCTGCGAGGGTGGGAGAGCAATTTCACTGACAATGAGTCAGTGGTCTTGCTCGCCTGTCCCCGCAGTGGCCGCCATTAAGTAGGGGTCGGGGAGGGCTGGACAGCTGGGAGGCGGGAGCGGGGAGGGGAGCTGGATTGGGCCGGTCCTGCTGGGGGGGGGAGGGGCCGCGGGGGCAGCAGCGGCGGGGAAAGGTAAAGGGAGGAAAGAATGGATAAAGAAAAAAGGGAAAATAAGCAGAAATAAGGCACAGAAGAGCAGAGATGCAGAAAAGAGCAGAAAGGTGAAAGATAGGAAGGGTAAAAAAACGAGTGAAAACGAGTGAAGGAGCAGAGGGAGAGAAAGGGAAAATGGGCAGAAATAAGGCACAAAAGAGCAGAGGTGCAGAAAGGTGAAAGATAGAAAGGGGAAAAAAACGAGTGAAAGAGCAGAGGGAGAGAAAGGGAAATGGGCAGAAATAAGGCGCAAAAGAGCAGAGGGTCAGAAAGGTGAAAGATAGAAAGTGGAGAAAAACGAGTGAAGGAGCAGAAAGAAAGAAAGGAGACAGAGGTCCACTGGACCACCAGGGATGAGGTGCAGGGAAACCTGCGGGTGGAGGAGGGCCTCGATCACCAACACTCAAGAGTGCAGGGGCAGGGGCAACTCACTTAATGGTGGAGCTGCGAGGGTGGGAGAGCAATTTCACTGACAATGAGTCAGTGGTCTTGCTCCTACGCCTCTGCACTACGCCTCTGCACTACGCACTACGCCTCTGCACTACGCCTCTGCACTATGCCTCTGCACTACGCACTACGCCTCTGCACTACGCACTACGCCTCTGCACTACACCTCTGCACTACGCCTCTGCACTACGCACTACGCCTCTGCACTACACCTCTGCACTACGCACTACGCCTCTGCACTACGCCTCTGAACTACGCCTCTGCACTACGCCTCTGCACTATGCCTCTGCACTTCGCACTACGCCTCTGCACTATGCCTCTGCACTACGCACTACCACTCTGCACTACGCACTACACCTCTGCACTACGCCTCTGCACTATGCACTACCACTCTGCACTACGCCTCTGCACTACGCCTCTGCACTACGCACTACCACTCTGCACTACGCACTATGCCTCTGCACTACGCCTCTGCACTACGCACTACCACTCTGCACTACGCACTACGCCTCTGCACTACGCCTCTGCACTACGCACTACCACTCTGCACTATGCACTACGCCTCTGCACTACGCCTCTGCACTACGCACTACCACTCTGCACTACGCCTCTGCACTACGCACTACGCCTCTGCACTCTGCACTACGCCTCTTCACTACGCCTCTGCACTACGCCTCTGCACTACGCACTACGCCTCTGCACTACGCACTACGCCTCTGCACTACGCACTACCACTCTGCACTACTCCTCTGCACTACGCCTCTGCACTACGCACTACGCCTCTGCACTCTGCACTACGCCTCTGCATTACGCACGATGCCTCTGCACTCTGCACTACGCCTCTGCACTACGCCTCTGCACTACGCACTACCACTCTGCACTACGCACTACCACTCTGCACTACGCCTCTGCACTATGCCTCTGCACTACGCACTACGCCTCTGCACTCTGCACTACGCCTCTGCACTACACCTCTGCACTACGCACTACGCCTCTGCACTACGCCTCTGCACTCTGCACTACGCCTCTGCACTACGCGTCTGCACTCTGCACTGCCACTCTGCACTACGCACTACCACTCTGCACTGCCACTCTGCACTACGCACTACCACTCTGCACTACGCCTCTGCACTACACCTCTGCACTCTGCACTACGCCTCTGCACTACGCCTCTGCACTACGCACTACGCCTCTGCACTACGCATCACCACTCTGCACTACGCACTACCGCTCTGCACTACGCCTCTGCACTATGCCTCTGCACTACGCACTACGCCTCTGCACTCTGCACTACGCCTCTGCACTACGCCTCTGCACTACTCACTATGCCTCTGCACTCTGCACTACGCCTCTGCACTACGCCTCTGCACTCTGCACTATGCCTCTGCACTATGCACTACGCCTCTGCACTACGCACTACCACTCTGCACTACGCACTACCACTCTGCACTACGCCTCTGCACTACGCACTACCACTCTGCACTACCACTACGCACTACCACTCTGCACTACGCACTACCACTCTGCACTACGCCTCTGCACTATGCCTCTGCACTACGCACTACCACTCTGCACTACGCCTCTGCACTGCGCACTACCACTCTGCACTACGCCTCTGCACTACGCACTACCACTCTGCACTACGCCTCTGCACTACGCCTCTGCACTATGCACTACGCCTCTTCACTACGCCTCTGCACTACGCACTACGCCTCTGCACTACGCCTCTGCACTCTGCACTACGCCTCTGCACTCTGCACTACGCCTCTGCACTACGCCTCTGCACTACGCCTCTGCACTACGCACTACGCCTCTGCACTATGCACTACCACTCTGCACTACGCCTCTGCACTACGCACTACCACTCTGCACTACGCCTCTGCACTACGCACTACCACTCTGCACTACGCCTCTGCACTACGCACTACGCCTCTGCACTACGCCTCTGCACTATGCACTACCACTCTGCACTATGCACTACGCCTCTGCACTATGCACTACCACTCTGCACTACGCCTCTGCACTACGCACTACCACTCTGCACTACGCCTCTGCACTACGCCTCTGCACTACGCACTACGCCTCTGCACTACGCCTCTGCACTCTGCACTACACCTCTGCACTATGCACTACGCCTCTGCACTATGCACTACCACTCTGCACTACGCACTACCACTCTGCACTACGCACTACCACTCTGCACTATGCGTCTGCACTACGCACTACCACTATTCACTACGCCTCTGCACTACGCCTCTGCACTACGCCTCTGCACTAGGCACTACGCCTCTGCACTACGCACTACGCCTCTGCACTATGCCTCTGCACTACGCACTACGCCTCTGCACTACGCCTCTGCACTACACCTCTGCACTACGTCTCTGCACTACGCACTACGCCTCTGCACTATGCACTACCACTCTGCACTACGCCTCTGCACTACGCACTACGCCTCTGCACTCTGCACTACGCCTCTGCACTACGCACTACGCCTCTGCACTACGCACTACGCACTACGCCTCTGCACTCTGCACTATGCCTCTGCACTACGCCTCTGCACTATGCACTACCACTCTGCACTACGCACTACCACTCTGCACTACACCTCTGCACTACGCCTCTGCACTACGCACTACGCCTCTGCACTCTGCACTACACCTCTGCACTACACCTCTACACTAGGCACTACGCCTCTGCACTACGCCTCTGCACTCTGCACTACGCCTCTGCACTACACCTCTGCACTCTGCACTGCCACTCTGCACTACGCACTACCACTCTGCACTGCCACTCTGCACTACGCACTACCACTCTGCACTACGCCTCTGCACTACGCCTCTGCACTCTGCACTACGCCTCTGCACTATGCCTCTGCACTCTGCACTACGCCTCTGCACTATGCCTCTGCACTACGCACTACGCCTCTGCACTACGCACTACCACTCTGCACTACGCACTACCACTCTGCACTACGCCTCTGCACTACGCCTCTGCACTACGCACTATGCCTCTGCACTCTGCACTACGCCTCTGCACTACGCACTACGCCTCTGCACTCCGCACTACGCCTCTGCACTACGCCTCTGCACTCTGCACTACGCCTCTGCACTACGCACTACGCCTCTGCACTACGCACTACCACTCTGCACTACGCACTACCACTCTGCACTACGCCTCTGCACTATGCACTACCACTCTGCACTACGCACTACCACTACGCACTACCACTCTGCACTACGCACTACCACTCTGCACTACGCCTCTGCACTACGCCTCTGCACTACGCACTACCACTCTGCACTACGCCTCTGCACTACGCACTACCACTCTGCACTACGCCTCTGCACTACGCCTCTGCACTACGCACTACGCCTCTGCACTACGCCTCTGCACTACGCACTACGCCTCTGCACTACGCCTCTGCACTCTGCACTATGCCTCTGCACTACGCCTCTGCACTACGCACTATGCCTCTGCACTACGCCTCTGCACTATGCCTCTGCACTACGCACTACGCCTCTGCACTACGCACTATGCCTCTGCACTACACCTCTGCACTATGCCTCTGCACTACGCCCTACGCCTCTGCACTACGCCTCTGCACTACGCACTACGCCTCTGCACTACGCCTCTGCACTACGCCTCTGCACTACGCCTCTGCACTACGCCTCTGCACTACGCACTACGCCTCTGCACTACGCCTCTGCACTACGCACTACCACTCTGCACTACGCACTATGCCTCTGCACTACGCCTCTGCACTACGCACTACCACTCTGCACTATGCCTCTGCACTACGCCTCTGCACTACGCACTACCACTCTGCACTATGCACTATGCCTCTGCACTACGCCTCTGCACTACGCACTACCACTCTGCACTACGCACTACGCCTCTGCACTACGCCTCTGCACTACGCACTACCACTCTGCACTATGCACTACGCCTCTGCACTACGCCTCTGCACTACGCACTACCACTCTGCACTACGCCTCTGCACTACGCACTAAGCCTCTGCACTACGCACTACCACTCTGCACTACGCACTACCACTCTGCACTACGCCTCTGCACTACACACTACCACTCTGCACTACGCACTACCACTACGCACTACCACTCTGCACTACGCACTACGCCTCTGCACTACGCCTCTGCACTACGCACTACCACTCTGCACTACGCCTCTGCACTACGCACTACAACTCTGCACTACGCCTCTGCACTACGCACTACCACTCTGCACTACGCCTCTGCACTACGCCTCTGCACTACGCACTACGCCTCTGCACTATGACTCTGCACTCTGCACTACGCCTCTGCACTATGCCTCTGCACTATGCACTACCACTCTGCACTACGCACTACCACTCTGCACTACGCACTACCACTCTGCACTACGCCTCTGCACTACGCACTACCACTCTGCACTACGCACTATGCCTCTGCACTACGCCTCTGCACTACGCCTCTGCACTATGCACTACCACTCTGCACTACGCACTACCACTCTGCACTACGCCTCTGCACTACGCCTCTGCACTACGCACTATGCCTCTGCACTCTGCACTACACCTCTGCACTACACCTCTGCACTACGCACTACGCCTCTGCACTACGCCTCTGCACTCTGCACTACGCCTCTGCACTACGCCTCTGCACTCTGCACTGCCACTCTGCACTACGCACTACCACTCTGCACTGCCACTCTGCACTACGCACTACCACTTCGCACTACGCCTCTGCACTACGCCTCTGCACTCTGCACTATGCCTCTGCACTATGCCTCTGCACTCTGCACTACGCCTCTGCACTACGCCTCAGCACTCCGCACTACGCCTCTGCACTACACACTACCACTCTGCACTACACACTACCACTCTGCACTACGCCTCTGCACTACGCCTCTGCACTACGCACTACGCCTCTGCACTCTGCACTACGCCTCTGCACTACGCACTACGCCTCTGCACTCTGCACTACGCCTCTGCACTACGCCTCTGCACTCTGTACTACGCCTCTGCACTCTGCACTATGCCTCTGCACTACGCACTACCACTCTGCACTACGCACTACCACTCTGCACTACGCCTCTGCACTACGCACTACCACTCTGCACTACGCACTACCACTACGCACTATCACTCTGCACTACGCACTACCACTCTGCACTACGCCTCTGCACTACGCCTCTGCACTACGCACTACCACTCTGCACTACGCCTCTGCACTACGCACTACCACTCTGCACTACGCCTCTGCACTACGCCTCTGCACTATGCACTACGCCTCTGCACTACGCCTCTGCACTACGCACTACGCCTCTGCACTACGCCTCTGCACTCTGCACTACGCCTCTGCACTACGCCTCTGCACTACGCACTATGCCTCTGCACTACGCCTCTGCACTACGCCTCTGCACTACGCACTATGCCTCTGCACTACGCACTACGCCTCTGCACTATGCCTCTGCACTACGCACTACGCCTCTGCACTACGCCTCTGCACTACGCCTCTGCACTACGCCTCTGCACTACGCCTCTGCACTACGCCTCTGCACTACACACTACGCCTCTGCACTACGCCTCTGCACTGCGCACTACCACTCTGCACTACGCACTACGCCTCTGCACTACGCCTCTGCACTACGCACTACCACTCTGCACTGCGCCTCTGCACTACTCCTCTGCACTACGCACTACCATTCTGCACTACGCACTATGCCTCTGCACTACGCCTCTGCACTATGCACTACCACTCTGCACTACGCACTACGCCTCTGCACTACGCCTCTGCACTACGCACTACCACTCTGCACTACGCCTCTGCACTATGCACTACGCCTCTGCACTACACACTACCACTCTGCACTACGCACTACCACTACGCACTACCACTCTGCACTACGCACTACGCCTCTGCACTACGCCTCTGCACAACGCACTACCACTCTGCACTACACCTCTGCACTACGCACTACCACTCTGCACTACGCCTCTGCACTATGCACTACCACTCTGCACTACGCCTCTGCACTATGCCTCTGCACTACGCACTACGCCTCTGCACTATGCCTCTGCACTCTGCACTACGCCTCTGCACTACGCCTCTGCACTATGCACTACCACTCTGCACTACGCACTACCACTCTGCACTACGCACTACCACTCTGCACTACGCCTCTGCACTACGCACTACCACTCTGCACTACGCACTATGCCTCTGCACTACGCCTCTGCACTACGCACTACCACTCTGCACTACGCACTACGCCTCTGCACTACGCCTCTGCACTACGCACTACGCCTCTGCACTACGCCTCTGCACTCTGCACTATGCCTCTGCACTACGCCTCTGCACTCTGCACTGCCACTCTGCACTACGCACTACCACTCTCCACTGCCACTCTGCACTACGCACTACCACTCTGCACTACGCCTCTGCACTACGCCTCTGCACTCTGCACTACGCCTCTGCACTACGCCTCTGCACTCTGCACTACGCCTCTGCACTACGCCTCTGCACTACGCACTACGCCTCTGCACTACGCACTACGCCTCTGCACTACACACTACCACTCTGCACTCTGCACTACGCCTCTGCACTACGCACTACGCCTCTGCACTCTGCACTACGCCTCTGCACTATGCCTCTGCCCTACACACTACCACTCTGCACTACGCACTACCACTCTGCACTACGCCTGGGCACTATGCCTCTGCACTACGCACTACGCCTCTGCACTCTGCACTACGCCTCTGCACTACACCTCTGCACTACGCACTACGCCTCTGCACTACCCCTATGCACTCTGCACTACGCCTCTGCACTACGCCTCTGCACTCTGCACTGCCACTCTGCACTACGCACTACCACTCTGCACTGCCACTCTGCACTACGCACTACCACTCTGCACTACGCCTCTGCACTACGCCTCTGCACTCTGCACTATGCCTCTGCACTACGCCTCTGCACTCTGCACTACGCCTCTGCACTACGCCTCTGCACTACGCACTACGCCTCTGCACTCTGCACTACGCCTCTGCACTACGCACTAGGCCTCTGCACTACGCACTACCACTCTGCACTACGCACTACCATTCTGCACTACGCCTCTGCACTACGCCTCTGCACTACGCACTACGCCTCTGTACTCTGCACTACGCCTCTGCACTAAGCCTCTGCACTACGCACTATGCCTCTGCACTCTGCACTATGCCTCTGCACTACGCTTCTGCACTCTGCACTATGCCTCTGCACTATGCACTACCACTCTGCACTACGCCTCTGCACTACGCACTACCACTCTGCACTACGCACTACCACTACGCACTACCACTCTGCACTACGCACTACCACTCTGCACTACGCCTCTGCACTACGCCTCTGCACTACGCACTACCACTCTGCACTACGCCTCTGCACTACGCACTACCACTCTGCACTACGCCTCTGCACTACGCAATTCCACTCTGCACTACGCCTCTGCACTACGCCTCTGCACTACGCCTCTGCACTACGCACTACGCCTCTGCACTACGCATCTGCACTCTGCACTACGCCTCTGCACTACGCCTCTGCACTCTGCACTACGCCTCTGCACTACGCCTCTGCACTACGCACTACCACTCTGCACTACGCACTACGCCTCTGCACTACGCACTACCACTCTGCACTATGCCTCTGCACTACGCACTACCACTCTGCACTACGCCTCTGCACTACGCGCTACCACTCTGCACTACGCCTCTGCACTACGCCTCTGCACTACGCACTATGCCTCTGCACTACGCCTCTGCACTACGCACTACGCCTCTGCACTACGCACTACCACTCTGCACTACGCACTACCACTCTGCACTACGCCTCTGCACTACGCACTACCACTCTGCACTACGCCTCTGCACTAAGCCTCTGCACTACGCACTACGCCTCTGCACTACGCCTCTGCACTACGCACTACCACTCTGCACTATGCCTCTGCAGTACGCCTCTGCACTACGCACTACGCCTCTGCACTACGCCTCTGCACTACGCACTACGCCTCTGCACTACGCCTCTGCACTACACCCTTGCAAGAGGAAAAAAGACGCCACAGCATTACTGTAAACACACGAGAATACTAGTGTCATTTTACACTGCTCTGTTCCACATTTCTTAATACCGCATGTTCTGGAAAAGCGTAGTTGCAACTCATGCGTTCCCAATAGGTGCCCACACAATCTTTCGTAGATTTCGACTCTTCGCTAATGGTCATTCACTTGTCAAAGAATCCCATATCCAAAAACAGAATAGAAACAACAAAAAAAATAGATTGCGGTGCACATTTAATTTATTTAACTATCAGTTACAAAGACTTTTATACTACAAGTGATTAACTGTTATCCCTGACCCCTCCCGCATTTGCCTGCTCTCCTCGGGAGATCCATACCTTCAACAAGAGCCCACTGCAAGGAACAGGACAGCCATTCGACACAGTCTACGATTTTACAAAGACCCCTCGCGCCAGGAAAAAGATGCCCCGTACAGCGCATGCGGACACTCACTGAAGAGATCAGATGACTTTTTTGTATGCAATGCAATGGTGAACGCGCTCGCACCATCTGGATTGCATTACACGGGCACTCTGACAGCTCGTAATTAAGATTAATCACTCTGCCGTGCTCGTTCTCGCACAGAATATGCCACATCGGGCACGCGTAAATTACTTAAAGCCTATCACGTCAACGCTACTAAATACACAGCACAGCGAAGACGAATCACTAGGCAGATGCCATTAAAAACTACGGAATGTCCCAGCCGGACCCCTTTCTGCATTTTTTTTTTTAACACATAAGAGCTCGGAAGCTCCGCCTCCACTTCGTGGTGGCTTAGGCCCGAGGCCTAAAAACAGGCTGTGGATTTCAATGGGTTGCACTGCATGAATAATTCAGCCAGAATGGCTAAAAAATTACTTATTCCCAGGCCTTCAGAAGACACCTTTAAGAGCAGCCTTCATATACCTATAACACATTGGTTAAATAGACCTGGTGACGCCATACCACTAGGGGTAAAGTGTTCCAATACAGGCCTCTCTTTTTGGATATGAAAACCAAAACCACAACTTCCAGAATGCATTGGGTTGTTGGAAACACCCTTGATTGAAGAACATGGTGTCTGACCACATGGATTCATCTGGTAATGTTTTATATTAGTCCATTCTGGGAGTTGTAGTTTTGCTTCTGTTCCACTAGGTCTAATACAGCAAACAGCAATGATCTGTAAAAGAAAATCCCAACACTATGAAAGTGCTAACGGGGGACATGGAGACATGCTAGACAAAGTGAACAAACTTCAAGATACAAGCAGATGCTAGTTAGTGTACACATGTGCTGTAAAGCACACACTTTGTTGTTTCCCCTGCATACTTTCCCAGCTTCATTATAAAGGCATAAAGGCATCTATCTGAACAGCAAAAATAGTGCTTTTTGGCGAATTATTGTGAACTGTGTGTATTCTGGTCATGGGTTCCTTTTCAAGTAGCGAAATATTAAATGTAACAGAACGATTGATTAAAAAACCGTGATTTGCACAGTGCATACTTCCAGATTTTCAGATTTTGGGACTTGACAATGCTTTCCGGGCATAGTGAAGTTCACAATGTTTGTGAATTGTGGCATAAGACAAAGGGTACACATTTCCTCATGAGATGTATTATTTTTTATTAACACTTCCCATAGGCATCAGCCTAGTTGTTAATGTGGCTGCTGCAGAGAATTGAATCTAAGGTTTAGCTGACACGATTGAGTCCCAAAGTCACACGGTAAGGAGACTGCTGAAGAGGTCTGTAAGTAAAGGTCACTGGTTTGAATCTTGTCAGAATAGCCTATTCTGTTAATGTTTGTAATGCAGACAACGGTGTGTATCCTGTTCATGAGTTCCCCTTCAAGTAGCGAAATATAAAATATAACAGAACGATTCATTAAAAAAAGGGGATTTGCACAGTTCAGACTTCCAGATTTTGGGACTTCTCAATGCTTTTCCGGGCATAGTTCAGTTCACAATGTTTCTGAATTGCGATTTTTAAACTTCTTTTTATTTACCAATCAATTTTTGATCAGAAATAAAAAGAAAAAAATAGCGCTAAAGTGTCTTTTTTCAAAAGCGAGTAGGAGGGAAAACATGGAAGAGGGGGTATTAGGGAGAAGCAACACAGTGGGCAGAGCAACCTGGAGGGTGGGGGCAGGTGCAACATGAAAGTTGCATTTGGGAAAAGCAACACAGGAGGCGGGGGAGAAACAACAGGGCTAAAGAAAGTGACATGGAGCAAGTCGAAGAAGCAAAACACACAGGTGAAAGAGAGCAATGTGAGAGTCAAGAAACTAATGGGAGAGAGAGAGCAACATGGGGGAGAGAAGAATGTGTGCAGGTGGGGGAGAGAAGCACACCCGGTAGACAGCTGGAAAACACATGCAATCTTATGGAGTGCTGAAGATAAAAGAAAAATACTAGTTCCTGAAAAGTGAACAGTGGAAGAACACACGTAAATTGGCATTGTTCCAGGGGACGAACAGACTAAAAAGGACAAGGCATGCTGTTGAACATTAAGCAGGTAAATGAGAGTGACAGTAAAGCCAAATATTGGTAAGCAATGGGTGTGCTGCAAGTACCTCTATGCTCTTGGTAAGCCAACAACATGTCTTTCACAACAGGACAGCTTGCACGCTCTGATAGACTCGAACTAAAATATGTTGGCTCTTGAAGCCTGTCTCCTAGAGCTCAGCGGGAACAGCACCATTCTTGTAATCATACAGCCTTAGAGGATACATAACGTGTATGTGCAGGATCTCTTCTCTACTAATCGTGTAATGGTTGGGAATGCATGTTATATGATAAGTTCATAGATGTCTAACTGCTAATTTCCTTTTTTCAGCAAAGTCTTGGATGAGTATAATTTTTTCCTTTAGACTCTGGTCATTATTTATTATAGCACAATGGAAAGTAGAATGTGAGCACTTTTAATACTGTAAACGGTTTCTGGCAACATATTTGATATTGATTTATTTTATAATCTATATCTGCCATTAGCACACCTATGTTATTTCAAATTAGACTAGTAATAAAAAAAAAATCAAACATAAAAAGGGACATAAATTGCTCCTAGATGACTGGCAACTTATTTAAAAATATTTCCATAAAATCGAATTCCATTACAGTAAATAGTAATATACCACCAACAAGGAAGAATATCGTCATCCTACAAAAATGTACTATACTGAAATTTGTACGTGTGTATCTATGTGGAGAGTCTTACAGGATCGAAAACAAGCTTAAAGTCAACAAGTGGTCCAGCCACTGCCACACCAGGGTCTGACCACGGTATTATAAGTTTGGTGGTCGAACCGCCATTTGACCACCGCAACAGTGTTCCCTGGTGGTGGCATGGCAGTCAGGAGCACAAAATGTGCCAACAAACTTTGAGTTTGGGCACTGCCATGTAAAAGCTGGTAGTGGGGAAAACAAGGGTGCCCTAGATGGCCCCCTTGCCCCATGCAGGTAGGTGCATGGATGAGCTCCCCTGTGTGAAAGTGAAAGCCCCCCCACCCCCAGTTCCAGGTTGGCATGGACTTTACACTTCATGCCATGCAGGAATGCGGACAGCATTTGGTTTGGTAGAGCGGTTGTAAGCCGCCCACTCCCATACCGCCAAGCTCTTAATGAAGCCCTATATCACTTTTTGATAGAAAAGATTTCAATTCTGCAGCACACTTAAAAAAAAAGCAAACTCCTTAGGGGATTGTTTTTTGTGCAGAAAGGTGTCCCTTCCTGCATAAAAACAAACCCGGTACTTACCTGAAATCTTCCGTTTCCTGCATTTTACAACCACCAACCCTGCCCTTCCCCCGCCCCACGTCACCGCCCGGTGGCACGCCCGTCACGGGCAGTGCCTGGAAAGCAACCTTGCACCATAACACAATGTTGCTTGTGTAGAAGTTGAACATTTTTAGATAAATATAGCCTCATAATAATAATAACAATAATAATTTGCTTTAACGTTAACATAGGAAATGTGTGTCCATTTAGTGGTTAGAGAAAATGCATTTTTATGAAACATGCCACAAAGAATTATTTTTTTGCAGAAAGCTCATATTTCTATCTTTCGTTCACTATTAGGCCTCAAAATATTCTTTCTTTACTGTCCCTTTAATAAAAATAAATGGATTTCTTTAAATGCTGACTTTATGATATGATGGAACTGCAAAGCCTGACATTTTCGTTAAATTTGCTGTTTGCTGCAAAATGCATTTCTTTTCACCTTACACCATATGATTTCATCATAGATAGTTTTCTCTACAACATGCTTATAATGAAGACATATGCTAATGAAAAGAAATACTTGCTATTTCACTGAGAGAATATCGGTGACAAAAACATCGATGTTAAAAATATCGAAAGAAATATAGAATACAAAAATATCTACTCACATACCTAGCATAAAAATATTGAATCAAAAATATTGATGTAAAAAATTAGAGATGTAAAAAATATCGTTTTAAAAATATATATAAGATAAAATATTATATATTAAATATATTCCGTCTTAATATTAATTTTAGCAAAATTAATTATATTTAATACAATTTAATATAAATTTTAACAAAATATAACAAATAAACTTATTAAAAAAATAAACAAAGAAACATAATAATGTATACATATATATTTATTTAAAATAGTTATCACTGTTATTGTTTATTTATTTTAAAGCTTCCCACATTTTACTCCTATAAACACCAAAACAAACGCTGAAAATGAATTACACAATTACCATAATCTAGTACCAATCGATTAAATACAATTAATTAACATCCAATTATTAATTAATTAATAATACAAATACTTTACACTTTTAACACTATAACATCTCAATTAAACAAATATTAATAAATAAAAAAATCAATACATTTAATATAATTAAATAAATTCCACCCTTTTCCCCTATAAACCCACACCCGCTATGGAACTAAAAACGCAACATTCAAATAAAAAATAATAATAATAACTACTAGAAATGTAACACATATATTAAAAATACTAACAATTCTTTAAAAAAAATACAACACATTCATATAAAATAAATACTAAAATACATAACATTAATGAACAAACAATATTAAACAATGATATTTTTGCAAATGATATTAAAGAGTTCGATATTTTTAACATTTATATTTTTACCTAAAATCGATATTCTTGACCACGAGAATCTGTATGTCGATATTTCTGACCCACAATATTTGCAACTCGTTAATTGTGCAAGTCGATATTTTTGATTCGATATTCTGTCTCTGCACCTACTTGCTATAGCTGTGATTGCCATGGCTTAACCAAGACATTCTAGATAGTAATGTCCTATTACGTATGGTAATCTTCATTACTCCGGGTCCCGTAGTCCTCGACACCTTCGTCTACAAGTGAGATAATTCTATTTCCGACAGAAAAAAAGAAAGAAGGAATGCTGGACTTACCCCCCTCCACTCCCCCCCGCCGGGAGTACAAAAGGGTACATGTTCCAGCATTCCCTCTGAAATACCAAGCCCAAGATGAAGGCCGGCACACAAAGGGAGGGAGGGAAGTCACGAAGGTGTCGAGGACTACGGGACCCGGAGTAATGAAGATTACCATACGTAATAGGACATTACCCCCAGATCCCTTCACCTTCGTCTACAAGTGAGACATACCAAGCAGCAACCCGGCATTCATCCACAAGAAAAAACACAACAAACCACCAGGACAGCACAGAAACCCAGAGATTTATTGGAAATACAGAAATCAAGGGCGAGCATAACCCAACACCCCTAAAGCAAAACCGCCCTCCACACCCAGCAAATTGGGAAGGCGATAACAATGGATGAAAGTATTGGGAGAAGCCCAAGTGGCCGCCCTACAAAACTCAGAGAGAGGAACACCCCGGACCTCAGCCCAAGACGCCGCCACCCCTCTAGTAGAACGACCCTGCACACCCACCAGAGGAGGGGAACCAGAAAGAGAGTAGGCCAAAGAAATGACCTGCTTCAGCCATCTACCAATCGAGACAGAGGAAGCCTTGCGGCCATGGGAAGCAGCCCCAAAGGAGACAAAAAGGGAATCCGAAACACGAAAGGCAGAAGTGCGCTCCAGATACACACGCAGAGCCCTGCACACATCCAGCAAGGACCAACAAGGACCCCCCGGGGAATCAAAATCAGGGCCCAAAGCAGGCAAGACCAACTCCTGGGCCCGGTGAAACTGAGAAGCGACATTAGGCACGAAAGCAGAATCAAGGCGAAGAACCACCCCACCCTCCGAAAAGGACACGAAAGGTTCACGCGCCATCAAGGCCCCCAACTCACCAAGGCGTCGAGCAGAGGTGATGGCCACCAGAAACACCACCTTCAAGGTAACAAACTTCAAGTCCACGTCCAACAAGGGCTCAAAAGGAGGATCCAGCAAAGCCCGAAGGACCAAAGGCAAATCCCACAAGGGAAAGGAAGACCTGGACACAGGACGAGAAAGGGAAAACCCACGGAGAAGACGAGAAACCAAGTCCTCAACATGCGACAGGGTCCCCCATGGGGAACGAAATGCCCTCACAGCCGCCCACTGAGCCCGCAAAGTGGACACAGCCCAACCCCTCTTGAAACCTTCCCACAAAAATTGAAGCATAGTCTGCAAGGAACACAGCAAAGGGGAAAGGCCCAACCCCGCACACCAACGACTGAAATTACTCCAATGACGATCATAAGATCGGAGGGTAGAAGGTCTACGGGAACCCTGAAGAGCCACAGCTAAATGCTCAGGGAAGCCACGTCGCCGCCACCCATGCCTCTGAACCTCCACACCGACAGCCGCAACCGGAGAAGGGACGGGGACGAATGCAGGGGAGACGGGGACAGGGGGAGAAACCAAGGGCCCTGGATCGCCAACAGACGAACCGTCGGAAACCAAGACCTCCGAGGCCAAAAGTGCAGGACCACAACCACATCCCGAGACTCCAGACACAAGCGCGCCAGAAACCGAGGAATCAGCGCCAGGGGAGGAAAGGCATAAAGCAGGCGCGGAGGCCAAGGAACCGACAGGGCATCCACCCCCCAACAACCTTCCTGCAGGAATCGGGAGCAGAAGCGAGACAGCTGCGCAATCTGCCGGGAGGCAAAGAGGTCCAGAAAGGGACGCCCAAACCTCACTCACACAAGCCGAAACGCAACCTGGGTGAGAGACAACTCCAACGACCCCGGAAAGCAACGACTCAGGGCATCCGCCACAAAGTTGCCCACTCCCCGAATGTGAATTGCCGTCAGAGACAGAAGGTGACCCTCCGCCCAACAGAAAAGGGGAACAACCACAGTGCTCAGAGAGGCCGAACGGACCCCCCTTGATGGTTCAGATACGCCACAGTCACCACATTGTCGGAACGCACCAGAACGTTCCAACCCAGGAGCATGGCACGAAACCCCATCACAGCCCGACAAACCGCCGTCAGTTCCCTCAAGTTGGAGGAGCGGCGATACTCCAGGATGGACCAATGACCCTGAAGGGACTGAGACCCCAAGGTCGCCCCCCCACCCCAGGGAGCTCGCATCTGTAGTCAAAACCAGAGAAGGGGAAGGCTGCAGAGGGAGACCCCGAGACAGATGCAACCCGGTCGACCACCAAACAAGAGTCGGGAGGACCACCGCGACACAGGCAGAAGGAACCCCAAATTCCCAGACACAGGATCCCAACGGTACAGAAGATAACTCCACAGGGGGCACAGGTGGAACCGAGCCCAAGCCACCGTAAAGACCGTCGCTGCCATCAGACCCATAAGCCGCAACCAGAGGCGGACCGGAAAACAACCCTCAGCCCGAAACAGCCGAGCCAGGGAAACCAGGGTCAGGACACGAGGGACAGGCAGGAACACACGGTTGAGGTCCGTACGAAACCGGGCCCCAATGAACACCAAGTCCTGAGACGGGGACAACTGACACTTCGGGATTTTGATCAGGAACCCGTGCTGACACAACGCGGAGCAAACCAACTCCTGCGCCTCCAACAACAGGACCCGGGACGGAGCATGAATCAGCCAGTCGTCTAAGTAGGGGTACACCATCACCCCCTGAAGATGAAGCCAAGCCACCAAGGGAGCCACCACCCTCGTGAAAACCCTCGGGGCAGACCGCAGACCGAAGGGCAACACACGAAACTGGAAGTGAAGCCCCTGAACACAAAACCTCAGGAAGCGACTGGACCGAGGATGCACCGGAACGTGGTAGTAGGCATCCTGAAGATCCAGGGTACACATGAAGTGTCCCAGAAGCACCAAAGGAATCACCCTCTGCAATGTCTCCATGCGAAAGGGAATTCTCAGAACCCACCTGTTCAGAACCCTCAAATCCAGAACCAGATGGTAACCCCCCGTGACCTTGGGCACCAGAAAAATCAGGGGAAAAAAGCCCGACCCCAACTCCGCAGGAGGGACCTCCTGAATGGCCCCCTTTAGAAGAAGATCCTCCACCCCTTGAGAGAGATGAAACCTTTTGGATCGGCATGCAGGCCAAGGAGTTGGGTGGACACCGGAGTCCGGGGGGGGCAGAGAACTCCACCAGATAACCCTCGCGCAAGATGTCCAACACCCAAGCGTCGGAACAGGACTGAACCCAGGCGTCCAGGAAGAAGCGCAGCCGCCCTCCTACCAACAACCCGGGAACCACAGCCAAGGAGTCAGGAACGGGGTTTAGCAGGAGGAGGGGACCTAGCCTTACGATCCTGACCCCGACCAGAAGAAAACCTCCCATGGCCCTTCCGAAACTGCCTACGAGAAGAAGGGCGGAAGAAAGGCAGAGGCTTAAAGGGAGCAGGGGCAGCAGAAGAAGCCTTAAAAGAAGAAGAGTGCTTTTTTTCCTTAAATAGCTTGTGCAATTTGTGTTCCAACTCCCCCCCAAACAGCATAGAACCCTAGAAGGGCATACGCAGAGCACAAGACTTCTGCGCAGAGTCCGTCTTCCAGTCCTTCAGTACAAGACTGCGACGAGCCACCACACAAGCGCCGCCGGAGAGGGCAGCCGCCCGCACCACGTCAAAAGAGACATCAGAGAGCAGCTCCACCTGACGCTCGATGTGTCCAAGAAGAGTGGAACAGTCCGTGGCATCATCCATAGACTGATAGAGGGACTTAATGTCAGACAGCAAGGACTGCGACACGTAAGTACCATAGACACCAGCCCTCAAGGCCAGATGGGAGCCAGAATACACTTTCCGGAGAGCAACGTCAGCCTTCTTGTCCACAGGATCCTTCAGCACAGCGTCCTCCGACAAGGAAGTGAGACCCACCAAACTTGCCACAAAAGAGTCATTGGGGATCGAATCCGGGAGCTCCGAAGTCATATCCTGCAGGGGGTAAAGCCGGGCCATAAAACGTGGAACCAGAATACGATCAGGGTCAGCCCACTCCCGCTTCAAAACATCCTTAATAAAGGGGTGCACCGGGACATCCACCGTGGCAGAGATCTGGAACTGCCTCAGCAAAGAACTACCAGAAGTACTGGGGGTAGCCACATCAGCGAAGCCCATGTTCTCCTTGACATGACGCAAAATATCCGTCAGAGCGTCCTTGTCAACATACATCCCCTTGAGGTCAGAGTCCCCTGCCACCACAGACTCATCCCCAGAGGAGTCCGAAGAAACAGGAGCAGAAGCCACCCCCCTGCTGCGAGCTCTGCCAGCACACATCTCAGCAATGGTCTCCTTAATTAAGTGCTTCAAACGCGCATCATCACCCCCATTAGTGCGTCTGGACTTGGGCCTAGGAGAAGGAGAACGAGATGAACTTGAGGAAGAGGAAGACGACCTCTCCCTATGGCGTCGCTTCTTAGAACACTTGCCCATCTTCAGAAAACGGCCAAAGAAGCACAGCACAGCAAACAGAAAGTAGCAAGAAGCAGGAATCGCCAAAAAACGCTACGCAGTACCCACCACTGCCCCGCCATTTAAGCACCAAACAATTAGCCCGGGACAGGAGCGCCTGACCTCCAGGAGGACGGAAGTCAGGCCGAGGAAACCGGAAGCCGTCATCACACCACAGCCAATCCGGCATCGAGCAGGAGGCCACGCCCCCCAGAAAGCAAGGCAGACCGGGAGGGGCGACCATCGGGCAAGCGCTGGACCACGCGGAACATCATCCACGCATGGCCACACCAGCGCGAAACAGCCCCCACGCCACTCCCCCCAAGCCCGGCGGGGGGGAGAGGCAGAAAGATCCAGACGACAACGTCCAAGCAAGTCCAGCGCGGGAGCTCCGAGCTCCTCGCGCTTCAATCTCCTCTGTCAGAATGACAGAAAAAAAGAACAGAGGGAATGCTGGGACATGTACCCTTTTGTACTCCCGGCGGGAGGGGGGTGGGGATAAGTCTAGCATTCCTTCCTTCTTTTTTTCTGTCGGAAATAGAATTATCTCACTTGTAGATGAAGGTGTCGAGGACGGAGGAACCTGGGGGTAATGTTTCATTTCATAGAGTAGACCATTGTTACACAATGGGGCACTGACCAGCTGACAAAGTAGGCATGCAAAAAGTTTGTATGAGAACCTACCTAGATTTATCTATTGTAACATTTTGTAGCCTCATTCAAACAAAAGATGTCGACATAGACGTTTACTGTGGGAATTGAGGAAGCAGATGCCAGACTATCAGAGAGTCCTTTCCCATTGGCCAGGGATGAGTCAACATTTTGAGTTTACAACATGTTTTGTGCTTTTCTACAGAGTTCATGTTCCTAGCTAGAGAGTCAATGCATTCTATGCACACCTTTCCTGGCATGCCCCTTAGCACTTTACTGCGCTACTCTTGCATAAGATTGCTGTAAGCCACTGCAAATGGTGATTTTTCTTGTCTTACTTACCCATTGTGAGGTGACTTTCAGTCTTTATGCTGATCTTAGATACTACTGTGAATACTTCCTTATAGCTATTTAAGCGTTTTTTTACGGCAGCTGTTAGGGTTCTCGGCTGAGTTTCCGGAGCTACTCTTTATGGGGAGTTCAACCTTTCATAGTTATTAGCCTTTTGCTAAATTCTCTTGCTCTTTTACAAATGAAATCTTGAATGTTTCTTGCTAGGATAGGTTAGGTCCTTTAGATTAAGATAGTGACAAATTCCTTTATAGAACACACTGTAATTTTGTATTCTGTCTCTAATAACAAATCTTTTTGATATTTCTGTACACAGAGTTATCTGACTAACCTGACTACAAAAAAATAAAAATATGAACTATTCTCTTTATTGAGAAATAAAGCTTGTAAAACTTAATCAAATCTCTCATCATTGACTGAACTTTAAATTCTGTAAGTTGAAGATTATTTCAGCAATGTATTCAGGTTGTGCTTGATTCTAACGCAGTGGCAAATTGGAGTTTCACTTAGTAAGTCTGAAGGTGGAGCTGGTTATAAACATTTTTATGAGATTTACGTGCTCGCACCTGCATTGGCGCTAGGCAGCAGATTGTGCACCAGCACAGGCAGAGAGCAGGAATGTGCCATATATCGGTAAATATTGTGCATTCCTTCCCTCTCCCTTTCACGCAGCGCAGTGCAACAAGTTGTCTTGCTTTGTTGCATTGCGCTGCATGAAACCTTGATACATTTTTCCCTTTGTGTCCAAGGATAATCCCAGTGACTTGGCATTCGGTGAAGTTGGGGTTCAAAGCAGTCAAGGTTATCTCAGTTTTACCCAAGGGCAACCAACAGAGTATGATATTTTACAAGGCCTTGGACAGGCCAAATTCTATATTTATGTATCTTAGATCATGGATACAACCAGGCAATTAAATACAGAAATGGTAAAGCAATCTGTGAGTTTAATGTATTTCTTCATCTATAAATGTGAATTGATTAGAAATGTCAAGCTCACATCAAAGTCTCATGTTTACCATATATCCGGAACCTTATGGCTATGTTACAGCAATGCTTGAAGTAATGCTTGCACAACCTAGTGCACCTGGCACTAACCAGGGTTGGGCACCAGATTATCGAAACGTCATTAATTCTTAGTCAGAGTTGCTGTATGCATTAAAGAGGTCATACCAGTGACAAATTGAGTAGGAGTTCAGACCACTGTTCCATTTTTCTCTAAAGATTCCAATCTTAGAGGAGGACCCTGAATGTCTTAAGATGGTATATGCAATCGGATAGGTGCATTTACAAACTGCATCCAAACCTGTGGGGCCTTAAATCCCCCAAACGTCAGAAAGTCATGAGAAAGCTTCAAAGACGAGTTTGCAGGCTGCACCTGCAGGAAACACTGCCAGTGGAGCTTTTACCACCCTGCCAGTGACTTTGCTGGTGTAGCCCATGAGCTACAATTGGATGTGTGCCAAGGATCTCCCCATAGGGTAATGCCATCAGTGACTACACTCACTCATCCTCCTATGCCATTACTCAATATTGTCCCTGGGGTCCCCTAACAGTGTGTACCTCATTGGCAGCACACAGTTTGTACTTCTTTCAATGACTGTGAATGCTGCCTTTAGTATGTTACAAGTGCAATGGCAAAAGTGTTTCCTAATTTGCAATGCTCCATATTACTTAGCCAGCACCAAAATAACTCTATTCAGGTTTCAGCAATGAGAACTTGTCACCTTTTAGTAGTCACAGATGGCTCCAGGCCTACTACATTGTAATTCAGTGTTAATGACACTACCCCAAAGGTTAAACTCTTCATCAGTCAATTAGCAATGCCTATCTAAAATCGAAATAATGCCAGGAGAGCTTAGAATAGCAACAACGACCTCCTCAAGCCTTTCCTCATGTTTCCCATCTACATGTGTGACAATAGACCGTGTGATTCACAACTTTTAAAATGGCCAATCTTAGATTATACCAGATAAGAGCAGCTACTCCTTCTTTAAAGGGTAGGACCATGAAGGGCATGTTGAACAGATCTTCTTCATATTTGCGTGTTATATTCTGTACCTGCGAGAAACGCATCAGCTCCCTTTTACATACTTGTGGGATTTAGACCCAGCCAGAGACATACCTGTAGGTGCATGCACAATACGAGGTATTATTAAATGCAGGACCAGCGTGTGCAGAACAAAATGGCTGATGGAGATGACCACAGTATGCAGGGATGGTCTGTTCTCCAGCGCTGCCAAATCCTGGTTTCTGCTTGAAACGTGTACAGGCAGGTTCCTAAAAAACACTAAACAAGAATTTCCAATGAAATAGGTCTTACATTTGTTAGATTTAGAGATATTGGTGTTGTAATGATAATGTTTTTTTTTACCAACATGTTTGCTTTGTAGTGTAGTGGTTGTAAGTGGGTTATGGTGGAATTATGTGTGTTGTATTAGAATTGTTTTTTTTTAGTGGTGCTGAATTGTGAGCTGTGTAGTGTATTTGTGTTGTAGAATTATGCGGCATAGTGAATAGATAGAGGTGAGCACGATAGAGAATAGACAGAAAGAAGGAATTAGTGGTATATGTAGTTTATGGAGGTACCTTTTATTGATATTGAAAGAGAGAAGGAGAAATAGTGTGTGAGGAAGAGAAAGAAAAAGAGAAAGACAGGGTGTGTAGGTAATAGTTGGTTAAAGAGGTATTTTTGTTTATGAGAGGATAGGTTAACAAGTGGAATAGTGTTTGTGTTTTATTGAGTTAACGTTGGAAATGTTTGTGTATGAAACTGCGGTTGAAGATTTGTAGTTAAGTATAGTATTGATGTGTTGATTGTGTATGGGATAGTGAGATATATGGATGAGAGAGTAGAAAAGAAAGTTAGAGGTATAAGTGAAAGGGGTATATGGAGGGTGGGGAGAATCGGAGAGGTGGATTAGTGTATAGTGTGAGGAGTTATAGGAAGGTAGTATGTGTTGGTAGGTAGCATAGAGAGGAGATAGATAATGTGATGGAGGAATTGGAGGGTGTAGTGGTCAGCGCATACACTTAGCGCTACACATTTAAGTCAAAAAGTGCTGGTAACGCTATATATGTAACACTACTTAGGACAGAAAACTGTACCAAAAGCTGATAAAAAGAGAATGTTCAATGAAGCTACCCCTGGGCGTAGTTTGCGAAGTAGCGCTACGCGTAGCTACCCGAAGTGCACTTTGCACTACGCGAGCTACGCGAGTTGCGTAGTGCACTGTTCGCAATGATTGCACAGTGCCAGATGCTTGTCCGCACTGTGCAATCATGGAAAACAGCATCTTGCACAGTGCGAGCTGTCTTTTACTGCCGCTCGAGTAGATTTTTACTCGAGGGGCAGCTTTCTCAACACAGTTTGGTAGTTTCTCATCGCGAGCATACGTGACCACTCGCAATGAGAAACCTGACCCCCCCCCCGCGTTGAGAAGCTTGCCGGGAGGTTTATTTTCCACGCTCGCGATCGGCAACTTGATGTTGCTGATCGCGAACGAGGAAAAAGTCCCGCCGGGATGTCATTTTGCTTGCTCGCGGTCTCCAACTTGACGTTGAGGACCGCGAGCGAGCAAAAAATGACTGCTGCACTACACTACACTACGCGTGTTTGCACTGTGCTACGTGAAATTTGCGTAGTGTGATGTAGTGCAAACTTCGCAAACTACGAGAGCATAGCGTAGTGCTTTGCCAAGGCTTAAATGAAGCCTCACAGAAGAATTTCCACTGATTCGTGGCATAGAAGTGAGCTCTTCCAGAATCCTCCACAAATACAAATGCCTCCCCAGGGTTAGCAAGTGCCATAAAACCTCAGTGTAATTTTTTATTGTATAATTTTATTATCGTACGCCTTGTACAAACATCCTATAATGTATTAATGGGAAACTGCTAATTATGTTCATGAAACTATGAGTGAATCATTCCTCTCAACATGAATATTTAGATCTGATTTTTGTGCTCCTTAATATGGCATATCGTCTCTAATACTTGAAATTCAAATCATTTCAAAAACAGTTATCTCAGCGTGAGTATTTGTATACTGGTTGATGTGCTCCAACTTGATTTGTTTCAACTCAAGTGTGTATCTCGTAAAGTTAAACATGCATGGAGCAGAGGTTCTCTTATTCCAACTATCTTTTCTGAACTTGGATGTTTAAAGTGGAAACTATGATGGCTGTATTAGCTTGCACATAATGAAAAATTATTAGTGCTCTTAAAAATGAAAGTGAATGCGTTCCTTATTTCAATCGCCATCCCGCAAAGTTGCTAATGGTGACTGTAATTATCGTGTTTGCGTGCACATAATAAAGAATGCTGAGTGCTTTCGGAAGTAAAAGTGAATGTTAACCAAGCTTTTTGTTTTTGTAAGTCCGCCATCCCACAAATGTGTTCATGATGACTGTTATTGCCATATTTGCGTGCCCATAATAAAGAGTACTGAGTGTTCTTGATTATTAAAGTGAATGTTAATTGAGCATGCTATCCTTCTTATTTAGTAAGCCCAGGCTTAGTTCTAGTCATTTAAGAGTCGCTTACTGATTGAATGTTTTTATTCCCGATTCAAACATCACTGAACTTATCCACCGTACTAATTGCTATTCAACGAAGGTGTTTATCCACGTGATTAGGTTTGTATTTATCCCATAGTAATCAATGGTGGTACTAGAATGTATGGAATGTTCTTTATTCCTTTTCTTACATGTTCAATGTTTATGTTCCAACTTCATTTAAATGCTTTGTTATGATTCCACATTCTGGAGGCTCTTACAGTTCATTTGTACAGTTCCTCTCCAGAGGGTGGATGCTTCATTAAACTGAGTCTCAACCTACTCTTTTTCAAGACTCATTATTAACTACATATTGGCAATGAATGGGATCAAGATTTCTAGCATGTAAGGATATTTATTCAAAAGCTTCCACATGTTTCCTTACCTTTGGATTGATTTTTCTCCTATTTTTTCAGGCCATTGTCTTCTGTTGGCCCCCAACCGCATTTATTGGAAATCTCTGCAGTTTTTGAGGAGATTTTGCTCTTTTGGTTGGGAGAATCTGATCGCCATCTGAGGAGAGCAGCAGGTGGACCAGCAGTCAAGAGGATTGTCTTTCGCTACAGAAGCCTCTGTAGTGTTGGACAGCAGCTGACCCCTGGATATCTTCAGAAGGGATCCTCATTTCCGTTGCACCACTGCAGTATTGCAGGGTTTTCGTACATTACTGCTGCTTTATTTTGGGAGATTCTGCCTCATGGAAGCTCGACCTGGGGTCGCGCTCAAGCAAATCTACATTTGCCTCGTAGTAATCCACGCTGTCTTCTCAAGTGAGCCAATAGTGGAGTTTGATTGTACTCGTGCTCCTGAAGGCTGAACGTGAGTGAGACACTCCGTCTCTCCTGTCCTGTGCGCCACTGATGAACGACACAGATAATGCTGCGATGTCATTACATTACGTGCATCCGCCATAGGTGTGAGAAGTGGAGAAGTGTGGCTCACTGGTTAGAGGAGGCAGACCTGGAAGCAGAGGTCAGCCCGGGACCAGGGTTCAATTCCCGGCTCGGCGGGGTCTTGAGTCCTAAAATGTCCATGGACTCGACAATTCTCGCTCCGGTGCCTACTTGACTCACGGGTTCACAATCTGCGACTCTGGGCAACAGTTTGCTTAATCTCCACAACGGCCCCTCGCGGCGGGATGCCTGGCTTTCACCTTGCGGATACCCTGCCGGGGTTATCTCACAGGGGAATACCAGGACGGGTTCCCTAAGCAAGCGCTTAGAAACCGCTTGGTGATTTGCGCTATATAAATTCCTGTACATTTACATATTGGATTGGGCATTTGTTTCAAGGAAGCGTGTTTCGATGACACACACATCTGGAAGTCACAAACTGGGTATGATCCACCTACGTGTTTAACTACGCTATTTACTTAAAGTATTTGAAAAAATTTGGAATTAAATGTTTATATATTTAATTATCACGCATAATTTACCTTGCTCTGTGCATACAATATTTATTATCAGATGTTGTTGTGATATGCATTTTGAATAGTTTGAGTTCTAGGTAACTCACATAAGGTAATTTTACTTTACGGCTTTGATTCCTTACTTACTTACATAATGTCTACTATTCTTGGCAATCCTCTGCCTCCATTCTTCTCTGGTCCCAATCGACCCAGCACGAACTGGGGAAAGTGGTTCAGGCATTTTAATAATTACCTGTAAGCTATTAATGGAGATTCTTTTAATGCCAAAGGGAAAACACCATTATTATTGAACATGTTTGGTACACATGCTGAAGAAGTAGAGTTTGATTGTACTCACGTTCCTGAAGGCTGATAGCGAGTGAGACACCCCGTCTGTCCTGTCCTTTGCGCCACTGATGAACGACATGGACAATGTTGTGACGTCATTACGTTACGTGCATCAGCCATATTGGATTGGGCATTTGTTTCAAGGAAGCGTGTTTCGATGACATGCACATCTGGAAGTCACAAACTGGGTATGCTCCATCTACGCGACGTCTCACGATGATACGTGTTTAACTACGCTATTTACTTAAAGTATTTGAAATTTTTTGGAATGAAATGTTTATATATTTAATTTTCAAGCAAAATTTACCTTGCTCTGTGGATACAATATTTATTATTAGATGTTGTTGTGATATGCATTTTGAATAGTTTGAGTTCTAGGTAACTCACATAAGGTAATTTTACTACACAGCTTTGGTTCCTTACTTACTTACATAATGTCTACTATTTGTGGCAATCCTCTGTCTCCATTCTTTTCTGGTCCCAATCAACTCAGCATGAACGGGGAAAAGTGGTTCAGGCATTTTAATAATTACCTGTTAGCTATTAATGGAGATTCTTTTAATGCCAAAAGAAAAAAGCATTATTATTGAACATGGTAGGTACATATGCTGAAGAAGTTTTTGAACATTTACCCCCATCTCCCACTCCCTTAGGAATGGATAGTAGGGATTATGATCGTTTCACAGAGGCAGTAGATAGACTCAGGGGCGGTGGGTGAGTTTTGAAAGTGGTGGGGCGGAAAGTGATTGTGATACAGCACCGTAGCGTGCGAGCGTAGCGAGCGCGCCCGAACCCCAAAAGGGGGGTTTGGGGGGGGTTACCCCCCCGAGAAAATTTTGAAAAAAAGAAGAAAAATCGTGCATTTTCAAGCAAATTTGAGAAAGCAGGAAGGTTAATAAAGCAATTGTAAAAGTGCAGTTATTACATTAATAGATGGCATAACATAGGTAGCTGCTTATTCAGTATAACCACAGAGCTTCATACATTCCGCCCTATTATGCTCAGGTGCTGAATTCAGACTATAAGACTTTCATGGAAATCTCAGCTCAGAACTTTGATAGGCATGTAAGATGCTAAGAAGCACAACATCTGCCTGACTATGAAATGCAGCCATGTTTCTGACTGTGTTAGCTGCACGTTTAGAGGAGCTGGCGCAGCCCCATCTCTTTGTATTCCTGAGAAGTGATACCAATTAAATTACCAATTTAGTAATTAAAAGTAAAGCATGCCTGGTGATTAAAAATTCGTACATACGATTAAAACAGTAATTGCTACCAGAAACGTTTTTCTAGAGACTAATGACTGAATTAATGTTGAACTTTTCCATGGTTCCTCGAGCTTACACAGCCAGAGAGGAGCAACGTCAGAGATTGAATGGTATAGAGGGAGCCGTCAATGTGAAAAGAATTATAAACAAATCAAGCAAGGAAAAGAGGAACAGAGAAAAGCAGGAAGGATGGAGGGAAGAGAAACAGGGAAATTTCAAGAGACAAAAGGAATCGGAGGGACGGAGGGAGCATAGGGGGGGAAAAGGAAGGGAGGAGGGATGATTTGAAGGAATGATTAAAACAAGTAAGGATTAGGAATGTAAGGACATAAGGAAAGGGAAAATAGGGGGGAGGAGGGATAAGAAGACAAGGAAACAGTGGATGAGAATCGAAGGGATGGAGGATGAAAGGAAGAAGGAAAGAAAAAAGAAAGAACAAATAAAATAAAGAAGGAAAGGATTGTGGAAGGGAATGTGAAAAGTAGGAAAGGTGGATAGTATGGAAGAATTGTTAACGCCATTGGTCAGGAGCACAGTCACCCATGGACAGCTCCACTGCATTGAAACATGCAGCCGTCAAACAATAATTCTTTCCTGTGTGCTCGATATGTTTTATATACAGTACATGTTCTCGTCTGCCTCATACGAGGTTTGGGATAAAGGCGGTGGTTGCAACCTAACTTGACTGTCAAAGCAGCTGTCAGATTAAGTGGCAATCAGAAGCGGCCATACTAGGTCACCTCACAAAACGGGTTGGATCAGATGACGCGGCACAAAGAAGGCGAGTGGAACGCTTCAGTGGCACGCGACACCTTCGGTTGGGCTAAGTTCAAATAAAATGTATATTGTACCTATATATTGGTAACTTTGGGGCGCGGAGACCTCTTTGTCAGGGAACGGTCTTCAAATTAGAGCCTAGACATGCTGCATTTGTCACACTGATGCATTTGTGCACAGTTCTCGTTCTTAAGGGACTCACACAAACTGGCACTACTAAAACTTCCCTTGTGGACGTCATGACCTGATACTACAACACTCCTGCAAGGGAAGGTGCAATGTAGGCGGGGAAAGAGGGGGGGGTGGTTGTCCTCTGCCCACATGTGGAATACTGTATACTCTGTGATGCTCTTGCCCGTCATGAGCATTGTTCAGAGCTACAATCCCGCCTTAATTAAGAAAAATGCAATACTTTGAATTTCCATCCAAAGACCCTTTGCGGTTCTTGTAAAGTAAGTAATGCACGCCATAACACAAGTGGGTCGGTAGGCTGTGCCAGTTACCCCTATCAATCAGTCAGACTGGGGCACAACTGTCATTAATGGAGGAGGTGCAGAGGCACGGGTGACCCCCCCCCGACTATCGCTTTCTTTTACCACTTAGCGGGAGGTAGAGGGACTCTTTTTTGCATTGCTAGCATTGAGGCCTGTTGCACCCTCACAACGTCACTACACTTCACCTGCATGGTTCAAGGGAGATAAAAGTGAAGCATGAGAGCCAATCATCTCCTTCAATTAGTCCCAATTTATCAATTGTTTTACAATTCGGCATTAATTAAATCACACTGTGCGTGCAATATGAAAGGTACTCTTTCTGTAATTGCAGGACCGATGTTGTGCATGGTAGGATTTTCGCTGACGTTTCTTCTTTCTCGCCCCTTCTCTGAGCTGGAAACAGGTGGCTGCAGAGCATGGGGTGGAGTAGGTGAAACCAAGATTTTAAGTGTGGGGTTTTGATTTGGCAAACAGACAGCTTGAGTAATTGAAAACGAGGATTCTTTTCTTGTAAGGGTCACAAAGAGAAAGTTTGCTTGTGACAAAGATGGATGGAGAGAAAATGAGAATAATAGGACGAGAGATGGGGATCGAGAGATACATCGAGAGGAGACAGCACTAGTCAAGGATGGGTGGTGGGAGAGAAGATCAGAGGGCAAAAAGGGAGCAGTCAGAGAGTAAGAGACCGCTCCAGTGCAAATGTGCATTTCCGACAGATGACGGTTCATGTCTGGACGTGACCGAGACAAGTCTCAGCAAAGGGCCCAAAAGATACACAAAGCGTGGAAATTACCAATAAACAATAGCCAAAATAGATGTAAAAGCATAAATATACCATTGACATGGTAAATGAACAGACAAAACTGCTGCCTGAAGCCACAGGCAAGAGGAGTCCGTCAAAGCATCGAGGACAGAATGGAAGGGTAAATAATTAGACAGCACTCGTTAATGTTTGCCAATATGGGAAGTGTAACCCAATGTAAAGGATTTTAAAAGTTATTGTGCATTCAGGGTGAGAGAGGTCAGTCTGCCTCAGTTACACACATTATTATTATGTTGCACGTGGCTTTTTGCTGCAAGAGTTAGGTTGATTGAAAAGTACAGCCAAGAAAGACGTCTCACTTTTAAAACTTGGACGTTCTAATACACTGGTGAACGGTCAGGGCCATTATTTCCAATTAAAAAAACACAGAGACCAGAAAACAAACAAAATTTGCCTTTGGTGCGAAAATATCATTTGCCTTTGGGCTGGTTTCGCAATTGATCATGTTTGAACAGAAGAGTGGAATATGTGATAGACAGACAGACAGGCAGTATAAGAAAGCAGAAAAAAGGAGTGAGTGACAGACAAGGGAGAAAAATAGAATGAGAGAGAGGAATACTGAGAAAAAACTGGAAGAAGAGAAAGGAAAAAAAAAGACAATGAGAGGGAAAGAGGGAGACGATGAAAGAGGCCTACAATAGCTTTCATGTGGACTTTTCCCTTGCAAATGAAGAAAATAGTGAACCCTATTGTGAGACATGATCATGTGCTTCACGAACAACCATGCCGAATCCAGCACCTAGCAACTTTTGAGTTTTTGGCTCTATATAAAGGAGAATTTGATTAAATATTTTTTTTCCCAATCAATTTGTAAGTGTCTTGGTGTTTAGTGTTCAATAACATGTAACACAATCATTAAGCTTGTCTGTAAGTGCTCCTGCTTCTGGTTCACCTGCGAACAAAGACACAGAGAGATAAAAGATCTAGTCTACCGGTAACTGCCCACTGCCTCCGAGATCACTGCTGGGTTGGGTCAGTGACAGTCACATGCCTCATGTTCATGCTGCCCCAGCCACACCTGCTGTGTAATGGAAAAATATATGGAGAAGGTAGTTCTCAAAAAATGTCAGTGCCTCGTCAAGGATAGCGTGCAAGGATTACCTCATAAGGGATTACATCTTCTGCAGCCCTACTGACAAGTCTGCCAGTAGACACTTCAGATACCCAAACAGTGCAGCCCTTCTAAACTGTCAGTAGGGCTGGGAAGCTTTCAGTCACGTGTAATGTGTGGGAAGGACTTCAATGCGGTGTGGAGACTGGAGTACTGAAAACAGAGCACTATGTTCGGATGTGTCGTAGAGTAGTGCAAACGACCACAAACCCCTTTCTTTACTCCCCAGAGGGTCCTAGGCTGCTAATGTTTCTATTCACATAGTGCAAATCGTAAACTACATTGTCTCTTGGTGCACCATTATTGCAGCTTATACTTTTCAACCATAATACAGGCATATCTTAAACTCTGGGCCTGCTCTTCTCCCTTGTATGGTTAATTCATTCGAGCAACACCCAACCCTAGGTGCTACTGCTGCCATCCTTACTCTGTGGCAGGCCTCTTCGTTGCAATGTGCGACAACACAGAACCCAAAACCGGTGTCTTGCAGACGCCCCTGTCGGAGCTTCTTCTGACATAATCTGTAAAAAGTGCCAGGAAGTTAAGGATTCGTCGAACGTTCCTAGGTGCTATACAAGTACACAGTAAACATAACTCGGTAGGATTTTACTCCCCCCTCAGAACTTGCTGAAACACAAAAAGGACAGGGTTGTTGCTTTATTAACCAGCGCAATTGTATACGCTCACAAGTCCCAACCTCGAGCCCCTTTTCTTTAGACTAACAGCCGATTTCTAACTTGATGGCGTCTATTATTTGTGTATATGCTCCAGGATATGCAGCTTTTGAAAAATAAAGGGGGAATATTCTGTTTTGCCCTCACAGTTTTAACTTACTCTTTTGCTTTAATGTAGACAGAATTCATTATTTCATAGACCAGTTGTTCACTCCCGAGACTGCACAGTCATTGTTTAAGAAGCTGTGCTGTATTTGGGGTGACTTGCTTTTAGCAACCGGCGGAAGATGACTATCAGTACAGAGAAAAGAAATGCATTCCCCAAATAGTATTTGGGGAATGCATTTCTTTTCTCTGTACTGATAGTCATCTTCCGCCGGTTGCTAAAAGCAAGTCACCCCATTATGGCCTAAGTGAATGCATGAAGGACAGCCATATTCCCACCTGGAAGGTTTGTGCCATTCACAAAGCTGGAAAGAGCAGCACTGCGTGATTGTAAGGCTGAGCCAGGCACAGCGCTCCATAACCATAAGGCCTTAGACAGCAGAGCTAGTATCGGTCTGTTACACATTTCTCAGTGACGAGTCTATGAGCCGTCACAAATAAGTAATGTGCCGTTTCAAACCATATCCCGCTCGCTACACACAGGAAAAGATTCTTAAGCCCTCAAGAAAAAGAAAACTCCCTTGAATTTCTGACCTCTGTAAAGATCCTAGACTTCCGAGTTACCAACACAATGCCAAAACAATCAGACCCATAAAAGAGCAAATGACAGAACGTTATTTCCCCCTGGGACTACAGTATTTTTGGGGCAAAAAATATAAAAAATTGTATCTGTATGCAGAGTTTTTATACGATACATGTAAAGTGCAGTGGGGTACAATGTTGTAGAGTATAGGTTCAAGTTTATTATTATTTATATTACTCAATTAATTAAAACCATTGCAAACAGTAAAGGCGCTAAAAAGCATGAAATAACAGTACATTGCCAAGTACAATTAAAACACTAAAGAGCACGAATAGCGGTACAATGTCAAATACACCATAGTTACAATTTGCCGTATGTGCTGTACCAATGCTACTAAGTCATTGCTCTTATAAGGTGTACCCTGCAAAGATAAGCTCTTGACACATCTTGATTTTATAACATCATTTTCTAGGTGGGGTTCCTAGTGCCCATAATTACGTCAAGTTGGAACTCGGCAATATAAAATAAATGTGCAAAACATGCAGTGACGCTTTACTGCAAGGAATGCAAAAACAGTAACTAAAGTGCATGCTAGAGATGGTCCCCCTTTAACTTACATACCCCCTGCAACAGTAAATTATTTCCCCAAATGTCTAACTTCGGGTGTGTGAGCTGGGCTCAGGGTTGGTCTATAGTATCCGGGTGTCAAGTTCAATACCTATTAGTGGCAAGATGTAGCCTGGCAGTTTATTCAGTGGGTGCCGGCACCTTGTCTATGTAAACATTTGGATACTGTTGTGTAAATTCACAAGGATTGGCATGGCAGGTAGGCGGTAAATGGGATGTGCGATTGTCTGTTGGACAAGAAGTGCACGAGAAGCAATGAGTAGAGAAGGCTTCTCTGGGCAGGTTCCTGCTAGTGCGTGCAATCTTTGCTGCTGAAAGCAGCAGTATTCAAATTAAAGTGCTGGGTGTATACAATAGTCTATGGGGTGAAGGCGTCTAATAGTGTTGGGACGGGGTGTCAAGCCCCGGCAGGGTTGGTAGTGCCGCCATTTTCCTTTCCACTCTTTTATGGAACTTCACTAAGCTACAGTTCAGTTCATGAATCTACTCGGACGAAGCAGGCCAGCACAGACTGCTTCGTGTGCGGATTTGTTTTTGATTAAAAAATGCTTTTAAAAGTAGTCTCCGGTCCCATATCAGTTCTTTGAGGGTGTGTATTAGGTGAGACAAGTCCTTTACTCCTTCTTTGGATAATTGGCTCCTGCTCGGGCCTGTGTTTCTTTGCCACGGAGTTAAGTGCAATTGTGATGGGAGCAATCCGAAGCAATATTTTAGGGATTTCTCATTTACACTGCTACTGTAACGACGAGCCATTGCCAATCAGCTTTCACACTCACAGGCCTGCCTGGCCTGCCCTGCCCCCAAGCGCGACCTGGCTGCACACCCTCACCTACTTTTTTCGAAGTCAGTCAGCCCGCCGCTGACTCCATGCCGATGGATTGATGATGAATGACGATTGACGATTCTCTCCGTTAGTCACTCTCAGTCTCAGAGTAGTCGAACCTGTGCACAATGTCTCTTCTCTCTCAGTCTCTCTCTACGCTGCTGCTCACGTGACGTCTTGATGACAGAGAGAGCCCCCGCCCCCACTTGCAACTTGCACAGCAGCAAACGTCACGGCGCGCACCGCTCACGGACCCCGAATCGGAATGGCCATGGCCAATCACTGAATGGCTTCACATACTGAAGTCACAGTGATTGGCCATGACGATAGTGCGCGGACCAGCCAATCCTGGCGCTGCATAAGCGCCAGGATTGGCTAGGGGGGCCCACAGACTCCTCGCCCTGGCGCCTTCTAAATCAACGGGGCCAGGCTAAAGACGCACCCCCTGGCCCCTTCGGTCCTTGCTGGTCAAATTGCCGGTAAGGCGCATGCGCGGGCAAGTTTATGCCCTGAATGCCTCATGCGCAGAGTCCAACTCGCAGCCGGTGTGTTTGTTATTGAATGTTGTTGTGTTACCTAGGTTACCAGGCCAGCCCCACCCCCTGCGCACTCCCGATTACAGCTGGTCTGTCCCGATTCCGAAGCGCTGTGCTGTGCTTCCTTTTATTTTTAGGTGCTCTGAGTGACTGAGTCTCTTGTCGCAGCCGCAGGTGCGTCCACCAGGCTTAGTGGGGCTACACCCCTACGCCCCAATGGACGCACCGCTGCTGCATAGACTTAAGAAAAGATTTATTGAACAACCTCAAATTGTTATGGACAGATATCACTTCTATAATAGGCATCAGTTAGTTAATGAATCAGTTGACGTTTATGTGTCTCTCTTGAGAGTTCTAGCTGCAGAGTGGGATTTCAGAGTTCAAGTGGACAAATACATTCATGATCAGTTAATTATTTGTTGTTCTATCAAGAAAATTCAAGAAAAATTACTAGGGCAATGCAATCCATCTTTACAGGAGGCTGTTGAGGTTGCCAAAAGTGTTGAACGGTCTATCTCCTCATTTAACACAATTAATGTAGATAATGTATCTGGAGGTGTAGCTGCCCTAAGTGTGGAAGATTACAGTAACAAAAGAAGTAGTTCAAAAGAAAAATTTAAATAAGTCTTTTTCTTCAAACAATGCAGTTAATAAGCAGTTTTGTCAAAATTCTTCTTTCAGTAAATCTTTGAACAGACTCTTTTCAATTTAGACATTGTCTAGCTAGGGCAAGGAATGTTTTAGGTGCAAGAAAATAGGTTATTTCAGAGCTCTATACTAGAGTAACGGAAGAGTTGCTAGTCTTGCAGATAAGTAAGTTGTAGATTAATTGAATGTTGAGCCCTCAATTGAGAACACTATTATGTGTGTCAGAGATGCCAATGCAAAGCCATGTTTTAGGTCAAGTCAATTGCAATACTACTTGTGACATTGATAATGACCTTATGTTCCTCCTATGTGCACTACAAGGCTTGGAAAGACAAAACATTAGAACCAAATGATATTCCAGTATATGGTTCTGGGGCAAAGAAATTGAAATGTTGGGATATTCTTTTTAACCAATATCTCTTTAAACACAAAACTATCATAGGCAATGCATATGTTGCTGTTGATGGCTTGCAAGTTCTTGGTTGGAAACATCAAGGCAGTTCAATATTACCTTGCATCCTAATGCAGAGATTCAAGTTTGTGTTATAAAAAATTTGCCTTCAATAGACCAACTTCAACAAGTTAATAAAAACGAAGTTTAAGATATTTTGAATGAACATAAGAATGTATTTAAGAAGGAGTTAGGGAGAGTTAAAGGATTTTCTCACAGAATTTTTCTAAAGAAAGATGCAGTTTCTTCTAAACACAAATTAAGGAATGTACCCCTGTCTGACAGGTAGGAATTGTTTGATCTGATTCAAAAGGTGTCAATATAAATCACATAAAAAACGCCCTTTAACCACCTAATATGAATGACCTGGTAGAGAGATTTAACAAAACTTTAGTTGAAGGAATTCAATTGGCTCTTAAAGCTTGTATTGATGTTAAAACTCATGTAGCAGAATTGATTTGGTCATATCTTTGTACTCCACATTGCACTACAAAATTTTCACCATTTGTGCTTTGTAAGGGTAGGAAACCTAGCCAAGAGTTATCATTCTCTTGGACTTAAACGCCTAAATCTACATTGAATATGCAAAAAATCTATAGCAAAGCTAAACAGAATTGTAACTATTCCAAGAATGTTGTACCTTCTAAAGAACTTGGCTTGAAGGTTGGTGATAAAGTAAACATCAGATTACCTCTGCTTGTTAAACAAGCATTGGCAATGCCAATAGGCCTCGCCTTTGAGGACTAATGGTTTTGCTTTTGGGCAATGTTCTATAGAATCGGCAACAAGCATTTTTTGTCATTGTTGTGCATCATTGGCCGAAAGAAAAGGAAAAAGAAAACGCGTCATGGCTTGCCAAAAGCATATTTTCATAATCCCAAACTTATGTAATATGAGAGACTCGTCAGCTGGGAATTGTGCAGCACGCTACAGGAGTAGCTTTTCCAGTTCCTACCTTGCCAGGAGCCTTGGGCGGAGTGACAGTGTCCCCGGAGGTTGGCCGCAGAGGAGGTGAGAGGCACGGCGAGCGGGACTGCGAGGACCAGCATTCTTGCTGAACATCGCCAGCTGGTTCCTCTTCCCGCCCGCGCCGCGCCCCCTCCCAGTGCCACGCCCCCCGCCTGAGCGTACTTCACCTCTCGCGGCCCCCGCTTCGCGGGGGCCGCTCGAGAGACACTCGTCAGCTGGGAATTGTGCAGCACGCTACAGGAGTAGCTTTTCCAGTTCCTACCTTGCCAGGAGCCTTGGGCGGAGTGACAGTGTCCCCGGAGGTTGGCCGCAGAGGAGGTGAGAGGCACGGCAGGCGGGACTGCGAGGACCAGCATTCTTGCTGAACATCGCCAGCTGGTTCCTCTTCCCGCCCGCGCCCCCTCCCAGTGCCACGCCCCCCGCCTGAGCGCACTTCACCTCTCGCGGCCCCCGCTTCGCGGGAGCCGCTCGAGAGAGACTCGTCAGCTGGGAATTGTGCAGCACGCTACATGAGTAGCTTTTCCAGTTTCTACCTTGCCAGGAGCCTTGGGCCGAGTGACAGTGTCCCCGGAGGTTGGCCGCAGAGGAGGTGAGAGGCACGGCGAGCGGGACTGCGAGGACCAGCATTCTTGCTGAACATCGCCAGCTGGTTCCTCTTCCCGCCCGCGCCGCGCCCCCTCCCAGTGCCACGCCCCCGCCTGAGCGTACTTCACCTCTTGCGGCCCCCGCTTCGCGGGTGCCGCTCGAGAGAGACTCGTCAGCTGGGAATTGTGCAGCACGCTACAGGAGTAGCTTTTCCAGTTCCTACCTTGCCAGGAGCCTTGGGCGGAGTGACAGTGTCCCCGGAGGTTGGCCGCAGAGGAGGTGAGAGGCACGGCGAGCGGGACTGCGAGGACCAGCATTCTTGCTGAACATCGCCAGCTGGTTCCTCTTCCCGCCCGCGCCGCGCCCCCTCCCAGTGCCACGCCCCCCTGCTATTCACAAGAGCCCCTGGTCACGCGCATCGCGGGACGCGCGCGGGGCCGTCCCCGGGGCGAAGACCGGGCAAAGAGCGGGCCGTTTTAGGCCGTTAGAGGCCGGCAGAGACCGGACCGGGCCTCCCCTCCAACGTTGTGCCTGTCCCAAGTCTCTACCCTTGTCATCATTAGCCTGCTGTTCCCGACTGTTCTCTCGCCATGACTACCAGAGTATCCAGGAGCAAGGCTGCTCAACAGTGCTCTAGTACACTGAAAAAATTATTTCCCAAGGCCAGTGCTGCGGTCAACAAAGGTCACACAGTGCCAGACACTCTCTCTGAGGTGAACATTGAAAATGTGTCTGTGGGCCCCTCGGATTCCTCTTCAATTGACATTAGTACTCCAATACCCCTTGACGCTACCCATCTATCACTTTTGGATAGTATTGACCAGACAATCGAGTCAGTCCTCCAACAACTAAGGACCCCGTCTAACTTACCAAGGGATAGTGAGTCCTTGCGTCTCTCCGGGGTGGTGGAGACCACTCCCTATGTGAATTGTGCGGAAATGACCAAGTCGCAGGATGGGGGCCAAGCTGTAGTGCTAACAGAACCCGTTGGCAGCAGAGTGGACCATCCTCCGAAAAGGAAAAGGTCAAGTGAGCTAACAGGGGCAAAAAGGGCTAAAGTGGACATAACCAATCCAATACTGGATGACAGCACGGATATTTCGGCCTCTCCCGAGTTCATTTCCCCGGGTATTGGGTCTGGTCAATCAGGCTCGCCATTTGTCACAGTTGTACCAGGGTGTTCTGGGCCATTTATATTTGGTGGAACTCCACCTAATATCGCAGATGCTCTAATTAGTTCACTTATGGACATCCTTAAGAACCTATTGGAACCCTTATCTGTAAAACTGGACTCTATAGATGCTAGACTCATAGCTATAGAAAACTTATCCAATAGAAATAGTCCTAGTGGGGGGTTGGGCCTAAGCGCACAGACGGCTCCCCGGGAACCTGTGGGGAATAGACCTCCTACTGCTGGAACATGCACACAGGCCAACACTAGGGCACAACACAGTATTACAGGTAGTCATGTCCCCCTACTGCCCCCTTCACAAACGTGTAGGCCCCCTGTCCCTGCACCTAGAAGATCCAAGCAACCGACACCACCCCAACTAACGAGTGAGGGGTGTGTTACTAATGGATATACTGGTCATCCCACTAGCTCTAATACTAGGCGTAGGGCGGTCAATCTGCCCCCTGAGGCAGTGCCTTACACAGCAATTATGGTGGGAGTTCCTGAGCTCACTGGTGACACTAGAGAGCCACAGGACTCACTCCGTAATAAGGTAATTAGCTGGCTCAACACTAACAGGCCCCTCCCTCCCAACATCAAAGGAGATGTGCTGATGGTTAGAAGGATCCCATGGATTGGAGTCACCCCCAAGAACAGGGCAGGGGACTGCATTATAATCAGCTTTAAAAGCCCACTGGTTGCCCCTTATATTTGCAACTGGCTGGTAAGGCCGGATAAGTCCAACATAGATTTAGTATCCCTCTCACACTTCTACCCAAATGTCTCTAATCTAGTTGTGGGGAGGGAACAGAGCTGGACTAGAGTGGGCTTCGCAATAGATGGTTCACGGTATAGACCCAAGCACAACACACTTCCCGCTCAGGGCAATTTCATTCACCAGAACAGATTTCCCTGCCTGGACCAAGTAGACTGACCACAAAGGGGAGATATACTACAACACTCAGAAAAATCTGCCCTTGGGGTTCCAGACAAGGGGGAGGGTATACCTCATTCCGCAACTGACAAAAAGATCCAGGTCTCTCTCAATGAGGGGGGGACCTCCTTGGGAAGTATCCCAGCACAAGTTGAGGAATCATCAAGCACACGCATTGCTTCTACATTGCAATCAGTGGAGCTTGTTGTATTACCCACCCCGTCGCCCACCATATCCGGTTTGGGTGATCCGGGCAAGCCTGCACACGACATCTCGCCCGTATTAAATGAAGCAGGTTCGCAACCTCAAGGTTCAGGGTTGAGTATTCTCTCCTGGAATGTGGCAGGCATCACAAATAAGGTGGGCACCCGGAGTGGGAAACTCTGGTTAACAAAAGTGATATCCTTCTTTTCCAGGAGACGTGGGCAAGGGAACCACAGTCTAGGAGGGGGTATGATATTTTTGAAATCCCGGCAAAGTGGAATGGGAGGGGGAGACCTTCGGGTGGTCTAGCTATCTGGGTGGCGAGCCACATCGGGTGCCAGGTGGAAAGGATGGATACATTCTCACAGGACATTCAGTGTGTGCTCCTCAAATGGCCCGGTAAAAGAACATGGGCCATTGTTAACGTTTACTCACGACCAGTCGCTGTGGGCAATGAATCCCCTACCCTAGTCGAACTCTCATCTTTTCTAGGACAACTGTCAGGTGACCTGAAAATATTGTTGGGAGGGGACTTCAACTGCCACTTCGAACCCCTGGAGGGTCTAATGGAGGGTGCCTTTACTGCCGAGGATGATCACTGGGGAGTTCCACCTTCCTCTTCACCTCACCCCAAAGCTTGGTCTCCGTTGGTAATACAACTTACTTCCCTCACTTTGAACTTTGCACTGAGGGCGTGCAATGGGCGCACCCCTTCTGACACCCCTTCTGACACTCCTTCGGTGTGCACATTCAATAGAAAAGGCCATGAGTCAAGGCTGGACTACATATTTATAGACATCTCCCTGTGGTCTAAAGTTCAAGATTTTAGAGTGGTTCCGAGGACAGATAGTGACCACAATTCCCTTCTGCTGGAGATCCAGCATCCAGCCCCTGCAGCAGGGCTGACAACTACTGACACCGGAGTTGACCAGGGGGATATACTCCTTACTACAAGTAGGCGTCGGGTGAAATGGGGGAAGTTGGTTGATAAAGAAGATGCTTTTAACAAGTTATATGGCATAGCACTCCCCAGGTTCCAGGAGGTGGATGCTCTCATTAACCAACTAAGACCCTCTGATTATAATGAGAGACTATCTGGCATCCAACAGGTCTTGCAGATGTTTTCAACCCGGTGGTGCCCTCAAGAAGGAAAAAGACTCGTACCTCGACTTGGTACACCTCTACTTGCAGGAAAACCAAATCTGAGTTACTTTCCGCCATTAAAGAAGGTAGTGACAAGGCAAGGGTTGTAGCCCTTAGGAGGGAGTATAAGGTAGCACTGGCTAATGCAAGGGCAGAGTGGGATTGGAACCACTGGCACGAACTGATTGAAGCCCTTAAATCCAAAGATTCTAGAAAATTCTGGGCCCTGGTAAATAATGGAACAGGGGATCTTATATCCGCAGCTGAACCTAATATTGCCCCCTCTATTTGGGAGGCCCACTTTGGAGCATTATATCAAGAAACCACTCTATGGCCCGAAGGGACGGCGGCGGAGTTCCCCTGTCCTCCAGATATGGCCCTAGAATTTTCCTTAGGTGAGGTGAAGATAGCACTGGAGCGTTTGGCGCAGGGGAAGGCACCGGGGCTGGACAAGCTACCCGGTGATCTTTTTAGACACCATCCCGACATCTGGGGCCCGTACCTTCTTATCCTTTTTAATGCTATATTAGGAGGTATGGCGGTCCCTTCCTCC
Organism: Lissotriton helveticus; assembly: GCF_964261635.1. Lineage (NCBI taxonomy): Eukaryota > Metazoa > Chordata > Amphibia > Caudata > Salamandridae > Lissotriton > Lissotriton helveticus. Next base: position 570,872,508 of record NC_136063.1, read on the forward strand.
TGGTTAGGGGCTGAAATAGTGCCGATCCATAAGAAAGGGTCCCCTTTGAGTCCGGCAAACTATAGGCCAATTAGCCTTATAGATGTCCCCCAAAAGCTTTTTGCGCGTCTTATTTTGAACCATCTATTAGACTGGGTAGAGGATAACGACATCATGAGTCCCTTGCAGGCTGGCTTCAGGAAAAACACGTCGACCATGGACCAGATCTTCCGCCTCGTCCTCCTCTACTGGAAGACGGTGAGGATCGAGGGGGGAAGATTGTACATGGTCTTCGTGGATCTGAGGTCAGCCTTTGACCTAGTCCCGCGCAGGAAACTGTGGGAGGTGCTGGAAAAGCTAGGAGTTCCCCCCCAGCTACTTAACATCTTAGCCAGGCTGCATGAGAACAACTATGCGCAGGTCAGGTGTGGGAGAGATGGCAATTTATCATCCAGGTTCCCCGTTCGTCGAGGGGTGAGGCAGGGTTGCGTCTTGGCACCGACCCTGTTTTGCTTACTCATCAATAATGTCATCTCACACCTGGAAAATGTCAAGAACAACGACGCCCCATGTTTGGCAGGTAGGAGGGTACCGGCAATTATGTTTGCCGATGACACCCTCCTCCTTTCCAAAACATCCATGGGGATCCAGAGGATCCTGGATGGATTTGGTCTTTTCTTTCGTCAGCACGGGTTGGAGGTGAACACAGAGAAGACCAAGTTTATGATCTTTAATCCACCTACTAAAACTAGGCCCAATCCCTCCCTGGGGACTGCCAGCCTTGAGAGGGTGTCTACTTTCATATATCTGGGGGTAACATTGCAGGAAAATTTATCATGGGACCGCCAGATAGTACGATCTAGGGTCAAACTGTCCCAACTGTCAGGCGCAATTCTGAAGGTGGCCAATACTTCTTCCTTCAAGCCCATAAGTCCGGCCCTTGAAACTTACAGGACCCTGCCAAGGCAGCGGCCATGTATGGCAGTGAGCTATGGGGGCATAAAGCGGTGAAGGACTTATCAACAGTTGAAAATAGCTTCTTAAGGCGCCTACTAGCTCTCCCACGTGCCACGCCACTTCAGCCTCTGAGAATGGACATGGGTCTCCCCCCTATTGCAGAGGAGCTTGTGTCAAAGCCAGTGAAGTTCTGGCACAGGCTCTGGTCTACGAATGAACTTTATCACTACAGGGAGGATTTTACCCACGTCATGAGCTTGAACTGTAGTGGCAAAATCCCCTGGCTTGCCTTTGTGAAAAACGAACTGGTTGCCATGAATCTCCGCGACCTCTGGGAGGACCCTGCGCGAGGCTGTCAAACAATCTCGCGCAAAGCTCTGTCACAAATCTATAAAGATAGGTCCCTTGCACACTTGATGGACGCTCGAAACAGCGGCACCCTTACTTTGCGATTTTTAGAATCCAAAAATTCTTATGTTTTTGAACCTTTTATGGATTTTATCTTCCCCATCCTGGCGAGGAAACTGTTTGTTCAATGGAGGCTTGGCACACTCCCTATTAACTCATACACCTGCAAGTGGACCAACGGGGACGATAAAACATGTCCCTGCTGTAATAGCCATTTGGAAGACGACCTCCACATTTTGTTTGTGTGCCCCGCATATCAAAGGCCCAGGAAACATTGGATAGCGCTGTTATGCAAGAACCTAGGGTTCAGAGAGTATGCACAGGCATACAGGATCCTGAAAACCAGTACCCTGGGCCACATTGTGTTTGCTGTTTCCAAATTTCTTATGGCTACATGGTTGATTAGAAAGAAAAAATCCTCTGAAGCCCCCTGAACTTTCTAGTGTTTTTAATTCTTTCCTCGCTGGGAGAGTGAATTTTATTTCATGTTTTAAAAAAAAAAAAAAAAATGCATTTTATTGTATGTAATGTCTTGCACTGCATCTTTTATGGTCTATATGGCCGAAATAAAGAATTTTTGGATTGGATTGGATTGGAATAACTATGCACAGCTGTATGACACCATTTTTTGTGCCAAACCAATATGGTCAGTAAATAAAAAAAGAAATTGGAGTAGTATGAAAGCGATTTACCTACAATGACAACATCCAACTGAAACTGTAAAGAAATCAATGTGACATTTTATAACAAAACATGTTAAAGGAATTATAATTAAAACATTCGGAATACACAAAACAACAGCAGAATACCAGAAATGCCACAACCAGACACTTCAGTTTGAAATAAAATGTTGAAGCATATAAATTGTGAAAATCGCAGAGTTAAAAGTTCATTTTCTAAACCTTGAAGCCATATGGCTTCTCTTGGAAGCCTGAAACAAGCAACGCATTTCAAAGCAGTGCACGTTCTGTTATGTCTAGAGAACGTGCAGAAATGCACATACGGAATCAATATATTAAGAATGCCTGGTACAGGCATCAGATAAAATGTCACAACGTGTTTGCTGGCCCATGTGACTAAAAGGAAGCATAATTAACAATAATAACTAGTGAACTAGCAAGCCTGCATATTTATTTATTTTTTGAGAACTAGATGTGGAAGGAGTGTGGAAGGAGCAGGGACTTTTAACCAGGTATTATCTCTTAATACACTACCACGGAAGAGATTTTGTCAAAAGTCTGCAGACCACTGTATTAATTTTGACAAACCTCTCTTACTAATAGCTCATCACTGTGGTGGGATGGGGGGAATGTTAATTTGGACCTGCTGCTTGATGTTGGTATATTGTGTGAGACAAGCAGTTCTAAGCAAGCTGAAGTTTGCTAATGAGGTGAACAAAATCTTCGCATTCATTAGCAAATAAAATGTGGCCTGTCCCCAATACATTTTGAGGGCTTTGTTCAAATTTATGGGACTGTGAAGTTGCACTATCATGCTGGCCTTCCCAAAACAAATTGTTTTTGTCGTCCTAGGCCTAGTACTTCACAGAAAGCAGCAGCACATCATAGAGTGCAATGGAAAGCCACTATGTCCGAACAACATGAATAGATCACGTTACATATCAGCGAAAACAAGTGGCCTGCACTTTTCAAGCACTCGTGCTTGTGGCGGCATCCACCTTGTGGGAGCGAGCAGCAGCATGCAGGGGTCATCTATTTGTAATTAACATGGCGCGCCGCTGCTCGCTCCCGCAAGGTGGATGTTGCCACAGGCACAAGTGCTTGAAAAGTGCAGACCGATTCCTAAAGGCCGTCTCCGAGCTGCGCTAGGCTTGACCTAAAAAGGCCAATGTAAGTTTTCAGATTATTTAGCATTCTAAAGGTTGCCAAAACTTCTGTCCTATTAAGTGATGGATCCTGGTGGAGTATCTAAAAAATTGCCAAATTAAATTTCCTAATGGTAAAATACCTTTTTGTTCAACTGATCCAGATTTTACTAGTGATTCTGTGCACTTGAAAAGAGGAGTGGAACCAGGGTCTTCTGTAAGTGTCATTGATGTTACTTCTTTTGCTATCTCAAATATTCCTGTTCTTGATAATTTAACTTACACTAGGAGACAAACATCATTACCTAAGAGGTTTGAGGATTTAGTGCTACAATAGTTTTTTTTCTTTTCTTGTTTTTCATTATTTTAAGGAAGGAGGATATGTGGTACTAGAATGTATGTAACGTTCTTTATTCCATTTCTTACATGCTCACTGTTTCTATTCCAACTGTGTGGATTCATTTAAATGCTTTGTCATGATTCCACATTCTGGAAGCTCTTACAGTTCATTTGTACAGTTGCTCTCCAGAGGGTGGATGCTTCATTAAACTGAGTCTCAACCTGCTCTTTTTCAAGACTCATTCTTTACAAGAAGAATGTACACACAGCGAGCCAGGAGGAGAGCAGAATAGGCAGCAACACAAAACAAGCATGAAAGTAAAAGATAAAGCAAGGCGCTCGTGAAATGGAGAACAATGGAGGTGGGTGAGGTGTGCAGAAAATAGGAAAGACGTGGCCGCCATGCTTAAAGATAAAGCGTGGTGTGCCGCGCTGCAACAATAACAAAAAAGAAAGCTGTAGTTGGGTGGTGCGCCTCTGCAAAAAACGAAAGTGTCATATTGCTGTGAACCACTTAGGAGACAGCAAAGAAGAGCGACACTGGACTGAAACAATGGTAAGCAGCAGGTTGGAGCAAAGTTCTTTATTCATTACAACAGGTCTTCCAGACAGCGAATGGTCACTGCCTAGGCTGGACCTAAAAACTTGGTAGCGAGCTATCATAGGGAAACACTCATCCTGTTTCCTTATTATAGGTTACCTGATAATCCCAAAAAAGGAGATTCATCCATCAGGATTATGAGATATACTTTAAAATTTCACCTTTTGGGTTTTCTCAGACACATTTCCCATATTAGGAGCTTGTGGTATTTTTCTGTGGAAAAATCCAGGGGATGACAGAAAAACCTACAGAAATCTTTGCATAAACATCAATTCTCACAGTTATGCCTCATTCTGGGTGGGAAAACCATAAATGCAGTTGTGATCGTGTAGCCAGTAATTATTATGCTAAGTATATGCAAAGAAGCATCCCCTGCTATGGATCAACACAAAGCATTGTGTGCAAACAATATCTGTCTGAATGAACAAGATGCACAAGTCATCACAATAATCTGCTTTAGTTCAATGTACGCTTATTTGCATTCACAACAATGGAGCACCTCAACATAATTAGTCATTCCAACTGGAATTCAGCCTACAAAAGATTCATATTGTTTTAAGAAAATGGTAGTGATTGTGACACATCTTCCGTGAGCGAGAGTTTGCAGAAGTGGTTTAAGTGACTACATAAAACAAATACTAAGGTTTCTCTGTCATTAGTAGAGATCAATGTAGACCAGTCCAATGGTTTTAGATATGAGAGTGGGAATAATGGTATCCATCACTTTTCGACACATCCTGTTTCTCCATTCCTTCACTATAATGTTTGTTTTCCTTTGGAGAAGGTCGTGAATGTGTTTCGAGCCCAGCTGTTTTGGCTTCAGGACATGGGGTCTGGGATGAGTAATTTACGTGTAGTCAAGACATGATGGGGTATATTTACAAGAATTGCCGCTAAGCAGTTTTGAAGTTGCTCTGCAGCAATGTTTTTTTAACACTGCCGAACGCCAAATCCTAATGCTACATTTGCAACGTATTTAAAATACATCGCTACATGGCATTAGGGTCAGCTAGCAGCCGGGGAAAAATGTCGCTAACACTAGCATCAAGGCGGTAGAAGATTTACAGGCTAATGTGAAAAAAGTGACAGCTGGCCAATTAGCAGCAACAAAATGTACGCTAGTCAGCCTAACATCACTTTTCAGCTTCTTGCGGCAACAAGAGCTTACAAATACACCTCTAAGGGAGAAAAATTTAAAACCCCGGAATGCAGAATGAAGCAGCCAGGACCAAGTTCAGCACAGGCCAACAACTCCCCATTCCCCCCCAGAAATCCCCCCCAACAGCCAGGATGACCAGCCAGAGTCCCAGGGGAAGTAAAAATGCAGATGCAGGGCTTCATTTATGAAAAGGGGTGCATCGCTGGTGAAAAACAGTGATGCATCACTTTTGATTGCGCCATCCTTGCGACATCATGAATGCACTGTATTTATAACAATATGGTGCAGCCCTGTGTTTCCCCCTGCCCTGGTGAAAATGTCAGCTGCTTAGCACCAATGCAGGCACCCTTGCACAATAGTGCAAGGGTGCCTGCATTGAGGGGAATGATTGTTTATGTGCAAAAACGTGTTCCTTCCTTGTCTACAGGCGCCCTGGTCACCGCCCACTCTTCACTGATGCCATCATAGACCTCATCACACCTCAGGCTCTCACATTCACAATTACCTCCTACTCGGAGACCTCAATTTCCACCTGGACAATACCAGAGACAAGATCACTTCATCCCTACTGGAGATCCTTGACAGCATCTGACTCAAGCAGCTAGTCACTGAGTCACTGAGGCACAAACACTCAGCCCTGTTTTCTCAGCCAGCAGGAACTTCACCTACAGCCACACCACCAAACTCCTCTAGACCGATCCCCACTGCGTACATCTCACCTTAGCCATGTCGACCGCACACCATTGCCCTCATTGCCACAAAAGGAAATCTCATTGACTTCCTCCGAATGACCACTCCACCAACACCAACAGACACCAACACCGCAGCACTCTCTGGCACCCGTCAAAAAGACACCAGGCAAGCAACACTCCAAGAAAGCCAGCTGGTTCACTCCCACCCTCCGTGAGTCCAGATGCACCTGCAGATAACTCAAGAAGAGATGGAGGAACAACAAAACCCCAAAACCCCACAAAACCTTCAAATCTGCCATCCACGCACTTCTCCTTCTCCTCAAAACCATAAAGAAAACGGCCATCCAAGACAGAATCAACGCCAACACACACAGCAACAAAGAACTCTTCGCCATCATCAAGGAGATTGTCAGGCCCAACAGAAAGACCAAAGACATCCCACCCTCCCAATACCACTGCAACAAACTAAGCACATTCTTCCACCACAAGATCAGGCAGATCTACGACAGCCGTGACACCCAAGACCCTGCCACTCTGCCCGCCACCAATGCACGCAACCATGCAGCACCCCAACAGATCATGCTCAACTGGACGGACACCACTTACCACAGACGACACACTCAAGACTATGAAGAGCAGCCACTCAGGAGCCCCATCAGATACCTGCCCATGCCACATCTTCCATAGAGCAGCTGCCTCCGTCGCCCCCAGCTTCGCCCGACAGTCAACTGCTCCATTCAATTTCCCACCTTACCCGAGGATTGGAAAACGCCGAGATCCACCCTCTGCAGAAGAAACCATTTGCTGACCTGACAGACTTCAAGAAATTAAGACCCATCTCCCTCCTTCCCATCCCAGCAAAGGTCATCAAGAAGGCCATCAGTGCCCAACTTTCCGAGTCCATTGAAGGGAACCACATCCTGGACACCTCCCAGTCCAGTTTTCAAAGCAACCACAGTACTGAGACCGCACTCCTCGCCGCCACAGACGACATCCGCTTCTCTTCTAGGGCGAAAACGCAGCCCTCATCCTACTGGACCTTTCGGTAGCCTTTGACACATCTCCCACCGCGCCCTAATCATGAGATTCCACGACGCTGGCATTTGCAACAAGGCCCTAGACTGTACCCACTCCTTCCTGAATGGTTAAACACAGAGAGTCAGATTACCCCTGTTCCTTTCAGAACCTACAGAGATCAGCTGCAGATTGCCCCAGGGCTCCTCCCTGTACTTAACCCTCTTCAACATCCACATGGCCCCCCTCGCAGCCATCGTCAGAAGCCACAGATTCAACATCGCCTCTTATGCAGATGACACACAGCTGATCATCTCCCTCACCAACGAACCCACAGCTACCAGATTCATCTTTCACAATGGAATGAAGGCCGTCGCTACATGGATGAAAGACAGCTGCTGTGAGAAGTTGGCCTGATGTATGATGTCTCCAATTCTGGGGGCACCTTGTATCAGTCCAAACAATCCCTTATGGTGGTGGTTGTAAGTCAACCTTAAAAAGACAAGCTATCCTAATGGTAGCATGGACTAAGCAGCCTTCAGGCTAAACTGAAGAGGGCATATGAAGCCAGCGGTTTTACCATATGCAATCCTGTAATATCAAATGAAAGGACACCACACAAGTTATATATTATAAAAATATATGTATTTATTACTAGAATAATCCCCTGTACTCTTTATGAGTATAGAAGCACGAGCGTTTAAACAAAAGCACAGTTTAACATATGAAAGTTGCACGTTTATGGATGAGGCCGGTGGCCACTCAAACCATATATCAAAAAAGTGGTATAAGTATCACTTTACGAACAGTGGTAAGGCCTGGGGCCTTGGGAATCACTGGGACTACACTGGACTAACAGCTGTTAGGATGTGAGTAGCCCGCGGGACTCGGGTGCAGCGCTAAAAGCACACGCATGCACCAGTGCAAAGTCAATGGTGCGTAAAAGTTACAAAGTTACTGTTTTAGGAGTCTTCCGACTGGAATAGAATTACCACACTTTAAACTAGGACACTGGAGGTGTAAACCACTACAGGAGCACCGGCGTTCATGAGTTACCTCACCCACAGGAAGCGGGTGCATAGGTGCCAAAGTGTGTCGGTTTTCGTCGTGCAGTTCTATGGAGCCTGAAGATGAAGATGCTGCAGGCGGCCAGGAGAGAAGAGTCCGGTTGGATCCAAGAGTGGATCAAAGCTGTAGAGTACCTGAAAGCAGAGGGGACAGAGTCTGGGTCACTAGCCACTGACCAGGAAGGAACCAGGCGATGTCGGGCGCAATCAGGTGGTTGTCGAGAAGCTTGTCTCCGCTGCCACGTAGACTCGGGGGCATTGAGGATGACCAGGGTCAAATCACGAGCTGTCCCACAAAGGTTCTCGCTGTCGGCGGTGTCGGCTGCCGGATTGGAGTCAACAGGCCTTGGCAAGGCAACCCACGCAGGATTGGAAGATTGCTTCTTTCTCGGACCAGCAAGGTCAGAGAAGTTGCTCCTTTTCAGGGGAGTGAGGGCCAGTCTGGAGCAACCAGACTAGCAGAACAAATTCAAAGGTTCATCGGTACTGGGGCCGCTAGCCGACGGGCAAGCGACTGGACCAATGCGTCAAGCAGAAAAATGCAAAAGGGCCCCACGCAGCACTCGGTGAGTGTGGAGGAGAGATCTTCAGTACAAAAGCTGCTTGGGGCTGGGGCTTCTCAAACCCCAATGCACAGCTTAAAGGGAGCCTTGGGAGCTGCACGGTCAGCACTTTGTAGTTTTTCCAAGATGGCCAACTCCGCACTCCACGTCGCCTCCACGGGTCTCAGATTCGCTGGGACTGTGAATCGCGCTGTTAGAAGTCAAGGGATGCTAGTCTTGTTGATCTCTGTTGCTCGAGTTCTGGCAGGAACTGCAACAAAACAAACCGTTGGGCGCTGGATGGTGCCTGTTTGCACAGGGTGGTCACTCCTTGACCACAAGGGAGATTCTTCAGTCTTCTACGTTGAGTAGGATGTCGAAGGGTCCAGAGTTTCGTTTCATAAGTTTCAGTCAGGATAATCTGAGGTGCATTGGCACAGCTCCTACCTTTATTCCAAATCAAGGGGCTGGATATCCTCCTATGGGTGGGACCCAGGAAGGGGGTGGTTACACCCCTTTCCCTTTGTCCAGTTTCGCGCCAGAGCTGAGGCTGGAGTGCCCCAGAACCGGTTTGACTGGATTTTGCATGGGACACCTTGTGTGCCCCAGGCAGTGTCTAGTTTCTTTCAACCCTCCCTGCTCCAATCCACTATCTCCTGTCTGGGGTGGTGTAGCACCTCCCTGTGACAGGAAACTCTTTGTCCAAGCCTCCCCTGCCAGGTTTCGGTCAGCAGCAGGAGGTCAGACGTGTGTCGGGGCAGCAGCATCTATTTTGTGATGCTGAGGCTCCAGTTAGAATTAACCGCGTTTAAGTAAAGTAACATGTCTTCTCCCTCTAGAATGGTGGAATGCTACCCCCGTCGCCAGAACTGGCGAGGGGGTAGTATTCCAAAGTGTATGACACCTTACACAACATGTTTTGATAAAGCCAAACCAAAGTTAGCAATAACCGCGAGGATTATAATGCAGTTAAGAGTATATGGTATGGCAATACCCTGGAACAGCAGTAAGGAAATGGTTCCGAACACTGCAGACAGGCTCAGCTCATGCTAGAGCACCATCTCACATAAAACCAAGCACTCTGCCTCCAGGATTGTTAAGGCCTGCCATAGGAGTGACTTATAGGTGCATATGTGTCCAGATATGGGTTTAGATATAGGTATACTATATCTAAGCAAGGGGTGATTACACAACCTTGCCCCAGCTGAGTGATCAGCCAGTTGTGTCAGTTTGGATGGCCAGCCAGGGGTGGCAAAAGATATGCTGCAGCCCGTGGTAGGCCTTGGATGCACCTATTCCCTGGGTACCTATAGTACACTGTACAGGGGCTGATAAGGTGACCCAACCCAATTTAGTTATGCACCTAGGGTACATGGAGGTCATTTTAAAGAGAGAGCAAATAGCCTGGGACCCTGATTAGCAGGATCCCAGGCCAACTAAGTCGAAAACCAGCTAAACACAAGGAAAAAAATCTGGGGTAACCATAGTCAGGTATCCACCTTCCTACATAACCCCCCACAAACAAAAGGAGATAAGGCTATCCTTGACCAGGTAAGCCTATATTGCCTAAGTGGCCATATAAGGAAGTACCTGCACTAGCATGGTTACCCCCTGTCTCATGGTCCACTAAGCAATCCCTCACCCTAGGGGTATCAGAGGGTCTCCACCGTAGGGAATCACTACCTGTGGTGTGTTGTGGCAAAGTAAAAGGCTGGTGTTGAGATGGAGTACTGAAGTGAGGCTCCACTAATGTAGGGCTCAGCTTCCTCCAATCATCTTCCACCATGTGTGCCTTTCTTTCCTTGACTGAGTTGCACTGTGCTCTCAGGGTCAACCTCTGGCTGCCTACAGCTGGAGGCTGGGTCCCTTTTGTTGGCTTCCTGGAGGGACAGGTCAGGTTTGGGGCCTTTGGGTGCCATGTTTGGCTGTGCCCAACAGTGTCCATCTGGGGGAGGTCCCTAACTAGTTGTAAGGGGTATCCCTTAGAAGTTTTTTTAAGTTTTCACCTTGCTAGGGCTGCTAGCTTTGGTGCCCCTAATCTGCTGATGGGGGTGTTTTATTTGACAGGGCGCCCTTTGGGGCTCACTGACCTCCTTGACCTCTGCAACCCTGGGCTGACTGAGGCAGGGTAGAGAGGGGCAGGTTACCTGCTCCAGACTGGGTTCCACCTGGGAAGGGTCCACTGACATCAGGGGCTCTGCCAGGCTAGGCCTGACTACCTCTGGGGCAGTTTCTTCACCAGGGGTAAGATCAGTTCCCTGGCTGATCCTTTCCTAAAGTCTGGTGGGAGGGAGATTTCTCTTCCTCCTCAATGCTCTCTGTTTGTGTGGAGTGATCCATAGTTTCAGGCTTCACAACACATGAATCAGTTTGAGTTTGGGCTGTGGCCATCACAGCCCCACCAACCTTTTCAGGAAGGGACTCAGTTTGGGTATGGGCTGTTACCATCACAGCTCTGCTAACTTGTTCAGGGAAAGAATCTGTTTGAGATGGGGCTGAGACTAGCACAGCCATACCAACCTTTTCAGGAAGGACATCTTGAACTGGGGCTGTGGCCATCACAGCCCCACTAACCTTTCCATGGAAATTTACCATTTTAGAATGGGTTTCTTGTTCCACCTCAGCCCAGATGAGATTTCTAAATCATTCCCAAGTAGAGAATCTACATGCAAGTTTGTTGACACTGCCACTCTCTTTGGGCCAGTGACACCTCCCCAGCTGAGATTTACTACTGCCATGGGATGATTTGTCTGCACTCCATCAATATTAGTCACCTGATATGTGGCACCAGGTAAAAGTTGCCTTGAGGGGACTAAATTCTCAGTCACCATAGTGTTACTAGCCCCTGTGTCTCTGTAGGCCTCAACTTTTTGACCATTGATGTGGGGCTCCTGCCTGTACTTGCTCAAAGTGTTTGGGCAAGCAGTGAAGTTGGCAAATCCCATGCCATTTTCACAGACAAGAGTAGCTGTAGTAGGGGACCTGGTTAGGCCAGAGTCCACCTGAGTTCCAAAAGTAAACCCAGCCAAATTCTTGGGGGTGCTCCCACCACCTGGGGGATTACTGCTAACAGTAACAGGAGGTGTTGGAGCTTTACTTGGAGGAATATTCTTTTTATTACTATTCTTTGGACAACAGCTATCTGTTTTCCAGTGGCCAGCCTGCTTACAGGCATGGCAGTAAGGTTTCTTTGGGACAGAGGAAGTGTTTTGGGACCCACCCCCATCCTTGGAGTTTTGGGGCCCTGTGGTAGACTTGTCTTTAGATTTATCCCCACCCTTCTCTTGAGCCTTGGAAGTATCCTTCTTTTGGTCATTACCCTGATTCTTAGGCCTAATCCTGGTTCTGATCCATTTGTCTGCCCTCTTACCCAATTTTTGGGGAGAGGACATATCTGAGTTCACCAGGTGCTGGTGCAAAAGCTGGTTTTGACAATTACTAAGGATCTGCTCCCTCATAATCAAATTATACAATCCTGTATAGTCATGTACTTTGCTGCCAAGTAGCCAACCTTCCAGAGCCTTAGTAGCACAATCTACAAAATCAGTCCAGTCCTGCGTCTGAGCTTTTTGGGTATCTCTGAACAACAACCTGTATTGCTCAGTGGTTAAGCCAAACCCATCAATAAGAGCACTCTTCAGGACTGTGTAGTTTTTAGCATCCTCAGGTCTAACTGTGAGGAGCTTATCTCTCCCTTTCTCAGAAAAGGAGTACCATAAAGTTGCTGCCCACTGTTCTTGAGGAACCTGCTGTACCATGCAGGCTCTCTCCAGAGCAGTTATCCATTTGTGGATGTCATCCCCTTCCCTATAGGGGGGCAAAATCTTTGTCAGGTTTCTAGTATCATATGAGCTGTCTTTCTCTTTGGGAATAATGCTGCCACCAGTGGGTATCCCCCACACAATTTTTGTTCCCTTGCTAAAGCAAGTTTAGCTTGGGCCAGGGCTACCTCCTCCCTCTCTATCTGGAGTTTGACACCTCTCATCCTGGCCTTATGCTCTTTTCTCTGGGGGGAAGTCATTCCCCTTTGAGATTCCCTTGAGGCACTAGAAAGGTGAGATTCCCTGGAAGGAGATCTCTCCCTTCTATTGCCTGGGAGTATTCTGTTATGGAATCTGGGGAGGTGCTGGCCCTCTCCATTTCCATGTAGGTCCAAGTTGACTTGGCTAAGCCTCCCAACTGGTACCTGGCTATCCCTCTGATCCTGATCTGACTCTTCACCTTCTGATTCAGGGTCCACCTCCTCATCTTCTACCTCTGGGGTGGTGTTCTCGGTATCTGGGGGATTCACTCCTTCTCCTGAATCACCTGGGGGAACTGCACTAGCTTTCTCCAGATCATCCTTCTCTAGGATGGCTATCAGGATAGAAATGGTAGGGTTTGTGACCCTTTTTAAGCCTCCTTGCAGTGCACAAGGCACTCAAGTCCCTGTGGCTGAGTTTTTCATAGCTGGAAGGTGCCTTGGCAAGGTCAACCACCACAGGTAGAGAGCTGGAAGCTTCACCTGTGCCAGACGCCGCGGCCAGGGCGACTGACGCTGGAATCTGGGGACCACGGTTCGATCCCCGGCTCCGGCGGCAGGTTAGCCCAGCACCATGTGACTCTGGGCAATAGCTCGCTTAATCTTCCCGACGGCCCCCAGCGCCTAGAGACCCTTACGGGTGATTGTGCGCTTTACAAATGTGGACTTTACTTTACTTTAAGTGTTTTCCTACTGTACCTTGCTAGTGAGTTGTAAGCAGGGTGTGCTAAGCCCTTTAATCTACAACTACTAAGTTCAGTAGAACTTAAATATGTAAGCTTTGTTTATATGTATCTATGGTACTTAATGTGATCTTTCAATTTGATAAAAAGATTGCAATGGTAAAACAACAGCAAGCTCAAATCCCAACCGCTGCACACCAATGTGAGAAGTTGGCCTGATGTATGATGTCTCCAATTCTGGGGGCACCTTGTATCAGTCCAAACAATCCCTTATGGTGGTGGTTGTAAGTCAACCTTAAAAAGACAAGCTATCCTAATGGTAGCATGGACTAAGCAGCCTTCAGGCTAAACTCAAGAGGGCATGTGAAGCCAGCTGTTTTACCATATGCAATCCTGTAATATCAAATGAAAGGACACCACACAAGTTATATATTATAAAAATATATGTATTTATTACTAGAATAATCCCCTGTACTCTTTATGAGTATAGAAGCACAAGCGTTTAAACAAAAGCACAGTTTAACATATGAATGTTGCATGTTTATGGATGAGGCCGGTGGCCACTCAAACCATATATCAAAAAAGTGGTATTAGTATCACTTTACGAACAGTGGTAAGGCTTGGGCCGTGGGAATCGCTGGGACTACACTGGACTAACAGCTGTTAGGACGGGAGTAGCCCGCGGGACTCGGGTGCAGCGCTAAAAGCACACGCATGCACCAGTGCAAAGTCAATGGTGCGTAAAAGTTACAAAGTTACTGTTTTAGGAGTCTTCCGACTGGAATAGAATTACCACACTGTAAACTAGGACACTAGAGGTGTAAACCACTACAGGAGCACTGGCGTTCACGAGTTACCTCACCCACAGGAAGCGGGTGCATAGGTGCCAAAGTGTGTCGGGTTTCGTCGTGCAGTTCTATGGAGCCTGGAGATGAAGATGCTGTAGGCGGCCAGGAGAGAAGAGTCCGGTTGGATCCAAGAGTGGATCGAAGCTGTAGAGTACCTGAAAGCAGAGGGGACAGAGTCTGGGTCACTAGCCAGTGACCAGGAAGGAACCAGGAAGGAACCAGGCGATGTCGGGCGCAATCAGGTGGTTGTTGAGAAGCTTGTCTCCGCTGCCACGTAGACTCGGGGGCATCGAGGATGACCAGGGTAAAATCACGAGCTGTCCCATAAAGGCCCTCTCTGTCGGCGGTGTCGGTTCCGGATTGGAGTCAACAGGCCTTGGCAAAGGCAACCCACGCAGGATTGGAAGATCGCTTCTTTCTCGGACCAGCAAGGTTAGAGAGGTTACTCCTTTTCAGGGGAGCGAGGGACACTGTGGAGCAACCAGACTAGCAGAGCAAATTTAAAGGGTCGTTGGTACTGGGGCCGCTAGCCAATGGGCAAGCGACCGGACCAAAGCATCAAGCAGAAAAATGCAAAAGGACCCCTCGCAGCACTCGGTGAGTGTGGAGGGGAGATCTTCGGTGCAAAAGTTGCTCGGGCTGGGGCTTCTCAAACCCCAATGCACAGCTTCAAGGAGGCCTCAGGAGCTGCACGGTCAGCACTTTGTAGTTTTTCCAAGATGGCCGGCTCCACATTCCACGTCGCCTCCAGGGGTCTCAGATTCGCTGGGACTGTGGATCAGACTGTTCAAAGTCAAGAAATGCTAGTCTTGTTGATCTCTGTTGCTCTAGTTCCGGCGGGAACTGCAACAAAGCAAACCGTTGGGCGCTGGATGGTGCCTGTTTGCACAGGGTGGTCACTCCTTGACCACAAGGGAGATTCTTCAGTCTTGTACGTCGAGTAGGATGTCGAAGGGTCCAGAGTTTTGTTTCATAAGTTTCAGTCAGGATAATCTGAGGTGCATTGGCACAGCTCCTACCTTTATTCCAAATCAAGGGGCTGGATATCCTGCTAGGTCCCTCCTATGGGGGGACCTATGGAGGGACTTCTCAT
Organism: Lissotriton helveticus; assembly: GCF_964261635.1. NCBI lineage: Eukaryota > Metazoa > Chordata > Amphibia > Caudata > Salamandridae > Lissotriton > Lissotriton helveticus. Next base: position 570,887,736 of record NC_136063.1, read on the forward strand.
ATGTGGAGAAGTGTGGCTAAATGGTTAGAGCGGCAGACCCTGATGCAGAGGTCTAGCCCGGGGCCAGGGTTCAATTCCCTGCCTCAGCGGGTCGTGGGCTCAAAATTCCTTGGACCTGATAATTCTCGCCTCGGTGCCTATTCCAATCATGGAGTCCCACACTGCAACTCTGGGCAATAGCTTGCTTAATCTCCACAACGGCCCCCACAACGCTAAGGATGCCTGGCCTCCACCTTGAGGGTGCCCAGGAGTGGACACCTCACAGGGAAAGCCAGGATGAGTTCCACAGCGGTATTCGTACAAGCGCCTTGAGACCCTTGTGGGTGAGTAGTGCGCTATACAAGTATAAATTTACAAGTATCAATTTACTATGGGTGGGACCCAGGAAGGGGGTGGTTACACCCCTTTCCCTTTGTCCAGTTTCGCGCCAGAGCTGGGGCTGGAGTGCTCCAGAACCGGTTTGACTGGATTTTGCATGGGACACCTTGTGTGCCCCAATCAGTGTCTAGTTTCTTTCAACCCTCCCTGCTCCAATCCACTATCTCCTGTCTGGGGCGGTGTAGCACCTCCCTGTGACAGGAAACTCTTTGTCCAAGCCTCCCCTGCCAGGTTTCGGTCAGCAGCAGGAGGTCAGACTTGTGTTGGGGCAGCAGCATCTATTTTGTGATGCTGAGGCTCTGGTTAGAATTAACCGCGTTTAAGTAAAGTAACATGTCTTCTCCCTCTAGAAGGATGGAATGCTACCCCCGACGCCAGAACTGGCGAGGGGGTAGTATTCCAAAGTGTATGACACCTTACACAACATGTTTTGATAGAGCCAAACCAAAGTTAGCAATAACCGCGAGGATTATAATGCACTTAAGAGTATATGGTATGGCAATACCGTGGAACAGCAGTAAGGAAATGGTTACGAACACTGCAGACAGGCTCAGCTCATTCTAGAGCACCATCTCACATAAAACCAAGCACTCTGCCTCCAGGATTGTTAAGGCCTGCCATAGGAGTGACTTATAGGTGCATATGTGTCCAGATATGGGTTTAGATATAGGTATACTATATCTAAGCAAGGGGTGATTACACGACCTTGCCCCAGCTGAGTGATCAGCCAGTTGTGTCAGTTTGTATGGCCAGCCAGGGGTGGCAAAAGATATGCTGCAGCCCCTGGTAGGCCTTAGATGCACCTATGCCCTGGGTACCTATAGTACACTGTACAGGGGCTGATAAGGTGACCCAACCCAATTTAGTTATGCACCTAGGGTACTTGGAGTCCATTTTAAAGAGAGAACAGATAGCCTGGGACCCTGATTAGCAGGATCCCAGGCCAACTAAGTCGAAAACCAGCTAAACACAAGGCAAAAAAATCTGAGGTAACCATAGTCAGGTATCCACCTTCCTACAGCTGCCTCAAGCTCAACTCGGATAGGATGGAAGTACTCATCCTGGGATTCTCCCCTTCAGCCTGGGATGACTTCTGGTGTTCCGCTGCACTTGGAACCCCTCCTAACCCTACTGACCATGCACACAAGCTCGGCATCAAATTGGGCTCCGCGCTCACAATGAACCACTAAATCAAAGCAATATCCTAATCCGACTTCCACATGCTCCACTTGCTTCGAACAACATTCAGATTGATCCCCTCAGAATCCAGAAAGAAGGTCACCCACACACTCATCACCAGCATACTCAACTATGACAATGCACTCTATGCCGGCATCACCCAGAAACAGGACAGAAAACTACAGAACGTCCAAAACACCGCAGCAAGACTGGTCCTCTATATCCCCCGCTGCAGCCACATGACACAACACCTCCAACAACTCCACTGGCTCCCAATCAACAAGAGAATCACCATCAAGCTCCTCACACACACCTACAGGGCTATTGATCCAGCGGCCTATAGGAAATATGTCATAAGCAACGCTACCTAACTCTATAACCTATTACATTAAACACTACTCAAACTCATGGACCCATTAATCAAATATGACATATTTTGACCTACTGAATCAGGTGGCCAAATTAAACTTATATACAACTTATTTACAATTTATATACAACCGCGGTAAAAGATAACATCATTTGAACAAATCCTAACTATTTAAATGACCACCATGGCGATGGCATCTAGCTAATAGTAACCCACACTTCTGAATAATCAAGTCCAGCTTGTTTCCAAAAGTAAGATTTTATTAACTAATTATAGATTGTTGTGAATATAATTTTATAAATGTAATTTTATTAAAATCATAGTGTGCATATTTGAAAACATTTTAGAAAATTACAGTTTTAAGCAAGAAATGATAAATTTAGCATTTCTAAAATCCTAAGCCCCTAACTAAGCTTAATAAATGGAAATGAAGTAAAGTCTTTAAGGGATCTTACGTGCTCCTAGCAAAGTCCGTCAGCACGACACCCTCATCTGAAAGTTGAAAAGCAGCAGCTAGCACTAACCATAGGGCATGGGTTTTTTATACCTTTCTACGCTAGCTAATCTAAGTAAAGGAAAATTTTCTGCAAAAGTCGATGTCCCATTGGTCCGAAAGTGACAAGTGACATGTTACCCCATATTTCAAAACTTCCATTCTGTCATATTCTTTGAGACCATTGTCTTTTTTGTACGTGTTCCAAAGCTTCCTTAGTTTGCAACAAATTTGAACAAGAGTTCTCACTGGTTTCATTTCACTTCCTCGGATGCCAAGTTATCAAACTTTCTTTCTGCCGGTTTCTGACCTTGGCCACGTCCGACAAAAATAATGACAGCGCTTCTTCATTGTTAAGTGAATGTAACTTTCATGGAAAACTTTAGGGTGGACATCGTGCTTCAGGCAGAAATTGAATTCATCTTTTTGCAAACTCGAGCAAACTAGGCCCAAAAGCAGGCAACTTATTTTTCTAGTATAAAACAAACACAAGAAAAGTATTAATGAAAGAAATATTATTTTATTCTGTTTCCACCCTTTGTTTACTAATAGATTAACCCACCCTATTAGTCTAGTGTTACCTAGCAAGAAGCAAACAAATAAAGCAGCATTTTATATCTACCAGTCTTCAAGAATCCATGAAATCTTATATGCACCTATAATAGTAGAAATAACATCACATAGACAAGGAAAGCAAAACAAGCACATGCCACTTTAAAATTTGCAGCAGTTAGTAATGACAAAAATGAAAACGACAAAATTAATTTATTATTTTTGCACAAACAAAAGATGCAACAATAATGCACGTTTATGAGCACACATGTTAATATCCCCATGTGTAAAGTTTAATCTAGATTGAGTTAGCATAACATATCACAAATCATTAATACTATTAATTTATATTATAGAAGTGTGACTTCACGAGTTTAAACAAAATTTTGTTTTCTATCTCGCTGCATCAACTCCCTCATCTGGTGATTAACAAATCACCACACCATAACCCAAAATTTGAGAAAATTTAGACTTCTAGGAAAATGATTCAAATTCATTTGAGTTAGTATTTCTCGAAATTTGTTTCTGCAAAATCCTTGCAATTGTCATACTGTGCTCTGTGTAATTCTTGTAACTCAATCTCCCTTTCTTCTTCTTTTTTAATTTTATAAATTCTTCTCTTTTCTTTCATTTGTTTCTTTCTCTTATGCAACAAACAACCAATTTTTGTCAGAACAAATATGAATATTATCACAATCAAAGGTGCCACAATCTTGCCAAGAACTGAACTTCCAATATCATGGAACCAATTTTTTATAGTTTGAAATCTCTTTGAAAGTCTTTCTGAAAAATCTTCTTCTTCCAATGGAATTATCTCTGAATGCATTTCAGTAATGTTCTTAATATACATCTCAATGTTCTTACTCTCATCAGGAATGTAAGTACAACAATGTTGCATATGTAAAATGCCGCAGACTCCTCCCTCTTTTGCAAGGAGTATGTCTAAAGCAAGGCGATCTTGAATCACCATAGATCTGATTGCAATGACCTCAACATTCACTAATTGGAAACCATCAGCTGTATCTGTTGACAATCTGTCAACAATTGTGGATAATTTTCTGATTCTCCCTGCATTCAGGGTTATACCTACTAAAGGTATCACTGCTTCAAAAATATCTCCCAACATTTCTGTAAAAGTTTCTCTTTTAGCCCTATTTACATAATTATTAATTTTGAACAATCCTTCTGTATTTCTATCAACATGAAAGATTTTAGGGAAAACAATCCCAACATAACAAGTCCCATACCAGTGGTCAGGAAGGTTGTAGTAAGCTTTGTCACCACAAACAAAATAAATCCCAGGGAAAATTGGATCTTTTCCACCTTTGAATCCCCAACCTCCCAAAATCTGATATGTATCTTCACAATTGCTCGCACCCACAAAGTAATTATCAAAAAGTGTATTGTCCCTTCTAATGCAAAGCTTACCACTAATTGGTTTGTCTATGTGAATTGCAGCGTTATCAAGTGTTTTACCATTTAACTTCTCATCCTCTTTTTGCCAGAACTTAGACTTAGTCTGCTTGACTATTTCATTTCTCTTGTAAATTGCTCTCCTCTCCTCAACTAGGTTCAAAAATTTCTTTCCTTCAACACTTAATTTGCAGGTTAGATTGTTTTTGTAAGCATACTCATATGTGAGTTCATTAGTAACAAGGAAAAATTCCCTCATCTGTTTAGCCTTTTTATGCTTATTTAAAGTAGCCTCAATTTTTAAATTAGCAAAAATTTCATCATAATTCGAATAATAATATTCTAAGCGTCCAGTTTGATAGAACAGACTAGCTAACACACTACATGTTACACCATATGTTAGAGGAAGCATATTGTATGTCACTCCCTCAGAAACAGAAGCAGGTAATTTAACACAAACATAGCAGTCTTTAGCATTCATTACTTTGACATATTCGCTCAAAAGCCTTGTAAATGTATTGCTTGAAAAATCACTAATAGATTTGTCCTGATGAATGTCAGGTTGATGATCAATAACTTTGCCTATTTCACTATGTTTGTTTTGACTAACTGAAGCTTTACTTGTCATGTTTACTTTGTGAAAATCTTTGTTAATTTCAAAAGGAATAACAACAGCTAAAATTAACCAGAGCAGAATCAAAATGAGCACACACACCAGAGTCATCCTACAGCATCTCTTAACAAGCATTAGAAATGCAATCGGGCTCGGATTTATTTGAGTTTGAGCTAATGGCATTGTAAATGCCAATGTCTTTTTGCCATGTGTTATGGAGTGTGTGCATGTGGTGTGTAGTGGAAGTATGTTGGTTGAATTGTAATTTTACCAATGGTGGCATGCTGTGCTTTATATGAATATGTTTAAAAGTAAAGTGTACCATACTGCGATTGCTTGGTGGAAAAGTGCACTGCCGGCTGGAGGTGTGTGGTGGTGAGTCTGTGGGGGTGAGCCTGGGGAGTGAGTGTGGTGGTGAGTGTGTTGTGTTGAGAGGTGACAAGTGTGTGGTGTTGAGAGACTGAGGTGTGTGGTTTGTGTGTGCGTTATGTGTGTGTGGTGTATGTGTGTGTGGTGTTTTCTGCACACTCACACACTGCCCCTACACATTCACACACTGCTCACCCGCACACTCCCAATGTCACCCTGCATAGTCACACACTGTTTACCCTGCACACTCATTCTGCACACTCACACAATGTGCACCCTGACACACTGTCTCTGCAGTCACTCTGCACTCACTGTCACTCTGCACTCACTGTCACTCTGCACTCACTGTCACTCTGCACTCACTGTCACTCTGCACTCACTGTCACTCTGCACTCACTGTCACTCTGCACTCACTCTCACTCTGCACTCACTGTCACTCTGCTGTCACTCTGCACTCACTGTCACTCTGCACTCAATGTCACTCTGCTGTCACTCTGCACTCACTGTCACTCTGCACTCACTGTCACTATGCCCTCACTGTCACTATGCCCTCACTGTCACTCTGCACTCACTGTCACTCTGCTGTCACACTGCACTCACTGTCACTCTGCACTCACTGTCACTCTGCTGTCACTCTGCACTCACTGTCACTCTGCACTCACTGTCACTCTGCTGTCACTCTGCACTCACTGTCACTCTGCACTCACTGTCACTCTGCTGTCACTCTGCACTCACTGTCACTCTGCACTCACTGTCACTCTGCACTCACTGCCACTCTGCACTCACTGTCACTCTGCACTCACTGTCACTCTGCACTCACTGTCACTCTGCACTCACTGTCACTCTGCACTCTACAGTCACTCTGCACTCTACAGTCACTCTGCACTCTACTGTCACTCTGCACTCACTCTGCACTCACTGTCACTCTGCACTCACTGTCACTCTGCACTCACTCTGCACTCACTCTACAGTCACTCTGCACTCACTGTCACTCTGCACTCACTGTCAGTCTGCACTCACTGTCACTCTGAACTCACTGTCACTCTGCACTCACTGTCACTCTGCACTCACTGTCACTCTGCACTCACTGTCACTCTGCACTCACTGCCACTCTGCACTCACTGCCACTCTGCACTCACTGCCACTCTGTACTCACTCTGCACTCACTCTACAGTCACTCTGCACTCACTGTCACTCTGCACTCACTGTCAGTCTGCACTCACTGTCACTCTGCACTCACTGTCACTCTGCACTCACTGTCACTCTGCACTCACTGTCACTCTGCACTCACTGCCACTCTGCACTCACTGCCACTCTGCACTCACTAGTCACTCTGCACTCTACAGTCACTCTGCACTCTACAGTCACTCTGCACTCTACAGTCACTCTGCACTCTACAGTCACTCTACACTCTACAGTCACTCTGCACTCTACAGTCACTCTGCACTCTGCACTCACTCTGCACTCACTGTCACTCTGCACTCACTCTGCACTCACTGTCACTCTGCACTCACTCTACAGTCACTCTGCACTCACTGTCACTCTGCACTCACTGTCACTCTGCACTCACTGTCACTCTGCACTCACTGTCACTCTGCACTCACTGCCACTCTGAACTCACTGCCACTCTGCACTCACTGCCACTCTGCACTCACTGCCACTCTGCACTCACTGCCACTCTGCACTCACTGCCACTCTGCACTCACTCTGCAATCACTCTGCACTCACTCTGCACTCACTCTGCACTCACTGTCACTCTGCACTCACTGTCACTCTGCACTCACTGTCACTCTACACTCACTGTCACTCTGCACTCCGTCTGCACTCACTGTCACTCTGCACTCAGTCTGCACTCGCTGTCACTCTGCACTCAGTCTGCACTCACTGCCACTCTGCACTCTCAAACTGCACTCTAAATCTGCACTCTCAATCTGCACTCTCCACTCTCAAACTGCACTCTGCACTCTCAAACTACACTCTCAAACTGCAATCTGCACTCTGCACTCTGATTCTGCACTCTCAAAATGCACTCTCAATCTGCACTCTCAAACTGCACTCTCAATCTGCACTCTCAACTCTCATACTGCACTCTCATACTGCACTCTCAAACTGCACTCTGCACTCTCAATCTGCACTCTCAACTCTCAAACTGCACTCTCAAACTGCAGTCTCAACTCTCAAACTGCATTCTGCACTCTCAAACTGCACTCTGATTCTGCACTCTGATTCCCACTTCACGTGCCTTTTCAAAATTCAGCAGCAAGAACTTGTGCACTTGTGTTTGGGATTGGAATTGTGATAGGCGGGTGGAAGTTTCGTATATCCCAGCGGGGCCCCCCCTACCGGCATCTTTTTGTCCCCATACCATGTAAGGCATGGTAATGGGCACAAAGCCCGCACATATAAATGTCTCAGAAACTTCTGAAACCCACATAAATGATGGTTTGCAATGGGTGTCAGAATTATGAGTGTGTCAGAAAAATCAGACAATCGGTTTAAACCTGCTGAAATTTACTGGGTGAAAAATGCTTCGTAGGGGGTAGGATGTGGAATTTGCTGAAATGTGGGACACGAGCTGAGTGTTATTCCCCATTTCAATAGGGAAACTCGCAAATGGCATTATGTATTTCATTCGATAAATAGTATACCACAAGATCTCGTTAATTATTGGGTACGAAAAATAACACTCAATTCTGAGGCCCTAGAAATGTAGTCTTGATATGGTTACTGGGTTCCTTTGTGAGCCCTCGCTTTCATTGCACGTGTACAATCACAATGGCTATTTTTGTACATAGCGCGTCATACTGCAGTGTACCTTTTAAGAACTTTAAAAAACAGCGTTGAACGGCTGAGTAGGTCTCTACCACGTTGTCACCTACAGGTCACATTAGATTCTTTTTTATGTATATGTCACATTAAATGTCACCAACAAGCGCTTAACTTGCTGAGTTGTCTTGCCTTGTTCCTTGCCCCGCAAATCCCCCTGAGATAGTATACCATGGACGTGAATGGTTTAGAGAGAATAAAATTAATTAAATTAACAAACGTAGGTTGTGGAACACGTAACAAAGTCTGATAATACAAGTGTTTAGGTGTATAAGGGATAGGTACTGAGTGAATTTGGCCTCTCTGTCTCTTTTTTACCAATTATAGCACTGCCCCAAAATAATAATGCCCCCACCCCGCTACAATCACTCTCGTCAGAGGGTGAGAACCTAGCCCCTGAGAGTGTGCATTTCTGAACACAGTATTGCTGTGCCTTGCGGTATGCGTCTCTGTAGCTGGAGGGAGGGAGCGCAGGCGGAGGGAGGGGGCTCTGGTGGATGGCTGTTTGCAGGCTCCAGCAGCAGCGACATGAAAGGGACACTCCTGGAGTAAGCTGCTGCTGAGTCTGAGCGGCTCCAGGAGGGGGCGGGGAACCTCCTCCTTACCAAACCCCAAAGATGGGGGCTTTTGCCTGCCCACCGCCCGTGTCCCTCCCCTGCCAGGAAGAAATCGCAGCATTAACAGTCATTAATCATCCTAATATGAGGAACCTGCTGATCTGAGTGACTGGCACATGGGAGCTCTGCGTCTAGGCACGGCGCACGAGAGCTGACTGGGCTCTACCAAAAGATGCTAGAGGGGGCGTCATGGAGGCAGGGAGACAGCATGGGAGTTTAAAGGGTGTATTAAAAGACGCAACACCGAACGGTCCACACTCAAAAATTAATAGCCAGGATATTTTATCTTACCCTGTGGGAAACGAAGCCCCTGTAGCCAATGGTAGAAGTTTCACAGTTAAAGTCCAGTGGCTACTTCAAATAAAGCTCAGTTGTCTTGAGTAGTAACCGAGTCTTACCATCTAATACGGCGCACTGCAGTTGGATATTGGATGGAAAGCTTACTAAAGGCTTGAATGTACTCCGGATTCCCGGCCTGGCATGCAGCAGCTGCGCGCTGAGCGCTGCTGAATGGTGAACGCGCCCGGCCATCTGGATTCACTTACGGAGGCACCCTGACAGCTCCTAATTATAATTAATGTACTTCTTTGCGCGAGCACGAACGAAAAATGCCCAAGATGGCGGAACAAAACTACATTTACCCTATCACTTCAAGCCTATTAAAACGACAACACAACGAAGACGAATCACTGGCCAGATGACAGAACACACTAAAGAATGTGTGGAATTTGTCTCGCCAAAGCCCTAGGAGATACTTTTTTTTTCTCTTCTTTAACATTAGGATCTCGAAACTCCTCCCACTTACGTGGGCGGAGGCCTCGCCCTAAAAATGGAACACCTTGAAGTACTCTGTTCCTTGACGTAAGGCATCTTTTATTAGCTTTGCCTTAAAAGAAAACAAAAATTATTTTAAAAATTATTTAATTAATTAATTAACTATTTACACCCCCCTTTTTAAAAGATTTTTTTTTTTTTTTTAAACCCTAACAGTGTTTCTTCGACCTTATGTCACAAACAATTTTTCTCAGCTAAACAAAATTTCTTCGACCTTATGTCACCTAACAAGATTTCTTCGGCCTTTTGCCAAAATTAAAAACTTAAAAATCCCAATTAAAATCTCTATACTTCAATCATTGTCACTAATCTCTTCAATTTCTTCTTCTTCTTGGCTGCTATCGTAAATATCAATAACAGGAGGAATCACTAGATAAGACCACTCAGGAGATTTATATTTCTGATTTGGCTTTATAATCTTCCTTGTCTTTCTTGTCACTACTTCAATTTTTCTTCCAACTCCAACTTCCTTTTCAGAATCCTTTTGACTACTTATTTCTTCCACCTGTTCCCTCGGTTTTTTTATTAATCTGACTCTCAATCTTCCACCTGGCCAAAAATCTGTTTTTCTCAAGAATTTTCTTTTTGGTTCAGAAATATTTACTTATGACTTCCAGGATCTCTTCTTTGCACTTCTATTTTCACCATCTACGTCACTTTCTCCAGAATCGTAGTCTGAAACTTCAATGATTGACTCAGGAATTTTTCTATTCTGCAGTTTCACTCTGTCAGGAACTATGCTTTGTCTTCCATCACTGGTACTAGGTAATTCGTCCTCCTCCTCTTCTTCAATTACCTCCAACTTCCCAGTTTCTGGTCTTCCGTTCCTTGCTTCAGAGCTTGTTTTCTGCTTTTCGATACTCTCCTGGTCAGAAATTTCAATTGGTTCAGCTTCTCTGTCTTCAACAGAATTTACTCCATTTATCTTCTTAACTGAATCCTCAGTTGTCTTCCCTTTTAATAGATTCTCTTCTTCTCCAGAATCTATTTCAATAATTTCCAAGTCTTTTCTTTTCAATTTTTCATTCACAGGTACATGTTCCAGATGTCGACCTCCCTGTCGATCTTCAGAATCTGGATTTGTTTCACTTTCTACTTCGGAATCAGAATCTTCCGTAGTATCACTCTCATCATCAGAATTTTCAGGAGTAGGCACTGGAATAGTATGACTAGGATGGATCCACCTTTTCAATCCTCTGCACTTTACTGCATTTTTAGTGACCAGAATAATTTGTCTATGCTTCTGCCACCTAGGAACCAGACAATTTCTTCTTCGATGTACTTTTGTTCTGACCCAATCACCAGGTTTCAAATCATGTGTCTGAACTTTTTCATTTGATTGTGCTTCAGTTCCCACCTGATTAGACACAGAAGTTACTATATCAGATAACCTTTTACAGTAATCCAAAATAGCACTGTCATTTATACTTAACAATTTGCCTACAGGTACAAAAGCTTGTCTCATGACTCTTCCTATGAGAATTTCATGAGGGCTCAAACCTGTCTTTTTATCAGGTGTACTTCTTAATGACATTAAGACAAGTGGAAGAGCATCAGTCCACTTTACACCAGTTTCTAGACACATTTTTCCAATTCTGTTTTTTATTGTTCCATTAATCTGTTCCACCACCCCAGATGCCTCTGGTCTGTATGCACAGTGCATCTTCTGCTCAATGTTCAATGCCTCACATATCAGTTTCATAAGTTTGTTATCAAAATGGCTTCCTCCATCACTCTCAATAGTGACTGGAAAACCGTACCTTGGAATAATTTCTCTGAGCAGCAGTTTTGCTACCGTAATTGAATCACAATGTCGTGTAGGAAAAGCTTCTACCCATCTTGAAAACAAACAAACAATCACAAGAACATATTTCAAACAATTGTGTAGAGGCATCTCAATGAAATCCATCTGCAACCTGGTAAAAGGACCACCCTCTCGACCAATTACCCCTGTTCCTACAACTGATTTTCTGTTGGGGTTCATTTGTTGGCATGACAAACACCTTTGACAAAAAGACTCTGCGATCGTTCTGAATTTTGTGTTAAACCAAGTCTCACAGAAAAGTCTGATCATAGCATCTCTTCCAAGGTGAGCTGGACCATGATATAATCTAGCCATGTCAGCAATCAAACAATTTGGTAAAACTATTCTACCATCTTTGTAAGTCCACACTCCATCCTCATCACGTGGTCTACATTCTGCTCTCAACCATAAATCTTTTTCCTCATCATCTGCTTCATTTTGTAAGTCTCTGATTTCCTGCCATGTCTCCACTGTTGTTGTTAGCATCAATGAATTTGAATCACATTCTTTACTTTTTTCCCGATTGTATGCGCGACAATTTTTCGCACAATATTTAGCAGTTTCATCTGCATAGGCATTGCCTTTTGAAATATAATCCACTCCTTTTGTATGTGCAGCACACTTTACAATTGCAATCTCTTTAGGCAATTGTATACCATCAATCAATCTTTTAATAAAAACTGCATTTTTAATTGGTGACCCTGCTGAAGTTAAATAGCCTCTCTGGGACCAGAGCTGTCCATAATCATGCACAACTCCGTACCCATATTGACTATCAGTAATGATGGTAACTCTTTTATCTTTTGATAATTCACAAGCACGAATTAAAGCAATCAATTCAGCCACTTGTGCTGAACGAATTCCTTCAAGACATGATGCTTCTTCAACATCTGCAACTGTACAAACTGAGTACGCTGCTTTCAAAACACCTCCTTCTGTCCTCAGACAGGAGCCATCCACAAAGTAGACGACATCTGATTCAGGCAAAGGTACATCTTTAATATCCTGCCTTGGTTTGGTGCAAAATTCCATGACATCCAAACACTCATGTTCCACTTCATTCTCATCAATGATTTCTGAATCAGGTAATAAAGTAGATGGATTTAAATTCAAGCATCTTGAAATGGAAACATTGTCTGCTCCTAGAATGATTTTCTCATATTTTGTCAACCTGCTGCTGGTTAAATGTTGAGTTTTACCTCTTGTCATTAATATTTCAACTGAATGAGGCACAAAAACTTTCACAGGAAATCCCATTATGATTCCTTCGCTCTGTTCAAGACTAACACTAGTAGCTGCAACTGCTTTCAAACAACCTGGTAAGGCTTTTGCTACAGGATCAAGAACTGCAGAGAAATATGCAATGGGTTTCTTCAAATTCCCATGTCTCTGAATCAACACAGACAATGCACATCCTTCTCTTTCACTACAATACAGTTCGAAACCTTTCTCATAATTTGGCATGCCTAAAGCAGGAGCTTGACATAAGCTCTTTTTCAAATTCTCAAAACACTCCAACTCAGTTTCATTAAGAATAATTGGATCTTTAACATCAGACTTAGTAAGTCTCTGCAGTGGTTTTGCAATTACTGAAAATCCACTTATCCATTGTCGACAATAGCCAACCATTCCCAAAAACATCCTCACCTGTCTCTGTGTTCTCGGTGGCTGCATTGCCTGAATCATTTTAATTCTCTCAACTGTCACCTGTCTTTTCCCTTTAGCAATTCTATGACCAAGATATTTCACTTCTTGTTTACAAAACTGCAATTTTGCTGGAGACACTTTATGTCCCTCATCGGCAAGATGGTTCAGAAGTATTATGGTGTCTGTCACACAATTTTCTCTTGTTTTAGCAGCAATCAACAAGTCGTCGATATACTGCACCAACGTTGACCTACCAGGTAAATCTAAATCTTCTAAAGATCTTTTTAACAGCTCATTAAAGATAGAAGGACTCTCTGTATACCCCCGAGGAATTCTACACCATGCGAGGGTCCTACTCTGGAATCTGAAAGCAAAAATTTCCTGACTCTCTGGATGTAAAGGAACAGTAAAGAACGCATTACAAAGATCAATGACAGTATACCATTCAGCATCATGTGGAATCTGATACAAAATGACTGCTGGGTTTGGAACTACAGGACAACATGGAACTACAATTTGATTAATTTTTCTTAAATCTTGAACGATTCTGTACGTTCCATTCGATTTCTTAATTCCCATGATCGGTGAATTACAAGGACTACTCCCAATTTCCTTTAAAACACCTTGTTTAATGAATTTTTCAATCACAGGTATAACTCCCTCAATTGTTTCCACTTTCATCTTGTACTGAGGAATATTAGGAAATTCTATTCCCTGTTTCAATGTAATTTTGACTGGATCGACATGTTTCATCAGACCCATCTCATTTCCAGTCAAATCCCAAATTTCAGATTTTACTGTATTTTTGAGCTCCTCTGGCAGAATTTCTTTTTCAAATGTGGGAAACAATTTTGATTCCTCTGATTCCATCAACATCATTGTCATTCTGTACAAGCCATCTTCTTCTATTGTTTGCAATTCAACCCCATCAGGAGAACAATATATTCTGCAATTCATTTTGCACAATATATCTCTGCCTAATAAATTTACTGGACTACCATTACAAACCACAAACCTGTGTTTGTCTTTAAAATTTCCAATTTCGACCGGTACCGGGTCAGTTAGGTCAGTCCTGATCTGTTTATTACTTACTCCGACAACTTGGATGGTTTCCCCAGAGAGAGGTAGGTTTTCAATTTCTACTGATCTAACAGTAGAACGGGTAGCACCAGTGTCCACTAGAAAAGTGATGTCTACATCATTAACTTTCCCGTTTACAAAAGGACCAGACTGGTCAACCTCAAGAGTGGCTCCAATAACACACTCTTCCCCCTCTCTCGGGCACCGTCAGAAGTAATCATCAGAGTCACTTCCCTGTCCTTCTGTGAACAAAAACTGTTGTGAAGCATTTTGCACAGTTTGCCTTTGGGATTTTATTACCTGTTCATCTCCTTGAAATCCCACACCAGAATTATATTTTTGTATTCCCCCAGAATTAGGAAAAGGAGGCTGTGGCAATTGATTCTGCTGGTGATTCACCTGATGCTGCAGCTGTCGCTGAAGATTTAACTCATTAATACTCTGTTGTAACTGTAGCTGTCGCTGCAGATCAACATCATTCTGCATCTGTGGATTTAACAATGGATTTTTTAAATTTCTTGGTGGTTTCTTACATTCGTCTCTCCAATGTCCAATCTCGCCACAATTAAAACAAGGCAATTTTTGTTTCATTTCTTCGATCTTAGGATTACATTTTCTGATAATATTATTACCCTTAAATTTTCCTTGCCCAAGATTTGAATTTGTAGTCTGAACAAAATTTGTGTTTTTATTTCCAAGATTAGCAATTTGTTGCTCAGCCACTTTCACTTGAGCCCACATTGCCTTTTCCTTGAGCTTCTTTTGTCTCACTTCTAATTCATCACTACAGTATTTTGCTTTTCTCAAAATGTCATCAACAGAAAGTGCTTGCCATCCGACAATACTGTTCCTAATCATATCAGCAATTTCTGGTTTCAAACCATAAACAAATCTGTAGACGAAATGACTCATATCTTTTTCGTCTAGTTTTTCATAGCCACTGTATTGTTTAAAAATCAACAGTAACCTTTCATAAAATGAATGAACTGATTCCTTTGGTTCTTGGTTTGTCCTTTCTATTTTAACCCAATCAACCTCTTTAGGCGGAATTTTTTCTTTTAACCAGTAAATCACTTTTTCATAAAAATCCATTACAATCGGATTAGGAGCACCTGTTTCTTTTATTCGTTCAGGTTCTACTTTTGGCCAACTTATGGATATTTTACATTCTGTCCAAAGATCCGATGGGACAACATGTCAAAAAATCCATCCAGATCAATCCACAGAACCTTTGAGACTTTGATGAACCTGTCTACCTGTCTATACCACTCAACAGGTTTCTCTCTCAGCCTCGGAAAATCATTTGTAAAAAGTAGTATGTCCTGTCTTGACCAAGGGACATGAACGTACCCTCCACCAGCAATCTCTCTCATTGGAAATAGTTTTGACAATTTTTCTAATTTTTCATCTTCCTTCTTTCTTGTCCATGTAACTCTCCACTTACTCAACTCTCCCAGTTTTTTATATAAACAATTAAATCTTTTATATGCATTATTCTTCCCATTGAGTTCAAATTCTCAATGTCATTCTCTGAAAAATCTAATCTGTAATGTTTTGCAAAATTCTTTTGCCTGCTCAAATCAATTTCAAGTTCTGCTGTCAGTTCATCCAACTGATCATATTTGTTTTTCGTTTTCCACTGAATACTCTTGCAAATGAACAGAAGTTCATCATCTCGATAAAATTTTAAACTGTCAGGACCAATTGTACCAATTATTAATTCTTCCAAATTTGCTTTTAATTTTGCAACATCAAGTTTAGGTTTTGTCACTCTGACTTCAGAATACTCAGCATCAGATTCTGCACCCATCGGTGATTTAGGAAATGAATCCTCATTAAAAGTTAAATTAGGCATTCTTGTTTTTGAAGAATTAATTTTTGAAACGTCTGAATAACAATTTTCGGCAACCCTTTGAATTTCTGCATTTAAAGGGATAGTCAAACCTGGCTTATTAATTTCTCTTTGCTCAAAGACAGGCTGAACAGGACCAATCGTTACTGGAACTGTCACAGCTTCCATGCCTTTTGTTATTTGTCAAATTAATTCTTCTTTTGATCGTAAATACTCAGAAGAATTCCCAGCTTCCACATTTCTGACTTCTCTCACATAATTTTTGGAGCTTCCCTTTCTCTTGGGATTAATGAAAAATGTCTACCTTCAATACAGACATCTGCATTTGTTTCAGTTTCAAATTTTCTTGGAGTTTCAAAAGATTCAGAATTATTTGGATAAATCTTAGAAGAATCAATAACTGGAGGTGCACTCGGTGTGATTTCTGTAGAAACCATCGGAGTAGACCATGACCTAGGAGGTCTCAAAGGCTCATTCATTTTATTAGAAGTATACATTTCTTCTAAAACTGTATCTTCAGTTTCACTCTCTACAGGAGCATTATTTTTCTTTTCAGTTCTTTTTTCACCAGGAGAACCTAAAACCATCTCTCTAATTAAATAGAGTCCCTCACTCATACTTCCCTGTCTCCACATTCGCATCCTATCTTCATGTGTTTCCCTTCTATAACTTGGAATTTTAGGAGGTCTTTTAATTCCACTTGCTTCTCTTTGTAATTGAAACATTTCATCCTCCCATTCTACTAAAGCTTCAAATTGAGTAGGTCTCGGTTTTGGAATAAGAGCATTCATTTTCTCTCTCAAATTTCTCAAAACCTTTACGTTAAACGAACCATCATCAGGCCAAGCCAAAACACCATCATCCTTAGTGTAGTGTTTCCAAATATCAAACCACAAAACAGTATGATAACCATATTCACCTTCCATATATGCTGCAGGTGTTTTGTATTTATGAAGTAATTTACCACCTCGCGTTTCGATTTTCTTGTCAGGTGAGATAACATTTTTTAGCTTCTGAAATAACGTTGGCTTTTTTTCAACATGTTTAAAATGATAACTCATTTTTTTTTAAATTAAATTTCATTAACAATTTTGTTCGTAAAATATTTCCGGGATATTCCGCACAGCTAACCAATCCGTGCGCGAAACTCACTAACAAGCCAATGAGAGTTGAGCCACGTCACTATTTTGCTCAACCAATAGATGTGGAGTTTTTCTGAAAAGCCAATTAGCTTACAGCTTGTCAGAAACTCAAGAACCAATCAGAACACAGTTAGTGACGTATATCACCCAATCACAGCGCGGCTCTGTGACGTACACAGTAGCTGCGGTTTCTCACTTCTCTCCCTCAGCGCTCACCCCTCCTTCACAAAATCTTTTCACAGCGCCATTTTAAAAACGCTCTTTCAGTGAAAATTAATTTTTTAACAACGACAAGAAAGACTCATCTGTCTGTTTCTCTAAAAAGTGATAGAATTTCAATCACTCAAATATTCTCTTTCTCGGAATAGAAGGCGCTATTCCCATAGAATATACAATTGCCAGTACAGTAATCTTTTTACTCTACCCTTCATACAAGTAATTATGAACTCATTTTCCTCCGAACGCACAACTAAGTGACTGTTCGAAAGTTCCACTTGAACATAATTTACAAAACAACCTCGCACTTTCACACGAAAAAGTCCCTAAATTCAAACACACATGAAATCCGTACAGGACTCTCACCTGTTTATAGAAATCATGCACCGTTAGTAGAATAACGACGTTATCCGTACAGGACTTTCACCTGTTTATAGATATAAAACATGTACCCCTACAGGACTCTCACCTGTTTATAGATAATCATGCACCGACGTTACCCTACCCCTCATTCGAGCTCGAATATATACTAATACTTTTATCACAGTGAGTTTTATAACAGGCTCTCAGTCCCTATACTCATGCTGTTCAAATTTCTTAGATAATCCTCACTATACAACTTTCACACCTAGCCCTAACGTATGTTGCACGGCCACAACACCTATGATATACGGCGATATCACTACTCTGAAACAGATCAAATGCCCTGTGTGACTACCTTCTCATCACACAATCTGTACCGGTACTACTCACATATAGCACAAAAACGAACTTAACATGTGTTAAACATCGATCCTATATCTATACCATAACACATTGGTTACCTTTAGCAACCATCAATCTCTGCTACCAGAAGAATTGATCCAGCGGCCTATAGGAAATATGTCATAAGCAACGCTACCTAACTCTATAACCTATTACATTAAACACTACTCAAACTCATGGACCCATTAATCAAATATGACATATTTTGACCTACTGAATCAGGTGGCCAAATTAAACTTATATACAACTTATTTACAATTTATATACAACTGCGGTAAAAGATAACATCATTTGAACAAATCCTAACTATTTAAATGACCACCATGGCGATGGCATCTAGCTAATAGTAACCCACACTTCTGAATAATCAAGTCCAGCTTGTTTCCAAAAGTAAGATTTTATTAACTAATTATAGATTGTTGTGAATATAATTTTATAAATGTAATTTTATTAAAATCATAGTGTGCATATTTGAAAACATTTTAGAAAATTACAGTTTTAAGCAAGAAATTATAAATTTAGCATTTCTAAAATCCTAAGCCCCTAACTAAGCTTAATAAATGGAAATGAAGTAAAGTCTTTAAGGGATCTTACGTGCTCCTAGCAAAGTCCGTCAGCACGACACCCTCATCTGAAAGTTGAAAAGCAGCAGCCAGCACTAACCATAGGGCATGGGTTTTTTATACCTTTCTACGCTAGCTAATCTAAGTAAAGGAAAATTTTCTGCAAAAGTCGATGTCCCATTGGTCCGAGAGTGACAAGTGACATGTCACCCCATATTTCAAAACTTCCATTCTGTCATATTCTTTGAGACCATTGTCTTTTTTGTACGTGTTCCAAAGCTTCCTTAGTTTGCAACAAATTTGAACAAGAGTTCTCACTGGTTTCATTTCACTTCCTCGGATGCCAAGTTATCAAACTTTCTTTCTGCCGGTTTCTGACCTTGGCCACGTCCGACAAAAATAATGACAGCGCTTCTTCATTGTTAAGTGAATGTAACTTTCATGGAGAACTTTAGGGTGGACATCGTGCTTCAGGCAGAAATTTAATTCATCTTTTTGCAAACTCGAGCAAACTTGGCCCAAAAGCAGGCAACTTATTTTTCTAGTATAAAACAAACACAAGAAAAGTATTAATGAAAGAAATATTATTTTATTCTGTTTCCACCCTTTGTTTACTAATAGATTAACCCACCCTATTAGTCTAGTGTTACCTAGCAAGAAGCAAACAAATAAAGCAGCATTTTATATCTACCAGACTTCAAGAATCCATGAAATCTTATATGCACCTATAATAGTAGAAATAACATCACATAGACAAGGAAAGCAAAACAAGCACATGCAACTTTAAAATTTGCAGCAGTTAGTAATGACAAAAATGAAAACGACAAAATTAATGTATTATTTTTGCACAAACAAAAGATGCAACAATAATGCACGTTTATGAGCACACATGTTAATATCCCCATGTGTAAAGTTTAATCTAGGTTGAGTTAGCATAACATATCACAAATCATTAATACTATTAATTTATATTATAGAAGTGTGACTTCACGAGTTTAAACAAAATTTTGTTTTCTATCTCGCTTCATCACTATCCAGGATGAAGGACTAGAATATCTGAACCACCACCTCGCTTTCCACACACCCGCCAGACAACTGCGCTCCACCCAACTTGCCCTGGTCTCCGTCCGACGGATTCACAAGACCAAAACCAGAGGAAGGTCCTTCTCCTACCTCGCCACCAAGAACTAGAACACCCTGCCCATCCATCTCAGGCAATCCGCGTTATTGATCCAATTCATGAAGGACCTCAAGACCCGACTCTTCAACTGAAACGTACACACCAAGAAGAATCAGCAGCCTCCCTCCCCAGCGCCTTGAGACGGTCATGGATGAGTAGCCACGCTATATAACCCCTGATTGATTGATTCCTGCACAAAATCAATCAGCCCATCAATGCAGTCACCCTTGCACCATAGTGCAAGTGTGCTTGAATGGGCGCGTTGCAGCCCATTGGCACCAGTGCAGGGGAAAAGGGCAGGAATGCACCGTTTCTTACAGATACGGCGCATTCCTGCCCTTTTCTTTTGACGCAGGGCAAAGCTGCAAGATTCCTGGCAGCGCAGCCCAGTGCCAAAACCTCATAAATTAGGCCCCTATTATAAAAGTGTGTTAGTGTCATTTTTAAGACCAGGTAATTCCTAGTGGTAAGAAACTGCCTTTAATGTGACTTAGCAGCAGTTTTTCTTTTTTTAAAGATCCATAAGGGAATCTTTGTAAATATCACGTTGTGTGTTTTGTGGAATTCTTTTTGCAGTAACGCCTACCTTGCATCTCATTTCAGTAAGTTACGCTAAGCGAAGTGACGCTGTGAAAAATTGGTGTTAATGTTTCAAAAACGCAGATAACTGGGCTTTGCTGCAACTTGTAAATATGGAGATAAAAAAAAGCTGCAGTAGCGTCAAAAAATGCACGCTACAGCAGCATTAAGTCCTTGTAAATATATGCACCAATGTCTGGTGCCTACATGTGAGTGTCACTCTGTCGTCATACTTTGGGATAAGGGTTGACCTTGTCAATCTGTGAGGGCTGTAAACCAAGGTTTATAAGTAGATGGCTTGCCCTTAGGTTAAATTTGCCTGGGGGTCAGGGTCACGCGTCCTCATTCCTTGGTGAGTTATGCTGTGTCAGTCGTCAGCCTCTCATCCTTAACAAACGTCACAAACGTACGCAGCTGAAGACGAGTGACTGAGGATGGGAAAAGAGTGTACATTTAAGAGTAGCTACGATATAGGAACTGTATACTTAAGGTATGCTTTGCTTTAAGCACTAGGAGAAGTTCTTTCGACTGAAACTTTTCTTACTACTGATTTATGAGATAAAATCTGCCTAGTCTAATCCCTCTCCTGAAAGCGTCAAAGGTAAATTATGTCTGAGTCTTCGGAAAATGTTAATTCACTTAATTAGCATTTATCCAGCTGTGCTTTCAAAACATAAACTTTTTTTTAAAGTCTGTGCTCATGGAGTTTAACTGGAACATCACTTGAAGTTGAACAGAGATAATTTAGTGATGACAGGTACAATGGTAGAATTTTTGTACAGAGTGCCTCAGCTGTTGGGGGAAAGAACTTAAGTGTCAACAGGCATTGAAGTATTTTCCAGAATGTCTGTGCCTTATTAATACTGATTGCGTTGGATGTTTTAATCATGTTTAGTGTCTATATTTTTAGGGTTTCACAAAATGGATGCTACAAGGCTTTTTATGGTTTTCAGTTTCACACACTTGCATGATTTGGTTGTTTGTGAAAATAAATTATTTCATCAGAAATGCAAAAAAACAAGAACCTATTATGGAGTACACTGGAAACTGCGATGTCTCTTTTTTGTTAATCATTAACTCCCCGAGAGGATGGCAGGTTATGAAGAATGTGGGCCCAGACTGATGCCACCTCGCCAGATTCCGAGTTACCTCTTGTCAGACTCTGCTACCAATATCCCTGTCAGTGTTTCAGTACATAGATTCCATCGGCTGCCAATAGGAGGAGTCTGCATGCGGAAACCTGGATTAATTTATGCGGCAATTTGGATAAACTCATTAATTGAGGATTCCGGCATTTAAAGCTGTGTTAGAATAACAGAATAACAACTGATTTTTCAAGTCTTCAGAACAAAAAGTTCTTGTAATCCATATATGCAAAACATCTGACTAATTATTTTTTGCTCATGCCATCTGCAAACTGTCATAGAGATCTTCATCTTTTGCAATTTACACAAGTCCTCGTCGCTCATTATAAGTTTGCCGAAATAGTGTGCGGAATTTAACATAGTTGGTCAATGTCATTACCCTGCTGTGAGGTATTTATGAAGTACAGTAAATGCCTTCTAATCTGAGTTTCCATAACAATGATTGAAAACACAGATTCTGTGGAGTGGGAACAGAAATTGCAGAGTACAGTTTGGTAATATGTCATTTTGTCCACAGAGCCCCAGATACTGCTTATATGGCTGGGTTTACAAAATAATTATCAGTTAAAGATTGCAAGTTTGTGTGTTCGGCGATCCCAGTGAAATCCGCATATATCTGAAAAATCTCTACCTTTTTCACAATTGTTTGCCTCTAAGAATTTTTCAGCCCAACGTAGAGAATTTTTTAATATGACTATAGCATTTATTTTTTTGATTGTTGGTTATGATTAATTGTGTGTCTTCTTTCAAACAGTTTTGCCCTGGAACAAGGTAATGGCTGATATTTTGTTGACAGCCTTGATAGCTTCATTTTATAGAAAACTTAACTCCTCTAGGCTCAGGACCTGGAATACATTGGTTTGTGGTTCAAGACATACCAGCCTTCTGTCATGGGCATGGATGTCTTTATGGGTCATCATGGGTCACAGATGCAACCCCTGACTGGCCCCTTGTGATCCCATAAACTTCTTTTGTGACCCTTGAGCTCAGAGATGGCAAAAACAGAAGCAACAGATTGACCTTATGGAAGTACGTTGGGGCTGCCTCTCCTTGTTTTCTGTGACTTTTTTTGTTACAGTAAAAGGGAATAGTATTACATTAATGTAATAACATTGGAATACAAGTAGCTGAAATATGACCTTCCTTGGCAGCTTGGATAAGTCGGAAAAAATGCTTATAAATGTATGAAGTTTGTGTGCTTGCAGGTGAGAGAGGTTGTGCATGTGTACAGGTGCGCATGTGTAAGCATGTGTGTGTGGGTGATAGTGAAAGTCAAAGCGCATGCGTCACTTACACAACCCTAGGCATTTCAGTATGTTGATTTCCAAGTTTTTGAGCCATTACGTTTATTGTTAGCAGTCCATGGACCAAGCACGAACCCATGGCATCATCCTGGACTCCTCGATCTCAATGAACCACCAAAACAATGGCATCTTGGCCTCTTGCTTCCACAAGCTCTGACAGCTCTAGAATATTTTCAAGTGGATCCCTATTGAGTTCAGGAAAACGGTCACCCATGCGCTTGTCGGCAGCAGACTCGACTACGGCAATGCACTCTATGTCGGCACCACCCTAAAACTCCGAAAGAAACTGCAGAACATCTAAAATGCCTCTGCCTGACTCATCCTGAACATCACCCACCGCAGTCACATCACAGGATACCCAAGAGACCTCAACTGGTTCCTGAGCAACAAAAGAATCACCTTCAAGCTCCTCACGCATCCTTACAAAACCCTGCACAACACCGGACTACATACCTCAACCACCACCTTTCCTTCTACCTACCCACCAGACATATCTGCTATGCCCACCTGGCCTTGGTCCCCATCAGTAGTATAAGCTGATACCATTAATCCCCATTCATGACCGGAAAAGTGACAGGCCCCCCCCAGGGGACCCCCGCCCCCCTCAGTGTGACCGGAAAAGTAAGCGGTGTGGCAGGAAAAAGTTGACATGCATGGCCAGAAAAAGCTGCATGTCCTTAAATGTGACAGGCCTCAAGTCCCTGGAAATACAAAGGGTGCAGCATGGGGTTTGTGTCAGAAAGTTAAATGTGGTGTTTTTAAAAGAAGGGTTTGTAAAGAGTAATTAAGCACAGATGGAGCTGCAAAAGAGGTGGACAAGGAGTCTCCTAAGGCATGAAATGTAATTTAACACAGTTGCAAGGGCACACGACCCCCCCCAAAAAGAGGTGAAGGGACGGATTAGCAGAGGTCCCTGGGATAAGTCACACTGTCGCAGGAGACGCCCTAGAGCACGTGAAAGATAATTACGTCCGAGGACAAAATGAGCACAAAGGCCAGCAACTTAAAGTCCCTGAAATGTAATTAGCCACAGATACCGTGATAAGATGAACGCAAAAGGATGACCCTTAGGACCATGTGAAGCGACCGTAAGAGGGCCTCAAAGGTATGTCCTCAGGGCCGGTGTCAGGAAATGAAGCAGCAAAATCAATGCACTATCACCCATTAGGAGCCCACCTCCACAAAGGCTGCATGTATAATGAGCAGACCATTCAAAACTATAACCCCCCCCCACAAATACAGGCCTCAAACACAAAGCACATACAGAGGCCACACTTCTGGAAGGTCGTATTGGTGATTTGCGGCGTGCTGCGGTTCCGAAGTTGTGCCCCCCGAAGGGACCTGGGCCCTCGTGGTGTTGAGACCGGGGAAATGTTGGGCCTTGCCGGATGATTTGTTATGGGCAGCACGACATGAAATATGTACATGTCATCATGACTCTGCTTTTCTTTTGTAACCAGTAACTATAAATGAAATACCACGAATTCAAGGAATGTTTTGCCCAAGGCTGAAAATCATGTATAAAGAGAGAAGCCTGACTTCGTGAAAGTGTGCAGTCTCCTGAGAATATACCCGTATTGTACTTCTAGGACCCTGTTACCTTGGTTGCAGCCAATAAACTAATCTTTGACTTCACCTCGAAGACTCTGAGTTTCTGTAGGTCTGACTCAGGAGAACCTGAGGTCTCTGGGTGTTGATTCCCTGATACCGCTGGGTTACCGGTTCTGTGCCGGTTCTTAAAAACCCAGTACCTCAGTTGGCGCCCAGCGTTTGGGGCGATTCCAGTGGTACCAGTCAGCCTGAAGATCGTGAGGAGCTTCGTGTGAAAATTCCGGAGGAGGGCCCACCACCTCATCGACCCCTGCATGTCGACGTGGTCCGAAGGTCTTTGCTGCGAGGTTCCCCGCTTCCCGACGGCTACAAGGACTGCTGCCCTGGCTATCGCCCTGATGTTGGACCCTTGAAGTTTTCGGTAGAGCGAAACACTGAGACGAGTCTTCTGGTGACGCCATCGATATTTTCAGTTAAGTATAAGTGGAGCGTCTCCCAGTCCTTAGTTGGACTTTCTTTGTGGTATCTTTGGGATACAAAAGGTTTTGTATTGGTACTTGCAAGCACCATAACCGAAGGACTCGTGTATTCACGAGAAATATCGTAATCGATAAATCCTTTGAGGTTTTGGAACTAGACTAGAGAGCGAGGATGCCTAGTCTTAGACTTGGGAATTTGTTTTGTCTTGGTAGTAATAATAGGGACTCCCGATTGGAGGACTCATGTCCGGTTCCTCCAGTTGGAACTCCGACTTACGAGCTATATGTTAAACATGGGGTAGGCCCCATCGTTTACAACGAAGTATGGATTAAATACACTAGGAAAGATGGTGTTTTAAAATGGCCCCAATATGGTAGCTTTGATTCTGAAATCTTAGACAACCTTGAAGTTAAACTCTTCAAAAAGAAAGCCCGGCCGGCGATGTTTGACTCTTTCCGCTTATGGCGCAAAGAAGCCAAACAAAAAGAAATTAAATTAGCTAAGAAAAATAAGAGAGAAGGAGGACTTTCGGTAATGCAAGCTGCCGTGCAGTTTAAAGATAATGAAGAAGAGCAGATAAATGAGCAGTTGCACAGGCAACGTAAAATGGCAATAGATAAGTGTTATCCAGTTTTGCCGTCTCTTCAGCAAGAGGCAGCAAAAGAGCGTGAAAAAGACCCATTAATGTCGCAATTATTAACTTCACCACCCCCCTATGCGCAGAATGCCACAGCACCCTCGCAACCTTTAGTTGCACAAGCTGCGCCTCCTGCTCTTCCACAGCACCCACCAGCTGTTCTTAAGCTGGCTCCTACTTCTTCGGTGCAGCCTCCTCCAGGCCCACCGACCACTTCTGTTTCACCTGTGTTTTCTACGATTTTGCCTACTATACTTTTTACGTCTCCTAATGCTCCCTCTACAACTTTGCCTAGTGCCCCCTCTATTTCCCCTGATACCTCTTCTGCTATCTCTACCCCTACCTTATCACACCCCGTTCTTCCACCTATTTTTCCTTCAGTTTCACCTTCTATTCGGCAGAAAATGGCCAGCACTGTTACTAATCTTCTTTTACCTCTTTTCGGGTCGCCTGCTACGACCCCTAACATAGGAAGAAGACAGTTGCGAAGTCAACTGCCTGATTATCAAGAGAGAGATTCCCTGAATAGTTTAGCTCGGAAATGGGTCATGGACACTGCAAAATATGATGTACAGTCTGTCATGGAAGTCTTCCATCAATGGGAAGCAGCGACACAGAGATATGTTTTCGAACAGATGTGTGTCTTTCTTGGCGAGGATTTAGAAGACAATGATCAAGAATGCATCCCACAAGAGATGTGTCGTGTACGATTTAAGTTTGGAGAGGGTATGATTGTAGGTCCCGATGTGGAAAAGGCAGTCGAAATGTTATTATCATATCGAAGTAAGGGAAACAGTTCTGGGTCACCATCGGAATCTAGTGCATCTAGTAGGAAAAAGGCACGACAATACCCTATGAGAGAAGTTCCCCCACAGTGGAGAGAGGGTGACGCGACCGCTGTCCCACCTGTCCTGCCACACTTTCACCGTGTATGGGTACATGTCCCATGGAAGCGAGCTGAAGTTTTAGCACTCAAACAAACATTAACAGATCCGCGTAAAAATCCTGCAGGGTACTATAAAGAATTGTCGCAAACTGCTGGGTCATGTATAATGAATTTGGCCGATATCGATATGTTATTTGGGAACGTTGTTCCACAGCCTTTATGGGGTAAAATTCGTCATGTAGATCATGACCAGGAATTAGGTGACACGTGGGCTAATATTACTGCTGCAGATGCACGACAAGTTGGTGGTGCCAAGCCTGAGCCTCTGATAGCAGAACTACCTGGTAGAATAGTAGATTACATGAAAACGATAATGCCTGCAATACGCGTAAATTGGGATAAGTTATCTGCATGCAAGCAAAAGAAAGAAGAAACTGTTTCAGATTTCTTCACCAGATTTGAAGAAACATTCATTGACCACAGCGGTCAAGATATGACCACAGAAGGTGGTCAGAGATTGTTTGTCGATAAATTTGTGCACAATCTGCTTCCAGAATTGTGTAGGAAATTAAAAGATTCAGAAAGTTCTTGGGCAGTCTCATCTTCAGCCCAGATATTAGCTACCGCACAGTACTACGAGAATAGAGACAAAGATGAGAAAGATAAAGTAGAAAAGAAAACTAGAGAACTCAAAACGAAGGTTTTGCTACAGCAAGCCTATCCGCCATGTGGTGGTGGTAATCAAAATATTAATGGTCAGAATCACTACCAGAATACTTTTCAGCAGCCTCAACAATATCAGAGAAACTTGCAAAGATTCGATTACACTCAACCCCGCGTAGGTCCTAACCAGTGTTTATATTGCAAACAGGAGGGTCATTACAAGTATAACTGTCCTGCCCTACCACAACGTGCAAATGGAATTTCTGGTGTAAGAGGTTGTGGCAGTCAGCAAGCGCCTAGAGGTAGAGGGCGTGGAAACGCCCCTCAGGACGCGCGTCCCCTTCCACCACAAAACTCTGTGAACAGGTTTGATCAGCAAAATAACGTATCTGACAAGACAGCTCAATACTACGTTGATGAGTATTACACAGAAAATGAGCAGTGGGAAAATGAGGATTGCTAGGACAGCCATAGACGAAGAGAGGGAGTCGTTTCAGTTCCAGTAGATCAGAGTGGACCTTACGTTGAGGTGATTACATCAGGTGTGTCAGAACCTTTTTTGTTGGATACTGGTGCTACAAAGAGTTCTATTATGCACTCCAAACTCCCTGGCGCACCTTTGTCTGGCGAAATGAACGTTTCTGTAGGTTTTTCTGGCGCCCCAGTTAGAAATCTGATTTCTGACCCTTTATCTCTTTCTGTTGGTCCTTGTGAATTCGAAGCACCCCTTATTTTGACAACAGGTTGTGGTGAAAATTTGCTAGGATTAGATTTGCTAAAAAGATTGTATGCGACTTTGTACTGTTCTCCTTCAGGAGTACAACTTACTTTAGGTAAGAAAGTGGTTTCTCCCATGTATTTGTCGAGAAATGCACTTCCAGCAGAATTGTCGATTCTCCCAGATATTCTTTGGGCTACTGGTCCAAATGATGTAGGTCTTTTAGAAATTCCACCATATGTTGTAACATTGAAGTCGAATGTCAGAATGCCACGAATTCCCCAATACAGAATATCTAATGAGGGTGAAAGAGCTTTGCTAGCGATCGTTTACGAATTAATTGAAAAGGATGTGATTGAAGAAACACGAGGCAATGTTTGCAATAGTCCTGTTCTGCCTGTTTTAAAACGAACTGACCCTTCTCAGCCACCTGTGTACAGATTCGTGATTGACCTTAGAGAGGTGAATAAAATTGTTGTGCCACAATTCCCAGTTGTCCCCGACATTACCACATTATTGACTATGATTCCAGCCTCTGCCTCCTGGTTTTCGGTGATTGACCTGAAGAATGCTTTCTTCAGTATCCCGATTGCTGAGGAAAGCAGGGATATTTTTTCCTTTAGTTTAGGAGGTCGAAGCTTCCGCTTTAAACGCGCTCCTCAAGGCTACTGTGAAAGCCCCTCAATATACAGTCAAGCTCTGAAAAGTCAGCTTGACACAATGGTTTTGCCCAAAGGTGCCACTCTCGTACAGTACGTGGACGATTTGCTCATCGCTGCGGATACTGAGAAAATTTGTAAAATGGCCACGTTGTCATTATTGCGTCATCTATGTGATTTGCATCACAAGGTGTCACTTTCCAAGCTTCAATATTGCCGAAAAGAAGTGACCTACTTAGGTCATCTCTTATCGAAGGAGGGAAGGAAACTGACCCCAGAAAGAATTCAGGCAATTGCAAAATTGAGTGTGCCAAGAACACAGAGAGAAGTACGTGCTTTCTTGGGCATTACATCGTACTGTAGACAGTGGATTCCAAATTTTTCGTTATTAGCCAAACCATTGGTGGCATTAACGTGTAAAAATACACCCAATCCCATTCCTTGGTCGGAAGAATGTCAGAAAAGTTTTCTCGAATTACGCACAGCATTATGTTCGGCCCCTTTGTTAGGTGCCCCCAACTACAGTAAGCCTTTCACATTGTATGTCCACGAGAAGGAAGGCTGTGCATTGTCTGTGCTGACTCAGTTATTCGGAGATAGACAGCAGCCATGCACCTATTTTTCGTCAACTTTGGATCCGGTAGCACGAGCATTGCCAAGTTGTTTAAGGGCCACAGCGGCAGCAGCTGTTTCCATTCGACAGTCTGCTGGTCTAGTAATGAATAATACACTAATCGTGATGGTCCCGCATGCAGTAGACACATTGTTAAATAGGACCAAGACACAGCACTTAACTAGTGCTCGACTGTCCAGTTACGAATTGACGCTGCTAGCGAGCCATGTGCACATAAAAAGGTGCAGTACCTTGAACCTAGCCACATTGTTACCAATTGCAGAGGAATCAGATGCTTTAGAACAGCACGATTGTTTTCTTAGAACAGAGGAAGAGACGAAAGGGAGAGTTGATTTGTTCGACACTCCTCTTGCTGAATGTGATGGTACATTATGGGTGGATGGTTCATGCTTTAAGCTCCCAAATGGTAACGTGACTACAGCATATGCTGTCACAACTTTGCACACAGTCATTGAAACTGCGCGAATACCACATGGTTCAGCTCAAGCCGCAGAACTCGTTGCACTGACGAGAGCATGTGTGTTGTCTAAAGGAATGAAAGTGACTGTCTATACCGACAGCCAGTATGCTTTTGGAGTGGCTCACAGTTTTGGACGATTGTGGAGAGAACGTGGGTTCCTGACTTCGCATGGAGCTAAGATTCAGCATGGTCAGTTGGTGAATGAGCTTCTTGAATCACTGACGTTGCCCCTGCAAATAGCGATTGTGAAATGTAGTGCACACAAGAAGGTGACTGATGATGTTGGTCGTGGAAATGCCTTTGCTGATGAAACCGCTAAGGAAACTGCAAAGAATGTGATGAGCCGAATGTATGTTGCGAGCCCAGAAAGATGGACTGGTGATGTTGGAATATGTGAAGACACAATAGAAAGTGCGAAGTCCATCCAAGCTGAGGCCACGGAGAAAGAGTTAAGCATGTGGAGAGAAAGTATAGGGAGAATGGATGCAAATGGTTGTTGGATTGAATTGACAGAGCAACAGAGATGGTTGTTACCCGATGCATATGTGCTTGCAGTGGTTACAATGGCTCATGGAATGGCCCATATCAGCGCAAAAGGGATTTGCGAGTTGTTGGCCCCAGTATGGAAGAATTCAGGGATTCCCAAGTGTGCAGAGAACGTAGTCAAGAATTGCATGGTATGTCTGAAACACAATCCTGGTAGGGGAACCCCAACTCCAGCTGGTCATTTTGCACCTCCTACGTATCCGTTCGAGGTTTTGCAGCTAGATTTCATACACATGGAGAGGAGCAACAACTTAAAATACGTGCTCGTGGTTGTTTGTGCCTTCTCAAGATGGGTAGAAGCCTATCCCCTAAAAGACAATACTGCCTTGTCCACAGCGAAAGCCCTTGTAAAAGAGTTCTTCCCCAGGTTTGGAATGCCGAGAATGGTCTGGTCTGACAACGGAAGTGAATTTGTGGGTCGTGTGATGAAAAGAGTGTGTGAAGGGCTAGGCATTAGGCAGAAGTTCCACGCTGCAAATCACCCCCAATCAGCTGGATTAGTGGAATGTTACAATGGCACGCTTAAACTTAAATTGGCCAAAATCCAAGCGAGCACAGGTCTTAAATGGCCTGACGCTTTACCCTTAGCACTCCTATCCACCAGAATGACTGTGCATTCGCGAGTGAAACTCAGCCCCTATGAAATAATCTTTGGTCGGCCAGCCAACATATGGGGAGTGCCTAGGCCCACGAAGTTTAGCGAGCTGCAACACCCTATTTTGCTTGACTATTTGTATGAATTGATGGCTAAATTGCGTGTTTTATATCAACAGGTCCACAACACCTTGCCTCCGGTCTCTGAGACTCCGGGTCACTCCATTGAACCCGGTTCATGGGTCCTAGTCCGCAACTTTCAAAGAACAAGAAACGACCAGCCCAGATGGACCGGGCCTCACCTCGTCCTCCTGTCTACAAGGTCGGCTGTTAGGGTGGAGGGGAAGGCCAATTGGGTCCACGGGATCCATTGTAAGAAGATACCCTTCCCTCTGCCACATGACCAATGGGTCCAGAAAGGAGGCACTGACTCAGAGCGCACAACTGATGAACGTGTAAAAAAAGCTTACCCTGATTGTGAAAGTGAGAACATTTTTCAAGAAACTGTGCCACCACCAGAACAATTGAACTCTGTGGAACCTGAGCTACTATTTCTGGACCAGACAGTACCCGGGAAAAGACGCTACAATTTGCGACCAAGAAAAACAGACTAAAGTAAAAGTGATTTCTTTTATGATCCGAGAGAAAAACCTGTGGACTAATAAAAAATTTGTTTTTTCCCCAAATCCTATTTTTGAAAGTGCAGATCTCCCATCTAGGTAACTTGCTTATTTTTGTTTTTTTTCGAACCGCCATCCGGGTTCCGCTGCTAGGGTCGCGGTTGATTAAAGACTTTTGGGTGCAGCTGACGACGTTAGGTCGCTGGTTCTGGTTGGTCCAAGGGAGTTGCCCTAGACTGACGGAAGCATCCTTTAGCAGAGGCAACCTACCACCGCGGGCAGCACCTTAGAGAGGATGGAGTTTCCTGATGTGGAGAGGCCTGCCAAACAAATGAACTTTAAGCAGAGACTTTTTAACACGATGACGAAGAAAAGTTTTATAATAGTGTGTATTTTTATGCTATTCAGCGTAATGGTCTTTTTGATAAGCTATGTTTTATTCTCTTTTCATGTGACATTTGTGCCCACTACATCACCCATACCTCCTCCTACTGTTTCCTCTCATTCTTTCCACCCTCTGCCTGACCACGAATCAAATAGGAGATTAGAGTTCATTAATAACTCCTTCGTTCAGTTATTACACCAACACCAACTTGTAATGAACACAACTAACTGTTGGGTGTGTGGTCTCATGCCCCACACCACGGATAAAGGTATCCCCTATTTGGTCCTGCCATTTAGTCACAATGGATCAGTCTGGGCATATAGGACAATGTTCATATATGCACGAGAAATCCAACCCCTACGTTCTGTAAAAGACAACCTCAAGACTAGCGCCCTAGTCAAAGGTATAGTTGACATGATCAAGGAAGTAACTTCTTACGAAGATACCCCGGATGATGAGATACTTGCATATGTAGGTTGGAACGTGACCGGATATGGCACTACATTAAGTGAGAAACAGCAAGCCAAGAGATCGTCCCCTATCTGGATCGTACCCCATCAAGGTCACCTGTGTCTACAAGGTATTGGCAAGAATCCCAGAGCTCAGCTAGGGAAGAGTGTCTGTACAGAAACGTATGTTTTTGGATCTCAGACTTCCCTTGCGTTTTTAGCCGCTAAGGGTACTTATTTCATCTGTCATGATAGAGCCTATACATGGTTGCCCCCTGACTTCTCGGGCTCATGTTTTGTTTCATTCCTGTTGCCTCCCACCTACACAGCAGCGGCGGATTACCATCGGACAAGGGTAGTTAGAGGTGTTTTGAGTAAAGAAGACACTGCAGGTCAAGAATTTGGTGACTTTGCAATGGGTTTTCTGCCGTTCTGGGGAGCCATGGCTAACAGCAGGAACATAAGGCAATTGACAAGGGTAGTTGAATCCACCGTGACTGAAACTGCTGGTGCCCTTAGTAACCTGACTGCTGAGCTCCAGTCGGATCGACTTATGACCCTTCAGAACCGGGTCGCTTTGGATGTAATACTTGCGGACCGAGGTGGAGTATGCAAATTGATCCAGTCTAGTTGTTGCATTTTCATCCCAGATAATGCTCCAACAGTGTACAGGGCCATCTCCAAACTGCATAAGATTTCCGAATCTATTCATGTGGATAAAGGAGATTGGTCGTTAATGGGATGGTTCTGGGAACTGATATCTGCCTGGGGATGGAAAATTCTGATGGTCATTGGGATGGTCTTAGCCATTCTTTTCCTGTTCTGTCTATGCATACAGTGTGCTCCTGCAATATGTGGCCTCTGTGCTACATCATGTGTAAGGAAGCCTGTGTCAAGAAATGAACTCAGCACTAGAATGATGTTACAGCAACATCTCAATGACTTTAGGAATATAGATCTGGACTCAGACTAACATGAGGATAGATTAATTGCCTATGTAAGGGCAAAAGGAGGGTCTGTGGTTCTGAAAATCTGGATTCATATAATAGTACTGGACTCGAGAATAAAAACTTCGTCGAAATAGGACGAATTTGGTATCAAAAGACCGAGAATGACGAGTACATCATGTACATGTATTTTTCGGCGTATTCGAGTGACGATTCCACCTCGAAATCGTCATTTACATTCTGAACCCTTAGCTCCCATTTACATGTTGCCCTTTACATAGGCCTTAATCCAGTTGAATTTGATTCCACAAGGACACATACTCCTTAATCGACTTATCCCTGACCTCAGTACAAGTTAGAACCATTGCCCCAGGCCGAACTCGTTAGGTCAGTTCCCTCCCAGTGGCCGAGCAAGATAGCATCTAGGCTCAACCGGCCATAAAACCATTAGAGCACGCACACCTGCCATATCTCGCTCACATCTTTTTCTCCACTCCTTTTCTTTACTTGCTTTATGATGGGGAGGTGACCGTTTTTATTGGGGGTCCAGCGATATCTGATGAAATGTTGGGCCTTGCCGGATGATTTGTTATGGGCAGCACGACATGAAATATGTACATGTCATCATGACTCTGCTTTTCTTTTGTAACCAGTAACTATAAATGAAATACCACGAATTCAAGGAATGTTTTGCCCAAGGCTGAAAATCATGTATAAAGAGAGAAGCCTGACTTCGTGAAAGTGTGCAGTCTCCTGAGAATATACCCGTATTGTACTTCTAGGACCCTGTTACCTTGGTTGCAGCCAATAAACTAATCTTTGACTTCACCTCGAATACTCTGAGTTTCTGTAGGTCTGACTCAGGAGAACCCGAGGTCTCTGGGTGTTGATTCCCTGACACCGCTGGGTTACCGGTTCTGTGCCGGTTCTTAAAAACCCAGTACCTCAGTTCTTGACGAACTACAGTGCCTACCCATGGCTCAAGACGCATCGCTGAGTGCACAGGCTAATCCCCTTCCTACAGGTAAATCAAAAGGGCGGTAGTTTTCAGTGGTTTAAGACCTGGGAGGCGGGTCTAGTACCCCCTAAAAAACAAATGTGAACTATAGGAACGCTCCTCAGAGGGGTCTGCTAAGGTCTGGCTTATACTACAAATGTGATTATTTTTTCTTTACAGGTCCCCCTGAGTCACGCCAGGACATCGTGATTGTGCAGGAGTCGCCCCAAAGCCCAAAAGAAACAACTGTGAAAAGGAAAGCTACAGCATCTAAAGATGGACCTGTGAAAAAGAAAGGATCTGGGAAAAGTCATCTAAAAGGTGTGTTTTTACAAAAGGGTGTGAAACAAAAAAGAACTCTCTGGGTTTTATCCTCTCAAAAACAAAGGGGCCTCAGACTTAGAGTACCAGGGGTCCTGCGTAGGGTAGTGTAAGCATCTTATACAAGATACCTGTGTGTTTCTAATATATATATTTTTTTATTTTACATTTCTAGGAGCAGCTCAAAAGAACATCGGCGCTGATACTCATAAGGCTAAGAGAGCTACGAATCCGTTGGCGGATATCACAAAGATCGTTCTGAACAAGGGGCCTACAGCGAAAGGTGTGAGTAGGCGTGTTCGCCAGGATAAACTCTGTTCTTATTACAACCATATACACCAGCGAACAGGGACATCTCAGAAATGTCAAATCAAGCCCACCACCAAACTGTTGAACCCTTTTACAGGACAGTCTATTTTACCAGGGGTGCGTGTCAACCGTGGAGTAGTGCTCACAACCCCAGCCGTTGTAAAGCCAGTTTTGTGTAAAAAACCCTCAGTGTATCTGAAACCTCTTAAGGCCTCAAAAGGGAAGCTCATCACAACCAAGCCTGTCCTTAACAAAAAGCAGCTGAAACCCGTACCTCATACCGGGCCCATAAACCTCAAGAAGAAGAAGGGCGGTCATATGTCCCAACCAGGTCCCTTAGACCTCAGCAAGAAACCTGTGGCTTCTGAACCCCTGACGACTCCTTTAGATCTATCTTTAAAAAATGTTGATAAGCAGGGGAGCGAGCCCACTACCCCGGTGCTCTCTAAGGACCCATCGACAGCGACGCCTGTTGCGGAAACTCTGTTACAACCACAAACCCCTAAAGTCAGCAGGCTTTCAAGATAATATCTTAAGAATAAGCATAGGTTAGATGTGTCAGAAGTAGAAACACCTGAGGTCCCCTTAATCAAACCTGTTACACCTCAGACCCCTTATCCGCCTATGAAACCTTCGGGAGTTTCAAACAAACTAACGAATCATGCAGAGGCGTGTCCCCTAGACCAAACCCTAAAAACTTTGATAGGCGCTCCATCCGTTTTTAGGAACAAAGTGTCTGAAAAGGGGCGACCATTAGGTGGAACGGTAGACAGCCTCGAGGGAACCTCAGAAGCAGCGTACGAGGGCCCTTCTAACAACAGCAATGTGGTTTTGCAAACGTATGTTACACCTACGCCTCCCCAACCCTTCGATAGGGCCTTAGCTTGTAGCACCATTGATTATTGCGACAGTCAATTACACGCACCCCTTCTTATGTCCCCTATACCCCCTCAGGGAGTTTACGACCCAACCAGCCCAGCGACACCCCCAGCAATATACACTACTGATAGTACAGGGTCGGGCGAATGGTCAAATCATAGTATGGAGGGGGCATTTAGTATGATCCCGCCCCCAGATGCCCCGGGGTGTTCGCACTGGGACCCTGTTTCCATGATCCCCCCAGGCCCGCAGTTACAGAATGGTGGGGGTTTTGAAGACACTAGAGAGGCCCCTGGCGCGTTAGAGGTTGCTACACACACAAGCCCTGTATTCACCCCCAACCCTCCAAAAAATTACTCTATAAATCCAAAACCGGTACTAGATGCGTATGTAAAGGATATACAATTGGCTGTCAGAAAACTAAAGCGCCAAGCGGTCACCGCAACCTTAAAATGGGGGTTAGGGGGTAGCTGTGACAGATCCATGATGGCGACACAACAGAAGATATTGCTAAGGGTTGACCTGTGTAAAAGAGTGATCCTCCAAACTTGTCAGGAAGCAGGATCAGACATGGGGGCTATACAGCCGTGACTAAGACGCTGCCAACTCCTAAAGAAACGACAGCCCCACGGTGTTAGTAAAATACGCACCTCAAAATATACCCGTAAGGTCCAAACAGTTCTAACAAA
The DNA here is from genome assembly GCF_964261635.1 of Lissotriton helveticus. Classification (NCBI taxonomy): domain Eukaryota; kingdom Metazoa; phylum Chordata; class Amphibia; order Caudata; family Salamandridae; genus Lissotriton; species Lissotriton helveticus. The sequence goes on from NC_136063.1 coordinate 570,924,081, forward strand.
ATCCCTGCGTTTCTTACGCTTACGCGGTCATAAAAAGTGCATAGAGCACCGAAAACAACGGCATGCTGTTTCAAAAGCCAAGTCCGAATCATATACAGCGATACCAGCCATACACCAGAACACAGGTTCGGGAGAGGACAGCCCTAGGGGCGGCCGGTTAAAGGGTTTTGGTGTTAGAACACCAACACAACCCCAACCGGAACCCTTAGAGGAGTCGTTGCGTGGTTCTATAGCAGAGGCCTCAAGGAACACTCCACACATAGGTACAGTACATACTGCTCAGATAGGTGGTGGTCTGGCACCTAGAAAAGCATGGTCCCATAAAAAACAAAAGTGGGCCAATACCGCTAAACAACGCCGTTTTTTAATCAGGAAGCTAAAGAAAGCCAGAATATGTGCTACAAGGCGCTTTAAAAGACAACAAGATCCCCTACTAAACCAGAACCCTCAAAATGATACCGCATCAAGCTCCCCAGAAAGTCAAACCCCTCAAGATGAGGATTCAGAGGTTGTCTTTTTAGAGAGCATTAGTGTATGTGTGTATAGGCATTTATATAGCGCACTACTTACCCGTAGGGTCCCAAGGCGCTTCGACCGCTGCGAAACCCTTCCTGGCTTCCCTGAGAGATGGTCCCTTAATGGGTATCTCCAGGGTGAGACCAGGCATCCCCGGCGGTCTGGTGGGGCCGTTAGTGAAGATGAGGCAAGCTAATGCCCAGAGTTGCCGAGTGTGAACGCTGATCAGAGTGGGCACCGAGGCGAGAGAATTATCGAGTCCGCTGACCCTGGTCCAGAAACCTGCCGCGCCGGGAATCGAACCCTGGTCCCGGGCCGTCCTCTGCTCTCGGGTCTGCCGCCTCTAACCAGTGAGCCACACTACTTCATTAGAAGCTACAGGCGCAATGTGGAGAGATTTAAGGCCACCGAGCACTACGAGGAGTTTAGGTTTGTTAACCTACACCGAATAACGTCCACCGATCACGGTGTTTTTGCTATACATCAGGCGGTGCAAGCGCTCATTGAAAGGTTGTTACGCGATGTGGGGCCCAATGATTTTTTCCAGCTACGTTTCCAGGGGCAGGGTTTTGATAGTCCGCTGTTCACCAGAAGGGCATCGCGAGATGTGTTTGACGCCGTAGACTTTTTAGAAAACCTGTCGCGGCTTTTACAGAGCAAGGCTGAACTAGTCGCCTTTGGCACTTTCAGAGTCATAGCCCTCATTGTACGGGGTCGTGAGGGGGGTGTTTCCCGCCCTTTAAAGAGCGTGCTATACAGCCAGATAATAGGTAAGAAGCAGCGCTGGCTGCTCGACTTTAACAATGACGCAACCAACACTTGTCTTGCGGCCAGCATCGCTGGGTTGTTGATAGGGCGCGACACCACCGACGCGGTCATCCTGGCTAGAGCGTCTGAAGCCCATTAGGTTCTTGAAATACTTCCAGACCATCTGGTCGGTTTTGGTGGCATCAGTCTTTTTGAAAACTATTTCTCGGTGACTGTGAAAGTTCTTTATCACAACGGCTCTTGGAAGTACTTTACAACCGGGGCCCGTGTGGGGCACAAGACTGTATATGTCATTCACCATGATAAGCACTTTTACGGCATCTTGAACCTTAAAGGTTTTCTGGGAGCCCGATACGTGTGTACACATTGCGACCACATATACAGCAATATGGAACGTCATCAGTGTGAAATGCATTGTAAGATGTGCCAGAGGGATGGGTGCGTCGCAGACGCAACCATGAAGGTGAGGTGTCGCACCTCTAAGATGTTTTGTCGATCTCAAGACTGTTTGAACATCCATAGGAAAGCTGCTAGATGCAGCCCTGAAATGGATTGTTTTGAGGGTGGCCGGTATGTGGCTGATGATCACAAATGCAGGGGTATGAAATTCCCCCGGTGTCGGATGTCTTTTGATGCTGGTACCAACCATCAGTGCTACATGGTTAAAGGAAGACCCCAGACCAAGACCGAAGAATACATCGTGTTCGATATAGAGTGCACGCAGGAGACGGGAGTACACCAGCCTAACTATATTTACGCACACCATCTAACTTCCGATGACAGCTGGGAGTTTGAAGGTAGAACGTGCGTTGGTGATTTCCTTAACACCTTAATTCAAACAGAATTCAAAGGGTACACCATGTTGGCCCACAATTCAAAAGCCTACGACTCATTCTTTATTTTGCAAAATATGATTCGTGAAAAGGTACAAGTAGACCTCATCACTCAGGGTTCCAAGCTGATGCTGTTAACAGCCGGCCAGTTTCAAATAAAGTTTATAGACACCTTGAATTTTTTACCCATGAAACTGAGCAAGCTTCCAAAAGCCTTTGGATTCCCTGGGTGTAAAGGTTATTTTCCACACTTTTTTAATACCTGGGCTAACCAGGATTATGTGGGTCCCATGCCCCCTCCTGACAGTTACGGGGTTGAATACATGATGCCTGCTGAGAAAGAGAACTTTCAACAATGGTACTCTGAAAACCGTGAAAAGGAGTTTCATTTTAAAACAGAGTTGAAAGCTTATTGCCAGGCGGATGTAATGATCCTGCGACAAGCGTGCAACCTCTTCAGAGATGCTGTGGTGGAGATGACTAAGAAAGTCAAGCTGTTAAAACCAAAGAAGCCTCAAAGACCAACGACGGTCAGAGCTATGAAACCCACAAAGCCTAAAACGGTAAAAAAAAGCAAGGATTTGAAACCCAAGAAGGATCAGTCGCCAAAGGAGATCGAATACATCAACCCTTTTCAAAACATCACACTGGCCTCCATGTGTATGGCCATCTACAAACACATGTTTTTAAAACCAGAAAGTATCGCTCTAGTCCCTCCAGATCTCTATAACGCAAACAGAAACGTTATTCAACCCCCTCTATCCGCTGGCTCATGTACGTCTCTGAGAAGGAAGACATACAGATTCACCACGCCTTACAGGGCGGTGAACACCGTGTGGGTCCCTACTACCTGGATGGGTACGCTGTAATTAAGGGAGTACCGACGGCCTTCGAATACAACAGTTGTTTTTACCACGGGTGTCCTCAATGTTACAAGCCTCACGAGTTTAATAGATTGCTGGGTGCCAAATTTGAACACTTACACAGATGTACTCTGTTGAAGGCATAGTATGTTGAAAAATGTGGCTATGCTATGAGGGCTATTTGGGAGCACGAATGGTTAGAGATGCTAGCAACCGACACCAAGCTCTGTTCTTTCCTACAGACTCGTGCTTTACCCGAACCCCTGGAACCTCGTGACGCCTTATTCGGAGGTCGTACAAATGCCATACAATTGTACAGGGCAGCGGGTGATGGTGAGAAAATACACTACTGTACCCGTTTGTGAACAAGATGACGGTATACCCCATAGGTCATCTCACCATCATATATAGAGATTTTAAGCCCATATCCGAATACTTTGGGCTAGTCAAATGTGAAATCTATCCTCCAAGACAGCTTTACTTTTCTGTGTTACCATATAGAGTCGATGGTAAATTGATGTTCCCCCTCTGTCGAACATGTGCTGTGTTTAAAGAAGGTAGTTATTGTGGGCACACCGAAGAACAAAGGATGCTAACAGGGACCTGGTGCAGCATCGAGGTAGAAGCTGCCTTAGAGAAAGGTTACAGTCTCGGGAGGATCCACGAGGTGTGGCATTTTAAGAGGACCTCTACACGACTCTTTACCCCATACATTAATCTGTTTCTCAGAGACAAGCAGGAAGCCTCTGGGTATCCCGAATGGTGTACTAGTCAGGATGCAAAGAAGAAGTACATCGATGACTACTACCTTCACGAGGGTATCCATTTACGACCCCATTTGATAGAGGTCAATCCAGCCCGTCGACAGTTAGCCAAGCTCTGTCTCAACTCCTTATGGGGAAAATTCGCTCAGCGTACAAATCTGTCAAACACGACCTTAATAACAGATCCTGACGAACTGTTCAAGTACCTCTTTGCCCCTTGTTACGAGGTGTCCAGCTGCGAGTTTATCGATGACGATAGCGCGGCACTATGCTGGAAATACACAAAAGCATACCCCACAACGTGTAACAACATAAACATCTTCATAGCAAGCTTCACGATAGCCCACGCCCGTCTAGAGCTTTACAGGGTTATGGATAAACTCCAGGACCGCTGTTTGTATCACGATACCGACTCTGTGATTTTTGTGAGTAAGCCGGGGGATGAAGACCCTCCCCTTGGAGATTATCTTAGTAATTTGACCAGCGTGCTCGATAAGGATGAGCATATAATAGAATATACTTCATCCGGACCTAAAACATACTCCTACCGCACAAACAAGAACAAAGTGTGTATGAAGGTCAAAGGCATAACCCTAAACGTCAACAACAACCTAAAAATCAATTTTGACAGTCTAAAGAATCTGGTGCACGAATACGCGGCATCAGCCGATTGTGAAAATGCTAAAACCATAGTTGTGAACCAGCCGTGCATAGTCAGATCCAAAAAGAAGTGAGAAATTACAACACAGCCCTTACATAAAACCTTACGCGTTGTTTTTGATAAAAGGGTCCTGACCACAGGCTATAAAACGCTGCCGTACGGCTATTAGACCCCATTAGAGAGGCAAACCCGCCCCCTAACATGGACACCAGATTACAACATCCATTCTCCTGCGTGTTAGCAGGGCCCTCAAACTGCGGTAAGAGCTACTTTATAAAAAAGCTCTTAGAAAACTCTGCATCTGTTCTATCCCAGACCCCTTATAACATTGTATGGCTTTATTCATGCTGGCAGCCGCTTTATACGGCCCTGGCCCGCAGTTTCCCCCATATCAGATTTATAGAGGGTATACCGGATAATCTCAACGATGATGAGTTACTGCCACCGACCAGGGTTAACATGATAATTGTCGATGACCTTATGCGTGAAGGGGGCGATCATCCGGAGTTAGAGAGAGCTTTTACTCAATATTCACATCATCGCAATCTAAGTATCTGTTATATTGTGCAGAACTTGGTTTACAAGGGTAAGAACAGCAGATCTATAGCTCTCAACGCTTCGTATCTTGTTTTATTTAAAACAAACAAACAACAAATAGCCGTCATAGCTAAACAAATGTACCCCAGAAACACCCACTTCTTCATGGAAGCCTTTAACGACGCCACAGCAAAACCCCACGGTTACCTACTGGTCGACTTAAAAAATGAAACTCTAGAAGACTATAGATTGAAGGCTGATATTTTTCCCCCGAGCAACCAGTCGTTTACACGCCAAAACCCAAGAACAGGTCCTATAAAAAGCAGGTTTGATGACTTTTAGAGACATTTACAACCAGGACCTTATAATACAAGGTGTTGACCATGTCGGCCCGTCTACAACGCAATTTAGCTCTCCTGAAAATGCTGGTTACAGCCAGTCCCCAACACAGAAAGGCCATCCTGTGTGCTGCTTCTGATGACTTAGTGTCTGCCATTTCAGAAATAGCCCTAAACACCCTAAAAGGCAACGTACCTATCTCAAGGAGTCAGTTACAGGTTCTGAAGAAGAAGAGGGGTCTTATCAAGAAGCTCAGTAATAAAAGGGCCTCACTCATTACCAAGAATAAGCTGGTGAAACAGTTTGGGGGTTTATAGGCGCTTTGCTGCGTATAGCTATACCAGTAATCACAAGCCTCTTCGCGGCACGGTGATGGAGCACGCCACAAAAAGGTATTTGGTTCCTAAAAAGCAAATGGACCAGCTGGGCTCTTCCGCGGACAACGCCTGGGATATACGCAGAAATGAGACTCTATGACTGGATGCTGAAATTAAAGACATTTTGAACCGTACTGCTCTAAACCCCTACGACAAAGCTAACCTTTACACCAGCACCCTTAAAAACCTTTTAAGTTACTACAGCCAGTGGAATACCGAAAAAAACAAGCTGACTCTATATACCCCGGACTCTGAACAAGCAGCAGCCCCTGAGCATGGCCCTCAACCCCTACAAGCACCGCCGGACCGTGCGCCACCCCCTGATACCTTTGTTGGGGACCTCCTAAAAAATATAAGTCAAAGGCATAGAGGGTCCGCGCAAATGTTGATGAGTAAACTATCAGCTTCTAAAGACCTAACATCATGGAATGAGAGAGGAGAATTTCTTTACAAAGGACAACCGGTTGCAGGGTAACACATGTACGATCTAGTCAAAGGGCTCACACACCCCAAAATCCTAACGCCTCAAAATGCACCTCGCGGCTGGGAGCAGTTTATGCGAGCCGTTGCTGAACTCAACATCCCCTCCACTCTCGTGGGTAACAACGAGCACCGGCGTCTGCTAGAACATTTAAATACACCCCTCCCTACATCGCCTGCAGGCTCGGACGCACCGCTGCTGCTATCCCCCTCGTGGAGTACCCCCATGGTGCCGACTGTACGGCAAAAAAGACATTTGTCCAAAACCCATACTTGGATTCAGCCTTAATGGTTTTTAAATAAAAATGTACATTTTATGTGTATAAGCGTGTCTGATTTTTCTTCATATGTTTATTCGCCAGAGTTTGTCATTGTAATGTTCAACCTACAGTCCTGTTTGTAATAAACACTTTTAGAACTTTTCATACCGTCTCAAGCGTCTTTTTTTAAAACATTTTTTAAATTATGGGGCATGTATAAGCAATAAAAATACAGAGACTGAATGCCTGATTTTTAAAATAATATATTGTCTTTTATTTTTAGACGTTCATCATTAAAAACATAAGTTATAAGCTCTTATAATTTTGACAAGCAACATATTCGGTGTTCACAGGTCTGACCCATACCCTTGTGTTTTCTTTGACATATTTCACAACTATACTGTCATTGTTAACAAGGTCCCGCGAATATAAATGTAAGAAATTTCTAAACGAAGCACCCTCTGACATTTTACTTATAAAATAAATACAGTGTTCCCCGCATGTCATGGCTATAGTATCCACCTTATTATACACCACATGCTCTACAACTTTTTTCACAAACTTGAATATGGGCTGTGTATATAGACGATGTTCAGGGAACTCGGCTGTACTGTCAAAAACCGTAACCTTTTCATTATCTATAAACAAGGCCGCCCAATGTGTTCCACCCTTGTAGTGAGGATCCGTGTTAAAGACTAGGGTGCGGGGTCTTTCTGCCCCTATTTCAGACGGTAACCCATCGCTAGGGAAAACACCTAAAAAGTATTTCCTAGCGTGGTAATGCCTGCTTAAGAAGTCCTGGATCTGCACAGAGTCCATTTCACAAATGTTTTAAAGATAGTCAAACAAAATCTGTCGGGTGTGGTTGATCTGAATGACGCTGTCGAACACCGAGACTACGACCATGTTCACATTCGTAGGCAGTGGATTACTGAATCGTATTTCAGCTTTTAGATTTCCGTTTTTGACCAGGTTGTAGTGATCCCCGTCTTCCATGTCGGGTGTCAGGTCGAATGCGAGCAGTGTGTATCCGGCCCCATAACCTTCTCGTGACACGGCTACACCGCAGTCCCTCAGGTGTTTCCCTGTTATCGAAACCAACCCCTGATATTCCCTGATGTAGTTGGATGTTATAAAACTGGGGGTGTATGGTTTTGCAGGAATCACATTGCCCTCGTGGACCAACGCCGCGTAGTTGATACCGTAGTGTTTAAAATTGAAGGGGCTTGAGGCATAGGTTCCGCTAAAAGCTGTATTGTCCACAAAACCGATGATGATGAGTTTGGGTAGTTGCCCCAGAAATAAATTCTGCTGCTGTGTTAAGCGGGTACCTGCTGGGATACTGAACACCTTCAGAGCTACTCTTTCCACAGCGTACTTGGCGTTTGATATTTGTAAAGCGTCGGCGTGCGCTAATCTGACGCTCAGAGATACTTTCACTCTCTTTACAAACAGACTCGCAGACAGTATGTCCAGTTTGTACTGTTCCGCATCCCCGCTGATGAGGCAGAATGAGTCCTTGTTACAAGTGAGTCTGATCTTAAGGTCAATCCCGTTGACGAGCAGTTTATCTTGGAAGAAGAGGTCTGAATGTATGCGGCCCAGGAGGTCAAAGTTGCGACTGCCTGCTGCCAGCCCCGCTCTTTTTACAAAACCCTTATTGGTGCCGTCCAGAGCCGTGACTTCAAACTGGGTGTATGTATCCCTGTAGAAGAGACCCGTTGAAAGCTGTGTGTCAAGGGCATCGCTGCTGTAGTTTAGAATACTCTCGAGGTAGGCTCTGTAGGCGTACATGTTGTCGTTCTGTGTGATGAGTCGATTGCCCAGGGTAATATCCACCTGATTAAACATCGTAGCTATGGGGTAAGCGATCGTCGCCACTTTACCATCTGCTGCTATTGCGGACCTATGCGCTTTCGTGATTTTACACACAAGATGCAGCAACGTGTTGTTGAGATCCAAATACATATCCGTGGACCCTGACACATAAAACTCTATAGGGGCCAGAGGCGTCAATGCTGCTAAAGGCGATACCTCCATGAAGAAGCTGTTTTCAATGCTTGTCTGTGTTGGTTTTAGAGTGAACAGGTCTAACTCGGATTTGGCGCACTCGCCAGATGCACAATGTACAAAGGCCATGGTTTAGTTTACAAGGCTTTTAAAAAATATTTACTTTAGAGGCGGTTCTCTTCTTCGGCGTAGCTCTCTTCCGTCTTGGAGCTCTTCTTTTCTGAGTGTGTTTGGAAGAGCTCCTTCTTTTTTTATAGGGGGCCGGTGGGCCCCTGCGGCTCGAAGCACGACGCTTCCTTTTAACATGCGCACACGGTGCGTACACCAGCCCTGATCCTTCTTGCGGCTGCTTGTTCATGCGCTCTGCAACTGCCGATGTAACAGAACCGACCACAACCATGGCAATGCTCGTAGCAGCAGCCTTAACATGCGTTTTTGCAATTTCATAGCCTCTTCTCAGGAATGGCATCGCTCTTCTAAACAGACTCCTGAAGAATCCTCCTAAACCAGCCCCGTACATAACCGGTGATCCTTGAAAGTACGGCGGCCCTCCATAGCCGGCTTGGTTTCTGTAATAGTCCCGGTACATAGAAGGGTCACCGTATGTTTTCACGACCACCATGATGCCTGCTTAAAGCCGCTGTCGCGTCTCGGTCTTAAATGAAGCTTGACAATAACTTTCCCGTATTTAAACCCAACCGGCTCAGACTGATCATCGTAGATCATAATTGAAATAGTGTCAAAATGATTTTTAGAAACTGCGACGTAGTCGGGATTATGAAACTGGATATTGACCATCCCATTATTTTCACCTTGTACCTGGACCCATCTTAACAGCGGCGAGTAACTATCGCCGATCCTCTGGGCCTCTACTATATCGCTATATACATAGAGCGTATAGAACCCTCTGTTAATATCGGGACACGATTGATCCTGTTCCGCCAAACCTTTCAAATTTGCATTCATCACTGTGCCTAAAACCCTTTTTAATTTACCGGAGCAGTAAAACGATGTGCCGCGAGTCGGGGCTTTAAGAAAAACCTTCCTTCGGACGTGATCTAGCGTCAGCTGAATATTCGAATATCCTTCGAGGGCAGCTATGGATTTGTTGATGGCGTCGACAACACTTGCAACGGATGGGTAGTAACCGTACGGGATACCTGCGTGCATGTTCACATTGTCCTCACGCTTTATGTAAAACTTTGCTTCGCTCGATGTAAAGGTATTCCAAGTTCTAGGGTATTGTATTTCTGTTAGGGCCACCTCCCAATCCCCTTTCAGGTCGACCGGCTTTGCCAATTTCACGATGTAGTTAGAAATCTGGTTGTCGGGGACCATGACCTTAGAAGAGTTGGATGGTAAGGTGATATAAAAGGGCTCCGTCTCCATCTTCTCAGCTGGTTGTAACAGATCCTTAGCTCACACACCCTTCAGAGAGCTGGCCAACACCCATCTGTTAAATTTCTCAGGCCAGCCCCTCCATTTGACATATGCCTGGCTGTTAACCCCTCTACCCCGCCTTTTCAGAACCTTTTCAACCCTATACACACGGGTCGGATCATCAGGTACCGACTGTAGCTCTTCCTTGTAGAAGATCCCCGACACCTCTTCCCCAGCGTAGTCCTTTAACCTGTAAATATACAGCCCCTCTTTGAGCTCCACACTTTCCACTATAAATATCTCGTCGCTAAATGTCTGTTGGTAGCCCTTCGTGAAGACGCCTTTCAATTTTGAAATCCTGACGTGCTCTCCTTTTTTAAAATTAGGCTTCTTGACCTTTGTAGCAAAATTGCCCCCGTACACCGTTCTCCATACAGTTAAAACATTACTAGGAGTCACCTCTGCGGGGGCTGTTTTGATGATCCGGTGATAACTGGCATTATATACATCTAAAAAAGCCTTTAGAACATCCACGTATCTGTAGGTGTTGCTGGCAATAAAGTACCTTCACATCTTAGACTTTAAAGTTCTGTTAAACCGTTCTACAACAGCAGCTTTTACCTCCGTGTGTGTCACAAAATGTTGAACACCATGATGGTTTAGTGATTTCTGAAATGTCTTGTTTAAGAATTCTTTACCGGCGTCTGTTTGTAGTTTTTGAGGAATTCGTCCCCTAGCGAAGATGTCTTTAAAAGCGGCCGTGACACTCGGACCACTTTTATCGCGTAACGCTTCTGCGTAGGCGTACTTGGACAATACGTCTATGACTGTTAATATATATTGGGGCCGTTGATATGTTTTGCTATATCTTGAAGGCTTATGATATCAGCCTGCCACTGATAATCTAATTGTGCATTAACAATTGTTGGGCGTTTCTTAAAACGTCTTCTGGCTGGTTTATGGAGGGAATACGCCTCTTCTCCTAAAAGCCACGTCTTGACCTGGGCTCTTGTTACATGCTTGTTTCCAGCTACAGCCTTTCTATACAGAGCTTCGGCGCTTCCCAAGCCGCCCACCCCGCCAGTATTGTAATAAAGTTTTCTTAACTGCTCCCCCGGCATGATATCAACAGCTACACTACAGCCAATGAATGACACTTGTTCTGCGTTAGGACATTTTATAAAAAAAAAAAATAGTGAATCTTAACAAATCATAAACAGAAGGTATTTTACATTTTCACAGTAAACGGTGTAAGAACTGCTTAAACCCTAGTCACCTCGAGGTGTAACATTCTACTACTTCATTCTAAAAAACACGCTATCAGGGTCCGTTAGGTGTGACATTATTTATTTAAAATAGTCTTTGAGGAGCCAGCGGCCTTATTCTTATATTTTTTTCATACAGCTTACACACCCGTCTTTCTATGAGTCTTTCTATCATCTTTCTATCATTAACCGTGCACACCGCCCGCATACACAGCAGTTTTAAATCGGGATGAGGGTCGTGTTGGGCTTCCGAGAGTGCCGCCGTGATGATCTTAACCATAGCAGGGTGAACATATTTCTTTTCAGCTGACAACCCGTAAACTACCCTTAGCAGTTTATACACCCTGTGAGGGTCTAACGCACTACATATATAACGGGTTACCCTGTCTCTGTATGCATCGAGCAGACAATCGTGCGCGTCCTGCTGAGGATCAGTCACCTTATGTCCGTAACAAAGATCGTAATAGTCATGTTTGACACACGTTTGCACCACAGCCACTATGAAACCTTTAACTGACTTCAAATCGTCGTAGGATATTGCATGAACTGCTTTTACAACAGCGTCTCTGTTAGAGGCAACGGCCCGCTTCACAGGAACATCAGCACTTTGACTTGTGGAACTTTCAGTCTGGTTTGCACAACATAGACAGTAAAAATTTACGCTGTCCGTTTTTGTAGGAGACTCCCCGACCTTAGTTCTTTTTGGGGTTCCGCCCTAGGGGGTAAAAGAAGAAAGATTGACGGATCATTAGTTTAGCTGGAGAAATAAAATACAACAGTACGTACCAGACGGTGCATAACAATTTTCTTACTAACCTCAGCATTTTCACAGCTCTCTGCGCTCGCTCTGCAATCTTGAGAGTCGCTAATGTCCTGTGAAGCCCCATCATCTTCGACGCTTCGCAGGACATTAGCGACTCTCAAGATTTCACAGCTCTCTACGGCCGCTCTGAAATCTTGAGAGTCGCTAATGTCCGGCGAACCCCCATCATCTTCGACGCTTGTGCCAGGTTGTTGCAGAACGACCTTCTCAACAGGCGTCTGCTCACGAAGATCCATGTCTTCATAGACGGGTGTTTTAGGATGTTGTACAGCTTTTTTAACAGCGGTTATACCGTAGGCTCATCCCGCGGCGGTGTACTCAACGGCTGCACGACGTCCTTCTCGGGATTCGCATCCTCCTGAAAACCAAGGTCTTCATAAATGGGTGTGGCAGGCAGAACTACCGGATCTCCCAAGCTGTCCAACTCCACAAATTCGAATCCCTCAGACGCGCTGTCATTACAAGAGTCTTCACTCCCACTGCTATCGTCCTTAATAGGGGATATACAACAGTCGCAAGCCTTGGGACGAGGGGTTTCCATACTCCGACACGGGTCTGCGTCAAAACCAGTAACGTTGCAGCCCTGATCCCCAGGTGATTCTTGTTGAGCATTCTCATCCACCACCGGGGGTGGCAAGCAGCTGTAATATCTATTGATAGTGGTCTGGGACCCACCCCACATAGGGCCTTTCACGACGGGGTTGTATCGCTTCATTCCTTTTTCTTTTTTTCTTGCTGTGGGAACTGCGGCGTATTCAGGATTCCGGTTGCTGTACAATACTCCTATGGAGGCCTTATATGTATCCTAAACAGCCCCCAAAAAGGGCGTATCCTCTACTCAACAACTATGTCATACACGCGTCATAGCGCTATGGTTCGCCGAGGACTCCAAAAGAAGCACCGCCCCCTGCACTCCCCCTTTGAGGACCCCATGCTGCACCCTTTGTATTTCCAGGGACTTGAGGCCTGTCACATTTAAGGACACGCAGCTTTTTCCGGCCATGCATGTCAACTTTTTCCTGCCACACCGCTTACTTTTCCGGTCACACTGAGGGGTGCGGGGGTCCCTGGGGGGGACCTGTCACTTTTCTGGTCATGAATTGGGATTAATGGTATCAGCTTATACTACTCCCATCCCACGGATATATAAGACCTTGGCTGGAGGAAGATCCTTCTCTTGCCTAGCTGTGAAAACCTGGAACTCCCTGCCTTTACATCTCAGGCAATCACAGTCTCTGCCTCAATTCAGGAAGGACCTTAAGACCTGGCTCTTCAACTGACCGCAGATCCCCCCTAGCAGTGCCTTGAGGCCCTAATGGCTAAATAGTTGTGCTCTACAAGAAACCAGATTGATTGATTGAGTCCACATCCCTTAGGAAGAACATGGCATGCCTCAAGGTAAAGAGAGACTTAGTGCAGATTCACAAAAACATGTGCATGAACCAAATTGTACTTTTTAAAGTTTCGGAACATTTGCCAAAGGTTTTTGGGAATAATAGTGGGAATGTCATGTGAAATCTCCCACAGGCTCCTATTCCTCTATGTGTAAATGTACATAGTGTTGACCTAAGTCTAGGGGGATACACATTTTTTCTTTTCTTTTTTTGTCTGTGGGAAAGAAAATCCATGGAAAAAGCCTTTCCCAAGCCCCCCACCAAATCTGAGCTTCGTTTGTTCCATTGCTGGAAAGGGAGCCGTTTTTGACCATTTCTAAGGTTGGAAGGGGTCAAATCAGAATGAATGTCTACAAACAGATATGTTTGAGTGCATTAACAAATGTAGTACTCTGTACAACCCATGTGCCATAGGTTGACAGGGATATACTGTTGTAGATTTTTCTGCAGTCATGATGGTGGACTCTGAAGTATTAAATCAAGTTACTCTTGCAGAAATCAATCTGTGAATTCCTGTCAGGTGTATATAAAGGCATTATTGTAAGTTAACCTATTTATAAAAAGGTCCTTAAATTGGATTTTTTTTTCCTTTCACCCAGTGGTCTATAAGCTGGCTGAAACGTTCTCTCAAGAATAATAGCCTTCAGAATTCCCTGTGTACTCCTGCACCATCTCAACTAAAGTTAGTCCAAATAGGAAAGGCTTCCTCTTCATGGATAGAAAGATGTTACAACATAGAGACTTAGAACGTTTCCATCTTTGAAAAAAAGACAGTAACAGGGGTAAAGCCACAATGCCTAGCATCACTCAGGAATCTGTTCCTATAGCATTTGTTGCAATACCTCATTATAGTAACCACATTAACTCAATCTCAGCGCATAATTGATCCAATTAACAAATTGCCTCAAGTTCCTAACACAAACACACCCAGTTAACTGCCCTGGACCTTGTGAGCTAATAATCACTGCCATGGTCCATACAAGAACTTGGCCCCAATGCTTAAATCTTCTTGTTTTATACCTGTTAGAAAATGCACTCTGGGCAAAACAGTTCTAAATGAGCTGCCGTTACTGGAAAACAGTTACAGAAGAAAAAACTACTTAAAATCACTACAAAACGACAACTTCCACCCCGGCGCCACAAAAATGATGCCTAAAGATCACTTCTGAACCGCCGCCACTGCCGAGAGTCATATTTACTTACCTCCTGTACTGCCAGAGGAAGGCAGAGGCCATTGCCCACGCCGCCGCCACCGCCAAGAGTCAAGGGACAGCTGACTCCGCGCCGCCGCTCCGGGAGACTCCAAATCCCGGCGGGCACCGCGGCGGCGCGTCTGAGTGACGCGGCAGCGCAGAGGGAGCGCTATCAGAGGCGCACAAAAGGAGGAGCACCCCGGCAGAGCGGGGGGACCACTTCTGAACTGCCGCCACTGCCGAGAGTCATATTTACTTACCTCCTGTACTGCCAGAGGAAGGCAGAGGCCATTGCCCACGCCGCCGCCACCGCCAAGAGTCAAGGGACAGCTGACTCCGCGCCGCCGCTCCGGGAGACTCCAAATCCCGGCGGGCACCGCGGCGGCGCGTCTGAGTGACGCGGCAGCGCAGAGGGAGCGCTATCAGAGGCGCACAAAAGGAGGAGCACCCCGGCAGAGCGGGGGGACCACTTCTGAACCGCCGCCACTGCCGAGAGTCATATTTACTTACCTCCTGTACTGCCAGAGGAAGGCAGAGGCCATTGCCCACGCCGCCGCCACCGCCAAGAGTCAAGGGACAGCTGACTCCGCGCCGCCGCTCCGGGAGACTCCAAATCCCGGCGGGCACCGCGGCGGCGCGTCTGAGTGACGCGGCAGCGCAGAGGGAGCGCTATCAGAGGCGCACAAAAGGAGGAGCACCCCGGCAGAGCGGGGGGACCACTTCTGAACCGCCGCCACTGCCGAGAGTCATATTTACTTACCTCCTGTACTGCCAGAGGAAGGCAGAGGCCATTGCCCACGCCGCCGCCACCGCCAAGAGTCAAGGGACAGCTGACTCCGCGCCGCCGCTCCGGGAGACTCCAAATCCCGGCGGGCACCGCGGCGGCGCGTCTGAGTGACGCGGCAGCGCAGAGGGAGCGCTATCAGAGGCGCACAAAAGGAGGAGCACCCCCGCGTCGCGGGACGCGAGCGGGACGCCCGGGGCTAAGCCCGGGCAAAGGGCGGGCCCTCTGAGGCCCTCAGAGGTCAACAGTGGTCGGGCGGGCCACCCCACCAGCATTTTCAATAAGGTTAGTTACCTAATAAGCTGTCCATAATGGCTATTTGCACCGCCACAAGTGATAATGTTGATATCCTGACTCAGGACGCAGAGTCCCCTGTAATACTGCTAACATCGTTTGAGACATTAATAGATACTGCGTTTAACGAGATAGTTGAGACTGAAAGGAGATTTTCAATGGGCCCGACGAGTATTAATTTATTACATGCCACTGCCACTCTCAGTGGTAATGGCAATACCCATATAACTCCTGAAATAATTGTTGTAAAATCCTCACATCCCGATACAGAAGTACCAATTGTCCTAGACGATGATGACACTGTAACATATATAGCATCAGAAGTGACCCCAGGCCATGCCTCAGTAAAAACATCGACAGAGGCTGGAAATAAGGGAACTGATAAAGTTGCAGCCAAGAGAAAGAGGGGCCCTGCAAAAATAACTTACAACAAACGGAAGCAGCCACTAAGGACTGTTAACCAACCTACCCCACAAAGTATGTGGAATAAGGGGAAGAGACAAAAGTTGGTCCAGCATATAGTACCCACACAGGATCAACCGCATCTGGGTGATATGGTCGTTATAAACAACGAGGTGTCAAATAATGTATCTATCTCCACCCAGACTGAGCCCCTCCACGAAATTGACAAATCCAGTCATTACTCCAAGACAGAGGGGAACCTTATTGAGACTGTTGTTGATACAATTTTTAAAAATTTGGAAGGTCAAATGATCAAACAATTTAATAATATTTTTAAAAGACTTGACAAATTGGAGAATATAATTAAAAACGAGGATGCCAAGAGAAAAGGTATAGCAAACTTGGACAAAATGAGAGTAGAACGATTGCTAAAAGACCTTGAAACTACTACCCATGTCATTATTTCAGGTGATCACGGTAATACAAGGACAGTGGAACAACAAGCTGTAATTAATCCAATACAGTCAGATACACCAAAGGCATCTAAAAATAAGGGCACCACAGGCAGCAACTCGTCTGCTTGTCAAACCAACACCCCCTTACCCCCATGTAACCCTATACATGGATATGCTGCTTCGACTAAATCCTCTGTTCCCGCTAATGATGTAAGCGGATCATTAACTGATTCTATTCGAAAGAGTAATGTAGCGAAGCAGACCACCTTAGCCCAGAAGGGTCCTGTTAATCACAACCAGCACGACAAAAAGAATATGCATGAGGACAACAGGCCTATCAAACATCAAGGCCCGGCCCTACATCTTCCACCTGAGGCTTGTCCTTATGTTTTAGTTCTGGCTGGAATCCCACCGCTTAAGGAAGGTCAAGGAGAATCATGGGTTCAACTTCACAATAAGTGCATAGATTGGCTAACAAAGCATAAGGGGGTGGGTTATGATATAGCTAAAGAAATCATAACCACAAGGCGAGTAACCTGGGTCGGTCCTCTTTATAAAAACATCAATGGGGACTGCATTGTAATTAACTTTAGAAATCCGGGTACAGCGAAATATCTGCTGAATACTAATCCTGGCCGTTATGGACCTTCTACTGTGGTGACCCCACTTCCCTTAAAATATTTCTACCGTCCTCCCAACAAGTTGATGCAACCGCCACCAGTTTTTCCGTTACAGAATAGGTTTGGAATATTCCAGGATCTGGACTGTTTGGACTGACTGCCCACTGAAACCACTAAATCACTTCTTGTGTGTTCTGAGGCAGCACAGTCAGAGGAACCACCCCTAGAGGAGACCCTGCCAACATTAGAGATTTCTCCATCTAGTTTACTAAGTATTCAACAAAGCGTGGTTATACCTAAAACTGCCCCAAGTACCAACCAGGGTGCATGTTCGAGGAACAATATAAACAATAATCTAACAATTCTTAGTTGGAACATTGCGGGTTTGAAGTCCAAAATGGGAATTCCTTCATGGAGGGATTGTGTCAATCGTTATGATATAATGATGTTCCAAGAAACTTGGTGTGTTGAGGACCTATTGTTTGAAGGGTATAGTTGCCATAATAGGACTGCTTTGGCCCCTCTGGTTGGACGCCCAAGTGGTGGATTGTCCATTTGGATAAAAATTACTGCTGAAGTGAAGATTGACGAACTACAAACAAATTGTCCTAGTTTCATGGCACTTTCGTATACTCAGAGGATAAAACTGTGTTTAATCAATTTCTATAACAATGATTTTCTGTCCCAACCTAATCCTAATTTTATTTCTTTATTTGATTTTATTAATGTAATCATGGATGGACAAGTGTATGGAAAATTTGATGGCATATGTTTAGGGGGAGATTTTAACGCACATGTACATTCAAGAAACCCCCCATGTAAAAGAGGTATAGAACTGTTAGATTTTATCTCTTCTAATGAACTTGTTAATTGCATGGAGCATGCAGGTATGGAAAACCATGCATCCCCATTCCCCACCTTTATTGGTCACGGGGGTGGCACGACGATTGATTATGTTTTTGTTTCCCATGCCATTGCAAAGGCATTAATAAGGGCAGAAGTAGTGTGTGAAATCTACAGCGACCATTACCCAATTGCCATCCATTTATCACTACCAAGGGGTAAGTGTCCAAAACGCGAAATAGGCGCAAGGGGTCTGGAAATCTTGACAGACAAGTTGAGGGTAATCTGGAAGGGTGCAGACAATAAGGGAATCCTGGCTGAAGTATGTAAGAAACATCTATCTTTGATTAAAGATTGTCTTACCACAGAGGACCAAGGGATAAATGTGGTTAAAGCGTTTTCTGAACTCTGCAACATAATTAAAGGTGAAATTTCTAGACCAGCCTCTAGTAAGGCCGAGGAAACACCTAGGTGGTTCGATGCCCCATGCTCAAAAGCGAATAGGATGCTTAAAGCTGCCCTAAAGGCTGAACCAAGGGACACACTGAGGGTAAGGCTGCTTAGAACAGAGTATAAGCTCGCTTTACGTACTAGATCAAATGATTTACTGAAAACCCACTGGGATTCCCTGGCACGATCTGCTGACCTAAAAGATACCACTGGATTTTGGAGGGAGGTAAAGGAAATAAGATCTATTGGCTCAAATTTGACGGAAATTAACTGTAACATCACTGGCCCGATCTGGGTTGCGCACTTTGGTAAAATTTACGCAACACCAGACAATACTCCTTTGATGCTACCCCCTCCACACCCAATGTCTATTTCTACGCTTGAGGTTTTCGATGCAATTTTAGAAAGCGCCGGGAACAAAGCACCCGGATCTGATGGGCTCTCCATAGACCAATTAAAATGTGAACCAGAGTTTTGGGCTCCGTTGCTATGCAATGTTTTCAATAATTTAACTGAAGGAGAGATTCCGGAAACATGGTCACGTAGCATTATTGTTCCCATTTTTAAAAAGGGCGATAGGCTGGATCCTGGGTGTTACCGCCCAATTTCTTTAATAGATAACACCTTAAAAGTCTTGGGACGGATCTTATTTAAAAGGATAAGAACATGGACAGATGAGAATAACATCCTACATCCTAGCCAGTTTGGGTTCCGCAGTAGTGTCGGAACGGTGGAACAATGCTTGAATCTGAATTTGATCATGGGAAAATATAACATTGCAAAGAAATCCCCTTTATATTTTGGTTTTATGGATCTGAGCTCGGCTTTTGATTTTGTTAATCGCTCCCGGCTTTGGTCTACCCTTCTCGAATATGGTTTGGATGACCATCTGGTACATTTTTTAGCTTTTTTACACCGTGATCTTAAAGCTTGTGTACGTGTGAATCAAATGGGTGAAGTTTCCAACGATATTAACATTGGTAGGGGGGTGAGACAAGGGTGTGTGCTGGCCCCTCTCCTTTTTATTTTGTATATTAATAAACTAAGCGGCACTTTGAGCACCCTAACTAGTGATGTGCCTTACATTAACGGAGCCCCAATACCCACCCTTCTTTACGCAGATGACGCGGTCCTGATGGGCCGTACTCCGAAGGCACTGCGTATTTTAATTTCAGGGTTTGTCCTTTTTATGGCCGATTTAGGCTTAACAACCAATTTTAAAAAATCACTGATTATGAGCTGTGGGCCAAAAAGTCACAAAATTCCCCAGATTATTTCAGGGTCAAATGTTTTAAAAAGTACCAACACTTTCCCCTATTTAGGGCTCTTATTCTCAAATAGTGGTACGTGGCATGCCCATGTTTCTTATGCCAGGAATAAGCTGGGCAAGGCCATTAATTGTGTAACCTCGTTGAGGCAGCCCACCCAAGCTGATGTGATAACCCCCCTGGTGAAGATATACCAAACCCAATGCATGCCAACTGGCACCTACGGCGCTGAGGTTTGGGGCTACACTAAGTGTTCCTCCATTCAAACAGAAGAAAATAGATTCTGTCGTAAGGTATTGGGGGGGGTCATCTGTTCTCCAACCTATGTATGTCATAATGAATTAAATATTGCCTACATAGAGGATTTTGTGAGATCAAGACCAGCATTGTTCTGGATAAAGTTATGGAACAATACGGCTGCTACATTGACCCGTGACATTATTTTGGATTGTCTAAAATGTGACAGGGGACACCATATTCCATGGCTGAAATCAGTAAAAGAGTGCCTCGCAAGCGTGGGTTTGGCATCCTTGTTCACATCACCGCACCTAATAAATCGCTCCCATAAGACCATTACCTTAAGGGCATTGTATGATTTATATAGTGAAGAGCGGGACAGAAAGAATCAGATCAAATGCACGGTTGTAAAATATATGGCCTGTTCTGAACCACACATTAAAAAACCTGGCCTACCGTACAGATATTTGCGTTTGTATCTTGGTAGATGGGTAAGGGGTTTATTGTTTCGTTTCCGAGAGGGGAGTATAGTTAATTTACTGAACTTCCCTCTCGGATATAATAAACATCTTGAAACTTTAAATTGCCCCTGTAACCCTTGCATGAAACAAAGTCTCATGCATTTCCTGTTCTTCTGTGGTTTTTATAAAAAATTTACTGTACATTATTTAATGCCCTATTGTAAGAAAAATGAACTGACTAATTTTAAATCGGCACTTCGGTCCTTTTTGGTATTGGGATCAGACAAAGTTATTTTTAGGATGAGTTGTTTTCTCAAAGCTGCCGTTAGATCGAGAGCCACCCTTATTATTGATGTTTAACCATAGCACACTGCACTTTTTATTCTGTACTTTTATGATAAAGGAATTTTTTACACTTACTATTTTAATCTTTAGTATTTATGTGTAATCAGATAATATTATAATAATGTGATGTTTGTCTTTTTAAGAAAGGTTTTTAAAATTGTGTTTTTTAACAAACTTCTTTTACTTCGATTATTATTGGGGAAGGACAAATTTGGTATAGTTGTGAAACTATCATTATTGTAATAGATTATGATTCGATTTAGATTCGATTGTGCTCGTTTTATCCTGCATTATTCTCCAATTGTCATTATTGAATTGAATGTTGATATGTGTTTTTTGTTTGTACTTTTATGGATGTTTTTTATTCCGAATAAAGATCTTTTGACTTGATGCCTAAAGATTTGATAATTATTTTCTCAAATAAGATCAGGGCAACAGTCTGTCTGCTAAAACATCTGACGGATAAAAGATGGCGACAGTAGGTCACCCCTTTCTAGTTAATTTGTGGAACTATCCTCAGACCAAGCAGTAGCTATATTAAATATTCCAAATTCAGGGGATCTGCACAGCTTTTCGTCAGTAGTGGGAAGACCAATGCTGGATTTACACTTTTATCACTGTCACCCTTACATTTGGGCTCCAATTCAAAGTTGGGCTCAGTACTCATAAATGATGCTCAATTCAATCTTGGACTCAGTACTCATAAATTAAGCTTTTTCTGAATCATTGTCTCTCCCACCTAAATGCTTCTTCATTTAAGCAAGAAAAAATTATTTACTATTACATTAGACAACACGGCTAATGCTCTGAACTATCAATCGGGAAAACTCGAAGATCAGATTGGCACACTACAGTCACTAGTTATATCCGTTTCCGAGGTTAATAAAATGTTAGCACGCATAAATGAGTTAATCCTTTGGGCGGAGAGAGAGACATAGCTGAGTGCTTCTATATGCTCCTGCTCTTCAGTTATTGAAAAACCTATCACACCCCTCTCAGTTCTAAGCATCTAACTGACAGAAGTAAAAAACATCAGGCATGCAAACACCTTGATATAGTAGTCCCATCTATTAGCTTTTCATTTAATTGATCAATGTTCTTTAAAAGCAGATTTCCTAGTGATCATCCGTGATAGCAACACGTATCTCACCCACGAGCTGTGCTCTTTTAGACTACCAATTGGACAGCCCTGACCTATTCAAATTTATAAAAAAGCCTTTACTGGTAAAATATGTCAGAATGATCATTTACCACAATTGTTTGGTCTGCACAACACTATAGAGTAATTAAAAACGGACAACTGACGTAACAGTTTGTTTGAAGTGGAAATATTAATTAGAATAAAATGGGTGGGAGATACTATTTCTCTATCTCTTAACTGTAAACATACTTCTTTGTATCTATTAAATGCTCAGTAAAGTTTACAAATTATAACTGGAGTGGGATATAGCTGTAAAAACAATAGTTGAATAAAATGATAAATACCCAAACAAAACTGACCACTGTTTTAGAATAATGAAAACTGTCAACCTGCAGATTTCAAGCAACTTTCAGGAGAAAACAATGTTTTTAATAAATAAGTGAGGGCTTGAATAGAAAAACATTTGATAATAACCAAGCCAATATGATAATTATAATGAATTTATAAAGCGCTTGCACACCCTGAGTTTTCATGGTGCAGAAGTATCATGTGAGTAATACCAGAGTGAAAACATTCAAGCTACAACTACCAGTCTGGAGAATCGGATAGGTCAGAAATGAATCCATCAAGCAAAGCAGAGGGTTGTAGCCAAAGACAGTTCTATGGGGTCGGATATCCCTTATGCCAAGGATCACTGAAAAAGATTTTATGCTGTCATGTGACCCACGACAGACTGCACGCAGAGAGGTCTAAGGGCAGGAAAATGCCAACTTTCTAAGTTGAGGAAGCAGAATACTACATCATCGAAAGAAAGTATCGCCTCTGTTAGTGAAACTCAACTCAATCACCCTTCACCAGCTGATTCTCAATCTAGAGACACAATCCACATGGCTTCAAGCAATTTTTGCCACTTCAAACGTGACTTTTTTTAGAGACAAGCCCAGCTGCCAACAACCCCCCCATGCAACTGACATCCCAACCATCAGATGCAGCAAAACCCGAAGAGGTCACACATTCAACAAAAAGTGTAGTGACAATAAGAAGACAAAAGAAACACGTGTGATTAAGAATTTGTCATCAAATTTGACTCCATCTCAGATGTCGGTTTTGAACAAAGGAATGTCTTTTGTTCCTACATTCCATACCAATGCTCTCGCAACTGATATATCATCATACAAATTCACTAGGAAATTGCGTCTCTGCTATTTTTCTGAGAATCTAGACAAGACCCAAATAGAGATGAGGAACTGATGTACCAAGAATTTAAACCCAAGATTTAATTTATCTCTCTGTCTCCCACAAAACGATTGACACCTTTGAGACATTGGTCTGGAAAGAGCTACAAAAATGGACAAATTTAACATCTAAAAATAACAACATGGCCCAAAATAATAATTCAACCTTAAAAGTCCTGAAGAACAACCATTCGTTGACATTTCTACCGGCAGACACGGGCGGGGCTCTAGTAGTCATGGACCGCTGCTTCTATGAACGTAAGGTGGAAGAACATGTGAATGATGTCCTTACATACTTACCGTTACCACAAGACCCCACAATTGTATTTATTGAAGTTTTGTCCTCCATACTATCAAGAGCTTTAGAATTGGAATGGATTAGCGAAAAAACAAAATGCTTTTTATTCACAGAGTACCCAAGATGACCCACACTATATATGCTCCCCAAGATACACAAAAATCCCCTAGATCCACCCTTCAGACCCATTGTCTCATGGTATGGATTGATTCATGACCCACTGGGTCAATACTTGGGTAATTTTCTATAACGTTTGGTACAAGAAAGTTCCTCCTATTTGCAGCACACTATACATCTATTGAAACTGCTAGCATATGTGCCCTCCTTAAAAAGTTTGGCTGTGTGCAGTGGATGTCGAAGCCCTCTATGCTTTAATCCTACACAGTGAAGGCTTGGAAGCAATGGAGTAGGCATTGCTCAGAGCAGAAGAAATGAAAGCTAACAAAATATGTCTATTAGAATTACTTCACTTTCGTCTTTATCACAGCTACTTCAAATGGGATCCGACCTAATATCTTTGGGCTAACGGCACTTCAATGGGTTTTTCAGGAGCCCGCAGCTGTGCCAATCTTTTTATTCTCAAATTTGAGCCCATACATATCCTAAGCAAAGAGCATTGGACTCAGAAGCTCATGTACCGACGATACATTGATGATATCCTCCTCATTTGGAAAGGCACTAAACAAGACCTAGAAGCACATTTGGTAGATCTCAAACAGAACTCCAGAATTAAATTCACACATAAAATTGAAAAATCTACCATCACTTATTTGGATGTGGAAAGCATGACCACCGACACAGGCTTTCAAACAAAAGTTTTTAAAAAACCAACTGACAGGAACAATGCATTACTCTACAGCGGTTTCCACCTGCCAACCTTCAAACAGCATCTCCCGTTCTCCCAGTTCACTAGGATCAAACGCATTACATTAAACAAAGAGGAATGTGCCTTGACCATATATGAATACAAGACACCATTTTTACAATGAGGATAACCTGAAGAAGTACTAGATCAAGCCATACGACGTGTGCATCGAATAGACAGAGCAAAACTCTTTAAAAACAGCCAAAAGCAGGAGAGGACAGGGAAGTTTTTTTTCAACATTTTCCACCAAATCACTGACTATCAAAAGCATAATTTTAAAAAGATGGGAGCTACCCCAGATGGGACCTATTTTCAGAGGAATATTTCCTAACCCTCCTCTATTTGCTTGCAAAAGAACCAACAATTTAAGAGAACTAGTATCAATTACAAAATAATCATATTAGGCGTCTCAAACAGGTGTAAGAAAATGAAGCAACTGCACACTGTAACTATGTGCTCATAGGGAAGAGTATCTTTCATCCATGGACAGGAAAACAGATTAACTTCAGACACTCAGCTGATTGTAATACACAATTTGTAAGTTACATCATTAAGCGCCTGTGAGGGGTACTCTACATAGGCAAGACGGAAAGAAATATCAGAACCAGGATCACTGAGCATAAGAGTAGTATAAGGACCAAGACACTGATTTCTCCCTTGGCAGTCCATTGGAATGAGAATAGACACACAGTAGGTCAACTACGCTTTATGGTTCTGGAAGTAATCACTCATCAGCCTGACAAAAACGTGGCTAGATTATTGACACAATGTGAAACCTATTGGATAAAATGTTTGGATTCACTCAATCCTAAATGTCTGAATAACAAATTGGAATTATCTTCTTTCCTTCAATCTTCAAGATCTCATCTACCAACATAGTCTGCAGTACACTTCCCAAATCTCTTGATCTGTGAGCCATCAAGTCATCACAAGCAGTCCAGTTATCTTATTGCACACTATATATGTTCATGTTGCCTACATTTAGTTCGTTACACGATAGTACTGCTGTTGCTTTAAGATATCGTGCCTTAACCACTTGTGTTTATTTTGGTTTGCCATGGATGACACTAAAAATCCCATCTATTGTTCTGCACCCATTCTGTATCCCCTCCTTATACAAATATTACATAGTGCTAAATTTTCTTTTTTCCATAGTCATGTATCGTGGGTTCACTAACGACGCATAATGAGCCACAGACATAACTTTACTGTATTGGCTGGGCATCGATTGCCTAAGGTCAGAGGTGTGAAATAATTCTTTTAATCGGGAGAAGTTCACAACGGTACTAGACTGTTGCATGCATTTTCTCTTGTCGAGTACAAGTCATCATCCAAAATACGGGCTATACTAACACAATTGATATTATAATCTGAAAAAACACTCTAAGTCTTCTATTAATAAGCACTTTTATTTTATTTTGGCAACAATGGATAATTAACTTTCTGACGCTCACAAAAGGTTGACTATCATTGCAGGTTGACATTCACAGGAGGTTGAGTGCGGTTAGTGCCATTGCTTCTCTTGAGAACTGTCTGGTGATAAATTTCATCTTCATCATTGAACATGACTATCAGATGTCTATCATGGCATGAGATACATTGCAGAGTACCTCCCAGGTACATGCACACGTATGAGGAGAGGACCCCGTCCCGCAAACCGGAGCTGAACAACTTGGAGTTATTCAAATCAACAGCTTCCCTGAACTATGAGAGACGAAGCGGATGCACTGTAGACGCAAGTCACGGAATCGGCAGCCATCTGATTCCAGGTTACAGTGACAGCCAGGACAAGGCGCACAACTTACACTACCGGACATGGAAGTGTCCATTCCATGGAGCAAATAAATGACAACCCAAAAAGGAAGGAAATATCCGAACAGGGTTACAAGTCCCATTAGAACCGATTTCCCTGAAGAAGACCTTCCTTACTACACAAAGCTCCATTTAGGTTGATATGCGTTGGGACATGTAATAATAAGGTCAAGAGCCACCAGTTCAAGCTAGTGTTAATACACAGGAGGCAATGAGGTATAATGTAACATTGGACGTCTAATCTATCTCTTAGCAAGAAGCTCTGACCTCTCACGGACCTACAAGTATAAAGTGTTTTGTAAATTACAGGAAGGACCGAAGAGAAGCAGGCCCTCAGGACTTTAATAATAGGACACCAGTAAAACACAAAGGGACCGATTCACAGAACTAATGTACAACAAAATCCTAAACTTACTACTTTTGGCATTCACAGAAGGCATTTAGTAGTCTTAAATTAGGATTTTGTCTCAAGTTAGGATTTTGTCTTAAGTTAGGATTTTGTCCTAAATTAGGATTTTGTCTTAAACCAAGAACCGAGTCACTCCCCTTTAGGAGACTCTCATGGCATAAGGCCATTAATAACTAGCAGGACATTTGAAACTGCTCCATAGTGAAGTATCATTTATTTTTGTTTGTAGATTCCCCTGATGAAGGGTTCTTGTATCGGCCCGAATACGTTGGTTTGGATTCAATTGTTAACCCTAAAGAATGTAAACGACTGGCATTTTTATGAATGAATCATGAACAAGAATCTCGTCTTTGCATCATAATTGTCCGGATTAAAGAAACTTGATTCATAAAGCCAAATGTGCGCAGCATTATTTGCTGAGCACTATCTTTTTTTAAACTTCCTGTTTATTTAGTATTAACCATGTTTATTGACGAAGAATGATGTAAAAAAAAAACGATTGGAGACACAGTAGTGCACATTGTGTCTAGACCATAGGTGCTAATAATGCACAACTTTCTAAAAGTGGCATTTTCAAAATTGTAATGAAAAATACGACTTTACCATTGAAGAGGGCTTATCATTACAATTTCATAGGTACCAAACATGACATCTCTACCGCCTCCCAATAAGGAATTACAGCTTCTTAAATGTAATACGGAATCCCCAATGTTATCCTGTGGGAGGGGTAGGCCTCCACATAGTGACAAACACATTTTACAGTTTTTCACTACCGGGACATTTAAACCCTAAAGGTACATGTCCAACCTTTTAAATGCACAGCACCCTGCTTACTGGGCCACCTAGGGCCTACCTCAATGGTGACTTATATGTAATAAAAGGAAAGATTAAGGTTTGCCAAGGTGGATTTGAATGCCAAATCGACATGGCAGTGTGACACTGCATTCAGGCTGAAATAGCAGGCCTGGGATATGTTCTAGAGGGCTACTTAACTGGGTGGCACAATAAGTGCTGCAGGCCCACTGTTAGCATTCAATTTACATTCCCTGGGTATATGGTAAATCCTTGGACCCTATCTATGTTAAACTTGGATGTGATCACTGAAAACTTCCAACCCATAACATGCACTGAGGCGGAAAAGGCCATCAGGAAAATTGTGCCCCATAAAGCTTCAGGCATTGATAAGATACCAGGGGATTTATTTCCATCTGAAAATGATATCTGGGGTCCTTATCTTACCGTGGTTTTCAATGCCATTTTAAATGGGTAAGTATTCCACCATCTTGGGCAGGGGCTGACATTTTCCCAGTGTAGAAGAAGGGCTGTCCTTTGGACCCTGCAAATTACAGGTCCATAAGCCTGATCTATCTTTTTGCCCGAAAGAATGGTGGCCCAGAGGATCAGAGGCCCCACCCAGTGCAGTGGCTTCCGCTCGGAACCTAGGCGTGCAATTTGATTCATCCCTCTCTTTCGATGACCACGTCAGGATCACTGCTGGGCGCTGCTTCGGACTTATTAAATCCCTAAAGAAATTTTTCGATTTCCTCCCCATTGCAGCTAGAAAATCGGTCGCGGTAGCTCAAATACTCTCCCGACTCGACTACTGCAATGGTTTAATGGCTGGTGTGAAGAAGTCCACTCTTAGGAAGCTACAAAGTATACAACATGCGGCTGCCAGATTGGTACTGAAACTCCCTAGAAGGTCATCAGCCTCAGCAGCACTCAACTCCCTCCATTGGCTGCCACTCCATAAAAGAATCCTTTTCAAACTTTTACTGACCGTGTTTAAATCCACGAAAAATACTGGGCCCCGCTATCTTGTTAATCGCTTTTCGTACTACAATCCCACAAGATGTCTGAGATCCTCGGGCACCAATCTCATCACGATCCCGAAGTTCAAGTATAAAACTAGGGGTGGGAAAACTTTCACCGTCCTTGCAGCAAGGGCGTGGAACAACTTGCCCGCCAACCTCAGACTAATTGAAAAGGAGAGTCTCTTCAGGAAACTCTTGAAGACTTGGGTGTATCAACAATCAGACACCTCTGTACTGGCAGCTATCTAGATTTTCACCATGTATCTCTTACACGCATGCTCAGCGCCAAGATGCTCCTTCCGGAGCGAAAGTTTGCGCTCTACAAATATCCATAAATATCAAAATTGAAACCACCCAAAAGCTTTTTAGTAGGGTTATTCTTATAGGACTTCAGCAATGGCTGAATGAATATGCTGCACTTTTTCCTTTGCAAGCAGGTTTTCTTTCAATACCTCCACAGTAGACCAGGTGTTCAAGCTTCAGATGATATGCTAAAAAGCTGTCATTATTGAAAAGGAAAGGCTATACGTCTTTTATGTAGACCTTAAAGTAGCTTTTCTTTTGGTCCCAAGACCCTCACTGTGGCAGGTGCTTGTAGAGATGGGTGTCCCAGAATACCTGCCCTGGATCATAAAGAGACTCCACAAAAATAACTATACGCAAGTCCATTGTGGGAGGCTGGGAGAAGTGACAGAACCCTTTCCTGTAAGAAAGAGTGTAATGAAGAACCGGAATAACCCACTTACTGGGTCTCAGCGGCAGGGGAACTGCCCAAGTCTTCCATACCCTCCATACTTAGTAAAAGGAGACACAGGAGCCTTTGTCTGCAGGAGGAACCCAGATTTATTCAAATATGGAACAGAGTCCCAAGCTCGTTGGAAACAAGACAGAGGAGGCTGCTGCTTTACTCCGCAGCTTACAAGCCTTTTATACTTTTTCATCTCAGTCTTTTGGCTGTTAGTTCATTGTTCAATCAGGGCAGTGTTAGCAGTTGATAACCAGATCCAGACGATGTTTGTAGATGGTGACCTGGTCAAGGCTTGGTACATAAATCATTGTTCACTTGACTTGATCAAGGCTCAGTCTTTCAGGTCATTGTTTAACCACCTTGATCAAAGCCCGGTCTTTCAGGTCATTGTTTAATCACCCTGATCAAGGCCCAGCAGTCAGACCATTGTCCAGATAACCTGATCTAGGTGTCAAGGATGTTTACCAGGCTGGGAGCAGGAGATGAAAAACAAATCATTTACACAGGATGTGAGTGTCTCATGGCTTTCTGTTGAACTGCAAGAACAGGGGGGGTTGGGTGTGCGACAGTTCCTGGGCAGAAATGCAGGCTGCAAGATGGCTGTTGTCGTGTTAGTTAGATTTTCCTCAGGCATCAGCAAAAACGACCAGGTGGGTCGTGTGGAAGTGTTTGACACGAGATGGCAATGATAAAGCAATGGAGTCTCGGTACAAATGATGCCGATCAGAAGAACACTTTATCTCAGTAAGACAAGAATGTGAGTTAGCTCCAACCCTTTTTACTTTATATTTAAATCATTTGGTTGTATAGCTCAATGACTGTGACAATGATGCCCCGAAACTAGCAAACATGAGGATTCTGACTCTCATATTTGGTGATGATACTCTTCTTTCAGTAAAATCGCAGATTGGGATCCAGAAATTATTGGACCAATTTAGCAGGTTTTGTGCACGTAGAGGGTTAGAAATTAATATTAGTCAAACGGAAACCAAGTATATGGTTTTTAACCCATTTCATCCAACAAGCCTAAATCCCAATTAGGATGGTATCCCAATTAATAAAGTTCACTTATTTGATTATTTGAGAATTACACTTGATGAGAAGCTGGCCTGGGACCACCAAATCGCCAAGCAGAGACTTAAACTGTAGCAGCATGTTTGGGGGCTCTGGAAGTTACAAAAGGGGTCTCACTGCAAATTTGTCTCTCCGGTCCTCCAGCAGTATTTTTTTGAGGAACTGGGGGCAGCGCTATCAGCTCTATATGGTGCCCGAGATTTGGGGAAAAACCTTGGCATTGGTTGATAATTGTTGTTTTAGACAACTGTTTTGCCTCCTGGTCACCACTCCTTCGACTCCCTTGACGTTGGACGAAAGGATTAGACCGGTCTCGGAAAAAAACGAAGTTCGACCTCTAATCTTTTGGAGGAGACTGTAGACCACACCTGAACTGTCAGTTTATCGCAGTCGACTGGAGGAAATACTTAAACACCCCTGCGCTGTTAACTTCCCTTGAATTACATTTATAAGAGAATCACTTATGGGGATGGGTCTGGCCAATCTGTGGTAAGGTCCTGGGGGATCTTGCCCAGGTATAAATGTGAAGGACCTTAAGAGTCAGTACAAGTCCTATAAGCTAAATATTCTCTTTACAATATATCCACAGGGCACTTTCACAACTTCTTTTTTAATGGTCAAGGATATTTAATTTACTGAATCCTTCTTAGATTAAATTGAACCTAATCTGGCAAAGAAAGACAGTTTATATATGGAATATTGCAACTTTGGGCATTTACTTCAGTTTGGGCAGGGTCTGCCAACCCTATTGAGTCAGCTGTCATTCATGCGGACATGAGAAGGAGACAGTAGCCCACATGTTGCTATTTTGCCCAGCGTATAGAAGTGCAAGTTTAAAATGGTTGATTCTAATATGCAGGAAACTTGATACCACTAAAAACGAGGTGACATGTAGGATTTGACAAACAGACCCAGTCCCACCATTGGTTTTTGCTGGTTCAAGATTTTAAATGACTGGCTAATTTGAAAAAAGATGGCTTCTATCCGATTGAATAATAATAGCCAAGACACTTTTATGGCATAAAATGTAAGACTCTATATTTATTGAAACCATGTATCTTACTGGTATCTTACTGTTTCAGATTCAAGATGTTGTGTTATTTTTATTCATTAACCATGTCTATTTTCTAGGTATGTTTTAGACTATAAATTGTATTTTTAAAGATTTTATTTTATGTCTTAATGTTTTATTTACTTTTTATCTATTTTATGGAAATTCACAGTGGTCTAGCACTCTACAAGGGACTTATAAGTAAATTAAATATGTCAATGAGATATATGCCAACCAAACCATGTTTAGGGAAGTGAGCACAATAACTTTATCACTGGTTAGCATTGGTAAAGTGCATAGAGTGCCAAGGCCAAGAAAAACGAAATCCAGCAAAAATTGGAGGTAAATAGGCAAAGCATTTGGGTGAAGACCACCATAGGGCTGACAGGCCTAACACGATCTTATTGCTGTTCTAGACAGGGAAGGTTTTTTTGTTGTTAAAAACTCATTAAAATATCTTGGAAAATGTGTTAGTTTAAATCCCTCGGTACCTTTTAATCAAACTGGCTTCCAACCTGCCATGGGTACCCCTGACAACTGTCAATAGATGTTGATAAAAAAAATTGCCCGTTATATTAATTTAAAATCAGTTTTCGAAAAAGTCTTTAGAAACCACTTATAAACTGGGTGGATATAAAAGTAGCGCAACACATTTATGGACAAGAAACGTTCACAAGTCAAAAAAATGAAACATCATACGCATCACTGCAGCTTTCACTTTCCCACAACCGCTGCAGACATTGTGTAGGCAGCAGTCCAGGCCACTGCTGCGGTGCTCTGGAGGGCATTGTTTATATTCATGAAGATGTATTAGCTTTCACTTGTCTGTGAAAAGTAAGCACTTGGAAAGGGCCGCCATATTCCCATTTAGCTGCTTTTCTTAGCACACGGGGTTATCTGCACCTGAGTAGCAGCTCAATCTGTAACACCTGACAGCCGGGAACAGTCCCACCATCTCCGAAGAGAGACCTGGTGCTCGGTTTCAGACATTCCAAGGGTTTGACAACGGTGAGAGTCTCTCACCAACACCGTTTTAAATCACACACCACACATTAATCTGTCTTGATGTCGTGGAATGTATGGCTCCTAAAGTCATCAGCAAAAGCCATAAATACAAGCCTACCAAAGAACGTCTGTCTGTACGTTTGTTGCTGCAAAAGCAAGCAGACTGTAGTGCTTTAATTGTATAATGGACTGAATAATACATTGTGTTTTTGGTGATTCACAAAATCCTGAGGACCAGTTTTTTTAAATATTCGAAAATCATCGAATTTCCTGTGTGCTCACATTTCAGCTGGCTGTACCGTGGTTTGTGATTAAATCACAATGTAGGTTGGTTTTTAAATATTCAAATGCACATATTTGTTCACCCAATTAATTTCTCCACTTGTGCCTGATCTTTCTATGTGGAGAAAGAAGTCCTACATATTGCCATATTTTCCGTGAATGGACAGATTTTCTCCTAGAATTATGTGGTGTTTGCAAAACTTCCCTGCCCTAATTCTACATTTTGCCCAACGTTTTTTTTAGTTTTACAAATAAAGTTTGGCGTGCAAATAGAGTTACAGTAGTGATCGGAGGTGTTAGTGTATAATTTCACAGCTTTGCCTTTGTGGTATTTCCCAGCAATCTCAAAGGCCCACTAGATTGACACTCCTAAATTGGACTAAAGTTGCGCAAGAATTCCGTGAATCTGGTTCATGAAACCCAGTGTCAGATAAAGATAAGCCCTAAATCTGTGTTTTTCCCCGTCAAAAAAGTTTAGCAAAAGTAAACATTTAAAATATGCTAATTCTAAATTACATTTGCATTGTTTCGAATTTGTTGACTATTTTTACCTGTAAAATAATTATTATGTACATCCACAGCATGCACTTTGTGCAGACATCTTGTAATAGCTGGATTGATGGATGCATTTTATCTGACTTTCCGCACAGTTTACGACAGGTTTAGTCGGTTATCAGTTAGCCACTTTGGACCCTATTCACCAGGGTAAGTTTGCATGCATAGATCTTTGTGTGGAGATCCCCTCCTACATCTATGCGGATATCATCATTTTCATGTGGTGATCTCTGCCAAGATTTAGACTTCTATGACCGAATTTACAACCATAACGTTACTACTAGTAACTTTCCAGCTGTTTGTGGAGATCTCTTCCACACAGGACGGAGATCTGACATAGAAAGCAATAGGTGAACATCATACATTTTAGTAAAAATAAAAAAATAAAACAATATTTATTAATAAAATTAAAAAATAAAAACACCCTTCTCGAACACCTCCTCTCTTAGTTTTAAAATGTATATCATATTTTTTGCATTTATTTTTTTAATTAAAGATTGTTATTTACCCCTTACATTATTGATTGTTGAATGCACCACAAGCTGGGATGCAAGTTATGTGTTTGGTATTTGTTGGTATGGAAAAGTTCCTTGCATAGTGTTGGATGTGCAACTTTACCCTGAGTGCTCATTACTGCAACAATATCTAGATCCTTGGTGCTGCTTTTTTTGTGGTCATGAGCGAGCACAGATCATGTGTGTGTGCAATGACATAGGACTGTCTTACCGATTGCTGATTTTTTGGACCAGGAGGGGTGCAGAAAGTGCTACCATCTTATGGGCCGATTCCGATGATTCAGGAAGCAGCTCCGAACCTCGGTTGGAGCCGTTCCTAAAGCATCGTAATCAGCAGTTTGGATTAATTTCCGATTGACCCATTTAGATGGAGTCAGTAAAAAATGAATCCAAACTGGATTTCTGATGGTCTTCTGACGGGCCCGTCTGCCATTCAGAAAGCCTCCTGTAATCCCAAGGGTGGTTCTTTCCACCCAAGAGATTACAATGTCAGATTCCGACAGTCTTTTTGTGGCAGCCTTTCCGGCACAGAAAGGCTGTTGGAAGTCGACTTTGGTGACCCCCAGCAGGGCCCCCATGGGTGCAAGGCCTCCTGATGGCAGGCGAGGGGGGACCCTAGAAAGCGACACAATAGGTGCCCCCCTGTTGATCCCTGCACCCTGTGGCAGGCACTTTGAGGTGACTCCACAGGTGCATGCATGCTCCCAATGTAAAGAAAAGGGCTGCGACCGAACAGAGTTTGGTCCCATCCTAATTGCTGGCTTGGGACCGCCTACAGGAGGTCGGTCGGTCCCAGTACCCAATCGATATCGGACGGACTTAGGTCTGTCTGACATCGAAATGGGCCTCACAGTGGTGAAAGACTACTGCCTTTCCCTGGAGTTAAGCACTGTGGTGATCAGTAAAAGTGATCAAGTATGTTTACTTGTATAACTGGAATAAGGTCTACAGGCACAATCATGTACAAATCTACTGCTGTGTGCCTAAATCACCCTTGGCCTATATCAGGTTAGCAGGTAGTGCTGTGCAGTGAGTTTGTGTTATCTGTATGTGCTGGGTGCATGTGTGCCTGTGAATGGTATGATACATGGAAGATGTAGTGCTGTGCAGTGCACATGGATTTTATACATGTGATAGGTGTATGTGTGTCTGTAAAGGTTTCAATACATGGAAGATTCTGAGTTCCATTTTGGGAGACCCAGGGCTAACTGGAGGAGAATGAGGAAGTAGAGGAATACCACAGACAAATGTGGGGATTGCTGCATTCCTATGAGCAGGGCGGGACACACTGGAGAACGGGAGGAAGGCGCTTCCGTTATACTTCAAAGGGTGTGTTTTGTTTTGTTTCTGAGAGAGTTCCCTGGAAACGTGCCTGGGCATATCTCAGGAAGGAGATGGAGCTGATAAGAGAATCATAAAGAGTAGGGCTCAGGCTTTGGGATAACCTTTTTATACACATATCACTGTGGCTGATATCCAGGTGTAATCCTCTAGTCACTCTCATTGCCTGTGTTGTATGGCTATCGGATCTTGACAGATTGCGTTCTTGGGGAAGGGCAGGGCAGAGGAAAGGGAACTTCAATAGGAAGCAGATATCCATCATAAACTGCAAAGACTCAGACCCTAAATCACATTTGGTGTCTGGAAATTGAATATATGAAGAGGAGCTCAAGGTCCCCAAAATTGTCAACTGTCAAGCAGCCAGTCGGGCTGTGACAGGAGTGGGAGCTCTGCAAGACTTCTGCCAGTGACCAGTACAGAAGGCTAAAGCCTACCAGTCTCCCAGCTGGGTGAGGTGTCATTACGCAGGAACTCCAAGACCACCTGCCCGTAGAGTCTGAAGTACCAGTGCCTGCCTGCTTGCTAAGACCAATGCACCCTGTGTAGAACAACACAGCACTGAAGGGAGAGAGGTTCAGTGGGAAATCGTGGTTATTGGATCTCTAAGCGGTGTGTGGGGAGATGGCTTCTGCACTGATTCGGTAGTAGCCCATGTACAGATGGAAGTCAATGACACAATATGCCAGGTGGGGCTGCCGTGAAAATTACTGCCAGTCCAATTGGGCCATTGCTTGCCGGTGGAGTGAGAACAGTGACCCTGTATGCCATGTGTGGCCACCAGGAAAAATGCAAGGGGCGTGGTCTGGTCAAAATCATCGTCAAGAGAAAAAGGCTGCTGTGATAAACCAAGTGGATCAAAGCCCTCACTGAGGATCTGTACCAGGAGC
Organism: Lissotriton helveticus; assembly: GCF_964261635.1. NCBI lineage: Eukaryota > Metazoa > Chordata > Amphibia > Caudata > Salamandridae > Lissotriton > Lissotriton helveticus. The sequence continues at coordinate 570,959,735 of NC_136063.1, forward strand.
GTTGAATTCCCTCGCCATCTGCAGGGGGATCCAAAGAAATGTACCAGCATCAGAGGAGTTTAAAGGACCCCAGCCCTTTTCCCCAGGGTCATGTGTGAGTTACTCAATGGAGATAGCTGCTGCAGCCTGAATGCCCACAAAGAGAGCATGGCTGCAGACTCCAGTCGTGGAGGTCTTTCTGGTGCGGGTAAGACTGATTAACAGGCCTGAAGGCCCCCGGGTGAATTTGGCTGCCGTATAGCACTGTGGCACTGGAACATTTTGTACTTTAATTGGAGTCGGAGTGGGACTCCTGACACCTAAACTACTAGTGGGGTTTAATCTCAATGTCACCTATAGTGAATAGAACATAACCACTACTGCTAGCGAGATGGTAGTGGGGCTCAAGAAGTGCCTATTGAGCCCTGACCTCAGGGTCTGTGTGCATTGTTTTTGAATGCTGAATTTTACTTTGTGTTGTTATATAAATACTTATTTTTTCATAACAGCAAGTTTTTGACTGCATAAGTGTTTATTGCTGCTATTGAACGTATTTTAGGTGGGGGCCTATGTTCATCTTCCTGTGTTCATCCCCTCACAAGAAAACTTGGACTGCTCGACCGTGCTAACACAGTTGCTCAGGATCTTTCTTCTATATTTTGTTAATGTTAGAGTTCTTCCTGGTCTCCAATGATTTCTGTGGGAGTGTGTTGCAATACCAGTGGTTGCCCAGGTGTGGTGCTTGACTTACTTGAAGGCTTGGCTGCAGTACATTTAATCATGTTGGGTCAATAGTACTACTACAGTAGATGTATGTCTGTGTTTTGTGAATTGAAATTGATTTTCTTATTTATGTGTGTATTTGTGTATTGCCATGACCCTCCTGAAACCTCTTCTTTAATTTTCCTAATCTACTCCCATTTATTAGTAATTATTCTCAAATGTTTTACCACTCCCCTTGTCCGTCCCATAATAACTACAAAAACCTATACCTCTGTCTAGATGTCTGCATCTGTGGCAGAGGTCTCCGGCAGAAGAGGTAGGAGAGGCAGAGATGGAGACCTTCAGCCCGAGGTTTACGAATGGTCTTGGGCAGTATGTAAAGTAATAATACCTTACTAACTCCAAAATGGCTTTTGTAAATAGGGCCCTTGAATAAACATATTAGGTACAAACCCCAACATTTGTGATGGCCCGGGCACTCAACTTTGCATGTTGTAACCACGTTTGCATTACAGCTGATTGCACCCTTTGTGATGTCAATGTATTCTCTTTTCAAATCTGAATTTACAAGCTTGTACCGTGGACACCAATTAGGTGTAGCCTTGACAACCCTAGGTCGCAGAGGCAACAAAAGCAAAAGAGTTCAAATAGGGCCGTAAAGTCATGTTTATTCTCTGCAGATGCTACTCTTTGTGCTTCCATTAACTGATCTGCAGCAAATAGAAGGTTGCTGAGGGAGTGCATTGGTCACAGTGGAGCCCTTCGAAGTCATTGAGGGTGAGGAGCCAAAGATCTCACTACTGCATACCCTGGCAATTTGGCAAATTGAGGTCCATGGCTTGTACGTTATGCAGAAATATTACACAGTTACCCATCCATATACGTTGCATTTATATTTACTTTAGTGAATCATGCATAATTTTTCCAGACGTATATTATGAATATTTTTAAGGCTTATATCTGGTGTCTGACAACAAAAAGCGTGAATGGATCCCTAGATACTTATGGCGCCCAGATTTGTCTTTTCTTTCTCAATCTTATTGCTTCTATTATCTGAGCTACGCATTATTGTTCTAAACAAACTGGATTGTGTTTTTCTTCTTGCCCACCTTAACTCATTATGACCTACACATATTGGATAATTCATCTGCTTACCCAAATGCCAGTATCCTGTTTAGTCCCTTTCAAATTAAGTCAGTGGACGTTGGATAGAGAGACTTATTACTGGGATTCTTGTGGTTCCGGTAAGACATGTGGGAACATAAGTGGACCATACTGAGCCTGTGACTGCACTTGCCTTTTTGCCCCTTAGTGCTATTTTATGTTGTCACTGTGGACCTGATCTCATGCCTTGCACCAATCACATATATTAACATCAAGGCACAGGAGAGAGTGGAGTAGGTCAGTTCAGATGTGTGCCCTAGGGCCAGCTGTGCTGTGTTGCAAGAGTGCGAAGATGGTGCAACACAACGCTTTGTTTAAAATGTGACTGCATCTCAGGCAGATGAGGGTTAATGAAACTAATCCCATTTGACAATAACTTCTAGTGTCATTCCATAAGTAATAAACAGAGGATACTGCAGGTCCCTGAGGAATTCCATCACTATATTAAAGCTGGTGGCCACAAACAGTGGCTTTATAAGTTTATGCAACTCCTAGATGATTTGCAATCTCATTATGTGTGTATATTTTTTTTGTTATGATGCATGATTACTTAAATCTACACACACAGATGGAGACAAACATGAGCAATGAAATCTGTTAAGTGTCCATGAAAGACAGACTTAAACGTGATCTGAGATCTTGCACAGCACTATACAGCAAGCAATAGAAGAGAGAATTGATTATACGTTGATAAAATATATTTTCAGTATATTCTCGTAATTCTCATGTGCCAATAATTGTTTAATGATAAAAAAACAAGACGTCAATAGGGATAATTTAGAGTTTTTCCCACTCTATTTTGGTGGTGCTCCTGCCACGAGAAACTTGTGGTTCCCCCTCTCAATTTAGAGTCAGCAGAAGTGCTGTGTTCACACTGTCAAAAACCTCTTACTTCATGGCCTGTCATTCACAGAGCCACCATGTCACAGTGACAGTCTGTCCCACCATATTAAGGGAGGGGTGACTATCACTAGATGTCTCACCCTGGGACCACCTTGCAGGTATGGTGGCCCCTGGCAGGGAAATCTCCCAGGGACTCCTGGGTGTAGGGAGAAAACTCCTTGCGCTCTTGGTGGTCTAAGTGTTTTTTGTTTTTCAGGAATAATCTTCCGCTTTGAAAGTTTACTCTTGATCATAATTATTGGCTGAGTGGACACATCAAACATGGCATACACACAGCAAAGCTCCACTGCCTTCTGTGAAGTTAAAATGTGCCTGGTGGGGATGTGTGTAGAGGTAGAGGTAATGGCCTTTGCTGACCGGGCTGCTTGGTAGACGATCTATCATATTTCACATGACCCCCTAAGTCTTTAACCGCTTAATCGGGGTGTGAATTCTGCCATGGTGCGGCGGTTTTATTGAGTGGGCAGGGCCGCGTCAGCCAATGGACGTGCGCAGCACCGCGGAGGTAGTGCTCAAGATGCTCATTGGCTGATGGGAGCACTTAAGGGGTTAACATTCACATTTTTGTTAAGCATTGCAGGAATATAGGGCCTGAGTTTGATCTCGGTAGATGGGTTACTCTGTCACAATGGTGATGGATATCCCGTCCGCCAAAATATAAGTCCCATACGACATAATGGGATTTATATTTTGGTGAACGGGATATCCATCACCATTGTAACGGAGAAGCCCATCTGCCGAGATCTAAATCAGGCCCATAGTCTATAAACAGTAGTCAATACAGTTGTCTTAAATGAAAAGCAAGATCTCTTGTTTGTTTTCTATATTTGCTCACTCATGATCCAGCAAATATTAGCAGCAAGGGACAGATAACACCAGAGGTATCCCCCATGCACTGGCAGCAAATTTGTCTGCAACACTTCTGCTCTCTAAAGGGAACCGTGACTTTGATTTCAGAGACTGTTTATATAAATACAAATGAAACCTGAAAAAATCAGAAGGCAGACAAAGAATTTTGAACAGGTTGGATGTTTAATCAGCATACTGCAGGTTGGGGACAACAGGAGACACTGCTATTTTATATCAATTTCGAGCTATATAAAACTTTATGAATAAATAAATAAATAAACAGTGTTTAACCCCTTGTCTGCTAGCCACATTCCCCCGCTGTGCTAGGGAGAGGGGGGACGCGCGCAGCACCCAGGTGCTCATGACGAGCACAGCTCGTCATGAGCCACGGTGGCCGTGTGCTCATGACGAGCTCAGCTCGTCATGACCACACCCGTTTCTTTAGAACGCTCGCACAGCAGGGGAATTTTCCCAGCGTGCGAGCGTTCTAAAGGTCATGACGAGCTGACTCGTCATGAGCACACGGGAACCGTGGCTCATGACGAGCAGAGCTCGTCATGAGCATGGGAGGGGTTAATTGATGACACCTGTTAGCATTAATTCTGTTTTGTTTCTAAAGATTGTGCAGGAGTCGCCCCAAAGCCCAAAAGAAACAACTGTGAAAAGGAAAGCTACAGCATCTAAAGATGGACCTGTGAAAAAGAAAGGATCTGGGAAAAGTCATCTAAAAGGTGTGTTTTTACAAAAGGGTGTGAAACAAAAAAGAACTCTCTGGGTTTTATCCTCTCAAAAACAAAGGGGCCTCAGACTTAGAGTACCAGGGGTCCTGCGTAGGGTAGTGTAAGCATCTTATACAAGATACCTGTGTGTTTCTAATATATATATTTTTTTATTTTACATTTCTAGGAGCAGCTCAAAAGAACATCGGCGCTGATACTCATAAGGCTAAGAGAGCTACGAATCCGTTGGCGGATATCACAAAGATCGTTCTGAACAAGGGGCCTACAGCGAAAGGTGTGAGTAGGCGTGTTCGCCAGGATAAACTCTGTTCTTATTACAACCATATACACCAGCGAACAGGGACATCTCAGAAATGTCAAATCAAGCCCACCACCAAACTGTTGAACCCTTTTACAGGACAGTCTATTTTACCAGGGGTGCGTGTCAACCGTGGAGTAGTGCTCACAACCCCAGCCGTTGTAAAGCCAGTTTTGTGTAAAAAACCCTCAGTGTATCTGAAACCTCTTAAGGCCTCAAAAGGGAAGCTCATCACAACCAAGCCTGTCCTTAACAAAAAGCAGCTGAAACCCGTACCTCATACCGGGCCCATAAACCTCAAGAAGAAGAAGGGCGGTCATATGTCCCAACCAGGTCCCTTAGACCTCAGCAAGAAACCTGTGGCTTCTGAACCCCTGACGACTCCTTTAGATCTATCTTTAAAAAATGTTGATAAGCAGGGGAGCGAGCCCACTACCCCGGTGCTCTCTAAGGACCCATCGACAGCGACGCCTGTTGCGGAAACTCTGTTACAACCACAAACCCCTAAAGTCAGCAGGCTTTCAAGATAATATCTTAAGAATAAGCATAGGTTAGATGTGTCAGAAGTAGAAACACCTGAGGTCCCCTTAATCAAACCTGTTACACCTCAGACCCCTTATCCGCCTATGAAACCTTCGGGAGTTTCAAACAAACTAACGAATCATGCAGAGGCGTGTCCCCTAGACCAAACCCTAAAAACTTTGATAGGCGCTCCATCCGTTTTTAGGAACAAAGTGTCTGAAAAGGGGCGACCATTAGGTGGAACGGTAGACAGCCTCGAGGGAACCTCAGAAGCAGCGTACGAGGGCCCTTCTAACAACAGCAATGTGGTTTTGCAAACGTATGTTACACCTACGCCTCCCCAACCCTTCGATAGGGCCTTAGCTTGTAGCACCATTGATTATTGCGACAGTCAATTACACGCACCCCTTCTTATGTCCCCTATACCCCCTCAGGGAGTTTACGACCCAACCAGCCCAGCGACACCCCCAGCAATATACACTACTGATAGTACAGGGTCGGGCGAATGGTCAAATCATAGTATGGAGGGGGCATTTAGTATGATCCCGCCCCCAGATGCCCCGGGGTGTTCGCACTGGGACCCTGTTTCCATGATCCCCCCAGGCCCGCAGTTACAGAATGGTGGGGGTTTTGAAGACACTAGAGAGGCCCCTGGCGCGTTAGAGGTTGCTACACACACAAGCCCTGTATTCACCCCCAACCCTCCAAAAAATTACTCTATAAATCCAAAACCGGTACTAGATGCGTATGTAAAGGATATACAATTGGCTGTCAGAAAACTAAAGCGCCAAGCGGTCACCGCAACCTTAAAATGGGGGTTAGGGGGTAGCTGTGACAGATCCATGATGGCGACACAACAGAAGATATTGCTAAGGGTTGACCTGTGTAAAAGAGTGATCCTCCAAACTTGTCAGGAAGCAGGATCAGACATGGGGGCTATACAGCCGTGACTAAGACGCTGCCAACTCCTAAAGAAACGACAGCCCCACGGTGTTAGTAAAATACGCACCTCAAAATATACCCGTAAGGTCCAAACAGTTCTAACAAAATCCCTGCGTTTCTTACGCTTACGCGGTCATAAAAAGTGCATAGAGCACCGAAAACAACGGCATGCTGTTTCAAAAGCCAAGTCCGAATCATATACAGCGATACCAGCCATACACCAGAACACAGGTTCGGGAGAGGACAGCCCTAGGGGCGGCCGGTTAAAGGGTTTTGGTGTTAGAACACCAACACAACCCCAACCGGAACCCTTAGAGGAGTCGTTGCGTGGTTCTATAGCAGAGGCCTCAAGGAACACTCCACACATAGGTACAGTACATACTGCTCAGATAGGTGGTGGTCTGGCACCTAGAAAAGCATGGTCCCATAAAAAACAAAAGTGGGCCAATACCGCTAAACAACGCCGTTTTTTAATCAGGAAGCTAAAGAAAGCCAGAATATGTGCTACAAGGCGCTTTAAAAGACAACAAGATCCCCTACTAAACCAGAACCCTCAAAATGATACCGCATCAAGCTCCCCAGAAAGTCAAACCCCTCAAGATGAGGATTCAGAGGTTGTCTTTTTAGAGAGCATTAGTGTATGTGTGTATAGGCATTTATATAGCGCACTACTTACCCGTAGGGTCCCAAGGCGCTTCGACCGCTGCGAAACCCTTCCTGGCTTCCCTGAGAGATGGTCCCTTAATGGGTATCTCCAGGGTGAGACCAGGCATCCCCGGCGGTCTGGTGGGGCCGTTAGTGAAGATGAGGCAAGCTAATGCCCAGAGTTGCCGAGTGTGAACGCTGATCAGAGTGGGCACCGAGGCGAGAGAATTATCGAGTCCGCTGACCCTGGTCCAGAAACCTGCCGCGCCGGGAATCGAACCCTGGTCCCGGGCCGTCCTCTGCTCTCGGGTCTGCCGCCTCTAACCAGTGAGCCACACTACTTCATTAGAAGCTACAGGCGCAATGTGGAGAGATTTAAGGCCACCGAGCACTACGAGGAGTTTAGGTTTGTTAACCTACACCGAATAACGTCCACCGATCACGGTGTTTTTGCTATACATCAGGCGGTGCAAGCGCTCATTGAAAGGTTGTTACGCGATGTGGGGCCCAATGATTTTTTCCAGCTACGTTTCCAGGGGCAGGGTTTTGATAGTCCGCTGTTCACCAGAAGGGCATCGCGAGATGTGTTTGACGCCGTAGACTTTTTAGAAAACCTGTCGCGGCTTTTACAGAGCAAGGCTGAACTAGTCGCCTTTGGCACTTTCAGAGTCATAGCCCTCATTGTACGGGGTCGTGAGGGGGGTGTTTCCCGCCCTTTAAAGAGCGTGCTATACAGCCAGATAATAGGTAAGAAGCAGCGCTGGCTGCTCGACTTTAACAATGACGCAACCAACACTTGTCTTGCGGCCAGCATCGCTGGGTTGTTGATAGGGCGCGACACCACCGACGCGGTCATCCTGGCTAGAGCGTCTGAAGCCCATTAGGTTCTTGAAATACTTCCAGACCATCTGGTCGGTTTTGGTGGCATCAGTCTTTTTGAAAACTATTTCTCGGTGACTGTGAAAGTTCTTTATCACAACGGCTCTTGGAAGTACTTTACAACCGGGGCCCGTGTGGGGCACAAGACTGTATATGTCATTCACCATGATAAGCACTTTTACGGCATCTTGAACCTTAAAGGTTTTCTGGGAGCCCGATACGTGTGTACACATTGCGACCACATATACAGCAATATGGAACGTCATCAGTGTGAAATGCATTGTAAGATGTGCCAGAGGGATGGGTGCGTCGCAGACGCAACCATGAAGGTGAGGTGTCGCACCTCTAAGATGTTTTGTCGATCTCAAGACTGTTTGAACATCCATAGGAAAGCTGCTAGATGCAGCCCTGAAATGGATTGTTTTGAGGGTGGCCGGTATGTGGCTGATGATCACAAATGCAGGGGTATGAAATTCCCCCGGTGTCGGATGTCTTTTGATGCTGGTACCAACCATCAGTGCTACATGGTTAAAGGAAGACCCCAGACCAAGACCGAAGAATACATCGTGTTCGATATAGAGTGCACGCAGGAGACGGGAGTACACCAGCCTAACTATATTTACGCACACCATCTAACTTCCGATGACAGCTGGGAGTTTGAAGGTAGAACGTGCGTTGGTGATTTCCTTAACACCTTAATTCAAACAGAATTCAAAGGGTACACCATGTTGGCCCACAATTCAAAAGCCTACGACTCATTCTTTATTTTGCAAAATATGATTCGTGAAAAGGTACAAGTAGACCTCATCACTCAGGGTTCCAAGCTGATGCTGTTAACAGCCGGCCAGTTTCAAATAAAGTTTATAGACACCTTGAATTTTTTACCCATGAAACTGAGCAAGCTTCCAAAAGCCTTTGGATTCCCTGGGTGTAAAGGTTATTTTCCACACTTTTTTAATACCTGGGCTAACCAGGATTATGTGGGTCCCATGCCCCCTCCTGACAGTTACGGGGTTGAATACATGATGCCTGCTGAGAAAGAGAACTTTCAACAATGGTACTCTGAAAACCGTGAAAAGGAGTTTCATTTTAAAACAGAGTTGAAAGCTTATTGCCAGGCGGATGTAATGATCCTGCGACAAGCGTGCAACCTCTTCAGAGATGCTGTGGTGGAGATGACTAAGAAAGTCAAGCTGTTAAAACCAAAGAAGCCTCAAAGACCAACGACGGTCAGAGCTATGAAACCCACAAAGCCTAAAACGGTAAAAAAAAGCAAGGATTTGAAACCCAAGAAGGATCAGTCGCCAAAGGAGATCGAATACATCAACCCTTTTCAAAACATCACACTGGCCTCCATGTGTATGGCCATCTACAAACACATGTTTTTAAAACCAGAAAGTATCGCTCTAGTCCCTCCAGATCTCTATAACGCAAACAGAAACGTTATTCAACCCCCTCTATCCGCTGGCTCATGTACGTCTCTGAGAAGGAAGACATACAGATTCACCACGCCTTACAGGGCGGTGAACACCGTGTGGGTCCCTACTACCTGGATGGGTACGCTGTAATTAAGGGAGTACCGACGGCCTTCGAATACAACAGTTGTTTTTACCACGGGTGTCCTCAATGTTACAAGCCTCACGAGTTTAATAGATTGCTGGGTGCCAAATTTGAACACTTACACAGATGTACTCTGTTGAAGGCATAGTATGTTGAAAAATGTGGCTATGCTATGAGGGCTATTTGGGAGCACGAATGGTTAGAGATGCTAGCAACCGACACCAAGCTCTGTTCTTTCCTACAGACTCGTGCTTTACCCGAACCCCTGGAACCTCGTGACGCCTTATTCGGAGGTCGTACAAATGCCATACAATTGTACAGGGCAGCGGGTGATGGTGAGAAAATACACTACTGTACCCGTTTGTGAACAAGATGACGGTATACCCCATAGGTCATCTCACCATCATATATAGAGATTTTAAGCCCATATCCGAATACTTTGGGCTAGTCAAATGTGAAATCTATCCTCCAAGACAGCTTTACTTTTCTGTGTTACCATATAGAGTCGATGGTAAATTGATGTTCCCCCTCTGTCGAACATGTGCTGTGTTTAAAGAAGGTAGTTATTGTGGGCACACCGAAGAACAAAGGATGCTAACAGGGACCTGGTGCAGCATCGAGGTAGAAGCTGCCTTAGAGAAAGGTTACAGTCTCGGGAGGATCCACGAGGTGTGGCATTTTAAGAGGACCTCTACACGACTCTTTACCCCATACATTAATCTGTTTCTCAGAGACAAGCAGGAAGCCTCTGGGTATCCCGAATGGTGTACTAGTCAGGATGCAAAGAAGAAGTACATCGATGACTACTACCTTCACGAGGGTATCCATTTACGACCCCATTTGATAGAGGTCAATCCAGCCCGTCGACAGTTAGCCAAGCTCTGTCTCAACTCCTTATGGGGAAAATTCGCTCAGCGTACAAATCTGTCAAACACGACCTTAATAACAGATCCTGACGAACTGTTCAAGTACCTCTTTGCCCCTTGTTACGAGGTGTCCAGCTGCGAGTTTATCGATGACGATAGCGCGGCACTATGCTGGAAATACACAAAAGCATACCCCACAACGTGTAACAACATAAACATCTTCATAGCAAGCTTCACGATAGCCCACGCCCGTCTAGAGCTTTACAGGGTTATGGATAAACTCCAGGACCGCTGTTTGTATCACGATACCGACTCTGTGATTTTTGTGAGTAAGCCGGGGGATGAAGACCCTCCCCTTGGAGATTATCTTAGTAATTTGACCAGCGTGCTCGATAAGGATGAGCATATAATAGAATATACTTCATCCGGACCTAAAACATACTCCTACCGCACAAACAAGAACAAAGTGTGTATGAAGGTCAAAGGCATAACCCTAAACGTCAACAACAACCTAAAAATCAATTTTGACAGTCTAAAGAATCTGGTGCACGAATACGCGGCATCAGCCGATTGTGAAAATGCTAAAACCATAGTTGTGAACCAGCCGTGCATAGTCAGATCCAAAAAGAAGTGAGAAATTACAACACAGCCCTTACATAAAACCTTACGCGTTGTTTTTGATAAAAGGGTCCTGACCACAGGCTATAAAACGCTGCCGTACGGCTATTAGACCCCATTAGAGAGGCAAACCCGCCCCCTAACATGGACACCAGATTACAACATCCATTCTCCTGCGTGTTAGCAGGGCCCTCAAACTGCGGTAAGAGCTACTTTATAAAAAAGCTCTTAGAAAACTCTGCATCTGTTCTATCCCAGACCCCTTATAACATTGTATGGCTTTATTCATGCTGGCAGCCGCTTTATACGGCCCTGGCCCGCAGTTTCCCCCATATCAGATTTATAGAGGGTATACCGGATAATCTCAACGATGATGAGTTACTGCCACCGACCAGGGTTAACATGATAATTGTCGATGACCTTATGCGTGAAGGGGGCGATCATCCGGAGTTAGAGAGAGCTTTTACTCAATATTCACATCATCGCAATCTAAGTATCTGTTATATTGTGCAGAACTTGGTTTACAAGGGTAAGAACAGCAGATCTATAGCTCTCAACGCTTCGTATCTTGTTTTATTTAAAACAAACAAACAACAAATAGCCGTCATAGCTAAACAAATGTACCCCAGAAACACCCACTTCTTCATGGAAGCCTTTAACGACGCCACAGCAAAACCCCACGGTTACCTACTGGTCGACTTAAAAAATGAAACTCTAGAAGACTATAGATTGAAGGCTGATATTTTTCCCCCGAGCAACCAGTCGTTTACACGCCAAAACCCAAGAACAGGTCCTATAAAAAGCAGGTTTGATGACTTTTAGAGACATTTACAACCAGGACCTTATAATACAAGGTGTTGACCATGTCGGCCCGTCTACAACGCAATTTAGCTCTCCTGAAAATGCTGGTTACAGCCAGTCCCCAACACAGAAAGGCCATCCTGTGTGCTGCTTCTGATGACTTAGTGTCTGCCATTTCAGAAATAGCCCTAAACACCCTAAAAGGCAACGTACCTATCTCAAGGAGTCAGTTACAGGTTCTGAAGAAGAAGAGGGGTCTTATCAAGAAGCTCAGTAATAAAAGGGCCTCACTCATTACCAAGAATAAGCTGGTGAAACAGTTTGGGGGTTTATAGGCGCTTTGCTGCGTATAGCTATACCAGTAATCACAAGCCTCTTCGCGGCACGGTGATGGAGCACGCCACAAAAAGGTATTTGGTTCCTAAAAAGCAAATGGACCAGCTGGGCTCTTCCGCGGACAACGCCTGGGATATACGCAGAAATGAGACTCTATGACTGGATGCTGAAATTAAAGACATTTTGAACCGTACTGCTCTAAACCCCTACGACAAAGCTAACCTTTACACCAGCACCCTTAAAAACCTTTTAAGTTACTACAGCCAGTGGAATACCGAAAAAAACAAGCTGACTCTATATACCCCGGACTCTGAACAAGCAGCAGCCCCTGAGCATGGCCCTCAACCCCTACAAGCACCGCCGGACCGTGCGCCACCCCCTGATACCTTTGTTGGGGACCTCCTAAAAAATATAAGTCAAAGGCATAGAGGGTCCGCGCAAATGTTGATGAGTAAACTATCAGCTTCTAAAGACCTAACATCATGGAATGAGAGAGGAGAATTTCTTTACAAAGGACAACCGGTTGCAGGGTAACACATGTACGATCTAGTCAAAGGGCTCACACACCCCAAAATCCTAACGCCTCAAAATGCACCTCGCGGCTGGGAGCAGTTTATGCGAGCCGTTGCTGAACTCAACATCCCCTCCACTCTCGTGGGTAACAACGAGCACCGGCGTCTGCTAGAACATTTAAATACACCCCTCCCTACATCGCCTGCAGGCTCGGACGCACCGCTGCTGCTATCCCCCTCGTGGAGTACCCCCATGGTGCCGACTGTACGGCAAAAAAGACATTTGTCCAAAACCCATACTTGGATTCAGCCTTAATGGTTTTTAAATAAAAATGTACATTTTATGTGTATAAGCGTGTCTGATTTTTCTTCATATGTTTATTCGCCAGAGTTTGTCATTGTAATGTTCAACCTACAGTCCTGTTTGTAATAAACACTTTTAGAACTTTTCATACCGTCTCAAGCGTCTTTTTTTAAAACATTTTTTAAATTATGGGGCATGTATAAGCAATAAAAATACAGAGACTGAATGCCTGATTTTTAAAATAATATATTGTCTTTTATTTTTAGACGTTCATCATTAAAAACATAAGTTATAAGCTCTTATAATTTTGACAAGCAACATATTCGGTGTTCACAGGTCTGACCCATACCCTTGTGTTTTCTTTGACATATTTCACAACTATACTGTCATTGTTAACAAGGTCCCGCGAATATAAATGTAAGAAATTTCTAAACGAAGCACCCTCTGACATTTTACTTATAAAATAAATACAGTGTTCCCCGCATGTCATGGCTATAGTATCCACCTTATTATACACCACATGCTCTGCAACTTTTTTCACAAACTTGAATATGGGCTGTGTATATAGACGATGTTCAGGGAACTCGGCTGTACTGTCAAAAACCGTAACCTTTTCATTATCTATAAACAAGGCCGCCCAATGTGTTCCACCCTTGTAGTGAGGATCCGTGTTAAAGACTAGGGTGCGGGGTCTTTCTGCCCCTATTTCAGACGGTAACCCATCGCTAGGGAAAACACCTAAAAAGTATTTCCTAGCGTGGTAATGCCTGCTTAAGAAGTCCTGGATCTGCACAGAGTCCATTTCACAAATGTTTTAAAGATAGTCAAACAAAATCTGTCGGGTGTGGTTGATCTGAATGACGCTGTCGAACACCGAGACTACGACCATGTTCACATTCGTAGGCAGTGGATTACTGAATCGTATTTCAGCTTTTAGATTTCCGTTTTTGACCAGGTTGTAGTGATCCCCGTCTTCCATGTCGGGTGTCAGGTCGAATGCGAGCAGTGTGTATCCGGCCCCATAACCTTCTCGTGACACGGCTACACCGCAGTCCCTCAGGTGTTTCCCTGTTATCGAAACCAACCCCTGATATTCCCTGATGTAGTTGGATGTTATAAAACTGGGGGTGTATGGTTTTGCAGGAATCACATTGCCCTCGTGGACCAACGCCGCGTAGTTGATACCGTAGTGTTTAAAATTGAAGGGGTTTGAGGCATAGGTTCCGCTAAAAGCTGTATTGTCCACAAAACCGATGATGATGAGTTTGGGTAGTTGCCCCAGAAATAAATTCTGCTGCTGTGTTAAGCGGGTACCTGCTGGGATACTGAACACCTTCAGAGCTACTCTTTCCACAGCGTACTTGGCGTTTGATATTTGTAAAGCGTCGGCGTGCGCTAATCTGACGCTCAGAGATACTTTCACTCTCTTTACAAACAGACTCGCAGACAGTATGTCCAGTTTGTACTGTTCCGCATCCCCGCTGATGAGGCAGAATGAGTCCTTGTTACAAGTGAGTCTGATCTTAAGGTCAATCCCGTTGACGAGCAGTTTATCTTGGAAGAAGAGGTCTGAATGTATGCGGCCCAGGAGGTCAAAGTTGCGACTGCCTGCTGCCAGCCCCGCTCTTTTTACAAAACCCTTATTGGTGCCGTCCAGAGCCGTGACTTCAAACTGGGTGTATGTATCCCTGTAGAAGAGACCCGTTGAAAGCTGTGTGTCAAGGGCATCGCTGCTGTAGTTTAGAATACTCTCGAGGTAGGCTCTGTAGGCGTACATGTTGTCGTTCTGTGTGATGAGTCGATTGCCCAGGGTAATATCCACCTGATTAAACATCGTAGCTATGGGGTAAGCGATCGTCGCCACTTTACCATCTGCTGCTATTGCGGACCTATGCGCTTTCGTGATTTTACACACAAGATGCAGCAACGTGTTGTTGAGATCCAAATACATATCCGTGGACCCTGACACATAAAACTCTATAGGGGCCAGAGGCGTCAATGCTGCTAAAGGCGATACCTCCATGAAGAAGCTGTTTTCAATGCTTGTCTGTGTTGGTTTTAGAGTGAACAGGTCTAACTCGGATTTGGCGCACTCGCCAGATGCACAATGTACAAAGGCCATGGTTTAGTTTACAAGGCTTTTAAAAAATATTTACTTTAGAGGCGGTTCTCTTCTTCGGCGTAGCTCTCTTCCGTCTTGGAGCTCTTCTTTTCTGAGTGTGTTTGGAAGAGCTCCTTCTTTTTTTATAGGGGGCCGGTGGGCCCCTGCGGCTCGAAGCACGACGCTTCCTTTTAACATGCGCACACGGTGCGTACACCAGCCCTGATCCTTCTTGCGGCTGCTTGTTCATGCGCTCTGCAACTGCCGATGTAACAGAACCGACCACAACCATGGCAATGCTCGTAGCAGCAGCCTTAACATGCGTTTTTGCAATTTCATAGCCTCTTCTCAGGAATGGCATCGCTCTTCTAAACAGACTCCTGAAGAATCCTCCTAAACCAGCCCCGTACATAACCGGTGATCCTTGAAAGTACGGCGGCCCTCCATAGCCGGCTTGGTTTCTGTAATAGTCCCGGTACATAGAAGGGTCACCGTATGTTTTCACGACCACCATGATGCCTGCTTAAAGCCGCTGTCGCGTCTCGGTCTTAAATGAAGCTTGACAATAACTTTCCCGTATTTAAACCCAACCGGCTCAGACTGATCATCGTAGATCATAATTGAAATAGTGTCAAAATGATTTTTAGAAACTGCGACGTAGTCGGGATTATGAAACTGGATATTGACCATCCCATTATTTTCACCTTGTACCTGGACCCATCTTAACAGCGGCGAGTAACTATCGCCGATCCTCTGGGCCTCTACTATATCGCTATATACATAGAGCGTATAGAACCCTCTGTTAATATCGGGACACGATTGATCCTGTTCCGCCAAACCTTTCAAATTTGCATTCATCACTGTGCCTAAAACCCTTTTTAATTTACCGGAGCAGTAAAACGATGTGCCGCGAGTCGGGGCTTTAAGAAAAACCTTCCTTCGGACGTGATCTAGCGTCAGCTGAATATTCGAATATCCTTCGAGGGCAGCTATGGATTTGTTGATGGCGTCGACAACACTTGCAACGGATGGGTAGTAACCGTACGGGATACCTGCGTGCATGTTCACATTGTCCTCACGCTTTATGTAAAACTTTGCTTCGCTCGATGTAAAGGTATTCCAAGTTCTAGGGTATTGTATTTCTGTTAGGGCCACCTCCCAATCCCCTTTCAGGTCGACCGGCTTTGCCAATTTCACGATGTAGTTAGAAATCTGGTTGTCGGGGACCATGACCTTAGAAGAGTTGGATGGTAAGGTGATATAAAAGGGCTCCGTCTCCATCTTCTCAGCTGGTTGTAACAGATCCTTAGCTCACACACCCTTCAGAGAGCTGGCCAACACCCATCTGTTAAATTTCTCAGGCCAGCCCCTCCATTTGACATATGCCTGGCTGTTAACCCCTCTACCCCGCCTTTTCAGAACCTTTTCAACCCTATACACACGGGTCGGATCATCAGGTACCGACTGTAGCTCTTCCTTGTAGAAGATCCCCGACACCTCTTCCCCAGCGTAGTCCTTTAACCTGTAAATATACAGCCCCTCTTTGAGCTCCACACTTTCCACTATAAATATCTCGTCGCTAAATGTCTGTTGGTAGCCCTTCGTGAAGACGCCTTTCAATTTTGAAATCCTGACGTGCTCTCCTTTTTTAAAATTAGGCTTCTTGACCTTTGTAGCAAAATTGCCCCCGTACACCGTTCTCCATACAGTTAAAACATTACTAGGAGTCACCTCTGCGGGGGCTGTTTTGATGATCCGGTGATAACTGGCATTATATACATCTAAAAAAGCCTTTAGAACATCCACGTATCTGTAGGTGTTGCTGGCAATAAAGTACCTTCACATCTTAGACTTTAAAGTTCTGTTAAACCGTTCTACAACAGCAGCTTTTACCTCCGTGTGTGTCACAAAATGTTGAACACCATGATGGTTTAGTGATTTCTGAAATGTCTTGTTTAAGAATTCTTTACCGGCGTCTGTTTGTAGTTTTTGAGGAATTCGTCCCCTAGCGAAGATGTCTTTAAAAGCGGCCGTGACACTCGGACCACTTTTATCGCGTAACGCTTCTGCGTAGGCGTACTTGGACAATACGTCTATGACTGTTAATATATATTGGGGCCGTTGATATGTTTTGCTATATCTTGAAGGCTTATGATATCAGCCTGCCACTGATAATCTAATTGTGCATTAACAATTGTTGGGCGTTTCTTAAAACGTCTTCTGGCTGGTTTATGGAGGGAATACGCCTCTTCTCCTAAAAGCCACGTCTTGACCTGGGCTCTTGTTACATGCTTGTTTCCAGCTACAGCCTTTCTATACAGAGCTTCGGCGCTTCCCAAGCCGCCCACCCCGCCAGTATTGTAATAAAGTTTTCTTAACTGCTCCCCCGGCATGATATCAACAGCTACACTACAGCCAATGAATGACACTTGTTCTGCGTTAGGACATTTTATAAAAAAAAAAAATAGTGAATCTTAACAAATCATAAACAGAAGGTATTTTACATTTTCACAGTAAACGGTGTAAGAACTGCTTAAACCCTAGTCACCTCGAGGTGTAACATTCTACTACTTCATTCTAAAAAACACGCTATCAGGGTCCGTTAGGTGTGACATTATTTATTTAAAATAGTCTTTGAGGAGCCAGCGGCCTTATTCTTATATTTTTTTCATACAGCTTACACACCCGTCTTTCTATGAGTCTTTCTATCATCTTTCTATCATTAACCGTGCACACCGCCCGCATACACAGCAGTTTTAAATCGGGATGAGGGTCGTGTTGGGCTTCCGAGAGTGCCGCCGTGATGATCTTAACCATAGCAGGGTGAACATATTTCTTTTCAGCTGACAACCCGTAAACTACCCTTAGCAGTTTATACACCCTGTGAGGGTCTAACGCACTACATATATAACGGGTTACCCTGTCTCTGTATGCATCGAGCAGACAATCGTGCGCGTCCTGCTGAGGATCAGTCACCTTATGTCCGTAACAAAGATCGTAATAGTCATGTTTGACACACGTTTGCACCACAGCCACTATGAAACCTTTAACTGACTTCAAATCGTCGTAGGATATTGCATGAACTGCTTTTACAACAGCGTCTCTGTTAGAGGCAACGGCCCGCTTCACAGGAACATCAGCACTTTGACTTGTGGAACTTTCAGTCTGGTTTGCACAACATAGACAGTAAAAATTTACGCTGTCCGTTTTTGTAGGAGACTCCCCGACCTTAGTTCTTTTTGGGGTTCCGCCCTAGGGGGTAAAAGAAGAAAGATTGACGGATCATTAGTTTAGCTGGAGAAATAAAATACAACAGTACGTACCAGACGGTGCATAACAATTTTCTTACTAACCTCAGCATTTTCACAGCTCTCTGCGCTCGCTCTGCAATCTTGAGAGTCGCTAATGTCCTGTGAAGCCCCATCATCTTCGACGCTTCGCAGGACATTAGCGACTCTCAAGATTTCACAGCTCTCTACGGCCGCTCTGAAATCTTGAGAGTCGCTAATGTCCGGCGAACCCCCATCATCTTCGACGCTTGTGCCAGGTTGTTGCAGAACGACCTTCTCAACAGGCGTCTGCTCACGAAGATCCATGTCTTCATAGACGGGTGTTTTAGGATGTTGTACAGCTTTTTTAACAGCGGTTATACCGTAGGCTCATCCCGCGGCGGTGTACTCAACGGCTGCACGACGTCCTTCTCGGGATTCGCATCCTCCTGAAAACCAAGGTCTTCATAAATGGGTGTGGCAGGCAGAACTACCGGATCTCCCAAGCTGTCCAACTCCACAAATTCGAATCCCTCAGACGCGCTGTCATTACAAGAGTCTTCACTCCCACTGCTATCGTCCTTAATAGGGGATATACAACAGTCGCAAGCCTTGGGACGAGGGGTTTCCATACTCCGACACGGGTCTGCGTCAAAACCAGTAACGTTGCAGCCCTGATCCCCAGGTGATTCTTGTTGAGCATTCTCATCCACCACCGGGGGTGGCAAGCAGCTGTAATATCTATTGATAGTGGTCTGGGACCCACCCCACATAGGGCCTTTCACGACGGGGTTGTATCGCTTCATTCCTTTTTCTTTTTTTCTTGCTGTGGGAACTGCGGCGTATTCAGGATTCCGGTTGCTGTACAATACTCCTATGGAGGCCTTATATGTATCCTAAACAGCCCCCAAAAAGGGCGTATCCTCTACTCAACAACTATGTCATACACGCGTCATAGCGCTATGGTTCGCCGAGGACTCCAAAAGAAGCACCGCCCCCTGCACTCCCCCTTTGAGGACCCCATGCTGCACCCTTTGTATTTCCAGGGACTTGAGGCCTGTCACATTTAAGGACACGCAGCTTTTTCCGGCCATGCATGTCAACTTTTTCCTGCCACACCGCTTACTTTTCCGGTCACACTGAGGGGTGCGGGGGTCCCTGGGGGGGACCTGTCACTTTTCTGGTCATGAATTGGGATTAATGGTATCAGCTTATACTACTCCCATCCCACGGATATATAAGACCTTGGCTGGAGGAAGATCCTTCTCTTGCCTAGCTGTGAAAACCTGGAACTCCCTGCCTTTACATCTCAGGCAATCACAGTCTCTGCCTCAATTCAGGAAGGACCTTAAGACCTGGCTCTTCAACTGACCGCAGATCCCCCCTAGCAGTGCCTTGAGGCCCTAATGGCTAAATAGTTGTGCTCTACAAGAAACCAGATTGATTGATTGAGTCCACATCCCTTAGGAAGAACATGGCATGCCTCAAGGTAAAGAGAGACTTAGTGCAGATTCACAAAAACATGTGCATGAACCAAATTGTACTTTTTAAAGTTTCGGAACATTTGCCAAAGGTTTTTGGGAATAATAGTGGGAATGTCATGTGAAATCTCCCACAGGCTCCTATTCCTCTATGTGTAAATGTACATAGTGTTGACCTAAGTCTAGGGGGATACACATTTTTTCTTTTCTTTTTTTGTCTGTGGGAAAGAAAATCCATGGAAAAAGCCTTTCCCAAGCCCCCCACCAAATCTGAGCTTCGTTTGTTCCATTGCTGGAAAGGGAGCCGTTTTTGACCATTTCTAAGGTTGGAAGGGGTCAAATCAGAATGAATGTCTACAAACAGATATGTTTGAGTGCATTAACAAATGTAGTACTCTGTACAACCCATGTGCCATAGGTTGACAGGGATATACTGTTGTAGATTTTTCTGCAGTCATGATGGTGGACTCTGAAGTATTAAATCAAGTTACTCTTGCAGAAATCAATCTGTGAATTCCTGTCAGGTGTATATAAAGGCATTATTGTAAGTTAACCTATTTATAAAAAGGTCCTTAAATTGGATTTTTTTTTCCTTTCACCCAGTGGTCTATAAGCTGGCTGAAACGTTCTCTCAAGAATAATAGCCTTCAGAATTCCCTGTGTACTCCTGCACCATCTCAACTAAAGTTAGTCCAAATAGGAAAGGCTTCCTCTTCATGGATAGAAAGATGTTACAACATAGAGACTTAGAACGTTTCCATCTTTGAAAAAAAGACAGTAACAGGGGTAAAGCCACAATGCCTAGCATCACTCAGGAATCTGTTCCTATAGCATTTGTTGCAATACCTCATTATAGTAACCACATTAACTCAATCTCAGCGCATAATTGATCCAATTAACAAATTGCCTCAAGTTCCTAACACAAACACACCCAGTTAACTGCCCTGGACCTTGTGAGCTAATAATCACTGCCATGGTCCATACAAGAACTTGGCCCCAATGCTTAAATCTTCTTGTTTTATACCTGTTAGAAAATGCACTCTGGGCAAAACAGTTCTAAATGAGCTGCCGTTACTGGAAAACAGTTACAGAAGAAAAAACTACTTAAAATCACTACAAAACGACAACTTCCACCCCGGCGCCACAAAAATGATGCCTAAAGATCACTTCTGAACCGCCGCCACTGCCGAGAGTCATATTTACTTACCTCCTGTACTGCCAGAGGAAGGCAGAGGCCATTGCCCACGCCGCCGCCACCGCCAAGAGTCAAGGGACAGCTGACTCCGCGCCGCCGCTCCGGGAGACTCCAAATCCCGGCGGGCACCGCGGCGGCGCGTCTGAGTGACGCGGCAGCGCAGAGGGAGCGCTATCAGAGGCGCACAAAAGGAGGAGCACCCCGGCAGAGCGGGGGGACCACTTCTGAACTGCCGCCACTGCCGAGAGTCATATTTACTTACCTCCTGTACTGCCAGAGGAAGGCAGAGGCCATTGCCCACGCCGCCGCCACCGCCAAGAGTCAAGGGACAGCTGACTCCGCGCCGCCGCTCCGGGAGACTCCAAATCCCGGCGGGCACCGCGGCGGCGCGTCTGAGTGACGCGGCAGCGCAGAGGGAGCGCTATCAGAGGCGCACAAAAGGAGGAGCACCCCGGCAGAGCGGGGGGACCACTTCTGAACCGCCGCCACTGCCGAGAGTCATATTTACTTACCTCCTGTACTGCCAGAGGAAGGCAGAGGCCATTGCCCACGCCGCCGCCACCGCCAAGAGTCAAGGGACAGCTGACTCCGCGCCGCCGCTCCGGGAGACTCCAAATCCCGGCGGGCACCGCGGCGGCGCGTCTGAGTGACGCGGCAGCGCAGAGGGAGCGCTATCAGAGGCGCACAAAAGGAGGAGCACCCCGGCAGAGCGGGGGGACCACTTCTGAACCGCCGCCACTGCCGAGAGTCATATTTACTTACCTCCTGTACTGCCAGAGGAAGGCAGAGGCCATTGCCCACGCCGCCGCCACCGCCAAGAGTCAAGGGACAGCTGACTCCGCGCCGCCGCTCCGGGAGACTCCAAATCCCGGCGGGCACCGCGGCGGCGCGTCTGAGTGACGCGGCAGCGCAGAGGGAGCGCTATCAGAGGCGCACAAAAGGAGGAGCACCCCCGCGTCGCGGGACGCGAGCGGGACGCCCGGGGCTAAGCCCGGGCAAAGGGCGGGCCCTCTGAGGCCCTCAGAGGTCAACAGTGGTCGGGCGGGCCACCCCACCAGCATTTTCAATAAGGTTAGTTACCTAATAAGCTGTCCATAATGGCTATTTGCACCGCCACAAGTGATAATGTTGATATCCTGACTCAGGACGCAGAGTCCCCTGTAATACTGCTAACATCGTTTGAGACATTAATAGATACTGCGTTTAACGAGATAGTTGAGACTGAAAGGAGATTTTCAATGGGCCCGACGAGTATTAATTTATTACATGCCACTGCCACTCTCAGTGGTAATGGCAATACCCATATAACTCCTGAAATAATTGTTGTAAAATCCTCACATCCCGATACAGAAGTACCAATTGTCCTAGACGATGATGACACTGTAACATATATAGCATCAGAAGTGACCCCAGGCCATGCCTCAGTAAAAACATCGACAGAGGCTGGAAATAAGGGAACTGATAAAGTTGCAGCCAAGAGAAAGAGGGGCCCTGCAAAAATAACTTACAACAAACGGAAGCAGCCACTAAGGACTGTTAACCAACCTACCCCACAAAGTATGTGGAATAAGGGGAAGAGACAAAAGTTGGTCCAGCATATAGTACCCACACAGGATCAACCGCATCTGGGTGATATGGTCGTTATAAACAACGAGGTGTCAAATAATGTATCTATCTCCACCCAGACTGAGCCCCTCCACGAAATTGACAAATCCAGTCATTACTCCAAGACAGAGGGGAACCTTATTGAGACTGTTGTTGATACAATTTTTAAAAATTTGGAAGGTCAAATGATCAAACAATTTAATAATATTTTTAAAAGACTTGACAAATTGGAGAATATAATTAAAAACGAGGATGCCAAGAGAAAAGGTATAGCAAACTTGGACAAAATGAGAGTAGAACGATTGCTAAAAGACCTTGAAACTACTACCCATGTCATTATTTCAGGTGATCACGGTAATACAAGGACAGTGGAACAACAAGCTGTAATTAATCCAATACAGTCAGATACACCAAAGGCATCTAAAAATAAGGGCACCACAGGCAGCAACTCGTCTGCTTGTCAAACCAACACCCCCTTACCCCCATGTAACCCTATACATGGATATGCTGCTTCGACTAAATCCTCTGTTCCCGCTAATGATGTAAGCGGATCATTAACTGATTCTATTCGAAAGAGTAATGTAGCGAAGCAGACCACCTTAGCCCAGAAGGGTCCTGTTAATCACAACCAGCACGACAAAAAGAATATGCATGAGGACAACAGGCCTATCAAACATCAAGGCCCGGCCCTACATCTTCCACCTGAGGCTTGTCCTTATGTTTTAGTTCTGGCTGGAATCCCACCGCTTAAGGAAGGTCAAGGAGAATCATGGGTTCAACTTCACAATAAGTGCATAGATTGGCTAACAAAGCATAAGGGGGTGGGTTATGATATAGCTAAAGAAATCATAACCACAAGGCGAGTAACCTGGGTCGGTCCTCTTTATAAAAACATCAATGGGGACTGCATTGTAATTAACTTTAGAAATCCGGGTACAGCGAAATATCTGCTGAATACTAATCCTGGCCGTTATGGACCTTCTACTGTGGTGACCCCACTTCCCTTAAAATATTTCTACCGTCCTCCCAACAAGTTGATGCAACCGCCACCAGTTTTTCCGTTACAGAATAGGTTTGGAATATTCCAGGATCTGGACTGTTTGGACTGACTGCCCACTGAAACCACTAAATCACTTCTTGTGTGTTCTGAGGCAGCACAGTCAGAGGAACCACCCCTAGAGGAGACCCTGCCAACATTAGAGATTTCTCCATCTAGTTTACTAAGTATTCAACAAAGCGTGGTTATACCTAAAACTGCCCCAAGTACCAACCAGGGTGCATGTTCGAGGAACAATATAAACAATAATCTAACAATTCTTAGTTGGAACATTGCGGGTTTGAAGTCCAAAATGGGAATTCCTTCATGGAGGGATTGTGTCAATCGTTATGATATAATGATGTTCCAAGAAACTTGGTGTGTTGAGGACCTATTGTTTGAAGGGTATAGTTGCCATAATAGGACTGCTTTGGCCCCTCTGGTTGGACGCCCAAGTGGTGGATTGTCCATTTGGATAAAAATTACTGCTGAAGTGAAGATTGACGAACTACAAACAAATTGTCCTAGTTTCATGGCACTTTCGTATACTCAGAGGATAAAACTGTGTTTAATCAATTTCTATAACAATGATTTTCTGTCCCAACCTAATCCTAATTTTATTTCTTTATTTGATTTTATTAATGTAATCATGGATGGACAAGTGTATGGAAAATTTGATGGCATATGTTTAGGGGGAGATTTTAACGCACATGTACATTCAAGAAACCCCCCATGTAAAAGAGGTATAGAACTGTTAGATTTTATCTCTTCTAATGAACTTGTTAATTGCATGGAGCATGCAGGTATGGAAAACCATGCATCCCCATTCCCCACCTTTATTGGTCACGGGGGTGGCACGACGATTGATTATGTTTTTGTTTCCCATGCCATTGCAAAGGCATTAATAAGGGCAGAAGTAGTGTGTGAAATCTACAGCGACCATTACCCAATTGCCATCCATTTATCACTACCAAGGGGTAAGTGTCCAAAACGCGAAATAGGCGCAAGGGGTCTGGAAATCTTGACAGACAAGTTGAGGGTAATCTGGAAGGGTGCAGACAATAAGGGAATCCTGGCTGAAGTATGTAAGAAACATCTATCTTTGATTAAAGATTGTCTTACCACAGAGGACCAAGGGATAAATGTGGTTAAAGCGTTTTCTGAACTCTGCAACATAATTAAAGGTGAAATTTCTAGACCAGCCTCTAGTAAGGCCGAGGAAACACCTAGGTGGTTCGATGCCCCATGCTCAAAAGCGAATAGGATGCTTAAAGCTGCCCTAAAGGCTGAACCAAGGGACACACTGAGGGTAAGGCTGCTTAGAACAGAGTATAAGCTCGCTTTACGTACTAGATCAAATGATTTACTGAAAACCCACTGGGATTCCCTGGCACGATCTGCTGACCTAAAAGATACCACTGGATTTTGGAGGGAGGTAAAGGAAATAAGATCTATTGGCTCAAATTTGACGGAAATTAACTGTAACATCACTGGCCCGATCTGGGTTGCGCACTTTGGTAAAATTTACGCAACACCAGACAATACTCCTTTGATGCTACCCCCTCCACACCCAATGTCTATTTCTACGCTTGAGGTTTTCGATGCAATTTTAGAAAGCGCCGGGAACAAAGCACCCGGATCTGATGGGCTCTCCATAGACCAATTAAAATGTGAACCAGAGTTTTGGGCTCCGTTGCTATGCAATGTTTTCAATAATTTAACTGAAGGAGAGATTCCGGAAACATGGTCACGTAGCATTATTGTTCCCATTTTTAAAAAGGGCGATAGGCTGGATCCTGGGTGTTACCGCCCAATTTCTTTAATAGATAACACCTTAAAAGTCTTGGGACGGATCTTATTTAAAAGGATAAGAACATGGACAGATGAGAATAACATCCTACATCCTAGCCAGTTTGGGTTCCGCAGTAGTGTCGGAACGGTGGAACAATGCTTGAATCTGAATTTGATCATGGGAAAATATAACATTGCAAAGAAATCCCCTTTATATTTTGGTTTTATGGATCTGAGCTCGGCTTTTGATTTTGTTAATCGCTCCCGGCTTTGGTCTACCCTTCTCGAATATGGTTTGGATGACCATCTGGTACATTTTTTAGCTTTTTTACACCGTGATCTTAAAGCTTGTGTACGTGTGAATCAAATGGGTGAAGTTTCCAACGATATTAACATTGGTAGGGGGGTGAGACAAGGGTGTGTGCTGGCCCCTCTCCTTTTTATTTTGTATATTAATAAACTAAGCGGCACTTTGAGCACCCTAACTAGTGATGTGCCTTACATTAACGGAGCCCCAATACCCACCCTTCTTTACGCAGATGACGCGGTCCTGATGGGCCGTACTCCGAAGGCACTGCGTATTTTAATTTCAGGGTTTGTCCTTTTTATGGCCGATTTAGGCTTAACAACCAATTTTAAAAAATCACTGATTATGAGCTGTGGGCCAAAAAGTCACAAAATTCCCCAGATTATTTCAGGGTCAAATGTTTTAAAAAGTACCAACACTTTCCCCTATTTAGGGCTCTTATTCTCAAATAGTGGTACGTGGCATGCCCATGTTTCTTATGCCAGGAATAAGCTGGGCAAGGCCATTAATTGTGTAACCTCGTTGAGGCAGCCCACCCAAGCTGATGTGATAACCCCCCTGGTGAAGATATACCAAACCCAATGCATGCCAACTGGCACCTACGGCGCTGAGGTTTGGGGCTACACTAAGTGTTCCTCCATTCAAACAGAAGAAAATAGATTCTGTCGTAAGGTATTGGGGGGGGTCATCTGTTCTCCAACCTATGTATGTCATAATGAATTAAATATTGCCTACATAGAGGATTTTGTGAGATCAAGACCAGCATTGTTCTGGATAAAGTTATGGAACAATACGGCTGCTACATTGACCCGTGACATTATTTTGGATTGTCTAAAATGTGACAGGGGACACCATATTCCATGGCTGAAATCAGTAAAAGAGTGCCTCGCAAGCGTGGGTTTGGCATCCTTGTTCACATCACCGCACCTAATAAATCGCTCCCATAAGACCATTACCTTAAGGGCATTGTATGATTTATATAGTGAAGAGCGGGACAGAAAGAATCAGATCAAATGCACGGTTGTAAAATATATGGCCTGTTCTGAACCACACATTAAAAAACCTGGCCTACCGTACAGATATTTGCGTTTGTATCTTGGTAGATGGGTAAGGGGTTTATTGTTTCGTTTCCGAGAGGGGAGTATAGTTAATTTACTGAACTTCCCTCTCGGATATAATAAACATCTTGAAACTTTAAATTGCCCCTGTAACCCTTGCATGAAACAAAGTCTCATGCATTTCCTGTTCTTCTGTGGTTTTTATAAAAAATTTACTGTACATTATTTAATGCCCTATTGTAAGAAAAATGAACTGACTAATTTTAAATCGGCACTTCGGTCCTTTTTGGTATTGGGATCAGACAAAGTTATTTTTAGGATGAGTTGTTTTCTCAAAGCTGCCGTTAGATCGAGAGCCACCCTTATTATTGATGTTTAACCATAGCACACTGCACTTTTTATTCTGTACTTTTATGATAAAGGAATTTTTTACACTTACTATTTTAATCTTTAGTATTTATGTGTAATCAGATAATATTATAATAATGTGATGTTTGTCTTTTTAAGAAAGGTTTTTAAAATTGTGTTTTTTAACAAACTTCTTTTACTTCGATTATTATTGGGGAAGGACAAATTTGGTATAGTTGTGAAACTATCATTATTGTAATAGATTATGATTCGATTTAGATTCGATTGTGCTCGTTTTATCCTGCATTATTCTCCAATTGTCATTATTGAATTGAATGTTGATATGTGTTTTTTGTTTGTACTTTTATGGATGTTTTTTATTCCGAATAAAGATCTTTTGACTTGATGCCTAAAGATTTGATAATTATTTTCTCAAATAAGATCAGGGCAACAGTCTGTCTGCTAAAACATCTGACGGATAAAAGATGGCGACAGTAGGTCACCCCTTTCTAGTTAATTTGTGGAACTATCCTCAGACCAAGCAGTAGCTATATTAAATATTCCAAATTCAGGGGATCTGCACAGCTTTTCGTCAGTAGTGGGAAGACCAATGCTGGATTTACACTTTTATCACTGTCACCCTTACATTTGGGCTCCAATTCAAAGTTGGGCTCAGTACTCATAAATGATGCTCAATTCAATCTTGGACTCAGTACTCATAAATTAAGCTTTTTCTGAATCATTGTCTCTCCCACCTAAATGCTTCTTCATTTAAGCAAGAAAAAATTATTTACTATTACATTAGACAACACGGCTAATGCTCTGAACTATCAATCGGGAAAACTCGAAGATCAGATTGGCACACTACAGTCACTAGTTATATCCGTTTCCGAGGTTAATAAAATGTTAGCACGCATAAATGAGTTAATCCTTTGGGCGGAGAGAGAGACATAGCTGAGTGCTTCTATATGCTCCTGCTCTTCAGTTATTGAAAAACCTATCACACCCCTCTCAGTTCTAAGCATCTAACTGACAGAAGTAAAAAACATCAGGCATGCAAACACCTTGATATAGTAGTCCCATCTATTAGCTTTTCATTTAATTGATCAATGTTCTTTAAAAGCAGATTTCCTAGTGATCATCCGTGATAGCAACACGTATCTCACCCACGAGCTGTGCTCTTTTAGACTACCAATTGGACAGCCCTGACCTATTCAAATTTATAAAAAAGCCTTTACTGGTAAAATATGTCAGAATGATCATTTACCACAATTGTTTGGTCTGCACAACACTATAGAGTAATTAAAAACGGACAACTGACGTAACAGTTTGTTTGAAGTGGAAATATTAATTAGAATAAAATGGGTGGGAGATACTATTTCTCTATCTCTTAACTGTAAACATACTTCTTTGTATCTATTAAATGCTCAGTAAAGTTTACAAATTATAACTGGAGTGGGATATAGCTGTAAAAACAATAGTTGAATAAAATGATAAATACCCAAACAAAACTGACCACTGTTTTAGAATAATGAAAACTGTCAACCTGCAGATTTCAAGCAACTTTCAGGAGAAAACAATGTTTTTAATAAATAAGTGAGGGCTTGAATAGAAAAACATTTGATAATAACCAAGCCAATATGATAATTATAATGAATTTATAAAGCGCTTGCACACCCTGAGTTTTCATGGTGCAGAAGTATCATGTGAGTAATACCAGAGTGAAAACATTCAAGCTACAACTACCAGTCTGGAGAATCGGATAGGTCAGAAATGAATCCATCAAGCAAAGCAGAGGGTTGTAGCCAAAGACAGTTCTATGGGGTCGGATATCCCTTATGCCAAGGATCACTGAAAAAGATTTTATGCTGTCATGTGACCCACGACAGACTGCACGCAGAGAGGTCTAAGGGCAGGAAAATGCCAACTTTCTAAGTTGAGGAAGCAGAATACTACATCATCGAAAGAAAGTATCGCCTCTGTTAGTGAAACTCAACTCAATCACCCTTCACCAGCTGATTCTCAATCTAGAGACACAATCCACATGGCTTCAAGCAATTTTTGCCACTTCAAACGTGACTTTTTTTAGAGACAAGCCCAGCTGCCAACAACCCCCCCATGCAACTGACATCCCAACCATCAGATGCAGCAAAACCCGAAGAGGTCACACATTCAACAAAAAGTGTAGTGACAATAAGAAGACAAAAGAAACACGTGTGATTAAGAATTTGTCATCAAATTTGACTCCATCTCAGATGTCGGTTTTGAACAAAGGAATGTCTTTTGTTCCTACATTCCATACCAATGCTCTCGCAACTGATATATCATCATACAAATTCACTAGGAAATTGCGTCTCTGCTATTTTTCTGAGAATCTAGACAAGACCCAAATAGAGATGAGGAACTGATGTACCAAGAATTTAAACCCAAGATTTAATTTATCTCTCTGTCTCCCACAAAACGATTGACACCTTTGAGACATTGGTCTGGAAAGAGCTACAAAAATTGACAAATTTAACATCTAAAAATAACAACATGGCCCAAAATAATAATTCAACCTTAAAAGTCCTGAAGAACAACCATTCGTTGACATTTCTACCGGCAGACACGGGCGGGGCTCTAGTAGTCATGGACCGCTGCTTCTATGAACGTAAGGTGGAAGAACATGTGAATGATGTCCTTACATACTTACCGTTACCACAAGACCCCACAATTGTATTTATTG
The DNA here is from genome assembly GCF_964261635.1 of Lissotriton helveticus. Taxonomy (NCBI): domain Eukaryota; kingdom Metazoa; phylum Chordata; class Amphibia; order Caudata; family Salamandridae; genus Lissotriton; species Lissotriton helveticus. Next base: position 570,989,292 of record NC_136063.1, read on the forward strand.
AAGTTTTGTCCTCCATACTATCAAGAGCTTTAGAATTGGAATGGATTAGCGAAAAAACAAAATGCTTTTTATTCACAGAGTACCCAAGATGACCCACACTATATATGCTCCCCAAGATACACAAAAATCCCCTAGATCCACCCTTCAGACCCATTGTCTCATGGTATGGATTGATTCATGACCCACTGGGTCAATACTTGGGTAATTTTCTATAACGTTTGGTACAAGAAAGTTCCTCCTATTTGCAGCACACTATACATCTATTGAAACTGCTAGCATATGTGCCCTCCTTAAAAAGTTTGGCTGTGTGCAGTGGATGTCGAAGCCCTCTATGCTTTAATCCTACACAGTGAAGGCTTGGAAGCAATGGAGTAGGCATTGCTCAGAGCAGAAGAAATGAAAGCTAACAAAATATGTCTATTAGAATTACTTCACTTTCGTCTTTATCACAGCTACTTCAAATGGGATCCGACCTAATATCTTTGGGCTAACGGCACTTCAATGGGTTTTTCAGGAGCCCGCAGCTGTGCCAATCTTTTTATTCTCAAATTTGAGCCCATACATATCCTAAGCAAAGAGCATTGGACTCAGAAGCTCATGTACCGACGATACATTGATGATATCCTCCTCATTTGGAAAGGCACTAAACAAGACCTAGAAGCACATTTGGTAGATCTCAAACAGAACTCCAGAATTAAATTCACACATAAAATTGAAAAATCTACCATCACTTATTTGGATGTGGAAAGCATGACCACCGACACAGGCTTTCAAACAAAAGTTTTTAAAAAACCAACTGACAGGAACAATGCATTACTCTACAGCGGTTTCCACCTGCCAACCTTCAAACAGCATCTCCCGTTCTCCCAGTTCACTAGGATCAAACGCATTACATTAAACAAAGAGGAATGTGCCTTGACCATATATGAATACAAGACACCATTTTTACAATGAGGATAACCTGAAGAAGTACTAGATCAAGCCATACGACGTGTGCATCGAATAGACAGAGCAAAACTCTTTAAAAACAGCCAAAAGCAGGAGAGGACAGGGAAGTTTTTTTTCAACATTTTCCACCAAATCACTGACTATCAAAAGCATAATTTTAAAAAGATGGGAGCTACCCCAGATGGGACCTATTTTCAGAGGAATATTTCCTAACCCTCCTCTATTTGCTTGCAAAAGAACCAACAATTTAAGAGAACTAGTATCAATTACAAAATAATCATATTAGGCGTCTCAAACAGGTGTAAGAAAATGAAGCAACTGCACACTGTAACTATGTGCTCATAGGGAAGAGTATCTTTCATCCATGGACAGGAAAACAGATTAACTTCAGACACTCAGCTGATTGTAATACACAATTTGTAAGTTACATCATTAAGCGCCTGTGAGGGGTACTCTACATAGGCAAGACGGAAAGAAATATCAGAACCAGGATCACTGAGCATAAGAGTAGTATAAGGACCAAGACACTGATTTCTCCCTTGGCAGTCCATTGGAATGAGAATAGACACACAGTAGGTCAACTACGCTTTATGGTTCTGGAAGTAATCACTCATCAGCCTGACAAAAACGTGGCTAGATTATTGACACAATGTGAAACCTATTGGATAAAATGTTTGGATTCACTCAATCCTAAATGTCTGAATAACAAATTGGAATTATCTTCTTTCCTTCAATCTTCAAGATCTCATCTACCAACATAGTCTGCAGTACACTTCCCAAATCTCTTGATCTGTGAGCCATCAAGTCATCACAAGCAGTCCAGTTATCTTATTGCACACTATATATGTTCATGTTGCCTACATTTAGTTCGTTACACGATAGTACTGCTGTTGCTTTAAGATATCGTGCCTTAACCACTTGTGTTTATTTTGGTTTGCCATGGATGACACTAAAAATCCCATCTATTGTTCTGCACCCATTCTGTATCCCCTCCTTATACAAATATTACATAGTGCTAAATTTTCTTTTTTCCATAGTCATGTATCGTGGGTTCACTAACGACGCATAATGAGCCACAGACATAACTTTACTGTATTGGCTGGGCATCGATTGCCTAAGGTCAGAGGTGTGAAATAATTCTTTTAATCGGGAGAAGTTCACAACGGTACTAGACTGTTGCATGCATTTTCTCTTGTCGAGTACAAGTCATCATCCAAAATACGGGCTATACTAACACAATTGATATTATAATCTGAAAAAACACTCTAAGTCTTCTATTAATAAGCACTTTTATTTTATTTTGGCAACAATGGATAATTAACTTTCTGACGCTCACAAAAGGTTGACTATCATTGCAGGTTGACATTCACAGGAGGTTGAGTGCGGTTAGTGCCATTGCTTCTCTTGAGAACTGTCTGGTGATAAATTTCATCTTCATCATTGAACATGACTATCAGATGTCTATCATGGCATGAGATACATTGCAGAGTACCTCCCAGGTACATGCACACGTATGAGGAGAGGACCCCGTCCCGCAAACCGGAGCTGAACAACTTGGAGTTATTCAAATCAACAGCTTCCCTGAACTATGAGAGACGAAGCGGATGCACTGTAGACGCAAGTCACGGAATCGGCAGCCATCTGATTCCAGGTTACAGTGACAGCCAGGACAAGGCGCACAACTTACACTACCGGACATGGAAGTGTCCATTCCATGGAGCAAATAAATGACAACCCAAAAAGGAAGGAAATATCCGAACAGGGTTACAAGTCCCATTAGAACCGATTTCCCTGAAGAAGACCTTCCTTACTACACAAAGCTCCATTTAGGTTGATATGCGTTGGGACATGTAATAATAAGGTCAAGAGCCACCAGTTCAAGCTAGTGTTAATACACAGGAGGCAATGAGGTATAATGTAACATTGGACGTCTAATCTATCTCTTAGCAAGAAGCTCTGACCTCTCACGGACCTACAAGTATAAAGTGTTTTGTAAATTACAGGAAGGACCGAAGAGAAGCAGGCCCTCAGGACTTTAATAATAGGACACCAGTAAAACACAAAGGGACCGATTCACAGAACTAATGTACAACAAAATCCTAAACTTACTACTTTTGGCATTCACAGAAGGCATTTAGTAGTCTTAAATTAGGATTTTGTCTCAAGTTAGGATTTTGTCTTAAGTTAGGATTTTGTCCTAAATTAGGATTTTGTCTTAAACCAAGAACCGAGTCACTCCCCTTTAGGAGACTCTCATGGCATAAGGCCATTAATAACTAGCAGGACATTTGAAACTGCTCCATAGTGAAGTATCATTTATTTTTGTTTGTAGATTCCCCTGATGAAGGGTTCTTGTATCGGCCCGAATACGTTGGTTTGGATTCAATTGTTAACCCTAAAGAATGTAAACGACTGGCATTTTTATGAATGAATCATGAACAAGAATCTCGTCTTTGCATCATAATTGTCCGGATTAAAGAAACTTGATTCATAAAGCCAAATGTGCGCAGCATTATTTGCTGAGCACTATCTTTTTTTAAACTTCCTGTTTATTTAGTATTAACCATGTTTATTGACGAAGAATGATGTAAAAAAAAAACGATTGGAGACACAGTAGTGCACATTGTGTCTAGACCATAGGTGCTAATAATGCACAACTTTCTAAAAGTGGCATTTTCAAAATTGTAATGAAAAATACGACTTTACCATTGAAGAGGGCTTATCATTACAATTTCATAGGTACCAAACATGACATCTCTACCGCCTCCCAATAAGGAATTACAGCTTCTTAAATGTAATACGGAATCCCCAATGTTATCCTGTGGGAGGGGTAGGCCTCCACATAGTGACAAACACATTTTACAGTTTTTCACTACCGGGACATTTAAACCCTAAAGGTACATGTCCAACCTTTTAAATGCACAGCACCCTGCTTACTGGGCCACCTAGGGCCTACCTCAATGGTGACTTATATGTAATAAAAGGAAAGATTAAGGTTTGCCAAGGTGGATTTGAATGCCAAATCGACATGGCAGTGTGACACTGCATTCAGGCTGAAATAGCAGGCCTGGGATATGTTCTAGAGGGCTACTTAACTGGGTGGCACAATAAGTGCTGCAGGCCCACTGTTAGCATTCAATTTACATTCCCTGGGTATATGGTAAATCCTTGGACCCTATCTATGTTAAACTTGGATGTGATCACTGAAAACTTCCAACCCATAACATGCACTGAGGCGGAAAAGGCCATCAGGAAAATTGTGCCCCATAAAGCTTCAGGCATTGATAAGATACCAGGGGATTTATTTCCATCTGAAAATGATATCTGGGGTCCTTATCTTACCGTGGTTTTCAATGCCATTTTAAATGGGTAAGTATTCCACCATCTTGGGCAGGGGCTGACATTTTCCCAGTGTAGAAGAAGGGCTGTCCTTTGGACCCTGCAAATTACAGGTCCATAAGCCTGATCTATCTTTTTGCCCGAAAGAATGGTGGCCCAGAGGATCAGAGGCCCCACCCAGTGCAGTGGCTTCCGCTCGGAACCTAGGCGTGCAATTTGATTCATCCCTCTCTTTCGATGACCACGTCAGGATCACTGCTGGGCGCTGCTTCGGACTTATTAAATCCCTAAAGAAATTTTTCGATTTCCTCCCCATTGCAGCTAGAAAATCGGTCGCGGTAGCTCAAATACTCTCCCGACTCGACTACTGCAATGGTTTAATGGCTGGTGTGAAGAAGTCCACTCTTAGGAAGCTACAAAGTATACAACATGCGGCTGCCAGATTGGTACTGAAACTCCCTAGAAGGTCATCAGCCTCAGCAGCACTCAACTCCCTCCATTGGCTGCCACTCCATAAAAGAATCCTTTTCAAACTTTTACTGACCGTGTTTAAATCCACGAAAAATACTGGGCCCCGCTATCTTGTTAATCGCTTTTCGTACTACAATCCCACAAGATGTCTGAGATCCTCGGGCACCAATCTCATCACGATCCCGAAGTTCAAGTATAAAACTAGGGGTGGGAAAACTTTCACCGTCCTTGCAGCAAGGGCGTGGAACAACTTGCCCGCCAACCTCAGACTAATTGAAAAGGAGAGTCTCTTCAGGAAACTCTTGAAGACTTGGGTGTATCAACAATCAGACACCTCTGTACTGGCAGCTATCTAGATTTTCACCATGTATCTCTTACACGCATGCTCAGCGCCAAGATGCTCCTTCCGGAGCGAAAGTTTGCGCTCTACAAATATCCATAAATATCAAAATTGAAACCACCCAAAAGCTTTTTAGTAGGGTTATTCTTATAGGACTTCAGCAATGGCTGAATGAATATGCTGCACTTTTTCCTTTGCAAGCAGGTTTTCTTTCAATACCTCCACAGTAGACCAGGTGTTCAAGCTTCAGATGATATGCTAAAAAGCTGTCATTATTGAAAAGGAAAGGCTATACGTCTTTTATGTAGACCTTAAAGTAGCTTTTCTTTTGGTCCCAAGACCCTCACTGTGGCAGGTGCTTGTAGAGATGGGTGTCCCAGAATACCTGCCCTGGATCATAAAGAGACTCCACAAAAATAACTATACGCAAGTCCATTGTGGGAGGCTGGGAGAAGTGACAGAACCCTTTCCTGTAAGAAAGAGTGTAATGAAGAACCGGAATAACCCACTTACTGGGTCTCAGCGGCAGGGGAACTGCCCAAGTCTTCCATACCCTCCATACTTAGTAAAAGGAGACACAGGAGCCTTTGTCTGCAGGAGGAACCCAGATTTATTCAAATATGGAACAGAGTCCCAAGCTCGTTGGAAACAAGACAGAGGAGGCTGCTGCTTTACTCCGCAGCTTACAAGCCTTTTATACTTTTTCATCTCAGTCTTTTGGCTGTTAGTTCATTGTTCAATCAGGGCAGTGTTAGCAGTTGATAACCAGATCCAGACGATGTTTGTAGATGGTGACCTGGTCAAGGCTTGGTACATAAATCATTGTTCACTTGACTTGATCAAGGCTCAGTCTTTCAGGTCATTGTTTAACCACCTTGATCAAAGCCCGGTCTTTCAGGTCATTGTTTAATCACCCTGATCAAGGCCCAGCAGTCAGACCATTGTCCAGATAACCTGATCTAGGTGTCAAGGATGTTTACCAGGCTGGGAGCAGGAGATGAAAAACAAATCATTTACACAGGATGTGAGTGTCTCATGGCTTTCTGTTGAACTGCAAGAACAGGGGGGGTTGGGTGTGCGACAGTTCCTGGGCAGAAATGCAGGCTGCAAGATGGCTGTTGTCGTGTTAGTTAGATTTTCCTCAGGCATCAGCAAAAACGACCAGGTGGGTCGTGTGGAAGTGTTTGACACGAGATGGCAATGATAAAGCAATGGAGTCTCGGTACAAATGATGCCGATCAGAAGAACACTTTATCTCAGTAAGACAAGAATGTGAGTTAGCTCCAACCCTTTTTACTTTATATTTAAATCATTTGGTTGTATAGCTCAATGACTGTGACAATGATGCCCCGAAACTAGCAAACATGAGGATTCTGACTCTCATATTTGGTGATGATACTCTTCTTTCAGTAAAATCGCAGATTGGGATCCAGAAATTATTGGACCAATTTAGCAGGTTTTGTGCACGTAGAGGGTTAGAAATTAATATTAGTCAAACGGAAACCAAGTATATGGTTTTTAACCCATTTCATCCAACAAGCCTAAATCCCAATTAGGATGGTATCCCAATTAATAAAGTTCACTTATTTGATTATTTGAGAATTACACTTGATGAGAAGCTGGCCTGGGACCACCAAATCGCCAAGCAGAGACTTAAACTGTAGCAGCATGTTTGGGGGCTCTGGAAGTTACAAAAGGGGTCTCACTGCAAATTTGTCTCTCCGGTCCTCCAGCAGTATTTTTTTGAGGAACTGGGGGCAGCGCTATCAGCTCTATATGGTGCCCGAGATTTGGGGAAAAACCTTGGCATTGGTTGATAATTGTTGTTTTAGACAACTGTTTTGCCTCCTGGTCACCACTCCTTCGACTCCCTTGACGTTGGACGAAAGGATTAGACCGGTCTCGGAAAAAAACGAAGTTCGACCTCTAATCTTTTGGAGGAGACTGTAGACCACACCTGAACTGTCAGTTTATCGCAGTCGACTGGAGGAAATACTTAAACACCCCTGCGCTGTTAACTTCCCTTGAATTACATTTATAAGAGAATCACTTATGGGGATGGGTCTGGCCAATCTGTGGTAAGGTCCTGGGGGATCTTGCCCAGGTATAAATGTGAAGGACCTTAAGAGTCAGTACAAGTCCTATAAGCTAAATATTCTCTTTACAATATATCCACAGGGCACTTTCACAACTTCTTTTTTAATGGTCAAGGATATTTAATTTACTGAATCCTTCTTAGATTAAATTGAACCTAATCTGGCAAAGAAAGACAGTTTATATATGGAATATTGCAACTTTGGGCATTTACTTCAGTTTGGGCAGGGTCTGCCAACCCTATTGAGTCAGCTGTCATTCATGCGGACATGAGAAGGAGACAGTAGCCCACATGTTGCTATTTTGCCCAGCGTATAGAAGTGCAAGTTTAAAATGGTTGATTCTAATATGCAGGAAACTTGATACCACTAAAAACGAGGTGACATGTAGGATTTGACAAACAGACCCAGTCCCACCATTGGTTTTTGCTGGTTCAAGATTTTAAATGACTGGCTAATTTGAAAAAAGATGGCTTCTATCCGATTGAATAATAATAGCCAAGACACTTTTATGGCATAAAATGTAAGACTCTATATTTATTGAAACCATGTATCTTACTGGTATCTTACTGTTTCAGATTCAAGATGTTGTGTTATTTTTATTCATTAACCATGTCTATTTTCTAGGTATGTTTTAGACTATAAATTGTATTTTTAAAGATTTTATTTTATGTCTTAATGTTTTATTTACTTTTTATCTATTTTATGGAAATTCACAGTGGTCTAGCACTCTACAAGGGACTTATAAGTAAATTAAATATGTCAATGAGATATATGCCAACCAAACCATGTTTAGGGAAGTGAGCACAATAACTTTATCACTGGTTAGCATTGGTAAAGTGCATAGAGTGCCAAGGCCAAGAAAAACGAAATCCAGCAAAAATTGGAGGTAAATAGGCAAAGCATTTGGGTGAAGACCACCATAGGGCTGACAGGCCTAACACGATCTTATTGCTGTTCTAGACAGGGAAGGTTTTTTTGTTGTTAAAAACTCATTAAAATATCTTGGAAAATGTGTTAGTTTAAATCCCTCGGTACCTTTTAATCAAACTGGCTTCCAACCTGCCATGGGTACCCCTGACAACTGTCAATAGATGTTGATAAAAAAAATTGCCCGTTATATTAATTTAAAATCAGTTTTCGAAAAAGTCTTTAGAAACCACTTATAAACTGGGTGGATATAAAAGTAGCGCAACACATTTATGGACAAGAAACGTTCACAAGTCAAAAAAATGAAACATCATACGCATCACTGCAGCTTTCACTTTCCCACAACCGCTGCAGACATTGTGTAGGCAGCAGTCCAGGCCACTGCTGCGGTGCTCTGGAGGGCATTGTTTATATTCATGAAGATGTATTAGCTTTCACTTGTCTGTGAAAAGTAAGCACTTGGAAAGGGCCGCCATATTCCCATTTAGCTGCTTTTCTTAGCACACGGGGTTATCTGCACCTGAGTAGCAGCTCAATCTGTAACACCTGACAGCCGGGAACAGTCCCACCATCTCCGAAGAGAGACCTGGTGCTCGGTTTCAGACATTCCAAGGGTTTGACAACGGTGAGAGTCTCTCACCAACACCGTTTTAAATCACACACCACACATTAATCTGTCTTGATGTCGTGGAATGTATGGCTCCTAAAGTCATCAGCAAAAGCCATAAATACAAGCCTACCAAAGAACGTCTGTCTGTACGTTTGTTGCTGCAAAAGCAAGCAGACTGTAGTGCTTTAATTGTATAATGGACTGAATAATACATTGTGTTTTTGGTGATTCACAAAATCCTGAGGACCAGTTTTTTTAAATATTCGAAAATCATCGAATTTCCTGTGTGCTCACATTTCAGCTGGCTGTACCGTGGTTTGTGATTAAATCACAATGTAGGTTGGTTTTTAAATATTCAAATGCACATATTTGTTCACCCAATTAATTTCTCCACTTGTGCCTGATCTTTCTATGTGGAGAAAGAAGTCCTACATATTGCCATATTTTCCGTGAATGGACAGATTTTCTCCTAGAATTATGTGGTGTTTGCAAAACTTCCCTGCCCTAATTCTACATTTTGCCCAACGTTTTTTTTAGTTTTACAAATAAAGTTTGGCGTGCAAATAGAGTTACAGTAGTGATCGGAGGTGTTAGTGTATAATTTCACAGCTTTGCCTTTGTGGTATTTCCCAGCAATCTCAAAGGCCCACTAGATTGACACTCCTAAATTGGACTAAAGTTGCGCAAGAATTCCGTGAATCTGGTTCATGAAACCCAGTGTCAGATAAAGATAAGCCCTAAATCTGTGTTTTTCCCCGTCAAAAAAGTTTAGCAAAAGTAAACATTTAAAATATGCTAATTCTAAATTACATTTGCATTGTTTCGAATTTGTTGACTATTTTTACCTGTAAAATAATTATTATGTACATCCACAGCATGCACTTTGTGCAGACATCTTGTAATAGCTGGATTGATGGATGCATTTTATCTGACTTTCCGCACAGTTTACGACAGGTTTAGTCGGTTATCAGTTAGCCACTTTGGACCCTATTCACCAGGGTAAGTTTGCATGCATAGATCTTTGTGTGGAGATCCCCTCCTACATCTATGCGGATATCATCATTTTCATGTGGTGATCTCTGCCAAGATTTAGACTTCTATGACCGAATTTACAACCATAACGTTACTACTAGTAACTTTCCAGCTGTTTGTGGAGATCTCTTCCACACAGGACGGAGATCTGACATAGAAAGCAATAGGTGAACATCATACATTTTAGTAAAAATAAAAAAATAAAACAATATTTATTAATAAAATTAAAAAATAAAAACACCCTTCTCGAACACCTCCTCTCTTAGTTTTAAAATGTATATCATATTTTTTGCATTTATTTTTTTAATTAAAGATTGTTATTTACCCCTTACATTATTGATTGTTGAATGCACCACAAGCTGGGATGCAAGTTATGTGTTTGGTATTTGTTGGTATGGAAAAGTTCCTTGCATAGTGTTGGATGTGCAACTTTACCCTGAGTGCTCATTACTGCAACAATATCTAGATCCTTGGTGCTGCTTTTTTTGTGGTCATGAGCGAGCACAGATCATGTGTGTGTGCAATGACATAGGACTGTCTTACCGATTGCTGATTTTTTGGACCAGGAGGGGTGCAGAAAGTGCTACCATCTTATGGGCCGATTCCGATGATTCAGGAAGCAGCTCCGAACCTCGGTTGGAGCCGTTCCTAAAGCATCGTAATCAGCAGTTTGGATTAATTTCCGATTGACCCATTTAGATGGAGTCAGTAAAAAATGAATCCAAACTGGATTTCTGATGGTCTTCTGACGGGCCCGTCTGCCATTCAGAAAGCCTCCTGTAATCCCAAGGGTGGTTCTTTCCACCCAAGAGATTACAATGTCAGATTCCGACAGTCTTTTTGTGGCAGCCTTTCCGGCACAGAAAGGCTGTTGGAAGTCGACTTTGGTGACCCCCAGCAGGGCCCCCATGGGTGCAAGGCCTCCTGATGGCAGGCGAGGGGGGACCCTAGAAAGCGACACAATAGGTGCCCCCCTGTTGATCCCTGCACCCTGTGGCAGGCACTTTGAGGTGACTCCACAGGTGCATGCATGCTCCCAATGTAAAGAAAAGGGCTGCGACCGAACAGAGTTTGGTCCCATCCTAATTGCTGGCTTGGGACCGCCTACAGGAGGTCGGTCGGTCCCAGTACCCAATCGATATCGGACGGACTTAGGTCTGTCTGACATCGAAATGGGCCTCACAGTGGTGAAAGACTACTGCCTTTCCCTGGAGTTAAGCACTGTGGTGATCAGTAAAAGTGATCAAGTATGTTTACTTGTATAACTGGAATAAGGTCTACAGGCACAATCATGTACAAATCTACTGCTGTGTGCCTAAATCACCCTTGGCCTATATCAGGTTAGCAGGTAGTGCTGTGCAGTGAGTTTGTGTTATCTGTATGTGCTGGGTGCATGTGTGCCTGTGAATGGTATGATACATGGAAGATGTAGTGCTGTGCAGTGCACATGGATTTTATACATGTGATAGGTGTATGTGTGTCTGTAAAGGTTTCAATACATGGAAGATTCTGAGTTCCATTTTGGGAGACCCAGGGCTAACTGGAGGAGAATGAGGAAGTAGAGGAATACCACAGACAAATGTGGGGATTGCTGCATTCCTATGAGCAGGGCGGGACACACTGGAGAACGGGAGGAAGGCGCTTCCGTTATACTTCAAAGGGTGTGTTTTGTTTTGTTTCTGAGAGAGTTCCCTGGAAACGTGCCTGGGCATATCTCAGGAAGGAGATGGAGCTGATAAGAGAATCATAAAGAGTAGGGCTCAGGCTTTGGGATAACCTTTTTATACACATATCACTGTGGCTGATATCCAGGTGTAATCCTCTAGTCACTCTCATTGCCTGTGTTGTATGGCTATCGGATCTTGACAGATTGCGTTCTTGGGGAAGGGCAGGGCAGAGGAAAGGGAACTTCAATAGGAAGCAGATATCCATCATAAACTGCAAAGACTCAGACCCTAAATCACATTTGGTGTCTGGAAATTGAATATATGAAGAGGAGCTCAAGGTCCCCAAAATTGTCAACTGTCAAGCAGCCAGTCGGGCTGTGACAGGAGTGGGAGCTCTGCAAGACTTCTGCCAGTGACCAGTACAGAAGGCTAAAGCCTACCAGTCTCCCAGCTGGGTGAGGTGTCATTACGCAGGAACTCCAAGACCACCTGCCCGTAGAGTCTGAAGTACCAGTGCCTGCCTGCTTGCTAAGACCAATGCACCCTGTGTAGAACAACACAGCACTGAAGGGAGAGAGGTTCAGTGGGAAATCGTGGTTATTGGATCTCTAAGCGGTGTGTGGGGAGATGGCTTCTGCACTGATTCGGTAGTAGCCCATGTACAGATGGAAGTCAATGACACAATATGCCAGGTGGGGCTGCCGTGAAAATTACTGCCAGTCCAATTGGGCCATTGCTTGCCGGTGGAGTGAGAACAGTGACCCTGTATGCCATGTGTGGCCACCAGGAAAAATGCAAGGGGCGTGGTCTGGTCAAAATCATCGTCAAGAGAAAAAGGCTGCTGTGATAAACCAAGTGGATCAAAGCCCTCACTGAGGATCTGTACCAGGAGCGTTGAATTCCCTCGCCATCTGCAGGGGGATCCAAAGAAATGTACCAGCATCAGAGGAGTTTAAAGGACCCCAGCCCTTTTCCCCAGGGTCATGTGTGAGTTACTCAATGGAGATAGCTGCTGCAGCCTGAATGCCCACAAAGAGAGCATGGCTGCAGACTCCAGTCGTGGAGGTCTTTCTGGTGCGGGTAAGACTGATTAACAGGCCTGAAGGCCCCCGGGTGAATTTGGCTGCCGTATAGCACTGTGGCACTGGAACATTTTGTACTTTAATTGGAGTCGGAGTGGGACTCCTGACACCTAAACTACTAGTGGGGTTTAATCTCAATGTCACCTATAGTGAATAGAACATAACCACTACTGCTAGCGAGATGGTAGTGGGGCTCAAGAAGTGCCTATTGAGCCCTGACCTCAGGGTCTGTGTGCATTGTTTTTGAATGCTGAATTTTACTTTGTGTTGTTATATAAATACTTATTTTTTCATAACAGCAAGTTTTTGACTGCATAAGTGTTTATTGCTGCTATTGAACGTATTTTAGGTGGGGGCCTATGTTCATCTTCCTGTGTTCATCCCCTCACAAGAAAACTTGGACTGCTCGACCGTGCTAACACAGTTGCTCAGGATCTTTCTTCTATATTTTGTTAATGTTAGAGTTCTTCCTGGTCTCCAATGATTTCTGTGGGAGTGTGTTGCAATACCAGTGGTTGCCCAGGTGTGGTGCTTGACTTACTTGAAGGCTTGGCTGCAGTACATTTAATCATGTTGGGTCAATAGTACTACTACAGTAGATGTATGTCTGTGTTTTGTGAATTGAAATTGATTTTCTTATTTATGTGTGTATTTGTGTATTGCCATGACCCTCCTGAAACCTCTTCTTTAATTTTCCTAATCTACTCCCATTTATTAGTAATTATTCTCAAATGTTTTACCACTCCCCTTGTCCGTCCCATAATAACTACAAAAACCTATACCTCTGTCTAGATGTCTGCATCTGTGGCAGAGGTCTCCGGCAGAAGAGGTAGGAGAGGCAGAGATGGAGACCTTCAGCCCGAGGTTTACGAATGGTCTTGGGCAGTATGTAAAGTAATAATACCTTACTAACTCCAAAATGGCTTTTGTAAATAGGGCCCTTGAATAAACATATTAGGTACAAACCCCAACATTTGTGATGGCCCGGGCACTCAACTTTGCATGTTGTAACCACGTTTGCATTACAGCTGATTGCACCCTTTGTGATGTCAATGTATTCTCTTTTCAAATCTGAATTTACAAGCTTGTACCGTGGACACCAATTAGGTGTAGCCTTGACAACCCTAGGTCGCAGAGGCAACAAAAGCAAAAGAGTTCAAATAGGGCCGTAAAGTCATGTTTATTCTCTGCAGATGCTACTCTTTGTGCTTCCATTAACTGATCTGCAGCAAATAGAAGGTTGCTGAGGGAGTGCATTGGTCACAGTGGAGCCCTTCGAAGTCATTGAGGGTGAGGAGCCAAAGATCTCACTACTGCATACCCTGGCAATTTGGCAAATTGAGGTCCATGGCTTGTACGTTATGCAGAAATATTACACAGTTACCCATCCATATACGTTGCATTTATATTTACTTTAGTGAATCATGCATAATTTTTCCAGACGTATATTATGAATATTTTTAAGGCTTATATCTGGTGTCTGACAACAAAAAGCGTGAATGGATCCCTAGATACTTATGGCGCCCAGATTTGTCTTTTCTTTCTCAATCTTATTGCTTCTATTATCTGAGCTACGCATTATTGTTCTAAACAAACTGGATTGTGTTTTTCTTCTTGCCCACCTTAACTCATTATGACCTACACATATTGGATAATTCATCTGCTTACCCAAATGCCAGTATCCTGTTTAGTCCCTTTCAAATTAAGTCAGTGGACGTTGGATAGAGAGACTTATTACTGGGATTCTTGTGGTTCCGGTAAGACATGTGGGAACATAAGTGGACCATACTGAGCCTGTGACTGCACTTGCCTTTTTGCCCCTTAGTGCTATTTTATGTTGTCACTGTGGACCTGATCTCATGCCTTGCACCAATCACATATATTAACATCAAGGCACAGGAGAGAGTGGAGTAGGTCAGTTCAGATGTGTGCCCTAGGGCCAGCTGTGCTGTGTTGCAAGAGTGCGAAGATGGTGCAACACAACGCTTTGTTTAAAATGTGACTGCATCTCAGGCAGATGAGGGTTAATGAAACTAATCCCATTTGACAATAACTTCTAGTGTCATTCCATAAGTAATAAACAGAGGATACTGCAGGTCCCTGAGGAATTCCATCACTATATTAAAGCTGGTGGCCACAAACAGTGGCTTTATAAGTTTATGCAACTCCTAGATGATTTGCAATCTCATTATGTGTGTATATTTTTTTTGTTATGATGCATGATTACTTAAATCTACACACACAGATGGAGACAAACATGAGCAATGAAATCTGTTAAGTGTCCATGAAAGACAGACTTAAACGTGATCTGAGATCTTGCACAGCACTATACAGCAAGCAATAGAAGAGAGAATTGATTATACGTTGATAAAATATATTTTCAGTATATTCTCGTAATTCTCATGTGCCAATAATTGTTTAATGATAAAAAAACAAGACGTCAATAGGGATAATTTAGAGTTTTTCCCACTCTATTTTGGTGGTGCTCCTGCCACGAGAAACTTGTGGTTCCCCCTCTCAATTTAGAGTCAGCAGAAGTGCTGTGTTCACACTGTCAAAAACCTCTTACTTCATGGCCTGTCATTCACAGAGCCACCATGTCACAGTGACAGTCTGTCCCACCATATTAAGGGAGGGGTGACTATCACTAGATGTCTCACCCTGGGACCACCTTGCAGGTATGGTGGCCCCTGGCAGGGAAATCTCCCAGGGACTCCTGGGTGTAGGGAGAAAACTCCTTGCGCTCTTGGTGGTCTAAGTGTTTTTTGTTTTTCAGGAATAATCTTCCGCTTTGAAAGTTTACTCTTGATCATAATTATTGGCTGAGTGGACACATCAAACATGGCATACACACAGCAAAGCTCCACTGCCTTCTGTGAAGTTAAAATGTGCCTGGTGGGGATGTGTGTAGAGGTAGAGGTAATGGCCTTTGCTGACCGGGCTGCTTGGTAGACGATCTATCATATTTCACATGACCCCCTAAGTCTTTAACCGCTTAATCGGGGTGTGAATTCTGCCATGGTGCGGCGGTTTTATTGAGTGGGCAGGGCCGCGTCAGCCAATGGACGTGCGCAGCACCGCGGAGGTAGTGCTCAAGATGCTCATTGGCTGATGGGAGCACTTAAGGGGTTAACATTCACATTTTTGTTAAGCATTGCAGGAATATAGGGCCTGAGTTTGATCTCGGTAGATGGGTTACTCTGTCACAATGGTGATGGATATCCCGTCCGCCAAAATATAAGTCCCATACGACATAATGGGATTTATATTTTGGTGAACGGGATATCCATCACCATTGTAACGGAGAAGCCCATCTGCCGAGATCTAAATCAGGCCCATAGTCTATAAACAGTAGTCAATACAGTTGTCTTAAATGAAAAGCAAGATCTCTTGTTTGTTTTCTATATTTGCTCACTCATGATCCAGCAAATATTAGCAGCAAGGGACAGATAACACCAGAGGTATCCCCCATGCACTGGCAGCAAATTTGTCTGCAACACTTCTGCTCTCTAAAGGGAACCGTGACTTTGATTTCAGAGACTGTTTATATAAATACAAATGAAACCTGAAAAAATCAGAAGGCAGACAAAGAATTTTGAACAGGTTGGATGTTTAATCAGCATACTGCAGGTTGGGGACAACAGGAGACACTGCTATTTTATATCAATTTCGAGCTATATAAAACTTTATGAATAAATAAATAAATAAACAGTGTTTAACCCCTTGTCTGCTAGCCACATTCCCCCGCTGTGCTAGGGAGAGGGGGGACGCGCGCAGCACCCAGGTGCTCATGACGAGCACAGCTCGTCATGAGCCACGGTGGCCGTGTGCTCATGACGAGCTCAGCTCGTCATGACCACACCCGTTTCTTTAGAACGCTCGCACAGCAGGGGAATTTTCCCAGCGTGCGAGCGTTCTAAAGGTCATGACGAGCTGACTCGTCATGAGCACACGGGAACCGTGGCTCATGACGAGCAGAGCTCGTCATGAGCATGGGAGGGGTTAATTGATGACACCTGTTAGCATTAATTCTGTTTTGTTTCTAAAGAGCATTTATTCACCTTTGTTGAATCAAAAAAAGGCAAACTCAGCATTTGTTGGACAATGCCTGCCTGAAATCTCAAATTTGGCGTGTGATAGAGAGCAAGAGAGCTGTGTATTGATGGGTCCTGTAGTTGTCATGTGGCTTCACTAGGAACCTGTAACAGAATACAACACCAAGGTTTCTGGATGAAAAATCAACAGACAATGGGGTAAAAGGTGGACAATAGCAAGGAACGCTAATTTGCACAATTTATTTCTCATTATCGCATAATACAGATCAAATTTGCCCTCTGGTTTTATACCAATGAATGAATGTGGTATCTGTAATTCAGGGACTTGGGGTCAATACCAAATCCTTTTCCAGCCAGTTAGAACCGGCTATTTCTGGTAGGCTAAGGCTGACGCCAAAGCCAGGCAGAAACTACCATTCTAGTCAGGGCAAGGGAGTCACACGCCTAGATAACCCCTGCTCACCCCCTTGGTAGCTTGGCACGAGCAGTAAGGCTAAACTCGGAGGCAATGTGTAAAGCATTTGCGCCAGCACACAACAGCAACAACATCCTAGGCACACCACAAAAGGAACTCCACACAAGGTTATATAAAAATAACTTCTGTATTGTCAAAATCACATCAGATAGAAATCACACATGTACATTGTGCCAACTGGCACGGGCAATATTCACAAGGGATTATCCACAAGACATGGCCACATGGGCCACTGTCAGGATCAATACTTTTAGAAATAGAAATACTGTCAGAAATTAGAATAAAAGGATATAAAATCACTGTAGCACAAATTAGCAAGTACAGCACACAACCAGTAACTATTGGTAACAGATAAGTACCACCTACGCAACCCTACCCACCTTGGGAGAATGTCACGCAGGGGACCAGGACCTCACTAGGACCACCAGTACTGGAAAGAACAACCACCTAAGAATAAAATACATTTAGGGGTGTAAGCAAGAACACATTACACATGATGCATAAAAACATTCAGAGGTGTAAAATCAAGGAAGTCACATGATGCATAAAAACATTCAGAGGTGTAAAATCAAGGAAGACACATGATGCATAAAAACATTCAGAGGTGTAAGAACAAGGAAGACACATGATGCATAAAAACATTCAGAGGTGTAAGAACAAGGGAGACACATGATGCATAAAAACATTCAGAGGTGCCAGAACACAACTCAATAGCGCAAAAACACATGATGTCCAAAAACATTCAGAGGTGTAAAATCAAGGAAGACACATGATGCATAAAACATTCAGAGGTGTCAGAACGCAACTCAATAGCGCCAACAACGTACATAAGCCACCACTTGTGGCAGTCCCTAGGCCACTGGCCTTGTAGGGGCTAGGACGCCCTGTGTCCAAAAGTCAGGGGCCTAAACGGTGCAGCTGCCCACTAATTGCTGGGCAGCTGGGATAACAATCAAACCATGGCATGGGCTCTCACTAGCCCTCGAACAGTACTGCGCCAAAAGGTAGGAGCCACACAGGTTCTTGACCAAATATGCCCCCATGAGCCTCTCGGGGCTCGTCTGCACTTGTATTATCAAGTTCTTATCATAAAAGAATAGTCTCAAGTCTCTTTAACTCAATACTGAAAACAATGCCACCATGTTATTGGCCCAAATCAGCTCTTCGCTGACACTAGCGGGTTAATACCCCGCTCCTTTCACTGATGCGCTTACTCTAGAAGCCCCGATGTCAGTAGAGCCTTCGATGTCAGCCCCGGCCGGTCCCGACTGCTCTCGACAATCCAACGAGCGGCAGGAAGATTGAGCAGCCATCTTTTGCAGGGAACAACAGGCCAGGGGCTGTGCACTCAAACGCGGATCCCTCGACGAGATCGGGTCCCGGAGAGGACTCGACGATGGATCCCTCGCTGGTCGCGGCCCTCGATGGGGATGACGCCGTGGGCCAATCAGGTCGCGGCGTTCTCGGCAAGCCTCCACATTCACCCGGGAGTCAGCCAATGGCAGTGCGGCTACCGGGGCAGGCCCTCAATGATGCTCACGCAGGCAACCAACCACAACACGGTCTCAGCGATGACGCTACGGCGCACGGGCCAATCCTGTCGCGGCATTAGTGAGGGGGCTCGGCTCTCTCCTCCAATCAGGGAGCAGCGGGCTCGTTCTCGGCTTCGTTGGTACCGGCAAGGTACAGCAGACTGCGGAGGGTGTTCCCAGGCCCCGGGCAAGATCGAAACTTGGCGGCACAAGGTTTCTGGGGGAAGGGGTCACAAATAGACTGCCCTCACGACCGTAGACCTTCTTTGGGCAAAACTCACGGGGGGAGACACTACGATCCCCCGGACCACATGGAATGCGCGCCGATGAGCGCACCGATCTCGGTCCCAGGCCCGCAGTTAAAACTCACGCACCCAAATAAACTGCAGCCCGATCTTCACAGCGTTTTCAGTTACAGTGGAACCTTTTGTCCCTGGGTTCCAGGACAGGAGGCCAGCTCTTCTCAGGCCCTTGGAGATTCAGTTAGGAGACACAGCACACAGCAAAGTCTCTGTAGGTCAAGCAGGCAGGGTTACAGCACACAGCAAAGCCCCTCTTCTCCTCAGCTTCAGTTGGTCAGCAGAACAGGTCAGCCCTTTAGAGCACATAGCAAGGCAATCTTCCTTTAGTTCTTCAGCGGTCCTTCTTCCAGCAAAGGTTCCTCTTGATTGTAGAATATCCTTTTCTGTTGTCAGGGGTCCTTCTCTTATACCCCTAAAAGTCTTTGAAGTCTTTGTGCAAGTGGGCCCTGAGCCCGGTCTAAACCAGTTCTGGGTGTTGCTGGAGCCCTTGGGCTTCCTGGCTTCCTTCTTCCTTTCAGTGTGAGGGGCAGAGGTGACAGTCACCAAGCGGGAGGTGGAGCCAGCATTGTGGCAGGCAGACACAGCCCTATTCACTCCCAGGTGCTATCTCCTCCCACTTCCCTTATTGCATTCAACCAAGGGCTGACTCAGACAACCTCCTGGGGGCTCCCCAGCCCCTGTCATCCTCAAACCAGACAGCCAATCCACAAGCAGGCACAGGCTCACTCTTGGAGCCAGGCTCCAGCCAATCACACGCCAGGCACAGATTACACAAATATGCCAACTTCTAAAAATGGCACTTCTACACTAGACACAATCATGCCGCATACAACATTACGCAGCATTCAATCTCACGAGTTCGCACATACCAAACTCGACCCTGCACTCCCCACGCATCAGGAACTACCATGGGCATACATATTCCCAATTCATTCCTATGGGAGGGCAGGTCACTCACCACACATACACAGAGAGCTCACGCATTTTACACTGTACCACAGTGAAAAAGTGCGCAGAGGCCTAAAATCACCAGCACCAGGTCACAGAAACAGGCTAGGAAAAAGCAAAATGTTTCGGGGTGAACCTGCCAAAAGGGCCAGGTCCAACACAGCCCATTTGAAATGGATCCCATAGTCATGGTGCAGCGGACAGCTGCACAGACAAAGCAGAGCTGCACTGCAATTGTTATCATCTGAACGTTTCCTTCCATTTCCTTGCAAAATATCTGTTTTCTTTAGGAGATATGCTTTTAGCAGTGTTCTTTCACATTAGATTATTCTACTCACTGTGGCTAAGCACCTGTCTTTGTAACAACCTTATCTTATGTAAGTGTTGCATGTCTGATAAAGCAGAATGCAAGTGCTTACCTTAGAGTCAATGTACAGCATACAAACATTAACAAAGTGAAAACACAACACAAGAAAAATCCCAAAACAATTTAGAAAAATAGCGTATATTTGAATAAATTACTTAACACCTAACAGCCAAAAACCCAATCAGTAGATTCAGAGTTTAAATTTTTAAATTTTTTAGTGAAAATGAGTGCCTAAAAGATCAAAGTGTCATCCGTGAGACCCCGGCTCAAAGTAAAAAAATATGGGAGACTGTGATGGAGCATAGTTTGGCTACAAGAAATTAATTTGGCTCAGTAAGTGCTTACCTTGGGACTTGGAAGAATTTCTGAGAAAACTGTTCTGGTAAGATAAAGTTCAGAGGGGCAAGGCTACAAGAAGTGTCCGAGGGAGCTTCATCACCTGATAGCCTTGGGTCAAAGCCACAGTTAAGATTTCTACATTCGTACTTACTCTATTTTTTTTAAGTTGGAAATCTCCAGTTTGATGAGGCAGAGGGCTGCAGCCGAAGACATTTCTACTAGGCTATATATCCCTTTGGCAAAGGACTGCCAAACATGACTTTCTGCTGCAGAAAAGGATGTAGAGAGAGAACCTGCAAAGTCATTCCGACTGGCAATGAACCTAGGGCAGATAAGCGAGCAGGTTGGTCTGGGTCTACCCTTGGGTCACAGAGCAATTTTTATCCAAGTGTTTTCCAAGTCCCCACTCTTGGATTTTGGCTATCTAGCACCTTCAGCACGACGTCCAAGGGTCCAGGACTGGTGGGGCACCACTGAGGCTCAGATCATAAAATCAGTAAACTAGACCTTTGGTGTCACTCTGGGGGTCTTGAGTTCTGGTTGCAAGTTCAGTCCTTCTCCACCAGGGCATCAGGGCATAAAGGCAGAAATTCAGCAAGACACAAGCCGGCTGGAAATACAGCAGAGTGGCAGCCCTTTGAACAGCACAGCAGTCCTTCTTCCTGGCAGAGTACCTACAGGTTAGGTTCGAAGTGTACTAAAGATTTGGTGTCTGAGGTACTATTTTTATACTCTGTTGCCCTCCTTCTGGAAGGGGGAGAAGCTTCTAGACAGTGGCATCGAAGTGCATGTAATTTCCCGACTCCCCTGCCCTGGCTCCAGGCTGGTTGTAGCGACAATATAGAGGTGATAGGTCCTTCGAAGGCAAAGCACTACCTGTACAGTTGCAGGTGGGGGTGTGCTCAGCTACGCCCCCCCATCTTGTTAGCAGATGACCCATGGAGGCACACCTAATCCCTCTATTGTGTGTATCAAAATTGTAATCAAAAACCCAACTTTACAATGTTTACCATTTACTCCAAAAGGGGTTTTCATTACAATTCCAAATACACCAAATCTCACACAGCTATCTGGTCGTAAATGAAAATTACAGCTTTTTAAATGTAATAAGAAATTCCCAATGTTATTTTATGGGAGGGGTAGTCCTCGCAGAAATGAAAAGCAAATGTAGCATTTTTTCCACTACCACGACATATGAAACTGAAAAGTACATATCAAACCTTTTAATTACACATTACTGTGCCCTATGGGCTACCTATGGCCTACTTTAGGCATGAAATATGTAATAAAAGGGGTTTTAAGGCTTGGCAATGTGGTTTTAATACCAAGCCAACATGGCATTTCAAAACTGTATACAGGCTGCGATGGCAGGCCTGGCACAAGTTTGAAGGTGTTCCTTAAGTGGGTGACACAACAAGTACTGCAGGCCCACTGGTAGCATTAAATTTACTACTCTACATGGGACTTATAGGCAAATTAAATATTCCAATTCTGTATAAGCCAATTTAACCATGTCTTAGAGGAGTGAGCACAAGCACTTTAGCAATGTTTAACAGTTGTAAATTGCACAGAGTCCTAACAGCAATAAAAATAAGTTCAACACATGGAGGAATATATCAGAAAGTTTGGGGGAAGACCACTTTAAAGCTGACAGGTCTAACAGTGGAGAAGAAAAGATCATTTGTTGGAATGAAAGAATAGTTCAAAATGTAATTTTAGATAGGAAACTAGGAATAGGCAAAACCTCCATAGTACACAGTATTTTCCACTTCTGGGTGAGACACCTGCTGACCGCCGACCACCAAGTGCCGGTTGACGACTGCAGGCTGCTGTTTTGAGGCATCTAATGCTGCTTTAAGTGGCTGTGCAGTACCGTGTAGGCCCCAGTGTTTATAGTGATCTGGCCTGGATGAAAGTCAGTGCCAATCAGGGTACAATGGGAGAGAGCGAAGCCCGGCGGCATTAGCTGCTGCACGCGGAGTGTGAGCCCTGAACTCCTGCAGAAGCTGCCCAGCAAGGACTGGGTGCGGCTTGCTGGGTACCATGAGCTCCTACTCAGGCCCTTTCTCCCCCTCTGCCCCTGTCTTTCTGCCTGGTTCAGCAGGTAGCGGATGATGAATGAAGAGCCAGTGGGGGTCAATTAGATCATCGCCCTGCCACTCAGTCGTCTAGTCATCCAACAGGGTGGTGCACATAAGGAGGCAGAAGAGAAAAGGTGACTCAAGGTGAAACAAGGGGGAATAAGGTGCAAAGAATATAATAAAGGGAGCAGGTAATACAAGGTGCCTGAGCACGGTGGGGTTAGTCAGTGAAGTGAAGTGGCCCACAGAGGGTATGGTGTGGCCGGTGACCGGTCAGGTGTGCTACCGCTTGAGCTCCCCAGCATGCTCCTCAGGCCATTGCCAACCACTTGGATATTCAGATAATGCTACCTCTGTCACACAATCACACAATCGCACTAGCACCTTCTTCAAAAGAGTACTATTATCCTCTACAAGGCTTCCACAATGTTTAGAAACTATACTTTTAAGCCTTTCTCCTCTAGCTTGTGGCCACCAACATTGCCGTGGCAGCCCACTGACATCCAGTCCAGCTGAAGTCAGCTAACCCAAGGTGCACATGTCGCATTGCCATAGTACAACAGCTGTTTTTTTGTCAACTGAAAATTCAATAAATTCAATAAAGTTTCGGGCCTTCCCCTGCAACACAACATGGTAAAAAAGACAAACCTGGTTCAGAAAAAGCATGGCGACCCCGCAGAGGATAGCTCCCCGTCCCCTGTAGAGACTGCCTCACAGGACCCCAGGGAAGTGACTGGCACTATCCCAGTGTCAGAACTTAGGGATAAAGGGGACTACACACTCACGCAACCAGACACTGCGGGGCCCATACCAAAGCTAATCAATCACGACCAAGAGAGTTCCCGGGGGAGGGCAACTGCATCGCTCAGAAAAGACCTTGGGATAGGGCTGTCTTGGATGCAATAAGGACAAGAGGGAAAAAAACTCAGGCGATCAACCTTCCTCCCTGGGCTATACCAGGAGGCACAGCCCGAGGGACGGCCATTAATTTTTAACAAACAAGTGACACCCACTCAAATTCACGTGAACGATTCACCACCGTTACCATCAACTCTTCTCTCAATGCCAGAAACTCAAGCACAGGTCAAGACAACAAACAGCAATGAATTTCCCTCCTTTCGTTCACCGCCTAAGAAATTGAGGAGATGTTGTACATCTGAATATGAGCCTGGTAACCTATCTGATCAGTTTCTAACCACACTAGAGCAAGAAACAATTGCCAATGCCCTTCTCTGGCAATCGCAAAAGATGGAGCTTCAAATCAATTTAATTCAGTCCATTGCCTCAACCTGTGGTTCTGAAAATTCTGGGCTCGTGTAATTATTCTGGATTCGAGAATAAAAACTTCATCGTAACATGACGAATTTAGTATCAAAAGACCGAGAATGACGAGTACACTGTGTACAAGCATTTTCAGCAAATTCGAGTGACGATTTCACCTCGAAATCGTCATTTTCGTTCAGAACCCTCAACTTCCATTTTGGGTATGGAAGCCATTTTCTGAGTTGCCCTTTACATAGGCTTATAATCCAGCTGAATTCGATTCCACAAGGACACGTACACCTTAATCGACTTTCCTATGACCTGTGCAAGTTGGAACCACTGCCCCAGGCCGAACTCGGTAGGTCAGTTCCCCTCCCAGTGGCCGAACAAGATAGCATCAAGGCTCAACAAGCCATAAAACCATTTCGAGCGCACCCACACCTGCCGTATCTTGCTCGCATCTGTCTCTGCTCTTTTTGCTTCACTTGCTTTATGGTGGGGAGGTGCCCGTTTTTATTGGGGGTCCACCGATATCTGATGAAATGTTGGGCCTTGCCGGGTGATTTGTTGTAGGCAGCACAAAGTGAAATATGGACATGTCATCATGACTCTGCTTTTTCTTTGTATTAAAAATATGTCAATGATCTACTGTAAAACCAAGAATGTTTGCCTGAAGCTTAAAATTCTGTATAAGAAGAGAAGCCTGTCTTTGTAAATTCGAGCAGTCTCCTGAGAATATACTTCCCGTGTGTTGTACTTTTAGGACACTTGTTACCTTGGTTGCAGCCAATAAAATCGATCCTTGACTTCACCTAGAAGACTCTGAGTTTCTGTGGTCTGAATCAGGAAGGACTTGAGGTCTCTGGGTGTACCCTGACACCGCTGGGTTGCCGGTTCTGTGCCGGTTCTTAAAAACCCAGTACCTCAGCTGGCGCCCAACGTGGGGCGTTTCCAGTGGTACCAGCCCAGCCAGAGGTTCGTGAGGAGCTTCGTGTGAAAATTCTGGAGGACGGCCAACCACTTCATCGACCCCTGCATGTCGACGTGGTCCGAAGGTCTTTGCTGCGAGGTTCCCCGCTTCCCAACGGCTACAGAGGACTGCTGCCCTGGCTATCGCCCTGATTTAGACCCTTGAAGTTTGGTAGAGCGAAACACTAAGACGAGTCTTCTGGTGACGTCATCGATATCTCAGTTAAGTATAAGTGGAGCGTCTCCCAGTCCTTAGTTGGCTTTGATTTGGAGCTTGCAAGCGCCAAAGCCAAAGGGCTTGTGTATTCACGAGAAAAATCGTAATCGATAATCCTTTGAAGTTTGGAGCTAGACTAGAGAGCGAAGATGCCTAGTCTTAGACTTGGAAATTTGTTTTGTCTTGGTTGTAATAATAGGGACTCCCGATTGGAGGACTCATGTCCGGTTCCTCCGGTTGGAACTCCAACTTACGAGTTATATGTGAAACATGGGGTAGGCCCCATCACATACAATGAAGTGTGTATCAAATACACAAGAAAAGATGGTGTTTTAAAATGGCCCCAATATGGTAGCTTTGATACCAAAATCTTGGATAACCTCGAAGTTAAACTTTTCAAAAAGAAAGCCCGGCCGGCGATGTTCGACTCTTTCCGCCTATGGCGTAAGGAGGCCAAACAGAAGGAAATCAAATTAGCTAAGAAAAATAAGAGAGAAGGGGGACTTTCAGTAATGCAAGCTTCTATGCAGTTTAAAGACAATGAAGAAGAGCAGATGAGTGAGCAGTTGCACAGGCAACGTAAAATGGCAATGGATAAATGCTATCCAGTTTTGCCGTCTCTTCAGCAAGAGGCAGCAAAAGAGCGTGAAAAAGATCCATTAATGTCGCATTTATTAAGTTCGCCACCCCCCGCAATCTTTAGCTGTGCAACCTGTGCCTCCTGTTCCTCCGCAGCACTCACCAGCTGTTCTCCAGCTGACTCCTGTCCCTATGGTGCAGCCTCCTCCAGGCCCACCGACCACATCTGTTTCACCTGTGCTTTCTACGATTTTGCCTAGTGTACTTTTTACTTCTCCTAATGCTCCCTCTACGATTTTGCCTAGTGCTCCTTCTATTTCTCCTGATGCCTCCTCTGCTATTGTATCTGCCCCTGCCCTATCTCACCCCATTTTTCCACCCGTTCTTCCTTCAGTTTCACCTTCCGTTCGGCAGAAAATGGCCAGCACTGTTACTAACCTTTTCTCATCTCTTTTCGGGTCGCCTACTACGACCCCTAACATGGGACGCAGATAGTTGCGAAGTCGACTGCCTGACTATCAAGAGAGAGATTCACTGAATCGTTTAGCACGTAAATGGGTTATGGATACTGTAAAGTATGATGTAGAGTCTGTCATGGAAGTCTTCCATCAATGGGAAGCACCGACGCAGAGATATGTTTTTGAACAGATGTGTGTTTTCCTTTGTGAGGATTTGGAAGACAATGATCTGGAATGCAACCCGCAAGAGTTGTGTCGTGTGCGGTTCAAGTTTGGAGAGGGCATGATTGTAGGTCCCGATGTCGAGAGAGCGGTTGAAATATTGCTATCATATCGGAGTAAGGGGAGCAGTTCTGGGTCGCAATCTGAGCCTGGTGCGTCTAGTAGGAAAAAGGCGCGACAATACCCCATGAGAGAAGTTCCACCACAATGGAGAGAGGGCGACACAACTGTCGACCCCCCTATTCTGCCACACTTTCAGCGTGTATGGGTACATGTCCCATGGAAGCGAGCTGAAGTTTAAGCCCTCAAACAGACATTACCTGATCCCCGTAAAAATCCTGCAGGGTATTACAAAGAGTTGTCACAGACTGCTGGATCATGTATAATGAATTTAGCCGATATCGATATGCTATTTGGGAATGTTGTTCCACAGCCTTTATGGGGTAAAATTCGTCATACAGATCATGATCAGGAGTTAGGTGACTCATGGGCTAATATTGCTGCTGCAGATGCCAGACAAGTTGGTGGTGCTAAGCCTGAGCCTTTAATAGCAGAACTCCCTGGTAAAATAGTTGATTACATGAAAACGATAATGTCTGCAATACGTGTAAATTGGGATAAGTTGTCTGCATGCAAGCAGAAGAAAGAAGAGACAGTCTCAGATTTCTTCACCAGATTTGAAGAAACATTTGTCGACCACAGCGGTCAAGATATGACCACAGAAGGTGGTCAGAGATTGTTCGTCGATAAATTCGTGCACAATCTGCTTCCAGAATTGTGTAAAAAGTTAAAGGATTCAGAAAGTTCTTGGGCTGTGTCATCTTCAGCCCAGATATTGGCTACTGCACAATATTACGAAAATAGAGACAAGGACGAGAAAGATAGAGCAGAAAAGAAAACTAAAGAGTTGAAAACGAAGGTTTTGTTACAGCAAGCATATCCGCCACGTAGTGGTGGTGGACAAAACAATAGTGGTCAGAATAACTATCAGAATAATTTTCAGCAGCCTCAACAGTATCAGAGGAACTCGCAAATAGTCGAGTACACTCAGCCACGTGTCCCTGTAGGCCCCAATCAGTGTTCGTATTGTAAAGAAGAGGGTCATTTTAAGTATAGTTGTCCTATTTTGTTACAGCGTGCAAATGGTGGTTCTGGTGTAAGAGGTCGTGGCGTTCAGCAAGTAGCTAGAGGTAGAGGACGTGGAAACGTCCCCCAGAACGCACGTCCCCTTCCACCCCAAAATTCTATGAATAAGTTCGATCAGCAGAACAACCCATCTGACAGGACAGCTCAATACTATGTTGATGATTACTATACAGAAGATGAGTATTTGGAGGGTAATGATTGCTAGGACAGCCATAGACAAAGAGAGGGAGTTGTTTCAGTTCCAGTAGATCAGAGTGGACCTTACGTTGAGGTGATTACATCAGGTGTGTCAGAGCCGTTTCTGTTGGATACTGGTGCTACAAAGAGTTCTATTATGCACTCCAAACTCCCTGGCGCACCTTTGTCTGGTGAAATGAACGTTTCTGTAGGTTTTTCTGGCGCCCCGGTTAGAAATCCGATTTCTGACCCTTTGTCTCTTTCTGTTGGTCCTTGCGAATTCGAAGCACCCCTTATTCTGACAACAGGTTGTGGTGAAAACTTGCTAGGATTGGATTTGTTAAAAAGATTGTATGCGACTTTGTACTGTTCTCCTTCAGGAGTACAGCTTACTTTAGGTAAAAAGGTGGTTTCTCCAATGTATTTGTCGAGGGATACACTTCCAGCAGAATTGTCGTTTCTTCAAGATATTCTTTGGGCCGCTGGTCCAAATGATGTGGGTCTTTTAGAAATACCACCATATGTTGTAACATTGAAAGCCAATGTTCAAATGCCACGAATTCCCCAATATAGGATATCTAGTGAAGGTGAAAAAGCTTTACTAGCGATCGTTTATGAATTGATTGAAAAGGATGTGATTGAAGAAACACGAGGCAACGTTTGCAATAGTCCTGTTCTGCCTGTTTTAAAACGAACTGATCCCTCTCAGCCACCTGTGTACAGATTCGTGATTGATCTTAGAGAGGTGAATGAAATAGTTGTGCCACAATTCCCAGTTGTCCCCGACATTACCACATTATTGACTATGATTCCAGCTTCTGCCACTTCGTTTTCCGTGATTGACCTGAAGAATGCTTTCTTCAGCATTCCGATTGCTGAAGAAAGCAGGGATATTTTTTCCTTCAGTTTAGGAGGTCGCAGCTTCCGCTTTCAACGCGCTCCTCAGGGCTACTGTGAAAGTCCGTCAATATATAGTCAAGCTCTAAAAACACAGCTTGATACGATTATTCTACCTGAAGGTGCTGCCCTTATTCAGTATGTGGATGCTTTGCTCATTGCTGCAGATACTGAGGACATTTGTAAAAAGGCCACGCTGTCATTGTTGCGTCATCTGTGTGATTTTCATCACAAGGTGTCACTTTCCAAACTGCAATATTGTCGACAAGAAGTGACCTACTTAGGTCACCTCTTATCGAAGGAGGGAAGGAAACTGACCCCAGAAAGAATCCAGGCAATAGCGAAATTGAGTGTGCCAAAAACAGAGAGAAGTGCGTGCTTTCTTGGGCATTACATCATACTGTAGACAGTGGATTCCAAATTTTTCGTTATTGGCCAAACCCTTGGTGGCATTAACGTGTAAAAATACACCCAATCCCATTCCTTGGTCTGAAGAGTGTCAGAAAAGTTTTTCTGAATTGCGCACAGCATTATGTTTGGCTCCTGTGTTAGGTACCCCCAACTACAGTAAGCCTTTCACATTGTATGTCCACGAGAAAGAGGGCTGTGCATTGTCAGTGTTGACTCAGTTGTTTGGAGGTAGGCAGCGTCCATGTGCCTATTTTTCGTCGACTTTGGATCTGGTAGGTAGAGCATTGCCAAGTTGTTTAAGAGCCACAGCAGCAGCAGCTGTTTCTATTCGACAGTCTGCTGGTTTAGTAATGAATAATACACTAGTCGTGATGGTCCCGCATGCAGTAGACACGTTGTTAAATAGAACCAAGACACAGCACTTAACTAGTGCTCAATTGTCAGGTTACGAATTAACATTGTTAGCGAGTCATGTGCACATAAAAAGGTGCAATACTCTAAACCTAGACACATTGTTGCCAATTGTAGAGGAATCAGACGTTTCAGTACAGCACGATTGTTTTCCTAGAACAGAGGAAGAGACGAAAGGGAGAGTAGATCTATCCGATACCCCTCTTGCTGTATGTGATGGTACATTGTGGGTGGATGGTTCTTGCTTCAAGCTCCCGAATGGTGACACGACTGCAGCATATGCTGTCACGACTTTGCATACAATTGTTGAGGCTGCACGTGTCCCACATAATTCAGCTCAAGCAGCAGAATTAATTGCACTCACGAGAGCATGTGTGTTGTCTAAAGGAATGAAAGTGACTATCTACACTGATAGTCAGTATGCATTTGGAGTGGCTCACAGTTTTGGACGATTGTGGAGAGAACGTGGGTTCCTGACTTTGCATGGAGCTAAGATTCAGCATGGTCAGTTGGTGAATGAGCTTCTTGAATCACTGACCTTGGCTCTGCAAATGGCGATTGTGAAATGTAGTGCTCACAAGAAGGTGACTGATGATGTTGGTCGTGGAAATGCATTTGCTGATGAGATCGCGAAAGATACGGCAAAGAATGTAATGAGCCGAATGTATGTTGCAGGCCCTGCAAGATGGACTGGTGATGTTGGAATGTGTGAAGACACGATAGAGAGTGTGAAGTCCATCCAAGCTGAGGCCACAGAGAAAGAGTTGAGGACGTGGAGAGAAAGTACGGGTAGAATGGATACAAATGGTTGCTGGATTGAATTATCAGAGCATCAGAGATGGTTGTTACCCAATGCATATGTGCTTGCAGTGGTTACAATGGCTCATGGAATGGCTCCCATCAGCGTGAAAGGAATTTGCAAGTTGTTGGCTCCAGTATGGCAGAATCCAGGGATTCCCAAGTGTGCAGAGAATGTCGTCAAGAACTGCATGGTGTGTCTGAAACACAATCCTGGTAGGGGAACCCCAACTCCAGCTGGTCATTTTGCACCTCCTACGTATCCGTTCGAGGTTTTGCAGCTAGATTTCATTCAAATGGAGAGGTGCAACAATTTAAAATACGTACTCGTTGTTGTTTGTGCCTTCTCAAGATGGGTAGAAGCCTATCCCCTGAAAGACAACACTGCCTTGTCCACAGCAAAAGCCCTTGTGAAAGAGTACTTCCCCAGGTTTGGAATGCCTAGAATAGTCTGGTCTGATAATGGAAGTGAATTTGTGGGTTGTGTGATGAAGAGAGTGTGTGAAGGGCTAGGTATTCGGCAGAAGTTCCATGCTACAAATCACCCCCAATCAGCTGGATTAGTAGAATGCTACAACGGCACTTTAAAACTTAAACTGGCCAAAATCCAAGCGAGCACAGGTCTTAAATGGCCAGATGCTCTACCCCTAGCACTCCTGTCCACCAGAATGACTGTGCATTCACGAGTAAAACTTAGCCCCTATGAAATAGTTTTTGGCCGGCCAGCCAACATATGGGGAGTGCCTAGACCCACAAAATTCAGCAGACTTGAACACCCTGTTTTGCTTGATTATCTGTATGAATTGACGGCTAAATTGCGTGTTTTGCATCAACAGGTTCACGACACCCTGCCTCCGGTCTCTGAGACTCTGGGTCACGCCATTGACCCTGGTTCCTGGGTTCTTGTTAAAAACTTTCAGAGAACGAAGAACGACCAGCCCAGGTGGACCGGACCGCACTTCGACTTCTCTCCACAAGATCAGCCGTTCGCGTGGAAGGGAAGGCGAACTGGATCCACGGGATCCACTGCAAACGGATCCCCCTGCCTCTGCCATATGACCAGTGGGTCCAGAAGGGTGTCGCTGACTCAGAAACCGACACCGTGCCAAGCGTCCTACCTTTCAGTGATGCACGTGTAAAAGGAACACTGACTGAACAAGAAAATGAAAAACTTTTGCAACCAGCTGTATCACCATCAGAGCGGTTGAACACTACAGAGCCTGAACTCTTGTTTCAGGATCACACCATACCAGGAAAACAACGGTACAATTTGAGGCCAAGACCTATGGACAAATAAAGTAATTCTTTTTTTCCTTCCAAGTATTTTTTTAAAGCGCAGCTCTCCCATCTGAAGAAAACTTGCTTATTTTTGTTTTTCAAACCGCCATCCGGGTTCCGCTGCTAGGGCCGCGATTGCTTAAAGTCTTTTGAGTGCAGCTGACGACGTTAGGTCGGCAGTTCTGGTTGGTCTAAGGGAGTTGCCCTGGACTGACAGAAGCATTCCTTAGCAGAATCAACCTCCCGTCGCGGGCAGCACTTTAGAGAGGATGGAGTTTTCCGAGATGGAGAGACCTGCCAAACCAACGAACTTTAAACGCAAATTATGTAAAGTGATGACAAAGAAAAGCTTTTTAATATTGTGCATTTGTATGTTATTTAGTATGATGATATTTTTAATAAGTTACGCTTTATTCTCTTTTCGTGTAACATTTGCACCCACTACATCACCCATACCTCCTCCCACTGTTTCCTCTCATCCTTTCCACCCTCTTCCTGACCATGAATCCAATAGGAGATTGGAGTTCATTAATAACTCCTTTGTTCACCTCTTGCACCAACACCAACTTGTAATGAACACAACTAACTGTTGGGTGTGCGGTCTTATGCCTCACACAACGGATAAAGGTATCCCTTATCTGGTCCTGCCATTCAGTCACAATGGTTCTGTATGGGCATATAGGACAATGTTCATATATGCACACGAAATCTACCCCCTACGTTCTGTAACAGACAATCCTAGAAAAAGTGCTCTAGTCAAGGGTATAGTAGACATGATTAAGGAAGGTATTTCTTATGAGACTATCCCGAGAGATGAGACACTAGTATACATAGGATGGAACATGACTGGATATGGAGCTACTCTGAGTGAGAAACAGCAAGCTAAGAGATCTTCCCCGATTTGGATTGTACCCCATCAGGGTCATCTGTGTCTGCAAGGTAATGGCACGAATCCCAGGGCTCAGTTAGGGAAGAGTATCTGCACTAAAACGTATGTTTTTGCAGCCCAGACTTCCCCCGCGTTTTTAGCAGCTAAGGGTACTTATTTCATTTGCCATGATAGAGCCTATACATGGTTGCCCCCTGACTTTTCGGGCTCATGTTTTGTTTCATTTCTGTTGCCCCCCACCTACACAGCAGCGGCAGATTACCACAGGACAAGGATAGTTAGAGGTGTCTTGAGTACAGAAGACACTGCAGGTCAAGAATTTGGGGACTTTTCAAAGGGTTTTCTGCCGTTCTGGGGATCCATGGCTAACAGCAGGAACATAAGGCAATTGACAAGGGTAGTTGAGTCCACCGTGATTGAAACTGCTGGTGCCCTTAGTAACTTGACTGCTGAGCTCCAGTCGGATCGACTTATGACCCTTCAGAACAGGGTCGCGTTAGATGTCATACTTGCAGACCGAGTTGGGCTATGCAGATTGATCCAATCGAGTTGCTGATTTTTCATCCCAGATAACGCTCCAACGGTGTACCAGGCCATCTCCAAACTACATAAGATTTCCGAATCTATTCATGTGGATAAAGGAAATTGGTAGTTAATGGGATGGTTCTGGGAACTGATATCCGCCTGGGGATGGAAAATTCTGATGGTCATTGGGATGGTCTTAGCCATTCTTTTCCTGTTCTGTCTATGCGTACAGTGTGCTCCTGCAATATGTGGCCTCTGTGTCACATCATGTGTAAGGAAGCCTGTATCAAGAGATGAACTAAGTACTAGAATGATGTTACAGCAACATCTCAATGACTTTAGGAATATAGATCTGGACTCAGATTAGCATGGGGATAGATTAATTGCCTATGTAAGGGCAAAAGGAGGGTTTGTGGTTCTGAAAATTCTGGGCTCGTGTAATTATTCTAGACTCGAGAATAAAAACTTCATCGTAACATGACGAATTTAGTATCAAAAGACCGAGAATGACGAGTACACTGGGTACAAGCATTTTCAGCAAATTCGAGTGACGATTTCACCTCGAAATCGTCATTTTCGTTCAGAACCCTCAACTTCCATTTTGGGTATGAAAGCCATTTTCTGAGTTGCCCTTTACATAGGCTTATAATCCAGCTGAATTCGATTCCACAAGGACACGTACACCTTAATCGACTTTCCTATGACCTGTGCAAGTTGGAACCACTGCCCCAGGCCGAACTCGTTAGGTCAGTTCCCCTCCCAGTGGCCGAACAAGATAGCATCAAGGCTCAACAAGCCATAAAACCATTTCGAGCGCACCCACACCTGCCGTATCTTGCTCGCATCTGTCTCTGCTCTTTTTGCTTCACTTGCTTTATGGTGGGGAGGTGCCCGTTTTTATTGGAGGTCCACCGATATCTGATGAAATGTTGGGCCTTGCCGGGTGATTTGTTGTAGGCAGCACAAAGTGAAATATGGACATGTCATCATGACTCTGCTTTTTCTTTGTATTAAAAATATGTCAATGATCTACTGTAAAACCAAGAATGTTTGCCTGAAGCTTAAAATTCTGTATAAGAAGAGAAGCCTGTCTTTGTAAATTCGAGCAGTCTCCTGAGAATATACTTCCCGTGTGTTGTACTTCTAGGACACTTGTTACCTTGGTTGCAGCCAATAAAATCGATCCTTGACTTCACCTAGAAGACTCTGAGTTTCTGTGGTCTGAATCAGGAAGGACTCGAGGTCTCTGGGTGTACCCTGACACCGCTGGGTTGCCGGTTCTGTGCCGGTTCATAACAACCCAGTACCTCAAACCTTAACAGATTTAGGCCTGAGAGTAAGATTTTTAAATTATAAACTAGGGCAGACAAAAGGGGGTGAACTTTGCTCCTGCTCCTCAACATTCTACAAATTAAGTTAGCTACCAGAAATTCTGTGGGCACTTTTAGATAGAGTTCAAAATTCAAAACAAGCTCCGTGAAAATCAGCTTGGGAAATCCCACCAGGAAAAGAACAAGCAGTTCACCAAGCAGCCACACATCATGACTTCTGCCTGAAAGATGACCCAGTGCCATCCCCAGGAATCAAACCAGCAGACCATCTATTAACAAAGACTGAACAAGGGACCCTCACTAGTCCCCAGGAGCATGCAGATCACCTGCTGGTGGATGAAAAAGTCCCCTTCTATGCCCTAAAACTTAGCTCTGTGGGACTTCTGACCCTGCCTACCCTCTCACAAAGAGCAAACAAAATAAATAAATAAAACAAACACTGAAAAAACAAGCACCTTATAGCACGTAGATTGCCGATAGTTGTGTCATATAAAACAGCAAGCACATCCCACCCGACCAAGGCCCGTAGGCTTTTCCCTATCTTCAATCTAGATTCCAAACGACCTAGGGGGCCTACAGAAAACATAAGCTCACAAGGTAGCACAGAGGAAACACCACAGACTCCCATGCAATGGGATGGAAAGCCAAAGAAAATACAACTAAGCGCCCTGTCAGTCATGAACAGACAACAAATCACAGTAACACCCACCAAGATGGCAAACTCTTCACAAGCAAGAGCAACAAATTGGAATCCGTCCGGCCTCCAATCAAGACCCAGAACCAACTCAGGGGTCCCTCAAGTAACAAGATCCACCAGGGAAATACCAGTTTGGACCTGAGGGCACCATCCTCATGGGAATCCAACTCTGTTTCCAATGCAGGAGGGGTAGAACAACAAGTAGCAGCTCACCAGATAGGGGTCACCACCCCGCCTTTTACGTCCCGGCCAACGGTATACAAGCAGACTGGGCCCAACTTTCCAATTGGCCAGGCAATCAGGGAAGGTTTTTGCAAGCCTCCTGCTCAAATGTATGGCAATCTGTTAATCGCCCAATTCAAAGGGGACTCTAGGGATACCTTAACCACTGACCCAAATCCAGAATCTGAAACAGTAAGGAATAAACATCACCAGACACATCCCTTAACTGAAGGACATGACTTCAAGGGTAGAGTCGGAACGATATATCAAAGCAGCTCGCCTATGAACATTCAGTCTAAGGATCTTCTAGGCGGCACCAGTAATATAACCAGAGATCCACAATGGCGCGGGACAGATGAAACCATCACAACAGTAGGAGGGTCAGGGGTAGACAGCAATTATGAGGCGGGCCTGGCATTCATCCCGCATTTTACCTCTAACGAGCCCCTGGAAAAACAGAACAATGGAAATGTGCTCTGTTTACTACAACACATTCCTTTCCTGAAAAATGTAATATCAGCTGACCACATTTACATAGGATTTGCTCAAGCTCCTGGAAAAGGGTCTTTAGAGACCACAATTACTAAATGGGTATCTACTGCCTTCAGAGATGCCATTCTGAGGCAAGCACTTACCTTTGAGGGATGTGGCATTGAGCTTCAAAAATGATACCACCAAAAATGTCCGCATATATTACTTTTAATATCGATTACATCTTCCTTGATGTGTGTCTGTGGAACTCGGTGAGGGATATGGTTGTGGTCCCCTCAGTAGAGAGTGATCACAACTTACTTTCCCTCACTCTAGTATCCTGGTGGGCAGCCGAAAGGGGAGGCTTGGCTCCCTCCTCCACAGCAGACCTGGGCGAGTCGCAAGTAGCACTTTGTGGGAGGCGGATAAGGTGGACGAAACTCGCCCTCTCTGAGGAGAAGGTCGCAGCAAAAACTCATCTCCTAGTCCTAGCACAACTTAACTTGGGGTCCACTACAGGTGGGACGGGGGCGGCTTGTGGGGTTTTTAGTGACCTTACCAAGGCCTTATCTAATCTGTTTACTGCTCACCCAAAAAGAGTAGGGAACAAAGAAAGGCAAACAAAAGTTAAGGGATGGTATACCCGTACATGTAGGGCGATGAAGACTAGACTGGTAGAGGCAGTCAAATCCAAATCGCAAATTAAGATCAGGGAGGCCAGGAAGGCTTACTCCAGGACCCTCCAAATTGCCAAAAAGGAATGGGAGGAAACATTCTGGGCGGACCTACTGTCAGCCAGTAAAAGTAAGGACGCAAGAGGGTTCTGGAATCTGGTGGGCTCCCGAAACAGACCCGACGAGACCCTGAGGACATGTAACATCCCTCCCCAGACCTGGTCAAAACACTTTGGGGCCTTATACGCCCCGGTAGAAGGCCCCCTAAATGTCCCAGCCTCTTTCATCGTCTCGGTAGGGGACGTTAATCTCGATCTTTTCACGGCACGGGAGGTAGAGGAGGTCATCAAATGGGTGGTACCGCGGAAACCAGCAGGCCCGGACGGGCTTCCAGGAGATCTTTTGCGTGCATTTCCATCTGACTGGGCCATTGTAATTGCTGCTCTTCTAAACGACATCATGAAGGGTGGCCCAGTTCCTGATTCATGGAGGGGGGCGGTGGTCGTCCCTATTTACAAAAAGGGTCCCAGAGATAGCCCAGGGAATTACAGGCCCATTAGCCTGATTGACTCCACGCAAAAGGTGTCAGGAAAGGCAATCTTGGGAAGGATTCTCCATTGGGTAGACGAGAACAGAGTGCTATCTGATTTCCAGGCTGGTTTCCGTTCTGGAACGGGCACCATTGAGCAGGTCTTCAGGTTAGCACTCCTAAACTGGAAAGTCGTGGAACTAGGCAAGGGCAGTCTCTACTTGGCCTTTATTGACCTGAAGACTGCCTTTGACCTGGTCCCTAGGGAGGAACTTTGGAGGGTACTTCAGGGTCTGGGGCTGCCCCCTTATATTTTGTCCCTACTCATCAAACTGCACACTAGTAACTATGCCCAGGTCCGTTGGGGGAAAAATGGGGAAACAACGGACAGGATTTTGGTCTGTAGGGGCGTCAGACAGGGTTGCGTGTTAGCTCCAACACTCTTTTCGCTTTACGTCAATGGCGTTGTTGAGCACCTGCAGCAAGAACCAGCGGACGCACCCTGTCTGGGGGGAGTACGGATCCCTACTCTGCTGTTTGCATATGATACTCTGCTTATTTCAAAAACTCCCCAGGGACTACAGAAACTACTGACCCGCTTCCAGGACTTTTGTCTATCCAGAGGTCTGGTAATCAATGTGGATAAAACTAAATATTTGATTTTGCACCCTCCAAGGAGACTAGGACGCCCGCCTGTTTTGAACACCGTCCCCTTGGAGAAAGTTTCCGAATTTGATTACCTGGGGCTGCGTATAACTGACAAAATGAACTGGTCCTCCCACATTGACAAGATGGTCCTGAACCACAAAAAGGTAGGGGGCGCTCTGCTTAGGGAATTTCGAGCATCACCCAGACACTTTGTGCGACCTGCCATTGAGATTTACAAGGCCAGAGGAGTTACCTCAGCATTGTATGGGGCCGAGCTGTGGGGCCACTGTAATCTAGATTCCCTATCCAGGGCCGAGAACAAGTTTCTGAAGGATCTCTTAGCCCTCCCCTCGAGTACCCCGACAGTCCCGGTGCTCTTGGATGTGGGCTGTAAGAGCATTAAAGATCAGGCTCGCCTTCGACCATTGCTTCTTTGGTCCCGCATATGGAGGGTCCCGGAGTTAAAACCTTATGCCGACGGTTTGGCAGAGGTAATGAGCACGGGAGGCTGGGCCAAGATCAAGTGGCTGAGGGATACCAAAAAACTTTTGGGAGAGCTGGGCCTGGGGGACTGTTGGTCTACAAAATCTGCTCCACCAAAGGCTGACCTCAAAAAACTTTATTGGGACTGGGTCTCTGGCAAACTTATCAGGAACCAAAACCACTGTAACATGACTGCAGCATTTTTGGAAATAAAAGATGTGGTAGCCTACGAACCCTACCTGGACTTAATCACCTTGCCAGTTGATAGGGCACTGTACTTTAAGTTTAGGGTAGGCACCCTCCCGATCGGGGCCTTTGTCTCAAAATGGAAATTCGGTGTTCATCTATCGCCCTTCTGTGCCCTATGTCAATCTAGTCCAGAAAGGGTAGCACATATTTTCTTCGAGTGCCCGGACTATATTAATCCTAGGCGGTTTTGGCTTAAACCTCTTTTTAGACGCTTGGGAACAATAGGCATTTGGTTGCACTACGTATCTTATTGACTGATACCGCCCCTCCAATTGTTTGCGGTGTTTCCAAATTTTTAAAACGCTCATGGTTGATTCGCTGCAAGAGACTGTCAATTTCAATTTAATTCACTTTTTAGCTAATTTATTTAGGGTTATATCCCATTTTATTGTCTTAGTACCATAATGTTGACATATCTATTTTACCGTCTTTGAAATGCTGTTATTATATGTATGTATGCTTTCAAGATATCTTGCATATCGAATAAAAGCTTTCAACCAGATTACTTTTAGAGGACCACACAGCACAACGCAGTTGTCTATTGAAGGGTGCATGGGGCGCTAACCACGACTGGCTACCAACGAGTTCAAAAGCATCAATCTCTTTGGTAATATTCTACGTTAACAACCACAGAAACGTTAGTTGTCAGCCAAGACCTCAGAATCTCATAGGCTGGAATCAGCTGACCAACTCTCACAGCGGCATCCATCAAACCTATTCCTAGCATCACCCAGGAGCTTTGATTACAATTACCTTGTCTGCAGACCAAAAATCTATCGAAGGAGCATGAGCTGAGAACCACCTCATGGAATGTCGTGGGACTGAAATCCACCTTGATATCGAAATCTGGACAAGCATACTTACAAAACAACGACATCATCTGCCTATTGACAAAGTAGCGGAGCGCATTGCCGGTTTGAGCGTCTCGCGCGCTCGCGTCTCATTCTCAATTTTTAAACTGTTTGTTAGCTAATGGTCCTCGGGGCTGTCCGTTTTTAAATACCCCTCTTACCTGCATCTTAATTTGTGCCCCCACCGCCGCTTGGCGGGCTTGGTCCCCGGGTGTTCGCCATCTTTGCCTGGGCAGGGGAGGTTCCATTCGCCAGCGCGTGACTGCGCATGAGCTGCAACAGGACGCCTACTTAATGCTCCTCCCCCAGCGTAGCGGGATCGCGTAGCGGGCGAGTCCTCGCGTGGCCGGAGTCGTGCCAGAGTCCTGCCCGTCTGCGCCCGTCCGCGACAGGACGCGCTGGACGTAGC
This sequence comes from Lissotriton helveticus, assembly GCF_964261635.1. Taxonomy (NCBI): domain Eukaryota; kingdom Metazoa; phylum Chordata; class Amphibia; order Caudata; family Salamandridae; genus Lissotriton; species Lissotriton helveticus. The sequence continues at coordinate 571,028,707 of NC_136063.1, forward strand.
TGGGCTCTGGCTTCGCTCTCGGCAGCCCTCCCGTTTACTATGCCGTGTTATTCACGAGATAGTCTTTTTGCCATCAATCAGTCATGGGGGGTTTGTGGCACGCCTCGGGCTGATCCCTTATGCGGCCCTTTTACATGTGGGTGCGGATCTTTCACTCTTTCCGCCCCCTTAAGTAGGGGCTGTAGGGATGACATTACAGTGGCTGTTAGTACACAGCCTTCTATCAGCATCTGGAATCTTAACGCTAGGTCGCTTGTCAAGCATCATCTAGACATTTTCGACCTGCTAGCTAATGACTCTCCTGACCTATTTTGCCTGACCGAGACTTGGCTGCAGGATGCCGATACGGCCGTTGTCAACCTGGCCTTTCCGCCGGAATATTCGGTATTCACTCTTAACCGAGCTTCCAGAGGTGGAGGGATAGCTCTTGCAGTCAAGTCCTGTTATTCGTGCACCTGGCAGGGTCAAAGAATTTCTGGCTGCGAAAGCGCAATGTTCAAGGTAGCCATTACGCCTAATTTCACCCTGTCGGGGCTATTGATCTATCGGCCCCCAGGGAGTGAAGTGGCTTTTAGAGCGGCGCTACCAGATGCCATCAGTGTACTGGCTGCAGGGTGTTCTAACTTCTCCATTATTGGGGATTTAAATATGCATTTTGATAATCTAGCTAGCCCTACGGTGTCCAGTTTCCTGGCAGATCTTGAGGCGCTCCAGCTGATTCAGCTGGTGTCACAGCCCACCCATTCAGGGGGCCATACCCTCGATCCGCTTTTCACCAACCTTTCGGAAGCCTGTATCTCCAGCTATACACCATTGGCATGGACTGATCATTATTTGATACAGATCCACTGCCCTACACCGGCTATACAACCTAAGTCAGTGGTGTGTTCTATCCCGAGACGACGCTGGAACAAACTAAAGCTGGATGAATTTTTTCATCTCTTATCGACCGACCCATTTGATATTATCGGGTCAGCTGATCAGGTCTATGATAGGTTCTGTAACTGGGTCACCAGGGCTTTAGACACCCTCATCCCTATTGTATGCTGTAAAGTGGGGACTGGAAAATCCAGCCCTTGGTACGATGACTCGCTGCGGGCATTGAAGGTTTCCTGTAGGCGTGCAGAGCGGGCCTGGCGCAAATCCTATAATAGCGGGAAGAAAATCTTGTACCTGTCTACGGTGAAATTGTATCACCGGGCAGTGTGCAGAACCCGCGCCGCCTTCTATGCCGCACAATTTAGGACGAGTTCTAACCCGTCTAAGGCTATCTTCAAGGTGCTGAAAGATCTCACTGCCAAAAAGGTAACGACGAGCCACCAGAGCTCTGTTGAGCATTGTGAAAAACTAGCCGATTTCTTTTTGGAAAAGGTCAACGCCATTTATCGGGCCTTTCCGTTGGCGAATCCCTCGGCTAACCCACCTCTTAAGCCATTAACATCTGAGGGGCTGCATTCTTTTCCCTCTCTAACACCTGAAAGCCTCGACAAACTGGCTCACCAAGTGAAGTCGGGGTCCCCTGTGGATCCACTTTGCTCAGCTGTGTTCAAAGACTTAGCGGTACATGACATCTCACCGTTATGTTCTTTGATCAATACGTCGCTCACTACCGGCGTAGTCCCACTGAAGTGGAAACAAGCTATGGTTTGTCCTATCCTTAAGAAACCTCATTTGGATGGTAGCAAGCCTGAGAGTTATCGGCCAATCTCACTCTTACCATGGCCTGCTAAGGTGACTGAGGCGCACGTCAACGCGGTCCTCTCGGAACATCTACTTCATGCTGACGTCCTCGATGTGACGCAGAATGGATTCAGGGCCGGTCATAGCACGGAGACGGCTCTGCTGTATATGGTGGAGCATCTTCGCTCCGTGCTTGATGCGGGTCAAACGGCGGCGCTGGTGCTATTAGATCTCAGCGCCGCCTTTGATACCGTATCACACCCGATCCTTCTGCGTCGCTTAGAGGAAGTTGGTGTCACCGGCATCGCTCTCCAGTGGTTCCGGTCTTTTTTAGCCAATCGGGCCTTTAGCGTGACCGTCCCGCCGTACCAGTCCAAATACCATCCTTTGGACCTGGGGGTTCCCCAAGGCTCCTCGCTGAGTCCTACGTTGTTCAATCTTTACGTAAGGCCGCTAGCTGAGGTTGTCAGGCAATGGGGTATGACAATGGTGTCATACGCCGATGACACCCAGCTAGCGGTTACGATCAGCGGGGACGCCGAAGTCGATGCCCCCAGATTCCAACAAGGACTGCGGGCGGTCGCCGGCTGGATGACGTCTAACTGTCTCCAGTTGAACGCTAGTAAGACCAAGGTCATGATTTTTGGCAAACAACCGGAACTTTGGGGAGAGAGATGGTGGCCAGGGGATTTGGGTCCTACTCCCATCCCAGTTGCCGAGCTTAAAAACCTCGGGGTCTGGTTGGACCCTGCCCTTACGTTTGCCTGCCATACCAAGCGTACGGCGGCCTGCTGCTTTGGTATCCTGCGCGGGCTCCGTCCAGTGCTTAAGTTCTTTGATGCCTCCACTAGGCAGCTCGTGATCCAAGCTACTGTCATCTCTAGGCTGGATTACGCGAGCTCCCTTTTGGTAGGTTTGAACCAGGCTGAGATCGGACGTCTGCAACGGATCCAGAATGCCGCAGCAAGATCGGTGGTAGGATTACCTAGATCGTGCCCCACATCCAGCACTCTGCGCTCATTACATTGGCTCCCGGTGGCCCAGCGGATCCAGTTTAAGGTCCTCTGTGTCGCCTATAAGATTCTGAAGGGATCCCCAGCTCTGATCTTGTCTACACTGTTGGCCCACTACATTCCAGCCCGAGCTTTAAGATCTGCTGATTTAGAACTGGCTGTCGTCCCGCGCTTTAAGCGGAGCAGAGCTGGCGGGCGCTCCTTTCAAGTTCGGGCGGCGGTGCTTTGGAACTTCCTCCCCCCGGCCATTCGTGCCCTTGGGGATCTGTTCTCCTTTCGCCGTGCGGTGAAAACTTTGTTATTCCCCTAGTTTAAATTTGTCTGATTATTGTTTCGTTGTGTTGTGCAGCTGCCTTGTCGGGCGCCAGGACGCTCCTTGGCTGGAGCATCTGTGCGCCTAATAAAAACGCATAACATAACATAACATAACATATTGGAAACTTGGGCACTAAACCCCACAGTATTATAGGGCTTATACAAACTCTTGAAATCTTCTAAATCAACATGTTTATTTGTTAGGCCATCAGAGGGCCTTTCAAACATTTTTTAAGCAAATGGACAAAATTGAGGTGGCCTCTTATAACCAAAACAACTTGGACTGCCAGTTGCACTAATAAACGGGCTAATGTTTGGTCAGACGGCCTCTCCTCTGCTTCTCATTAACTGCTATTTTAACCCCCGAAAAACCCAAAATTCACACCAAATTGACCGGCTTAGAAGAAATTCTTCTGTCTCATGCCTCTCACAAAGCAGTGATCGCGGGGGATTTTAATAAGAAGTCCCTTGGCAAAGATCATGAGAAGGCTCAAATGAACAAAGAACAGGAACATGTTAACAAATTGGTTGCCTCTTTTTTCTTTTTTTAAGGTTGGCAGACCAAGTGCAATCATGCCCGACTCTGAAAGCAGGGCCTGTTTAACATTCAAGGGCCTAACAACAATAGATTACATTTTTATGACCCCTCATCTGGCAGACCACTTGCTTAACTTTGAAATAAACAGAGAAGAAAGTCACCATAACCCCCTAGCCTTAATATTGGACCTCGGGATGCCAGTAGCAGATAGTTATCAGTGAGTTGGGACATCAACAGGAGCAGAAACAAAGACCCTGGTCAGCAGAATCAAATGGCGTCCCAAACAGTCTGTTGAGATGCTAACATGGCATAAGAAGTTGACGAATAATAACAACAACTTAATTCGGGTGGCGATTTTAAATCAATGGGACGGACTGACTAAAGAATTATTAGATGCCATTCTTGGCTCCCGCAGCTATTATCACCTAACCAGGGGCCAGATGTAGGTGGCTAAATACCGGTCGGTAATGCCGAAATTTGGTAAATTACCGACCAGTATTTAGCCATTCCTAATGTAGGTAAGGAATCAGTAAATGAGGAATCGGTAAATGCAAGAGCAACAAGGAATCGGTAAATACCGATTCCTTATTGCTCTTGCATTTAAGGAATTGGTAATACCGATTCCTTAAATGCAATGTAGGAAGCACATTAAAGAGTGCTTTTGAGCCTTAAGAAATCGGTAATTACCACCAACTTCAAGTTGGTGGTAATTACCGATTTCCTTTAAAAAAATCACTTTTTAGTTTTTTGTTAAGTGCCATGTGGCACACATTCATGGCCTTAGGGCATGTATGTGTGCCACATGTGCACACATGCACATTTCAGGGGTGCAACTGGGTGTCCTTATGACACCCTGGCACCTTTGAAAGTGCTCCCACTATTAGTGATTCGGTAATACCGAATCGCTAATAGTGAATGTCTTCACATTTATTCCTATGGGCCTCCAAGCCCAGAGAAATGATGGGTAGGTATTCCTTATTACCGAATCGCAAATACCGTTTCGGTAATAAGGAATATTAAGGATTCTGTATTTTTTACCGAATCTTTACCTACATAGGAAATACCGATTTCTCAATAGTGAATCAGTAAAATTCGCTATTAAGAAATCAGTGTTTCAGATTTACCTACATCTGGCCCTAAGCCACCCTGAAGCACCCTCCATAAACACCTGGATAACCTGGGTATCAACTTACAATAGAAAAATCTAAGGAAAAGCCTCTGCCAATGCAAATCAAACCCCACCAGTAAAAACTTAAGGATGGTTAAAGAATCACGAAAAAACACAAAACAAAAATGACTGGGAAGCCAAGACGGCTCTTTAAGAAAAGGAATGGCTAGTGCTGCATAGGATGCTCAAGGAGAGATCATCTGTCTGCTGCTGGAGATATGTTAACAAACTAAAAGCACCCTATCCAACGAGGGAAAACAAAGTCTCAGAAGCTGGATGGCAGAGGCACGTATCGGACCAATTCACTGAGAACCATGCAATTGCAACCTGCATGGTGAAACTAGGGCCCACCTTACAGACTCCAGAGGGTCAACTGGAGTTAATTACAACATCACAAATGCTAAAAGCTCATTAAAATCTTGAAAGGGGACCGTGCGGCAGGCCCCAACAGTCTTCCAGCTGGTATCTCTAAATGCACAACAGAGGAGTGGGCAGCCCTTTTTACTCCGCATTTCAATTTTGCCATCAGTTTGGGGAAAATCCAAGAAGCATGGAGAGGTTCCACTCTATGCCCAATATTTAAGAAAGGTGAGCCCTCAAAGCCAGCCATTTATCGCCTAATAGCCCTGCTAGACCTGGAGGCAAAAGCTTAGGCACACATTCTTTTAAAAGAGCTGGAAACTTGGGTTACAGATAATGGGCTGCTCCCATTTTTTCAAACAGGCTTTCATGGAGGAACAGCCACAACTGACAATATAATTGCACTGGCTGGTCTTAGTCAGCAGGTTGCTCAACATAAACAACTCCCACTCTTCTGCTGCTTTAGAGATTTCACTACAGTGTTTGAAAAAGTGGACATTCCAACTATGCGGAGAAAGAAAGCACTCTGGGGTATTCCGTCCATCCTCTTAAGAGCTATAACTTTCCTGTACTCTGCAACATGGCTTCAAGTGAGAGTTGGGCCAACCACAGTCCCCCCAAAATTCGGGCCTATGGAGGTTTGAAGCAGGGCTGTGTGCTAGCACTTGTGCATCAGGGGCCCCAAGACCATCACCAAAGCCCCCAAATTTAACTATTTAGGGCTTTGGTTCATGGAATCTGTTCAGCCATCCACCTATAAAAGTGCAATAAAGAAGAAAGCAGCAGCAATCATTTACAGGCTAGTTGGTCTTAATAATAAATTAAAGAGTCCATCGGCTGAGGGAATAATAAAGGTAACTCAAGCCTCCCTTCTTCCTGTTCTACAATATGGGCACCAAGCCTTCCCTGGCACATGCTAGGAATGTCTGGAACACGCCCAGTGTGTTTAATACAAGAACATTTTCCAACGTACAAAATATCTTCACAGAGCTAGGCTTAGAGTGGAACTTGGCCTGGTGAAACAATCTCTAAACATAGAAGCAGACTTTTTGAAATTTTATATTTGTACATTAAAAGCACCAGAAAACTCACTCAAGGCCTGTCTCAGACCCATCTTCGGGATACATGGCTCACCATGGAACAGACAACCTCTGCAATAAATCGAGCAGCACTTGGACTGAATGCTATTTCCTATATGACATGGAAAAATACTATAAATAGATAGGTACGAATGGCCTAATTTCACCAAGATCAAGCTTCTCTAAAATCCTTGGAAATACTAGACCCATTAACCTCCTGATACTTGATTGCAAGACCCCAGCCCTACTTAGGTGCCACCATCAATCACAGAACACGGGAAGAGATCATGTATTTGCACCTACTGGGCCTACCAATATAAGATTTCAACCCAGCATGGGACAATCAGGACAAAGGTGTCTCATGTAAACCATGAGAAAACAAATTAGAATCTTGGTTGCATCTTCTGTGCTGCTGAACGCAGAAAGGACAGTCTTACTCAAGCTATTCTTGAGGCAGGGGTGCAGCACCGGCATAGATGCATCAGCAGTAAGCCTCTCTCAATCTGATGTTACCACTCTTGCCCATTGTGGGAAATTTGTGAAATGACTTAGAGACACTATTCAGGCATGTCTTGGTCCCCTCCAACCACGGTATCAAGTCCAGAAACTTATAACGGACTACTATGTAAGGAATTTGAGAACTAATTAAACCTACTGTCTGCATCCGTATTTTTTTAGGAAAAGGCTTAGGAACATGAACAATACTGGACATGCCCACAGGAAACATTTGCTGGCCTTTCTTGGTTAATTTGACAAGAAGGCCTGTCTTGGGGAATCTTACTCATTCTCAAATATATTGTATCCTTTATTCATTCACAGATTTTAAAAAATGTGCTATTTATGATGTACTCTAAGATTGTTTTTACGTTAGATTGACTAAAGATTCTTAAAAATGTTTTTTAAATCATATGTACACTATGCACTAGCGCTTTAGACGAGTAGCCCAAACCACAACAAGGCCCTTGGGAGGTAATTGTAACTGCATCTCACGTGATCTTAAAGCTAATAGTCTTATGGCTATAGAGTCTCGAATTCGTTATATCCTGATAACTGTACATGACCAGTGACACCCAGCCATTCAATAGCTAACCCCATACCTAGCCAAATCTCTATAACTTACATTCCCATAGACTAATCCCTCACTACCAAGTGAATGGTATTTGTTGAAAATGATTTGTGATGCAGGCCTGGGTGTAATGCAAGACTTAAGGGCCTGATTTGGAGTTTGGTGGATGGGATACTCTAAGACAAATGTGACAAATAAAATAATATATCCTGTTCACTGTAGTACAGTGCATCCTTGATGCTCTTTGCACTGTCTACTGTAATACAGAGGACCAGATATCCATTATCTGCAGCGTGTGTGATAGAATATCCCATCTGAAAGACTTAATCAGCCCCTAAGTTTGCAGTTTGGACTCAGGGCAGAATTGAAGACAGAGTATGAGAAGAGCAGGGCCATTGCATTAAAGATAATAAGCTAACAACATACCATTTCAGTTGCCCCAAAAACATGCTGCAGAGTAACAGAACCGCCATCATGGCTCCATTACAATAGTCAGGTAATTGTGCAGCATATTTACACCTTACTCATTAATGGCAGCTAATCCATGTATTAATAAATAAAGTGTATGTTATGTTTCACCCTATGAAATTGTTTAAACTAAAATCAGGTTTTGATTATGTTGGAGGTCTTGCTTCATTTCTCACAGTCAGTGCTTTTGCATTATGTGATGCATTTGTGAGAAAAACTTGGCCCTGTGACTAATCACTTCAAAAATTCCAATTGTAGGAGAGTAGGGTCTGCTTCCTATGGTTACCCCCACTTTTTGCTGTGATTCTCTGGTTCTTCGACTTTAGTGTGGCTGTGGACGTGCTAATCAGGCCCACAGCCCAGCTGTTTTCTCCCTAAATTAATACCATGTACTTTAGGTACATATCAGATTGGTTACTGGGTCACCCTTGTGAGCCCCTGTATAGTGTACCATAGGTACCCAGGGCATAGGTGCACCCTAAGCCTACCAGGGGCTGCAGCATGTATTGTGCCACCCCTGGTGTGCCTTCCAAACTGACACCACAGGTCTGTTCACACAGCCTGGGTAAGGTGGTTTAATCACCCCTTACTTAGATATAGTATATCTATATCTATATATACTTATAGACACATATACACCTATAAGTCACTCCTATGGCAGGCCTTAACAAGCCTGAAGTCAGAGTGCTTGGTTTTATGTGAGAGGGTGCCTTAGCATGAGCTGAGCCCCTCTGCAGCTTTCGGAACCATCTCCTTATAGCTGTTCTATGATATAGCCATACCATATAATCTTAAATGCATTATAATCCTCGCGGTTAATGCTAACTTTGGTTTGGCTTTATCAAAACATGTCGTGTATGTTGACAAACACTTTGGAATACTACCCCCCTGCCAGTCCTGGCGGCGGGGGTAGCATTCCACCCTTCTAGAGGGAGAAGACATGTAGTTACAGGTTTACCCGGTTAAAGTTAAACAGAGCCTCAGCATCACAAAATGGATGCTGCTGCCACAGACACGAGTCTGCCCTCCTGCTCGGGATAAGCCCTCTAACTATCGTCTAATAGCTTTACTGGACTCAATAGGAAAAATTTTCGCTAAATGTCTTTTAATGCTAATAACGGAATGGGCAGAATTAAATAGTATTTTACCTATGGAACAAACAGGATTCCGTAAAGAGCATGGAACTCTAGATAACTTGACATTATTACAGGTGATTATGGACAAATATGCACGTGTTCGAGGTGGTGGCATATACGCAGCATTTATAGATTTCTCCACGGCGTTTGACAAGGTGGATCGTCCAACGCTGTGGAGAAAGCTGGCCGCATTGGGTATGCCAGGATATCTACTCGAATTAGTTAGGTCCCTACACTCGAACACATGGTGTAAGGTGCTACAAGGTGGAGAAAGGGGTCTTTCTCAATCTATCCCCTCTCAGAATGGGCTAAAACAAGGGTGTATACTGGCGCCTATATTGTTTTCTTTATATACGGCCGACCTACCATCCTCCATTGCAGCTTGTGAGGGATTAGCTCCGACAATTGGAGGGTCAGCTATATCGGTCCTAATGTATGCGGATGATATACTTGTTTTAGATTTGACCCCGAAGGGTTTATCTAATCGTCTACATGCATTGAACCAATTTGCTGAAGCACATTACATGAAAATTAATACATCGAAAAGTAAAATCATGTGCATTTTTGGCAAGAAAAAATGTAGGTCTGGAAGTTATAATTGGGCTATTGGCGGACAAAAGCTCGAGGTGGTTAAAACCTATACCTTTTTAGGTAAAATAATATCAGCAAATCTTAGTGAGAATCCCCATATCGAACATAACTCACGTAAAGCGCTGGCCCATGGTACGGGGTTATGTTCTTTGTACAACGCTACCGGGAAGAGACACTTCTCCCTCTTTCTGGATGTATTTAGAGCGAAAATTCCTGCAACTCTACTATATGGAATTGAATTAGTGGAGTTGAAACAATGGGGATTTCTGCAAAAAATGGAAGGAAAGGTATTAAGGAAAATCTCTTCTTTTAACACAGCATGTTCTATATCCTCATGCAGGCTGGAATTCGGACTCCGAAGTTGTTGGGCACAGGGGTTGGTTGCCCTCGTAAGATGGGTAGCCTGTTTGGCCAGAGGTAAACCGGGTACCTTAAGAGAAGCTATTAAAAAGGAACTCCTGGGCAATTTTAACGAGTTCTCGTTGTTAGTAAAAAACTTTAGAAAAGCAGTATCTCTGCTAGAATTGGATGAAAGCACTTTATTCCTACTTTCACCCTCTGAGCTAAAGTCTAAACTAAAATGTACATCTTGGGAACTGTGCTACAAGTTGGATATACTTGCCCAACCTAGACAACAAGAAAGGGAATCCCTGGTAAAAACATATATCCCAAAGCTAGCCCAACAATACCTCATTTGGAATATTCCCCATAGAGTCCGTAGATTATGGTACCTTTTAAGACATGACTTGCTTCCACTCAATATTCTTTTAGCAAAATGGTATGGGGTATCTCCAATATGTAATTTCTGTAATAATGCTGTCCAGGATCGTAACCACGTCTTGTTCATTTGTCCTGCATTGCACCCATTGCGCCATAAATGGTTAAAACCAATTTGTGTACAATTAGGAATTGTAAATGTAAAAATGTTCTTCCATGCACTTTACTGCCCTCCAAATGAAATGTTTTGTTCCAGAATTTTTAAATTTTTTAAAGGGTTTTTAGATATTTATTAATGATGTACAGGGAGATGTTGATGATTGCTTTACTTGCAGATAAGTAGTGTTTTCTTCTCGTTTTGTGTTGTCATTTACTTATTATTCATATTGTATAATTGTGTGTGTATTTTTATGTGGCCCTCATTGAGAGCCAAAAACATAATAAACTTTTTGACTTGACTTGACTTGCCCTCCTGCTGCTGGATGAAACTCCGGCAGGGAAGGCCTGGACAATAGGTTTCCTGCCCAGGCAGGTGCTGGCACCTCCCCAGACAGACTATTTGTGTATTGGGGCAGGGAGGGCTGCATTCAGTGAATGCTTTCCAGACACTGCCTGGGGCACACTAGGTGCTCCATGCATTTCTCTGTTCAAACCAGTTGCTGGGTCACTCAGCCCCAGCTCTGGTGTGAAACTGGACAAAGGGATAAGGGTTTAACCACCCCCACCCAGGTCCACCCATAGGAGGGACCTTAAAGTTAGTCCAGCCCATAAACTTAGTATAAGTATAGGATCCCAGTCCCTAGGACTTTAGATTACCCTGGACGAAACTCTGAAACATATATCCTGGACCTTCGACATTCCATTTCGACTGGAAGATGGAAGATATCTCCCTTGCGGTCAAGGAGTGACCACCCTGTTCAAACAGGCACCAACAGCATCTTTGCTGGTCTGAATTTTTAAGGCTCCTGCCAGATCCAAAAGAATCTGCAACACAAGACACAGACTTCCAGACATCTCTGACCCGACCTTCGCTCACAGCAAAGCTGAGATCCGTGGTGGACACGAGAGACGTGGGACCGGAACTCCTGGACATCCTGCATTTTGCTACCTGCATCAACTTCTCGAGGTATCTCAAAGTTGTGCATTGGGGTGCTTGAAGCCCTAGACCCGAGCACCTTTTGCACTGAAGTACAGAGCTCCACACTCCACGAGTGGCCTTTGGGCTTGCTTTGTGCATTTCTGCTTGAGGTGTCTTTGCAGTTCCTAATCCATTGACTAGTGAGCCCCCAAAAAGACAAACCTTTACTTTAACTAGCTTTACTGATTGCTCCAGGCTTGCTTCAACTTTCCTGCAAAGGAGAAGTTCCACAAACCTTGCTGGTCTGCACCGAAGCCCATGTCAACATCCTGCATGGGTTGCGTTTGTCAAGGCTTGTTGAGTCCAATCCGGATACCAACACTACAGTCAACTAGATCCTTTATAGGGCAGGTCGAATCCAGATCCTGGTTGTCGTTGACGCTTCCTGGTCCTCATGGCTGAAGAGACACACTTCACCTTTTCACCTGAAATCACCCGACATCTGGAGGCATCTTCCTATCGCCGCCCTGGTCACTGGCAAGTGGCCTAGACTCTGTCCCTTCTGCTTTCAGGTTCTACAGATCTTTAATCCACCCTTGGATCCACCAGGACACTTTTCCTGTGGTCGCCTGCAGCACTTCTTTGCAGATCTACATTTAAATCGACAACGAAACCCGACACCAAAAGAAACCTATGCATCCGACTTCCGTGGGTGAGGTAACACGAGTACTCTGGCAGTCTCGAGGGTATTGGCCCTCCTAGTGTCTAAGTCTAAAAGGGTTCCATCGTAGTTCTTTTAGAAGTGTCCTTAAATTGTAGATTTGTAACTTGTTCGTTTCCCATATCAAGTCAATGGTAACCCGCGGCTGTGTTTAGACACTGCACGCCTCTCCCGTGGACCTCCTACATCCTAACCTTTGGTTGTTTAGAGTAGCCCCAGTGATTCCACAGGACACAGGCCTGCTTTCTAATTCTCACATGGTTCTTATACCACTATTTTAGTTTATGGTTTGTGAGGCCCCTAGGGCAAAACGTATACTGTGCAACTTATCGTATGCTAATTAAGTAACTTGTATTGTACTTTTACCTCTGACCTCATAAAGAGTGCAGAGGGGTTGTGTTTAGAATAAATACATATATATTTGATGTATACCTTGGGTGGTGTGCTTTCATTTGGTACTCAAAGGATTATAATTGGTAAAAAAAACTCACTTAATTTGCTCTCTGAAGTCTTAGCCTGAAGACTGCTCGCCACTGCTACCCCTAGGATAGCTTTCTATAAGGTTTACTTTACAATCACCATCAATAAGGGTCGATTAGACTGGTGCAAGGTGCCCACTAGAACTAGTGGACATCATATGTCAGGCTAACTTCTCACACCAATGGCCCGAGGGGACCAGCAACTGTTAGCGCTGAGCATCACAATTCATGTTTTTTTCCTTTCTTGCTCATATAACAACTCTTGCTGCTGGAGCTGGCCAACCATCTCCGCGGGATGTAGCGGTCTGGCTGCGGTGCTAAAAGTTTGAGGTAATGGCAATGAAATACTGCTGGCTGGTGGCCTTATAGGAGGTGTAAGAGGGGGCGTGGGACTCTTCTCTGGGCCACTAGTCAGACCCACCTTCAACCCCACAATGCCAATGCTGCCACCAGCAGTCGGGGTCCACTGCCACATGGGGCCGGAAAACCACCAGCAGCCCCTCTTCCTCGTCATCAACCGACCGCCTCCTCCACCACCTCCTCCATGAGCTGGCTCTCATCAAATGTGGCCAGCAGAACCTGGCTCAGGAAATATCCAATGTCCAAAAAGACCTTGATTCCCTCAGATGTCTTTTTTATTGAACATTTTCATTTTGATGGGAAGGCCTATTGTGGGTAGAAAGGGTGGGACAGGAGTTGAGGGAAAGGGACTTTTTAGGGTTTTGCTTTGGAAGGGGATGTGCCTGTTGTGGGTGAAGAGGGTGGGAAGGGGATTTTGGGAGAGGGATATTTGGGGATTTGCTTGGAGATGGGGCGGGTCTGTTGTGGGTGGAGAGGGTGGGAAGGAGATTTTGATAAAGTAGAATTTTGGGGGTTTTGCTTGGGGAGAGTGTGGGCCTATGGTGGGTGGTTAGGGTGGGATCTCATGTCAAAAATTAAAAGGGACCTTTATTGTCTTTTGTATTGTCTTTACATTGCTTGTTAGTGTAGCTATCACAGCCCATGCTTAAGGGTTACGGTACGCCAGAGTAACACTTTCCCCATGACAGGGGTCTTTTCCTTCCTTTTTTACAAATGGACAGCTTGTGTGTATAGAGTCTACCGTACACACCAGCTAGCCCCCAACACAGCTACAGACAAACGACGATTCCATTACCACGTAAGATGTGGTATATAAACTCCCTGCAAACCGGACTCGGTGCTTGGCTTCGTTGTTCCCTGACGAGGTCTGGACCACGCTCCGGATCCTCCTTTCCCAATCAATGTTCAGCTTCTGCACTTGGACAATGAGGTTATTCCCTGTGTGGTCTAGTCTCTGCTGCATTCTCATTTACTTCTGTTTTTTTCACGTTCCGTTGCTGGCGTTTGGTGTCAGCCGGTAGGAAAGCCGCTAAACGCTCTGTCGCACTTTTTTCCCATCTCATTGTTGGCGTGTGGTGTCAGCTGGAGAGAAAGCTGCTACACTCTCTGTCTCGCATTATTTTCTCACAAGGATTTGTTTTTTTGATCTAAAGGTACGAGACCATCGTGGATTTGCGTGGTCCCCTTACAAGACTTTTTGAAGCTACTAAAGGTCAGTGCACTGATTAACATAGTCGCATTTAATATTTTTGTTGGGATTATTATTCCAAATGATTTCTGGGAAAAGAGAGGACCTATGACCTATTAAGGAAGATCCCTACACAAGAATTACTTCATTGGGATTTGGAATCACAAGAAGTGGTCCTGTTGTTATACCTCCTTCTGCCTCCCAGGGAATATAACTTGTTACAGTGTGTAATAGTCTGTTAAGGGTTTTAAGCACGATAATAATATTGGTAATTTTCATTGAATTGTTTTATTAACCTAGATTCACAATGGAAGATGATAGAGAGAAATTGGCGGCTGAGATGTTTAAAATGAGCAAGGGGACAGCCCCTACATCTAAGAAAGATGCACCTGCCAATAGCTTGAGGGATAAGTTCCTTAAACTAGAGAGGCTTAAAAAAGCGGAACTTTCAAAATGGTGGGACGGGGTCACCTTACAGAATGATTTAGATTTGAGAAGAATTCCCAGAGGTCTACGAATATTAATATTTCCGACATTTGATGACCTTGACACTGATTTATTGAAAGATTGGGAACAAAATCTATATAACTCGTCATTCACCATGATCAATATTCTGATCAAGAATGCTAATAGAACAGTAGACAATCTGAAATAACAAATTTCAGATTTAGAGACAGATATTAAGGCAATGAATCTCCCAGAACTCACAGAGAAAAACTATGTGATATTGAAAGATGTTATTAATAAGTTTCAATTGCAGATCAAGGACAAAAAGATGAATAAAATCAGGCGGGATGAAAGAGATTATGCCCAGGGCAGGATTTTTAGCTTTGCCAGAGGATATGGGGCCAGATGTAGGTCGGCCAATACCGGTCGGTAACGGCCGAAAATCGGTAATTTCGGCCGTTACCGACCGGTATACATGAAATGAGATGTAGGAGCCTAATTTTTATCGAATCGGAAAACATGAGTCGGTATAATTCCGACTCGGTAAATATGAGTCGGTATAATTCCGACTCTGTAAATATGAATAGTTTTTTACCGAAGCGGAAATTTCCGAATTCATATTTACCGATTTCTTATTTACCGAATCGGTAAATAAGAAATGGTAAAACAATGGGCATGGAGATGTAGGAAACCCAAACAATACCGAATTATCGGAAATTCGGTATTCATGAGTCGGTATTTACCATGGATTGAATGCAGGTGGTAACCAGGTGAAGGCTATAAAATGGGTCCCAAAATGCAACAGTGGGAGCAGAATGGCGGCTTTCTACATCATTGCAAGGCGGCAAAGACTACAGGCAGCAGAAGAGAGGGAATGGCAAAGGGAGGAACAAGTGTACAGGCAGAGGATAACACTTTTCCAACTGACAGAGCCAGAAATACTCCAGAGGTACAGGCTACATCCCCAAACCATCCAGGACCTGATCAGGGGCCTACACCCACTCCTGGAGCACCCAACACCCAGGGCCCATGCCATCCCACCCCATGTGCAGGTGCTGTGTAGCTTACACCTGCTTGCCTCTGGGAGCTACCAGAGTGTGACAGCTGCAGTGGGTGGTGTGTCCCAGAGCTGCCTGTCCCGCTACTTCAGGAGGTTTCTTGACGCCATGATGCAGAGGATGGAGCATTATATTTCATTCCCTGACACACCTGCGGAACTTGCAAAGACCAAGACTGATTTCTATCAACTGGCACACTTCCCTCACGTGATAGGCTGCATAGATGGCACCCACGTACCACTCTGTTCACCTGCAGCCACAGAACACATATACAGAAACCGGATGTCAACGCACTTCATCAATGTACAGGTCATATGCAACGCTGGCAACATCATCACAGACATCGTTGCGAAATTCCCAGGAAGTACCCACGATTCGTATATATTTCAGAATAGTGGGATATACACACGCCTACTTGCCGGAGAATTTGGAAATGGATACCTGCTAGGTAAATGACATTGACACACCCTGACACTCACACTAGATCAATGTATCATGTACATGCAACTAATGTCAATCTTACTCCCCCCTAGGCGACAGTGCATATGCCCTGCGGTCCTTTGTGCTCACCCCCTACTTCAACCCATCCACCAGGAGTGAAAGGCGGTACAATGTGGCTCACAGATCTAGATACAACATTGTGGAGCGCACATTTGAACTCCTCAAGAGCAGGTTTCGCTGCCTCCACAAGAGTGGAGGGGCACGCCAGTACACTCCAATCCTGTGCTGCAAAATCATTGCGACCTGTGCCATGTTACACAATCTCGCCACCAAGGAAGGCACAGAGGTGGAGATCACACATCATGAGGACATTGATGATGACACAGAACAGGCAGAGCCCCATGCTACAGTAGCAGCACCAGCTACAGATGGGAGACTGAGACGAGCAGAGATCACACAGCAATATTTCTGAGTAAGTAATGAGACACAGACAGGCTGTGATTATGATGTACGTAGTTTAATTTTCACTACGCAAGTGCAATGATACCACACAATGGTTACACAAAATAGCAATGTCCATGACTGGGTGGTCACAGTTAACACCACCGTGACCTGTCCTTAGGGTGGAGGGCATAGTCAATGTTTACGTCCACGGATTGCAGGGTGGGACTGATGTGGCTGTGTGTCATGGCTTTCGGTGTGGCCTGTCTCTGTTGAATGACGCCTGCCGCTCCTGCGTATTTCTGGGACAGGAGGGCTTGCGCCACTCCTGCTGGTCGATTCCTCACTGTCAGCCACACATGTGTCGCCTCGGGTGGCTGTCTGTTGTGCTAGCATGAGCTCCATGGCAGAGGTCACTCTGGCCATCCTCACAGATAAATTGGTGCAGCACTGAACAATAGCATCCTGCATCGCCACTGACCGTCTGCACAGCAGGGAGGTTGCAGTCGCAAATCGGTTTAAGGCTTTTGTCTGCTGCCGCACATCCACACGAGCCTTGCGCCTCTCCAAGTGGTCCCTGTCCAACTTGTCGCACAGGACAGTCATGCACTATGTCATGTCTGTAATGCCATTTGACAGCGACTGCATGCTCTCAGAAATGTCTCCTATGCCCTTGCCTATGTCATCCAGCTTGTTGTTGGTGCTGCGTGCCTGCCTCTGAACACCCATCATTGCCTTCACCTGCAGGCGCTGGACCTTGACCATGGTGCCCTCCAGACCGCAGAAGACCCCCTGACCGTTATGCCCTTCAGCTGTCTCCCGTGACCTTCGTCCTCGGACACTGGCCCGCACAGCTCTAGGAGTGGGCTGCTGCTCAGCGTTGGCTGACTCTAGTGGATTGCTGGCCATGTCACCCTCATCCTCTTCCTCCTCAGATGTTTCTAGTATGCGGGGAGGGGGCACATCAAGCCACCTTGCCCTTTCCAGCACAGGTGACGGAGTTGTCGGGGTGGGGGACTGTGCAGCTGCTCCTGACTCCTGACTCCCAAACAAAAGAGGAGACTGAGGCTGTGGTGTGGTTGTATCCTCAGATGACTTGGCTGCCTGCTCTGTGTCCTCCCCTCCTTGTATTGTGCTGGGACCAGCTTCTTCTCTCCTATTCTCCCTATCCTTTTCTGTGCTGCGCGATGACTCTCCTGTGGACAGACATTGACATTGTGTCAGTGGAGTAGTTC
Organism: Lissotriton helveticus; assembly: GCF_964261635.1. Lineage (NCBI taxonomy): Eukaryota > Metazoa > Chordata > Amphibia > Caudata > Salamandridae > Lissotriton > Lissotriton helveticus. The sequence continues at coordinate 571,046,287 of NC_136063.1, forward strand.
ACCTGTGTCTCTTGATTAAATCACACTACTATCACATATTTGCCTGTCCCTCATTTGCTTATGATAGGAGTGTGTCGCATCCCTTGCTGTATGGTATGCTGACTGCATAGAGGTATCTACCTATGACTACGTCTCCTATTATGCATTGCTGGGCATTAGTAATACCTGTTCTGGAGTGTGATGTAGGCACACAGAGTGTGGAAGGGGAATAGGTAAATGGGTTAATGACAATGTACATGCATCTTACCTTGTTTCTTTGCAGCTCTTGCGGAGCTGTCAGCGTCCCCAATGCCATGGATGGATTCAGGCTCAAGGATGGATTCCAACAGCTCCTCAATGTCGGTGAGTCGTGGTGCTCGGTTTCTGGCTCCCCCTGTTGCTGCAGCTTCTTTTCGGTGGGCAGCTAGTTTCTTTTTGGTAATTATGCGAAGGTCATACCACCTTTTTTTGAAATCGTCAATTTCACGGTGGGTGACACCAATGTTATTTACCTTTGCTTGAATGTCTATCCAGGTAGTGCGCTTGATGGACTCTGCAACATGCAGTGATTGTTTCCCGAAAATTTTGCTGTAATGTTTCACAACCTCTGCAACAAGCATCTGCAGTTCTTCAGGGCTGAATTTCAATTTTCTTCTGCGCTCTGCAGCATTCCTCTGTCCATCCTGACTCTCCATGGTGCTGTTCAGGTAAGCTCAGGGAAGCCTGCTCCTCAGTCTGTCCTCCTGCTCTCCTGACTGTTGGTTTCTGCACCAGCATGGGTGTGGCCACTCCCAGGTACTGGGGAGGGGTGCTTGATTCTGATTGGTTGATTCCACTGTACCTTTGGTTTTGGGTGTGGTTGGTGTTCCTGATTGGTTCACAGGCTCACATGTTTGTCAGTTTCAAATTTCCAAATCGGTATTTACCGAATCGGTATTTTCCGATTCGGTAAATTCCGATTCGGTAAAACACATTCATTCCTATGGGCCATGAGGCCCATTGGAATGTATGGGTTTTACCGATTCGGAATTTACCGATTCGGAGAATACCGATTCGGTAATTACCGATTTTAGATACCGATTTTTTACCTACATCTCATTTTCCAATTCTGAAATACCGATTCGGTATGAGTCGGTATTTTAGAATCGGTAAAATGAAATTACCTACATCTGGCCTATGATGAGGTTATCAGATCAAAAGGTCCTGTGAATGTTGCAGGACAAAGCGACTTGAGCTCTGTTAATTATAGTAGCTCTAGTGTGTCGTCTGTAGAAGACTTGTCGGGGGGAGGCGCGGCGGCTGCCGTCCCTCCTACCAGCTCGTCTTTTTGGGACGAGATCACTCGCATAAAGAAAGGCAAAAGAAAAGACCCAGTAAGAACAGGAGGGGTAGGAAACACAGGAGGTACGAGGATGGGGACAAGGAGTCAGGATGCACAAAGGAAATAGTAGAAGTGATGCTTGAGGCTAAATCAGGGGAATTACAAGTTATTAACCTATCTGACAGGTGTCTCAATCAAGATGAATTGACAGTATTGAAGAAAGGCCTATCGTTTTGCCCTATGTATAAGTGTGATTATACAGATTTAGAAATTGCCCTTTTTCACTTTGGTAGAAGACTAAAATTGAGGACCTATTTTTCTGATTATGAAAAACCAGCTGTAGTAAGCTCTAATTTGAATAAAGACTGTGCAATGTCTATCAATGATTTACGAAATACCTGCTTATTATTGTCAATAACTGAAGGGGATGACCTTGGCGAAGAGGATGTGGCAAAAATGTTGAATGTGACAACAGATTATAGTTGTTCTAGTGGTTTGAAACCTAAATCCAAATTTGTTCCTCAAGGTGGACAATTTTTTGCTATTGATTTATACATCAGTAAAACTTTAGAGGAATTGCATAGAATTCAGGATCATCATTTCAGGAAGAGAAGGACATTTCAGGACAATTTATCATCTGGTGAGAGGAAAGCTTTAAGAAGTTTGAGAACTGATAGGAACATCGTTATACAACTGTTGGACTTGGGCCTTGTGGCAGGTTCACCCCTGAACTTTTTGCCTTGAAGTGTAGTGATTTCTGGTCTTTGCGCACTTTGACACTGTGGCGCAGTGTAAAGTGCGTGCGCTCCCTGAGTGCGTGTGTGAGATAGGCCTGCCCTCCCATAGGAATGCATGGGGAATGTATGTGTCCCTGGTAGTTCCTGATGCGTGGGGAGTGCAGGCTCGAGTTTGGTATGTGTGAACTCGTGAGAGTGAATGCTGCGAAATGGTATGTGCGGCTTGTATGTGTCTAGTGGGGAAGTGCTACTTCTAGACATGGCTGTGTATGTGCTGTGAAGGTGCTGGCGTGTGATTGGCTGGAGCTGGCTGGCATGCCAGGCTCCAGGAAGTCTGGATGGGTCTGCCTGGTGGTGAGTGGGAGATTAGCATGCTGATGGCTGGGGAGGAGTGTACCTGTGCCCTGAATGAGGCTGGGTTTTGCCCAGACAATGCTTGCTCCGCCCCCCTGTGGTGTGACTGATGACCCTAACCCTGCCAGTGAATAGAGAGGGGGGTTGAGCCCATCAGCAGTGCTCACAGACCAGCTGCGACTGGTTCTGCCCCCACCCTGCCCAGAGACAAAGGATTTGTCTGTATAAAAAGAGGCTGTGACCTCTTGAAAAATGTTCTTGTTCCCAACTTGAATCTGACCAGGGGCGTGCTGCTGCTGGGGCCCGGGGGAAGGCTTGCCTCCCTGGGCCCTGCCAGCCCCTGGATGCTGGAGGACTCTTTTGGACCCTTTTTGCCTTGCAGGAGTATTCCCAGGACCTTGAGGAGACTTTGGGGGGCTGCCCCTGCACCTTGCATGTGCTGACTTTTCATTGTCCATGCCCCCTAGCTGTCTCTGCGCTTTGTCCCCCTCTGGGAGCGCTTTCATTGAGCTTGGCAGCGTGGAGCTGCTCTCTGTCCTGCTCGTGCTCCTCGCAGGTGCTACCCTGCCTTATGCCCCTTTTTCGGTATTTGTACTGCGGGTGCTCACCCCGCTTATCAGGGTCCTAAGCGAGTGCCCACCTCGCTTCTACGTTTATTTTTCACTTCGAGGGTGCTCACCCCTCGCTATTGCCCCGAGAAATCACCGCCGCAGCCGCGGGCATAACCGGAAGTCAGGCGGCATCGCGCCTGACTGTAGGCGGGACTTCCGGGTTGCTGAAGGAAGTCCCGCCCGCCGCCGTGCTCCGATTGGCCAGGGCACCCGGCCGGAGAAGAGGAGCCCGGAGCCTTGAGGGCTCCACTTGCCAAGTCCCGGTCTGAGATGGGGGACCGGGTGAAGATGCCCCCCCCTCTTGGAGCCGGATGTTGCGTCGCGGGGCTCCCAGGAGTGAGGGGAGCCCCGGAGGCGGAGTCCTCGCTGTCCCCGGAGAGGGGACACAGAGAGAATGGACGCCCGGAGCCCGGTAAGGAGGGGGGCCTCGGGGCTGTCCCTGGCTGTTCTTCGAGCGGCCCCACATGATAGCGGGCCGCTCCAACGATGTGGCCATACCTGTCTCCAGGGGCCCGTCACCCCGGCACCACAGTAGTGTCACCTTCCTGAGCGGCCCCGAATGGCAGGCGGCCGCTCCCACGTTTCCAGAGCCCAGATGGCTCCAAACGCCCGGCACCATTTATTTAGAGCCCACGAGGTTCCTTGGGCATGTGTACTTCGAGCCTGAGAGGCTCCACCAGAGCGGGGGCATTATTGTATTTTAGGAGCCAGAGTGCTCCAATGGGCCCAGTTGTTTCTCGAGCCCTGAGAGGCTCCACCTTTTGCATATTTGGTTGCAGAGCCAGAGGGCTTCCAGTTTGCGCAGCTTTGGGTTCCAGAGAGCTAGTAAGAGCCCTGTCGCAGTTCTGTTTCCAGCTGCCCAGCAATTAGTGGGCAGCTGCACCGTTTAGGTATTTTGCTTCCTATGGACATGTACTCTGGACTTTAGGAGTGAGGCGCACTCCTTCATCCCTGGCCTTTCCCCAGCTGCGCAGCACTTAGTGCCAGCTGCAGCGTTTAGGCCCCCTGTTCTGTCCCTCAGCTGCCCAGCAAGTAGTGGGCAGCTGCTACGTTTAGGTTTTGGCGCAGTGGCGCAACCTGGACCCTGGACTTTTGATGTAAGTTCTGTGTCAATGTGATTTATGCGAAGTGTTCTTTGCTGCACCTCTGAATTTGTTGTAGATGCATCATGTGCCTTGTTCCTTACACCGCTGAACGTGTGTTGATGCGTCATGTGTTTTGTCCCCAGGTCTAGGCCCCTACTTGTATTGTGATACTTAGGTGGTTGTGCTTGCTAGTACAGGTGGTGCTAGTGAGGTCCTGGTTCCCTGCGTGACCTGTTCCTAAGGTGGTTAGGATTGCGTAGGTGGTATTTACCTGATTACCAGTAGTTACTGGTTGTGTGCTATTTTGTGATACAGTAATTTTCTGTTATGTTCTAAGTGATATTCCAAGGGCTTGATACTGAGCTCGCCCCCTGACCAGAGTCCCAGGACCAGTGGACACTATTGTGCCTTCCCTGACAAATTGCTGGGACTTGTCTGATCTCCCTGGGCCACTGGGGCCTCGCTGAAGTGTGCCTTGCTCACTCCTCTTGGCAGCTCGTGCCGGCCGCCCGTCCAAGCCTCGAGCCGCGCCGGTCTCCCCTGAGCCGCGCCGCTTCGCTGGGCCGCCCGCATCCTGCCTCCCCCCATCTCTTCTGAGCCGCACACATTGGTCGCCCCAGAGAAACGCTTGTAGCTAGCCGGTCGCCCGCTAAAGCCTACTAAGGAGATCACTCGCATTATCCTGCGCAACCAGGACGGAAGGTACTGTCTGATAGGCTCTATGTTCTAAGTTCTAGGCCTACAAGTATTGTATTGTTACTTCTAAAAGTGCTAATTCCTGACAGTGGTCCAGGTGGCCCTGTCTTGTACATATCCCCTGTAAATTCTGCCCGTGCCTCTGGCACATTGTAAAGTGTGTGTTTTTATCTAATGTGTTTTGGTGTAATACAAAGGCTATTTTTATATAACCTTGTGTGGAGTTTCCTTTGTGGTGGGCCTTTGGGTGTTGTTGCTGGGGTGCGTGCGCAAATACTTAACTCACATCGCCTCCAAGTTTAGCCTTGCTGCTCGTGCCACGTTACCTAGAGGGTGAGCGTGTAACTCCCTTGCCCTGACTTAGGAGTGGTGGTCTCTGACTGACTTTGGCGAAAGCCCTGGCCAGCCAGGGGTCCCATTTCTAACATTGGCAGCAGCGAGAGGATAAGGATTTGTGTTTGCGTTGTACCACAGTAGCAGCTGGCTGCACCACAAAACTCTGCATTTTAGATGAATCACATTTTGGGGATTATTGTGTTAAGTTTGCTGAAAATGTCATTTCTGTGGAAATGTGTGTCTTGTGCACTTTGAGTTAGGTGTCCCTAGCTCGGGAGGGTAGATCATCCCCCTAAGTGCAGTGTGTTTTCTGGATTCACCAGAAGGGTGGGATCCAGTGGTGGCAGCATAAGTGTGTCCAGTGCATGTGTCCCCCGTCCCTGTCCTGGAGTAATGGTACCTGTGTCAAGTGTGGTCAGGTTGAGAAGTCAGGGGTGGTAGAAACTGCCTTACCAGTCTGGGGAGGGGTGTGTGTGGATGAATGGTGTGTGGCACTGGACGTGTTTGTGAGTTCTCTGGATGGGGAGCTTGCTGAATGCTTGTGTACTCTTGTTTTGCTCAGATACCTAAGTCCCGTGTGTTAAACTTTTCCCAAGAACGTCTGCAGACAGTGGAGCCTGCTTTTTGATTTCTGTGGTCTGTTTGGAGACAGAATTTTGGAGTTGGTAATGTTCTGGGAGGAGAGAGGCATAGGGGATGGAGTGATTCCAAAAGGAGTGTCTGAGGTGTCTTCCAGCCCAGCGTGGTGGAAGAGGTTCAGTGTAGCCCAGCTAGGTCTCGGTGTAGGGGCTCACGTCCTGTCTCAAGAGGAGAAGGAGTGGGTGGGACTGCATGTCTCCAGGTGCCCGAAACCCAGTGTCAGGGCCTGGAATGTTTCTGAAGGGAACATCAGGTCGGGGGCCTAGGCTGTACCAATAGGTCATTTGAGGAGGATCTTCCAGAGTGTCTGGAGAACGTGGAACCTCTGTAACCAGGGTTCCAGTAGTTCTGGTGTTTGGCAGTACCGCTCTAGTTGGGAGGGTGCAGAAGTCCAGATGGAGGGGTGCGAGGGGGATAGGTTCCCCAGTGGAGTAACCAGTGGGTCAGGGGCCAGCCAGAAGGGCTGTGTCGCCAGGGAGTGACCATGGTGATGCCACTTCTGTCCTGAGTGTCAGGCAGACTTGTACACGACACATTAGTTGTGTCACCCTCAAGGAAGTCCTGGTGCGCCAGGCATCTGACCAAAGGGGTACGTCCCTCGGTTGGGGAGCCAGTAGCCGGTGTGTCCGGATCTGGACGTAAGGGGAACTATACGTAGTGTCCTGAAGTTACAAGAAGGAACTCCTGCCTGAAGAGAAGGAACCGGGTAAGCTGTATGGGGGATTGACCTGCAGTGGTTGCCTTACTGCTGAAGGAGGAGAGAAAGTCTTAGATTTTTGTTTTCAACTTGTAGAAGTCCTGGTGCGCCAGGCATCTAACCAAAGGGTAGCGTCCCTAGGTTGGGGAGCCAGGGTCAGGTGTTGCCTGTCCTGGACGGTAGGGCAACTGTAGCCAGTGTCCTGGCCGGTTTGTCTTCTAGGGGTACCCCTGTGAACACAGGTGGGGCTCATCTTTAGGGAAGAGACCCTGTGTTTCCCAGAAGGGGTGGTACAGGCCTAGCAGGGATCTTTAGGGTTCTTGGCTGAGTGTTGTGGTACTACCCTGAGAGCAGGTGGGGCCTACCTTAAGTGGAGGGACCCTGTTCTACAGTGGGAGGGTGCAGAACTCTGGAAGGGTTTCAGAGGGAGTCTGGTGAATGTGAATCCCAGGTGGTAGACCAGTTAAGGGAGTGGTGACCTATCTGTCATGACCAGCCTGGTGTCCTGTAGGCACCGCACTGAGCCGCGTCTGCCTTCGGCCGCGCAGTCTATGCCACTCGCCGTCCCCATCTCGACGCAATCCGCGAGCCGCCGCCTGCGCCGCATCTGGCAACCCGCAAAGTGCAACGCCTTACTACACCGTTCTTGTGCTGGTCTGACTGTGGTCACTGCTGCTGAGGAAGTCAGGTCCTAAACTGGTGGGAGAGTTGTGTTCTGGAGGGTGCTTCAGAAGTAGAGGTAGGGTGGGGCAATCGTGCCCATGACCTCTGGTCAGCCTGAGGGTGCGGAACCTAGGTTGAAGGATCAGTGGTAGTTTGGAACTACACTGAGAAAGGAAGTGGAGGATGGCTATTGTAGGCCAGGGGTTACTACCCCCCACTCTGTGGATTGGCAAGGACCAGTGGTATCTGGGTGGCCTAGGGCCTGGTCCTAGCCGTGGACAACTAAGGAGTACCAGTGGGGTAGCCTAGTTGGGCCTGGTTTTTTTTAAGTGTGCTTTGCGTATGGATCAACGTGGCGTAGAACCGGAGGGTGTCCCTGCAGTGCGGGCCCGCGTCCGTGTTCTATCGCCCCAAGCAGGGAAGTCCATCACAGTGGTGATTGGCCTACCCTGCGTTTTGGCTGGAAGGGGGTTGTGTTGGACTTGGGCCTTGTGGCAGGTTCACCCCTGAACTTTTTGCCTTGAAGTGTAGTGATTTCTGGTCTTTGTGCACTTTGACACTGTGGCGCAGTGTAAAGTACGTGCGCTCCCTGAGTGCGTGTGTGAGATAGGCCTGCCCTCCCATAGGAATGCATGGGGAATGTATGTGTCCCTGGCAGTTCCTGATGCGTGGGGAGTGCAGGCTCGAGTTTGGTATGTGTGAACTCGTGAGAGTGAATGCTGCAAAATGGTATGTGCGGCTTGTATGTGTCTAGTGGGGAAGTGCTACTTCTAGACATGGCTGTGTATGTGCTGTGAACGTGCTGGCGTGTGATTGGCTGGAGCTGGCTGGCATGCCAGGCTCCAGGAAGTCTGGATGGGTCTGCCTGGTGGTGAGTGGGAGATTAGCATGCTGATGGCTGGGGAGGAGTGTACCTGTGCCCTGAATGAGGCTGGGTTTTCCCCAGACAATGCTGGCTCCGCCCCCCTGTGGTGTGACTGATGACCCTAACCCTGCCAGTGAATAGAGAGGGGGGTTGAGCCCATCAGCAGTGCTCACAGTCCAGCTGCGACTGGTTCTGCCCCCACCCTGCCCAGAGACAAAGGATTTGTCTGTATAAAAAGAGGCTGTGACCTCTTGAAAAATGTTCTTGTTCCCAACTTGAATCTGACCAGGGGCGTGCTGCTGCTGGGGCCCGGGGGAAGGCTTGCCTCCCTGGGCCCTGCCAGCCCCTGGGTGCTGGAGGACTCTTTTGGACCCTTTTTGCCTTGCAGGAGTATTCCCAGGACCTTGAGGAGACTTTGGGGGGCTGCCCCTGCACCTTGCATGTGCTGACTTTTCATTGTCCATGCCCCCTAGCAGTCCCTGCGCTTTGTCCCCCTCTGGGAGCGCTTTCATTGAGCTTGGCAGCGTGGAGCTGCTCTCTGTCCTGCTCGTGCTCCTCGCAGTTGCTACCCTGCCTTATGCCCCTTTTTCGGTATTTGTGCTGCGGGTGCTCACCCCGCTTATCAGGGTCCTAAGCGAGTGCCCACCTCGCTTCTACGTTTATTTTTCACTTCGAGGGTGCTCACTCCTCGCTATTGCCCCGAGAAATCACCGCCGCAGCCGCGGGCATAACCGGAAGTCAGGCGGCATCGCGCCTGACTGTAGGCGGGACTTCCGGGTTGCTGAAGGAAGTCCCGCCCGCCGCCATGCTCCGATTGGCCAGGGCGCCCGGCCGGAGAAGAGGAGCCCGGAGCCTTGAGGGCTCCACTTGCCAAGTCCCGGTCCCGAGATGGGGGACCCGGTGAAGATGCCCCCTCCCTCTTGGAGCCGGATGTTGCGTGGCGGGGCTCCCAGGAGTGAGGGGAGCCCCGGAGGCGGAGGACTGCGCTGTCCCCGGAGAGGGGACACAGAGAGAATGGACGCCCGGAGCCCGGTAAGGAGGGGGGCCTCGGGGCTGTCCCTGGTTGTTCTTCGAGCGGCCCCACATGATAGCGGGCCGCTCCAACGATGTGGCCATACCTGTCTCCAGGGGCCCGTCACCCCGGCACCACAGTAGTGTCACCTTCCTGAGCGGCCCCGAATGGCAGCGGGCCGCTCCCACGTTCCCAGAGCCCAGATGGCTCCAAACTCCCGGCACCATTTATTTAGAGCCCACGAGGTTCCTTGGGCATGTGTACTTCGAGCCTGAGAGGCTCCACCAGAGCGGGGGCATTATTGTATTTTAGGAGCCAGAGTGCTCCAATGGGCCCAGTTGATTCTCGAGCCCTGAGAGGCTCCACCTTTTGCATATTTGGTTGCAGAGCCAGAGGGCTCCCAGTTTGCGCAGCTTTGGGTTCCAGAGAGCTAGTAAGAGCCCTGTCGCAGTTCTGTTTCCAGCTGCCCAGCAATTAGTGGGCAGCTGCACCGTTTAGGTATTTTGCTTCCTATGGACATGTACTCTGGACTTTAGGAGTGAGGCGCACTCCTTCATCCCTGGCCTTTCCCCAGCTGCGCAGCACTTAGTGCCAGCTGCAGCGTTTAGGCCCCCTGTTCTGTCCCTCAGCTGCCCAGCAAGTAGTGGGCAGCTGCTACGTTTAGGTTTTGGCGCAGTGGCGCAACCTGGACTCTGGACTTTTGATGTAAGTTCTGTGTCAATGTGATTTATGCGAAGTGTTCTTTGCTGCACCTCTGAATGTGTTGTAGATGCATCATGTGCCTTGTTCCTTACACCGCTGAACGTGTGTTGATGCGTCATGTGTTTTGTCCACAGGTCTAGGCCCCTACTTGTATTGTGATACTTAGGAGGTTGTGCTTGCTAGTACAGGTGGTGCTAGTGAGGTCCTGGTTCCCTGCGTGACCTGTTCCTAAGGTGGTTAGGATTGCGTAGGTGGTATTTACCTGATTACCAGTAGTTACTGGTTGTGTGCTATTTTGTGATACAGTAATTTTCTGTTATGTTCTAAGTGATATTCCAAGGGCTTGATACTGAGCTCGCCCCCTGACCAGAGTCCCAGGACCAGTGGACTCTATTGTGCCTTCCCTGACAAATTGCTGGGACTTGTCTGATCTCCCTGGGCCACCGGGGCCTAGCTGAAGTGTGCCTCGCTCACTCCTCTTGGCAGCTCGTGCCGGCCGCCCGTCCAAGCCTCGAGCCGCGCCGCTCTCCCCTGAGCCGCGCCGCTTCGCTGGGCCGCCCGCATCCTGCCTCCCCCCATCTCTTCTGAGTCGCACACATTGGTCGCCCCCAGAGAAACGCTTGTAGCTAGCCGGTCGCCCGCTAAAGCCTACTAAGGAGATCACTCGCATTATCCTGCGCAACCAGGACGGAAGGTACTGTCCGATAGGCTCTATGTTCTAAGTTCTAGGCCTACAAGTATTGTATTGTTACTTCTAAAAGTGCTAATTCCTGACAGTGGTCCAGGTGGCCCTGTCTTGTACATATCCCCTGTAAATTCTGCCCGTGCCTCTGGCACATTGTAAAGTGTGTGTTTTTATCTAATGTGTTTTGGTGTAATACAAAGGCTATTTTTATATAACCTTGTGTGGAGTTTCCTTTGTGGTGGGCCTTTGGGTGTTGTTGCTGGGGTGCGTGCACAAATACTTAACTCACATCGCCTCCAAGTTTAGCCTTGCTGCTCGTGCCACGTTACCTAGAGGGTGAGCAGGGGTTATCTTGGCGTGTAACTCCCTTGCCCTGACTTAGGAGTGGCGGTCTCTGACTGACTTTGGCAAAAGCCCTGGCCAGCCAGGGGTCCCATTTCTAACAACAACCATCAGACAAAGGTGGGAATGTAGTTATTATGAATAGAGTGGACTATAGTGATGAGATCAAGCGTCAATTGGATGATTCCACCTGTTATCGCAAGTTATCTTGCAATCCTATTCCTGAGGCGTCCTCACATATTAACGATAGATTGTTTAATTGGAAGGAAGTTGGGATGTTGGATGAAGCTGAATTTAAATACCTGTGTATAACCAAACCTACTTATCCCTTCATCTACGTCCTACCGAAGGTACACAAATCTAGTCAAAAACCTCCGGGTAGGCCCATAGTTGCAGGTATGGGAAGCATAACGTAACACATGTCAGAATTTGTTAATATGTTCTTGAAACCTCTGGTATTGAACCTACCTGCATATATTAGGGACACCATGGACGTCCTAAATAAATTGGAGGACGTTAGCTGGGAGGATGGATATACCCTGGTTACCATAGATGTGGTGGGGTTATATACCTGTATACATACAGACATGGGTTTAGTGGCATTGAGAAATTTTTTGGGGAGCAGGAATGTGAGCTTAAGAGAACATTCAAACATGTTGGTAGAAATGGCTGGATTGATCCTAGAGAACAATTATTTTCTGTTCGAAGACACTTGGTATCATCAGACTAGGGGAACGGCAATGGGCTCCAGGTTTGCTCCCTCTTACGCCAACCTTTTTATGGGATGGTTTGAGAGGGAGCTTGCCTGGGGCCTTGGTGCTGTGAAATGGAATGACAACATGTTGTTTTGGACTCGCTTTATCGATGATATTCTCATGATTTGGCGAGGGTCAATGATTTATTTACAGGAATATTTTGCTTATCTTAATGACAATTGTTTTAATGTTACATTAACACTAGAACACAGCCAGTCTCACATAGTAATCTTAGATGTAAAGTTGTTTATTGAAAATGATAACATTTTGAGTAAATTATACAGGAAACCAACTGCCACTAATTCTATTCTCAGGTTTGACAGTCACCATGCCAGATCAGTTATTAGAGGCATCCCTTACGGTGAGATGGTAAGGATTCGACGTAATTGCAGCAAGGACAGTGACTTTCGTACAGAACTTAATTCTTTACAGAACAGACTTATACAGAGAGAATTCTTTAAAGCAGACCTCCTCAATGCTCTAGAGAGAATTTATAAGCTGGACAGGAAATCCACACTGACTCAGACAGATAGGAAAAGAGACGTGAAGGGACAGTTAGCTTTTATCACCAAATACTGTATACAGAAGGGTGATATATATAAGGCATTGAATAAACATTGGGACATTCTTAAAGGTGTCCCATCCTTGACTGGTTCGCTAGGGCAACATGCGGAAGTCATTTTCAGGAGAAGTCCCACAGTGAAAGAATTGATCAGTAGAAATTATCTTGAGCCCATGATTGATAGACCTTTTGACTGGTTATCTAAACCTCCACCAGGTTTTTACACTTGCGGCACATGTAACATGTGTGATTTTGGAGTCAATAGGTTAAAGAAATTTTGTTACAATACATATCAGACATACATTATTAGGGATTTTATTAACTGCAACAGTGAAGGCGTTGTTTATGCCATTAAGTGTGATTGCGACAAAGTGTATATAGGCAGTACTAAGAGGAAACTCAAAATAAGAATTCAGGAGCATGTGAGGTCTATTCAGAATCTAGATTCAAGATCGCCTATCTTCCAACATATCAAGGCCTGTCACCCTTTAAAAACTGAGATAAAGTTCCACAGAGTGGAGAAGGTCACACCGTGGAAAAGGGGAGGTAACTGGATACTCCGATTGAGACGGATAGAAGCACGTTGGATCAGCCGCTGTAGATTGGTCAGATTAGGTTTGAACACTGAAAATGAGTTACATTATTTTATGGGCTAAAGTAAAGGATACATCATATGTTGTTATTTGGGGGGAGGGGGGGTCTTATTTGGGGACTTGATGTCAACCCCCAGTGTGAAGAATATACTGATAGGTTCAGTTATTTGTCATAATCTCTTTCGCACTATCTGTAACTTGTATAATTCAGTGAAGCTCATATTAAGATTACTGTTTGGGGTCAGGCTTGTCACGAAATACTATTGAAATACGATGAGTAATGGTAACTTCAATGAATGGGCGCCTCTCTGTCGTAGGAGGTGGTGTCTTCCTTTATAAAAGTTTTTTTCATAAGGTTCGCCTTTATATACATTTATATTTTTCCTTATGGTCAGAAGGGACACAGGACTGACTGTAAGAAATAGCGCACGTATTTGTAATAATACTTCGACATATATTCATTGTTTCTGTATTTAATTCCTAAACGTACTTGGACGTGTAAGAATACTGTTATTTGATTGGCTGTCTCCTATATACAGGAAACTAATTAAACCGGAAATAATACGTACTCAGACGTGCTCGCATGGCACTTGGTTGCGCTTGGGGTTACTGGTTTCTGATTGGTTACTTTTTGCCCACAGGAAACTAACTAAAGAGGAAGTTACTTTCACTTCACACTTTACCGTACCGTACTCGGATTTAGCATGTAGCTGTGACGAGTTGTTCATTTTTTACACACAGGAAATCAACCATTTAGGTAATTATATCTACTTAGATACATAGGAAACCCACCTATCTGAAAAATAATACCTATTTACACACGTTTTCGTACTTTGTCATTCTTGAGGATACTGGTCTCTGATTGGTTATTTCTCGTCAACAGGAAACTTTTTAAGGGGAAGTAATTCACACTTTGGACTTGGTCGTACCGTTCTCGGATTCTAGCGTGTAGTTGTGACGTATTGTCTGGGGTACGGACCTGATTGGGAACTAGGAGATAGTTACTAGATACGATGCGCAAGTGGCATGCAGATTAGTGGGGCGGACCGGAGAGGGAACTTCTTTCCATGAATTTGGCGCGTAAAGGACTGCCATTTTTGATTGGCTAAGAGGGGGTTTAAATGAGGACGGCTATGACGATTCAAATGCACACTGGTCTGGAAGGACGCCAGATATCGCCTGCCAAGACTCCCCGTATTTAATTGCTACTTATACGATTAAAAGGTGAGGAACTACAAATTTAGACGAGTTTCTTTTTAGTGGTGTTTTAGGCTTACTTACCTGTACTATCCTATTAGAGGATGGAATCTAAGGATTTACCTTTACTTACTTTTGCAGGAATGGTGCTTTGGAATATATGAAGATAAGGTGAGGAATAGCATTAGTTAAATAGGATCGTGTCGAATCAAAACTGTAACATAAGTGAGTCTGACTCCTCACTATTTTCTTCTCAGGTAGAGTTCTTTTCGAACTAATGAACAGCAATTCATTGAAGACTTATTGAATTGAATACCACTTAATATTGGTAAGCATCCTTTGGATCAGAATTGAAGGGACTATGTTGTGCCTCCTAGGAGTAGTTTCAAATTACGGAAGTGTTCTCTTAAAATTTCACAGAGGTCTTAAATAGGAGGAATACTTTCCCGGAGGGGAGGTTGAGGCAAGGATACTAATTAAGTATTACTTTCAGGTGAGATATAATTTCTATAACTAAAATGTTCTCTTTATATACATCTGTAGGGAATGGCCCTTAGTGAGGTATTTTTTTGGGGTGTATGATATGGTGACCCAGGTTATTCCAGGGGGGCACATTTTTAGATTGTGAGCCTTCTTTTCATCAAAACATCATGACCAAACTATTCAGGATGTGACAGTATGTCTAGAACTGTTTTTCTTTTTTTCATATCTTGAAATAATAATAATATTTCATTAGTAAGTTTCATTAGACATGGATTAATATGAGTTCTTGGAAGGGTGGTCTTTCCATGTGATGTTTGATGCACTTACATGATGAATATACATTTTTTAAATTTCTTGTATTACGTTTACAGATGGTTTCGAATTAGGATGTATTACTGTCGATATCATTGACTTTACGATTGATGAAACTGAATATCGCTTATTCAAATTGCATATAAGAAAGAGGTAGACTGATTAGACTACTTTGTCTAATTTAGATATTTTTTCTTTAATATTGTATTATTTGCTCATTGAGTTCGAGGGAGGGAGAATGATTATTCTTTGCTTATTAATTTTGGCATCTTTTTAGCTTGTTAAATAGGCAGGTTTTTAAGACTGTTCAATGGACGGACTATTATAGGAATTTGTTTCTATGTATTTTGAATTCTATTTATATATACTATAGATAATTAATCTATATCGATTTTGTGTTTTTTGTACAACAGCCCTGATGATGTCCATGTTTGGACGAAACGCGTCGGCTGTTTGACATGTGTATTGACTAAAGAACAATGAAGATGTACTATTAACTAATCGCCATCATCTCTGTTGCAATGAAATCAATAAAGAACATTTTGGGAATCCACATCTGTGAACCTCTTGATATTTCTCGTTGAATTTGAGTCGCTCCCTCAACTCATTGGAATTTGTAATAGTCACTGGCAGGCTGTGTTTCTTAGACAGTAGGAGGAACATCTTCGCTCCCATGTGTATCCATAAGAAGGTTAGTGATACGTATAGTTCTTTGCACGACAGAAGCATTGTGGTTTAAAAGAGTAAGACGAGAACCTGTCCTCTGAAATTGTCACACCTTATACCGTACATCCACTTTTTCCCCCTAGACTTTCCCTACCTGAAGTCCCTTGCCATGTATTTTTTCTTCTGTAGATTATACTTACCCCTTCCTGCAGTCCAGTATACTCTGCAACAAGAGTGACAACTCAAAACTGACTATAGTATACATGTTTGACTGTATTGCTTGATGAGGTTTTGCAGCACACAACCACCTATCAGTGACACTTGCACACTGCTTAGTTACTCCCCTTGTCCTACCCTCTGCAACTATTGACCAGTGATGAGGTCTGCCCAATGCCAACAACATACACAAAAATCCCAATCTCTCCTTCCAGAGAACAATTTCAGTGCTAAGTTCTTAACTAGTTTTTACCTGAATTGAGAAAAGCACTGTCTGCTACCTCCCTAAATATTCATGAGCCTTATTGCAGGGATTCCTAAAGGGCCCTCTTAATGCTGGTGGTAGTGCTGACAGGAAAAACCTCACAAAAACAAAGTCCCACCTATTCCGAATGATGCTTGTGAGGTGAACTCCAACTGTAGGATTAGTCAGAAGGATTATCCATCACCGGCAACAAGACTGAAACAAAACACTGCGGGAAAGATTTACAAGGAATGCATGTTTTCTTGCGCCAGTGCCAAATGTCCTTCTGCCACCATGGGTGCACTGTATTTACAATACAGTGCTCCATGGCGCAAGGATTAACAGATGCGTCAGAAATACTGATGCACCTGTTGGCACAAAAGTGACGCATTGCTGGAGTTGCTCATGAAAGTGACACAACTCCAGCAATGTTCTAGAACAGATAGGTGAGTCCCAGTCAAAAAGCCATGCATCATTCCTTACGCCTGGTCTAAGCGGGCATAGGGATTTTGCCGCAGTGAAGGCGTAGAGTGATGCAGGGAAATGTTGTAAATTTCACTGCGTCAGTTCTACATGGCTTTTTGTGTGGGAACACCTAGCCTGCATACATTATTCCTGGCACAGGTATTACGTGATGCAGGGCTTTACAATGTGATGCATCTCCCTAGATGCGTCACGTTGTACATTTGCTGCATTGTTTGCACCGCCGTTGTGTCATAAAAAGTGATGCAATGGTGGCGCAAGGAGGTGCAAGGGTTCTGTAAATCTGCCCCAGAGTTAGTGGATAATCCAAGACGAGAACACCATTACACAAAAAGTCAAACAAACTAAACTTACAGAAACCTCAAATCAGGACCCAGGATAAGTTTACTCAATGTTACATAGATATTGCAGGCAACACAAGGCCTGATTCACAATGGAAAAGATACATTTTTACTTACTTTACTTAATTTACTTTACTTTTTAATAGTTTACTTTACTCTTGAAGTGTAAATGTACGACCAGCAACTTTTCCATCATTACGTTTATGAGTAGTACATTTGTGAGTAGTAAGTAAATCCTATTTATTTTAAGGAGTTGCTATTAGTTAGTTACTAATCATAAAGTTAGTTGCTTCTCGTAAAGTTACTGGTAGTGCAGTGCACTGCAAGAGTAAACTTACTTCAAAAGCGTAATTTTTCCTTTGTGAATCAGGCCATAGTGCACACTAGTACTACCTATACTTCTACAGATATTGTTCTAAGACTCTGCACTACGATGATCTCATGCCTGGTAGTTAGGGCTGGTGTGGGATCTGGTTTAGTTAAGAAGATGTTGTAACAGATGGTGTCACTTTAACCACATCTGCCCTGCCAAGTGTGTGATTATGGTGTAAATAATGAAGCCATAATGAAGCCATAACTCAATAGATCAATAGATCACACAATCTGAGGGAAGAGAGTAAGGGCGTTCATGAATTCGTGGGAAAGGAGGAGTTGGGGAAAGGTGAGACAAAAAAACCACAACATTGTGGTGGAAAGAAGAAGACAGTTCACTTACCAAATACAAACAGTCCTTTAGCCTCAGAGTACTAAGTTATCCAATTGTCACATCACCTATGGATGGAAAATACAAAATAGGGAGGACCCACACAGTTCTAAAATTGTTATTGTTAAGAAAAGGACAACAATGCCATTTGTAAAAATGACAAAATGGACGTTCCATTCGAATTCTGTTTCTCAGAATGTTCATCTTGGGTTTCGTCCTGAACCAGTCCAAGCAGAAGTGTTATGGAGCTTTCATGCAGACGAAGAGAAGGCCTGTGGAATGCAAAAAAATAAATGTCAATACTGTGGAGTCAAGGACAGGGAAGGTTCATGGTGGATGAGGATTAAAAGACAGAGCATAGGCTGGTGCAGTCATGTGTGATTGACTGAGAAGTGAGAACAATCTCTCCACCAATACCAGACAACTAACTGCATTTAACCGGCGAATCAATCCCATACTTATCAAATCATTTAGCTGTGTGCATCCATCATGTGTAATGTGTCCGGTGGCAGTCCCCTGAAACCACAACCACTTAGAATTTGACATTAGAGCCACTACTCTGCATTTACCTAAGTAACACACCTCCCTCCAGTACACAGGATTAGCTCTAAATCTGGGAGTCATGTTGTTTCCCATTGAAATAGATAGCCATTGTTCCTAACTTCCTTCTTCTGGCTGTTGTGTTAGTCCTGTCCTGACTTACATCCTGAGTTCAACCTGAATGAGATAGAACTGTAGAGGTGATGAACAAGAAAAGCAAAATAATTTGAGCATTTTTTGTAGTATTGCTAACTAAACTGACTGTTGTTGGAAGACCCTGAAATATAAAAGGTACACAAAAGGATAATATAAATAATTAATGTGAAATGTGGAAGAAAGGCAAGCATTCATGCAGAATCATCCCTCTAGCCACAAACATTACAAATCAGGTTTCAAACACAGTTACAAGACCCTCCTAGCCACCACATGAATCATAAATCACTTAAAATGTCACTCATTGGTGTACTAGTTACTTGTTCCTGTTGTGCAGTTTTCACTAATCAGTAGGAATTGCACGTTTGTGGGATGGTGCCAGACTGATTCCGTGCACCATCCCTCAGGATATGTTGTCCCATAGACTAGCTAGCTCACAGTGCTGCCATAATCCCCCCATAACCAGACAGGGAGCAAATATTTCTGGCAACCACCGGACATGACAACCCTGATCCCTCAGGAATCTGGTAACAGATCTAAAACTCCTTTGCTCAGACACTCGTGCTCTCTTTTGCTCAGAGAAATGTACACAGAATACTAAGAGGAATGTTTTCAATATTTATTGACCCAATGTGATTCTGGTATTGCTGAAGGAACGTATAAATGCAAGCATTTCAAACACTATAACAAGCTGGCGAACTCCTTCTATGTGCACCCTAACCTACGTGCCTTTGGTGTATGTGTGTGTCCTACCTGGAATCCTCATGCTGGATGATCCAACCCCAGTACCTGTAGGGAAAGAGTTTAGGACCCTGTCCTGGTCACAAGCTGGACACCCCTCATGGAGATATAAGTCAGCGGCTGAGTGAAAGCATCAGCATGTAGAGACATCTCGATGACAGCAGAAGTGCTCTTTTACCAGCACCCTGAAACAGTTGATTATTTATAACAAAAGGCATCCTTGCCCTGGGCTGAGATTGTAATCAGGCTGCCATTGTTTGTGTGTTACAGGTAGATTTGTCGCCATATGTACAAAAATAACAAGTGCATTTGCAAAACATATGTGTAGGCCTTGTACACAGTATCAAGGCAATACGATAGTATTCTTACAAAGTTGATTAGAGTAAGCAAGGTTATTGTTTCTAAGAAATTAATCCAAACTGTCACAAATATAAATGTGTGTCAAAAGTCAATGTGAAAAAGTGAAGGCAATTTTAGGAAGAACCCGTGTTCATGTAAAATGACAACATTTCCTTCTAGGCCTAACTGGGACACATGACATTACAAGCATGGTACACATTTGTCTATTGTATCTCTTTTCCCATGGAAGTGATACACAAAGGCTGTCCTGTATAATTAATGAGGATCTTTACTGGCAGCCAAACTTGGGAATGAAATAAAGAAGGATAGGGATGGGAGGCATTGGCTTCCTGTCCTTTAACTAAATGGAGGCTTTTTGTGTGCACACTGGCCCACTCTATACATGTAAATAAATTGAGCAGTATAAGCCAGACACCAAATATATAAATGTTATTCTATATTTTTTCAAAGCAATTTGATAATACATTTTTAGGGTCTATTGTGGGCTACTTAGTCATGGAAGTGAAGTTCGCCCTCACACTCGGGGGGTTTGCTTGGAAATTCATCAATTAACAAACTTGAGTCTAACCAATTGCCCTTATCCTCCTCCCGTGATGTTACAGGGGCAGTGTAATATTGTGGTATGAAGTGTTTTAATCATGTTCAATTTCTACATATTTTGAGTCAAGAGACTGGTCCCTCTGACTATGACAGTATGTGAGAGCTGCACTCAATATATTCTCAGAAGACACACTGGCTACTGGACAAGCCATATACATTATTGCCAGCCTACTAAGCTCTGGCCATTGTCACATTTTCTGATACCAATGGACCAATGAATTTTGATCCAGGTAGTCCTCTTGTGGGTCATTCAGATAGTTTTGGGCCATCCTCTGAATTGCTATTAATGCTGCCACTTGCTTGACCTCCGTTTCCTTTGCCTCTGCACTTGACTTAAGCACTGCCACTTGCAACCAAGCCATTGCAGAGGTTATTTTGCATTTTCTGTTGCTGGTGTTGGTGATGATGCTGTCTCTTGTGAGACAACAGAACTACTCACTCTGGAGGTTGAAGGCTGCACACTAGAACTTCTCCCTAAACCTCTAACTTTCAGCAATTCTTCTTCTGCCAGGTCTCTCACTTGATCAATAATCGAAGACTTGTAAAGTGAAACACCCCCTTCTGAAAATGGAATAAAAGTGGGCAGTACTTTTTTGTACTGTGGATCAAGTACTGTGTCACATATCTACTCTCTGGAGGGCGCTTTGGAGCCTTGGATTAATTGCCAAGTGAAGGATTAAGCTCAGAACCAACTTGTATGCATTTTAGTTTACACGGCAAACATTTCTGTCACCTTTTTCAACGGGTCTTGCAGCAGATGTATCAAAGTGATTGCTTGGCTCATTGTACTCTCCTCATTAATGTAGTCGGTACTGTGATAAATGTACGGACATATGGATACCAAAAGGTTATCTGAAGAACATAGGAGAGAAAGGGGGGGATCTTTTCTAATGTAGAAAGAAACCCATCAGCCCACCAGTTGGCGGAACCTCATCATCTGGGTTTTGTGGATGCGAATGATGCCCGTTAAACAACTCTTTAATCCCTTCAACAAGGGTTGTGAGGTACGGATCATCAGACGAAAAAGGAAAACCATCAACCAGAAGATGGGTATTTGAAAGGCTGACAGGGTGAGTTGCAGTGCTCAAAAAAACAAAATTCGTGAAAAGAATAAAAATACCTGTTTTGATGTCTAAGGAACAATTTTAATAGGTATGACCATCAAAGCGGTATGTCTAAAAGCAGAGTGAATATAGTGTTTTAGAAAATATTACTATTCATCAAAGATAGAGAGTGGTCAACATGTTTCAGCCCCTCCGGGCTTTCATCAGGACCTATGATGTACACTACTGCAACTTTTGTTACAAGACGTGATAAGACAAAGACCTACCGGTGGTATGGTCTCTTAACCACTTGGATGCTAAGGCCCTTGGACCCTCTTCATGCAATTTCCATTGAAACGAATGGACACTCCATGACGAGCTGAGCTCGTCATGAGCGTCCAAGGGGTTAATCCAAGAACTCTCCTATGAAACAAAACATAAATAAAGAAAAAATATATACACAGTACACAGAAACAATCATTCATGTACAAACGTTTTTTGTTACAGAGAAGATATGATCATTTTGTATGTGTCTGCAAAAATTATAATGCACTCACCCATTGTTGTTGGGAGGAAAAGCCTCACCTCTCCTGGCGCTCGCTCAGGAAAAAGAGGCCACGCTCTGAGTAGAGAAAAGAAAAAACTTGTGTTCTCAAGCATTGACTATGTACCTTCTTGAACAGGGAATATGGGGCATTGTGGCAGAGTAGCAGACCAGTGGGGTATTGAATAGAGACTCATCAAAATATCTTGTTTAGCTTGGTTCCATTCTGCAATGAGTATATACTAGCAAGAAAATGTCTTTGAAGAAGAATTGTCAAAAAACGCTTTGAAAGAGGAATTTTATCAAAACCATAAATATTGTCAACAAAGCTTCGGACTCAGGAATTAGAGACAACAAAACTTCGAAATATCATGGAGAGAGTTGATGTCTCTCAATGTGCTAGCCCATGGTTTAAGAACGACTAGTCTAGCTTCTGAGGTATTAATGCAAAAAGAGCACGCAGCACTCACTTACCTATACGTCGTTGCCTCGGTCGTATGACTGAGCCGAGGGGAAGGTAGTGAGGCTGCGTGCAAGCGGCGGTGAAAAAGGGTTCTTGCGGACCTTAAAGGAAGCTCTCTATAAGGTTTTCTACTTCCTGATAGGCTAACCAGAGTGATTGCAAGCCTATACCAGTAAAGAGAAGGCCGGAGAGAGGTCTGTATTGTTGTAATGCGAGCTCTCCTGATTGGATTTTAAAACGGAACCGGAAATGAAAGGAGAAGTCCCGGTCCAAGCCGTCACTGTGTTTCTATGTTGTTATAATGTGAGCTCTCCTGATTGGATCTTAAAACGGAACCGGAAATAAAAGGAAAGGAAAACTCCCGGTTCGTGCCGTCACTGTGTTTCTATGTTCTATTGGCTAATTAGTTCTACCGGCGATGCATGGCAATAACAACAACAGGGTGTGAAGAAGACAGTCTTCCACTCTCGAGTTGCGGGTTATACTAAAAGCCAAGCTGTAAGAGGGCCGGTAGATGTCTGTGTCGGTCCAAAAGTAAAAAGTGCTAAGAGCCTGTTTTTTAATATCATCTCCGCGTGGAATGGATTAAAGACACCAAAGTTATCATACTCCCGACATACCTTGTATCTCATACATTACTGGGGCAGGGTAGATTTCATTACTTAAAATCGCGATGCCTAGAAAGACTGCTCCTAGAAAATTGCGGTGGTATGAATAAAAGGGAAACTAGGTGAAAAAGGGAAACTAGGTGAAAAATTCCAAAAAGCACCATATATGCCGTCAGCTCAGGACACTAGGAGTTAG
The DNA here is from genome assembly GCF_964261635.1 of Lissotriton helveticus. Lineage (NCBI taxonomy): Eukaryota > Metazoa > Chordata > Amphibia > Caudata > Salamandridae > Lissotriton > Lissotriton helveticus. Next base: position 571,068,814 of record NC_136063.1, read on the forward strand.
TGTGTTTCCTTTGTTAACCATTAAAGCATATAAAGGTCCTTTCCATAATCTCATTGACGTCCAGAATGATATGTAAATATATCTCTGTTGAATATAAAGACGCCTCATAATAGTGGGTATTCCACAGAGAAATGATGACATATGCATATATGCCAAAGGGGAGTGAGATGTATATATTTAGGAACCCTCCAGATACTCAATGTCAATACAGAGAGGCAAAGGTTAGAGCTGCAACCAGGGAATATCATCATTAAGTCCCCTCGTGTCACATTTAAGTTTAAAGACCCATTTCTGTTCTTTCCTCAGTAAGAAGTGTGAAATGTCACTTACGTGCGGAGGTATATATGGTTGTTCAAGTACCAGCCATTCCAGTTCGTCGGCCGAATGTTTCATGCTGAGAAAATGGGATGTCAATCGAGTGGCTTGTCTGTTGCATCTAATGGTGCTTTTGTGTTCTTGTATCCTTAGTTTAATCTTTCTTGCTGTCATCCCTATGTACCGCAGGGAACAAGGGCAAGTGATCTGATATATAACTTTTTCGCTGTTGCAGTTCGTATGATGTCTCAATTGCCAAGGACGTGTTGTGCCTATGTCGACTGACAGTGTTTTCTTTGTCTGGGGACACACTGAACAGTTGCCACATGGATAGTGGCCCTGCACCGGTGGCAGGTTCCATAGTCTGGATGTGGTCTCACATATGGTATTCCTAGGTCTAGTGTGGACCAGTTCATCTTTCAAGTTGGTACTTCTTTTGAATGAGAAAAGCGGCAGAGGGATATTGTCCCCTGCACAGTTTAGAATACGCCACTTTTGTCTAATGATCTTTTGTATCATTGAAGAGGCAGTACTAAAGGTGGTCACGCAGACTAGTCTGTTCATAGGAGGTTTCTCAACCGAAGGTTCAAGAAGAGACTCTCGGTGGTTATTAAACGCTCTTTTGCATGAGTTTCTTATGAGTCTACTCGGATACAAACGTTGTTTTAATTTCTTAGAGAGGTCCTTGGACTGGATGCGGAAGTCTGATTTGTCTGAGCAATTCCTTCGGACCCTCAAAAACTGCCCGAATGGGAGATTCTCTCGGAGGGACCGAGGATGATGACTGTCAAATCTCAATAGGGAATTGCGCGACATGGGTTTCCGGTACAGGCTACTTGAAAGATGTCCCTCTTCGGGGATAATTAGCTAATCCAAAAATGGAAGCTCCGTTTTACTGTAGTCTACTGTAAACCTGAGAAAAGGATTTTGACTGTTCAGCCAGGTCTGGAAAGCCAGTATGGAATGGCTATCTCCACGCCATATTACTAGGATGTCATCTATGTACCTCTTCCACAACACCGTCTGATGGAAGTACGGATTGTTGTGGTTGAGGACATGATGGGTTTCAAAGTGGTGGACATATCCAAGGCCCTTGTTGAGTACCTGATTCTCTAGGGCTGATGGGTTTCTTTCTACATTAGAAAAGATCACCCTTTTCTCTCCTATGTTCTTCAGATAACCTTTTGGTATCCATATGTCCGTACATTTATCACAGAACCGACTACATTAATATTTCCACAAGACCTTTGGTATCGTTCGTGTTTTCTTGTCAGTTAAGTTGGGGGACAAGATACAAGGAGGTCTATAAACTTTAACTCCCCTAGGACCCTACTCTCCACACTTCTTTCACCACTGTTTCATGTGCAGCTACGGCTGCGGGTCCGGTCATAATCAGGCTTTCTGCTTCAGCTTAGCCTGCTCTGTAGAGGTACCTTTTTTTATGTGACAAGATGGCAGATTTTGCGGGCCTGGGCTTTGATGATGAGACTCTTTTATCCATTTTGAATGATAACCCCAGTATGCTTGATCTGGTTCTGACTACAGTACAAACACCCCTAGGGGACTGGGACACTGTGCTGAATCTCAAAAAAAGCCACTCGCGTACCATAGTACATGGACAGATCATGGCCGAATACCTCCATGGGAAGTGCGCTCCCACAGGCCTGATTGTCACGAACGCGCCTAGACTATTTCTGACGGATAAAACATTTATCAAGGATTGGTCCCTGATAGCCTGGCGTTGTACACGAGACTGGCTTATTCTGATTATTTCAACTGCCAAGAGGGTGGCGGATGCCATCCTGGTAGAAATACAGCTTCTGGAAGGCCAAATCAAAACAACTCTAACTACCAAACGCTTTGAAAAACAACAAGAGGAATCGAACAAAGCTAATAAGGAGTATAAAGAACCTATATTTTTTGCTAAAATCGAAAAATTTAAAAAGGATTTGGCGAAATTCTCTCACGAGAAAGTCTATCCATATACCAGCGAAGATTATATTCCCACTGATTCCAACAAACAAGACAAATTCTATGGATCTAATTATGCCACCTCTTCTGATCCAGAATCTTCTGATTCAGATAGCAACGATACCTCCCAATGGAGAGGGAGAGGGAGAGGGCGCAACAATCGATCAAACCGTAGACGCAGTGGACGAGGCAATATGTACCAACAAGGACCATGGTGGCCACCCACTCCATGGGGCTATCCACAATTTCCACCACCCATGCCTCACTATGCTATGCAACCTCAATACTATGACAGCCAGGCTTTTTTAGGGCAGGGCCGTGGCTGGAACAGAGGGAGACGGAGATGCCCCAATCAGGTCCAATGGGCAGACGAACAAGACCCCCCGATCACCCGCAGCAAGCGAGGCCAATAATTGCCACACATGATAAGAATGAAGATCTGGTAGTGAATCTAAGCACTCGCATTCTGTCTCCCCTAGAGAATCAGGTACTCAACAAGGGCCTTGGATTTGTCCCCACTAACAGTGGAGATGCTTTCCAACTTCGTGGTGAAATTGAAAAGTTTTTTCGGAGTGTGAGACTACACTTCTTTTTCAAGGACGATAATAAAGACCTGACACAATCTACCACTGACACAAACACAGGTCTTAGGACAAAATCCACCTTTATGCCTTTGTTACATCAAGTGCCATCGAGAGTAGATAATTTTGAAACTGCTGTACTACAGGATTTGAAGACTTTAGATCTCTCTAGACACGACAATTTTCAGAATTTATCTAAGAGTGAAAGACAAGCACTTGCTACTCTATCCAATGACAAGGACATTACGATCAAACCGGCCGATAAGGGGGGTGCGATAGTCATCCAGGACACCACCTCTTTTCGGGCCGAGTGCCTCAGACAGCTGAGAAATAATCAGTTCTACACACCCCTCAGTGCAGATCCAACCTCAAGACTTTCGATTGAAATAAAACATCTAGTGGAGGAAGCAAGTGGAAGCAAGTGCGGAAGGCTGGATAACAACTAATGAAGCGAAATTCCTCGTTACGACGTATCCAGTTACTCCGTACTTTTACACGCTGCCGAAGATTCATAAGACCACCAGGCCTCCCCCTGGACGCCCAATAATCTCGGGCATTGGATCACTGCTAGAACCATTGTCCTCCTTTGTAGACGTGTTCCTAGCACCTCTTGTGCAGACCATGCCAACATACCTTCAGGACACTAAAGATGTCCTTCGCTTGTTACCTGCAACAGCTTTCGACATCAATTTAGACTTTCTTGTCAGCTTTGATGTAGAGTCGCTATACACATGTATACCGCAAACTGAGACTCTACAAACTTTACAGGAACTTCTGGAAACCACCAATCACGAAAGTATAACACCTGTCCATTTTATTATGGATTTAGCAAGAATAGCCATGACTGAGAACTTTTTTAGTTTCGAGGACTCCCTATATCTCCAGACGTCAGGGACGTCTATGGGCAGTAAATTTGCGCCGAGCCTGGCCAATTTATATGTCCACCACTTTGAAACCCATCATGTCCTCAACCACAACAATCCGTACTTCCATCAGACGGTGTTGTGGAAGAGGTACATAGATGACATCCTAGTAATATGGCGTGGAGATAGCCATTCCATACTGGCTTTCCAGACCTGGCTGAACAGTCAAAATCCTTTTCTCAGGTTTACAGTAGACTACAGTAAAACGGAGCTTCCATTTTTGGATTTGCTAATTATCCCCGAAGAGGGACATCTTTCAAGTAGCCTGTACCGGAAACCCATGTCGCGCAATTCCCTATTGAGATTTGACAGTCATCATCCTCGGTCCCTCCGAGAGAATCTCCCATTCGGGCAGTTTTTGAGGGTCCGAAGGAATTGCTCAGACAAATCAGACTTCCGCATCCAGTCCAAGGACCTCTCTAAGAAATTAAAACAACGTTTGTATCCGAGTAGACTCATAAGAAACTCATGCAAAAGAGCGTTTAATAACCACCGAGAGTCTCTTCTTGAACCTTCGGTTGAGAAACCTCCTATGAACAGACTAGTCTGCGTGACCACCTTTAGTACTGCCTCTTCAATGATACAAAAGATCATTAGACAAAAGTGGCGTATTCTAAACTGTGCAGGGGACAATATCCCTCTGCCGCTTTTCTCGTTCAAAAGAAGTACCAACTTGAAAGATGAACTGGTCCACAATAGACCTAGGAATACCATATGTGAGACCACATCCAGACTATGGAACCTGCCACCGGTTCAGGGCCACTATCCATGTATAAGAATTGGCTTGGTAGTTTGGTTTGCCCTGTTCCCATCATGCACTGGGACAGGAACAGACTAATTTGCATATAGCCAGGTTCTGAGCTGGGATGGTGCAGTGAGCTAAAAAACGGTGATGGATTAAAACCATGATCTCTTGACTTGGTAAGAGTATTCTGCATCATTCAGAATCTCTGTCCATCACCACCCCCCTTTTTCAAAATCGGTTTTATCCACACTATGTGTGGGAGGGTATACTCAGACGTGAGTCCCTTGCTCATTGCACCATCAGGATTCAAGCAAACCGGGCCGAAGAAGGCTGTGATGCCAGAAACCGGTCCCCGGGAGCTTGTTTCCTTCCCAGTATAAGAATTGGCTTGGTAGTTTGGTTTGCCCTGTTCCCATCATGCACTGGGACAGGAACAGACTAATTTGCATATAGCCAGGTTCTGAGCTGGGATGGTGCAGTGAGCTAAAAAACGGTGATGGATTAAAACCATGATCTCTTGACTTGGTAAGAGTATTCTGCATCATTCAGAATCTCTGTCCATCACCACCCCCCTTTTTCAAAATCGGTTTTATCCACACTATGTGTGGGAGGGTATACTCAGACGTGAGTCCCTTGCTCATTGCACCATCAGGATTCAAGCAAACCGGGCCGAAGAAGGCTGTGATGCCAGAAACCGGTCCCCGGGAGCTTGTTTCCTTCCCAGTATAAGAATTGGCTTGGTAGTTTGGTTTGCCCTGTTCCCATCATGCACTGGGACAGGAACAGACTAATTTGCATATAGCCAGGTTCTGAGCTGGGATGGTGCAGTGAGCTAAAAAACGGTGATGGATTAAAACCATGATCTCTTGACTTGGTAAGAGTATTCTGCATCATTCAGAATCTCTGTCCATCACCACCCCCCTTTTTCAAAATCGGTTTTATCCACACTATGTGTGGGAGGGTATACTCAGACGTGAGTCCCTTGCTCATTGCACCATCAGGATTCAAGCAAACCGGGCCGAAGAAGGCTGTGATGCCAGAAACCGGTCCCCGGGAGCTTGTTTCCTTCCCAGTATAAGAATTGGCTTGGTAGTTTGGTTTGCCCTGTTCCCATCATGCACTGGGACAGGAACAGACTAATTTGCATATAGCCAGGTTCTGAGCTGGGATGGTGCAGTGAGCTAAAAAACGGTGATGGATTAAAACCATGATCTCTTGACTTGGTAAGAGTATTCTGCATCATTCAGAATCTCTGTCCATCACCACCCCCCTTTTTCAAAATCGGTTTTATCCACACTATGTGTGGGAGGGTATACTCAGACGTGAGTCCCTTGCTCATTGCACCATCAGGATTCAAGCAAACCGGGCCGAAGAAGGCTGTGATGCCAGAAACCGGTCCCCGGGAGCTTGTTTCCTTCCCAGTATAAGAATTGGCTTGGTAGTTTGGTTTGCCCTGTTCCCATCATGCACTGGGACAGGAACAGACTAATTTGCATATAGCCAGGTTCTGAGCTGGGATGGTGCAGTGAGCTAAAAAACGGTGATGGATTAAAACCATGATCTCTTGACTTGGTAAGAGTATTCTGCATCATTCAGAATCTCTGTCCATCACCACCCCCCTTTTTCAAAATCGGTTTTATCCACACTATGTGTGGGAGGGTATACTCAGACGTGAGTCCCTTGCTCATTGCACCATCAGGATTCAAGCAAACCGGGCCGAAGAAGGCTGTGATGCCAGAAACCGGTCCCCGGGAGCTTGTTTCCTTCCCAGTATAAGAATTGGCTTGGTAGTTTGGTTTGCCCTGTTCCCATCATGCACTGGGACAGGAACAGACTAATTTGCATATAGCCAGGTTCTGAGCTGGGATGGTGCAGTGAGCTAAAAAACGGTGATGGATTAAAACCATGATCTCTTGACTTGGTAAGAGTATTCTGCATCATTCAGAATCTCTGTCCATCACCACCCCCCTTTTTCAAAATCGGTTTTATCCACACTATGTGTGGGAGGGTATACTCAGACGTGAGTCCCTTGCTCATTGCACCATCAGGATTCAAGCAAACCGGGCCGAAGAAGGCTGTGATGCCAGAAACCGGTCCCCGGGAGCTTGTTTCCTTCCCAGTATAAGAATTGGCTTGGTAGTTTGGTTTGCCCTGTTCCCATCATGCACTGGGACAGGAACAGACTAATTTGCATATAGCCAGGTTCTGAGCTGGGATGGTGCAGTGAGCTAAAAAACGGTGATGGATTAAAACCATGATCTCTTGACTTGGTAAGAGTATTCTGCATCATTCAGAATCTCTGTCCATCACCACCCCCCTTTTTCAAAATTGGTACTTGAACAACCATATATACCTCCGCACGTAAGTGACAGTTCACACTTCTTACTGAGGAAAGAACAGAAATGGGTCTTTAAACTTAAATGTGACATGAGGGGACTTAATGATGATATTCCCTGGTTGCAGCTCTAACCTTTGCCTCTCTGTATTGACATTGAGTATCTGGAGGGCTCCTAAATATATACATCTCACTCCCCTTTGGCATATATGCATATGTCATCATTTCTCTGTGGAATACCCACTATTATGAGGCGTCTTTATATTCAACAGAGATATATTTACATATCATTCTGGACGTCAATGAGATTATGGAAAGGACCTTTATATGCTTTAATGGTTAACAAAGGAAACACACTAACTCCTAGTGTCCTGAGCTGACGGCATATATGGTGCTTTTTGGAATTTTTCACCTAGTTTCCCTTTTTCACCTAGTTTCCCTTTTATTCATACCACCGCAATTTTCTAGGAGCAGTCTTTCTAGGCATCGCGATTTTAAGTAATGAAATCTACCCTGCCCCAGTAATGTATGAGATACACGGTATGTCGGGAGTATGATAACTTTGGTGTCTTTAATCCGTTCCACGCGGGGATGATATTAAAAAACAGGCTCTTAGCACTTTTTACTTTTGGACCGACACAGACATCTATCGGCCCTCTTACAGCTTGGCTTTTAGTATAACCCGCAACTCGAGAGTGGAAGACTGTCTTCTTCACACCCTGTTGTTGTTATTGCTATGCATCGCCGGTAGAACTAATTAGCCATTAGAACATAGAAACACAGTGACGGCACGGACCGGGAGTTTTCCTTTCCTTTTATTTCCGGTTCCGTTTTAAGATCCAATCAGGAGAGCTCACATTATAACAACATAGAAACACAGTGACGGCTTGGACCGGGACTTCTCCTTTCATTTCCGGTTCCGTTTTAAAATCCAATCAGGAGAGCTCGCATTACAACAATACAGACCTCTCTCCGGCCTTCTCTTTCCTGGTATAGGCTTGCAATCACTCTGGTTAGCCTATCATGAAGTAGAAAACCTTATAGAGAGCTTCCTTTAAGGTCCGCAAGAACCCTTTTTCACCGCCGCTTGCACGCAGCCTCACTACCTTCCCCTCGGCTCAGTCATACGACCGAGGCAACGACGTATAGGTAAGTGAGTGCTGCGTGCTCTTTTTGCATTAATACCTCAGAAGCTAGACTAGTCGTTCTTAAACCATGGGCTAGCACATTGAGAGACATCAACTCTCTCCATGATATTTCGAAGTTTTGTTATCTCTAATTCCTGAGTCCGAAGCTTTGTTGACAATATTTATGGTTTTGATAAAATTCCTCTTTCAAAGCGTTTTTTGACAATTCTTCTTCAAAGACATTTTCTTGCTAGTATATACTCATTGCAGAATGGAACCAAGCTAAACAAGATATTTTGATGAGTCTCTATTCAATACCCCACTGGTCTGCTACTCTGCCACAATGCCCCATATTCCCTGTTCAAGAAGTTACATAGACAATGCTTGAGAACACAAGTTTTTTCTTTTCTCTACTCAGAGTGTGGCCTCTTTTTCCTGAGCGAGCGTGATAAGACAAAGACCTACCGGTGGTATGGTCTCTTAACCACTTGGATGCTAAGGCCCTTGGACCCTCTTCATGCAATTTCCATTGAAACGAATGGACACTCCATGACGAGCTGAGCTCGTCATGAGCGTCCAAGGGGTTAATCCAAGAACTCTCCTATGAAACAAAACATAAATAAAGAAAAAATATATACACAGTACACAGAAACAATCATTCATGTACAAACGTTTTTTGTTACAGAGAAGATATGATCATTTTGTATGTGTCTGCAAAAATTATAATGCACTCACCCATTGTTGTTGGGAGGAAAAGCCTCACCTCTCCTGGCGCTCGCTCAGGAAAAAGAGGCCACGCTCTGAGTAGAGAAAAGAAAAAACTTGTGTTCTCAAGCATTGACTATGTACCTTCTTGAACAGGGAATATGGGGCATTGTGGCAGAGTAGCAGACCAGTGGGGTATTGAATAGAGACTCATCAAAATATCTTGTTTAGCTTGGTTCCATTCTGCAATGAGTATATACTAGCAAGAAAATGTCTTTGAAGAAGAATTGTCAAAAAACGCTTTGAAAGAGGAATTTTATCAAAACCATAAATATTGTCAACAAAGCTTCGGACTCAGGAATTAGAGACAACAAAACTTCGAAATATCATGGAGAGAGTTGATGTCTCTCAATGTGCTAGCCCATGGTTTAAGAACGACTAGTCTAGCTTCTGAGGTATTAATGCAAAAAGAGCACGCAGCACTCACTTACCTATACGTCGTTGCCTCGGTCGTATGACTGAGCCGAGGGGAAGGTAGTGAGGCTGCGTGCAAGCGGCGGTGAAAAAGGGTTCTTGCGGACCTTAAAGGAAGCTCTCTATAAGGTTTTCTACTTCCTGATAGGCTAACCAGAGTGATTGCAAGCCTATACCAGTAAAGAGAAGGCCGGAGAGAGGTCTGTATTGTTGTAATGCGAGCTCTCCTGATTGGATTTTAAAACGGAACCGGAAATGAAAGGAGAAGTCCCGGTCCAAGCCGTCACTGTGTTTCTATGTTGTTATAATGTGAGCTCTCTTGATTGGATCTTAAAACGGAACCGGAAATAAAAGGAAAGGAAAACTCCCGGTTCGTGCCGTCACTGTGTTTCTATGTTCTATTGGCTAATTAGTTCTACCGGCGATGCATGGCAATAACAACAACAGGGTGTGAAGAAGACAGTCTTCCACTCTCGAGTTGCGGGTTATACTAAAAGCCAAGCTGTAAGAGGGCCGATAGATGTCTGTGTCGGTCCAAAAGTAAAAAGTGCTAAGAGCCTGTTTTTTAATATCATCTCCGCGTGGAATGGATTAAAGACACCAAAGTTATCATACTCCCGACATACCTTGTATCTCATACATTACTGGGGCAGGGTAGATTTCATTACTTAAAATCGCGATGCCTAGAAAGACTGCTCCTAGAAAATTGCGGTGGTATGAATAAAAGGGAAACTAGGTGAAAAAGGGAAACTAGGTGAAAAATTCCAAAAAGCACCATATATGCCGTCAGCTCAGGACACTAGGAGTTAGTGTGTTTCCTTTGTTAACCATTAAAGCATATAAAGGTCCTTTCCATAATCTCATTGACGTCCAGAATGATATGTAAATATATCTCTGTTGAATATAAAGACGCCTCATAATAGTGGGTATTCCACAGAGAAATGATGACATATGCATATATGCCAAAGGGGAGTGAGATGTATATATTTAGGAACCCTCCAGATACTCAATGTCAATACAGAGAGGCAAAGGTTAGAGCTGCAACCAGGGAATATCATCATTAAGTCCCCTCGTGTCACATTTAAGTTTAAAGACCCATTTCTGTTCTTTCCTCAGTAAGAAGTGTGAAATGTCACTTACGTGCGGAGGTATATATGGTTGTTCAAGTACCAGCCATTCCAGTTCGTCGGCCGAATGTTTCATGCTGAGAAAATGGGATGTCAATCGAGTGGCTTGTCTGTTGCATCTAATGGTGCTTTTGTGTTCTTGTATCCTTAGTTTAATCTTTCTTGCTGTCATCCCTATGTACCGCAGGGAACAAGGGCAAGTGATCTGATATATAACTTTTTCGCTGTTGCAGTTCGTATGATGTCTCAATTGCCAAGGACGTGTTGTGCCTATGTCGACTGACAGTGTTTTCTTTGTCTGGGGACACACTGAACAGTTGCCACATGGATAGTGGCCCTGCACCGGTGGCAGGTTCCATAGTCTGGATGTGGTCTCACATATGGTATTCCTAGGTCTAGTGTGGACCAGTTCATCTTTCAAGTTGGTACTTCTTTTGAATGAGAAAAGCGGCAGAGGGATATTGTCCCCTGCACAGTTTAGAATACGCCACTTTTGTCTAATGATCTTTTGTATCATTGAAGAGGCAGTACTAAAGGTGGTCACGCAGACTAGTCTGTTCATAGGAGGTTTCTCAACCGAAGGTTCAAGAAGAGACTCTCGGTGGTTATTAAACGCTCTTTTGCATGAGTTTCTTATGAGTCTACTCGGATACAAACGTTGTTTTAATTTCTTAGAGAGGTCCTTGGACTGGATGCGGAAGTCTGATTTGTCTGAGCAATTCCTTCGGACCCTCAAAAACTGCCCGAATGGGAGATTCTCTCGGAGGGACCGAGGATGATGACTGTCAAATCTCAATAGGGAATTGCGCGACATGGGTTTCCGGTACAGGCTACTTGAAAGATGTCCCTCTTCGGGGATAATTAGCTAATCCAAAAATGGAAGCTCCGTTTTACTGTAGTCTACTGTAAACCTGAGAAAAGGATTTTGACTGTTCAGCCAGGTCTGGAAAGCCAGTATGGAATGGCTATCTCCACGCCATATTACTAGGATGTCATCTATGTACCTCTTCCACAACACCGTCTGATGGAAGTACGGATTGTTGTGGTTGAGGACATGATGGGTTTCAAAGTGGTGGACATATCCAAGGCCCTTGTTGAGTACCTGATTCTCTAGGGCTGATGGGTTTCTTTCTACATTAGAAAAGATCACCCTTTTCTCTCCTATGTTCTTCAGATAACCTTTTGGTATCCATATGTCCGTACATTTATCACAGTACCGACTACATTAATATTTTCACAAGACCTTTGGTATCGTTCGTGTTTTCTTGTCAGTTAAGTTGGGGGACAAGATACAAGGAGGTCTATAAACTTTAACTCCCCTAGGACCCTACTCTCCACACTTCTTTCACCACTGTTTCATGTGCAGCTACGGCTGCGGGTCCGGTCATAATCAGGCTTTCTGCTTCAGCTTAGCCTGCTCTGTAGAGGTACCTTTTTTTATGTGACAAGATGGCAGATTTTGCGGGCCTGGGCTTTGATGATGAGACTCTTTTATCCATTTTGAATGATAACCCCAGTATGCTTGATCTGGTTCTGACTACAGTACAAACACCCCTAGGGGACTGGGACACTGTGCTGAATCTCAAAAAAAGCCACTCGCGTACCATAGTACATGGACAGATCATGGCCGAATACCTCCATGGGAAGTGCGCTCCCACAGGCCTGATTGTCACGAACGCGCCTAGACTATTTCTGACGGATAAAACATTTATCAAGGATTGGTCCCTGATAGCCTGGCGTTGTACACGAGACTGGCTTATTCTGATTATTTCAACTGCCAAGAGGGTGGCGGATGCCATCCTGGTAGAAATACAGCTTCTGGAAGGCCAAATCAAAACAACTCTAACTACCAAACGCTTTGAAAAACAACAAGAGGAATCGAACAAAGCTAATAAGGAGTATAAAGAACCTATATTTTTTGCTAAAATCGAAAAATTTAAAAAGGATTTGGCGAAATTCTCTCACGAGAAAGTCTATCCATATACCAGCGAAGATTATATTCCCACTGATTCCAACAAACAAGACAAATTCTATGGATCTAATTATGCCACCTCTTCTGATCCAGAATCTTCTGATTCAGATAGCAACGATACCTCCCAATGGAGAGGGAGAGGGAGAGGGCGCAACAATCGATCAAACCGTAGACGCAGTGGACGAGGCAATATGTACCAACAAGGACCATGGTGGCCACCCACTCCATGGGGCTATCCACAATTTCCACCACCCATGCCTCACTATGCTATGCAACCTCAATACTATGACAGCCAGGCTTTTTTAGGGCAGGGCCGTGGCTGGAACAGAGGGAGACGGAGATGCCCCAATCAGGTCCAATGGGCAGACGAACAAGACCCCCCGATCACCCGCAGCAAGCGAGGCCAATAATTGCCACACATGATAAGAATGAAGATCTGGTAGTGAATCTAAGCACTCGCATTCTGTCTCCCCTAGAGAATCAGGTAGTCAACAAGGGCCTTGGATTTGTCCCCACTAACAGTGGAGATGCTTTCCAACTTCGTGGTGAAATTGAAAAGTTTTTTCGGAGTGTGAGACTACACTTCTTTTTCAAGGACGATAATAAAGACCTGACACAATCTACCACTGACACAAACACAGGTCTTAGGACAAAATCCACCTTTATGCCTTTGTTACATCAAGTGCCATCGAGAGTAGATAATTTTGAAACTGCTGTACTACAGGATTTGAAGACTTTAGATCTCTCTAGACACGACAATTTTCAGAATTTATCTAAGAGTGAAAGACAAGCACTTGCTACTCTATCCAATGACAAGGACATTACGATCAAACCGGCCGATAAGGGGGGTGCGATAGTCATCCAGGACACCACCTCTTTTCGGGCCGAGTGCCTCAGACAGCTGAGAAATAATCAGTTCTACACACCCCTCAGTGCAGATCCAACCTCAAGACTTTCGATTGAAATAAAACATCTAGTGGAGGAAGCAAGTGGAAGCAAGTGCGGAAGGCTGGATAACAACTAATGAAGCGAAATTCCTCGTTACGACGTATCCAGTTACTCCGTACTTTTACACGCTGCCGAAGATTCATAAGACCACCAGGCCTCCCCCTGGACGCCCAATAATCTCGGGCATTGGATCACTGCTAGAACCATTGTCCTCCTTTGTAGACGTGTTCCTAGCACCTCTTGTGCAGACCATGCCAACATACCTTCAGGACACTAAAGATGTCCTTCGCTTGTTACCTGCAACAGCTTTCGACATCAATTTAGACTTTCTTGTCAGCTTTGATGTAGAGTCGCTATACACATGTATACCGCAAACTGAGACTCTACAAACTGTACAGGAACTTCTGGAAACCACCAATCACGAAAGTATAACACCTGTCCATTTTATTATGGATTTAGCAAGAATAGCCATGACTGAGAACTTTTTTAGTTTCGAGGACTCCCTATATCTCCAGACGTCAGGGACATCTATGGGCAGTAAATTTGCGCCGAGCCTGGCCAATTTATATGTCCACCACTTTGAAACCCATCATGTCCTCAACCACAACAATCCGTACTTCCATCAGACGGTGTTGTGGAAGAGGTACATAGATGACATCCTAGTAATATGGCGTGGAGATAGCCATTCCATACTGGCTTTCCAGACCTGGCTGAACAGTCAAAATCCTTTTCTCAGGTTTACAGTAGACTACAGTAAAACGGAGCTTCCATTTTTGGATTTGCTAATTATCCCCGAAGAGGGACATCTTTCAAGTAGCCTGTACCGGAAACCCATGTCGCGCAATTCCCTATTGAGATTTGACAGTCATCATCCTCGGTCCCTCCGAGAGAATCTCCCATTCGGGCAGTTTTTGAGGGTCCGAAGGAATTGCTCAGACAAATCAGACTTCCGCATCCAGTCCAAGGACCTCTCTAAGAAATTAAAACAACGTTTGTATCCGAGTAGACTCATAAGAAACTCATGCAAAAGAGCGTTTAATAACCACCGAGAGTCTCTTCTTGAACCTTCGGTTGAGAAACCTCCTATGAACAGACTAGTCTGCGTGACCACCTTTAGTACTGCCTCTTCAATGATACAAAAGATCATTAGACAAAAGTGGCGTATTCTAAACTGTGCAGGGGACAATATCCCTCTGCCGCTTTTCTCGTTCAAAAGAAGTACCAACTTGAAAGATGAACTGGTCCACAATAGACCTAGGAATACCATATGTGAGACCACATCCAGACTATGGAACCTGCCACCGGTTCAGGGCCACTATCCATGTGGCAACTGTTCAGTGTGTCCCCAGACAAAGAAAACACTGTCAGTCGACATAGGCACAACACGTCCTTGGCAATTGAGACATCATACGAACTGCAACAGCGAAAAAGATACATATCAGATCACTTGCCCTTGTTCCCTGCGGTACATAGGGATGACAACAAGAAAGATTAAACTAAGGATACAAGAACACAAAAGCACCATTAGATGCAACAGACAAGCCACTCGATTGACATCCCATTTTCTCAGCATGAAACATTCGGCCGACGAACTGGAATGGCTGGTACTTGAACAACCATATATACCTCCGCACGTAAGTGACATTTCACACTTCTTACTGAGGAAAGAACAGAAATGGGTCTTTAAACTTAAATGTGACATGAGGGGACTTAATGATGATATTCCCTGGTTGCAGCTCTAACCTTTGCCTCTCTGTATTGACATTGAGTATCTGGAGGGCTCCTAAATATATACATCTCACTCCCCTTTGGCATATATGCATATGTCATCATTTCTCTGTGGAATACCCACTATTATGAGGCGTCTTTATATTCAACAGAGATATATTTACATATCATTCTGGACGTCAATGAGATTATGGAAAGGACCTTTATATGCTTTAATGGTTAACAAAGGAAACACACTAACTCCTAGTGTCCTGAGCTGACGGCATATATGGTGCTTTTTGGAATTTTTCACCTAGTTTCCCTTTTTCACCTAGTTTCCCTTTTATTCATACCACCGCAATTTTCTAGGAGCAGTCTTTCTAGGCATCGCGATTTTAAGTAATGAAATCTACCCTGCCCCAGTAATGTATGAGATACACGGTATGTCGGGAGTATGATAACTTTGGTGTCTTTAATCCGTTCCACGCGGGGATGATATTAAAAAACAGGCTCTTAGCACTTTTTACTTTTGGACCGACACAGACATCTATCGGCCCTCTTACAGCTTGGCTTTTAGTATAACCCGCAACTCGAGAGTGGAAGACTGTCTTCTTCACACCCTGTTGTTGTTATTGCCATGCATCGCCGGTAGAACTAATTAGCCATTAGAACATAGAAACACAGTGACGGCACGGACCGGGAGTTTTCCTTTCCTTTTATTTCCGGTTCCGTTTTAAGATCCAATCAGGAGAGCTCACATTATAACAACATAGAAACACAGTGACGGCTTGGACCGGGACTTCTCCTTTCATTTCCGGTTCCGTTTTAAAATCCAATCAGGAGAGCTCGCATTACAACAATACAGACCTCTCTCCGGCCTTCTCTTTCCTGGTATAGGCTTGCAATCACTCTGGTTAGCCTATCATGAAGTAGAAAACCTTATAGAGAGCTTCCTTTAAGGTCCGCAAGAACCCTTTTTCACCGCCGCTTGCACGCAGCCTCACTACCTTCCCCTCGGCTCAGTCATACGACCGAGGCAACGACGTATAGGTAAGTGAGTGCTGCGTGCTCTTTTTGCATTAATACCTCAGAAGCTAGACTAGTCGTTCTTAAACCATGGGCTAGCACATTGAGAGACATCAACTCTCTCCATGATATTTCGAAGTTTTGTTATCTCTAATTCCTGAGTCCGAAGCTTTGTTGACAATATTTATGGTTTTGATAAAATTCCTCTTTCAAAGCGTTTTTTGACAATTCTTCTTCAAAGACATTTTCTTGCTAGTATATACTCATTGCAGAATGGAACCAAGCTAAACAAGATATTTTGATGAGTCTCTATTCAATACCCCACTGGTCTGCTACTCTGCCACAATGCCCCATATTCCCTGTTCAAGAAGGTACATAGTCAATGCTTGAGAACACAAGTTTTTTCTTTTCTCTACTCAGAGCGTGGCCTCTTTTTCCTGAGCGAGCGCCAGGAAAGGTGAGGCTTTTCCTCCCAACAACAATGGGTGAGTGCATTATAATTTTTGCAGACACATACAATATGATCATATCTTCTCTGTAACAAAAAACGTTTGTACATGAATGATTGTTTCTGTGTACTGTGTATATATTTTTTCTTTATTTATGTTTTGTTTCATAGGAGAGTTCTTGGATTAAGAGACCATACCACCGGTAGGTCTTTGTCTTATCACGTCTTGTAACAAAAGTTGCAGTAGTGTACATCATAGGTCCTGATGAAAGCCCGGAGGGGATGAAACATGTTGACCACTCTCTATCTTTGATGAATAGTAGTATTTTCTAAAACACTATATTCACTCTGCTTTTAGACATACCGCTTTGATGGTCATACCTATTAAAATTGTTCCTTAGACATCAAAACAGGTATTTTTATTCTTTTCACGAATTTTGTTTTTTTGAGCACTGCAACTCACCCTGTCAGCCTTTCAAATACCCATCTTCTGGTTGATGGTTTTCCTTTTTCGTCTGATGATCCGTACCTCACAACCCTTGTTGAAGGGATTAAAGAGTTGTTTAACGGGCATCATTCGCGTCCACAAAACCCAGATGATGAGGTTCCGCCAACTGGTGGGCTGATGGGTTTCTTTCTACATTAGAAAAGATCACCCTTTTCTCTCCTATGTTATTCAGATAACCTTTTGGTATCCATATGTCCGTACATTTATCACAGTACCGACTACATTAATATTTTCACAAGACCTTTGGTATCTTTCGTGTTTTCTTGTCAGTTAAGTTGGGGGACAAGATACAAGGAGGTCTATAAACTTTAACTCCCCTAGGACCCTACTCTCCACACTTCTTTCACCACTCTCTCCTCATTAATGACTTCCCATGTGAAAACTTCAAAAGGTAGTAGCATCTGTGTTAGGCACTTAACTAGCCCATATTTGTCCACCTTGATTATTATTCGTTTTCCAGTTGCATCCCCTCCTTTTTGAAGTACATCGTCGGTGACCGGTCTGTACTGCTCAAACAACTGCTGCAACATGTAGTAGGTGAACTTCCAATGTGTTGGCACCTCCTGTATTAGGGCTTTAACTGGTAGTCTATTTGCATGGTGAATGATCCTCAACTGCTTCTGGGCTTTAAAAGAATCAATGGAGCAAGGACAGATTCTTCAACAGGCGGTCAGTGTGAAGACCTGGGGATAACTGTTGCCTAACCAACACAAACAAGCTCCAATGTGCAGGCATACACATGTAATCAGTTTGACAACTGGTCCAGATGTCTGTCATCAGGTGGATAGTCTGAACAGTATTCTGCTGAATGGCCTCACCAACCAACTACAGCACATCATGATAGAGTGCTGTAATAGCAACTCTGACAAAATAGGTCTGAGTGGGAACCTTCCATTTTGGGCAGCTGGCCACCACAAATTATAAAAAACAAACTTCTTCCACAAACGAAAGAGGGAGGAAGCCAGTGCTAAAAGTTTAGTTAGCTTCCCATTGTACAAACGTGTGATTGTGGGGTTGCTTTCGTAGGGTCCCTCCTACCTAAACACGCCCATAATAGTAACTTGGATTTTTTTCTTTTTGTAGTGACACTGACACAGGCAACTTCTCGAAAGAACCAGCAGGTGGTAGACTCAATGTGTGTCATCTGGGAATCACTGTTTTCCATTGTGTCTGTATCTGAGTCCTGTGCCATTTAGATGTTGCTAATGTGTGTGATGATGGCACATTCCAGGGGGCAGGGCTGCTTTGAGTAATGCTGTCAACCTCTTCTTCATCATGACCACCTTCTCCTTTGATCACTGTGAACTAAAATGGCTTCCCCTCTCTCATCACCATGACCACCAGCACCCTTCTTTTTAAGGTGTTCCTCCCTTTAGATTGCGTGATGCAATTTCCATTGAAACGAATGGACACTCCATGACGAGCTGAGCTCGTCATGAGCGTCCAAGGGGTTAATCCAAGAACTCTCCTATGAAACAAAACATAAATAAAGAAAAAATATATACACAGTACACAGAAACAATCATTCATGTACAAACGTTTTTTGTTACAGAGAAGATATGATCATTTTGTATGTGTCTGCAAAAATTATAATGCACTCACCCATTGTTGTTGGGAGGAAAAGCCTCACCTCTCCTGGCGCTCGCTCAGGAAAAAGAGGCCACGCTCTGAGTAGAGAAAAGAAAAAACTTGTGTTCTCAAGCATTGACTATGTACCTTCTTGAACAGGGAATATGGGGCATTGTGGCAGAGTAGCAGACCAGTGGGGTATTGAATAGAGACTCATCAAAATATCTTGTTTAGCTTGGTTCCATTCTGCAATGAGTATATACTAGCAAGAAAATGTCTTTGAAGAAGAATTGTCAAAAAACGCTTTGAAAGAGGAATTTTATCAAAACCATAAATATTGTCAACAAAGCTTCGGACTCAGGAATTAGAGACAACAAAACTTCGAAATATCATGGAGAGAGTTGATGTCTCTCAATGTGCTAGCCCATGGTTTAAGAACGACTAGTCTAGCTTCTGAGGTATTAATGCAAAAAGAGCACGCAGCACTCACTTACCTATACGTCGTTGCCTCGGTCGTATGACTGAGCCGAGGGGAAGGTAGTGAGGCTGCGTGCAAGCGGCGGTGAAAAAGGGTTCTTGCAGGCCTTAAAGGAAGCTCTCTATAAGGTTTTCTACTTCCTGATAGGCTAACCAGAGTGATTGCAAGCCTATACCAGTAAAGAGATGGCCGGAGAGAGGTCTGTATTGTTGTAATGCGAGCTCTCCTGATTGGATTTTAAAACGGAACCGGAAATGAAAGGAGAAGTCCCGGTCCAAGCCGTCACTGTGTTTCTATGTTGTTATAATGTGAGCTCTCCTGATTGGATCTTAAAACGGAACCGGAAATAAAAGGAAAGGAAAACTCCCGGTTCGTGCCGTCACTGTGTTTCTATGTTCTATTGGCTAATTAGTTCTACCGGCGATGCATGGCAATAACAACAACAGGGTGTGAAGAAGACAGTCTTCCACTCTCGAGTTGCGGGTTATACTAAAAGCCAAGCTGTAAGAGGGCCGATAGATGTCTGTGTCGGTCCAAAAGTAAAAAGTGCTAAGAACCTGTTTTTTAATATCATCTCCGCGTGGAATGGATTAAAGACACCAAAGTTATCATACTCCCGACATACCTTGTATCTCATACATTACTGGGGCAGGGTAGATTTCATTACTTAAAATCGCGATGCCTAGAAAGACTGCTCCTAGAAAATTGCGGTGGTATGAATAAAAGGGAAACTAGGTGAAAAAGGGAAACTAGGTGAAAAATTCCAAAAAGCACCATATATGCCGCCAGCTCAGGACACTAGGAGTTAGTGTGTTTCCTTTGTTAACCATTAAAGCATATAAAGGTCCTTTCCATAATCTCATTGACGTCCAGAATGATATGTAAATATATCTCTGTTGAATATAAAGACGCCTCATAATAGTGGGTATTCCACAGAGAAATGATGACATATGCATATATGCCAAAGGGGAGTGAGATGTATATATTTAGGAACCCTCCAGATACTCAATGTCAATACAGAGAGGCAAAGGTTAGAGCTGCAACCAGGGAATATCATCATTAAGTCCCCTCGTGTCACATTTAAGTTTAAAGACCCATTTCTGTTCTTTCCTCAGTAAGAAGTGTGAAATGTCACTTACGTGCGGAGGTATATATGGTTGTTCAAGTACCAGCCATTCCAGTTCGTCGGCCGAATGTTTCATGCTGAGAAAATGGGATGTCAATCGAGTGGCTTGTCTGTTGCATCTAATGGTGCTTTTGTGTTCTTGTATCCTTAGTTTAATCTTTCTTGCTGTCATCCCTATGTACCGCAGGGAACAAGGGCAAGTGATCTGATATATAACTTTTTCGCTGTTGCAGTTCGTATGATGTCTCAATTGCCAAGGACGTGTTGTGCCTATGTCGACTGACAGTGTTTTCTTTGTCTGGGGACACACTGAACAGTTGCCACATGGATAGTGGCCCTGCACCGGTGGCAGGTTCCATAGTCTGGATGTGGTCTCACATATGGTATTCCTAGGTCTATTGTGGACCAGTTCATCTTTCAAGTTGGTACTTCTTTTGAATGAGAAAAGCGGCAGAGGGATATTGTCCCCTGCACAGTTTAGAATACGCCACTTTTGTCTAATGATCTTTTGTATCATTGAAGAGGCAGTACTAAAGGTGGTCACGCAGACTAGTCTGTTCATAGGAGGTTTCTCAACCGAAGGTTCAAGAAGAGACTCTCGGTGGTTATTAAACGCTCTTTTGCATGAGTTTCTTATGAGTCTACTCGGATACAAACGTTGTTTTAATTTCTTAGAGAGGTCCTTGGACTGGATGCGGAAGTCTGATTTGTCTGAGCAATTCCTTCGGACCCTCAAAAACTGCCCGAATGGGAGATTCTCTCGGAGGGACCGAGGATGATGACTGTCATGGAGGTATTCGGCCATGATCTGTCCATGTACTATGGTACGCGAGTGGCTTTTTTTGAGATTCAGCACAGTGTCCCAGTCCCCTAGGGGTGTTTGTACTGTAGTCAGAACCAGATCAAGCATACTGGGGTTATCATTCAAAATGGATAAAAGAGTCTCATCATCAAAGCCCAGGCCCGCAAAATCTGCCATCTTGTCACATAAAAAAAGGTACCTCTACAGAGCAGGCTAAGCTGAAGCAGAAAGCCTGATTATGACCGGACCCGCAGCCGTAGCTGCACATGAAACAGTGGTGAAAGAAGTGTGGAGAGTAGGGTCCTGGGGGAGTTAACGTTTATAGACCTCCTTGTATCTTGTCCCCCAACTTAACTGACAAGAAAACACGAACGATACCAAAGGTCTTGTGAAAATATTAATGTAGTCGGTACTGTGATAAATGTACGGACATATGGATACCAAAAGGTTATCTGAAGAACATAGGAGAGAAAAGGGTGATCTTTTCTAATGTAGAAAGAAACCCATCAGCCCTAGAGAATCAGGTACTCAACAAGGGCCTTGGATATGTCCACCACTTTGAAACCCATCATGTCCTCAACCACAACAATCCGTACTTCCATCAGACGGTGTTGTGGAAGAGGTACATAGATGACATCCTAGTAATATGGCGTGGAGATAGCCATTCCATACTGGCTTTCAGACCTGGCTGAACAGTCAAAATCCTTTTCTCAGGTTTACAGTAGACTACAGTAAAACGGAGCTTCCATTTTTGGATTTGCTAATTATCCCCGAAGAGGGACATCTTTCAAGTAGCCTGTACCGGAAACCCATGTCGCGCAATTCCCTATTGAGATTTGACAGTCATCATCCTCGGTCCCTCCGAGAGAATCTCCCATTCGGGCAGTTTTTGAGGGTCCGAAGGAATTGCTCAGACAAATCAGACTTCCGCATCCAGTCCAAGGACCTCTCTAAGAAATTAAAACAACGTTTGTATCCGAGTAGACTCATAAGAAACTCATGCAAAAGAGCGTTTAATAACCACCGAGAGTCTCTTCTTGAACCTTCGGTTGAGAAACCTCCTATGAACAGACTAGTCTGCGTGACCACCTTTAGTACTGCCTCTTCAATGATACAAAAGATCATTAGACAAAAGTGGCGTATTCTAAACTGTGCAGGGGACAATATCCCTCTGCCGCTTTTCTCGTTCAAAAGAAGTACCAACTTGAAAGATGAACTGGTCCACAATAGACCTAGGAATACCATATGTGAGACCACATCCAGACTATGGAACCTGCCACCGGTTCAGGGCCACTATCCATGTGGCAACTGTTCAGTGTGTCCCCAGACAAAGAAAACACTGTCAGTCGACATAGGCACAACACGTCCTTGGCAATTGAGACATCATACGAACTGCAACAGCGAAAAAGATACATATCAGATCACTTGCCCTTGTTCCCTGCGGTACATAGGGATGACAACAAGAAAGATTAAACTAAGGATACAAGAACACAAAAGCACCATTAGATGCAACAGACAAGCCACTCGATTGACATCCCATTTTCTCAGCATGAAACATTCGGCCGACGAACTGGAATGGCTGGTACTTGAACAACCATATATACCTCCGCACGTAAGTGACATTTCACACTTCTTACTGAGGAAAGAACAGAAATGGGTCTTTAAACTTAAATGTGACATGAGGGGACTTAATGATGATATTCCCTGGTTGCAGCTCTAACCTTTGCCTCTCTGTATTGACATTGAGTATCTGGAGGGCTCCTAAATATATACATCTCACTCCCCTTTGGCATATATGCATATGTCATCATTTCTCTGTGGAATACCCACTATTATGAGGCGTCTTTATATTCAACAGAGATATATTTACATATCATTCTGGACGTCAATGAGATTATGGAAAGGACCTTTATATGCTTTAATGGTTAACAAAGGAAACACACTAACTCCTAGTGTCCTGAGCTGACGGCATATATGGTGCTTTTTGGAATTTTTCACCTAGTTTCCCTTTTTCACCTAGTTTCCCTTTTATTCATACCACCGCAATTTTCTAGGAGCAGTCTTTCTAGGCATCGCGATTTTAAGTAATGAAATCTACCCTGCCCCAGTAATGTATGAGATACACGGTATGTCGGGAGTATGATAACTTTGGTGTCTTTAATCCGTTCCACGCGGGGATGATATTAAAAAACAGGCTCTTAGCACTTTTTACTTTTGGACCGACACAGACATCTATCGGCCCTCTTACAGCTTGGCTTTTAGTATAACCCGCAACTCGAGAGTGGAAGACTGTCTTCTTCACACCCTGTTGTTGTTATTGCCATGCATCGCCGGTAGAACTAATTAGCCATTAGAACATAGAAACACAGTGACGGCACGGACCGGGAGTTTTCCTTTCCTTTTATTTCCGGTTCCGTTTTAAGATCCAATCAGGAGAGCTCACATTATAACAACATAGAAACACAGTGACGGCTTGGACCGGGACTTCTCCTTTCATTTCCGGTTCCGTTTTAAAATCCAATCAGGAGAGCTCGCATTACAACAATACAGACCTCTCTCCGGCCTTCTCTTTCCTGGTATAGGCTTGCAATCACTCTGGTTAGCCTATCATGAAGTAGAAAACCTTATAGAGAGCTTCCTTTAAGGTCCGCAAGAACCCTTTTTCACCGCCGCTTGCACGCAGCCTCACTACCTTCCCCTCGGCTCAGTCATACGACCGAGGCAACGACGTATAGGTAAGTGAGTGCTGCGTGCTCTTTTTGCATTAATACCTCAGAAGCTAGACTAGTCGTTCTTAAACCATGGGCTAGCACATTGAGAGACATCAACTCTCTCCATGATATTTCGAAGTTTTGTTATCTCTAATTCCTGAGTCCGAAGCTTTGTTGACAATATTTATGGTTTTGATAAAATTCCTCTTTCAAAGCGTTTTTTGACAATTCTTCTTCAAAGACATTTTCTTGCTAGTATATACTCATTGCAGAATGGAACCAAGCTAAACAAGATATTTTGATGAGTCTCTATTCAATACCCCACTGGTCTGCTACTCTGCCACAATGCCCCATATTCCCTGTTCAAGAAGGTACATAGTCAATGCTTGAGAACACAAGTTTTTTCTTTTCTCTACTCAGAGCGTGGCCTCTTTTTCCTGAGCGAGCGCCAGGAAAGGTGAGGCTTTTCCTCCCAACAACAATGGGTGAGTGCATTATAATTTTTGCAGACACATACAATATGATCATATCTTCTCTGTAACAAAAAACGTTTGTACATGAATGATTGTTTCTGTGTACTGTGTATATATTTTTTCTTTATTTATGTTTTGTTTCATAGGAGAGTTCTTGGATTAAGAGACCATACCACCGGTAGGTCTTTGTCTTATCACGTCTTGTAACAAAAGTTGCAGTAGTGTACATCATAGGTCCTGATGAAAGCCCGGAGGGGATGAAACATGTTGACCACTCTCTATCTTTGATGAATAGTAGTATTTTCTAAAACACTATATTCACTCTGCTTTTAGACATACCGCTTTGATGGTCATACCTATTAAAATTGTTCCTTAGACATCAAAACAGGTATTTTTATTCTTTTCACGAATTTTGTTTTTTTGAGCACTGCAACTCACCCTGTCAGCCTTTCAAATACCCATCTTCTGGTTGATGGTTTTCCTTTTTCGTCTGATGATCCGTACCTCACAACCCTTGTTGAAGGGATTAAAGAGTTGTTTAACGGGCATCATTCGCGTCCACAAAACCCAGATGATGAGGTTCCGCCAACTGGTGGGCTGATGGGTTTCTTTCTACATTAGAAAAGATCACCCTTTTCTCTCCTATGTTATTCAGATAACCTTTTGGTATCCATATGTCCGTACATTTATCACAGTACCGACTACATTAATATTTTCACAAGACCTTTGGTATCTTTCGTGTTTTCTTGTCAGTTAAGTTGGGGGACAAGATACAAGGAGGTCTATAAACTTTAACTCCCCTAGGACCCTACTCTCCACACTTCTTTCACCACTCTCTCCTCATTAATGACTTCCCATGTGAAAACTTCAAAAGGTAGTAGCATCTGTGTTAGGCACTTAACTAGCCCATATTTGTCCACCTTGATTATTATTCGTTTTCCAGTTGCATCCCCTCCTTTTTGAAGTACATCGTCGGTGACCGGTCTGTACTGCTCAAACAACTGCTGCAACATGTAGTAGGTGAACTTCCAATGTGTTGGCACCTCCTGTATTAGGGCTTTAACTGGTAGTCTATTTGCATGGTGAATGATCCTCAACTGCTTCTGGGCTTTAAAAGAATCAATGGAGCAAGGACAGATTCTTCAACAGGCGGTCAGTGTGAAGACCTGGGGATAACTGTTGCCTAACCAACACAAACAAGCTCCAATGTGCAGGCATACACATGTAATCAGTTTGACAACTGGTCCAGATGTCTGTCATCAGGTGGATAGTCTGAACAGTATTCTGCTGAATGGCCTCACCAACCAACTACAGCACATCATGATAGAGTGCTGTAATAGCAACTCTGACAAAATAGGTCTGAGTGGGAACCTTCCATTTTGGGCAGCTGGCCACCACAAATTATAAAAAACAAACTTCTTCCACAAACGAAAGAGGGAGGAAGCCAGTGCTAAAAGTTTAGTTAGCTTCCCATTGTACAAACGTGTGATTGTGGGGTTGCTTTCGTAGGGTCCCTCCTACCTAAACACGCCCATAATAGTAACTTGGATTTTTTTCTTTTTGTAGTGACACTGACACAGGCAACTTCTCGAAAGAACCAGCAGGTGGTAGACTCAATGTGTGTCATCTGGGAATCACTGTTTTCCATTGTGTCTGTATCTGAGTCCTGTGCCATTTAGATGTTGCTAATGTGTGTGATGATGGCACATTCCAGGGGGCAGGGCTGCTTTGAGTAATGCTGTCAACCTCTTCTTCATCATGACCACCTTCTCCTTTGATCACTGTGAACTAAAATGGCTTCCCCTCTCTCATCACCATGACCACCAGCACCCTTCTTTTTAAGGTGTTCCTCCCTTTAGATTGCGTGATGTTTTCTCAGGTGGAACATTTGGCCTACAGTACAATAGTGCAGTTCTGGCTACCTTGACAAACACTTTTGTGGCAAATGTAGCATATTGTAATGTTATCCTCCTCCTTGCTGATAGTAAAGAAGCCACAAACTGAGGAGTGCAACTTTTTAGTGTGCCACTGCCAATTTCTGAGGAACTGGAGGCAGGTGTTTGTGTCATTTGCCTCTCTGTAGGGTGTACTTTCACTGTGGTATTGGTGGATGCAGGTCTCAATGGGGGTCTTACAAATATGGAAGCTGGCGGCAGTCTGGTCGAACCACATCCCTCTGAGCGGGCTGAATAGGAGGGGTCATCTCAGTGTCCTCTAAGCCACCATCCATACTGGCAATCAATGGTTTGTCATCATCACTGTAACTAAACAGAATACTAAGGCTATTAGGAACTTTCCTTTCCCTTGTCTCTCGGGCGCATCTCAGACTCAGCCGGGGTCCAATCCATGTCCAGAACATCAGAAGGGGGGCTTGAAGAAAATGGTGGAGTACCCATTCTTTTTCTTGCTGGAGATCATGAACCCAATAGTTGAGGAGCAACATCTTACTCATCAGGAAGCTCAACGTCCTGCACTGCTCCTACTTCAGGAAAAAACGTTGCTGGCTGGGGATCCTGTTGTTCACTTCCCTGCAACAATTAGGTTATTTGTGGCTGTGACAAATCCAGTTCAGAATGACTGCTCATCACCATAACTGCAGTGGCTGCATCGCTGAGAGACATAAACTTGGGGTCAGCCTTAGGTTGGGGTGGTGCTGTTAATATGGGAGCCCTACTCCCAGCCTTTTGCTGACCAAAGGAGGGTGCAGCTGGTACACAACATCATTGGAAAATTTGGAGGGCTGCACCCCAGTGATGGCAATCCCCTACTTCTTCTCGTCCTCATTGACCACTTTCTTGGGGCCATCTTCAAGTTCTTTCTTGGCTGGCAGTTGCCACTTAGCTGTACAAGCGGAAGCAGAGGAGGACTCCGGTAGTATGTCCAAGCCGATCTTCTCTGTGTGTGTGATGTCACTTGTGCACCTAAAAGCAAAAAAAATAAGAAATAAACTCAGTGAACTGTGGCATTTGTCGTTTGAATCTACAGACATTAAAATTTAGTGAGGTCATCACAAATAATTAACATTAGTGTATCCATTCCAAACCTTGCATAAACATAAACATAATATTTCAATAACATACAGCTCAAAAAGGTTACATTATGTGCCTCTAAGGCCTATGAAAAACAGGTGGCAGGCAGCAGTTGCAAGGGAAAATTGGATAATTCTCCAAAAAATGATTGCTGGTGTGTGTACATGGCCTATGAGACACATATGGCAGACAGAGGGAGCAGAGAGAAATAAATAGAGTAAAACTTAAAAGAATTATTGCTGGTGTGTGTCTATGCGAGGTGAGGCACTTCAAGTCAAGTCAAGTCAAAATGTATGTTTATTATGACCATAGTCTTTAAACAAATGCAAATAACCATATCACAGAATAGAATATTCACATAAAATACGATAAAACCTTGTAAAAATGAATCCAATAAAAAATTCTTACGCACCATTATAAAAATACAAAACAC
Source organism: Lissotriton helveticus (assembly GCF_964261635.1). Taxonomy (NCBI): domain Eukaryota; kingdom Metazoa; phylum Chordata; class Amphibia; order Caudata; family Salamandridae; genus Lissotriton; species Lissotriton helveticus. The sequence goes on from NC_136063.1 coordinate 571,096,347, forward strand.
CAATAAAATACATTTGCCTTAAAACATAAATTTACATTTAAAACCCATTCCTTTCATTTACTACAGGATGTATTTTCATTGGTTTAAAATTTCATACAGTACTACAGATTATTCCTGATTTCTTAGTGCACTCAGGGCCACCTTTATATATTTCCCAAGGGCAATTGCAATATCAAAAGTGGGGATTTTAGTTAATAGGTTGGCCGCCTGCGCCCTTGTTCTTATATCGTGTTTTAGGAACACAGGGCACAGCCACTGTTTCCGCTGTTCTAATAGTGTCAAACAATCAAGTAAGATATGTAGCAGGTCTCCTTTGGTTCCCAGCTTACACCTGCAGCACCCTTGCTGATCTAGCATTTTTGCTTTAAGGTCTCTGTTTATTAACCATGGGTTGATCCCAATCCGCAGCCTCACAATCTCTTGCCTGTATCCGCGATTGGGAAGGATGTCTAAATAGGGGAACCAATTTTCGTTGGACCAAGCGTTTAACATGTGTGCTACTGATTTCTTCTTCGCTAAATAACCTATGTCAATCATTCTGGATACTTCCTTCCCATTTAGCTTCAGCTCACACTTGGTACCAAAAACTTGATACGTTTCCTGGTCCACTTCTATCTTGAACCTTTTACAGATTTGCACCAATCTTCCCCTACAGGCCTTTGCCCATTTTAGCTCACTATTCTGTTTTTCTTTCCTAGACCAGTGGGCGACTTTTTACCCTTCTGGATCTTCAAGTCTTTTCCAAAATCTGATTACAGCCATCTGTGTTTGTATCTCCCAAGCCTTTGTGCCTATTTCTGTTCTTATGGCTTGTATCATAGAAGACTGTGGAAGAGATAAGAGGCTTTTTATGCATTTCCCCTCCACCGAGTCCCAGGCTCCCTTACCGCTCAAATAAAGGATCTCCGTTCCATACAGGACTTGGGGGGGATCATTGCCTCAAAAGTTCTAAGCATTGGTCGATGTGACATCTCTCCATAATCCCTATTGAACATTTTTAGACCACATATGGAAGTGTGTGCTTTTGCTTTTTGTGTTTCCAGATGGGTGCTCCAATTTAAAGACTTATCGAACCATATGTCTAGGTATCGATACTCATTGACTGTCTCCAGTTTGAGCTCGCCTATATACCAACTGAACCTGCTTATCTTTTTCCCAAAACATAAGGTTTTTGTTTTGTCTAGATTGATTGTTAGAAATTTGCTAGCGCAGTATGTATTGAAGGCATTAAGCTTTCTTTGAAGGCCTCTCTCGGTCTGGTCTACTATTACCAGATCATCTGCGTAAAGTAAGCAGGACACCTTCTTACCATCCATTTTGGGGCTTGCACTACCCTCAACCACTAGGTGGGCCGGGAAGTCTGACAGAAATATGGAGAAAAGCTGAGGGGCCAACACGCAGCCCTGTCTCAATCCATTGGCAATGGGTATTTTTGGGTTCAGAGATGCCACGGTATCCCTAATGACTTCCCCCAGTTTTCCCTGTGCAGTTCCTTTATTATGGTCAGTAGGTCTTTGGGAATATTAATCTTCATTAGAGTGTCCCATAGGCAGGCCCGATCGACTGAATCGAAGGCTGCTCAGAAGTCGACGAAACAACAGCATAACTTGCCGTTTTGTTCCGTCGACTTCTTCGCCATAGCCTATAGAGCAAATCCATGATCTATTGTGGAGTGGCCCGCTCTAAATCCTCCCTGTTCTGTGGGTACTATTTGGAACTCTTTTACCCATGCGTTCAGTTGGTTCAATACAATTTTTGAAAATACTTTCTCTCCTATGTCGAGGAGGTTGATCAGCCGGTAGTTTTGTGGAGCCTCCATTCTCCCTTTCTTATGGATTGGCCTAATTATGGCACCCTTCCAAGCAGGTGGCATTACGCCTTCTTTTAGTATTACATGGAACATCTGGGCCAGAAATCTTGCCCACTATTTTACCTCCGACTTCAGTATTATTGCAGGGAGATTGTCAGGTCCTGCCGCACGGGTTAGCTTCAGTTCTCTTATTGTAAGCTCTACTTGTTTTTCATTAAATTTGGATTTCAAGTCTTCTGATATGTTTTGCCATATTTTGGTCTCTACATACTCTCTTGGAGCTCTTACCCCGTACAGTTCTCTTATATACTCTTCCCATGCAGCCTCACTCACCACGCAATTTAATTCTCCATCTGTTGTTCCGGATGCTGCCTTTACCAATTTCCAAAATTGTCTTAAGTTTTTTTCCTCGATTGCTTCTAACAGGTCTAACCAGCATTTCTCTTTATATGCCCTTTTAGCGTCATTTACCATTGATTTGAATTCTTTTTTCAACTTGTTTATATGTACCTGTCTCTTTTGTGTAAAGTTCTTTTTTTGACTTCTTTGTGCTGCCCGTATCTCCTTTTTTTTGGTTTGGCACTCCGCAGAAAACCCTTTACCTCGGTTTGACAGTTTTACCCTATTATGTTTGTCCCTTTTTAGTTCTATTCTTAGGCACTGGACCACTTCTTCTAGCTTTCCTATGAACCATTCTAAGTTTTTCTTCTCTAGATTTTCAGGTTCCATTTTCATTTGCATGGCCTTCAGTTTTTCCAGGTATTCTCCCGTCAATCGTGTCGTCACCCGTTTAGGATACTCGACCTCCTGGGTAATCACTGTTTCTCTATGCAGTTTCCTTCCCCCAGATATTGTTAGGTGAAGCAGGTTATGATCACTCACCTCTTTTTGTTCTATCCTGAACCCCCTAACTTGGTGGAAATTCCAGGCTTGCATGAACATATAGTCGATAAGGCAATTCTGTAAACCTAATTTAAAGGTCTTCCCTGCTGGGCAGTCTGTCTTTATTCTACCATTGAGACAATGGAGACCCCTACCTCCTAGGGCGTATACTAGTTCTGAGTCCTGTTTCGAGATCTCCCCAATTGGAAAGCTAGCAGGGTTTATTCCGTACACCTCTAACAGTTCTCTATTCCATTGGTCAGCCTTTTTAGGATTTAGTTTGTGGTTAAAATCTACCATTATTATTATTATATCTGATGGATAGTTTTCTAATGTACTGTCAACATCCTCTTTAAAGAACCTCATCTCCTTTTCATACTCAATCAATCAATCAAAATAATTTGTAGAGCGCACTACCTACCCGTAGGGTCTCAAGGCGCTTGGGTGGGGGGGGGGGGGTGCCGCTACTGCTCGAACAGCCAGGTCTTGAGCTTCTTCCTGAAGGAGAGGCGGTCTTGGGTCAGGCGCAGGTCGGCCGGGAGGGAGTTCCAGGTCTTGGTGGCCAGGTAGGAGAAGGACCTTCCTCCTGTGGTGACTCTACGGATGCGTGGGACGGCGGCGAGGGCGAGGCTGGCAGATCGGAGGTGGCGTTTGGGAGCGTAGAAGTTGATGCGGTTGTTGAGGTAGCTCGGGCCTTGATCGTGGAGAGCTTTGTGTGCGTGGGTAAGGAGACGGAAGGTGATTCTCTTGTTGACCGGGAGCCAGTGCAGGTCTCTTAGGTGTCCGGAGATGTGGCTGTGTCGTGGGATGTCGAGGATGAGTCTGGCTGAGGCGTTCTGGATGCGCTGGAGTCTCTTCTGGGTCTTGGCAGTGGTTCCGGCGTAGAGTGCGTTGCCGTAGTCCAGTCGGCTGGTGACGAGGGCCTGGGTGACGGTCTTCCTGGTCTCCGTGGGGATCCACCAGAAGATCTTCAGAAGCATGCGCAGGATGTTGAAGCATGACGAGGAGACGGCGTTGACTTGCCTGGTCATGGAGAGGGAGGAGTCTAGGATGAAGCCCAGGTTGCGTGCGTGGTCTGTCGGTTTGGGTGCGGTGCCCAGGGCGGGGGGCCACCAGGAGTCGTCCCAGGCGGAGGGCGAGGAGCCCAGGATGAGGACCTCCGTCTTGTCTGAGTTCAGTTTCAGGCGGCTCGTCGTCATCCACTCGGCTACCTCTTTCATCCCTTCGTGCAGGTGGGCTCTGGCGGCGGCGGGGTCGTTGGTCAAGGAGAGGATCAGCTGGGTGTCGTCGGCGTAGGAGATTATGTTGAGGTTGTGTTGGCGTGCGATGGCCGCGAGGGGGCTCATGTAGACGTTGAAGAGAGTAGGGCTCAGCGAGGATCCTTGGGGGACGCCGCAGATGACTTCGGTGGCCTCTGACTTGTACGGTGGTAGGCGGACTCTCTGTGTTCTTCCGTCGAGGAAGGAGACGATCCATTCCAGTGCCTTCTCCTGGATTCCGACGTTGCTGAGGCGCTGCACTAGGGTGCGGTGGCAGACCGTGTTGAAAGCCGCGGAGAGGTCTAGGAGGATGAGGGCCGCTGTTTCTCCGTTGTCCATCAGGGCGCGGATGTCGTCGGTGGCGGCGATGAGGGCGGTCTCGGTGCTGTGGTTGTCACGGAAGCCGGACTGCGATGGGTCGAGGGATCCATTCGTCTCGAGGAAGGCGGCCAGCTGTTTGTTGACGGTCTTCTCGATGACTTTGGCTGGAAACGGGAGTAGAGATATGGGGCGGTAATTCTTGAGTTCGGTGGGGTCCGCTGTTGGTTTCTTGAGTAGAGCGCTGAGTTCGGCGTGCTTCCAGCTCTCGGGGAAGGTGGCGGTGTCGAATGAGGTGTTGATAATGTCCCGCAGGTGGGGTGCGATGACGGCGTCGGCTTTGTTGAAGACGTGGTGAGGGCAGGGGTCGGTCGTCCCACTGCATATAAACATTCATTAGAGTCAACATTTTATGTTTCAATTCCACTGTCAGAAGTTCTATTCTACTCGATTTAACCCATTTACATTTCCTTTTCAATGGTGTTACTTCCCTCAGCACTTTTGTTGAAACCAGTGTCATCAGACCCCCCCGATGGGCGGCCAAAGCTTTTCTTCGTGGCTGGGCGATTTAACTGTAGGTATCCCTCAGTAATTGGGGTTTCGTCGCATGTCCAGGTCTCTTGTAGGCAGGCAATGTCCACTTTATTTATTATTTCCTTTATATATTCTCGTTTTTGCTCATTGCCTAGCCCATTCACATTCCAGGTTATGAGACCTAGATTTTGCGACCCCCCCGTCCTATTCTACCTCACTCAGCCCGCCTTCTTCTTCCTCGTCCTCCGTGCCGCTATCATTGGGATCTCCCACGGGACTACTACGTGGAGACCAGTTATCCCATGAGGTTTCATTACCTGTGTTGTCTATTACTATGTTCAGGCAGCTGCAGTTTCCTTCTATTTCTCTATAAAGATTCACTTGTCTCTTCTGTAGACCGGCATGCTGTTTTAGAAAGGTATTGGCTATAGGGGTTTTTATTTCTCTCTCAGGAATTATCCTTATTCCCTGTTGGTTTATCCCATTGGAGGCTTTCAGGATTGCCCTTTTTACCAGGTCTGAATGAAGTGAGATTTTTGTTATTTCCTTTCCATTCCTGTTCTCTACAAAGCCGACTTGCCGAAGGTCGTTTGTACAGATCCCACTCAGGCTACAACATTTTGCAAATGCAGTTAAGATCTGTGCCCTATTTAGGGGGTTTGTTTTTCTTACCGACTTTCCCTTCTTCCCTGCTGGTAACTGATCCAGATATAACCACTTGTTGTTATCCCTCTCTTGTACTATCCTGTTGGTTTCATGAACGTGGTGACTAACATTTGTTCTCCCTGGCTGCCACCCTTTGCTTCTCGTGCCGGATGGTGCCTGTGCATGTGGGCTAGCTGTCCTATGGCCATTGGATAGTTCAGGTGTTATCCTTACATTCTGCTTCATAATGCGGGTAGTTAAGGGTTTCTCATTTGCCTCCTTACTTCTCTGATTTTTCCTTAATTCTCTCAGGGGCTTTGTTGGTTTGTCCTCTGATTGTATATGACTATTTGGTATGTAGATCGGGGCTGAAGCGTTTAGTCCTGACTGTGCCCCCCCCCGCCGTTTTCTTCCCTTTTCTCTTTCCTGATGGCTCTGGTTCTCTATTCTTTTCAGCCCTTTTCCTGGCTGGGGCCGCTGCATACTCCCCATGCCTTTTTATCAACATAGGTCTTCTCGAAATGTAAACGTTGTCTAAAGCCTCGGCGGAATCCTTTGTTATAGATTGCTCTGTCGGATGAGGGGTCCTATCGAGGTTTACCATGATTTCCTCTGCTGGTTCATTTTCTGCGCTTTCCTCGATAGGTGGTACTGTGGCTGTTGGCCTTAGCATGCTTGGCATTTGGCTCTTTATCTCCACTAGTTCTTCTTCAATTTTTTTTAGATGTTGTTTCTGAGCTTTCATCACTCCGTTGTTTGAAAGTGTTACTTCAAGGATTCCTTGTAATACCTTCTGCAACATCAATATTAGTTCCATCAAAGATGATGTGGGTGTTACAGAAATCTCCGAATCCTGAGTATTGTCTCTATCTGGGTTTTCCTGGTGACCAGTAAATGTGGCATCATGCTGTAGTGGAAATATTTGCGTTTTGTGGTGCTGCGGGAGTTGATCTGGCGCGCCTCCACAAACGTAACTCTGATTCTGACTTTCGTTTCCCCTTTGCCCTTCATTGCCTAATGATTGTAACGAGAACATTTTTGGGGAAGATGATAAACGAGGCGCTGATATGTGGTGATTTTGGCTCTGGAGAGTCAAGTTTACTGATTTGGGGTTCTCCCTTCCCTCCTCAATGTCGAGGGCTTCTTCTTCATGGAGTTCTCCCGTATCTAACCATATCTGGTTTGCTACTGTCGTACCTGACTTTTCACCAATCTCCCCACCATTTTCCTCTCTTTCTCCGTTGTGTTCCGATATTATCACTGGATCTATTGATTTGTAGTGTTTCCCTACAAAATCCTTTATGGATTTTGACGCTGCCGAGTTCTCTTTCTGTTTCGAAGTTGTTTGATTACACCCTCTTTTCGCCTGCTGGGCGTTCTTCGTTGCTCTTTTAACTTTTCTTTTCTTTCTTGAGGCACTTAGACTTCAGACGCTCTTATAGAAGATACACATATCAGCAATAAGAGGGGCGGTACTCAAATTTTCCTTCTGGTTCTCAGGCCTGATCATCCCTGGCCATATCGTGAAGGGGCAACGCCTGTGCAAAAACAATAGTCCTGTTGATGGTCTTATAGACAACAGCATTGAAGACCAAAACGTCAACCAAATCATCATCTCCAAAGCCATTTATTGCTTCAAGAGTATACCTCTGTTCTTGTATGGACTCGGTTACACTGTATCAAAGGAAGGAGCTGATGAATTGTTATGTACTGATTTGTTGACTTATGCATACATCGGTCCATAACTGGATTTGCCTACATTTATATGTTTTTGATCCCCCATGAAATATATCTTTTTGATTAAATTAATATAAATACCTTTTCAGATATAATCTTTGTTCCGTGTGCTTCTTTTATCTTTTCTCATTCTTGTGCTTTTGCCATTGAATGTTTCTCTCATTGAAAGAAATAATATCGTAGCCCTTTGGCTACATTTGAGCTTGATTCCGGTGAACGAACTCCATTGACTGATGTTAACAAAATAATTTAACTTAGTTAATAAATAAAATACCTTGTAGTATTTCCTCACCTTGAACTATGTGAGAAGTGGCAAAATGTTCTTTGCCCAACCGTCTGAGTGACCTTGCCCCAGTATTTTAATCGCATTTCATGTTTTTCTCACTGGTTAGTTCTTTATAATCCCTTCTCATTCTTATGAATGTACAATCATCATCCACACTATTATGGGGCCTCAAAAGCCACAAGATACTTCCTTCTTTTTCACCCAACATTCATGATCATACCAATTACAAGTCCGATTAATAACATTTGTAAACCCCACGCTCCTAGTGGTTATCATAACGAAGGAAACATTCACAATAGTTTGCTCAAATAGGATTAATACCCTTTCATCATCCGGTTCCTCATCCTCTATTATTATCACCTTCTCAGCATTAACCTGAAGGAAATTCCGCCAAACCTGCGCAAAATGCAAATTTTTCTAGTGTTCCACCTGACCACTCTACGTAAGTCACCTCCCTTTAACAATCTTTTGGGAGTATGCACTTCCAAATAACATCCACCAAAAATGGGACACAACAAGTGGATTATGCTTGCTAGCGGGATGCGGTACAACCTGTATATCCCTTACCATTTACCAGGATTTAACATTAATGAGACTGGCGTCAATTATAGAAGATCCTCAATGGCAGAGGAAGGTCACATGTGCGGGGATATCAGAGTGGGTGCGCCCATTCAGTTGTCTTACTCCACAAGACAATAGCAGACACCTGAGCCTATGCCCATCCACCCTTTACCTGCGTCATGATTTCCCAAAACTACTTCAGGTACACCTCATGCCTGATTTTCCTCTAAGAATACACTATCTTTCATATCACCTGTCAATGGAGTGTTAAACCACCAAAAATTACAATAGTGTGCTGTGAAGATTCACTACAGGCCAATCTAGCCTCTAGTTTCAATTCCTCAACATCATTGAGCACAGTTTTACCTCTACCCTTCCTCCCTGTGGGTAAATAAACATTGGGAATGTCCACAACCATTTCCTTTAGACAATTTCCACTCAATCTAATATGCACTATAGTACTAGTAACGCAGATGGGGAACATAGAACTCATAAGGCTTGACAGTTTGGCTGATACCCATATCACCAGTCCTCCATATGGACGACTCATGCTTTGTCTACATGCAAGGGCATGGTATATATTATAACCCTCCAAGATGACCTCATGAGTTGCCCATGTCTCCTGGAGGCAGCATTTATCATTAGATCCAATGAAAGCGAACCACTCCAATGCCTTCATTTTATTTGATAAACTATGTACATTCCAGCTAATAATGTTCAATGAGTTAAAGTCCAGCTAATAATGTTCACTGAGTTAAAAACCTTTTTCACCATTGACCTAGACAATAGTTTTCCCCTAGGGCTGAATGAGCTAGAGAAGGGATTTATACTAAACCCTCAGCCTGGCTTCCCAGTCTGCTGAGACCCAATAGCCATTTTTATTGCCTATAAGTATTGCTGGTAGCCATGCCAACATGTTGTCTCCTGGGATGTCGGATTGACTTCATTTGTTTTTATTGCTCCTATTGGACATGTCATATACTGCCCTCTCACCCTCATTCATCGTAACTACAAACTGCTTCGCATCTGTTATAATGTCTGGTGGTAAGGTGTCTAATGCTGTTGGGTCCATATCCACATGAGTAGATCCTGTCAAGCTTTGATGCAGCACAGCATCTATCCCCATCCTATGTAAGTACTCCTCTGGTAGGGTGGGCCTTAGAGTGCCCATACCGCCGAGGTTTAACACCATAGGTCCTGACGAATGCCAGGTTAATGATACCACACCGGCTGAAACATGTCCATGTCGACCATTCACATATTCACTTAATGCTAGAGGGAGTAAGACCATCCAATTAGTTGGCTCTACTCACCTACACATTTTTTAACCTTGCCCTTGATGGTCTTTGATTAAAATTAAATTTTTGACACATACAAGGCAATTTTAATCTCACCACTTGACACTATTCACGTAATTTTCCACATAGCCCTCCCATCACGAAAACCAGCTCCGCAGTAACTCTGGCGTCGAAGCACACCGGGGTGACATTCGGTCACACCCGGTGGGGCCCGATGATGAAGCAAGTCACCGACCAGGTCGGTGAGTGAGGGCTTTCCTAACAAACCTATTGGGCTTTGTTGTTTCCTTGTGCTCTGTGCCCTTTTTCCACCTGAACCAGAACAGGAACACTCTTTTGTTGTTGTTACATATTATAATTTGGGGACTAAGAGTGTTCACGACTCTCCCTCTCTCTCTTATTGTTTGTAAATAAGTACTCCACATTATCCATAATCAATCTAATCGCATGCATAGATCTAAATTCCACTCTTGCAAAATAAATACCAAAATAATTACATCCTGGGCAGAATCAAATAGAAAATATATAATAAGCCCGCTCTATTCAGGGCAGGCCTGACAGAAACATTGGAAAATATAATAAAATCCAAAGTAAGTGTGTCACATTTGAGTCATCCCTTTGAAGCAGAGTTTACAAGTACTCCGCCTAGCTGATGGTATCCGCCCACCTTATTTAGATGTGTACTGGCTGAACCACTGTCCACCTCGACAAACTGTTTCCTGCCATGTAATCGGTGCACCTTGTCAATGCGGCAGACTCCTCTGTTGACTAACAGTACTCCATCGCCATCAGGTCAGCGGGTGTGCGCCAAGCCTATTTAGGGTTCCCCGTTGTGCTGGTGTTGTCTTAGCAGACGTTTGCTGATGGAGTGAGTCCCTAGGGAGTGGAGACTTGTAAATACTACTTATTAATGTGTCAGTACACATATATGTTGTATTTGCCTAAAAATTATATGTAGGTAATCTGTCATGCCCCTTTTTTACATATTACACTGCACATAAACAAGACACAAACACTATTAAATGCACACACACAAGCACCAGAAGCACAACACCCACAAACACCACAACTACATAGTTTTTCTCATAAGTGTCAATAAAGGTGTGTTCATTTTACCCTAATAAGTTGCAAAATAAACACTAATGCTTTACACATAATTAAAAAATTGCATATAAGAGCAATGTAAAAACACATGAGGCAAAAGCAATTGTCAACACATGATTCACAGTAAGACAAGTGTAAAAGAAGCTTTCCTAAAATCCCGATGACAACAAAGTTGTATGCATTGTAGTCAAGTAGACGCAGCAAAGGAATGACCTGGCCTGTAGTGTGTTTATCTAGGTACCTGAATCGATATTCCTATTCTTTGCCCTTGTCCGGTTATAAATCAATAATATCCCTACAACGGCATAGAAACCCTTTTAATAATTTAGTCATAGCGCATGCTGTCACATTAGGCAAGCCTATTCCTCCAGCCCCCTAGAAAGCACACCGAGTTCTTAAACAAATCCAAGCCTCCAGCAACCTGGGAAATCCCCGCTGCTTTGTTTTGATTTCGTCCAAGAACTCCTGTAAATCACTGTAAGAACGACCAGTTCTTAGTGACACTTTATTGACGTCTTATGTCCAGCCTTACGTCAAACCCGGCACCTTTCAGGTATAAATATACCAACGTTGCCTTAAGCAAACACACGGTGGTAATCCTGGAGCAGAGCAGCTATCTACTTCCGAAGAGCCCAGCTGATGCGAGAGCCCACGGACGCTGCCCCTCCCCTCTGACGCGCTGAGAAAGACGCTGTCTTTTCTCCTGCCGAGAAATCCAGCCTCCGGCGTTTCCAGCCTACCCTTGCGGGTTACTGGGATACCGAGTCCTGAGAGAGAGATACCAGCCCTCCTGCCTTCTAATACCCAGGTACTGAACTGACTAAACCCTTACAGAGAATTCTTGAGTCAGATTCTTGGCAAAACAAACTTAACTTAAACTGCTACTTACTTACTCCTTCCCACGTATTAGGCTTAGGTCAGTTACACCGGGGTAGGCGTAGTTAGAAGCACCAGTTGAGTACGATTAGTCAATGTATATATGTATGTATCTATTTTATCCATTTTAAAGTATCATATGGCTAAGAAACCATATCAATGCTTTTACAGTATTATTTCATAATCCTGCTTTTACTATATGCACTTTACTTAACTATAAGTATTGCAATTGTAGCAATTCATTTCTCTTGTATGAGGAAAGAGACTGCTCAATAAATAACACCTTTTATTGAAAACGCCCGTCTCTCTTTTTCTCTGCAATCTGGTGAAACTAAGTATGCACCTTTGACTGAGTGAAATAGCTGTCTTTTGTTTTCACACAACTCTAGAGATATACTCTTATTCAGGGAGAGCAAAGTTGTCATGTTTTATGGTTGTCAGAAACTAAATCCCTTCTTGTCTATCCAGGGAGGTTAAACTCCTCCTCGCTTATTCGAGAAAGTTTCTAGTGAACTCTGAGCTAGCTGGCAAAAAACTTAAGTCTAATATAGTCAGTAGAGACCTAGTTAACCTCAGTCCTACGTCTACACTACTGAAGATATTATTCCAATGCGCAGAGCCTTTTGGGACTATAGGAACTACACTACATGGCGCCCAACGTTTGGTAAGGCGATACATCTAACGCAAGACGTTAGAGTAACTCAGTCGTGCTTTTTCACACAGACCCTTTCTCCCGTAAATACTCCAAAGACGTCTGGAGTGGGTCAAAGTTAAAATCCGCCGGAACTTAGTAGGAAGAGATTTCTATGTATAGTTTTTGGTTTATTCAACGTTGAAGGATACATTGTTCCAAAATATTGTGCACCTAATCTTTGTTTCCTTGAAAACTTGATCTGCAAACAAAAAAACCTTCCTGTCAGTAAAATGTCAGATGGTGAAGGAGATAGGGAGACAGCTAGAATAGCAGCTCGTCTCCTAGAGGAAAACAATAGTCTCCTGCAGTCCGACCCAGATGCAATACTCATCCCGGTCAATATAAGAAAAACTATAACACTTAAACTTATAGAAAATGGACTAACATCGAGAGGTGGTACAGTGATATTCGTAATTGAGGCACATGAATATCGGCAGACAGAGGTATTCTATTCATGGATAAACTTTCCAGCAGCAAACGCTGTCACACATGAGTTCCACTATTACAAAGTAGAGGAACCTCCGGAAGAGTACACCCCTTTCGAGGAGGTGGAAATCCCATTAAAATACCAAGAGCACCTGCTCTGGTTTAAAGGCGCCATAAAACATAATAATCACATCACCAGGCTCGTTCCACTAGGTAGACCAGGAGCAACGTGGCCGGTTCTAGCCAGCTACACACCACATCCCGACATCGAAAAAACGTCAATACCAGAACTTTTAGTGCAGTTACAACAACTGATTAAAATACATAGACAATTAGTCCAATATGTAATGCGGACTTCAACAGTCCAACCAGCTATTAACATTCCACAGCTGACCCCTCATCAGGGGAACACAAACAAAATTACACCACAGAACATACAGTCATGTCTGGGTAAAGTACCCGCAAAACGGGAACAAATTCCATTCTGGTTAGCACAAAAAATCACTCAAATAGAGGCAGTATTTCCGGATACTACCCCTACTGAGAAACACAGAATTCTGACTATCTGCCTTCCAATGGGGATCGCACCACATGTGGAGGACTGTGACACTTGGGGCACAGTCTTTGCTTCCATTTACACAAAAACACATGGTGTTCCGTCCATGGCGGTAATACCGGATGTGCTAAGACAGATTCAAAATGAATACGGTCCAGAACCTGCTTTAACTCTGGGTATGAAATTACTGAAAGACTTCAAGCAGGTCTCAGCTTTATTATTATCTAACATAAAAGGAGAAGCAGCATCTGTGGCGATCCGCCAAAAATTGAAAGAAACAGATATAGCAGAACAACCATTTGAACTTGCCAGAATCATAGAAAAATCCTATGAAGAGCTAGGAAGAGATAGTTTGGGTGGGAAACCAGTAAAACCCCAACTAACTGAAAATCCTGAAAAGATATTTATTAAAAATAATCTAAACACTCCAAAAAAGAGCTGGGATGGAAATAAACAATCCACTCCCAAAGAAAAAAGATTCCAGTCCAGAGGAAGGTCTCCTCGGCGGAGAGAAAGATCTCCGGACCAAGGACACAAGTCTCCCCAGAGGGAGCCCTCTGAGAAAAGATACAACCTTAGAAATAGGGATAATTTGAAGAAACCTGATAGATATCAAGATATTGATACACGTCCCTCTCGATCTTTTCAGACTTCCTCGCAGAAATCGGAAAGAAGAGGACGGTCAGAACACAGGGAAGAGCACGTCAAGTCCAAAGACAAAGAACCTGCTCATCAAAGTAAAAAACTACAATTTCCAAAAAAGAAGGTAGCCAGTATTAAAATAATCAAGCATGCCGAAGATCCTGAGGACACAGCTGAAAAACGGAGAGTGGGCTCAGACAATGCTAGACAGCGCAGCAGAAGTGAGCATAGCTCGCAAGATCCTGATGAATCATCTGGAGACAGTGGACACGAATGAATACATTCAGGTGGAAACTGCAGACACCAGAGTTAGCAAACCTCATAAAATATACGAGATAACATTACGTATAGAGGGAGATAAGACTAGGAAAATAAGGGGTCTATTTTGGGATAACCTCTCAAAAGGCTATGACATCCTTTTAGCTGAAAAAGACTGGCCACCAGAGTTTGTCAGGGAGTGCCCTCATGGCGAAGAAATGATTATGCCTGCCTTCTCAAATCATATTCCAATACATAAAAAGTATACACTTGCAAGAAAGTGGGCAGTAGCCCAAGCTCCTGCATTATATAAAAAACATGTTGGATGGGATGAGGACTCTCCTCCTCACAAAATCCAGTTAAAATGTCAACCAACTGCACAGAGGCAGTACCCAATTAAGCAAGAAGCTAAAAAACAGGTTAGGGAGATCTTAGATCAACTTGAATACCAGGGGGTGATTGAAACATGCACCTCTCAAATGAACAATCCTTTGTTTCCTGTCTCCAAGCCAGACGATTCATATCGTCTAGTTTTGGACTACAGACACCTTAACTCATGTTGCAAAACTTTTGCAGTACAAAACTCACAAAACTCACATAGTGCAGCACTAATGAATAACATCGTGCGCAAAAAATACAAAACAACATTAGACATCTCTAATGGATTCTTTTGTCAAAATATAGCACCTGAAAGCAGGTATTTGACCGCTTTCTCAATAATGGGCTCGCAGTAAAAACTCTGTCGACTCCCACAGGGGTTCAAGAACAGCCCAAGATTATTCTCAGCAAGAGTAACAGAGTTACTACAACTGTATGATGATGAGGCATTATCTTTAAAAAGTCACGAATTGCCCATCTAACTGTCCTGTTTTTAGGATATGAATTATCAAGTGAAGGCAAAAGCCTGGCAGACAATTTCTTAGAGAAATGTGCTGTAATCCAAGCACCAAGAACGCTGAAAAACTTACAATCAATTCTAGGTTTCCTGAATTTCGGAAGAACTTACTTTCTAAATTATGCAGAGAGGGTTAAACCACTCTATGAACTAATAAAACCAGATTTTAAAACAATCAATTGGACTCAAAAACACACAGAAATGTTGAGATCATTGCAAACAGACATGTTAGCTAAAACAAAATTGGAAACACCCGATAGCACACGCAACCTTGTAATCCGAGTCATCCCAGGAAGATGCAGATTCACGTACCTAACCTCTAATGAGGGAGAAAAGGTACCAATAGCATACAAATCACATTTGTACACAGAAGCTGAAAAAACATTCAGTATTAAGGAAAACATTGTTCATGCGGTTCAAACAGCTGTAGCAAAAGAAAGAGACCAAGCTGACGGCAGACAGATTACTGTTAGAACAGCAGAATCAGCCTTTGAGGCATTAACAAGCCCATGTAATTTACCTACTGTGGCATTACTGTGGCATTAAATCCAAAATGGATACAATGGGAAAATTCTCTTGCTACAGACAAAGTGAAATACTATTTTGACCCGGAAATGAAAAAATTAAAAAATCTAGAATATGAAAGAGAATATCCTCTGCCAATCGACATTCTGCCCATACAACAGTACCCCTGTGTAATATATACAGACGGACATGCACAACCCTCAGTTTGGGGAAAACAAGCCTATAACGCCACATGCGAGATTGTTAAATACGTGTGGCGCGGAGGTAAATTGAGACCTCTGGTAACAAAATCACACTCTGTAGAAAATAATTCAGATAAACAAACTGAAGTAATAGCGTTAAAAATGGCGCTAGATAATGCCGATCGCAAATTCCCGACACTAATAGTGTGCGATTCATATTACTGCGTCAAATCATACAATAACTACTTGCAGAACTGGGTTCAAAACGGTTACAAAGAGGACACAGGTGCCACAATAAAGCAAAAATCGCTTTGGGAACCAGTAGTTCTTTTACAGAAAGAACTACCAAAGACTCACGTGATACATTCATTGAGTCATGAACGTGATGGCGTTCACGTTTCAGGGAATTCATTGGCTGAGACAGCCACAGCGGAAGCAACTAAGCCGGCTTCCGTAGCTACAAAAAAGCGTTCAGGAAAATACGTAGACGGGGAAACGATGCTGGCGGTAAAAACGTCATCAAAAGGCGACTGTGCAGCACTACCCGTCAACTATCCACTCAATTATACATACGTAATCGATGCAAACTCTGTTCCTTTTGCTCAAATCCCTGGAGTGGGGGATAGGGTAATTCCAAACACGAACAGGAGAAACTTATTAATAGCAGACCGACATATGGGTGAGGGGCTAAGACACCTTAAGATTAAGGAATCTCTGAAAGAATTACAATCAATATGCTGGTGGCCGGGAATGAGCCTGCAAAACTACAAATTTGCATTTTACTGTCAAAACTGCAACAGAGACCGCAGTGGCGAAATGCCCGGAGTACTACCAATGCCCTTCTTTTAGATATCAAAAGAATATCGATACAAAAACCCAGAAAAAATGTGTCCCATTAATATTATTAAAGAGGCTAGTTCCACTTAAAATGTAGACCCCAGCTCTCGGCTGACGTCTGAACTGTTATAAAAGATTTGCGGGTCTATAGCGGCATAGACACAATTGGCATGCTACATTCTGACCAGGGTCCTGCTTTTAGCTCTCGAGCTTATAAGGAGGCCATGACCAGCATGGGCATTGCATTGCGGGAATCTTATCACTTCCTTCCTGAGGGAAATGGGATTGTGGAAAGAAAAAACCGAGACATAAAGCAATCTATAATGGCAAAGGTATTAGGTTCGGGGGTTGGGTGGGTCAAACATTTAATAAGTGTCCAACGTAGTCTTAACAATCTGCCAAGAAATTCTCTAAAAGGTTTCAGTCCGTACGAACTATTGTTCGGGACTAGAATGCATATCCAGGATCTCGATAGTCAGACTTCAGTGGTAGAAGGAAAATGCTTTGATATCAAAGATCGTTTGGCTATTTTACAGGACTTAAATGAAACAAGAAAAGACCTGAGCAACATAAAGTTGAAACAACAGCCAACAGCCACTGAAGAGAAACCACCTGTCCCAGCAAGGCCTGTCTGGATTCCAAAGATTGGGGATCTGGTCAGAGAGAAAATTGCGGTGAAGAAGGAATTTGGGCCTTCTTACAGAAAAGCAGTACCTGTCTTAGCTGTCAACAGAACAAGATCAGTTGTACTACCGCCCCTTGCTGGTAAAAAGGAGAACTGAGTTGTATCCATCGACCTGGTTAAACTACAATCATCTGGCCAATAATAAGTAGTAGGCCCAGTGGACTCCCAAGAAATAGCAGAACACCAAAGTTTGCTACAAATCAAGACGTTCAAACTGAGAAACTAATCACATTTGATAAACCTACAGTGAATCAACAAGGACTATGCAACAAAGCCATGGAACTTATGCCTCTTGAAACCCAAATTGCAACAATTCGTCAAGAAACACCTGTCTACAACGATGTAGCCACAGACTATGCTAATAAAACAAAGAAAAATCCAGAAGCAATTCCAATAATTGACAGAACTGCATCAGGCTACTTCATCAATTTCGATGACTTTTCTGAGGATCCGAGCGAACCTGAGGAACAGCCAACAACAACAAAAACTTTTAAAGACAAAATTAAAGAACTCTTTCATCAACTACAAGAAACCTATCTGATTTCCCTATGGATTGAATTTTGGGTGGTGCTAGGTGTACTTTTCCTCCTGCTTTGGCTCATCATGGTGCTATGCTTGGGACACTTCCTTGAGGGAAAATATATTACAATGGACACAGCAAGCCAGAAAATCAACCTGGTCCTAAAGCCACACAAGTCTTCACACATCGAGAAAAGAGAACTTTCTTCAGTAAACTTCACAGCCAAGCCAATACCCGGGGGGGTAGCATGGGACAAAACAGATTACGATATATATGGCCCGGTCGAGCTCTTGAAGTATCCTCATCAATTTAAGGTTTCATTAAGTGACTTTGTAAAACCGAGTACATTCTCTGATGAATGGGACTTTGAAAGTATTAATGATATGATGTCAGACTTAGTTATGTCAGCAAAATTTACAGAACATGATTATTTACCAGGTTCATCGAATTATGATCAGATGTACTGCTACAACCATTATGGTAACCATTATTTGCATAAATCTGCTCAACCTAGAAATGTTTTAAATTATAATCAATGGGAACATTGTGCAACTCCACCAAAAGGTAGTTCAAAAACATTTTATGAGAAATTCCCATACTTCTCAGGGTTTGACACAAGTGAAGCAGAAACGTTTTATTTCAAATTGTTAAATAGGACAGGAATGAAAACCATGCTGACAAATACAAAATTAATCTATTCAGAAACATTTTTTGAAAAAATGAATACATTTGGTTTTGATTTTTGGAAAAATAACATTGAAACAAAAACGATCTGGGGTACCAGAGATTGGCAAGTCCAAGGTATAGAATCATTATTCAGAGCCTGCATGATCCCAGAACAAATTATATTTTTGAATGACACAATTCAACAAACATCCTGTCTTGGCCTAGCCAAAATTAAAGACTTAAACAAACCGTCTATTCCAAAGCCAACACCTGACAGTAATAGCACTACAGATGCTGAGATAGACGTATCCCATATTTTAAACCAAAACAGAACACATCCTGATTGGAAAAAATGGTTGATCTGGCCCACAGACACAAATAACTGTCAAGATAGATTCCTGAACAAAATACAGGGGTTCAAATTGACCAGGCCAGATCCTAGATACTCCCAGCTACAACATCCAGGGATAGTAACAACATACAGTGTAGGAAAACTCTGCCTTGAATGGCTACATACATCCACACTGGCAGAAATTAAGCAACACTTAACTTTACTTAAAGAAGGTGCTGACTTGCGTGATTTCATTATGGGACCACGCAAACAGCGTCAAAAAACGTTTCATAGCGGCCTCTATATATGCAGCTTATAACGAAGCTTGGAAAGAAACTCAAATTGAAACAGCAGAGAAAATACGGGAAATTGACCATATTCATTTGGAAAAATCACTTTCTGTTGTGGACAATGGGTTAATGACTCTGTCTTCCAGAATATATTCACTGGACAGTATTGTATCATCTGCAATCGATATAATAGAGCAGGACATGCTAATGTTACAACATGGTCAGTCCCAATTGCGTTCTATTGTACAGCTTGGCTGGACGTTACAAAATCTGCGTTCAGACTACGTGCCTTGGCGTTTAATCAACACAACGTCACTATTCTCTATCTTTAACCTTACTGATATACAAATCAGCTTGGCACAAAAAGGAGCAGAATATACAATTCTGAGCATTGAAAAACTTGAGAGATTACCATTGACAATGTCAGAACGACCTGTCATCGAATGGATAATACACGGAATCATAACTATTCCGATAACAACTTTCCAATTTCGATACTGCCAAAAGTATATACAGGCAGGCCAGTATGAAAGGTTGGGTAAAGGATACATTAAGTCATCATGGAAATTACCTTACACACACACGTTATAGTGAAAAAGGACAGAATGTATTTCTTAGTGGTAATAATTGTGAAAAATCACTAAGTGGTACACTTCTGTGTCAGGGTATAAATCTACATGGGTCCTGTGAGGGGACTTCAAATAACCTTTCATGTCACCAGCTTGGCACACCTGCAACTCGAATAGAGCCATTCTTTAGACGGCTTTCGAACGGGAGCTACATTCTAATAGTGGACCACAGATGTTGTGGCTTGGTGCCAGGAAAAGCTTATCTAGTAACCGTTTCGTCCATGGTCACTTGCTGTATGCAAGTATTGTATCCAAACGACACTCCAGACAGGGAGGGAAACATTTGGCCCAGTTTGAATATCTCTTCTATTCGAATTGATACTTTAAGCAGAATGAAGTCTGTTCTTCTACAGACGCCAGTGCACTTGACGTCATCAAAAGAAACGTATGATCTCCAAGTTGCAAGGACAACGGCAGAGATACATAACCTTTTATCAACAAATTGCCCCCTACACTTCGCAGAAATACTAAACGAAATCTTAAACATTTCTGATACGAATGGTATCGCGAGTGTATTTAAGACAATTTTTTCAGGACTGTTGACACCTTTCAAAGCAGTCCTGGGCATCTTTCCTAATTTTGTCCATTCACTCTTTGGTGGCCTTCCACTCCTGTTGGGACTCGTAGCAGGCATTTTATTTTTAATACTCCTGCTTCGTTATGGCAAGCCATGTCACAGACAAGACTCCAGCAACAATGGAAGAAACGATCCTAGCTATACGCTATCGGGACCGCATAACTAAAGTCCTTGGATTAGCCCGGCTAAGAGATCTGAATATGACCTGGTTTCTTTCATTCAGACCCATCTGGCAGAACTGTATCTTACCTGTGTTAAGATGTATGCTGTGTGGAGAAGAATGCGTGTTAGACGTCTGTCTCACACTACAATCAGAAGTACCTTTGGATACAGATACTTTGCTAAGTCCAGTAAAGGCTCATGCATCGTGTTGTCCCCAGCGGTTACCCATCCTGATGATGGCATTCGTTGAGACTTTACCACTGCGATTAAAGCATAGTGAAGTGCAAGATGAGAGCAGAATCAACCAGGTACGACCTTCTGTGAGCACTGCTGATCCTGTAATCGATGATAGCAATCATTCTCACGACTGCACAGTTGCGGCATTTTCCAACTTGGTCGAACTTTCACCTGAAGCGGTAAACTGCTTTTTTGAAAGTCTGTCTGAAATGATGTTCTCCCCTGAACAAAAAGAATAAACTTTTAAGCAAACGAGCACTCAGCGTTCCCTGAACTCTGAATTTGGCCTTCAGCTTTGAAAAACAAAAGCTTCTGAAAATATTTGGAACTGTTTTGACTTCTTCCCTTGAAAAACGAAATTATTTTTCCAAAATATTTACTTTTTTTGGCACTCATCCTCTGCTTAAAGTAGAACTATTCTTAGAGAACAGACTTTCTATTTTTAGGAACTCTAGAGACACTATATTACCTCAGCCTCTAGCATATTTACAAATAACTGTATTTATATGTGACGGAATGGTCTCGCACTTTTTTTTCTGTATTAAGAGCCATTTCATGTGTAATTTTCGCATATCATTCATGCTGATATACATATGCATCCTTTTTAATGAATGATTACACTGCTTGAAAGCGTACAGTACCTTTACTCATTTTTCGTGTATTTCGCATATGCCATTTCAGATGCAAAATAATGTATTTTGGGGTGGATCGGTATACACATGCTCCGTTAGATATGTTTACTATTGCTTAGTTTAGTAATTATGGACATGAATTCGTGGAGTGGGTGTAGTGTGTTTATCTAGGAACCTGAATCGATATTCCTATTCTTTGCCCTTGTCCGGTTATAAATCAATAATATCGCTACAACGGCATAGAAACCCTTTTAATAATTCAGTCATAGCGCATGCTGTCACATTAGGCAAGCCTATTCCTCCAGCCCCCTAGAAAGCACACCGAGTTCTTAAACAAATCCAAGCCTCCAGCAACCTGGGAAATCCCCGCTGCTTTGTTTTGATTTCGTCCGAGATCTCCTGTAAAGCACTGTAAGAACGACCAGTTCTTAGTGACATCTTTATTGACGTCTTATGTCCAGCCTTACGTCAAACCCGGCACCTTTCAGGTATAAATATACCAACGTTGCCTTAAGCAAACACACAGTGGTAATCCTGGAGCAGAGCAGCAATCTACTTCCGAAGAGCCCAGCTGATGCGAGAGCCCACGGACGCAGCCCCTCCCCTCTGACGCGCTGAGAAAGACGCTGTCTTTTCTCCTGCCGAGAAATCCAGCCTCCGGCGTTTCCAGCCTACCCTTGCGGGTGACTGGGATACCGAGTCCTGAGAGAGAGATACCAGCCCTCCTGCCTTCTAATACCCAGGTACTGAACTGTCTAAACCCTTACAGAGAATTCTTGAGTCAGATTCTTGGCAAAACAAACTTAACTTAAACTGCTACTTACTTACTCCTTCCCACGTATTAGGCGTAGGTCAGGTACACCGGGGTAGGCGTAGTTAGAAGCACCAGTTGAGTACGATTAGTCAATGTATATATGTATGTATCTATTTTATCCATTTTAAAGTATCATATGGCTAAGAAACCATATCAATGCTTTTACAGTATTATTTCATAATCCTGCTTTTACTGTATGCACTTTACTTAACTATAAGTATTGCAATTGTAGCAATTCATTTCTATTGTATGAGGAAAGAGACTGCTCAATAAATAACACATTTTATTGAAAACGCCCGTCTCTCTTTTTCTCTGCAACCTGGTGAAACTAAGTACGCACCTTTGACTGAGTGAAATAGCTGTCTTTTGTTTTCACACGACTCTAGAGATATACTCTTATTCAGGGAGAGCAAAGTTGTCATGTTTTATGGTTGTCAGAAACTAAATCCCTTCTTGTCTATCCAGGGAGGTTAAACTCCTCCTCGCTTATTCGAGAAAGTTTCCAGTGAACTCTGAGCTAGCTGGCAAAAAACTTAAGTCTAATATAGTCAGTAGAGACCTAGTTAACCTCAGTCCTACGTCTACACTACTGAAGATATTATTCCAATGCGCAGAGCCTATTGGGACTATAGGAACTACACTACAGGCCAATGGGGTTCACAAAGGAGACGAAAGTGGGAAACAGAAAAAAAGGTAAATGTCGACCTCATTTCCTACGATTCCACCAACTACAAGTAGGAGGTATCCCTGCCACAGGTTTCCTCGACAGAAAGGCACCTCGTGGTTAGCCCAGCGGTAATCTTGGTTGGACTCCCTCCGACAGCTGCTTTTTCTATGATGCCATGAGTTGGGAAGAAAAATGTTGTTGGAGACAGTAGCGCTTTGACAATCTTTTGTCCATAGATCGACCAACATCTATACAAATCGGGCCGACCGCCAAGTAGGCGAGCGTTGAAACCATTGAAAAAGTGATGGCAGAACCAGATCCACCAAGATCTAAATCAGGGCCTTAGACTCAACTTCCACAAGAGCTTCTTGCTGTGCAACATTGCTCACATCTTCATCATAATTCGCGGGCCCAGCCACTGACCCAATGTGTACAAAAGACTGAAAGGATTCTGCCAGTGGGTTCAGCAATCCAATCACTCCTCTCTGAAAAGAGATTTACATCTCACAGTACAATAAATAAATGTAGGATTGTGGAAGAAAGAGGCATGAGGTTGAAGCAAACCTAGGAGCCTTCATATTTTTGTTTGCTCAGATATTGAGCAGCTACAGTGACAAGCTCTTAAACAACATTCCACCCCACGTCATAAAATAACAGTTTAAATCCCTTGCAATAGCCCATGTTGTCTTACATTTACCATGCAAGTAATAATAAGATAAAATAGATTTAAACCGCAATATGAATGTAGCTCGTTTAGTAGAGGGAACATTGAAAGTCAGGTATTAAACAGGCAGTATTTTCGTTTATTTACTACTTTTAGTCACAAAGCTCCAAGTCTGGCTGCATAAAAGACACATTCAATTCTGATTAGTTATTTTGGTTTAAGAAATTGTCAGTCAGTCAGAAGCTCTTTATTTGGTTAAAATCCATAAAAGAATACAATACAGGTCTTTTAAACACGTTCTGTAATAAAAAAAAGTATACAAGTCTCCGTACAATAATATCTCCAGATGATAGAGTCTTCATATAAAAACAATTCACCAATAATCCATATGCGAAGTATGCAAAAAAACAACAGCCACTAGCAGCCTCAGTTGGTCATATTTACAGTTTGTGTGGTAGCTGAATCTCTCAATACGGTGTGAACCCTCCCATAAGTTAGCTGAATTGGTGTCAAAGTGCAGAGAATTAAGATATAAGAGGCCAGACAAATTGCTAAATGCAGCATAATAACTGTAGTATCCTGTTTATGTATTTTCCCTGTTAATTTATACCCAGCTGCTCATCCAGTGTGAATGTGCTGCTTGGAATGTTGGTGTGATGACATGAATGGAGTGTTTGGGTGCTTGTGAGGTGAGGTGTGACAGTTAGAGTATGGGCTGAGCATCAGACTAGCTGCTCCTGGTGGGGCTGCTTTATATGAACATAACATCCTGTAACTAAGACTGAATAAATCAACTGAAACTACATCTCGGCTAATGGACTTCCGGCCACATGCATCATCCCGGCCGTTTGCGAATTCCAAATTGCGAAAAATAGCGAATCGCAATTTGGAATTCGCAAAACGGGATGCATGACTTCTTTCTAATAATATTAGCGATTCGGTAAAATTTGCATTTTTTACCGATTCGCTAATATTATGCGAATTGTAATTTGCTAATTCGTATTTCCCATTGATTCCTATGGGCCAAAAGGCCCATAGGAATCAATGGGAATTGCGAATTTGCAAATTAGGATTCGCATAATGTTGATGCATTCCATGGGTGCAGGGGGGGGTCCAAAGGACCCCCCCTGCACCCCTGAAATGTATTTTTAAGTGTATGTTTCACACACACATGTCCTAAGGACATGTGTGTCTGTAACATGCAAGTTAAAAAAATTCATTTTTTTGTTTTTTTAAAAATTTTCGCAAATTAACACGAGGGTCAACCTCGTGTTAATTTGCACTTCCAATTTCCATTTTCGCAATTTTAAAAAAAATGATGCATTCCATTTAAGGAATCGCACAAATGCGATTCCTTAAATGCATTCGCATTTTTTAGAAATGCTAAAAAATGCGAATTGTGCAAACAAGTTTGATGCATCCCACACATGGTTTTTGCATTCGCAAACGGCCGATTTTACCGATTCGCACCGTTTGCGAATGCAAAAACAAATGATGCATGTGCCCATTAATTACTACAATGTCCCCTACCTACCGAAGCAAAAAAGTTATAGTAAAAACTATTTATAACAAACTACTATTACGGGCCCACCTGATTTCGCAGCCTTGCAGCAGCTGCAATTAATCTATAAACTGTCGGACAAACCACATCTGATTGAAGCAATTGTAGATAGAATAAGGCTAGTCTACATGATCTAATATTAAAGTTTCTGAGTAGGGTGGTTAAAATGCGTTTCCTTGGAGCCAAGACTGTATGAGATTTAATCAATCAATCTTGCTAGGATTAGTTGCAGAGCCAGGTCTTGAGTCCCTTTCTGAACTCCTAGAGAGAGGAGGGTGTTTGGAGGTGAAGGAGAAGGTTGTTCTAGGACTTGGAGGTGAGGTGGGAGAAGAATCGCTCTCAACTGTAACTTTGGCAGTGACGGGGCGTGTGCGCGAGGGAGGCGGAGCATAGGTGTCTGGAGGGTTGGTGGAAGTTCAGGTGCTGGTTGATGTATGCTGGTCCTTGATCATGGTGGGCCTTGTAAATGTGTGTCAGCAACTTGAATTGGCATCTTTTCTTGATGGGGAGCCAGTGGAGGTTTCTGAGGTGGGGGCTAATGTGTGTCCATTTGGAGACTGGGATTCTGAGTCTCAGGGGTAAGGCAGAAGATCTTTGTTGGAGTAGGCCTTTGATGGATAAGATACCAGTAAGTGTGCTGTATTAAGAAGGAATCTTACAAGATGATACTTCTGGTTACTTGTGTGTTAGGCAAATATTGCTCCATATGAGTGGTCGTAATTAGTAGATGTAAAATCAAATAAATATATCACTGAAGTAAGCAAAGAGGATCTGAATTAAGTTTATTCCAGAGAATAAAAGGTCACATCCATTAAGCAGCTGGAGTCAGGTGCAACTGACTCTTACCAAGCTCCCAATGTTCCATTACCATGGAGCTACTCAAAAGGTAACTGTGTGATGCATGACAGAAACAGGAAACTGTAATAGGACAACATAAGTAAAATACATAAGCACAATGTGACAGTAGACTATAGGCCACCACCGTTCTCTTGCCACACTCAGCTGCTGCTCTTTTCCTTGCCAGAAGAGCCAATAGGTCGGTTTCACCAGATGCTCCGACAGGCGAATTAAGATTCTGTGGGTGATCAAAAAGTTCAAGGTGGCAGTACAATCGGGCCTTCATATAAGACAGCCACTTATGTGGTAGGCTTTGTCTAAAGACTTACAATCAGCAGTCACCACCTGATTAAGTGATGCCACAGGTATTGACCAAACTGACAGCCACAACAAGGTCAGTGCGTTTTTTAAAGAATCCACTAAATGTTGTAGGCTGTATTCATCATGGCACACGGATGCGGGTACACTCCTAGAGAGTCATAGCAATCTGTGCAGAATACTATTTTCGACAATCTACAACTCTGCAGAGTCACAGAGCCGCCAAATGCTTGCAGAGTATGAGGCGACTGAGATACATCTAGCCTTGTAGATTTTAGCTATCACCTCCTAATGTGATGTGCCGAGTTTGCCTGCAAACTTAAAAATGTGGGCCTTAATAAACAATTCTGATGGGTCTTTTTGTTTTAGTAAATACAACACAACAATTAGAGGTCACAAAAAGACCTCTGGTCAAGTTGCCATCAGACAGATTGTGATCCACTTTATTACGAAATGGCAATCAAGACTATGCACAAGTAAAAAGATAAAACCTTGAAAAAAAAACTCTTATTTCAAACTTGGAGAAAATCATCGTTCAAATCACTGCACTAAGATCTTATAAACCTTATGGTTATACCTGAAGAGCAGGGCTCGCCTATGGAGCAAACATGTGCGCCTTTTATCCGGAGGCAGAAATGCACACTCTGCTATATTCATTGGAAACCTTCTAATAGGGATAGCGTCCACCTGAAATAAAATAATACCAGGAGTGCTATAGCTCCTTATGACTCTGGCCTCCATAATTCATTACAACTTGGAATTGTATTTCGTGAAACCCGTTTTCGTGCTCATTTACGGTATGTAATAGCAGTTTCTTTTGAGGCGAAGGCGCGTGAATGTCAGTCATTTGTCAGGAGCGCCATTTTGTAAGACGCATCAGGCTCTGACACAGTAAACAAGTGCGCTGTAGCAAGTTTATTACGTGGCCGGGCTGTGATTCGTAAAATGACGAATAGGCACGACGACTCGTATTCATTCCTGCCACACAGCAATCCATTGTGTCGTCTGCCCCTCTTACTGAACTCTATGGATAACAAAAGTCTTATATGGAGGGTAGGTACCTTATAATTAAAAAACACGAATAAAGCCGCCCAATTAAAATAGATAATGTGAAGAAGGGTGCTTTGTGTGCAGCATCAATGGCAGGATGTTATTAAGGTTATTTAATAATGTTGGTTTTTAGATTCTACTTTACAAGTAGCGGCCTTAAACACTTCATCCTGTCAGGGGTCTTATTTTAATGGCTAAGGATCAGTAATTTAATTAGCACCTCAAAATTCCGTATTCACTGTAGGTGGCAAAATGAGAAAAGGTCATTCATTCTCAGAGGTGCGAAACAGCTTTTTCATGAAAACGTGATTTTCAATACCATATTCTCCCTTTGATGTACAGAAATAAACATATAAGAAGCCAGCTATAATTATTTTAATAACAGCTCTACTTTCCCAAACACCAAAAATAATTAAATCTGAAAAATTTTCAATGATACAAGGACCGAGTTCACATCAAATAACAATACCATGTTTCTTCGCCTCCATTTGACATATTCCTCACTCTGCCATGCACACCTTATTTATTTAATACATTTTTACTTGCTTTTGTAAAGCACTGACTGACATCCTTTCAAGGCTTTGGCGCACTTTCAGAGATAGAAAGAGGGGACCTGATTCACAAAGAGCCCTCGCACTCCTGTTGGAGATCCCGCAGTCATGGGGGAAAACCCACAGAATCTCTACATTGCAAATTCCCATTGCATAGATTTTGCCCCGAGTGTGGCGACTACCCCACAACTGGGGGCCTCCACCACCAGTGCAGAGGCCCTGTGTGAATCAGGCCAAGAGAATACAGATTTTTCAAGGCTGAACCAATATTCTGTGTCTTGGATTAGCTAGTCAATTTGATGAAGCTCACTCTGTATGACATATGAGAGATTGTGGTAGAGTAACATTCTTGCTTATGAGATGTTTGAATTACTCATGATAATCTCCATTACTCTGTCTTTGTTTTTTTCCTTGTAGCATTCTTTGCCTCGCATGTAAGTCATCATACGAAGAAGAACGGAGAAAGGATTATTGCTTTTGTTAGAAATGAGGGTCTCTACTTGGCAGAGGTAGGTACCTTTGTCAAAGTACGAACCCTTGCTTCTAGTCAGGGTAAGGGGGCTAAACACTCTATATAAGCCCTGTTCACCCCCTTTGTAGCTGGGCATGAGCAGACAGGCTTATCCCAACGGCAATGTGTAAAGTATTTGTACTCAAAACACACAGTAATACAGTGATAACACCACAAATGGACACCACAACCAGTTTCGAAATATAAAGTATCTTTATCTAAACTCAATAAGATCAAAACAATAAAAATCCAACATACATGTAATAAGAATATGACTTTTCAAAGGTTTCAAGCAACTCGGTCCATAGAAAACTATACATGTGTGATTCTACACAAAGTACCGGTAGATGCTTCAAAATTCACAATGCCAAACAGTCGCAGAGAAGGGAAACATCGAGAAACAAAGAGATGCGTCAGTTCCTGAGTGCTTGGGGAGGCGGTGCGATAGATCTGCTGCATGCAGGAGAAGTGATGTGTCAAATCCAGACTGTAGGGGGAAGTGATGTGTCGACCCCAAGAAGGTTCTGGTTCGTGGGTGATCCGTCGGGAAAACTTGCAGCACAGGTGAGATGCAAGGAAATCTGGGATGCGTTGGCGATCGATGCGATACTGTCGGTTCCTTCAGCGGCGATCATGCGATACTTCACGTCTTGCAGCCGCAACAGGTGTTGCGTCATCTCTGCAGAAGCACAACGGTGCATGAAGATTCTTCTCGCACAGCGGTGCTGCATCGGGAAAACAGCCGCAAGAAGGGAGATGTGTCGATTTTCTCAGTTCTTCAGGTTTCTTCCAGCTTCCAACAGCAGGAACAACCTCCAGAGGCCCAGAACTGGAATAGTCAGCCCCAGACCGGACAGAACTCTCAGCATCAGAGCTCAGGGGATCTGGGGGTGAAGTCTTTGTGTCCCTAAGACTACAGATCAGGAGCCAGCACATACCAGACCCTTGGAGATTCTTCTACAAGCAGGTTCACAGCAAAAGTCCAGTCTTTGTCCTTTCCTTGGCAGAAGCAGCAACTGCAGGCCAACTCTGCACAGCACACAGCAAAGGGGCAGTACTCTCCCTCACAGCTATCCAGCTCTTCTCCATGGCAAAGGTTCCTCTTGAGTCCAGATGTGATCTAAAGTTTTGGGGTTTAAGGTATACTACTTATACCCCATTGTGTCTTTGTTCTCTTTGCCCAAGGGTCTCTGAGCCCAGTCCAAACCAGTTCTGTCCACACTGGTGCAGTATGACCACAGGGGTGGAGACAGCATTGTGCAAGGGAAACAGGCCCTATTCAGGTGCAAGGAAAACTCCTCCTACTACTCTAAATGCAGCCAAGACCCAATTAGCTCAGCTCTAGTCATCCAAGAAGGGACAGGCACAACTCAACCCCTCCCCTGTGGATGTCTACAGTGAATGCACATCCCCAGCCCATGTCACTACAAAAGAGACAGTCAACCCACAAACAGTCAGAGGCACACAGAATGGTTGAACTAGAAAATGCCTACTATCTAAAACTGGCATTTTCAAACACACAATTTAAAAACCATCTTTAGTAAAAGATGTGTTATTAAATTCTGAATTCAGAGAACCTAATCTGAATTTCTCCATCTTTTCCCAATTGGAAGTTATACTTGTACAATGTTACAAAGTATCTCCCATTCTATCCTATGGGACAGATAGCCTTTCAATAGTGAAAAATCAAATTGGCAGTATTTCACTATCAGGACATGTCACACACACCAGTACATGCCCTACTTTTCTCATACACTGCACCCTGCCCAGGTGGGAACCTGGGCCTACCATACGGGTGCCTTACATGTAAGAAAAAGGAAGGTTAGGGCCTAGCAAGTGGGTGCTCTTGGCTGGTCAACAAGGCAGTTTAAAACTGCGCACAGACACTGTAGTGGCAGGTATGAGATACCTTTTCAGGCTACTCATGTGGGTGGCACAACCATTGCTGCAGGCCCACTATTAGCATTTGATTAACAGGCCCTGGCACGCTCAGTGCACTTTACTAAGGGCGTACCAGTAAAACAAATATGTCAATTAGGGAGACCAATTGTAAAAACAATTTACACAGGGGGCACTTGCGCTTTGACACTGATCAGCAGTGGCAAAGTGCCACAAGTATCTAAGCCAGCTAAAACGAAATCCAGCACAGCATCAAAAATACAGAAGAAGGAAGCAAAATGTCAGGGGAAACCACGCCAAAGACGCCAAATCTAACAGCTAGGATTACATGTGGCAACCTCCATTGCTCTTTCTCTGTTTGTACCTCGTAGCAATGGTGAGGTTTGGAATAGTTTGAGGAAGAAAGGCCATGCACTTACCTGCATGCCTGCATGTAGTTTTTTTTTTGGGTGACTGACCACCTTGTGGCACATTGACAGCAAATTTTTGTAGCAAACCATCAGCACAGGAAGTGAAATCAGTGGATCTCCAATCATCCACGTGCACAATAAGTTACATCACTGAATTTCCCCTCATCCATCTTGTCAGGAAGTGACATTACTGGTTTTCCTGTCTGAACCATATCTAAAAGTAGAAGCAAAGCAATAGGACTTCATTTCCCATCAGCACAAGAAGTGACATCACTGCCACTCCCATCATCCGTATGCACAGGAAATGACATCACTGAATTTCCCCTCATCCACCTGGACAGGAAGTGACATTACTGGTTTTCCTGTCTAAACCGTCTTTAAAAGAAGACGCCAAGCAATAGGACTTCATTTCTCATCACCCATCAGCACAGGAAGTAACATCACTGCATCTCCCAGCATCCACCTGCACAGGAAGTGACATCACTGAATTTCCCATCATCCATTTGGACAGGAAGTGACATTACTGGTTCCCCCAACACCATAATTAAAAGAAGAAGCCAAGCTAGAGCACTTCTGTTCCCATCACCCATCAGCACAGGAAATTACATCAGGGTGCCCTGCACTCCTCACCCTCACACGACCTACTTAATGGCAGCATCAATACGGCCAGCGGATTCATGCAGTGGACGAGCCAAGCCCGTCGGGGCATGTCCATGTTTGGCCATGTCCAGCACAAGGAAACCCGGTCTGATCACCACCCAGTGATACCCCACAGCACTCTGTAGGTTGATAGACACTATACCCCCAACTGCTGCCATGCCGCACCATACACCACAGTAGGAGCTTTCACCTGCAGCCACCCACCCACACCCTCCGTGCAAATACTAACAATGCCCTCATCACCTCTTAC
The DNA here is from genome assembly GCF_964261635.1 of Lissotriton helveticus. NCBI lineage: Eukaryota > Metazoa > Chordata > Amphibia > Caudata > Salamandridae > Lissotriton > Lissotriton helveticus. Next base: position 571,127,593 of record NC_136063.1, read on the forward strand.
CACCACACATGCCACAGAATCACCCACAAAGACTATACCTCTTCCCTACACCTCACGTCACAGGAAACCCACACGTCCAAACACACTCACATGCATGCTTCTCAAGCAAACACACAACCGAAATATGGGACCTATTTAGCAGTGGAAGCCGACATCTTCTTCATCACAGAGACCTGACTCAAGCCTTAATCGCCTTCCAACATTGCCACGCCAATGCCAGCGGGCTACGAGACCGCCCCGCCTGACAGGACTTACTATCATCCACAAGGAATCCGTCAAGTTCAAAAAATCTACAGGGAATTACCCCGTTCATGGGACACCTGCACTTCAAGCTGACAATTTCCGAAAACGTCACCCTGAACGGAACCCTCGCCTACCAGCCACCCAGACCATGAGTCACCTTTATCAACCTCTTCACCGACTTCATTACTCCGCTCACCAAAGACTAAACCCCCCGCTGCTTCACAGAACTCGTCAAAAGTTTGAGCAACATTAGACTCACCATGCTTACCTCAGAACCAACACACACCGCAGGACACACACTGAACCCCATCTTCATCACAAGTGACAGCATCAAATACAACTCCGCCCACCACTGCCATGGGCTTACCACTCCATCATCTGCTTACAAATCAACACACCTCAAGTCAACACCCCTAGCAGTTTCAGCAGACCAAGCTGCTGCTGGGACAAAATCACAGAAGCAGACAGGCTCGGCTCCCTCAGCACGGATCAAACTATCCTCACAGATAACCTTGACAAGGACATCAACAACCTCAACAACTGGATCAAGAACTGCGTGAACTCTCTTACACCCATCAAACCCAACAAGCATCGTAGATCAAACAAGAAGGCCAGATGGAACACAGAAGACCTATGAAATACCAAAAACACTGTACACAGCTAGAATGGAAATGGAGAGCTAGCCACAACACCACCCACAGAACTATCTACAAGGCTGCACTGAGACACCATCACCGGCAAAGTAAGAGACACTAAGAAAAAAACACTTGTGGACTGCATCAAAGGAAGCTTCAACAGCTTCAAGGAGATCTTCTCGATCATTAAGGTTTCATGTCTCCTTAGCCACTGCCAAAAACATTGCTGCCTATTAACAACACTGTGACAACATATCCAACTTCTTCCAAAGCAAAACACCAAACATTTATAGTAAATTTCCACACCAACCCAACCCCAGAGAACTCATCGCTAACCTACCCACCACCAACTTAAGAAAGCCACCTGATGAAATGGACAACCCTCACCAGAAACAACACTGCAGCAATCATATTGATCATCCACTCAGGGGCCCCAACTGATCCATGACCCCATCCCATCTACAACCTAGGAACATCACCAATAAGCACCACCCTGGCCCACATCATTAACACTTCCATCATGCCTACCACTTTCCCAAATGAATGACATTTTGCAGAAATCAACGCCCTCCTCAAAAAGCCCACAGCTGACCCAAACAGCTGATCAACTTCTGACCCATCTCCCTGCTCCCCCATGCAGTCAAAAGAGTTGGGAAGGTAATCAACAAGTAACTTACAACCCACCTCAAAATTCACCATCTTCTAGGCAACACTCAATCAGGATTCAGAAAGTACCACAGCACTGACACTTCACTCATCCCGGCCACCGAAGGCATTTAAATCATCCTAGACCAAGGAGAAACAGCAGCCCTCTTCCTCCTCAACCTGTTCACAGCCTTCAACACTGTCTCTCATAAAACTCCCATCAGAAGAGTCCAAAAGACGGGCATATAAGGATCTGCTCTCAAACAGATATGCTTCTCCCTCACGGAAAGAGCCCATAATGGTCAGGCTGTAGTCTCTACATCAGAGACAAAGAAACTAATATACAGAGTCCCACAGGGATCGTCCCTTAGCCCCACCCTTTTCAAAATATATATGACATCGCTCGCCAACATCATACAATTGCAAGACTTCACCATCGCCTCATATGCCAATGACATGCAACTGATCCTCTCCCACCACCAACCACCACCAGAACCATCTTTACTACCTACATGACTATTGTAGCAGATTGGATGCGAACCAACCATCTGAAACTCAGCCCAACAAGATGGAAGTACTGGTCTTCAGCTACAAGACCTCTCCACGGGACTCCACCTAGTGGCCATCGAAGCTAGGACCAACACCCACAGACCATGCAAGAAATCTAAGGACCCTCCTTGATGACAAACTCAACATGACGGCTCAAGTCAACGCAGTGTGCACCTTCTGCTTACACATTCTATGCATGCTGTGAAATATCTTCAAATGGTTGCCTCAGATCACTAGATGGACCACCATGCAAGCACTCATCACCAGCAAGCTGGACTACGATAACACTCTAGATGCTGGAATCTCTAACAACTCCTACATGGACTCCAGACCATCCAGAACACTGCCGCAAGACTCATATGTGACCTCTCAGCCACACCCACATCACACCATGCCCCACAAAGCTTAACTGGCTCCCTATTTACACGCATTGTCAATTTAAACTTCTCACGCACACATACAAAGCCCTACACAACACAGGACCAGAATACCTGAACAGCCGCATACACTTTTACCAACCCACCAGACACCTACGTTCCACCTCACTCTCACTCGCACACATTTCCCTCACGCGCAAAAGCAAAACTGGAGGTTGCTCGTTCTCCTACATTGCACACAAAACATGGAGCGACCGCCCTCAACACATCAGAGCCTCCTCCTCGCTTCTTGAGTTCCACAAGAAGCTGCAGACCTGGCACTTTGTATAAGCACCTTGAGGACCACAAACGTACACAGATACCTTTGCGCCTAGATACCCTCTCCGGTGATTAGTACGCAATACAAATCAGCATAACAACGGGTAGATGCTCCTATCACTGGAATGCTGTATAGTACATCTGGTACTGCTCTTGGTGCAGAGACATATTCACTTCGTGTAATCTCCATCCTTTGCATTTCCACTAAGTACACTATAGTTAACAGGAGACTGTTGACGGCCAGAGTGGATCAACCCTGTGATGATGTCCAAAGTCAAAAGGTCAGTGATCTCTCTCCTGCTACCTCTGATGTTTTGGAGAACCAAAGTCCATTATATTTAGTGACAGGAATAAGAAATTAGAAGCCCTCTGAGGAGGTGGTGAGCAGGAAAGACCCTTGGTCTTCAACCCTAAGGTGACATGATACAGATGAGATTTTAGAGCTCATTCAAAGTTTATTAAATCTTCCTCAGGAGGTGGATGCTCTTAGAGTGTGTTACATTTGTTTGAGCCATTAACACTCCACAATCAGCCTCCAAAGTGCTTATATCTGGTAGAGCTTATGTACATTTTTTTATGAGAGGCAGGCCTTAGCTAGTACACCTTTTGGTACAGTTAGAACACCTTACAAATACAGTTTTGAAAGCAGCACACATACGTGTGAGTCGTATGCACTTAGTTTTGAAATGCAGTTTCTTCCTGAACAGCTTCTCAAGAAGGATCTTCATAGCGGGCAATATTTGATTGTGATGTCAGGGGCCTAATGTTAATCTGTTCCACAATTCTAAACTCTCTGGAGTTTGGAGAACCTTTGGGGTGGGACATTAATCTTCAACGATTAGGGCGATATTGTGTGACAATTACAGTAGGAGGAAGGCACTCCACAGCAAACAGAGGTGAAGCCTGCATTTCCTTAGTGTATGAAGGATATGTTGCAGTTAAACAGTGTCCCTAAACTGTGATATATCTATGTCAGTCTGTGATATATCTATGTCAGTCTGGGGCAAAGTCCAGTGAGTATGATAAGAAGACAGTTGCAGGTGCGGCATCAATTGGGACCATAATCAAGAAAGCATTGAAAGATTAAGCAAGCAAATTTTTCTACAAACAATTTAATCTGTTTAGAACTGATTGTGCTGTGGCTGTTAGGACCATTGTTTTTCACCTCATTTCCTCTGATGGCCCCAGCCGTTCCCGTGCAGAGCCCAGCAGGACTGGACGCTCACAGAACAATTACTGTTTCCCTTGATTGTGGGCATTTTCTAGTTATCCATTCTGTTGGGCCCCTCCCCACCATCATCATCATTTACAAAATGGTGGTCAGCCCCTCAGCAAGTTAAACAAAGGACTCTACCCTCTAGGATGCCAGACAGTGAAGAAGGACTCTTTGCAAACTCGCACAAGAACAATCTTAGGGAAGAAGGAAGGACTTTCAGTCTAGGTTCATCTAATGGTGGCCATCGTGTAGTGGATTTGGCTCTTAGGGTTGGTTCTCGCCTGAAACCTCCGCTTCTTTTTGCTATTGACTTTCTCCTTGGAGCTGCATTAAAACTCTGTTCATCCCTAGTCGGATGCCTCTTCATCGCCATTTTTATCACCGCATCCCTCATCTTAGCCTCCCAATTACCCTTGTTACTAATATAGAACAGTAAGTCCCTCGTCAGCTTGCCAGCATATTAAAAGTACTATTATCCCTGTGCCGCAGAGCTTCTTTTAATCTGCGTTCTTCTTGGCTACCTCCAGTGATTACCTTCTCCCTCACACTCTCCAGTTCGCCCCAGCCTTCAGGGATCTCAACTTAATTTACTGCTATTTCCACCTGTTCCTGCGCCATGTCTGTAACCTGCTTACAGCCCATATTAGAGCTACGCCATACCAGCTAGAGACCCTCCTGCCTTCACCCTCTCTTCCTCAAACTTTCTTGCAGCCTGTTTTTGACATGGATCAACTAAGTATTACTGAAGCCAAACTGGAGCTGTTGGGCCACTATGCCTATAAAATTATGTACCCCACATCTTTAACAAAAAAAGCATCCAAGAGCTCAAATCTTACCCAGAAACCCTGGTTTCTGCTCTCTTCTTCTCCATGAACAAAGGAGTCATACCAAGTAACCTAATCTTTTACACAAATAGAAAAGCTCATTGGAGGAAAACCCTGTTATTTATCAAAAAAGGGGAGAGTGATCAATAGATCAACGGACACTAATTACCACTTATGAAAGTGGAAGGTCCAGTTACAGCAAGTGCCCGTATCTAGTACAGGTAATTCAACAAAAGGGGTGCTGAACTGTTCCTGAAAGAAGGGGAAGGTTAGGTAAAGCTGGCGTGACCGGAGGTGTAAGTATTACACCTTTGGGCATCCATTTTGTTGGATGTATTTGCCTCACACACCCAGAAGGGTGTCATGCTTCATCATCGGCGGTTGCTCCTCGTCGGGGGGGCGGTGCAATCCCCGACGGGCTCACCTCAAAGAGGGGCACTTTGGCGGAGATCTTTTGTATCCAACTGCCCTGTGATGAAGTGCGGGTGTGTGGGCAGGATAGCAGGTAAGCCTGGTGTGGTGATTAAAATGCAGCAAGGGGTGCCGGAAACTACTTTATTCTGGAGGTCCCCCTACTACAATTAAAACCGTGAAAAAAGGTCGCTCAGTGTCACCTCGTTAGGTAGAGTGACCCTAGACGAGCCTTGAAGAACAAATGGTCAACATGTTTCTCGCAATTGGGTAAATCACCTGCGATTCATCAGGACCTTATAGGAGTGAAAAAAATATAATAAAAGAAGAACTCAACAACATGCCAGTGTCATGTATGTGATGTAGGTGTATTTTACCTCTGTGGAAAGTCCTATGCCTAATGGTCAGGGTCTAAGAGCCACATGAGTGGTCGGCGGGACAGTACATCGGGGTTAAGCCTTCAGGTGTAGCTTAATCAGCCCGTGACCGTGTGGAAACACCTACCCATCTCCGCCGAGCTCGGATAGAAAACCCTGTTCTCATTGCTGTTGATCTTGACATCTAGGAAAACTCCTCATGGTCTAAGAGTCTCGGTAGCAGAAGCAACCGTCACCGTTTACAACAATTATATCATCCTCATCCAGTCATCTGATCGCAACATAAAAATAGTTGGGAAATAGTTGAGGGCATTTTCCCTCTCATAAAGGAGCTGCAAAGAGGTCTGAATTCACCCCCGCCCAGAGACGTTTTAAAGCATGGGCAAAGTTGGCTCTGGCCCACAGCACCAGCCGTTCAGGCCACCCCTGATACAGCCAGCTCTCTGATTCAGACAGTCTTGCCCTGATGACCTTTAATAATTTGTTGATGTGTGAGAATCTATTACAGACAATTTGCAGAGAAAGTGTATGTTTCATGCAACATCCATAAAAAAAGTTTCTTTTCGATCAAAACAGGACCTTCCATATGAGAAATGGGAGGGTGTCACAAAGATTATTTACAATATTATTAGTGAGCTGTTGCAGTGTTAACATTGAAAACACACATCACTGTCCCCGAATTCAAGAAAGAAGTTAAAGTATTACTCATGAACACATTGATGCCCTATATCCTAGGACCTTTTGTTCCTTTACCTCTCTTGACTTGCCAATTACTCACTTACTACTGCTGACTGTTATTGTTTTGGTTATTGTTTTTCCTGTGGCCTTTGTTTTTGTACTACCATCTCCCTTTGTATCTATATGTTGTGATGATTTCCCCCTTCCCTTGGGAGCCTTATTGGTTTCCTTATGTCTCTGCTCTCTGAACATGTTAAAGCACTCTGATACCTGCATGGGTCCGGTTACCGCTATATACAACTTAAAATAAATAAATAGAAATATTGTGACCTGATGCCTGACATCATACCACGTATGAAGGTTGAGATAAATGTAAATGGTATCACCAGATATTTTAACAGCTGTTGTTACGTTCTCTAGTGAACCATGCCACTTGGGTCACACATGTTGAATAAGGTTACCATGGGAGTGACCATTGAAGGACACCACAAGTTATGCTGGTGGGTTTAGGGGAGAAAGTATGCCTTTTTAGGTTGAGACTGGGCAGCGTATGCGCTGCTGCAAGGCTTGCTGTATTAAAGTATGGAGTTGAAGACCCACCCACTCCGCCCATATTTTTCATTGGCCTTTGTCAATGTCCTTCATAAGGGCTGGTTTCTGATTCGTTAATAGGCTTGTTAGTCCCTCCTTAGTACCGCCTTTTCTTCATTTGTGCCCTCCCATCAGGACTGGACCTGTACTGTGACCTTACTGCATAGCTTGTATTAGCCCTTAACATAACTCTTTGCTTAATTAATGTAAACACCACAGGTGGGACACAAGCTTTAGCAATGGGGGCCTCTTTTTGTTTGTGTTTGCAGCGCGTTATTAGCGCTTTCACTTACACAATGAGGCCACACCCACCACTCGCGGGATGGGCGCGCAGTTCACTTAACTCGTTTTTTATTTTATTTTACAAAAAATCATGGCGTGTATGCATTTTGTTGTATGCAGCTAGCCCAGCGTGGGTTTTTTAACAACATAAAATCATGGAAGCTGCATGCCACATGCCATTCACCCGTCCATGATTTCACTCAAACCAAAATGTCTGCGGGATCGCAAAATAACCATGTGATGTTTTTTTATGATGTTGCTGGGAGGGATGCCACTGTTTTTTTGCTTTGGGTGAAATGCCAAAGGGCAGCAGCAGAGCGCGCTGGAAGATGGAACCGCAAGGCAGGGACGGCACCAGAGTGGAAAGGCAGCGGCAGAGCAGCGGCAGCTGGGCCAGCTCTGGGGTTTCAGTGCTTCGCCTGACACCGGTCTCGCATTTGCGAGAGTTTAAGCTATTAGCATTGTAAAAGACAATGTGATTTATTTATGTTTTAAAGACCAAAACATAAATAAAAGGCATTGTCATTTCTCTAATTGGGTTCAAATGCTTCAATCATCTCAAAAGCCACAAATTGGTCAAACAGAATAAGTGAAAATATATGGTTTGACTATCTAACCGCTCTCACAATATGTCGTCCGTCCTTAATGGGGTTAAACATTGCCCTGATAGTCTTTCAGTTACTGATGACATTGCTCTTCAGCTATTAGGAGTAGTTAGGTAATTACCACATCTTGAATTCTACCGATTTTTTTCAGTATAGACTTTGGTCTGTAGAGGGCCCGCTGGCCCGCCGAAGTCGCATCCACAACAAAACCGCAATGCTGGAGGTCTTAAGACCGCTGCATTATGACTAGACCACCAGTTCGGAGGTGTGCTGGCCGTGGTCTTGACTGTCTACATGCTTCGGCTCACTGAGTGAGCCTGAAGCCAATGTAGCAGCCCAGCAGCACCTGCACTGATGTGCACACACTGCTGGCATGCACCATGTTGTGCATGCCACACAGTGCACGCACAACGGTGCAGGCGTATCAGGGCACAACATGTGCTCCCAGTCACATAACAAACTGGGCAACAATGCCAGGGCCCTGTGTGGTCCCCCTCCTTTCTGTCCTGCCTGCTTTTTCATGGCAGTTTCACCACCATAAAAAGGCTTGCGTAAAGGCAAGTCAGAATATAGACTGTGGTGTCGGGCTAGGCACCATCTCCATTTCTCCCCACTCTGAACACCACCAGCACCACAGGATCCAGGATCCTGGCAGTGCCGGTGGTATTGTGGCAGGCTGGTGGCTGCCTGAGAGCCAGGCTTGTAATGATGCAGTAGGAGCTCTTAGGTTATGGCGGTCGGACTGCCACCACAGGTTTGGCGGTCTCAAGACCACCAAACCTGTAATAAGCCCCTTAAATTCAAGCCAGGCACAATTTTGTTAATGAGCTACCAGTGCTTCATTCATTTAAATTTTGAGGTGGTATTAGGACTTTATACTCATTATGTTCCACAGTGCTCTAGAATGAACCCCACTGCACATCTCCATACTACTAGGGCCATCCACACACATGTACACATACTCACACATGGAAAAATGGCGGTGATCATGAATGCAGGCACACCTGCATAACATGCCTAATTGAAACTTGTAAAGCAATCAAAATAGTCCTTCTGACACCACTGTAAGGAAAGTTCCGAACTCTCCAGTGTGAGCAAAAAATAGATATTTACTTGTTTAGAAGACTTGATCTAAAAACAATACTGAATAATTCTCTATAAAAAACCTATTGCCTGACCATATAATGACGGATATAACTGTAACCGGTATGCCAGGGAAAAGCCTAGTGGGATTGGCATCTACATTTTGCAGCTGCACTGCAGAAGTCAAGCTCTTATGCTTCCTTATGTGGAACAGATGTTCCATTTCGTCACGGCCCTTTTCAAACAACTTTATTTTTTTCATTGTCTAAATAAAGCTTTCTGTGAAAAGTGGCAATAAAACAAACTTGAGCTTTCCACAAATAAATTTGTTTTCATTCATGTGTACCTTGGAAGTCTTAAGGCATATTTGTTAGTGCAATCAAAGATAGCCATCAAAGAAACTAAGTTCCACCAACCATATCAAATGGAAGGCATCTGTAGCTTTGGGAACAGTAAAACAGGTGACTTTTCAAGATTAGTATCATTCAACCGAAATAAAGAATCTGGAAGAAAGCATCTCGCTCTTTGAAGTTATTTTTTAATTTCGGCTTTCTTCTCAGTCAAAATCACCAAGATGCAATCCATCCAAAAATAATCTCCAAACCATGAGCCGGGTATTTCATGGTGTGCCTTGGGCAACATGAAGCCTGTGGGCATCCAGACTGGGGTGAATAACCGTGGGTGACCCGTGGGTGACAACATGAGTGCTTTGCGTGCATAGAAATGCAGCAATTTATCTGGGGACTATTAGCTATGCGCTGCGATTGTCTCATATGCAAGAGAACTGGGCATGGCTCAGTATGCAAATGGCACTAATATACCAAAACATAACATAATATACCATGACAAAATATGTCATGCATGCCATAGAATTATGGGAAACACACAAAGGAGATGGGAAAAATAGTTTCACATAGTCTATGCCACTGGCAATCACTATGGGAAACATTCCATCCCATCGTTTTCACCCGCATTATGCAAACTCATAATGACTCTACTACTCGTAGGGACAGTCCATCATAACTGTCGATCGAGGTCCCTTCCAGAAGGGAACTCAAGCCACCACAGACCACTTCCAGCCGTGTTGGGCCTCATCAGTGAGGTATAACTTGGATCCTATGTCACAGTGAGCAAGGGAAACATTTCTGGCCATACATTTGGCATTATGTGAATGCCTGAGTCATTCTGGACAAATGAAAGAAGACACGAGACACAAGAGATGAGGCATTCAAATGGGAATGTGTGTTGCAAGAGTTTATTTATTTATTTATTTATTTTGAAGGTTTTATATAGCACTAGCTCCAACCAAGGGTATCAGAGCGCTTTGCATAACAGGGGTAATACACAGGAAAGCAGCAGTATCAGAGTACAAAAAAAAAATAATAGTTGGTTAGATACAGATTAGAGGAACCATTTAGAGTACATAGTTTGAGGAGTACAAATCATATAAGCAGAACGTCACTTAAAAGAAACAAAAATGTCGTAGTAGATGGCTATTTTACAGTGTGCAAGTAGGACTCAAAAAAGCGGCAAAGCGAGGCAGGAAACAAATATAGCAGTTGGTTTAAGTAAATAAATAAAAAGCAACCATTTAGAGTACAAATTGCGAGGAGAGTAAGTAATGTAAACAAAACACGACAGGAGGGGAGAGAAAAGACAGAAAGGAGAGAAGGGGGCTACATTCCTCAATATTTAGTGAGGGGGATGCAGCGAAGGTGTTTGGGGAGGTCGTTTCAGATGGTTGGGGCCTTTTTTTGAGGAGAGGGGGTATGAGGAGAAGAGAGTTGGTGCTTCTCAGAGTTCAGGTGCAGCCAGCTTTTTTAAGTTTAGTTGATAGGTAGGATGGAGTCTTCCGATAAAGGGCTTTGTGCGTGATACAGGCAATTTTATAGGAGGATCTACCTTCAATGGGGAGCCATTTGAGGGCTTTGAGGGTGGGTGAGATGTCGTCGAAACTCTTACAGTTTGTGGTGAGTCTGGCTGCGAGGTTGAGGACGGATTTGAAGCGGGCAAGATGGATTTTGGGGGTACCAGAGAGAAGGGCATTTCCGTAGTCGATTTTGGAAAGGACCAGTGATTGGGTAATAACTTTGAGGTCTTCAGCCGGAATAAAGGGTTTGATTTTTTTGAGATGCCGGAGTGTGAAAAGTGCACTGTTTGCTGAGTTTTTTATATGGGAGTTAAGAGTAAGAATATTGTTGATAGTGATGCCAAGTGATTTGACAGCTTAAGCGAGGGAGAGAGGGCAGTTTAGGGCATTGAGATCCGCGATCCATGATTGGATGGGGAGAGGGTTATTTTTTGGCGAGAAGAGGATAATCTCAATTTTGTTAGGGTTGCGTTTAAGATGGTTGCAGTGGAACCAGGTTTGGATCTTGGTTATTGCTGTGTTGAGGTGTAGGATGTCAGAATGGGATTTTACTTTATAGAAAAACCAAAGGTGGTGATGGACGAAGTGTTGACAATACAAACACACACCCCCAGTCAACTGATCTGGGTTTAATCCATTACCGTTCTTTAGCTCACTCCGCCACCCCAGTTCAGACATGGCCATATGCAAATCAGTCTGACCCTGTGCCTCATGGGAACAGTCCAGCCCGAACTGCCAAGCCATGTCTTCCCTGGACCGGAATCAAGCTTCCCAGGACCGGTTTCTGGCATTACAGCCGTCTTTAGCCAGGCTTGCTTGACTCCAGTGGCAAAGTGAGCAAGGGACTCACGTCTGAGCATACCCTGCCAACTTAGGGCGAACAAAGAAAAACAAAAGGTGGTGATGGACGGAGCGTTGACAATACAAACACTCACCCCCAGTCAACTGATCTGGGTTTAATCCATCACCGTACTTTAGCACACTCCACCACCCCAGTTCAGACATGGCCATATGCAAATCAGTCTGAACCTGTGCCTCAAGGGAACAGTCCAGCCCGAGCTGACAAGCCATGTCTTCTCTGGACTGGAATCAAGCTTCCCAGGACCGGTTTCTGGCATTACATCCGTCTTCAGCCGGGCTTGCTTGACTCCAGTGGCAAAGTCAGCAAGGGACTCACGTCTGAGCGTACCCTGCCAACTTAGGGCGAACAAAGAAAAACCAAAGGTGGTGATGGACGGAGCGTGCCTCATGGGAACAGTCCAGCCGAACTGCCAAGCCATGTCTTCCCTGGACCGGAATCAAGCTTGGCCATGTCTGAACTGGAGTGGCAGAGTGGGCTAAAGAACGGTAATGGATTAAACCCAGATCAGTTGACTGGGGGTGAGTGTTTGTATTGTCAACGCTCCGTCCATCACCACCTTTGTTTTTTCATTTTACTTTATAGTACAGTTGAGTGTCATCAGCGTACAGATGATAATTGATTTTGGCTTGTTTGAGTATCAAGGTGAGGGGTTCCATAAAGAGGTTGAAAAGAGCAGGAGAGAGGATGGATCCTTGCGGTACACCAAGGGAGACAGGAGTTGTGCTAGAGAGGCAGTTTTGAATTTTAATTTGTTGAGTTCTGTGTTGGAAGTAGGAGGTGAACCAGTTAAGGACAGTGCCATTCAGGCCAAAGCGATCCTTGAGTATATTGAGTAAGGTCGGGTGGTACACTGTGTCAAAAACAGCGGTGAGGTCAAGAAGGATGAGTAGGTAAGTGTCACCCTTGTCCAGGGCAAGGTGTATGTCATCGACTATGTTGAGTAGCGCAGTTTCCGTGCTCCAACCTTTGCGGAAGCCAGGTTGAAGGGGGTCAAATAGGTTGAATGTGTTAATGCGTTCGTCCAGTTGAAGTAGGGCGCACTTTTCGAGAGCTTTGGAGAGGAGGGGATGGTTGGAGATAGGGCGGAGGTTGTTGGGGTCATTAGGATCGGCTTTAGGATTTTTGGAAATGGGAGTGATTTGTCCGAGTTGAAGGGAGGGGGGAACATTCCCCGTTGAGAGGGAGGCGTTAATGATGGTGGTCCAGTAGGGGACAATGATGTGTTTGAGATCTTGGACAAGTGAGGAGGGGAGAGGGTCTTTAGTGTGTGCAGATGGTTTGAGTTTTGATAGGATGTTGTAGACTTCCCATTCAGAAACGGAGTGAAAATTAAGCCAAGAGGCGTTGTTTTTAAGCGGAGTGATAGTAGGGTGGAGTTCCGGGGGGTCTTGAGAGGGGAGGAAGAGTGAGGTTGTCATGGGAGCTTTCAAGGGGGGGGATTAGGTGTAGTATCCTGGGATTATTGAGGGTTGGACGAGGGTTGGGTATTAAGGAAAGCACAGTCAACTTTGGCAATTTTTTCGGAGAAAAAGTTGGTAATTTCTTCACACTTGTTAATAGAGGCCACTGGGTTGGGTGGTGCAGGGGAGGTTTGGTTTCTAATAATGTTGATCAATTCTCTAGGTCTGTTTTTGGCATGTGAGAGTTGACAGCGGAAGTAAGAAGCTTTTTCTGAGAAGATCTGTTTTTTGTAAGAGGATCTGGCAGTTATAAGGAGAGCAAGGTGGGCAGGTGTAGGGTGTTGTCTCCATGTTCTTTTCGCTAGTTTGAGTGTGCGTCTCTCTCTATTAAGGTCGAGGGTAAACCATGATTTGGAGGGGTTGTTTTTTAGCGTTTTCCTTTTCAGTGGGGCAAGCTCGTCCAAGACCTCTGCAACCGTTTTGTTTAAGTGTTCCGTGAGTTCATTTGGATTTGAAGAGGGGGGGTGAGGATAAGATGGGATTGGAGTTTCAGTTCAAGGGTGCTGGGAGGGATTTGCTTAAGATTTCTGCTCATAATTGTAGTTGTTTTTTTTATAGGGGCCGGTGGGGTTGGAGGGGAGATTGTGAACAGAATGAGATGGTGGTCAGACTAGTCGATAGGGATGATGTTGGTTTAGGATGTCAGATTAGGGTTGGTGATGATGGCGTCAAGAATGGCTCCTTTGGTGTGGGTAGGGGTGAGGCAGAGTTGCTTGAGGTCACTAATCTCAGGAAGGTTATTGAGAAGGTTGATTGTGGGGTCATCAGGTTCATTCCAATGCAGGTTAAGATCTCCTAGGAAGATATTTTTGGAGCTGGAGAGTAGGGATTTAGTTCGAAGGTCCGAAAATTCTTCAGCAAAAGCAAGGGGTTCACCAGGAGGGTGATAGATATTATGAAGCTGTATTGGGGTGGGTGCTTTTCATTTTAAGTTTGGCTCCTAAGTATTCAAAGTTGAATAGTCGTTGTTGGTGATTGGGGAGAGTTGAAGTTCTTTTTTAAAAATTATTGCTAGTCCTCCACCTATTCTTTCAAGTCTGTCTTTTCTGAGAATAGAGTAGCCAGGGGGGGCAAGAAGGTCAAGGAAGGGCGTGGAGTGGTCTTTGATCCAGGTTTCGGTGAGGAATGCGATGTCGGTATCTTCATTAAGAATGGTTTCAGAGATTTCGGTTGCATGCCGGACGGCCGAGAGGCAGTTTGCAAGCATGCAGTTGAGGGTTTAGGGTTGTTGCTAGTGACGGGGAGTAGTTGAACGGAGGTGAGTTGTGGGGGGGGGATCTGGGAGAGTTAGGATAGTCGGGGGTTCTGTTCATCCCCAGGATAACAGGGATCTTGAAGTGAGGGGGAGGCAGATCTTTAGGCGAGGGTTTGTTAGTGTATGTGTTGCAGAGGACGGAGAGATCGTGGGCGGAGTAGGTATTCGAAGTTCGAGGGGGTCTGTGGGAGCAGGGTAGGAGAGGCGTTGTTGACCAATGCTTGAGGTATGGACATTTTCGAGGGTTGGCACAAGTAGCAGGGGGCCAGGTAGGGCTGGCTGTGGATTTATCGGATTTGAGCCGATTAAAGTCTTTTCTGAGTAGGGTAAGTTCATCAACCAGGGTAGAGAGATTGAAGTCAATGTTACGAAGTGCTTGGTTGAGGATGGAGAGGAGGGAGGTGGGAGTGGTTGGAATGGAGGGGGAGTTAGGGACGGATTCTTTAGGGTGGGAAGGATTACAGCTAGGGGATAGTGGTACTCCAGGAGGGTTTGACAACGGGAGTTCAGTGTTAGTAGGAGTATTGGGGAAGACCAGGGGAGGGGGGTGGGGTGTGGACCAGCGTTGGGAGGAGGGATGGGCAAGAAGTCAGGTGTACTGGTGGGGAGAGGGGAGGAAAGGGGGAGATGAGTGGGGGAGTGTGGGGGTGAGGGGGGATGTGGTAGTGACAAACTGATTGGGGGTAAAGTTTATGGAGGAAGGGGCACGGGCAAGAGGGGCTTTGGTCGTTATGGGGCAGTTTGGAGGGGGAGGAGGGGTGCTAGGGAGGAGATAGGGAATTGCAGGTGGGCTGTCATTGAGGATCAAGGGAATTTGGTGGAGTGTCGTAGGGGATAGGAGGGGGGCCAGGTTCAGGGAGGGAGGTGGGATAGGGGAAAAGGAGATGGAAGTGCCAGTACGGATGGCAGAGTCCAGGGGGAGTAGGGTTTGTCCCAAAGAGGCAGGGTAGAGCAGGGAGGGGGCATTAGTGGGAGCAGGTGTGGGGCTGGGGGAGCGGATTGCAACAGGGGAGGGTTCACGAGGGGGGACGTCATTAGGGAGGGGGTTAGGAGTTGGGGCGGCTATGTCCAGGGGGTGAGGAGTCTGTCTAAGAGAGGCAGTGCAGGGCTGGTAGGTAGCATGGGAGGGTGCAGGTGCGGGGAGGGGGAGCGGACTGCGACATGGGAGAGTTCAAGAAGGGGATGTTGTTAGGGAGGGGGTTCGGCATTGGGGAGGCGGAGGGGAGCTGAGAGGGGTTGAGGGATTGAGAGGGTGATGGGGGGTGGGTAGTGGTATAGGGTATGCAGAAAGAGCACCTGTGGCCCTAAAGGCATGCAGGATGAGTTTCTAAAGGCATGACATATATGACAGTAGTGTGTGAGACCTATGGTGAGTGTGCTTGGGCATATTACTCATTCATGGACAAATCTGAGGTACTTATGATCATTTTGTGTTATATGTTCAGGGAAAGCCTGGCTTGGTAGCTCGGGCTGGACTGTTTCCATAAGGCACAGGGTCAAGACTGATTTGCATATATCTGGGTCTGAACTGAGGTGGTGGAGTGAGCTAAAGAACTGTGATGGATTTAACCCAGATCTGTGACTGAGGGGTGAGTGTCTGAAAGTTTCATCACTCTGTCCATCATTTCCTTGTGTTTGCTTTGTTCATCCTAAGTTGGCTGGGTATGCCCAGACGTGGGCCCTAATGGCTGGGTTCAAAATTTGGGTGTGTCAAACAAACAGCAGTGTGGGCAGCATCGGAATCCAGCTTGTTTCAAGCACAAAATGTACCACTGTCATTACTCTGCTGCTATGAAACATCCAGCCCACAAGAAACTCGCAATACGGCAGGTAGGGAGGCTGACTGCTCGGCAGAGTACTCGGTCCTCATCCATCTTCAAAGATTCTATCATCAGAAATATGTGACACAAAGGATTCTCTAAAGTTCTTTCACCTTTACATTGTGATCAAGAAAGTAGTAGAGACCCAGTGTAACAAAACCTGTTGGTGTATATCAGTTGTGCTTTATTTATTTCATTTAATAAGTGTTTGTACAGCACTCACAGTACCTTTTGCCTACCTCAAACAAATAAATATAAGCAGTTAGGGAACATGAACCTTGAATGTGGAAAGTTTTTGACTGAGACTAGAGGCAATACCTCAAGTTTGCAATGGAAGTTAGTCTGTTTTGCTGAGGAAATGTGAGATGGCTAAATCATACTTACACACATATTGATGCCAGGAGTGAAAGGAATTGAGGTATACTGTACTGGGGTGAAGAAGAGAAAGAACAGTCAGTATCCTTCTGAGTCTGAAGCCTATCTACATCAGAAAAGCGCAAGTGGGTAGGCATGAAGAGGTGGTATGTATTTTCCTACTGGGCAATATTCAGTCAGTACTGATAACGAATGTCACGCAGTAGTCCGGAAGTCACAAATCAAATGCTGATTGATTCTATTGTCTAGCTGACTTTTCCAACTTCTTTCATCCATGGGCAAACATTGAATTCAGATGCATTGCCTCAAGGAGCTGATCATTTTCTCCAGCAGGGGATAAACTGAGATGTCCGCCCAGGTACTGAAGTATCTATAACTTACGCCCTCACCATGCACTACTTATTACCTCACATATACGTGATCAATGATGTAACAGCAATGAAAAAAATATTGATTCCCACAAATATTACACATTAAATATAATTTCCCAAAATATCACCCTCCTAAACTCAACTAACAAAAACACAAATATCGATAATCAAAATATCATCCTTAAGATTATCCATTTCTACTTATATCGGTAACATAAATGTAGGAGACAAATATATTGCTAGCTTCAAATTAATATACATATGTATATAACCCGTGAGCAACGTCTCTGCAAGATCGAAACGTGTAGGGACTTTTTTTATTTGATCTTTACAAGAATATGGAAACAATGAAGACAAGGATTATAGAGTGCCCATGAGTGCACTCTGTTTATAATGAGGTAAACTGGTTGGATATATATATTTAATATGCATCTCATAAATATCAAGACACGCAATGTAAACTACCTTAACATCACAAATAATTAGGCAAAATATTATAAAACAATATATAATCTCTATTTTGATTTTAATAAATTAATTGGAAAACTCCAAACATATTAATAAATAATGTAACAACATTATATTAGTTTTATAACACATTAATAAACTTGGCACATAGATACAAAATAAATATACGCTTCAACATATCAAATAATGATGAAACTATAAATACTTAATACAGGTGAAGTCATATAAAAATGAAATAACAATAAGTACAATTAGAAATGTAAATCATATGCCAAAAATAACACACACCTTTTAAACATTTATCGAATATTAAAACAGAAACATTAATTAGCATCCAACATAAACGGTAATAACTGAACAAAAAATCATACTAAACAAACACTAACCAATAACTGTAAAGGAAACTAATCAATAAAAACTTACAATTAACTGGGAATACAATATAAAAGGTGCACTGAATTTGAACCCTTACCACACCAAAAAGAATAAAGCTACAAAGCGATGAAACTCTGACATATTGTCAGTAGAAAACCAGAAAAGAAAATTGGAAGTAAACATAAAAGTTCCTTCAGATATAAGAAAAACATTTATTTAAGCATACTTAATCATAACTATGTAATGTAATGTAATGTAAGGTGGATTTGTAGAGCGCTGCTTGTCATCCTCGAGGGTATCCAGAGTAAGTGAGTGTAGGCATGCAGTGAGACTGGGCCTGAATAGAGGCAGTTTCAATGGTCCCCCAAAAAGACTAATTGAATAGCCAGGTCTTCAGCTTTTGCAGCATTCAATAATTGAGGAGGAGGCCATGATGTGTTAGGGGAGGCTGTTTTTATAGGATTTGGCAGCTTGGTAGGAGAATTATCAACCTCCCCTTCTGCTTCTGAGGATGTGGAGTGTGTGAGTGCTAATGTTTTCCCTCTCAGACAACACCTTCACCACCAAGACAAACAATGCATGGCCAGCAAGGCCAATAGGGCTGGGCGTAGTTCGCGAAGTAGCGCTACGCGAAGCTACGCAAAGTGCACTTCTCAAGCTACGCGTAGCACTACGTGAACTGCATAGTAGCCTGTTCGCACTTTGCAAGATGCCGTTTTCAATGATTGCACAGTGCGGACAAGCATCCGGCACTGTGCAATCATTGAAAACGGCATCTTGCACTGTGTGAGCTGTAGTTTTCTGCCGCTGAAGTAGATTTTTACTCGAGCGGCAACTTTCTCAACGTGGACTGGTAGTTTCTCATCACGAGCGGTCGCGAGCAAACGCGACCACTCGGAATGAGAAACCTGACCTCCCCGCATTGAGAATCTCGCCGGAAGGTTTATTTTCCACGCTCGGGATTGGCAACTTGATGTTGCTGATCGCGAACGAGGAAAAAGTCTCACCAGGATGTCATTTTGTTTGCTCGCGGTTGCCAACTTGACGTTGAGGACCGCGAGCAAGTAAAAAATGACCGTGGCACTACGCTACGCATATTTGCACTGTGCTAAGTGCAGTTCGCATAGTGCGAAGTAGCGCAAACTTCACAAATTACGCGAGCGTAGCGTAGTGCTTTGCCAAGGGTTAATTTGGATGCAAGAAAACACCAGACGTACTATCATGCAGGCCCTAATCGCAAGAGATTGGACTACGGCAACACACTCTTTGCTGGCATCCCACCTCATGTTCTCCACAGACTTCAAACCATCCAAAATGCCTTCGTCAGACTTATCCTCCACCTCCTGTGTCGAATCCACGACACATCATTCCTCAGACAGCTCCACTGGCTCCCCATTCAAGAGTGCTGTCAATTCAAGCTTCTCCCACATGCATTCAAGTCACTGCAAAATATAGGACCCACATACCTCAATCACAGGGTTCACTTCCACCAACCCACCAGACAACTTTGTTCAGCATCACTCGACGCGTTTCGGCCTGTCAAACAGTTTCAGGCCTAATCAGGACAATGGGCAAACAAAACACGCAATATTTAACCGCATTCAAACCTGGTGGAAATCCCAGCCTTGTATCAGATTCATTTACACAATTATCTGTCATACCAGGAGTATAATATGGCAATTATCCATTTCTGCGGTACAACCTTGCATCCAAAATGCGTGCCTTAACCAAAATATCGGGTCCGCACGGTTATTTTATTCCAAAAAGCGTCTGGACCTGAAAGCGTCTCTGAGTCACGTCCAATGTTATCCCTTCACTCGTTCCTCACAATCTCACCGGATGTCCTGATGAGGCCTGAAACTGTTTGACAGGCCGAAACGCGTCGACAGTTTACTATTGATTTCGACACCCTTGGTTTGATTTGGAAGCAATATGGGATATATTCCCTAGGAGTTGGATTGACTTGAGGAGCCACAAAAACATTGAGTTGTGCTTCACTGACTCCTACATATTTATATTTCCTGGTGTTCGAAAAAGGAATTAAGGTTACCAGAGACATTACCATTTTTTCCTTATTTTGCAAAAGATTGGGCTTCAGACATTACCCATGGATTAAGGGTCAACGACTGTTTCACTTTTTGTGTTATTTTGCTTGTATGTCCTGTTGAAAATTACTCGACATAAGAATATGTATTGTGTGATTCTTTGTGTATGACCAAAATACTGAAGATCTTTAAGAGATTCTTGAATGATTAATACATGAAGGCTATATATCATTTATGTGTTCTGTGTTTTCTTTAGAAAATTAGCCATAAGATGAACATAAAAATAGGACAGTGATTTAGTCAGTATCAATGTATATGTTGGCGATAGATAATTGATGGTATCTGTCACCTCGAATAATTACGTTAAATTTGAATACCTTTGGCATCACTTATATTTGACTGAATGAGCAAGATGCATCACATCACAGTTCCCACACCGAAACGGTATCAGGCTGAGCTGACTCAAGTCTGACCGACATTGTAATTAGGGCCTAATGCCCTAAGAAATTCAGTCTGCCCGACACCGTTTCGGTGTGGGAACCGACTGACCGTAGGTCGGATATTCCAAAAACTGTATTATGATGCGACAGCACATGGTGGAGTCTCAAACTCTCATTTCTCTATGGGAGATTGTGCTGTGAGTGGTTTCTATCCGCAGCACAAGCTCCCATATTTAAATGGGAGTTTGTGTAAATCCCTGCACCCATGCCTGCTACACGGTGCAGGGATGTCACTGGAGGGTACCCCCAGGCCCCAACTGGAGGCTACTGAGGGATGGGGGCCCTGCTAGAGGCCCCAAAGTCACTTTCTGACAGGCTTTCCTTGTAGGAAAGCCCAACATGGAAAGCCCGTTGGAAACTGACATGATCCTCCCTATGGTGGAGACGCTGTACATAAGGGATTATGTGGTGGTTTCCGACTGGCCGCCGCCTGTCGGAAGCCAGATGGATTGACCGGCCGGTTTAAACTCCCTCCACCTACATTGTAATTAGTAATTTAGCACAAACTAAAACGGCCACCTGGGATACTCCTCCCGCCCAGATGATTTGAAAACAGAACACTTAACAACACACAATGATGAGCCTTTCCTCATACATGACAACCTTAATATTAACAAACATATTATTATATTTGATACAGAAGTTAACGTATTAAGACTAAGCCAATGTGAAACATGGATGATGGATGGAACATTTAAATTGTGCCCTAAACCATAGACTCAGATATACATCATTCTTAAAAATATAATATCAAAACACCAATATACCCTTTATATATGCCTTGCTACCTAGGAAACAAAGTAGCACTTTCTATGAACTACAAAATCAGACTAAAATTAAAACAAACATCTACTCCCCATATAAAACAATAATAGACTTTGAACAAGCCATTATTTAATCAATGCTTAAAATATATACACACACAGCTGTACAAGGCTGCTACTACCATTATAAGCACAGCAGTTGGAGGCATCTCCAACATTGTGCACTATTTATTTATTTATTTGAAGAGTTTTATATAGCGCTGGCTAGATCCGGAGGTATCAGAGAGCTTTACATAAGGAGTGGTTACAACAGAATATTGTTACATATTTACATAATTTCCTAGAATAAAAACATAGCATGGAGAAAGACATTATTACAAAAATACATCTGTTACTAGAACATACGAATAAAATAGAAACAGGTCCAAGGAGCAAGGATGGTAGAGGGGTAAAAGTAAAGGGTTAAGAGTACATAGCAAGTCAGGACGATCGGCAATGGAGAAGAGAACTTCCGTGGATACCAAAAGTCAGAAGACAAGTTGAACAAAACCGGAGAGGGTCCAGGGATTCACAAACAAACCGGTGCTGGACTTCATTACTGGGTGGGGCAAAGAGTTGGAAGTGGACGGGGTATCCCACCAAGCCAAAACACGAAGAGCGTGGTGAAGCCGAGCAAGAGGGGCAAGGACCAAACCAAAGACAGAGGGAGCTGGTTAGTGGCAAGGAACAGTCCGGGCCTACCAAAACAGCAAGATGGAGTCACCAAGGACTCGGACCCCAAGAGTTACAAAGACAAGATGGCGGGGATGCGTGAATGCAAAAAAAACAACCAAAAAAAACAGAGTTCAAAACCACCCCAAAAGCAGAGCAGAATGGGGAAGGCAGCATCTCGGAACTGGAGGGAGGCAAGGTCGAAAATTGCTGCTATCCAGGTAAACCACTGCAGGAGAAGAGAGCGTGGGTGTCCAGGCTGCAGTCCCAGGAAGTGAAGAGGCAACAGCCGGTCAGGAGGACGAGCAACTCGGGAAGAAAGGAAGCAAGCTCTGTGTTACAGGGCAGAAGTGCTTTGTGGCTTTAACCTCTGCAAACGCGTTGGTTCTTGTTCCAGTGCAGCAGGATAACCGGCAACCTCATCTTCGATCCGGAAAAGCAGGTGATGGCCGGAGGAGAGCGACCCCACCAATTCCCCAACAGCCACCAGGGCAGAAAAAAACCCTCATCAGGGCATCATCAAGAAGACAAGGGAAGAGGGAGGCATGCAGAAGAGCCAGATGCCCGACTGGGTAGGTGACGGCCACAGCGGCGAAACCAAAGCCAATCTCCCCTACAGCTGTCTGGCAGCTCCACCGGGCATCGGCCATGTTTGTTGGGGCTCCGCAGCTTGAGAACAATGATCCCGCAATCCTCAAAAGATCTCAAGCCGGTATGCGGAAGATTGGAGAAGATGAAGACCGCTGTTGAGCAAGACCCCAGGTGAGCAACAGGGTCCGAGGTAGGAAGAAATCGGGGGATTTGAGCCAAAAAGGCAATCCCTGGCCAGACTAGTCTTTGTCTCTGTAACAGAGATAGATAACACCACAATCTAAGTATAGAAAGTCAATTCTACCAACTAAATGAACACAATCTAAGTCTTCTAAAGGACTCCTGTGGAGACACTTGGGGGCGCAAAGTGGCACAGGTTGGAGACACCGACTCTTGATGAATGTTTGACTACAGGGGGGTGTTCTCACTTTGGCCCCGAGTTGGGAGAAAAAGCAATGTAACTCGGGCATGAAAGGCGAGTGCGGTTACTTACAAAGAATCAAGTAAGGCCTAATATTTTTTGACTACTGGTTAGATTGTAACCTTTAAGATTCTTAATAGCCGACAGGGATGAGGACCCTTAGGAAGACCAAAGACCCATAAGGGCTGTAGTGATTGGCTGAAACATGTAGGTAGGAGCAGATAGGGTGTTGGAGATGTAACTCCTCCTATACACCCAACACATACTTTTAACCCTGTCAAGTGGGCCCATTAATAAATTAGTACATCGGTACTTACTTAGGGAGTTTTAACACTATTCTTTCTGTATTAGTGATTCCTTATTTGGATAACTGTCTCTTCTTCCTTTTCTTCTTTCTAAAAAAAAGTTAAGCAGAGCTTCAACTTTAGAGAAAGCATCATCTCTTCTGGCCTATAGGGGGCCAATTGCTAAATGAGTGTCAAAAGGAATAACCAGGTACGAGAATGAAGGAACCATGCTGATCTTGGAGCTATTGACAACAAAAGCGGTAAAATCCTTTTTCTTTGCACCAGATATCATAATCTGTGTCTTGGCCTGATTGATCCTCAGATCTAGACTCTTCATAGAACTGACAAAAATGGACCAGCAACCTGTGTAAGCCGATTGCTGCCCTAGCCATTAGGACAGTATCATCTGCGTACATTTATTTGGGAACACTGTGACCCTAAGTTCCAGCTGATTCTTCTCCAGGTCATTTATATACAGTGAGAATAGGAACGGGGCCAAAACACAGCCCTGACGTACACCTTTCGTGGGTTAAAGGCTAAAGTACTCTCACCACCCAGACAAAATCTCACTCTAGCAGTCACCTCATTGTGAAGCTCTTGGTGGAAATTGGCTTGTACTGGTCGACCCCCATATTAGTCAACATGCTCCAGAGCTTGGACCTGTTAACAGAGTCAAAAGCAGTAGTCAGGTCCATAAAGGCCAAGTACAACTTACTCTTCCTAGCCAGCGTGTGCTTACTTATAAATAGGTCTAAATTGAGAGACTGCTCCAGAGTGCCTAGACCCGGGCGGAAATCAAATTACACCTCTGAAAGCACATTATGTTCATCTGCCCTAGTTTGAAGGTGATCCACCAAATTACATCCCACAACCTTGGCAGTAGAACTTATCAAAGATAGGGGGCAATACCATTGCGGGTCACCTTTAAAGCCACTACTGAATATTGGAACAATAATGGCATGGGACTAACCTTTGGGCGGGCCAGTCTCTAAGGCTACATTTAGGTCATTAGTCAAAAGGGGGAGCCAAAGGGAGGTGTTAGCTGTAAACAACTCTCCATCTGGGCAGGGGCATGACCAGTTGGGCCCCTAGCTATTGCCAGGAGAACCTCACTCAGTTCAATCTCAGAAGCAACGGAGGGTGGAACCAGAAACTGAGAATGTGAAAGGGAACTCAAGCGCGGGCCAGCTAGATTGGTAATAGAAAGGCCTGAAGTCATCATGGCAGGGACCTCATAGTGCTTTGCAAAGTGAGATACCCAAAGGTAAGGGGGGATCACAGACTCAATGTCAGGGCTATTGATTTTCTCTAAGTAGTTGCAATTAACTGCTACCCAAAATGCCTAATATCCCTTACCTTGCTAGCATGTTTGTAAAGGAGGAAAGGCTTCTCGCCTAATGGTGAACCTCCTAGCTCTGAGGGTACTCTTATAAATGGATCTTATGCTCCTGACTGTTTCAGGATCTCTTGGTGTCTTCTTTAGGGTGGCAATGAGCTGGTTGTGTGCCTTGGTGCTGTCAAGATCCAACTATTTAGTGGGCTGCCTTCGACCTGACTTAACTGGGACCAGAAGCAGCCTGTAGGCCTTGCTGCAAATTATATTAAAGCTCCCAGGAAGCTCCAAGCCACCACCCTATTTATGATCATTAATTAGGCATTTAAAAAAATCTGGGAGTGAGGAAGCCACAAGCTGAGTTAGAAAGGCAGTTTCATAGATCTTAGCCCAGATCTTTATCACCCCGCAATTTGTCGAAAATGTTAAGGGAAGCAAATAATTTGTGAAAGCCTTGGTTTAAAAAAGTGAGGCATGCAATGAAAGAGCTAACAGTCTGTGGCCACTCAGTGGAGAGTCAGCAAGGCTATAATCCAGCACCCATTCCCCCAGCAACTATTAAAAAATAAAAGAAATCTATGTGACTCTGGTGCCCCTCCAGACATAAGTGGATGTGATGACTGGTGTTTAGGGAGTCATCAAAGAAAATGAAATGTAGTTTGGCCAGCAAAATGTTAAGTGTGTTCTTTGAGGGCAGTGAGCAAAGTGGGTAAAAGGGTCCCCAAAGTCGTCCACCAAGTCACAAACGCTGGCAACAGGAAGCTGACATGGTCTCATATTAAAGCCCACCAGTAGTATCACCGCACAGTCCACATGCATGTTCCTAAAGCAACGTTCAATATCCTCTGACAATGATCCTACAAAATTGGTTTTAAAGCTGTGAAAAACATTATTGTACAGATTTACTAATAACAGGCAAGTTGATTGACACTAGAGCAACATCATCTGATAATATGCGGAGCCACAATTTGACCCCAATGCCTGGGCAGGGAAGCTGAGGGAAATAAAAGTAACAAGGCCCACCTTGGCCTGGCCCACAGCTCCTGCAATGGCTGGTGTAAACTAGGCAGTATACCCATCTGTAAAGACCAGGTCTTTAAGCCAAGTCTCTTCTAGGCAGGTGACCATATGGCAATCAATACAATTTATTCAGTCTTGCCTACCCAACTTGCTTGTCTGCAACATTTCATGAGGCTATCAACATAGGTTGAGTTCTATCACGACTAAGGCCCCGGAAAGACCTGTCTCTGGCATGCAAAAGAGGCTTGTTAACAGTCAGTCCAGCTGGTCCAGGTTTGAAATAGGTGCAAACCTATTGGATATTGGAATAGAGTCTCTGGACAGCAGCAAGGCAGATAAACCTGCCTGTGCTTCCTAGAAATAGCCCAATGGGAGAGCCGCAATTACAGCTGTGGGGGCCCAGCAAAACGTAGCCCATTTGAAATATCAGCAGACACCCTCCTGTCTCTGAAGTTGATCGCAACACAGTCAGAGGCTTCAAGTTGGGAGTATTACCTGCCCAAGAAACTCGACTAACAATATTGATCTGGCTGTGAAGTAATACAGGACTTTCTAGTCTGCTATTTGCCCAGTGTACCACCTTATTGACAAATTCATAATGGTACCCCGTATACCACCACTGGGGGCAATTCAATATGACCACAAAAGGAGTTGCCTGGTGGCATTTTACTTGGTAGACCATGGGGAGCGCTACGTGGTAGACCATGTGTGCCGGCACAGTGATCCCACACAAAAATGTGTGGAAAAGTGATTTTTTCAGCTAAATTTGAGGTTTGGCGGGTATCCTGGGTCGGAACACTTTGGAGGATCCATGCAAGCCATACCTCACTAGACTCCCCAGGGTGTCTAGTTTTCGGGAATGTGTATGTTTGCTGGGTTCGCAAGGTGGCCACGAGCCCTGGTCCAAAAAACTAGGCCCCCCCTGCAAAAAACAGGTAGTTTTATGAAAAGTAATTTTGAAGACTCCACAGTATGATATGGCCAGTTTCCAGTTGCAGCCAATATGCCTACCCACACAAATGAGGTACCATTTTTATCAGGGGACCTGAAGGAATGCTAGGTGGTAGGACATTTGTGTCAGCCCGGTGATCCCACAACTTACCCACACTGAAAAGTGAGGAAGATTTAATTTTTTCAGCTAAATCTGAGGATTGCAGGGGATTCTGGGTAAGGAATAGTTGGGGGATTCACACCTCACTTGACTCCCCAGCGTGTCTAGTATTCAGAAATGTGTAGGTTTGGTAGGTTTCCCTGGATGGCTGCTGAGCCCTAGGCCAAAAACCCAGGTGCCCCCCTTGCAAAACCAGGTCGTTTTAATAGGGAATTTTGAAGTCTCCATAATACGTTTAGGGCCCTTTCCTGTAGCGGGCACTGGGCCTACCCAAACAAGTGAGGTACCATTTTCCTTGGCAGACTTCAGGGAATGCGGGCTGGGTGGAATTTTGTGGCTCCACGCAGATTCAAGATCTTTCCATCACAGAAATGTGAGGATTTTTTTTTAATAAAGTTTGAGGTTTGCAAGGGATTCTGGGTAACAGAACCTGGTGAGAGCCTGACAAATCACCCCCTCTGGATTCCCCTGGGTGTCTTGTTTACAGAAATGCATAGGTTTGCTAGGTTTCCCTAGATGCCAGCAAAGCTAGGGTTCAAAATCCACTGCTGGGCACTTTGCAGAAAATGGGTCAGTTTTCACAGCAAAAATGTGGTGTGTCCATGTTGCGTTCTGGGCTGTCACGAGCACTAGGCATACTAACACAAGTGAGGTACCATTTTTCTCGGAAGACTTTGGGGAATGCGGGGTGGGTGGGATTTTGTGGATCCACGCAGATTCCAGAACTTTCCATCACAGAAATGTTTCAGTTTTGCAAGGGATTCTGGGTAATAGAACCTGGTGAGAGGCACACAAGGGGTTCCTGATATGCCCCCAAGGGAGGCAGGAAGACTGTGGCTCATTTTGTTTGGGGGGGTGGGGCATTGTTATGCTCATTCTGGGCAGCTCCCACCCCATATATATAAAAATCTAGCATAATCATTGGTGCATAGTGGCCTCTCTGCTGCCCCCTTTGGGTGGCAGATCAGGCGCATATTTTGGGGGGTAGTGGGGGCATTGGCATGCCCATTCTGAGCAGCCCAACCCCCTGAATTAAAAAATAAATATTCCCTGATGTCGCCTGATGCCTATTGGGCTTTCTGCCCCCCCAGAGGCAAATAAGCGGCTTTTGCCCCTGTCTGCATTCCAGGGGGAAAGACTGTGTCAATCCTTTGGGGTTGGGGGCATTGGAATGCCCATTCTGGGCAGCCTCCACCCCTATGTATACCAGGTGCCTAGTGGGCCTTCTGCCCCGCCGGGGGCAGATTAGGGGCCTCTACCCCATCTGCCCCCCCCCCATCCGGGAAGTCAGAAAGACTGTGGCATTTTTTGGGGAGGGTGGGCATTGGCATTCCTATTATGGCCTGACCTCACCCCTGAATTAAAAAAATATATATTTCCTGAAGCCTACCGGGCAGATCAGGGGCTACTGCCCCCATCTGCCCCTGGGGGCTCAGAAAGGCTGTTGTGGGGGGTGAGGACATTGGCCTGCCCATCTTGGGCAGTCCCCACCACTAAATCAAATAAAAAAAAAATCCTCAACCCCGGGGGGTCAGATGGGGGCTACTGCCTCCGTCTGCCCCCCCCCTTCCCCGGGGGGCAGAAACACTTGAATTTTTTTGCGGGGTGGGGAGGGGGGCATTGTTATGCCACCTCTACATCATCTGAATCTAGCAGTGACTCCTCTATGTTGGAGGGCACAGGGAGTTCAAAATCTGCCTCTTCTTCCACCACACATCATCCAGCGCCCACCCTCCCGGATGCTCCCACAAGTGCTGTCCATGCCCGCAGCCCTAGGAAGGGTAGAGTCTCCTTCTCCCCAGGCACACCTGCCCCTGTCTCTCCTGCTGCCCTCAGTGTGGAGGCAGTGGACCTTTTGCGCCAGCTGCTCTCCTGAATGCCTTCCAGGATCACGACAAAAAGTTGGCACAGTTAGCTGCTTCATGGAGGGCATTGATTCAGACGTGGGTGGGCCACACCGAACTGTCCAGTCTTCATCCTCCACAGTGACGGCAGCCATTCAGTAGTCAAAGGCTCCCAGTCCAGCTCCAGTCCCTTCAGCAACCACCCTGCCAGTGGCACACCTGATGAGAGTGCCCACACGCCACAGCCCTCAGGCACCAAGTCCTCCATATGCAGTACACAACAGCAGCACTCCAAGCGGCCCAGACCACAAAACCATCCCCACAACACAAAACAGGCACACAGGAGTGCAAAGGCAAAAGCCCATCACGTGACACTCAGTGGCATCATACCAAGAAGCAGGCCTCAACCTCACATTCATCCAAATCACCCCCATCCAAGGGCACTCCCATTCCAATACCTGCTCCCAAAGACAAACAAACAGTTGCCCTGTCTGCTGTGAACCTGGTGCCTTCAATGACTCAGCACAAAGACTTCTCTCAGGCACATTTCCCCACAACCTCAACTCCCACCCACACCCCTATGAAGCTTGGACAGGAGAGCAAAGTGGGGGTTTCACCTGGACAACAGAGGATGGATGGGAAGCAAGGCCACCCCAAGCGTACCACCAGATCCAGCAAATCCCCATAGGGAGAGCCACCTGCACCTGATACACCTTTGGTGGAGAGGGACCCTGTTGTGTCCACCTCACTTTCCACTCTGGCCAAGACAATTGTGGTCTATCGAATCCCCAAGAAGTTGAGACCCAGCCCTCAACATTCACCCTCACACACTGAGTCTCATGGCAGAATGTCTCCGCCTCCCTGTGCCACCACACCACCCGGTCCAAGCAGCCCTCAGGCTCTCACAGCCACTGAAGTCCCTAGCTCAGCCGGTCCTCTCTTTCCCTGGTCCAGTACTCCAACTGGCCCTGGAAATCAGCCACCTCCCAGTTCAACTGACAGCCACATTTGAGGCAAAGTCCCCCTCCCAACACGATCACTCCCACAGCGGTGCCTGGACTGCCCATTT
This sequence comes from Lissotriton helveticus, assembly GCF_964261635.1. Lineage (NCBI taxonomy): Eukaryota > Metazoa > Chordata > Amphibia > Caudata > Salamandridae > Lissotriton > Lissotriton helveticus. The sequence continues at coordinate 571,156,979 of NC_136063.1, forward strand.
GTATCCACTGAGCTGGGGTGATTACCATGGCAGTGGACGGTGTTGCCCCTTCCCTGTGCAGTTCTTCATGCACACATGTGCACACCGGAACTATGGACTGGCCAATGGCCTTGCTGTTTGTCACTTTGTATGCCCATTTCCTGTGCAGTTTCTCATGCACACATGTACATACTTTGAATTTGTAGTGGCCAATGGCCTTGCTGTTTGTTACTTTTGATGTCCATTCCCTGTGAAGTTTCTCATGCACACATGTACATACTTTAAATGTGTACTGGCCAATGGCCTTGTTGTTTGTCACTTTGGATGCCCATTCCCTGTGCAGTTTCTCATGCACACATGCACATGCTTTGAATTTGTAGTGGCCAATGGCCTTGCTGTTTGTTACTTTTGATGCCCAATTTCCTGTGCAGTTTCTCATTCACACATGTACATACTTTAAATTTGTACTGTCCAATGACCTTGCTGTTTGTTACTTTTGATGCCCATTCCCTGTGCAGTTTCTCATGCACACATGTACATACTTTGAATTTGTACTGGCCAATGGCCTTGCCGTTTGTTACTATTGATGCCAATTCGCTGTGCAGTTTCTCATGTACACATGTGCATACTTTGAATTTGTACTGGCTAATCGCCATTACTGTTTGTTTCTTTTGATGCCCATTCCCTGTGCAATTTCTCATGAACAATTGTGGTGTGGGTCACGCACTCCTCGTTGTATCAACCTATGAGGTTGTGGTGTTGCAAAGGCGCATTTTCCATGTTTAATTCACATATGTTGAATTTAATCCATTATCCAATATCACTCAAAGGAATTAATGTTCAATCCAAAAGGCGCATTTAGACTTGTTTACAATTTCCCTCCCGATGCATTTCGGACCGCAGTCCTTCGTCAGGGGAGTTCTGAAAAGACAATGACATCGTCTAAGCATTGTACCCCGGGGGTCATAAGGTAGTATACATCAAACTCATAATAGTGACTTAGAGTGTTGCCCATAAACTTAAAAAGTTGCGTAAATCTCTCAATTGCAACTTTGGTTTAGTGAATAATTTTTTCATTTGAAGGTTGTGCTCAGGGAGCTGGTGCCTATTGTTGACACCACGGACTGCATTGGATTACTACACCTTTTTGCCAGGGGGTGATATCCTTGAAGCACACCACAACCTCATAGGTTGATACAACGAGGAGTGCGTGACCCACACCACAATTGTTTCTGACCCTGACCAGGGCCACTGCACCCCAAATCAGATATTTAATGATGGCCTCTATGGTATATGATGACATTGCGGCATTAACCGATTTGAAAGCGGATACTTTCGCATTCAACACTGATGACATTGACAAAATCTACGCTTTAATCCCCGAGGTGGCAAGTCCTCAAGGTCCTACTAGGAATAAAGAAAATTGTTTGAAACAACTTCTATACTTTACAAAGAAGGAAATTAGTCAAAGGCTTCACGCCAGCACTTTAATACGCTACCACCGAGCGCAGCGGATACCCAGGGGTCTCCGCATCCCACTAAAACCACTCCTGTGCAGGAACAGCTCCAAGTTTGTGGAAAGATGGTACGCCATCCTAAACAAATGCTCTTTAGACTTGATCTTATTAATTGTTGATGAATTATCACGAGCATTGGAGGAATTAAATAAGGAGATACAACAATGTAAACAGGAACTAAGCGACATGTTATCTGCTGAGGAATGGTCAAAGATATTGGATGATATCACCGTTCAAATGGATAAGCACACTAGAGAAATCAATGAACGGAAAATACGGAAGTATCGAAGAGATACCATTGATTATAAGCTAGGGGAGGTGTACTCCTGGGCAGAGGTCTATGCCAGGAGAAGACAGAACAAACCACAAAGAGACCAGACTAACACAACGGAAACTTCATCTTCAGAGGAGGAAACACGTGGTGACCGAAGAAGAACAGATGTGAACATACCCACAAGCAGCACTGCTTCATCCACTCCCTCTGCGGTCCCTTTTTTAGGCGAGGGATCAGAGGAAAGAGACGACCCAGGAGGAGCCAGGCCAAAAGAAAAGGAAAAAGAGGTGGGGAGAGACATGAGGAGTTCGACTCTGAACAAGAGGGTGGAGAAAACCAAGAAAACAACCTCGTAATTAATATATCCTCTTACACATTGGCTGATCATGAAACTGAGGTTCTACAAAAAGGCACCTCGTTCATTCCTACTAGTCACACCAACGAGCTAGAATTGGAAATTAGTCTGTTCAAATTTATGCGTAATTTACGATTAAGACACTTTTTTGAGAATGTGGTACCACCACCTGTTGGTGAACGCACTGATCAACTCAGAGGATTGAGAGCAAGGAGTACCTTCATGGCACCTGCCAGTCATAAGTCTTTTGACACATTTGAGAAACTGGTTAAAAATGACATCAGCAGCATTACATTCACCAGAAAGAAGAAACATTTGAACCTAACTAGCAAGGAGTATTCGACATTGAACAATTTGGCAAAAATGAAAGACATCACCTACCAAACAGCTGACAAGGGAGGGGCATTAGTTCTCATGGACACTACGTTTTATAATGAGCAAGTTCAACAACATCTTTCAGACACCAACACATATGACCTTCTACGGTCTAACCCCACCATTCAGTACAATGAGGTGTTAATGAGCATTATATCAGTGGCTGAAGAGAATGGAACCATCAATTCCAAAACCAGGAAGTATCTGACCAATACTAATCCACGTATTCCCAGCATGTATATGCTTCCAAAAGTTCATAAGAGTCTAACATCACCACCATTCAGGCCCATTGTCTCGACTCGTGGGAGTATACATGAGAACACGGGCAAGTTCATTGACCGGTATTTGCAACCATTGATTCAGCAGTCTTGCACATATGTAAAAGACACTACAGATTTTTTGCAAAAAATTCAGGAAATTACATTTGAGGAAGATGATAACATCTGGCTCTGTTCTATTGACGTAAAATCCCTATATACGAGCATCCCCCATGATTTGGGGATGGAAGCGGTGGAAAATATCTTGCTTCATTCAGACTTGCCAAATGATTTTCAAATTTTCATCATGCAGCTGATGCATTTTACTTTATACCAAAGCTACTTTTCTTGGAGTGACCAGTTGTACGCACAATTGTCCGGGACATCTATGGGCAACTGTGCGGCACCTGCGTACGCTAACGCATTCATGCAGTATTTTGAAAACAACCATATCCTGAACCAGACCCTTGGATGTCACATGCCAAAGTGTTTCTGAGATATATAGACGATATTTTTGTCTTATGGCATGGAAACCTTGAATCATTATTATCAGCCTTAACAAATCTGAATGACATCAATGACCGTATACAGTTCACGCATGAAGTGAACCAGGTAACCATCACATTCTTGGATGTCAGGGTGACTCGGGTTGGTGACCATTTGGAAACCAACTTATACAGAAAACAAACTGACAAAAATAACATTTTGCATTACAAATCTTACCATCAAAGACCATTAAAGAATCACCTACCTGTCTCGCAGCTTCTTCGCGTAAAGAGGATCGTATCCAGTGAACATGAATATGAACTGCAAGCACAACAAATGTTAAAACGGTTCAAGCACAGGGGATATCCAGAAAACATCTTGAACAAAGCCAAAGAGCGATGTGATAATTTGACACGGCAAGACACATTGGTGACAAAAGCCAAAAGGGAGACCAAGAGACCAGTGGTAGTCTCCAAATTCTCAGAAGCCTCTAAGAGATACAAGTCTTCAATTTTGAAACATTGGCCGATCATAAGCGAGGAACAAGATTTCAATGGCATTTTCAATGAGCAGCCATTATTCGCCTACAAAAGAGGCAAAAACTTGAAAGAAATTATCAAAAACCCTGTGCAACATGATCAAACTAACTTCAGAGGTAATCAACCTTGTCTAAATTGCAAGAACTGTAACAATATGATAAAAGGTCCTACACTGAAGCATCCTCTCAAAGGTACAAACATCAAACTTAGACTTAATGCAACATGTGACACTGAGAATGTGATTTATATCATTAAATGCCCTTGTGGATTGGTGTACACCGGAAAAACATCAAGGAAATTGAAGCTGAGAATAAATGAGCACAAGAGCAATATAAGAACCATGAATCTGAAATCGAACATTGCTGTACACTTTAAAGACAATCGGCACAACATCAGCCAACTGCGATTTGCTGCTGTGGAAGTGGTGAACAAACGGGATGGCAGAGACAATAATGATTTTCTACTGCAACGCGAGAACCATTGGATTAAGTTCCTTCAATCCATGAAACCATCCGGCCTCAATGACCGGATGGAATTTATGTGTTACTTGTAACATATTATTATGGACTCTAATACTTGCCTTTATATTCATGCTTGCATAACTTTCTTACTGTTCTGTTTTGGTTGTTTATTTCATTGTGATCATGCATCATTCGTTAACAGTGAGTTGATAGTTAATTCACCGTACAGCATTTGTTCGGGTGATGGCTTGTTTACACTACACACAATCACTTTTGGAGACGTCATGTGCACCCTTACAAGATGGCCGCCACGAATTTTGAGTTTGCATGTTGTTAACAGTCCGTTATTTATGTTGGTGCTTGCACTCGAGTTTAGCTTGTAGACGCCTGAGAGCACACGGGTGAGACGCGGGCTCTCACTGCACCTTTGCTAGTAAGTTTAAAACTTGCACTGTTTGACTGATATACATTTTCGTTCTAGGAAATTGCTGGTGAAAACGCTAGGCACAGAGCAGGCGACTGTTATTGGATGATTTAGGCACGGATATTGTTTATAAGAGCACGGGATATCATGTGAATAGGTTAAAGATAATGGTGTACACGTTTTTTCTTTTTTTTAAAAACGGCACGGTGATTATTTTCACACATGGACTCCATATTGAGAGATTTACGCAACTTTTTAAGTTTATGGGCAACACTCTAAGTCACTATTATGAGTTTGATGTATACTACCTTATGACCCCCGGGGTACAATGCTTAGACGATGTCATTGTCTTTTCAGAACTCCCCTGACGAAGGACTGCGGTCCGAAATGCATCGGGAGGGAAATTGTAAACAAGTCTAAATGCGCCTTTTGGATTGAACATTAATTCCTTTGAGTGATATTGGATAATGGATTAAATTCAACATATGTGAATTAAACATGGAAAATGCGCCTTTGCAACTTTGGTTTAGTGAATAATTTTTTCATTTGAAGGTTGTGCTCAGGGAGCTGGTGCCTATTGTTGACACCACGGACTGCATTCAATTTCTCATGAACACATGTGCATCCTTTGAATCTGTACTAGCCAATTGCCTTGCTCTTTTGTACTTTTGATGCCTATCTGGGTATTATGTAATAAAGACAGTGACTCCTGGTTTTAAAAAAAAGCTAATTTTATTGATTTTCAGGTTAGTGCAATTTCTCTGAGTTTATCAGTGCATGTATATGCCTTTGGCAATATGACACAGATATAGGACACTGGTTGAGGTACATAAAATACTATGAGAATATAACCTTGTTTACAGATTTGTATACATTTGCATATGCAAACCAATAACTTCTGGGCCATCTCCGTTTGTAGAAATAACTTACTATGATCATAATAATAATAATTTTGTAAAGTGCCTGGTTACACTTGCCAGTGTGTCCCCGCACTGAAATGGACTGAGTAACACCCCAAACAGAACCATGAGCCGTCAGCAATAGGACTTCGGGAACAAATATGTTTTAAGTTCTCTCCGTAACACCGCCTCCGAGGTCTCCACACGGAGCCTGAGCGGAAGATTGTTCCAGCTGCGGGCAGCCAAAGAGCGGAAGGATCTTCCCCCCATGCGTGCCCTGTTAATTTTGGGGACATGCAACAATCCCGCACCTTGAGACCGCAGGAGCCGAGTGGGCTTGTACGGCTTGATCAGACTGCACAAAAATCTAGGGCCCTTACCCTGAATAATCCTATGACTAACACAGAGAATTTTAAACTGAATACGTTCCCTTATAGGCAGCCAATGCAGTGCCTCTAAGGCCTTTCTAGAGGGAGCTCTTCTGGGCAGCAGCAGCACCAGACGCGCAGCTTCATTCTGTATATGCTGCAGTCTTTGAAGGCACTTCACATTCGCTCCTAGATAGAGGGCATTCTCATAGTCCAGCCTGGAGGTGACCAGGGCATGGACCAGGGCATCATCTTACTGTATTTCACAGCTCTTTCCTGCCCGTAAATCTGACCCTAATCTAAACATAACTGCCCCTCCCCCTCCCTCACGTACTAATATCTACTCCTGAACAACTGTTGGTGCAGATATCTCTTCTTTCTTTATCCAGGGCAACTAGGAACACATCACCAACAGTAAGTAACAAAGTCATGATAGAGCAATATCACGTCCTGGACTTCTCAGACATCTTTTGTTACAGTGATAAATGACATTTACAGATTTTTGTTACCCTTATTATACCGTTGGTACCTCCGTTGCTATAAATTCTTCTAACAATATCTTTTTTTACGCAAACCTCTGCGTTCCTCTCTCTGTAACTCTATACTCTCAGCCCTGCCCCATCTGACTATCTCATTATACCAGTCCAACACCGCTGATGCTTGTTTTGCTTTCCATCTCATAGTTATTGTTTGTTTTGCTAATATCAACGCCAGGTTGACAAATCTATATGTGGGATTTCCACTTTTGGATTCGGGACAAAGACCCAATATGTAGGGTTCTAGTGAAACTCCCCTGTAACCTGGGGCTATTGCGTTTAACATTGTATGGATCGTAGCCCAATAAGGCATTAGTCTTGGACAGGTCCACAGCACGTGCAGTAAATTAGCATCATATTCTTGGCACCGTGGGCATGTATCTGCTGTGTCTGGAAACATAGCACTTAGTCTGTGTGGGGGTAAGATAAGCACGGTGTACTATCCTAAGCTGAATGAATTTAAACTTCAGGTTACCTGACACCTTCCTCGGGTATTCAAAGATTTTACCCCATTCCTTATCTGTGAGTACTCTCCCCACGTCAGTATGCCACTTATCTCGTAAAACCAGCAATGTTGCTGCTGTGTGTGCTCGTATCCAATATGACAATCATTTGGTTAAATGACTTCCGTTCCCCATCAGATATTGCATGTGAACCAATTCATGTGTGGGGGTTCAGACCCCGCAGGTGCCCATGTATTTCTAACATATCTCACTATGTTCGAGTGTAGTAGGAATAACGTATTTGGTACTCCCTGTTCCCTCGCAAAGGCGTCATGGTTCATCAGTGTACCAGCTGCAAATAACCTTCCCACTGAGTCTACACCAGCTTCTGCCCATGTATGTATGTGTCTTTGTGATACTGTCTCTAACGGTAGAGGAGTACCCAATAGCGGAATATTGGGGGCATATGGAGTCTGTCCCTTAGTGTATCGTAGTGCCCTCCTCCAGTACAAAAACGCCACTTTCAACATTGGGGGTGCATTCGGAGGCATCCTACTGTTTGGTAACTGGAGAGTGTGCAACCTACCCCATTCCAAATCGTGTTGGGACATGTCAATCTCCTGCAAATTACGCCCTGCAATACAATACGCCAGCCATTGTAACTACCCTGTGTAGCAATGTGTTCTGAAGTCCGAGACTCCCATCCCCCAAATCTAGTGCCTAGCCAAAGTTTTGCTAGTCCAATTCGGAGGCGTCCCGTCCCCCAAATCAACTCCACCAGTAAGGTGTCTGATGTCTTAAACACCTGCACAGGGAGTATGAGTGGCAAGTTTGTAAAAAAATTAAGTAATCTGGGGAGCATTACCATTTTGGCAATAGCAACCCTGCCCGCCACCGATAACGGTAAGGACGTCCAGAATTTTAGTTTTGATTTAAGAGTGTTAACTGCTCTTGTAACATTGCCATCTAGCACATCCTCTGGCTCTCTGTAGATGTGAATGCCAAGATACTTAAAGGTGACCGGTGCCATTTGAAATGTCCACTGCTCGAAGTGTAATGGGTCAAGTTGTGTATGGTCTGTAAATGAATATGCATAGGATTTGGCGTCATTTATAGAAAGTCCTGACAATGATTGAAACGTGTTAAACATTGTGGGATGTGGAGCGTGGTTGTTTCGAAGGTTTCCAAAGTAAAGTATAATGTCATCCGCCTAAGCCGATATAAAATGCTTCTCCTGTCCCATGCATATAACCTGATTTTCTGCTAAGGTGCGTATTTTGACAAGGAGCGGCTCTAGAGATAGGATAAATATTAAAGGTGAAGACGGACATCCCTGCCTCATCCCTCGTTCCACTCTATACTGTTCAGAAACATAAATCCCTGTGCGGGCACGTGCTGTGGGATTAGTGTAGAGGAGGGCAATCCACTTCGTAAAGTTATCGGGTATCCCAAATTTCGGAAGAGTGCGAAACATATAACCCCACTGTAGTGAGCCAAAGGCCTGGCGAAGATACAGTGATATACATCCCTGTGTTTGCGTCTTTGAATGTGGTTGTGTCATTAGTTGGTGTAGCCTGCAAATGTTCAGAGCCGTGCTCCTACCCGGTACAAATCCACATAGATCTATATGTATTAACTGTGGTATGAGGTGCTAAATTCTGTTTGCTAAGAGTTTGCTTAAAATCTTATAGTCTGTTTTTAATAATGATAGGGGTCGGTATCCTGCCAAGTCCTTACTATCTCTACCAGTTTTTTTGCAGTGAAATCACTAGTGGCTGAAGTTCAGTTTGTGGCAGTGAGCCAGAGTCCATTGATGCCTGGTACATCATTTTTAGATGAGGAGTCAGTAATGACGCATATGTAGCATAAAATTCTACTGGCAGTCCGTCCGTCCCCGGTGTTTTGTTTCTGGGCAGTGCCTTAATCGCTGCTTTAATTTCTACTTCCGTTATTGGTTTTTATAGCTCCTCTTTATGCTTCCCCAGTAATTGTGGAAGCGGCAGTTCATTAAAAAATGCCTCAAACTCAGTATCACTAAGTTCTGGTGGCGCTACATATAGCGCCTCATAGTATGTTTTAAAGGCCGTATTTATTCTGATTGAGTATTAACTGTAGTGCCTTCCAGGTTGGTAATATCTAGGGTCAGGGTCATCACCGGTACATTTCTAATAATCCTGGCAAGGAGTGGGCCTGCTCTATCCGCCTCTATGCTGTTTCTGTGTGTATAAACGATAATCCACCACTCTAAGTTCTTCCAAGATTTCTGCATGTCTTATTCATGCTTCTTGTAAGTCTTAGTCCCAGGACACTGCCTCCCTTTCCGGCCTGCCTAGTTTGTTCTCAACTTCTGTGAGACTCTCAATTAAAACTGCACGAGCCCCCACTCTCTTGCTAATAGCAACCCCTCGCACCACAGTCTTGAAAGCGTCCCATTCCACATGACGTGAGCTAGCAGTATTTGTATTTTCTGTGAAGTAATTGGTAATTGCTGTAGATAGGGTGCTGGGAAATACTTAATCTTCCAGTAATAAAGGCTGCATTTTCCATGTTGGGATCGGCGTGGGCCTTTTCCCCATATTAGTATAGCTTCCAGAGGATTGTGATCAGATAGGGTTTTGCCCAGGTATATGGTGTCTATTACTCTGGCAACTAGCCCTATTGAGCAAAAGATCCTGCCTACGCATGTATGTAATCCATGTGGTGGCGAGTAGAAGGAGTATTCCATGCTATCAGAGTGGATCATACGCCATGCATCACCTACATTCCAGCCCGCCGCCCAACCCTTCAGTGCCTCATCCTGTTTGTTGCTACTCGTGATTTGTAATTGTGGGTGGGTTCTATCGAGTTCCACATCTAGCACTGCCTTAAAGTCGTCCCCGATGACCCAAGGGTAGTCCTCCCAGCCCACCAGTGCCGTAGAGATTACATCTAAAAATGTATCCTGCTCAGAATTTGGAGTGTATTCACTCCCTATCACTATGTGTTTCCCCTCGAGCATACCGAGTAGGAACACATATCTGCAGTGTACATCTATTTTTTGATCTAATAGTGTAAAGGGGGTGCCGCTGCATATCCATATAGCTGCCCCTCTAGCGAAGGTGGAGTAAGATGTATAAACCAACTGCCCTCTCCATTTCTTTTGCAGTTTAATGGCTTCTATGTGCGTAAGGTGAGATTCCGGCAGTAAAGCGATGTGTACTTCCCTCCGATTAAGTTGTAGAAGAATTCTATGTCTCTTATGTATGGAACCCAATCCCCTCACATTCCAGGATGTGAATACCTACTGGGTTGTGTCATTCTTCGCTGAAAGTGTAACATTTCTCGAGTCAGTGCCCTGCTCTGCTGTTTGGACACAGAAGAGTCTGTATCTGAGTACGTGTCTAAATACCCCGTTAGAACTCCCAATACTAGGTTCCCCCACAGACTATTAGAGGACCAATCAATGAACAAGAGTACAACAAAAAAACTATATAAGCTATGACACAGTGCAGTTCCACTGGGGGATGGTAACCACCTTGCTCCCGCCGCGCATCTATGAACGCGCCACAAAAGACCTTCAGAAAGCTCCGGCATAATTCATTAGTTTACAAATAGTGGGGGAATGAGAATTCGCCCCCAGCACATGTAAGGCAATCATACTCATCTGGTACATCAAAACGGTTTGCATGCAAGGATCGTATAGCCCAGCCTCAGAAATCATTTGCCGTCTATCGGGTCACCACCGGAAACAGCACTAGGCCTTCAGAGTCCGAGTGGGCATCAGGGTCTTCAGTGGTGTACACTGTTTAGGCAATGGAGGTCGTGTCAGGCTCCATCTGTATCGCCGCTGCCATCAAAGGTGTTGGGGGTATCGGCGGACCTCTGTGGGCTCTTTCCACACTATACATCCCTGTCAAACCTGCCATAGCAACATTATCCTGTAATCATTTTTCAACTAATTATGTCGGGTTATTTCCTTCACTCCTTTCTGGACTACCTAAAATTCTCACGTTATTGCGGTGAGACCTGCCTTCCGCATCATCCACTCTGTCCTGTAACCCTTTTAATTGGCGCTGCAGTTGCTCCAGCTGCAAGGAGGTAACTGTGTGTTGTGGCACCAGATCATCTAATATTATTTTGTGATTTTTAACTTTATCCGCTAGTTTAGCATGATCTGCCTTCAGGAGTGTGAAATTGGTAGTTAATGTGCCTATTTGCGCTTTGGTAGCTTGGCGTGAGTCCAGTATCTCTTTAGGTATCAAATCTAGCTTGTCTTAGTGTCTCCCAGTATCGTAGGTGGTATCACGTCCTGATCGCAGATTTGGGTCTAGTCATTTTGCATTGTAACATCAGTTTCACCAGTTGTACGGGGGTCTTGTTGCTTTGCTTTGTGTCTTCCCATTACTTGTTGTCGTGCCTCTGCGTTTGCCAGTCTAGTTTCCCTTCACTTGCGTGTGCAAACAGCACCAAGGTAATGGCCACCACCCTACCGATGACGATATTCCACCACTGAAACAACAAGTCGGGGAAAAAAATGGGTCAAGTTAAGATCCAGTAGGGCTAAGATTACCATTCAAGGAAAGGAGAATGGAAGGTCCAGCCACAGTCAGAGCCCCAAAGTATGTGAACAACAAATTGACTGAGGTGTTCCTAAAGAAAAGGAGAAGGAAAAGGAAATGGTCACTAAGGTAGGAGGGATAGTGCTCAATGGAGAACCACCCTTGGGTATCCAATTAGTTGGATATAAAGGCCTCACACACCCTTGCAAGTGTCATGCTTCATCATCGCAATGCTCCTCATTGGGCAGGCGGTGCAATGCCCAACGGGCTCACCTCAAAGAGAGGCTCTTTATCGGAGATCTTTTATCCACCTGCCTATGGGTGAAGTATGGGTGAGGGGCCAGGACAGGGTAGATAGTGTGGGTGAGGATAAAATGTGGCACAAGGGACCGGAAAACAATTTTATTCTGTGGTCCTCTGCCGCAAGTAAAATCAAGAATAGTCTGTGGTCGCTGGAACTAAGGTTTCCAGGGAACGGAACAGAACTAACGTGCAAATGGTGTGGTCAACATGTTTCTCGCTTTTAGTGCATTGACTGCGATTCTTCAGGACCTAATAAAAAACTACTATCAACAAAACATGACCTGTAATAGTATCAGTTTAAATATAGTACATAAGTTGGACTACCTGTTTGACACTGCTCTTGCCTAGGGGTTAGAGTATAAGGGTGTCAACAGTACCCGGTAGGTCTGACATCAAGGGGGAAACCATAGTGGTAGAGGTTTTTGCTGCCTTAGTCAGTGCCCGTTGTGCCTACCCATTACTACCGGGACACTTGCAAGGGTGTGTGAGGCCTTTATATCCAACTAATTGGATACCCAAGGGTGGTTCTCCATTGAGCACTATCCCTCCTACCTTAGTGACCGTTTCCTTTTCCTTCTCCTTTTCTTTAGGAACAGCTCAGTCAATTTGTTGTTCAGATATTCCACCACTATCAGTGACAGATTAAGTTGTCCCGTGTCCTCCACCTCTTTGTTCCCGTACCACTGCAGTTACTGTTCAGCTTGAAACACTGTCCCGTAACTCTCTCTATCCTTCAACATTGTAGCCGCACTTTAAATTATCACCGAGTCCCTTGGTAGGGTTACTCTCCCCTATCCAGTGTTATGTGTCATATATTTTTTTCTCTCTTGCACCAGCCTATAACGTACTCTGACCTATATCGGTGATCCCTGGCATTCACTTCCGTTGATAGACATCTAGCGGCTGCCGTCGAAGGTGACCGTGCATTTCTTGCGTGCGATAGATTGTGGGTATATACAGCTGTGGGCAGTCCTGTTTAGTCTGCTTTCATTCCAGTCCTCATGTACCTAGCACTTGAAAGCTCTGCATATATCGAGGCACACACTGTTGTCCTCTACTTCACCGCGGTGCGTAGATCGCCAATGCCTTGCACTGTTATGCTGACTATACTGGCGCACTTCAAGACAGTTCCGGTCTCTGCCCACAGCCTGGGTGACGGTTCTACTGCACTTATCACCACTACCGCAGCAGGGACCCCGTGCAGGAGCGAGTGCTACAGGAGTCGGCTCTCCAGACCACAGCGCGTACCTGGCTAGGTCTCCCCCGTCAGCCTCCTACGCAACAAAAGCGCACACTCGCCTGTTCAATGGCTTAAGCCATATCTGGGTCCCCTCTTTGGCTCCCAGCGGGGTTGTCACAAATCCTGCAAAGTCTGTGTTGTGTTTTGTTGATCAGCCATGTGTCTTGTTTCTGTTTGTGCTCACTGTGCTAACCTGCTCAGCCACACTGACAATATTTGTGAATTTTCTCATGCAATGCTGTCACTTGACCCATTTTTGGCTCCAGTATGGTATGTGGTATGAGGAGTTATACCATCCCCTCTAGGTGCTTCTGATGCCTACACATTGTGAGTTACTCCTCTATGTGTTTTTGGACTGTACACTCCTCACCTGTCCAATACTGATGTACACACCACTTCAGTCTCATGTCTTCCACCCCATGGCTTGGCAGTGTGTGAGCCTCCGTACCACTTCATAGTGTGACACTATACTATGTGAGGACCAATGTGCCACTCAGGACAGTTTCACAATTAGTTTCATGTTATTTTCTTCTACTAGTTTGCAGTCATGGTTGCTCATGTGCAGTGCATATGTTTGAGCAGCACAGTCCTCCAGTCATGTTGTTTGCATCTGGGTTTCCCTGAGTTGTGCATCTCTGGGTGAAGGCTAAGCTGTATGTGTGTTTGCTGAGGTACTGCTACCCTTCCTGAGTGTGATGTTATCTGTGTGCTGTGATGATTTGTGTTGTGGGAGTTCATGGTGGGGCACTCAGATATGTGTGCTACTGTTTATTTTAGTTGTGCACACACTGCTTAGCGTGTATGCAGTGCTGTCAGTGTATGTTGCCTTGAACTTGCTTAGTGTGCATCCCCCTGATGTCCAGCTGAGTTTGCTATGTGATGGACTGGTATGTTCATCTGATGTGTTTTTATTGTGGATTTATGCACTGTTTGGTCTGTGTTGGCTTTTTCTACTGACAGGTGCAATGTGTGTGTGATGTTCTATTTGCATGACATTGTGGGTAAGTAGTTTGTGCATTTTGTGGTACATTCAGATGTGATTGCATGTGTAGTGTGCATTTCCTGTGTCTATGTCACATGCAGCAATGTGGATTCATGTTCATGAACTTGTTTTGAGTGCACAATAGTGGTTTGTACTCCTATTTTTGGCCTGTCACTTGTCAGGTTTGTGCATGTGCATGCTTGTGGCACACTTTGATACAATGTTCACTTGATGACTGTTGTGGTGTGTTTGTGTGTGTTAGCTGATTTGTCCCCTTGATCCCAGTTATTGATTCTGCTTGTCTCAGGTCAGTCCAGGTTTTGCGCGAGACATGCAGTGAGAGCGTGGGAACAGGAGTTCAGCAGCAGCGGCAGTGTGGAACCCGAGAACCGCAGGGTTTTTGAGAAATCGTAAAAAGGTCCAAACCAACGCCGCGTTGCCGTGTTGGCGTGTTGGTGCCACGCTAGTGCCACTGGCGGGGCCGGTGAAGAGCAGAGTGGGTGTGTGCAGCAGCGGCGAGTGAGCCGTGAGCAAGAACGAGAGCACTGTAGGAAGCGCCACGAACGCCGCCGCCAGAAAGGGGGCTGTGGACAGTGAACTGTGAACTGTGCCAAGACTGCCCGGACTGCCCGGACTGACCCCCGCAGACAGAGAATCGGGTGCCCAGCCTGGCCCCCCTTTACCAGCAGTAAGGTGACCGGACAATTGTCATGGGGGTATGCAACGGAGCCACGATAGACTGCGGTGGGCACAAGAGTGTAAGCTTAACAAGTTGAACAAGAGCAAAACACCTATGATAAGTTGGACAAGAGCTTAATCACTGCGGCAGGAGCCCGGGGGGGGGGAGCTGCCCGGCGGGGGCAGAGCACTCCTCAGCTCCTTTAGCTCTTCTGCTCCTCAGCTCCTCACCTCCTCACCTCCTTAGTTCCTGTTTGGCATCCCCAGGAATAGGAGCGTCTGGAGTACTGAAGGTCAGCTGCTGAGCCCTTACTGAGCCCCTGCTGGAGGGCTGAAATTCCTCCGGAATCCAACGGTCCCAGGTGGACCAATGAGGTCGGGAAGAACTAGAGAGTTCATGTCGCCCAAATCAAAGGGAAAAAAAGGAAAGAAACAAAATTCCAGCACTCAGGATAACGCTGAACGAAAACTCATTGCAATTGAGCAGGACCAGAAGGAGACAATAGCAAGGACGTAATCAACCAGCGCCACATGCTCTTATCAACCCAAGATTTATAAAAAGTTTAATTTTCTAAAGGATGCAGGGTCGGTTCTTTTCTCTAGCAACGCCACCCTAAAAGGCCTGCATTCGCCACTGCTACCCCTGTCTTTACAAATGCAAGTGACAGATTTAAGCCTGCTGCCCCTAGATAAAAACGGAGTATCACAGCAACAAGGCCAGCAATTCACGTTCAAACATCAATCACCAACACACCCGGCGGGGGCAAAAGAGGCAGGCACCACATCCCCAGCGGCTTCCGCAGGAATGCCTGTAATTCAGGACACCCCTCAACAAAACCTAGTCGACAGGGCAGCACTCAAAATAGTCCGACTGTAGAACACAAGCCCCAAACAACAGCTGATAATGCCAGAGTCGAAGAAGGTGATATCAAAGAAACCAAGGGCAAGAGAGAAGCCAGTACAGATTCAAGGAGAGAAGATAGGGCACAAATCAGTGAAATTAACTCCAGCCCCTTAACAAACATGACAATAAGAAGTTATAGCGCTCCTATGAAAGCAACAGATCGAGTAAACATAAAATCATCACCAATCCCTCAACCCCTGGCTCACGGAAGTGCGCCTACCCAACATGGAGGATTATGCGCAGGGTTACCGGATTTAAGCCAGAAAGAGGAGGGAAGGGTGACCACATCCTACTTAAACACACAAGAATGGGAGGATATGCTCGCCACTTACACTTCAGACCAAGAACCAAGAGCACACTTTCCACAAGAGTGTCCCTGGGATACCATCTCGGCAGAACAAAACAATAAAAGCACAATGGAGAATGAGCATAGAAAGGAACAAAACACTGGCACTTGGACCTCACTACTAAACACAATACAATTAGCCATCGAAGCACTGCAATATCAGTCCGAAAAGATGGAGATCCAACTAACATTATTGAATACACTGGAAGTCTTCACTGCAGTCATTGATGAAAAACTGAGAAACCTAAATGGCCTGATAACAAGAACGCAATCAAACACATACCTCAGCTGCAACTGCGACCAGGTTGTTGACAAACTATCCACCTTGCCCTCAATGCTAAGTGGTCTGATAAAGGATATCAAATGCGCAACAGCAGAAAACTTGATAAAAAACTAGGGCATCTCCCACAGCAGGGAGGGAACAACAAACAGCAAAACAACTGGTAACACGCATAAAGGCAACCCAGAGGTGGATATCGAGAAGACGGGTAGGCACGATGATGGAGGGCTTCCAAAACTCAATGCAAAACAACGTCGCCAACAGAAAAGGAACGGGCGTAATCAAACGCCCCAAATAAACGTAATGCAATTCTTCACTATCTTCTCAGGTCCACAGAACAAATATGACACCAACTTTAGAGATGCAAGCTTAACAAATCAGGCTCAACCGCTACCAGTCAATTCCAAACATCTCCTGGTACAGGGAACAGCCACAAAACAGCCAATTGAAATGAAGGCATATGCGGAAACTGGAGAAGGATCTGGACAAGGAACCCCCCTATCCCCACCAAGGGACAACACAGAACAAAAAAAAAAGGAGACAAGAAACCACAACCACTATGTCAACAATAAAATCTGACAGAGGTTACAACCAACAGTCAACACACAGACATGAATTGAGGGGAGAAATGAGGGACCAACCCAGTAAACCTGCATTGCTACAGCAGGCACGCGGAAAGGGGTGCAACTCAGGGGTCTCTAGGTTAATCGAAACAAAGCAAAAAGTCTCCAACACGAGCCCAATCACAGGGCCTAGAAGGAAAGCCTGCGGAACGACAGACAGGCCAAATCAGGTCTCGCCGCTTAGAAAGACTAAAAGGCTTAGCATACCAATCAAAGTCAGCCCCAGATGCAAGCCACTGGAAAAAAGGGCACAGATCGGCGGCCAAGTACTAAAGCAAACAACCCTCATGTTTACAACATCTAAACCAACCACAAAGAACTTCATGGCAGAAGGACCAAGTAATCAAGTGGAAATACAACTGGAAAAAGCAACCAGCATTACACTTCCAATTGAATCAACGGACACAGCAAACTTACAGCTACCGACATCACAAATACCAAGAATCAGACAACAAGAAACAGAGGTTTTATTCTTTCATCCCTCATATACCTCAAAGGGACATCAGGATTCGTTAAACCGAAGAAACATTCTAAGACTAACGAAGTCCATTCCAAACCTGGCCGGCATAAGTTCAAAGGATCTACTCTCTGTAAAATTCATACCTACTGCTAATCCTACAAAGCCAGAGGCAACAAAGACAACATCGTCCACAGGCAAAATTGCAGACACAATCCTAGCTGAACTATGTGTATTCCAAAACTGAGGCATTCCCACTTCTAAGTTCTCTGTTTGTTCTTATATCAGAGCTATTTCTGGTGGAAAAAAATAAATAAATACATTTTAGTGTAAAACAATTTTGGTGCAAGATTTTTCCAGGTTAAATCTCATGATGTCATGGGATATGAGGTGGCATACCATCAGTGATACGGAAGGGAGAGTTCAGGTGGTAGCTGGTATGTTATTTATTTCAAGGGCACTGCAGATCTTATCTAGTGGTTACCGGGGTATAAACCCTAAATGAGGCCTGACCGAGGCTATGTGATGTACTAACATTAAGATAGGAGCTGTAAGTGCCCCACGAAGTATCTCATAGTGGGTGGGCAATGTTGACATCCCTATTAATGTGGTGATCTCATGTTATTCCACTCAAAACCTGCTTCAATGTGAAAGAATCTTTGCTTGCCCTCACATATCTCTGCTCCTGGATAATGATTGGCCCCACTGTAAAGGTGGGGAGTACAGTGAACCTGTATGTGTGTCCCTTCATGTGCCAATCCTATTCCACTCAATGACATCATTCAGCCCCCATCGGTCTACTCCTTCTTGATAAATCATTTTAATTTCTGCCATATTACTTTTAATATGCTATAGTCATTTCAGTGTAGCTTATATTCATTTATGTCTAGATCATAAATAAATTGATGAATACCATATTCATTTCAAGGTGGGTCATATTAATCTCAGTACATGTTATAGTCACTTCAGCAGACTTCATATTCATTTCATTTTGGGATGTGTTCATTTAAACACGTCATATTCATTTAAGCATAGGTCACACAGATTTCATTGCCTGCCACTTTAATTTCTAAGCTTTGTATAGGTGTTTCAATGTGCTTCATAATCATTTAAATGTCATAATCATTCTACCACATATCACGAGAGGTGTGGCGCCGCGGCCAGGGCGACTGACGCTGGAATCTGGGGATCACGGTTCGATCCCCGGCTCCGGCGGCAGGTTAGCCCAGCACCATGTGACTCTGGGCAATAGCTTGCTTAATCTT
Organism: Lissotriton helveticus; assembly: GCF_964261635.1. NCBI lineage: Eukaryota > Metazoa > Chordata > Amphibia > Caudata > Salamandridae > Lissotriton > Lissotriton helveticus. The sequence continues at coordinate 571,175,508 of NC_136063.1, forward strand.
CCCGACGGCCCCCAGCGCCTAGAGACCCTTACGGGTGATTGTGCGCTATACAAATGTGGATTATTATTCAATTCAATGTGTGTGATATTCCATTCAATGCATGCCATAATCATTTCACGTTATGTCATATTACACCATATTCATTCTAACATTTGTCACAGTCATTTCAGCACATCGCCTTTTCATTTAAATGTGTCCCATATACATTTCTATGTAAGTCACATCATTTTAAAGCATCCCATTTTCATTTCAATATGAGCCATACTAATTGCAGTGTGAATCATATTGATTTCACTACTAGGCATGCTCATTACAGTATGTGTTATCTTTATTTCAAGGTCCATCATATGATTTGTAGTGTATGTAACATTAATTTAACAATACAATATAATAATTTTAACACATGTACTATTGATTATATGAGGGTTGCATTAATTGCTGCATGCCATATTAATTTCAACATGAGTCATGTTCCTCTTGACATGGTTATGTCATGTCAGAGAAGGCCATTTTATTTATATTGTATGCCATATTTATATTCTTTTCAATGAGGGCCAAATCAATTCAGTACGGCTGATACAGTTTTCAGTATTTGTCTTATTCAATCCAGCATATCCTTATATAATTCCCTAAGGAGCATACTGATTCTGTCATGTACCATATTTGTTTTGGCACATCCTTCATTGATTCTGTCATGTATCCTTTTTGTTTTCAAACATATAGGGGCCCATTAGTATGTCGGTCGGATCGGCGCCGCCCGCATGGTGGTGGCGATCAGCCCGACATGTCCTCCCGCCCGCATGCAAATTCCCCCGCCATATTACTATGGTGGGGGGACCCCGGCGGACGCAAAGACCATCTGCCGTTTTTCCGCCCGGTCGATGAGTCGACCGGGGGGAAAAACTGTTAATATGGTGGCGGTGTCTGGTAGACACCGCCATCCATATTAAGATACATGCGGGGTTTTGGCTTTCCGTGGCGGCAACGCCACCACGGAAAGGCATGCGGTCTTCAACATTGGGGGCCCGTAGTGGGCCCCTAGGGATTTTGGGGGGTGGTGTGTGCACATGGGGGGTAGCTATGGTACCCCCCTACATTTCAATGCACAACATGGCAGCCATCGCGCGATGCCTGTCACGTTGTGCATTGCAATGCACAACTTGCATTTTTGGCATTGTGGCGGGTGGTGCTTTCAGCACCGCAATGTTAAAAATGCGGGTTGCGCATGCCAGTGTGGCGGGCGCATCCTAAGTGTAGTTGTGGGACCGCCGCATGCATTGCGGGCGGTCCCATTTTCCGGGGCTATGGCTGGCGGACATGTACCATATTTGTTGTGGCACATCCTTCATTGATTCTCTCATGTATTCTTTTTGTTTTCAGACATATAGGGGCCCATTAGTATGTCGGGCGGGGGCGATCCGCCCGACATTTCCTCCCGGCCGCATGACAATTCCCCCCACCATATTACTATGGCGGGAGGGACCCTGGCAGACGGAAAGACCGTCCGCCGGTTTTTTGCCCGGTCGATGAGTCGACCGGGCAGAAAAGCTGTTAATATGGTGGCGGTGTCTGGTAGACACCGCCATCCATATTAAGATACATGTGGGGTTTTGCCTTTCCGTGGCAGCAACGCATGCGGTCTTCATCATTGGGGGGCCGTAGCCGGCCCCCAGGGATTCTGTGGGGTGGGGGAGGCTAGGTACCCCTCTACATTTCAATGTACAACGTGGCAGCCACCGCGCAATGCCTGCCACGTTGTGCATTGAAAGCAGCAATGTTAAAAATGCCAGTGTGCGCCCGTTAGTGTGGCGGGCACATTCTAATTGTAGTTGTGGGACCACCGCATGCATTGCGGGCGGTCCCATTTCCCCTGGCTATGGCGGGCGGACTTTGCTAATGAGCACCTTAATATTCATTCTTGTGTGGATTATATTATTTTACTCCATGTTATCCATTTCAGGTGGACTTTTAGTTGTAGATCTGTAATGTTAGCATAAAGGGTCTCAAATAGTTTAATGAACATATTTACTACAGACCTTAAAATATAGTGACAAATGATCAATCTATAAAAGGTGCAGGTGGCAAAAGAATAACTATGTTTTATTTTATTTTTTTATTAGTAGTTTTGTATTGGCATAAACAACCCAGTGAGCGACAGAGCCCTTTCCACATGGGGTGATTTTACATGAGTAGATTTAGACAGCAAGGAGTTTCAATATAGTTCCAAAAGTTGCACAACATGGGATAAAAAATGCAGAATAATAAAATAGAGTATAAATGGAGAAACACCTTTGGAAAAGAAAATAAGACAATGTTTACATAAATATTATAGTTATGCTATGTTTAATGAATATGTTTTTGAGAATAGATGGACAGAGCTAATCAAAACTACAGAAATAACATTATATGTATAGAGACATTAACAACAGTAAACTTAGAGAGAGAAATAAATGGTTTGCGTCAATACATGAATCTCTCATGGGCCATTTCAAGTAACTATGTTGCCATGCTCTAAAACTATATAACCTTTGTAACGATGTAACCTCCAACTATACCTCCGGGTCTAGCCAGAGCTATATAAAAGCTTTAAAATAAAATGAATAAATAAAAAAATAAAGCTTCTACTGAAATATCTTTTCAATTATATTTTGAACATTTCATGGGCCATATTAACTTAATCATCTCGTAGTCACTTTCTAATAGTTTACTGAAGACTGGGGTGTCAATCAGAAGCAGCTCAGCTCTGCAAAGGTGACAATGATTGTGAATAATTTGATGGATTGTGAAAAAATACGAACCCACAAATGAGCACTGGAAATAGTATCAGTGCACAGTCCTAGAACTCAGCTATCCTTGAAAGATGCACTTAAAGAATCCATATTGGGAAGCAAAAATGCCCCCTTTCCATGTGGCTAATCACTTTGAGTTATAGAACATCAAATCAGCAGATCGGCTGTGGTAGATCTCAAATAGTGCCAAGAAAGACATGAAACACCAGACTGATGCTGCATGAACATCATAAACAGGTTTTGAATGGTACGGTGGCTCAAGAGACCACAATGTCAGAAATACTCTTCCCTTTAGTTACTGACCATAAATATATGTATATTTGCAGTGAAAAAAACAAAAGGTTAAAGGGACGTTATAATTAGATGAGCATTTTAATTTTCATCCCATAATATCTGCGAGGCTGTTCAGTAGCTATAATTATTTCTGGATGGGTTTCCTTGTATAGACATAGCTTCAATTTCTCCTGAACTATAAGAAAAACAGAATATGGTGGATCATGTTGGAATAGATCTTCATTTTAGACGTAGGTCTCGAAGTGCCACTGGTCCCCAACATCACAATCGCAACTATGAAGTCCACTTGACCATATTAATTCATCTACCAACCTTAACCTAACATTCTTTTTTTTTTCTTTTTGTTTTTTTTCAAAAGACCTTTATTACACAGTTCTGTAACACACAGCTATTTGCCTACAACCCAGGGGCCGGCAGCAACGGTTAGATCAGTTTTCACACGACACAGCCCATCAGCCAACAACCCTGGGGTTCGGCGGCGTAGTAAATGAAGTTAGTCTCAGTACTCCCATTTCCTTAAGGATACCATAGCGGCCCATTTTCATTTTTAAAACTGAAACAATGAATGAAAAAAACAGGCGGAGTCAGAAATCAGTCACACGTATTATATTGTCCATAGAGTCCCACACCAATCACTCATATCCGGATCATCGTAAATGTCGTCCTGCAGGTCCATCACGGGACATGGCCAATTCTTTGGTTGAGGAGTCGCAAAATTCCCCCTGATAAGTATTTCAATGTCCCCATTTCTTGTCCCACGTTTTTGGGCAGCCACGTACCTTATAAACAGTCTTTTCAGCAATCATGCATCTATCCACTTCAGCAACCCAGCCCACCTCCAACAGCCCGTCCGACGATCCCCACTTCATTGATATAGCTCGTTTAGCCAGAAGAAAGCCTATTGCCGCCCACCGTAGGTCCTGATCATTCAGGTCATTCGCACCCCAGATATTAAGGACACATTCCCTGGGCCCCAGCAAGAGCGGCCTACCCAGGGAGGTGCTCTTTTTCCGGAGTATTCTACTCCAAAACTGTTGCACTATTGGGCATTCCCACAAGATGTGGTAGAAGGTACCGGGGAGACTACACCCTCGCAGACATAGCTCATCAGGGTGCCTCCCAATTTTGGCCAGGGTAATGGCAGACATATATGCTCTATGTAGCACTTTCAATTGGATCAGTCGAAACCTGTGGCATATGGCTGATTCCCTCGGAGACATTAAGGCCGAACGCCAGTCCTCCTCATCTAAGGGGCCATGGTCGGCCTCCCATTTGGATCTCAATGACTGGAAGGGATCAGGGAGATTATTACAAAGCTTGCGATATGTAAGGAAGATGGCCTTTTCGGGGAGAGGTTCAGATAGGAGTCTGTCCTCCAGAGGAGAGGACTCAGGTAAGGTGGCAAGATCCGGGACAGCCGCAAGAATAGCGTGTTTAATTTGCAAATAGCGGAAAAATTCTGTGGGTGCTAGAGCGTATTTAGTCTGGAGATCACTAAAGGTCAGCAGTTTACCCTTATGAACCAGGTCCCCGATCTCAGATATCCCAATTGAATCCCATCTATCAAAGCCTCAACTGAAGCAGAGGGAGCCCAAGCTTTGCGCCGACCACAGAGGAGTCGCCCTGGTAAGTCTGTTCAACCACCCCAAACTTCTATTAGCTCTGTGCCAAATTGCTACTGTGTGTGCCATTGGCCCCAGATATTTAGCTTTGGTAGGTTTACTATAGAGAGCTCCCAGGTATCCCTCACGACCAGTCTGACACCTGTCCAAGAGGAATGCCGGGTTCAGGGGCGAACCGTGTAGCCAAAGGTTCACCGCCACCAATTGCGCAGCCCAATAATAGAGGCGGAGGTTGGGCAGGGCTATGCCCCCGTCATACCATCCTTGGAAAAGTTTACAAAGGGCAATACGAGCTGCGCCCCCGTTCCATAACAGAAGTCGGAGCTCACTCTCTACAGACCAAAAATATGAATCCAGAATCAAGAAAGGGATATTCTGCAGGATGTATAAGAAGCGCGGGAGTGCCAGCATCTTAAACAACGCCGCCCTCCCCGGAAGTGACAGGGGGAGTGAGCGCCAGTGTGCAACGTCACTGCGGAGCCTGCGCAGGGGGCCCAATAAGTTGCGATCATTAAATAGTTTAGGATCCGGTGTAATGAAAACACCCAGATATTGAAAACCCTCATCGGCTATCGCGATGGAGAACCCCCGGGGCAAACGGGGAGGGGGGCCATGCAACATGTACAGCACCGATTTAGTCCAGTTTATAGAGTATCCTGAGTACTTCCCAAAATTAGTAAGAACATGAAACAGACTATTAATAGAGGAACGTGGGGATGAGACGTATATTAGGATATCGTCTGCATAGAGGGAGATCTTATCTGTTATATCCTCGCTCCAGTGCAGCCCTCTAATAGAGACGTCCGTGCGGATCCAATGATCCAGGGGTTCCAAGGTGGGAGCAAACAATAGCGGGGACAGAGGGCAACACTGTCTAGTACCCCGATGAAGCTGAAACCTCCGAGATGTGTGATTGTTGACTCGGACTTGACCCCAGAGCTCTGTATAGAGGAGTCGCACCCAACTAATGAACTGAGGTCCGAAGCTGAATCGACGGAGAACCTCAAACATATAAGGCCATTCGATCGAGTCAAATGCCATCATGGCATCGAGGGACAAAATGGCAGCGTCATGTTGCAGAGCGGAACAGCGGCTCATTACATTATGGACCCTCCGAAGATTCATGGCAGTGTTGCGACCCGAAAGAAAACCAGATTGGTCATCATGGATCAGGGAGGGGAGCACCAAGAGAAGGCGAGTTGCCAGAAGTTTACCCAGGACCTTAGCCTCTGCACTAAATAAAGAGATGGGACGGTAAGAGCTGCAGTCAGAGGGCGGTTTAGTGGGCTTAAGTAGGACCACTATGGAGGCAAGCCTCTGATTAGGCGGAAGGATCCCGACCTCCCGACTCTTTGTGAACGTATTCCGAAGATGCGGGATAATGTCGGGGACCATGCCCTTCAAAAATTCGACAGGGACTCCATCAGGGCCCATAGCTTTGCCGGAATTAACGGCAAACAGTGCTGCAGTCAGCTCGTCTGCCGTGATGTCAGCATCTAGGGCCTCTCTATCCACTTCCGACACCGTCGGGAGGCGCATCTCCTCCAGAAGTTGTCTAGAGTCATCGCATGAGTAGCCATCGCCAGCTGAATAGACACTTTCCAAGTGGTCTGCAAATGCCTCCGCAATGTCCTGGGGATCCACAATGGAGGATCCATCCGGCTTGCTTATGGATGACACCCACCTGGTCCCTTGGTCTCGACGCTCCAGCCAAGCAAGCATCTTACCCGCGTTGTCCCCGAATTCATAGACCCAATGGCGCGTGTGAAGCAGCCGCGCTTGCGCCCTCTCCTGTGACAAGGCCTTATAGACCAGCTGCTGGGATTAACCTAACATTCTTGAATCCTGAGGCATTGCAACACTTAGGGAAAAAAGGGCCAATTGATTCACAGCCCCAAAAGCTCTTGTTATTCTATAAAGCAATGATGTGGTCTAGCGTCTAAACTGCTGTCTCTAGAACCTGGGACCAGGGATTGCATCATGGACTCAGCACTTGTTTGGCAACAGTATGCGTCTGAGCAAACTGCTTTATACTGCTTTATCTCCCCGTGCCTAAAGATATAAATATATGAAATGCAATTGTAGTATGTGACATAATTGTCTAATTCAAGGGTGCAATTTCTCCCTTGCTATATTGTGTTTCATATCCCCAAACCCTACAAATTTACAGCAGTTCGTTTTTCCCCAGCTAGGTTTGCTCTATACAAATAATACTAACCCTACCAACCTGCAGTAGCTAAGCCCTTGTGTAAGAACTCTATGAAACATCTTTATGCTGCACTGGTCCAAATCCAGATCTGAACACTCCCTCTCTGGAGTACAGCTGTGAATCTTCCCAATACAACACATTTAATAGACACAAGACCCTTCCCACTACGTTTTCACACTTTCAGCCATCTCGATGTATCTGGGGAATTACTACTCAGATTTTGTATATCTGGGGAATGTTTTTCTTCCTCAAGTCTTCTGCCAGTACTCTCACAAGAAGCGTTGTTAAGCACATCACCACCACTACTCACATATTTGCCCAGGGCTTGTCAGAATTAGAAATATGTATCAAAATATTTCAGACACAGCAAACTCACATTTAATTTATAGATTCTTAAAGGATTTCATACATGTTGACTTCAGACCTCATGCAGCTTTCTGAACCCAATAATGTACCCCCTCATAACCCTTTCAGACTCTTGAGGTCTAAAGGGGCATTATTGATTTAAAGGGCAGGCCACACAAAGGAGAAAATACACACTCCGAGTAGGGGCAGTTTCTCCTCTACAGTATGGACCTGCCCATATTCCCAAGAGGCAGTAGGTGAACAGCTGCTGCTCGCCAGCCATTCACTGCTGACTCCCTACAGCCAGAACACTAGCCCATTAGAGGGCGTGGCTGCAAGCTCTGGGGGATCACAGTATGCAATGCAGAGCTGCTGCAGTTCACCCACTGTTGCCTGCTGATTCCCATTTCTATGAAGAGCTGATACAGCTTTACTCCCCCCTCCTTATAGTTTAAAAATGTCACGACATTCGCCAAGCCAAGCTTGTGGATTGACAAGCAACCTACTTCCCAATTTTCTACAGCCCTAGTGTTAATGAGCAGTGCATGGCTGGAGGTTAAGGATGCTCGCAAATGTATATGGTTGAGAGATTTATCCTTAAGGTAATTTCAACTATTTGAGTACATGCATTTAAATTTTGGGCTACAGCTGGTAGATGCTGGTTTGGAATGTTGAGTTGAATTGAGATAGTTGTTAAACACGGAGTACACTCAGAGTATATACGTTTGAGATATACATTCAAAAAACTGTCCATGTTAATAAACATTTGACTCTATATTTAGCAGTCCATACTTTATTTTGCTGCGGTTTTAAAATGAGGTTACATTCTTAATTTACGATGCAGGACTTTCACTGAGAAATATGTACTGAATAGAACTACTGAAACTGCACAAACAGCCTGTTCTGAAATATACGTTCTCCTCACCCTCAAGAAACTACAGTAAAAACCTTAAAATGTCTGTTTGAATTTATCACTTGTTTACTCGATCCATACTTTTTTCTTTGCAAAGTATTTGCTTTCCAAATTAGAAACCTGGTCAGAGGCATCCTCAGTTCACTGGTGTAGAGCCCTCCACAGCCTAGGAGCATGCAAATAAATTCGCCACACACAGAGCTCTGTAACAGACGTCTTTATTCCTCAGCATACGATCACATACGGCACTCTCATTACATTATAACCATTAGTAACCACTCCTTAACACCTCCCAGCAAGTCCCCTTTTAAGTCAGCACAGAACCACTAGGGACCTAGCAAACTTTACCTCATGACACTACATCTCCCCTTTGTTAGATAAAAAGTATAAACAACATTCACGTCATAGTTCTTCAATAAGTCATAGAGGCGCTGTCACTAGTAGCCAGATCAAGTGGTATGAGATAGTTGAGATGCACTCTTATTGTGCACCGATGGCACAGGTTTTGATGCTTGATCTGGACTATTAGACGGGGTCGCCTCATTCATGTCTACAGGATCTTACAAAGGTTGCAGTAGGTGCGTAAAGTGTGATGAGTCCCATATGATGGACTTTCCGGGTTGATGCACCTTCACCATGTGTTCTTTGCACATCACAACCATCAGAGGATCGACAACAAATGGAGTGTCTGCTTTCCACTTTCGTTTACACTTTACCATGACCCAGTCACCTTCATCAAAGACTATTTCCTGAGCTCGTTGATGCCGATCAACATGTTTTCATTTTTCACTTTTCGAGAAGTGTCTATGACGCAAACCTTATCATCATTCATGGATTGGTCGGCTGTCCACTGTAGCAGTTTGGTTCTGATAGCTCTCCTAAATAGCAAGGTGGCTGGACTCTCACCAGTTGTATAGTGAGGAGTTGAACGATAAGCATGGAGGGCATGACACAGGGCTGGTTTAACTATATTCCCTCCATCGATTCTCAATAAACTACCCTTTTGAGAGTCCCCACAAATCATTTCACAACACCATTGGCTTAGGGCCATAGAGGTGTACTCTTTTGATTCTTGACATTGAGTCTGACTAGAACCTCCTTGAATTCTTTGCGAGTAAATGGCAGCTCCTCTACTAAAGGAAAGCATGAATACTCATCAATGATTACTATGAGAAGATGTCCATTTCCTAAGGGATAAAAGTAATCAATTGCAACTCTTTCCCAGGCATTTGCATGAAGGTCAGACATTGGCAATTGATGCTGCATCACTTAAGGCGAAAGCAGTTGCAAAGATGGCACTCTATTAGTTCCCTCTCAACTAGTTCATCTAGGCGATAGAACCACACTCGGTCTCTTAGAACTCTTATGGTGGCAACAATGCTACACTGTTCTTCATGGGCTAATTCAATGACTTGCTGTCTTAGGCTCTCAGGACAATTCTTGAGCCTCTCAACACAATACCTTCCTTGATAACAAACAGTCCATCCTGTACAGTTTTGAATTTTAGAAATTCAACATCATCAGCAAAAGGTTGAGTACTCTTCTTCCATGACTGAATTGAAATGATGTCTTTGAGGATATGGATGTTGTTGTCACCATTAGTCGCAGCAATAATCTGTTCAACGGATAGGGCTGCTGGCGTGCTAGACCTCACAATGAAGTTGATGTACCCATCAGCCGTTTTGGATGTCGAACTGTGATGATATAGTGGTATTTGTGAAAAGTAATCAGCAGGGTTCTGATCTAGCCTGGCTTATTGCTTAGTCATAATTTTGCAGTCACAACTCTCACCTCTCAATGCGAGGGGGCATCTTGGCTTCCGGGTTTCCAAAACTAGTGAGCAACGCTTGGTGGTATGTAACAATAGTGAAACGTTTTCTATATAGAAACAAAGGAAAATGTTTGCAGGCCCACACTACAGCCAGACTATCCTTCTCCGTCTGAGATTAGGCATGTTCTGTGTCAAAGAGGCTTTGACTGGCACAGGACACAATGTGTCTCTCAACATTCGGATGACCATTATGTTGAACAAGGAATGCCCCCACTCTCTCCAGGCTCACATCTACATAGTATGTAACTTGGGGTCAAAATATGCCATCTCAGTTACAATCTCAATCTCATGTCTTATTCTTTAAAACTTTGATCACATTCAGGAGACCACCGGAAAGGGGCACTTTGTTTATTCAAGGCTGTCAATGGGGCACTCACAGTAGCAAAGCCACAAATGTACCTTGAGCAATAACTGGTCACGCCTACAAAAGATCACCGCAAGGTCACATCTTCTGGGGGCAAATAGCGGACAGTGCTTGCACTTTATCTGGGTTAGGAGTCATTCTCCCATCAGAGAATATGTTGCCAAAGAACTTAAGTTTGGTTTTGTGAAACTCACACTTTGCTGCATTTAGAGAGAGACCTGCATCTGCAAGTAGCTGTCAAAGTTGTGTAAGATACTTGTCATGCTCCTTTTGCATTGTCCCAAATGCTGGTATGTCATCACTGTAGTTAATAGCATTTGTGCAGGTTGAATAATTCAATGCCCTGGAAAGGATCCGCTCCTTTCCCACCAGTCGAACACAGAGAGTCTGAATACCTCCGTTCCTCTCAAAACCCACAGAGGGCAGCTGCAGAGTGCCTTAGGCCTCCTCCCTAAGCCCCACTCTTTTCAAAATCTACATGGTTCCACTCGCAGCCATCATCAGGAACCACAGGCTCAACATCGTCTCCTATGCTGACGACACCCAGCCGATTCTCTTTCTCACCAATGAACCCTCAGTCTCCACGAACAACTTTCACAATAGGATGAAGGCTGTCACCACCTGGATAAAGAACAGCTACCTCAAGCTTAATTCAGGGAAGTCCTCATCATAGGCTCCACCCCTTCTGCATGGGATGATTCCTGGTGGTTTTCAGCACTTGGAAGCCCCTACACCCACAGGCCACAAACATAACCTCTGCATCATCCTGGACTCCTCCTTCACCATGAGCTGCCAGTTCAACACCGTCTCAAGATCCTGCATGCACAAACTGCACCTGCTCCGAATGATTTTCAAATGGATCCCCACAGAGTCCAGAAAGGCATTAAAGTCAATGCACTCTATGCTTGCATCACCCAGAAACTCCTCAAGAAACTGATGAACATTCAGAACGCCTCCACAAGACGCACACTCAACATTCCCTGCCACAGCCACATCACCAGCCACCTGAGAGATCTCCAGTGGCTCCCAGTCAACAAAAGAATCACCTTCAAGCTCCTCACACATGCCTACAAAGCCCTACATGACGCGGAAACTGCATACCACAACCACCACCTCACAATCCACGCACCCTCCAGAGACCTTCGCTCCACCCAACTAGTCCTGGCAACCGTCTCACGTATCCTCAAGACCACAGCCGGAAGAAGATCCTTCTCTTACCTCACAGCAATGACCTGGAATGCACTACCTATCAACCATAGGCAATCACTGTCACTGCCTCACTTTAGGAAGGACCTCAAGACCTGGTTTTTCGACTGAACCACAGCGCCCTGTCAGACGAATATATGACATTACAACGCATACGATTACAATGCATACTTTTACATCACAGCTTTTACATTGCAACTACCATTACATTGCTTGTGTTTACAATGCATGTCTTTACAATACATGTTCATTAAGAAACATTAAAACTACCATTATAACGCATACTAATAATGCGCATGCCATTACAACGCATAATGTATTTCCTTAGGTTATTTGTTTATGTATAACCATCCCCTGGGACGGGATGCAAGGGAAATAGGGGTTTTGGGTGGGGGAGATTAATAATACCCAGGCATTCATTTTAATACTCGGGTACTTTTTAAAGTACCTCTCCATTAACATATTATTAATATATTTAAAAAAAATATACCAAATGACGGGTAAAAAAATAGAATTTCCACATTATTCAGCAAATACCCACTATAATCAAAGTCGAAATGAGATTATACATAAACATTTGATGCACATCAAACAGCAGTCCTTCAACTATTTTCATTACAGCTCTTGATCCCGCAACTACTCAAAATGGCTGACATTCAGAGAAGGAACTTTAATAAGAACGTTTTTATACAGAACTAAATAAATGTGCATTCTGTCAGATTCTGAACTATGCTAAAAAACCATTCACAAAACATATTTTGTTTTAAATTGTTGTTTTCCCTCAAAAAACATATAAAAGATGCCGACCACCATTTTGTGCTCTGTAAATTGACTTCCACAGTGACCACACACAGAAGAAGTACCTGGTGACCTTTTACATTGGAGAAGTTGAACACTGCCCTCTACAGACAGAAGTAAGTGTACATGTAAAGAAAAACAGCAATACAATAATAGCACGTAAATCACAACTACTTACAATATTATTTTTTTACTTATTTATAGCATTTTCTAAAATTGTAAAACTTCAAGCAATTGAAAGCAGATATTAACAAAGCTAATCTTTCCATTCAGAAGTAAGTGAATAAAGAATCAAAAAAATAAGAAGAATAAAAATTCCCATTAGCCATTAATACATATTAATAATAGTATACTTTTGATATTAAAACAGTTATTGGACAAAAATTAACCTAAAAAACCTAGCAGGAAGAAACCACCATTTATAAAATCAAATGTAAGTAAGATGTTAACAATATTGCGTACGTTGAAAAAAAATAACTTTATTGATATCAGCAAAAAACACATTAGCAGACACAGATCAGAAATATGTTTCAAATGTTACTATCCACCTCTCAACCACTCAGCGGCGTTTGACACCATTTCCCTAGTTCGCATGTTTCTGTGACTGCGGGATGTAGGTGTCACGGGGAAGGCCACAGCTCCTCCACTCGTTTATGCACGACAGAACTAATGTAGTCAGCTACGGCGGGTTTAAAGCCAAATCCTTCAGTTTATCTTGTGGGGTCCCCCAGGGCTCCTCACTGAGCCCCACTCTTTTCAATCTTTATGTGACCCCCTTGGCTTCATTGGTGAGATCTTTCGGTTTCCAGGTCCTCTCTTATGCAGACGACACGCAAATCATTATATCAATCTCTGATGATTTGCATGACTAGGATAATACGCTGGATGCAGGACAACTCTCTTAAAATTAATACAGAGAAAACTGAAGTTTTGGTTTTCGGCACTCAGCCCCTATTCTGGTCTGCCACCTGCTGGCCTGAAACCTGCGGCCCTCTTCCTGTTCCAGTGACAACTGCCAAAAACTTAGGAGTCATCTTTGACAAGGGGTTGTCTTACGATGCCAAGGTGAACCGCACGGTTAGCACCTGTTTTCATAGTCTTAAAATGCTTAAGACGGTCCTGCCTTACATACCCTCAGATCTTCATCGGCCGACTATCATTGCCCTAGTCACCTCTCGGCTTGACTATTGAAATGCTTTATACATCAATGCCAGTAAAGGCTCACTGAACAAGCTGCAGGTTCTACAAAACGCTGCAGCAAGACTCATACTGAACATTTCCAAACATCACTCCATTAGAGAAGGAATCTGTAACTAACATTGGCTTCCGATTAGGAAGTGCATCACCTTTAAGGCTCCGAATTTGATTTACATAGCCATGCATGGTACTAAATCATCTTACCTCGCAACCTTATTCCACTGGTACACCCAGGCAGAACCTTGAGGTCCTCCATCTAGAAGAAGCTTGTCTTAGCTAGATTTCGTCGCTCCAGTTGGGGGGCTCGCTCTTGTTCTGTGGCAGCCGCCAAACTTTGGAACACTCTGCCTCTTTTTATCACCACGGCAAACTCACTCACCTCCTTCAAAAAGATATTAAAGACCTCGCTTTTTGCCTCGTAGTTGGTGACTGTGTGCTTCCCCATCGTCCCGCCCAGCGCATTGATACCTTCCTGGTTTAGCGCACTCTACAAATTTCTATCCTATCCACATTTAGTATATTAACTCAGACCAGTCTTTACCTAAGGGAAACTGTTGGATAGTGGTGGGGCAAATTTACTATTCCTACTCCGAGAGGTACTTGCCTCAGGGAAAGTGTTTGGATGGTGGTGGGGCAAATTTACTATTCCTACTCTGACCTGTGGTTTCCTCAGGGAAAAAGTGTTTGATGGTGGTGTGGGCAAAATTACTATTCCCACTCTGGCAGGTGTTTGCCTCAGGGAAAGTGTTGGATGGTGGTGGGGCACATTTACTATTCCTACTCCTATAGGTGCTTGCCTCAGGGAAAGAGCTGGATTGTGGTGGGCCAAATTTACTATTCCTACTCTGACAGGTGCTTGCCTCAGGGAAAGTGCTGTATTGTACTGGGGGCAAAATTACGATTCCTACTTCGACAGGTGCTTGCCAATGGGAAAGTGTTGGATACTGATGGGGCAAACTGTTAGTACTTAAATTTAAAAATGAAAAATGTAATATGTTAATTTCACATTGTGAATTCTCTTTTTTGGAAAGCGTACAATCAGACTTTTTTTTTTAATTCAACCTTCCCAACAGATCCAACCATACACAGAAACAACAGTAAAGGACACATACTCAAGCTAAGATAAAAAAAAAGGCCACCACCACAGAAGAAACCAAAGAAAGCAAGATAAAAACGTTCAATACTAAAAAGAATTTCCAGGTTACAAGTGCACAACCATGTATTTTAACCTCACAAACAAAAGCAAAATAACTAAACAAGCACTAAACTATTCCTTTGCAGGATATTAGCAAAAATGAAATTATCCAAACAAAATACTTATAAAATTTCATCTCTTTTTTCAGAACCCAAAAATGTTAAACACTAAAAAGAACAAAGGGACCTATTAGGATGGCGGGCAGACTTACTTCCGCCTGCCATCCCTGCTGAGCTGGGACCGTCCGCCATAGGTCCACTGGTCCCGCCCGCTGATTTAGGATGCATCCGCGACACTGGCGTCGCATCCTGGTAGGATAACATTGCGGAGGGTGCTGCTGGCTGCAGCACCATACGCAATGTCAAAATACCCTGTTTTGCATTGCGATGCACAACGTGGCAGGCACCGAGCGGTACCTGCCACCTTGCGCATTACAATGGTACCCCCAAGTGCAGCCACCCACTCCCTCACCCCCCGAGGGCCTGCAACTGGCCCCGTGGGAATGGCTGGTTAATGCTGGCATCCTAATCAGGTGGACGGTGCCTGCTAGGCACCACCATGATTTTGGGCTCCCTGGACTGTCCGCCAGGCAAACGGGACAATTGCTGGCGGCGGACGGTCTTTGCGTCCGCTACGGACGGATTCATGTTCTCACCGACCATCCTAATCTGGCGGTGGGAAATATCAATTTGATGGTGGGAGGACCGCCACCGCATGGCCGGCGGTGGCAACCGCCGGCCCTGCGGTGGCTGTCCTTACGCCATCATAATCAGCCCCATAGTGTGAAACTCCCTGAAAAATTGATAAACAACCACCATCTACAAAAGGACTTTCGAACAAGACAGCAGAAGAACCTTAAAAAGGTAACCTTTATCATTCTCTCAAGTGAATACAAACTTAACCCTTTTTCAATTTAATTTATAAAAGCTGGAACAAATTCCAAACAAACATTAACAAGCCAATGCTATCAAATCCAGGAACAATGTGGAAAAGAATAAAGCTGTTAAATAAAGAAGGTGCACTAACTTTTCACTTGCAGGCAGAATTTTATTTTAAAAGCAGCCCACTTAAAATCATGAAAACAATGTTTTTCACTTTCTCTTCTTTCAACAGATAATGGCACACGAAAGGATGCCAAATACATACAATCCAGCAGGGGAAACAGACTGTTAAGTCACAGTGGCAACGTTCGTTTATTATAAGGAGAGATTAACTGAGCTCAGGTGTCATTGGAGGTGTGTACAATATTACTCATCCCATTGCACAGGAAGAGTGGTTACTCTTGGTGACACTGTTGAAAGGACCACCAAGAATAACCACTCTGCCTCTGCAATGGAGATAGAGTTTAGAGAAAATATAAATGAAATGAAAGCACTAGCATCCACCTCCAATGAACCGTTTTGCTCAGTTTTGAGGGAGGCTTCTCAAAACCTTCCATCACGTGTACCAAGCTGTATGCCCAAAATCCCCAACCTACGTAGAATTATACAGCTTAAAAAACAGGCAAGTAACCCTCTACGTGAATCACCCCAAACCTCCTCTGATATTAACATTCCACCTGAACTATCTGTAACCGTAACTAATGAAACCTTTCTTTTACATGACAACAAAAACACTCTTAAACAAATACTAATCTTTAGCACACCCCATAATCTTGTAAAGGTGGAGAGTACTGATATTTGGATGATGGATGGGACATTTAAATCCACACACCATCCATTTACCCAAATATACACTATTCACACCTACATTAATCACACAGTAGTGCTCTTAGTGTACAGTTTACTCCCTGATAAACAAACCTCAACATACACTGAATTTTTGTCAGTGATAAAAGCTAAAACCATGAACAAAAGTTCTAGAAAAGTGTTAATTGTTTGAATTATCTATGATTAACACAATTACCAATTGCACAGGGGTACCCAAATTCAAGGATGTTTTTTTTTCATTTTTTACAGCTTATTGGTGAAAAATTCTAAAGAACATCCTTAGTTGAGGATTATATATCAGACAGTAAACCACAATATGAATTGAAGAAACTAAGGGGCCCATTAGGATGTCGGGGGGATCACCACCGCCATGCTGACGGTAGCAATCTGCCCGACATCCTTGCCCGCCCACCACCCGCCCGCCACCCATTTCCCCCCGCCATATATAACTATGGCGGCGGGGACCGCGGCGGACGGAAAGGCCGTCCGTGGCTTTTCCGCCCCAGTCGCAAGGCTTTAAAAAGGTTTATTATGGTGGCTGTGTCTATCAGACACTGCCACCCATATTAGTATTTGTTTTGGGAGATGCCTTTCCGTGGCAGCAATGCCGCCACGGAAAGGCAGGCAGTCTTCACTTTGGGGGCCCCCTGTGGGCCCCCATGGTGAAGGCGAGGTGGGGGTGCACCTGGGTGGTACCTGTGGATCCCGTGCGGTGCCTGCCGCTTTGTGTATGCAAAGCATTACATGTATTTTTAGCATTGTGGCGGGCGGTGCTGAGAGCACCGCCCGCCACAATGTTAAAAATGCAGAATGCGCCCGCCACTGTGCCGGGCGCATCCTAATACCCCCCACAGGATCCGCAATCCGATAGGATGGCGGGCAGACTAAGTCCTCCCGTCATCCTAATGACCCCCCCAACCGTACTTTGCTTTGTTCCTCCTGATAGTGTAGATAACTACCACACATCAACTACTGAATCTGATTACTTTACTGCAAACGAGGAAAAATTGGCACCCCTTCTAAATTACTTTGAGGACACATGAATTGGCCATTCAAGCAGGTCTGGTCGCAGGACACGTTTCCATGTGAAGTGGTGGAACTGCTACGCAACCTGCTTAGACGGAGGAGCAAAACAAATAATGCCATAGAGGTATAGCACAACTCCTTCAATAAATCCATTGGTAAACCACATCTTAACTTCTATCATTTTTTGGAAGTTTTGAAGAAGGAGCAAAGTTTCCAAGAAATGAGAATTGCACAATCATTAACAGGTAGTCTGAACCCACGAATCTCTAAAAGAACAAAAGAAATGTCCGAGCAACTATTGGGTTCAATTCAAACATTTTCGTTGATGGTGGCTTTAGACTACCAAGATAAAATTGCACACATACTACATTTCTAATCTACGCTAACTTCTAAACCACCTTACCTGCTTGTGTTGAAAGAAAATCCCCCTAATTCAATTGGCCTTTTTCTAAATATTTTTACATTTTAAATTAAAAGTCGGGTTTCTTACCTTTAGTTGTCTTCTTTTTTCAACTCTTGGACTTGCATACATTTCCACTTTTCACCAAGAGTCTTGATCAGTCCTCGAATCCACAATAAATAATCGATAAACCTTGATGTGAGACATGACCTGAATTAAACAAACCAACATGGACACAGTTTGGAAAAGAAATTTTTTTGATCAGCAAAAAATTGGTGCTAAAAATGTACTGTGCTCACGTACAAAAAAAGCATCCCACAAATAAAATCCCGAAAAAGATGATTATTTTGGCAAAATAAGCAACAAGACATCCATCGTTGCAATCCTCTCTCGAACAAATTCAGGTAAAAAGAGCATGAAAAAGAATAATCTTTTCTTTTTTTAAATGCTGTAAACAAATCCATCGATGAATTCCTCTCTTGAATTAACTCCAGCATAAATCCCCAAAACTAAAAATCATTTTTTTTTAAATGTCCGCAAGAGTTTTTCTTCAATCCACAAAGTCTGTGTCCATGTTCCTTCCACCTTTCAAGGAAACCTCGATGGCGCAATAACTTCATTTCAAAAAGCCATTGCATCCAAAAAAGAACAAAAAAAAATATTGCTTTCATAACGCTATTATTTAAAATATTTTCTATTAAACAATAAATGTTACAAAAACAATCAACACGACGTGGGCTAAAAACTGCTACCTGTTTTGGAAAACTATTTTTTAAGTTAAAACATACAAATATATCTAAATGAACCTACCCTAGTTCTTACAACCTCCCTCCTCTCTCGTTACAACACACTATGACACCCCTAATCTATATGTAATAATTAAAATTTTACTTACCTGAACTCAGCTCTTCCATGCTTCTGATCCGGACCACAATGCTCCACTGAATGACGAAACTTACTTACAAGCGGCAACGTGATCTCATTCCGTAATAAGGAAAAAAAGGACAAGTTCTCTCATTGACTTCAATGTTAAACTGTGGGAAAACCTACAAAGAAAATAAAAAATATATGTTACAATACAGTGCAAAATCTATGTTTATTTTTTAAAATAATAAATGTAATAACGTTTTTTTAAAACATTTTTTGATTATTTATTAAAACTGTAATATGTTTTATTAAATGTAATAACAATTCTTAAGTTACTATAAATGTGTCATTTTGTTTAACTTTTATATTTTTAATTCTTTAAATGTATTTTTATTGTGATTTACAATGTCTAATTATCCAAACTTATGTTGCCCAAATATCCTTATTATTATTTTCGAATTACAATTAAATTAAGTTAAAGGTTACTTTTTTAGACAATACATATAAAATATATATTCATCAAATAATGATAGCTTTTAAATTAAAATAGATTTCACATCTCTTCCCTACCTGCAATCACCCATTTTTTTACTTCAATATAATTTTGTATTAGTAAAAACGGCTAAATAAATTTGAAGTAATTTAAAAATAAGTTAATTATTAATACTTAATTAGTAATACTCAAATATTAAAATAATGCCTAGATATCAATACACTCTCCTGCTCAAATGCCCTGATTCCCAAACATCCCATCCCAGAGGATGAGTGTCAAAGCTTTTTTATTAATCTTTTTTAAATATTATTATTTGATTTTGTTATTTCTTAAATATTATCAAATAATTAAATAGTATTAAAATTAATACCTATTTATTAATAAACTCCCCCACCCAAAACCCCTGTTTCCCACCCATCCCATCCTACATGATAGGCGCATAACTTTCTTTTATTTTTTATAAATAATATTTATTATATTTAATATCACTAAAACTAAATATTAATTAATTTACGAGTAATACAATGAATACCTGAATATTAATTTACTCCCCCACCCACAAAAACCTGTTTCCCATGCATCCCGTCTTAGAGGATAGGTGCATAATCTATTTAAATAATTTTTTTAATAAAATTGCTTACATTTATTATGACTAAATTGTATTAACAAATATTTTATAAGTAGATTATTTATAAACTCCTTCACCAAAAAAACAAATATATTAATTTAAAAAAATATACAATTTCTAATATTTTTAATCAAAGTAAATATCAATTTTCAAACCCAAAATAAAAATTAATACCAGAGTATTAATACATTCACAAACATTTATAAGCTTAAATCAAAAATATAAAAATACCTCACTTACCTCCATTACTTACCTAAAATGAGTTGTAATGGCATGCGTTGTAATGGCATGCGATGTAATGGCACATGCGTTGTAATAGTTGCATTGTAAAGGCATTACGATGTAATGCCTGCATTGCAATGGATGTTCCCCTGTCAGACCTGCAGCTAACCCCACCCCAGCGCCTTGAGACCCTTACGGGTGAGTAGTCCCACTTCACAAGACATCTGATTGATTGTTTGACATATAACATCCTGAAATATTTCTGCAGCTGACAACACTCCAAAACTCAATTTTTTGTATCTGAACAAACCAACATGAGTTGAAAAGGTAGTAATGTACCTGCTGTTCTCTTCCATCTCAACTTGATGATATCCTTTGTCCAGGTCAAGACAGAAGACGACTTTGGCTTCATTCAGCTGCATGATCATGTCCTCTATATGTGGACCAGGATGTCTTTCTCTATCAATTGCTTTGTTGGCCTAGTGCATATCAACACAGATGTGCCTCAATTGTCCTTTCTTGGCACCTCCACTATAGGTGAAATCTAAGGCATAGGTCCGGTTGAGCGCTCAACAATGTCATGCGTCAACAGCGTTTCTAGTTCTTTCTCAATGGCTTCTTGCAAGTGAAAGGTGACTCTGTGGTGCCATTGGGCAACTGGGCGAATATCCTCATTAATATGAAGTCACACTTTAATTTTCGTAAGCCTTCCCAGGCCATGAAACAACAACGGGAACTGACCCACAACTTCAGATTGAATATGACGAATATAGTTTAGGGATATCAGTTCCATGTCCGTGGCAGTGACAAAACTGAGTAGGCATGCACTGGATGAAGTTACTTGAAGAACGTGACTTGGCGCTTGCGCTGACACTGTTTATGTCGCATGGTTGCCATGAGCGACCCTTAACTCTGCAATGGTTTGGCAGCAGCCCACGTGTATACCTTCGTGTTTGACGGGTTCAGGCATGGCACTGGGACAGGCTGTTCTACTTTTTTTGACTGGCATGATGTTAATTGACGTACAACAGTTTATGAAAAAGATAATGGGGCAATTGTTGACCTTTATTGTAATCTTGGGCACGTGATCAAATGAATTCTGTTGTTTTGTTTATTGGTTTGTCTTTGTCATTTGTTCTTCTCTGCAAGCAGCCAAACCTACATGTGCATGTCGTTCTTTGATCGATAACATCATCGCGCATCCATCTTCTTCATTGGTGTTTGATAACGACTTTGAAGAGCCTTTGTAGGATGAGTTTGATGACAATCGACTTTGTTGGCTTCTACGTGACGTAACTGATATTGCTTCTGACCTGCAGTTTTCCGCGGCTGAGCCTGGTTCCGAGCAGTATCCAAAGCAGAGTGTTCCTTCCCTGCACGGCGACGTTTGTTTTCCTGATTGAGACTCGTCTGAATCTCTGAAGCGCTTGACTGTTTGAAGCGCTACGCTCTCCCTGCCAGGCATTGAGATAACACGCCGGAGGTAAGGAGAGGGAGGCGAGAGAGGTCACGGCGGCTGCATGAGCGCTGCCCTTCATCCTCATCTCATTGCAGCCATTTATCACCAAGGTCTGGGCATAGGCGGTAAATATTTATTTCTGTATCCTGCATTCTGCATGCCCTTCCATAACCGGCAACAGGAAAGACTCTGGCTCTCTTTAAGGTGCCTCCTCTGCTCCTCTTCAGTCTGTAACACGCTGGGTGCACATCATTTGTGGAAGTGATCCTCTGCTGACTATAAATATTAATGAACATCTTCTCATCTTGTATCCCAGCTATAACTAGCTACAACCCACAAAAGGATAGATTCCGGCTTCAGCTTGTTTCGCCTTGTCACTTTCCCCATGATGCCTCTTCCACTCCTTTGCAGCCTGCATCTCGTTGGATCCACGTAGGGTTCAACTTCACGCTGCATCCTGGGGGAAGCAGTGTGTGTGGGGACGCGCTGTTCGAGTAACTTTTTGCTTTGGTGACCTGCCTGCCTACCTGGAACTTTCATCGCCCCTGCTTGGCTGTGGAGGTTTGGCCGCTTGCTGTGGGGACTTCCGCCTGCTTTGCACGCCGCCTCTCCTGTTTTGCGGACCGCGCGCTGCCCTGGATTCCATCTTCCAGAGGGCAGCACGGTCTCACGAGAGGTGCATGGCACTTCCCCCGCCCCCGGGGCTTCAAATTGGTGCGCGGACTCCCGGGCCAAGGGCGGGCCCGTCCTTGCCCGTCTCTGTCCGGAGAGGGCCGGACTGGGCCCGGTCCTTTGGTTCATGCCTCCTGAAATATTAATTATTGCTGGCATTTAAACCTGTCCTGGCCAAAATTTATAATATCTAGCTTAGATAGGAGGTGGGAAAACAGGCCACTACTATGGGCAGGAGGAAATTAGCTAGCCCCAAATCTCTCGGGGGTAATAAGGCGATTCCTGACTCTCAGCAAACTCTCCTGAATCATTTAAGGGGTGTGGTAGGAGCCTTAGACAAGCAAATTCTGTCTGTGGAGGAGTCAATTGAAGGCACTTCCTCGAGGTTAAGCCAGGAGTCACTCCATCAAGAAGAAATTGCTCAACTGTATATAGGGAAGATAACTGAAAATTCCCCTAATGGTTGTATTCAACCGAGCTCTGATGAGCTTCTGTCTATTATTAATGACTCCCCCACGCAACCCCCCCAAAAAAGCAAAAAAATCTGGAACTCATTGATAGACAGAACAACCTTAAAGATATAACTCCAGTCCTGGTCCATTCTTCTTCTAACCCGAAAAAGCAAGTGAAATGTACACCACAGGGGAAAAAAGAGTAGGGCAGTGTAAAGGCCAACTAAAGCGTAAGGCCGATTCAATTAGTAGTTCCACACCTCAATCGGATATCAAGTTCTTGACATCCTTGGTGGAGAGGCTGGATTTATACGTAACGGTCAGGCTGGATCAGCTATCATCCAGAATGACCAACGTAGAGGAACTTCTTACAGGCAAGCTTAACCCAGGGGTCCAAAACTCGAATAGCCATGTTAAAGCCAGTGCGGATAGCAATATCCCCATAAGGAAATTACATCTTCCATTAAATACGGCCACTGCAGCTAAGGGACTAGATCAAAATGTAAATATTAAAGCACCCAACGATAAAGGACCCACAGTAAACAGACAAAAGGGCAAAGCATCTGCACAACACATCATCGATTATGCATAATAGAAGCTTATCAACTCCCGAGGCACTTACACCTCAGGTACAACTGCCCTCTTCCCACTAGTACCAAAAACAGGGACATCCAACGACTCTTACTCCTGGCGACTCGCCGGTTGTAAACCCTCACTTAGATCTTCCACCAGAAGCCACTCCCTACATTATCATTTTGGGAAATGTACCAAGAAAACAAACTGTTATAGAGGAATCATGAGTATCTCTTAAAAATAAATCATTACACTGGTTGAGCACAAGGGTAGGATTAAACAGACATTTATTCCAGGACTTTAAAATGGTTAGACGAGTGCAGTGGGTGGGATCGCGTGAAAAAATGCTGGCAGGTGACTGCATAGTTATGACATTCGGCTCACCGGTGCTAGTAAACGAAATATTGAGGTTTGGTGTAAACCATACGGTAGACGCCGTTGGGATAAACATTCTACCATTGGGTTTCTTTTATCCTCCTAGAAGAATTGCTCAGATTCCCACCAACTGGAGACACCCTTTTACCAATCAAGTTCAAACGCAGCCAATTTCCACCTGTAATAGATTCAATGGTCTCAGGGCTGGATAAAAATTAATGACTGAAAGCGGCAGATACCCCAGTAGGGGGATCACCGATCATCAGTCCTAGCTTGACCCCCAGCCAACTTGAAACGCAAGTGCTAGTGGATTGTCCTAACTGTTAGGGAACATCTAACTCCTTAAATCTAACTCTGCATTGCGTAGCACCAATTACAATGCTCGAGGCTGTGGGGCCCCATATGACCGCGGCTGACAAGGAGATTGAGTTGACGGCCTCCATATTAAATACAGAGTCAGTAACAAGTCTCGTTAGGCCAACCTGAATTAAGAGGTCTGAATCTTGATGCTGTTTTTTGGAACGTAGCGAGACTCCATTCAAAAAGAACAAATGATACTTGGCTGGAATTCGTGAGGAATTACAACATTGTCTGTTTACAAGAGACCTGGTTAAGTACCCCAATTAATTTGGAGGAGTACAAGACTTATTTCTCGAAAGCCATGCCTTCTATTTCGGGAAGATTGAAGGGGGAACTAATAATGTACATTTCAAATGTCCCAGCTATTAAGAAAATTGTTCCACTGAGATTGGAAAGCAACTATCAGATCCTCATGTTAGCTGTAAATAAGACGTCCACCTATTTTTTGGTTAATTTTTATAATAACCTTAAGGAAGCTGAGTTAATTGATGTTTTAAACACGATTACCCTCTCTTTACAAGAATTGCGAGCAAAGTATATTAACAAATCCTTTATGTTGATTTGGGGGGGTGATTTTAATTTATCACTGTGTAAAAGGAAAAATACTATTAATTGTGGAATCCAAGATGAGTGCGGGAATAATTTAACGCATTTTACTCACACGGAAATTGGCAATCGCATGAATGAGATTTTGGCTGTAGTGGAGTTGGGGTTTGCAAATGAATTAGAAGTTCCCTCGGTTACTTTTTCCCCTACATTGAATGGGAGGGGGCTTTCAAGTACAATTGATTTTATACTAGTTTCCCTTAGTATTGCTCCAGTTATACGAAAGTTTAACACAAATAATAATGCACTTAGTGATCATTTTCCTAACACTCTTTCACTACTTTTAGCAACCGTCATGTTGGAGGCAAACTATCTGAGTCCTTTGGATCAGCAAACTTTGAAATTAGACTTAATGGTTTCTCTATAAAATGGGAAAAAATAGATCCAGTACTGATGACAGCTAAAGTGGTTAAGCGCGCCTTACCTTCTTTTGAAATTTGTCTTAACTCTAACTCTTCTCATGATGAAGTACTGTCCAGTTATAAAACCATTACTAGAGTTGTACAAGACGAATTACGTCTAAAACAATCAAAAGGGAATATTAAAAAGGGGTGGTTTAACTCAGAGTATACAAAAGCCCGTTCGAGATTAAAATCTGCACACCACAAAAGTATTCGGGATAATGAAGAAATTACCAGACTTAGAAAGACCTACAATGTGGCACTAAAAACCCGAAAAATTGAGATAAGAAATGATCTATGGGACCAATTACATAAGAGCTGCACTATGAATGATAGTGCTAACTTTTGGAGAATAGTCAAATCCCCCTTTCTTTTAGATATGATTGATTCCCCTAAGATAGACGTCGCTGTAGACGACAAAGCATGGGTTAGCCACTATTCCCAAATATTTAGTTTGGCCCCGCATACATATTCTGAGCACCTTGAGGAAGATGGGAGGAAATTATTCCCTAGTCAGGTAACATACCCTATCCCAATAATTTTTACGCACATGGAGATGATAAATGCCCTAATAGCCTCCAAATCTGGAAAAGCACCGGGGCCCGAGGGGGTGCTGGTGGATCTTTTTAAACATAACTTGGATTTATGGTCCCTCATCCTTACAAGAGTGCTCGAAGCAGCCAATACTGTAGGTTTAGTTGAATCTTGGTCTGCCTCAGTTCTAGTACCAATCTTTAAAAAGGGCGACCGAAACAGTCCAACGTGCTATCGACCTATAACCCTCTTAGATTCCCTTGGTAAGGTCGCTGGTCGCATCCTTTTAGAACGACTCCAAGATTGGGCCACTGACCACAAAATAATTTCTGATCTACAGTACGGGTTTCGAGAGGGACTGGGCACTGTGGATGAAGCTTTGATTCTGTCACTTTTAATGGGGAAATACGCTCAAGCAAAAGGGGGGTATTTACACATGGCCTACGTCGACCTGTCTGTAGCCTTTGACTGCGTCAGCCATACAAAATTGTGGTCGATCATTTCGCAAATGGGGGTGGCTCCACCACTGGTAAACTTCCTACGAGAGCTCTACTCTGGTGCAACAGCAAGAGTCAGGTATGGCCTGGGGGAGAACTTACCGAGCCATTCCGGGTAGAGAGGGCAGTGAGGCAAGGCTGTGTCCTGGCTCCCTTCTTATTCACCCTTTTCACATTTTTGTAGCACAATATTTTTTAACATGATATTCTGACATACAATCATGGCAAAGCAGGTGATAGAAGAGCAAGATTTGAAAATCAAGGAGAATGGAGCGATCAATTCGAAAAAGTACCAAACACTTAAGTAAATAGTTTCCACTCCTATGATAGAAGCATCTCATAGTTGGTAAACGCACTCTCCTGACCGAGCCATAGTCAGGAAAGTGATGAAGAAGTGTGTAAATCACTCATTGTGCTGGAGAATGTCTACAAGCAGAATCATAAACACTCTTTGGTCAGGTGAGAGAATAGGGTGTAGTCCTTAACTCTGGACAACTTCAAGAGTTGGAGTTGTGAGGAAATCTTGATCAGGAACCACTGATTTGCCGATATAAGCCACAGACGTCTGCTGCAGCTTTCTGAACTGCTCACTTAGCCTGCTGCCCTCATCCTCCTAGACCTCTCCGCGGCCTTCGACACTGTCTGCCACCGTACCCTAGTGCGGCGTCTCAGCAACGTTGGAATCCAGGAGAAGGCACTGGAATGGAAAGAATTGGAACTCCCTCCCGACCCACCTCTGCCTGACCCAGGACCACCTTGCCTTCAGGAAGCAGCTCAAGACCTGGCTGTTCGAGCAGTAGCGGACCCCCCCTCCGCCAGCGCCTTGAGACCCTCCGGGTGAGTAGTGCGCTATATAAATGCTTAATTGATTGATTGATTGATTGCTGCTGATGACATGAAATTGCTTCACACGTTCTTGGTTTCTGGAGATATAGACGATATTAGATTGTCCAAATAAGGGTAATGGCACCTCTACTGAGGATTTCATCACTGTTGCACCGAGCTCAAGATGCTGTCCTCTAGACCATCTTGTGTTTTTAACCAGGAGAATCTTAAAAGACCCTTGAAATGCTGTGCTTCACCTTTCCACCTTCCCAGTGGGATCTAGTGGAGACAATAACATCAATTAGCATTCTCCGAGTTTCTCATTAGAGCTTCCATCACGCAGAGCAAATCTGGAGACGGATTGCAATGAACTGTCAAAGTTCGTTTACATAAATAGTTGATGCTGAATCTGAAATGCTTCTAGACTTACTGTGCTTCCGAGGTCAGATGTAGGATTGTGGAAATGTGAAAAACAGAGAGGGTGGGCCTGGGAAACACAATGGAATCCTCACCATGTATGGATATAAACCTCAAGCAAACATGCTCCCAGCTGCTCACAGCCCCATTACAGGCTCCATCACTCTGCCCCACAGCATTTGTGCTTCCCATGTCTTAGAAATAGTGTGCCTACCGGGTGCGAGTCGCCCTCCCATAAAAGACATGAAGCAGGTTGTTGTTGTTCACCGCGTAGTCTTTTAATGAAACTTCAAGCAGTGTCAGTAATCCTTTATTCATCTTGGATTATTAATCCTTTATTCATCTTGATTAAGGTAAATCTTTAAAATACTTTGCTTATCAATGCCACAGCATACGAATAAATCTCAAAGTTGTACATTGTCATTATATTTACAACCCACTCTCCAAGGGGCCTTTTGCCTAACCTTCGGGCTGTGCCAGCAGGCCACAACCAAGATAGCCTGCTCTCCTTAAGTTGACCGCCCTCCGGTCAACGGAGCCGCAGGTAAATAATGTGCCTCCACTTGAGACAACCATACCGGGGTATACCCCTTAAATGTTATAAACATACACCAAGGCATCTTGGGTAGGGGAGGAGAGGTCAAGGACCACCGGCAGGTCAGTCCCCCCTCTCCCGCCAGCCCAGAGCCCCACAATGACTGCTTGGCCTTTCCAAGGGGCAGCCAGTCCATACCAAAAAGGAAGTCCACACCCTTTTCTTGCCTGGGACCCCGCCATTCTCTTCCTTGTTGCAGGGATGGGTGGGTGGGTAATTCTTTTGCTGGTCTGCTGCCGCCGGAGCTGTTGAGAGAGGACAAAGAGGGTTAGTTCGGCCTCCCCCGAGGTTTTATACCCTCGGGGGAGGGAAGGTCGACCCTGCCTTCCTGACGACGCTGGGCTCCCGTGATAGGCTCACTTGGACACTCCTTACTGGCTCTTCCCTGTCCTGTTGCTGCCTCGAGGACTTCTCTGCTGGCTCCCGCTCCTGATGCCACTAAGGACGCTACACCCCTAGGAGCGGGCGGCGCCGTCATAGTGTGCCTACCGGGTGCGAGTCGCCCTCCCATAAAAGACATGAAGCAGGTTGTTGTTGTTCACCGCGTAGTCTTTTATTGAAACTTCAAGCAGTGTCATTAATCCTTTATTCATCTTGGATTATTAATCCTTTATTCATCTTGATTAAGGTAAATCTTTAAAATACTTTGCTTATCAATGCCACAGCATACGAATAAATCTCAAAGTTGTACATTGTCATTATATTTACAACCCACTCTCCAAGGGGCCTTTTGCCTAACCTTCGGGCTGTGCCAGCATCCCACAACCAAGGTAGCCTGCTCTCCTTAAGTTGACCGCCCTCCAGTCAACGGAGCCGCAGGTAAATAATGTGCCTCCACTTAAAACAACCATACTGGGGTATACCCCCTTCAATGTTATAAACATACACCAAGGCATCTTGGGTAGGGGAGGAGAGGTCAAGGACCACCAGCAGGTCAGTCCCCCCTCTCCCGCCAGCCCAGAGCCCTACAATGACTGCTTGGCCTTTCCAAGGGGCAGCCAGTCCATACCAAAAAGGAAGTCCACACCCTTTTCTTGCCTGGGACCCCGCCACAGGGCGAGTAGCTTATTGGCGCGCTCGCCCCCCCGACCGAACAGACTTCATTGCTGGGTGCCACCCCTGCACCAAACCCCTGTTCATGTATGACCGGGAATCAGCCACCGCTCTTACCACTGCCCGTTAATTCACAGCTGATGGCACGCTGGGCCCCCCATCGGCAACCCACCGTCTATCATCATGCGTATGTTGGGGCCTGATCAAGACAACTGCACTGTAGTGAGCTGACTGGCACTAACCCAAGAAGCCCCATATCTGGTACCTTAGTGGCTTTCCTCACTTGCTGCTTTTCACTTTTTTTATCCAGCAGACCTGTGGCTGCCAATCCTACTGTAGGAGGTAGACAGTTAATAAATTGACGTCCAGGCTCACTGTAATTACCTGAAGTGACATGCATTCCTTGTCAAACTACCTGGCATGTATTCTCCTCTGAATAATTATACATTCAAGATTGCAGGCCTGTGGAGCAGCTCGAGATTCTATGTTCTTGGAGGCTACTTCACCCCTTGTCAAATATAATGCCTGACCAAGCCAAGCCCGAGGAAAAATTATGAAGGGAATAAATAATGCGAAGAATTCACTGCTGCTGATGGAGCCTAATCTTAGCTAATGAAGTATTTGCAGTAATATGTAAACTTTACCCTTAAAGCAACTGCAGGCGGTCACGTTAAGGACGTCTTCATATATAAAATGAATTCAAACTTCAGAACCCTAAAATGGCAAATGTGAACGCATTAAACATGAATTTTTAAACTGGAACATGGATTTACAGGCAAAATCTGCACACATTCACGGACTGCTCTGATGAAATGGCAAATTAACACCCAATATTCATGGTAATGACATAGCTATGCAAGGTTCCAACATATTATGCTTTTTGTGCCAAATTCCACGGTTATGAGACAGATTTAGAATGAACATTTACACGTCCAGAGTATATACTAGGAGCAAACAAATATTGTCTGGCAATGTTGATCTTCCTAGTGTAGGGATTGCATTAAAGAAGGGACAGCCCTGACATACCAAATACATCTGCATTTTAATTAAATGTAATTGGTTCTACATTGATTGTCAAATTTCATTTGTTCGGTTTTTGAATAAGTGAGCAAGTGAGTGTGAAAAGGAGTCAACGAGAAAAACCATTCACAGTCATGTGACATGGACACTTTTAGAAAGGCCCATTTGATAGGCAGAAAAAAGGCCACTTTCTAAATGTTACGCTTTCAGAATTGTAAATTAAATTCCCACTTTACTATTAAAGGGCAGTTTACAATACAATTCAATAGAATTATCAGTTATTAAGTAGGCTAAGGTAACCTAGAGCTACTATTGGAAACGAGCCATGAAACAGTGATAAAAAACGACTTTGAGCTTTTCACTGTCAGGACATATAAACATAATCACATATGTCCTACGTTTGAAATACCAAGCCCCTATCAGTGCCCTATCAGTGGTTAGGGCCTGCCTTATGGGTGACTTAAAAAGCGTTAAAGGGATATGTCTGCTGACAAAAGGTTTATTTTGCTGGGGATAAATAGCATGTTAAGACTGCACAACAGGTTGCAGTGCAGGCTTGAGGTATGTTTTACTATGCTACTTCAGGGAGCGGCACAATGAGTGCTGCAGCCCACTTGTAGCATTTAATTAACGGGCCCTGGGTTCGTGTAGAACCACCTATGCACCCAGGATCTAGAACACTATCCCTGTATCCATACTGATCACCCTAAATCTGCTCCAATTTAGGTAAGGGTTGAAGATGCTCTTCTTTAACCCCTTCGCTGCTCAAGACGAGCTCAGCTCGCCACGCAGCACACTGGTCGTGTGCCCATGACGAGCTGAGCTCGTCACGAACAAAGGGCACCAAGGATTTCCAGCACAAAGGGGGAATTGCCTTAGCATTCAAGGTGTCAAAGAACATCACATCACGTTGCCTTAACATTACACTTTGCTTACAGGACCAGATACCTCTCTAAACTCTAGTTTACTATATCCTTGCTGTTCGCACTCTACCGTGTGCCTGCCTTTAGGATAGGTTTGTGCTCTGAAAATAATATATACATACATACACGGAGGGCCGTTTCGTGTTGTTGGCACCCGGTGCAGCAATTGTTTTTGGCGCCCCCACACCCCATGTCCGCCTTCTCGGATTCTCTCATTACCACCGGGCAAAAGTGCCCCTCATCACTCCAATCCTAAGTTATTACTAAACACAGTGCCATCCCTTAGATCAGTGGCCCCCTCCACAGGTCAGCGCCCAGTGCGGCTGCACCGGTCGCACTGCCCTGAAGCCGGCCCTGCATACATGCTTACATACATTCGACATCTGCGCATTTGGTGCATTCATTGTAACACTGGCCTTAAGTCTTTAATAAAAAATATATATGAACCAATTTCTGGGACGACCTTTCTGCTGAAGGGAGGGACTGATGTCATCTTAAAAGCTATCAGTACAAGATGAATGAACCTAATGAAAGGCATTTGTGCTTGGAGAATGCTTTATTTATTGATGTACTTTTAAAATGCTATAGTTATTGTGATATGAGCTATGTGATAAGTGACAACCTTCGTCATAGTAACGCATACATCGTTATGAGAACACCGTTCGTAAGATCCACCAGATCACACATAATTGTTTGAGAAGCAGGATATAGGGCAGAGAAACAGTTCATCGATTGTGTAGGCAACACATCAGTATCTCGACCTTCCTCTACCGAGGAACATTTCCAAAAGGCTAATGGCAAGTGCCAGCAGGCCCCTTACCTTATCCATCACCCTCACCATCAATCAAGGGTATACATTTATTAATAACTTCCAGGGCACCGCAGCGCGGTCCATCCCTGTCAGTCAAGATCTATTGTAATGTTTTATAAATTTAATGTGGGTATTAGATATATTGTAGCTAATAAAAATACCACATCGAGGTCATGCTTAGTTACCTTAATTTTTATGATTAATAATGTATTTACATAAAATAAATGTGTACAACTATCACCGAGATGTTTTGTATGAATTTCACCAATATTTCAAGTGGGCATGTTGTTGTTTGAACAGGTTCGATGCAGCTATTACTATGCAGTCGTATACTGCTAACGCCTCGTCATGGGGCAGTGAGCGTGATATAAATGCGATGTAAGTGGCATGTTCCCATGGCAATTAATGCGCTTCCTAAAATGTTACTTCAGCATGTAGCGTAATCAGAAAACAAGGATGAAAAATCTATTACCACAGTGACCACAAGAGCTAATTTGTCAAACCAGATTAGCAGACAATTCATCCGTTTAGGATAAAGTCTTCTTTCTACTGGGCGCGTTCAGCTTCCTTTATCATCACATTTCATTCATCAGCACGCGAAGGTGCTGTTTATATTAGTTGCAAGACTCTTAATTTGCTAAATAGGGAAAACAAAATGTAGTGTTACAGTTTACGGACATTTTTACACTTTTATTTTATTTGTTATAGTGTTCTATTCTCAGAAGTCATCACGTCGCTAAGAAAATAAATAATCCAGAGTTATGTAAGAGCCGTGTCTTTAAGGGGTATTTAAAATAAGTTTACCGACGGCAAGGAGGTTGCTCCAAAAGAGGCCCACCAAAATTCGAAACTGTCTTCCACACAATGAAGTTTTCCTAACGGAAAGATTGCCAAAAGCTGGACAAGACCAGTGACGGCTGGTGCCGTTTGAAAGTGACGTGGAGTAAATGTTCTGGATGAGTGATGTGAAGCAAGCGGCCGGATCGTCCTTAGAGGGGCTGAGGGGGTTCTTTCCCCCATCTCCCCCCGAGACATTTTTGAAAATATAGTGGGCAAATTGTAAAAGTAAATCTGACAATATTCAAAACGTAAATAAGGCAATGGTGAAAGTATAGTTATGACATCAATAAAGGGATTTCATATTATAAAGATGTAGGTAGCTGCCAATAAAGCTCAGCAGGTTTGGCCTTCAGAAATTAATTAGGGGAAAATTACTGCGCTGTGTTGTTATTTGTGCGCTACCCAAGGCGCGGGAGGAAGCCTGTTCTTCATCGACCCCAGTTTTTAAATTCTAGCCGGCTCCTTTGTTTCTCATGTCAGATGCAGCCACGATATTACCTCGCTCAACAGTCGCGCTTGGGGATACCTCGCACCGACATCGAGCACACGCTAGTTATGCCCTGGATTGATTGCGATAATGAAGAACCTCAAACTACTCTTAAAAAACAAGGAGCATAATATGGTTTGTTACCGCATGTCGCTACTGAATCACAGTATGCGCGGATGTTTCCTGTCGTTTCTGGGATCAGAGCCCCCAGAATAAACATTCATTTGCATTTCAGACGAGAATATTGATTGTCCGAAGTTGACCTTTCAGTTCATCTGTGCTCGCGCTTAAGGGGCTCGAGGAGGCATTTCCGGTCCTCACTGTGTTTCCTGAGCAGGGTGATTTCCACAGCTGTTCACACAGATGTGGAAATGTGGTCACTTGAACCCCATGGATGCACTTTCATTGCAAAACGCATATATTGAGATTAATTTGTGACTCCCATTACTGGCGGGAGCATCCTTAGTTTACAACTGCTCCATGCAACATTATAACGTCTGAGCATTTCTTTTCCTTTTTTTGCATCGGTATCTCGTAAAATGTGACGGTGCCGAAAGAAATGTAGCATGTTGATAAAAAGCAACAGACTTTTTTATAATTTCCTTAGCAAGCCACATGCGACCCGTTTTCATCCTAAAACCCTAAAAGCCATGATGTGAACTGCCTTAACATAGCTTGCTTGTACCACCCCCGCAACTTTCATTACAACGATCCATGTGTCTAAGCCATGGCCGGAAATGGCCGCCACAGTTTTCATACCCATTGTGCGTCCGCCATTGCCGCCCACGCTGTGATCTCCTTCCGAAGTTCGCTGGTTGTGTTACCGGGCTAGGCTCCTCCGGACCTGGGAATTCTCCCGACTGCATTCCTTTTTTCCACGAAGCATTTCCTCGAAGTAAAGAAAAATAGAGGAATCGTTAGTGTTAAAGAATCTCGAACTACTGAACATGTACCTCAGCTGGTGTTCGGTGAGCCTTTTGCCTATCATAGACACAGACATCTACTAAAACTCACCTGACGACTACGCTGTGAGGCCCTCTCCTTTCCCCCCGTGCAGCGACCCAGCTACCACCGTAATTCTTTTGCTGGTCTGCTGCCGCCGGAGCTGTTGAGAAAGGACAAAGAGGGTTAGTTCGGCCTCCCCCGATGTTTTATACCCTCGGGGGAGGGAAGGTCGACCCTGCCTTCCTGACGACGCTGGGCTCCCGTGATAGGCTCACTTGGACACGCCTTACTGGCTCTTCCCTGTCCTGTTGCTGCCTCGAGGACGTCTCTGCTGGCTCCCGCCCCTGATGCCACTAAGGGCGCCACGCCCCTAGGAGCGGGTGGCGCCGTCAGTGATGTTAGAAGTAAAGCACAGGTGATCCATGTGCCTGTGTAAGTTACATCACGTTACATCACGTTTTCACTATCAACCCCCTATAACTACATCAAATATTGCATTTCCGAATACAGTGGTTCTCACTGCAGTTTAACCACGTTTTTTTCCCAACTGTTCGTTCTACCAGCAGTTGAACGGCACTTTATCTCGAGTATCAAGCTTTATTATTTGTATTTTATATTATATATTTGTTCAGCGATCTCAAGCTAAACAAGTTCGTGCTTTTTACTACAACTTTGTGAATAAAAACCAACAAAGTATGAGTGGAATTCAAGAGAGTTAGACTAAGGAGCTTCATACAACAATACATATGTCATTGAGTTTGATTCACTCCATACACACAAAGCAAACCAGCCCACGGGATGTGCTGCTTCAAAGAAGTTTTCATTTTAAGAAGTTTCTGTTATGCAAGGCACAGTTGCACATCATGAAAGATATGTGCCTACTCTCTACATTAGGACATTTTTAGGAAACTATCCACCCACTCCTTGTTCTAAGGTACTTCTTCTTCGAGGCGCCGTTCTGGGCTGTTGAATCTGGACAGTCACAAATGTGTAACTTGCCTGCACTCGTACTAAAATCACGGTGTACCTTTCATCAGATGAGATTTGCCATTACCCGCCCATAATGTCAAAGTATAGATGGGAGTTGCTCACCCCCTCATAGTTGCTAACACCGGGAACAAGCTCTGTTCTAAAACAGAAGTGAACTCAACCAGGTCCTTTAGAATAATGTGGCACACAAAAATGCCAAATGTCCAACTTCACACCTGGAACCCACCATGGTCACATGTGTTTCACATTATGGCTCTGAGTCCACACAATACAATATTACCCCTGAGGCTAGAGGCAAGTACACGGTCCTTGGAAGGACAGGAGTAAGTCAGCAGGCTGTAGTATATGCTTGTTTTTCCATGACACAAATCTGAAATAAGAATTCAGGAAGCAATATTCCGATATGTAATTTGTACTTCAGTGTAAAGCCTAGAGTGAAGCTCAAGGGTTGGAATAAGAGTTAAAGAGATACTCAGCGTAGCTAGAGAGGGGAGCCAGCAAGGCGGAGTTGAGGGATGTGTAAAGTAAAAGACAAAACAAAAATCGATTCTATGGTGAAGTTTAGAGTTAAGTGAGCGGACATCCAATTTTCATTATTGTCCTGACAATTTCCCTGATGACTGTCAGTGAGGAGGCACCCAAAGATACTGTAGAGTATCTTCCACATATTGATGAACAGAGATGCATCTGTCGAGTACTGGGTCTGATCGAGGCTCCATATAGATTTTAGAGAGTATGCCTGGCAGAATGGAGCCTTGGGGATGGCTCGCTGCCTGAAGGAACCCATATGCCCAAATAGGGGTGACCCCCAAAGGAAGAAAGAGAACAAATCCTGAAACGTACCCTGCCCGGCTGTTACACTATCGGGAGGGTGACAACCACCAAATGAATGGTGGTGGACTTTGTGTTTCACCAAGAACAGAAGTCTGAATCTGAAGGGAAAGGTGATTTTTAAGATGGAGTACATTGGCACAGGTAAGTCAAGTTGAAAATTGGGTTAAAGTTGGAGCGCTGGTTGGATACAGAGTGCTTTTTTGTGAGCAGGTGTGGAATGAGGAAGATAGTTGTTAATGTATTAATTAGAGGGAGCAAGATATTTGTAATCTCTGTGTGCAATAGTTTTTACTAAGATGGCTGGAATGGGATGATTGGTCATTTTGTGTAGGACAATTATGATGTCAGCATTTTTAATGGGCGAGACAGTCAGACAGTGCTGAACAGATGAGTAAGAGGTGATGATAAAACAGTTAATAGGTTGGAGAGTTTTGACATAATCTTGTCCCATACAGTCTGGATTATCAGAGTGAAAATTGAATGTTTAGACACAATTTCTAAAGAATGATGAACAAAAAGAGTGTTCATAGGGTTGTCCCACGGTTGAATCACTTGGAAAAAATCATGCGAAGAGTTGTGAGATACATCAGTATATTTGATGAGAAGCTGACTATGTGATCTTTATTTTAAACAAGGATAAGTCCCTTGAGTTACACAGTTGACCAGATCTGAAGTTTGGTGGAAGGAGCATTGTTCCGCCATCATGGCTGAACTGATCCATCTGTCCATCTGGTTGTTTAGCGTCACCCATATTTATAATTTGGGCTAACAGACTGTCATCCATTACGATGCAGGAAGGACCGGTTGCACTTTAGTCAACCGTTTTCGATTCCCCTGTGCTTTTATCAACCGACAGCCCTCTGTCGATGTTTGCATGGTGGAAATCCATCTTTAGAGTTGTCTGCAATCAGGGTGGGATGGAGAGACCAATGTGATGGAAAACAGCAATGGATGATGGGGTTTCTGATGCAGACCCATCTGTCAACATTGATGGATGCGTTCATCAACATACACCTGCTCAAAATCAACTCAACTTGTACCACAACTCACACCCTCTCCTATGTAACGGCACATCTATCAACTTACTAGAAACTACAGTAAGATGCAGCAACATTTACCTTACTCATAAAGTACAAACTAAATATCAAGAGCATCTACAATAGCGTATAAAAAATAGCCAGCAGTACAAGTAGGACATATTAATTCATGTAACTGGGATTAAACTGTTCCTATTCTGATTTTCTTTTACAAATATCACAGCATTTTGGGATTTGTTTTTCAATTTTAGTTAGCCTGTTGAACTAACACACATGATTCTAATCATATAAAGTCATAGTAAAGAACTGGAAACATGACGTCTTTTAGTAGCATGTTACTTAGTTGACATGATGAAGTGATCTTGTCAACTAACGCTACTGTGACAGTCAATCATATCTCTTTATTCGAATATATTAATATCCTTAAATGAATCATAAAAACAAGATATAATACAGTAAAATACATTTAATTCGATATCATAATCTATCAAGATACATTTAAAAAATATATAAGTATTAAATAAACTATACATAAAAATCTTATGGTGGTTACAAGTTCACATCTTATACTACTTGCAAAATAACTAGAATATATAATTTCATAACACATTACTATTCACCACCCAATCTCATATGTTAGTACTTCCAAATGTTAGAGGCATAACAAGCGGAATAGAATACATTAAAATACATTTCACTCTATTTCACAATATATCAAGACAGGTTTAAAATGGGCAAAAATATGAATAGACTATACATAAAAATCTTCAAACGCAGCCCCAAAATCACATCTTATGCTTGTTCCAGTAAAACAAAGGGGCCGATTACGATGGCGGGCGGTCCGCCATCAACCTGAATATTCCCACCGCCAAATAAGGATGGCGGTGGGAATGGGATTGGTACCGTGGGGGATGGAAAGACTGTCTGCCATGGTCCCGCAAGGCAGTCCTTTTCCGCCCGCCTTGCGGGACACAGTACAATGGGGCAATGGCAGCGATGCCGTGCAGGCACCGCCGTGGGCATTATGATGCCTGTCTTTTTCGGCGCCGAGCCTGCCGCAAAAAGACAGGTGGAGAATGCCTTGAGGGGCTCGTTGCGTGCCCCTGGGGGGTGGGGGGTGGGGTGCTGCACGTGGGGGTTACCTTTGGTACCCCCCTGCATTTGCATGTACAAGGTTGCAGGCACCGCACGGATGTGGCGGGTGCATCCTAATTCGTATTGCGGGGCCGTCGCACCTATGGCAGCTGCGATGGGGGGCGGATGCTTAAAAGCGTACTGGTAATAAATATATTTTATAGTTTTAAACAAAGGTCGAAAAAATGGCTTTATTAGATTCTTATACAATTTACAAAACAGAATAAAGTGCATAGTAGATTTGATTGATATACCATCGCATGGGCATTTAGAAAGTGTCAAGCCCCCATTCTTGGAAAGGCATCCTTAAAATGCAAGGTGCCTAGACGCAATCTAGTAAGGTAAAATCTGTGTTGCAAATTTCGCACAGTTAATAAACAGTTTTGTGTTCCTTACTTGTATGGGGCGTGAGCAGTAACCATGGACAGTGGACGTACTGTACTCACGATTTTCCCTATCTATCTCTCTTTTACCCATTAAAATATATTTTAATTCCTTCTTACTATAGCACAGAATGCTAACTGGGTCCTCAACGCTAATATTTTATCCACCATTTTCAAAAGGCTCTCAATATAAGCCAATAATATAATCCTCTCACCAAACTGAATCGTTAAACAATCAGTTATTATTTCTTTAGTAAACTTTGTACCTCCTTTTCCCCGAAGGCTATGCCAACATAGGACAGGACTAACCTGTATGGCGTCCTCTAAGAATGGCAGATTCATTGTGTACATTGTAGGACGGGCTAGACTTTGAGATTGCCAAAAGTCTATCTAAAAAATAAGGGGGCTATTTGCTCATCCCCACAGTGGGCCCCCATAACTGAGGAGACACTTATTTTTATATAAGAGCAATAATTCTCTGATTGGTTTATTACCCACTTTGGCTGAAAATCTAAAAAGGGCTTCTATGGTTCTTACAAATTTTAATTTTCCTGATTGCAGCTGTGTCCCCCATTTCCCATCACTAGTAAATTCTATTGCAAGATGTGTACATTTTTGGGTGACGGCCAATTCCTCTCCCTTAATGTGATGTCATCTCTTTTTGGCCCTCCCTTTTCCATACACCATAGTGAATGTTTTCTTTAAATTAATTTTCATATCTTTATTTTCCATGTATGAAACAAAGGTATCAATCAAGAGCTGCAGCCCATTTGTGATTCTAGAGATCAGAACCGCATAATCGGCATATAGTAGCATTGGATTTGGATGGTTTTAAACCCAGGTGCATCTGCCTCCACTGTTTGCAGTGTCCCGTCCACCCCAGTAATATATTTAAAGAAAACAACAGGGAGACGAGAACACATCCCTGATCTATCCCACGTGAAACCTTGATGCAGGAGGTACATTCCCCCTTTGGTCCATAATGTACTTATGCAGGCATATAGGAATGCATAATCCCTGATGGTGCACTCATCTCTGTCAGAGTTTACCAAAGTTTAGCATGGGTCACCAAATTAAACGCACTGCTTAAATCTGCAAAGCATAAGTGTATATGTCCCTCTTTTTCTGCAGTATATTTACTAATGAGATGTAAATTGACGCATTGTTTCATCGTACCAACATCCCTCCAGAACCCATATTGTGTGTCCGTAAGGATATGTTTTTCGCTCACCCACATTTCTAGCCTCTCCAAGAGGATTCTGCCTATCAATTTGGCAGTAGAGTCCAGGAGGGATAATGGACAGTAGCATCTGGGTTTCCCACAACTCCCTTTTTAAAAATAGGGATAATGGTACTTTCAGTCCAAGTAGCAGAAAGGACACCACCCACTGCGGCATTACACACTTGTGTTAAAAGTGGGGCCCATAAAGTGACATGTGCCTCACAAATATATATTGGCACCCCATCAGGGCCAGGGACTTTTGCATTTGCTGATTATTTAGCACGTTAAATACCTCATCTAAGCTTATAGGAGGTAAGTATACCTCACTGGTTGTCAGTACTGCTGTAGAGGGTGGCTCTATGGCAACTGTGTCTGGGGCCTCAATATCTTTCAAAAAACGCTGATTTATGATTTTCCAAAAACGATGTTATTGTTGGTGTCAGCAGCCTATACAAGATTAGCCCAAGCCTTTTCTTGCATCTCTCTTTTCCTATTAACTAAGGCTTGATTATAGGCAGCTCTTAGCTTAAAATTGTTATCCTTATCCCTCGGTATGTCTTGTAAATCTTTCCTCAGATTCCTATTTGCAACAGAGCAATTATGATCAAACAAAACTTGAATCTTTTTTTCTCTGCTTCTATTTATAGCTCTCAACTTTCCCGTTATTTCTGATTCTAGCGTGCAGAAAGCACCTATAATAAAGATTGTTGAAGAGCTCCAAAAGGTGCATGCATTAAAATTGCATTCACATTTGACCATCTAAGACTAATACCTTTTCTGCCCTGAATTTTTGTGATTCGCTAGTTGTGGGCCATTAAAACGGGAGGTTTTATTAATAAAAAACAATGCCAAAGGGGTCTGGTTGCTAAAAGAATTCAGGTGACCTCAAAAGAATCCATCAAACTCAAACTATTTTCGAAGGCTAAGATATGGTCAGTGGTAGAACTATGGACATTTCTTTGGAAGGTGAGTATTACTGGCTTCCCTGGCTCAGAAAATATTCTAAAAATTTCAAGTTACATTTAAACATAGTCTCATTAATTGCCTCCCAATACAAGTTGTGGGGAAAATATAACATCACCTCCTCATTGTCTTTTAGATAGCCAGAATTTTTAGTCCCTAACCTGTCGCACTTACTAATATTACATAAATCTCCTAACCAAATTAAAATGTAATCATCCTTGATCTAGCTCATAAAGGACTCCATCTCCCTACCCAGATCACTAATAACCCTAAATTTAGTGTTATCAAAAACATTGTTATAATGAGTGGCCAGAACAATATTGAAATGTTCTTCAGTCTATAAGTGAAAAAACTGAAAATAGAGAGAGCTGGAGTAGGACCTTTTTAGTTTCAATGGTGCAGTTGTAGACATTAAAAGGGATAAGCCCCTCTTAACCTGCCCAGCCTCTGAGGGGGTGGCTGGGGTTATAATAGAGGTGTATCCTTCCCACATGAAAATCCTCCACCGCCCATGTTGTATGTAAACAGA
Source organism: Lissotriton helveticus (assembly GCF_964261635.1). Taxonomy (NCBI): domain Eukaryota; kingdom Metazoa; phylum Chordata; class Amphibia; order Caudata; family Salamandridae; genus Lissotriton; species Lissotriton helveticus. Next base: position 571,216,553 of record NC_136063.1, read on the forward strand.
CTAAATGGGACAATCTAATTGTATCCAGCCATATCGAGTTCCCCAATGTATTCCTTACTCACACAATGGTCCAAGACCTGACTAAGAGGTTGGTACTATCATAATTACTGCTAGGAAGCACCCAACTATCCATCAGTACATGATCCTGCTCTATAGGTGAATACAAATTGAATTGGACTTGTTAGACTCAGCCAGCACCTGGAGTCAATCCTCTCTCTCACAGTTGAAAAGGGGAGCAAATGTGTTAGATGGTCAAACTCTTATGAGCGTGCAAGATTTAGGCATTGAATCATGTTGATAAGCATACCGGTTTAAAGGGAGTCTCGACTGGAGAAGGCCTGTGTGTATATAGTAAAAAATTCCAGGTATGTACCAGAAGCAAAGGGGTTCAGTAATGATCTCCCCTTGTAGATAGATCTACAACTAAGTCCAAAAAGACGGGGTTTGAGTACTTTAGGACAATACCATCACCCTGGCCATTTTCTTCTGGAAGGGCCTATCAAATCTACCCTTCCTACAACTATCACCTCTTGAAATACACGATTCTGTCCCAGGACTGTTTGGTCAACCAGTGAATCACCATATTTATCAAATCACTCCTTGACTCCATTGAGTGTGGAAGCAATTTAGGGACTTTTCTTAGTACAATAACATGCGGGGTTGCCACTGGTGAAAGATGCAAAATAGTATTTACACATGCTGCAGTGTCCAAGGAAGTTATTTTCTCATGGTGTACAGAAGGTGGTTGCTGGGGAATAGTAAAAGGGATAAGAGGTAGGTGGGGATTATTGGTAATTGGGGTAACCTCAGCAGTAATAGTGACACTTGATAGTTCTGACCTCCTAATCAGTGCTAGGACTTCACTTACAGTTTTCTCCAATATGGTGATCCCATCCTTAATTTCCTTCAGATCCTTCGAGATGTTTTCCTCCAAGTTCTCCATTTTGATATGTAACTTCTTTAGTTTTGATTCTGGGGTTTTCACATATTCTGGTATCTTCTCCTTTTGACACCCTTTAGAAGTACTACTATTCCCACTGGCTATGGTACCTGTTCTCCCCCTCTTTGTGCTGGGGGCCAACACAGCCGATGACTAGTGGCTTTTCTTTGCCGGGTGGGGTTGCTTCAAAATTAAGAGATTCTTCATGGATAAAAAGAGGATCATGAGAGACACAAGGGGCCTGAACCATTTTTGGGTCATTATTTGTTATCCTCTTGCCTACAGGCCTGAGTCTAATAGAACATTCTCTTCATAAGCCTTTCCCATTGCTCTGCACAGGATAGATTTTGTTGCAGCCAGACTCTCTTCAGCAATGGTAATTTTGCTATTCAACAGACCCATCCCATTGGTGAGATAGTTTGTGATAGCGTTAGCACATTGTCCTGGCTTTGAGCCTTTCCCTCCATGCACTTGAGGGAATTTGTGCTTACCCATGTCAGTATCACCTAGTGGTTCAAAACTAACTCTGGAAACAAAAACGAGTTCAGAGCGTTTTTACCAGGTCACGTATCTTGATGCCTAGGGTTAAATTCTCCTCTATTGATATCAAAAACTAAAGAGGGTGTGCCCAGTCTTGGTCAGCCACAGATGGGTGCAGACGGGCACTCCCTTGGCTCGGGCTTCACCCAGGCATGGCCTGGGAACACCCACATGGGTCCCACACAAGTCTCCTGGAGCTCTCGTGGTGCTAGGGAGGATGTAGCTCCTCCTCCCTGCAGGCAGTGATGGTTGCTGGGGGACTGAGTCCCACTCCAGCGACAGCACACACAAACTGGTAAGGGCCTCAGGTCAGCCAGTTAGCCCGTCCCATGCTGCGGCAGTCACCTGGTGCTCTTGTAGCATTGGGGAGGCTGTAGCTACTCCTCCCTGCAGGCTGCGATGGCTGCCGGGGTACCGAGTTCCACCTCAGGCGCAGCCACAGAAACTGGTAGGGGCCTCCGGTCAGCCTGTTAGCGCATGCGCACTCATTATCCTTGCTCATAAGTGAGTAGGTTTGGGCTTGAAAGTGCAGGGTTTCCATATCTTTTTTTTAAAGAAAAGCCACATCCATCACTCCATCTACACTGATGTAAAAATAGAGTGATTTGCATATAAGATCCTAAAGAACACTGCGACGTGTTCTGTTAAACATAGTGGTACAGCTCTGCTACTCAACTATGGCATATCATACCTCGGTAAGTGGAAGTGGCACCATTGCCAGCTGATGCTCAGAGATTGTTTGAAAGTCTGTAGCATAAAATACAGTCACAGATGCTATGTAAGCACTAAGCGGTAGTATAGCACCTGCACAGTGTATCTTGACTGATTCACTTGACACCACTCAAGTGGGTGGTTTGAATCACATCCATTCAACAACCACATATGCCGTTACCTCTGATTTGTCACCATCACTACCACAGACAGTGAAGGACTGGAGGGGTTGGACGTGACACAATTTAGCCAAGACATATTAAGATGTACCCTAGGACAAGAGAGACAAACATCCCTAGCCTCTACAGCTGAGGCTCAGTAGGCTAGAACTCCTCTGGAAATAGGAAACACAACAAGATATGATGTATATGAAATGTTCCAATCAACTCCCACTTCACAAAAGAAGTAACAAAGCTTCTGTTGAATAGATTCCTTCAGTACTTATCCTTATTCACACAGCTTGGTCATTTTCAGGTGGGCTCCTCTGGACCCTGGATCTACAAAGCCGTTTCTGTATATTTTGGATGTATTTGTATTTGAATTGCTCCCCATATATTTCTTCTTGTATTTATCTCCTGGCTGCTTTTTGTACAGCGCTCTGATACCCTGAAGGGTCAAGTTGTCACTATATAAAACTTTGTAAATAAATACAAAGACATAAATAAAAACATACACAAGCTTCATAAAAAAATCCAACATGAAGTGATGTATTCGACAAGTCCAAACAACCCATAACGTTACATCATCAACACTGTACACAAAACAAGAAGAAAAAAAGCAGTAACAAGAATCAGAAAATGTATGTCCATAAGAAATTGGCTCCATAAATTCATAGGTGGACGGTCTGCAAGATTGCTGTGCCGTGTTGAATGCTTCACAATAGTGCCCTGTGGAGGAGCAGACCATTCAATCCTGAGGATGATAACCAGTGATAGATACAGGGGGATATTGGTGACACGTGTCAGCAAGAGGACAGTGATGAAGATGAACTAATCAACCTCAGGCATGACCTGATTGAAAATATCTTTGCCTGATGGTAAGTGACTATATTAAATGTGTCATTTGATGTCAGGGATATGGGCCTATCCTATTTGACAAGGGTTACTACTAACCATAATTGTACTTTCTGAACGTAGTTTGTTTTGTAGTTTAGAAGTACTATTGAGATGAATAATCTGTTTGAATTTAGAAAATTATATATTTAAAACAAAAAGAAACATTATGCTCATACATGGTAACTAGTTCTGTAGTACAGCAGTCGATGTTGCCTGTAAAAAGTGTGGTATAATCAACAAATTTAAACAGAATGTTAGCCTAATACTCCTAATTTTACTTTTGAATCCTTCCTAGATCATGCTATGCTGTCATCAGCTGGGGTACTAGCAAGTCATTAGTGAATACTGAGGGCATCTCGGGACGTGTCTGCCATTGGAAACCATGCTTGCCATTATTGTCCTCCAACATGAGGATCCCTCGGTCTTTCTCTGATGGTGGGCAACTCTAATATGGCAGATAGATGTCCGCCATGCTAACGTTGACTGAGTGCTGTCAATAGATGGAGGTTGGGGTACCGACGACGGAGGACGGAAGGACATTTGGTTATTCCTCTGTCATGACAGATGGTGATCTGTCAACCCAAACTCTATATAAGGAGGACACTTAAAAACATTGACTCCCCATCCATCAATATTTAGACATTACTTTGATCTCCTTGTGCTGAAAAGAAAACCTATAATGTAAACTGCTGCTCAGGCAGGAACAGATTTCAAAGATCACTGAAGGTAGACACATAGAGCCTCATTATGATGACGGTTGGGCGAGCATCTGACCGCTCTTGCAGTGGGATTGAGACCGCCCAACAAGTAGTCAATGGTCTCACTCACCATATTTCGATAAGACCACTGTGTAGGAGGTCGGAAACTGCCTTTTTCTGCTGAGGCTTGTGCTGCAGACCAGAAAAGGGCCACAGCACAAGCCATAGTAGAAAAAGGCATGTTTACAAACATCCATGCACTGTGTGCTTGGCACAAGAAGCATAGATGTTTGGGGGGCACCACATGTGCCCCAATGGCCCTTGAACAGTGGACCACAATGTAAAGGCTGACGGAAATGGACATCGTAATCCCTACAGCGGTGCCTGTGCAGGCACCTCCTCCATTGTAGGGATTACAGTCTGACTGCCGCCTCACCTGGCTCCATGAGGCTGTCATAGTGGGGATCTTTCCCCCTACTGCACTCCGACAGGCCAACATCGTAATGACAGCCATAGCTAGCAGTAGGAAAATAAGTATTTACAAGGAAAAGGTTCATGTAACTATGTGTTTACTGGTCAGTAACTTTTTCAACCTGTCCCTCAGTTGTAATTAGTTAGAACTTATAAGATTGTTTTGTCAATATGAAGAAGCCTGCTATTAGTCTGCAGACTTTCCCGTTCCATGTGAGAATTAAGATGACAGTCACAAATATCTGGGGGGAAACAATTCCAGTTTGTCATAGAAACTTTGTGCAATAACACAAATAAAAGAGGGCACAAATGCAAATTATTTAGGCCAATTTCGATTAGCACCTTGAATTTTAACAGAGAATGATTCATAAAGCACAACGTTCTTTCCTATCCTTGTAAATTTTCAAGAAGCTGCATTTGATATATTTTAATGGTACGTTGATCCCCAGCATGTGTCGTTATCATATGAGCTTATTTAAAGCTATTCTTTTTCTGGATATTATTCCATTGCTGAATGACACAAAGTATTCACAGATGCTGCTTTATTAGACATATTTGAAATCCGGTTCTGATTAAAGCAGATTAAAATCTTTATTTCTTTCCTCTCCACCTGTTTCCATATTTAGTTAAGCCAGAAAGTATAATCACGTCACATTTACAGATTCAAATCTTTCCATGTGTTAATCACATTTGTCGTTTGATCATATTCTAATTGTTAATCCATACAAAGACATATTTATCATTAAACAAACATATCCAATGAAGTCATCTAGGATACAAACATTTTTTCTTTTTATTATCCAAAGAAACATTTTATGTGCTCAGTTTACCTTAAGTAATGAAACACTTCAGATGGTTCTCTTCATGCAATGAGTCTTTAACTCTGATAACACAGCTACATATAAATTCCCATCAAAATTAGCCTCACAATGCAAGGAAAGAGGTGCTGTCTGAGAAATATACTTAATTTGTATTCACAAAATTAAAATTGCCAAGTAAAATTAAGAAAGTATTTGTAAAGTATAGGTAATGACAACAACATTTAATACAGTAAATGAGTAGCTACAAGGAAGTCCAATGCTGACATCTTTTGAAGGTACCACCATCATCAATGTGGTAGTAAATGTGGTTTGCTGGCAAATCTATTGGCAGATGTTTTGCAGAACGATCTATGAATGGAGATTCAAGGAGATTTGCAAACAGCTATGACCATCATCATGAAATCAATATTGGAGACTTCGCTACGAACAAATATTCATAGGAGCTAAATGGATCTCCAGGATCATAAACCAATATTTAGGAGTGATTGCGAATTTGTGATTGACCATTCATCAGAAAGTGATATGGGTAAGATCAGCAACCAATTCAAAAATTGAAGTCTTCAGTAGAAATTTCGGAGTCATCAATAACCGCCACCACTTTCGATGGAGTTCTGGGAACACAGAGTATGCATATAGTGACTAATTCATCCTGGCAAATTTTGATCATTGGGAATACTAAGTTGGTGAATGTAAATTGCCTAATGTCCATGATGACAGGTTGACAAATGAGTAAGTTGATGAATCATTAACTAGTCAGCAATTTCTGCAGTGACCCAACACCGAAAGAAGATTGCCATTGATGACAGTACAGGGTAGACAAGAATGGAAAAAGGAAACATGGATTAGACAAAAATGGAAGCATGAGATATAGCAATATAATTTTGCTGAGTTAGGAAAAAATAGGAATTAACAAAATACAAAGCATGGCTAAAACTGTGAGAAGGAAAGGAGCAAGAGCAATAATAAAGAGGTGAATGTTGTTTGGTTATACTAGCGCCTCAAACATGCTAAGGGTCAGAAGCACTGGCTGCATTTCACAGATTAGGTAAACTAACAACATGTGTCCTCTTCCACTCACTTGCATCTAGCACAGTTCTCACACTCATGCAAACATACAAACGATTCCACCACACTCAGCCACATGCTAAGCCAACTATAGCAATCACATTCACACAGATTGCATGCACTTCTTCTCAAAGCCATCAACACATACCTGAAAAGCAAATGACATCACACACACCACACCCATACACAAAGTGCCTGCTTTCTTTATCAGAGAAACTTAGATCACACCTCTACCAGATTCATCATGTATGTTATATATTCATGAGAATACCACATTCAGCATATTTATCATCCACAGAAAATAGGAAATGGTCTTGCAGTCATCCACAAATCCACATGGTCATACAATCTCTTGGAAGAGTCCTCAATCAAATATTTTGCACTCTTCCCATGGCCCCTACTGCTATATGCAACCCTCTGAGTCACTATCCACCTCATCAAGAACAAGAGTCCCAATCTATATTTTCAATGGCATAATCTCTGATCTGATGACGAGAAAATAACACTCCTCAGCATCCAGAATACAGTTGGCATTGGAACATATATCTCATTCCTGATTATACCAAACGGCAACTCTCTTCACCACATCATCTACTCCATGCCCACGCTTACCTTTCACCCACCTATGCCCCTGAACTGGACTAAGTCCTCACTATCCCCCCCTCAAGCATATGCATTTCAGATCAATGTTTCATGGCCAGCCATCACCTTCTAAACAACAGTTACACTCATTTAGAGACTGCTCCACCAACACTTTGCAGCAAAATCTGATTTCGATAGCCACTTCATCCTACCTCATCCATAGATGTTCTCTCACAACTCAAGCACGAGTTCCATGGCTACATAGATTCCCAAGCTCCCATAAAGACCCTCTCCACAAAACCCAACTCTTAGAGCCCTTGTTCAGGGCTGGCTTCTCCACTGAGACCACCCTTCTTGTAGTATCAGAGACCATTAGACGACAGGTGGACAATGGGGAGACAGTGGCACTCATTCTGTTAGATCTGAGTGCTGCATTTGATACTGTCTCCCACACCATCCTTTTGTCCACCCTGAAATCTATTGGCATTGATGGCCCTGCCCTGGCCTGGATTGCTAGCTTTCTTTCTGACCGCATCTTTCAAGTTTTTTCCTCCTCCTCTGTCTCCTCAATCCCCGCTTCTTCTCACGGTGTTCCCCAGGGTTCTATTCTTAGTGCCCTCTTTTTTAATCTTTATGTTAGGCCTCTAGCCTTCTTAGCTGAGCAAGCAGGTCTCTCTATTTACTCTTATGCAGACGATACCCAAATCATCTACTCGCTCTCAACCAACAAACACCTTCCCATGTCCTCTCTTCGGTCTGGTCTGGAACAAATCTCTAACTGGATGCACAGACATAAATTAAAATTGAATGGAGATAAGACGGAGCTGCTTCTGTTTGGTCCGACTTCATCGCTCTGGGGCCCACAACATTGGCCTCAGCAGATGGGCCCTATTCCCACCCCTTCAATAACAGCTCGTAACTTGGGGGTCTTCTTTGACAACCAGTTGTCAATGAAGCACCATGTGGTAAAAGTCGCAGCCACCTGTATTACCATCATCAGGTGGCTGAGAAAAATCACGTGGATGCTTCCAGTAGACACCCAGAGGACTGTAGTCCAGGCCCTTGTTACATCATGGCTGTACTATGGGAACATCCTTCTTCTGGGTGCATGCAAGGAGGTCACCAAGAAACTACAGGTGGTTCAGAATATGGCAGCTCGTCTTATCTGTAATCTGCCCGCCAGGTCCTCGGTCTCCTTCCATCTGCGCAATCTGCACTGGCTGCGCATTGAGTGCCGAGTGAAATTCAAAGCTCATTGCATAATGCATCATATCAAAACTGGCAAAGCCCCGAAATATCTGTCCTCTCTGGTACAGCATTATGTCTCCTCCCGCACACTGAGATCCTCCACGCAAAATAAGTTTCAGATCCCGCTCTTTAATAAAGCCAAAATGGGCGGTCGCTCGTTTGCATTCTTAGCACCTTCTCTCTGGAACTCTCTGCCTCAATCCCTGCGATCTGAAATCTGTTACCTTAAGTTTCGCAGGGGAATCAAGACCTGGCTTTTTAATTCCTAAATCTGTAGCTTAACCCTTCTCAGCTCATTTCACCCTCTGTTTGCTCACTAGCGCCGGGAAACCTCCGGGTAGCTGCGCGCTTAACAAATGTAATAATAATAATAATAATAATAATTGTGCACTCAAGAGATCACAGACAGCAAATTCACCATCCAAAGGCACAAGCAGATATGGAGAACATCTCCAAGAATACATTAAGCCTCTTTTAATACACCCAGGGCTAGAAATGACTTACTAAAGGAACTTATTAACTTTACACCAGCACCGTCACTTCCACAAATTGAAGAAGAGAGCTGTTCAACAACCTTACGTTATGCATTAACTTAGGGTCTAATAAAATTTCATCAACCCCTTCTTCAAAGAGGAAATAGAGAAATAAGAAATTTAGGAAGCTCAATGAGGACATAGCGGCATCAACAGCTACCTCACGTATCACACCCTGTAAAGCATCCAAGTAAGATAAAATGTACTCACTAATTATTGAAAAAAAATCACTCTCATCAACTCCCAAAGTCTTCAAAGATTACATAATCCAAGTCTCAATAGTGAAATCTATAACAAATAGGGCACTCCGACAGCTGCCAAATATTATCAGTGCCTTCCTCATGTAAAGTATCGACTTAACACCCTAACAACTAGACAAATCATTTTTCTACTGAAGAATGCCAACTGTAAATCTAATTCTCACCCTAAAATGCACTTCGTCTGCAAGATCATTAGAAAGGTAGTCACAACCGAGCTTAATGAGTAGATGACAAACTATAACGTCATCCAATTTAGCTAGAAAGTGTTGACATAATAGTGAAGCACAAAGGCAGTCATCATCACACTGGTGGACCTCCTCATCACCAACAATGCCGATTTCCCCACTTCTTCATCCTATTGCAGAATTTAATACAGTCAATCTTCTATGCCTCCTCATTTTACTGACAAAGTGGCTTCTCTAAATCCTGCCACATTGGCCTTGATGGTTCTCAAACTGTTCAATTCCCACCTGAGCAAAAGATAACCTATATAAATGATTTCCTCAAAATCATAACGCATACTGTTGACCAGTGGCTCACCACAGCATGCTGTGCCATCACCTATCATCTTCAATCATTAAATGGACCCTTAAAGAAAACAGCTCAATAGTAAAAACATCAATATTTAGCAGTGCACAGATGTCACATGTCTCCACTTAAAGATCATATCTGGCAGCAACATCGACCGTCTAACTGTCTTTCCATATTCCAGGCTGTATGCTGAAAGCTGAACTCAATGGATAAAGAGTTTGTTTTGATCACAAATACCAACAAATAAACTCAAGTGAACAGTAACAAATTCACCACAAACTCACTGACAGTGCCAAATATTTCAGATTCTATAGCTACAGTAGCCTCGTCTTCAAAATTTGCACCACTAACAAGATGAACACAGCTTAACACCACCTCTGTCTCTCACTTCACAGCCAGTTCAATGCATATTTTACTGAGCATGCCATTAGTGTTCATATTGAGTACCTGGTACTCATGAGTTCAGGACCTGCTCCTTTTGGGCATGGGTAATGTGAATTCCTTGCTCACTGACATCTTTGACATCCATTTGAACAAGCTCGTCAATTTTGGCTTAGGGTAAATTAATTTAGAGAGGCGTGGTCTATATTGAGAGTTAGGGTGATATTTTCCATAATAGCCTGAATTATTGTTGGCCTCACAGGGGAGGTTTGTTCAGTATCCTCTTGCTGCAAAAAGTGGGTTTGCTTGGAGGATAGGAATAATATAGAGGTCAAGGACCCAGTTAATCCTGTGAGACATAGGAAATATTAGTTTGGAGTCATAAAAGTAGTTTCACAATATGTGCTTACATTAATTCACAAAGTACATTTGAAAAGTGATATGCATGTGCACAGGTCTAACCCAGAACAAATTCTCTTCTTTGAGGTGACTCAGAGGTTGTGGTAAATACAGGTCACAACACAAACCAGATTCACAGGATGAGTTGAAATCCATCCCTGCAGCACCCCTAGGCCAGTCGTACCCTGACAGGGTTGCTTTAGGAGAAGATGCAACGTAGGCATATCATAGACATGTTCCAATTTTATCTCAAGCATGAGAAATGTCACATTGAAATTCAACCATTGAAAATTAATGTTCTCAAAAACATAAACATTGAATTGCTGAGCACTTTTAAAAAAGACATAAAACAACGGTATACATACAGAAGAAGACTAACTGGAAAACAGAAGAAAAAAATGAAGAAGGAGGGTAGTTTAGAGAAAAAATGGGGATTGGCTATTAACCCTTGCAAGGAAAAATATTGGGAAACATGAGAAGTAAAATAAAAAACGAGGGAGCAAGGGGGAAAAGGGCTCAACAAAAAACATAGTTGCAATAGAAAGAAACAAAAGGTGGAATTGTGAGCATAGAAATTCCCTGTAAGGAAGAAACAATAGGTCATAAAAATCAGAGATAAAAAAAGAAGAGGAATACCGGGTGCAGTGAAACGAGACAAAGGAAACGCCATGATTAAATATAAAACGTACAGATCAGGAACTTGAAAGAGAACAAAAAATGAAACAAGAAAATGAAGTGAATGCCAGAGAATTAGAGTACAGAATAACTTTTCTATCCCTAGCTTAAGGAGACACTGTAATTATTTACTTTATCGTGTAAGACTTCTTAAAGGCGGGTACATGTCGGTGCTCTCTAACAGGTAAAGTGAGGACAGAGTCAAAAGCCTGCTTATATTATCAGACACCCGTCAAGACACACAAATGGCTCATAGAAGCCGATGCATAAGCGAGCATGAAGGGTTTCCTCCCACTACTTGCCTGGGTAAAACTGCCCACAGAAAAAGGGTGCTCCCCGCCTGATGCCTTCCATTAACGCAAGTGTTAACTGAATCAAGACCAGTGGCCTACAAAATGCAAGTCCACTCCTTCAAGCAGCAACATTGCTGCTTGCATATATGACAAAGGCTCCCCCAATTCAGGGGAGCCCACCCATAAGGGGGTGAACTTGGGTTTGAGGCAGGGGGTTGCAGCGCAGGCGCTGCGGCTCTCCAGCTAAGACCAGAATGCGACACCGTAAGCACTTACATTACTTCTGGGGTAGTTTCCTCTCTGGGAGTGGCCAGCCCCGCCCATAAAAGGGGCAGCTGGGTGGCTCACTGCTTCATGCAGGACAGACGTTGCTTCCTGGGGGTTCCCCCCAGGGCCATTGGTTGATGTTTTCTTTTCTTTTCCCTCTTCCCCAGCAGGTTCATCGATGGTCCGGTCCGCATGCCACGCAGCTCTGCAAGGAAAGCGCAAGAAAATAAACACACACCGACTGTGATGAAAAACTTAGTAAGCGCCGAGCGAGTGCCGCCGGGAATCCAAAAAGCACCCAAGTTATCTGGGAGTGCGATGCGCAGGGGGGCTGGTCTGGACTGCTGCGCAGCTTGAGTGACAGTCCACGTGACGCACTCACTCAGCTGCAGCAGCAGACAGCCAGCCAAGGTATCTTATAGCGCGCACGTGATGCTTGGGGCACAAACTAGCCCGAGCATGCGCATCAGTGTTCCCCCATAGAGAGTGACCAGGGGGGTGCTTGTTTAACCGGGCCGCAGCCCCCGGCTTTGCAAAGGCGACACAGGGCGAGCAGTCAGTGAGCCCCCCTAGCCAATCCTGGCGCTGCTTGCAGCGCCAGGATTGGCCGGTCACAGCGCAGCAGGGCAGGGCAATCCATTATTGGATGCCGCGCGTGGGTGGTGGAACGCACACTGCTTAATGGCCAATCACTGTGTGTGACTTCATGTAGTCATGCAGTGATTGGCCATTTTGCGGTGCTGCTGACGTCAGATCCTCTCTCTACTCCCCACCAGTCGCCTCCAGTCGCCTCGTGTGTCCCGTGTGCATGAGCCAGCCTGTGTTCTCTCGACTCGAGTACTACTTACTTGATCAGGTATTTTCATTTAACTACTACAGTGTACACATGATGACTATTTGCGTGCACAGCAGTAATGTCTAAACAACTGTAGTTCCGAATCTGTCCCCAGTTTCTGAGAGGGCCGTTTGTAACTTACTTAAACCTGTACAACACTACGATGTATGTGCAGGTTCACCCTACTCTCCGTTTAAAATGGGGACATTTGATTTTAGGAGGAAGTATCGCGACACCTGGACTGTCCGTGCAAATCCGGGACACACATCTAGTCACCACACACCTGCCTCTTTTCCATTTTAATATGTCTGTCTAATCGTCCGAGTAGTGACTGTTTGATTACGAGTTTCACGCTCCAGTGAAGGGGTGGTGCTGACAGTTATGAAAAGGGAGTCTAGCACGAGAAGAGGAGACACAATACCCAGCAGGTAGGAAGGAGCTCGCCTTGTGCTTACGGGGGCTATCTACAGTTGGAGCAGGTAAAGAGAAAACAATTGAAGTAGTTTTCTGTGTTTTTAGAAGAAAATGGTATTGTGTCTGTCACAAACTGTCTACTGTATGACCTGGCTGCCATTTAGCCATTCCGGGCTTTCTAGTCATTGGCATGCTCAGCTATTTTATCTCATACATAAAACGAAAAGCGAAAGTACAAGTCACTTTGTCTTTATTATAGAGCATCATCTGTCTGGTGGCATACCTAACCGCATTTGTAAAATATGAAAGGAAGAGATTTTGAAAAAAGAATCTGCAAACCTTATTTTCCCCATCAACTTCTAATGACGAGTAATCAATTTTAAGTAGGAAACCCCAAAATTAAATCCGTTTAGGCTTTAAAAATCCGGAGTCTCCCCACTGAATGGGGTATTTTGCCATATTCATGAAAGTGTTGCACATAACATGCGATGTCCCTTTCTTTCATAGGTACATTAGGAAAAAAAATGGGAAATGAATTTACATTAATTGTCTGAAATGTATTTCATTACAATATGCTTTTTCTGACTCCTGAATCTGCTGGGCACTTCCCTGTAAGCCATTGCTGTTGTTTAGACGGACCCCGTTGGTGGCGACTACAGCAAGAAAGGTGGTGGGTGCAGCAAGGCTGGAGTGCAGCTCCAGTTGCTGGGGCGGATCTGTTGCTTCCGTGTGTGACCTGCCTGAACAGGTTGAAAAAGGGCGAGTAGTAAATGTGCCCCCCTAGCCAATCCTGGCACTGCATGCAGTGCCAGGATTGGCTAGTCCACCGCTCGGAAGGTGTCAGGAGTAAAGACGGGCATTTACTCCCTTCCCCCGAAGGCAGCCTGACAGCTTCCCTCTTTCTCTCTTACAGGGTCGGTCGGCGCTCGGACAATGGGGTCGAGGAGACGCTTGCTGCTCGTCTCTAACTCCACTCTGCACTGGGGCACCTACCTGGCGCACTGTCAAGACCAAATTCGGGCATTTTTAGGCGAGTAAGTAGAGCAACTATTGTTTACGTGCAGCTGTTTACGTTTTAACCAAATGTATTACCCGGTCTGGTGTGTTTTATGGCAGCGAAAACTCTCTTTCTTATACCACATAGACTCTTTTAATTTAATTAGCGCCAAACTGTGTTCAGGCATATCCTTGTAGGCTGTTTTCGGTTAGAAGTTGTGAGAGGATGTGGCGTAAGAGCCAGAGCTACCGACTTTGCAACGGGGATGGTCTTTTGTTCTGTGTGCCAGGTGGCCGGTTGTTCTGTGTGCATGGGGGTCTGTTGTTCTGTGTGCCTGGGGGTCTGTTGTTCTGTGTGCCTGGGGGTCTGTTGTTCTGTGTGCCTGGGGGGGGTCTGTTGTTCTGTGTGCATGGGGGTCTGTTGTTTTGTGTGTGGGGGGTCTCATGTTCTGTTTGCCTGGGGTCTGTTGTTCTGTCGGCATGGGGGTCTGCCCGATGGTATGTATGCATGTGGTACTGTAGGTGTGTTAGTCTGAGAGTGCATGGATGTTTACATGCATGTATCATCTATGTCGAGTCAACATGTGCTTGGATGGTGTGTATCTGTATTTACTATAAAAGTCAAACACATTCACTTTGCCAATATTTGGATTTCATCTCACTTCAAAAGCAAATTTAAAGTCTAATTTTACACCCACTTTACCTATCAGCCTTGGTCATGGTTCCTCTAGAGAGATAACGGATGCAGAAATCTGACATTAATAGAAACAGAGTGGCTGGCTTTTATCTGGTATAAATGCTATCCCCAAGTCCTGTAAGTATGAGTTTTTATGAAATTGCATTTCTGCATGTTGCCTAGCTGCAGGGAGGAGGTTAATATTGTTGTGTAGATATCTCAGTGCACAGGAGGCTGTGGCAAATTACTCAGGACATAAATACAGTGGGGAGTTCATTGCATTGATTGTAATTCTTTTCCCAAACCCATGTAAAGTCAAACATACTCACACATGCAAACAGCCAAAAACACAAGCACATGTAAACGCAAACCTGCTCACACATGCAAACAGCCACAAACACCAGCACAAGTAAACTCAACCATACTCACACATGCACACAGCCACAAACACCAGAGACCAACAAGCAGACAACCACATCCACTCACTTATTCTGATAATGGGAAGTTCCAGGCTCAAGCATGCGTACCGGAGGGCCCTAGAACAGGTGAGGTGCCAAAGATATAAAGACAACACTCCTAGCATTACAGAGTAAAGCTCATTCTCTTTCCGGTTTTTCAAAGCTGTTCCGCTTAGAAAAGGGTCAGTTCCTCTTGAGCATTCCACAAGAGTGACTCGCAGAGTAGCTACAGCAAGAGTCACGTGCTGCTTCCTGGGTGTATAGGCCTATGGGGAAGGCCTATGAGTCATCAGTCATTGCTTCATAGGTTCCTCGCAGTGACCGTGTGTAGGACCTGTATAATTTGATCATTGTATAGTCATATTGTATTGCTAAGCAGACCTTGAAGTTCAGATTTTTTCTTTTTTGAGTTTTATATAGCGTGAACTAGACCTGAGACATCGGGTATCAGAGCGCTTTACATGAGCACCAGTTTCGTTATAGATGAACATCTTCATTTTTTTATTGGTAGGCACGGGGAGATTAAGTGATTTGCCCTGAATCACAGGATGTAGAGTGTTGTTGCTGAGACTCTAACCAGGTTACCCAGCTTCGAAGCCGACCGCTCTAGCCGTAAGGCTACATCCTCTCCCCTTGATTGGTGATTGTAGTCAATTGGTCACAATTATGCAGCTCTCCTGTACGGATCGCTCATAGTGTTCTATTTACTTAATAAAAAATGTTTGGGGAAAACAACAAAAATGTTTGCCCATATAACGTTATTTTGTATTGCACGTTCTTTAAATGCCATTGTCGACATCCGCCATGCCGCTGTGCTTTTTCCTTGAAGCACATGTCTTTTCAATGCCATCTGAAATTCCTGCAGAGATTGGATGGGCCACATATTGGGTGATGTGGAGTTTCAGTGTAGAAGGACAGAGATGTAAAAGTCCCAGAACTAGGAGGCAAACATGGTGGCTTTGGTGTTGTTTGAAGGTTGTGATTGGTGGATCTAAGGTTCTAATCTGGTGTGTAGTATGGTAGAGTGTCAGAGAGGGTGTTGGGAGCCGTGTCATTTGCTGATTTGAAAGTTGTGATTGATGAATCTAAAGTTCCGAGTTGGTGTGTAGCATGGTAGGGTGTCAGAGAGTAGGTTGAATGCCATGTCATTTGCTGATTTGTATGTCCATGTAAGTGGTTTCAATACGGTACTGCTCTTGAAAGTGAGCCAGTTGGCCTGGTGACAGGATTCAGTCCGAGCATAATAGGACGGAATGTATGAAGCTCTGTGGTTATACTGAATAAGGAGCTACCTATGTTATGCCATCTATTAATGTAATAACTGCACTTTCACAATTGCTTTATTAACCTTCCTGCTTTCTCAAATTTGCTTGAAAATGCACGATTTTTCTTCTTTTTTTTCAACATTTTCTTGGGGGGGGTTATCCCCCCAAACCCCCCGTTTGAGGTTCGAGCTCGCTCGCTGCGCTCGCTCGCTACGGTGAGTTATGCAAATCACTTTGCGCCCCACCACTTTCAAATGTCACCCACCGCCCCTGGAAAGCAGCATAGCCAACCGCCTGCTGGGAGCCGCACGGGCTCGAGAGTTTTCTCATCTGACCTGTGTGTATTGCAGCCTGTGGCGGCTCAGATGGGGACACCATGCGGCCGCAGGTGAAGGGGTCTTGGGGGGCTTAGCGGGGGCATATATATTGTGCAGGGGTGATATTAGGATGCTTTTTGTTGCTGACCTGACATTAGGGGCTCAGAAGGGACTTTCAGTATTTGGCTTGCTGTTTTGCTGTATAGCTTATTTCTTTCAAGTTGTAGGAGCTAAAGTTGACTGTTTATTTAGGGGGCAGTAACCTTGATATCAAGGGCTCAGTTAGGGTATCAATATTTTGGGCAGCTGTTTCTTGCGGCATTTCTGTCTGGAATTTAAGCTAAAGTTGCAATTTGAATTTAGAGGGTGTTCCTTTTAATATGAAAGGGCTATTGGTGCAAAAGAGGTAATTTAATCTGCGGAGCACTGTTGATTCACACTCCTCGTTTTGTGGCCCAGGCTTGGTGAGTGCTGTTGGAACCCCTGAGTTTTTGGCATCTATGGTGCTATGTGAGGGCACTAGATTGTTTTGGTCATTTATCTTTGGGGTTGGGAAGAGTTTAATGGGGCCTCTGTTTAAGGATGCCTAGTAATGTGAAGAAGAGGTCCAAGCACGCACGTACTGAGGTGGTTCTTGAGAATATGTGACGTTTTACCGCATACAAATACCCCGCATACCATCACTCCGCAAAAATGATTCCGCAAATACTATCACTCCACAAATTAACACAACGCAAACTTTTACAACGAATATGCCTTTATCACGCATGCCTTTACAACGCAAAGGCATGCATGTTAAAGGTATACTCATTGTAAAAGTTTTAAAGGTAAGTGAGTACCCTGCAAAAAAGACTAACCTACACTACACAAACACTACCCTACACTACACCAACACCAAAACACTACCCACTACCCTACACTACCTTACACTACACTAACACTACCCTAAACCCTAAAAAACTACCTACACTACACAAACACTACCCTACACTACACCAACCCTACCCTAAACCCTAAAGCACTCCCCTACATTACACATACACTACCCTACACTACACAAACACTACCATAAACCCTAAAACACTACCCAAAACTACAAAAAGACTACCTTACAGTACACCCCCACAACACTACCCTAACCCCTAAAACACTACCCTGCACTACACATACACTACCCTACACTACACTAACACAACCCTAAACCCTAAAACACTACCCTACACTACACATACACTACCCTACACAAACAACCCTAAAACACTACCCTACACTACACATACACTACACAAACACAACCCTAAAACCTAAAACACTACCCCCTGCATGACCCTACACTACACAAACACTACAACACTACCCTAAACCCTAAAACACTACCCCCAGCATCACCCTACACTACACTAACACTACAACACTACCCTAAACCCTATAACACTACCACCAGCATGACCCTACACTACACAAAAACTACACCACTACCCTAAACCCTAAAACACTAACTCCAGCATGACCCTACACTACACAAACACTACACCACAACCCTAAACCCTAAAACACAACCCCTCGCGCTGCTCCAACCTCCAAAAACGCTGAAGAACTTACAGTCGAATCTAGGTTTCCTGAATTTCGGAAGAACATGCATTCTAAATTACGCAGAAAGGGTTACACCTCTCTATGAATTAATCAAACCTGATTTTAAAACAATAGATTGGACACAAAAACACACAGAAATTTTGCGTTAACTACAAGCTGACATGTTAGAAACAAAACACTTACAAGCACGTGTAAAAATACGCAACTTAGTGATTCGAATCATTACGGGTCAATGCGGATTCACCTACCTAACTTTTAATGAAGGTGAAAAAGTACTAACTGCATACAAATCACAGTTGTACACACAAGCAGAAGTGAAATACACTTCTACAGAAACAATTCTGACCATTCTGATGGTCGTAACACCTGTCCCATCCTTAGAGGCAGTAACAAAAGCGTGCATTACGAATGCTAAAGCTTTACATTCAAGATGGATGCAATGGATTAATTCTCTTGCTGCAACTGATGTTGAATATGTTTTTGATCCTTATTTAAAAACACAAGAATTCCTGCAATATGATAAAGAATGTCCTCTGCCTACTGTATTCTGCTTCTAGACCAGTATAAATGTATGATTTATACTGACGAATCTGCACAACCCGCTACGGGGTTTAAACAAGCTTATAGTGCAGCATGTGCAATCGTTAAAGGTGGTATGCGCGATGGCAAATTCAGACCTATGGTCACAAAACGGCAATCTCTAGGAGATTGTACAGCTCAGCGAGCTGAACTGCAAGCATTCATCAAGGCACTTGAAAATACGGAGCGCAAATTCCCCAAAGTCATAGTGTGCGATTCTTTCTACTGTGTTCAATCCTACAATGAATATTTATAGAATTAGCTTCAAAATGGTTTCAAAGATGCAAAAGGTGGCACAATCAAGCATAAAACGCTTTGGGAACAAGTAGTTCAGTTGCTAAATGGACTACAAAACACTCCTGTGATGTACATGCTGAGTCATCAACGTGATGGCGTTCACGTTGAAGGGAATTCATTGGCTGATGAAGCCTCAAAGGGGGCTGTGTAAACGGCTTCCGTAGCTGCAATCACTCGTTCAAAAATGAAAATAGACAGTGAAATAATACTGGCTGTCAATGCTTCAAGCAAAGGCAGCGGTGCAGCGTTACCTAAAGAGTTTCCTCTCAAATACTCATATATAACTGATACAAACAATGTTCCATTTGCTTGAATCCTTGGAGTGGGAGATAGGGTAATTTCAAACATGTAACATAGATTAGGACTAATCCTAGCAGCACATGAAGGGCTCGCATCTGCTCAAGCAGGTGTTTCCGCCTCAGTATCGTTATTAAAACAGAGGTACTGGTGGCCAGGCATTAGGAAACAGACCCGGAACTATGTTTTGGATTGTGAAATATGCCAGAAGATGAAAGTTTCTACTTTAAACGTCCTGCGCAGACGCCCCTGTTAATCTCAGATAAACCATTAGTTTGCATTTAGCTGGACTACTCTGGTCCCTTACAAAGGGATGGTAACTACAAATATATCATGGTCACAGTGGATTCATGTTCTAGGTTCCTTTGGATGTGGCCTCAGCGCTCGGCTGACGCTCGAACTGTTATAAAAGATTTGCGAGTCTTTATCCGCACATACGCAATAGGCACACTACATTCTGACCAGAGCCCTGCGTTTAGCTCTCGGGCTTACAAAGAAGCCATGGCCGGTTTGGACGTTGCATTGCAGTACTCATCTCCATTCCATCCAGAGGGAAATTTTGTTGTGGAAAGAAAAAAACAGAACAGAAAGCAGTCTATAACACCTAGGGTATTAGGTTCAGGTGACGGGTGGGTCAAACATCTCATTGGGGTTCAACGTGCACTTCACAACTTGCCAAGAAGTTCTCTAAGGGGTATCAGTCCATATGAGGTCCTACTTGGGACAAGAATCCTCGTTCTGGACCTTGATTGTCAAGGAACAGTGATGGAAAATAGGAAATCTGATATCAAAGATCATTTGGCTGTTTTACAGGACTTAAATGAACTAAGATCGAAACAAAGCAACGTCCTCCTGAAGCCAACCACCACTGGGGAAAAAACAATATTCCCAGCAAGGCCTGTCTGGATCCCAAAGCTAGGTGATCTAGTCAGAGAAAAGATCGCGGACAAGAAGGAATTTGGGCCTTCTTACAGACAACCCTTACCTGTCCTAGCCATCCACGGAACAGGAACAGTGATACTACCGCCCCTTGCTGGTAAAAAGGAGAACAGATTTGCGTCCATCGACCTGATCAAACCACACTATGATGCCGATACTAAGCAGTAGGCCAAGTGGACTCCACCAATGTAGCAGACGCACTGCTCTAGCTACAATCCAAGAGGTTCAAACTGAGAGAATCATCACCATTGAAGAATCTGCAGTGAGAAAAGAAAGACTAAGCAACAAAACTATGGAACTTGTTCCTCTTGAGACCCAAATAACAGTTCGTCCTGAAGCACCTGTCTACAGTGAAGTTACAAGTGATCAAGTGGTTCCAGCGATTCCAAGTAATCCGTTTGCAATTCCAACCATTGACAGAACTGCCTCTGGCTATTTCATTCATTTTGAGGTTCCCAGCTAACCTGAAACAACACCAGCGAAGAGAACTTTTAAAGAACAAGCAACAGACGTTTTTCATCACCTGGAAAAAACTTATCTGGTTTCACCATGGAGTGAACTATGGATTGTGTTGGGAATATTTTTTCTTCTACTCGGTTAGCTCTGGTGGTATGCAGACAAAATATCGATATTTAAATATCGATATACAATTATATCGAAGTTTAAATATTGAAGGGACTTAATATAGAAGGTAAGTAATTTCGATAGATTTAACATCGATATTAGTAATATCGAAGTTTGAAATATCGATGTCAGTAATATCGATGTTAATAATTTCGATGTTACTCGTATCGATTTTTCAATTCTTTTTGTGTATATTATTATGTATTTATTATGTTTTTAATTTATTTTTATGTAATTTAATTACATTTTGTATTTTAGTACTGTAGCGGGTTGTGGGTTTATAGGGGAATAGGGTGGAAGGTAATTTAATTATGTTAAATTACTTATTAATAAGTAGGAATTATAAATGAATTTTAATTAATTGGTAATTAATTTTAATTAATTGCTAAATATGTTCTGTAGCGGGTTGTGGGTTTATAGGGGAATAGGGTGGGAAGTAATTTATTTATGTTAAAATAATTATTAATTAGTAGGAATTATAAATTAATTTTAATTAATTGGTAATTATTTTTAAATAATTGGTAATTGATTTCAATTAATTGATTAATTAGTAAATATGTTCTGTAGCGGGTTGTGGGTTTATAGGGGAATAGGGTGGGAAGTAATTTAATTATGTTAAATTAATTATTAATTAGTAGGAATTATAAATGAATTTTAATTAATTGGTAATTAATTTTAATTAATTGGTAATTAATTTTAATTAATTGATTAATTGATAAATATGTTCTGTAGCGGGTTGTGGGTTTATAGGGGAATAGGGTGGGAAGTAATTTAATTATGTTAAATTAATTATTAATTAGTAGAAATTATTAATTAATTTTAATTAATTGGTAATTATTTATAATTAATTGGTAATTAATTTTGATTAATTGATAAATATGTTCTTTAGCGGGTTGTGGGTTTATAGGGGAATAGGGTGGGAAGGAACTTAATTATGTTAAATTCATTATTAATTAGTAAGAATTATAAATTAATTTTAATTAATTGATAATTATTTATAATTAATTGGTAATTAATTTTAATTAATTGATTAATTGATAATTATGTTCTGTGAAGTAATTTAAATGTAATTAAGTAATAATGTTCTTTAATTAATTGTTTTGTTAATTATATAATTGTTGATTAATTATTAATTGGTAAATAAATATTATTATATGGTATTTTTTATTAATTCTTTTGGTTAAAAATATTTTGCTAATCATGTTTTTAATAATTATGTATTGGTATTTGTAAATTGTTTATATTTAATTAATAGTTAATATTTTTATTATTAAAAAAAAACTTTTATTTATAAGTTTGTTATTTTTACCCATACGCTATCCAACACTTTCCCTACTGTTGCACTCTTTGGAGTTGGAATAATAATTGTTACCCCTACGCTATCCAACACTTTCCCTACTGTTGCACTCTCTGGAGTTGGAATAGTAATTGTTACCCCTACGCTATCCAACACTTTCCCTATTGTTGCACTCTCTGGAGTTGGAATAGTTATTGTTACCTCTACGCTATCCAACACTTTCCCTACTGTTGCACTCTCCAGAGTGAGAAAAGTAATTTTTACCTCTACGCTATCCAACACTTTCTCTACTGTTGCACTCTCCGGAGTGGGAATAGTAATTTTCACCCCTACGCTATCCAACACTTTCCCTACTGTTGCACTCTCTGGAGTGGAAATAGTAATTTTTACCCTTACGCTATCCAACACTTTCCCTACTGTTGCACTCTCTGGAGTGGGAATAGTAATTTTTACCCCTACGCTATCCAACACTTTCCCTACTGTTGCACTCTCTGGAGTTGGAATAGTAATTGTTACCCCTACGCGATCCAACACTTTCCTTACTGTTGCCCTCTCTGAAGTGGGAATAGTAATTTTTACCCCTATGCTATCCAACACTTTCCCTACTGTTGCACTCTCTGGAGTGGGAATAGTAATTGGTACTCCTACGCTATCCAACACTTTCCCTACTGTTGCACTCCCCGGAGTGGGAATAGTAATTGTTACTCCTACCCTATTTAACACTTTCCTTACTGTTGCACTCTCTGGAGTGGGAAAAGTAATTTTTAGCTGTACGCTATCCAAAATGTATTTAATTTTTTTATTAGTTTTACATTGTTATTAATTGTTATTTATATTATTATTTTACGTATATAAATTTATTTGTAATTTATTATATTTAAATTTATTTGTAATTTATTAAAATAATTATTTTAGAGTTATTAATAATGAAGTATATACTATGTATTATATCTTTATTATTATTATTTCTTATTAAATTATTTATTAATTTTAAATATTATAATATATTTTTAACTATGTTTATTACATTTATAAGTATTATTTTGTTAATATTACATTTTTTTTATTAAAAGAAAGCGATATTTTCCCAAAAACGAAATTTTATTTTACATCGATATATTTTTTTCGATATTTTTGTACTTACCTTGTTAGAGATAGGATCTCGATATTATTGTCATCGATATTTTTGTTGCGATATTTTGGTAGGTAGATATTTTTGTAGTCGATATTTTGTCATAGAATCAGCTCTGGTAATAACTCTGGGTATGCTGATAAATGGAAGATATGTAAAAATGGACACAGCAAGTAAGAAAGTCAACTTACTTCTCAAGCCACACAAATCATCCCATCGTGAACAAAGATACTTGTCAGCAGTGAACATCACAGCCATTCTTATACAAGATGGTATAGTTTGGGACAAAACAGAATATGACATTTTGGCCCGTCGAAGCTGTTGAAGATTCCACACTTATTTAAGATTTCATTAAGTGACTTTATTACCTCTAGTACCTTTTCTGATGATTAGGACTTCGAGACTGTTCATAATATCATGTCTGATCTACAGATGTCTGCACTATTTACAAATCATGAATATTTAGAGGTTCCTTAGAGTATGAACAAATGTATTGTTCTAAGCATTATGGTCATCATTTATTGCACAAATCTGCAATGCCTAGAAACGTATATATGTATAACCTATGGGAACATTGTCCTACACCTCCAAAGGGTAGCTCAAAAACCTTTGCAAATAAGTTTCCATATTTTTCAGGGTTCAATGTATCCAATGCTGAATCATTTTACTTTAAAAATGTGAACAGAACAGGAATGAAAAGTATGTCGCGACAGGGTTTCAACTTTCGGAAAGACAACATTGAGACAAAAATTGTCTGGGGTTCAAAAGTTTGGCAAGTGCGGGGGGTAGAAGCTATGTTTAGAGCCTGTAACATCCCTGAGCAAATTATGTTTTTGAATGACACTGTCCAACAAACGTCTTGCCTTGGGTTAGCCAAGATCAAGGACATGAACACACCGATCATACCTATACCTGCGAGTAATAGCACTACACAGGGGCAGACCGACGTACATAATATTTTGCATCACAACAGATAAGATCCAGATTGGAACAAATGGTTGCTCTGGCCCGTAGACAAAAACAACTGTCAAGATTGATCGATTACTGAACAAAACTCAATTTGGCTACAGAAAGCTACACTACAGGATGTAAAACAACCTTATCATTATTTAAAGATGGCGCAGGCCTTAGGGAATTCTTGCTAGGACCAAGAAAACCGCATCAAAAACGTTTCATATATGCCTGTATTTATACTGCATATAACGAAATATGGAAGATTCCGCAAGCAGAGACTGCAGAACGAATACAAGAAATTGATCGTATTAATTTAGAGAAATCTCTCTGTAGTAGACAATGGGTTAATGACTCTGTCGTCCAGGATATATTCAAAGGACAGCATTTTGTCTTCTGCTATAGACATCATGGAACAAGACTTGGCCATGTTGCAACATGGTCAGTCTCAGTTACCTTCTATCATGCTATTAGGCTGGATCACTGATAAATAGATCAAACTGGCACAAAGGGGAGCAGACTATACGGTGCTGAGCAATGAAAAACTGGAAAGATTACCATTCACAGTGGCAGAAAAAAGAGCTACTGAGTGGATAATACATGGTAAAATCACTCTGCCTGTTACAATTTTCCATTTTCAGTATTGCCTACAACACATGCCAGCAGGTAAATATGAAAGGTTGGGTAAAGAATACACGAAGACATCCTGGTATTTACCATACACACACAGATGTTGGAGTGGGTGACGTGAAGTGTACCTTAGCGGTTCAAACTGTAAAAATGCACTAAGCGGTACTCTCCTTTGTCAGGGTATTAATTTACATGGGGCCTGCGATGGTTCCTCTAACAAATTATCCTGTCACCTGCAAGGCTCACCAGCTGCAGTGATTGATCCAATTTTTGGACAACTTTCAAATGGAAGTTACCTCATGTTGAACGATCACAGCTTCTGTGGCATGTTGCCAGGTATCCCATATCTAGTGACTGTTACATCCAGGGTCACTTGCTGTATGCACGTATTGTTTCCACAAACCAAGACAGCCAGGGAGTCTCCTCTGTGGCCATTTTTTTGCAAAAAACGGTGTCACTGACCTCGGCCAAAGAGGCCTATGATCTACTAGTCGCAAGGACTTCTGCCAAGATACATGCCCTTTTGAATACAAACTGCCCTATACATTTCTCAGAAATGTTATATCGTATCTTAAACATGTCTGATTCGAGTGGTATTGTACATGTATTTAAGACTGTGTTTTCCGGACTGTTAGCACCTTTTCAAGTAGTCCTCAGATTAATTCCAAACTTTGTACACTCTGGGGTCGATTCCGATTCGGGGAAAAAACCGTCCGTACGATTTTTATCCGGAGCCCTCTCTGTACGAATCGTACCCGTCTGTCTGAGTCGTGAAGTATGATCCGTATTCCTTGAATCCGTCCGAATCGTCGCGATCCGTACGTATTGCAAGGCTGAAACCGTGAAGCGTATGACTCATACACATACCGTACTACTCGTACACATGCCGTATGACCCGACGAGTACGATTCGGACCGGGGTATGAGGACGCGATTCGTACGGTTCACGTCAGGTAAGGGCAAGTCGTACGGAAAAGCACACAAACACATACACACCGTACGGTCCGTACCCCCAAAAATCACAGGGGTATGCACCGTACCCCTGAGATCGTGGGGTGTATGAGCCGTACCCCCATTGTACGATCAGTGTATGAGCCGTACCCCCATTGTAAGATCGGTGTACGAGCCGTACCCCGTGTACGATCGGTGTACGAGCCGTACACCCATCGTACAATGGGGGTACGGCTCGTACACCGATTGTACATGGGGTACGGCTCGTACACCGATCGTACAATGGGGGTACGGCTCATACACCGATCGTACATGGGGTACGGCTCGTACACCAATCGTACAATGGGGGTACGGCTCATACACCGATCGTACAATGGGGGTACGGCTCGTACACCGATCGTACAATGGGGGTATGGCTCGTACACCGATCATACAATGGGGGTACGGCTCGTACACCCCATGATCGCAGGGGTACGGTGCGTAGCCCTGCGATCATGGGGGGTACGCACCGTACCCGGGTGGGCCGTTACGTACCTATTTCGGCGCAAACTCTGCTTTTACGGCTGTTTTCAGCTCCCATAGAAAAAGGGTTATACGGTGCGTACCCGACACATATCGTACTTGCTGGGTCGTAAAAACCAACCGCGAACCGTACAGATGTCGCGTACAGCGGGTTCAGAGGGAGAATCGTACGGAGATTAGAGTCATACGGTGTCTTGTACGACTCGTACGGAGTACGGCTCCTGGTACGAATCGTACTTCGTCATACGTACGGGACGTTTAAAGGTACGATTTGTACGGGGAAAAAACGCTCCGTACGACGATTTGGAGCGCTTTTTACCGGATCGGAATCGACCCCTCTTTGTTTGGCGGACTGCCCCTACTTTTGGGACTCGGTGCAGGATACTATTTTTGCTAATACTGCTGCGATATGGCAGGCCAAATCACCAGCGACAGCCAATTCACTGAGGAGAGAGCTCTGCAGGAGATGAAGTGTTGTGAGTGCATCGTCCAAAATTTGGGTTTACCTCACCTAAGAGAATTAATTACCACATGGTTTCTGTCATTCAGACCAATCTGGCAAGATTGCATCTCACCTGTTCTATGCTGCCTGCTTTGCGGTGAAGAATGCGTGCTAGACATCTGACTAACACTTCCATCGGTCATGCCTATTGATGTCGATAGTCTTCTGGACCCTGTAACGGCCCATGCTCTGTGTTGTCCCCAGCGGCTACCAATTCTGATAATGGCATTCATTGAGATCTCATAGACGGAAATTGCAACTGCTGAGGTACGAGAGGAATCAACAGGCGCGCAGATAACATCTGATTTGAACATTGCTGATGCGACCAATGCTGAAGGCAATAGTTCTCAACTATGTGCGGTTAATCTTCTAAATGAGGTATTCCAACTTTCACCTACAACGGTAGATGACTTTTTGTCTACAGAAATAGAAGAGATGTTTTCTCCAAGCCTTAACACTGACTTTTGATTTTGACACAAAGGGGTCGATTCTGATCCTGGATTTTTATTTTCCATACAAATAGGATTTGTATTTTTTTCCATACCAATTGTAAAAGTCCCTTCCAACCCGTGTAGTACGATTCGTATGGGAAAAATACATACAGATCGGCCCGATCCTTACAAATCGGATCAGGAAAAGCTGTACGACACGGACTTGGAAAAAAGACCATACAATTTGTAAAAAGGCTGTCCAACCCGTCAAGTACGATTCGTACCGGGTTGTCAGCATACGATTTGTATGGAAAATGGCCTGTATACGGGGAATGACTCGTACCGGGCAACGAAGCGAACCCCTATACGCCTTGTACCCTGGTATGACTCGTTCTGGGGGTACGACTCATACCGGGGTACGGGTCGTATAGGGGTATGAGGCGTACAGGGGTCCCCCCACATGCGAGGTGTGTGTATGGTGCGTACCCCAACATCACGCACGTACGCAAAGTACGTACGCGATTTTTGGGTTACGGTGCGTACATACCTGATTTTGGGGTACTGGTCGTGTACGCACCGTACAAGCACCGTACCCCAAATTCACGTACGTATGCACCGTACCCCAAAATCGCGTATGTACGCACCGTACCCCAAAATCGTGTTTTTGGGGTACGGTGCGTACATACGCGATTTTGGGGTACGGTGCGTACATATGTGATTTTGGGGTACAGTGCGTACATACGCGATTCTGGGGTACGGTGCGTACATATGTGATTTTGGGGTACAATGCGTACGTACGCGATTTTGGGGTACGGTACGTACATACACGATTTTGGGGTACGGTGCGTACGTACGCGATTTTGGGGTACGGTGCATACATACGTGATTTTGGGGTACGGTGCTTACATATGCGATTTTGGGGTACGGTGCGTACATCCGCGATTTTGGGGTACGGTGCTTGTACGGTGCGTACACGACCAGTACCCCTTCATCGCGTCTGTACGCACCGTACCCCACTTTCCGTGCCATCCGTACGCACGTAAATACACACGTAACCCTGTATTCATGGGGTGTACGACGCGTACATGAGGGGGTCTGTCTCGTACTGTTTTCGGGGCGTACAAGGTTTTTCCGGCACTTTTTGGCTCTTGTAAAAAAAGAGCTGTATGGAGTGCCGTTTGTACGAATCGTACTTGCCGGGTTGTAAACTGCTGCAGGGAATACATGGGAACGTCGTGTACAGAGCAATCCGAATCAGAATCGCTTGTATATACGAGTTGTATGGTCTTTTTTACAATTTGTATGGAGTGCGTCTATTTGTACGGATCGTACTTCCTAGGTTGTAGGGGCCTCCTTACAAGTACGAGTTGTATGGGGAAAACGCTCCATACCACGATTTGTACAGCGTTTTTCCAGGATCGGAATCGGCCCCTTGTGCACTGAGAGACTCTGAATTTGACCTTCATTTTTCAAAAACAAGGTACTAACTTTGGAACTTTTTTCCTATGATTAATTTTTTTTCTCCAAATTTGTATTTTTCATTTTTGGCACAAGTAATCTGCTTATAGTAGAACTATTCATAGAGAATAGAATTCTTAGATTACTTCCAGAGACAATATATGACCTTGTCCACATACAAGCAGTTTTATGTAATCTAACATGAAATGGTCTCGGCCTTTTATCTTTTGTATTTATGAGCCATTTCATAAATGTATATTTTCATGATTCATTCCATTAGCATTCAAACATCTACAGTATGCTTAGAATGAAACTTTGCTTTACTGTGTACAGCAACGCTTTGAATTGCATTTTTTTTTAAATATGTTTGTGACATGTTTTAGCACTTTGTGTGTAGATATATTTTAGATATGTTTAACATGTTTAGGATTTAGTAATGTCGTTCATACGAAAGTGGAGTGGGTGTTGTGTGTAGATTTAGATACCGTATATAGATTTCCCGATTGATGTCCTTACATAGGTATAGTTCACATTGCCCTTATTTAGGCATAGAAATCCAGCCCTTATTTAGGCATTGCTCATGCTAACCAAATACAGGCATGGTCAACTACATCCAATCCTCTTCGTCACAACGAGTTCTTGGAAAACCAGACTCTTAAGCCTTTAGGACTTCCCCTTGCCGGAATATTGATTTCTCAGAGAACTCATTTATAATGCATGAACATCTATCCCTTAGGGGTTCATTCATGACGTTCATATG
Organism: Lissotriton helveticus; assembly: GCF_964261635.1. Taxonomy (NCBI): domain Eukaryota; kingdom Metazoa; phylum Chordata; class Amphibia; order Caudata; family Salamandridae; genus Lissotriton; species Lissotriton helveticus. Next base: position 571,245,946 of record NC_136063.1, read on the forward strand.
CCCGACTTGTACATCAATACTGGCATTCCTAAACACCTTTCTAGGTATAAATATACCTTCACTTGCTATGGCAAGGCACTGTGTGGTTCGACTACCTACTTGCACGACGTGGCTCACCACAGCAAGACCCAAAGGAAGTCAAGTCCTCAACTGACGCACTGACCAGACTCTGTCATCCTCCTTGCCGAGAATCCAGCTTCGGTGTGTCTGACTCCCCTTGCGGGTTGTTAGAGATCGAGTCCCGGGAAAGCGATACCAACCTCTCTCATTCTAAGGTATGGAGCTGATTAGAACCTAGAGAAACGTTTGGGCAATTCTTGGCACAGCAAAACTAAACTAAACTTTAGCTAAAACAGCACCTACTTCTTCCCTCGTACAATACTTAGGGTAGGTACACTGGGGTAGGATTATTTTAGAAGCACCAGTTGAATATTGTAGCCTGTGTTATTTATGAATATATTTTTATGTATGTTATAGCTACAGACCGTGCTATTGCAGTATTATTTTATATTACAGCTAACGCTGTACGCACCATACTTCGCATTCTGTCTTCCGATTGTAGCATATCTCTTGCATGAAATAAGACTGTTCAATAAACCCTTTTATTGAAACGCCCGTCTCTCCATTTCTGTGCAAGTCTGTAGAAATGAAGCATGCACGGTTGACTGAGTGAAACTATAATCTAGTGTTTCCACGACTCTGAAGATATTGTTCCGACTCTAAGGGAAACAAAGTTGTCATGTTTATGCTGTTGTCAGAAACTAATCCCTACTTGTTCATTCAAGAAGTTTCTAGTGACCTCTGAGTTAGCTGGCACACACAAGTAATTAAGTTTAATCTACTCGATAGAGACATACTGACCTCAGTAGGACACCTTCTCGCCAGGCTCCTGTTTGCATGCTATAAGGCTATGCTAATCCAATCATTGGAGGGGCACAATAATTTCTAGTCTCTATACTAAGTGACCTTACAATTTCAAAATATCTTCTTGGGGTTCGGTCCCTACCTTCCTGTCTTTTTCTTTCTGTACGAAGGAGTCCAAATCTATATTTAACTTAGTGGCATCTATCCTCAATTTTGAACATGAATCAGCAGCAAAATTATATTAAACATCTGTTCTATATGATCCAATGGCATGGGAGTGACCCTCCATGTGCGCACTGTCTGAGAATTCCATTCCTCCGTGTTTTCTCATATGTCAGTGTACTGAGTGGCAAAGTGTGCGAGTTCAGTGTGTGACCATTGGACATGTACATACATAGTTGGATTTGCCACCTCCAAAGCCTGATATTTCAATTTCAAGGCTTTACCACGCATAACGCGCAAAGGGGTTACTGTCCATTCTACATTGTCTTGGGAGGTCGATTGTTCCTTATCCTTTTATTGTTGCAATGCCTGGGCATGGTGTTCGCATTCATCAATTTGATCCAATATCTTGTCTACCAATTTAGTAAACGTTGCTAGATAGGCTGTCTAGTTCGAGAGGGGTAAATGAGTATCTTTTCATTGGTCCTCAGTGTCTTTAGCATTTTGGAGTTGGGATAGTTAAGGGTAGCCCTCACTTAGGCTGTAAGTTATAGATCAAATCTTACTCATACAACATATTTGGTCAAACACCATTCACAGTAGATGGTGCTTCATCCTAAAGTTACAATTGGAAGAGAAACTATTACAATAGGCCTTTAAACCCTCTTATATTATGGCATGATAGATGTGTTCTACCCTTTCCTGTTCTTCTTTGGTCATCTGAGTACAAGACCTAGCAGCATCATGCATCAATATTGAATTTTGAGATTCCTTAATTGCGAAAAATAAGGAATCGCAATTAAGGTATTGCAATATGCAATGCATCAAAAAATCGCTAAAAAAATAGCGATTCCCTAAAATTTCTTAATTGCGATTCTCTAATTAAGAATCGCAATTAAGGAATACCACCCCATTCATTCCTATGGGCCTAGAGGCCCATAGGAATGAATGGGAATGACATTCTTAATTTGCGATTCACCATTACAAATTCGCAAATTAAGAATGCAATCTTCAAGGTTGCAGGGGGGGGTCCAAAGGACACCCTGTTGCACCCCTGAAATTTGCAATTAAGTACATTTTTCACACACACATGCCCCAAGGGCATGTGTGTGTGTAAAATGGCACTTTGAAAAATGCACTTTTGTGCATTTTTAAAAGTTTTCGCAAATTACCATGAAGGTCAACTTCATGGTAATTTGCACCCCTTATTTGCAAATTCGCAAAATTTAAAAGTATAATGCATTGCATTTAAGGAATCTCAATTTGAGATTCCTTAAATGCAATCGCAATTTAAGAAATCGCAGTTTTGCGATTTCTTAAATTGCGAGAACAACAAAATGCATATTGCATCCCAAAAATGGTAATTGCATTCGCAAACGGCCGAATTTTGCGATTCGCACCGTTTGCGAATGCAATTTCCTTTGATGCATGTGCCCGTAAGTCTTCTTGTTTCATCATCATCCCCTTCTACCTCCAAAAATCATTGATCAATGCTGGAGTCGCACCACTCTATCTCCAAGCGTTGGTGCACCACTACCACCCTTCACGATCCCTTCGCTCTTCTCGTCAGCACTACTTTTTAGTGCCTAGAATTAAGAAATCCAGGATGGGGGGACGCTCCTTTTCATACTTGGCCCCAGTACTCTGGAACTCCATGCCACTCTCGCTGCGCACAGAACCACAATATTATAAGTTTCGCAGGGACCTAAAGACTTGGCTCTTTAATCAATAGATCTCTTCTCTGGCATTCTTCCTCTCTGTTTTTGACGTTCCATAGCGTCGGGAAACCTACGGGTAGCTGTTGCACTGAATAAATTTACTTAACATAACATAACATAACATCAATGGGTGCAGCTTCTAAGGTTGGGGTAGTATGAGAAGGATGCTGTTCTTGCTGCTGCACTGATCTAGCATGAGTAGGAGGTCAGGGACTGTTAGTTAGTAAATATTCTATAAGGGGGTCCTTGTCGCCGCTGGGAGCGGAGGGGAAATCTGATGTATTGTCTATGGGTTTATGAACAACAGCTTTATGAGATGAGATTTCTGCTTCTCCAGAAGTTGCCAGCTTCACAGGATTCTTGATCCTAGGATTCACTGCCCCAGGAGGAGGGGCTTTGGCTGCCTATGCGCTTAAAAGCGATCCATCACTCCAGCACCACGGGACGTGCCTGAGCGAAGCCCTGCCGAGGGCGGGCCTGTCATCGATAGGAAGAGGCAGGGAAGGGCCACCCCTTTTAGACCTGCCATGTGGATCCAATCTCCTCTTGACCAGGTACTGTGACTCCAAGGTTTATTTGGACCCTCCTTTGCATGTTTTTTTTGGTAGAGACACGTGGCTGGTGAGATAGGAAAATGCAAGGCTATGGAAGGGGCTCCTAGGGCCCGAAGGGATAAAGAAACATAAATAGGAAAGGGGATCACTACTGTTAGAGTGCACCAACATTATTTCCTCCAACCCCAGGTCAACCCAACCGAGTTCAACGGTTCCTTCCAGTGATACAGTAAAGCGAGTCAACAAAATGTTTGAGAAACCACTTCTGAACTCTCAGTTGCCTGTGCCTAAGCAGACTAAGGGTTCACCGCACCTTTTCGACCTCGAGGGACCATTAGCAACACAAGCGGTACCAGGGATTGAATGTAGTAACAAATATTCTATCCTAAGCACAGATGACATTAAATCCAAAAGTCATGCAACTACAAGGAGGGATTGTATGAGTGTTGAGACTATTACAATGCTACAGAGTGTGATGGGGGTTATTGAAGAACTAAGAGTCTGGGTTAAAATTCTCCTCACCACTGTGGGAAAGCTTGGAGGGGGTAATACCAAAAACCACATGTGTTGTTGTATGGACGGGGAAGGTGGTGGCAAGGGAGGTCAAATACTAGCTGTGGCGATGTAAAAAACCCATCTAGTCTATTGGATCTGTGCCGCGCCTGCCCAAACATGGCTGTTCAGCCCCCTCCAGATTTCCCTGTGATGCAAAATTGTTTGAGAACAAGTGGGGAATGGGTGTCATCACAGCAGTTGTGTAGAGGGAGATGTTATGAGAAGACCTGGAATGAAATGAAAGAGCAGTGGAGAGGGATAAAGGGGCCTTGTGCAACCCTCCCTGCTAGACCCTGGTGGCTAAGAGGAGGACCAACCAAAAATGGGATTAATGCCCTGAGGGGGGCTGTAGGTGCAGCTGCTGTCATCACAGCAGTTTTGCAGAGGGAGATGGTATGAGAAGACCTGGAATTAAATGAAAGAGCAGTGGAGGGGGATAAAGGGGCCTTGCGCAACCCTCCCAGCTAGACCCTGATGGCTAAGAGGTGGACCAACCAAAAAGGGGATTAATGCCCTGAGGGGGGGGGGGCTGTAGGTGCAGCAGCTGTTTATCTTGCTCATGTCCCCAAGTTGCCCTCCAGTTCATGGGAAGATAAGGAGTCCCTGATAAACAAAGTTACTTACTGGTTCTGTGAAATCAGACACTGTTATTCGATCATCAGGAGTGATATTTTAATTGTAGAGAGGCTTTCAACTCTGGATGGCATACAAGATTTAATTTGGGTCTCTTTTGCAAGGAATGACCTAGTGGAGGGTCTAATGGTAATTGAAGCCCGAGCAATCTCTATTGCACGCACTACCATTCAACTTAACTTTTGTGATACCTCTGAACTTTTGACACTGCAGTGTGCTAAGGCAGATAGGGGGCAGGAGAAGAGACTAGTGGAACTAGCAGGGTTTCGCCGTGACTGGAGCCTATGACCTCAAACTGTTTGCACAGAGGTGCAGAGAGGGGGATAGAGAGCCTGTTGATAGACTTGTCCCAAGAAGAGAAACACCCTAAGGATAGGGAGGATCACTCAAGGTTCTATAGCAATTGCTCGAATATGCAGGAAGTGCCATCGGCAATTAAATCTCATGATATGATTATTTATAGAAATATTAATGCTAAATATACTCCACTGATTGCTGAACCGATGTTGGAAACCCTGGTGGGAATTGCTTCATGGAATGTAGCAGGAATAGCTAAATTATTGCTTGATACTGAGTGGGGCAAATTCATCCATATTTTCGATATATGTCTATTTCAGGAAACATGGTGTCTTTTTATGGAAGTAGGTATACAACTTTCTGTGTAGAAGCAACCAAAACTACTAAGGGTAGGCCCTCAGGGGGACTGGGCATCTGGATTAAAACTGCACTTCAATTTAGAATTAACATCTTGCCTTGTGATTCTAAAGATATTTTAGCACTTAGGCTACTGTTTAATTCTGGCCTATCCCTAAAAAATGCATTGTATACAATAGAGTTGAGGCTAGAAATGAAGAAAGAACAACCATTAACCAATTAGAGCAACTGCTATAGAAGCAATGTTGGAAAGACCCCACCCTGGTGGCAGGAGATTTTAATTCAACTTTGAAACGTTGGCTGCTTCCCCATATGATCTAACCTGTGAGATGGATAACCAATGGGGTATACCACACTTAGAAATCCCAAAAGTAAAATGGACTCCAAAAGAAGGTCAGTGGCTGTCACTAACACTTAAATTCAATTTTAGAGCAAGAAATGGTAGATGGCCCTCGGATCGCCAAGGTAAAACAACTTTTAATAGACTATGCCACTGTAGCAGAATTGATTACTTCTTGGTACATGTCGAGCTTTGGCCTGCTATCAAGGATATGGATGTGATAGATCGAATAGACAGTTCCCATAATGCCCTTGAAATGGCAATATGTATTAACCCCTTCCACGCTCATGACGAGCTGGGCTCGTCATGGTGTAGCCTCCTCGCACGCTCATGACGAGCCCAGCTCGTCATGAATAATGGAAAATGGGCAATCCCAGCACCGGGGGGGAAAACGCATAGCAGCCAAGTTTAAAAAAAATTCACATCATGAGGGGAGGGGTAACTATGGGATAGGAGAACTGCGGCCCACCAATAATCTTAGATCCATTAGGTGGGACTGGGTAACAAAGAATCCTTCTGCCCTTGACATCATTAAGGGAAGAGTCATTGCAGACTGCAAGCATCTGTCCAAACTCCCTAGTATGCAGAGAAATGAGGAACTGGCAAAAACCCACGACAAGCTAGGAGGGAAAATAAGGGAAGTGCTTGGAAAGGACAGAAGAAAAGGGAAACCTCGTCCAAAGCTCGAGCCTTGGTACAATGGTGCTTGTAGAGTGGCCAAAAGTGAGCTCCTTGAGTTGATCAAAACTAGATCCCAAGTAGAGATCGTCACATCTAGGGCATCAGAAAGTGCTTATAAATGCAAAGAGGGAGTGGGAAGATTTGTTATAGTTGAACTTGCATGATGCTTTGGTAAATAAGAACACCAAGGCATTTTGAAGAGTAGCGGCTCTGGCCTCAAGTGAAAACAAGCCAACTCTTGATTTATGCATTCAACCAGACAAGTGGGTAACACACTTTAGTTAGCTGTACTCAAATAACCTAGGCAGTGAATGCTAGTGGTATTTCATTAGATAGTGGTGTCCCCCTTGTTAAGTGAGACTGTAATTGCAATCAATTCCTGTGTTCCAGGCCGTGCCCCAGGTCCTGATAGGACGTCTAGTCATCTCTATAGAGAAAACCCAGAAATATGGGGTCCATATATTAACATGCTCTCTAACAGTATACTAACTGATATGGACATCCCCCCACTCTTGGAAGCTAGCTGAAATTGTTACCATCTATAAGAAGGGCGATTGTGCACTTCCAGCTAACTACAGGCCTATCAGCCTCATAGACTCCCTTCAGAAATCTTCTTGTAAGCAGGTGCTTGATCATCTTCAGGATTGGATTTGTGAGGGTATTTAATTTCAGAGTGGCAGACATGTTTAAGATCAAATATGAATACAATAGAGCAGAGTTTTCGCTGTATTTGTATTTTCTGGACCATCAACAGGGGCAACATATATGTTGCCTTTGTTGATATTCGATCACCCTTTCACATGGTTTCAAGAGATAAGCCATGGGGAGTCTTAGAAGGTACAGGAGTTCTGGCTCCCCTTCAGACAAAATCGAGCTTAGAGTGCTCTTAGTTTGGTATTGAATATGGTCTACCACAGCACTAGAATCTTACAAAGTGGATCTTCACGATTTAAAATCTCCAAAAGGTCTTGTGGCTTTGCACTCTTAAGACTCTCTTACAGAGGTTAAGCCTTGACATATAGTGGGATCTTCCAGAGACCCTGTCTCAAATCCACAAGTCCAGTCTCAAATCTGTTTACAGGGGTAGTGTTGTGATTGACAACATACAAAATTTCAAAGGATCACTCTCTGCTGCTTTTATTGATTTTAAACCGACCCCATTATTTGAGAGTACTATAGATGACATTGTCCCTCCATTAGCAAGGAAGTTATACTTACAGATCAGGCATGGGTGCCTACCTGTAAAAACGTTTAAAAAGAAGTGGTGCAAAGTATTGGACATGGTGGATGAGAACTGTACTTGTTGCCAAGGAGAACCCAAGTCACTTAAGCATGTTTTATTTTTTTGCCCTCTGTATAGACAGTCTCGAACTAAATGGATAACTCCACTTTGCAGAAACATAGAAGTTAGAAAGCACCAGGAGACATTCAGAAAATTTCCCATCAGATACATCTCGTATTGTCGTATTCTGTATGGCCAAGTTCCTAATGGCAATGTGGAGCAGGCATGCTAAGTGTTCTCTTGGTATTCTTCAGGCTGCCTCCATTTGAAAGGGTCCCTTTACACTGTATTGTGCCATTTGGGCAGGTTTCAGCGGATCTATGTCTTTTAACATTTATAGAAGACATTTATTGTATTTTATACTTATTTTTTTTAAGTACTTTTATGATGAATCTCTGTGGTCTTTTAAAATGATATTTACTCTTTTTCGACTCTGCTGCTATTGTAATGAACAGCATTTTAAAGTCTTATGTTGTATTATCTGTGTTTGTGTTTTGTTTTGTGTAGTACTTTTTGGATCAATAGTGATTGAAATAAAGGTTCTATTGACTGACTGGCTTCTCATCTTATCTCCACCAATTTTTCTTTATTCTTTTTCATTTTGTAGGCTCTGGCTTTTCCCCTATCTGTTCTCTCCCAGGGACCCAGTAGTTTCTGACCTGTGCATATTCATCCCAGTATTGTAGGGCCTCAAACTACAGTAATCCAATCTTTCCCTGTCTTTACCTAGCCATTAAGCATTGTCGCAAATAATCAGACTTCTTTTTGCCAAACTATCCTATTTCTAGCTATTGCAAATCTGAATTGACTTTGGAATAATCATGCCACTGTTTTACAAATGGGTCTGCCTGGAGACCCTTTTTTGTAATTACATACCACACATACTACCGGGTGCAGGTGTGGACTGTGCCACTTCTAAATGCTTCTCGTGACAACAAGTTCCAATACAGGCACATGTTTTACTAACACAACAGCCAATGGTCAGTAGGAGTAAAATCAATACTGATATAACAAAACAGGGGCCTAGAATCACCTGTAACTATATTTGAGGCCTCAATCTGGTCAGGGAACTTCAACCACCATAAAACAACCACTCAAGAGGGACTTGGACCTCCTGTAACTATATAAGTGGCCTCAATATGGTCGGAGGATTCAAACCACCCACAAGCAATCACTAAAGGTGGACTAGAACGTCCCAAAATGTTAAACTCGATGTCTCCTTACCTGGTTGGTGACAACTGTATTTTACAGTGTCAAGACAACACAGGCCTGGTTCGTTGGGACTCAGCCAAGCAGTCACTTGCCGTAGAGTGTCCCAGGATATTCAGTGGATTGCAACTGTTGGAAACCAAACTCACCTCTGTAGGCGTACGTTTCTGTGTCGTCACGATCACTTGGCTGTGGCAGTTACTCCAACTGGGCTCCGACTTGGTGAATCCTGGGTTTTGGAACCATTTGTTAAAGCAAACTTCTCATTCTAAATAAAGCATCAACAAATGCAGTTGTAAGCAGTTAGGAAGCAACGTTTTTTTGCTTTAGGTCGAGTGAGAACAGCCAGGGACAACTGCACTGTTTTGCTGGAGGTTACAATCAGGAGCCTTTTGTACATTTACAGCCATGTAGGAGAACATTACTGTGAAGACAGTTGGCAAAGAATAAATTATGGTGGTCAGGCGATAGTCAGGAGGCTAATTCAGGAGGCGCACCCAGGGTGCACCGAAACTGCCTACAAACACATTCTGAGAAAACCCACAATTTAAAAATATCCTGCACCTTGTGTTTGGATGACATCAACAGTACGTACATGGTCTCAGTCTCTTCACAGACGAAAAGCAAAAGAGCAATGTAAAAACAAAATGATATACAACTTACAAAACAGATTAACAGTTGTTCACAAAATAGATCTACTTCCACTGTATATGTATGTACTGGTTACCTGATTGTCTGCTTTCCCTAACACCATTTGACCTGTGATTAGAAGAGCAAATTGTGATAGGGCCTTCCAAAATGCTATTAATTTCCACTAACTGGAGGACAGTTTGGGTACAGCTGTTAACTAGTGAGCCTTAATAGATTTCTTCTCCAGGTTTGCCCCCAGCCTAATCACTGTCATCCCTAGTCATTACAATGAGATGAGGAGGATACAATGGTACTGCTGCTGGGATATGATCACCCATTAATCACCACATGTTGGCAGTTCTGATTTATTAAAGCAATGGAGTAAAAAAATCTTTAATTTGATCTTCCAGTTTCCAGTGAGCTGGAAAAAAGTTTACTCAATGTTTTATTGGAACAAGGACCTTGGAGTCACTGCTGTTATGGTAGCTAAACACCCCAGGACTATTTGCCCTCTTTGGCTGTCACTTCTTGTGACTGAAACACTACTAAATAACTTTTGCTTTGCCTACTTGAAGTGATACAATTCCTTATAGAGTCCGGACCAGGGCAGCAGTCCACCTCAGATCTTGAAAAGCTTGTAGTTGACATTTCAGGCACGCACATTCTAGAAGCCCTCGACACACCCTGGTTAAATGCCTTGCACTTAAAATGAAAAAGCAACATTACCACCCATCAAGCTATGGAAAATAGAGATATCTTCTTCATGTAATTTTGCTTCAACTGGTGTCAATGCCTTTGTGATATGACTTGGGGATGCAGCCAAACTGTAAGCAGAACTCTTTAATTATCAATGTCTTCCACCTACTGAAAAAGAATGTCCTTTAACTGGAATGGATTAGAATATGGACTTAAGCATTTTTAGATCTTTGGATGCCAAGAAGTTGCCTTTGTTGGTGAGAGTAGTTAAAACCTCATTAAATACCATGTGAATCACTTGATAATTCATGAAAAGATTGACATTTTTCAGGTCTATGATGGGTGTGCATTTTCCTGTAGGCAGCAACATAATTTAGTAACATCCTTTGCCTTGCTCTTTTTCTGAACCTGGACTGATTTCTATTTACTTCAAAAGAGTTGCAATCTATATTATATCCATACAACAGATTTTGCAGAACTCATGTGTTTGTTATGGACTTCCAAGTCATCCCCTGCCTTCCACCAGTAGATCTATGAGATCGTCATTCCTTTGATGGAATTGATTACTATCAGTTGCAGGTCAATGCTTGCTGTACATAGGGGCCTCTCCCATGGCTCCTCGCACAAAAGGGCTATATTGATTAATGCTTCTGGTGCTGTTTACCATGACATCTGGAATGAAAAGAAATTCTAGGAGGAAATGAGTGAAAGGTTTGCAGCATCTTAGTCTCCCTTACTGTTCACGTTACCATTTTATGAAGGAAGCTGATAATAAACATTTTTGACTTAAGAGTGATATGAGCCTCTGGTTCCCTTTAACGTGTTCTTGGTGCAACAGATACCCCAGTAGCTGTAGCTATTGACCATAGCCCATCTAAAATGAGCTCCATTGAGGCTGGTTTATCTGAACATTCTTGCGACCCTCAGATAGGTCCTGAAAGTCACTTAATAGTTTCTGGATTCTGTATGTTGTGAAAGTTCTTAACAGTTTCTGGATTCTGTATGTTGTGAAAAGAAAACTTCATAGCCTAATTGGCTCCTTTCAGATCAAACTCTACATTCTCATGGAACTTTAGGTGAAGCTTCTTCTGAAGCAATAAAGTAACTTCTGCCCATGTCAATAATGTATTCACCTTTACAACATCCTCAAAAGGGAATTTCTTTGTTAGAAAACTAGGGTAACTGGATTCAGCCACATCTTTCCAACTGATATTAGCGAAAACAATTCTCTGGACCTTTCTGGATTCTCCAATAGCACAGTTTCCCCAGTAAACCAACTGAATTCCTTGAACAGATTTTTGCTTTGGGGATGGATCCAAGATATTCTCTTGATCCTTAGCCTTATTTCTGGGGTTTTGAAAAGTAGTTGTTGGTGTCTTTGTAGAGCAGTTGCTACCAACACATCAATCATTAGCTGCAAATCCTTGTTGGAAATTGTTGGAAAATGTCATCAACATTTGTCAAATTAGAGTCAGGCTCTTGAATTAATTCAGGTTCCAAAGGATGCCTTCTCTTTGAGCAGTTCGCATGCCAGTCATTCATTTTCATTTCAAGAAGTCTTTATTCGATAATTAAATCATAAAAGACATGTATACAAAAACACATTTCTAAAAATACATGTACATCTCCTAAAAATAAATAGTGTAGGTATAAAAGCAATAAGAAGTTATTAAATCATTTGATTAGACAACTTTGTAATGCATAAAAAGATACTTAACAATAAATCCTGAGACAAGTGGCCTTTTCAATGGTCGTAGAATCCATAGTTGCGCAAGAACAACAATTCTAAAAACTTGAGAATGGCACCTATAACAGGTTAATAAATCTGGCTCTAAGGATCCAAGCCCACCCAATATATTTAGCAACTCCTATTACTATTGGGGGTGACAGGTCAGACTTTAATATCCTTCTAGCATTTGTTGCTGAGCGAGTTCCCAGATTCCTGCAAACTGGGCTTAGCCATTTTACTCTAGGAGCAACATACAACGGACAGACAAAGAGAAAATGATCGATATTCTCTTCCTGACCATAACAGCTTGGGCAGTAACCCGAACCTCCCTTACCCCACTTTTTAGTAAATACCCTTAAGGGCAAGGAACCGCACCTAAATTGATGGAAGAGTTTGCGGTCCAGGGGTTTAGTTATAATTTCCCAATAGTTTTCGAGGCTGGGAGCATCTTTCATAGCGAAAAAACTGTCAGTAAGGTTGTTGTGTAATAAACCAGAATATCTTTTGGTTGCCACCCATTCCCAGTAGTGCAACCTTAAATCCTTTTTTGAGGGATAAGTTGTATTGGCTGGATTTAACCAAAGATCCCCGTAACCCATATCAAATAGAGTGGTTTTTAGAGTCTTGAATCAACCGATGTTAGAAGAGCCTGGGAGATTTTTAACCTCCAAACATGCTCTGGCATACAACTGAAGTTCGGGCGTAGTCCATAAGCGCCGCCAAAACGCCAGTGGACGCAGTCTAGCCATGTCCTCCACCGGCTGACACCCAAGGTCAAACAGGAGCGGAAACCGCGGGGATGACTGCGGGAGGCCGGTTGCTAACCTTAAAAATTTGTTTTGGGCAACCTTCAGAGGTTCAAGGTTACTATAGCCCCAAAGCTCGGCTCCATAGAGAACTGATGGTAATACTTTCATGCCGTAAATTTTAATTAGGGGCAACATGGGCCTGGAAAGGGAGCTTTTATGTTCTTTGAGCAGTGCTCCTCCTATCTGCGAATGCTTCAGTGCCAATAAATCAACTTGATGGGTCCAGCCAAGAGTCTCACTAAAGGTAACCCCAAGGTAGGTAAAGAACTTGGTCTGTTCCAGAGGTATACCTCCCATAGAGACACTGGCTGTGATCGGGGAATGTCCTCTTAAAACCATAAATTTAGTTTTGGTCACGTTTACCTCTAGCTCATGTTCGCGACAGAATAGATCAAACCTAGACAGGGCGTGTTGAAGGCCCTGTCTGGTCTTAGATATTAAAAGAGTATCGTCTGCGAACATGAGCAGTGTGATTTTCAGTCCAGCCAGGATCGGGGCATCGGTGGGCTGATTAGTAAAATACTGCATAACCCCGTTTATGTACAAGGAAAACAGGGTGGGTGCGAGAACGCACCCTTGCCTTACACCTTTAGCAACTGAAAATGTATCTGTAACCTCGCCTGGTTTACCCCAGTGCACTTGGGCAAATGTATGGGCATGTAAATTAACCAGAAGGTGTAAAAGGGAGGATGGCATACCCATCTTTGCAAGACAATCCCACAGCTTGGCCCTCGGGACAAGGTCAAAAGCTGACCTTAAGTCCACAAAGGCCGCATAGAGATTGCCTTTACCTAGGGTGACAATCTTCCAATGTAGAAGAGCAAATCGAAGGGCCTGATCTAGGGTGCTCACATGTGCCCGAAAGCCCGCCTGAAGGGGTGTCAGGGCATCAGACTCGTCAATCCATTCTTGAATCCTGCCAAGAACAAGACGGGCAATGATTTTTTGCACCGCATCTATTAAGCTGATCGGCCGGTAATTAGAGGGAACCGACCGATCGCCTTTCTTGTATATTGGCAGGATTTCAGCCCCAAACCATGATTCAGGGACCTTAGCACCTGAAGCTAAAGCATTTGCCAAATGCACTAGATACGGGACCCAAAGGTCCTGATCCTGTTGAAAAAGGTCAGCAGGAATGCAATCCGGGCCTGGGGCCTTACCACTTGAAATAGACTGCAGGGTACGCTTAACTTCAATACATGTGAATTTAAGAGGGGGACAGGGAATAAGACAAGGGATATCAACCTGTATGTTGCTACTGTTCTTAAATTGGTCTTCGAAATATCGTACCCACTGGTGTTGACCAACCGAGGCAGGGCTTGGGCGGTCTTCCTGAGATTTGCCCCATTTTAACATGTGCCAAAACTGACACATGTTACGAGGATTACAAGCTTCTGTTAACATTGCCCAGCGTTCATCATCCCAGTTGGACTTGGCTTTATCCCTAGCTATTTTATAAGCCTTCCTACATTCCTTAATTACACTATGATTTTTGAGTTTTAATGAATTAGTCAGATCCCCATGGGTTCGCCGGCAATCTTCATTAAACCAAGTTAGGGTTTTCTGTTTTCCTCTCCTACCCTGCTTAACTATGCTTTTAACAAAAAGTTTTTTAAATTCTAAAAACAGGTTATTGTGGATGTCAGTGATAATCACTATAATATCATCTTGGGACTCACAATCCACAATTTCTTCCAAAGAGCTTGAAACCAAGTTCCTAATCTCCTTACGCGCCTCGACATCTACTGAGACTTTTGGCCACCGAACCCTTCTCGTGTCATTGCTAAGCACAACTTCATTCTCTACAATATGCAAGTGATTACTATCTAACCCCTGAAAGCTATGTTCCCTTAGTTCCATCACCAATGGATCGTGATCGCTTTCAGCTCGGGTTGTAACCACCATATCTTTCACAATGGCCCACATCTTAACATCAACCAAGATGTAGTCAATCCTACTACTGGATCTGCCATTGGAAAACGTATGTTTACCTATCCTATCGGACCGAACCCTACCATTGAGTGCTCTCAGTCCCTTGTCCAGGCAAAGCCCTTTAATAAATATGGCAGATTGAGACCATTTGCTAATCGGGGCCAACTCAAGCTGGGGGATCCCCCATGTCATATCCTCAGCCTCAGTAAGTAAATCATCGCCTATACTAAGTGGTTCAAAACAGGAATTAAAGTCCCCCATTATAACCGTAAAACCTTTTACATTGGTACCAGAGAGAAATTCGTCCAAAATATAAAGGCTAGAGGCAACCCTTCCACCCTGAGAACTCCTGGCATAAATATTTATCAGCAAGATGTCTAGGCCTTTTGTGGATCTTATTCTAACTATCAGTATGTCAGGGCTGTCAATATGCACCTCCTCAACTCTTACACCCTCATACTGTCGGACCCAAATGGTCAGCCCTCCCTTTGCACGACCTCTATGCCCTTTAATTGCAGACTTGCTAAAATTTAAATAGCCAACGCGGAACACAGCTGGGAGTGACCAAGTTTCCTGGAATGACCAGACATCACTTTGATTGATAAAATCCACCCATACCGTGTTATGCAGACGGGACTCAAGCCCAGCAATGTTCCAAGAGCCAAACTTGGTCCTGCTTAAGACAACCCCTGAAGAGCTATACACCTTCACTATGTCATCAGCCATAACACCCGTATAGTTTGATCTGTCCATTGGGGGCACTTTATTACTACTCTTATTCGGATCCACCCCACCATCTACTCCCATCTCGAACAAGCAGACCCCATTGCATAACCCACCGTCATTTTCAATCACCACATCGTCAACCTCAACTGTTGATACAATCGGTGTTATCTTTTCTATATCCAAGTTCCTCCCCCAAACCCCACCAGGAGTGACTTGCCTCTCCTTGCCACAGTAGGTGTGTATCTGGCTGGAAATATCTCCAGATGGACTAGCAGGTTCTGGGATAATAAGAGTAGGAGTACCTGGAAGGTCTAAAAAGTCCCTAACGACTTGAAAAGGAGAATCAAGTCAATCATTTAGGTCCATCCCAACCAGTCAAAAGTCAATGTTTGTGGAATAAATAATTAGAATCATATCAGTACATTTAAGAACAAAGAACAAGTAGCAGGAATAAAGCTTAGAGAAAAAAATATTGTCTGCCTGCATATTAAAGTTGGGTTAAATTGTCATTACAATACTTAGAAGATGGTAACTTATATATAATTGTTATAAAATGTTGTATCAATTCATGGTGAGCAATACAAGAGAGCAGAAGTTGAAGTGAAAAGAGGAGATAAAATCAGCACATAGAATGTTTAAAGTACAATAGAAATGTGATAACTAAAACTACTTTAGACTTCTCCAAGCTTGAGGATATAAGATTCATTAAAAACCCTATTTGTGCATGGTAAAATAGACACTAGATCACTGCTTAAAAGTCACAAGCAAGCATGTGACACGGTATTGCCCTGGTGTTCATCACTACTGGCTTGCAGTATTTGAAATTCTGAGTGGTATTATAGGCACTACACTGCCTTGTACACCTCTGTTGGCATTATTGGGCTATATTCGTGATGTGGCAAAGTCCTATCGAGCCTGGTGGCATTGGGTCTTCTATTGGCTGGACGTAAAATGGCAATGAGATGGATGGAGGCACCTTACCAACTGTCTCAGAATGGCAAACAGATATGATACATATATATCATGCACTTATGCCCTCCTGCAGCTGCCCAAGAGACACATGGGCCCATATCAGGCGTATTTGTTTCGCATGTGTGAGGATGCTGAGGGTGAAGGAAATCAGGGAGACGAGAAATGAGGTGAAGGTTAGATAATAGCTGTTGTGACGATGATTGTGTAATGGTACGTTGTCTCTGTTGCCTGCACTGCTACATTACCTTGGTGCTGACTGGGAATACTCAGAATTATGACTGAAGATAATTGCACTATTCATGGTTAACATTGACATTCCATGTGTTAGTCCCACTCGTGTTGGTGTGATTATTCTTTTGCCATATCCACCCTCCTTTTGAAAAATTTCATTTCGTACATCGCATGCAAACAGCTATGTGCAGTTTTTGTATCTTATTGATGCAGCATTGTTTATCAACACTGAAAATAAAATAAAGTCTAAACCAATTTTTTTTAATTTTAAATTCACAAGCCAGGGGATGACTGTAGTCATGAATTGTGTGGTGCTATTGTAATCTCTTATGAGTAATCAAAGAAAACAAGTTCTCAAATACAGGGCATATTTACATGCAAATTGTGCAGTATGGTGCCACAAATAATTTTGCTGCGCCAAGCTGCGTCATTTTCAAAATGCAGGGATGCGCCGTGGTAACAAGAATACAGGGCACCCCTGTACTCACCCCTGTGCCGGTGCTAAAGAGCTGCCAAGTGCCAACACAGACACCCTCGCACCATGGTGCAAGGGTGCCTACGATGCAGGGATGATTGTGTTCATGCAGTAAGGAACACCTTCCGGCACAAAAAGGATCATTAGTGGTGTTTCGCTCCTTCTATGTGTGCTGCTGAATGCGTTAAATTTTGGCACTGCCTCAGATTTGTAGATCCTTGTAAGTCTGGAGCAGTGGAGAGGTAGAGTATGTCGAGTGGAGCGTGAAAAGAGAAGGATAGGAAAAGCCAAAGAGGGGAATACCCTTGTTGGGACTAAAACCCTCACACACCTAGCAAGCTAGATGTCATGCTTCATCATATGGGTTTGCTCCTCGTCGGGCTGGCGCTGCAATGTCCGACAGGCACCCATAAAGGGGCTCTTTAACGGAGATCTTTTGTCCCAGCCATATGATGCATGCGGGTGTGCGGGGAGGAAAAAAGGGGTGTAGTCGTGAGAAGTGTGGTGCATGCCCCTTTGCCGCATAAAACTGTGTTGCACATGGCCGTATTTACAAGGCTGTGTTAAGCGACACAAAGTAGCTCAGTGCAACCGTGTAAATATTAACTAGCATACAGTGCCCGGAGGATCAAAAAAAGTAATGCTCCAGTGGCACTAGGGGGTTGTAAATATGCCCCACAGTCTCTGTTCCTGGGTAAAAGTGGTGTGGCGCCGCGGCTAGGGCGACTGACTCCGGAATCTGGGGATCACCATTTGACTCTGGGCAAAAGCTTGCTTAATCTTCCCGACGGCCCCTAGCGCCTAGAGACCCTTGCGGGTGATTGTGCGCTTTACAAATGTGGATTATATTATTATTATTATTATTATTATTATATTATAAAACGTGGGCAGCAGCATAAGATGTGTACACGATTTTCCTGCAAAATCTGCACCCCTCAGAGGAACCATGAAATTTCCTAGGCTGATCTACCTCTTCCACTGAAAACAAGCTCATTCCGATCCTAAAATAGATGTTTTAAGTTGTTGTAGAATGGCCTCAAAGAGATAGGTGTGGAGTGTTTCCTCGATGTACCTGCTATAAATAATATTTGCAAATCAACCCCCTGGGCTGATTCCCCAATATCTTTTAATGCTGAATGGCGCAAGTCACAGTTCAAACTAAATTCCTTGGACCCGATTCACAGAACTAACTTAAGAAAAAATCCTAAACTTACTACTTTTGGTATTCACAGAAGGCATGTAGTAGTAGTAAAGTTTGGATTTTGTCTTAAGTTTGACTTAGGACAAACTTAAGACAGACTTAAGACAAACTTAAGACAGACTTAAGACAGACTTAAGTTAGGATTTTGTCTTAAGTTTGTCTAAAGTCAGTCTTAGCCTGTCTTAAGTCTGTCTTAAGATTGTCTTACGTCTGTCTTAAATCTGTCTTAAGTCTATCTTAAGTTTGTTTTAAGTTAAACTTAAGACAAAATCCTAACTTTACTACTACTAAATGCCTTCTGTGAATACCAAAAGTAATAAGTTTAGGAGTTTGTCTTGAGTTAGTTCTATGAATCGGCCCCCATGAGTCTGCAAAATGAGCAATTCCTTCTAAAGTAGGAACTTTAAGCATCCTTCATTGGTCTGCTTATTGTTATGCTAGGTTCAAATATAATTAACCTCTAAATAAAACGATTTCAGACTATTATTTGATTGGGCGATTATTTATTATTATTATTTGATTGGGGTATTATTTGATTTGGTAAGTGAAACTGTGACCTAAAGAGATTACACTTAGTTATATCTAGCCAACTTGGCATTTTTTCAGGAAAGGCCTCACAACCCTATCTGTATTAAAGAGGGAAGATGTTTGACTTTGACTACTTTAAATAGTGGTTCAACTGAAGGTCCCGAAAATATCTTTAACGGTAAATGGTCAAAATATCGAATCCAAAATATAGACAAACCAAAATATCGAGTCCAAAATATAGAATGGACAAAATATCGAATGGACAGAATATAGACATCAAAAATATCGTTTTGAAGGTAAGTAATGTAATATCGATTTTAAAAATATAGACAGTCAAAATATTGAAGTACATAATATAGTTTATTAAAAATATCGAATTTTTAATATCGCAATTTTTAAAGTGTTTTTTATGTTAGTATATGTGTGAAAAGTGTATATATTTTTGTAATTTATTTTAAGTAATTAATTTTATGTTATTTAATTATTGTGTAATTTAAATCTGTAGCGGATTGTGGGTTTATAGGGGAATAGGGTGGGAAGTAATTTAATTATAATTAATTAAATATGTTAATTAATTAATTGGTATTTATTTAGAATAGATTGATAATTAGTTTTTAATTGGTAATTAATTAATTCTTAATTGATAATTATTTTTTATTAATTGAATAATTGATAATTGTGTGAATTAAATTAATTTTTTTCTGTAGCGGGTTGTGGGTTTATAGGGGAATAGGGTGGGAAGTAATTTAATTATAATTAATTAAATATGTTAATTCATTAATTGGTATTTATTTAGAATAAATGGTTAATTAATTTTTAATTGGTAATTAAATAATTCTTAATTAATAATTATTTTTTATTAATTGATTAATTGATAATTATGTGAATTAAATTAATTTATTTTCTGTAGCGGGTTGTGGGTTTATTCGGGAATAGGGTGGGAAGTAATTTAATTATAATTAATTAAATATGTTAATTAATTAATTGGTATTTATTTGGAATACATTGTTAATTAATTTTTAATTGATAATTAATTAATTCTTAATTGATAAATATTATTTATTAATTGATTAATTGATAATTATGTGAATTAAATTTATTTATTTTCTGTAGCGGGTTGTGGGATTATGGGGGAATAGGGTGGGAAGTAATTTAATTATAATTAATTAAATATGTTAAATAATTAATTGGTATTTATTTTGAATAAATTGTTAATTTTTAATTGGTAATTAATTAATTCTTAACTGATAATTAATTTGTATTAATTGATTAATTGATGATTATGTGAATTATATTAATTTATTTTCACTAGAGTGGGAATAGTAAAATTTACCCCTATGCTATCCAACGCTTTCCCTACTGTTGCACTCTCTGGAGTAGGAATAGTAATTTTTACCCCTACGCTATCCAACGCTTTCCCTACTGTTGCACTCTCTGGAGTGGGAATAGTAAATTTTACCCCTACGCTATCCAACGCTTTCCCTACTGTTGCACTCTCTGGAGTGGGAATAGTAATTTTTACCCCTACGCTATCCAACGCTTTCCCTACTGTTACACTCTCTGGAGTGGGAATAGTAATTTTTACCTCTATGCTATCCAACGCTTTCCCTACTGTTGCACTCTCTGGAGTGAGAATAGTAATTTTTACCCCTACGCTATCCAACACTTTCTCTACTGTTGCACTCTCTGGAGTGGGAATAGTAATTTTTACCCCTACGCTATCCAACGTTTTCCCTACTGTTGCACTCTCTGGAGTAGGAATAGTAATTTTTACCCCTACGCTATCCAACGCTTTCTCTACTGTTGCACTCTCTGGAGTGGGAATAGTAATTTTTACCCCTACGCTATCCAACGCTTTCACTACTGTTGCACTCTCTGGAGTAGGAATAGGAGTTTTAACCCCTACGCTATCCAACGTTTTCCCCACTGTTGCACTCTCTGGAGTGGGAATAGTAATTTTTACCCCTGCGCTATCCAACGCTTTCCCTACTGTTGCACTCTCTGGAGTGGGAATAGTCATTTTTACCCCTATGCTATCCAATGCTTTCCCTACTGTTGCACTCTCTGGAGTGGGAATAGTAATTTTTACCCCTACGCTATCCAACGCTTTCCCTACTGTTGCACTCTCTGGAGTGGGAATAATAATTTTTACCCCTACGCTATCCAACGCTTTCCCTACTGTTGCACTCTTTAGAGTGGGAATAGTAATTTTTACCCCTACGCTATCCAAGGCTTTCCCTACTGTTGCACTTCCAGGAGTGGGAATAGTAATTTTTACACCTCCGCTATCCTACGGTAATAATATTATGTATTTTTTTATTAATATTATGTTAATATATATTATATATGTTTTTACAGATATGATTGTATTGTTTTTTTATATAAGTTAAATTAGTTATTTATTTAATTTTAAGGTAATTTAAGTATTTTAAGTATATTTTTGCTATTTATGTTTGCTATTTTTTTAATTTTACATTAATTTTAAGAAATTCGATATTTTTATAATGTATATATATATAAACGATATTTTGGGGTCGATATTTTGGTACTTACCTGTTTGGAGATAGGAATTCGATATTTTGTCTGTCGATATTTTGGAATCTATATTTTGGGTAGTCTATATTTTGTCCCTCGATATTTAGTCAGTGATCCATCTTTAACAATTTACAAATGGCAGACACTAGGCCTTTGGATTGAGTTGGCAAGTTGGTGACTCAAACTCATTGTTGCCCAGAGATCTCCTCTCTTCCTTCTTGACTTTTCTACCAAAAATCAATACATTGCCTTTCTGCAGATTAATAGTAAGCTTATTCAAAATGCAAACAGTGTTAAGGGCAACTGATTGGTGTTGTAAGCCTACTCGGGTTTTATCAAGCAGCATTGTGTTACGTGTATACAGTAGAACTGGAACGTGAATTCTGCCTAACTTGGGTGGACTCCAATAATTCCATTTATATTTGAGTAAAGTTAACGGAAGAGCATTTGGGCGAGGCATGCTTTCAGACTAACAGCTCTTAATTAGTGTAGTAATGTTCTTCAAAGAAATTGGTTGTTCAACTATGGATGGCTTGATGGAGATATTAGAGTGGGCTACTGCCATCCACATACCTAGACTGGGTGTGGTATTGCCCATCAGATAATGATACTAGGCACACTGGACTAGGAATGTTTATAGATTTTAGTTAATTTACACATTTCTAAACTTTCTTAGAGTCTATAAATTTGCAAGTTTTAAAAATATTTGTCCAGAGTGAATCATGTTAGGTTTAATATCCCATGCAGGTTTTTAGATCTCGTCTGAATGCAACACGCATGCCTTAGTGTGGAGCTTGGACCAAGTACAGATTGAATTAAGTTTATTACAGTTCATCAGCTGCAATTGCTGTGATTAAGATGCTATTTCTTTTTTGAATTTTCAAATAGCATATTCATAACTGTTATGAATTGGGGCACTTAACATGAGCACCAGCTACATTACATAATTTCACATTCATTTTTTAGGCAGGGAAGATAAAGTGATTTGCCCAGAATCACAGGAGGTTGAGTCAACGCCAAGACTTGAACCTGGTTCCCCAGTTCCGTAATGGGCATGGTACTGGCACTACTTCCTCCTTCTCCCTCCCGCCCACCCACTCCTCCATTCAGGCTAGGCTTCAACACTCCCGGCTGCATGACTTTATTCCTTGCTATACTTGCAACCAATACAGGGCTTACAGATGCTCTCTGCACATCACCGGCTACCTTCAAACTGCTGCCGGGCCTCAGTGGTAATGGTTGGTCTTTGTGTTTGTAGGAAAGGGCGGGTTTTTATGGCAGTGCAACTGGTGTGACCGCACTGGGCGCTAACCTGTGGAGGGGGCACTGCACTAAGGGGGAAGTACTGTGTTTATCAATAACTTATGTTTAGAGAGATGAGGGGCACTTTAGCCCGTGGTAGTGAGAGAACCAGAGGAGGCAGTTAAGGAGTGTGGGGGTGCCAAAAATGATTGTCGCACCGGACACCACCAACGCTAAAGCTGGCGCTATGTAGGACTCTGCACATTTCACACATTTATCCATTTCTGGGAACCTTTCGTGAGTCCTCTCATCCCTGAACTGCACTTATCATGTCACCCTCTGGCGGTCATCCCTACTTACTACAACTAGTGCTATAAAAGACTACGAGGATGGCATGTTTTCCAGCAAGGAAAGCACAAGCTTGGAGCAGAGATGTAGAAAGGAGCATAGAATGGCATGTACCACCAATCCGCCTCATACTACCCGTTTCTATATTGCCCATTCAAATATCTATTTGTTTGGTGTTTCATATAGCACTAAAAGTAGTCAAATAGTGTGATTAAAGCTTTAACAGACACCAGTCCCTATTCGTGGAAGAGAGACAAGTACTGCATGAAAGGCAGTCAGGGTTCAGACCCCGACATAGTACAGAGTCGGCTCTTCTTCTTGCTTCAGAGGCTCTAAAAACTGGTGCAGATGAGGGAAGAACAACTGCTCTGATCCTCCTAGACCTGAGTGCCACTTTTGATACGGTCTCCCACGGCCTTCTTTTAGAACGGTTGCGGGAGGAAGGGGTCGGTGGAGTGATATGGCGATGGATTAAACATTATCTGGAGAATAGATCCTTCAAGGTCCTACAGCATCCTTTTGAATCCAGAGTATGTCCACTGTCACAAGGGGTGCCGCAGGGTTCTGCTTTCAGCCCTACCCTATTTAATATTTATATGCGCCCCTTGGCAAACATTGTGCTGAGACATGGGGTAAAACTGGTATCATATGCTGATGATACACAGCTGATTGTTACCTTGGAGCAAAAGGAAGCGGGATCGGCTGCCAAGTTCAAGGCCTGTTTAGGGGAGCTTGCCAACTGGATTAAGCTCAGTTGCTTGCAGCTGAATGCGGGCAAGACGGAGGTGATGGTAGTTGGTAAGCAGCCCTCCATTTGGTCAGACTTGTGGTGGCTGGAGGAGCTGGGACAAACCCCGACCCCTAATGCCAAGGTTAAGAATCTAGGAGTGTGGTTTAATGACTCCCTTTCATTCTCTGAACAGATATCAGCGGTGGCTGGTGCCTGTTTTGCATTCTTTGAATGGTGCGAAAAATTCTGGATCTTCTTCCAGTAGTGGCTAGACGGACTATTATACAGGCCCTTGTTACATTGCGTCTAGACTACTGTAACATCTTGTACCTAGGGATGACCCAGAAAAATCTGTACATCCTGCAGAAGTTCAGAATGCTGCAGCCCGCCTGATTCTGAATATTCCTAGACGGGCCTCGGTTGAAGAGGTACTAAGGAAATTACACTGGCTTCCCATACAGGCCAGAGTTACATTCAAGGCCTTGTGTTTCACTTACAGGATCTTCAACAAGCAAAGACCCTGGCTTTTTGATCCCCTTCTTACCCCCTACAGACCTGCACGTCCTTGGGCACGGCAAAGTTGATTGTGCCTAGGGTTCAGAAGGTTCAGGCGGGTGGGAGTTCCTTTCGATTCCTTGCAGCGAAAGCCTGAAATAACCTTCCTGATGATCTAAGGATGTGCCCGTCGGAGACTGAGTTTCAGAAAAATCTTAAGATGTGGCTATTTCGCCATACTACGGATGGCCCGAAATAGGCCTTAGGTAGCCGTCCTTTAGGGGGGCCCTGGCCACAGGGTGGGGGGTGGTCTTGAGCACAGCTGCTGGGTACTAATTGGTGATCTAGCACGGGGACACTCCATTTGGAGTAACCAGGCACTCTATACTCTGTATAATAATTATAACAGTGAGATTGTCATTAAACACTCTATACTCTGCATAATAATTATAATAGAGGGATTGTCATTAAAAGTACAGCAACTCTTCTGAGACGTTTTGGTACTGCATTATTAGAGTATAAAATAAGTGAGTGTGTGTTGGCATTTATAGTATATTAGTCATGCTGTAATGTGCTGCTGCTGTGTCATAACCAGGGGTACTTGAATTATGGGGCAGGGTTGACTCTATCAGACACCTCTCTCAAACCTCCAAAATGTTTTTAAATATATGCCACACCTAAGTAGTTTTTTGGTTTGAAACGACCTGGCCACACCATTCTTCCCCTGAATTCCTTCCCTTGACTCTTCTTAAAGGGAACATCAACTTTTAAAACTGTGTGTAAGGTGCTTCATGGTCAAAAACCAAACTGCCTCAAAAAATATTCAACAACCGACAACCAAAAACCTCAGACCAGCCAGATATGCCTTTCATATTTAGGGCTTCGTCCTGTGGAATTCACTTCTCCAAATGAGACGTGAAGGTGGTGCTGCTACATTAATTTAATTGTGAACGATTTACCTTAATTCCTTGGCATTTAGATAATGCAGTCCTGTTCAAATTATTTCCCTTCAGTTGGCCCTCGAGATACTGATTGGTCAGACGTTGAAGACAAGCATGCCTGCTATTTTAAGGCTTTGCCATCTTTTTTAACATATTTGAATGGTGCTTTATCTCTAGATTATACAGTATACTGGCCTCTTCCCACACATTCTTGCATGTATCCATCCCCCAAAGTGCTCATAGGACTCAGTAGGGTCGTTACTAGTGCTTTGCCAAAACACTAACAAACCTACTAAATAAAATAATAGTTTCTGTCGCACTTCAATAACAGCATACATCTTCATTGGCCCGCAGAATAAAACACAGTAGGTTGCAAAACTTCCTGGTTTTTTATGCAATTTGTCATTAAATTACACATGAAATATTTTGCTTTGGGTGCCCATGACTTATTCCTAGAGCACTGATGACTTACTATTACTGCAAGAGTAAATAACAGCAAATTCTTTGTGAATCAGGCCTTTTGTTTTTGCTGGATGTATTAGTCCATGATCTTTGATTCTATACTTTGACCACTATAAGTTATTTGAATAGTATTGTTTCGTGAATCTCAGTCATGCCACAGGCTTCGCTTTCATAGTATATGTCTTGTGGGCAAATTTATTTTGACCCCAGATATTCATCATATGGGGAATAATTATTTTAATTTCTAGAATGAGAACTAGAACTAGGTAAATCACTTTTTTGTGGATGACATTTAACAACACATACAACTCTACCAGCAACAATGTACAGAGAAATGAATGCTTATGCAAGTTTTTAAATTTGAAAAACTGCATTGTATTTCAAAACAATAGTTTTAATTCCTCATCTATTCTATTCAAAAAGCTTTATTCGAGGTATATACTCATACAAGCACAACATACATTTAAAATACATCACATAAATATTTGAATCTCATTTATACAGGTACAATATTTCTAAAACAGTTGTGCAAGCTTCATCAGTATAAATATTAACACACATTTAAAATAGAAATCAAATTGCATTTGTAGAAAGAACCCTCCGCCTAATGGACCACGCCCACCCCAGATACCTAGCTGTTCCCATAACAATATACTCGTCAGTGGAGGTACAAATGATTCTCAATGCCTCAGCAACACTAGATGTCCCAAGATTCTTACAAACTGGAGCTAGCCACACCCTCCTTGGGGTGGCGTAGGCATTACAAACAAATAGGAAGTGGCCTATGCTTTCATTGACTGCCCCACACGCTGGGCAGCACAGGGTGTTCACACTCCTCCATCTGCCTGTTAGATATCTCAAGGGGATAGAACCTGATCTCAACTGGAAAAATAACTTCCTGTCCATAGGGACAGTTATAGTGTCCCAATACTGTTCTAACACGGGACACATTTTATTTTCCAAAAAGCGACCCCCCATCGAATCAGATTTTGTATCCCTCCAAAGCCTACCATCTATCCAATCCCAGTATAAAGTCTTAAGGGTATCTTTATTTGGAAAAACTTCCCCTGCGGGATTGTCCCAAAGGTTGGAGAGGCCAAGTTCACCTAGCATAGCCCTTAGATTTTTCAGCCATGATATTTTGTGGAAGGTATCAACTTTGATTATTGCAAGAAACCCATCTGCATAGTGCTTGATCTCGGGGGTGGTCCAAAGACGTCTCCAGTATAAAATGGGACGCAATCGAGCTCGATCACTAACAGATCTTCTCCCAAGATCAAGGCTAAGCGGGATTAGTGGGGTGCTCTGGGGAAGTTCCGTAATTCCCCTGAAGAACCTGTTCTCTGCTATCTGTAGGGAAATAAGCTTTTTCGAAGCCCCACAGCTCAGCCTCATATAGGGCCTACCCTATTGCCTTTGCATCATATACAGCAAGGGCAGGTTTTATGGGTTTTGTTTTTGATTTTTTATGCTCAACCCGTAGTGCCCCCGAAATTTGCCGGTGTTTCAAGACTGCTTTTTCTATATGATGGGACCAACCTTGGCTATCTGCTATTTGTACCCCCAGATAGGTAAACTCCCTAACCACCTCAAGCTCGATATTATTCAGGTAAATCCTGGGTCGAGGTTTGCATCTTGGGGAAAAAGCCATCAGCTTGGTCTTGCCAACATTAACTTCAAGGCCATGCTCCAGGCAGAACCCATCAAAAACATTTAAGGCACGTTGTAACCCAGAAGGGGTCTTGGACATAATTAACGTATCGTCAGCGAACATCAGGATCGGGATCCTGAGGCCCGCTAACGAAGGTGCGTCAACACTAGCATCCAGCATCCTACTTACAATTCCATTAATAAATAATGAAAAAAGCAAGGGTGCCATTGCACAACCCTGGCGAACCCCCCGTTCAACCGGAAAGTCGACGGACGATTGACTGTTCAGGCCCCCTGGACTTTAGCAAAATTACTCTCATGCAACCTCATGATTAGAGTAAGCAATTCTGCTGGGATACCTATTTTGTTTAAGACCGTCCAGAGCTTGCTCCTTGGGACTAAGTCAAAGGCAGCCCGCAAGTCGACAAAGGCGACATACAGGCTGCCCTTGCCAAGAAATACCGTCCCCCACCATAACATAGTAAAACGAAACACCTGGTCAATAGTGCTAGTAGCCTGCCGAAAACCTGCCTGATAAGGGGAGAGGGAATTATTCTCATCCACCCATTCCATAAGCTTGTTTACCACCATCTTCCCTATCACTTTTTGGATAGTGGCAATCAAGCTTATTGGCCTATAATTGGCCGGGAGGGACCGATCACCTTTTTTATAGATCGGTATAATAATTGCTCCCTTCCATTGTTCTGGGACCAGCACGCCCTTTGCGATAGCATTCCCCAATAAAAACACATACCTAACCCACCTTGGTTTATCATTTTTAAAAACATCCGAGGGTATCCGTTTAAACCCGGTGCCCTTCCCCCTTGTACGGAACTTATTGCAATTTCAACCTCTTTGGGGGTAAACAAATTATCAGTAGGAAATACAGCTGGAATCACTCCCCCCACCACCACCTCCTTTGTCTCTGCATATTGGGGTCTAAAATAATTCACCCAAGCAGCCTCAGCAACATTATTGTCTGGTTTGTTTGGGATGCCACCTCTACCCCACTTCACTATCTTCCAGAATAGCCTGGAATCCTTGGCTCCAAAGGCCTCCTGCAACTCAACCCAATACTTCTCGTCCCACGTTTTCTTTGCCAGGGATATGCTTGCGTTATAGTTCTTCCTTGCTGCACTAATCGCAGCCCTATCCCTGCTCCTGATAGCAATACCCAGGGCTAATCTAACTGCCCTACACTGTCGGTTAAACCACCTGGCTGGTTTGGGAGGTAGTGTACAATTTGCCTTGTGTCTTCTCATAAAGTGAGGTTTTAGAAGGGAAAAGAGATTGTTGTGGATGTCAGTAATTACTCTAGACCCTGGAACTATGGGACTTACTAACTCCATAGAGGCGAGAGCACAGTCCACCTCAGAACTAATGAAATCCATGGATTCCGCATTCGCCAGCACACAGGGCCATTTCAATCTGCGCATATCATTGGCCATGTCAGGGAATAAACCATCAATTGGCTGCAAGTTGTACTGGGCGACCGTCCACCAGGTTTGGGTCACACAGAGGGGGTTGTGATCGCTTTCTAATCTGCCCTTAACTTCCATGTCACGAACCCCCTGCCAAAGTTTTAGACTACATATAACGTAGTCTATCCTACTTCTATTGTGGCCATTGTCAAATGTGCACGCACCCTCCCTATCGCCCTTTGTCCTCCCGTTAAGGGCTCTCATCCCATATTCCAGACACATGGAATTTAAGAGAAGTATGTCCTTCGTCCAGCGTTTAACAGGGGCTAGATTCAAAGTAGGGACTCCCCAAAGATTATCCTCCTCCTGCCCCAAGGGATCATCAGTGCTGTCTAGGGGTTCAAAGGTCCTATTTAGGTCCCCAGCTACTACTACTCTATTACCAAGGGACTTTGTTTCTAGAAAGGTAGACAGGGCCTCTAGAGTGGGGGAACTCCCAGTGTTGGTGCCCCTGGCATAAACATTGTACAAATCTATCACACCCCACTTTTCTGAAGACATTTGCAACATTGAAATGTCTCTACAGCCCAAATCACACACTTTCATTGTAATTTCCAAACTCTGCTTGATCCAAATTGTAAGACCTCCCTTTGGCCTACCCCTGGGACCTCTATCTGCTGGAATAGAGAAATTTAAATAACCTGGTAAAAAAATGGGATCACAAGCCCATGTCTCCTGTAAAAAACACACTTCAAACCCATTAATAAAATCAATCCAGGTTTGTGACAACAGCTTGCTACCCAATCCTGCAATATTCCAAGATATAAACTTCCCTGCAATAGGACCATCCCTACATACTGCTTTTGTCATGGACGAGGTAGGGAGGTTGACTGGGCTGCTACCATGCCCTCCCCAGTTTTGATCATTTCCCATAGTATTGTGCTCCACTTCTTGAGTACCAGCAATACTTGGTGTGGGTAATTCCCCACTCCCCTGGTTTTGCGTTAACTCCCCGCTTGCTTCCTCCACAAATGCAATCTTTTCACCTGCATTTATTTAATTTGTCACCTCATTAATATTCAAAGCAGAAGCATTAAGGTTCCCACCTAATTTCCAACAGGTTGTACCTCCCCTACTACTCAAATAATCAGTCTTTGGTCAACAACCCCAACCCAAACCTTGCATGCCGTCCAACAAATTATAATTTATGTTTATGTTTATGTTTATGCGATTTTTATAGCGCGCAACTACCCATAGGTGTCTCGGCGCTTAGAGTACAGAACCATCGCTGTGACTGAAGATTTATAATGCAAAGAACCAGGTTTTTAGTTTTTTTCTGAAGTTAATGAGGGTGGGGGCGGTTTTGATGTGAAGGGGTAATGTGTTCCAAAGTTTAGCTGTAGAAATTTAGGCCATTACAATGGTTTTGCCATTGCAATGGTGCAACAAAAGGAACAACCCCTACCGGGGGGGATTGTTGGGACAGTTTAAATTCCTAAACACACCTGCTGGGGCGCTTGTTGGTCTTGGGTAGAAAAAGGTAAGATCGACAATACCAATTCCACCACTACTTGTGCCCCAGCCCTGTCTCGTTATCCATCCTGCCACCCTGGGGTCTTGAAAATTGATGACAATACAATCCCCCCCCAAATTTTTGGGAGTACAACCAATCCAATCTATCCTCCTTACCCCTATTATCAGCCCATCCACTTCCCCTGGTAGTGGTCTGTTTACCCTTAACCAGTGCATTACCTTGTTTTTCAGCATCTGGAAGGTTTCTCTTTGGCCAACCGAAAGGGGTGGTACGTTGGTGAGGACCACCACATAGGGATAAGAGTCTGGGGTAAGATACATAGGGGGTATCTTTTGAGGGGGCTTCGTCGAATAAGACGTTGGTTGTCTAATAGCTGGAGCAACAGGTCGGAATATATTAATATTTGGTGGTTGCTGGGAACTAGTGGGTACAGCATTACTTATATTGGAACCATTATTACTACCCCCTGCTCCAACAATAAGGTTGGGGTTTGAGATACTTGGTGGAGGCCGGGTATCTTTCGGAACAGAAGTGCTACTTTGAGGGCATACTTTATTCTTAACCTTAGACACTGGGTCCGGGAGCTTGGTAATTTTTTTCCCAGTACTACTGACAGAGCAAGCTGGCGCCACAGAATTAGTCTGTTGACCTAGTCCCTTCCCCTGGAGCCCACTTGTGGTTCTGCCTACTGGAGGTTGTATTTCAACAATACTGACATTTTTCACCTGACCAATAGGTTCCCCCAGCTTACTACTCTCGCTCTTCTTATATTGGGATTTAATTAATGATTTCGTGGAGAAAAAATTATCTAAGGTAGCCTGCTCAAAATGGTCCAATCGGTTAACTAGCTTATTAACTTGTTCCTCCACAGGAGTCAGGAGAGACCTTAACAGCTTTTCCAGCTCGGGTAGCAATAGATGAATAGGGGATGAATTCCCGACCACCCCCGTCCCCGGGGGGTCATTGGTAGTGAGGCCTGGACTCACGGAAACAACAGTTTCCCCCTCATCGAGTAGTTCTCTGCTTTGACTAACCCCAATATATTCCTTATGGGTGCGAGAGATTTTTGCAACTTTCCTGACTTTGTTTGGGGGTTTGGGGAAATAACATTTCCTCGGGGCGGTACTCCTCTTTCTTTTTATCCATGGTTTTGGTTGAGCCACACTAGTTGACACACTAGGCTCAACTATACAAGTTGGTGAGTCAGTTAGATTAATAGGTGAAGTTGTGGTCATGGTGAAAATCTCAGGTCCTGAATTCGAGACACCCTCCGGAATCGAAAATGAAGGGAAGGCGTAAAGTGTTTCGGACACAACGGGCAGAGTTATGGACGACAAAGGGGTAACCAATGCCGGGAAGCCTTGCGGTGGCCTTTTTTCCACAGAATTTTTAAGGAGCTCAATGGACATCCTACGTTCAACGCGTCTCTCTGCCAAGGAAATTTCCTTATCAATGTCTTGAGCAGCGCGATAGAAAAATGTATCTAGTGGGCCAAAAATGGGTGGCCCAACCTCGGTCTGGAGAGAGACCAGGGTGGTACTATTTAGTAATGAGGACATTATTTACAGCCCCCAACAACTATACAACAGATAATTAATATAAGTACAACACGAATGCAGTAAGTGTCAGTGGGGTGGCCCAGCCCGGCCTCCTTCGGCCCCGGACGGCCACAGACGGTCCCGCCCTTGTCCCGGGCTTCTCCCGGTCGCGCTCCCGCGCAGCGGACAAATGACCTCCCTTTGATGCAGTGAGAAACGATGATGGGCGGGGGGGGCGGGGCCACCAGGGAGAGCAGCCCAGGTGTAACCAATAGGGCTCGCAGGGACTCCTGGTAGCTGGAGTCCCTGCCTCAAGACTCGCAGCCCTGCCGGCAACACCACGCACCCCAATGTCCCCACAAATACCGCTCCTCTCCAGCAACAGCTCCGGATGGATGCGGAGCGCTGCGGGACCCGCGAAGCGGGTCCGGCAAGTTGCTAAGTGTTCCACAGAGTCAAAGGGTCAGTGGCAGCAATAGATGACGTTGGTCGATAGGGCAACAGCAAAATCCACAGCAAAAGGGTCCCCATCCACAGCAAAAGGGTCCCCATCACAAATTTGCAGGCACATACCAATAATCCACGATTTAATTCACAAAACTATATTACAGACATCAGCTGGTGCAGAGAAACATAAATACATGGTACTCTATTGTGCTGCTGATATAATAGAGAATTGAACAAAAACATTTTCTCCTGTCCATATTACAGTGATATTTTTGCACCACGATAAAGGTTTTTCAAGTGATAGAGTATTTTTGCTTGGAAAATAATACTGAAATCAAAGCACTGTATAGTGCAGAGACACCGGTTCGCCTACAGGTGTTAATGAAAGACTGGACTAGTAATGTACACTAACTACATGGTGTCGAGCTCAGTCGAGCCTTCATACTGTGCACCAGTTTTATGACCCTCCAGTGCTCTGTTGGTTCTCGTTGAAATTCAACTTGCATAACAGTGAAGGATGCGAACTGACTACCATTGAGTAAATCGTTTATCAACTTTATTTCTTTCAATGACCATGTTGGCCAGCGGAAAGGCCACCATTTACCGGGAGCGCAGCATTATTACAGAAGAATGCGTTTATCTGAAGCCTTTTCTCTTTTTTTTTGCAGTTTTTTAGCTTGGAGCCAACATGGACTTATAACCTGCTGACTCGGGCAACACCAGTTGTTATAGGCAAGTGTCCATAACCAGGGAGAGGGATGTATAGCCCGAAGCAGAAGGGCAATAAGGCTAGTAGAACATTCCACCTACTTAGGGTAGAAGGTTCTCAATTAAAAAGGGAGAAAAGAAAGACCAACATTTGGGATGTCTGAACTGAAGGGCTCCACCAGCCATTATTAGCCCTTAACCACTGTCCAAACATTCTAATGCTCTGATATGGTGTACATTATCAGGTTATTAGTCTTTGGAGGAGGATTTCTTACACAGTAGAAAATGTTCAGGCATTTGAAGTTTCTGAGAGCATGCCCTTCTGTCCGCAAGCATGTGGGTTGAGTAATCAAGAGTAATAAAATTGATGTGAGTGTTGACGTGCTACATAGTATATTTTCCATTTGTGGAATTGGAGGAATTTAGTGACTGCGCTTTACTCTTGCAACACAGAGTTCAGGCCAAATTCAACAAATTCATCCTCATCTGTTGTGAATATATTGAGAAGATTTTAATTAATCATATAATAAAACCTAAAACAGACAAAAAACAAATTCCATTAATCAGCATGTGGTAGAGTTTTTTTTCCCATACGAGCAAAGAAATGACAACGAAAAACAACGCAAGGCTCCAGCAAGCGAGATGGCAAACGGGAGCAAGATTTGACATCCCGTAGCATGAATTTCAGGTCGCTTCTGGCTTTATTTTCTTATGCAAGTGGTCGCAGTCAGAGGGCTGCTTCTTGAGTAGATTTTCTACTCAAGAAGCAGCAAAATCAAATCGAAATAGCTTTTTGAGTAGGTATTCCGGAACGGATGGTTCAGGTGTTATTTTACTTTTTTTTCAACAGGAAGGAAGTGCCACAGAGAATCCAACTTCCTCTTCCTGTCCAGAAGGCTCGTTCCACTACTTTGTCCTTCTCTCTGTTACTTTTCATTTGGATTTGGAGGGCAAAGGATCCCTCTCTTCTTTGTCTGCAATCCCTGCTGCGTATGTCATTGGATTTTAAGGATTTTTTGAGAGAAATCAAGTAAGTTAAAGACTTTTTGGATAAGTTTGTTGTTTGATGAATGCACCAGTAATTTGTGTTAGTTTTTTGTATTTTCTTACAGATGCTATAGGGGAATATTTAGCAGTCACTTTTTTAGTATTTTTCTAAGGGAAAAAGTTGGCAAATTTTTTAGAGGGTTAGGGGCCTTGTTTTATAGTACTTTTTCAATCAATCAATCATTCAATGAAGGATTCATAAAGCACGGCAAATCACCCTTCAGGGACTCAAGATGCAGGAGTTTCTAACTGCTTCATGGTGATCTGTTTATTCGCACAGCCAGGTCTTGAGTGCTTTCCTGGCAAGGAGAAGGCACTCAAAAAACTGTGAAAAAGCAAAGAGAAAACAGTGAAAATGAGGGAAAAGCAAGGAGAAGCCACTTAAAATGTGGGAAAAAGTAAAGAGATAGCAGTGAGAATGATGGTAAAGGAAGGAGAAAGCCCCTACAAAAACAGGGGACAAGGAAGGAGAAAGCAGTAAAAAAAATTAGGGAAAAGCAAGGAGAAGGCACTCTAAAATGGGGGAAACAAAGGAGGAAACAGAAAACAAGAGAAAAGCACAGAGAAAGCTCTCAAAAGTGAGGGAAAAGGAAGGCAAAAGCACTAAAAATTGATAGCAAAAAGGAGAAAGTGCTAAACTAAAAACAGAGAAGAAGCAAGGAGAAGAGAGGAGCAAGAGCGATGCAGCAGCTTAAGGGGAGCGGGGTCTGGGACCTGCTCAATGGGGTTGCGCTGCAGCCTCCATTATGTAGGTCCTGGGAGGAGAAAGGGGTGCTACGAGGCAGTGGGCGAGACTAGGCAGAAAAATGGGTGGGAGGGGACTGAGGAAAAAAATAATGAGAAAGCAATGAAAGCGAGGGGAAAGCAAGGAGTAGGCACTCAAAAATTAGGGTAAAAAGCAAAGAGAAAGCAGTGAGAATGAGGGAAAAGCAGGGGGAAATCACTAAAAAAAAACAGAGGGAAAGGAAGGAGAAAGCAGTGAACAATGACGGAAAAGCACTGAGTAGGCACTCAAAAAATAAGGGGAAAAAAAGGAGAAAGTAGTGAAAAATGAGGGAAAAGCAAGGAGAAGGAACTCCAAAAAAGAGAAAAATGAAAGGAGAAAGCAGTGACATAAAAGAGAAAAGCGGGGAGAAAGCACTTAAAATACTGGAGAAAAAGCAAGGAGAAAACAGTGAAAATGAGGGAAAAGCAAGGAGAAGGCACTCAAAAACTAAGTGAAAAAGAAAAGAGAAAGCAGTGAGAATGAGGGAAAAGCAAGGGGAAACACTCAAAAGAACGGGGAAAGGAAGGAGAAAGCAGTGAAAAATGAGAGAAAAGCAGGAAGAAAGCTCTCAAAAAAGGGAAATAATCAAGGAGAAGACAGAAGCAAGAGCAATGCAGCAGCACAGGGAGAGCAGGGCCTTGGATCCGTTTCTCTAATGTCTTGTGTGTTGTTTGTGAATTTTCCACTATTTTGCTCATTTTAGTTTCTGGGTTCTAGTCTGTAAATGGG
Source organism: Lissotriton helveticus (assembly GCF_964261635.1). NCBI lineage: Eukaryota > Metazoa > Chordata > Amphibia > Caudata > Salamandridae > Lissotriton > Lissotriton helveticus. The sequence goes on from NC_136063.1 coordinate 571,281,120, forward strand.
CCACAGCCAGCCAGCACTAGGCATTGGGTGTATATTTAAAAAGGTTCTCTATGCTATATGTTTTTTTTTAACATTTATTGATTTATGGATGGGTTTGAATTAAATGCAAAATGTGTGTTTTTTTGTTTGTAGTACTTTACGTTTTTCTGCAAAGGGTTAAAGTGTATTTTGTTGGGGCAGTTTTTGATGCCTTGGGATGTTTGTGATTTGGGAATTTTTAAAGTTGACTACATTTTTTGGGTGTTGCTGAATTAATGGTAGTATTTTCTTCTTTGTTTACCATCCCTCAGTGGCGGTGCATCTATTGGGACGTTGGGGAGCTGCCCCACTAGCCACATGGCCCTCAATTAGTTCAAGCACCACTCTCGCCCTGCCGCTGAAAAAAGACGTCACGCTACTAAGTTCGGTTGTGTAATAATTTGTGTATCGGGTATGGGACACGCGCGGCAATCGGCCGCTAAAGGGGGTGGGGGCGGGCCTGCAGCAGCACTCAACGCGATTAGGTTTGAGTGACAGTCAGACTCTCACTGACAGCGGCGTGTAGTGCGCATGTTCGGTTTTGGGCTGGTCATTTTCATAACCAGCTCGAACATGCGCACTGTCAGCCACTACTATAGCTTCAGTAGGAGAGCGAGGGAGGGGGACCTGAGAGGCTGTGCAGCCCCCCCCCCCCTCGTCTCCTAGTGGGCTGGCCGTACCTGTGCCCTAGCCAATCCAGTGGTGCTGCTAATGCAGCATCTGGATTGGCTGAGAGTCTCCGCCAATCCAGACGCTGCAGACACCGGCCGCGCAGTCTGACGTTGTTCCTGCTCCAACCGGACCTGCCCAGACCTGTTCCTGCTGCGGAGTCCAGACCGGCCCAGGAGCTGGACGCAGAAGCGGCGCAGGACCGGGATCAGGCACGTTTTTTATTTTACATCTCCTCCCCTCCCCCCGCCCCCCCTTCCGAGAATTGCTGCAGGTGATTGCTGATCTGAAGTTAAGCTTCGACCTGTTGAGAGGTAAAGGCCACGTGTCTGAGCTGGCAGCTACATGATCACTGGTACACTGGTTTGAGGAGACAAGCAGAGAGTTGGACTTTAATTGGCAGACAGGTCAATGTGTCTGTGCCTGCCTTGCAGCGGCTCAATGAAAGCTGCGAGTGGTGTGACAGCTTTGCCTGCCCATCACCTCCCCTTGTCGTTCTGCGATAGCTGGAGCCGGGCCTCCCACTCAACACCCACTCTCTCCTCATAAAAAGTACTACAATCACCATCTATTATACGAGGTAGTTAATTTAGCAAACATAATGGATTTGACCCCATTGTTGCAGTGGGTGTTTTAATGCAATGGGTACGGCAGGGGTGATGCATGCAGTAGAACATCTAGGCTGGATGGAACACAATGGGAGGCGACACGAGCATACATGATGCACTCTTGCCAGAGTCTGTGTGCCCTGCTTGTATTGTGTAACATTTATAGTGCTGTCGGGATGCTGTTAAGTAGAGATGAATGTTACTTTTGGGTCTCAGGAAATTAATAATAACCAATGTGTCTAACGCAGGAGCTGTTTTACAATGTGGGTTCCCTACTTGCTTCTGGTGATTTGTTGTTTTTTTAATTACATTTTTATTCTGTGTGTATTCTGGTTTTCATTGGCTCGATGCTTAGCTGAAGTTTCCCTTTACGGACTGCACCGACTGCTGAGCCCTCTAAAGCAAACTGATGTAGAAGGCAAATTCCCGCATTTTAACAAAGTGTTTGTGCTATCAATTCAAATCACCCAGTAATGAAAATTGGTAATGGTCTGGGTCTCTTGCGGGTCGGCGTGGTGGGACATACTATGTTATAAGTAAGTTTGTATGTGTGCAGTCCATTGTCTCAGAGTTTTGGGAATGGTCTGTGTCTCTTGCGGGCCAGTCGTGGTGTGACACCATTGCCTTAGAGTGTTGGGAATGGTATCTGTCTCTTGCGGGTCGGGCGTGGTGTGGCATGTTGTAGTATAAGTAAGTCCCTTGTTCTGCTTTCCTATTGGAGCTGATTCCTTTAACTGAGCCAGACTCAGCCTTCACTGCACTTACAGATGCATTCATTGTGTCTGCCTGTGTGCACATACAAGCAATCTATGCACCTGTTTAGCTTTATTTATTTATATAGTTGTCTGTTATCCAGGATGGTGTGGGTGGGAAGCTGTGTGTGAAATGCCAGTTTGTGATATCCGAAGGAAGACCAATTTTCAGCCCTCCCGCTTTCTTTGATTCAGACCCAAATCTCTCCCTGTGTGTGCAGTCCAGAGTTCCTGGTTTGTTTAGTGTTTGCACCTGTGTGTATGCTGACAAAAAGTATATATGGGGCCGCTGTAAAAATGTGATTGTGCAGCGGCGCCTTATGTGTAAATACGGATTTACCATGGGCGCAGCATATTCCACTTAGCACTGGCTAAATCTATCGAGTTCAATTTAAATATATTATTTTAACTCCGAGGGATTAAAGTTTACTTAACCAAACAGGTTACATCCGGTACAGCGCAGTGGCTGAGAATTAGCAAATCCAAACAGGTCCCTTTTCAGTTGTTGATTACTATATGTATTCAGGAGTTCACCTGTTACTTATGAAGTGAAACCCTTGCACAGGCACTATTAGTGTCCCCAGTGATGTACTCTTAAAGGACGTGTGTCTTGCTTAAATATATTTTGCTGTCATAGCGCCAAGACGCCTTCAGCCAATCGCGCGCTTTATAAGTTTACAGATCAAATCAAATCTTCATTAGTTGTGTAAATTCATGGTACACCAAGCATGATGAAAAAAAGCAGTTATATTTTAAGAGAGCTCTCGGAGGATAGAAAAATCCCTAATATTTGAATTGGCTTTTTCTTCATTCGAAGATGTCTTACAGTACCTCGCAGCCCTATTTGCTATGTGTGGTGCCTGAGCCGTGTGTGAGATCGCCTGTGTGTCTGCAGACTGATCTCTCTGCTGTGTGCTGGTGCCTGAGAGCTGTGTGTGAGGTCAGCTTCGTGTCTGCAGACTGACTTCTCTCTCCTCTGTGTAGGTGCCTAAGAGTCGTGTGTGAGGCCACCTGTGTGTCTGCAGACTGACTTCTCTCTCCACTGCTGGTGCCTGGGAGTCGTGTGTGAGGCCACCTGTGTGTCTGCAGACTAATCTCTCTGCTGTGTACTGGTGCCTGAGAGCCGTGTGTGAGGACAGTTGTGTGTCTGCAATGAAAATAATGAGAAAGCAATGAAAGCGAGGGGAAAGCAAGGAGTAGGCACTCAAAAACTAGGGTAAAAAGCAAAGAGAAAGCAGTGGGAATGAGGGAAAAGCAGGGGGAAAGCACTAAAAAAACAGGGGGAAAGGAAGGAGAAAGCAGTGAACAATGACGGAAAAGCACTGAGAAGGCACTCAAAAAGTAGGGGAAAAAAAGGAGAAAGTAGTGAAAAACGAGGGAAAAGCAAGGAGAAGGAACTCCAAAAAAAGGGAAAAGAAAGGAGAAAGCAGTGACAAAAAAGAGAAAAGCAGGGAGAAAACACTTAAAATACTAGAGAAAAAGCAAGGAGAAAACAGTGAAAATGAGGGAAAAGCAAGGAGAAGGCAGTGAGAATGAGGGAAAAGCAAGGGGAAACACTCAAAAGAACGGGGAAAGGAAGGAGAAAGCAGTGAAAAATTAGGGAAAGCAAGGAGAAGGCACTAACAAAGGGAAAAGGAAGGAGAAAGCAGTGAACATGAGAGAAAAGCAGGAAGAAAGCTCTCAAAAAAGGGAAATAAGCAAGGAGAAGACAGAAGCAAGAGCGATGCAGCAGCACAGGGAGAGCAGGGCCTTGGATCCGTTTCTCTATTGTCTTGTGTGTTGTTTGTGAATTTTCCACTATTTTGCACATTTTAGTGTCTGGGTTCTAGTCTGCAAATGGGCCACAGCCAGACAGCACTAGGCATTGGGTGTATATTTAAAAAGGTTCTCTATGCTATATGGTTTTTTTTTTAAATCTATTGATTTATGGATGGGTTTGAATTAAATGCAAAATGTGTGTTTTTTTTGTTTGTAGTACTTTACATTTTTTCAGCAAAGAGTTAAAGTGTATTTTGTTGGGGCAGTTTTTGATGCCTTGGGATGACTGCAGCTGCGTCCTTTGGTGTGTCCTGCTGGTGAATGTTGTATCACACATGTCTGCCTTTACCACATATGCCACAGCTCCCTGCACTCACGTGTGTACTCTCTATGGCGCCTCTGGGCGCACAAACAGCGCTGGCACTGCTCTGCGGGCCCCGGCCTGTATGCCTTTAACGCAGACCCCGCACTCGGAGCCCTCCCCTCTGTGTGTAGTTGTGCTGCGTGCTTTCTGTTGTCAGTGTGGTGTTTGGCACACTGGTGGTCGGCAGGCCATGTCTGTTTCTATTTGAATACACCCTTCAGACCCCTCATTCACTAGTTTTGTAAAAATGTTACCTGGCTGTACTCAGACACCTGCGCAAGTTATCTAGGAGGGAAGCATCCTCAACGAACAGAATCTGTCAGATTTATTATACTGTGACCCTATGGGAAGCCGTTCATGTCAAAATTATAGATCCCCATGTAAGACACCTCCTGAAATGTATTGAGTGCTCCAAAATAAATTTGACACACAACAGAATGAATGTAACATGTGTCTAAACAAATATGAAACATGGCAGAGTGAATATACTACTTAGTGGACAATAGGAATAACACACTCTTTGAATTGGATAAAAGTTATACCAAGATGTATAGCAACTACGCTGAAATGAATATGACTGTTGCTGAAAAGAATACAACAAGATCTCAAGTGAATATAAACCTTAATGAAGTGATATAGAATGGTGATGGAATGAATATGACCCACATCGGAACGAATATGGCACATATTAAATTGAATCTGACACGCTTTACAATGACTGTGACACACATGAAATGAATGTCAGACATACAGCAATGAATACAAGCCATGTTCAAATGAATAAGACACATGTTCAAATGAATACAAGATAAGGTGAAATAATTATGACTAGTGTCAGAATGAATATGACTAACACTTAACTGAATAGGACACGTTAATATAAACATGATTCCAGTTGAAATAAATTTGGTGTGAAATTTAAATGAATATGTCCCACACTGAAATGAATATGAGAAGTCTTAAACTGAATACAACATGCATTGGAATCAATGAAACATGGCATAATAAACATACTATCTATCGCACAATATGAATAATATACTTTGAATTGAATATCAACTACGCTGAAAGGAATATGACTGTTGGTAAAAAGAATACAACAAGAACTAAAGTAAATATAAATCTTATTGAAATCATATACACCGGTGCTGAAATGAATCTGATCCAAAATGGAACAAATATGGCACATATTAAATTGAAATTGACACTCTTTAAAATAACTGTGACGCACAAGAAGTGAATGTCAGACATACAGCATTGAATACACGCAATGTTCAAATGAATATGACACATGTTCAAATGAATATAGATCATTTGAAATAAATATGACTATTCTCAAAATGAATATCACTAACACTGAACTGAATATGACACATCTTAATATGAATATAATTGCATTTTAAATGAATTTGATGTGCATTAAAATGAATATGGCCCACACTGATATGAATATGAGAAGCTTTGAACTGAATACAATATCTATTAGAATCGATATGGCACATATTACATTGAATATGACACTTTTTTAAGTGACTGTGACACACATAAAATGAATGTCAGATAATCTGCAATGAATACAAGCCATGTTGAAATGAATATGACACATGTTCAAATGAATACAAGATAAGGTGAAATAATTATGACTAGTGTTAGAATGAATATGGCTAACACTGAACAGAATATGACACGTTAATATAAATATGATTTCAGTTGAAATACATTTGGTGTGGAATTTAAATGAATATGGCCCACACTGATATGAATATGAGGAGCTTTAAACTGAATACAACATGCATTAGAATCAATGAAACATGGCTGAATAAACATACTGTCTATTGGACAATATGCATAATACACATTGAATTTGATATAAGATAAACCGAGATGTATAGCAACAATGCTGAAATTAATATGACTGTTGGTGAAAAGAATACAACAAGCACTAAAGTGAATATAAACCCTATTGAAATGACATACACCGGTGCTGAAATGAATGTGACCCACACTGGAACAAATATGGCACATATTAAATCGATTTTGGCACTCTCTAAAAGGACTGTGACACATGAAGTGAATGTCAGACATACAGCAATGAATACAAGCCATGTTCAAATTAATATGACACATGTTCAAATGAATAAAATAAAGGGACTGCTACAGTTAACCAACAACTGCCTAAATAAATACATATTACTGAGGTGGCTGATTCAGTAGCACTGGAAGTCACATGACATTGTGGCCCAATCAGAATGCAGGACAAGTCAAACAGGAAAACCAACTTCTGAAAATGCTCAGTCCTTGAGTTTTTAGCCCTTAGTGAGCATGGCTTTAACAAATGCCTCTACATTTAGTTTTTTGCTCATTTTGCTTGCTTGTTTCTTAAATGAGGCATTATCAGATGATCTTGTGGACTATCTCACCTCTTTAAAATCATGCTTTTTTGCTTTAGATAGAGCTTTGTTGTGTGTTGATATTAACTGTTTGGAACACCTGCATAGAAAACTGGAGAGCCATTTGGAAATTTTAATTGCTATATTAACGGCCTATAATCTTTCTGGAAGTGCAACCATCACTGTGAGCTTCATTTTGGAAGAGTTGTGTAGGCTCACTTCTGTTTCAATGACAAACATTGAAAACAAGATCACCAGTTTGTCAACTGTTTCTGCAAGTAATTTCCATACACCTGCAGCAAATCAAGGTGTAGGAAGGCCAAGGTAAGTTCAATTTCATTATTTCAGTTGCACTGTTTTGCAACCGGCTTTATACAGTCTAGTTTAATTCTGTTTCTGCAGGTTTATTGTTTCAAAAGAAAATATGGAGTACCTATGGGAGATTGGATTTTCATGGACATCGATTGCATCATGTTTGAACATAAGTTCCTCAACTCTTTACAGACGAAGAGTTGAAATGGGTTTGTGCACATCTTCTGAAAACAGATTTACCAATATAAGTGATGCAGAGCTTGATCAACAAATCATAAACATTTTAAGTTCAACACCTGATTCGGGACAAAGTTATGTATGCGGAAGCTTGAGAAGTAGAGGACTAAGAATTCAAAGATGGAGAGTGAGAAATAGACTTCATCTTCTTGACCCTGTTGGTAGAGCAATCAGACAACGTACAGCTATTCGACGAAGGGTGTACCATGTGCAAGGTCCAAATCATTTATGGTAAAGCATTGCTATCTATCTATCTATCTATCTATCTATCTATCTATCTATCTATCTATCTATCTATCTATATTTCTATGTCTGTCTATAATGTATAGGTTACTTCCCTCTCTACGAGTGTCAGTGATTCACTTTAAGAATGTTTGATAAGTGATTTATTTAGGCCAAAACTAGAAAATGCTATCCAAACTCTTTGCCCTTCAGCAACAACTTTGAATTTCGACCATGCTCTGTTTCCAGAGATTTTGAACTAAGGCCATGTGCCCCTAGTAATTTTTCAAATCCTCCAAACCTATTGCACATGGCTGTGTTGAGTGTTGTTTAACAGTATTGAATCTTGCAGTATTAATGTTTTCTGTTGTGTTTGTGTAGTTTTGTTCAGTGTAGTGTTGCTGTGTTGTTATGTTTGCTGTTTTGCTTTCATTTTGTGTTTTTGTGCCCGCTAGAGCTTTTGTTGTTTTCTGCAGTATAGCTTCTTTTTGCTGTGTTCATGTGTGGTTCAATTGTTTTTATATTTTGAGACTATCCAAATGTATGGGTATGGTCAAAGGCACCACTGCTGCAAACCATAGTGAGGTTGTTCAAAGTTGAAAGCAATTACTAGTAGGCACTCAGGCTTTGAGAACTGGCTGTACACTGGAGCCGAGATTTATTTTTCTTTCATACACCGCTGACACAAAGACAATTTTCTTCACTGCCTTGGGCGAAAGGGTGAAAACAAAAATGCTCCGTATTTATAAAAGATATGGAGCATAAGCCCCTTGAGCTTACAGCCCCACATGCAACCTATGTATCCCAAATTACTTTATTCCACAAAACACTTAATTCATTGATGGTGCAAAAGGCCATAGTTTTATTTACATATTGTCATATACAAACATCATAACACTTCAAACAATAATGCAATTCCTGCCTCCTTGCTTCAGTTTTGACAGCACAACCCTTTTTGACAGTACCATGAGTGAATACCCCCTTTGTCTAACCCTTTTTTGTGGCCTCTAGGCTACACCATGCTGCCAAGTGTTGAAGGGTGGACCTCATGACTGACCCAGGCTGCAAATGCCATATCCTCCCTCTGCTGCCCCATGCTGACCTGTCGCCTGCTCCCTGTGCCCCTGCCATAAGGCATCCCAAGGACACGGGTTTGAGCAGCTCCTCTTTGGTTATTCAGATCTGACTCCTGTCCCTCTGTGCTGCCTCCGCCCTGCCTGAGCCTTACCTCTGCCTGTGGCTGAGACGCCCACATTTCAGGTGTGGGTCAACGGCGAATGCACATGTTCTTGGTGGGTGACCACGCCGCCCTTAACACCTGGTGCGTCCCAAAGGGGCTCCCTAAAACTCTCACTGCTCCTCCCTAAACTCCTCCCTAATCCCTCCTCTTTAGTAGTAAGTATGCTGTTTTGTCCATCCACTTCCCTGTCCCTTCCAAATTTACTACTAAAAAGTATACTTACCTGTGTAGAGACTTCACTCTCACGATGGAGATCTATGCCCAGAAAAGTTAGGAGCAGTAGAGGTGGAAACTATGCACTGAGGTTTGTGAATTCCATTCTCAGTATGCTAGTAGTGCTACTGTAGTACTACAAAATGCACTTAATGACTAGCCCTCAGGGCAGTGGCGTAACACAGGCTCCCACAGCCCCTTGGGGGCCCCCTCAGCACAGTACTCTAGTGAGATGACTCTCAGACAGAGCTGCAGTTGTTCACATACAAGCAAAAGTAGATGTTTGAATGATTCAGAAGTGAGAAGAGGTGTTCTGTGTATGCACTAAAGAGTGTCAGGAAAAACATGGACTATTAGCGTACTCCTTGGTAGTTAGTCTTAGTGCCTGATTATGAGTTTGGCAGTCCAACCGCTGTTGGACTGTGTCTGTGAATGCTAGTACACTGCTGTGCTGGAGCTTTCCCGCCTGCCGTAGCATGAGTTACCTGGGCGGCCAGTGGAGTGGCTGCAGTGGTGGGTAGTATATCCCCATAGATATTGATGCATAGGTGTTCATTTCGACTGTATATGTGTTGAATGCATACATATGCAAGATATATATATATGGTAAGATACCATCTACCCATTGCTCTGAGCCATATGTGGGCAGTCTCGGCAATAAGTATTTGTTATGATATGCACTTACCTGTATTTTGGTGTCCGTTTCCTCAGGGTGAAGATCCACCTCGAAATCTCTATGAAAAAACAGGACAGGTGTAAGTATGTACCCCAAACCCTTCCTTTCTGCCTTCCAAACCATGATGGTGAGCTGGCAGAAGAGTAAACTTGTAATACGGTCAGTGGTCTTGCTCCGCTTGACCGTCCAATGGGGGCTGCCTTTGTGTGACAGCCGGGCCGGCAGTTGACCTTGTGCTGGCAGTGCCACCGGTTCAACTAAGGTCCCATTACAGCAACACTGCCAACTCATAATATGCCAGATGGCCCGCCGCCCTCAGAAAGCCACCACCAGCCCAGCAGTCTATGGACCACAAACTTGTAAATAGGCCCTAAGTTTTTTTACAGGAAGTTTGCTAGTTTTATTTTCAGCTATCAGTTTTTCTTAGGGTTGGAGCAGAGATTCCCAACCACTGTTAAACTGTTCTCAAAATGATGGCATGATTCACTATATTAAGTAGCTCTGACTATGATAAACTGGGAAGAATGAGTAAAAATCATTAGAGTAGGATGTTGACAGCGTCATCTACTGTTAGTACCACAGCAGTTGTTGAGTTACAGCCAGCACGGAATGTTGATTGAAGATCATAGAGGAGCTGGTTTGTTTTTCATTGCTAAAAAGCATTGATTATTTCATGATGTAGCTTTCCAAAACTTGTCTAGGAAAGGGATTTTTAAAAATGGTCAGAAATTATCTTGATTTTCTTAATCGGATCACTGTTTTCTGAACACAAGAATGACTTAGCTGATTTTTAAATTGTCCTGGCCTCAGGGAGAAACTGACAAAGATTGTTATGTATGGAATGGATGATATGCTTTATTCGCTTTGCTGATATCTAGTGGCAGAAATGACAGTAGGGTCTTAGATTACCAACAGTCCTTGTCAAAACTGCCTATTTTATCTTATAAAACAAAGATCGTATCAGTGTGGACTCACAGACTAGTAGGAATGAGAGTATCTCAGGAGTGTCAACTATGAGAGTTCTGCTTCTCTTATTTTTTACTGGAAGAAGGTAGATACTTTTTCACACTGTCTCTTGGATTCTTTGATGGCATGTAACAACATTTGGGATTTTCTATAGTTTTTAACAATTTCAAAAAGCTTCTTGGGTTAATTTTGAGCTAACCTTTCCCTGTTTAAAGTGCCAGTGTATCACCTTCATATTCTGTCTGTTGTGCTAATAATTTTCCTTTTTGTCATATAATTATTTGCAAATTAGTACATAGAAGAGGGATTATTTTGTCTTTTTTTTATAGAAACAATTTAATTAGCCATATCCATCATGGATTCATTATAATGTGCTGTTAAACAAGTAATGTTGGTTTTATTTATGTTGTTGGTTAATTTTATAATGATCTTCTAATCAAGATAGAGCAGTTTGAGTCCCTGCAGTTTTTTCTTAAGATCGCCTGTTTGTTTAATTGACCCATGACATATGTTTTAGTATTTAAAAAGGTGAAAGATAGTGGGAGGTGGAGAAAGAAGTCAACCGCAATTGGGGTTTCGCTCTTGATGCAGCCTTTTTTGACTATTGGGAAGTTGATAGTCAAATATTTACATGAATTGCTGTTGAGCAAAAAGGATGTGCTGTATGTTATGTTACCAAGAATTTATAATGCACACATACACCAAAAAGGTTTCATGGCGCTGGTGCAAAAGAGGCAAGGGACTCGGAGCTTAACCATAACCCTGTCTAAATAGCCATATTTTTAGCAAGGTCCTAAAGCTTCTATGGGAAGTTGTGACTCTAATGAGTCGGGGAAGAGAATTCCACATGCAAACCTTAGGCACTCAGTCTCTTTTTGTTGTACTTGGGAACCCCAAGCAGATTTTGATGAGATAATCTAAGGTTACGTTTTGGTGTATAGTCCTGAATTCTGGAGTTCACAAAGGTAGCATAGTTGCCATTATGAGATTTAAAAATAATGCGCCCAGTTTTAAATAAAGACCTTTGGGCAAATGGATGACAGTATTATTTTGCCATCAGAGGTTTAGTGTGGAGCCATACGAGCCTGGTTTGGAACCAGCTGCAGCTTCTGTCCCAGTCTCTTAGGAAGTCCCATATAGAGTGAGTTTGCATAGTTGACGGGGACATGACCAAGGCGATTATAATCTGAGTAAAAGCCTCAAGTAAAATATCTTATTTTTTTTAATTTTATAGAGCAGAAAAAAGCAAGATAAAGTTACTGCACTTATCTGACACTTCATAGATTGATTTTATCATGACCCCAAGGCTCTTGACTGCTTTTTTGGGGGAAGGAGGTTCACCCATCTTCACTGGCCAAATGGAAGTGTTCAAGCTATGCATTTTGTTTTCAGGCGTCACAATTTCAGTCTTATCTGAATTCAACTTTAACTCATGACAACTCATTCAGTCACAGATGTATAAATAGTGCTTCAGAAACATTCTGCAGATTCTGTGTTATCGATGTTGAAAAGCAACTGCATATCATCGGCATACTTGTATATGTTCACCGTCTGTCCCCGTAGGGTGCGGACTAAGAGGCGGATACTGAGGTTGAAAAGATGGGTGGTACTCCTCAGTTAAGTTCTACCTTTGACAAGGAAAAAGGAGTGAGATTTACTGATTTTGAACAACAGGAATGACTTTATCCTGTTTAATGCCGACTCCTGCACACTTGCGACCCTGACATATTCGATTAAGATGTCATGCGCTCTACTGTCTCCAAGGCCGCAGATTAGTCTAAGAGGACCAGTGCCTGGGTCACTCCTGTGTCTGTTTCTTTCATATCCTTAATTACGGAGAGAATAACTGTGTCTCTGGCGTGAGCAGGGCAAAACCCTGCCTGGTGGTGATTGAGAAAAGAGAAGTCCTCTAAGATTGTGCTTAAAGGTTGGGTAATGTATGCCTTTAGTAACTTTGCTAAGTAAGGGAGGAGTGAAAGGGCTGTAGTTTTTCAATATGGAGGGACCATCCTTTTTATTTTCAAGTTGGATGACTACCGCCTCCTTGAAGGTATGGGTGACAATGCCTTGACTTAGGGATACGTTGAGCAGAGAGATCACAGGATCGGGAAAATGTGAGAAGATTTCTTTTAGGATCCGTGGGGGACAGGTCTCTTTTGGAGAGCCAGATTTAACCTAAGTCATCAATTTCCACTTGTCATCTATAGTGATGGCCGGTAAAACTGAGAGTGTTATGAAATTTACATGCTCCGCGCCAGTAGTGCTAGTTAGGAGGCTGGGAGGAATACTGTCTTTCATCAATCTTATTTTGTCAATGAAAAAGAAGCCCAAGTAGTCATACTTGAGCGATCAGGGTTAGAAAGTTCGCTGACAGTATCAAGTATTTCTTTAGTTTTGTTGCCAGCATGTAGGATTTGATTTGATAAATATGCATATTTAGCCCCCCAAATTGATGTCTTGTAGGTTTTTAGTCGCACCATGAAAATGTCCTTATTCTCCGTAGTAGATGGTTTCTGCCATTTTCGCTATAACTGGCATTGCTCAGGTTCAGCTTTTATCAGTTCCTCTGTATACAATTGTTATGGTTCATGGCGGTGAACTGGTTTGTTTTCTGTTTCAGGGCGTATACGTTACTGGCTTCCTTGAGCCAGGAGGATATGGGTGAATCTAGTTTAATGGTAATGTTCTCTACCGTTAAAATTGGTAGGGGAGTAAGTTTGGTAAAATAGAGTGAGTCATTTAAAATGTTTCCTTTGTATCTCTCTACTTGTGACTGAAGCAACCTATGAAGATGTATTTTGTAGTTGAATGGATTCATCTCCCCCTTTTCCGTAAACATCTTTTTCACCTCTGAGCCTTCCTTGTCTTCAAAATAATTTCTTACTAATGGAGAAGTTAATTAGATAAAAAGAGAAGGTTTGATTTAATCTCACCTTTACTAATCTATTAATCTGCAATCAGTGTTTGGGCACTAAAACACATAATCATTGATTTTAGTATGGGGATAGTGGCCACAAGAGGAGATCCAACCCGTAGATATGCACCTAAATCCGTTCAATTCATCATGAATGTCTTTGTGGTTTTTTTTTGCTTTTCACTAATGTATGAAATATTTATTCACCATTATAAAGTGTTTTTGTTTGTTTTATTTATCAGGCACATTGACAGTAATCACAAACAGATACGGTGGAGGTTTGTCTTCCACGGCTGCATCGATGGCTTCAGTAGAGCAATTATATATGTGAAATGTTGCAACAACAATCGTGCAGGCACCGTTCTTAACCTTTTCAGAGATGGAATATCCAGATTTGGACTGCCATTGAGGGTTAGAGGCGACATGGGTGTTAAAAATGTTGATGTTGCACGTTACATTATATGTAGAAGAGGATTAAACAGAGGCAGTTTTATTTGTGGTCGAAGTGTTCACAATCAACGTATTGAGCGATTGTGGGCAGAGTTAAACAGAGTTGTTGTTCGTTACTTCAAGGATTTGTTCTTTTGGATGGAACAAAATGGAATATTAGATATTCAAAATGAAGTCCATCTTTTTGCACTGCACTTTATTTACCTAAAAAGACTAAATAAAGCAGTTGCTGAGTTTGTGAACCAATGGAATAATCACCATTTGCGTACAGAAGGGCACTTAACTCCTTTACAGTTATGGACTGGTGGTATGCTCTGTGCCACCTCAATGTTAGACACCTTTTGTGTAGGAGATGATTATGGTGTTGATGACTATGGACACACATTTACTGCTGAAGTAAACAATTCTGTACAGGTCCCTGACAATGTTTTAATTTTAAGTGAAGAAAACAGGGTGGCACTAGAGAATTCAATGGATCCAGACACCAATAATTCTAATCATGCAGTAGACATTTTTATAAACACATGTAATTTTATTGCAAATCTAAATAACAATGTAGACAATGCTTAAATCTAAAGTATTTCGTTTTGCTCTCCGATATGTTCCAATGTTTTGTTGTCTTTTAATAAATACTTTTCTTGTTTTTATGCATCATTGAGCAAGGTATATATCAATTTCTTTACTAATGTAAAAGTGACATATTTTGTACAACACTTAAAGTATTTGTGATGTCAATGTTTGCATTCCACACTGTGGACTTACAATTACTGGATCAAAAAATATATTGTTATTCAACATGGCCTTTGTTGGTCTCATTATTGTAAATAATAAACTGTGGAAACCCTGAGATGGACAGCAAGTGGAAACAGTTTTAAGCTTTAAAGTGTTGGTGCTAGTTGCAATTGTGTGTTTCAATGACCATTAAACATGCAGTCATTTTAAATATGTTCTGAATGCAAAATCAGTTTCAGAATATTGTCAGCAGAGGATGTAACTTAAACATATGCCTTTCATGATAAAATGAGTGATGGCACATTATACCCTTGCAGAGGTAAAGTTAAATAGAATAAAATTAGTGCTACGTAAATCATTAAAACTACGAGGATAATGTTCAGCCACTGTAAGTTAAAATAAAATACACAAACATACAAATATCATAGTGAACATTAATAGCTTAATGTATTGGCTTAAAAACACAGGACTTGAAATAGTTATACCATGGAACATATGGAAAAATAGCAAATTCTTGGTGAAAGATTGGATACACATACAGGATATATGAGCCCATAGACAATTGGAATTATTTCTCTTTTCCTCATTGTTGATTTTAGAAATTGGTGTTTGGAGGCTCAGTTGCAGAGATTATGTTGGTTGGATACATATTCATACTTCCAAATTGTCAGCAGTGGAGCATAGATTCAGAGCTTCACTTCCGTAAGGTTATGTTCGTGATACACTATACTTGAAATTATTTGTTGCAGATTTTTTCCTTGTTAATTATTGGCAGAAATGCCCCTCTTAAGTGTAGGTGATACCTTGTTTTGCCCTCTCCAAAATGGGAAGACTCTTCTTGCACAATAGCCATCGACCAAGAAGACACTATTTACCGTTACCCATGGAAAAACACATATACCAATATTATTCCTATGCCCATTGTTACACATTTGTAATTTACATGTCTGCCTATCTTCATTGGTATTATTCAGGTGATTGCTTTCATTTGATGCCTGATACAGTGAAAGAACACATTCTTAATACTTTCTACTGGGACTGAACTGGAAAAACATTACAAGCAGGGGTCGAGTGATCAACAACTAAGGTTACACTTTCAGAAATGTCCTCATAAAGTCTTTACATGTGCATTAGTGTACCTACAGTGTTCAAATGCTTAATTTGCTGCAAGAAAGGGTCAAGTTGGACATGATGAATTGCTCCTCTTTACATGCTCATCTTCTTTTTGGCTGAATATATTGCTTTTTTAGACTGTGCACAACATGGCACTGCTATCAATGCACAGTGTTTGTGTTCTGGACCCTAAAACCTTTAGACCTTGACTAATCATTTATTGGCATGCTAAGGCCATAGTGTATGATGTAGAAACTGCACCCAAGGAATGGACTGCCGCACGTATTGTACACACCACTCAGTAGGACAAAGCAAACAAATATGACGTTGGGGCTACCATTGTAACCTGACTGTTGCAGTGTAAGACTTGCAGAGTAAACTGTTATAATAATCTTTTTTAATAGGTAAAAAGCTCCCTTTGAAATATTAGGAAGTCACCCCTCTGTGTTGTAGCCAACACGCTTGGTTGGATGGTATTTAAAAGTGCCACATGTGGGGGGCGTGGCCAAGATGGCGGCCTGAGAGGACGCGACTTGAAGAGGCTCCTCGTCCCAAACCCCCATTAAAAGCGTAAATGCACACTATTTTGCCCCCTGCACGCTCTACCGGCTGCCGGCTTTGAGCGGGATACCTGCTGGGGCCCCGGACGAGCTCACACGCGCCAGATACCGGGGCGCGGGTCAGTCGGCGGCAGAGAAAGCTGTCACCGGCCAGGGACAAGACCGAAGTGGCCCGGCCCACAGAGCGATAGCGGCTGGCGGGGCGCTCCGCGGCGGATTGAAGGACGTCGCACCAGGGCGTGACTGACCTCCGCTCACAAGAAGCTAGACGTGAGGTGAGGAGCGAAGGATCGGCCGCCGATCGCTAGTGAAAGGCTCGCGGAGTGGAGGGCAGAGCCGGGCAGCGGGGGGCACTACTCGGGACACAGCCGCTGTGAAGAGCAGGCGATGCCCCGCACGGAGGTGAGGAGCGAGCCGGTGGGGCACACCGGGGCTGGAGCTCGGGGGGCAGGCACTCGAGCCCCCGGCGCACAACTGACCAAAGCCTAAAACACTAAGGCCCTCCAGCACACAGCCACGCTACTGGGGGCAGCACCACGAGGCAGCTCTAGGGCACAGCAGCAACTGCACATCCACACGGCCTCACCCAGATTGAAAGGGAGCGGCATCAGGGGACAGACTCCGAGTCTCCGGGGAGGGCCGGCAAAGTAGAAGGTGGCAGGTCCTGGTGCCGAGGGTGCAGGCTCGGGGGGCGTCAGTCGAGCCCCCGGCGACCAGTAGCAACCTGAGAGGCTCGCGAAGCATGGAGCTGGGCCGGACGGCAGGGGGCACTACCCAGGGCCCCGGCCTGGGCCTACTCGGCAGGAACAGAAACGTCCGCAGCGGGAGGCAGGCGATTACCAGCATGGAGGTGAGGAGCAAGCCGGTGGGGCGCCTAGGGGCTGAAGCTCGGGGGGCAGGCACTCAAGCCCCCGGCGTGAGACGGACCAGGGCCTAAAAATGGAGGCCCTCCAGCATACGGCCACACTATGGAGGGCAACGCCACGAGGCAGAGCCTAGGCACAGCCGCAACCGCACGTCCACACAGCCTCACCCAGGCGGCAGTAGAGGGGCATCGGAGGACCGACATCGAGTCACTGGGGAGGGCCCGCAAGGTCGAGGGGGACAGGTCCTGGTGACGAGGGAGTAAGCTCGGGGGCATCAATCGAGCCCCCGGCGATCAGCGGCAACCCAACATGCGGTGAGGCAACAGTCCAGTTGACAGGGCACAGCTGCAGGCCCAACGTTGAGGAAGGCTGGCCCGGGAGGCCGCCGGATAATACAGCCACAAGCCCCTTGCCGGTGGACACACGGGGTCCATCGAAACGCAGTGCAACCCGCACACTCGGCACATCGCCTCCCTCACAGGCCTGCCAGTGACCGTGGACTCACTAAGGGACACAGCAAGCGCGTGGGGCACTACCGGACTCGTAAGGGAGTAGAGCATGTCATCCACAAACCGCAGAGGTGGCCGCACCATCCCAGAAATGCTGGCTAAAGGAACATCTAAGGCGGAAAAGAGCCCCGACAAACCGACACAGTCGATTCAGCCTAAAGAGAAGGACCGGGACGAAGGGGAGGCCCCAGCAACAAAGTCGTTCATGGAGGCCCTATTCACATCTCTCAGGGAAGACATTCAAACCCTCAAGCAAGACATGGCGCGAGGATACAAAGAGCTGCGCCGCGACATAGACGACATTGGAGAACGAGTGGCAGCGGTCGACAACACTGGGCAAGCTAGGAGTGAAGAGGTACAACTCCTGCAGCAGGAAATCATCAGGCTCCATGAACAAAAACGGGCCTGCAGGCCCACACGGAAGATCTAGAGAACCGCTCAAGATGCAACAACATACGGGTCCGAAATGTGCCATCTAAGGCGGAGGGGAAGGCGTCATGGCCTACTTGCAGTGTCTGTTCCGAGAAGTACTGGAGGACAATGAGGACTTCGTGATCCGAATCGACAGGGCCCACAGGGTGGGCCTCGCACGCCGAGCGCCAGCTCCCCCTCCGGACATTCTAGCCTTCCTGCCCGATTACCCCCTCAAAGAGCGCATTCTGAAGGCAGCGTGCCAAAAACAACCCCTTCGCTTCCAGGGTCACACGGTGGAGTTATTTCAAGACTTGTCGACGATCACTGTGCGGAAGCGATGGGCATTCAAAGTGGCTACCACCTTCTTGCGCGACAATGGGGTCCCGTACTCCTGGGGACACCCATTTAGACTTATTTTCAAATGGAAAGGGGCCCTTTACCAACTCTGGTCCCTGCGAGACACCTGCGCCTTGCTAGGCATTCCCAATGAGGGGGACGCATCAGACGACGACTCCGGACTGCGGCCGTCCCAGTCAAAGTTTCCTAGCTTGCCCTGTGCCCCCCTTGGCTTTCCTCAATGACTCCCTCAAACAAGGCATTGTCCCCAACCATCACAAATCGGCAACAATAATCCCTATTTAAAAAAAACCCGGAGCAGACCCCTCCTCCCTTTCTAACTACCGTACCATCTCCCTCCTCCCCTACTTGTTCAAAATCTTGGAGTGCCATATTACCACAATCCTTAGCTCCTTTGTCGAGCACAATGGCTGCTTAGCCCCCTGCCAGGCTGGCTTTCGTCCACTCCATTCCACCGACAAAGTGGTCTCAGTCATGGACAAGCTCAGGGAGGGGATGGATGTCAACTGGCCCCAGGCTCTGGTCCTCCTTGATTTGTCCGCCGCCTTTGACACGGTTGATCATTACATCCTTCTTACCCGTGTCGAGGCGGCGGGCGTCAGGGGGCCCGTCCTGGCTTGGCTTACTTCCTTTTTGAACGACCACACTCAGGCCATCCACCTAGCAGACTTTTCTGCCCCCCCCGTGCAAGGTGCAGTGCGGTTTCCCTCAGGGTTCCTCCCTTTCCCCCTTTTGTTTAATTTGTACATCTGTCCTCTTATTTTTGCTTTACAGCAGCTGGAGGTCACGGTTTTCAACTATGCTGATGACCTCCAGCTCATTTTTAACCTTTCACACTCCCCTGAGTCCATTCACAGCTTTCAATCAGTTATGATTTTCATCAGGGATCGGTTAAGTTTAAGGTGGTTAACCTTAAACTTAACCGAGATAAAACAGAGTTGGTCCTTACCGGCGGTACATCCAGTCCCTGGACTCCCACGTTTTGGCCCCCTCCCTTGGTTCCCCCCCTTCACCCTCCCACTCAGTTAAAACACTTGGGATCATGCTGAACCAACATCTCACCCTGCACTCCCAGATCAGCACAGTGGTCTCATCTTGTTTTTTTACCCTTCGCACCATTAGAAAGATCTCCAGATTGTTTTCTTTTCCTGCTTTAAAACTTATCTTGATGGCGATGGTTCTATCGCGCCTAGATTACGGTAACATCTTGTACAATGGCGTTCCCGCCTATGCCCTTCGGCGTCTCCAACTGGTCCAGAACCAAGCTGCTCGCCTCATTTATGATCTTTCCAAGTCGCACCATATCACCCCTCTACTAAAGGCCTTGCACTGGCTACCCGTTAGAGAGCGGGCTCTCTTCAAGCTGGGATGCACAACGTTTCAGGCCCGTGCCGGAACTGCCCCAGCTTTTATAAACTCGGAAATTAATAACTACAGACCCGCTCGAGAACTACGCTCTTCCACCCTGTCCCTTCTTTCTGTGGCGCGGTTCAGGAAGAGCAAGTTGGGGGGCATGAAATTCGCTGTTCTCGGTCCCACTTTCTGGAATTCCCTTCCTCCCACTATCAGATCCACACCCTCGTATTTTGAGTTCCGTAAGGCGCTCAAAACTTTTCTTTTTCTGCAAGCTTTCTCGCATTAGCCCCCGTTCCCCTGTCTCTCAGGTTTTTGCATCCCTCAGTGCCAAGAAACCGCCAGGTATATGTGCGCTCAATGAATGTTTTTAAATTCAAATTCAAATTCAAAGTCCCCACAGACGACAAGAGATGGCTGGCAGAGAGTGAGACGTAGACGCTCATCCAAGAAAGGTCTCAAACCAGATCCCGAGACTGTGGCGCAAGAACACGCAGCGGCGATACAAGAGGTCTCCAAGGACACAAATGCCTGATCATGAGAAGACACAAGCGGGGGTGTTATCTTGCATAGCCGCAGCACTACGATGGGGGGGCGGGACGGGGGGCCTCAGGGCCGCCATTGCCACATTTTCCCTTCACTCGAAACTCTACCACAGGCCTGGACTGACGTTGTATAGGCCTGGGACAATGTTCAACAGTTGGGGATTCACAGGGGGGGCTGAGGAGGGGAGGGAGGGGCGGGAGGGAGCGGGAAGAGAGGAGTCTATGGGGGTAAAGGCAGTTGGGGTTCAGAGTAAAGGGGGTGGGACTGGGAGGGGGGGTGGGCTCCAGTGTGTTTGGTTCAATCAGACAGCGTGCGCAGGGGCACAGGGTAGATTCAGACCAGTGCACAGAGGGAAAGGGCACACATCACCTCATGGCTGACGAGTCCATCCAGGTTCTCACACTCAATGTTAAAGAGCTCAACAACCCAGTCAAGAGAAGGGCAGTGCTCTCCTATTTAGAAAACTCCGGGGCGGCCATATGCCTGCTCCAGGAGACGCACTTGCTGGCCAAAGACTGGCATCGTATGAGGTCCAGGGCTTTCCCGAATCAGTTTTACTCCTCCACCACAGAGAAGAAAGCGGGGGTGGCCCTTTTGTTCGCTAGACACTTTAAAGGACGGGTGGGAAATAAAGTGGTAGAAATCAAAGGTAGACTCCTGGCCTACACCGTCATTATTGGAAACCTGTCGGTTACAGTGGGGTACATGTATGCTCCCAACACCAAACAAGAGGCTTTCCTTAAGGGGACACTATCAGACGTAATAGGCACAGACACAAGGCACATTTTGGTAGGCGGGGACATAAATCTAGTCATGGACAACGATAGAGATAGATCGGGTCGGAGGTTTGGCGATTCCGGAGCACTCTCCACTGAAGGGAAGCGTTGGCTGGAAAGTAGGGGGTTCCAAGACACATGGAGAGAGATTCACCACACAACTCCAGGGTACACCTTTTACTCACATGTGCATCCCACATATGCCAGGATAGATCATTTTCTAAGTTCCACAGAATTGGTCCCCATGGTTCGGGACGTAGAGGTCGCCCCAGCGACTCTATCGGATCACGATGCGGTGGTGCTTCGCCTTTTGGTCCCATGTATACAGTCGCACAAGGGTAAATGGTGTCTTAGAGAAAACTTGCTTTCCCGCAAAGGGGTCACACAGCAACTTTCCCAGAGCATCACAGACTATTTAAGCCGAAACGACACAGGGGAAGTGGCCATGACCGCGGTCTGGGGGGCGCTCAAGGGGGTCGTACGAGGGGAACTATTAGCAATCTCGGCAGAGGACAATAGAGAGCGGAAGCAACGACGCCAGGAGCTGGCAGATCAAGTACTGGAGCTAGAGAGAGTTCACTGCCGGACAGGGGGCCCCAGAATCTGGCGCAAATTGAAGGCAGCCAGGGCTCAGCTCGCGAGCCTCGATTTAGATCGGGCAGAATACGCAGCACTGAGCCTCCGTCACACATACTACGTGGGGGGGACAAGACCCGCCGTCTGTTGGCTAGTAAATTTAAAGCAAAAATTGTCCGTTCCAAGATCCCAGTCATTCGCGCAGAAGACGGAGGGGAGATCAGAGAGGACGACCACATTGCGGAAGCGTTCAGGGCATTTTATGCCATGCTCTACACGGCTGATCCGGCCTTGGATGATGCGGCGGGGACAACGTACCTAGAGGACGCAGAAGTTACAGCCCTCAACGAGGCGAATGCCCTAGTCCTAGATGCCCCTATACGCCTGGATGAGGTGATCTCGGCGATAGCACGTCTTAAACCGCTGAAAGCGCCGGGCCCTGACAGATTCTCCGCAGGCTTCTATAAAACGTTCTGCCTCCTCCTGGCCCCTATACTAACGAAATTATTCAACTCATTTCAGGGCCCGGGTTTAATCCCACAAGAGATGCTGGAAGCAGACATTATAGTCCTGCCGAAACCAGGCAAGGATGCGACCCTTTGTGCGGCCTATAGACCAATCTTGCTCCTCAACCTTGACTTAAAGCTATTTACAAGAATTCTAGCCGCAAGGCTAGGCCCTTGTCTCCCAGATATAATAGAACCGGATCAGGCAGGCTTTATACCTTCCCGTCAGTGTGCAGACAACACCAAGCGCCTGATGCATGTAATCGATAAGGCACACTTTAACGCTACAGACGCAGCTCTCCTATCAGTCGACGCCATAAAAGCGTTTGACCGGGTGGACTGGAAACATCTAGACAAGACGCTAGCGAGGTTCGGCATGGGTGACAGAGTTCGAGCTAGGGTGTCTAGCTGTTACGCGTCACCCCAGGAAACGACCAAAGGGGAACGGGATCAGCTCCATGCCATTTGACTTCAGACGAGGCACGAGGCAAGGCTGCCTGCTCTCGCCCCTGCTGTTCGCCATCTATACCGAACCATCCGCCCAACACATACGGGACAACAAAGCCATCACAGGCATCAAATTCGGGGGTGAAGAACAAACTATCAGCCTCTATGCGGACGACATCCTTGTCGCTGTGGACAACCCTAGGGTATCGATACCTGCCTTTCTGGAGGAAATGGAGCTGTTCGGGAGGGTATCGGGCTTCAAAATGAACATCGGGAAGCCCGTTATTCTACCCCTGGGGAGCAACACCCACCTGGCCACCAGAATTTGAATTTAAAAACATTTATACAGCGCTCGCATACCCAACGGTTTCATGGCGCTAGTGATGATCAGTGGGGGCAGCAGTAAGGAGTTTTAGGGGTAGGCTTGGCTGAACAAAAAAGTTTTGAGAGATTTCCGAAAAAGGGGGTAGGAAAGTGAGGTGCGCAGAGCAATCGGGAGGGAGTTCCAAAATGTTGGAGCCAGGACAGCGAATCTCACTCCGCCCGCCCTCTGCTTTTTAAAGCGAGGGATGGTAAGGAGGGCTAAGTGGGCCGAGCGGAGTTCTCTGCCTGGACAGTATGGTTTAATGAGTGAACAAATAAACTTGGGAGCAGTGCCTGCTCTGGCTTGGTAGGTAAGGCAGCCGAGTTTAAACAAGGCCCGCTCCCTTATAGGGAGCCAGTGCAAGGTCTTGAGTAGAGGGGTAACCCGATGATATCTGGGAAGGCCATGGATCAGACGGGCCGCCTGATTCTGCACAAGCTGTAGACGATGAACCATGTATGCAGGGGCCCCGTTATAGACTATGTTGCCATAGTCTATACGGGACAGTACCATGGCCATCAAAATGATTTTTAAAGCTGGAGGGGAAAAGAAACGGGAAACTTTCCTAATTACTCTGAGGGAAAAGAAAGATGAAGAAACCACAGAATTTACTTGCGGGAGAACTGTAAGCTGGGGATTTAGAAAGATACCCAGGGTCTTCACTTTAGGAACCGGGAGTGGAGGGACACCAAGGGAAGAGGGCCAGAAAGAAGGAGACCAGGGACTGCAGCCACCTCCGGTCAGGACCAATTCGGTCTTGTCCGGATTAAGTTTGAGGTGGCTGCAGTTCATCCAGTCTTGGATGAGGGTCATTGTGGTTTGGACATTCAGGGCAGATGAGGGAGAGTGAGATAGATTGAAGATTAACTGGAGGTCATCCGCATAATTGAATACGGTGACCTCCAGTTGCTGTAACATAAAAATAAGGGGAAAGATATACAGGTTGAACAAAAGGGGGGAAAGAGATGAACCCTGGGGAACCCCGCACTCTACCTTGCGCGAGGCCGCCGCAAAGCCAGCCAGATGGACGCCCTGTGTTCTCCCAGCAAGAAAGGACTCCAGCCAACAAAAGGCTAAGCCCTCTACCCCCGCCGCCCTGACACGGTTAAGAAGAATGGTATGATTCACCGTGTCAAAAGCGGCGGAAAGGTCAAGGAGAATCAGGGCTTGCGGAAGGTTGATGTCAATTCCTTCACGCAACTTGTCCATCACTGAGATGACCACTTTTTCGGTAGAGTGCAGGGGGCGGAAACCAGCTTGACAGGGGGAGAGGCAGTGGTTGGTCTCAATATGGGTGCTCAGTGTGGAGGTGATGTGGGTTTCAAGTACCTTGGCAAGGTAGGGAAGGAGAGAGATGGGGCGGTAGTTAGAGGCAGAGGAAGGGTCAGCGTCCAATTTTTTTAAGATTGGGATGACAACCGCTGATTTATGTGATGCGGGGACATGGCCATGGGTAAGGGAATCATTGAGAAGGGTCATGGGAGGGGTAGGACAAGCTAAGTAAATTTCCCTGAGTATATTGGCAGGGGCAAAGTCCTGAGGTGAGCCAGATTTGACCCGTTGGAGCAGAGGACCAAGGGTATCGATAGTAAGGAGTGGGAAGTTGGTCAATGTGACGGAGGAGGGAGGAGGGGAGGGGTCCATGAAGGATGGGGAGGGTTGGGGAATGTTATGTTTGATTTTTTCAACTTTATCTATGAAAAACTCATTGAGCGAGTCACAGAGGGATTGAGACGGAGGGATCGTTGATGCGGCTCTGGTGGATGAGGCGAGCTCATGAACAGTAGAGAAAATTTCCTTAGATTGTGACTCTGCAACCAGTATCCTGTGGGTGTAATATTCAGCCTTGGCTTCCAGGATACTCTTTTTATAAGTGTGCAGAGTGGCCAGGTAAGTTGTTTTTAAGGCAGGATCGTAAATTCTGCGCCAAGCTCTTTCGGCCCTTCTTGCAGCAAGTTTTTTCTCTTTCAAGTCTGGAGTAAACCAACGGTTGGCTGCATGGGCCCGTTTTACGGAGAGACGCCTAAAGGGGGCGAATTCGTCTCCTGCCCTCGTGAGCCAGTTGTTGATTGTGGCCAATTGAAGGCCGACTGTCATGTCAGTAAGGTCCGGGCTGGACGAGGCCAAGGCCGAACAGAAAGAGGGCATGTTGACCTTACCCCATTTTCGAACCCAGGTGTTTTTGGGAAGGGGGGGTTTGACCGGGAGAGATAGAGCAAGGGACAACGTAATGGTAAAATGGTCTGACCAAGGACAAGGGAGAATAATAGGAGGGGTGGATGGGACATTTAGTGTCCAGATTTGGTCAAGTGTATGGCCATGGTTTTACAAATGGGGGGGCTGACCACGCAAATGGCGCTGCCATATCTAGGGATTGATTTGACGCCCACAACAGTCCAGACAGTCGAACTAAACTACTCTAAACTTCTGGCACGCGTTCAGGGGGATGTTCTAAGATGGCGACAACAGCCACTCTCCTGGCTTGGGCGGGTGGCAGCTGTTAAAATGTCCCTATTGCCAAAGGTGCTCTACCTTTTCCAAACCATCCCAGTCACCCACCCTATAGGCATGATTAAAAAGCTGTAGGACACAATACAACAATACACCTGGGCCGGTAAACGTCCTCTGCTGACTCGCGACTTGGTCACGCGGGTGACGGCGGAGGGGGGGCTCGGCGTGCCGGACCTGCAGCGATACTTCCAGGCATCACAACTGCGATACCTTTTAGAATGGTCCTGGCCGACTTCAGAGATTTTTTTTTGAAAATCTGTTTATTAGCATAGTAGGCAAAGCAGTCACAGATACTTCCAGTCCCGAGGGGATACAGAGTAATATATACATAAGGTTGCTTAGAACATATAATTGCATAGTTGACTTAATTTTTCATTTTGTTGGTGACAGTAACCGTCACAGTTTATATAAACCTCTGTCAAAAACTATCCCTCCCCCCACCCTCAACAAACCCATCCGACACTCACACAAAAAACATATAATTGATCAATCATTAGACTGGGGCACTCAGAGAATCACAACATGTGGCTCTATGCGATTGTACACATAGGTGGAACTAGACCAATACAGAGAATATAAATTGGGGGACCCCCCTCATCTCTTCGTAGCGCACCACTGTTAGTGACAGTGCATGTCAGTCCGGCCAAGGACACATTTATCGTGCAATCGAAGAGGTACTTGTACCCTCTTCTTCCCCGTCTCCCCCAGTTTCAAACATACCTAATATGGTATACCAGTCCAGTGAAATTGGCTTTTTCCTTAGACCCCTGTATTCCTCCCTCTGTAGTGCAACTCCCTCTGCCTTGCCCCATCGCACCACTTCCGCCCTCCACAACTCCGGGTCAGGAGGTCTGGCCGACTTCCACCTCATCGTGATGGCACGTTTCGCCAGCAACAGGGCCAGGTCCGCGAAACGTGTCGCCACGGTTCTAGTGCGCTGTGAGGGCCCCAACCCCAGTAACGTGCATTCCAGTGTTGGAGATCGGGCTAAAGCACCCGCTTCCTGGATCGATGCATGGACCGTGGTCCAGTAGTATCCTAGTTTGGGGCATTGCCAGAGCATGTGTATTAGTGTTGCGTCCTCAGTGTCACATCGGGGGCAATTACTGTTCGCATCAGGAAACATCATGTGTATGCGGCGCGGGGTCAGGTAGGCTCTGTGTAGAAGCATCGACTGAATGAACTTGAACTTGGGGTTCCTAGCTACTTTTTTGGGAAACTGAAGGATACGTTCCCACTCCTTATCCCTCAGGGGCCTACCAATGTCCACTTCCCATGCTGCCCGGAGTGGCGACAGATCGAAAGCCCTCCCCTTCTTAATACTAGCAGTGAGCCATCTTGTGAGGTGGGCACCCGTGCCCATCAGGTAGTGCATGGTGATAAGAGGATTCGTAGCTGGCTCCATGCCCCTAAGGGACCACTTATGTTTGATATAGTGGCGAAGGCCAGAGTGTAGCAGGAAGGCGCCTCCAGGTACTCTGTGGGTAGTTCTAAAGTCTGCAAAGGGCAGTAGGCGCCCTTCCGCGAACAGGTCACCTACATGCGACACTCCGGCGTCATGCCATTGCTCCAGCGAGTCCGCCGACAGAGTCCCCGTGGCCAGTGGGATACCCAAGAGCGGGATCGTGGGGGCATAGGACGACCCAGGGGACGTGTACTTCAACGCCTTCCGTCAGTAAGTTATCGCCAGTTTGAGGAGAGGCGGGGCGTCCCTAGGTATAATCGAGTTGGGCAAAAGTAACGTGTGTATTCTCCCCAATGCATGATCCCTATCCGTCATGTTAACCTCCTGAAGATTGCGACCCGCTACCCAGAAGGCCAGCTATTGCAGTTGACACGCATAGTTGTAGGCCCTAAAATCAGGCAAACCCATGCCACCGGCCTCAGAGGGGAGCTGCAGCTTGGACAGACCTACACGCCTACGGCCGTGCCCCCACACAAGTTCGGTGAGTAGAGTGTCTAGGGTCTTAAAGGTAGCTGCCGGGATCAGGTGTGGCAAGTTAGTGAAGTGGTAGAGAAGGCGGGGGAGCATCACCATCTTGGATATCGCCACTCTGCCGGGTATAGAGAGTGGTAGTGTGAGCCAAAATTGTATCTGCGACTTCAGTGCTCTAATGGCCCTCCCAAGGTTACCGTCGATCATCTGATCTGCTTCCCTGTAAATCTGCATCCCCAGATATCTGAAGGTGGTTTCAGCTATCTGGAACTCGTGGGGGGCGAAGGGTAGCGGAGCAGCCAGACCAGTTGCTGCGAACGTGAAGCCATATGATTTGGATTCGCTGATTGTCAGGCCTGAGATCGACCTAAAGACCTCAAATACCTGTGCAACAGGGCTCAAGTCGCTCCTCAAGTCCCGGAAATATAAGATAATATCATCAGCATAAGCGGACACTATATGTGCCGTCCCACGCCGCAGAATGCCAAACCGGGGGGCCATGTGACGGAGCCTACAGAGCATCGGCTCAAGGGCTAGGACAAATAGGAGGGGGGAAAGTGTGCAGCCCTGTCTGGTGCCCCGTGCGATAGCTATAGGAGCTGATATATGACCTGAGGTGCGCACTCTAGCAGTGGGAGCTGTATACAGTAATCTGACCCAAGCGAGGAATTCGGGGGGTATCCCAAATTTCGACAGTGTGTCGAACATGTAATCCCACCTGAGGGAGTCAAATGCTTGTTTCAAGTCCAGGGAGATGCAGCCTTCGGAGCTCGTGTCCTCCCGGTCACCGAGCATGAGCTGGGCTAGTCGCCTGAGGTTCATGGCTGTATTGCGGCCCGGGACAAAACCACATTGGTCCGAGTGGATTAGCTGAGGTATATATTGCACGAGCCTTGATGCTAGCACCTTGCTCAATATCTTGGAGTCAGTATTGAGAAGGGACAGGGGTCTATAGTCAGCCATCTGAAGCCCTTCTTTATTAGGCTTCAGAAGGGACGTGATCAACGCCTGCATAGTCGACTGCGGTAGGGTGGCTGTCCGCAGTGCTTCCAAGTAAATAGCGTGTAACCGTGGGGCTAGTAGGTCTATGTATGTTGTATAAAAGTCGGCCGGTAGGCCATCTGTCCCAGGGGTCTTGCCCTTAGGAAGGGCGCGTATTGCCTGTTTGATTTCAGCTATGGTAATGGTGCGCTTAAGGTCTTTGATCTGCCCGTCTGTGAGTCGAGGCAGGGCTAAGTCCCTCGTAAAGGCCTCGAATGCGACCTCTGGAAGGGGCTGTGGGGGACTGTACAGCGTTGTGTAGTATTCCCTAAACGCAGTGTTGATCCCGACCTGGGTGGCGACTGGATTTCCTGCTTGGTCCAAGATTCTCAGAATGGGGTGGCTCACTGGGGAGTCCCGTAACAGGCGGGCTAGGAGGGGGCCAGCCCTATCCGCTTGTGCATGCTGCCTGTTCGTATATTCCCTATAGTCTAGGAGCCTCAGGTCTTCCAGTAGCTCTGCGTGTCGAATGTGAGCCTCCTGTAGTGGTGTGAAGGGTGCACGTGTGCCGGCAGCCTCATTCTCTAGGGAAGCCAGGGAGCCCTCCACCTCCTTCAGTTGATTAATTATCTCCTTTTTTCTGCCCATTCCAGCGGCCATGGCTGCCCCCCTAAGACAGACCTTAAATGCGTCCCACTCCACTTGACGGGTGCCGGCCGTGTTCATGTTTGTGGAGAAATATGTTCCTATAGCGTCGGACAGGGAGGCCCGGAACACTGAGTCTTCAAGGAGATCTGGAGACAGTCTCCAAGTAGGGATGGGGGCCAGCCTCCTGCCCCACTGCCATGTGAGTTCTACAGAGCTATGATCGGACAGAGTTTTCCCCATGTGTTGGGCCTTAACAATTGTATCTGCTACGGAGCGGGAACAGAAAATGTGGTCAATTCTAGTATGCAGCTGGTGTGGTGGGGAGAAAAAGGTATATTCCCTCTCTTGTGAGTGTGTACTGCGCCATGTATCAGTCAGGTCCCAGCCCTCAGCCCATCGACTAAGAGCATCCGCTTGTTTCCTACTCTCAGCCGCCTGTAAAGGGGGATGTGACCTATCCAGAGTAACATCAAGCACAGCATTAAAATCACCCCCAATAAACCATCGATGATCAGCCCATCCCGTCAGCACCCCGTTCACCGTCAACAAAAACTCCGATTGATTAGAGTTCGGCGAGTAAACACACCCAAACACAACAGCATCCCCGTCCAACAGCCCCCGTACAAATACATATCTGCCCTCTTTATCGATTCTATGCTCCAACATCTGAAAGGGGACAGAGCCACGGAACCAGATCGCCGCCCCCCTTGAAAACGCAGAATAGGAGGTAGCAAATAATTGTCCCCTCCATTTTTTGCGCAGCTTCACAGCTTCAGAGGCGTTCAAATGTGTCTCTTGCAGGCATGCAATCTGGGTTCCCCTGCGGTTAAGCTGGGCCAAAATTCTATGGCGTTTCTGGACTGCTCCCATGCCACGCACGTTCCAGGTGCACAGTTGGTAATTATTAAGCGGCCCCATATCCAACCATGTGGTGCGACTCAGTGAAACGCCCTGGGCCCCATGTCAGTTCTGCGTTGAGATAAGGTGAGTGTGTCGTGGAAACAAATAACCCCTTAACAAAAAGGTCCCCAAGCCAACGTGCCCGGGATCCAAACTGTGGTGCCCAACGTGGGCACAAGTCATTGGAGTCCGTGTGCATACCGGGGGGTGACAGGCCTCTGTCGACTGTCATTGAGCGGTCTGCATAGGCTCGTTAGTCCTCAACAAAGTGGGTTCCCCATGCAACCCACCACTTGCGAAAGGAGGGGGAGGGGGGGAGGGGGAAGTTCAAGTATACATTACCACCTGGAGGGGATCATATTTTCAGCGAATCAGAACTCCTCTGCCATTTGGGCTGTAATTTTCGGGAACAGCGGCAAGCTGTCCATTGAGCCAGACACCTCTGTATGGGTGCCAGTGGTGGCGGAGTGCCTGCCATTAAGTGCTTGGGCGTCGTGTGCTGCTAGTGCTTCCTCCGTGAGCTGCCGCCGGTGAGATGACAATGGGTGGCTCGCCACCCGAGCATCAGGAGGATGCGTCTTCACAGGGGTTCCATGGGAAGAGTGGAGTCCAGGGCCGGGAGTGTTGTGCCGTCTGTCCGGTGTGTCTCCGCGCCCGTTGCGGCCGCCTCCCCGGTGCTCCCCGAATGGGTCCTGTGAGGTCGGCGGTGTCAAAGTGACCTCCATCCATTCCTCCGCCTCCTCTGGTGAGTCGAAGAAGTGGGATTTGTTGTCGTGCAGGATTTTGAGCCGAGCAGGGAACAGCAGGGCATACTTCATATTTCTGTCCCTTAACTTGCGTTTGACACCCATGAAGGTGGATCGGGCGCGCTGTACAGTGGGCGTGAAATCAGGATAGACTGAAATGTTCTTATCTTCAAATCGTATCGGTGCCTTCTCCCTGGCCGCACGCAACACAGTGTCCCGGTCTCTGAAATGAAGGAGGCGCGCGATTAGTGGACGAGGGGGCGCCCCTGGTTTGGGGGGCCGAGGAGGCATCCGATGTGCCCTCTCCACGCTATACAGTGCAGTGAGATCTTCTTGGCCCACCAGGTTCCGTAGCCAGTCCTCCACGAATTGGGTGGGGTTCCTCCCCTCACTTCTCTCCGGAATGCCTAAGATACGGACGTTGTTGCGGCGCGCACGTCCTTCTGCCTCATCCACCCTATCCCAGAGATGTTTAAGCTGTTTCTCCACTCCCTCCAGCCTCGTGGAATGCTCCGTCTGCTGTGGCACTAGGTCATTCAGTGCTATCTTCTGCTCCGCCACTCGTTCCGCCAATTTGTTATGGTCCGCCCTTAGTAGTGATAGGCCAGTCGCCATATTGTCAATACGCGATTCCAGGGCTTCCCGAGTCGCTCGTATCTCATTAAGGATAAGGTCCAACTTTGCGTCCTGGGACCTTTTCCCAGTCGGCGGGATGATGTCCATGTTGGAGGAGGCCAGAGGGTCCTCGGAGCCCGTGGACTGCAGGTCCGTCGCAGCGCCCTGTCCATGAGTCTTGCCCCTTGGCTTGCCCATGGCTCTTGTTAGCAGGGTGGCGACGGAAAGGGCACAGCAGATCGTCGCCACCCTCTCCCGTATCTATTCCGGGCGCCGGACTCCGTCCGCAGCAGGGTCAGGGAGTGGCAGTCAAGGGTGGGAGCGGCACAGGCCCAGGGCCGGCCGGGAGCGCGTAGAATCCCTGTCCTTGACGTCAGTGTCAGTATAGGCGGCTTTCCCGGGGAGGCCCCGTGTGCAGAATCGACTTTAGCTTCCCGTAGTACAGATGAAGGAAGTAAGGCGGCCTGCTGCCAGTGTCCAGTGAACCGGTCTTCCGCAAGTGTACTCGAGAAGCCTGGGCCAGTGCGTGGTGGTAGTTCCGCAAAGCGCGTGACTCACTCTCTTGCCGCTGTCCTGGGCCGGTCGCCCCGGTAGTCAGGGCCTGCAGTCCACTGCCCTTCGCTCACCGCCGGGTACACCGCCCTCCGCAGGGCGTCGCACCGCGTGGAATCCTAGTCGCGGTTCCGCCAATCGACTGGTGTGTAGGCCAGAGAAGCTCTTCCCGTCCGGGTCCCAGAGACAAGACGGCGCCACAAAAAAAAACTGCTGATGAGGCCTGCAGTGCCCGGGGGGGTCCGGAGCAAGCGGCGCTTGTGTCAGATGTCCGGCGCTGTCCGCCCCACAGTCCCGGGCGGCACAGCAGGGAACGGGCGGCTTGCCCACCGCGTGGATCAAGCCGGTCAGCCAGATTAAGAAAGCCTCCGTCCGATCCGTAGGTCACCCAACAGGGCGGCCCTGCAGGGCTCCGCAGCGGAGGCGGGGGCCGTAGGGTCGCCGTACGATCAGGACACCCCTCTACAGGTGGGGTCAGCCGCTGGTGTCCGCCTCAGTGTTCCGGTGCGGAGTCCCGATCGGACCGCGCCAGAGGCTATGGGGAGACCGGGGGGAATGCCCACTCGAGCCCGGGGCTTCACCCTGTGCAGTAGGCCGCGGCCGAAGCAGCCGCGCAGAGCGTCAGTAGAGCGGGCGGACTGGAGAAGCACCGCTCCGCTTCCAGAATGACACCCACGGGGACCTCCGGTGCAAGTATCAGGTGGGTCGCAGTGGGGGAAAGCAGGATATTTAGCTCATATGGAGGATTACGGACGGAGCTCTCGGGCTACACGTCCACCATCATCGGCTGCAGGCCACGCCCCCTGGCCGACTTCAGAGATACACTGGCTCTTTCAGGACAGGGCCATGGCGGGCATGCCGCTCTGGAGAGTCCCATTCCTAGCGCGCCAAGACAGACCAGCCTACCTCAAAAAGTCACCCATCACCAGGACGATCCTCCAGGTATGGGACAAAGTGGCGGTCCCATGGGGCCTTACGTCCTTTCCTTCACCGATGACACCCCTGCTAGATAATCCAGCGTTCCCGCCAGGTCTGGTCACCGGTTCCTCCCCACAGTGGCGACAGACGGAGTGTCGATCGGCTGGGAACTAATTTGACCTACAGGGCTTCATGACGCTGGACGTCATAAGGGATGTGTATGCGATTGACAAATCACAACGCTTCCAATATTTTCAGCTTCGGCACTGGCTTACCCACAAGGATACTGTCCCTCATGTGAGCCGCCCTCTCACACCATTCGAGAAGTGGCTTTATACCAAATCCACAGATACGCGGGCAATCACAGAACTGTATAAGCTGCTGTCTCCCCCCTCGCCCGTAGCAAGATCCGTGAGTCAGAGACGATGGGAGCGAGAACTGGGGCGCACGCTCTCGGACAAGGAATGGCAGGATGTTTTCTATCGGGCGCACCACACGGCTCGAAACATGGCCAGTAGAGAGTCGACGGTCAAGGTGGCCTATTACTGGCACTTGACTCCGGAGCGGCTACACCGGAGTAACCTTAGACGAGACCCCACATGCTGGAGGGGATGCGGACACACGGGGACCATACTTCACCTGCTATGGGAATGCGCAGCGGTGCAAGAATATTGGCAGTTGGGGGTTAGGGAGGGCCACGAGGGGGGTTGGGATACAGGAGCTCCAATATGCACTATCTTGGTGGGTATCGACCTCACCAGCTTACATGGACACATGTCATCTATCCCCAAAGATCAGATCTCTAACGCAGGTGTAGAAATAGGGATTGAAGGGCACCTACACCATAATGATTGTCTACATGTTACCTTGTATTTTACTGCTGAGCTCAATAAAAATAAATTTGATTTTAAAAAAAGTGCCATATGTTAAAAATTAACATGACAATGTCCCTAAAGCAATAAGCCCCTAAAGGCTATTATCAGTTTTCTGTTCTATGTGTAAAACCAGAGTGATTTCAAATTTTTAATAAATAGAAATAATAAATAGAAAGTTATCATTAATATGCCTGAGCTTTAAAAAAGTTAAATAGCATTATCCTTTGTCAACTCCCAGCCTCTACTCAAGCCTGGCTGTAGGTTTAAAAAAAAATGTGAACTGCATCCTAGGAGCAAATAATAGGCTGACCTGCATGGGCAGATGACCCCTCAGAATTCCACAGAATATTTACAGAGGAGGCTGTGGGCATCCTGTTGACACCAAAATGTCAATCCTGCTTAACGTGTCTGTGAAGCCACATCTAACACTTGGCAGTGAGAGAACAGGATGCCAAGGCAATTTTGTGTTCTTAATGCCTTTTACTGAAAGACCCTGCTTGTGACCTACCAGGCATCTGTCTCTGGGTTTGTTGTGTGTATAGTGAGCGCTTCAAACTGAACGTCATTCTTACATGTGGAAGGTCACTAGGATTACCAGGGTACACTCCCCATTCACATCCCCAGTCTCAGAGCCCGAGTTTATTGTGGCCAGAGACCTTTGCCGTACAGAACTTGCTCTAATACAAATTGCATTTTTGGTCAGTTTACAGTAAGGTAAACAGGAAGGAGTAGTTTCTGTCCTGTAACTCCAGTTCTGTAGTAGGGGTATCTCTGTTATAGTCATAATCTAGTGAATAGTCCCGCCCATGTGCGTGGACCCCGGAGCAATCAAAAATAATCTCTTACAGTGTCAAAAAATGCAGAAAATGCATAGACACTTAAGAGAGAATTTAAAGACAGATAATGCAGCCAAAAAGGCTACACTGTCCAGTACTTCAACTAGAAATTCCACCATAAAATCCACAAAACAGCAAAGCCTGTACAGATTTCCCTTGCTTAACAGCAAAATCCCTCAGGAATGATAGAGAGAAGAACCTGGACAGACAAGCCCCATAGGCTGCCATTATGTGGATTAATTAGGATACTGTGCCTTTAAGGAACCTTCCAGAACCTTCTCCCAGTATCCCAGAATGCATAGCAGGTCCAACTTAGTTTCAGTTCTTTTTGAAGGCGTAGAAAACGCCAGACCTGTAGCATTATGAACATGAATAACTCTCCACCGGGGAGGCGGGAGGGCGCTTATGACTATAACAGAGATACCCCTACTACAGAACTGGAGTTACAGGACAGAAACTACTCCTTCTGTAGTAGGGGATCTCTGTGTATAGTCATAATCTAGTGAATAGAATGGCAAGCCCATCCCCACACCAAGCGGCGGTGGAGAATAAAATAACGCCACTACTGTGCGAACAGATTCCGCAGCGAAGCCTGCCCAACCTGAGCGTCTGCCCTGGCATCAGTGTCCAGGCAGTAATGCTTAGCAAAGGTATGGACCGACTTCCAAGTGGCCGCCTTGCAGATCTCTGCAATGGGAACATTACGGAGCATAGCTGTCGTAGCAGCTTTGCCCCTGGTGGAATGAGCCTTAGGCTTGCCCCCTAAGGTCTTATTAGCTTTGTAGTAACACAACTGTATGCAGGACACAATCCACCTCGAGATGGACTGTTTAGAGGTAGCAAGACCTGTCCTGACTGAGCCATAATTGATGAACAATTGGTCTGACCTACGAATATCTTTAGTCTTATCAAGATAAAACTTCAGCACCCTCCGCACATCCAGGGAATGTAAAGACCTTTCCGCTGGAGATGAAGGGTTCTGAAAGAACGTAGGCAAAGTGATAGTCTGGTTGATATGAAAATCAGAAACAACCTTGGGAAGAAACTTAGGGTGAGTACGCATAACAACCTTAGCATTATGAAACACAGTATAAGGTTCTTGGCAACACAATGCCTGAATCTCACTAACCCTGCGGGCCGATGTAATGGCCACGAGGAACGCCGCCTTCCAGGACAGGTGCTGCAACGAAGCCTTATGGATGGGTTCACAAGGCTCCTTCATCAATCTGGACAGCACCACATTCAGGTCCCATGAAGGCGAAGGAAGCCTGACAGGAGGGAACACTTTCTTCAAGCCTTCCAAAAAATCTTTGATCACAGGGATCTGGAAAAAGGAAGTCTGTGAAGGGCCTTTCCTGTAGGCAGTCAAAGCAGCCAGATGAACCTTAATGGAATGGACATTAAGGCCCGACTGCGCCAGATGTAGCAGATATGGAAGGATGACATCTTCCTTGCATGTCGTAGGGTCATAGCTCTTAGACCTACACCAGATGCAAAACCTCTTCCACTTGTAAGCATAGGAAGTCCTAGTGGAAGGTCGCTTAGCCTCCTTCAGTATGTCCATACAATCCTCTGGGAGATTCAGATGTCCATATTGCACTATTTCAGGAGCCATGCCGCCAAACTCAAAGACGAGAGGTTGGGGTGCACCATCCGCCCCCCGAACTTCGTGAGAAGGTCCGGCCTGCACGGCAGCTTCATGTGAGGAAGGAGAGATCGGTGGAGCAGGTCCGTGAACCACCACTGTCTGGGCCATTCCGGGGCAATCAGAATCATTCTCGCCCTGGATTGGGACAGCTTGATGAGAACCGCCGGAATCAGGGGAATTGGTGGAAAAGCGTACAGAAAGCTGTTCGACCAGTTGATCCATAACGCGTTCCCCAGCGTCCCCGGCTGGTAGTACCTGGAGGCGAAGCCTCGGCATTTGCTGTTTTCGGCGGTGGCGAACAGATCTACGTCTGGAGTTCCCCACCTTGCGAAGACTTCTCCTAGTACTTCGTCGTTTATGACCCATTCGTGGTTTTCCTGAATGAGTCTGCTCAGTTCGTCTGCCTGAACATTCTGCACACCTGGCAGATGGGTGGCCGTTATCGACAGTCCTCGAGCCAGAAGCCAGTGCCAGATCGCCTGCGCCTCCTGCGACAGAGTGCGCGATCTCGAGCCCCCCTGCTTGTTGAGGTAATACATCGTTGTCGTGTTGTCCGTCTGAACAAGCAGAGAGTTGGTCTGAAAGGACGGATGAAAGGCCTTCAGTGCCAAGTGAACAGCTCTCAGTTCCAGGAAATTGATGTGGTACGTGGACTCCGTCGGGGACCACGTCCCTTGAATTTGTAGGTCTCCGGAGTGCGCTCCCCAGCCTTGGAGAGACGCATCCGTCACGATGGTCTGTGTGGGAATGTCCTTGTGGAAGGGAACCCCTCTGAGGAGATTCTCCTTCGAGCACCACCACTTCAGAGACTGAAGAGCATGTAGAGACAGTCGTATCTTGTCGTCCCAAGAACCTCTCCTCTGGTCCCACTGATCTTCCAAGCACTCCTGCAGAGGTCTCATCTGTAGCCGTGCGTGAGGAGTGAGAAAGATGCAAGAGGCCATCGATCCCAGTGGAGAAGACACCGTCCTCACAGTCGTAGACGGAGTGTTCATGAGAGCCTGAGCCTTCTGAACGAGTGATAAACGTCGCTCTTCCGAAGGAGACGCGCTTGCTGACAGCGTATTGATGGAGGCTCCCAAGTACTGGATGCACTGGACCGGAATCGGGACCGACTTGGACATGTTGATGTGCAACCCCAGCTTGTTCAAGAGAACGCACGTCTTCTGGAAGTGTGCTTGAGCTTCCGAGAAGGAGGAGGCCTTGATCAACCAATCGTCCAGGTACGGGTAGACAAACACCTTGTTCTTCCGCAGGTGTGCTGCTACCACTGCCATACATTTCGAGAACGTCCTGGGTGCAGACTTCAGCCCGAAGGGTAGCACCGTGTACTGATAGTGATTGGTGCCGACTTGAAAGCGCAGAAACGTCCTGTGTTTGCATGCAATGGGCACGTGGAAGTATGCGTCCTGTAGATCTATGGCACACATCCAATCTCCTCGTTGCAGCTGAGGGTAGATCTGATGCAACGACAGCATGCAAAACTTTTCTCTGCGAATCCACTTGTTTGCCTGTCGCAAATCCAGAATGGGCCTGAACTCGTTTTTGTCCTTCTTGCGGACAAGAAAGAACCGAGAGTAAAGACCTCTTCCTCTTTGAGACAGAGGTACGTCTTCGATCGCCCTCTTCCTTAGCAGAATGTCCGCCTCCGCCTGAAGCTCGCGCAGTTGATACTGCGAGCTGACGGGAGGAATCGATGGAGGAGGGCTGGTGAAACGTAGACTGTATCCATTGCAAACAATATTCAGCACCCACTTGTCCTGAGTAATTTTTCTCCACTCTGCCAGAAAAAATTGAACGCTTCCCCCCACCGGAGCGGGTAACGGACGAGGGGGAAGTAACCGCTCAGGGTCGAGACCCGGCCGGGCCCTTGGTCGCGGTAGAGGACTGTTGTCGACCTCTACCCCCTTGGCGTTTCTGGAAGGGCTGCCTGTACTGCTGCTGCTGTTGCTGCTGTTGATGTTGTCCAGCAGACTGTCCCCTTCCACGACCCTGCGACCCAAACCGACGTTGGAACTGTCGGAAGGGTTTCTTCTCCTTGGGCTTCTCCAAGCCCACCGCCGTCAGGGTCTCCGCCTCGGCCTTCATCCTGGCCATCTCGTCATCAGCGTGTTTTCCGAAGAGGGTATCTCCGGAAAACTGGAGATTCGCCACGCGTTGCTGTGCTTCCGGTTTCAGTGACGTCAACCTGAGCCAAGCATGGCGTCTCTGGTGAATCCCGTGGCAGTATCCGTGCGCTGACAGCAAGGAGATGTCCGCTGCGGCGCCGATGGCCTGGTTAGAGACCAGAATCCCCTCCTGGACGATCTCCATGAAGTCCTCCTTGCGGTCTCGAGGGACAAGGTCCGCAAACTGCTCCATCGAGTCCCACAGTGCCCGGTCGTAACGCCCCAGCAACGCCGAGTCACTGGCGGCCTTCATTGAAGAGGCGGACGTCCCACACGCCTTACGACCAGCATAGTCGATCCAGCGGCTCTCCTTGTCCGGAGGCACCGTGGACGCAGGGGAGGTGGCATGAAGCTTTCGGGCAGCTGTCACGATCACTGAATCCGGTACCGGGTCCTTCCTCAAGAAGGCTGGGTCCGAGTCCGGAGCCCTGTACTTTTTTAGGATCCTGGAAGGCGCAGACCTCACCACTGCCGGCGTCAGGAATAGCTGTTCAGCGGGCTCAAGGAGCCCTGGCACCAGAGGTAACAGGGGGCGAGACAAGTGCCTTTTGTGTAATGTCTCAAATATCACAGAAGTAGAAGTTGTAGGCGCTTCAACCTTGATTCCCAACTTCGCCGCACCACGCAGGAGAACCTCCTGAAACGTGCCAATATCGTCTATAGGAGACACTCTAGTCTCCGGCGAATCGGACAACGTGGGCGAGTAGGAACGGGTCCCAGAGGCAGAACGTGACCTGGACCGACGTCTCTTATGGTGATGCCTGGATCTTGAGGAAGATCCACGTCCACTCCTCGATCTGTCCCGTCTCCCCGAGCGAGACCTCGACCTCTTGGGTTTCGGACGTTCCTTCGGCCTCCCAGGGTCAGGAGTCCTAGGCTTCCTAGGAGTCTTCTTCGGTGGCGTCGGAAACTTGGGCATCGACACCGCCCTCGGCGGGACCGGGGGTGGAGGAGTAACCGGACGCGGGGTCTGCGGAGCCGGCCTCGGAGGTGGGGTCGGGGCCTTCGGAGGCGGACCCTTCGGCAAAGCAGGCCGCGAAGGAGGTGCAGAGGGCTTCATCGGAGTATCCACCCCGGAATGCGCCGTTCCCGGCGAGCCACCATCCCGTCCGGAGCGTGGGGAGCCCCCCACAGTCCTGGGCCTGTCCTTAGGACCTCCAGACGCCGAAGATCGGTGCCCAGACGACGACCGATGGTCCCTCGACGTCGAACGGCCCTTCGGCGTCGACCGTTTCTCACTTCTCGACGTCGAACCGCGTCTGCGTCTCGACGTCGACCCCGACCAGATGGACGAACCACGAAACCTCGACGACGGTCGATGGTGCCTCGACGGTGACCTCGATCTCTTCGCCTGTCTCGACGTCGACCTCTTGGATCGTCTCGACGTCGACCCTTTGGATCGTCTCGACGTCGACCTCTCGGACCGTCTCGACGTCGATCTCCTTGAACGTCTCGACGTCGGTCTTTTCGAACGCTTCGACGTCGACCTCTTCGGCGCCGGAAACGTCTTCCATCTCGACGGCGGCCTCGACGACGAGGATCCCCTCGACGACGATGTCCTCGACTGCGAACGGCGGTGTCGCCTCGACGGCGAGCGCCGACACCGGGCCCTCCGATGTCGACCACTCGACGCCGACACCGACGACGAGGAGATCGACACCGGCTTCGACGGGGGCCGGAACACGTTCCTCGACGTCGACGGGCGACGTTTTCTCGACCCAGAGCCCTGGGGAGACTTGGAACTGGCCGTTGACCGTCCTCTCGACGTCGTGGTCAGAGCAACTGACCCAGACGGAGATCTTGGGCGAGGGCTGGTCTTCCTGCCCCTGGGGAGCCCCCCAGAGGCCTCAGCATGGGCAGAAGGAGCCCCTCCGGACCCACCTCGTGCCTTTAACCTCCTTTCTTCAAGTCCCTGAAGTCTGATCTTCTTCCTCTCCTTCAGGGTCCTTCCAGAGAAGCCTTTGCAGATCACACAGTCCTCAGGGATGTGGGAAGAGGGAAGGCAGAGAATACAGACCTCATGGGGGTCTGACTTGGCCTTCTTCCTTGAGCACTCCGGGCATTTGTCGAATAATGCAGGCATTATGGACAAAAAAGAGTGCAGAAACTCAAGAAGAAAGTCACCAAAGTACTTGTAAAGCACCAAAAATCGAAATTAGTGTAAAACACCAACAAAACCCTTGAAAAGGGAGAGCTCAATGCTCCAGGGTCCTGCTTGCAGGAGCCGGAAAAAAGAACTGAAACTAAGTTGGACCTGCTATGCATTCTGGGATACTGGGAGAAGGTTCTGGAAGGTTCCTTAAAGGCACAGTATCCTAATTAAGCCACATAATGGCAGCCTATGGGGCTTGTCTGTCCAGGTTCTTCTCTCTATCATTCCTGAGGGATTTTGCTGTTAAGCAAGGGAAATCTGTACAGGCTTTGCTGTTTTGTGGATTTTATGGTGGAATTTCTAGTTGAAGTACTGGACAGTGTAGCCTTTTTGGCTGCATATCTGTCTTTAAATTCTCTCTTAAGTGTCTATGCATTTTCTGCATTTTTTGACACTGTAAGAGATTATTTTTGATTGCTCCGGGGTCCACGCACATGGGCGGGACTATTCACTAGATTATGACTATACACAGAGATCCCCTACTACAGAACTACTGCAAACATAGATTTTTTTCTACTGCTTGGGAATCTTTACTCAATTGGTCATAGAGGAACTAGGAGTGTCATAGGATGTAACCATTCCCCCACAAGGTGGTGAACCAAATAATTCCGGACACTCATCCAGCCTTTCTCTGAAAATTGGCAGACTTGCTAAAAGTCTGAGTCTGCTGCACTCTGCTTCTGTGACCTGTTAGAAGATCTTCAAGAGTTTGGACCCCCACCTTCATTAAACCCAAAGACTGAAAGGTCTCCAAAGATCAAGGGGCTGATCCCCTGGGCGGCTCCAGGAACCAGAAAAAACATTAAAAGAACGTTCCTGTGAAGAAAGCCAGTTGACCAGTGGCAACTGGACCTGGACTGAACTTTGCTGTTTCTCTCTGACAGACATCCTGAGGGGCATATTTATCATTATTTTAAGCAGTGTGGTGCAGCAAGCCACCTTGCTGCACTATGCTGCGGGAATGAGAATGGTCCCATTGCACCGTATTTAACATGAAACCGCGTATTCCTGCACTTCACTTGCACTGGAGCACTATGTGCTGCCTTGTAGACAAGAGTGTTTTTAGCAGGACACCTTCCTGCACTAAAAAATCCCCTGAAGCATTTGTGCTGTGTGTGCTGCAGCACACATAGAAAGCGGAACAAAAGAGGAGAAATAGAGACATTTTTCCTCCTTATGCTACACCTGGGAGGCTTAGCATTTTTACCCATTCCCAGATCTGACAGTAATGGTATATCTGGGAATGTGCCAAAATGCATGGTAGGATGCGTGGGAACACCTAGGCTACACCCATGAAATACCTCCTTTGGACAGAGTAATGCAACACAGCAATTAGCACTGTGTTTCGTTACTCTAGATTTATCAAGCCACCCTAGGCTACGCAAGGTGGCCTTGCGTTGCTTCATAAATCTGACTTAGTAGTTGTGTCGCAAAGGCAATGCAACTCGTTGGTAAATCTGCCTCTTAGAGTCTAAAACTACTCCACCTTATACTGTCCTCCTGTGGTTGATCAAACACCACAAGATGTTTGGGAACTTTGCTCCAAAGTTTAAAGGGAACAATGGCAAAAAGTATTTGATTGGCAGTTCCCAGATTCGGATTGAAATTCCTCAGAAATTCAAAAATGTTTGAACGTGGAAGTTATTTCAAACTTCCCTACTTCCCGTCCCTAGCGGGGCCAACCTATGTGGTATATCCAACTAGCTGAAGCGGCACTGATGTAAAAATGTACAACTTTGCTAAATCACACCTCCACTCCTATCTTAGACCTCCTACTCACTACATAATTAGGCTACACAGAACTCGGAAGCTGGGCGGTGGCCTAGCTTATATTCATAGGAACACACTCATGATTTCTCACATGGAGTCCTCTTCACCTTCCTCCTGTGAATACCACTGTCTCAGCATTTGAAGTAGTAATCTGCCAGGTTTACAAACTTCACACTTTTTATCACCCCCCGGCAGAGACAATCTCCCCTTCATCGAGCAACTAATGGAAATAATCTCTGGCAATGTCGACTCAGCCGTGTCCCAAATCTTCCCTGGTGAGTTCAACCTTCACTGGTCTAACCCCAATGACCATGCAGTAACGTGCCTTAAATCATTCTTAACTGATCAAGAACTGATTCAGCACTGTGACCAACCTACTCATAACAAAGGAGAAACTCTAGACATCATTATCTCGAAAGGACAGACCATCACTTTGGATACCATTACCCCTTGCGACTGTTCCAACCACCACTGCTTCCTCTTTTATATTAACAGAGGTGTCAGAGAGGAAGGGTCAACCAACAAAATCAGACATTTGGAAAAGGGACCTCAGATCAATAAACTTAGATGAACTAGCAGCCCACTGTAAAGCTGCCCTCTCCTCCCAAGCTGACTTGGTCGAGGTTCAGTTACTCACCGACTCCTACAACTCGACCATCTCCAACATCTTGGATGACATTGCACCAGCCCAACAAAAAAATGCCTCAAAATAAATATCCAAACCGTGGTAAAACAAAAATCTGAACACAGAACGCCGCAACCTCAGGGCTGTTGAACGGTCCTGGAAATCCACACCCTCCCTGGACCAACTAAAACTCCTGATAGATGTTCGGAGCTTCTACAACAAACAAATCAAGAGCGCTAAAGCTTACTACTTCAGTAATACAACTTCATCAAGCTGATAACGGCCCCAAGAAACTTTGCGTTTTGGTCAAACACCAATCAGTGGAAGGTCCAAACCACTCTGACTCTGGAGGCAGTCCACCCTCTTCCGACAAACTTGCTGCTTTCTTCACTGAGAAATCAAGACTCATCACCACTGAACTCACCTCCAATAAGGCTCTCCTGTCATCCTCTGGGTCCGCACCACCCCTTAACTTCTTAGAATAGTGCTAACCTATCAGCCTGAACACTAAGAACAATGCGTCATGGGACACCTTTACCCCATTCAGTGAAAAAGACATAAACAAGATTCTTCAGAATATCAACCCATCTAACCACTTCAGTGACCCGTTACCCCGGCCATCTTCAAAGAAATCAAGAATGCACTCATCCACAGCTGGACAAGGATTGTAAATGCTTCTCTATCACAAGGTATGATCCCAGACTGCCTAAAAGCAGCTCAGGTATCATCTACACTAAAAAAATCTAACGCAGATAAAGCTGACTTCAAAAACTTACGCCCTATCTCCAACATCCCCACCCTAGCCAAACTCCTACAAAAATGCGTACAATCCCAACTTTGTGCTCACATAGAGAACTTACAACTCCTAGACCAGCATCAATCCGGCTTTTGAAAGGGGCACAGTACGGAATCGGCTCTCACACGTTATGGATGACATTTTAAAAATGCTTGACCAAAATGATTCCTGTCTCCTAATCCTCCGTAACCTTTCCTCCGCATTCGAAACGGTTAATCATGACAACCTCCTATTCATTCTGAAGAACAGGATGGGTTTCACGGGTCGGGGGCTACAATGGTTCTCGTCCTTCCTCCACCACAGATCACAAAGAGTCAAGGCAAACCACTCCCTCTCCCAGCCCTTTCCAGTACTCATGGGTGTCCTACAAGGATCAGCCCTTTCTCCTATCCTCTTCAACCTTTTTGTGGAAGTAATAGGTAATTCACTACATTCCGCAAACATTCGTTGCCATATGTATGTGGACGATACGCAACTTTATCTAAAAATCTCATCCCCGGATAACATCATCTCACTCAACACTACCATAACGTCTACTCAAAATTGGTTAACTGAGAACCATCTCCTGCTCAATACCTACAAAACTGAATTCCTTCTCATCTCTCCTCTAAACCACATCTCCAAGCCAGACCTTTGGCTCATTTTCCTCACTGCTTTAAACTGCATCCCTCTCATCATAGACTCAGCCTAATCTCTTGAAAATACCCTGGACAAGCACCTGAATATGAAAAATCACGTTAGCAATGTGTGTAAGGGAGCTAACCAATTGATGAGGACACTTAAAAATATAAACCCATTC
Source organism: Lissotriton helveticus (assembly GCF_964261635.1). NCBI lineage: Eukaryota > Metazoa > Chordata > Amphibia > Caudata > Salamandridae > Lissotriton > Lissotriton helveticus. The sequence continues at coordinate 571,325,504 of NC_136063.1, forward strand.
CTTCCACAATCTGATTTCAAGCAGGTGGTCCAAGCGCATGTCTTACCGAGGCTATACTACAGCAGCGCTATGCTCTGTGGCCTTCCCAAATACACCCTGGCTCCACTAAGGGCATCACTGAATGCTGCAGCTAGAATGGTTACAGGTAGCAAACAAAATGAGCACATATCCCCAGTCCAAAAATCCCTTAAATGGTTGCCCTAAGAAGCTCGAATTCAGTAAAGCTTGCCATTCTGATGCACAAGGCCATGCATTTCAAAACTCCCAGGTACCTCGCGCAAAAGCTTTAATTACCCTGTGGTGGTAGAGCCTCAAGAAGCGCTAACACTTTCCTCTTGAAACCACTCGTCCATAGCAAAAAGAGTACTTGTCACCAAGCCTTCTCCAGCGCTGCCCCAAAGATATGGAACTCCCTTTCTCTGGAAGTACGGAGAATATCCTCAACTGCTTTCATCAAACTGGAAGCTAAAAGATCCTGAATTAATAAACTCTTACCTAAATTGGGCTAGGTTCACCTGCTCGAAGTCATTGATCTTACAACCATTGTACCATCATCAGTCTTCACGTGGTAGTCCTCATTACCACATAGGCTGGCTCTGACAGCGATTGTAAAACTGTTGTCCTGACAATGGGGAACTGTAATTCTTGTATGGTCATAAGAGCAATGTTTTTACTGATGCTGGCATCTTAAACAGGGCCAGGCTCTGCTTCCACAGGTGATTAGTCCAAAAGAGGACAAAGAAAGATGTCTTTGTCTCCTGCTTCAACGACAATAGAAACAGAACTGAGACCAAATTCTTCCCACATTTTCACATGTAGAAAAAGAAAAATGCCTCTTTGATGTGTTTTTCTGTAAGATCCTGCACATAAACAGTACTGGCTGTAATGCAGGCACTCTTTTAGCATGAAGCAAGGATGCCTGCATTGTTGCTAAGCAGCAACAAGTGTGCTAGCACCGGAAGAGAGTGCCATATATTTTAAATATGGCTCTTCTGAGCACTATCCCATTCATGTAATGCACCACAGAAACTTGCCTTGCTGCACTGCGTTAATGTATTCTTACAAAATGTCTCCCTAGATGTGAGGATGCTGATCTCGTAGCACAGCTGTGTCTTCCCCTTGTCAAACCTGGATTTTAGGGTGTGATGCTGTCTGCCAGGTGCACCTACTACCTAGATCCGTGTTTGGTCTCATGATATTTTTTTTTGCAATCTACTTGCAAGGGCACACATCCTACAGATTAGCCTACGGCAATTTATTTAATAGGTTTTTTGCAGACAATTTCGAGGGGTGCCTATGGGAGTATCCTGTTCCTTTAACCTCCAGCATTCTATTTTACATGTAGTATCTTTATGCCAGATTCACCTGGTGTTGTACTTTGTATTCTGAATGCTTGGGCTACATCATCCATTAAGTCCTTTTCCCTACAGAACCTTGACCCCTTTTATTTGTCTATTTCCCCACCTTCTTGCACACTTCCATTTACCATTTCTCCTTACATCCCATTCCAACCTGGATCCATTTACTGAATTTAGTCCTTTAGCTTCCAGTGAGTAATCCATCCTAGTATTCTCACCTCATCCCACCTCAACAGGGTATGAACTATAGTCGACTTCTCTTCCTGGCCTCCTCTTAATATTGTGTAACTTCTTTCTTCCACTCCCCTGTACATACTCGGGGTATCCCATGCAAGCTGTTTTTTCCTTTCCTTTCATTAAACTTAGCTAGTGTCATTATCTGCCCTATTTCCCTTCATGCTTTGTTCATATTTTGCTGTGTTTTTGTGACTGGATTTCTAGACACATTCATGCTTCCTACCTTCCTTTTGCACAATAATGTAATTTTCATCACTTTGTCCCAATGAGATCTTACCTCCTTATCTATCTCTTATCTGCCACGCCCATCTTATTGTGCCATTGCCTACCTGGTCCCTCTAACCATTGCAGTCTGTTTCTCACAAGAAGTTTCTTACATTCTGTAATGCCTTATCTGGTACAGACTCTATCTAGCTGCAGATTCCTAACCATAGAATATTCCCCAGGTGTCAGACTAGATCCAGACGTTTTCAAGCAGTTCGCTTGAGATGGCCTCGTCCGGCTCTGTGTTGTTGTGTCTATGCCGGCAATGCAATGCGCGGTGCCTACATAAATGCCACCCTGGAGCGCTGATGTTAGTTCTTTTTGGGACTTTCCATGCCAAGCGTGCAGAGCCATGATGAAGACTGACAACTGAACTGAAATTCTAAGGCCCTTAGAATGGTGACCCTTACACTGTAATCAGTTCAGCGAGCATGGATGATGGAATGACCAGTAAGCAATCTGCGTCTACATAGGTACTCAACCAGATAAGGCATTACCAACGGTAGGTAACTTGTTCATCTGATGGAGACTTCTAGCTGCATATTCCTTATCTTAGAATACAAAACCCAAGCAATGCCTCCCAGGAGGTGGGTATGCAAAGCTGGTTTAAACCAGGAAGTCCTACAAGACTGAGTGGACCAAGTGCATGTCATGACGGACCTAACTGTTCAGGCAATAGTGTTTGGTAGACATCTGCAGAGATGCCCATGTTGCTGCCTGCCTGATAACCAGGACAGGGACTCCTTACACTAACACAATGTTCGTAGCCTTGGCTCTGGTGGATGAGCAAGCAAGCCCTCAGGAGGTTGCTTCTTGCCCGATAAGTATCAGTTATTTATGCTGAGCACAATCCGTCTTGAGATGGTCCATTTCTGCACATTCCCTTTCCTAGCACCTTTGTATTCCACAGAGACTTGATTGTACACCCGGAACTCTTAATTGTGATCAAGTTAGAAACAACAACACTTTTTGGGTCCAGACAATGGAGTCTGAAGTGAAGTGGGAAGTGGAGAAAAAAGGTGAGGCAGTGTGATGCTCTGGCATACATGGAAAGGAGTCACAACCTTCGGGAGTAAGGAGGCATGTGTCCGGAGTACGAGATTGTCCAGATAGAAGATGGTGTAGGGAGAGTTTACATAGAGTGGCTACAATTCGCTAACCATTCTGGCCGATGTAATGGGCACTAAAAAAGCAGTCTTGATGTTTCATCAATGGCCAGAGCAATTATGCAAAGACTCAAAGTGTGCACGCAATAAGACACAATGAAGCATGCTGAATGGCCTGAGAGGAAATGTATGTTGCAAACCTTTCAGGAACCTAGCCACAAAGGGTGCCTTGAACAAAGAAGATTCTCTGCCAACCACAAAATGGCTGAAATGGCCTGAAAGTAACTGTGTCAAGAGCAGGGCCCGGCAGGGCCAAGAATAGACCAAACAGGAGAACCTGAGAAAGGGGAGCAGTTAGAGGACTAATCTTTCTAGATAAACACCATGCAACAAATTTATCCCAGCGGGCTGGCGTATACCCACTTGGTGGAGGTACGCCTGGCTGCCAGAATAACATCACATACTTTGTGAGGAAGTTTGAAAACTGTAAAAGCAGAATCTTCAAACCTAAAGGTGAAGGGTGTGCAGGTTCCAGTGTAGGACCCTCCCGTTGCTGCAACAGAAGATTTTCTCGATGATGCAGCCTGATCGGTGGACCGATAATTCACGTCCAGAAGAAGGTTCATAGAAAGCCGAAGGCCTGTGTCTTCACTGGAGTCCGTACTCCTCCAAGTACATTGGCAGAGGCCTCTGCCACCACCTGCTGTGTCCTCAGACCAAATGTTGGAACCCCCTATCTGCATGTCAGCTCTCGGAAGAGAGAGCAGCATGTCATAGGAACTGACATGTGTGGCAGGGCTTTCTTTTCTGATGACTCATGCATGTTACTCAGTAGAGTGTGTACCTGCTAGGCTTAGGGTCTAGAAAACTAATGCTTTGAATGGTGATAATACTCAACAGAGTGTGCAATATGGTTATATTATTTTTCAGGCAGTTAGGCTTTACGTAGACCAACAAACAGCAACGCAGCATATGAAACTTCCATTCAGCTGTTCAAAGAGCAATGTGTTAGAAGCAGCATTACAACGTCATTCAACCCAGGAAAAAGCATCTTAAGAGGCATTTTTCGATACATTTGCTTACCGTTTATATATGTGAAGTAATCAGAAAGAAGCTGGAACTGTAGGTTCTTAAGTTACTTTATTAATTAAGATGTTAAGTTATAAGTTATAGCGATAACCCCATCAGGAGCAGCTGTCCTGCTGCTCAGCCCTCACCCAACTGACATTCACAGCACAGCAACATTCCAATCATCCAACATTCTACATGACATGCATACCAGCTGAGCAGCAGGGAAACTCAAGATATAACAATATGCTTCTACCTGAGGCATTGTTTGTTCTGTGACACAGATACGTCAGACTAAACAACAACTTCCACAAACATTTAAAATTTTTTTATTGATGATAAGGTTGTAAACAGAACTACAAGTGCAAACTTCAAATGTATTCAGTTGTACGATATGAATTGGCGTAAAATATTTAGGGACAATACTACTCACACACCAATATAATAATTGTAAAGCTGCTAATATTTTCCATATAGGCTGTAGGTATGGTTTAAGCAAATTCATTACCAATAGTATGTAAGTGCAATAAAGAATATGTCTTTCGTTTTTATAATGTTCTTTTTATTTGATAGTATGAGTGCTGGGATTAATATTATATATCTGCCATATTCAGATGCACAAGGTTTTTATGTGCAGATTGTCCTTATTGTCTATTGTATTTTCAAAAACAGCAATAGTTGTGATCTTGGCTGCTTTCAGGTTCCAGGTTGAGGCTCCACACATATACAAAGACTCCTTTCAGATAAGAGCTTCCCTGAAAGCACTCTCAGACTCATAAAAGTCAGGATCAAGAAGAGCATAACTAATTGCAGAGAAGAATGAGATATGACTGCCTTTTTTCCTATTCTCTGAAGGTAGTGTAGGAACCAAGTTCCCCTTGGAGTTATGTGAATCTTTGTGGATGTGCCCTGCAATTTGGGTGTTCACAACACAGTACAGTAGGTCCCTGCTGACCACTCGTGGTGCAAAACACATAATTGATGGACGGAATGCAGAACAAATCATCCCTTTGCTCACCATGCCACCCCAGTTCAGACATGGCCATATGCAAATCAGTCTTAACCCTCTGCCTCATGGGAACAGTCCATTCCGAACTCCCAAGCCAGGTCCTCCCTGGACCGGAAACAAGCATCCTAGGACCCGTTTCGGGGTTACATGGGGCCAGTGCTCTCCATGCCACTGGAGTCAAACTATCCTGACTGATGAGGGTTGAAATCCAGAAACCAGTCCTAGGATGCTTGTTTCCAGTCCAGGGAGCACCTGGCCTGGCAGTTTGGGCTGGACTGTTCCCATTGGGCGCAGGGTCAAGACTGATTTGCATATGGCTATGTCCAAACTGGAATAGGATGGCGAGCACAAAAAAATGATGAAGTTAGGCCCAGAGCTCTGTACTGAGGTGAATGTATGACATTGTTCTACATTCTGTCCATCAATTGTTCTTTTTGCATCCGACCACTCGTGGTGTGCTGAACCAATTTCACTCGGGTGAGAATTGTCACACGGGTCTGTTTGAGACCGTTCATAATGATAATCACCACCTGACCCTTGTTACTAACACTAGAGAGCTCGAACCCAGAAGGATGGAAACACCTGGGAGAGGAGGACTAGGGCACAAGGCACAGTAGCTCAGTAAAATAGTTGTAGCTATAACCTGTTATGTGAAGCATTAAGTTTTACATTTGTATAAAGTTATTTTTCATAAGCAAAGTAAATCTATGAGTTACATGATCAGTTACTGTTTTGAATGCCAATAGATGACTTTCGAGTTTACATACCCTCACACTACCTCACTGATAAGCCTGTAACTGCTTGCCATTGCTACAACTGAGAGTGAAGTGTTAAAGAGATTGTACATAGCCTAGTTTGCACAGCCAAAGGTTCACTGTAGCCTTTTACATCAGAGGTAAATTACCACAGGCCTCAGGCCCAGTAGCCCCTGCTTGCCCAGTGGCCACCCAAACAGGGTCTAACACAAGACACACTAAAAAGATGAAACCAAGAACTCCGTCAATATGAAGAACTTCTATTTATTGACAACCAATGTAGTTTTATTGGTAAAGATGGTTTAGAAAAAAACTTTATTAATCATTGCAAAAAACAAACATTGACAAAGTTTCAGGAAAAATATATTTTTCAATACATTTTCTAATTTGCCAAGATGAATACAGGAAGGGGAAGAAATGTGCTATTATCAAGGCACATAGACCTGCCCTGTGGCTATGAGGTGATTTCACAGAAGTCCAATGCCCTTGCATTTCGTATGCTGCCACAAGACTCTCACCTTCCGCGACAACAGCATGATCAATCCTTTGTATCCATAACTACTTTGTCATATATGTATACATTATACCCCTCATTTCAATATGATCATCAGGCTCGTCCAAATCCTGGAGAATTCAGTATCCCAAAGTCCATGTTTTTTTAAAATTCTTCATAGGAAACTAAAAGGGGGAGGCGCAACACATTTCCACAGGTGTTTGCCTCTGGAAACATAGACATTTCGACTTGGCCATCGCATGCATGCATAAAGTCTATTGATGGCTGAGGATTAAAGCCAAGTGGTGGAACTGTGTTAGCGCCAGTCACAAAACACAGAATGTCCTTTAATTTGGCTTCACATGCAAGCTCTAAAAGAAAAAAGAAATATGAGTCAAACTAGTAAAATTGTGATTACTGCAACGATTGTGATTGTTTTATTTCATCTGCTAAATGAATACTTCAGTAATGGTTGATATGTGAATAATGAAACCCCTGCTGATTTGCTGTGCTTCATTTCACAAAAAACTCCTCAAATCAAGATTATCTGTTGTTAACAACAGATAACACTGCGATCTGGTGTGAGAGTATGTTACCATTTTCACAATCCTGCTCGCCTTACTCTCCCTTTATTAGAAGTCTTCCCATTGTTCAACATGGAGTAAGCATAGGTATTCCATGCTGCTAGACCTGCATCTCACACTCTCTCTGAGTCTTCACACACACAAACTGTTTATACAAACAACTGCGACAAGCCAATAACCTTCTCTTAAAGGCTTTGGGCTGGAGGTAGCTGCAATCTCCCCTGTGAAAAGGCTTTACTCTGTCAGAGACCCACACAGCAGACCCAACCATGCTCTATGTTGATTTTAATTACTTATCCTTGATGCAGTACATGTAGCATCATTCTAATGGGGTAGCTAACATTTTACTGCCAGGACACTACAATTAAGTTTGAACAACATTAATAATAGACATATCGTGCAAAATGAAGATTGAAATAAAGCAGGCATAGACTTTACAATTTTGGATGCATTATCCTTTTGTTCTTATTATAGATTTTACTCGGTACAAATAAAACGGGTTGGTCTGTTCCTCCTTAACTCTCTTTCTCTACAGTATCTTTCTGTAGTCTTCAAAACCATGTTTCCCATTATAGGCTGTTTTAAATGATAGTTTCACCTGATGTGTCTCATCAATAGTTGAACTGTAACATAATGAAAAAATGTTACTTGCCTTCACAATCTTGGAGGTAATCTCTCCAGTAACCAATGATGTGTTCTTCCTGTAACCGGCGGTTACTGCCAGATGAACTGAATTGAATGTTGAACATTCCATTTATGATATCAGTGGTGATTTTGTGTTCCACCCAAATGAATGCCTCTTCAAAAAGCTGTTTATGAATTTCCATGGCCTGAAGTACTCCCAGAGTTTTTAACCCCTCCTTTAATCTGCAATAAAGAATAATCATAAATAGTCAAACTATTGGTCAAATTATAATGTAAAAGTTATTATAAAAATAAGTTATGTCTATGACACATCTAAAATTCCTTCAGTGCCCTATGTTGGAGCTTCAGTCTAAATAGAAATATTGGAAGCTAGCTGTTGGAGAGCACTGACAAAGGCAAATTCTCCTTCTCCTGTGGTCTTGTGAGGATTTCCTAGCAGCAAGGTAGCACATGACCTGCAGCTTTTCTTTAAAAGAAAGCAACCAAACCCAGCATGCACATTAGTAAAGGACAAACTGTTGATTTTCAGATCTTTTTGGCTGCCAATTTTCGACTTCAAACTGTGGAGCCTTTGGAGTGTGTGAATAGGACCTTAGAAACTGTGCTTGGACTTTTAGCAAGGCCTGGCCAACCCTGCATAATACAATGTTATTTTATGCATTAGATGAAAAGACCACCTGGTTTACAGTCATAAAATGTTGAATCATCTTATATTGATTCAGTATTTTTAAGTGACGCCTACAATACACTGCTATAAAATATCAAATTTGTATGGAGTCACAAACCCATTTTAGGAATTTTTACAGAACATTTTAATCCCTGGCCTTCGTTCTGCTGAGAAGTGATAGTTAGTCACCCTGTCTACCGCTGGAAGGGGGGATAAGTAGAAAATACCTCAGTTGCAGGCTGCCTATGTCCGACCCTGTTAAGATGGCGCCCTGTGGCTGAGTAATGTAGAGGGCTCTCTGAGGCAGTCTTCACGGGAGAGCCTGTTGATCATTAAAGGCGCTTGGTGGATTGAGGGGACAGATATTTAGCATGGCTGGGATCAGCAGTGACCCGAATTGGCTAAGCAAAGATATTGTGATGAGGCAAGACAGCATGGTGCAGTGATTGCTCTGAATTAAATCTACAAATTTGTGCCTGCCTGATACTCCCCTGTAAAGAGAACATACTCATTTTAATGAGGACATCAGCTTCTGGTGCTGGAGCAAGGGTTTCCCCGTAAACACAAGTGCAGACTGGGGTACGTTTTGTACTCTGAACTCCCTGAGATTGCCGGACCGACAGGGGATAGCTAATCAGTGGAGAGTTAACACAGCGGTATTCGAATATAGAACCTCTTGCCAACTTGCCAACTAATAGAGCAATTAAGGAGCTTAAAATGTACAAGGCCCATGGGGCCAACTGCATTACAAGTGATTTCTTGAAGACACACCCACCGGTGTTGGTACCAGACTTCACAACTACCATTATAACAACGACTACTATTTAATAGTATTCCGCAAAATAGCCAACTTTCAATAACAATGAGTGAAGCCCTAGTTACAGTAACACCTAAACCAAAGAAATTTCACCAGCTCTGCTTCCTTAGACCGACACCCTTGTTAAATCTTGATGTTAAATTTTGCTCTGGAATTCCTGCAGTAAAGCTGAATAGCTCTGTTTCACAGCACAGTCAGGATTTGTCTAATTAAGACAGACATATGATAACAGCTGGTGGAAAAGGTCAACATAAATAAGATCCTGGTCATATAGTGGCCTTGGACACGAGAAAGCTTTCGACTGGGTGGACTGGGTCTTCCTCATTAGGACTATAGAGAGGTTTGGTCCCAGATTTATAGCATTGGTTTGGGTGAATTGCAATAATTCTATGTCCCAAATCATAGCGAATTGCAGAAGAAAGAGAGGGTAACAATGGGTCGAGACAAGGAAGGGCTACCCACTCTCACTGCTTCTTTATGCTCTAAGCATAGAACCCTGTGAAGCACATTAGGGACGACAAGGAGGTCGGAAGCATAACCTTTGGGCAGGAGATTCACAAAGCATTCTTGTCCGCTGATCATGTCCTCTAATCATTTACTGATCCTCGAGATTTTTCCCTTGAATTGAACACCTTCTTACTCGCTTTGAGGGAGTATAAGGCTTCATTGTAAACTTAGCAAAGTCAAGAATTTTCAGGCTTACACTATCTTGGGGCAAGGTTGAGGAACTAACACTAAACACCCAGTACCAATGGAGAAAAAAGGCAGGCACATACCTGGGTTTTATATTAACTCCTAAGATTGAGGACCTTTACAAAGCTAACTTTCCACCACTTCTTCAGGTTATATGAGAGGACTGTCGGAGGTGGTCCTCTCTGTACCTATCTTCATTGTGGAGGCTCAATTCCATTCAGATAAACTTAGTTCCTCTAGTTCTCTATCTTTTCCAGGCACTTGCTATAATGGTCTACAGGAAACTGTTGGCATCCCTTAATCATTCGAACAGTTGTTTTATTGGGCTTGCAGAAAGGGCTACACTCTGATAAACAGGCATAAATATACATGACTACCGAACCATGTGGGCAACTTGCCCCACCAGGACTTGCCCTTATACCACAGGGTAGCCCAAATGAGGGCGATAGTAAAGTTGTTGCTCTGACAAACACAGATGCAGAGAAGCATTGGCCACATATGGAAAGGGTGGTGATAGGATGCTACATTTGGGACCTGTTCTGGAATTCAAAATCTGATCAACCCTTGAATGCATACATAAGCACACCCACAAAGGCAACATTCATAGTCTAGACATGGTTATTAAGAAATCTGCATTGACAACATTCCCCTCTCCACCCACACCATTGATTTGAATACATCTTTTAAACCTGCAACAGATCCAGGTCCCTTTATTAACCTGTAGGAGGGAGGGGCTGCCATACTATCTGTTAGGTTTCAGGGGAAAGAGATACTTTTACTGTTGGAGCCTGCAATAGAAAATTCTTGTAAATGTACAAGATACACTCAATGATCTAATTGGTCTCTCCAAACCTGAACAAATAAGCAGCTTCCCGAGATTTAAAGATCTCCTTTCAGTTGAGAAGTTTGTGCAGGAGGGCCTAGGGTTAGGATCACCTTTCTAAATATTATGCTACTTACCTCGGTCCCAACTCTTAGTCTGCCTCTGCAAGAATTTTAAGATAACATTGAAGGCCTTAGTTAGATGGTACTGCCCCGTCTACGCAATGGCGCAATTCCCAAACAATCTTGCACACGCTAGCAGGAAGGGAAGCTCATTATAAGGTGATATTTGATTGAGATCTATATCCTACTCAGTTTGAAAAATAGGGCAACACTCTTTGTTGGCAGTTTGTGGATTATTATGAGGCTTTAAACACATATGGTGGTAAAGTCCTCATGTCCCCCCTTTCTGGAAATCATTACAGAATTTAAAGTGATACGTAGATATACCAGGTTTTGCTTTGTAACTATGCTGTAACTTGTTAAAATATGAAACAATTGCTGATGAATTGAATATGTGTAATTGTTTGGGGTCAGATAAAACAACACTGGCGGCGGATCTGAATGAAGTTGACCCTCCACCAGTCTTAATGTGATATCTCAGACTATTCGGACAACTGTGAGACTGTTCAATGTCCTGGTGGATACATTTTGAAACGTTGAGGAAATGTGTGGCCTGCTGATCAAGTTTTTATTCACGTGGCTGGCGTTACTTTTCCTTCCCATACACATGCAAGCCCTGAATCTGTTACATTTTTAGAACTCCATTTGGGCTGCCAAGACTTGAATATGAGAAGTCCAATACCTCTGATGCTCTGCTTTGTATGCTGATGCCCATTGTGACTATGAAAAGAAGGTAGTTTTTGGATAATATTTATTGCAATTTCTATTCGGGGAAGTTGGAGAGGTGGGAAGGCCTTTCTTTTTTTATTTCTTCCTGTTTGTTTTCTTTGTTTTGATTTGTGCTGCGTGGGCTGAACCTATGGGATTGTTGGGATTCCTGTAATTTTTGTTAGCCTTCTATTTATGCACTCTGGAGGAAGGACTGCACAAGTTGTATTGTAAAATGCCAATAAAAAACTGAAACAAAGTAAATGTAAAATATTTTTGAAACCCATGATGTGCTTGACAATCTGTCTTTGGGACATTTCTGACAGTGTGAATATGTATGATGCCATTAGGATGAACAGTGATTTATAGTAATTACTTTTTAAAAATGGACATACATGTATTGCAAAGTCAAAAGGATATTGATTTATAATGCATATGCATATAAATATCACTGTACCTAACCAGTGAAGGAACAGTCCTCCCCACAATGTGCCAATTGATGATATCTTCCAATAGTTCTTTTTTGTCATTCAGAGATTTTAATGGACGGAAGCAACCTGCCACACTTAGAATTGTGCTGTGTTTTTTAATCAATCCTTGAAGAGTTTCAAGAGACGAAGCATCATCAATCTATGGAAAAATTAAGATTGTGATATTTTTATTAAATAGTAACAAAAAATATTTTCACTGTAACAAAAAAAACAATTACCGAACCTTAATGATGCAGAATAATTTGTCTTGGCCATCTGCTAAATAAACATATTTGTTCAGTAAGTTGAATGTTTACAAAAGTTTAACAGTCAATGGACTACAACAGTATCAACTGCTACTGTAGTTAATGCTACTGTAGTTTTACACTAGCTACACTCTCTCGCTGAATGGAACACCAACTGGGAAAGAGCGCAAGAGAATTATACAAAGAAGACTAGCCCAATGGCCTAATGTACCTGAATGTGTTTGGCAGTAGGTTTTCTTTTAGTTCAATTGCAAAATTCCACACTGAGTGTATTAATCCAGAATACAGATATATAGGTCCTCTCCTATATCACATTGTTTGCAGAAACATGGTCAGGAAGGCCCCTTCTATTATGTTATTAGTCATTGTTGAAAACTGTGTCAATTCCAGGGAAGTCTCATGGGGCAACTGCAAGTGGTAGATGGTATGACTCTAGTTATGTGCCTGAAACTTTGTCTTCTTGTAATGTGAAGACTCTAACATATCAAGAACATATCACATACTTTTGATTTGGTGGTATCACCAAGAAAAATAGATCAACATCGGGTTAACAGTAGGACATTCTTGATTGATCATTGATGCAAGAATGTGGATTTGTGTATGGCAGTTGAGAGAGTAGCAAATACGTCGAGGTTGCCCTGGAAACTTTAAAACAGTGTGGAGGACGGGGAATAGACATTCAGGATTGACCCCCTTCCAAATCAAATAGATGAGTGTCATTTATTTTCATATTTGTTTCTAGTACATATGGCAATTATACATAAATCTAAGGTGCATGAATAACTATTAACCACAAAATTAAACACAAAAGATTGGCATGTTTTTGACTAATAGACCCTCAACTATATGAAAACAAAATAATAAAAATTGATAAAGATTCATCAGTACAAATGTTTACTATCTATTGCTTACCTCTTGCAACATGTCTCGTGTATCCGGATCTACCACATCTACCGAACTGCAATTCACATTTTTTGCATCAGAAACTAAACATTGATAAAAAACAGGCGACACAAAATTTGGAGCAGGCCCTCCGTGAACTAAGGAAACGGCCAGGGCTTGCCCAGCAAGGTAATAGTCATCATTTCGCATACCTTAAACAAGAAAAAATAAATTAAATGTATTGCGTTCTGCTTATCTATAAAACATTTATTATATATCTCTGAAACTAAACTTATTGCATAACATCTAGAAAACATATTATCCAAGAATACACAGCCTGATTCACGAAGGTACTTACGTGCAGTACAGTCAAGCATGCAGAGTTTCGGCATTTGTGGCGGAGCCTTCACACACGGGGCTTAATCACTGTACTTGGGACATAGTCTCCGTACTCGGTGCAGAATCTCCACACAGCAGTTCAAGACTCTGCACTCTCAACAGTAACTTTATAAATCAGGACCCCAGTTCAAGACTCCGCACTCTTAACAGTAACTTCATAAATCAGGACCCCAAATATATTTTTGAGAGAACAAGAGTTTTAGACGGATGGCCTGATTACAAGTTTACCTGTTACTTTAGGCACCAGATAAATAATTTTACCATAGGGTCCATTAAATATTGGTTGTGATAAATTACACTTATTGCTAGTTTGTGGAGAATAGCATGTAGATCTTGGTGTTTAAAACACCAAAATCTGCATGATATAGTAAATACCCTGTTTTTCTCTCCCATTATCTTTCGACAGGTTTTGCATGCTAAAATGTAACGACAGTTGAGTTTTTATTTTTTATCCAGTAATAATCAAATGCAAGATCCTGAAGAAAGACCGCTCCACCCGCCCCACTCGCCAGCATCCACAAAAGCTCCTTCTGCATGACAACCACTGACTCGGACGATGCCTCGCCCACATGGAACACATCCACTTCCAGACCAACCCCAAAACAAACCTCAGCGGAACCGTTGCCTACAGACTGCCTGGCCCCATGTTCCATTCACCAATGTCATTGCTAACCCCATCACATCCCACGCACTCGCCTCCACAGACTACATACTACTTGGAGAACTAAACTTCCACCTGAATAACCACCACAACCGCAACACCACCGCCCTCCTAGAGAACCTCAGCAACATAGGACTGAAGCAACTTATCTCTGCCCCCACTCACACAGCAGGACACACACTTGACCCTGTCTTCGCAGAAGGAAATAGCATCTTCCTCTGTCACATCATGGAACTGCTCTGGGCTGATCATCCACTTCTCCTTTAGGAAACGCATCACACACAAGCACACGCGTCACCTCCCATGCTCAATCTGGAACAAAATCTCAGAAGAACACATCACCTCCGCCTTCACCTGCACTCCAGCCCTAACTACGAACAGATGCCTACACTGTGGCAAGCAACCTCCACCAATGGATCGCCAACTGAACAAACACACTCGCTCCCCTCCAGAAGACTACAAGACGACACAACAATAAAGCAAACTGGTTCACCACAGCACTCCAAGAATCCAAGCATGCCTGCTGTCGACTGGAAAAGACATGGAGAAACAGCAAAACTCCGGAAACACGCATGCCCTACAAAACAGTTACCATGGCATACCACCAACTCATCAAATCCACAAAGAAGAATTTCCTCAAAGACAGAATACTCTCCAACACCCACAACTCCAAGGACCTCTTCTCCATCATACAGGAATTTGCCAAACCCAACAGCGAAACAACAGATGCCTCTCACTCCCAAGACCTCTGCAACAGACTCAGCTCCTTCTTTCACCTCAAGATCAAGACGCTCAATTTACAACTTGGACGACCAAGACATCTGCACTTCCTCAACCCCCACCCCCAGCGATGTCACCCAACAGACCCCTGCCCGCCACACATCTTACACATGGCTGCCACAGCCATCGCATCCGAGCTACGTTGAACCATCAACTGCTCCATTGTGACCGTCACATTCCCCAACCACTGGAAGTGCACCTAAGTCAACCCCCTCTAAATTTAATCCTCGCAGACCCGGCGGACCGCAAGAACTTCAGGCCCATCTTGCTGCTTCCTTTCACAGCCAAGGTCATCGGAAAGGCCATCAGCACCCAGCTAACATACTTCATTGTAACCAACAACATCCTAGACATCTCCCATTCTGGATTCTGCAGCAATCACAGCACCCAGACAACCCTCCTCGCCGCCACAGATGACATCTGCACACTCCTTGACCAAGGCCAAACGGAAGCCCTCATCCTCCTGGACCTATCAGCAGCCTTCGACTCTGTCTCCCACTGCACACTAACCACCAGACTCCACAACACCAGCATCCAAGGAAAAGCCTTAGACTGGATCCGCTCATTCCTCATGGACAGAACACAGAAAATAAGACTTCTTTCTTTCCTTTCACAACCGACAGAGACCAGATGCGGAGTACCCCAAGGATCCGGCCTCAGCCCCACCATCTTCAAAGTCTACATGGAGCCCCTCGCAGGCATCATCAGAAACCATGGGTTCAACATCGTCCCTTTACGCATTCGACACCCAACCCATCCTCTCCTTCACTAAGGAACCCGACATCACCAGGCACAACTTCCAATAAGGGTTGAAAGCTGGCAAAGTTAAATTCCTTGGAGGATGATTGTTGGGGACATGTATTAATAACCCAGATTAAATGTCTCCACCTCGTGCTTATATATGTAGTACAAGATTAAAAGGTACAACTCATTCCTGCCCAAAGATATTCACAACATGGTGTTTAACCAGGAATAGAATATTATATACTATTTTTGGATCTTTCAGATGTTTCTTTCTTTTAGCTGCAACATATTCCGAACTTTACCATAAGTAAGGTGCTGTACCCAAAAAGTTCTGCTTTCGCAAACCTCCTAGAAGATGTCTTGATGGGCTCCAGTGGAGGAAATAGTCTATCCTGAGAACTTGTTTTTTAAAAAGATCTGTATCTACAATGGACTGGAATTTCTATGCACAACAAAAACTCCTACCTTTATGACCCGACCAGTGTCTCAAGTCCCATGTATCAAACTAATTCACGCAGTGGGTTATTGCCTTTGATATACGGGCATATGTTTCCAAATATGCAGGATGCATCTGTACTGTTTGGGTGATTAATTCATACACACTGCAGCACCAGAGTATCAACTAAGATGACCTAATGCAGAATCTCTAAAGTTAGCCATTGTTTGAAGTACTTGTCACAGGAATTTTCTCTAAATTGATAACAGTAACTACTGCAGGAAAACCTTAGCCCCTCATTTAATGCAAAGCAAACATAAAATATATAATGGAGTACATGCTAGCAAGGTTGTTTTTCAAGCTGCAAGGGATATATTCAGTGGGTGGAATTGAAATCAGTCTGCTCCTGCTGCATAAATGAATAGTATAGTTCAGAATTCCCTTCACTATTCCACTTTTAGTTAAAATTCTTTGAGAATGCCTGATCAGTGGCATCAAACAAACTTTGAAGAAGTCAGTAAGTATTATAATATAAACATTATTTACACTTTAAATAATTATTCTTTCCCTCTAGAATTTGAGCAGTTTAGAAAGGTTGGAATATAATATATGTAAGGTACCTTGGGCATCACAACTGAGTGTCTTCCTGTTTTCGGGTCCCTCAAAGAGTTTGCTATGCTGTAAATGATGCATTAACAATCGCAAAAATTCCTGTGTTGGGCCGCCAAAATCCACAGCTCCTTCAGAGTTACCAGAGGAATCAGTAAACATGACAGATATACGGTTGGTTGCTTTATAGGTTTTGCGAAGGAAGGCACGACGTGCTCCATCCCAAATGTTTCGCCGATTTATGTTGAACTTGCATGTCTTTTCAGAGTCAATTTGTAAAGCAAGGTTTGATAGTAGATCCTTCAACGTTATATCATCGCTCTCACTGAAATTCAGGAAATAAAGCTAAGCTATCAAATGTATTAGTTAAAAATTAAACTTTAAATCAGAATTAAAACTTATAGAATTACCTTTCGTGCGCCTCATTTTGATCAGTAATATTGATATTTGAGGTATCAAACTCTTCATCGTCAGGAATGTGCACATTATCAACCAACAGTTCAGTGTAACATCTAAAACAGGAAGAATATTGTCAACTATTACTATGTTAAAAAAAACAAAGTATCATCCTATGCCTTCCTGTTACAAGTCAACTTTATGCATGACTTATAGGGCAACATGTATGAAAGTTAGAAATAGCCATTTCCTAATTCCCATTTCCTGTGAATAACAATTAGGAAATCGCTATTCTTAATGTATTGCCGTCTTTTGAGTTTAATTACTGATTTGTAGTGGGTTGAGGTAGGTCACAATTTGCAACCCATTAGGAATCGTAGCCATCACAGGAATGGTGGTCTGCTGGGGTCAGCAAACAACCATGTCTGTGATTGCATTTAAAAAAGAAACTATTGGTTTTTTCAAAATGCAGCCCTTTTTCCTGAAAGGAAACCATGATGAGTTTAAAAAAAGAAATAACTGAAACTTGGAAGTTTCAGTTTTTAAGAGCAGGCCAGTGGCCCCTTGAATATTTTCCAACCATTCTCAGAGGCAAAGTGGTCTCTTGGGGACCTCTTCCCATTTGTGAATGGGTTACAATTGGTGGTAAATTGATAATGTTTTGCCACCATATTTCAGTCGCAAAACATTTGTACTTACCATTCCAATTTTGTGTTAGGAAGGGATGCCCTCCTCATGCCCCTTCCTATTACAGAATCCCAGAACCCAAATTGAGATTCCATAAAAGCGTTTTTGCGGACGCACATGGCCCGAGGCTGTCAATAGGGACGTTTGCGACTGCATGTACATGTTCCTATGTTTGGATTACTAACGTTTTACCAAATTAAGCAGCAATCATCACTAGAGAACTCATTATCTAATTTGTGCACACAAGGTATGATCATGTAAACAACCGGAGTATGTTTAATGATTAATTATGCTTAATTGTGTAAGCCAATTACTTTAGACTTGTAGAAATGGCCAATCTTGTTTTTGCCCTACACATTTATTTAGCATGGTAGTGCAGATTACAATTTCACCATCAATGCATTTTAATAGACAGAAGATGGGTTAGTGGTAGCATGTAGTTAAGATCCATACAATATGTAAAACAAGAGAAAACTACTAGTGCCATGCCACACACCAAGGGTGTTATAGTTCGGAAGTACATACCTGTGGTACTCCATATTGACTACTAGGCCCCTAGACATTTGGTTTTACATCTTTTAAATTAAGAATGTTGTCATTCTGTCTGCATGCTAAGATGCCATTGCCACCATACTACATTATGCCAAAGAACTACTGCTTGGGATTGTACATTTTACATTGTTGTATCCCTGCATCATTTAAGTAACTGCTGACATACCATTACCTACCTTGATATAATGACTATTTGTTCTTTAAAAGTATTTGACCACTTCAGATGCATTGTACATTAACTGCATCATCCAATAGCCTTACATCACGGGAAAGAGCTGGGAAAACAGTTCTTCATTGTTCTACATTACTGGGCTGGTCATAACAAAACTTGTAAGAGAATAGCTTTTTTTATGAAAGCCAAATACTTTCGAAATGATATGACAATATTGAAAAAACAAGCAAATCTCAAATTGAGCATCTAGGTTGAGAAAAGCAGTACCGATAATGGTCATCAAATCCTTCGCTAATGAGAGTGGGAGAGGGCGATATCTGAAATGTATATTCTTCTGTCGTGTTAGCAGAAATTGGATTTGCTGTAATGTTGCCGACTTTCAATGGATCTGAACTACTCAGGTATTCTGCTTCAGCAGAATTATTGCTGAAAGGTTCTTCACTTTCCAGCCACCTCACCATGTCCGTTTTTTCCTCTATGCCTTTATCCTATAAAAACATCAATGGCACATCACATGAATCTTGATGAAGATATACAAGAAATGTTAGTAATCAAACAATTTACAAATAGCCAGTGTGTAGTAGACAGGCATGAACTACTCTTTCAGAACAGCATCTCACAAGCATTTCCACTGTTCACTGGCAGCTGACCATACAAAATCATTCTCCTATAAGGTGGTTTAAACTGTCTACCAGATCATCCATAGCACATCTCTATATTTTTCAAATGTAAATTCCGACATTACATATGTAATAGAACTCTCAGCTCAAGGCACTTACCATTTACTGACCATCTTGTACTTACTGGAGACTTGAGAAAATGAGACCACTTCTTTTCTTCACACATAATATATGACACATAGTCAAATGTAATTGAGGAAGGCAATAATAACCAGACTATTCTGAAACCGATCCCATCCTTTCATTTAAAGTAAAGCCAGCACACCTGCATTCCAAGTAGAATCTGACCTACTCACAAGACATTAGGCATGAACACAGGCAAATGTATTTCTCACTATTCTTTTCTGACCTCCTTGTAAGAGCAACTTCAGAATCAGCACAAGATGGTAAGCATACTTCTCTGGTCATCACCCACTATTCCAAAGCTCTTGCCATACAGGCTACCAACTTAAACCTTTTGTAGATTTCTGTATTTTACTAAATAACCATACTTGTGTCGATGCGCATTTGTATTTCATTCAACCCTAACTCCATGACTTTGGTCAAATTCCCCTCTGCATCTTATACACACACACACAGACATTACCTCAATCACACACTATAAGCAATCAATTGTTCACATTTTTTGGCAGTCTCTCCATATGGAGTAAGAGAGAACCGCATAGGATGGTAATACATAGCTATATGAATATAGTTAAATATTGGACTGTGCTGTTTAACGCCCAAAATAAAACAAAGTGGATCCAATTGAATTATAATATAAAGTTGTATACTCTGATCTAAATAAGTAATGTTCCTCCTTCTTATTTTCAGTAACAACATAGTACAGTATTTTACTTCCTGCTTTAGATAGATATTGCTACGCTATAAAACATAATTTTATATCTAACTGCACTAGAAAGAACATGCAATATAAAAAATGTTACGGGAATATGGAAATGCATGCATATTTATTAATAGATGTTTCCTATACCTTTCAAAAGAAACCACAGAGTATCGTTTATGCAAGTATTACTTACATGCAACTGTGAATCAGGAAGTTGAAGAATTTGCCTTGATGGCTGTAAATAGACTGATTTCTGTTTGAAGAGTTTTGAGATTATAAGACCTGACAGACTCTGTTTGTCCATTAGCAATGGCTGCACTAATTTGTTATGGCATGGCGTCAGAAGTTTTAAGCTATAAAAACAAAAAGTGGAGTGTTAGTTTAACTACACATGAACTTTTAAAATTATACATTTGAACATATCTCAAAATATCAGAAATGCTAAATCTGTATCACTCAGAATATCATCCAAGAAGGGAGAAGTAAACCTGTTTCTCAACAAGCTGACCAACGTTTAGCAATGCTGACAATCTGTTATACCTGTCAGCCTTTGAGTGGTCTTTCCCCATAGTTTTTGCTTCTTTACATCAACTTTTTAATGATCGTTTGTGTTGGACTTAGGACTCTGATCACTGCTTACCAGTGCTAAAGTCTGCCTGTGCTTTTGCCATAAACCTGGTTTATCCACAATTGGTATATTTAATTTACTTGTAGGTGCATTAAAATGGTATTCTATATACCCAGGGCCTGTTCATTTAATGCTACGAGTGGGCCTATAGCACTGATTGTGCAACCCACTCAAGTAGCCTCTCCGACCTGTCTTAGGCCTGCCACTGCAGGGCTTGTGTGTCAGGTTTACTGCCACTCCGACTTAGCATTTAAAATCCAAGCCTTAAATATCTTTTTTACTACAAATATGTCACCCCTACGATAGGCCCTAGGTAGCCCATAGACCTGTAACAAAACTGTGTCAGAAGGACTGCCGTGAGGCTTCAAGGACTGTCACTGTTCTGGACCTCTGATCCTGAAAACCTGCTTTTCTGCTGTGCTGCCCTTCTGCCTGCTGCTCACTGGCCCTGCTGAGTGACAGCTGGACTCTGTCTTGCGACCAAAGTGTTCTCCAAGGGCTTTTTTGATTTCCTCCTGTTGCTTGCAACTCAGCGATATCAAAGTATATAAACTTGCTCCTGTGCCTGGTCCATTGGAAGTGGACCCAGACACTTGCTCCAGAGAAACGAACCATACTTAGCTTGTATGAAGAAGAACCCAATGCATCGTACTTGTGACAGGAGTAGAATCGGCAGATTACATCAGAACCAATGCAACGCCTATGCAAACTGATGTTCGGAACATCGCACTAAAAAACAAAGCATCTCCTTTTCCGCACTTCGTCTTCGGAACAGACGCATCGCCACCAATGGGGGATCAACATGCTGCTCCCCTGCGCTCCGCATCTCGCTGTTGCGCCAAGGATCAATGTACTATGTTCACTGGACCTGCATGGATCTTGTCCTTGGTCTCCAATCTATCACGTCGGCCTGAGCTGTTGACTTTGCCCCAGTCCAGCGTGACCATATAACCCCAAATGGTGCATATTGCTTGTAAAGGCTAGTCCTCTTTTTATTCTTTATACATTCATAAGTCCACTTCTACTCTTTCAATTTATGTTGGTTTGTTCTAGATTTATTTATATTATTATTGCCTGTTTTTCGAAACCTGCGTGTGGTATTTTTGTTGTGTTTTCATAGTGTTATTGAGTGTTGTGTAGCACAAATACTGTACACTTTGACTATTTTGATTCGCCTGACTGTTCTGTGCCAACCTACCAGAGGTCGAGCACAGGTAATCTTTTAGTGTGTATCTGAGATATCCTTAATAGGATTGAGGGTTCCTGTTTAGACATGGTGCATGCCTTTGCCAACCAGAAACCCAGGGTCTTATCTACAAGTCCCTTGTGGCACAACTGCGCTGCCAAAACATCACTTTGTGACCTTCCAGAGGCGCCATGTGCAGATCTAGATCTACGAGGCCATTAGAAGCCACTTTACATGGCTTTGTAGATATGGAGTAAAGCAAAGAAGTGCAAGTTGCGGCCTTGCCTTACTCTGTGTCAAAGAGGCAGTCCATTCTCTAGAGCATGCGTAATGAGGAGAAATGTTTACATTTCTCATATTTTCCACTTTGCATCTGTGCTGCATTCTGCAGCAAACATAGAACAAGAAAAATGCCTCTAATGATCGTTTTTATCCAGGAAAGTGCCCCTTTTTGCACAAAAATAATCACGCCAACAACGCAGACACCCTTGCAACATGATGTGAGGGTGCCTGCGTCGGTTTATGGCTGGATATTGTGTGCCGGCGTGGTCTGAAAGGACAGAATTGAACAGATGGAACTGCTTATCTTACAGCATTCTAATTGGCACTATATTGATTGAACAATGTGCTATGCTTTTCCTTCACGTCAGTGGTCCTGATTCCTCCGGATCGGAATGTAGTGAATATATGCATCTATATGTTAGACTACTAGCACAATTATTGAATTATTTGTACTCCTCCTTTTAAGAATATCACTCCATTATCTATTGTGATATGTGTAAAAAAAAGGTTTTTTATTGACAACTGCAGTTAGTTTCCTTGCCCTGTCTATCTGACCATTGACACTCATTATTTCTTACATTTTTATGTATTCATTTTCCATACACATAACCAAAAATCTCTTAATACATAGAAAGTATATGGTTTTGATTTACAAAATAGATATAATGTAAGACTGTTACCTAATTAAGTGGAAATAGATGATTCCATATACAACTTGCTGATATTTTTAAAATAGTATTGCATAAAAATATATGAAATGAAAATTGTCTTACTCAATATTGTCAATTTTGGGGCTAAAAGCCACATGGAGTTGGTCCTGCACCTCATGGTTAGTCCATAATTTGTTAAATTCAAATGTTGTGATGATATGTCCACTCTCATAAAGAAATTGCTTTGTTCCTTGTTTCACAACAATTTCATCGTGAGGACCAGATAAAAGAATTACTTCCTTAGTGAATGTAGGAGGCCCACGAAAATGCCTGAAATGCAAAGTCATGTCCAGATGTCAATTATATATTTAGAAATTGAATATAATTCTACACTTTGTACTATGTCACAATTCAAGAACTAGTTGATGTGAAGTACCAGGAAAAAACTCTCATTAGATCAGAAAAAAGGAACATTTGATTGGCACAATGGTCCTGAAAGAGCAAACCGTTCATAAAGCATAAAATAACAAGTTTAAGATCTTATTTTTAGAACTGTTACACCACCTCTAGCCCAATCATGGTGTGTGTTTATTGAGTAAACCATTTTCAGGAAGTTCTTGGACTGTGCTCATCATTTCTTTCTCTCTCTATATATAATCTTCTCATTGCCCATTCTGGAACGGTGGGACCCATGGGAAGTGGCGTGCATGAACCATTATGCAACATCCTGAGAGTGCCCTTCCCTGACTTTTGCATTATATATATATATATGTTGGTTCTTGTACGACTTAGCTTCGCCTTGGGCAACTTGTGGAACCTAGTTTCCATAGGAAAAGCTTACTTTTTTTTACTAATAACTTTGACGCTGTTTGACAAATCAACACAACATTTCTAAAACTAGTTGACCGCTCACTTCAGCCGCTGTTTGGAAAGTTTCAGAGAAATGTGTCTTGTGTGGGGCAAGAAAAAGAGAGGGTCCCAAAACTTATTTTCACATGCAATTTCCCATAGTGATTTTGAACACGACTACAGCCTGAACTGCTGAACAGAATTATACCAAATTTTGCAGAAAGCTAGATCTTGGTCCAGAAAGATCTCTTTTTTGGTATTTGGTGGAAATCTGTTCTGTAGTTTTAAAGTAAATCCTTGTTCTTTTTTATTCTGAATATGTAGGGACATGGAGGTTCTGCGGATCCAGCATATCTCATGGTAAGATTTGATTGGCTGCCACTACTTCAAACAGGAAGTAGTGACAGCCATTTTAGGACCCTGGATTATAACATGCACCTTTGCAATGGTTTGCTAATTACCCCACATATTACATCAATCATGGCATTTTCTATTAAATCATTCATAATAGCAGTGAAACATTTGCTGTAAAAGTATTGATGACAAAAGTGTGCATGGTGGGGACGAAAGCTATAGTTTCTTTAGGGCATGAGTTATAGTAACTAGAGATAACTTGAACTATAACTGCTGAATATCTATGGTTTAGAGTAAGTAAAATTGTGAACTGAACAGTAACACCCCTGTAACCTTTCACCTTTTACTGAATTTCTTCTTTTTAATTACTTTGTAACTATAGCGTCCCTGTAACCTTTGGTTTTTTCAGTGATATATATATATATATATAAAAAAAGTTTGCTGTACGATGCTCCCTTTTTCCGGACCATAAACGAGGCGCATTCTTAATTTATTTCCGCAACAAAAAGCACAGCACAACACACAACACAACACAGGAAGAGATATCGAGGCTTCAAGTCCGTAAAACATCAGCTTTATTCAAATACAAAGAGGCAGCATTTCCTTGGAAGGGATATCTCTTCCTGTGTTGTGGTTTTAAAGGTCAGGAGACTCTTTGCCTGTTCATAAGAGGCCACCCTGCAGGGATGGGGGCTCCTAGCAAAGTAATACTGTGCTTGGATATATGTATGTGTATATATATATATATATTTCAAACGAAAGGTTGCCCAATGTGGAGAGGCCACACCCAAGGAGGTTACCGCACAAATGCTGCTGGCGGTTGAATGCAAGCCTGTCACACCCCATTCCGCTGGCTTGCCAAACGCGTTTCGGGCGTCATCCCGCCCTTGATCACTGGCTGCACTACCAAAGGACAGGAAACAAGGTAAAGTTGTGCACCTGATTTTATTAGAGCATAGAAGTCCCGCCCTCATGGGCTCTGGCAAGGGATTGTGGTCTTTGAAGTACCTGCCGGACCACAGGCGCGAATCACAGTGGATGCTCAAGTCCTTTAGTAGCGAAAATGTCTCTCCCAAGTGGGTGGAAAAGGATATGTACACAGCTGTCATTGCTCCAATATATACCAGCAGCTCAGGCCCCCCTCGGTCCAGTTGCAGTTCACGATAGATGAGCCACACGGATCTGCCATGAGAAAGCAGCGGGGCCTCCCCGCGACCTGGCAGGCCGCTAAATATTTCAAACGAAAGGTTGCCCAATGTGGAGAGGCCACACCCAAGGAGGTTACCGCACAAATGCTGCTGGCGGTTGAATGCAAGCCTGTCACACCCCATTCCGCTGGCTTGCCAAACGCGTTTCGGGCGTCATCCCGCCCTTGATCACTGGCTGCACTACCAAAGGACAGGAAACAAGGTAAAGTTGTGCACCTGATTTTATTAGAGCATAGAAGTCCCGCCCTCATGGGCTCTGGCAAGGGATTGTGGTCTTTGAAGTACCTGCCGGACCACAGGCGCGAATCACAGTGGATGCTCAAGTCCTTTAGTAGCGAAAATGTCTCTCCCAAGTGGGTGGAAAAGGATATGTACACAGCTGTCATTGCTCCAATATATACCAGCAGCTCAGGCCCCCCTCGGTCCAGTTGCAGTTCACGATAGATGAGCCACACGGATCTGCCATGAGAAAGCAGCGGGGCCTCCCCGCGACCTGGCAGGCCGCTAAATATTTCAAACGAAAGGTTGCCCAATGTGGAGAGGCCACACCCAAGGAGGTTACCGCACAAATGCTGCTGGCGGTTGAATGCAAGCCTGTCACACCCCATTCCGCTGGCTTGCCAAACGCGTTTCGGGCGTCATCCCGCCCTTGATCACTGGCTGCACTACCAAAGGACAGGAAACAAGGTAAAGTTGTGCACCTGATTTTATTAGAGCATAGAAGTCCCGCCCTCATGGGCTCTGGCAAGGGATTGTGGTCTTTGAAGTACCTGCCGGACCACAGGCGCGAATCACAGTGGATGCTCAAGTCCTTTAGTAGCGAAAATGTCTCTCCCAAGTGGGTGGAAAAGGATATGTACACAGCTGTCATTGCTCCAATATATACCAGCAGCTCAGGCCCCCCTCGGTCCAGTTGCAGTTCACGATAGATGAGCCACACGGATCTGCCATGAGAAAGCAGCGGGGCCTCCCCGCGACCTGGCAGGCCGCTAAATATTTCAAACGAAAGGTTGCCCAATGTGGAGAGGCCACACCCAAGGAGGTTACCGCACAAATGCTGCTGGCGGTTGAATGCAAGCCTGTCACACCCCATTCCGCTGGCTTGCCAAACGCGTTTCGGGCGTCATCCCGCCCTTGATCACTGGCTGCACTACCAAAGGACAGGAAACAAGGTAAAGTTGTGCACCTGATTTTATTAGAGCATAGAAGTCCCGCCCTCATGGGCTCTGGCAAGGGATTGTGGTCTTTGAAGTACCTGCCGGACCACAGGCGCGAATCACAGTGGATGCTCAAGTCCTTTAGTAGCGAAAATGTCTCTCCCAAGTGGGTGGAAAAGGATATGTACACAGCTGTCATTGCTCCAATATATACCAGCAGCTCAGGCCCCCCTCGGTCCAGTTGCAGTTCACGATAGATGAGCCACACGGATCTGCCATGAGAAAGCAGCGGGGCCTCCCCGCGACCTGGCAGGCCGCTAAATATTTCAAACGAAAGGTTGCCCAATGTGGAGAGGCCACACCCAAGGAGGTTACCGCACAAATGCTGCTGGCGGTTGAATGCAAGCCTGTCACACCCCATTCCGCTGGCTTGCCAAACGCGTTTCGGGCGTCATCCCGCCCTTGATCACTGGCTGCACTACCAAAGGACAGGAAACAAGGTAAAGTTGTGCACCTGATTTTATTAGAGCATAGAAGTCCCGCCCTCATGGGCTCTGGCAAGGGATTGTGGTCTTTGAAGTACCTGCCAGACCACAGGCGCGAATCACAGTGGATGCTCAAGTCCTTTAGTAGCGAAAATGTCTCTCCCAAGTGGGTGGAAAAGGATATGTACACAGCTGTCATTGCTCCAATATATACCAGCAGCTCAGGCCCCCCTCGGTCCAGTTGCAGTTCACGATAGATGAGCCACACGGATCTGCCATGAGAAAGCAGCGGGGCCTCCCCGCGACCTGGCAGGCCGCTAAATATTTCAAACGAAAGGTTGCCCAATGTGGAGAGGCCACACCCAAGGAGGTTACCGCACAAATGCTGCTGGCGGTTGAATGCAAGCCTGTCACACCCCATTCCGCTGGCTTGCCAAACGCGTTTCGGGCGTCATCCCGCCCTTGATCACTGGCTGCACTACCAAAGGACAGGAAACAAGGTAAAGTTGTGCACCTGATTTTATTAGAGCATAGAAGTCCCGCCCTCATGGGCTCTGGCAAGGGATTGTGGTCTTTGAAGTACCTGCCGGACCACAGGCGCGAATCACAGTGGATGCTCAAGTCCTTTAGTAGCGAAAATGTCTCTCCCAAGTGGGTGGAAAAGGATATGTACACAGCTGTCATTGCTCCAATATATACCAGCAGCTCAGGCCCCCCTCGGTCCAGTTGCAGTTCACGATAGATGAGCCACACGGATCTGCCATGAGAAAGCAGCGGGGCCTCCCCGCGACCTGGCAGGCCGCTAAATATTTCAAACGAAAGGTTGCCCAATGTGGAGAGGCCACACCCAAGGAGGTTACCGCACAAATGCTGCTGGCGGTTGAATGCAAGCCTGTCACACCCCATTCCGCTGGCTTGCCAAACGCGTTTCGGGCGTCATCCCGCCCTTGATCACTGGCTGCACTACCAAAGGACAGGAAACAAGGTAAAGTTGTGCACCTGATTTTATTAGAGCATAGAAGTCCCGCCCTCATGGGCTCTGGCAAGGGATTGTGGTCTTTGAAGTACCTGCCGGACCACAGGCGCGAATCACAGTGGATGCTCAAGTCCTTTAGTAGCGAAAATGTCTCTCCCAAGTGGGTGGAAAAGGATATGTACACAGCTGTCATTGCTCCAATATATACCAGCAGCTCAGGCCCCCCTCGGTCCAGTTGCAGTTCACGATAGATGAGCCACACGGATCTGCCATGAGAAAGCAGCGGGGCCTCCCCGCGACCTGGCAGGCCGCTAAATATTTCAAACGAAAGGTTGCCCAATGTGGAGAGGCCACACCCAAGGAGGTTACCGCACAAATGCTGCTGGCGGTTGAATGCAAGCCTGTCACACCCCATTCCGCTGGCTTGCCAAACGCGTTTCGGGCGTCATCCCGCCCTTGATCACTGGCTGCACTACCAAAGGACAGGAAACAAGGTAAAGTTGTGCACCTGATTTTATTAGAGCATAGAAGTCCCGCCCTCATGGGCTCTGGCAAGGGATTGTGGTCTTTGAAGTACCTGCCGGACCACAGGCGCGAATCACAGTGGATGCTCAAGTCCTTTAGTAGCGAAAATGTCTCTCCCAAGTGGGTGGAAAAGGATATGTACACAGCTGTCATTGCTCCAATATATACCAGCAGCTCAGGCCCCCCTCGGTCCAGTTGCAGTTCACGATAGATGAGCCACACGGATCTGCCATGAGAAAGCAGCGGGGCCTCCCCGCGACCTGGCAGGCCGCTAAATATTTCAAACGAAAGGTTGCCCAATGTGGAGAGGCCACACCCAAGGAGGTTACCGCACAAATGCTGCTGGCGGTTGAATGCAAGCCTGTCACACCCCATTCCGCTGGCTTGCCAAACGCGTTTCGGGCGTCATCCCGCCCTTGATCACTGGCTGCACTACCAAAGGACAGGAAACAAGGTAAAGTTGTGCACCTGATTTTATTAGAGCATAGAAGTCCCGCCCTCATGGGCTCTGGCAAGGGATTGTGGTCTTTGAAGTACCTGCCGGACCACAGGCGCGAATCACAGTGGATGCTCAAGTCCTTTAGTAGCGAAAATGTCTCTCCCAAGTGGGTGGAAAAGGATATGTACACAGCTGTCATTGCTCCAATATATACCAGCAGCTCAGGCCCCCCTCGGTCCAGTTGCAGTTCACGATAGATGAGCCACACGGATCTGCCATGAGAAAGCAGCGGGGCCTCCCCGCGACCTGGCAGGCCGCTAAATATTTCAAACGAAATGAGTGAGCATCCACTGTGATTCGCGCCTGTGGTCCGGCAGGTACTTCAAAGACCACAATCCCTTGCCAGAGCCCATGAGGGCGGGACTTCTATGCTCTAATAAAATCAGGTGCACAACTTTACCTTGTTTCCTGTCCTTTGGTAGTGCAGCCAGTGATCAAGGGCGGGATGACGCCCGAAACGCGTTTGGCAAGCCAGCGGAATGGGGTGTGACAGGCTTGCATTCAACCGCCAGCAGCATTTGTGCGGTAACCTCCTTGGGTGTGGCCTCTCCACATTGGGCAACCTTTCGTTTGAAATATTTAGCGGCCTGCCAGGTCGCGGGGAGGCCCCGCTGCTTTCTCATGGCAGATCCGTGTGGCTCATCTATCGTGAACTGCAACTGGACCGAGGGGGGCCTGAGCTGCTGGTATATATTGGAGCAATGACAGCTGTGTACATATCCTTTTCCACCCACTTGGGAGAGACATTTTCGCTACTAAAGGACTTGAGCATCCACTGTGATTCGCGCCTGTGGTCCGGCAGGTACTTCAAAGACCACAATCCCTTGCCAGAGCCCATGAGGGCGGGACTTCTATGCTCTAATAAAATCAGGTGCACAACTTTACCTTGTTTCCTGTCCTTTGGTAGTGCAGCCAGTGATCAAGGGCGGGATGACGCCCGAAACGCGTTTGGCAAGCCAGCGGAATGGGGTGTGACAGGCTTGCATTCAACCGCCAGCAGCATTTGTGCGGTAACCTCCTTGGGTGTGGCCTCTCCACATTGGGCAACCTTTCGTTTGAAATATTTAGCGGCCTGCCAGGTCGCGGGGAGGCCCCGCTGCTTTCTCATGGCAGATCCGTGTGGCTCATCTATCGTGAACTGCAACTGGACCGAGGGGGGCCTGAGCTGCTGGTATATATTGGAGCAATGACAGCTGTGTACATATCCTTTTCCACCCACTTGGGAGAGACATTTTCGCTACTAAAGGACTTGAGCATCCACTGTGATTCGCGCCTGTGGTCCGGCAGGTACTTCAAAGACCACAATCCCTTGCCAGAGCCCATGAGGGCGGGACTTCTATGCTCTAATAAAATCAGGTGCACAACTTTACCTTGTTTCCTGTCCTTTGGTAGTGCAGCCAGTGATCAAGGGCGGGATGACGCCCGAAACGCGTTTGGCAAGCCAGCGGAATGGGGTGTGACAGGCTTGCATTCAACCGCCAGCAGCATTTGTGCGGTAACCTCCTTGGGTGTGGCCTCTCCACATTGGGCAACCTTTCGTTTGAAATATTTAGCGGCCTGCCAGGTCGCGGGGAGGCCCCGCTGCTTTCTCATGGCAGATCCGTGTGGCTCATCTATCGTGAACTGCAACTGGACCGAGGGGGGCCTGAGCTGCTGGTATATATTGGAGCAATGACAGCTGTGTACATATCCTTTTCCACCCACTTGGGAGAGACATTTTCGCTACTAAAGGACTTGAGCATCCACTGTGATTCGCGCCTGTGGTCCGGCAGGTACTTCAAAGACCACAATCCCTTGCCAGAGCCCATGAGGGCGGGACTTCTATGCTCTAATAAAATCAGGTGCACAACTTTACCTTGTTTCCTGTCCTTTGGTAGTGCAGCCAGTGATCAAGGGCGGGATGACGCCCGAAACGCGTTTGGCAAGCCAGCGGAATGGGGTGTGACAGGCTTGCATTCAACCGCCAGCAGCATTTGTGCGGTAACCTCCTTGGGTGTGGCCTCTCCACATTGGGCAACCTTTCGTTTGAAATATTTAGCGGCCTGCCAGGTCGCGGGGAGGCCCCGCTGCTTTCTCATGGCAGATCCGTGTGGCTCATCTATCGTGAACTGCAACTGGACCGAGGGGGGCCTGAGCTGCTGGTATATATTGGAGCAATGACAGCTGTGTACATATCCTTTTCCACCCACTTGGGAGAGACATTTTCGCTACTAAAGGACTTGAGCATCCACTGTGATTCGCGCCTGTGGTCCGGCAGGTACTTCAAAGACCACAATCCCTTGCCAGAGCCCATGAGGGCGGGACTTCTATGCTCTAATAAAATCAGGTGCACAACTTTACCTTGTTTCCTGTCCTTTGGTAGTGCAGCCAGTGATCAAGGGCGGGATGACGCCCGAAACGCGTTTGGCAAGCCAGCGGAATGGGGTGTGACAGGCTTGCATTCAACCGCCAGCAGCATTTGTGCGGTAACCTCCTTGGGTGTGGCCTCTCCACATTGGGCAACCTTTCGTTTGAAATATTTAGCGGCCTGCCAGGTCGCGGGGAGGCCCCGCTGCTTTCTCATGGCAGATCCGTGTGGCTCATCTATCGTGAACTGCAACTGGACCGAGGGGGGCCTGAGCTGCTGGTATATATTGGAGCAATGACAGCTGTGTACATATCCTTTTCCACCCACTTGGGAGAGACATTTTCGCTACTAAAGGACTTGAGCATCCACTGTGATTCGCGCCTGTGGTCCGGCAGGTACTTCAAAGACCACAATCCCTTGCCAGAGCCCATGAGGGCGGGACTTCTATGCTCTAATAAAATCAGGTGCACAACTTTACCTTGTTTCCTGTCCTTTGGTAGTGCAGCCAGTGATCAAGGGCGGGATGACGCCCGAAACGCGTTTGGCAAGCCAGCGGAATGGGGTGTGACAGGCTTGCATTCAACCGCCAGCAGCATTTGTGCGGTAACCTCCTTGGGTGTGGCCTCTCCACATTGGGCAACCTTTCGTTTGAAATATATATATATATATATATATATATATATATATGTATATATATATATATACTTTCCCTTGGTTCCCAGTTACTGGGTCATGCAGCGCTCTTTGTGGGTTTGTTTCACTGTGGCGGAAACCAAGCCGCTCCATATGTCAATTCAAAATCCCTCGCACCGGAGAGATAAAGACGGGACAAACTCTTGAGTCTCATACTTTTTACACGGTTATGAGCAAGGAATCTGGGCATTCCGAATCGCGTTGATCGTACTTTGCCTACTAGCTGCATGCTGAAGGAATAAAAAGTGTTAAAAGTAAGAGACACGAGAGCTCGTCCCGTTTTTATCTCTCCGATGCGAGGGATTTTGAATTGACATATATATATATATATATATATATATATATATATATATATATATATATTATATACACTATATGTGTGTACATATACATATATGTATGTATTAAAAAATATATGTATTAAAAAAAATAGGAAAGAACAAACCACAAATTCAAGTGTTTATTTCAAATAAAGCAAATAAAATAAAGCAAATTAAGCAAACGAATGATGTACATTAACTATTGTTGTACATTAACCATTGAATAGCACTCCATTGCATTTTTGGCAAATGTGCTCCTCTCCAGTAAGCTCTTTTGGTAAATCATCACTGACACAACAAGAAACTCTACATTTGGCAAGTGAGACATTCTGGGTCTGAGGAAGGAGAGCATCTACCACCCCAGTGGTTTGTAGGCCACACACCCAATTTAAAATGAAACTCATAGTGAAATTTATTAGAACAAAATTATTTTGGAGACAATGAAAGCAATGAAATAGTATATCATATGTAATCTAACCTCCGAGTATATTTTGGCTGTTGCATCCTTTCACCATTCTGTCTTCCAAAGTTGCGTGTAAAGTGAAATATTGGCGATTGTGTCATAGAACTTTGCACACGTGTTTCTGACTGTTGTTGGGCTGAATTAGAAGATTCCATTGGGTTTGAAGAACACCTTCCTCTCGAAAAAACGCGTCTTACTTCTTCGTCCACCTCTTGTCCTCTGTTTCTGTATCGTGTATTGTAGTTTGATCTAGATATGCTTAGACTGTCAGTATTGGCATTACTACTTCTCAAAAAGGTTTGATCGGACCTAACATGGGTTTGAGGATTCCTTGGTACATCTAGAGTGTGGCTTATTGCCTCCATAATTGATGGCTGAGATAAAAGGCTATCAACAAGGTCACACACTACCTTTGACTCTGCAGCCATCTTTTTAGTTTGATCTGGAAAAAAGAACATATCAGTATGTAATAACACTGTAAAAAACTCATATCATCTGACATATAGCAAGCTAGATAAGGTATGGAAATTACCCCACCCAAAAGGATTTTCTCTGCACGATTTTCGCAAAGTATAATAATTTTGTGTAAGAGAAAAGTACAATTATTCTGAGGTTTCAACAATTAATGTGGGAAAACAAATGGTATTGCCCTCCTTGATTCACCATTCAGAGGTGGGGGACTTCAAAAGATGAAGTTATACTGCACCCTTCATAAAACACCACATTGTCCAGAATTCCATGTGTAGTCGAAAAGTATAAATTTAATTCAAGAATTAAATTGTGGCCTCCATTTGTCAAAATATACTGCAGGGGCACCTTTAACGAATGCCTTTTGTTTACATCTTGTTTCCTAGCAAAGCAATTCCGAATGGCTGTAAATTAACCTGAAATACATATTGAACCTCTGATGTCTGCTAATAATACTCTGTAGAGAACTATGCTGTACTGCATATTTTAAATTAACAATCAACTTTTAATGTTATTTGAAAAATTCTAAATAAGCAGTTGCTTCCATTTATTTGTTTCTGTTATATTATTGTGACTTAGATGCAGTGTGTATTACTGGAACTGTAGGTAGTACACAATTAATTGCTTTGACAAATAAGAAAGAGGGGTTACAATGTGAAGAACTGTAACTGCTGGCTTTTTAATTGGCTGTGTCATAAGTGTCATGGTTCAGAAATAGAGGCTATTTACCCTCTCAGACATATTCTTTAACTGTCATCAGCTCTTTTTATTGGTTTGGACTAGGCAGAAAGAAAGCATTGCCGTTGGTAATGATTTTGTTTACATTTGGCATTTGATCTAAACTGCAAACTACACAGATTTAAATGTGCATACATAATGACAAAGTAACATATCAGGTTAGCACCTATTCCATTGAGGCCTATAGTGGGGTTGCTTGGGACCTCCCCAGAGTTCCTTGCTTCCCTTTTTTGCATAAATTATCTTTCACTCTAAGCCTTAAAGGTGATTTTTTGCCTTATACTGGGTGTTCCCTTGTGGCTGGACACAGCTATTCCTCCCTGAAGAGCTCATAGCAAGAGCAAACCATGTGTCAGGGGTTGCTTTAATTAGTTCCAGATTGACCTGGGAAGAATTTTACCAATCGAAAGCTGTAGTGCTGTGCCTGGGTGGTAATAGGCTTGGGTCATTTTTTATCTCGGGTGACAAAAGCTAAACCTATACTTAAAGACTTTGCTGTAAAAATGGCAAAAGACTTAGTCACTTTCTAGCTCGGCACGTGTGTTGTACTGTGCTAATCATATGCCTTATAAGTTTGATAGAAAAACAGAAATGTCAGGTGATCAGATTCACTGTGTTGCTGGTATTGTCAGGTGCTCTATATAGAAATTGCTCTCCAGCTAAAATGTGGAATTACCCAGACTTTCTTGCTTCTCTTTTTTGAGTATATAGTACACACACACACACATAATATATGTATAAAAAATCTACTGGTGATTGCCAGTAGATTATTTATAGTTAGGACCAAACTCTCCATACCAAAACCCGTTTTTGCTTTACCAATAACTTTGTCGCCACTTGACGAATCTTCACAAAATGTTTCTAAAACATCCCCTTTTTGGTTCAGCTGGCGTGTTGAATGTTTTGGCATGATCCGTTAAGTGGGGGTCGATAAAAAAGTGGGGTCTCAAAATGCATTTTCTCCATGTTCTATCTGTAGAGATTATTCATTTTTTGAACACGACTACAGCCCAAAACGCTGAACGGAATTAAACCAAATTTGGCAGCAAGCTCGATGTTGGCCCAGCAAGCATGCTTTTTCTGATTTGGTGTAAATATGCTCAGTAGTTTCCGAGATATTTAAGTTTAAAAAATATAGATATCGGGGACACAAGCCCTTGCATTGGACTCACGAAGCCTACTAAAATTTGATTGGCTGCCAACACTTCCACAAGGAAGTGTTTGCAGGCATCTTAGGACTGTCTTGAAGCTGAGTTCCACAAAAAAGGAAAATCTAATGAAAAAGGGGCACGGTAGGAATACCCTGAGATCTCAGCTATAGTGGGGGGTCCCACAGGTACCCCGCTGGAATTTAAAAGTGATCTGGGTTTGAAACTGGGAGCAATGGTCAACTCTCTGCTTCTGTGCAAAATGCTATGATTCTGGGTGAATCACTTAGGCATCTCTTTGTCTATAAATAGTGTGCACTGTTACCAGTGCTAATGAATAGAGCTCTAACTTTGCGCTAAATAAAAAATGATGAAAATGCACTGCAGTAAACACAAAGCTGTAGAATACTGAAAGGCAAATAGATGTCCATTTCCTGGCTGATTTGCACAAAGTCAATCCAAACAAGCATTTGCAATGCAATAGGTCTCGCATTAGGAAAGTTTGAGCTATTAGTTTTTTAAATGACAAATTTTTTATTTATGTGTTGGTTTTGAGAATAGCGAAATTAATAGCTTTGTCATTTATAATGCCAATAGTTTTAACTTTCGCAAATGTGACATCTTTAGCATTTGTAATGCAATATGTGTTGTATTTACATGACTTAGATGTATTGATATTACAAAGAACAATGGCTTTTATTTTTTACAATAATTAATAGTTAAATAAAAGTTAGCATTAACATTCCCGCCGGCGGCGCAGTAGTACAGTGAGTCACTGCCTCTGACTGCCCAATTATGGAGACCCGGGCGGGGCCTGCTCCAACTGCAACACTGATGTCTAGTGTTGCCGAGCCGGCTGACAGAAAAAAACAAAGCACATATTGCCAGCCAACGTGAGGCCTGCCTGGTGGCAAAATCAATCTGGAGAATACCCTCAGGACAACTCGGGCCTCTCTCTCGCAGGACAACTCGGGCCTCTCTCTCTGTGACGTGAGAAAAATGCCAGTCCCCAAAACTGAGTCCAAATGCCCACCACCGACATAAATAACTCGCCTCACTAACTTCAAAATGTAACATCCATTCCCCATAACCTCGAAGTACACGCAGATAAGAAGCACCTGCTCTCTGTGTGTGCTACAGAATGGACGGGGCCCTTGGAGTCTGAAACACGGGGGCTGCTGCGGGGCCTAAATTACGTTTTAATCTCGACCCCAAGATGCATCCCACCCCACCCTCTGAGACGCCTCGCTCCTCCAAGACGGACTGATGCCTGGCCTGCAGCTTCAGTGGCAGGCGCGAATGGGCGGCAGGAGACAGGGCAAGGCAAATGTAAACTATTGCCGGTGGCCGCGCATTCCCTCTAAGTTATGTCCGGGATTCCTCAACTCCTCGCGCTCACTTTGAAATCTCCTGGGATGATGCCCTTGATAATGGTAGCCAGCCCCACCCTTAGAGTGAAGATCGTCTACGCAGCTGCACACTATTTAATTTATAAAAGAGGCCACAGGGAGGTGCCACGACGCGGAGCCTAAGGTACGTACGCTCTCACATTCCAGGCGCATGTGTAGTGCTGCACGGCCACGGAGGGGCCCCTGGAGCGCAGTGGCCCGCCCGCAATGCGGGGGCCTGTGTTACGCCCCTGGTGCGAGAGTATGTGTGTGCCTAGTACTCAATTCTGAAAAGATGCTGCCACCACTTTTGCTCTGTGACAGCGGCGGCTGGGACACGCTAGTAGCCAGAAGGAGGCGTGCTCGGGACAGGCTGGGGAGCACGCGCACACGTTCCAGGCAGCGACGGAGGCCTGGCGCGCACCGCCTCCCTGTGCCGTGTCGCACGCCGTGGGTCTCGTCCCCTTTTGCTCTTCCCAGTGTGCGCACCGCGGGAGCCTGTTTCCTACGCTGGGGGCCTGCAACCGCCGCTCCCTGCGATGTTGGCGGAGGCTGGCGGGGATGCGCCCCCGGTCTGAGGGAAGCTGCCGGTTTTGCAGCCACTCTCGGTCCTTCCCCGAAGCCGGGCCTGCCTTCCCACCACTGCCTCCTCCACCCGGAGCCTCCGGAGCTGCAGAGGAGCCTGACTCTAGACTGGCCGGAGTACGAGGAGGAAGAGGTGGTGATTCCGCTGACCGCTCCGGCACCTAACTAGTAAGTACCGAGATTCCCGATGCATGGGGCGGGGGTGTGTGTCTGTGTGTGCGTGCAGGGGCATTGTATGCATTGGTGTCTGTCTGTATGTGTGTGTGTGGTGGGGGGCAGCGGCAGCGTGTGTACGTGTGCCTGTGTGGTGTGTGTGCAGGGGTGTGGGGGGCTGGCTGTGTGCGCACGGGAATATGAGGCACAAGAGGGGCACGGCGCCGTGCGCGCCCATGAGGTCAAATCTGCGCTCGTGCCCCTCTCGTGTCTACATTCCCAAATACGGGCAACAATAGGTCTCTCGATGCTCGACCTAAAAACCTGGACAAATCACGGTTTCCCTGCTTAAACTGTGTGATCTTAGGCAAATATTTTATTTCAATCAAACTATGTTTTTCTTGGGGGCGTGGCTTAGCCAGCGGCAATGGCGGTCGCAGCTTTCTAGAGCTCCCGCTTGCCCGCGCTATCATCCTTCTATTATCCTGTTCCCCGAGCCCATCTGCCTTACCCGGAGAGCGGAGACAATTGCAGCGGGTGTTGGCGTCCCTCCGGTGTGCTTGGCGGAGCCCTGTGCGCCTCGAGTGCCCCCGGGAGACGGCGGAGGAGGAGCGGCCCGGTGGGCGGCCGGGAAGCCGGGGACTTGCGTGGGCGCACCGGCAGCAATACCGCCGGCGCAGTGCGACCGCCCTGCCGGTTGTTGGGCGCCGGGGCGGCCCTGCGGGTCACCCGCTCGATGCGCACACTGCCCCTGGGCGCGAAGCGGCGCGCTTGAATCTCTGAGGAGCGTGACTCCGTCCTGCTTACAGCTGCGGCCTGGTGACACCTGGGAAGCCGGGGGCCTCGAGTTTCGCGACGCCCGCCTGGGGCTCACGCTGGACGGCGGCTGCCTCCGGGGCCGGTCGGGCCTCGGCGCTGCATTTGTGCGACGACCCCCTCCAGCTCCTACACAGAAAACGGCCTGGAGTGCGGTGGAGCGGCCGCTGGTGGGCCAGGTGGCCGGAATAGAACCGTGAGTACCAGCGTTTGGGCCCCTGGACGTCTGTAGTGGTGGCCACTAGGCTATCTCTACCCGAGGGGTGCAACACGGCCCAGCGGGCTGCTGGCAGCGTGGGAGTAGATCCTGAGGTCTGCGGTCGGCCTTCCTGAGCCGTACCACGAGCTTGGAGCCTCGAGGGACAACACCGGGTGGAGGGTGAGCCCTAGCTGAACTGCATAAACGACGTAGGAGGCCCATTGCTGTGGCGCCCGTGGTCGGGGGAGAGTGACGCCGCCTGGCCCGCCAGGGGACTGGGTGCCTGGATTGTTGGCAAGTGGGGGGCTGGTCTCGGGGCCTGCCTGGACCTGGCCTAGACACAGAACTGTCCCACGAAGGAGATTATCCGGGGCCCTCTGAAGGAACGGTTGCCCCACGCGCCCCTCGCTGGAGTAGACTCTAGTTGGTCTGTTGGGGACTGGCAGCCATGACCCGAGGGGGAGGCGGTGGCTCAACTAAGCAGCCGACCATCGACATATTCACGGGACCCTCTGGGGGCCCGGGCCCTTCGAGTGGAGGACAACAACAGTCACAATCCCCTCCGGGGGGGGGGACGGACAATACAGCTCTCATGGCAGCCATCACTCAGTCCAGGGACATGCTGGACGCCAAGATAGGCGCAGTTGGCGTGGATGTAACCCTGATCCGCCAGGACCTGAGAAATGCGGTGGAGCGGATAACCGAAGCTGAGTCCAGGATTTCGGTTGTGGAGGACGATATGGGCTCATTGAAGAAGCGTCTGGCAGTGGTGGAATCCGTGCAAAAGAATCTGGCGCTTAGGGCGGAGGATGCGGAGGGACGCGCTCGGCGCAACAACCTCCGCTTCATTGGTTTTCCGGAACGCTGTGAGAAGGGAGACATGGCGCGGTTTCTGGCTCAGTGGCTGCAGAGCTGAATGCCTCCTGAGGCCCTGTCCAACTGTTTCATCATTGAAAGTGCGCATCGTGCCCTGACCCAGAGGCCCCCGGAGGGTGAGCGGCCCAGGGCGGTAATAGCCCGACTGCTGAACTATCATGACCGCGATGCCATATTGCGGGAAGCGAGGTCCAGGGATGCTCTCCTCTTTGAGAATTGCAAGATAATGATCTTCCCAGACTATACTAAACTTGTGCAGCAGAGGCGTCAATCATTCATGGATGCGAAGGCGAAGCTGCGGGGCCTGCCGCTCCAGTACTCTTTGCTGTACCCGGCTCGCCTGAGGGTGATCTTTCAGTCCAAGACGCTGTTTTTTGACTCCCCGGAAGATCTCTTCAGGTGGACAGATGAAACGGTGGCGCTGCG
The DNA here is from genome assembly GCF_964261635.1 of Lissotriton helveticus. NCBI lineage: Eukaryota > Metazoa > Chordata > Amphibia > Caudata > Salamandridae > Lissotriton > Lissotriton helveticus. The sequence goes on from NC_136063.1 coordinate 571,364,832, forward strand.
GCCGCATGCTCAACCGGGCCTGAATCCGGGTTCCTAGAGGGGATCGTCTCAGGAGCCGGGGGAGCGACCGCCCAAGGGCAAGAGGAATCGACGGTCCCGATCACGGAAGCGGTCGACCTCCGTCTCTGGTGCGCATGGAGGTGGCAGAACTGAAGATTCCGACCAATCTGGGAAGTGACATTGATGAACTCAGGTACTCTGTGTCCCATACTTGATGGGGTGGCTCCCGGGGTCTAGCATGGTGGCGGCTGTGGCCCGTTGGACTTGTGGCCTATTTGATGCCTCCGCGACATTCGAGACTGTGCTGGTGACCTGAAATGGGGGGGTGAAGATGGCTCGGGGACCGCAGATTGGGGGCAGTCCCTCTCCTACATTGGTAGGACTTGTTGGGGGGGGTAATGACAACTGGGTTTTCAAGTTTCGGGATCCATTGGTATGGTTGGTCCTAGGCCCTACGTTTTGGGCCTGGGAGTGCCCATGCCGCGACAGATGCTTCATGGTTTTGTGAGGTATAGGGGGGGATGTTGGGAGGCGAGAGGGGGGGTTATGAACCTGGTTGCAGTAGAGGGAGTTTGGGGGTTAGAGGAGGGAATGGCGGTTGCTGTCCCTGAAGTTATTGAGTTCCGGGGAAATAGGGGGGGGGGGGTGCACGTACTCATTATGGAAATGCAGTTGTTGAGTGGTGGGTGGTGTGGGTGCAGGGGCATTCATGGTGGCCTCCATCTGATTATGGCTGATACAATACACGGACTCCCGTTGGAGTCTCTGCGAGTAGTTACATGGAATGTGAGGGGGATGCTTGACAAAGTGAAACGTGGGGCTGTCCTGCGCTGGGGAAAGAGGGCCGCCGCAGATGTGCTTCTGCTTCAAGAGACTCATATGATGGGATCGAAGGTGCTCAGCCTGCAGAGATTGGGTTATCAACAGGTGTACCATGCCGGCTTTACCAGGGGATCTAGAGGGGTGGCTATCCTCATCCATCGTAGGGTGGCGTTTGTGCACGAGAAGACATGGGCCGACCCGCAGGGTCGTTATTTGTTTGTCAAGGGCATGGTAGGTACGGAGCCCGTGGTTCTGGGAAGTGTCTATGCCCCCCCCCCCCCTGCAGTGGGCCCTGGCTAAGAGACTGTTCCAGGTGTGGAGTGATATCCCGGAGTCCCTGGCGGTGGTCGGGGGAGACTGGAACGAGGTTATGGACGTCTGTATGGACCGCAGGGGGCGCCGAGAACTGAGTGGGCTGACCTCCCCTTCCCCTCCTTCTACTAGGCTGCGAGCGATGTGTGATGGAGTGGGCTGGATTGATGCCTGGCGACATATGCACCCTACTGCGCGCGAATATACGTTTGTGTCTGCTCTGCATGGCTCCTTTTCCCGCTTGGATTATATGTTTGTTCCCCGGTTATGTATGTGCAGGGTGCGTGCAGTGGAGATTTTGCCGAGGGGACTGTCTGATCACTCCCCAGTATTGCTTGAAGTAGAACTCATTAGGAGACGTCAGCCCTTTCGGTGGAGGATGTCCTCGTGGCACCTTCAGCAGCCTAGCTATGTCAAGCATCTACGGGAAGCCATTGATCTTTACTGGCGGGAGAACCTGGTTGAGGATGTGGACGCAGTAGTGGTATGGGAGGCTATGAAACCCACTGTGCGAGGAGTAGATATTGCCTGGACCGCTGCGGCTCGTCGTGGGCGTCGTGAGGCGATCGCGATGGCTGCAGCTCTGGTGGAGACATTGGAGCGGCGGAGTCGGGGGGTGGGGACGAGGTTGCCGTGCGGCTACTTCTCCAGGCACAGCAATCCTACACGTCAGTCCTACTGGACGAGGCCAAGCAGGCGTGGCTGGCCACGCGGAGCCGGATATACCAATGGGGGGACAAATCGGGCTCCCTGCTCTATAGACTGTGCCAATATAACACCAAACCCGACACGCTGCCTGGTCTTATTGTGGAAGATGGAGTGGTTATCACGGACCCCGCCAGCCTGGCGGCGAGTTTTGCAACCTACTTTGCGACGCAATACGCTCCGTGTGATAGCCTATCGGGCGAGGAGGTGGCTAAATTCATTGATGACCTACCCCCTAATGCTGTGTCTGACGAAGCCAGGAACTCTCTGGATGCTCCTCTCACAGCGGAAGAACTGGGAGACGCTCTGGGACAGCTTAACGCGGGCAAGGCCCCCGGACCGAGCGGTTACCCTTGTGAATTCTATAAAAAGTTCCACACGCAACTAGGGCCCCACTTTCGGCGTGCGCTTGAAGCGGCGCGTGCACAGGGTAGGCTGCCGCCTGATTGGCGTCATGCCGAGATTGTGGTTTTCCAGAAACCGGGTAAGCCCCCTGATAGGCATGACTCTTATCGCCCTATCTCGCTACTTAACATAGAAGCCAAAATACTGGCCAAGGCCCTGGCTAATCGGTTGCTTCCGTATATCACGGAACTGGTACACCCCGATCAATCGGGCTTTATGCCCGGCAGGGCTACACGCCATAATATTCGGCGCGCGTGGGCTGTGATTGATGCCATGGGGGCCACTGGTGCGCAGGCGGCTTTGTTGCTTGCGGATATTAACAAAGCGTTTGACTCGGTGAGCTGGACATTTCTGTTCGCGCTCCTGCCCCGTCTTAACCTGGGCCCCGTATTTCTATCATATATTAAGCTGCTCTATACGGACATCACTGCTACTGTGCGTTTTGCAGGGGCGGTGTCGGAGACCTTCCACATTGGCCGGGGGACCCGGCAGGGATGCCCTTTATCCCCATACCTCTTTGCCCTTGCTATGGAGCCGTTGGCCGCCTGGGTCCGTATAGACGCGCAGATGCGTGGCTTTGTGTGGCCCTGGGGCCTCTCTGATAGGATCGCGCTATACGCGGATGACGTTCTCTTCTTCCTTACAGACCTGCGACGCTCCGGGCCGCGAGTGTTGGAAATTATGCGGGTCTTTGGGGAGGTCTCGGGCCTATATTTGAACATGAGTAAATCTACCCTGTGGGTCCTTGGAGGTGGCACAGTGTCGGACCCTTGGACATTGGACTTGCAGGTGGCGACCACTGGCCTGCAATACCTGGGAGTGTTTCTGTCGGAATCTGCGACCCTCACGTGGGAACGTTCTGTCCTTCCGGTTTGGGAGCGAGTGCAAGCCGATGTGAAAACTTGGTCCCGAATGCCTCTTAATATCTTTGGCCGCTCTGCCATCTTTAAGATGGTAGCGCTTCCACGCCTTCTATATCAACTGCTAAATTATCCCCATCCGGTCCCGACTTCGTGGTTTCGGCAGGTGAACTCGGTATTGGGGCGGTTCCTATGGGCTGGGGGCTCTGCCAGGGTGGCGCTGCGTACGTGCTTTTTATCTACTTACTGTGGGGGCCTCGCCACATCGGACCTCCTATCCTACTACCAAGCAGCTCACCTGCTCATCCTAAATGACTGGTGGTACGGTGATAGGGGTGACCCGGCCTATGCCCTGGAACGCGCACGGATGGGTGACAACACTTTTCACATGCTCCTCTACTCTGCTCGGCTGCGGCGGGAGTTGCCCAGAGTCACGAAGACGGTCTTCCTTGTTTGGCGTCAGGCTCTGAAGCGCATGGGCTGGTGGAGTAAGCTGACTGCGGAAACACCACTGTGGCGTAACGGTAGACTGCCTGCACTGGCCTCCTTGTCGGGTTTCAGTGGGTGGGACGCGATCGGGATCTCGTCGCTGGGCCATGTGATGTCTGGTACTGCTCTTAAGTCGTTCCAGGACCTCAGTGCGGAGTTCCGCATGCCACGGTCCCAATTCTTCCGGTATTTGCAGCTCCGGCATGCACTAACACCACACATTGCCGACCTTGACTCGCTCCCTGAATTCAGCCCTATTGAGGCGAAATTGTTCATGGGTGATCTCGGGGACAAAAAAGTATCCCGGATATACCAAACGATGGTCACTCATTGCGCCTCTGATTTACTTCCCCTGCGGACGGCCTGGGAGGCAGATGTTGGTCCCATGGATGAGGATGATTGGCGGGAGGCCCTGGAATCCCCACGAGGTGCTGCCATCGCAATGAGGCTCAGGTTTATTCAATTTAAAATTCTCCACAGGGCTTATTTTACCCGTGAACGCCTCTAGAAAGCGGGACTGATTGAATCGCCGGAATGCCTGTGTTGTGGGACGGAGATGGGCTCACTGCTTCATACGGTGTGGCTGTGTCCTGGGATAGCTGGCTTTTGGAGAGGTGTGTGGAATTGCCTGTCTGAGGTGCTACACTGGGACCTACCCCGCACTCACCGGCTGGGATTGCTCCATATTCTTGCAGGAGTGGGGGGGAACTGCTATAAGCGCCATCTATTGCTGCTGGGACTTGTGTTAGCCAAAAGAGACCTAGCACGGGCATGGAAAGACGAACGAGCACCTCCTTTGTGTGTATGGAAAGCGGGACTAGATTTCTGTATGGGTCTGGAGCGCCCGATTTTTGAAGCACTTTAAGATATGGAAGAGATGGGCCGATTATAGGGACTTGCCACTGGACCCCCCGATCGACCCCGAAGAGGAACCCTAAGCTCCCCCATTGCATGGGCCTGTGTCTTGCGCCTTGCCGGATACACTATACTCACACAACACTGTTTTTCCCCCTTTTTACGTGCACAGGATTAGGGTGGGATTGTGGGATGGAATTAGTTGAGGGTGGTGGGGAGTTGGGATGGGATGGGGTAGGGGGCTGTTACAAATAAATGAGATTTGAGATGCTTTCATTTCGACCTTTGATCCTGCTAGATGTAATATATCCAAATGCTTGGTGGTTTCTCCTGATTGTGGGGTGCCACATTGATTGCCTTGCTTGAATTCTTTAATAAAATCTGTTGTGAAAAAAAAAAAACTATGTTTTTCTTCATAATTGTATTTCAGGGCACTTTCAAATATGTGAGGTGATAATCTCTAGTTGTACATAACAGATTTTGTTTGATCTGATTTATTAGACTATAATGTTGACCTATAATAATCCCAATAAGAATAACAAGTGGTACTAAACGTTTTCCTCTGGCAAGCCAAGGCGATTTTTTTAAATTTCTCTAATTAAATATGCTTGGTAGCTTAAATGATAAATACATGAGAGAAATAAATACTTTTAGGTACGCACCAGGGAGACAGAAGAAACAACCACATTGTTTTCAGTAAAGAAGTACATTTTACATACTCTTGTTAACAAACTGGTAAAGGCATTACCATATATATCAATACATCAGAATTGGAGGTTGCTCAAGAGGAAGGGTGCAAAGAATAGGTGCTCGTGTGTGGAGTAAATAGGGAAAACAGGCATCAAAGAATGGGCAATTTAAAGAAGGTAGTTTCAACAAATTATCACCAACACTGGCTGTTAATGGAAAGTACACCAGTGTGGTTCTGCCTGTCAACAAAGCAATTCTTTGGTCGTCATTTTTTATCTATTTTTTATTAAGCACAGAAATGCATCATCTATTGATGGGGCGGTGAAATATAATGTAGGACAGGCCCAGGATTGGTGGTATATGTCGGCTTTTTGCCATGGCTTGAGGCGTAGAGGGCAACTTACAACCTCCGCTTGCGAGTTTTCTTCAGGACAGGGGGCTGTGTAAAAATCAATCAGGATGCACGTTTGGTAATCTATAGACCAAATACCATCCAATGTGAATGTATCAGTTCAAAAGGAAAAGGGATCGATTTTAACATCCTTCAAAAGGGAAAGCAATCACTCTTGTAGATCTTTAAACTGCAGTTGATTCATGGGGAAAAACGCTCCTATCCTGTCGACAGCTGTCAGGATCCAGTTGTTATTCTTATAACACTTTACCCAGGTCCTTGAACATTGATTGGGTAACCCCATTAGTCTGTAAAGGCTATAATAATCCCAGCAAGTAAAGGTCTATATGACAACTATTTTGCCTCTTAGTTCACTAATGGTTCATGTTTGAAACTATCACCTTTAATATGTACTTTTCAGTGCAGTGTTATCATGTGACGTATTAATATCATAATTTTCACATGTTAAAGGAAAACACATTTTGTAAAAAGATTTATAGAAACGTTCTAATATTTTACGTGATGTGTGTTGTATGATTTACATTGCAAACATTAACAGATTGTGTTTGCACGTGAGCTGTTAGCTTGCTCATCATTAACCATGGTAGGTACAGCTCCTGTTGTTTAGGCATCTTTTCTCTTCAGTAACTGGTCTTCGGAGTTCGTGAACTATCCAGTGTCACACTGAACTGGCACGGACTGCCCAAAACCGAAGCGAGACAAGATTTAAATACTATGCACTTGTTTTTGCACCAGGTGCATTTCAGCTGTGAGAAATCTGAAATCTGCATGTCGCCACTGCATGAATCCCTGATTAGCTGAGACACAACCTTTGTATTAAAGCACTCCCTTCCACCACACACTTACCCATTCCCACCACTGGGTCAAACCCTCCATATGCACCCCATTTTCCAACCTCACAATTTTTACTAATTTACGTTGAGGTGGTAAAAAGTGGTGATGTTGTTTTCTAACTCATGGGTGCTCATATTACTCACATAGAAAAAGGAAAGTATGCATCAGCCCATTCAGGGTTTAGACTAGATGGCAGCAGCAAGTACATTGACCTCTGAGCTATTTAAAGTGAGCTGTGCTTCAAGTTTACATTGTAAGGCATTGACAAAATCTCATTATTGATAATCCTGTAAACATTTGATTACTATGAAACCAGAGTACAGTACAAGCGAGGACAGATGGCATTGTCAGAGCTCTTTGACAGAGGGTCATCATGAGAGCTGTGTGAATGACTTAGTGATGTGACTCCGATTCGGAGTGCAGGTCAGTATGGGTATCAACATTTCCATAGCAGCGCATACCATGCCAAGGTAGAGGAGAACTTTCAGAGCTATATAGATGTCTTATGGGGTAATGGTGCATCACAGGTTTGAATTGAGGTGGCGAGAGAGCTGAGGTGGCGAGAGCGCTGACCAAGACAAGAGCTGGAACGCCAAGACGTGAATTTGAAACTCCTGCTCTAAAACCAGGCTGCAATAAGCTAGGCATGCTAAAGTAAAGTAAAGTCCACATTTGTAAAGCGCACAATCACCCGTCAGGGTCTCTAGGCGCTGGGGGGCCGTCGGGAAGATTAAGCGAGCTATTGCCCAGAGTCACATGGTGCTGGGCTGATCTGCTGCCGGAGCCGGGGATCGAACCGTGGTCCCCAGATTCCAGCGTCAGTCGCCCTGGCCGCGGCGCCACACCTCTTCCATTGTGACCTTGCGTCAAACCTTTCTAAATAGCTATACAAAATAAGCTGACTCAATAGCCTAGTGCCTTCAGCTTCTAGCATGGAACTCTGTGTATAACTATCTGTTCATCCGTGCGTGTCAGATACCATGAACACCATGTCCCCTTACGCCTACTGCTTGTTCTTCATCATCATAGTGTGCTCCCTTTAAAATTCCCAATGATTGAGTGTATTAGAACTGGCATCAATATCCAGTTAGTGTTCAGGTTTAGCAGCAATAGCATCTGTAAGTTACTGACTTGTGCTAATGTATCTTCACTGTGGACAATTGTAGTTTCACCTTTCTTGAAAACAGGTCCCTAACAAGATAAATAAAATCTGGAGGGTAACCACTTTGAAGACATGCAGCTGCCTGATATATGCTGGGGAAATAGTAAGTAACATGCTCATTGCTGGCATCTTTATTAATACTGTGGGCCACATGGTTAAAACCTGGAAAGGCCAATTCCACGTGTTGGCCTTCTGAGGTATTGAGAATCTGAGCACAATGTAATTGTGTAATGTATGCGGTCAGCATAAAAGAACATTCATCTAGTCCAGTCTGGCCTTCTATAATCGTACCGCAATCAAGATCATCCACTAGATCGCTCCATTTCATAAAGAAGGGCCCAGACCTCTACAGTACCACATCATTTCACTGCTAAAAAATGGAAACATGTGATATAAAACACTACAAGAACAAGCATTAAAAATGCAATAGGCCTTGACTTTCTTTAAGTTAACGCCATTTGCTTTGCTATACAATACCATTAACAAACCAAATGGCTTTAACTTAATCAAAGGCGAGACCGTGGGACTCGGTTAGCATGTTTAATACCATGTTTCTGCGGTGACACCACGCAGTGCCAGGTTCATTCACGACTGTTACTCGCTGGTGTTTTGATTGTATCCTTTTTCTCGTTGCCTTATCCTGCCGGGTAATCCACTTTCAAACCGGTGTGACGAGGCCACTCGTCAGCTCTGATTATGTTATCTGGAGCCGAGCCATGTTGACAGTACCTGGATGATACACGCGGCAGCTATCTGTGAACTTTTTTCCTGTTTCACGATTAGCAGCAACTCTGGGTACACGGGATTTTTAACCTAGAGCTACATCTTGTGAACACGTTTATGTTGGCGATATTAACGTTTTTTTTAGTGTAGGCATTATTTGAATTTATCAATGGTAAAGTGCAATTTTTTGTTGTTTATATAGTGCAATACCCGAAGATATCAGAGCACTTTACATGAGCATCAGTTGCTTTACAGACAGACATATTATTTTTAGGCCCGGGGAGACTAAGGGCCCGATGTAGGTAGCCCTTTACCGATCGGAATCGGCCGAAAATACCGATTTTCGGCCGTTTCCGATCGGTAAAGGGCCATGGAGATGTAGGGGCACATTTTCGGTAATTTTACCGATTCGTTATCATTACCGAATAGGTAAATTTACCGAGTCGGTAATATTTACCGATTCGGTAATGATAACGATTCGGTAAAATTACCGAAAATGTGATGTAGGTAGCCTATGTTCCGGCTGCACATGGCTTACAGAATCGGTATTTTACCATGGAATACAAATCCATGGTAAAAAAACGATTCCTGTGTACATGCACATCTGTGCATGTACACATGTGCCATGTGACAGACAGACGTGCCCTTAGGGCATGTCTGTGTGCCACATTGCACACATGGCCGTTTTGGGGGTGTTAGAGGGTGTCAAAGTGACACCCCCTGCACCCTTGTGAATTCCTTAAATACCGATTGGGTAAATACCGAATAAAATGTTGCAAAACAAATTAAAATATTACAGATGGCTCTGACCGCTGGCAGACTGAAATACCGGTGAGAGAGATCACATTATATATGAAAGGCCAACAAGTTAACACTAAACGTGAATCAACTTAATTTACTGTTAGGAACTTACCTGCGCGGTGGGTCCTGTGAAACGTGCAAGGAGTTGGCGAACTTGTGCTCGCTTGGTGCACGGATTGCTGGCCGCACCAGAGCAAGTAGTAAAACGTGCTGCTGGAGCTTTGAAGTTGCTGCCACTCACTCACCCTAGCAAATGTATGAATAGAATTAGGAAAACATTAAAGGATGTTTTATATCATCGAATGTGGATTTCTGTGCATTGCCTTTTAAGAATTGGACTGGATTTTTAAAAAACGTTTTACAACAAGGAGACTGCGGGCATAACTTCATTCGTAATTCAACGAGGATGGCGATTTATATACATATATAGCTGCCCTTAAGTGGAGACTGTGTGATTGTTCCTTAAGTTTCAAGATCCTTAATAATAACTGTTAAAACAAGCTACCGAAACAAAGATGGCGTGGGCCAGTCGCCATGGCCGTCTCAAAAGTCGGTAACAACAAAGCCCGATATCCAATCACACCCTACCTTTAACTATAACAGATGACACAAGCCAATCGGAAAGAGGGGTGGGGATTCAAGTCCCTTTCTAAATCTTGCTTACTATAGCTCTCGCATGCGCTTCAACGCCAGGCAAGACCCAAAAATTAGTTACATCAAGAACATATTGTTCACTGCAGAGCCTCTCTTACTGTAGCATAACAAATCACAGCTTAAATTGACAAAGCACAGCATAGCCGACTAGTAGAATCCCCTTACCTGCAATACGCGGTAACACTGTACTCAGCTCCTTTGCCAGTACCTACTTGCAAGGGATGAGGTATGCAATATGTGAAAGAGCATTGTGGTGTCCCAGGCTTAAGTTCATACAGTTTCAGTATTTGCACCAAGCCTACCATACTGCATGGCATATAAGCTAAATGTTCCCACTGGCAAGAAGGAAGCAGGGATTATTGTGGCTTTGCTACCTTTTATTGGGTGTCCTTTGCGTACCTTCAATTTATGAAAGATATTATTTGTTTCAGAACACAGGACCATGGAGGTAGACAAGCTGTCTGCCTCTGTGGATGAGCCTCTCCCCAGGTCCGGGTAAGAGAGTGTCTTCCTGGAGGTAAATCATGGACCATAACAGTGGCACCTACAACCGTAGGAGTGCTGGGAATCCCATCACACAAGGGACCCATGCTCAGCACAACTTTTTCTATATCTACACGAATTCCTTTTTAATTGCCATTGTTGATGCCCCCTCATTACATTTTGCAGGGGAAGCCCAGTTCACATCCTCTCACTTATGCATGAGCTGCAATCTACACAGCCTTTCATTTATACATACTTAACGCCCAGTCCACAACCTCTCCTTTATGCACAAGCTACAAATCTACAGCCTGTCATTCATTCACATAGACACTTCAGCCCAATCCACAGTCTCAATAAATAGTTAGTCCATTTGCCTGCGCTTATGCACTATGCTTTGAGTTCATAGCCTCACATTCATGCACACTGCTGCTAAGTATCGTATTGTAGCGTAGTATTTCTGTAGCGCTTTTTTTAAACTTGACGAATTGCCAAAGCTCTTTCAGAGTGGTCCAGTATGTGGCAAGTCTATTTGTTTCACATGGTTAGAGAAGGATGTCGGTTGAGGTGTCAGCTGTGAGTATATGTGCTTTAGACGTGTTGCAGTGGCACATTGGAGTTTTTTATGATTTGTAAATGGATCTTGCTGATCCCTAATCTCTTTGGAGGTGTGATCCAGGCCTTGCAAGTCAAGAAAGAGGAAGAACTACAACAGAGGAGATTATGATGTGGAGGCATCTGGAAGTGACATAAACCCAACCACTGATGTCACTGTTAAAGTGGTCACCACTACATACTATATGGAATGCACCCATGTCAGATATAAGCCCAGCATCTTGAAGCACTCTCAAGCCACCAGTAAGTACTTCACAGAGTCCACCCAGGAGTGACAGGTATCCAATCTCTTGAGGCAATCTAAAGCAATGTTAAGTATTGTACAGAATCCCCCCTTGTGTGGAATATGCCCAACAACTATAAGCCTCCAAAGGGCTTTAAGTACAGACCGCTGAGTAATCCTTTGCGTATAACCGAATAATGACTGCCTTAACAGAAATCATACCACAACAATGGCTGGGTCAAGGGCACCTGTAGGAAAAGGTGTTAGGTTAAGTAAAAATGGACGGAATGTGAGAGAATGGGTGAAATGGTAAAAGGACTGTGGTCGGGTCGTCAGGCAGTTAAGGACCGAAATTTCGGCCCTAGACCATAACTGGCCTTTCCAAGCCTAAACCAGATGGATGCCACAGGAAGGGCCTTAAAACATTTACCCTTAACCTGGACACCCTAGCCCGTCACTGTTGGAAGAGGTGTTATGTTAAGTCTGTGATCAGGAGACGGTCAGATGGATAGGCACCACCAGCAGGAAGAAGGAGACAACTGAGGAAGGAAAACAAACAAATCAGGCACAAGGTAAATATTGCTGGACAGTAAAATGATCTCCCTAGCAGCAAATACAGTATTTCACTTTCATTACATAGCCTCTCACTCGTGCACACTGGCACCCAGACTGCAGCCTCTCTTTCATGCACACTGGCCACTGGTGTCCCGATCACAGTTTCTCTTTCCCACACACTGACACCTAGACCACAGCTTCTCTTTCACACACACTGCCACTTAATGCACGCCTTGTCAGTGATGCACACTGCAGCCCAGCATGCACGTGCTGCTCAGACTATAGCCTCTCATTCATGCATGCTGTGCTGCTACCCAGTCAGTAGCCTCTCATTCATGCACACTGCAGCCCAGTCACACCTTCTCATTGAAACACTGTCTCCAAGCCCATAGATTCTCAATCATGTACATTGCTGAATATTTTACAGCCTATCATTGATTTACCCTACCGCCCAGTGCACAGCTTCTCATCCACATGCCAGCCAACCAGATGATTATCAAGTGAAGCTCCAAGCCCTTTATGTACTTGTTAAGTCACAACATGCCTTGCAACAGACAGTGCATGTGCTGTGTACTAGGCTCGATCTGACAACAATATCAATCAGGGTGAAATCTGATGTTTAACAGTTTGAACCCATTACAGTGAATGGAAAATATACAGTTCAGGGAGGGAGAAATATATTTGAAACGACAATAGACCCTCCGCCCCTCATTAGTCGATGAACATGAGGAGGCTGAATACGTGTCAAAAGGGGGTGGGTGGGTTGAAATGTGCATTCATGCACAATGATGCCAAGTCCACAGTTTCTCATTCATGCACACTGCGGCCCTGACACACCGTCTCATTCATGCACACTGATGCCCACTCTACTGTCTCTCATTCATACACACTGATGCCCACTCTACTGTCTCTCATTCATACACACTGATGCCCACTCTACTGTCTCTCATTCATACACACTGATGCCCACTCTACTGTCTCTCATTCATACACATTGATGTCCGTCTCTCATTCAGGCACACTAATGCACACTCTACTGTCACTCATTCATACACACTGATGCCCACTCTTCCGTCTCTCATTCATACACACTGATGTCCGTCTCTCATTCATACACACTGATGCACACTCTACCGTCTCTCATTCATACACACTGATGCCCACTCTTCCGTCTCTCATTCATACACACTGATGTCCGTCTCTCATTCAGGCACACTAATGCACACTCTACTGTCACTCATTCATACACACTGATGCCCACTCTTCAGTCTCTCATTCATACACACTGATGCCCACTCTTCAGTCTCTCATTCATACACACTGATGCCCACTCTACTGTCTCTCATTCATACACACTGATGTCCATCTCTCATTCAGGCACACTAATGCACACTCTACTGTCACTCATTCATACACACTGATGCCCACTCTACTGTCTCTCATTCATACACACTGATGTCCATCTCTCATTCAGGCACACTAATGCACACTCTACTGTCACTCATTCATACACACTGATGCCCACTCTTCAGTCTCTCATTCATACACACTGATGCCCACTCTTCAGTCTCTCATTCATACACACTGATGCCCACTCTACTGTCTCTCATTCATACACACTGATGTCCGTCTCTCATTCAGGCACACTAATGCACACTCTACTGTCACTCATTCATACACACTGATGCCCACTCTTCAGTCTTTCATTCATACACACTGATGCCCACTCTTCAGTCTCTCATTCATACACACTGATGCCCACTCTACTGTCTCTCATTCATACACACTGATGTCCGTCTCTCATTCAGGCACACTAATGCACACTCTACTGTCACTCATTCATACACACTGATGCCCACTCTTCAGTCTCTCATTCATACACACTGATGCCCACTCTTCAGTCTCTCATTCATACACACTGATGCCCACTCTACTGTCTCTCATTCATACACACTGATGTCCATCTCTCATTCAGGCACACTAATGCACACTCTACTGTCACTCATTCATACACACTGATGCCCACTCTTCAGTCTCTCATTCATACACACTGATGCCCACTCTTCAGTCTCTCATTCATACACACTGATGCCCACTCTTCAGTCTCTCATTCATACACACTGATGCCCACTCTACTGTCTCTCATTCATACACACTGATGTCCATCTCTCATTCAGGCACACTAATGCACAATCTACTGTCACTCATTCATACACACTGATGCCCACTCTACTGTCACTCATTCATACACACTGATGCCCACTCTTAAGTCTCTCATTCATACACACTGATGCTGTTGGACCCGGCCTCATGGCGTGGTTCGCCTCTGTCCCTTCACACCCTGCGAGCGTAGGCCTGTACCCCGAGTCCCCTGCGCAGCCTCCCTGTTAGTGTAGCCTACCCCCCGAGCCTGGTCGTCCCCCTCCCAGTAAACCCAGATCCCCCCGAGAACCCTGACCAGGCCTGCCTTCCCCGCTCCTCGCCCGGCTCCGAGCGCCTAACCATGCAGGCCCCACGAGGCCCGGACGCCATTTTCCCTTCCCGACATCCCTGTCTCCTTGGGCCTAGCGTGACCCCGGCCCCAGCGAAACCCAGACTCCAAAGGCGCGCCGGTCCCAGCCAGGGGGTAGAGGGCTCCCCGAGTGAGATAAGCCAGGGAGTTTCGATGGCACCTCCGACCTCCCCTGAGGGGCCGGTATCTGTCACACCTTTGGGCCTCCCCTGTGGCCCAGTTTCGATCACCCCTCTGGCCTCCCCGAGGGCTGGCTCCAGACCCGCTGGGCGTCTGGGAATTCCCGGACCCATCTTTCAAAGGGATCAAAGAGCCAACCGCCGGACCTCACCAACGACCAGCCCCCAGGGCTTGAGACCTCCGCCTGCGAGGGCCCGGAGATCAAAGAGCCACAGGACTATAACTGGGCCCGCCCAACAGCTAGCGGGCAGTTGTATCTTGGACCTGAAGCCGGCTGATCTGATCGCGGCTGACGCTAAGACGAACTGATCTGGAACCATAGGAGCCCTGCTGACGCTGTCGCGGCTCAAGCTGAACTGAATCATCGGAGCCCTGCTGACGCTGTCGCGGCTCAAGCTGAACTGAACCATCGGAGCCCTGCTGACGCTGTCGCGGCTCAAGCTGAACTGAATCATCGGAGCCCTGCTGACGCTGTCGCGGCTCAAGCTGAACTGAATCATCCGAGCCCTGCTGACGCTGTCGCGGCTCAAGCTGAACTGAACCATCGGAGCCCTGCTGACGCTGTCGCGGCTCAAGCTGAACTGAATCCTCCGAGCCCTGCTGACGCTGTCGCGGCTCAAGCTGAACTGAACCATCGGAGCCCTGCCGACCTCGTCGCGGCTCGAAGAGTACTCGGGTCCGTCTGGACCCTCGAGATCCCCATCACGACCTGAGCCGTTTCGACGGAAGTGAGGCAACCAGTACGATCATCATCCCGTATCCCCCGGCTCGAGGATTGAGAGCTGTGCGTAGGGTACGCCTCATACTGTCCCAGAGACTAACAGACTGTCCCGCTTCCCCCTTCCCGAACCTGCAACGATCTAGTGGTCCCGCAACCACGGTGTATATAAGAGTGCCTTTCTCATTTTATTTCGTACATAAAGAACTGTTTACTTGAATCCAACGGTGTGGTGTCTGTTCGTAGTGTGGTGTGAGCTCAGTGTGTACGATCCTAGACTCGAAGTCCTTCCCGTGGGGACCTCACGATCAAAGACTCGGCAGGTTCTGTGGGAGAGGTGGGTCTTGGGGGTGACCGGGTGAGCATAACCTGGCCCGCTGAGATAGCCCCTTCCAACAGATGCCCACTCTTCAGTCTCTCATTCATACACACTGATGCCCACTCTACTGTCATTCATACACACTAATGCACACTCTACTGTCTCTAATTCATAGACACTGATGCCCACTCTACTGTCTCTCATTCATGCACACTGATGCCCACTCTACTGTCTCTCATTCATGCACACTGATGCCCACTCTAGAGGCTCTCATTCATACACACCGATGCCCACTCTAGAGGCTCTCATTCATACACACCGATGCCCACTCTACAGTCTCTCCTTCATACACACTGATGCCCACTCTACTGTCTCTCATTCATACACACCGATGCCCACTCTACTGTCTCTCATTCATACACACTGATGCCCACTCTACTGTCTCTCATTCATACACATTGATGCCCACTCTACTGCCATTCATGCACACTAATGCCCACTCTACTGTCTCTCATTCATAGACTCTGATGCCCACTCTACAGTCTCTCATTCATACACACTGATGCCCACTCTACTGTCTCTCATTCATGCACACTGATGCCCACTCTACTGTCTCTCTTTCATGCACACTAATGCCCACTCTACTGTCTCTCATTCATAGACTCTGATGCCCACTCTACAGTCTCTCATTCATACACACTGATGCCCACTCTACTGTCTCTCATTCATGCACACTGATGCCCACTCTACTGTCTCTCTTTCATGCACACTAATGCCCACTCTACAGTCTCTCGTTCATTCACACTGATGTGCACTCAGCAGGTTCTCATTAATACACGCTTTCTGGGCCCGGTCTAAAGGTGAGCACTGATGCCCAGCCCACAGCCTCAGATTTACACACTGATGCCCAGACGACACCCTGTATTTAACACACACTGATGCCTAGACCACAGCCTCTCATTCATACACAAAGAAACCTAGACACAGGCTTCTCAGGCATCCACGCTAACTCTTAACAACATTCTGAGAGCAATCAGAAGGTGACGAAGTGGGTGGAAAAAGTAGGGGAACTGTGGGAGGAGAATCAGATAGTGGGAATAACCTGAGGATTACGTGAGTGGGTAGAGTCAGAGGTCTGTCCAGAAAGCACATCCAAAGTTTTAGTACTTGTTTGGCATTTCAACGACCAGTTAAAGCTTATTATGTTATTTAATTCAACCAATGAACACATATATTTAAGGTTTAATATGAGTTATTGACATTAAAATACATCCACAAAGTGGGATACCTTACCAATCACAGAATGTCCCAAATATGCTTAAAAGTGGAATCACAACCCATTTGCCCCCGAGCCATGCCGTTTCTGTCATCAGCACTCCGAGCCATGCCGATTCTGTCATCAGCACTTCTCCTTTCTTTTTCAACAAGAGCAGTTGAAACATGACTGGCAAAGTATCCCAGTTGGCAAATGTTTTCCACATAATTATGGCTCTGCCATATAATACATCATCTGCTGCGTAATCTGACGATTTAAAAAAAAAAGCTTTTTGTAGTTTGAACAGATCAAAAGATACTAAAAATTTAGTCAACACTGCGACTTAGTTTTGCTGCATAATTCCAGTGGGCCTAAAACATGCAGCACATGTTAAAAGTGCTTGTGCATGAAGCAGAGAGACTGTAAAGTTTGCAAACTTAGAGGCATATTTACAAAGGAGTAACGGAGCGTTGTGTTAGCCTTCTTGGTTTAACACCGCACTCCGCCACTTCTGAAACGCAGGACTGCAACATATTTACAACAATAAGGTGCAGCCCTGCGTTTCCCCTGCGCTGGTGCAAAATTTAGCTGCCTAGTTCTAACACAGGCACACTTGCACCCTATAGTGCATAAGTGCCTGCGTTGTGGGGAATTATTGCTTATGTGCAGAAAAGGTGTGCCTTCCTGCACATAAACAATCTTAAATGGCGATATATAACTTCTTTGTGTGCTGCTTTGTACAGTATACATAGAATTTGAAACACATCATTATAAATATTATAAATTTATGTGCAGGAAGGGACGCATTCCTGCACATACATAATGGTGGTTTGCTGTTTTTATATGCGCTGCACCTTGCAGTACACATAAAAACAGCAAAAACTATGAGAAGTATGAGAAGTAAAGTATTTCTGCTCATTGCGCCCTGTTAAGACCAGGTTTTCCCCGTCTTAATTTTGGCACTGCCCCATATTTATGTCACTCTTGTAAATATGTAGCAGCGTACAAATTAATGGTGCTCTGGCAGAATGCCTACCGCAAAACACCCATTGCCCACCCCTTGCACACTATAGTGTAAAAGGGTGCCTTATTGACAAGGCAGCGTTAAGCCTCGGACACTGCCTTGCAAAGAAGGCAAAGCCTGTATCGCCACCACAATGTAATAAGAAAAAAAGTACTTCTGGTGGCAATAGGGACTTGTAAATATGCCCCTTAGTTTGGTGTGCTACTTCTGGAACAAGGCCAATAGAGGTACCAATGGGTGAGGCATACTGGTCTAAAAGGTCCTGAGGCCTCATTGACAAGAGTTGCTGTTGCGATAGGGTTTGCTGCTTCATAGGCCTGCCTGCAAGACTGGAGGTAAACTCAAGTATGGATTGTGGTGGACAGGCCTTCAAGGTAAAGGCACACTTGCCACTGCTAGGGCCAAGAAAACAGGGCTTTTAAGGGCTTGCATAGGAATGTGCTCCCTCAGGAGAGTGGTCTGGTGGACTGATCATAAGGGCTGATCCTGGTTCCCCAGTTCCAAATTCGACAGCTCTGGCCATAGTGCCACATCCTCTCCTCAACTGAACACCATACTGCTCCACTGAGAGAAACTAGGACTGCTATAAACACCCGATGTGACTCAATTCAAATCATGCACTAGACATGAGTATTATGCTGCCTGAAACAATTAAGTAATAACATCCTGGAAAAAGCAAACACTTGTAGGGAATGCAAGATTAAGTAAAGCATGTGAAATGTAAGCAGGTACAACACGTTTATACTCATCCAGCAATCAATTAGTGTTTTTGGCTGAAAAGATAAGGGCACGACTACAGGGCCTGGAAGGGACAAGTTTCAGTGTTCATTGCTTATATACTTACAAAATGGAAGCAGTATAGTTTAAAAAGACCCAATCCCTGAACACACAGCTGCCTTACACATTTCATAAACCAAAATAAGAAAAACAGCTGATAAGGAGCACATTTAAAAGTTTAGCTTTCCACTCCATGCATTAACCACATATTGCAATCCCTCCGGTACCAGTGCACTTCCACATCTAGGGAAAACAATGCTGTTCAAAGAAAGAGGAGAAAATGAAAGTAGAGTTTCATTGGCAAACTCTTTCAAGTGGCGCTAAGGTGTTTGGGTGTGTTTAAAACAAAGCTGTCGACTTTAAAAGCACTCTATCTTCCTTTATTTAATTTTTTCCGTATGTTAAATCTTTATCGTCTCTACGTCCCGAGGATGCCATTTGGTACAGAATAACGTAGGAAAATACTACATGTGCGGCAAAAGCGTTTCTTCTTTGCATACTCTTTGTCAAGCGAAAAAATAAAGGAGAGAAAAGAAAGGGTGATAACCGTTTCTTGTAGTCACTGTCTTCAGCAAATGAGGAGGAGTGAAACATGGAGAGAATAAAAGAAAGCGAGAAACGCTGGTGGTAGCTGCCAGAAGTGGACATTGTCTTTTTCTTCTCTGGGCAAAAAAGGGAAAGAGAGTTCATTTAATTCTCTGCGCACCAGAGGCGTACCTAGAGCTTCTGGCGCCCGGGGCTATCCCCCAGATTGCCGCCCATGGCAGGTAGCGGCGGGGAGGGTGAATCTGGGGAAAAATATCGACGAGCAGCAGGGGTGGATTGGCAGGGTTTAAGTTACAACGCCACTCTATACTCCACTGCATAAGAAATGGTGTGAAACTGCGGCGTAAGCCTAGAGCAAACCTCGAAGGTCAAGTCTCAATTGATGAAGGCCCACCAGCACTAAAATGGTAGCTAAATGCATAAGTAAATGTATCCCTTCCTTCCCTTTCTCCTCTTACACCTCTCCATACTGAACTGCTGCTACAAGACCACAGCAATAAAACCACCCGCTAGACATCAAGCACAACACCAAGACAACTCCCACATAGGTCACACTCTACACCCACACTCTACCAAACAACGACAGTATTTAGAAACATAAGCAAAGCTATAGCAATAGAACAGCTTCATTATGTCTTCCATCCATGCATCTATCTATTCATTCTTTCACCCTTCCATCCACCTACTGGCATCCACTATTTCACCTTTAGATTATGTCATCCATTCATTCTTTCATCCATCATTCAATATTTCCCCATTCTATCCATTTATCTATCTATCCATCCATCCAATTTGCCATCCATCTATTATGCCATCCATCTGCCCATCCATACAATCTAAAAACCAACCATCCACTCTGCCACCCATTGATCTATTCACTCTGCCATCCATTCTCTTTGCATCCATCCTCCACTCTTTTATCTTACCATCACCTCTGCCATTCATCGATCAACTGACATCCTTTCATCAATTCATTAACTCTTCCATTCATCCACTCAGCCATCCATCAGCCTACTCTGCCGTCCATCCATCCTCCTATCCTCTCTTCCATCCATCTATCAATCCACTCTGTCATTTACCCTCTCTGCCATCCACTCTGCCATCCATTCACCATCCACCCACTCTGCCACCCATCCATTCATCAACTCTTCTATCTATTCATTTAACCACCCATCCACTCTGCCATTCATTCATCCGTCAATCCACCCACTCTGCTATTAAACCACCCATTCATCCACTCTGCCATGCATCAATCCCCTCCACCATCCATCCATTCTGCCATCCATCTGCTTATCCATCCATCCATCTACTCTGCCATTCATTCATCAATCCATCACTCTGCTATCCAATCATGCATTCAGACACTTTGCCTTTAATCCATTCACGCTGCCACGCATCCATTCATTTACTTTGCCATCCAGCCAATCTGCCATCCATCCATACAATCATTCACTTTGCCACCCATCTATTCACCCTGCCATCCATTCATCATCCATCAAGTACGACTTCCATTCACAGATCTTTCGCCCACTCATCCAGCCCTTTACTTTATCCTCCTTTCAGCTGTCCCTCCACCTATTCATTCACTCAACTATTCATCCATTTGCTCTGCCATCCTTTCACTTGTCCATCCACCTATCCATTCACGCACTCACCCATATCTTTGCTATACTTTCATGTGTCCATCCATCATCATTCACTTCTTCTTTCATCCACTCATTCATCCACATATCCATTCATCCTCCTACTCCATCATCCCTACTTCCTTTTTTTCACCCTTTTCTTCCAACATTCCTTCTTTCTTTTCCTGTTCTATTTACCCAGCAGTCTGTTTTCCTCTGTGGCTGTGGGAGTGCTTCCGGTTTCCACGTGAGACATGTTTGGGGTCCTTCTTGCTAGTCCACAAAATGTAATGAACTGATTTTTTGCTTATTGCGGCGCTGGGAGTGAGCCTCGCATAGTGTGCAGACATGAGTTTATTAACCAAAGGCACCCCATCCTGTAGTGTTTCTCTCTCAGCCCCACTACCAAAATATCTCATAATAAATAACCAGAGACAACCTCGTCTTTGCATCGACTCAGAAGCAGGCCTGTGCAAACGCTACCCACAATGCCCAGTTCATAGAAAAGTTGCCAAAACATGATTTAGTAGTTTTTTCCTGTAGTTGGCTGGCTTGAGCAGAAAATGTCTGCTGAGAGACAGCATTTCTGCAAAAAGACATTTTCTTCTGGAACCTGTATCCTGCCGGTTGCAGGCGTAAGTTTTGTGTGTAAACTATACACTTGCTGAGAAATGTATTTTCTGTAAGATTGCGATTACACAAGAATTAAGCATATTTTGCAATAAGGCGTGCACATTGTATATTTGCGGATGTTTCACGTGAGTCTTACCTGTCTGAATAAACCTTCATTTTCTTCAGCCTGCTGGGAGATGTGCGCGGCCTGCTTTCCCGGAGTTTAGAGTGAAATGTGGGGCGCATTCCTGCACGTGCCAAGGGCCCTCACGGAGTTGTGCATCGCGGCGGGTCACTTCACATTCCTCCGCACGCACTGTACACTGGCTTGCCACCTCCAAAACAGTGCCGCCTGGGGCGGTCCGCCCCCCCCCCACCCACCTAGCTACACGGGTGCTGCGCACCCACCATCTCGAAAGGCCGAGCCTTATCGAACGGCCTTCGCTAATTCTGCCGTCCTAGAACACATTTTGAAAATGAAAAAAATGTAGGGGAACGGGTTTTGTTTGCTCATCATTCTAAAATGTGTTCGAGTCAAGTGTAACGGCCACGCACACCGTTGCCTAGACCGGCATCTCCTATGGTCACATTGCGGCCCCCGGGGGAAAGCAGGTCGGCAGACCAGTCTTTTCCCCGGGGAGTTCGCGCGATAGCAGGACAGGCAGGAAGTAGTTAGGGGGTTTAGGTCAGGGGTGGGAGGGGTTAGGAGGCGGATTTAAGGGGACAGGAAGGGGAAGGACTTCCTCTTTCTGTCCCCGGTGCCTCAGGGAGAGAAGTGAATTGTAGGGAGCTCTTAGGTAGGCGGTGTGTGAGTTACTGCTTAGGTCGTCTTCTGGTGCCCCAGAGCGACGTGTTAGGCAGGTTGAGTTGAGTTTAGTTAGGTGGCTTGCCATTTTAGTTGATTTGCGGAGCGTGACCCCTTGTTATCTCGGTGCGGTGCGCGGCGGGGCGAAAGCTCACGCATCTCGCGGGGTGCCAAACCTCACGCATCTCGCGGACGGGCTGGAATTTAGGGTGCCGAACCTCACTCATCTCGAGGAAGGTCTGTAAACTATAGCTGAAGCATGGCAACGCCTGATGCGGAGGCGGTGAGGGCTGCCCTGCTCGTGCTTGGCCGGGCGGGGAGGACAGACCTCCTCCAGCCCGGTGTCTTGGAACAGGCTTGGGTCGGAATGACCCGCACGCCCCGGTCAGCGTCGGCGGGGGTGGCTGCGGTTGTCGCTGCATGCCTGGACGAGCCCGCTGGGGCTCGGGGGGGCGCGCCTAGGAGATCTAAGGGCAAGAAACAGCAGGAGGCACCCAAGAAAGGGGGACGGCGTCTGAGCCTCCCGGCCAAGATCGAGGCCAAGGATGCGGTTCCCGGTGGGGCGGGCGGGGCGGACGGGACTCCGCTGGCGTCCCGTGCCGGGGGGTCGGGGAGTGTGGGCCAGCTGGTGGGGTACGATGAGAGTAGTGAGGGTAGCGGGGGGGAGGACCTGGGTGAGTGGGAGGTGGCGGCTGGTGAGGATTTCGCACTCACGCTGTCTGGTGAGGAGTCTGGGGGGGAGGAGGAGTTCTCCGTCCTGGATCAGCCGGTCGACCTTTCGGGGGGCCGTAAGGGGGTTGTCAAACAGCAGGGTTCCAAGGGCAAAGGCCCGTTGAAGGCGCAGCAGCAGACTGGGGCGAAGGGTGCTGCGGCACCCGTGCCCGGGGGGGGAGGCCTGGGGGTGCCTGGTCGGTCGTCCATCTATGACAGGTGGGTGCACATGTCCGAGGAGGAGAGGGCCCGCGATCAGCGGCGCATCATTGCCGAGTATGAGCAGGAGTGGCAGCGTTTGCAGGAGGTCAGTGAGGCGAAGGCGGGTGGGGCGCTCAAGGGCGATGGGGTCCTGGCGCCTGCGCGTGGCAGGGGGGCGTCTGGAGGTGGAGGCAGGGGATCCCCCGGGCAGCGCGGGCAGTGGGTCTGGGTGGAAGGTTCAGGGACTGCCTTGACGGATCAGAGACCTGTTGGCACCGGGGCCTCCCCGAGCGCATACGGCTCGGGGGGGGGGGGGAGACAAGCCAGCGGGGTCAGCTGGCAGAGGCCGGGGTGGGCCGGCGGGGCGCAAAACGGCCTCCAAACGCCGGGACGAAGCAGCAGGGGGGTCCGCGGCGGCCTGCCCTCCATCGAGGGAGCGGGCACCATCGATGCTGGAATGCGAGTTTATGCCTGGTGTGAAAGGGAAGGGTGCCAAGAGAGTGGTGACGGAAGTGGTGCCGCTGGATGTTCAGGATGAGTGGTTGGACTATGGGGATGAGGAGGATGAGTTGGAAGAGGGTGAGTTGCGCGAGTCGGAGTGTGTGGACAGGGCTAAGGTGGCATCCGCCACGGTAGGTGTTTCCCATGAGGCACGAGATGGCGCCAGTCGGGCCACCAAGGGGACCATGAAGCCGGCGGACGCACGGCGACGGGAGACGGACGCTCCTGCAACCTTATCAGGTGAGGGCTCTTGGTGGAACGCATGGACTGATGGGGGGAAAGGAGGGAGGAAGAAACCCTGCCGGTCGGTGGGGGTGGGGGATGGGTCTGTGAGGACGGGGGCCTATGTTGGGGAGGAGCCGGTGGCGGCTGCCGGGGGGAAGCAGGTCACGACGGCCAGTGCACAAACCGACAAGGTGGAGGATTTGGGGGGCAAAGATGATGGAGTGGGGAAGCTCCCCAAGAAGTTGCCTTATATGGGTTTGGCCGTGCCCCTGGGATCGCATCTGTCAGAGAAAACGAGAGGGAAAATTTGGAGGCATGAGTATGTGGATGTTTTTAAACTGCTACATAGGGAGATTCAGGCGAAGGAAGGGTCTAAGGAGGAGGAATGGGAGTTGACCAGGCGGCCGAGGGTGCCGGTTACGATGGAGAATTGGACGTCGGCTTTCTTGATTTACGCGAGTATATATTGCGAGAAGCATGGTGACCGGGCGATTGCTCTGTTCAAGTATATGGACGTGATTAGGAAGGCGCAGCTGCATTTCGGGGGTTTTGCTTGGCTGAGCTACGACGAGGAGTTTAGGGCCAGGATCAGCGTCAATCCGGACAAGCCATGGGGGGAGGTGGACCAGGAGCTTTGGATTCAATGGATGTCTTCGACGCAGGCGGCGGCTTCTACTCATACGGCTAGCGGTCTTCCGGTGACTTATCGGTCTTTTCAGTCGCGCCCCGCCCAGTCTGGGGCGGGTAGCCAAGGGAGTTCAGGAGGTTCGGGAAACCAGGCAGTGTGGTCCGGGGCTGCAGGACAACAGTACAAGCCAGTGTCTTCAGGGGCCTGTTGGGGTTTTAATAAGGGTTTCTGCAACCGCCCCTCCTGTAAGTTCAAGCATGAGTGTTCAAAGTGCGGGGGGCGGCATGCAGTTACACAGTGCCTCACGTTGGCTTCGCCGTCAGAGCAGTGGAAGCTTGCCAAGGGTAGGGGTCAGCCTGGGCCGAAGGGCCCATACTCCGGTTAGGTTGGAGGCCATGTGTCCATGGCTCTCCCGGTACCCTGATAAGGAAGCGGCGCTGCGTTTATACTGGGGCTTCATGGAAGGTTTTCGGATTGGTTATCAGGGGCCGAGGGAGAGACGTTGGGCTGAGAACTTGCGGTCAGCCAAGGAGTTGCCGGAGGTAGTGGCTCGTAAATTGGAGAAGGAGGTTTCGGAGGGCAGGATTGCAGGTCCTTTTGCGGATTGGCCGATGTCGGATCTCATTGTCTCACCTCTTGGAGTGGTGCCCAAGAAAGAACCTGGCGAGTTTCGATTGATTCATCACTTGTCTTGGCCTGAGGGAGGGTCGGTGAATGATTTCATTGCTGAAGAGGACTCAAGAGTACTGTATGCGTCGGTGGATGATGCCATAGGCTTGGTAAGGTCCTGTGGGAAGGGGGCGGAGTTGGCCAAATGTGACATCAAGTCGGCCTTTCGCCTCCTCCCCATTCACCCCGCTGATTTTTCACTGTTGGGTATGCAGTTTGACGGGTCCATCTTCGTGGACATGGTTCTCCCGATGGGTTGTGCGATTTCCTGCGCGCTTTTCGAGACTTTCAGCTCCTTTTTGCAGTGGGCCTTTGTGGACCGCAGTGGACACCGGCTGGTGTCTCACTATTTGGATGACTTTCTGTTTGTGGGCGCGGGTCACTCTGGCGCTTGTGGCGCGGCCTTGCGGCAGTTTCAGTTGTTGGCACAGGATTTTGGGGTGCCTTTGGCACCGGAGAAGACTGAAGGGCCTAGTTGTTGCCTGACTTTTCTCGGGATTGAGTTGGATTCGGTGGCTTGGCAGGCGCGGCTCCCGGTACGGAAGGTGGGGGAGATGCAGGAGGCTTTGAGGAGTGCGATCGAGGTTCAGAAGCTGGAGTTGAGGTCTGTGCAGCGACTGTTGGGGTTGTTGACCTTTGCGTGCCGGGTGGTGAGGGCAGGAAGGACGTTTTGCAGGCGGCTCGGCATGGCCATGTCGGGGGCGGCCCTCCCGCATCACAGGATCAGGATCACGCTGGGGGTCCGGTCGGACTTGCGAGTGTGGCTGGTTTTCCTGGAGGACTTCAATGGTGTGTCCTTGGATTTTGCGCGTGACCGGATGGTGTGGCAGATTCAGCTCTACTCTGACGCGGCGGGTGCTGCCGGTTTCGGAATTTTCTGGGACGGCCGCTGGTGTGCAGAGCAGTGGCCGGCTCATTGGCTGCGGCAGGGCAGGAGCATTGCGTTTTTGGAGTTCTTCCCCTTGTTGGTTGCTTTGCTGGTGTGGGGCCCGGAGTTCAGGAACAGGTCAGTGTTGTTTCATGTGGACAACATGACTGTGGTGGACTTGGTGAACAATCAAAAGGAAAGGGACCTGCGGGTGCTGCGCTTGCTGCGAAGTTTCATGCTGCTGTGTCTGCGTTACAATGTGCTGTTCCGCGCGCAACATGTGCCTGGAGTGAGTAACGAAATTGCGGATGCGTTATCTCGTTCGCAGTGGCAGCGCTTCAGGGAGCTGGCGCCGGGAGCGGAAGCTTGCAAGACCAAGGTGCCGGAGGGTATCTGGGCCTGGGGGGAGTGAGAGTGGTTGGGTTGGTTAAGAGGTCGATAGCGGGGTCCACTAGGCGGGCGTACAGGTTGGCGTGGGCTGAGTTTGGGTCCTTGGTGGGGGGAGAGCTGGGAGTGGGACGATTGTCCAAGGAAGAGTGTGAGCGGGGGGTGGTGCGCTTTGTGTTGGATTGCATGGATAAAGGGCTGTCGCAGACGACGATTGCTGGCAAGTTGGCGGGCGTATCTTTCTACAGCATGGTGTATTTGGGTTTTGATCCGGCTAGGGCGGATCTGCTGAGCCGAATGTTAAAAGGTTGGGGTCGGGTGAGGGCGGAGATGGGTGGGGGGGAATTGCCACGGGAGGCGGTCACGTTTGATTTATTGGTGCAGGTTTTGAGGGAGTTGCATTTCTGTTGTTATGACGGGGAAGAGGTGGCGCTCTTTCGTTTATGCATGATTTGGATGTTTTTTGGTGCATTTCGGGTGTCAGAGTTGCTGGGGTCGCGGGGGGCGCCGGGCCGAGTGTTTGCGGACGTGCGTGTGGATGGGGTTCGTTTGGGTATATGGTTGGGACGTTCAAAGACAGACCAGTTGGGTCGGGGCAAATGGGTGTGGTTGTCGGAGAGCGGGTATGAGGGTGTGTGCCCGGTGCGTGAGTGGTTGGCATTTTGTGGTCGAGTACGGAACTTGGAAGGGGAGATTTTTGTGCATGTGTCGCGAAAGCGATTGACGTCCTCTCAGTTGTTGGCGGTTTTGCGGATGGCTTTGCGGAAGTTGGGCAGGGACCCGGCGCGTTTTGGCACGCACTCGTTTCGAATCGGGGCGGCCACGGCTGCGGCGGGTCTGGGTTGGTCATGGGAGGAGATCCGGAGGATTGGTCGGTGGAGGTCGCGTTGCTGCGAGCGCTATGTGCGTAAATAGAGGGTGGGGCGTGCTGCTTGGCCGGCTGCACTGTTTTTTGTTGTTGTTTCTCTTGTGCTGCTGAGGTACTAATCTCTTTCTCTTCGTAGGTTGTGTTCGTGGGCCGGGGGCCAAGACGGTCACCTGGGTCGTTGGGCACTCTTTCGTGCACTGGGGGGAGAAGTATGCTGCCAGGCGGGTGTACGGCCGTAACCTGGGCCTGAGGAGCAGCCATCATGAAGTTCAATGGTGGGGTAAGAGCGGAATGCGCTGGGGAGAATTGCTACCATGGCTCACAAAGAAAGTGGCGCAGCTGGGCTGCCCGGACATGCTCATCATCCATTTGGGGGAGAATGACTTAGTGAAGCAGTCGGGGGTGTCACTTTTGCATTTGATGCAGAGGGATTTGGATGCGATGAAACGCAATCTGGCTGGCGCCTGTATTGTGTGGACCGAGTTTGTTCCACGACGGATCTGGAGGGGTGCGCTCAAGCCTGCGGCAGTCGAACGGGCACGCAGGAAACTGAACAGGGCTATGAGACTCTTTTGTGCAGATAAAGGGATCCACGTGCTGGCTCATGTCGGGCTTCAGCTGGAGCAGCCACTTCTTTTCCGGGACGACGGCGTGCACCTTTCTCACATGGGGAATGCCTTCTACCTAATGGAGTTGCGCGACTTGATTAGCCATTTGTGGAATGAATCTATCTGGTGCCCGAGAGTATGAGTTCGAAAGGTGCACGTGTGGTGGGGCAGGTAACCGCCCTCCGGGGGTTCCCTGGGTGGCGGGAACTGGGAGGGGTGGGAAGTCCATGACGGGCAGAATCACCCTTTCAGGGAGGGGGTTACAGGTGCAGGATGGGGGGAGTGGTAGACGGGAGTGTGATGGATGGAGATGACGGAGGAGTTGGAAAGTGAAAGGGGAAAGTGAATGAGATGCAAAGAGGTCATGGTGTGAATTGGGAGTGGCTGGTGGAACACGTGAGTGGATGATGGAGTGAATGGCAGGATGTTGGGGGGATTGTTCAAGTTAACGAGGTTATGTTTATTGTTGAACGTCATGCCTGTCCTAATAAATGGCCTTTTACGCTAACTGATGCGTGGAGTGGTTATTTGCGCGATGCGGCCCCCGGGGGAAAGCAGGTCGGCAGACCAGTCTTTTCCCCGGGGAGTTCGCGCGATAGCAGGACAGGCAGGAAGTAGTTAGGGGGTTTAGGTCAGGGGTGGGAGGGGTTAGGAGGCGGATTTAAGGGGACAGGAAGGGGAAGGACTTCCTCTTTCTGTCCCCGGTGCCTCAGGGAGAGAAGTGAATTGTACCACCCACCCACCCTACATTAAAAAGGGGTGCCGTGGGCGTTTTTGTGGAAGTTGTCATGTTAGGCAACGTGCCAGTTTAGGACAGGATGGCGGGATAGGGGTGCTGACGGGAACTGGGAGGGGTGGGAAGTCCATGACGGGCAGAATCACCCTTTCAGGGAGGGGGTTACAGGTGCAGGATGGGGGGAGTGGTAGACGGGAGTGTGATGGATGGAGATGACGGAGGAGTTGGAAAGTGAAAGGGGAAAGTGAATGAGATGCAAAGAGGTCATGGTGTGAATTGGGAGTGGCTGGTGGAACACGTGAGTGGATGATGGAGTGAATGGCAGGATGTTGGGGGGATTGTTCAAGTTAACGAGGTTATGTTTATTGTTGAACGTCATGCCTGTCCTAATAAATGGCCTTTTACGCTAACTGATGCGTGGAGTGGTTATTTGCGCGATATGCTTCGTGCATCTCGTGACACTCTCCGCTCACCCTCGCTCCGCCCTGGGCAGGGCTTTGGTGCATTTACACCGATGCTCAGCACTGTTCCAGGCGGATCCGAGTGGCTTGTCCATTCTTTCCGTCCGCAGGCCTGCCCACTGAGCTGTAGCCCCCAGAACGGCACAGCGGCGCTGCCTGTGACGGGGAGAAGCATCTGGGCTCTCCCACGAAATAAGATTATCGTAGCCCACACCACCCTGCCATGTAACCCCTCCTCCCTCACACACTTAACACTGTGGCCTCTGGGAAAGGGCTGCATCCCATCTACGTACCGTGGCTTCCAGTCCTAATTTCTGTCCTTGCTGCTTCGACACAGCACTGGGGCTGCGGGGCTCAGCTAGGCTGGGGCTGGGTGCGGCTGTTGGGCACTGGCAGGCAGTTGATCAGTGCCACTGCCACCAAAGTCTTATGCTCCTCTTAGATGAGGCCTACGGCTGGAAACTTCAGCAAGGGACCTCGTGCTACTGCAAAAGAACGAAGAAGGCCTGAATAGAATTATGGGTTGGAGGGCGGGGGCAGGACCACATGCAGGGGCCTCATTGGTAGAGCTTTGACTCTAGGAGATTGACAGCCCTGTGATCCAAATAGCACAGCAGAAATGGGTGTGACTGGACTGTGTTCTTGTTTCTGCACGTGTTTTTCAATGTGCTCCTGTCCACAACCCCTCCTCTTACAGAGCTTGCCTTGAAGTTCTCTGTAATTGGCTGTTAGTGTCATGTGCTTTTCAGTGCATGTTATACACACAATTCACCGTATCCAATTCACTCACACTCTTATCCAGTTCATGAAGCATGCTATGAAAACCAATGTGATTTGTTTCCTATTTCAGTGATGCCCATATTCATTTTGAAAGCAGAATTAGTTGCGTCACTATTATTCATGTCAATTTCAAAATGTGTCATATTAAAACCAATCTGTAATGGTAATTTTTTGTTTTTTTTGAAAAACAGTAAAAGTGCCTGCAGTAAATGACAACACCTTAACACACCAAGCTGTATATCATTTAATACATTACCAGTCCAGCAGTAACCCTTTTTTCCCCACAACATATTTTTGCACCCCAGGATAGCACCTCCAAAGCACAGTGGCATTAATCAAAGATGAAATGTGGCCGAGGTGGCACTTTGGGTAATATTAATTTTAGCGCTTTTGTCCAGCAATAAGTGTGTATAGACATTCCCATCAAGCCTCCATTCCTCTTCCATTTTTCAAGTTGGGCCAAATTTGTAATCGGTTACGATGCTATTGATCAGCCCTGCCAAGTGGCACACATTTAACATTAGAATAACACATTTTCAGTAATGTCCCCGCATTATCGCAATGCCTGAGTTTGTCACCCAAAAGTGTTGCTCCTCGCAGAGCTTGCACAGCTGTTCAGATTAAGATTTGCGTGGAACCATGTTCCGAAGTGCCTTACCGCAGTAAGCAGTCCTGTCTCTTCCTCTGTTTAGAAAGAGCTTAAGGCTTATCTGTACAGCCAGTTTGAGTTGATGGGCGGCCATTATTATATGTTTCA
Organism: Lissotriton helveticus; assembly: GCF_964261635.1. Classification (NCBI taxonomy): domain Eukaryota; kingdom Metazoa; phylum Chordata; class Amphibia; order Caudata; family Salamandridae; genus Lissotriton; species Lissotriton helveticus. The sequence continues at coordinate 571,395,199 of NC_136063.1, forward strand.
CTGGAGCGACTGGTCCCTCCCTTCCTTGTAACAATGGGATTCAACATTCTTGCACTCAACCAGTCAAGTGGATTTCTCTCCAGTTCTAGCACAAACATTCAGGGAGACCGGTTCCTGCCCTCATTGTGAGAGTGGCTGTGATACAGGACTGGTCACCAACTAATAAATAAGTTTTAGATGAGTCCGCATGGGACTTGTCAGTCCTGGCGGTTGAACTATCCAGTTGCAAGTGGTCGAGTCAGCCCGGGCACCTCTAACTTGTATTATGGGCGATTGGGAGTTCACACTGAAAGTGTGAGTTCCCTGTCACCACAAGGTAAACTGGCTCCCGCTCATGGCCACAAATAATGTTTTACTTTTATATCTTCTTACAGGAATGTACGGTTTAAAAATTGTAACTATTGGTATTTTAAAACCAAAAACGTCTCCATATTAAAGTGCTAAAAAATGAGTTCTGAAGGCTCATGGTTTGTAAATGGTTAAATGCATTTATTGCCCCATTTCATTTAATGCTCGCTGCAATTGAATGGTAGGTGGTGAGCAGAAATCACTGTTAAACTCTGCAAGCAGCCCGGGTCGCTTCACACTTCCAGGAAACCAAGCTTCCCCACCACAGCCACGCTCTTTATTTCCCTCTCTATGCCATGGATGGGCTGCATAGAGCTCAAGTTTCTGCTGGCTCAACTGATCACAGCGCTGTCATAATTTCTATAACTCTGCTGTCCCCCTTCCACACTCTGGTGTTTCTTTTGTGTCTGATGGTAGTGCTTACAAGCAAGCACTCTAGGTCATGTGCAGTGCCCATGCTGCTCATCTTCCCACCAGCGAGGGCGAATGCTTCTTTGCCACTCAGCATGTCCCTTGCTATCTCTTTACTTCCTCAGTGCCCTTCTATTTCTGGTGCTTTGCAGAACTTTTAAGATTTTAGAGTTTCTCGTTGCTCAAACGGGTGCCATTTCTGAAATGTATTTAGCTCAGCAAGGATGGCAGTAGTTAATCATATGTTTAAAGACTTTACTTTAAAAATGGGAAAACACTTAGTGCCCCATTACGATTTTATGCGGAAGGCCATCTGGCAGCTTGTCGGTAGCGTTCTGCTCGACATCTGAGGCAACAGTCCGACCCCCATATTAGGATACAGGCAGTCTAATTGATGCCTGCGGTGGGAATCCGATCTGCCTACAACAGGATCAAGGAGCCCATTGGGACTGATGGCGTATCGTAATCCCCAAAATGGAGGTGGTGCCTGCTCAGGCACCACTGTGGGGATTATGATGCACATTTCCTGCAGTCTTCATATGGTGGTCAAACTGCTATAGAAATGCTGTCAGAAATGGACTTTGGGGGCACCTAGCAGGGCCCCCGTCCCTCCGCACCCTTCACAATGAGGCCTGGTGCCCCCCTCAAAAATAAATGCAATGTGTGGCAGGCATCGCATGGTGACTGCCAGATAGTGCATGGATGTTTAAAAAGTGTAATTCTCCTATTGCGGCACCTGCTGCAGCCCGCAGGACGAGCCACAATAAGAAATATGCACTTTCTGACTGACGTGAAGGTGGTCATATCCAAATTAGGGAAGCCGGACCGTGACTCCTTCTCGGGCAGGCCCATTTCCGACATGATGCAGGTTGGACACTCGACCAACCGGCATTGTAATGAGGCCCTTTGTAACTTTCTAGCTTGGTGTGGATGGAAGTCTACAAATCGTAAGCTTAACAACTTTCATAGAAAAATGTAGATTTGAGGTAAGCAGATTCAGTGGTCGGTGGTGTTGTAGAGTGCTCCATAGAAAGGAACTGCTCTCCACGTAAACTTGGGAACTACCCAGAGTTCCCTGCTTCCGTTTCTGCATAGTTTATGCGGCACTCTAATCCTGAAATGATAAAGATATATACATAATTGTGTGCACACATAGATGTATATGAGTATATATATATATATATATATATATATACACACACACAAAGGAGCCCCTATACCTGCAGGGCGGCTTCACAGAAACGGGCATGGATCATCCCGTGATTTGGCACACCAAAGAAAAAGAGAAGTGAAGCCCAACTCGATAAATCACTGGCTTTATTGTGTCTCAAGGGTGGCAGGGCATCAATCCTTACGCGTTTCGGCCATTGGTCATGGCCTTGCTCACAGGTGAGGAAAGTCTCATTGAATAAACTTGCACAATTTAAATCTCAATGATCACGTGACCTGGGGCAATCCTACAATTTCCAAAATGCAACCGGTGTGTTGCTGCAAACTCTGGTAGATGTACAATAATGCTATATAGCGTCTTGATGTCAAAGTCTGATTAAAATCATTTCCCAGTGCTTAGACTGTGACGTGATGTAGATCTTGCTGGATAGCATCCCAAATCACAGTTTAAAAGTCTGAGTGCACTGTAATGTTCAAAACATAAATGTCACGTATAAATTGTGCAACGTTTACCTTCCATGTTTAAAGTCCTCATGATGTGCTGCCCATGCTATCACCATATCTTTGAACACAATGCCAGAGAGTCCCAAGTTGGCAAGAGGAGACTTAACACCTCTTGTCATCCCTTTCGCACTGCAGTGCAAAAATACCTGGGAAATCATTTTAGTCTGCACGTAGGCGCGTGGGACATATATGTATATATCTATGCATATATATATACAAATATATGTGTGTGTTTATTCTTTAATGGAGAACCCCCTTTTTTCATTTCTTTCCTCCCTTTACCTCTACCCACTTCCTACAACCACAAATTATCCTCACCTCCCTTTACCTCTAACCACCTTTAAACCCTAAAATTATCCTTAACGCCCTTTATCTCTATGCTCACATAAAAAAATATCCTATTTGCAAAAATACTTACCTGCCTTATAAAGTACTGTGTGACAAGTGTAGAAATACTTAACTGTGTGGCAAATGGATGCATGTAATGGATGTATGGTAAAGGCTGGTTCCTGTGTGTTATATTAATTTTAGTTACTTCGTTTTTGTCCTTATCATATCATTTCAAAATATGTAATATTAATTTCAACATGTAATATTAATTTTAAAGCTGATCAACATAAGTTCAATGCAACCCATATTCATTTGAACAGGGGTCATATTCATTTAAACATGGCTTGTGTTCATTTTGAAATGTGGTTTATTCATTTCAAAGCATGCTACATTCATCTCACGTAGTTTCATATTTATTTCAAAATATTTCATATTAATTTTAAGAAATGTCATGTTAATTTTGATGTGGGCCTTATTAATTTCACTAGGTGTCAGATTCATTTCAAAGTGGTTCATATTAATCTTAACATGTGTCCTATTCCTTTCAATGAATGTCATGTTTATTTGAATGGATGTCATATTCACCTTAACACTCGCCATAATATTTTTAACAAGAGTCATATCCATTTCAACATAGGTCATATTCATTTTAGTACATGCAATATATATTTTGATGTGTAGCAGATTAATTTCAAAGCTTAATATATTCATTTTGACAACTTTCAATTTAATTTCAGCATTATTCATACTCATTTGAAGACATGTTGAAACTATTTCAATAGGGCTCATATTCATTTCACTGCATGTCATAGTCATCTTAGCAAGTGTCATACTTTTCTCAATAGATGTCTCTTTCATATTAACACATTTTATATTAATTCTAACATAAAACATATTCATTTCAACACGTAACATAATCATGGTATTGTGTATCATAATACTTTTAATGTAACCCGTATTCATTTTGATACATAGCATGTTCATTTTAACGCTACTTGTATTAATTTTAAAACATGTCAAAATAATTTAAACGGAGCTCATATTCATTTCAACACATTTCGTATTCATTTTAACATGTGTTATATTCTTTTCAATCAAGGTTATATTTATTTCAATGGATACCATATGCATATTAACGCTTGTCATATTAATTTTAAGATGCAAATTTTCCATTTTAGCACTTATCATATTCACTTGACTATAAGTCATATTCATTTCAATGCATGCCATATTCATTGTGAGAAATGCCATAAGAATTTCAGCTTTGTTCATACTCTTTTTGAGGCATGTCAACTTCAATTCAATAGGGCTTATAATCATTTCAACACAAGCCATATGCATTTTAAATCATCTTTTATTTATTTCTGTATATCTCATATTCATTACAATTTGGGTAACATTCATTTCACCACAATTGATATTCATTGCAACATGTGTAATGCTTAATTCAGTTTATGTTATATTATTTTTAATGTGCTTTATATTCTATTCAGGACACAATATATTGATTTCAGTAACTTACATTAATTTCAATCTGTCATATTCATTTCAATGCATGCCGTATACATCTTGGCATATGTCAGTCATTTCAAGAAATGTCCCATTCTGTTGGATGCATATTGTATACTTTTCAGTGATAGCTATGTTATTTACGGTGAGGGCCATATTTATTTTAGTATTATTGATATATATTTCGGTACTGCTCTTATTCAGTTTGGACTGCGTTTTACTCATATCAATCACTAAGTAGCATATTCAATTTGCCCGGTTTCATATTTATTTTCGATTCAAGTCAGATTCCCTCTGCCAGGAAACATATTAATGTTGACACATGTTACATTCATTCTGTTGTGATACAATGCAGCAGCAAACTCTTAAGCTAGCATACCTTTTGTACAGCAGGATTCATCTATCTGGAAGACATGTTTGCTTGAAATAGGATTAAGACGTTTCAAGAAATCTGAGAGAAATAGTCGCAAACATGGGAGTCCAAACAGCTGGATAATTGTTCCAAACTTAATAAACCAGTTTCTTCAAAAACCTTCAAATCACCGATCTGGTCTCCCTCGAAATCATTAGGTCACTATAAAGGACTATATCTGGATTGTAGGCCACAATTATCGAAATCCTTTTTTAGAACACACCAGTAAAAAACGGAGAGATAAATGCAACAATTACTGGAAACAGAAATAGCAGTAACTGTTGAACAAATTATTGCAAGAAGATACGGGGCAGTTTTTAGTGTGTTTAATATTTCAAGACTATACATTCCCACTGCTTAATAAGCCTTGCTTTATCACTGCATTCATTTGCTTTAAAATGCACCATTTGCCAATCTTTTTTAAATTTCTTTCTCAGGAGAGGGACTCTCCCTAGACCCCAGGTTTGTCCGTTGAACTTGTTCACATCGCTAACTAGTGTCTTCTATTAGAAAGGGTAGAGCCAAAAGTAGTCTTGCTTAGTACCCTAGCCCTCTTCAGAAGTCAGACTTGCTTGGCAACCCAGAAATTCTCTGAAATAATGTATGAGGTTTCTTTTATGAATGCCTAGAAGAACTTAATTTATTGTCCATTTATCACAGAAATAGTGCTGAAAATCGCACCAAAAAGATGCCAATTTTAGAAAAAAATCTTCACGGGGGAGAACCACCACGAACAACCCTCGCTGCACTCGCTTGCATACGTTAATTAGTTTGGATACGCCACACCAGTTTCAAATTCCACCAGCCGCCCCTGCCACCTTTCCCTTCTTTGCCGGCACAGTGGCCATGTTTGTGTGGCCAGTCTGTGCGTTTGTGTTAGGCTATCATTTTTTCCTTATTGTAGGCCTACTTGGTTCACAGTGACATGTGGCAGGGAGGCAATTTTGTGTAGCCAGATTGATTTGCGTTTGCCATAGGCCTGCATGTGATCTTTGCTGTCCATGCCTTTGCAATTGGTGGCCATGTAGCTGGGTGGACATTTTGTGTAGCCATTTTGCTTTGCTTTTGCCATAGGCCTGTTTGTGTTTTTTGTTGTCAATGCCTTCCCTTTTGGTGGCCATGTGGCAGAGCTGCCCTTTTATGTAGCCAGTGTGCTTTGCTTTTGCCAATTCCTGCATGTGTTCTTTGTTGTTTATGCCTTAAGAATTCTCATAATTCCAATGGAGTCACCTGCAATTCTTTTTACAATTATTTGATTTTCCCTGCACTACCTGACTGCCCTAGGTTTTTTATATGCCATAGGCGCACAAAAGCAATACTTTTGTAAGAATGATTCAATTTTGCCCTTCACCTGCTGCCTGCCATCAGTGTCAAATAGGCCACAGATGCACACCAACAATAATTATTTTAAGGATTAATCCATTTTCCTCTGAACCCTCTGCCTGGCATTGGTGTCTAACAGGACACAGACGCACACCATTAATAATATTTTAAGGACTATTCAATTATCCCCTGCATCCACTGCCTGCCGTAGTAGGTATCTCATAGGCACACACCGGCAATAATTATTTTAAGGATTATTACATTTTCTGCTGCTCCCCCGGCCTGCCATAGGTGCCTCAAATGTGAACACTAGCAAAGTTTTTTAAGAATTATTAAATGTTTCCCTCCACTCCCAGCCTGTCATAGTAGGTGTCTCGAAGGGGCACAGTAGCAATAATTATTTTATGATTATTTCATTCCCCTCTGCACCCCCCTGCCTGCTAAAGGTGCTTCATAGGCCATAGACACACACCATCAATCATACTTTAAGAATCATTCCATTGTCCCCTGCACCTTTGCCTGCCACAGGCATCTCATAGGCCTTAGTGGCACTTAAGGTAACCTTTTTGAGTCTGTATGTTATTGAAATATTATTCTTATGTATGGTTTGGAATGAGTATTTAAATTATTTGTGAAGACCTCACTTAATGATATTATCCATAGATTCAAACTGCAAATGCCACATGTCATCAAATTATTTTATTGTTTGTTTGTTTTTGGGTGCACAAAAAAAGACAGCACATACAGTACGGCCAGACATAAGGCCGGCAGAGATACCACCAAGCCCTCTCTGCTTCTGCTTGTGTAGCGAAGTGGCAACTCCCATAGCTGAGAAAGAACTTGATGATGTCCCAAAGAAATGTATTTCTGCCAAGAATGTGGACAGTGAGGAGAAGAAGTCCAACTCCATCTTTTTCAGGAAATGTGGTGTACCTGCCACCTGCTCCTCTTGGCAGCAGAACACTGAGAGCAACACTCCTGCATCAATGGCACTACCCCAACCTAAGGCTAAGCCCAAGCCCTTGTCTCTCAGCAATGCAGCCATTGCAGTCATGGTAATAAGCAGTGAGTCTGAACTGGATTTGCCTCAGCCGCAAAGTACTGAATCATTGCAGGAATGTGGACAACAGGAGCTGCAGCCATCTACAGTTCTTCCTGGAGTAGTAGCATAACAGGAGTTTGAGCTTCCCACTGAGCAATATGTTGCTCTTCAACCATTGACTTCGCGATCTCCAGCAAAAAAAAAAAAGGGTTTTCCACTTGCTTCTTCAAGCCCCTCTCCTGATGATATGGATTGGATCCCGGCCTAGCCCGAGACCCGCCCCAAGGATAAGGGAAAAGGTAAGTTCCTGAAAGCATTCAAATTGTGTAAAGTGATATTGGTAATGATGAGCCAGTGACTGTTAGTAGGGAGGGTGCCTCAGAGGACACCAAGATGACCCCTCCTATTCAGCCAGCTCAGAGGGGTGTGGTTACACCACCACCTACTTCCATATTTATAAGATGCCCATCAAGACCTGCTTCCAACACTACCACAGTCAAAGTATGCCCTTCAGAGAGGCAAATGACACAGCCACCTACCTCCAGTTCTTTAGGCATTGGCAGTTGCACACTGTAAAATATATCTTCCTGAGTTTTCAACTTCTTTATGGTTAGCAAGAAGGAGGTTAATATTGCAATATGCTCCATTTTCCATGCAAGTGTTCGTCAAGGAAAGCCAGTTTCACAGTACAGTCCCATCTAAAAAACATACCCACAATCCAGTGGGGGAGCAACTTAAAAAGATCAATGCTGCTGGTGGTTGTGATTAGAGAGGAAGCAGCTCAGTTCATAGTTATGGAAGAAGAAGGTGGTCACGAGGAAGAAGAGGATGACCGCATTACACAAAGCAGCCCTGTCCCCGTAGGTTGCCAGGACCACCCGCATCAGCAACTTCCAAATAGAGAAAGACTCAGAAGCAGACACTGCCACATACAGCGAATCAGAATATTGTAGAAACCAGATATCACACTCCTGAACTGGCCCCAGGTGTTAAGGTATGTGAGCACTGAGGAAGGAGGAACAGACTAGGGTTGTGGGCCAAGTGTGCTCATCAGGCAGTGACACAGTTGCATATACCTCCACTGTTGATTTGGTAGCAGGCCAAATTTGTCCTGCAGCACCATGAAGGGTTTGAGCTCGCCATGATAGTGCAGAAGTGTGAGTGTGCCACATGCCAGAGGCCCCAATTAAGCATGTTACCCCAACATAGATACTGTGGTTGTTCCAGATGGGTGCCTTATCATGCAGGTGTGTGTCTACCAAGAGGAGCTTGTCGGCTTGCGCATATCTTTTTAACATTGCCAGGAGAATGGGATTCGGAGTACCGGTGTTTGGAAGGACCAGGTAGGTAGAGGGAGAGCTGCCCTAGAGCCGTTTCTCAATCGTGCCACCAAAGCTTGGTGTCTTGGACCCAGGCACACATGCATGTGAGATGTGCCAGATGGAGGGGCAAGCAGTAATGCTCCAAGAAAGGGAGGCTCAAGCCCCTTGCGGATCTATGGGCAATGAGTTTCCTGATGGCCAGACGAGGCCTCGCAGCTTCACTGGCTTTGTCCACTTGCTGCAGTGTCAAGTGGGGCATCAGTTGAGGGAGTATACCCAACACATACATGAATCGCTGGATGGCCACCATTTTCACCGTCTGGGTCTGACTCCACAGCAATAAAGTCAGCTGGGACCATTTAACAAAATCCAGCCCCATACACCCCATAAGTGGGTCCAGGTTGTCCGCTACCATGTGCTTCTCACTTTAATAACAAAGATGCCCAGGTATTAGAGATTAGAATTTTTTAATGGATATCTGGCGGTGGCGACAGCACACATGGTAATTTTTGATAACGGGAGGGCCTTGCTTTTACCCCATTTGACCTTATAGCTGGATACCGCAGCAAAGGCACTGATGACCTACAGTACCGCGGGGATGGAGGAGGGAAGGGCCAACAGGGTGAGCAGAAAGTCATCTGCATATAGGTATAGAATCGAGAGGCATCCTGGCATGGGTATACACATGATCATGCCTAATTGGTGCAAAGATACCGGCAAGGGCTCCATTGTGAGGCGAAAAAACAGAGGGGAGAGTGGACACCCTTGTCATGCACCCTGGCGTTCTGGGAAATGGTCACAGAGGAAGCCACCACAGTTAACCTGTACCATTGGGGAGTAAGACAGCGCACTCTGAAGATAACATTCACGCCTAGGCCAAATTTCCAGAGGGTGGTGAACAGGTAGGTCCATTCTATCCTGTTGAAGGTCTTCTCAGCACCCAACAAGAGTGCCAGGGCCTCCTCAAAGTTCTGAGAATGGGGGAACATGGCGGCCAGCTTGCACGCCGGCCGTGAGCTCTTCCATCTCCGACTTTACAATGAAGTAGCGATAAGAATCATAGATTGATCTCAACTCCTCTTGGGGCTCTCCCTCCTGGGCATTTCTGTTCTTCCATCTTCGTCTCCTCAGCTGCACGCTGGGTTGATGGAGACCATGGTGGTGGATACAGGTTCTCCGTTGGCTATTGCCGCTACGTCATCCAGACATTGTGGGCCAGAGTTCATGGGTGATTGCGCAATGAGAGGCCAGTAGTAAACCTCACTTACGTGTGATGGATAAGAGAGGGGAGAATCTGCTTGAGACAGGTAGCCAGTATGCCAGTATTTTACCTTCCCTGTTCAGCAGGGATGGGATGGTAGCTGCTGCAGAGGAGGGGTCTTTCCCCAGCTCGGGGAGAACCGAGATCAGTGCCTTGTTAGATGTAAGAACCATGGAACCCATCCGATCAGCCTCAGGGAAGGCATCATGGAGAAGATCCACTACCTCGGACGTGGTCCATCTGTAGAATGTGTGGAAAAGCTATCCTCCCTTGGGGCCTTGTGATAGGATATGTTTGAGATGGCCTGCATGATTTCGTCCTTGGAGATCGCACGTCAGAACAGTTCCCTGCCTTCATCCGCGAGGAAGGGTAAATGGACGTCATCCAGGAAGATGGCTACTTTGTCTCCCTAGGGGTTACTTCTGAGGTGTAAAGGACTCGGTAGTAGAAAGCGACTGCATCTGTGATTTCATGCGGTTTTGTGACAAGGGTCCCCGAGTCAGTGGTGATGATGAGTATAGCCATCCCTGCTTCCATCTGTCTCAGCTGCTTTACCAGTAGCCTTCCCACCTTCTTCCCTTGGTCATAATGCCTGTGCCTCAGTTTCTGGAGTGAGTATTCTGCCTGGGAGGTAACAAGGATGTTGAGTTCCATGCGTGCTCTCTCTAATCTTTGCCAGATAAGATCTGAGAGGGTGGGTCATGTAGGTATGAATGAGGCAGGCTACACCCCCTTCCAGTGCAGCCAACAGTTCTTATATCTGGCAGTTAAATAGGGCAGACTCTCACATCAGATGGCCCCTGACGGTCCAATTTGCTGCCACTCATACGGTCTGGGCTGAGTCAGCTGAGTCATTATTGTGCTCATGATAGGTGCAGAAGTGCTGTTTTAACAATTCCTAATAAGTTGGATGATTGCAACGGCATAGGTTGAGGCACCAGGGTTTCCAGATCGCCCGTGTCAGGCCTATATCAGACCACAGCTGATCGGAGAGTGGTCCAAGACTGCACCCTTAAAAATGGAAGCCTCATGTATGAGGGGGAGCTGGGCTTGGGCCATTAAAAAAAGGTCTAACGGGGATAGCATGCCATGGACCAGGGACAGATAGGTGTACTCTCTGTCCGTCAGGTATAGAAGGTGTCACACATCTTGGAGACCATGGTCATCCCAAATGTCTGCTAGAAGAGCCTGGTCCATGTTATGAAGGTATCAATACGACCCAAATGGTCCAAGATCTCGTCCCTGTCTACATTCTAGTCACCCCCTATCAGAATGTTTGCTGTGTCAATTTCTGTTAACACTAAGCTGAAGTAAAAAGGGGCACTTATTATTCATTGGTGCATACACCAAGCAGACACACAGCACCTTCACACGTATCTTGAGCTGGACGAACGTATATCGCCCATCAGGGTCAAACCAGGCCTTTAGTACTACATGGGGAGGGACCTACAGATCAGAGCAGGTACGCTATGCTTTTGGGGATGACAAGCCATCTGCTGCCTGCGAGGGACAGCTGCTATTGATCACCTTGCCCACCCATTACCCCCGGAGCTTCTCTGCTTCTGTTGCAATGAGGTTCATCTCCTGGAGGAGGGCAACATTGTGTTTGGAGTGGAAGTGTTTCAGCACCTTTTTATACTTAACATAGTGTGTGAGGCTGTTGACTTTACAAGAAATAATATAACGAGTTGAGTGCGAAAACATCTCCGGCTGTGAAACCTAGAAGGAGGGGGCCCGAGGCCTGCAAAGAATGCGAGTTGGTTGGGCCTACTTGTCAGATCCTGCAAGCTAACCGTGGGATGCAGGACTAAGGAAAGGGTGAGTTCCCGCGTGTCAGGCAGGAGAAAAGAGGGATGGTTGGTGAGAAGGGCAGGTGGGGTAGGGGATATAGCTAACCAGAAGAAAGAAAAAAAGGAGAGCAAACAAAGGACAAAAAGAGCAAAGGAGAAGGAGGGGATGAACAAAACAATACTAAACACAACAATGAAAACAAGAACTAAATGCTCATACAAAGTTGTGAGGTAACGTGCCACAGAAACTGTAATCAGTGGATTTAGACCTGAGGAACCACTGAGTCGGGGAGTCCCTGTTAGGTTCAAAATCCCCATTCCTACAATGCACAAGTTTCATGCTACATTATGTTAGTAGTGCATGGCTAAATAGACGACATTTATGTTCACATTATGCAACCCACTGAGTTATCCCCGTAATGTGCAAGCTTCAGTTAGCAAGTGTGACTCCATTTTGCATTTTGTAATCCCTATTAGGCTGCTTAGACTGTGCTCGAGTTAGGCCTCATTGCTCATATAGCTTGCCTCAGCAGAACACTGCATTTCGTTATTATGTTCTCTGCTGCTCAAGGCTATTTTCCGACTTGCTAATGAATAGGCTATTCTGCCCTCACATACTTATCTGAATGTTTAGTTTCTGCTCCCACGTTAGGAGATGCTGAGACCCATCACCATGGTCTTGAGGCCTTGATCATGTGTACCCATCTAGCAGGTGTAAGCTCATTCTACTGTGCCTCTTTGTTCATGTTCGGCCCTGGCCAGTAGTTTTCCACGGTGGACGTGGTTGAGGGCTTCACGAGAGGAATGATTATCCACTGTAGGCTGTTGGGGGACCAGTCCCTCGCCAGACATCTTAGGGTGCAGATCATGATGGACTCCTCTGCATGGTATTGCTAATAAACAAACTATTTGTATTCTCTACTGTCTGACCAACTCTTCATTCTTGGGAAGGCTTACCAGGTGGTTGTAAGTAACCCGCGTAGCCCCTAAGGGCCACGTTCTTCAGTTGGTGCCCGAACAGGTACCACGCAAGGTGATTTGCAGGGTCGGGGTGCATCTGGTCGGTCGGGCGGATTGGTGTTTCCCACAACGACCAAGCTTAGTTCTCGCAGCTGGCCCGCCTGTCTGATCGGGCGACTCCTCATCTGGTGGTCACCGGCCGGGGTCCTGAGAAGGCAAAAACTTGGAGTTGACTGTTTGGTCCGAAGAGTTGACAGTGAAAAATAGATTGACTCGACCTGAGTGCCACAGGTGATTGATTTGATTCTTGGGCAAATGGCGCCATTCTTGAAAGGCATGATCCTGAGGGCTGTGTCTTGATACAGTCTCTTGACTGTCTTGATTGAGCGGCACAAGACAACGGACTGTGTCTTGCTCTGTTCTGGTTTGAACTTGGTTGGTTTGCAGACCTTTTTCGAGTGTTTGCGAACAGTCTGCCAGACCAACTGGTAATTTGGTTTCTTTTTCTCGCAAAAGGTCTGGGTCTAGAGCCTGTCTTCTTGAACTTGGTACAGTCTCCAGACTGAAGTGAGCGGTTTGCGGACCGTTTTGTTTTGATTCTAGGACAATTGTTCTCTTTTTCATTTTCTTACTTTTTTTGTTAGTGTTGTATTCGTCCGTTGAGGACAGCGTATGTGTCTTATATTAAGATGCCTTGTTTAAGTAAGTTTGGATGTTTTGGATGTCGATGTTGTTCTACTGATGCTCGATTGGAAGAGTCAGCCTGCGCCTCCGGAGGGTTCTCCAAATGTTAATGTATACGTCAAGCATGGTATTGGTCCTATTATGTTTAGCGCGTAGTGGCATAAATATACGAAGGACAATGCAGTGGCCGCCTACTAGCTCATTTGATGAACAGAAATTGAATTTCTTGCAGGACAAATTGTTTGCTAAAAAGTGCAGGAAGTCGATTTTTGATTCTCTAAGAGTGTGGCAGATAGAAGCAAAGCAGTGCCGTATGAGATTAGAGAAGGAGGCCCAGAAGAGACAGATGCAAACTGTAACACATAAAGCAGTGGCCTACAAGAGGCAATGGGTAGAGAATGGTATAGAATGTGCAGATAGAAAGTTCTGATTGCAGACTGATAAATGTTATGTTAGTAGAGAGGAAGGTGATGATTTTGTTGAAGAGCTATTGGATTCTCTCCCCCACCTCCTTATGCCTTTGAACAGTTATACCCGACAGTCGCATCATCCAAGTCTCCGGCCCCTAGTGCCGCTCTTTCTAGTGTTTCCTTTTCTGGCACTACTGCTTCAGCCCTGGCCCCACTCGCTTCTCCTTCACCCACGCCAGCTACAGGGCGGGAGCAGTTAGCTCTCCTGTCCTGTCTATTAGTTCTGTTTCAACTGCTACACCCTACATGATTGCAAACACAACAGTGATGGACAGAAAGTGGATCAATGTCACACATTCACCCCAGTCCAAAGATCTGGGCCCAAATCCATCGTTTTTCCACTCCACACCACCCTGGGTTAGACAATGGCGATATGCCTCTGCATCTGCTCTTTTCTGCTTGGGTGTGACCCCCCCAAATACTGTCAAATGATGAGACGCCTGTGCGTGGGATGCATGAAGTGAATTGGGCAGCAGTGCGAGACCACATGGAGAAATGGTTGGTGCATTCTGCTGTGGGTGATGAAGAAAAGCAGATGGTGGCGAGTCAAGGAGCTCAGTGGGCTCAGAACCTGATCTATAGTGTGGAAGATGTGTGGAGTGTGAAGAAAAATTATGAGCTTTTTGTGCAGCAACATGCTCTTAAGCAAATGTCCGCCACGCTAATAGGACTGTGGGAACAGTGTTTTCAGGGTATTGCACCGCAGATCTCCTACGACATAAGGGGCAGGGTATGCGCTACAGGTATGGCTCCTAATGAGGTTTTTGTCAATGTAATGACACTGGTGGGGTACTGTGGCTGACTGCTCCAAAAGGTTCCGACAATAGGGGCACAATACCCTATGAGGGAGGTCCATCCAATTTACCATCCTGAAATACCAGAATTGCGTAACTCAAAGGACACGGTCTTTAGTCCACGGGTTGATGCTCAGTTCCAGGAGCAGTGGATTTATACTCCTTGGAAGAGGAGTGAGGTCCTATCCCTAAAGAGTCAGCTGCCAGACTCCCGGAAAAAACCCACTGCATATTATAAGGAACTGTAATTACGTTAGCTGATATTGAATTGTTCTTTGGTCTGCAGGTATCGGTGGACATACGGAGGCATGAGATAAGGAGCATAAGCCAAAAGCGGAGCTCCTAGCTTTGCTTGGGCATATTATCACTTGCATGCACTCCCTCATCCCACCAAAAAGAGTGGATTGGGATAAGTTGACTGCGTGTTGCCAGAAGAAGGATGAACGTGTGTTGGATTTCTTTACTAGATTGGAAGGGGTGTTTCTAGACTTTAGTGGTCAGGACCTGTCACAGGACGGTGGTGTTCAGTTGTTTGTTAACAGATTTGCCACTAATTTGCTTTCCAAGATTGCAACCAGGTTGCAGGCTTCAGAAAGTACTTGGATGACATCATCCCCGTCATGATTTTGAGTATGTCACAGTACTATGAGCATGGAGAGAATGAGGACAAAGAGAAGATGGAGAAAAAGTAAAAGGATTTGAAGACGAGGGTGTTGATGCAGGAGGTTGCGAGGGGAAGAGGTAGAGGTAGAGGTTCGGGCTCAGCTCAGCGATTGCCCAGGTCCAATAGGGGTGGTGCTTCAAGTGCGCCCCTTAGGCTTAATCAATGTGCATATTGTAAGAAGGAGGGACATTTGCAAAATGAGTCTCCTGAGTTGTTGCAGAAAGGAGAGGTCTCGAGAGGTCGAGGGTTTCGAGGACGTGGAAGAGGAGGAGGAGGTTGCGAAGGGACGCAGTCAGAGGTTACATAGTACAATAGGCAGAGCGGGAACTATTTTGATGACCCCCCGAGCTGACAGTACTATCACGATGACTACGACATGGACAAGGTGACTGGGTTGTCTCAAAGCTAGGACAGCCAAGGACAGGGCGAGGGACCTGTTCCGATGCCTATACATCAGTTCAGACCCTACGTCACTGCTGATTTACAGGGCACCACAGAGAAATTTCTAATTGATACAGGGGCTATGAATAGCTCTGTTTCCCTTTCACTGGGGGCAGCTCTGTCTGGCCAAAATGATATTTTAGTGGGTTTCTTAGGTGTGCCGGTTGTTAGCCCCATTTACAAACCTCTTGCCTTGACTATTGGTCCCTTCACGGGTGACTCACCAATTCTATTGACATCCAACTGTGGGGAAAATGTGTTGTGGGTAGATTTGCTAAATTGGGTACATGCGACGATATTTTGTTCCCCTGATGGTGCATACATGACTATTGGACCACAGGTGGCCCATGCAAAGCAATGTTTCGCAAAAGACGCTCCCCTTACTGCAGAGTTCAAGAATGTGCCCTGTACATTGTGGGCTACAGGGGACACGGATGTGGGGTTGCTTTAGATTCCACCAGTCTCTATCCAGATAAAGGACAATGCCAAATTGCCATGCATTCCCCAGTACAAGATCTCGCAGACAGGAGAAAAGGCCTTATTACAAATAATTCAGGATCTGATTAAGTCTGGTGTGGTTGAAGAGACAGTGTCAAATTTGTGTAATAGCCCTATTCTTCCTATTCTTAAAAAGACGCCTTTGGATTCTTCTGATTCTCACCCTGACATTTACGGTTTTGTGATAGACCTCACAGGGGTCAATAAAATAGTGGTTCCTCAGTACCCTGTGGTCCCAGACATTAACGCGATCCTGACAATGATTCCCCCATCTGCAAAATTATTTTCTGTCATTGACTTAAAGAATGCTTTCTTCAGCATACCGATCCACACAGATAGCCGATATCTGTCCGGTTTTGCAATAGCCGGTCGGAAGATTAGATTCTGCATTGCTCCACAAGGCTATACAGAAAGTCCTAGTATTTATAGCCAAGCTTTGAAAGCTCTATTGGATTCTTTGGAGCTTCCCCCTGGAAATGTGCTGTTGCAGTACATTGATGACCTCCTTGTGGCTTTGGACACTGAGGATGGTTGCAAAGAGGCCACAGTTAAACTATTGTTGCATTTGGCTCATCATGAACACACGGTGTCGCTTTCGAAATTTCAATATTGTCAACAGGAGGTCACCTACTTAGGTCACCTACTGTCGAAGGAGGGTCACAGACTAACACCTGAATGCATAGCTGCTATTACTAATATGCCTGTTCCTGAGACCCGTATTGTCGGCATTAGATCCCTGACTACTCCCTACTAATAAAATCCCTTCTTTACCTGACCACCAAAGGTGTGCATGAACCCCTGCCTTGGACACCTTCATACCAGCAAGCTCTTGAGCAATTAAAGGTTGCACTTTGCTCTGCTCCTGTGCTTGGTACTCCTGATTACCAGAAGCCTTTTGTGCTCTATGTGCATGAGGCAGACGGTTTCATACTTTTTATTCTAACACAGGGTTTTGGTGGTAAACAGAGACCCTGCACCTACTTCTCAGCCATGCTTGATAATGTCGCCAAAGCTCTCGGAGCTGTCTAAGAGCTGCAGAAGCAGTGGCAGTTTCTATCAGACAATTGGCAGGGCTCGTCCTTGATACTGATCTCACAGTAATGGTACCTCATGCTGTGGATACGCTTTTGAACAAGACAAAGACACAGTACCTTACTAGTGCACGTCTTACTGGATATGAGCTGACTTTGTTTTCTCCGCACATTAACATCAAATGATGTGCCACTCTGAACTGAGCCACGTTACTATCCCTCCCTTCGGAAGAAAAGGACAATGATGTCCATGATTGTTTATTTCGGGCTGAGGAAGAAACTAAAGGTCGGGTAGACCTGATTGATGTTCCCTTACCTGACCCCCAAGGGGAACTATATGTCGATGGCTCTTGTTTTAAGCTACCAGATGGCACCACCACTGCAGCCTATGTAATCACAATGTTACACACTGTAGTTGAGACATCCCATATCCAAAACCCATCTGCCCAAGCTGCGGAGTTGGTTGCCCTTCTTAGGGCTTGTGAGTTGAGTGAGGGACTGGCTGTTAATATCTACACTGACAGCCAGTACGCCTTCGGGGGGGGGGCATAATTTTGGGTGCCTCTGGGTGGAGAGAGGGTTCTTAACCTCGCACGGACTGCGAATACAGAACGGCCCATTGATACACAGATTGCTGGCCGCATTGACACTTCCTGATAAGTTAGCAATAGTAAAATGTAGTGCTCATAAAGCCATCACAGATGATGTTGGGAGAGGGAATTTGTTTGCGGACCAGACATCTAAGGAGACAGCTCGATCAAAGATGAAAAAGATGTTTGTGGCAGGTCCTGCTAGGTGGGTCCCAGACAATGGAATGTTCAAGGACACATTGGAAAATGTCAGGGAAATTCAGGCTGAGGCACCTCTACATGAATTGGCAATGTGGGAGGAGAGAATAGGTCGTTTGGACGAGGATGGGTGTTGGACTGACTTGTCTGAAAAACAGCGATGGTTACTGCCTAATTCCTACGTGCTCCCTGTTGTTACTATGGCCCATGGCTCAGCGCATATCAGTGTCAAAGGAATATGTAACCTACTAGACCCAGTATGGCAGAATGATAATATCGCTAAGGTAGCCACTTACTTAGTCAAGCATTGTATCATTTGTTTGAAGCATAATCCTGGAAAAGGTACTCCTACACCCACTGGTATCTTTGCACCGCCTTCCTTCCCTTTCGAGGTTCTCCAGGTGGATTTCATCGAAATGGAACAAGTGAATAACTTGAAGTATGTGCTGTTAGTGATTTGCGCATTCAGTAAATGGATTGAGGCTTACCCCACTAATGAAAATACAGCCATGGTGATGGCGAAGGCACTTTTAGAAGAGTTCTTCCCATGCTATGGATTGCCACGCGTGATTTGGAAAGACAACAGAAGTCACTTCAATTCAAAAGTAATTTAATCGGTGTGCAACGGCTTGCATATTAAGCAGAAGTTTCATGCAGCGCACCACCCCCAGTCAGCAGGCCTAGATGAAAAGGATAATGCTACCTCGAAGCATAAAATAGCAAAGATACAAGAAAACACAGGATTGCGATGGCCAGATGCGTTACCCTTGGCCTTGTTATCTACCAGAGCGACAGCGCACTCTAGAACAGGGTTGTCCCCGTACGAAGTGGTCTTCGGATGACCTGCTAATGTCTGGGGCGTCCCAAGACCCAAGCGCTTTTCCGAGATAGAGTACCCCCTGCTTGTGGACTATTTATACGAATTGTCTAAAGACCTCTGTTCTCTTCACCAACAGGTACGTGCCATGTTGCAGCCAGTACCATAGGGGCCCGTGCACTGGATCCAGCCCAGGGATTACGTTCTAATTAAAAACATTCAAAGAAAAAATGTTTGGAGCAGAGGTGGAAAGGACCTCTCATAGTTCTACTCGTCACTTGCACCGCTGTTAAGGTAGACGACAGAAAGCACTGGATTCATGCCTCTCACGTGAAGCGGGTGCCCCTTCCACTCCTGTAAGACTGCTGGGTCAACAACAGCATCGCTGATCAGGAGTGCGGAAAGGTGCCACGCTTTGTTCCCTTCTCTGACCCCCGATTGAGGTGGGCACAGACGTACAAAGAGAGTGACACAGTTCTGTTTGAGGCGATTCCCCCGGAGATAAGGGCTGTTTCCAATACACCAGAAAGAAGAGGATTTATTTTTTCAGCAAGGGCTGCATTGGCGCAGCTCCCCCGTGGTAGTGCTGCATAGCACCGGCGTTGATGAACAATAGGAGCCTGCCAGTAAGGCTTAGAAGGACACTGGAAGACATTTGCCCCTCTGGTGCTGTTGTTGCAATAGTTGTCCGAGCCTGTGAATATGTCTTTCCCTTGTGACACATATAAGTTGCTCTTGAAGTTTTCTAAATGTATCCCATTGGTCGTCCTATCTGGGATGAGGAGCAACCCTTTGTGGCTCTGTGTCCCACTTCAGATGGGCCTGTTTGGTCCTCTTGGTCCACTAAGAATAAGATAGTGTTTGTTGTAATAATGTTGCTTCCGCTGCTGGTTGTATTTGGGAACTGTTCTTCTTAGAAGAGAAATATCCTGTGCATGCTTGGATAAGTACTATGCCAACACCTTCTGAACATATTTTTGGTACCTTAGCACCTCACAAAGAGGAACACTCGAAGTCCTACAAGGATAATGTTTTTATTCAAAGATTGCACCAAACACATGCTGTTAATAATATAACTAAATGTTGGGTGTGCGGGTTGTTACCTTCTGTCACGCATCGAAGTGAGAATTTGCGGCCTATGCCGTTATCTTATGTTCATAGTTGTGAGGGGTAGTCCACTTTACTTAGTTTGATCTGCCCCTCCTCGCAAGTTGAATCCTTGGACAAAAGAAGTACCAATTCTCGTTCTTTGACAAAAGAATGTGTATTCCCATCATAGGTTACCACCTGGTGTTTGCCCTGCAGCTGGGCAGTTTGCTCGAGTATTCTTGAATTCTTGCCTCAGGGTCGCAGATCAAGGTAGGAAGGCAAACAGAACAGAGATGGATAGAGATAGGTTTTTGCAGGTCAGGGTATCAGAATATTACCCATACACCTGGCAGTGGTTGATGCACTGGCTCCTTTTAGTTTTCAAGGGATGGGAGACGTAGAGGTGGAGGACAGTAGATGCAACACCACTTCCATATTGAGAATGCCCAAAAGTCCGCCCTTGTTTCCACCACCTAATGTTTATTTTGTTTGTGGTGCTCGTGGTTATGTGTGGCTCCCTAAAGGATGGTCTGGGAGGTACTACCTTTCCTACCTCCTTCCCCCAGTCTATATAGACCCTCCCAACTACCACATGACTCACCGCCTACAGAGCAGGAGTGCCCTGGCTCCCCAGTTTCAGAGAATAGTCAATACAGATGATATTGATCAGACAGATACCTCTTTACAACAATTCACTGACATAATGAAAGGAATCCTGCCATTCTGGGGTACCCTGTTCAATAGCCGTATTATTCAGCGCTTGGCCAGAATAGTTGAGGGAGTCATTGATACTACTGCAGGTATACTGACCAATATAACAGTCGAGCTTCAGGCTACAAGACTTGTTGCTCTTCAAAACCAGGTCGTTTTAGACGTCATTCTGGCTGATAGGGGTGGAGCCTGACACGCCATCGGCAGTAGTTGCTGTATATACATCCCTGATAGCGTCCCTACTGTATACTCTTCAATACAGAAATTACACAGACTTGCCTCGGACATCCACCAGGATAATGGTTCATGGTCCCTCTCAGGGTGGCTCTGGGGTCTATTAACTAAGTGTAGGCCAAAAATCTGTTCCGCTCACGGAATTTGCGGATTTCCGGCAATTTCGCGATCCGTGAATCTCGTGAAATTGCCCAAAAATCCGCTCGCGGGCGGATTTTTTTTTGGCCCACAGGAAGCACTTACAGTTAAGGCAGGTGCTCGAGTAGAAGCTAACTTTGTAACCATTTTAGAATGGCGCCGGCAAGCTGCCAGAGTTGAAGTTGCTTACTTGCAAGTTGCAACTATTCTCTGATCCTATCCTGACCCTAAACAGCCGGGTGCCCAAGGCAGGGTCAGAGAATAGTTGCAACTTGCAAGTAAGCAACTTCAACTCTGGCAGCTTGCCGGCACCATTCTAAAATGGTCACAAAGTTAGCTTCAACAGGGGCACCTGCCTTAACACTGTAAGTGCTTCCTGTGGGCCAAAAATTAAACCTCAACAGGAAGCACTTACAGATATAAATAAAGCAGGTCCCAAGTTGAAGCTCAAATTCAGTA
Organism: Lissotriton helveticus; assembly: GCF_964261635.1. Taxonomy (NCBI): domain Eukaryota; kingdom Metazoa; phylum Chordata; class Amphibia; order Caudata; family Salamandridae; genus Lissotriton; species Lissotriton helveticus. The sequence continues at coordinate 571,416,399 of NC_136063.1, forward strand.
ACGTTTTAATCAGCCTAAAACATTAGTGAGCACGGTCAAGGCTGGGCAAGTGTGCTTTAACCCCATATCTGCCATCGAAAATTAGCTGTAATACTCGAGGGAGGTCTTTGAATCCATGAGTTTCTCGAGCGCAATCCCCGTGTAGTTCCTGTGACCAGGAAGGCTGCTTTCTCCTCACCTGCTGCCCTGCTCGCTCTCTGACCCTTTATACACAAGAGGCATGTTGACACGCATAGAAGCCCCACACCACACACTAGCGGTATCAAACGTCTTCCCGCCCTTTCCCAACTATGATAGACAGCTCACTCAAGGGACCTCGGCGCCTTTTGGCGTGGTGGCAAAGTTACAGGCACACATGGTCACTGGAGGCAAATCTTCTGGCCCTTTGCGCAGCTGCAGTGTAGGAAAAGCACTATACATTACCCAGCGAGGTAGCACTTACTGATTAGCCAGTAGAAAGTACTCCAGTTGAGTAGAGGTATTGCACAAAACGGTGGCATCTTCGTGGAGAACTATGCAGGGCAGGATTCATTCTGGCACGAGGCTCCTGTCACAAAAATTAAACCTCAACAGGAAGCACTTACAGATATAAATAAAGCAGGTGCCCGAGTTGAAGCTCAAATTCAGTAACGTTTTAATCATCCCAAAACATTAGTGAGCACGGTCGAGGCTGGGCAAGTGTGCTTTAACCCCGTCTCTGACGTCGAAAATGAGCTTTAATACTTCTGGGAGGTCTTTGTATCCATGAGTTTCTCGAGCGTGATCCCCTTGTAGTTCCTGTGACCAGGACGCAGCTTTTTCCTTACCTGCTGCCCTGCTCGCTCTCTGACCCTTTGCATGTTGACACGCATAGAAGCTCGGCCCGTATGGCCCCGCACCACACACCAGCGGTGTCAACCGTCTTCCCGCCCTTTCCCAGCTATGATGGACAGCTCACTCAAGGGATCTCGGCGCCTTTTGGCGCGGTGGCAAAGTTACACACATGGTCAGTGGAGACAAATCTTCTGGCCCTTTACGCATCTGCAGTGTAGGAAAAGCACTATACATTTACCCAACGAGGTAGCACTTACTGATTAGCCAGTAGAAAGTACTCCAGTTGAGTAGAGTGCAAATCGCAAAAAAATCAGCGAGTTTGCAGGAAAATCCGCGAATTCGCGGATTTGTTTGCGATTTCACGTGAATTCGCGGACCGCAGGTCCGCAAAATTTGCCCATACTTACTATTAACATCATGGGGTTGGAAGATACTAATGGTTCTAATAGCTATCGCAGGTGTCATCTTTTCATGGTGCTTATGTATTAATTGCCTTCCAGCACATTGCACTTACTGTGTGAGCAAACTCACCCCTACTCCGAGGTTCTCAGGAAGTGATAATAAAGTCTCTACTATGATGATGCAGGGTATCCAGGATCTAATGCTCATTGATGAGGGAATATTGAGTATTAGTTGTTTTTTCATAATACATTTGTTGCTTTCCTTCCAGTGTTTCCTGATAGTCACATGAGTAACCATGCATTTGCCCTTCCCCTTAGAATTGTAAAGACCCTACTGGATAGCCAAATAAAGCATTTAGCCACTTCTGCTACTAGGAGGGTCTGTTAGGTTTGAAATCAACATTCCTGCAATGCACTCATTTCATGCTATATTAGGTTAGCAGTGCATGACTGAATAGGCGACATTTGTGTTCATGTTATTCAACCCACTGAGTTATCTTCTTAATGTGCAAGCTTCAGGAAGCAAGTGTGACTCCATTTTGCATTTCGTAATCTCTATTAGGCTGCTTAAACTGTGTTCGAGTTAGGCCTCATTGCTCGCATCGCTTGCCACAGCAGAACACTGCATTTCGTTATTATGTTCTCTGCTGCTCAAGGCTGTTTTCTGACTTGCTAATGAATAGGCTATTCTGCCCTCACATACTTATCTGAATGTGTAGTTTCTGCTCCCACAATAGGAGATGCTGAGACCCAGCACCGTGGCCTTGAGTCCTTGATAAGGTGTACCCATCTGGCAGGTGTTGGCTTATCCTACTGTGCCTCTTTGTTCATGTTCGGCCCAAGCCGGTACTTTTCCCATGGTGGGCGTGGTTGGGGGCTTCACGAAAGGAATGATTATCCACTGTAGGCTGTTGGGGCACCAGTCCCTCAGCAGACATCTTAGGGTGCAGGTCATGATGGACTCCTCTGCAGAGTATTGCTAATAAACTAACTATTTGTATTCTCTACTGTCTGACCGACTCTTCATTCTTGGGAAGGCTCAGCAGGTGGTTGTAAGTACCCCTTGTGGCTCCAACGGGCTATATCCTTTAGCCCTAGGGTGCAGAGGATGGGGGAGAGGATATGAGAAGGGAGAATATAGGAGGATTATTGGGGAGAAGCTGAGGAGGGTTAAAGATGGCAATCGAGGAGTGGGGGAGGTCCTGCTAGCAGAGGGAAAGGAAGTATACCAGGGTTGGGGGACCCAGAGGAGGGTAAGCGAGTTAGGACAAGCCCATCCCGTCAGCAAGTTCAGGGTGGAGCTAGGTTAATAAAAGCCTGGGGAACAGTCACTGGTTGGGCAGTGACAAAGTGTCAGTAAGACAGTGTCAATGTAGTATGGAGGGATGTGATAATCAGCTGGGTATGGGGAAAAACTGTGAGCAGCCCCAACCAATGCTTGTGGAATACATGAGGAGATGACAAGGGCACAGTGCATTGTGGTTAAGCACCAAGCATGATGGCATCATGATGGGATGGGTTGGAGGGAGAAGTTGGGAAGGGACCTCTGTGGTCCGTACTGCCATGTAGCGGTGGGGTGCCTGGCAGGGGGTAGCCTGTGCTGCAGATGTGTAGGCTCTGTCATCAAAAAAGCAGTAATATGAAACAATCAAGCAAAGACCCAGCAATAATAAGAATGCGATTCAAAGGGAGCGGGTAGAAAGTATTGAAGAAAGCCTCTGATATTGGCGCCCTTCACTTTCTCCAGGACCCCGAAGAAGCGATGTTGTCTCTGCGGCTCTGATCCTTGATATCGACAATATTTTCACACAAGGCACTGAGCTTCTAGTCCCTGTCCGGAAAGAGCTTGATGCTCAATTTTAAAAAGGACAGATGGTGGTACAGGGCCTCCACTTTATCATCAAAGCCAGATTTCTCAGCTCAGATCACTTTGAATTCCACTGTGAGGTTGGTTATCTTCTCATCCAGTCTTTAGCTGAAGCCCCAATGCCATTATCTGCTTGAGGATCAAATACATTGTTGTCTCAGAAGGACCAGACGGGGAGGTTTTGTTTGGTTTGGGAGACCACCTCTGTGAAAAGCAGCTGCCTTGTTGGCTTTCAAGATGCCATCGTGGACTGAGCAGGCTAATGCACCCTGCAGTGGCTAGTGGTAGGTCAAAGTGAGGGTCTGTGGCAATGAAAGCCGGAAGCAGGGTTGAAGGGAGTCTAGGGTACAGCATGGCCCCCAATAAGGGGTAAGAGGCAGAGCCTGGACTGTGTGGGGCGAGTCAGCCCTAGAGAGGACCCCAGGATGCTGTGGCAATGCGTGGGCGGTGGGATGGAGTAGTGGCTATTTGTGTCTACTCTCAGTCCCCCGCCATCATAGGGGCTCTCAGGTGGAGGAGGGCAGTGCTCAAGAATCAGAAGACCCATTCACGATGAGGCCCGCTGCTGGGCCGTCTATGGCCACTGCTCAAAGGATGGTGACAGGGTATCTCGGCTGGGTCTGGCCAATGAATCAGTCCCACTAAGTGACTACCATTGTGGATGTAGCCAGCAGCAATGTAAAGGCTGCACCTGGTCAGTGAGCAAGAATCTGTAGGGCAGTGGGGTAGGCCAAGAGCGAAGAGTGGGGCCTGAGAATCTTGAAGGGAAAAAGGGTCCAGCAGACCGAGTGGATGCAGGAAGCCAAGATAAGGGGATAGGTAGAGGGCACTGGTTCCCCACGTGGTTGTGTCACACCTGGGCTCCCTGAGATGCTTGTGACAGCAAGCTGCTGGGGACATCACAGGTACCAGTAGCTCCCAGTGCTCAATGGTCAGGGGTCAAGGTTATTCTCCTGTAGGCTCCACAAACAAAACTTTCAGGCTGGATAGGATGTAGGTGATCATGGCCTCCCTCGGAGGGACATCAGGCATTCAAGATGTTGCTTGGGCACTCTACAGCCCTCGTACTACACAAACTGCGAGCCGATGAACAGGTAGGGTCAGTGCCATGTGTAGTAATAATAAAAAATACTTTATTTGATTTGGTTTAAATCATACAAAGAGCGGGTTGACCGCAAAAAACACATAAGCACTTGTGACTTAAAATTCATGTATAAATACTGGTTAATTAGTAAACATTCCATTTAAAACATTTTGATCAGTAAAACCAAGGGAAGCAAAGGAAAACTGTACAATTGTTGCCTTTTAGTCTAATGGAGTTGTTCTAGCTTGTGGAATCTGATTCTTGTGCTTATATTTGCTTCGAAGTAAATGTCTAAGCATTTTCTGAATCGAGTTCCATGTCTTTCTTTTCTATCGCTTTTGCAGCAAGACTTTAATGATTTACATGCCAATTGCACTGTTGACCCTCCTAAACTTTTTATCACTGCGGACCTGCATGTCCTTATCTGTTCTTTTTTCAATAACGGCCGCAGCAGTCTTTTCCGTTCTGATGATAGTGCTGGACAAATACAAAGTAGGTGGAGCACTGATTCGTTACCTTGTCCGCAAAGGCGAAAGTCCGTTGAAGGCCAGGTGCGTTTCCATTTGGTTGTTAAATCTTTAGTTGGGTACACTCCCAGTCTCAGTAGAATTAATTGCTGTTTCATTCGGTTTACAAAGTGTTCCAAAAGGTATGGTTGGGGCTTTAGCTTTTTATATGTCGGCAGCACCGTCCATGCATTATTTTTCGTGGACAGCGTGGCTTTATCCTGGTCTTGGGACATTTGGTTAACTGTTTTGTTGACCAATTGTTTGAACTCCGAGTAGGACGGTGTAGTACGCCATGCTTCCTCTAATTTTAAAGCCTCAATCGATTTTTTTAGGAACAAATGAACTGAATTAGTCAGTTTTGATTGTTTTTCGACCTCTAGCCAGCAATAATGTACCAGGGAGTCGTCCGCTGCTCGCATTCTCCAATAGTATTTGACCAGCGCTCCCTGTCTTGCCATTGTCTGATTTTTTAGCCCAAATTCAAGTCTTATCCGGTCTTGTGAGACATGGCGCGGGATGTGGAACCGTTTTTTGAAGAGGCTGGATTGGGCGATATTCAAGGATGTGGCATCCTTTGCGTTTAATAGTTCAGAACCGTATGTAAATGCAGCAAGAAATTTTGATGCCACGACCTTTAGTAAGTGGGTAGTGGAGCTGTCAGTAAGTTTTGTTTGTAAGGTTTTAAATGCAAACAGTAGTTGTTTGGCTTTAGTTTCCCGATGTTCCTGGTGTTTCTTGTATTTAAGATGGCTATCCAGAGTTAATCCCAAGTACTTGTATGTATCCTCGCGGTCCAAACTGTTGCTGTTAATCGTCCACGTGAATTTTGGTGTTTTTTTCTGTGGACTGGAAAAGCACATGACCTTTTTAAAAAAAAAAGTTTATCTGTAGTTGGTTTAGGTCTATGTATTCTGCCAATTTGTTTATTAGTCGTTGTAGGCCACGAGGCGTTTGGGAGAGCAACACAATATCATCTGCATATTGCAAACTTACTGTTCTCACATTCCCCAGTTTTGGAGGATCGCCTAAAGTTGAGCGTAGGTGGTTGTCTAGGTCAGCTGTGTATATATTAAATAAACAGGGGGCCAAGACGCACCCCTGTTTTAGGCCATTGGTGGTAGTGATTTCGTTTGTTAGACTTCCATCTCCCATTTTTATTTAAACTCATGTTTTCGAGTAACGGTCTATGATTGCATTCAATAAGTTAAGTTTGTGGGTGCACCCCAGGATTCCATTTTTGTCCACAAGGCTTGTCTAGGGAACTTATCAAAGACCGCCATGAGGTCCATGAAACACGCATACAATACTTTGGAATTTGCGATGGATTGATTAGCCAGGAGTGCCATGTGTAGCAGTCCGGGTCGTAAGTACCTGCCAAGGGGAGGCAGGGTACAATGGGCCATACAGGCCTCAAGTCCTCCAAAACAGCTGAGGTCACTGCTGCGCGCCGCTGGTGCTTACATGTAGTTCATGGTACAGTGAATCCTCAGGTTCTCACTGCATCCAAGCAGCCCAATCTTCACCCCTCTGCTAGGGGGCCACATGCCCACAGGGCAGAAGTCTTGTTATATAGAGTCTGGTGGGGGTCGCAGCACGGCTGGCCTCAGATGGCTGTATACTCCCCATGCTTCATAGGGATAGCTGTGGGGGCTTTAAGGTGGTTTGGGGGAAAGCATGTTGCATTACCTCTTTGCTCTGTGCAGCCAGAGAGGACAAAAAGCCATGTAGGCCACACACTATGGCTCCTGCATGGGCCATGCCCCCGCTACTGGGGGGATTTATGGCCCACCAAGAAAATGTCCTGCATGGTAGAGCGGTATTGTGCAGTCAGCTGTTTGTGCCCCCACTCCTGTAGGAATCGTTGTGCGGATTTAGCAGTGATGCGGGCAGTGATGTACCTACCACTCCTGCCATTTGTCCAAGCGAGCTTGTGGGGCTCTCCAGGTGTAGGGAAGGTTGTACTCATCATGGCCAGACCATTGGGTTCCGCTCCTGTCACCTACACAGCAGTCCATTTAGCAAACCCAGTAGAGCAAGGTCATGGGCTTCCCTATCGAGCATGGCGGCCAGGCATCACCGGGTGCAACCGATGTTCTACCTGGGGCCTCCCAGTAGTACGGAGCTCTGGAATCCAGCAGTTATCTTCCAAGGCGGCCAGACTCACATTCCATTTTGGAAGAGTTTAACAGCAAGGTGTTTGAAATGTTTCGTCTCAGAATTGGATTTGTTGCCACAGACAACTGCATAATTTAGTCAAGGCCATTGCAGATGGTGGCTAAGCGAGGGACCTCTGTTTGGTGCATTGCATTAACCTGATTGAGCAGGACTTTCTAAAAAAAGAAAACATAGCAGCATACTGGGCATCTTTCTAAGAATCTGCACTCATTTCAGTCATTGACTCATTCTTTTAAAGTCCTCTAAGCAGTTGAAGATCATTCAGCATGCTAATGGAGTATTGGTTAAAGCCCTCATACAGGAAGAGCCGACGTGTTAGATCTCGACCTACTATATGCTGCTATGTCTGTTTGAGCAGTATAGACCAATCACCAACTATGTCCTTCAAAAAGGAGGCGTTGCAATTGGGAAATGGTGGACAATGGAGGAGGACAAATGAGGGCTAGTCAAGTGCCTAGCACAAATGATACTTCCTTTTGAGGTTTTCACACGGAAAGTCAGCAAGGAGGACAGTATGATGAGCCAAGCAATCCGTTGTTGCATCTCCTACAAGACCAAATGAAAACAGAGGTGCAAAGGTTTACTGGTTTGAACGAAGAAGCATATGAGTTAATCCAGAGGTTAATCCTTCGCTTGCCCGTTAATCCAAGGCTGCAAAGAGAGATCATGTCCACCAAAGAATACATATGTGCCGCAATACTTTATCCATAGTACAAAAAATACTGCCCACTTTAATTCCTTTTTCAGAAGGGGATTTTCACATTACAAGATTTGGATTGTCTATCACGCGAGAGGCTGGAAAAAGAATGGCAGGAAGTTAGAGGCCCCAGCAGAAGTTCTCCTGTACAACGTTCAGCCTCCAGAAAGGGCAGTTCTGTTATCTCACAACCAACACAAACATTACCAACAGCGCCAGCAACAGAAGAACCTGGTCCAATCTCTGCAATGGCTTGATTTCAAGTGGCAGGGCTTAGGTCAAGTGTACAGGTGTAAGCAACAAAGGTCGAGCCAGTGGCAGCAGCAATGACCATTCAAAGGATGATCCAAGACTATCTGGATGACTCAAAAGAGACCTACCTGGATCAAAACCCTTTAGTTTATTGGTATGGGAAGATGCTACAATGGCCAGAGCTCAGCACGCTGGCAATAAAGTATCTGGCTTGTCCGGTAGCTAGTGTGCCTTCTGAGCATGTCTTCAGTGCAGCTGGCACGGTTGTCACTGTCAGAAGAACCAGTCTCTCACCTCAAAACTTGGAGATATTGATGTTGATTAAAATGAACAAACACTTCATACCACAAGGTTACAATGTTGATGAAACAGCATAGGAAGAGGATGAGAGCAATTAGTCAGACTCAACTGTGTTAGCTGAGGATCTTTTGGGCGAACCCCCTGAGTTTGAAGACAAACTCAAGTTACTTGGATAAGTAACCCACAACAGAACTTGCATATATATCGTCAAACTGGTTTGAAATATATATATATAGATATATGGAAAAACATTTATATATTTATTTGGTGTCTGGCTTACCCTGCCTTTTTTAATCACATGCAGGTGCACCATCCTTATTTGCATTTGTATATACTGTATAATTTTTCTTTTCTTAACAATAACAATAACAATTTTTTAAACTGTGTGGGTCCTCCCTATTTTGTATTTTTCCACTATAGGTAATATAACAATTAGATTACTTGGAACTCTAGGGTTGAAGGACTGTTTTCCTTTGGTAACTGAACTGTCTTCTTCCTTCCGCAACAGATGTGATGATGATGTGCTGCTCTTCTACTTGATGAATGTTGTGTTTCTTTTTGCCCCTCCCCATCCTAACCTCCCCTTTCCCATCCATTCATGGAAACTACTAACCATCTTCCCCCTGTTTGTTTGATCTATTGAGTTGCAACTTCGTAAGTTAAAACATTAATAAATGGATCACACACTTGGCGGGCGGATGTGGTTAAAGCATTGGCAACTGTTAAAGGATCTTCTTAACTAAACAATAGCCCACACGAGCCCTACTACCCACTAGGCATGAAAGAGACATTGTCAAAGTGCAGAGTCTTAGAACAATGTCTGTTCAAGGATAGGTAGTACTAGTATGCGCTATGACCTGATTCACAAAGGTAAAGTTACACTTTTGGTGTACGTTTACTCTGGCCGTGTAACAGCACTATCAGCAACTCTACTAGTAGTTAGTAACTAACTTTATGAGTAGTGACTAACTAGTAGAAACTCCCATTAAAATATTAGGACTTACTTACAACTCACAAATTTACTATTCATATAGTTACTGATGGAAAAGTTACCAGTCATAAACTTATAGTGCAAGAGTAAAGTAACACCAAAAGTATAACTTTGCTATTGTAAATCAGGACTTGTGTTGCTTACAAAGTCTATGCAACATGAAGTAACCTTATCCTGAGCCCTGTATGTTTAGTTTTAATTTGTTTAATAAATTAAATATGAGTTTCCCAGATTGCTTGCTAGTTGTTGTTTGTTTGAGTTTTTGTCATGTTGATCTCAGTCTTAGATTATCTCTGTGTTTTCTTTCAGTCTAGTTGCATGTGATGGAGAATTCTCCTTAATATTGCTTCAGTTAGAGTTCACTTTGCAAGCATCATTTGGAATAGGTGAGGCCTCATTTTTGTAATGTCCTTCCTGTCAGCACTACAACTAGCATTAAAAAAGCCCTTTGGGAAACCATGCAATAAGGTTTGCGAAGATTAAGAGAGACAGCAGTCATTGCTTAATCGATTCAGGTAAAAAAAAAATAAGAACTTAGTACTGCAGTAGTTTTTGGGAACGAGAGATTGGGATTTTGAGCATGTTGGCACTTGGCAGACCCCATTAGTGGTCAATAGTAGGACAAGACCAGTAGCTAAGTAATATACAAGTATTACTGATAGGTGGCTGGGTGCTGCAAAACCTCATCCAGCAATGAAGTGAAACATATATACTATAGTCAGTTTTCCGTTCCCATTTTGGTAGCAGGGTATACAGGACTGGAGGAAGAGGCAAGTATAACCGACTAGAAAATAAATACATGGCAAAGGACTTCAGGTTGGCAAGTCTAGCAGGCCAAGGATGTTGGAATCTAGCCCTAGTATTGGGTTCCTGCTTTCCTCTCTGTTATCCCGGTGTCTCCAGTACCAGTCAACAAGCTTTATTTGAATTCAATAAAAAAATTCATAAAATCATACAAGAAAAAACACATTAAAAAACAAAAAGCGATTATTTTCATAACATAGTCACAAAGGTTAAAAAAGATTCCTTATACTAATAAAATCGTTATTACAAGTCATCATAAACCGACCCCAGCAGCTATAGTACAAGGTGTGGTCATATCAATTAATTTAACAGCTTTAAAAAATAGTGTTGTTTGACTTTAAGCAATTTATGAAGACATAGTTTAAAATAAAACAGATAAACTTCAAAGCGTACAAAAGAGCAAAGTACATATTTGGTTTCTTTAGTAAGGACCATCCCCAGACTTGGTGTTAGTCGTTAACATATTCAGTTTTTAGCAAAACCGTTCGAAAATCTAATTAACAAGTCAGTGCACCTGATCTATACCAGAGAATAAAGCAAATTGATTATAGGTGGGTATTGTGTGCCAACTAGGTCCCGGGCCTCTGCTACCCATGCAGTGGTTATTTTGTACATATGATCTTACAGGGGGGAGGTATGTAGTTCTAGGGTAGAAGTCACACAGTTCCCAAGTTCCAATTGGGCCATCGCCCATTTGTGGCTGCCAACTTCGCAAGTATTTGATGACTCGGGTGTCCCTAAAGTTGACCAAAACCAGGTCTCCCGGTATATCCTTGGGGTGGATCCTAACCACCCTACCCTTCTGACTTTTAAAAATGTTCTATCTATATTGTGTGGAAGGTGTCTATTTTTGGTAAGCCAAAAAGATACCTTATTTGCCAGATCCGCTAGTCTTTCAATTTTGCTGTTAGTGAGTTCAGGCACGCCTGAGAGGATGCACACAAAAGGTGCTGCCTCCGGCGGTAGATCTATATGTTTAGCCTTTCTTTGCCTGTTGCCAAAGTTGTAAGACATCCCCTCTGTCGGCATGGGTTCTTTAGTCGACCCTTTTCTAATGGCAGAACTTTGGGCTACTGGGGGGTTTGATATGAATAATGTTTCGGATGTTTTTGGGGCAACTGCGTAAATTTGTGCGGATTTACTTTGTGCAGAGGTAATGGAGATGTCAGTAGCGACTGATGTCTCTACTTGTTTATGTCCTACCATACTTTTTGTGAGTATCAGATTTGCCTTAATGGTTTCCTTTATTTATTTATTTATTTATTTTTGCGATTTTATATAGCGCGAACTTTACCCGAAGGTGTCAGAGCGCTTTACATAGGACCCAGTTTCAAACATAAGGACTGAAGGTTACAAGCGGACAAAAAGTTTGCAAATTTTTGACTTACATAAGAACCAGTTGAAAACATACGGACTTAGGATTACATACGTTATAAAAAGGTACATACGTTATAAAAAGGTACAAACGGAAAAAATTGCAAATGTACAAGAGATAAAGTCACACAAGGAGGAGATACAAATGGATAAATTCTAGGCATATACTAGTGATATCTCTATCTACCTAGGGAGGGGATACACATGGATATACTCTAAGAGTCACATAGGAATGGTAGAGAGCACAGCGGACTCCTGCATAAACTAGTGATTAGAGTTATCTCTATATACATAGGGAAAGGGTAAGACTGGATATACTCTAAAAGTCACATAGGAATGGTAGAGAGCAATGCGGACTACGGCATGTTCTAGTGAATTAGAGCTATCTCTATATACAAAGGGAAGGGATACACATGGATAAACTCTAACAGTCACATAGGTGACTAGTCGTTAGAGTTATCTCTATATACATAGGGAAGGGATACACATGGATATACTCTAAAAGTCACATAGGAGACTAGTCATCAGAGTTATCACTATTCCTCTAAGGTTGTGAGCTTTTCCCCTATTACCTTAATTCTTTTTTCCAGTGGGGATATTAAGGATTTAACCAAAAGTTCAATCTGAACCAATAAGTCAAATTGTGTAGGGGATACGGGGGAATCCAGAATTGGGCGTACCTCAGATGTTTTTGGGGTATTGCTGGTGGGCGAGAGGGGACTTAGATACAGTTTTTGTTTTTTAACTAATCTTTCAGTCTGTTTAGCACCTTTGCGCTTTCTGTTAGGACGGGGGGCCTGGGCATTTGCTGACTGTTGGATAGTATCCTTAGGTGATGTTAAGGGGGGTACCAAGATGGTTTACGTTTAGTTGAGATGTAATGCTAGGCTGGGGACTTTATTACTCATTACACATGCAGGAGCAGTTGTTTCCTCGTTTCCATTTTCAACATTGGTATATACAGTTTTACAAATCAGATTTAATTCATCCAGTAAGGAAAATTTTTGGATTTGGTCTGGTAGCACTAGGGGAGATTGGATACTGGAGGTGGGCTCTGCGGAAAGACTTTGTTCGACTCTCCTATGTAGCCCTAATTAGATAGTTGTCCAATGTTCCCTTCCGTTGCCCCCCTGAAGGAAATTATTTATATGAAGCCCTTTATCAGTCATGGTGTGATTAGCTTTCTGTATATGTATTTTGCTACGACAGATACCTATACAGGTTCTACACGTAATATAGTGGCCAAAAACGAAAAAGTCAGGAGGTGGCCCTTTAGGGAATACCAAAGTGTATGTGGAGTCAGTCACTTTGATGGTTTCCTTCGTATTACCTCCCTTTTCCAGCGAGAATGAGGCGAAGATCAAATAGGGTGGCCCGTCCCCGTCCTCCTCAGGCCCCTGAGGGCCACAGAGGGCCCGCCCTTTGCCCGGGCTTAGCCCGGCGCTGCCCGCGCCCGTCCTGCGGGGCGAGAAAAGCTCCACGTTGTTATGGCGCCAGCAGGCGCAGCAGGAGCGTCACGGGAGCGCCGGGGGACGGGGCTGCTGGGGGATGTAGTCCCTGACCCAGGAATGCCTCGATGTGCTGGCCGTTTCCCTCACGGCAGGATTACCCTGGACGCTGGCCGTTTCCCTCATGGCAGGTAAGTGGCAAGCAAAGCGTCCCCTCTGTCCCGCTCAAGCTCCGCGTTGTTATGGCGCCAGCAGGCGCAGCAGGAGCGTCACGGGAGCGCCGGGGGGCCGGGGCTGCTGGGGGATGTAGTCCCTGACCCAGGAATGCCTTGTTGTGCTGGCCGTTTCCCTCACGGCAGGACTACCCTGGACGCTGGCCGTTTCCCTCACGGCAGGTAAGTGGCAAGCAAAGCGTCCCCTCTGTCCCGCTCAAGCTCCGCGTTGTTATGGTGCCATCAGGAGCAGCAGGAGCGTCACGGGAGCGCCGGGGGGCCGGGGCTGCTGGGGGATGTAGTCCCTGACCCAGGAATGCCTCGATGTGCTGGCCGTTTCCCTCACAGCAGGATTACCCTGGACGCTGGCCGTTTCCCTCACGGCAGGTAAGTGGCAAGCAAAGCGTCCCCTCTGTCCCGCTCAAGCTCCGCATTGTTATGGCGCCAGCAAGTGCAGCAGGAGCGTCACGGGAGCGCTGGGGGGCCGGGGCTGCTGGGGATGTAGTCCCTGACCCAGGAATGCCTTGTTGTGCTGGCCGTTTCCCTGACGGCAGGATTACCCTGGACGCTGGTTGTTTCCCTCACGGCAGGTAAGTGGCAAGCAAAGCGTCCCCTCTGTCCCGCTCAAGCTCCGCTTTGTTATGGCGCCAGCAGGTGCAGCAGGAGCGTCACGGGAGTGCCGGGGGCCGGGGCTGCTGGGGGATGCAGTCCCTGACCCAGGAATGCCTTGATGTGCTGGCCGTTTCCCTCACGGCAGGATTACCCTGGACTCTGGCCGTTTCCCTCACGGCAGGTAAGTGGCAAGCAAAGCGTCCCCTCTGTCCCGCTCAAGAACCGCGTTGTTATGGCGCCAGCAGGTGCAGCAGGAGCGTCACGGGAGCGCCGGGGGGCCGGGGCTGCTGGGGGATATAGTCCCTGACCCAGGAATGCCTCGATGTGCTGGCCGTTTCCCTCACGGCAGGATTACCCTGGACGCTGGTCGTTTCCCTCACAGCAGGTAAGTGGCAAGCAAAGCGTCCCGGTGTCTCATAATCTCTAATTTTTTTGAGAAAGCAGTTGAGGAGCAAAAACTACAAGTTGTGTCTACTCTGTGATATTCTCTCTAATTTATCCTCTCCCTATCCAACAAACCCAACACCGCCAGACACAACTTTCTAAAAGGCATGGAAGCCGTCGCCAAATGAAAAACATCTGCCTACAACTAAACACCAAAAAAACGGAAGTACTCATCATGGACCCAAACCCCGATGCCTCGAACTACACCTGGTGGCCCCCCGCACTCGAAATCCCACCCATCCCTATGGACCACGCATGCAACCTGGGAATCATCCTGGACTCAGAACTCAAAATGGACCGCCAGATCAACTCTGTCTCGTCCTCCTGCCTCCACACCCTCCGCCTCCTAAGTAAGACCTTCAAATGGATCCCCCTCAAACACAGAAAGACCGTCACTCAAGCCCTGGTCACCAGCAGGCTTGACTACTGCAACTCACTCTATGCCGGAATAAACAAAAACCTCACCCGCAAGCTACAGTACATCCAACACACCACCGCAAGACTGGTCCTCAACCTGCCAAGACACTGCCACATCTCCTAGCACCTGCGCACACCCCACTGGCTCCCCATCAAAGCTAGAGTTACCTTCAAGATGCTAACCCAGGCTCACATGGCCCTCCACGATACTGGACCAGCATACCTGAACAGGTGACTCAAATTCTACGCACCCCAAAGGACCCTACGATCAGCCCAGCTCTCCTATGCCGTGGTTCCCCCACACCAGAAAGCCCAGATCAGGAGGCCACTCTTTCTGCTTCAGAGCGGCCAGAGGCTGGAACGACCTTCCACTCCACCTCAGACAGATAACATCGTCCCCCCATCCTCACAAGAAACCTCAAAACCTGGCTCTTTGACAGAACCCCTCCTTGATGGACTGGAACCTGTGACCCCGCCCTACCGCCCAGCGCCTTGAGACCCTTCGGGTGAGAATTAGCGTTTAACAAACACCTGATTGATTGATTGATTGAATGTGGCAATATTGCTTCTCACATACTTCTGTGCCTGAAGGATCCAAAGAAGCTTAAAGCGTTCCATGTTTTCTGGATATGAATAATCTCTGGTCTTGCTGTTCCTCATGATAATCAATGTTGCTGTATTCAAAACGCTGAACCTAATGTTTCTTGAGTTTTGGATATAACAACATGAGTTGGAGAGTCTACTATGATTGTTCATTGAGTTTAGTATGGCCATGCAACCTCAGAGATATGTCACTTCACAGAGGTAATGCATGCTCCCCACAGAATGTGGCATGCTTCATCATAGCCCTTCCATCTAGCACTATAAATGTTGCTTGTGTAATTCATGACCTGTTGTTACATCAAAGTTTAGTCACAAGCCTATGCTAATGACGCACATCTGTCACTAATATCTAGTGACAAATCTGGTGAATAATATAAGCTAATCTAATTACATTGTCTGCAAATGGTTCCTAAAATGAATCAGAGAATAGTGCAGTACTCACTAGGGGAACAGATTTGACAATACTAGACCTACCTCTAAACTAGAAATGTGTAAGGGCATACCACAGACACTTTATTCATGTCTCCTTATCACATGATTAGAAATAGTAAGTGTCACTATATTTGACTTTTTGCACCTTGCTGGTTAACATGTTGTGATGCTGAGATAATAGCCCATGCTGGTCTGGTGTGTTCATCAAGATGTCTATTAAGAGTGGTCTAAGTGTGTTGTTAACATTTCCTAACATTCACAATCAAACCTGTCATGGTATGCAAGAGACACATTTGGGTTCTGTAAAATGCAGCACCTATAAGATGGCAACCTACATCAGTCCAAAAATCTGTGGGCCATATTACCAAGAAAGGGCGATACATTATCGCCGCTTTTATCGGCAGGAAACTGCCTCTAAAGCGGCGATAATGGGCTTGATAATATGCCCATGTGAATTCCCATAGAAGCCCAGGTTAACACCAGAACATGGGCTTCTATGGGAATTCACAAGGGCATATTATCAAGCCAATTATCGCCGCTTTAGTGGCAGTTTCCTGCCGATAAAAGCAGCAATAATGTATCGCCTATTCTTGATAATATGGCCCGTGTCCCTTTCTTTTGTAATGCTGCTAACAGTCCCTCAACACTTTTATATTTGAAGGTTCCAATGAGTCCAAGAGGTATTCCAGTGGTTCTGAGTCTAAATATTCTCAGGGCTTCAGATCCCCTGTGGGTATCATTAGGGCCAGATCCAAAACACAAAACCTAGAGTCTGATGTAGAAAGCCAGAAACAACGTCTGCTTTAAAGAAATGTTTCCTATTTGGGAATACAAGTGCCGAGATGGGAGTTTGCAGTGCTTTGCAGACCACCATCTCAGTGTTTGTAGCCAATCAACTGGGGAGAGGATGTGGCTAAATGGCTAGAGCAGGTGACTTTGAATCTGGGGAACCAGGTTCAAGTCTGGCGGGAGTCTCACACATCCTGTGATTCTGGGCAAATCACTTAGGGCCTTATGTATGAAGCCTTACACCACTGTTGCATCATTTATTTGTGACCGTGCGGCGGAGTAAACAAATCGCCACAGTGTGCCACATTTACAAAGTGACACATCTGCACTATATTATATCTGCTTCTGGTATAATGTATGCAGGGTGGGCATTCCCCTGTAATAAAGGCTCATAGAAATGGCGAAATCGGAGATTTCACTGCACCACATCCAAGAGTTAACTGCGTCAAATCCTTAAGCCTGCTTCATAGCAGGCATAAGGACTGATGAAGACCCTTTTACATGGGATTCGCCCATGTGTAATGGCACATTGCTGGAGTTGCGTCTGTTTTCCAACACACTCCAGCATTGCATCATTATTGCGCCACCAGGTACGTCAGAATTCCTGACGTATCTTGTCAATCCTTGCGACATGGTGCGCCATACTGTAAATACTGAAAGTTTAGAAGATGCCAGCAAGGGAATTTATTTAAAGAAATAATTGCAAAATGTCATACTTGAATCTTATTTATATATATTAGTCTGTTCAATCAAAATTGGTATCTGATCTCTATTAAATTGTTTATCTACCAATTGGACAAGAAAATCATTTAAGTAGAACGATCAAAAATAAAAATGAAGAAACACGGGAAATCTTTCTTATCAAAAAATATTTCTTTTGTATATATTTATCATTCATAGGGTACATTTCAACAGTTAAAGCTGATTGTAATGCTTTCAAATGAAAAAGAAATTTCTAAATTATTCCTATAATTCATCTGAACAAAAAGTCCAATCCAATAAATCAAAACAGCAAGTGACTCTTATTTTTTTAAATTAAAGGTCACTTGTATAGTTAATAGTAGATGGAGAAATGGACTCAGTAGTCGACGTTTCGGTCTTTTGTTGTATTACTCATTAAGACCTTCTTCAGGACAACAAACATGAGCATGTAGCAGTGACCCCTTTTTTTAATCAATCCTGTTGTGACTTTAGAATCAGTATAATCAGAATGGACTCTTTGTGGCAGTCCTGGTTGTCTGATTTTTGTATGTGTCATAGACTGATCTGTGTGTAGAATTTCTTTTCTTGCGACCAGTCCTCTCCTTTATTCCTTTTAATGTATTTTGTCTCTTGTTTCGCTTACCAATTTGCAAAGACTAATTGTCAACGTGGAATGTAGAGACGCTGAGACCTGCCAGATCGGAACGCACGAATCTTTGGAAGTCACACGAGATCGACCATCGCATGACTTCTGTAACTGTATACTGTAAGGATCACTGATATAATATCGATTACACAAATATAGAACTACCAAAATATCGAGGAAAAAATATAGGATACAAAAATATCGAATTCCTATCTCCAAACAGGTAAGTACAAAAATATCGAATCAAAAATATCGTTGTAAAAAATATAGTTAGCCAAAATATCGAATTTTTTTATGTCTTAAAAGTAATTGAAAATTAATGAAATAGTAAATATAATTAACTTAAACATACTTAAAATACTTTTAAATAACCTTAAAATTAATAAATAATTAATGTAAGTAAAAAAATACAATTTTATTTTTTAATACATACATATATTAACGTGATATTAATAAAAAATATACAATATTTTTACCATACGATAGCGGGAGAGTAACATTTACTATTACAACTCTAGTGAGTGCAACAGTAGGGAAAGCGTTGGATAGCGTAGGGGTAAAAATAACTATTCCCACTCCAGTGAGTGCAACAGTAGGGAAAGCGTTGGATAGCGGGATGGTAAAAATTACTATTCCCACTCCAGAGAGTGCAACAGTAGAGAAAACGTTGGATAGCGTAGGGGTAAAAATTACTATTCGCACTCCAGAGAGTGCAACAGCAGAGAAAGCGTAGGGGTAAAAAATACTATTCCCACTCCAGAGAGGGCAACAGTAGGGACATTTTTGGATAGCGGGAAGGTGAAAAATTACTAACAGTAGGGAAAGCGTTGGATAGGGGGAGGGTAAGAATTACTATTCCCACTACAAAGAGTGCAACATTAGAGAAAACGTTGGATAGCGTAGAAGTAAAAATTACTATTCCCACTCCAGAGAGTGAAACAGTAGGGAAAGCGTTGGATAGGGTAGGGGTAAAAATTACTATTCCCATTCCACAGAGTGCAACAGTATGGAAAGCGTTGGATAGCGGGAGGGAAAAAATTACTATTCCCTCTCCAGTGAGTGCAACAGTAGGGAAAGCGTTGGATAGGGGGAGGGTAAGAATTACTATTCCCACTCCAGAGAGTGCAACAGTAGGGAAAACGTTGGATAGCGTAGGGGTAAAATTTACTATCCCCACTCCACAGAGTGCAACAGTAGGGAAAGTGTTGGATAGTGGGATGGTAAAAATTACCATTCCTACTCCAGTGAGTGCAACAGTAGGGAAAGCATTGGATAGTGGCAGGGTAAAAATTACTATTCCCACTCCAGTGAGTGCAACAGTAGGAAAAGCGTTGGATAGGGTAGGAGTAAAATCTACTATTCCCACTCCAGTGAGTGCAACAGTAGGGAAAGCGTTGGATAGCGGGAGGGTAAAAATTACTATTCCCACTCCAGAGAGTACAACTGTAGGGAAAACCTTGGATAGCGTAGGGGTAAAACTTACTATTCCCACTCCAGTGAGTTAAACAGTAGGGAAAGTAATGATTTATTATATTAATACAAATAAATTAAATATCAATACCAATAAAACATTAATTAAAATTAATTACCAATTTAATATTATGTAATATTTAATTAATTAGAAATACAAATACATATTAGTTATTAAAAATCAATTACCTATTCATAATTAATTAACAACGAATTAATTTTCAAAAACAAAAACTAATTATTAATACAAATTAATACCACTTAATAATTAACAGTAAATTAATTATCAATATACAAAAAGTATTTTTAATATGCAATTAATTACAATTACATTACTTCCCATCCTATTCCCCTATAAACCCACAACCTACTACAGAAAATAAATTAATAAAATGATCATAATTATCAAAGAATTAATTAATAAAAACGAATTAACAATTAATAAAAATTAATTACCAATTAAAAATGTATTAACAATAAATTAAAAATCAATACCAATAAATAAATAAAAAATATTTACGTAATTACAATTAAATTACTTCCCACCCTATTCCCCTATGAACCCACAACCCCCAACGGAAAACAAATTAAGAAAATTACCATAATTATCAATTAATCAATTAATAAAAATTAATTACCAATTAATAAAAATTAATTACCAATTAAAAAAATAATTACCAATAAATTCAAAATAAATCCCAATAAATAAATACAAATATTTAATTAATTACAATTAAATTACTTCCCACCCTATTCCCCTATAAACCCACAACCCGCTACAGAACTAAAAAGCAAAATTAAATTAAAAATAAATAATAATTGGTAAAAATTTATATTTAATTTAATATATTTAAATTACTTCCCACCCTATTCCCCTATAAACCCACAACCCGCTACAAAATTAAATTACGCAAAAATTAAATAACATAAAATTCATTACTTAAAAAAAATTAAACATACATTACAAAAATAATATACACTTTTCACACATATACTAACATACAAAACACTTAAAAAAAATGATATTATTAAAAAATCGATATATTTTAATGCCTATATTATATACTTCGATATTTTAAACTGCGATATTTTAAACTTCGATATTTTGACAATCGATATTACTTACCTTCAATTCGATATTTATAACAACTATATTATGTCCGTTCAATATTTTGTCCATTCTATATTTTTAATTAGATATTATGTCCATTCTATATTTTTACTTCGATATTATGTCTTAATGCCATACTGTAAATAAGGCGCATCCAAGGTGTGGCAAGTAGGACGCATTAAAAAGTGTTGCATCGCTGTTTTCAACCAGCGATGCAGCACTTTTCCTAAATGAGGTCCTTAATCTCCCTGTGCCTAAAAATGAATGTTTCCGTCTAGAATGCAACTGATGCTCATGTAAAGCTCTCCGATACCTTCGGGTCGAGTTTGCGCTATAAAAAAACTGCAACAGAAAAAACATCATAGGGCATCACAAATAGCAGCCTGGCAACGATGTTCATTAGGCAGCTTTTTCCGGGACCCCATGCCACACTTTGCAACACAACCTGCTGGTACATAGTTTACATCGCAAAACTGAGCAGTTTGCAAATTGTCGGTGAGCTGACCACTATTTGTGACATGTTTCGTTATATAATAGCTCCGTATTGTCTATTGAATTTTGGATGCACAATAGGAATTTCTTCCTTTTAAGTTTAAAATAAAAAATGTGTCAATGTGTGCATCTTCTGACCTATGAGAATGCCCTATTCTGTATGGCTGTCTTTAACCCTTCCGGAGATTGTAGGTGCCTCAGGAAGTGTCCTATGATGGATCTCAGAGAAGCATTGCAGTTAGGATTGCAGGTGATCGCATTCTGTGAAATGTGTTAGAAAGTGTGTTAAGAAGTTCACTATGTCTGTTTTTCAATATTTTCAGGAATTATATAACATCGGATATTGGCATGCTAGATCTGACTTTAAACTTCATGTTGCCTGCATGAAAATGCTATGTATGTTGTGCCCATCTATGTGTTCGATTTTGCAGTTTTTCATTTACAGATACTCTTCTCTGTGGATTCTGCATTTTTAAAGGATGTGATAGCAGAGCAAATCAATCTTTTTTCTTGGGATACCTGAGCGTTGACGCAAGAAACTCTACTGAGGCACTCTGCTAATACCCTATTGCTGCTAGCCTCGGACTGCTTTGTGTGAGTGTCTGTGCAAGGGATGGTATGCATTTACAAGTGAGTTAGCTGGCCTGCTCCAAAATGTACGCTCCTGGATCTATGCTTTTTAAATAAAAAATGTTATGCAAATGAAGCAGATTTCTCAAAAGATCAGAAGCTTGACCACACAACGAATGGCCTCTTGGCGTTGTCATATTAGGTAGTATGGTTGTGAACAATACAGAACAAATTGAAGGGGTATGTCTGAAACAGGTGGCATTGTCTAGTGTGAGCTATAGGGTTGGACAGCTAGGCCCAAATTTACAAAACTATCACACAATGCAGCACAGCAACCAAAGTTGCTGCTCTGTATGGCACAGGAGGGAGAGAGAGCAGGACAGCCCACTATGTACTGAGATATGGCACTGCCCTGCTCTCTCCCTTACGCTTTCACACAATCAGGCTGCCAGCGCCACTCTTACACATTTGCACTACCTTTGCACCATAGTGCAAAGGTGTCTGTGTCATTTCAAGCACAGGTGTTGTACTGGGAGGGCACCCTTGCAATACAAAATTCTATGCAGATAAAAACATTTCCCACTTTGACAGTGTTCTTAACAGTGCAGCACAGATGTAAAGTCGGGAAAGTTTAGAGACATAAAATCATTTCCCCTTTTTAAGTCTTTATGTCTGCCTTAAGGAGGAATTATATTTTGGTGGAAACCCCATATATACTAGTTTTAATAGATAGGGTTTGTTTTTATAAAGCATGGGTGACTACATGGGAACGCCTAAGTACAACTCATGAAATGACCCATGATGGAAAGTAATGCAAAGCAGAGCAAAGCCCTGTTTTGAATTACTTTAAGGTAACTTTCTAGCAGAACAAAAAGTGTGCTGGAAAGTAAATTCAAAATAAACATTTTGAGCCAGTTTACATCAGTTTTGTGGCACAAACTCAGAGCTAAATGCTAGTAAATCTTTCCCTTTGTGTTTTTAATAGGACATCAGAAAGCATAGTTTATTCCCCGTCAGATGTCTCTAGTTTGAGGTGCCACTGCCTCCAATAAGTGAATCAAGCAGCATCTAGCAGCGGCTGCACCCAATCAAGTACAAAATCGAAACAATGGGGGAGTGACGCACACTGCATGCCTAACTGCCAGCACCAGTTCTCTCAATGTATTTTGACAGATGCTGCCCTTAATAGTGTTACTCCTCACAATTCATCACATGTTGGCACCTAGTGGGGGCACAGAATGGGCTGGATATCCTTGTATATTTGTTTCATGATAACTGGCACTCATTGGCAAGCAGCAGCCCATTGGTTGAGGGGCTTGTAAAGCCGCTTTTAGTGTGTCAAGTTCTGACCTCATGACCTTCAAGCACCTCACGTCTGAATTGCTGCTTCCTTTTGAAGAGTGGCAATAGCTCAATAACCCATAAACACATGTCCCAGATTGCACAGTCTTACCAGCACTGGCTGTCCTAACAGACCGTGAACACTTTGTTACTTATGATACATTGAAAATACTAAAAACGGAAGCTACTAAATTACAGTGCCAGCGGTGTGCTTCCTCTCCCTAAATATCTTAAAGTTCTTCCAGGAGTGATTAGGCTGACAAGCCTTGTGATGAACCTGGGCGCTCAGGGGTGGGGCTCGGCCTCATGAAAGATAAGCACAATTTCTTGCAGTCTGAATATGAACTTCTACTTCCTGTGGAGCATGGTCAATAACCCAGAAATACATATGCAGGAATTCACAGTAATGGCTCCACCAACACATGGTGAACACTTTGCTATTATTGTTTTTATCTTTAACTGTGAACGCTCATAGTAGGGTATGATTGATTATGTTAAACGAGGAGGTTATTACTTGTAGTTTTGCAATCGCATGCATAGTTTTAATATGAAGTATGACATTTGGGAAAGGAACATAACGCTGTGTTTTGGACATTTATGGTAACAACATCACCTGTTGGGATATTTTTAAATGCGATTACATTAAATTGGATCAATAAGGACCATGCTGTGTAAAACCTTTAACATGAAAGCAATTTTTCTTCTTCTCTTAATTGGGCAACATTAGCAGAATTATGTCATAGTTGGTGGCTAAGAATAGAATCGTTACTATCATGTGACCTAATACCCATGTTAACGATTCTTCCTTTTTGCATGGATCGAGTTTTATTAAGTAAAACTTGTGTATTCCAATTGATTGATGATGAATTGTTTTGATGTTATTTATTGGAGGACCTTTTATTTTGTTATTACATTGTGATGTATTGTAAGCTTTAGTTAACTGAACAATAAAGTATTACTTACTTACTTTGTTACTTGTGAGTTATTACAAATGTTACAAACTGCAATTACCAGAATGCAATGGGGGAAAAACTGTAGAAGGGGCAATGGTTTTTAATTTTTTTATTGTTTATAGGACTCCCATAAAATGTGAATTTTTCGTCTTTTAGAAACTCAGAGTGTTTGGAAAGATGCTTCTCTTTTATCTGTTCATGCTTGGTGGTCGTGGGTTATCTTTTCCAGAAGAGGATCTCAGCTCTCGTTAAAGGGGATTGCTCATAATCCTTTATCTTATGACTCCTTTTGGTTACCTGTTGATACTTATTCATCTTCTTAAGTATTATATTAGTTCTGGTAATCTTGATTCTTTTTTTACTTCTATGTATATTATTAATTGTAATTTTGTAGCTCTTTTAAGATGGTTCTGCATTACAATCTTTTTTATGTGCCCTTCTCCCCTTTCCTCTTATGTTTATTGGATTCTAGAATATTGTTTTACCTATTGCATTGGATATCCATTGATGAGATTGCTTAGTGTATGATTTTAATTTTTAGGTATTTTTGATTTATAATATTGTTTTCTGTATTGTCTTTGTTTATGTATCTATGCAAAAAATGTATAAAATATTTTGAACAGAGAAACTCAGAGTGTTCGGTAAACTGTATTTAATATGTACTGTATTTTAAATATTCATTATGTAGTAGGAATTAGATTGTTTACACTATTTGTTCTTGTTTGCGTTTTGTACCGTTTAAAAGGCTGTTGTCTAAATAAACAAGGTTTCTCTCTCTCTCATCTTACCTTTCTTAAAGTGGGACATGTTAAACTTCAATATGCCAGCTGTTATTATAGTTTGCATTTCTTTGTTTTCTTAGTAAGGGAGAGAAGTGGGAATTCCTGTTGACCCCTTTTCGAGACACTATGGAGTTTGGCGAGCATTGCGAGAATGCGGTGAAGGCGAAACCTGGGTCCATTCACGGAGTCCCCTTTAATATCCACTCTGCAGCAGATGATAGAAGTTGCAGGTGAAGCTGCATTTAGATCAAAAGAGGGACCTCCATCTGCAAAACAATAAAAGAGAGAGGTTACAAGCTAGGAAAATTTCAAGAGATGACCCAGAAAAGGAAAATAGAAGAGGTCGTTCTGTCCAGGGCTCAGAGTACACAGGGCTTTTTCAACTTTTAACAAACACCCTAACCTTTTCTTCAGGTGGAAAAGAAGATGATTTCTTTACCCAGTGTGCCTAGTACTCTTGCCTACGTGAAAAGATGTTTACAAGGTTGCCTTTCAAATGTTTCTATGAAAGCGGTACCCTTTGATGGGTTTTTCTGAAGAATTTCTAGCAGCATTTAAAATAGATATAGTATAATAGCCGAATTCTCCTCTCATGGTACTGTGGTCTCTGAAGATGCCTTACTCACTGAGCAGATGCATAAAAAGATGGAAGGGGCGATAAAGAGAGACTATGCAACTGAACATTTTTCTGTCAGAGCCAATTCCCACTCAACCTATATGGCTCAACCCCATTCAGGTATTTTCAGACACTGGTCGAGCCAATACAGGAGGGTGCTGATAATTCTGCTCTTATAGCCAAGTGTAGTTGTACTCATTGTACTTTTGTTCCCCTGAGGCGTGAGCTGGGGGTTCTAGGCTGCTACTCACTATTTTAATTCCCTACATTCTCGTTGTCTATCGCCATTCTCTATGTAATTTTAATATTGTGCTTCACTTTGTTATTGCGCCTTACCTGCTTACAGTGTGACCTGTTCAATCGTGGATATCGGCACTGTAGGAACACGCTCATAGAAACGGTGCCACCATCTTAGGTGGACACCAGGGCAGCGCTCTAGTTGCTTTGCGTTTCCCTGCCTCTGCGGTATTTAAATCCTGCAGCTCTATCACGCGCTTGTGCTCATTGTACTTTTGTTCCCCTGAGGCGTGAGCCGGGGGTTCTAGGCTGCTACTCACTATTTTAATTCCCTACATTCTCGTTGTCTATCGCCATTCTCTATGTAATTTTAATATTGTGCATCACTTTGTTATTGCGCCTTACCTGCTTACAGTGTGACCTGTTCATTCGTGGATATCGGCACTGTAGGAACGCGCTCATAGAAACGGTGCCGCCATCTTAGGTGTACACCAGGGCAGCGCTCTAGTTGCTTTGCATTTCCCTGCCTCTCCCTATATTATGCGCATATAGACCAGACGGCGCAGCGGGCGCACCGGCGACGCGCCAAAGGCAAGCCCGTCTGCGCCCGTCATCGCCACTCCATCGCCTCTCGCCAGTTCCCCTGGTCGGGACCGGCTCCCCTGCTATAAGTATGATAGAGAACAACTCCTGACTCTAAAGCCTTGTGCAACAGCCTGCGCAACACTGCCATCACAATTAGGTGAGTCAAGACTCTTGTGCTTTTTCCACGTATACCCCTTCTGGGATTCGGACAACTAAAGTCCTAGGAAGTCAAACGCGATTTATTGTGTACCAGTTAAATGTGCGCTCTTTAGCTAAACATTACATGGAAGTCCACTCTTTGCTTAGTGATGAATCTCCTGACGTTCTTTTTATCTGTGAGACCTGGTTGCGGGATGATATGACAGGGATAACTGGTCTATCCCTTCCAGAGGGATACTTGATTAAGACCCTTAATCGCGACTCTAGGGGTGGCGGGATAGCGGTCATCTACAGAGCACAATATCCCTGCTTCTTTACGGAGGAGAAACTGTGCGGCTGTGAATGTGCTCGCTTCAGACTAGATGTAAGCCCGCATTTTACCTTTTCTGGCTTATATATCTACCGCCCCCCAGGTCATGCTCCTAAATTTAGTGATGCCCTGTTGGAGCTAGTTAGCTCATTAGTGGTGAGGTCTGCCAATTTCTCCATTTTAGGTGACTTGAATCTTCATTTCGACCATAAGTCGGATCAGGCCATTTGTAACCTGATTGCAGATTTGGCTGCCCTCCAACTGGACCTATTGGTGCAGGACGCTACACATGTAGCAGGACACATACTGGACCCTGTTTTTTCCAACATTCCAGATGTCCAGATTGAGCGTCCTGTGCCCATGGGCTGGACTGACCACTTTTTGATCAAAGCTAGCTGGATGCTAATACAACCTCCCAAGACAGTTAAGGCCACTCTAACGTTCAAAAGACCCTGGCACAAACTTAATTTAGATGATTTTCATGCCTATCTGAGAGAGACCTTTGAGGAAGATCTGGCTGACCCTGAGGCCGCATACACCGCCTTCTGTAACTGGATTGGGGGGGGGGGCTTGATGCTCTCAACCCTGCCAGATGGACCAGGGGGCGCAGCTCGATCTCCCACCCTTGGTTCTCAGATGCTCTTGGAGCACTTAGAAAGGAGTGTAAAAGAGCCGAGAGGATTTGGAGAGGGAACTATGATAGTGATCTTAAAACAGTGTATCTAGCCAAATTGAAACACTATCATAAAATGATTTGCACAGCACGAGCTAATTTCTATGCCGAAAATATTAAAGCCAGTTCTAATCCCACGAAGTACATCTTCAAGATTGTTCAAGATCTGAGCAACACTAAAACCTCAACTTCTCATGTAGACTCGGCACAGCAATGTGAGGAGCTGGCCTCTTTCTTCACGAATAAAGTGCAGAAAATTTACGCTACATTCCCTCAGCCTCCCCCCACTCCAAGTCCTGTCACGGTTAGGGAAGGGATCTCTATTTTGTCCATGATACCTGAGATTACATGTGATGATTTTGGGAAACTTTGTAAGAAGGTCAAATCCGGTTCTCCATCTGACCCTATGAGGCCGGCCCAGTTTTTGGAATCCATGGAGCTTGTACAGAAACCTCTAGGTCAGATACTTAACCTATCTTTTACAACGGCTATTGTACCCCTGGCCTGGAAACAAGCTCTGGTCTCTCCTATTATTAAAAAGCCCACACTTGATCCCTCTTTGCCTGAGAGCTTTAGGCCGATCTCCTTGCTCCCATGGGTCTCCAAACTGGCAGAGGCCCACGTGAACGAGGTGTTATCTCGGCACATGACCCTCAATAACATCCTGGACCCGTCGCAAAATGGCTTCAGACCGGGTCACAGTACCGAGTCTGCCTTGCTAGTCTCCACTGAGTATTTAAGATCTACTCTTGACGCCGGTCAGAGTGCAGCGCTTATATTACTAGATCTTAGCACTGCCTTTGATACGGTGTCCTATGACATCTTGTTGTACCGTTTGGAGACCATCGGGATCACTGGCCAAGCTCTGGAATGGTTCCGTGCTTTCTTGTAGGACAGATCCTTCCGGGTGTCGGCACCACCTTTTCTATCTCAAGTCCATTCCATCCGTCAAGGGGTTCCGCAGGGATCTGCGTTGAGCCCGACGTTGTTCAATCTTTATGTACAACCTCTCGCGGCTGTAGTGGGAGAGTGGGGCCTAACACTGGTATCGTATGCTGACGATACTCAGCTGGTTGTCACCTTGGCTGAAGGCCCCTCCGCTACTGCCGCGAGGTTTAGAGATGGGATGACTGCAGTTGCCCGCTGGTTGGCTGACAACTGTTTACAATTGAACGCCAAAAAAACGGAAGTGATGTTGGTAGGGGAGAACATCTCCCTCTGGAATGAACATTGGTGGCCGGCTTCTTTAGGCACCATACATATATCCAAGCCAGTGGTTAAGAACTTGGGAGTTTGGCTGGATACGGACCTCAATTTTCAGTGCCACGCAAAGAAAGTGGCAGCGACATGTGTGGGCCTGTTGAGAGGCCTCCGTCCCATCTTGAGGTTCTTTAATGCGCCTATCCGTCAGCTTATTATCCAGGCTACTATCTTATCACGCCTGGACTATGCCAGTGTTTTACTTCTCGGCGCTAATAAAGCTGAGATCTTACGTCTTCAGCGAGTCCAGAACGCGGCAGCGCGTGCTCTTGTGGGACTCCCACGTAGATGTTCAGCCAGAGCTACTATTAGTGCCTTACACTGGCTACCGATTCAATCAAGAATTCAGTTCAAGACGCTTTGTGTGGCATTTAAGATTCGGAAAGGTACTAGCCCTGAGCTTCTCTGTCCTCTCTTAACTCCTTACATTCCCCAACGTAACCTTCGCTCCTTTGGCCAACATCTGGTGACTATACCTAAGTTGAGACTTTGTCGTGTTGGTGGCCGCTCTTTTCGACTACTTGCGGCCAAATTGTGGAATTCTCTGCCTACATCCATTCGTTGCATTGACGAACCATTATTATTCAGGAAAGCCATTAAGACCTTCCTCTTTCCTCTGAACTAGGATCCTTTTGTTCCGCCTAGCAGTTTCCTGTACAATGAACGGTCAGCGCCGGGACGCCCCTTAACTGGGACAGCTGTGCGCTTCAATAAAACTATAACATAACATAGTATGTGTTGGATATTTAGGGCCTCATTTATGAAAAGTGACGCATCGCTGCGTGAAAACAGCGATGCGTCACTTTTCATTGCGCCCTCCTTGCGAGATGCTGGATCCGTCATATTTACAGTATGACGCATCATGTCGCAAGGAGTTGCAGATATGTCAGTATTTCTGACGTATCTGTAGGTGCAAAAATGACACATTGCTAGAGTGTGTCACAAAAGTGACGCAACGCCAGCAATTTGTCATGTCACATGGGGCAAGCCCCATGTGGAAAGGGCCTGCGCCAGTCTTACGCCTGCTGTGAGGCAGGCGCAAGATATTGACGCAATAGCGTCCTAGAAGTGACGCAGTGAACTCTCATAGATTTCACTGCGTCACTTCTACAAGGCTTACTTGCATGGGAACGCCTCCCTGCATATATGATACCTGACTCAGGTATAATGTAGTGCAGGGGTTTACAAAGTGACACATCTGCTAAGATGCATTACCTTGTAAATAGAACGCAACAGGGGGCATGTTTTATGCTGCCATTGCGTCACAAAATGATGCAACAGCAGTGCAAAACTACTGCATGGCCTCACAAATAAGGCCTTTAATTTGATAACCTGTGTGCCACAGAAGCAGCTTTGTGTGCAACCACTGCAACAAATCGCCTTATATGGATGCGCTCATGGAAGGCAGATGCTGCACAGAAATCAGCACTGAGAAAACTGCCATTTGGGGAATCTAAGATCTTCAGACAGAAAAATGAGGAAGTGTTCAAAAACTCCATAGAAAATAAAATACTGATGACTCCTGTTTGACCTTTTTTTTTAAGGGAAGAGCATTTGGATTTTTAGAGAACATTTGGTCCAGGTTCAATCAAAAGCAATATTATGCCTTTTCGAGATAGGGGTTGAGGCCTGGGTACCCCACCCAATGACAAATCCTGTTTCCAGCCTCCAGTCTCCACAACCCCAACACCTGAAATATCATGACTGTGCCATATCCCCTCCAGTTAGGTGTCACCACCTACACTTCCAGGGCAAACAACTTCTTTATGTAATGGAAGCTTGGGCCCTCGAGACAGAATCAGAGGGCTGCCATAAAAAGTTGTGGAGTCTGCAGCAAGTGGATGGGTAGATGAAGCTGCACACTCCAAAATCGTGGTGTAAAGAAATTGGTTTATTTGAGAAAGATAAGGACAGCACATGATGTTCCCCTGCAGCTGCTCCCTGCTCAATCTCAACTGACCACCAGAGACTAGAACTAGAACCTTCACAAGGAACCATCAGTGCTGAAAGTTTCATCCTTACAGCAATATTGGCAATACCATAAAACATAACAAACATTTGCGAGCACGTCAGATGAATTATAGAGTCAAACTCCTCGTCCATGAGATCCAGTCTGTCACCAGACTTTTATGATGAGAATTGAGATCTTGGTGGAGAAATCTGCGATCTGCCTTGTTCCCTCAAATGAAAGGGACTTGGCTTACTATTTAAGTTTGTTTCTGGTGCAGAAAGCTTCTGGAGACTTTCACCAGGTATTGAACATCGAAAGTGTAAGCCGATATATACCTCACAAACAATTCAAAATGGTGACAATACAAAATATATTGCCCTCGATCAACCCAGGCAATTTTTGCTATCCCTTAATAGGCTGGATCCTTTTGTTCACATTCCCATCCACAAAGACCACCAAAGACATCTAAGCTTTGCTGTGAAAGGGAATCATTATCAGTTACCAGTGCTTCCTTTCGATCCCTCATCAGCACCAAGGGATTTTACCAAACTCTTGACTCCCTTAGTGAGTATTGTGCATTCCAGTGGCATTCAAGTTTACCCCTACCTTGATAAATGATGAACTGCTTCTTCCTTACTTAAGGCAAAGAGGCACGTTCAGCAGATTTGTGACATTCTGTGGAAGCATATCTTTCTTCTGAACTACAAGAATTTCAACCTTCATCCATCTCAATCCCTTCAGTTCATCGGAGCCTTGTTTCGAACAGAACTTGGGGAAGTATTTCTCATGGACGAGATGAAAACCAAGTTAACATCCCATCTCTCACTTATTCACTCTCACTTATTCTGTCATAACCCTGGGCTTCGGCAAGACACTGGCTGTAGAACCGGCTTTTGGAGACCCCTCCCCACTAGGAGAGTCAAAGCCAGCGGTGCAGGGGACACCTTAGAATCTACGGGTTCTTCTTGCATAAATACATTACCAAAGAGACCAGGACAACCAGCCGTGGAGGGAAGCAACTTATTTATTAGCTCGAACGAAGGACAGGGTCCCAGAATGGTACAAAGACAATTCTACGGAGACTGCTGCTTTACTCCACAGCCTCAACATATTTATAGCGCTAGCCACGCCCATTTGCACAGTACAAGTTCCTTATTCAGATAAGTTCCTCATCTGACAAGTTCTTCGTCAGTCTCGTGTGTTGTGCAATCGTGGCCAGGGGACATCTGTCTCTGATTGCACAATGTACGCAGCCCCGTGCTTCCTTGCCCAACTGGTGTGGTCACGGGGTACAGCCTCGTGCTTCCTCTATCAGTTGGTGTGGTCACAGTGCACAGCCTCGTACTTCCTCTATCAGTTGGTGTGGTCACAGGGCACAGCCTTGTGCTTCCTCTATCAGTTGGTGTGGTCACAGGGCAGCTCGTCGTGACAGGCTGAGTTACCAACAATGGACAGGATGTAGCTGGCACAACTGGGGGGTGAGGCACACAGGCAGCTTTTCAGAATCGGCTCGACCACAAGGAGCAGGGAGGGTTGGGCAAGTTTCAACAGGGATGTGGAAAGCAATTTTTTATCAGGTTGCCGAGAGAATGGCAACACAAAATGGAGGCATTGGGTCATTTTAAAATACAGTTCAACATGGCTGAGGAGCCAAGGGGAGATTACCTCAACTTTTTCAATACTTTGCTGGGGTCATCTCCACCCCATCCCTTAGATCACCATATTCTTCATCACTGAGACCCAGTTTCTCAGGATTACGAGGCTTTCGTCCCTATCTCTTCAAAGATTCATCAGCATCTTCAGTGGCGGTTGATGATCCTCACAACAGATGCCAACAAGCTTGGATGAGGAGCTGTATTGGGAGAATAAAAGGCCCAGAGCAAGTGGAGTAACCATGACAATTCCCAGTCCTCTAAATGGAGGGAACTGGCTGCCATGTGGAATGTTCTACTTTGGTTCTCTCCCTTCCCACAGAATATATCAGTCTGCATTCAGATAGACAATTTGGTGGTCAGAGTGTACATCAACTGCCAAGAAGGACACAGATTCCATTCTCTCCTTTCTCAGAAGACATGACTTTGGGCTAAGAGGAATCGCCCCAGACTCTCAGAGTATATCTACCGTGGGGGGAGAATGGGTAAGCACACCTGTTGAGCTGTACGCTCCCATCCTAGCTGTGTCTGCATTTCAGTAGACCGTCAAAAGGTTCGGTCAGCCGTGGCTGGACCCATTTGCTATGGAAGATAATACTCTGCTTCCATATTTTTGCAGTCTTGTCCCATCCAGAAGAGCCATGGCAATAGACGCTCCAGCCTTTCTTGTTCTCAAGGTTTCCGAACTCAAATTCCCTCCATTTCCACTTTTTCCTCGAGTCTTAAGGAAGTTCTGCAAGGATCATGCCGAAGTCCTGCTGTTGGTGCCAAAATGGTCGAGGAGACCTAGGTTTCTCCTGTTGTACATGGATGCATGTCCTCATTGGCAGCTGTTCATTCAACCCTTTCATTGAAAGTTCCTCTTCTGAAAATAGAGTCCCTCAAGAGGCTGAGACTGGGAATATGGCTCTTGAGAGGTGATCCCAAGGATTCTTGAAATAAGTGACTGAGAGCATTCAACTCTCTAGAAAACCCTCCAGGTGGAAATTGTATAGTGGCCACTGGTGTAACTTCAAGTCTTCGTACAGGGATAGAGGTAGATCCATGGCCTTGTGCGACTGATTAAAACCCTCAATTTTTTTGAGAAACAGCTTTAGGTTAGGTTCAGGTTTTCAGGGTTACTAATGTTTCCTTGGCGACGCCAGTGGCTCCCTCTGCTTCTTGTTTACTAAGCACAGCTTTTTTCTTCGCAAGCCAATTACCCATTGTCCTGTTCCATTCTGGTACTTCACACATTGATGGGATCTGTTTTGAGCCCTTACAATCTGCAGACCTTACGTTTGTGTCAGATAAGGTTCTTTTACTGGTTGCTATTAGTTCAGGATGTAGGTTTGAGGAAATCAAAGCGTTATTATCATCACCTCAATTTTTAAGATTCTGTGATGATGGACTCTTTATTATGTCTAAGCACCCTTTTCTTCCTAAAATAGCCTCGAAATTTCATTGAGGGCACTTTAGGAAGAAAACTATGGTGGCTATTGTTCTACCTGTGTTCTATCCCAATACCTCTCCAGACGCAGAAGCAAAGCTCCATCTGCTGGACATCCACATAGCAATTTCCATTTATCTAGATAGGACAGGCCCTTATTGTAAGGCTGAGTCCCTTTCTGTCATCTTAAACCTTTCACGGTGGGGTCTTCATTCTACCACATCCACTCTTTCCAGATGGATAAGACTAGCAGTATTTAAATCTTACAAACATTCTACAGTGGTTTTGCTAGCAATCATTTTAGCTAAGTCACTGATAGGGATAGCTTCCACTTGGGCAATATTTAAAGGAGCCTACCATAAAGACATCTGCTGCACGGCCACTTGGGCTTCTGCACTTACTTTTAAGCTGCATTACCTACTCCAGTTAGTTGGGCATCGGCAGAGTTCAGTACTCGTGTTTCGTCTCCTGTTTCTCACCTTTAATTTGTTTTCAAATACTTTATTAAAATCACGGGTGTAGCATCAAACTGTTGTGGTCTCAAACTTCCTTTTTGATCAAAGGTTAAAGAATCAATCCTTTTAAGGCTCGGTATTTGCTCACCGTCTAAGGACTGTGACAGAAAGACAGGCGAGGAGATAATGACCCAGTTCCTTACAAAGAATCTTCAGTACTCCAAGTCCAGGTCTTTCTTGTCACATTCCTGAGCCCCTCCACCCCTGGCTCTCATTAAGGGTGATTAATTCTTTATTCATGTATCTTTCTATTCTATTAAGCTTGGAATGTCCCGAAGTGGCCACAATAGGTTCCTCCTTTTGTGCATGATGGGATATGATAGCCATATTGGAGGAACCTTTTAATTTGGGCTACGTAATAGTGTTCCGTGAGGCAAAAGCACTGCTCACGTGTAAGGACTATGACGAGGAAGACCTGAACTCGAAGTAATGAAGATTACTGGTAACTAGTAATTTATTTAACCAATATTACTCTGAACTACAGCACAGCACAAAAACAAAAACAGGCAAATCTATATCTCTGTTTCCGAGCTGTTATGTTGGAAAATCAAGCTCCAACTCCCAAAAATATTGCGTTAAATAAATTCACCTTACAGAATATAGGTGCTTAACAAGAAGCTCCCGCTCTGCACTGAGCCATCAAGCCCATCATTATACTGCCCCGGATTCCCCAGTTTTAAAGTGCCACTTTTAGTCTTTAGGCCACAACACGTCCCATTAGAAAGATTGTTTCTCCTTCACCCATTCAGCTTTTCTTTTAGATTTAACCAGATAATTAGTACTTCAAGGGAGGCTAAACAAACATACTTATCTCATAATCTCATGCTGGAAAATACACTCAGAATGTGTTCCTGCAAATTTATAATTTTCATCCTTTTTCTGTGCACAGTGTGTGAGGGAGAGGACACCAATGGGTTTCTGCCAAGCACATCTCCTGCAGAAAGATTCTGTTGCAGACATATGGCCTACTAAATTGAATTAAATGACCCTTCACCCTTTAAAATTCAGCCAAAAACATGTAGTTTCCTTTTCGCATTAGTCAAGCAGACAAAATACTCCTATTTTGTTGCCGTTGTGCAACTTTCGTCTACTGCATGAAGACGAGTTAGTCTTTTCCATGCGTGATTAAAGGCGTGTGTATTTAGGGCAGTCACCAGGAGTTTATGTTAGTCATACTTACTACGCCCCTGACATCTCGAATTAGTGTTTAAATCAACACTTGTTTTTTTAAGGATACGTGTTCCTGAAATGATCCACTCTCACTGGATATCGTATACCGAGCCGGAAATGCGCCTGAAGTGCTGTCAAGGATGATAGAACTGGCCTCTTCGCCATTGGTTGCTGCAGCGCCGCTGATGTGACGTCGCTTCTGCTGCTGAGGTCACAATGTCCACAGAGGTCGCTTAACCAGGGCCACTCCTGACGAATTATTTTGAATTCATTGAACCTGACAACTCCCCTGGTAGTATCGCTGGGGCCGGCACTCGGCTGCAACACTGGGCTGTTTGTTACAATTCGAATCTGCTGACTTTCTGGTTCCCATTTTTTGGGTTAACAGCATCAGGCTACAGCCCGACCTTTCAGTTAATTCAATCACATTTCGCCATTTCATGTTTGATCAACATCAGGAATATATATTTATTGGATGTGTTACATTTTAATTACGTTGCCTGCCTTTGAAACGGGAGACGCCAGCGAGTTTGATTTGTGTAATCGTGCGAAACCTTTGAACTGCGCTGCAAACGCTTTGTTTTATACAATCACTCCCTCTCAGGACGTCGAGGCCTGATTGTGCGGATTATTTTGTTTCAGTGGAGCAGGTGACTCACTTGATGCCAGGGCCTTTCAAGGGAAAACCAAAGAGACAGTTTCATTTTATCATCCGTGCTTTATTTCCAACAGCTCTGGGTTAAACTGAGCAGTTGCTTTCCATCCATCGCAGCTGCAGGAAGGCTTGTTTCCAAACTCTGAGCCAGAGACACTGCCCTCTCCCAAATACATCCTGACAACTTTAATGTGTTTAAACGCTCACGGTGTTCCATATATCAGGGCTGCTAGGCTGCCAAGCATATCCCACAGCACATACCATAATTTAGAAATGTAAACTTTTATATGTGTTTCAGATTGATAGTGACGGCCCTCTTTCTCAGTGGCCCCAGTAATTCTGAATCAGGTGCGAATGAATTTTGGGCCATTCAGAATTACAAATTTTGCAAAACTGCAGCAGATCTGATACCTATCCTGATTTCACCAGGAGAAACCTATTGAAGTGTGCATGTTAAAAATTGGTTGGAAAAGATTAAGGGCCTGGTTTAGATCTTGTCTGATGGGTTACTCCGTCACAGCGGTGACGGATAACCCGTCTACCGAAATATAAATCCCATAGGATATAACGAGATTTATATTTCCGCAGATGGGATACCTGTCACCGTTATGGGAGAGTAACCTGTCTGCCGAAATAAAAATCCCATACTTTGTAACAGGATTTATATTTCAGCAGATGGGATATCCGTCACCGTTGTGAGGGAGTAACCCATCTAAGGAAATAAAAATCACATACGATATAACAGGATTTACATTTCAGCAGATGGGATATCTGTCAGCGTTGTGAGGGAGTAACCCGTCTACCGAAATATCAACCCCATACGGTATAACAGGATTTAGATTTCGTCCGACAGGATATCAGTCACCGTTGTGACGAAGTAACCTGTTCGCCAAGATCTCAATCAGGCCCTTAACCTGTGTTATTAAGCGCATAAACTGCAATATCGCTTGCTGTCCTCCGTTCAAGCAGGATAACTCAGAATGGTGAGGTAAAACATCATCAGGAAAAATCTGACCACCCAGCATTCTATTTCCCTAAGCAGTTTTACCTCACTTAATTCCTGGGTCACCCAAATTAGAGCCTAAATATCTCCTTAAAACACTGATATTACATCAGCAAAATGTAGGGAAAATGTAGCAATAGGAATAAATTGAATATGAATTGAAAGGAAACTAGTGACTGTTTGAAAAATAACACCAGGACCAAGGTGCATCCCAAAAGTACCATGATGGGCGAGGATCCAGACAGTCATTGGGGCCTCTTTGGGTGACAGCAGGCACCTGCTGTGAGATGGCATATTACAAAGGGGTCGGTGGAAGTAGCTTGATCGATTTCTTTCTCCTTCCTGTGGGAATACATCATTTTTGCTTGATGGGTTATCCACATGACAACTAAGGGGTGGTCGTAGGCGAGAGGATCTGCCTGAACTAAAGTGAATCAGACTAGACGATTATTGTTGTGGAAGCATGAAATAGGGAGTAGTGGGGTACCTGGTACTAAGTGTTTTTTGTCAACAAGGAAGGTGGTGGTTGACATGTGAAAACTTGCCCCTCATTGTCCCAAACAGGGGTTTGCCATAAGCTAAATCTGGAAATGGGAGGAGGCGAGAGTTTAATGATACTGGATAATCAATATCATTACTTCCCTCTTCCTGTTAATTTTTTAGTAAGAGGAAAGTACCAAATAGTTATATAATACAGATTTTCCCCAATATGTTGTGTTTATTTTATTTAACGCATTTCAAGCTAAACACAGGACAGGATGTTATTTAAGTGTTATGCTATGCCATTTACCAAAGGACCTGAGGAAGATAAGCCATGAAGGGGGAAGAGGACAAACACAGTCTTAGTTAGGTAGATGAAGAAAACTTTAAAGGCCTATATTTATAAAAATATTCTTGTCCATATTCTCAAGGGTCTCAAAATTGTCAATTTGGATGGTAACAGGAGTTACCGTTTGAATAAGGTTGGACGATGTGGAATAATTTTTATACAGTATTCCCTCATCCTTTTGCTTTTCTGAGGACATAATCAAGTGGTATGACCGGGGTAATATATCCCCTAGAAGCAGCCCAGAATATGGAATAACTCAGGTAATCAGTGTGCAGTAGTTTCCCATTCCATCCAAAGCCCTGGGATGCCTACGGGTAGCCATCCGCTACACAAGTGCTCATAGAATAGAATAGAGTTCTGTAGGTGGCAATTCAAAATATTGCTGTATTTGAGCACCATGAAATTACCGCACACCAAGGTATCAGGAGTTCAAAGTACTATGGAGCTGATTACAATGGCAGGCGGACGTAGCCTATCGGAAATAGGGACCACCTGACAGACTGTTGGTGGTTCAGATATAGGCATTATGATGCAACCGCCACCACAGCGGGCGCAATGGCAATCTTTTGTATTTCGGCGGGTGCTGCTGGCTGCAGCACACAAGGTCAGATGACATATCCCTGCACTTCGTGGAAGGCACCATACAGTGCCAGCCATATGGTCCAGGGACATGTAGGGGGGTTCCATAGGTGCTCCCCAGTGTCTACATCAGAGGGCCAAGGGGGAAGAGGGGCCCGCTCCAGGGTCCCAATGTCCCTTTCCACCAGCCTTTCCATGACAGGTGAACTGCCATGAAAAGGCTGGCAGGGAGGGACATTGTCTACGGTGGTGCATGGTAGGCACCACCACCATTGCAGGGATTGCGAGGCCCTCCGCCACACCAGCAGGCTTATGGAGACTGTCGGGTGTGTGGCGGTCAGTGTCTCCGACTGCCATCACACCGCCCGCCATCCTAATGTGGTGGCCCGTGAGGTGATGGTGGTTCCGGTGGCGGTCTTGCCGCCATCGTAATCAGCCCCTAAGCTACAGCAGGGAAAGTCCTGCATAACTCAGAATACGAGCCTGTGCACTCAACCCTTGTGCAAAAAACCTCTGATACAACAAAACCATGGTAGGGACAATCACTAACTGATACGAGATACGTTTATTAGTCATTGTCACCAGTTCGTATATTAATCCAATCATCCAAAGTGAGAAGAGTGGTGTATTATTTGAATCAGTCATATTTGTAGGCCTATGTATCTG
Source organism: Lissotriton helveticus (assembly GCF_964261635.1). Classification (NCBI taxonomy): domain Eukaryota; kingdom Metazoa; phylum Chordata; class Amphibia; order Caudata; family Salamandridae; genus Lissotriton; species Lissotriton helveticus. The sequence goes on from NC_136063.1 coordinate 571,454,979, forward strand.
GTTTATTATTTTCAGCACTTTTTTTCACCTTACCAATAGATTTTGGGCCAGATATTTGTGCTCTATCCCTTATCGCTAAGTGCCTGATTCGCCACAAAAATCATGAGTGTGCTATTGAATTTTCCTTTCTACATTTGAAATAGATTTATGTTTTTGAGGAGTATCACGGAGGTTCTCATGGCATTAGTATTATTTTTGTGAACTCCACTTCTGCATCAACAGATATACACATCTATCCTTGCTAAAGCTGATTATTAGAATCCGTGGAGCAAGTATAAAGACACTTGCCATTTTGTTCCCTTTTTTTTTTCTCTACAAGGAAAATATTTTTCACCATGGAGAAACTGCTTCCAAAACACTCCCAACAACTCTAGGCTGTTCCATTCCCTAGTGCCACGCTTGGAAAAAGAATTACTCCTGCCCTTGACAGGACTAACAGCCAGATTCATTAAGGGAAAATGGGCTCGCAAAGGGCCAGATTCTGAGAATCTGGCCCTTTGCGAGCGCAATTTTTGCATTTGGGATTCATCATCCCAAATGCAAAAATCGCAAAATGCGAAATCGCTATATTGCGAGGAATTGCATTTAAGGAATCTCTATTTGAGATTCCTTAAATGCAATTCATGAACCATTTAGGAATTGCGAATTCGCAATTTTTGGCCGCTATTTACCGCGAAGTCTGACTTCGTGGTAAATAGCGAAAACTTAGAAAAATGCACTTTAGTGCATTTTTCTAAGTGGTATGTTAGACACACACATGTCCTTTGGACATGTGTGTGCGCAACATCAGGCTACATTTCCATTTCAGGGGTGCTACAGGGTGTCCTTTGGACACCCCTGGCACCCTTGAAATCGCATCCTTATTTGCTATTAGCAAATTGCTAATCGCAAATAAGGATTGACTCCCCATACATTCCTATGGGCCTTTAATTGCTATTAAGGACTCGCAAAATGGGACAATGATGAATCTAGGGGTAAGTCTCCAACTGTTTCCAGAGAGGGAATGTTTCAGGAAAAGGTGTGCGAAAATCCACAAAGAAAGTGTGAACAGGTTATCAGGGCTTCTAGTAGTTAGGCACCCATTCCTCAACCCTGGGAATAGACATACTCACATGAAAATATCGTGAAGAGTTATAAATCATCCTTTGTGAATATCAGTAAATGGATTTGCATTTGTAAAAAACTTGTTTAAATGCGCAAGAAAAACTTAAATGTCCAAAAACGTTTGTGAAGCAAACCCCCATGCTGTACAAATATATCTTTCAAAAACATTGTTTCTATTTTTTCACAGTTCCCTGGTGAACATTTAATGTATAGGTATCATCATGAACTGCACCCCTTAGATGACGTCCAGTGTCTATATAGCACAAAAAACCGTGCTCACCGGGTATTTCTAGTTCATCTGGCAATGATACATGCTGTATGTTGCAATATGGCTATGTCTTTGTAGCCAAACATGTGGTGTCCCATTACAGCTCGATTGATCGCACTTAACCCTTTTAGGATCCTTGGTTTCCAGTACTACTGGGAATATATGCATATGGATAATGCATTCATGCATCTGAAGTCATTTTTATAAACTACAGCGGTATTTTACAGGTGTTTCCGCTGTATCAAATCTGCAAGATCTAACCTAGGGCAAATATTTGAAAAGGTGTTTCTAAGGACATGCAGAAATTCGGCCATGAATGTCTAACTGTAGCTATTAAAATACAATGGTCCAGATTCACAAAAGTAATCTGAGACAAAATCTTTACTTTACAACTTTCGGTATTCACAAAGGGCATTTAGGAGTAGTAAAGTTAGGAATCCTAACTTTACTACTCCTAAATGCTCTTTGTGAATACCGTAAGTCGTAAAGTTTGGATTTTTATTTCAGTTACACTTAAGCTTTGGTCTTAAGCTAACCAAAACTTAAGTTTAACTGAGACAAAATACTAACTTTACGACTTGCGGTATTCACCAAGGGCATTTAGGAGTAGTAAAGTTACGATTCCTAACTTTACTACTCCTAATTGCCCTTTGTGAATAGCGAAAGACGTAAAGTTAGGATTTTGTCTCAGATTACTTTTGTGAATCTTGCCCAATATTTCCACAACTTGAGACTCTACGGAGTGGCATTTGCAAAATTGCAAGCATATGATCCATCAGACAAATCAAAGTTTCAACAACATTTGGTCCTGAAGAAGTTAGTAATACTGAAATATGCATCAATCATTTCTCTGTATGGTAGACAGGCCATGACCCAATATTGTGAAGTGGATGCACAACATGAATCCCCTTGATAGGGTGGCAATGGGCTTCTGGGATTGCTCTGGTGATGTGATGTGTAAGTATGAGAGCAGTGGTTTAGGGGGATTATGACAAAGAAGCAAATAACTGATATAAAGAATATGTATATTCATCATGAATTGTGAAAATGAGCTATATTTTTGCATAGCAAATATTATAAGAAACGTCACCTTTATAATTTCAGTGTTATTAAGCATGAGACATTGTCAGATTATTTCTCTGTAGAAATACAGTTTTTGTTCTATATTTATATGGTAGATTACCCTTCGCCCAAACCTAAAAGTACAACATGGGGTTACCCTTTATGGTTGTGTGAAGTGTAGTGTCATTGTTGCATTGGTGAACGAAAGATTAACCCTTATACCATATATACCAGCATCTTTGTGGAGATGCAATAACGCAGAAGAGCATAGGGCCTGGATGATTTCACTGTTGCACAACAAGAGAAGCCCTACCATGTAGAATGCCAGCTGCAGGTCTAATAGAACCTGCAGATTGACCTCACCATTATTTTGAATCTACATACTATTGTTAAGTATCTAGGTGGTGGGCCCATCCATGTACCATCTCAGTCTGAAGCCTAATCTATAGGTCCCATATTTTGTGATTAGTAAAATGAGCCAATAGTTTGGAAGCTATAGGTTTTTCAATTACCTTCCAGTTCCTTTTTCAATTTATTCTATCTAAAAGGAATAAAGTTGGATCAGAACCAATTGAAAACATGGACAGCAAAGAATGAAGGGGATCAATCACACTGTCAGTCAAAGAGAGGCAGCGGATTTAAATGCTAGTGCAGTTCTGTTCCATGAGCATTCAATGAATGCTCTACTTCGCTGGTGTTCACGTGATGCTTTTGAAGTAAACCTCACAAACATCAACCTTCACTAATGAAAAGCTGATGTTTTGTGCATTGATATGAGTGAAAAAAGGAGTGAAAATGGGTACCTGCATAAGCTTGAGAAATGGTTCCACAGCGCTTAGAGTTACTGGTGCTCTGAAGCCACCTGGCGGGTATTTAACATTCATTTCCCACTGTTTGTTCTGCTGCCCGAGGTCCCGGGAATTAAGCATGGGCGTAAAATCCGTTCCGCTCGCGGATTTTTCGGATTTTCGGCAAATCCACAATCCGCGAACTCTCGCGGATGTGGCGAAAATACGCAAATCCGTGCGAAGCGGATTTTTTGCTTGTGTTCGCACTGCTCGCGGTCCGCGGCGCGGGCAGCAACAATCTCGCACTCGCGAAAGTACAAACATTACAATTGGGGAGGGGTGAAGGAAGTGGCCCAGTCTCCAACTTCCTGTTCCTGTCCAGCAAGCTCCTCCCATAGGGGTGGGGTGAAGGAAGTGCCCCAGTCTCCAACTTCCTGTTCCTGTCCAGCAAGCTCCTCCCATTGCTTAGTCCATTTCCTGGCCACTTTGATTTCGATCTTGACTGGGAAGGATTACTTTTTGTGGATGCTGCTGGATATTTGGATTTGAGGCCTTTTGGATTACTTTTGGATTCGAAATTTTATTTCACAAGGAAGTAAGTTGATGTTGTTTGTTTGTGGTGATTTTTGTGTGTGTTGCTTGTTTTTCGACTTTTTGGGGGGGAAAATCTGCAAGTTCGCGAGCTGAGGATTTTTTTTGCTTGTGTTCGCACTGCTCGCGTCCCGCGCAGCAACAATCTCGCACTCGCGAAATTGTAAAAATTACAATTCTGCACATGAATTGAAAACCACCAGGCTTAGTTATGGGTGCATGCATGATACAACTGTTTTGTTGAAATGTATTTTTAACATGATTCTGGCCAGGGCATGGATGGCATTGGATTGTGGTGATTTTTGTGTGTTTTACGACTTTTTGGGGTGGTGTTGGGGGCTTGTTATGTGGGTGGGGGCCATTTTATTGCCTGGTCCCGTGTGGGTGGGGGTCTATGGGCCATTTTTAAGCCAGTTTGTGTGCTTTGTGCCATAGGCCTGCACCCAGTGTGCTCTGATTTCATCCATTATGGCCAGGGGGCCCAGAATCGGTCTGTTGCCGGATTTTGCTGGTTTTTCGGCACGTTCGCGCCGTGAAGCAACAATCTCGCACTCGCGAAATTGTAAAAATTGCAATTTTGCACCAGAAAACCACCAGCAGGCAGCATAAGCCTTCTGAAACTTCATGGATGGCATTGGATTGTGGTGATTTGATTTGTGTTGTGTTTTTTGACTTTTTGGAGTAGGGGTTGGGGGCTGGCTATGTTGGTGGGGCCATTTTGAGGCATGGTCCTGGCCATGTGGATGGGGGTCAAGCGGCCATTTTGAAGGCAGGCAGTGAGCTTTGTGCCATAGGCCTGCACCCATTTTGCCTTGCTTTCACCCATTGTGCCAAGGGGGAGTCAGTGGTACATGAAACTATAACCCTCTCTGTGTGTGCTCTCTTGGATCAATGTTAAATTCCTGTTTCCCAAAAATTTAGCAATTCTTAATTTTGAAATTTCCATATTGTGTGGTGTGCACGAGTGTATTCATTAAGCATGGGCGTAAAATCCGTTACGCTCGCGGATTTTTCGTATTTTCGGTAAATCCGCAATCCGCGAACTCTCGCGGATGTGGCGAAAATACGCAAATCCGTGCGAAGCGGATTTTTTGCTTGTGTTCGCACTGCTCGCGGGCCGCGGCGCGGGCAGCAACAATCTCGCACTCGCGAAAGTACAAAAATTACAATTGGGGAGGGGTGAAGGAAGTGGCCCAGTCTCCAACTTCCTGTTCCTGTCCAGCAAACTCCTCCCATAGGGGTGGTGTGAAGGAAGTGCCCCAGTCTCCAACTTCCTGTTCCTGTCCAGCAAGCTCCTCCCATTGCTTAGCCCATACTCAACCTTGGGGTAACTTGCACAAGTTCGCGGCTTCCACGGTCGAGTTCGCACGACGCCGCGCCTCGCGAATAGGGCGAAATTACCGAAAAACGAGTTTTGCAAAAGCAAAACCAACGAGCAGGTGCAAAAGTTCGAGCTCATCATTTGTAACCATTTACCTGTAGTGCTTCCTGAAGGGGCCCTCCAGAATCCGGTTGCCTACTTGCAACTATTGTGTGACCCTGCTCTGACAGTCACAGAATAGTTACAAGTATGCCATTGCATCCTGTTATTGCAACAAAAAGGAAAGGGAGCAGACAAGCAGGTGCCAGCCTTCATTAATGTCAGTTGGGGCAGGGCAGGTGGTGTTGTTTGCAAAACTTAGTGCAGGTGTGCTTAGCTTTGCCACAATAATGTACACTCACTAGTCAATCAGAGGGTGCTGTGATGACACCGAGGGTGGCATGGGTGTGCCAGCCAGAGGGTGGCATGGGTGAACCAGAGTGCCAGTGTTGACAGAGGATGGCAGTGCTTTGCTTTGCCCCAATAATGTACACTGGTGAACCAGAGGGTGCTGTGATGACACAGAGGGTGACATGGGTGAGCCAGAGGGTGGCATGGGTGACCAAAGAGAGTGCCAGTGGTGACAGAGGGTGGCAGTGATGAAGAAAGCGTTGCAAACAGGCTGGGCACGTAGAAACAGCAAGTTCGCAAAACTGGCGACCCGACAAGTAAGTTCGCAATTTGCGAAATTGTACAAAACCCTCGCGAACTTGCAGAAACCCGTGCGAACACACCCCCCCCAAATAAATACGCAAATCCGCGAGAATTCGCGGATTTTGCGTATTTTCACAATCCGCAAATACGCAAATCCGCAAATTCGCGGATTGCGAATCCGCAAAATCCGCCCATGCTTAGTATTCACAAATGCCTACTTGCAAACTATTTATTGAAGTGCTACATATGCAACATATATTTACTGATGTTCCTCTGTCTTCGTTTGCTTGTAGGTGCATAAAGTCAATAAATCCGCATCATCGTTGAGCATCAGTGCCAGGAAGAAGTCCTGCTGCGGCCTGTTGTTCCGACATCTGAAGAAGATGGCTCCAAAAAGAGGTGCCCGTAGGTCCTCTAGCAAGAAAGATGTCTCTACTAAGGAGAAGAAGAAGCAAGTGGCACCACTTACCAAGGAGACTGGTGGCACCACCACTAAATTTTTGTGGGGAAAACAAAGGCCCACCATGAGTGCTGCACAGGTAGCCTGTTTAGTGGTTACATCACCAACGACCAGTGATGTTGGCTCATCGCAAGAAAGTAGCAGCACACCATCAACACAGGTTGTAACTCATCTCACAAGTACTATTCAACAACCAAAGCCGCAACAACAACTGTATGGGTTACTAGTACAAGCACAAGTACATGCGCAAGGAGCTGTCCGAGAAGGAGCTGTCCGAGAAGGAGCTGTCCGAGAAGGAGCTGTCCGAGAAGGAGCTGGCCGAGAAGGAGCTGGCCGAGAAGGAGAAGGCCGAGAAGGAGAAGGCCGAGAAGGAGAAGGCCGAGAAGGAGAGGTCCATGGAGAGTTGCAAGTAGCGATCAGTGAAGAGGCCCATGTAGCGGCGCATGGAGCGGTGCAAGTGCCCACAATGGTTGTTCTTCCAGAAGTAGGGGCACAGGAGGAAATTGACTTTGGAGCCGGGGTATCATGTCAGGAAGACGAAGGCACTCCTCCTGATGATTCATTTTCTCCCAGCTCCCCACCAAAGAAAAGATCAAGGAGTGTGTGTAGAAGTTCCTCTTCAAGCCCCGCTCCATCAGATGATGATCTGGATCACCATGAGCTGCGAAAGGTATCAAATGTTAAAAGGAAGGGCCCCGGAAAGCTCATACTTATGGATCCGAACGTCGGACTTGATGAAGTGGTTCATTCTGATGTTGATGAACAGGATGACAGCAATGACCTAGTCATCACACACGTCATTCCAGCCACACCGGCCATGCAGCAGACAGACATTTATACCCTATCCCGACGTCAGGCTGAGCGTGACCCTGGCGACGTGCCACTGGTAGCACCACCAATGCAGTCAAGTAGTACAACAAGTTCAACAAAACCTACAGCTCCCATATTTTCTCCCCAGAGGGGGACTCCATCCAGCTCGACTCCCTCAAGTAGGGTTGCTGAAATAATTGCACAACCCAGTAGATGTCTGCAAGGCTCATCCACCACTGCTTCATCTGGCATTGGCAGTATCATCTCGTGCGCCAAAACCAGAGGTTTCAAGTCCCCAGTTTGGAACTTTTTTAGTGTCCATGCAAAGTATGATAACATAGCCGTTTGTTGCATTTGTAAGACTAGCGTTAGCCGTGGTAAGACTGGTACCAACTATGGAACCGGAGGCCAGATAGGTCATCTTGAAAGAAGGCACGCTGTCGAATGGTTTGCGCACCTAGCAAACATCAAGGGAAAGCAATCCCAAAGGGCAAGTGGCCAAAATATACCCATACTAGGTGTTTCATCTGAAGATGACGGGGAGGTAGAAGAAGCGTCAGACATGTGTCCGGTTGCACCCAGTACCCCTGGCAGCACCACACCCTCCGGAACACATAGGAGGCACACTGAGAGTCTGGGAGACACACCAATGCGGAAAATGTCAACACTGATCAGAAGTGGGTCGAAGAAGGCATCAGCATCATCCCGTAAATTTGTCCAGCACACCATTTCAGCCATGTTCTCCTCAGATGTGCAATTTCAACGCAACCACCCAATTGTACGCCTGTATAACACTAAGCTGGCTAAAATGCTAGCGGTGGACCTTCTCCCTTTTTCGTTTGTCGAAGGTGTGGGTTTCCTTGAACTCGTGGCAACACTGGCCCCTAAATGGAAGGTTCCTAGCCGTTTCTATTTTGCCAGGGTTGCTGTTCCAGCACTATATAAAGAGGTGCTTGAGTTGGTTGGGGCTGCTTTGCAGAAGAGTGCTGTTCACACTATACACCTGACAACAGACATGTGGAACAGTTGCCAAGCCCTTGATTACATGTGCATCACTGCACACTGGGTCTCTTTTTCAGGGGTTGCACAACAGATAAATGCAGGTGGTGACTTGGTCGAGATTTTTAAGGGTGCTCGTAAACATGCAACATTAGCCATGTTTGGCATGGAGAAAAGTCATACTGCAGCCAACATTTTGGATGACTTTAACAAAAAGGTCTCGCAATGGCTGCCCCCAAGAAAATGCAAGATTGGTTATGTTTCTACTGATAATGGCAGCAATGTAGTTAGGGCCATGGAGGACGGTTTCTATTTCAGAGTGCCATGTTTGGCGCACTGTATGAACCTTGTCGTGCAAAAGTTCTTGAAAAAAGAACTTGCAGTCGACAAAATACTGACCATCTGCAGAAGAATATGCACACATTTTAACCATTCGTTTAAGGCCCGGAAGGAGCTGAGGCGCAAGCAAAATGAACGTAGTATGCCAGTGAAAGCACTTATCCAGGAGGTGGCAACACGTTGGAACTCAACCTTCTACATGCTTGAGCGTCTGCATCAGCTGTTTCCAGTAGTCAATGAGTATTTCTACAACCTGGGTGGTGATACGACAGAAATGATGCTAGCGGTGGAGCAATGGCAGCTAGTTAAAAACCTGACAGACATGCTTCGTCCTTTTGAGGTCTTCACGCGTGACGTCAGCAGGGAGGACTGTTCTTTGAGCAAAGCTATCCCATTGTTGCTGAAGCTCGAGCACCAAGTCAAGGTGGTGTCTTCACAATTAAAAGATGCTGGAAAGAATGAAGCATATGAGTTGGCGCAGAGATTATTACAACGCCTAGTTAGCAATAAACGGCTTGTAAATATCAAGAAACAACAGCACTACATTTGTGCTGCTATTCTGGATCCACGTTACAAAAAGCCATTGTTTGGCAAAGTAATAATTCCTTTTGAAACATCAGATGTTACAGAGTACAAAGGTTGGCTAGCTCAGTCAGCCATTCGTTTTGAAAGAGAGCGGAAGGAAACTGTACGAGAAGACAGTACTACTAGTGAATCAGCAGGCCATCAGGCGTCCCAAAAAAGCACTTCTGCATCTGTGCCTGTGGCAGAAGTGAGTGACTTTTCCACTAAGCCGTTAACCACACCAGGAACCGTATCATCTGCACCAGGCCCAGGCGATATGTCTGAAGCGGATTGGCTAAGTGAGCTAGGGTTTCCTTGTCCCAGAAAGGACACAGAAGTGCAAAGTACAGGAATGCGGGAGGACATTCTTTCATTGGTGCAGGCCTATCTGGATGACTCCACAGCGGTCAAAATTACTGAGGACCCATTGGCGTATTGGCATGGGAAAAGAAAAATATGGCGAGAGCTCACCAACCTGGCTATCAATTACTTGTCTTGCCCACTCGCAAGCGTGTCTTCAGAACGTGTTTTTAGTTCTGCTGGTGGCATTGTGACTTGCAAAAGGTCCCGCCTCTTGCCCGCAAATGTGGAGCGGCTCACCGTGATAAAGATGAACCAGCACTTCATACCACCAGATTACAAAGTACGAGAACGCACGCAGGAAGAAGAGGACACCGACCTACCTGAGGAAAGTTCTCCTCAGTTACCAGAAGTACCACCGACTGATGAATTAGCAGAGTATGAGGATGAGTTCTGCTTCCCTGACAGCGAGTTCTGAAAATGAGTCAATGACTCATTAACTGTAAATTTAGTCCTCCTTATTCACTTTTATTCCTATGTGTCTGTCTTTCTTTGTTTAGCAAGTGCTTCATCACATTCACAACAAAACTGTAATCACCCCATCACAAGCAACAACAAGCCCATCAGCAGAACTGTCTTGATTTTGATGCCGCAGCATTCCTCATGTTCACAACAGTTAGTTGACAAGAACTCAGTCCTGGTCGTCTATCCTCCTCCTCCACTCATCCTATCCATTTCCCGTAATGCTGATGCCTGGATTCTGCACAATGAAGAAACTTACGTTGAGTCCCCTCGAGAGGGACTGGAAGTAGTGAGTCCTCATTTAAATACATTTTGCTAAGTGTGACTTTTTTCCCCGATTTGCATTTTTGGCTGTTTGGGGGTGTCAAACTTGTTTGCGCTTGGGTTTACGGGTCTTGGCTGGGCCATTGCTGGCAAGGTCTATTAAGGGATGAAATTGGCCAGTTGTGGCCCTGCTGCAGAACGCTTTAGGACTCTGTGAATTCCAGGTGGAGCCAGCCCTCAAACACAAATTACAGGTAAGATAAGCGTTTGGATGGGAGGTAGTATGATGGAGTGTTCGGAGAGGCGAGAGAGTGACAGTAGTTCTAGTAGTAAAGTCCTAGGGCTCTTGAATTAACAAACTCTGTGACAGGCATTTACTTTGGAAAACATTTGGCCTATTGCACGTGAACGTTTAGGCGTTATTATTGCTCGCTTGCCTGTCTTAGGGGTGCTGTCTGTGGGGCTTCTAGGTTTTTGTGGTGTGTGAGCACCGCTGCCACATTTCTAATGTTGATTGCTTTTGTTTTGCAGAAAATCCACGCCGGGAAACTCCAGTTGTGGCCCTGCTGCAGAACGCTTTAGGACTCTGTGAATTCCAGGTGGAGCCAGCCCTCAAACACAAATTACAGGTAAGATAAGCGTTTGGATGGGAGGTAGTATAATGGAGTGTTCGGAGAGGCGAGAGAGTGACAGTGGTACTAGTAGTAAAGTCCTAGGGCTCTTGAATTAACAAACTCTGTGACAGGCATTTACTTTGGAAAACATTTGGCCTATTGCACGTGAATGTTTAGGCGTTATTATTGCTCGCTTGCCTGTCTTAGGGGTGCTGTCTGTGGGGCTTCTAGGTTTTTGTGGTGTGTGAGCACCGCTGCCACATTTCTAATGTTGATTGCTTTTGTTTTGCAGAAAATCCACGCCGGGAAACTCCAGTTGTGGCCCTGCTGCAGAACGCTTTAGGACTCTGTGAATTCCAGGTGGAGCCAGCCCTCAAACACAAATTACAGGTAAGATAAGCGTTTGGATGGGAGGTAGTATAACGGAGTGTTCGGAGAGGCGAGAGAGTGACAGTGGTACTAGTAGTAAAGTCCTAGGGCTCTTGAATTAACAAACTCTGTGACAGGCATTTACTTTGGAAAACATTTGGCCTATTGCACGTGAACCAACACGATGACAGTGTTCAGTTAAATGAACTTACTGCAAAACCACCACCCACCAAGCTCAAAAGTAGTAAAAAAACAGGTATGCTCAGATAAAGTTTGAAAAAGTATATTTATATCCCTAACAAAATAATCTCCCGCAAGACCCTCCCTAACCCCAACAAATAAATAGTCCTTCAAAAGTCCCCAAAAAACCCAACTCCCAATTCCCACCCCCCAAAAGTCTCTAAAAAAGGGGCAAGGGACACTCTAGGGATGCAAGGTGTTGAGTTTGGCCTCCAGGGCATCATGCCTTAGGGCCAGGGCATCATACTTCTCCTGGAGGGTGGCGTGATCTAGGCGGAGGCCCTCCACCACATTCTGATACTCGTTCCATTTCTGGACCTCCGCCTCTAGGTCGGACACTCTGCGGAGTGCACGGCGCAAGCGAGCCTTAACAGTACTGTGAGGTGCAGCCTTTGCTGCTCGGCGGTGGCGTCTTCCAGCATGGCTCCGGTTCGCTGGAGCACTGCGCTTACCGGCAGAACATGGGGTCACGGAGGAGGATGTAGATGTTAGATTTGATGCACTGGAGTGCGTGTCGTCCCCCTCCAGTTCCACCAGCCGCCGATATTCGGCAACAGTTGCTTCCAGCCTCCGTTGCCGGGCCAGTACAGCCAGCATACTCCTCGTCGGTTTTGAGGTTTTAGTATTGCCAACTATATGAAGAAAGAAAGACATAATATGTAACCAATGCTCTTTAAGAATATGATTAACACAAAATAATTCAGCAGGAAGTTGTGTCACAGTACAACTAGCAACTAGCCAGCGCAGTACAAAACTATTCAGGCCAGTATCATGGGCGTCCGCAGGGAGGGGCAAGGGGGGGCGCTTGAATCACTATTTCCCTTCCCACAACTCACTTGTATCCTTGGTTTGATGCTCTTTCATATGAAAGAGATCTGGCAGAAGCCCAGGCGATATGTCTGTTTCCCTCTCTCTCTCTCTCTCTGTCTCCCTCTTTATGTCTCCCTGTGTCTCCCTCTACCTCGCTGTCTCTCTCTGTCTCCCTCCCTCACCCTCCCTCTGGCTACCTCCCTCTCTCTCTCTCCTTCTGTCTTCCTCTCTCTCTGTCTCTGCCTCTATCTGTCTGTCGGTCCCAGCCTGCTGTAATTACCATATTGTAATTTGTCACTGGGCCACCACTGGATACACATCATATCCTATCTAAGAGTCAGATAGTACCATGATCCAGCTTACCTGTACTCGCCACCGCCACTGTCTCCTTCCTCACAGTCTGTACTTCTTGGTCCGACTCCTCTAGCGCCGCCTCCTCCCCAGAGTGATCCTCGGACTCAGAGTCAATGATCACCACCACATCCGAGCTGGCCCCGCCACCAGATGTTCCACCTACAAAGTAGATTTAAGAATGTTAGATTACACCACTCACTAGTATTTGGTCTATGAATGACAAAATGTGAAAACAACAGAAAAATTAATTGACTGTCTACTCTAGTCTAAAGTAAAAATGTCCCTCCTTCCAGGGAAGGCTGTTGTCTTGCTTCACTTTTTTGTCACAATTGTTGAATGCTTGCTTAATTTTAACACACACCATTTTTCTCTGAACAGACAGAAACTGGACTTCTAAGGACAAGAGCAACATCAACTTCAAACCAGGTGAAAGCTCGGCTCGACCACAAGAAATGTGTTCCATTACTCATCAACTCAGCACCAAGCACTTTTCCATTTCCAACTAACTTTATTTTAATATATGTGTTTACTTAAACTTTTAATAAAGCTTTTAAACTTGAATAGACTCTGTGGTTTTTGGTCCTCCAGACTAGAGTGACTGAGCGAAAAGTTTTGCAATTTTTGCAAGGAGGAGTCCGTGCCGCTGACACTACCAGGTTTATACAGTGTGCCAAACACGCCACTCTGAAATATTATTACTCTGGTCTTTGGTGTCCATAGTTCGGTTTGTGGAGAATTGTCCCTGCAACAGTAGGATTATTGATTTTGCTCCTATCTAAACACTATTTCGAAACAATTAAATTAGGAACGCTTGGACAACAATAGGTCCTCTATATTTAAATGAAAACTTACTGGGGCCAGCAAAGGAGCACTCGCCGCCCTGGCCTGCATCCTCCTCCTTTGGAGCCACTGCATCCGATTTTTCGGTCCGCTTGCCCCTGGGCGGACCTGACGTACAACATGAAAGAATGAACAGAAAACATTGTTGATTGCTGCTTGCCGATGTCCTTGTCAACCAAATCAAACATTTAGAAAGAACAAGAACCAACTATTTCATCCAAAATGAGGGCTACAAAGGAAGGACTGCACCTGAGCCTCTACTCTAGGGGCAGATTTACAAGCCCCTTGCAGCTCTTTTGCTCCATTCTTGCGTCAATTTTGTGACGCAGCGCCACAACAAGAGAGGCGCCATGGTGTGGCGTATATTAACAACGTGACGCATATGGGAGATGCATCCCATTCTAAAGCCCTGCGCCATTAGGGAGTGTTCCAGCGCAAGGGAGGGCGTTCCTGCGCAGGAACGCATGCTAAAAGTGGCTATGGGGAATATATAAAATTTCAATCAGTCATTTAGGACAATGATGCGTCACTGAAACCCTGCGCCTGCATGAAGCAGACTTACGGCTTGACGCAGCATTGCTGGAGCTGCGCCATCGTTGCAACGCAACTCCATCAATGAGCCGCCTTTACGGCACCGATGCGTAACGCTTCGGTGACGTTTTGGGACCATGGTGTGCCGCATTGTAAATACGGCGCACCATGGGTGGTGCTGGCGTGCCGCACACTTTGCAGGGATGTGCAGGTAATTGCTAATCTGACACTTAGGGGCATACTTACGAGTTCTGAGCTGGACACCTCCAGATGTGCACCAGAACAAATGCGTAACGCAAAACTAACCTTGCGTCACGGCAGATGCGCCGCTATTACAATGCGGCAAACCCTGGCGCAAGGGTAGGCAGATGCGTGACGCATCTCGTGACGAAAGAGGGGCGCATCTCTAGAGTCGCGTCGCGGGCGCGATGCAACTATAGCAATGCTCAGGGCTGCCCAATACTCAACATACCGCATCAGTCCTTACGCCTGCTTCAAGCAAGCAGGCATAAAGAATTGACATTGCAGCGTCGCGGAAGTGCCTGCGTTAAATCTTGTAGATTTCACGCAGGCACTTTTGCGAGGCGCACAGCTGCCTGACCGCCACCCCCCCCCCTTGCGTGGGAACGCACCCATTGTGGCGCAGGCCCAGGCCTTCACGTGGCGCATCTCCTTAGATGGATCACGTTATACATGACTCGCAGGGATGCGCCACGTTTACGTCGCTGTGCGTCAGGTAAGGCAGCGTAAACGTGGAACAAGGGGCTTGTAAATCTGCCCCTTTGTGTCTAGCATTACGCAGTTCTGTAAAATACACTCATACATTACTCAGCCCAATTAAATGAACACAAAATAGAAAACAAATAAGAAGTGGCACCGCCACAGAGAAGGAGAACAGTGCACCTGAAATGCACAGAAGATTTTGAAATATTAATTTACCTCTCTTATCAATGTAATCAGCAGCATTATTGCTCTTTGTAAAAAAATTAAAGCAAACATTTGCAATATAACACAGTCACACAGAGCAGGAGAAAAAACAGAGTAGTGAGTGATGAAAAAATTGCTACTACTACTCACCAAGCCCGGGGACCTCCACTCCCAGCACGTCTAGCAGGTCACGCTCTCGGTCCAGGATATCGGTCCAGCGGTGGGTGACTTGATTGTAGGTGCGCTGGACCCCCGTGATCTTAAAAAGGGCCCGGCACACCTGCCCCCACTGCTTCCGTCGCTCCTGGCTGTTGGTGTAACCAGCAGCGATCCAGCCACCTGCCGCGATGGTCCTGGGGAGACGGCGCTGCACATAAAAAACAAGTGCGCCCACCTCCTCAGGGCTGAAGATCTCCCGGGGCACCACCATTTCCGCCCTCAAGCGACCACACGGGAGCCGGGCACGGGCTGCGGTGCCCGTCTTGGGCAGCTTGACAGCTGTCTTGACCATGTTCTGGGCAGGTGTTAGCAGTAAAGAAGAGACAAAATGAAAAAGAATAAGAGTAGGGAAGAAGGAAATAAAAGTTTAAAAAAGTAGTTGAAAAGTAAACAAAAGTAGCCTAAAACACAAAAATATAGATCTAGAAAAATAGAGGGATAGAAAATAAGTTAAATAGATCGAAAAAATATTAAAACAAGCAAAGGATGGCAGAGATATACAGAGGATAGAAACACCATACCCAGACACATAGGAATGAATGAAAAACAAGATGGCGGCCCGATCACGTGCGCGTAAGTAAGTTCGCACGCGATTTCTCTCGCAAACTCGTGCGAACTTGCATTCGCAAGGCGCTCATTGCGCGAGATTACACATAGCGGGCGGAAACGGAAATACGTCACGCAAACAAAATGGCGGCGCCCATACTCAACCTTGGGGTAACTCGCACGAGTTCGCGGCTTCCACGGTCGAGTTCGCACGACGCCGCGCCTCGCGAATAGGGCGAAATTACCGAAAAAAGAGTTTTGCAAAAGCAAAACCAACGAGCAGGTGCAAAAGTGCGAGCTCATCATTTGTAACCATTTACCTGTAGTGCTTCCTGAAGGGGCCCTCCAGAATCCGGTTGCCTACTTGCAACTATTGTGTGACCCTGCTCTGACAGAATAGTTACAATTATGCCATTGCATCCTGTTATTGCAACAAAAAGGAAAGGGAGCAGACAAGCAGGTGCCAGCCTTCATTAATGTCAGTTGGGGCAGGGCAGGTGGTGTTGTTTGCAAAAACTTAGTGCAGGTGTGCTTGGCTTTGCCACAATAATGTACACTTACTAGTCAATCAGAGGGTGCTGTGATGACACCGAGGGTGGCATGGGTGTGCCAGCCAGAGGGTGGCATGGGTGAACCAGAGTGCCAGTGTTGACAGAGGATGGCAGTGCTTTGCTTTGCCCCAATAATGTACACTGGTGAACCAGAGGGTGCTGTGATGACACAGAGGGTGACATAGGTGAGCCAGAGGGTGGCATGGGTGACCAAAGAGAGTGCCAGTGGTGACAGAGGGTGGCAGTGATGAAGAAAGCCTTGCAAACAGGCTGGGCACGTAGAAACAACAAGTTCGCAAAACTGGCGACCCGACAAGTAAGTTCGCAATTTGCGAAATTGTACAAAACCCTCGCGAACTTGCAGAAACCCGTGCGAACACACACCCCAAAAAAAATCCGCAAATCCGCGAGAGTTCGCGGATTTTGCGGATTTTCGCAATCCGCAAATACGCAAATCCGCAAATTCGCGGATTGCCAATCCGCAAAATCCGCCCATGCTTACCGGGAATGGGGAATGGATGGTGATTGGCAGCTGAGCAATGGCTATACATTTTCCCTATACTTTGCCATAGGGAGACTCAACAATTGGGGTGGAGCTCTCCACATGGTAAAGTATTGTGAAAAATAAAAAACTTTTATTTAACTTTAAAATACATATAAAAATATTTGTATAAGAAATATTGTTGTAAATTCATGTTATACATTTATTATTTGTCTGAAGTTTAATTTAAAATATGAATTCCCATCTAAGGAAAAAAAATATTTTTAATTATTCATCATTAATTATTAACTGTGATGCATAGAATTATTTTGAATTAATGCATTCATATTTTAATGCACATTTTTGTTATTTAAAAAAATGTAATTCCATAGAGAGGTATTAAAATATGTTATAATTAAATAATACATATTTACTTTGTTATATATATATGTTTAGCATTACATTAGATTTAGTTATATTTTTTACTATATTACATAATTTAATTTAATTTAACATTATTTCCTATTGGGTTTCTTTTTAATTCCTTATGTCCATTTTTTTTCT
Source organism: Lissotriton helveticus (assembly GCF_964261635.1). NCBI lineage: Eukaryota > Metazoa > Chordata > Amphibia > Caudata > Salamandridae > Lissotriton > Lissotriton helveticus. The sequence continues at coordinate 571,472,110 of NC_136063.1, forward strand.
ATGGTACAATATTGCAGTACCTGTGGTTGGCCATGTGTTTTTTTCATAGTAGTAACTTCACTCAGATTGTAAATAACTCAAAAAGTAAAGTGCAATGATTAAGGCCCTGGGGTCTTATTTATGAAAAATGGTGCACCTCTGTGCTGCCTCAGAGCTGCGTCACAATGTGTTGCGAAACGCTGCGTCACTTTTTTGCAGCATGGATGCGTCAAATTTATGGTTTGGTGCACCATATCGCAAGTGACGAGTAAAGTTTTTAAATAATTACATTGATGCCACCATCCTGATGTACCAAAAAGTGTTGCAAGTGCTGAAAAAGTGTTGTAAGTTAGAAGTGCGTATCCGGACGCGAAACTTGCACCACTTTTTCGTTGCAGCACGATTTAAAAATACCCAAAAATACACGCAACTACATTAAAAATCATTTTTGGAGGCAAAGAAAAAATCCATTGAGCAGGGAGGAGACACCAGCAGCCAAGAGAGCAGCCCCCCCCCCACCTGCCAGGATGTCCATGCCAAAATCCAGGGGAAGAGGAAATTAAATTTCAGTGCGGAGGAGAATGAAATCCTAATTGATGAAGTGGCAGACCACCAACACCAGCTCTTTGTCACCTCTAAGTTGCCATTATCCCCCCAAAAAAAAGCCATTTGACAGGCCATATTGACAAAGGTCAACTGTGTGGCTCAAGCAAAGAGGACAGTGCCTTATTTGAAGGAACCCTGGCCTGACATTAAGCGCAGGACCAAAGAGAAAATGGCCTAAAACATGAAGGCAGAAATGCAGATCGGAGGAGGAAGCACAGCACAACTGGAGGAGCTGAATGCCCTGGAGGAGAGGGTGGCAGCTGTCATCCCTGAGAAATTGGTGGCAGGACTTCCAGGACGGGGCAGTGCTGGGCATGGGGAACTGCGAGAACTACAGGGTAAGTTGTAAAAAGGGACAATGTGGCGAACAAATTATTGTTGTGCAGTGCATTTACCTAGGTACCAGTCCACATTAGAGATGTGTGTTGTGCAAAGGGAAGGTATGCGTGTCAAATAGAAGTTATGTCAAATAAATGTCACATACACTGAAAAGTCAGATGTTGCACAGCTCACGCTAGATTCATCATGTAACTCACACACACATCAGAAGTGCAGTACCAGGCCACTATCACCTCTGTCAAATGTGTCACATGTAGGTGTACTTACAGCAGAACCCATCTGAACTACAAATCCCACAACACCCTGCAGAAGACATATGGACTTATACGTTAACCCCTTGCTCCACTGGAGTGTCACTTTTGTCACATTTAATAAAAGACACACTAGCCACCGCAGGTGAAAAAGCTCCATACGGTCTCATGAAGAATACCACATCCCCACTTGTGCATCTCTTCATGAGTTATACTGGTAACACAATGGTTCAGCAAACATTTTCAAGGCCATGTAGAGTCACTCTGTGTGGCTTTTTGAGGCTTTGGAATCATGCTTCCCTTCTAGCCAGTACTATGTGTGAATGTGTTGCAGCATGGGGCTTGATATTGGTGTTTTGACTCAATATCCATGGTCTACTACACCTACTTAGAGCCTCAGTTATGTGCTTTTGGGGCTAGGCAGGGCTGCAAGGAGTCTTGCTGTGCTGAACTGTGTTAAAACAAAAGGTGTGAATTCTGCTTAGTCTTCAAGCTACAGTGCATTCCTGACCTTTTCCCCTGTGTAGTACACAGTAGGCTGCCATATGTCAATGTAGGCATCCTTGTACTATGGTGCAAGGGTACCTGTGAAGCGGGGCTGATTGAGTCAGTGCTGGAAGGGAAACCTCCTTGCTCATATTCAATTACAATACGGAAATGATAGATGTGTACTGCAGAATGCAGCACACATGTAACACAGAAGAAACCATTAGAAATTAATTCATTTGTCCTCATAGTGCCTCACTAATGCCACAGCAGGGGTGTAGATAGTGATGTACACCATAGCAAAATGTGGATATTTCACCTTGGCATAACTTATACTATGTGTGCTGCATTCGGCAGCATACAGAGACAGTTGAAAATGTCTTTGGATCAACTTTGTGCCACCTGTACTCTTGTGAGTTGACTCCTGTTTAAGTCGTGATTCCATGTCATTGTGTTCACCAATCTTTGTTTCCGAGTCTTGGAACCAGCTTCGCATTTGGAGGTATTTAAATCTGGATAGGTGAGAGCCTACTTGTAGGCTACACTCTTCCCAAGAAATGAGCTTGCCATCCACTATTATCTGCTCCCATCGTAAGAGGCCCCCTTCTAGCAGTGGTTTTGCAAGGGTATCTTTTGTCCATTCCGGAGAACCTGGACCATCCCAAATAGGAGCCAGATGGCTATGGTATGGGATTTTTAGAACTTTTCTAACCTTATACAATGTCTCTTCAAGCCCACTCAGTATCTCTAACCTAACCTTTGACATTTTCTGGGGTTGGCGTATTTAAAGAGAAAGCCCTCTTTGCCGCCTGATTCCAGACTTGAGATAGTGAACCACATACTCTCCGTCTTCGTTTGACTAGGTGAGTTGAATAAACACCTCCCGTTTTTTTTAAAAAAATGCCCAAGAGTAGAAAAGCAGGTCTGGCAGAGGTAAGCCCCCTTTCCCCACCCTCCGTCACAGCATTTTCCAGGCTATTCTTGGTCCTTTACTTGCCCAAATGAAAGTGCAGATCTCACTTTGTAACTTCTTTAACCATTCTTTCCTAAAGGGCAGGGGAATAGTGTTGAATAAGGAGGTAAGCTTTGTGAGGGCTATCATTTTTACTAAGTTACTATGACCAAGAAGCGATAGCTGAAGATGGGACCACATATTGAGATGTTTACTGACCTCTTTCCTGGCTTTCTCAAAGTTTAGATATAGATATTTTGTTGCTATCATAAGTCCCACATATCTAATTTCATTGTTCCCATTCTCCCCTTCAATTTTCCAAGTCATGATTTCAGTCTTGCCACTGTTGATTTCGTAGCCCGAGATCTTTTCAAAGTCTGACGTTAAAGTCATTATACGTGGCAGGGTTCTTTGTAAGTTTGTAGTATATATCAAAATGGCATCTGCGTAAAGCCCCAATTTCTTATTCCAGTCATTGAATTTGAAAGGTAAAATTTCCGGATCTTCTCTAATTTTTCTAGCCAAAGGCTCAATATAGAGGTTGAAAAGAAAGGACAACAGAGAACAACCCTGCCTTGTCCCTCTGGATATGGCCACAGGCTTAGTTAAAGAACCGTTAACTAGCACTCTGGTCTCTGGAGCTCGATAAAACCCTTCCAATGCCTTACAAAAATGTGTTCCTAAATTCAGTGAGACTGCCACGGCTTTCAAGTAGACCCAGTTCACTTTGTCAAAGGCCTTGGTGGCATCCAAGACCACCATGGCCAAGGGAAGGCTGTAGGAGGTAGCCAGATCTATTGCACCAACTAGAGTAAAAGTCAGATCTCTCAAGGACCTTACCCGAATGAGCCCTTTCTGGTCGTTGTGTATCAGCTAAGCCATTCTACCGTTCAGTCTGTCAACCAAAATTTTAGCGTAGGTCTTATCGTCGCGACGAGATTGGCCAATAGGAGTCACATTTTGTCGGGCATTTCCTGGCTTTAAAATTAACAAAATTTTAGCTTCCTTCCAAGAGGCAGGCATTTCAGACCCCTTGATATAAAGATCATTGAAGAAATTAACAAGTATGGGAGTCAAAGTACTTGCCAGGACCTTATAAACTTCTTGGAGTATACCGTCAGCCCCCGGGGCTTTCCCTTTTTTGAGCTGATTGATTATTTTTTCTACTGCACTCCTACCAATATCTCTATTTAACTGTCTGGATGTTTCTGATGTGAGAGGGGTAACAGTGTCTTTACCTAACCATGCTTTTAAGTTATCTTCAGATGAATTTTTCTCCTCTCGGAAGACCTCACTAAAATACCCATAGAACATTTGATTAATCCCACTGCTATCACCGATCAAGGTCCCAGTTTGTTCACATATAACCTCCTCAATTTTGTTTCTAACTTGCTCCTTCTTGGCCTTCTAGACCAACAGTTTACTGTCACCTCTGCTGTATTCAAAAGGAGCCATCCGGTTGGCCTCCCATCTCTTCCTGACCCTATCTTACAATACAATTGCTAGGCTGGATTTTGCGTATGACACTTCCTGCAACAACCCCGCCCTACCCTCTTCATCTAATCTTGGGTCAATAATTTTTTTTTCCACTGAGCGAACTCTTTCTTCCTGTGTAGCCATCTCTTTGTAGTAACATCTCCTCTTCTCCGCAGCCAAAGCCCCAAGTCTGCCCCTTAAGAAGGCCTTGTACGCATCCCAGACTACTTCCAAAGCTGTGGATCCCCAGTTTGGCTTGAAAAAAACTTCCTTCTCTCTATTGAGTAACTAAGTGACTCCCTCGTCCTGCAGTATCGTACGATCGAGAGTCCATCTCAATTGAGAGACCATCTTGCTGATCTTTAAATGAATCATTACTGCTAAATGGTCAGACAGGTGAACTCCAACATGATCAATCTGAATTACTTCATCTTTTATTTTGTCATTAATGAGGAAGTAATCTATCCTGGACTGGTGTCGGTATTTTTTATTATAAAAAGTGAAACCTTTTTGTAGACCTGCTTTTTGCCTCCAAATGTCATGCAGGCCTAGTTGTTCCATCATTTATTTTAATAATCCAAGCATTTTTGTGTTAACCAGTGCTCAACTGTGTGAGTATTTATCTTAAATGTAATTTAACACCACATTAAAGTCTTCGGCTAAAATAATAGGGTTGGCAGAATTTAAAAGTTCGGTCATCAATTCATCCAAGGGTTTCGTTTCGTCCTGATTTGGGCCATAATAACCTGCGAGTGTATAACGATGGGCTAAAATTTTTACTTCAGCAAATATCCACCTGCCTGCTTTGTCCGATACAAAGGAGTCTAGGTACACTTGCAGCCCCCGTTTGAATAGGATCGCTACCCCCTTTGTAACTGCTGACTGAGCTGTGTATGCCACATGGCAATCCATTTAGTTGATTTAAACAGCTCCGATGCCTCCTTCTCTGTGAGATGCGTCTCCTGAATTATTATGATTTGGGCTGGGCAGTCTTTAAGGTACCGCAGTATTTTCTCTCTCCTTCTGCTAACCCTAAGCCATTTAAATTCCATGACAGCATTTTAATAATACCCTCCTTCTTCTCACCCATTATCGGTGCCAACTAATAAAAAACTGCTATCTGAAAAATTCTAAGAGACTTCAGAGGAACTATATTTTTTTCTTGTTCTCCCACCCTTCCATAGAAAACCCTTCCCTACCTCTACATGGCCAAAAGCCATATGGATACCCCCTCAGAGCGAACTACCCCTTGAGATATTTAACATCTGAGTAAGCATCTAAACCCTGTTTAAAGCAAATAGCTCTGGAAAAAACACATATAGGAAGAGAGAGAGAGAAGGATTTTTATTTGTGTATTTTTCTTTGTTGCTATTATTGTTTTGTATCTTAATTTGCTTTAAAAAGTTTTTTTCCTTTTTTTCCTTTTCCTTTTTACCTTCTGACTCCCTTTTCCTGCATTGTTATCCCCTTTTATTTCTCTTTTCTCTTCCTTCCCTAAACTTTACTTGCAATAATTTCAACGGAGTAAGCCTAACTAATAAGTAGGGATCAGAAATTACAAACCACTGCCTAACACCCAAATCTTGTTCCCAAGAGAATTCCGTCTTATTTTTCCCTCGTGTATTACATGAGGATTGTAAATAATTGTAAATAACTGAAATCTTGGAGTTGATTTGTAATAGGGAGTGCATTGTATCAACTGAAGGGATGACAGGATCAGTAGAATAATTTAAAGGTATGCAACAGGTATAAGCAGTCAAAATAGCTTGTTCCAAGAGTGTATATTTAGATTGGAAGGATGTTGGTAAGTTAAAAAGTTCTTTAACTTGCACAAAAGACATAATCTGATCCTGTATATAGAATTAATGTATCATGACCTTTTGTTTTGAGGCAGGCCAGTGCTGCAAGATTCCTTGTGGTGCTGCCCTGGGCTAACACCTCATAAATGAGGCACACACTGTGCACTGCAAAGTACAACACACATCACAATACGGGAAGGCCATCATACCTTTTGCATTTGTCATGAATGTATCTCTCCTTGCACAACAACATTCACCCCTGCAATTGAGTCACCCTTGCAACATGGCATACGGGTGCCTCCATTGGTGTATGGCTCCTGTCTGTTCCATGCTGCCGGGTTAATGATCAGGAATGCCCCCTATCTTTTTAAGATGTCTCATTATTGCAAATATACAATAACACAAGGCAGTGCAGTGTGAAGAGTTGCTGTGCTGCTCTGCATTACATGATGGTAAATGAGGGGCCCAGTATTACTCTCAGCACTGACCTATGTTGTGTAAAACTTACATTTCATCACACTGTGGTTGTCTATGCCTCTCAATCAAATATGTGAAGCAATGCAAATCCACTGTGTTTGGTTTGTCATGCCTTATTACAATTATCCACATACAAGCATTTCATTGTCTCAAATGGTGCAATGTTGCATGTGTTGGGCCATGGCAGTCCTGTCTGGGCCTGAGCTACGGAAGAGGACTCAAATGTCCAAGACTACTTAGATATGGTGCATTCATGAACTAAAAATTTCTGTTAATGCTGTTGCCTGAACTTTCCTATCTTGACCTACAATGGATGCTACACAATTATGCCATTAAACCCTACCATGTAGACTCTTGAGAACTGATGTCAAACATGAGCATCAACCTACATTGTGTCATATTTCAGGGCATGCAACATCTATGTCTGAGCAGCAACCTGTGTTAGAAGTGGATGTGTGGTGTCGAGGGTGACAGTGAGACAAGCCTGGATCAAGACATCCTCCAGGACTGCTTGAATCCATCAGAACCCCCTCTCTGATCATGAGAAGGACAAGCTGCATTGCGGGGTATCCACGTGACCTGTCTGGCACCCCTCAAACACCATCTCCCACCACATCTGAACCAGTAGACTCACAGGACCTGCCAAATGCTTTTATACAAGGTGTTGTTGAAGTACAGAGTCAGTTGGCAGAGGAGGTGCGGACAGTGATGGAGGCCATGGCAGCCACCCTAGAGAGAGAGTCAGCCGATGCCTCATCTCCAATTGTGGCAATGCAGAGCCTGGAAGAAGCGCCAGCTCTCTGCTCCGTGGCTTAGACTAGTCCCTGGCTGACATTGCTGGTGTCATGCGGCAGAGGCACAAGCTAATGTCCTGAACAAGTGGCACCAGTGAGTTTGCCAAAAGGCTGAGGGCCATCCAGAACATTCTGTATTCCATTGAGTGGAAGCAAGACTCTTACATTACCACAATAGGTGCCTACCATCATGCTGTTGCTGCTGTGTTAGAAATTTGCAAAAAGAACAATTGATGGACAAAATGCAGAACAATGTCATAAATTCACCACAGTACAGGGGTCTGGGCCTAAATCCATTGTTTTTTTGCTCACCATGCCATTCCAGTTTGGACCCAGCCATATGCAAATCAGTCTTGACCCTGCGCCCAATGGGAACAGTCCAGCCTGAACTGCCAGGCCAAGTCCTCCCTGGACTGGAAACAAGCATCCTAGGACCGGTTTCGGGCTTTCAGCCCTCATCAACCAGGATAGCCTGACTCCAGTGGCACGGAGAGCACGGGACCCACGTCTGGGCATACCCGTCCCACTCGGGGTGACAAATGCAAAAAGAACAATTGATGGACAGAATGCAGAACAATGTCATACATTCACCCCAGTACAGAGATCTTGGCCTAAATCCATAGTTTTTTTGCTCACCATGTTCATCAATTGTTTCTTTTGCATATGTCACCCTAAGTGAGAAGGGTATGCCCAGACGTGGGTCCCGTGCTCACTACACCACTGGATTCAAACTAGCCTGGCTGATGAAGGGTGATGCCCTATAACCGTTCCCAGGACGCTTTTTTCTGGTCGAGGGAGGACCTGGCGTGGCAGTTCGGGGTGGACTGTTCCCATAAGGAACAGGGTCAAGACTGATTTGCATATGGCTGGGTCCAAAACGGGGTGGTGTGGTAAGCAAAAGAATGATGGATTAAACCCAGATCCTTCTGACTGGGGTGAATATTGCATTGTCCACAATTCCGTCCATCAATTGTTTATTTTGCATGTGTTAGCAAACCAGCAAGTCCTGCTCAGTGCATTGCTGCCTTACCCGTTGGCACAGGTAAATGCTGCCGGGAATCTGCCTTCCACATTTTCAGTTCTTGATGTGTGCGTTTCTCCTTTGGCTCCGGGATCTTTGAAACCACCCTCACCTGAGCCAATACATACATCAGAGGAAGAAGATGTGGATTTTACTTCTGTGCTAAGGAAAACTGCACAGTAGTATTTCCGTTTTCTACATGGCCAAATGCTTTATTGTCCTATGCTACTTGTCATGCCAGTATACCTCTAAACTAGAACAATCCTCCATTTACTTGAGCACTCATTGATCTCTTATCTATCTGTGGACTGTCAATGTAATTTTTTGTGGATAATGGCAATTGTACATTCCTCCGTACTGAAACATTCCTCTCGTCTACATGTCCCAGACATGTATTCCCCATGGACTGGGCCTGGACATCCACAGGCTCATCCTAAATGTCAGGGGTTGTTGGTTTTTGGCATGCCAGTTGGACCTTGCTACTTGGTGTTTTGTCTCAATAAATTGCCATTTCATGTTCTGCATACATTGTGCAACTTTATCCATGAGTGGAGTGACTAGTACATGGTGGATGATAATAATTGCAAGGCAGAAGAGATCAAATGATGTACAAGGTTGGCATGACAACCAGTAGTAATTTTTCTTTTAACAATGGGTAAATATTAAAGCTATTCACATTGCCAGCTAAAATTTCAGGTTGGCATCCATACGTGAATGGTTGCTATGGAACAATAGTTGTTCTAACAATGGTATGTACAAATGTAGCTGATGCCTATGTGGCTGATATAAAAGGAAAATTGGACTGGACACCCTAGTGGTGGTATTGCAATTTGCTGCTTTGGAAAGTGTGTAAGTGGTTGCCATCAATGTGCTAGCAAGCACATCCTAATTTTGTCACAGTGTTTTCACAGCTTCACAGATATGGCATGTGCTACAAGTACCAAATATATACTACAAAATGACCATTAGGGCTGCCCTGGGTTGTGTGTCAATTCACCAAACAAGTTCACACTTACCTCAACTTTGGTCATATGTTTGACACTTAAGTTTAATCAAATCTATAGCATACAGATGTTAGTCAAAAACAAGAGATATATGCATAGCAGGCAAACTTTCTCTTCTGCAATGTTGTGCATCTAACGAAAAGTGCAGGAATGCATATCAGGTACATGACATGTAACATCCCTGTTTTCAGAACCATGAGCTGGAGTACGAAACCTGCTTAATGCTAACACAGATAGCCTAGCACCCGTGTGCAAGGGGGCATGTGTTGCAGAGGTAATTGTGCTTGTATAGGAAAGGACAAGTTCCAGATAGTACACTACATTGAGTGGCTTATTTTCAAGCCACTTGCGCTGCCGGTACGTCACTTTTTCACATATTAAAAGTGAAGCACCCGCGGAGCAAGGGGCTTGTAAATAAGCCCCTGAGTCTGTAAAACACTGCCATAGTGGTATTCATAATGCAGTACACATATGAAAAAGTAGAGAGTGATTACCAACAGGCATCTTAAACTCTCTTGACCTCCCTTAAACATGTACTGGAGAGATGTGTGAATCTGACACTTAACCAGGTTTAAGGCACTTTGTAACTCTAGAAATGTGTAAGGGTCCATTGATGTAGCTTTCAAACACCCACAATATCACCAATTGAACACCCCTGTCACACAGACTACTGCAGAATAAAAGGGCAGATATGTCAATGGCCTTGTCAACTCATGAAAGGTGCATTTCTATGGGCTACTCTATGTGGATTGCCATACATTTTCTCAGGTGCTTCAGATACTGTTTCCCAACAGTAGTACTGTGGTGCTTGCCAATGCGGAAATCTGACTCCTTGTACTTTTCACCTATTGACCCACATACGTACAAACCTGACACTCTGAACCCAGCCTGTGTATAACAAAACGTATGCAGTTGTCATCACTTACAAAGTGTATAATTAAGCAGGTGTGAAAAAGTAAAACTGACTTATTCACAAATTTCTATGAAAATATAAAACCTAATATTAAAACTCCTACACTATACAGACCTAAAATATGAATGCATACACTACCTTAAACTAACTTAGCTACAATATCATACTAACATCCTTCCTTATTCCAAGTACCTATACCTTATACTACTCTAACATGTAACACAACAGATAGCAAAAACATCAACACCCCTTATGATGACACAATTTGACTTGAGACTCACATTAACTATATCTAACACAGGCTAACTAAACTTAGAATGCTAAACAAATGTATATATATGTTTGTTTTCTTTATTTGTTTTTACCTTAAATGCTAAAAACACATACTATACATCAACCCCCACCCACAACTTAAAATATACCTACATATCCAACTTCAAATATAAAACATTATAACTACACTAACAGGTAAGAAAAAATAATTAAACTAAGACTTATTCAATACCTAATCTACAGTAACCAATTACAGGAAAGTCAAAATTCAAAGAACACAAAAATATTGTGAGGCCATGGTTGAATATGGGTGGGCCTACATCCTCTTACCAGTCTTTGTCACTGTCTGTTGTAAGGTGGCCACCATCTACAGTAGGCTGGCCAGCTGCAACTGTACACCTGCCAGATTTATGCTTAAGTCCTGCTGGCAAGTTTTTCCACCTTTTCCAACAGTTGTGGAAGTAGGATGTTAGAGGGTGCTGCAGCGGTGGATCCAGGTGGGACAGCAGTGGAGGGATCAGAGAGTGTGGATGAGGAAGGTCCAGTTAGGGTGACAGTGAAGTGTCTAGAAGGTGGTGCAGAGGAAGGTCCAGGTAGGGTGAATGTGGAGGTTCGAGAAGGTGGTGAAGTGGAATGTCCAGATAGGGAAGCAGTGGACGGCCAAAAGGGTGGTGCAGAGGAAGATCCAGGTAGGCTGAGAGTGGAGAGTCCAGAGGGTGGTACAGAGGAAGGTCCAGGTAGGGGAGCAGTGGAGGGTCCTGAGGTTTGTGCCGTTGAGGGTCCAGGCAGTGGAGACGATGATGGTCCTGGTTGTGGGGAAGTGGAGGCTCCTCCTACTAGTCCAGGTAGCATTACTGGTTCACTAGACAAAGTCTGTATTTTCTTGCAGCCTCTTTTGGATAGTTGAGTCTGAGGTGGGGAAAACCAACTCTCTGCAGCATTGGCCTTTTCATATTTTGTCAATTTTCCTGAAACAATTGAAGACATGGTGAATGTGCCAGTATCTCTTAAGCCGGATCCTGTACTGCTGTTCCTCTGCTGGGGTCATGTTGGCTTTCATAGTGGGATGACATATACAGCAGTCAATGCTTATATTTTAACACTTGAACACATTCACAATCAAGCAATATTTTTTTTGGCATAAGAGGCATGGGATGGCAAACAACCTTACATGTCTCTAAACATCACCTTTGTAAAAAGATGAATATATATATATATATATATATATTTTCTCTCCACAATTTCCGGTAGCGTTGTGAAGCTGTCGTCGGGCGGTCCGAACCTGGATACCGGAAATCCAAACACGTCTTTGAACGATCTTTTAATATAACAAAAGATGCTCGGACACCTTCCTTCTGTACAAAGCGATTTATTGCGGCAACAAACAACGCGTTTCAGCGGTTAAGCCTTGATCACGTTCGAGAGCCTTTGTGCACATAATCAAATTTAAATCACCCAGTGTACACAATTCATGAAAATCAACATAGGACAATAAAATATGTGCTGTGTTTGGTATCAGTAAACGTGTCGGCCATTTTGAAAGGTGAAAAGACATACTGTTGACCCAATGAAACGGTTACATATAAAATCATTACATGAACCTACTGTATAAAATCGAATACAGGTCGCAAATAATGTCGCCCTAGTGGGCTAATCAATTTACACATTTTCGACATTGATTCATTTAAGAAGGTCAACAATTTTGAGGTTGAGTCAAAATTGTTGACCTTCTTAAATTGATTAGCCCACTAGGGCGACATTATTTGCGACCTGTATTGGATTTTATACAGTAGGTTCATGTAATGATTTTATATGTAACCGTTTCATTGGGTCAACAGTATGTCTTTTCACCTTTCAAAATGGCCGACACGTTTACTGATACCAAACACAGCACATATTTTATTGTCCTATGTTGATTTTCATGAATTGTGTACACCGGGTGATTTAAATTTGATTATGTGCACAGAGGCTCTCGAACGTGATCAAGGCTTAACCGCTGAAACGCGTTGTTTGTTGCCGCAATAAATCGCTTTGTACAGAAGGAAGGTGTCCGAGCATCTTTTGTTATATTAAAAGATCGTTCAAAGATATATATATATATCCTAGACCTGTGGACTCTATGGTCCAGTGGAAGGCAGGAGCCGAAACGCGTAGACCGTCAATTTGATGCACTTTCTTTTTTGCACTGGTGTGTAAAAAAATAACGCAAAAAACTATCTGTTGCTGTGCCGTGTCTTTGGTCTACTAAACGTAGGAAGAAGAAGCTCTGGCAATATATATATATATATATATATATATATATATATATATATATATATATATATATATATATATATATATATATATATATATATATATTGATGTGGCCATATGTCATGGCTAGGCAGAGATAGGCACACGGGGTAGGATACACTACACAGTATGAGTGAGTAGATATAAACTACATCTCCCATACACCTTCGCGAGGGCTCCTCAGGGCACCTGACTTGGATACTTAAGCCCTGCCCTCGCTGTGCTTAGGGCTTGTCATTCGAGAATCTTTCCTTGTAGCAGTAGATACTGGAATTCTACAGCGTCAGACAAGCTGTTGCCTTTTGGGGTTATTTGGATTTCAAGCTGTACTGATGTGAGGACGGCCCGCTATGTACATGTGGTGAATCTTGTCAAATCTGCAACCGCGCCCGTGGCGTAAAGAGAGGCCAGCTGCGCAGTTGCAGATTAGACAAGATTCACAACATGTATGAAGACGGTCTTGACTTTTGAAACCCGAGATGCCTTCCTACTTCCGGGTTAGCGCGTCTAAACGGCACTCGATTGCGGAGTGCGAGTAACTGACTTTTCTTCTTTGAAGCGTCCCCCGCTCGCCCAAGGTTTTCTGGACCTTTTGCAAGCAGACGCTGGGCATACGCGCTGAAAAAGCGCTTCTAGTTTTGACATTTCACGATCCCGGCGTTACCCTCAGGAGAACACGGAAACGTCGGTCTACAAGTTCTACATTCTTTTTTGCCTCCTGAGTGAGGCAGCCTAAGCGCAAAGAGCGGTTCCTTTTTGTTATCTTCAAACCTTGCTCAAACACGCTCAGGAGAGCGAGATAGGTTGGGGAATTACCGGAGTGCAACCTCGGAAGTGTCAGGAGACACAAGGCTGCCAGAAGAATTGCGTATTCTCCAACACGAGAGGATTATCTACTGTCAGATAAGTACCTCAATCTTATGTGGACCAGGACTGTTTTGTTTTCTATTTTTCTTTATTTTTCTCTTTTTGTGCCATGTAACATTGGGAGAAGTGTAGCTGTATATAAAGTGAGTAAAATACAGACAGGGGCTTAGGGTGGTTCTATACACATGAGGAAAGGGTGATCTCATGTGTGCATTGTGTTTTCACTTATAGGGCTTACGGGGTGGATTGTAGGAGAGTGAGGTGCACAGCTTCCAATGACATCCCTTTTCTACGCCTACCAGCTGCAGTCTTTTTGTTTCGTTTGTTCCTTTTTTCCCTTTCCCCTGTGGTGGTGTTATCCATGCTGTGTAATATATATATACTCATGGATATCTCCATATAGGGGAAGGGATTAATTAGCATCACCATCGTTCCCGCTGTATCCGGCTGTAAGGTTAGTGGTTAACATCCCTCTGCACGACACCATATTAGTACATGGTCAGCCATTGAAAATATGAATAAACATGTAACATGTGCATATGAGGCTCAAAGTTAGGATATGCAGGCATGTACACCTGGTATGGTACACATGCTTCTTGTATGTACACTCGAGGCCTTGACATTACACATGGCAGAGGGTACAACATATGTGCTAGCAGTCTAATATATTGTGTGTTGGCTTATACATACATGTTTTTTTCAATTACTGCTGTGGAATTTTTAAATAGCAAGTACATAGTACATATTTCATCTGGATGCCATGGGTCTCAATTATGAGTTTTTGCCATAGTGCAGCGTTGCAGGCCTTCTTGCAGTGCTGCCCTACATTAAAAGAAAAGGGCTGGAATGTGCTCTATCTATCTGATATGATGCATTCCTGTCCCTTTCCCCTGTGCTGGTGCACAATGGGCTTCCATGCGCCAACGTAGGCACACTTGCACCATGGTGCAGGGGTGCATTCATTGTTGGGATGATTATTTTTGTGCAGCAAGGGAAAACTTCCTGCACAAAAACAATTACAAGAGCATTTTTCCTCTTTCTAGGGAAAATGATATAAAGATATTTCTCCTCGTGCCTCTCCTACGCCTCCCCTGGAAAGGGCGTAAGTTGTTGCGCTGCCTCAGAGTTACGATTTGTAGCAAATGTGGGGTAGTGTCAATAAGCCATGGATGTTGCTGTGAATGCCCCCGGCAACACCCATTGAACGCCCCTTTAACACAGATTACTGAGTTAAATGGAACAAAATTTACAAGGCAGCAATAAGCCAAAAAAGGAGCTTAGTGCTGCCTGGTAAATATGGAGCATGCTCCTACACCACTGGAGCGTCACAAAAAGCAATGCACCTGCGGTGCAAGGGGCTTATAAATAAGCCCCCATGTAGTTAAGGAGTATTGCTTGTGAATTTGTTGCTGGACAGTGCCACAAGGAATCTAACTGTGCAGCTCTGCATCATAAAATAAGTGCTGGAAAACATCATGTCTGCTAGATTTGGAGCATTCATGTCCAACCACCAAACACTGGTGCACACACAGCAGCCAATTGCCAATGCAGGCCTCCTTGCACCATGTTACAAGGGTGCCCCTTTTGGTGCATGGGAGACCAGTGTGTGCAGGTGCTGGGGAAAGTGGCAGTAATTCACTCTATCTCATTGATATGATGCATTTCTGCTCTTTAATTGTGTAGCAGGCCTGCACAGTACTTATCTTTGTGGTCAAGGCAAGCTCCGAAACCTTAAGATATAGGCAGTGCATCATTTAAATTCTGTAAAATGTTATTCATACTTCAAGCCTGACAGTTTTCGTAACTCTCCTCTGCCAGTACAGCTCCGAAGACAACATTTTGCAATACACTGTGAGTGATGATCTGGTCACTAAATAGCAGAATTAGAACGGTGGCATCTTATGAGCAACCAAGACCAAGGGGTGAACACAGCTAATCTGATTCATGAATAAAAATAGGATGTGTGGTCACAATTTAACTATTGGCTATATGTGACTTTGCCACTGGTAATGCCAGCTGAAAAGTGTCATAGCACTGATGCCACGTATCTGCTATATATGTGGCATCTAAGCAAGGATGCCATTGACTATTGTGACCTTGAAGTTGCACACATGCTTAGTCAAGTCAATTGCTGACCACACTTTGTAAATGTGCTGAAATACAGCTGAATGTCGCGATTGACAAACAATATTCTGTGAGAGTGGGGTGATTGTGTGCCATGCGGACAATCATTCAAGAGGATGCAAATGGTAATATGGTTCAGGTAAGGTATTGCAAGCCTTGTGGTTGTCATGTTGTATGTGCTCTATATGACAACACAAATTTCTCCTTTTAGCACGGCATGTCTGTTGATAGGTGAGGGTCATGTGTGACATATCAAAAAAGATGTGTCCAGAATAATATATGTTTTTGGTCCACAATCTATGTTCAGTAGGTAACTGCCTTCATCATTTCTTTCAGGTTCAACTATTTTCAGGTATCATGTTGGCATTGATGAGCCATGATATCTGTTATGAATAATGGGTGCATCATTAATGATGTGTTGACGTAGGGCAGCACAGCAAGCAAACTTGCTGTGCTGCCCTGCGTCAACACATCATAAATGAGGGCCAGCTAAATGTAGTCATCCATGGGCACATTGGATTAGGACCTCAATTTGGTCTTCCATGTACATGTGAGGTGCAACTGTGCTACTTAAAATGCTGATGCTTCTGGCAAATCTCCAAGCAAAGCATGTTTGAGGAGATACCCTAACCAAACAGTTGCCAGGTTCAATGAGTGGCATTAGGATCCTGGTAGCTCTCCACCTCACCCTGTTTGTATGGCTGTGCACCACCCACAAGACAAAAATATGATACATTGCTCAGTGAATGGTGTACATTTACACTGTGAACATAATGAGCACAAAACGTAGAGGCATCTTCACAAGGGAATGGCAGAGAGTTGCATTAATAACAAAATGCTAACACCATGCACCTGCAAATTTAGCTCGCCAGGCAGCATCATCTTTCGCTACATGCACTTTATTCACATCACCCGTTTTTAATGACATTTTTTAATTTACACATTTATTTCATTCTGTTAATCCTGTGTATTACCGTGACTTTTGAAGAATTATGCACATTTCTGAATCTCTTTTAGTTTCCTTTCATTCCTTTGCGATAAATGTGATACATCACTTTTCAGCTAAATTCACCTCTTCCAAGATGGTGCAGACTCTTATTCAGGTTTCTTTTTTGTTTTGGTATCATGTCCTTTTTATTTTATTTTATTTATAAAGTTTTATATAGTGCTGGCTAGACCCGGATTTATCAGAGCACTTTACGTAAGTATCAGTGCGTTACTGGTTACATAGTTACAGGATCAGTTTGTTACAGGTTAAATAGTTACAGCTATTAGATCAAAGAAAACAGAGGGAGTGGGGAGGAAAAACAGAGTGGAACGAGGAAAACAATGTCAGATGTCCGGCTGGGTAGGTAACGGCCAAGGGGGTGAACCAGAGTCAGACTCCTCAATAGCTGCAAAGAACATCAGCCAAGGTTGCTTGGGCTCCGCAGTAGGTACAAAACAGTTTTGGAATCAGCCCAGGGGGCATCGTCATACATCCATCCAAAAGAACGAGATCCCAGTATTCCTGGGGAGTGCCGTCCGCCTCGTCTTTCAGCTTACCCCCAGGACACAAGTGATGGGAGGAGAGGAGGAAGAGACAGTTCCAAAGTCTGAAGAATTCACACAAAGAACTGGCCTTGGAAAACAGCACAGGGATCACTGAAAACAACTCCCGTACTTCATAGCTGTAACCAGTCCGGATAAGACCAGGGAAGCAGTGCTCGGATCCCTAAAACCAGATCCCATTCTCTGTGTCTGAAGCCAATCCGGAATCTTGCAAACCAAGGCCCCACTCGAGAGACACTGGCGATCGCCATCTTGAGGAGTGAAGTAATTGGCAGATCGTCACAGCTTCAGGAACAGCCCTTTGGTGTGGTTGGTGATCAGGACAGGAGAGGAAGCCCGCGTATCATCGGTGTTGGGGGCTGTTTAGGGGTCAAAACAAACATAGAGGGAGGCCCTCTGGGGGCGGGTCTGATTCATCACCAGCTCATTGTGGTGTTTTGAGGTAGAAGTGTGTTAGTTGTAGGGGAGGACTGATGGGCGAGGGAGAGAGGTCACTCACCCTGGTCTCCCTGTAGGGCCACAGCGTTCACCATCTTGAGGAGTGAAAGCTGGAAGCCAAGGCGTCGGCCACCGCCCCATGCTTTCATCCGACAGGCGCCTGGCTGATACCATGCAGCACTGCCCCGGGCTCTTGTCCGCCCGCCTCCTACTTTCCCTGCTGCCAACCGTTTCCTCGGTTGACGGGCTGCCGGCTATACCTCCTTGCGGCTTGGTTCGACCTCCATGCCCCCTTCTCGCTGATCGGTCTGGCTTGCAGAGCTCCTCACGCCACCATCCCAGGTCAAACAGGATTACTTTAGAAGCCATCCTAGAGTAATTCAATGATCATCCAACTACATTAGAAGTCAGTTTCACATCATCAGACATCATCAAGCTCTTGAAGTCATCAGCAAAGCTTAAAAGCTCTGCCTGATGATTTGAAGATGACCTGAAAATGAGTTTCTGATGACTTTAGAAGGTGTCATTATTCATGATGATTTAGGGATGACTCGAAAATCAGTACCTGATGACTTCAGAAGGTGTCATTATTCATGATGATTTAAGGATGTCTTGAAAATGAGTATCTGATTACTTTACAAGATTACAGGATGAGATTGTCCCTGATGACTTTAGGATGCTTTGAAAATAAGTACCTGATTACTGCAAAGGTACCTTTGTGTTTTCAATAAGATATTTTTCTTCTGGTGATTTTAACATGAATTGCTGGTTACTTCATGAGCATGTCCACCATTTTGGTTTTAGTTTTCTAGATATATTCCTACTGTTGGATGATTGCACGATTGATTGCAGATAAACGCAAAATGGCAAATAACTTTTCTATTATACACAACTGAGCATACAGTGTGCTTTAGAGAACTGTGAATAAGTCACAGGTTTTTTTTAAACACATTTATTTGTTTTTGCCACTTTTGTTTTGTACAAAACAGGTAAAACAAGCATCCACTGTTAAAATTTTAAATCATCAACGGTGGCTCTCCAACCTTCCTTGATACAACTGGTTTCCTCAGGGTCCTTTGAGAATGGCCCTGAAACCGTAAAATACCAACCGCGACTTTCCCCGTGTTATCCTATGGACACTTGTCCAGGTGTAACACCTCTGCACCCGGGGGTCCCTAGCTACTTACCTTTGGTGGTTCTGTGCTTCCCCAAGCTTCTTCATCCTTGGATATCAGTCCTGGTTTGGTACTCACCTCGCATTCGATTTTCGTAGTATTTGGTTTGGCCCCCCCATAGGGGCCCATGTGTTTTCTATGCTTTACTTACCAGTGCTGAAGTATATTTCTAGGTGTATTGATATCTCCAGGTAGGAGTTATAGCAAAGAATGTCTAGTGTTTTGTTTAATGAATATAAAAGTATTTTTCTAACACTGGTGTGGTCCTTTCTTAAGTGTAAGATTCACTGACTGACTGTGAGTTAATGAACACGTTTTACACCCTCCTGAATAAGCCTTAGCTGCTCTCCACAGTTACCCCTTGACAGCTTTGGTTTTCAGGGACCATTACAACTAATACTAAGGTTTGCCTGGCCTCAGTGCACAGTGCCTCACCAATTGGTACACGCCATATACTGAGCCAGCCTCCTACACACATTCCTTTCCATCAATCAGTTAAACAATTCTTCTGCAGATGGTAAGAACTGGTAAAAATACAAGGCAAGAAGTGAGGGAGATTACAGGGAGAGATAGATAATGACAGGTAGGAAGAATAAACTGGAAAGAAATGGTTAGAAGGAAGATGATGAGGAGCTGGAGAGATTGTATCTGGTGCAAGAGATTTGAGGGGACGGGAAAAGATAGTAGAGGTTGCTGCTGGTAAGGGTTGGGAGGCAGAATGGCATAAGGTGTAGAAATGCAAGAGGAATAGTGTAAAGAAAAGTAAGTAGTATTGGTTGCTGTGATAAAACTTGAAGGAGAGGGGGATAGTGAGTGGAGTTTAAGAGGAAGAGAGAAAGTGACAAAGCACAGTAGGTTAGTAGAAAGAATACAGGGAAGGAGGGAATGGGGACTGGAGAAGAGGGCCCGCCCAGAGATGGACTAATGTCTTGAAAAGACAATTTTTTGACACCCTGGTCCTCACTGTTCGTAAAGGAGATGTGGAAAAACCCAAGAATGTGCAGCGGTCACATACTCCAACGCTTTGATGATTTTCACAGACAACCTTTGAAATGGTTAAAGGAGGATGGGGGGCATAGAGTGTATGTTGTGGGAGGTCTTGTGATTGATGCCCTGGCGTTCAGCGTTGTGTATTATTTTTTGCATCACTTGACATAGAAGGAGCCTACTGCAAAAGGCAGTTGTAGGCACAGGATCCCTATAATGTATTTACTAATCTGACCAGCAGTGCTTTGAAAGAGGCTGTCTCAAAGATGTTTTTAATAAGTGTAGTTTGGCATCATGTACTTGCCTGCTGTGTTTCATAAATCCGTGTTTACAGTACATGTGTTTAATAGTGCAAATACATTTCTGTACCATTGGGTGAATTCATTACAGCATTTTACGTACAAAATAACCAACTCACTGGGCCCACCTGTTCTTTCCAGCCCACTTTGACAAGATTCCATATGCTATGATGAAAAAGATGGCATGATCTCAGTCTAAGAATGGACAAGCTACACCACCAGTAAAACAGATTTAAAGATCCCGATTAGTACACAATTGAAGAGAGTAGGTTAGATTAATGAGGTGTGGCAGAAAACTGGTTTTGGATGCTAGTATAAGACTAAAGAGATGGAAGATAAATGGTTGGACTAAACTTACGCTGTCTTGACATTTCTCAATTCTTTTGAGTGCTGATACATGTCAATTGTAGCAGTGGGAAATGTATGTGCTACAATAGAAGTCAATCACTTGCTTATGATCAAGATCAAAGACTTTAGCCTACGTCATCATGTCTATTCCTCTGGTAGCAAGCACCGATAATCACCAATCCATTATCTTACACTCTTCCTGTTAGTTAATAACCCAAACCAATAGTTGCATACACCAACTTTATTTTGGAGAAACCCTTCAGAAAATACCACTTTCCTGCAAATGTTACCAAGAGACACACACTGAGAGCGAAGGAAAGGTGAGGCAGAAAGAGCTTAAGAAAGAAGCAAAAGAGAGAGCGGAATAAAGTGGATGAGTGTGCAAAGGAGAGTGGAAGCATGTGCGGGGACTTTCTCTTTCACAAAAGTGGGTAAGTCAACAAATTAACAGGTTGAGCATACCCAGAGCCGGGCCAAGGGTCTGGCTTGTTGTCTCTTACAGCCAGTGTATGAGCCGACCACTGCAACTGTTCACCATTTAATCAAACAACAAACATTACATAAAATATGATAAAGTTCCTTCAATATTCAAAAAAAGTTCACTTCTTTAACATGTGAAAGCTTGGACATTGATACGTCCACATTATAGCGCTGCGCTGAAAAGTACTTCTTAAAAGTGAAGCATTCCTGCCCCACTTTGGTGACAGTACAATTGGAGAACTAAGAGTCAAGGCAGTTGTCATGTGAACCCTGTGCTTACCCCAGATTCTTTTAGAAATATCAACATTATAGTTTACTAAATCAAATTCTGCAGGTTATTGCGGGAAGAGCACACCGAACACAAGGTGCTGTGCCCAGAGCATTATTGAGTTGGCAGTTTTACGGAATGAAGGATTTCATATGTGGAACTGAATGGGGGATAGAACGTACATTTACATTCATTAGAACATAGTTTTTTAGGGTTCGACTAGGCAGCGCATGCGCTGTCTCGACGAGAGATGCTGTATACACTATAGTGGGGGAAGCTCCACCCACTTTCCGCCCATCTTTTTCATTGGCTTTAAGCATAAATACTGCATTATAATTCACGTTTGGCTTCTTAGACCCACCCCCTGACACCTATATCATCATTTTGTTCCTTCCGAGGCTATCAGCCCCTTTCTGGAACACTGTTTGGTGCCCTGTGTCCCCCCCCCCCGCCGCAGTTTTCCCCCCCCTCATCCCCCCCACTTCTGTTCATGCCTTCTTCAATGTGGAAGCTCCCATTTGTAATGCAATACGTCTCGCGTAAATACGAGTCGTATTGCATTGCAAATGCTTGTTTTTCAATAGTGCGCAAAGTAAAAGAAGCACGTACAACAGAAGGCAGGCGTCTCGTGCGTGAGTGTAGGCAGGGCTCCCGTGCACCAAGGAGAGCCCCGCACACCGGCCAGATTGCTCCGACGTCTTTCCTTCATGACGAGAGCTGCAGAGAATTGGAGAAAGCAGGACGGCGGAAGCGGGAATCCGGACCCATTCCGAAGCGGGACGGTAAGTTTTATTTTATATTTTTCATTTTTGTTTAACTAAACCCCTCCCGCCCCCCCCTAACGACCCCATCCCCCCCCCCGCACAGCCCAGAGATAGGCCTTTCACCTACTGCAGCTCATGCTGAGTGCGCCAGTCACTCACACCCTGCCGGTTACACCAGCGAGCGATGGTCTGAACTCTGGAGCAACTTAAACAAAATAGAAAGATGGCGTAGGGCATTTTCCGCCGAACTCCAATAGCCCCATTCCCCACATGGCAGTGAAACCAAGCGTGAATCCTTGTACAGCTGTTAGCAAGCAGGACGGCGGGAGCGGGACTTTATCACTTTATTTTAATGATTATTGCAACAATGATTCCGTTAGCATTGCTTTTACATGAACACTTTGTACAGCGCTCACATGCCCATGGCTATGCATCTGCTTATAAAATACACAACTAAATAAATGTAAATCAATTCCCTCCTGGTGGGTGGCCTAGACGGTCTCCATGGAGAAAGGTCACTCCTGGGGGTGGGGTCGTTCCTGCTCAGATCGAACCAGAGCCTTAGGGACAGTGGTGCCTACTGGACTCTTCCAAAGGAGGGTGCTCGTGGTCAGCTTTTCCACAGTCAGGCCTTTTCTAGAGGTCCTGGAGCACAGGGGCAGTACTGGGCAGTACAGTACCAGTGGTTGGTACTGTCCTTTCTCCCTCTGTCCTGGGGTTCCGGGTACTGCTTCTTGCAAACGTTACGCAAGACTACCAAACTCCCTACTTCATCAGACAGGGTAGGCGACCCACTGAAGGCACGAGCCAGATGTCTGGCTCTGGCTCAGCTCGAGGGCCTCATGGAACTTCGAGCCCAAAACGAGCTGAGCCTTTAAAAGAGGCTGCTGAGTGTGTGTCATCAGGAACTGTGGTTCAAATCCTGACTTCAGCTCAGTATCCTAAAAATACTGGCAAATCTTCCTATGCCTGAAATAAAGTGTATAGTCTGTGTCTGTTATGAGAGCTGGTATGTTCTTGGGCGATGTTCACTCTATCTAAAACTGTCCAAAATAAAATGTGTATTCTGCCTGCGCACATTACAAACATTACGTATAGTCTCTCTTTAGTGCTGTCTGCCTTCTCTTCATTCACACTGTTTAGTCTGCTGCTTTACTTTGTAGGCTACCGCGAGCGCATAACTATACTGCACGTTAAGCTTTATATTTATAGCGGCGGGCCTTTCCTCCAATGCCTTTAACTTTAATAATGGCAGCCGCCACATTTATTTAACGCGGCTGAAGCATATCCTTTGTAAATTGTTTGTATTACATTTTTTAAAATACAGCGCATTTGGTGGCCGCCCTTCTTTATTATCGCGTCAGTAAAATGCGTTCCTTTTAAAGTGTATCTGCTTTTGCAAAGTGCTGTGTGCAAAGCTTCATAATCATAGCGGACGCATACCAATCTGCCTCATCTCTTTCCATTTACCCCGGTCACAGCTGATATAGAGGCGGTAACAGTGGGAAAACTAGCTATTGTATTAAAAATAACAGCTCCTTACCTACCTATGTTTTGCTACCAGCAACTATGTAATTGAGAGAGCACAAATCTGAAAAATGTAGAAGTGCACCATATTTACAAGCACGTAGTATTAGTTTAGTGTGGAATATACAAGAGTGTCAACTTATAGAGAGAAAATATATATATGTGTTTAATTAGAATAGGGATACATATATCAGTGTGAAAACTAATGTAGAGATTTGTAGAAATGTTAGAATGATGTTAGAGTCTCACGTTATGTGGCTGTGTGAAAAAGAAATGTAACTCTGCAAACCATGGAAATGTGTAGGCCACATGGCACTTCACAAGAAACGAAAGATGCTGCTACACCTTTAAGTAACTTGAGTTCTAATGTCATTTTAATGCAAAGTATTATTAATCATAATTGAAATATGTTTTAAATAGATGTGTTACAGTATAGTAATGTGTGTTAGTTAAAATACTGTTTAAATAGAGAAATTTAATGTGCAGAGGCCCGTTTCATGTAATTCTAGTAGGCCTGAATAGATAAAACCGCTTCTTTGATCTGCATGTGCTCGTTAAGGAGAGGTCGCATAGAGCACGAACGAAAAGTCTGTAACATGGTTTACGACTTTAAGATATGGTGGAAGGCCGGAATTTGGGGCCTACAGAAAAAGTGTCTATTTGCAGGTGCGAGGGAGCATAATCAGAAAGTGATGAATAGACTTTTGTTCAAGAGAGCCAGGCACAGGCCTGTAGGAGTCTTCAGGAATTTTAGGGGGTACCGCCTGGTCGGAGAGAAGCCTGGGAAGCAAGGTCAACTTTAATGAAGGGTCCAGAGGAGCACCAGCATGGAATTTGCCGCCAGAATCTACACCACGTGAGAGGCGTCTCCAGGGGCGTTCCTATTGGAAATGTGATTTTGTATTAGGGACAGCACCCCGGGGTGGAGTTAGAGTAGATGATCTGAGGAACTCAAGAGAGCGGATGGGTAGGCAGATAGGGAGCTGCAAGACATCAACGTGAATCAGAGACTAAGGGAAGTGTGTGATCTTCTTTGGAAGTCACCACTGCTGACACCTTTTTAGGTAAAGAGCTTGTTAAGTAGGGATGTCACTTAGTCTAGTGTAGGGACAGCCTAACCTGTATTTTCCTTTCTGTAAATGACTCTCAAGTTGCAACTCATAGCGATTCTTGCAACTCTCATGGTATTTGAGATATTTTTGATAATTTCCTTTTGCCGATTAAGAGCATTTAGAGAATTTCTTTTTATATTGATACCCGTATATCTTTTGAACCTTATTCTGAGATGTTTGTATCTCCAGATATTTTTGGCTTTATAATAAACTCTTAAACCTTTTCCAGTGGTAAGTGGTTCTTTAGAGTGGTGTAAGTTCTTTCTTGATTAACCTAGTAGTGGATTGCCTTTTACTCAATGACAGGTACCAACGATTCAGTCGACCTGAGCTGGGATCTGGTAGGATAACAATAGACCAGAAATCCCGCGTTAACAGTTGGTAGCAGATTAGGATGGTTACCTTCTTGAGGAAGGTGATCTAGACTAGGTTAGTTTACCCCAAGGTCCCTAGAGCTCGAGAGGTGGCCTGCCGAAGAAGGCGCGGACGGAGAGAGAAAAGCAGCAGTATCGGACGAGAGTGAGTATAACAAGGGTCATGCGTGGACAGATTGCGGTGTTTTGTGTTGTATCTGTATTGTAATGTCTTGCGGAGTTGAATGCCTGTAGTGTGATTGTGAGAAGGTTGTGAGCGCGCGCAACCTGGTAAAATCTTAAGTTCGGGGTAGAGCTTAAGTGGTTCGGGTGTATCGAACACCCAGAGTAATTGTCGACCAGATTAAGGGGATCATGAGGTACCATTGATCGCCCGCAGAACCGAGATAGGGGGAGTGCAAGAGTGTATGTGTGAGTAACGGACGCAGGTCGAAAGTTACTGTGTGTAAGTAACCTATCAGAGAAGGCGATTGTCTGGACGTAAACGGAAAGACATTTCGTCAGTTAAGGTGACAATTACAGTTAGGCTGTGGACGTACAGTCAAGAAAAGTGATCGCTTGGATGGAAGTAATCATTTTTCAGAGTATGAATGGGACGCATGCATAAACGCGGAGACGAGTCGAGAAAGGAGGGGAACTGCTGCCAAGGGGGACGAGTGACGTCGGCAAGAGCCGTGCTGAGATAGGGCGGTTAGTGAGGAGCCGCGACGTGATAGGGCGGTTGGTGTGACGTCGGCAAGAGCCGCGCTGAGATTGGGCGGCTGGTGTGACGTCAGTGAGAAGTCGTGTTCTGATAGGCCAGTTAGCGAGAACCGAGCTGGGATTGGTGGATTGTCATCGGGAAGTAAACAAACGCGGAGAAAAAATAGAAATTCTGTAGGTTTTGAACATGAAGTGTTTTAAATGTTTGAGAGGGATTTTTAAGAGAAAAAGAAGGGACTCTTATTATGGGCAAGAGGCACCGCCAGAGGGTACACCAGCTTACTATATGGCAACGAATGTTGGCTTGCATACGATACTATGGATTGGTGAATGGAGTAAGATCTCGGAAGGGAATGAGGAACTGACGTTTCCTAAGTATGGAACGTTCAGGTTAGAGGCGTTACATCGGCTGAAATCAATTATGTCCTCATTAAATCCTTCGCCTAGACCAACACAGTTTGAGGCCCTTAATGCGTGGATTAGGGCGGCACACGACAGAAATCTGAACAGGCACCAGGAAAGGTTGAAGCGATCAGTAAGGGCAGTGCGCGATGCCCAATGGGATGCGGACGCCAAGAGATGGAGGATACAGGCTATTGAGGTGGATAAGTTGTACACAGTGAGAGAGGTGGCAGGAGAGAAGAGGCTCATGGAAGAGGATGAGGAGAGCGAGTCGGAAGACAACTTGATAAATAGATTGCTGATAGATAGACCGCCTCCGAACGTTGGGGGAATAGAAGATAGGGGTCTCGCAAGGGATGATGGGGCTGCCGTAGAGGGGTATGTACCACTCCCTATATCAGAGTGGACACCTGTCAAAGGTGAGGAGGCACCTCAACCTAGTACAGTACCGAGAGTAGTCGGAAGGTTTGTGGTACAGAAGACGCCAACCACTGAGAAGGTCGAGTCCTATGGGTTGCCAGACGCTCTACAAGTACCCGTTACCATAGGTCCTATAGTATCGATTTACAACCCCGAGAGAGACAGAGAGGAAGAACAGATGAGGTTAGATAGAGAGAGAGCTGAAATGGAAAGGAGAAATAACACGACAAATGCCTGGAGGCAATTGCCAGGACCAGAGACGTGGAGCACCCCATTTGATTCAGCAGTGGGTCCCGCAGCAGAACAGGGGGGTCAGAGAGGACCGATAGACCTGAGGGGACCACGGCCGAAATCCTTTAGGGAGCTGAGAGCTGACTTGAGAGAATGGGATGGGTCCACAGAGGCACCAACCAACAGGTCAAGAGCAGGCACTGAGTGGGGAAGTCGAGGCAACGGGACAGTATCTCACTGTGGGGCTAGCGAAAGCAGTCAGGAACGTGAAGGGCAAAGTCATGAGAATAGGGGAGTTATACGTCATATTGACGGTGGAAACGGGCAGGAGAGATGTGAGAGAAGTACAGGATGCGGGGAGACGTCTCGTCTCATTCAAAGCGAGGGAGACCAACGGACCCAAGAATAGAGAGAGAGGTTTAGATGTACTCACCATGCACCTAATGAGAATGTACAGCACTGGAGTCGTGGTAGCATGGGGAACAGTGAAGGATCTTGCCGTGGGTCGAGAGATCAGAGACCACCGGCAAATGATGAAGAAAGGGGGAATAACGGAATGTCTTACCGTGCACCCAGAGAAACCAGGCAGGATGGGGAATGTGGGACTAGGAGGCACAATGGAGTGTTTCATCATCCACCCAGAGAGGACGGAACTGCATGGGACCTGGAGGGGTGGGAGCATGGGAGGACCCCCCGTAACTCGCCTGAGCCTAGACGTAGGACTCGGAGCTGGGATGGGAGAGATGTGAATGGACCCCCTAGAGCTAGCATACTGAAAGCTGTGGTAAAGGCCAAAAGACTCGATGTCACTAGCTTAAAATCTGATCTGGACGAGATAATAGATGGGACGGTGCCATTAGAAAGGATTGACTTGTATGAACAAGATGAGTTACTGTTTATAGCAAAGGATATTACCCGAAAGGCAAGAGCAATTCATGAGAAACTGTCTGGACTAGCAGAGAAGTATACGGTAGACTTGTCCAGAACAAGGACATTACAGAGTAACCATAGGTTGCAGTATTCAGACCAAGACTTAGATGAGAAGAGAACTACAGGATTAAAAACACACATAAGGGAGTTGATAACAGGAATAAGAGCGTGGAGAGATCTGGACAAGTGGGAAGAGAGGTGGTCCAGAAAGGGTACTGTCAGGAGGAGCACGAGTGCGATGTCTCCGGAAGGAAGGGTAATGCAGATGGAGGCATTTCCTTTGAGAGAAATTTCGAATGGGAACTATGTACATGTGCCCTGGAGTAGAGGAGATTTAGCTGCATTTACCAACTCATTTCCGAAGTTAAGGGACAACCCTGTTGAGTGGTATAAGCAGGTAGAAAGGTTTGTGAAAATCTCAAAGGTATTGTGGATTGATTTGAACACCTTATTTGACATTGTGGTCCCAGGGGACTTGTGGACAGCATGCAAGACTAGTGTCGAATGGCCAACTGCAGAGCCAGAAAGGAATGCTCAGACTAATGGACCGTCAGAGACGGTAATGCTAAAGTATGAAAGGGTAATAACTTGGCTGAAGGAAAAGGTCCCACCACAAGACATAGATTGGGTAAAAATAGACCGAACCAGACAAGAACCCAAGGAGACGGTTCATGAGTTTTATGAGAGATTGCTGAAAACATTCAAACAATACAGTGGACTCGATGTAATGGACCCCAAGGATATAGGACAGTTTGTGTCAAAGTTCGTTTTGGGGTTGAGACCTGATATTTGTTTGATGATTCAGCAACATTTAATTTGTTGGCAAAACAGACCATTAGATGAGATTTTGAGGTATGCAAGGTACTGCAGTGACGAAATAGATTCCAAAGCAAAGAAGCTAAAAGAGAAGCTGGTGGTAGTGCAGATGCAGTCAGCTGGAAAGGGTGGACAGCGCCAACAGGGAACAGGGACAATGGGACGAAAACCAAACGGACAGAATAGAGACAGCGAGGAAAACCCGAGACCTAGAATAGACCTTGCTACGTTGAAGAAAACGACAAAGTGCCACCAGTGTCATCAGGTGGGACATTGGAGACGCGAGTGTCCCTATAACCCTGAAAACGGAGAACTAGAGGTAGAGGAGGAAGTTCTAGAGGTTCCAGTTCAAGGGGTGACAGTGCCAAGAATCAAGGTGGCCAAAGGGGGGACTTCGGCTCCACGAGCTCAATTTCCGCAGCCACCAAAGATTTCGACAGGGGGAAAGGTCTTTAGACAAATGCCTCTTTTCGTAGATGAGGAAAAATGGTACTACATTGATCCATTGACTGGACAACGTGTAAGCAAAGAAGAGGACTTTACCCTCGGGGCAGTTCTGGAAGTGGATCAAAGAGGACCATTTGTTGAGGCTGAAGTGGCAGGGTGTCCTACAACGTTCTTGGTGGATACTGGAGCTACTCGATCAACTTTAAGATCAGCAGTGGTTCCGGATCTACCAATGTCGGGGGAAACAATTCAGGTGGTAGGAGTCGCAAACAAGAGAATGACTAGCCCGTTGACGGAACCGGTGTCAGTGAAAATTGGAAACTACATGAATGAACATCAGTTTGTAGTATGTGATTCAAGTCCTGTGTGTCTGTTAGGAAGGGACTTATTGTGCAAGCTGAACTGTACCATATACTGCACACCTCAGGGAGTAGAGGTAGAGACGACAGATGATGACGCTACCTTCAAAATTGTAAATTCGAGAACATGCATAGAACTGTATCCTACTCTGACTGTGGAGGACCTTCCTTGGGACTTGGGCGAGGCAGTATCATCAGAAGTATGGGATTTTACAGGAGAAGAGATAGGATTGGTCAAAGGGGTAGAGCCAGTGAAGATCATAGTGAAACCGAATGTCGATTATCCAAGAACGCCACAATACAAGCTGTCCCAAGAGACGATTGCAGGAATAAAACCTGTGATCGACTCTATGATTCAACAGGGAATACTGAAGGAAATCGTGGGAAGTCCATGCAACTCCCCGATTATGGGTCTGCAGAAACCTAGTGGGAAGTTTAGAATAGTGCAGGATCTTCGAAAAATCAACAACATTGTTGTTTCATGTTGTCCAGTGGTACCGAATCCATCAGTGATACTGTTTCAGATACCATTCCAAGCTGAGTGGTTCACAGTGATAGATCTGTGTCAGGCTTTCTTTTCAATCCCATTAGACGAAGAGAGCCAGTATCTCTTCGCTTTTAAAATGGAAAATCGCGTCTTAACATGGTGTAGAATCCCACAGGGGTTCACAGATAGCCCATCAATCTTTAATCAGTTACTGAAAAGGAACCTTGAAAGTCTGGTACTGCCCCAGAACTCGGTTCTGGTCCAGTACATAGACGACCTACTTGTTGCGTCAGAAACAGAAGAGGCTTGTAAGATAGATACCATTGCCTTGCTGAACCATTTAGCTGAAAATGGACACAAGGTATCTCCGAGCAAATTGCAGTACTGTCTGACAGAAGTACAGTACTTGGGTCACCGGATAGAAAAAGGAAAGCGCGAGGTGTCACCAGATAGAATAGAGGCAATCATGAAGATGAACTCACCTACAACACAGAGAGAAGTTAGGATGTTTTTAGGAATGGTTGGTTATTGCCGACAGTGGATAGCTAACTTTTCACTGATAGCAAAACCCTTACAGAAACTGACGCACAAGGAGGTGAGTGATCCGGTACCATGGGACAATGAGTGCCTGATGGCGTTCCTACAGCTGAGAGATGACTTGTGTCGTGCTCCGGCTCTGGGGATGCCGGACTATGAGAAGCCATTCTCCCTCTATTGCTGTGAAAGGGAGGGCTGTGCTTTGCCAGTCTTAGTGCAAGTACATGGAAATGCCCGTAGACCAGTTGCATACTTTTCGGCTACTCTAGATCCTGTAGCCGCAGCGTTGCCCGGATGTCTCAAATCCGTTGCTGCAACAGGTGTCAGCATTGAGCGTTGTGAAAGCATAGTGATGGGACACCAGTTAGTGGTGTATGTACCTCATTCTGTGGAACTGTTGATGACCAGGACCAAGACCCAGCACTTGACTAACAGTAGGCTCACGCGCTATGAGCAAGTTATTCTTGCTGCAGAGAACGTGACCCTTAAGAGGTGCTCTGTCTTGAATCCTGCTACACTAATGCCACTTCCTAATGACATAGAAGGCGAAGACTGTGAAGATCACGATTGCCTTGATGTGACTGAACTATGCACGAAGCCCAGACCAGATATTGTGGATGAGCCATTGATCGACCCTGATGACATTTACTTTGTTGATGGCTCATGTTTAAGAGACGATACTGGTCGGTTGAGAGCAGCTTATGCTGTTTGCACCATTACTGGAGTTGTGGAAGCCGCTTGCCTGGAAGGAGTACACTCCGCTCAGGTAGCAGAAATCATTGCATTGACACGTGCCTGTACAGCAGGCAATAAAATTAGAGTCACCATATATACTGATAGCCAATATGGTTTCGGTGTAGTTCATGATTTTGGGCAATTGTGGTCTCAGAGGGGTTACATGACCTCCTCTGGATCGCCAATCAGAAACGGAGAATTTGTTCGACTGTTGTTAGAAGCATTACAGGGTCCAGCCGCAATCGCGGTTGTGAAATGTGTAGCTCATACGAAAAATACAGATTTTGTGTCACAAGGAAATAGATATGCAGACGAAGTTGCCCGCTATTGTGCGGAGCATGGTTATTCTTTCACGGAGGTGGAAGTAGGTGGGGCTCAGGAAATGACAGAATTAAGCATGATGTTAGAAACGGTTGATACTTGGGAAGATTTGAAACAAATGCAAGACAATGCACCTGAATCTGAGAAGCAGGCATGGGAAACAGCAGGGTGTGTGAGAAGCGAAATGGATTTTTGGGTTTCAGCAGATGGAAGGGCAGTGTTACCTGAGGAGTTAGCGAGTCCAATGGCACGACAGATACATGGTCCAGTGCACTTGGGAAGGGATGCCATGCTGAGGGTGTTTAGGCAGACTTGGTATTGCCCACAATTTAGGATTGCAGCAGAAGCAGTGTGTAAGCGATGTGTTACATGTCAGCAGTTGAACATAGGGAAAAGAACACCAGTTACACTGAGTCACATTGGGAGGTCTGGGGGGCCTTTCAACAGAATGCAATTGGATTTTATTGAAATGCCAAAAGTCAATCGCCTTAGGTATGTTCTGGTGGTAGTATGCATATTTTCCAGATGGGTTGAAGCCTACCTTACACGCAGGTGCGATACACTCACAGTAGCAAAGTTGTGGCTTAGAGAGTTGATACCGCGCTTCGGGGTGCCTGCCTCTCTGGAATCGGACAGAGGAACACATTTTAACAGCGAAATTGTGAAGATGCTTTGCTCTGCATTGAATATTGATCAGAAATTGCATTGTAGCTATCGACCAGAGGCTTCAGGTATCGTGGAGCAGATAAATGGGACGCTGAAATGTCGAATTGCTAAAGTATGTTCCTCAACTTCCTTAAGTTGGCCTGATGCTCTTCCTTTGGTCCTTATGAGCATGCGTAGCACACCCGACAGGAGGACAGGTCTCTCTCCACATGAGGTGTTGATGGGGAGGGCAATGAGACTTCCAACTGTCCCCACAACTGCATTACTGAACATTACAGATGACCTGATCCTGGATTACTGCAAGGGGTTGTCTGACGCCATTCATTCTGTGTCTCTTCAGGTACAGGCCGCAGAAGTTCCAGCTTCAAGAGATCAGTGCCACGACCTGTGTCCAGGAGACTGGGTGCTGGTGAAGAAGCACGTCCGGAAGAACTGCTTGGACGTGCGCTGGAAGGGGCCTTACCAGATTATACTAACTACGAACACTGCCGTGAAGTGCGGAGGACTGCCAAATTGGATCCACGCTTCCCATACTCGAAGAGTTCCAGCACCTCTTGAAGAAACAGCTCCTCTCACAGACGAAAATCCAGTTGTGGAAGAAGAATCACAGGAGGGGATCAGTCAAGCTGTGGGGGTGTCTGAAGAAGTTGGGAGTGTCACAGATCCAGAAGAAGAAGAAAGACCCAACGGCAGTGAAACTGAAGTTGCCTCTGAAGGAGAAAGCTGTTGTGAAACCAACTCAGAGACAGAACAAATCCAGAGTGATCAAGAACTGAGTGAACGGACAAGAAATAGGAGAACAAGGCGTGGAGCAGCTACCTGGCCTGAAAGAAAAATGAGGCCAAGCTTGAAGCCAGCTCGAGAGGAAACTCTTGCTCCTATATCCGAAGACTCGGATCCAGAAGAAAGTGCACAAGGACACGAGCAGGAAGGTCCGAGAAGATCAAGGAGGGTGCGAGTGCCTTGCAGAAGATACGCTACTCCTGAGTGGACCTACCTCGCTACAGATGTCCGAGGGACGCAGAACTGGGAGGGTGAGGGAAGTGACCCTGACCAGAACTGACCCGATCATCACAGTTGAAGTAAGGTTCTTGATACCAGGAGCGGAGGTCGAAAGATTGCTGACACTTAACATCGCCTATCCTCCTCTCCTGAGCGGAATAAGAAGATTGATCCTAGAGACAGTTGAATTTCCATGTTGCTGTTCAAGGTGTCCAATACTTGAGGGAATCCTTCTTCGTATGGAGATATTCGAGCGAGTAGTGGAAGTTCTTGGAACACGCATAGTTTCGGATTACTAAAGATTTTGTAAAGAACTTTGTAAATACAGATTGGAGATAACCTAGCGCCGAGTGGAAAAAGAAAAAACTAGGGACTTCCATTTTAGTGGCTGGAGAAGGGCTAGGGCTGTCTATTGCTACAGAACTCAGAGACTGTTTTGCGGAGGGGATTTTCAGCTTCCAGGTGTGGTTCGAAAGACTGGAGAAGCCAAGAAAAGAGACTTTGTACGGTGAAAGAAAAACAGAACTACACTGTCTTGAGATCATGGAGGCTGGCAACTCGAACCGCAGGGCAAAATGCATAATAGGTACACTTTTAGGGGTAGTGATTTCTCTTATAGTTTTGGTAGTTACTGTATCATATATAGTGGGACATGAAAACGATGTGAAAACAGAAAAGGAAGCAAAAAGTGTATTAACACAGAAGCCTCCTACGGTTGGTAAACAGGGGGAAAACACAGCGAAAGAGAAAGCTTTGCTAGATGCTGAGATCAAGAGATTACATGCAGATGAATCACAGGGGAATTTTAAATCAAATGCTTATGCTAAATTGCTATATGAATATATTGATGTCATGGAGGCGAAGAACTGCTATGTTTGTATGCAGTTGCCAGCTTCTGTAGATGAAGGCATCAGATATCACCATCTTCCATTGACCTACGGAATCTCATGTAGTTTATTGTTGAGCATATTTTATGAACGTGAGGGGTTTGAGTATTACTTCTCAAACTTTGACTCGGTATTGCCAGAGGTGCCAAATTATAAACACCTCAATAGATGGGACTATTATAAGAGTGAAGACAGGTTACAGAAATTTTTCCTTCCATGGAGAACATTAGATACTTCACATGCCCGAAGAAAAAATTTGACTTGTAAAGTGTCTGAAATTGAGAAAAAGTTTATAGGGCAGGTGGATGATCGATATAGAAGACAAAAGATCCTAAAAGCTTCAGGACAATGGAAAACAGATTGGACCCAGGAAGAAAGGGAACACCAAAGAAAGGGTAGCAGTGGTCCAATAGCTTTAGACCGAGAGAAAAGGGGAAAGCTGTGTATACATAGAAGTCAAACATATTATGAGAATGTGTTTGTGGGAGAAGTCAGTTGTGAACATGCTTTCCAATTGGAGTATTACTCCAAAGACTTTCTAAAGGAAATGCAGGTGATTCCAAATGTATATTTTGTCTGTGGAAGAAATGCATATGTGAAACTACCAGATAATTGGTATGGATCATGTTACTTAGCAATTGTCTTCCCCAAAATATACCATGCAGAGGACTTGGAAACCAAAAAGAGAGGAAAACAAATTAGAAGAAGGAGGGATGTAAGCGCTGAGGAGGTAGTTGGAGATGTGTTTGGTGCTATGTTTCCTATTTTAGGGATAGCACTAAATGATGTTAAGATAAGAAGATTAGCAACAGTTGTAGATAGGTTGTCCGCCAGTACTGCTAGATCTTTAATGCTGGTGGAGGGAGAGATGCAATCGATAAGGGCAATGGTTCTTCAGAACCGACTTGCTCTAGATGTTCTGTTAGCCAAAGAGGGAGGAGTCTGTAAGGCTTTGAAGGTCCAGGAATGTTGCACTTACATTCCAGACAATTCAAAACCTCTAGAAAAGTACATTCGAAACATTACTGAAATACATCAGGAAATAGAGGATTTGACAAAGGTAACAGTGTGGGAAAAAGTAGGTCAAGGAATGGGTAAAGTTGGAGGTTGGTTTGCCAACCTAGGAAAGAATATCATTTGGTACATACTGAAGCCTATCATCATAATAGTGATTTGTATAATCATTTTGTGGGGATTGGTAAGACTGTACAAATGGTATAGAGCAAACAGGTTGCAGAGATCCATGCGAGAGCAGGGGAGGAGATTAGCAGCGATGCAGGAGAATCAGTACAGGAGTCTGAGGGCTCTAGAGGAGATGAAACGAGGGAATATTGCAACGACTTCAGTTTGATACTCCATACCTTAGAGAGGGTGTCGTGATGATGATGACTACTGGAAGTCATCAAAGGGGGGATTGAGAGAGCACAAATCTGAAAAATGTAGAAGTGCACCATATTTACAAGCACGTAGTATTAGTTTAGTGTGGAATATACAAGAGTGTCAACTTATAGAGAGAAAATATATATATGTGTTTAATTAGAATAGGGATACATATATCAGTGTGAAAACTAATGTAGAGATTTGTAGAAATGTTAGAATGATGTTAGAGTCTCACGTTATGTGGCTGTGTGAAAAAGAAATGTAACTCTGCAAACCATGGAAATGTGTAGGCCACATGGCACTTCACAAGAAACTAAAGATGCTGCTACACCTTTAAGTAACTTGAGTTCTAATGTCATTTTAATGCAAAGTATTATTAATCATAATTGAAATATGTTTTAAATAGATGTGTTACCGTATAGTAATGTGTGTTAGTTAAAATACTGTTTAAATAGAGAAATTTAATGTACAGAGTGCAGAGGCCCGTTTCATGTAATTCTAGTAGGCCTGAATAGATAAAGCCGCTTCTTTGATCTGCATGTGCTCGTTAAGGAGAGGTCGCATAGAGCACGAACGAAAAGTCTGTAACATGGTTTACGACTTAAAGATATGGTGGAAGGCCGGAATTTGGGGCCTACAGAAAAAGTGTCTATTTGCAGGTGCGAGGGAGCATAATCAGAAAGTGATGAATAGACTTTTGTTCAAGAGAGCCAGGCACAGGCCTGTAGGAGTCTTCAGGAATTTTAGGGGGTACCGCCTGGTCGGAGAGAAGCCTGGGAAGCAAGGTCAACTTTAATGAAGGGTCCCGAGGAGCACCAGCATGGAATTTGCCGCCAGAATCTACACCACGTGAGAGGCGTCTCCAGGGGCGTTCCTATTGGAAATGTGATTTTGTATTAGGGACAGCACCCCGGGGTGGAGTTAGAGCAGATGATCTGAGGAACTCAAGAGAGCGGATGGGTAGGCAGATAGGGAGCTGCAAGACATCAACTTGAATCAGAGACTAAGGGAAGTGTGTGATCTTCTTTGGAAGTCACCACTGCTGACACCTTTTTAGGTAAAGAGCTTGTTAAGTAGGGATGTCACTTAGTCTAGTGTAGGGACAGCCTAACCTGTATTTTCCTTTCTGTAAATGACTCTCAAGTTGCAACTCATAGCGATTCTTGCAACTCTCATGGTATTTGAGATATTTTTGATAATTTCCTTTTGCCGATTAAGAGCATTTAGAGAATTTCTTTTTATATTGATACCCGTATATCTTTTGAACCTTATTCTGAGATGTTTGTATCTCCAGATATTTTTGGCTTTATAATAAACTCTTAAACCTTTTCCAGTGGTAAGTGGTTCTTTAGAGTGGTGTAAGTTCTTTCTTGATTAACCTAGTAGTGGATTGCCTTTTACTCAATGACAGGTACCAACGATTCAGTCGACCTGAGCTGGGATCTGGTAGGATAACAATAGACCAGAAATCCCGCGTTAACATAATCATTATTAATAACGTTGCTGCGAGCGATGCCGGCACCATGCCGTCCACATTATATCAAAGCGTAGAGAGCATCAACGGGCATAAGCAGTGGCAAAAACTAACGCTTACAAGTGCGAAACCCATTGCATTGCAAATGCTTGTTTTAAAACACTGTTCACATTTACAAAAGGAGGCGGGGCGGCACCACCTGGAACCATGATAGTGTTGCCCACGTTATCTATAAACAGGGAAAAATCACTTGAGACAAGCCGTGCCCCCAAATAGCAACAATTTTCTCTTAATGCAAACCACAAACAATGTTGGCAAGACACATGATAAACATTGTTCTGCTCAGACGTCATTATTTTCTACTGATGAGGCCCTGGTTACTTACAATATATTGATTGCATCAACCCTGAATGCGCTGATTTTACCTTTTACATTGTGATGTTTTTGGTAGTGCCTTTTTATACAAATGTGAAATATTGCTTTGCAATTTGTAATAAAAAAAAAATGCAGAGATGGTGCTGTGGCATTAATAGCAAAATGTACTCCGAGCCAATGGTTGGAAATTGAATTTCATGCATCTGAAAATATAAAGACTATGCTGGTTCTCTAGTGAACTCCCCGTGACCTGGATACTGCTGCCCTACGATGAGTAAGGTTATTCCTACAACCCAGCATTGCAATCACGGTATTTTTGTGACACTCAAACCTTTAAACGAAACGCACTGCAACCGGACAACTATATCGAGGCCCATTGTTTGTACTTAAAAGCTAGTAACGAAAGTCTCTAGTTTTCATTGTGCCTAAGGAAAACATAAAAGGACACGGGCATTGAAAACATATTAAACAATCCGTTTTATATGGAGAAACAATACAGGGAAAAAAGCGGCGCTGGGACTCGAACCCGGGACATTGCAATTAAGTAGCAGTTCTTGCCACTCGGCCATTTAGACCTGTCAAATACACTCTTAGAAATGGCCTACATGTTTTTTGGGGGAATTCCCACTCGCTACTGCCCATTTACTTACCTTTAAACAAGTACCTAAATAAATTATAAGTGGATCTCACAAATGCCCTACGTACATCCGGTAGCGCCGGAAGTGACGTTGTTGCACTGCAGCACTAACGGAACATCATGAGAGTGCAATGGTGCACACGAAGGCGCAGACTCGCTCTCTTTGGATTCTTTTACAGAGTTTTGCGCCCCAAAGGAAAACTGCAGGCAATTCCGACATCTCAGGTAAGCTTGGGTATGCAGGAGCGGTTTGGTGAAAATTGGGTCGGGGATTCATGCAGCTTATACTCGCTGGTTTGTTTGTGGCTTACAGTTCAAAAAGGTGAATCTGACCTCCCAAATAAAGGAAGTGGCGCAGATACACTTTGTAATACAAGCATTGGCATTGCCAATAGGTCTCGCTTGTGGGACCTTATAAGTATTTAGTTTTGCAGCACAATATGATGAGTGGCGTTGTGTGTGTGAGTGGCGTTGCGTGTGTGAGTGGCGTTGCATGTGTGAGTGGTGTTGCGTGTGTGAGTGGCGTTGCGTGTGTGAGTGGTGTTGCGTGTGTGAGTGGCGTTGCGTGGGTGAGTGGGGTTGCGTGGGTGAGTGGGGTTGCGTGGGTGAGTTGCGTTGCGTGGGTGAGTGGCGTTGCGTGTGTGAGTGGCGTTGCATGTGTGAGTGGCATTGCGTGTGTGAGTGGCGTTGCATCGATGAGTGGCGTTGCGTCGATGAGTGGGGTTGCGTGGATGAGTGGGGTTGCGTGGATGAGTTGCGTGTGTGAGTGGCGTTGCATGTGTGAGTGGCGTTGCG
This sequence comes from Lissotriton helveticus, assembly GCF_964261635.1. Classification (NCBI taxonomy): domain Eukaryota; kingdom Metazoa; phylum Chordata; class Amphibia; order Caudata; family Salamandridae; genus Lissotriton; species Lissotriton helveticus. The sequence goes on from NC_136063.1 coordinate 571,510,689, forward strand.
TGTGTGAGTGGCGTTGCGTGTGTGAGTGCCGTTGCGTGTGTGAGTGGTGTTGCGTGTGTGAGTGGCATTGCGTGTGTGAGTGGCGTTGCGTGGGTGAGTGGGGTTGCGTGGGTGAGTGAGGTTGCGTGGGTGAGTGGGGTTGCGTGGGTGAGTGGGGTTGCGTGGGTGAGTTGCGTTGCGTGGGTGAGTGGCGTTGCGTGTGTGAGTGGCGTTGCATGTGTGAGTGGCGTTGCGTGTGTGAGTGGCGTTGCGTGTGTGAGTGGCGTTGCATGTGTGAGTGACGTTGCGTGTGTGAGTGGCGTTGCATGTGTGAGTGGCGTTGCATGTGTGAGTGGCGTTGCATGTGTGAGTGGCGTTGCATGTGTGAGTGGCGTTGCGTGTGTGAGTGGCGTTGCGTGTGTGAGTGGCGTTGCATCGATGAGTGGGGTTGCGTGGATGAGTGGGGTTGCGTGGATGAGTTGCGTGTGTGAGTGGCGTTGCGTGTGTGAGTAGCGTTGCGTGTGTGAGTGGCGTTGCGTGTGTGAGTGGCGTTGCGTGTGTGAGTGGCGTTGCGTGTGTGAGTGGCGTTGCGTGTGTGAGTGGCATTGCGTGTGTGAGTGGGGTTGCGTCGATGAGTGGGGTTGCGTGGATGAGTTGCGTTGCGTGTGTGAGTGGCGTTGCTGTGTGTGAATTGCTGGTTGGGGGGGTGGGGGGGGGGTGGGCGGGGGAGCAGCAGGCACATGCGAGTGGAGCGCGCGCTGGAGAGGGAGGGGGTGGGAGGACTAGGCAGCGGGAGAGAGGGAGAAAGGAGCGCGAGGGAGGCGTTTTTAGATACATGAAGCCAAAATTACAAGTGAGCATGTTACAAAGGCAAACGTTACGTTACATGAGACAATAGTGACAGTTGTGCAAGTATCAAGAGCAACAAAATACAAGAGGTAGCAAACGATATGCAATAGCATATCTGAGGGAACACGGCCTGGGGGAAGCTGGCTGGGGAGGGGGAGGAGAAATGAAAGGAAGGCTGTGTTTGCGGGGAGAGAGAGGGGAGGTGCTGGTGTGGGCGGGGGGAGGTGCTGGTGTGGGAGGAGTGCTGCTACGGCAAGGCTGTGTTTGCGGGGAGAGAGAGGGGAGGTGCTGGTGTGGGAGGGGGGAGTTGCTGGTGTGGGAGGAGTGCTGCTAGGGGAGGAGAAGCCCTGGCCGTGAATGCTCGTGCATGTTCACGTGAACTGCAAGAAAACGCCGGGCTGAAACCCCTTAGTTTGAAGAGGATTTTGCCGACATGAATTCGATCCTATCCATTCCTGCGGAATGGGACAGGCTCGACCTAAAAAAGCGTTGCTTTTAAAAACCAAGTACAAATTTACCTGTACTGGCTTACGCAGCAACCGGATCGTGTGCTGTATCTTGAGCTCCCCCACAGTCCCTTCGGCGTGTTGTGCAGACCCTTCCCCCCTCCCGTCTTCGATGGAGGGACTGCTCTGCGTGGAGCTGGTGGAAAAAGGGTCTGGCACCGAGGAGTCCGAAGTCAAAGTCAGCACAGGGGAGTGGCCATCCACGTTAGTGCTAGATTGTGGAGTAAATTGTAGGATTATTAAATGTCGCATGGTTTGCTGAGTAATTATAGACTTTCTGTAATATCTATCCTTTGCAGATGTTTTCTATTGTACTTTCTGTATGGGAGAAGAGTAAACAGATAGATGTGTGTTGTCTTCTGTCTTTGATCACAGTTGATTGACTGAATGCATGCTTAGTGTTCATGGCAGTCTATGGAATGGCGCAGTTTTGAATGGCTAGCATGGGGGGAAACCTGCATAAAATGGTTGTAAACAGTAGATGCTGTTTTGTGGTCTGTTTCTGGAAATTAACTAAAGGTATTTTTTGTCACTCCATGGGCACTAGGTACTCTGGATTCACTCGAAGCATGTGCTGCCTGACTCCCTCTTGTTGTGGGTGTACACAAAGTTTTCCAACCTCCAGGGCTGTAACCGGTTCTCATTTCCTAGAACATAATTTGCATTTATACAATACGCCCCAATATTGAGCTACAGATGAAGAGAAACATGCTGCATAGCCTCTAAAACATTCAAACTTCGCATCGGGTTGGCCGATTGATGCAAGTTTTATTATGTGTGACTGTACAGTCCTAAATCTGTAAACCGTCACACAGTCCTCTCCTGAGGATAACATTAACATGTTGAGTAGGAGTCGCCAGTGTGCTAGGGTGAGTCTCTTCCTTCTTGACACACCAAGTGTAGAAGTTTCTTATTTCTCCATTCTACCATTGCTCATATTAATGTTACCAAGCGCTGCTCGAGTGTAATCTATAATGTGACCACTGTTCACTAGTCTATGATAATATTGTAGATTGTGGCTTTGTAGGTGCGCTTTCCCTCTACCATTCACAAATCCTCTTAATTCTGGAAACTTATATGGGACTGTATCGCAGATGCACCGTTTCGCTGCACAACTGAGAACAACTCCACTGCAGTAGCCCAGGGAACACAAATTAAAATGCGAATGCCATCATCTTTTTAATGGAAAATAAGGAAGGCCACACACATGCTTAGGATAAATAATAACGCAGATTGTCCCAAGGGTGAAGATCAAAAACCAGGTAGCACACACTGTGTTTCACACCACCAAAAACCCTTCCTCATGTAAAAAGCCATTCTACTTGTGTTTGGCTGTGTTGTTCTCCACATTAGGAGCTCACCCATGGGGTGATTTGTGTTATTATACCATCATTGCTCTTGCTAGATGTGGTGCGTTTCCTTTTATTCGAACCTACATTTTGCCCTTTAAAGTGCTAGTAGATATCTTGTCTGTGCCATCGCCATAACAGCGTGTCTAAGTGCTGGACTTGCACTAGAACAGTGAGACGGAAGCAGACACTTGTGCAGAGGCTCTTGAACTGCTGCACCCAAGTATCGCAAGGCTAAAGCAGTCGCTAACTCAGCACTGATTGAGTCTTTGCACACAGGAAGTAGGCAATGCTTTGGATATCATGGGTGTATGCCCCAATTACAGATGCCAGGGCTGCACCATGAAGCCCATGATGAAGGCCCGTCTGGATTTCCCTTCTCTGTTTGAAGCTCAGGAGCAGCAACATTTTCGTGGTGTCACCAGGGCTTTAGGTGGAAGCGTTTTTAACACTATAAACAAGCCATAGTTGTTGCTTATTTATCTTATGCAACTAACAACCATTGACAAAGCCAATTGACAGAAACAGCAAAATACAAGTCAGGCGGCACACTATGCTTAGCACAGATTTTTGGCTTGGGTCTTTTTAAGCCACGCCCTTAATTACATTGACCACGCCCCATTGAGACCCCCAGTTTTTTCATCCCACTTAAAGCCCTGGCCATACCGTGACTTGACTGATGCTTCACAACTTGGCTCGGTATACCTTGGCCTCCCAAGATAATTCTCCAATCATCTGGTTTGTGTTCCCCTGAAACCTACTCAGTGTAATGAAAAATGTGTGTTCATCCTTTCTGCAGCGTCCATTCCCTTCCTCTTCAGCAGGTAAAGAGTTGCTCTTACATTTTTTACCCATTTGTTCAAGACTCTGCTTATTGATTATGTGGTCTGCAATTTACTAATTGACTCTAGGTTAGAACTCCTCAGAAGTACGTTTTGTTTATGCAAGCTTCCAAAATGGCCGCTGACGCCTGCGTACCTTTGGAACGCATCTGGGTTCAGCCACCGCTCGTGGGATGCCCTCCAAGTCTGTCGCGGTCAATACAACCCGACGTAAACAGGTGCACTCGAGACGGAGGACGTGTGCGAGTTGTTCTTGAGTGGATAACTAGACTTCATCTTTGCTGTGAAGCTGGGTTCCCGATCGATTTTGCCCCGCGCAGACATTGTACTGCTTGAAACGCCCAAGAGATGCAGACGGTGTTGGCAATAGTTTCCAACTGTATTCTGTGTCTTATTAAAAGTACTTTCTGCGATGGATTAATGTCCACCTGCATTGATCGCTTCTGCTACTGTGTAATTGCCTGGCGTGTTCTCCCCTTGTTGTTTCTACGTGTGTTAGTGAACCTTGGTAGTTGAGGCCGTTTCAGGCACTCACCAGTTCAGCGGAGACTGCACATGGGCCTCGGTTTCCTTTGACTAGACAAGCGTCTGCCCGGGTCACGTCGGCTGCCTCTCGTGCAGTCCTGCTGCTCCCGCTCTTGTTCCAGTGTTGTGGCTGTTCTTGCAGCTGCCCAACGATTAAACGAACCTGGGGATCATTCTTTGCTATAGTTCGTGTATCCAGATGTTCTAAACTATTGATCCTGTTTTAGTGATTTAAATCATGAAAACGGCAAGTGCGCTTAGCTCAACTTTTCAGCTGAGAGACGATAAACTGGCTCCTTGCGTCCCTTCCTAAATTTCATTTACTGTTTGTGGCCTGGCACAATAAGCTGGATATCATGTCTTTTATCTACATCAATGGGCAGGTGCTTGTAGCTCTGAGTCTCACCTTATGTTTCCGCAGTAGCGAGATGGAAGACCTGATGCTGGATCCCAACTTCCCTCACCCACCAAGATCAGCCCAACACAGGTCAAGGTAGGGAAGAGGGGAAAACAACAAGGAAAGGGAAAAGGAGATGAATCACAATGACACGTCTTGCACGATGTCTGCATGGGGTTGATTGCATACACCTCCTATGTAAATAAACACACAGTAAGTTATCTTAATTACACATGTCTGGAGGTTGTGTCTTAAAAGGGCATGAAATGCTATTTAGTGTTAACCTACCTAGTGATCATCCCTCTTCCAATTCAAATTAAGGTATAGAAAAGCAGGAAACAAATTAGTAATGAGGTGTCTAGAAAAAATACTAATTATTAAACATTATGGTAAAAGATATATATATATTTGCAAACAATGAGGGGGAATAACCTTAACAAATGCCACTAGCACTCCATTATAACCAAAAAATATACATCCTAGTTAATACTAGGAAAAAACAAAAAACATATTTTGCTAGATAGGATGTAATATGAAAAAGCTACACAAAAAAGTGCTGGGTCAGATAAGAATATAGGGTCTCCTTAAGAAATCAGGAAACAAACATATCTATTTTCTCTTTAGAGCCAGTCTGTGTTAACAAAAGAATAACCATTTCTCCACTCCTTGGATCAGATAAATCAGATAAGTACCTATGTCCTTCTAAATATGTATACCATCATCCTACCATATACCAGATAGACGAGGATTCTTTGGTTAAATATATCTTTCTTCTCTCATTGTATTCTGTACAGGACGAGAGGCCGAAGAAACTCAGGTGCGAAGAAACAGCTACACAAGCATGTACCTCTGGCGTGGGAACGCAGAGGCGAAGGAACCCGGAAGAAGATATCAACGACCTGGGAGTGGAAGACCCGCGTGTCAGGGCTGGAACATGTCAGAGATGTCCAATCAAGGATCCACAAATTCCTGACTGCAGGACAACAGGACCCAAACAAGTAAGTCAACAACACAAAGGGAGTGCAGGAAATGCTAGGCAGAGCTGTGACTTATGCAAAGCACATTCTTGTCCCGGACTTCCCAATTTATTCACACTTCACTCCACCCCGCTCTCTGTCTGCAAAAGGAGAGGGTGCGACTGACAATGCCCCTACCCTGCTGTCTTTGAGTCTGATATAGAGCTCTGAGCCTTGTTCTATCTAATGCCACTAATGGTATGTGTTTTGGGCCTTGTTTTTTGTGAACCAGGTTTTATGTAATGGATTATGGCAGTCTTCAGAATTACCTCTTTTAGATGCTGAAAGGTGGATGTAGCGTGGATCCTTGTTCAACAAATTTGAAATGCTTTATTAGTTGCAGTAAGGTAAGTTATGGAACAGATAGATCACTGGTATCCTGGAAAGCTATCACTCTACCCTGATAGTATGTCCAGAGGCATATTTCTTTGAATGAGTGGTAAAGGGCCATGGTGCCATAGTCATGCACCTGTAAAGGGCCAACATTGAATCAGTCAACTGTTAAATGCCAAACTTGTCACTTGCCCAAGCTGGAAAAGAACACACATGGTGTCTCTCTCTTGTCTCTAGATGTCTAAGACGTTTATTTCTGACCTGCACCATCCCTTGGTCATGTGAAAGCCACTGTAATGGTGGCTATGCATTGAGGATCCCTTGCAGCGATAATATTACCTTTCACATGCTACCTTGGCAAAAATATTAAAGTATGTCCATGTGCTGATATATAGTCAACATTTAGTTTTTCCAAGTTTGTCTCAGCCAATAAGACTTAGCAACTTACAAACTGAAAAAGTAGCAGCAAATTGCGACCTGGCAGTGTATCCATTTCCATGGTCTGGAACAGAGTTGTGCCCTGTACCTTATAATCATGAGTTCATCAAGTTATGTGGTCAGTGCCCCATTCCACATGGCGGTGATCAGTGGCGTGGGGCAAACTTGCCTTGCCTTGCTTTGCTGAGAGTTTGTGCTACAAATGGCATGCAAATCTGTCGCAAAGCCTTGAGTTGGGGTTTAATTTCAGAATGTGTAGGTCCAGGTGAGGAGCTCAAACTGGATGAATGGGTGATAGCAACTGCACTTATAAAACACTGTGCTCACAGCTTTTATTTAGACCTGATCAGCTCTCCCAATAATTAGATCAGTTACCCTGTTCCAAGCACTTGGCCGTAAGCTCCTTTTTGGATTTCTGGTCAGTATGGTAATTTCTTAGACTGTTTTGCAAATAAGAATATTGTAAGTAGAGTTCAGGCTCAACATGGCTGCCTCCATGATGGTTTTGTAAGTTAAATCTGGTATTGATTGCTTTCTGTTTGCATAGGAAGTGGGACAACGTCTGGTGAACGGCAGTTTCTTCACTTGGACGGGGCAGCCCAAACCTATTAAAAACCTAAAAAAGTGGTGGTAACATGATACTGATTTATGTTAATTTCTTTTTTCCCAGAATGTATGAAGTCTATGTGCAGGGATGGCGGCTGGCCAACACTGGACAACAAAACTATGAGAAGGAAGCTGGCTATAAAGTATGCAATGCCGGAAGAGGACTAAAGAAAACTCTGAATCTAGAAACAAATAACGAAGTTGCTGGCTTTCATTCAGCCTTTTGTTCTTCTTGTAGTATTCTGGCACTTTTTTCCCCTCTAGAACAGTGTCCTAGACTTTTTTTGTTCTATTGTTCGGTATCCTGGCTCCTATGGAACCAAAAGTGTTGTAGATCAATAAAATTACACGTGGACACATCCCCTTCGATGCTTTTTCATTTAACCATGATTTATTTCAGTCTTTTGTTACTGGTCATCAAGTTAAACAGCTCTAGGTAATTCTCTGTAGCTCAAAGTAAGGCAAGTCCCAGTGAGTCGGGAGCATGGGAGTAGCTGCACAAGTTGTTAAGCTCATCTGAATGCAAAGCATAACATTGTTGCAGACCACTACTTTTGTGTACATATGGTATTTCTATAGCACAAAGCTAGCCAAAAAGAATGTTTCTGAGATTTATTTCATACAGTGCCCGCATCTCGCGATAGTTTAAAAAGTATCTTTCCAGAGCAGGAGAATATTGATCTGATAGTTGGGACCAGATATATGGATGTTTTGCTTTTGGTGTGCTTAAGTTTTCTAATGCAGACTTGATTCAAAATCTTTTCAGGATTTACAAACCAAAGCAAATTGGTATTTGGTACAACACTCCTCCAAAATGGGTAAAGTTTTCACTTTTTTCTAGGCATAGTATTTTTTGTACTGAAAGAGGACCCTTCCAGTACAAAACCTAAGCTGACTGACTCACTCTCTCTCACTGACTGACGCTCTCACTCTCTCACTGACTCGCTCTCACTCTCACTCTCTCACTGACTCGCTCTCACTCTCTCACTGACTCGCTCGCTCGCTCTCACTGACTGACTCGCTCTCACTGACTGGCTCGCTCGCTCTCACTGACTGGCTCGCTCGCTCTCTCACTGACTGACTGGCTCGCTCGCTCTCTCTCACTGACTGACTGGCTCGCTCGCTCTCACTGACTCTCTCTCTCTCTCTCACTGACTGACTCGCTCGCTCTCTCTCACTGACTCGCTCTCTCTCACTGACTGACTCGCTCTCTCACTCACTCACTGACTCTCACTCACTCACTGACTCTCTCACTAACTGACTTACCTTCACCCTCCTGTTATTTATGCCCCCTCCATAAAGGAAAAACCCACAACAAGCAACCATTGGGACAGGCAGATACAAGTTGCCAGCATTGAAAGGACAAAAAAAAACCTCCAGACGTTATTTTTGATACTTTTTTAATATGGTCGTTGAGTTGTACATAATGTTTTTGTGGTCATATCTAAGGTAACAAAAATGCTTCTGCCACTTCTTTATTATAACTTTTCAGCATGCAGCAGAATCTGTACAGAACAGCTTAAAGACATTGGTAAAGTCAATATATCTCGCTAAACACCTAAAAGTTTCCAAAGGCGAGACCTATTGGCTATGCCAATGCTTGTTATTATTTAGTTGTGTAAACCAGATGCATCATCCTTAGACTGTTTGTGGCATTTCCTATTCATGCTCCCAGTGCTTTTCTTTGCACTTCGTAGGCATTATGTGATTGATTTTTTTTCAACTTAACCTATTTGATCATTATGATCATATTCTAAATAATGTAATAAACACTGGATGTTAAAAATTAAGTTAATACATAAGAACTATGCTATATTTTACTACCAAAAAGGCAGCCACAATTGCAGTCACATGGTCAAAAAGGCAAAACCTATTGGCTTTGCCAATGCTTGTTTTGTAACAATTATTTGCTCTGCTAACAAAGTAATAAAACTGTATTTCTTAACATCTTGTGAATGGCAAACAAGTATTACTACTGGAGGTCATCCTAGAATAATACTTCTGCATATTGACACCGCCATGCAGTAATACAGCCAGAACCCATCCTGCGGTAATACATACCCATTATTAATTAATCATCTAGTACGGTTCCAGCCACATTCTAAAGTTATCCTTGGATCATCCATGAGTAATCCAGCCTCTTCCTGAAATCATCATGGGATCATTCTGGAGTAGTACAAGGTCATCACATGTTTTCCACTGGAGTAATCAGGGACCCATCCTGGAGTAATCCACCCTAATCCTGTAATCAGCATGGGATCATCCGGCAGTAGTTCAAGCTCATCGCATGTTTTCCACTGAAGTAATCGGGCCCTAATCCTGGAGTAGTTTCTCTGATGACTCTAGATAAATTTTCCCTGTGGGCAGACTTCAGGATGGCTTCGGATGACATCCCCAGTTAATTGCAGGAATTGCCTGGCTGAAGTCATCGAATGACTTGAGAATCACTCAGGATGATTTTCCTTTTTGACCTGGGTTGGGGTCAGTCAGCCTATTCTTGATCCCTCCCCAAGTCGCCCTCAGGCCGTTTTTGCTGCCACCAATGAGACCGCCAGGCTCCAGAATGTTTTCGACAGCTGAAACCGGCGTCCCGGAGCGGCCAGGACCCCTGGGTCCACTAAAGAGAAATCAGCATGGTGGAGCCTCGCAAGTAAGCTACCGCTCGGGCGCCATCTTAGAGCATGCTCTTTCTGTTCTGAATCACGTCCTTTGTTTATTTTTGCATCCGGTAAACGGTAACACTACAAATAAACTTGTATGCAATCGTGCACGTACACGCAGTGAAGGACATTGGTCTTCAGATGAATGCACTTTCAAACTATCTGACCTCACTTCCCTTTTATCAGTGTCGAAGCCACATTATTCTAATGACAATTTATCACTGGTGTTTACGAGGTTACAGCAACTCAGTAGCCACATACTCTCTAGTACTCTTGACGCTATTGACTAACTGGTCACTCGGGCTGACTAACTGGTCAATCAGGTTTTATTTAATTTTTACGTTGTACTCACAGGCCGAAATTTGTTTATTGGGCTGCACTTTCTTTCCATTTCATGATATGACATTGTCTCTAACCACGTTTTACAACTCTGTTGCATTTTTGACATTTTTGAACTGTACATGAACTAGGCTTCCAAAACACGGAATTCTAACTATTTTGTGCATTTTTTCCTCCTGAAATTTTTCCCCTGTCTAACTTGCTACACAACTCTCACTTTGTGACGTTTCACAATTCTTTGCTTTTGTGTTAAGGTTATTCTCACACTGATTACATTTTTTATGAGAAATTAGAGCTGCATCACTTGGATTTTTGATTAGTTGTATTTTGGTTTCATTGTAGGATACCTTCCCTTGATGAAGGCCTTGTCCCGAAATGCATTGGGATTTGTTTAACAAACTGAAAGTTTAATTTACGTTTCATGGTGTGACGATTGAACACGACGAGCATGAAATATTGAAAATTTGAATAAATGAAGTACTCCATTTCAAAACTATGAGGATATGAGTTATTCTTGTTCTTGATTAATGACACAATCCTATTATGAAAAGAAATTATGAACAATGTGGGCGAGTCTGTGAATGCCTGCTGCTGTGTTAGGATTTAGTCGAGCCTCAGCCTGGACATCCTCCTCGTCATCCTCCTCCATATACTCAGGAATTTGTATGTCATTATACCAGGGGACACATATAATACTATCACTTCTTTGAAACAGTTACTACTACAAGACAGGCCATATGGCTTGTGGGCTTGTGTGTTTTTCCTTTTTCAGACATATCTATTAGTTTGTTGATATATTATTGGGCAAATATACAGGCCCTATGTGCCGCCGGTGCATCACTTTTAATATGTGAAAAAGTGACGTACCGGCAGCGCAAGGAACTTGTAAATTAGCCCTCTGGTCATTAGTTGCACCATAGTTACCTGTGGACATTGGAGAGCTGTGTCCCAAAGACACATTCATGTTTCCATGAATAGACACAAATGTGTGTGTTGTGATACATGACATGTCTGTTTAAACAAGGAGGTTACATGTTGACACAACCATATCCCCCTGAATACTATTATATACACACATGGATGCTACACCACATTGTCAAAAGCATGCAAAGCTATGTGCCACTTCACATTAGTAATTGCAACATGGTGCCTTTATGTATGTTGACATTGTAATTTAGGGACTCATTTATGAGGCCTCTTGTGTGAGACTGCTCCATATTTACCAGGCAGCACTAAGCCACTTTTTTTGGCTTAATGCTGCCTTGTAAATATTGTTCCCTTTAACGCAGTTTTCTGCATTAAAGAGGTGTTCCAGCAACAGCCATGGCTTTTTGACATTGCCCCAGATTTACGTGAAATTGTAACTATAGGGCAGCACCAAACTCTTAAGTCTCCCCAGGGGAGGTGTAAGGGAGGCACAACAAGGAAAAATATGTTTATTTCTCCAAATATCTTTTTTCTATGTGTGCTGCATACTTGGAAAGAGGAAAATTCCTCTTGTGATTGCTTTTGTGCGGGAAGGTTTCTCTTCCTGCACAAAAATAATCATCCCTAAAACGTAAGCACCCTTGTACCATGGTGCAAAGATGCCTGTGTTGGTGCACAGCAGCCCATTGTACACCAGTACAGGGGAAAACAACAGGAATGTGATGTATCTGATAGATACTGCACATTCTTGCTCTTTTCTTTTGCCATAGGGTAGCACAGCAGGGTGCTGCCCCACGGCAAAACTCATAAATTAGGCCCTAAGTTTGTTTACCACACACGTGTACCATGATACATGGGGCATATGATTACCACACCTCTCTCACTGCAGTTCTAATGTGCGTCAACAGACACTATCATGGGCATGATATGATCCATTCCTACATGTTTGGGGTTGTGTTAAGTTTTACTGTTTAGCTTACCTACAAGTAGGCCATTGCCATACTGTCCATTTGTGAAAAGGTCATTAATGATGCTGTACTGGAATATAAATGCATCATGTATGCTGCCAGGGTATTTTGCGAACACGTTCGTGAAGAGACCCTGATGATCCACAATGGCCTGTACATTGATGGAGTGGGTCTGGTTCTGGTACCTATAAAGATGTGAGTTTGTTGCAGGAGGTACAAATTGCACATGTTTGCAATCCATAGCACCCAGCATATTTGGGAACCCAGCTATGTCATAGAAGCCTTGCTTAATTCCATCTGCAGTTCCGGGGTGTTGGGGAAACGTAGGTAGTGGGGTGTAAGCTGAATGATGGCGTCCAGGACAGTGGGAAGGAATGAGGAGAAGAATTGCTGCGATATTCCAGCCACTTTGGCAACTGTTGTTTGGAACAAGCCCGACACTAGCATATGTAACACAGCCATGAGCTTTGCCAGTGGAGATATTTTGATAGGCCTGTTAGCTGTGACCACTAGCCTTGGAGCAATCAGGTGTAGCAAGTTTACTATGGACTGCTTCTTCAGGCGATGATGAAGAGTGATGACCTCCTCTCTGAGGTCCATCATAGTGCTCCTTTGTCAAAATATGTACTCCTTTCTCCTGTATTGCCTTCATGGGGTGAGGAAGAGGGTGGTTGTGGTGGGGTGGATGGTGTTGGTTGTCTCCGTCTGACTCCCAGCAGAAAAATGACTACCTCAATGCTGTAGTTCAAGTTGCAAAAGACACACCGATGATGGACAGAATGCAGAGCAAATCAAAACTTCACTCCCAGTCAAGAGATCTGGACTAAATCTATTGTTCTTTTGCTCACCTTGCCACCCCAGTTTAGACTTAGCCATATGCAAATCAGTCTTGACTCTGTGCCTTATGGGAGCCGTCCAGCCCGAACTGCCAAGCCAAGTCTTCCCTGGACCGGAAACAATCATCCTCGGACCGGTTTCGGGGCATCATCCCTCATCAGCCATGCTAGCTTGAATCCAGTTCTAGTTTCAGCATTGTCCTTCCCATCTTCTCCTCATATATCTGTATGGATGCGCCTTTTTCTACGAGTGTGTTTTTCATTTGCAGCGATTTTGATATAATAGCAATGCTATGCCACTTGAGCTGCAGCTGCGCCACTTTTGCAAATTGTCATAAATCTCCATGTAACACTTTGATCCATGTATTGACGATGGAATTCCTACCTTTGTTTAGTTTAATACTTACGTGATGCAGTCCATTCCGATACAGTGTCTTCTTGACGTAGGGGTGGGGAAAGTATCGCAGCCTCACAGCTACGTCACCTTATAAATGTGGAGTTCATTTTGTGCCGCCAATTATTCGAAAATGTTGAGGCATTGGTGGTGCACCCTCTTCATAAATAAGGGCCTATAAGGTTTTGGCATAGGGCAGCGCCGCAAAGAGTCTTGCAGCGCTGACCTACGTAAAAACAAAAGAGCAGGAAAGCACAGTATCTATGTGATATGGAGCATTGCTGTCCTTTTCCCTAGCGCTGGCGCACAATGGGCTGCCAAGTGCAATGCAGGCACCCTTGCACCATGGTGCAAGGGTGCCTGAATTGTGGGGCTGATTGATTTTGTGCAGGAAGGGGCACCTTCCTGCACAAAATCAATCAATTCATGTCATTTACTTTTTCTCTGTGTGCTGCGGAATACAGCACATATAGAAAAAGGAAAAACGAGGAGAAATTAAAATATTTCTCCTCATTGCACCTCCCTAACGCCACCCCATGAGTGACATTAGATTCTGATGCATTCCCAGGTTTACGATTTCTCGTAAGTCTGGGAATGCTTCAGATTCCATGGGTATTGCATGGGAACTCCCACAGTAACACCCTTGGAACACCCCTTTCATGCAGTGTTCTGCTTGAAAGGGGCACATATTTACAAGGGCAAGAAAAGCCAGGTAAAGTGGTTTTACGTGGCCCTCTAAATATGCCGGGGCACATTGCGCCACCTGAACGTCACAAAAGTGACGTTCCAGTGCCGCAAGGGGCCTCATAAATGAGGCCTTAAGTATCTGAAAATTAAGCAATCTGGGGACAACTCTCAGGAACCCTGTCAACCTAACCTTGAGTTCAAAATCAAACCATCATGCATTTAGGAAGATTGGGAAAGCCTTTCTGTTCACTGAAGCATAGCTATTTCCACATGAGAGCAATCACCACCTTTCTTTTGCATACATCATACTCTAATTCAGCAAAAGCTAAGCAGTGTATTTGATAACAACCTGCAACCTCTGTCATGTTACTGGGCGCCACCCATATTTCTGGTACTGTGCTCAGAAGGAATTATTGTTTTGATCCTTTTTGAACAATAGAACTACTCCAGCAAGCAAGGGCATACTAACCAATCAAAAAACATTGCTAAGCTCACACAAGAAGTGCTAGACACAGCCAGAGGGTGGTCTTGTGTGCTTTACAAAACTATGTAAGTAAATAAATAGAAACAAATGCTTGAATATGGAAGTTTTAACTGCTGTCATGTATATGTTCTCTTGCCAGCAAGCCCAGACAGCTTAATGAGATCTGGCTATTGCTAAATCTGCTATGAGGTTCAGCCAAAGTCTTTTCTTTTCATTACAATGAAGAATTTCTAAGCATACAATTAATAGCAAGGAAAGCACATTACTTTAATCCTCAGAGAACCTCCTTGGCTGTAAGGAATACATTAAAAACAATTAAAACTTTATAGTAGCCTATAACAAAGACGCTATTTTACTTACAGCTCTTAAAAGATGTCAGTAATCTCAGAGAAGTTGGAGAACAGATCCATAATATGGCAGCAGTCCCAGGCAATCCATAAAACCTTTGAACAAATCCTAAAGCTATTCTTTATTCATAACGCTGGCATGCTTCATAGTGATAGCTGTTCAGAAATTAAAACAAAGGGATCTAGTTCTGGACACATACCAATACATTCCAACACATGTCAAGGGTGTATGCTGAGTCTTGCTCCTTTTATTATCTTTCTCAGAGATTTAGACCCGCTTCTGATGATGAAGAACAATTTTTAGCCTAAACTTGGGCATTCAAAAATATGTGCCTTATATCACTTTGATGGCACATTGATTCTTGCTGAGATGTCTGTGTGCCTCCAATAATCCACAGATGTTTTAAATATATAATATGTCATTGGAATGTTTCTCAAAATAATCTCTCAGAAAACTCAATTTGTGATATTTGGGACACGTACGCATAATGATAACTTTACAATAGTTGGAATCAAGCCCTAGGTCATTGATGAGCACCTTGGCATACTAGTGGAAACTAGACTAACACTGGGTCTCTGTGTGTCCTTTTTTATTTCTCTAAAACAATTGAATATATATAGTAGATTCAACACCATGTTATGGCAGTTATTAATTTCGACCCTTGAGTTAGGTCTTCCAAGTGAGAGAAATTCCTGTTTTGATCTATTAAGGTGGATTATGGTTTCCGGATTTTATGCATCAGTTCAACAAGATATAATCTCTGAATTGGAGGAAATTGTTGGCAATGTGAAGTTCATCTTCAAATCAAATAATAAGAATGGATGTAAGCTGGCTAAGTTTGATATTACACCCTTAAGTACATATAGGTTAACGTAGGTCAAGGCCAATCACTTCTCCCCCCTTATCGGTCTGCCCACCCCGATGTTGTAAACTCAAGGATAGTCAAGGAAACCAACGCTTAAGGGGAAAATAGGATATGAGAGAGAAAGAGACAAAGAGAGCAAGAGAGAGAGAGAGAAGGAGAGAGAGATAGTGAGAGAGAACAAGTGTGTGTGAGAGAGACAGAAAGAGAGAGAGAGAGGGAGGGGGGAGAGAGAGAGACTTGCTCCAGAAAGTGATGGTATGGAAGACCGAGATTAGACAGTTGTTGTCACAATGTCTTACAGGGGATTCAAGCACATTGACTTCCCCATCCTATGGAAATAGAGTAGGGAAGGCTCAACATATGTATTGTTTGGCATAAGCATATACATTTATAGACTTACACAGTCCAGTGTAAAGGCAAACTGTGATTAGCCCCCAGCCATACCTGGCTTCTCGCTGAGAGTCAAAGCAATGCAGCATCTGTCTGCATGATGCCTGAAAGTGAAAGAAACAAGGTAATTACAAAACCATTAAAGGGTACAAAAGTGGAAACCGTGAGGGTGAAAACAATAAAGGCGAGAGGATGGGAAAGCAGGATGAGAACTGTGTCTGAGCTAAAGAGTCATAGCAACCTATATTGCTAGATACCTGCACATTGTAGGTCTTTATACCACTCTACCTATTTTGATCTGCTACAGGCTGGCTTTAGTTTTGGCTAGACTAGTGTTACAAATCAGACTGGCCCCAGAAGTCCTTGTTCTGTCTATGTCCTACTCTCCACTACCATGTTCTCCACCTTCTTGATGTTGATGTTGTCAGGATCTTTTCTGGTATCCCAACGAATGCAACATAACACTTAGAAAGCCTACCTGATTGTGCTTTTAACTGGTAGCTTAATGTAAATTGTGTTGCAACTTAGGGTCCAATTTCAATCTCATCAGGAAGGCCATCCCAGAGCTGTCTGGAGTAGGACCTGGGATCCGGTTTTCCCAAACTACACAGTGCGATGCCTAAAATACTTTACTTACCAAACGACTCGACCTCTCTGAATCAGACTGGATTTTCCCAACGAGAACTCTCCGGAAATGTTTCCTCAGAGACCGGTTCTAAACACACGGATTCCCCCGCCGGTCCGCTCAACAACCTGCCCCCCGTTGACAGCCCCTGCCACGGACATTGGTAAGCGCCCGTAACTCTCACCGCCACTACCCTCGCAATCATTCACATCCCGAATTGCTCATGGTTGCTATTATCTCCACAGAGCCGTAATCACTTCCCGGGTTTCACCATACCGGCCTATCCCAACCGCCGGATCTCCAGGCCTTCCACTGCAAGGACCTGTTCATCTAATTTTACTAGCTACTACCACTGGGACTGACTCAGGCCCACAAAACCGTTACCGGTTCTTGGCGTTCGCAAGGTATGCTACGCTGCCCTTAGAGGCCCATTACAGTACCCCTTGCGCTTGTAGGCAGTCACCTCACAACCATTCAGCACCCTATTATTGGCCCCCGTTACGTTGCCCACAAATGTCACCTAACTGCTTGGACTGAGTGACACCTCACACAGTTTCACTCACGTATGGATGGTCGCCACCTTAAGCATGGTCTGGCATCAGTATGGCTAAACTGTTTTGGTCTTTTAAATCTCTCTATTCCAATTTGTAATTACTATTATTTTTTTGTTTCCTTGCCTTTTCTCCAATTTTTCCACAGGTTTGCATAACACTAATTGCAATACCAATAACTCAGGCAATGTAACGTTAGTCCTGATGATGATCCTTAATCTTTATAGGATCGAAACGCCGTCGACTGTTTTTGTAGTTGCACACCAGTCTTTCCATTGTGTCACTAAATTGTGCTTACTACATGGGGACAGCTAGGCTATTCACTAAACCCTTTAAGTAAGCGTCCCCTCGCTTCAAAATTGCCTGACTTAACTCCTCTTTATCTGTCTTGATTTCCTCTTTTCCTTTTGATGTGATATATGTATTGGATACAGGATTGTATCCCACTGTATAAATTGTTCACTTTATTCTTTTTGACCTTCTTACATTGATTAAAACAGTATCCGGCTGGGGACTTTTTGGCTTATAGTGCACATCGTTGTCTATATTTCATTGACTGCTTGTTTAAATATCTAATTAAGTTAAGGACCGTTGTTGCCTTATAATACTGTTACCCCTGGTCCTTGACTACCTAGAGGGTTCCCTTGTTTCTTTAAAACTGTATGTTGCGCAATCGCTGGATTGCAACGGATTAGTTTCCATTCCACTTCTTCCTTGAGTGGGTTCCCCTGTACCTTTGTATATATCGTATTGTTTCTTTACAATTTTATGTTTGTCATCTTCCTGCCAGCATAGTATGTCTGACCTAGCTCCACTGTATTCGGAGGAATACATTTAAAAAATCTGTGAGGGACCTTCTCTCTTCTCTGATTCCACTGATACAACCCCCTCTAATGTCACTTCACCTCTACCAGATCAATTAGAGAAACTACGGAAAAAACAAGTACGTCTTCAATTGATGACACTTATGCTAAGACAATATTTGAAAGCTGACATTATTCCTGTTGTCCTCCAGGTCCGTAATATCCCTGGGATATTCACCGATAACCCCAAATACATCCATAACTTCAACCAACGGCAAACTCTTGTCGGCTTCTCTGACTCCTCCATTGATTCTTCTGATAACTCTGACTCTGCAGAAAACCCAGGTCCCTAAAGTAGGAACCAAGGCCCTAATAATAGTAATTTTTTAGGACAAGGCCAACACGACACACCCAAACGAGGCAGAGTCAAACGAGTACCACGTTGATACAATCCGCTGGGAGAGCGGCAGACACGCCAGAAGTTTTACCAATGGTGAATCAACCGCCAGATGTTTTACCAATGGTGAATCAACCAACTGATAATCCACCAAGTGCAAAGGTTATTCCAATTTTCAATTTATCCGTACACAATCTCTCCCCTGCCGAGACATATCTCCTCAAAAAAGGACTTTCCTTTGTGCCTACTATACCCACTGATTTTTTTGACTTGCATACAGAAATCCTAAGGTTTTTCCGCAGGATAAGACTTGAGGCATTCTTTCAACTTAATCCCTCACCCCATGGCATCTCCAACACCCCCTTCTGGCCCCCGTCATCCTTCTCCCCTACAGCGAGGATGGTCCCACCCGGGTAATTACTTTCGAGAAAATGGTCACCAAAGATCTGGCATCTCTTAAGGAATCCAAGAAATACATTCCTTATAACTTGCCACTTGAAGAGAAGAAAGCTATTAGATCCCTTAAATCTGTAGACACTTTGGTCATCAAAACTGCGGACAAGGGGGAGGCATTGTCCTTCAAGACAGAGACACCTACACCACTGAAATTCTCAGGCAACTGGCCAACACTGATCATTACATCAGACTTTCCACCAACCCTACCAAAGAATTACAAGGTGTTATTTCTAAAATAACTACAGAGGCAGTAGAGACAGGGTACATCAGTCAGAAAGAGTTCCTCTTTCTCAATGTTAAATCACCAAGAACACCCGTCATCTATACCCTCCCTAAGGTCCACAAAAGCGTCACCAATCCACCAGGTAGACCTATAGTTTCAGGCTGTGGCTCTATTTTAGAGCCCCTTGGCCATTTTGTCAATTTTTTCATCAAAGACTTTGTGCCCATTACCCAATGCTACGTAAGAGATAGTATGGCAATGGTTAATCTCATCGAAGATCTTCCTTTCTCTGAGGGTAATGAACTACTTTGTACGTTAGACGTTGAATTGCTGTACACGAATATACCCCAAACAGAAGCATTGCTTGTCATACAAAATATTCTTGACTCTAGGCAGAGACATCATCGGGTACCCTCTCTCTTCATTCTCCAGTTACTGGAGTTATGCCTCAGGAGGAACTTTTTCACTTTTGACCAGCGATACTACCAGCAGGTCAAGGGTACATCTATGGGGGCTATTTTTGCCCCCAATCTGGCTATACTTTTCATGGACTACATTGAGACACATACTATACTATCCCCCACCAACCCCTTTTCGTCTGCCATCTCCATTTGGAGACAATATATTGACGACATTTTTCTCATTTGGTATCAAAGTTCCGACAGTCTACAACAGTTCATTCACTGGCTCAATAACAACTGCTCTGGCTTAACGTTCACCAGCACTGTGGACAAATCCGCTATCTCCTTTCTGGATCTAATCATCTACCACGCTGAAGGCACTCTCCACACTAGATTGTATCACAAACCCACAGAGCGGAACACGCTATTAAGTTACTCAAGCAACCCCCCCAGGGCACTTAGGGACTCATTACCATACTCCCAATTCCTCAGAATAAGAAGGAATTGTTTTGCGAAAGAGGATTACTTTAGGGAAGCTACCACACTATCCAACAAATTGAAAGATAGAGGCTACCCCAAGAGACTCGTCCGCAGGGCGGTCAAAAGAGCATGGTATTGCCCTAGAGAGGCGCTTCCGAGCCCCAAGTCTAAGGATACTAGTACTAACATTGCTTGCTTTACACCTTTTCGCCTGTCTCCAATGTTTTAAGGAAATGCATACTGAAACATTGGCCCCTGCTAAATGCAGGGTCACTTAAAATTGAAAGGCCGCTATTTGCATTTCGCAAAAGTTCTAACCTTAAGGATCACCTAGTGAGGGCAGCACTTCCAAGTCCTACTCAGCGCCAGACACTAGATGCGCACTGGGGTCAAACTCCCTTAATAGGGCATGCTAAATGTGGTTCGTGTAATGTGTGTGATTCCACCATGGAAGGCAAATCCTTCAAATTCAACAATGTACAGATAAATTGTAAATCATTCACAAACTGTAATACCAGTGATGTCATCTACCTTATTCAATGGCCTTGTCCTAAAATCTACATTGGCCAGACAAAACAGAAAATTAAAACAAGAATTGGTCAGCATCGCAGCAGGGTCCGCTCTAAAACCCCCAACGCCCGCCCCGCTGGTTGAGCACTTCATGCAGCAATGCCACACTGAAAATGACATTAGATGGACTGTCCTAAAAGCTTTGAAATTGCCGCAACGTTGAGGCGACATGGCCCTCCTACTGAATAAGGAAGAACTCACAATGATCATCCTAATGGACAGCATAAGAAGTGGACGCAACAGAAATGAGGACTGGACGTCCCTACTTTAACCTTCACAATGGCTCTCTTCTGTTTACTTAATTTTTTGCGTACTACTGAACTGACCTCACTGTAAATATTGTAAATACTGTATTGACTTCACTGTTAATTGTTTACTTCATGCTCATGAGGTTCCCGTGATATCCCACAATTCCCCGGGCTATTGCCCGCACTCCATGCTCCTCGCGTTCCCCCGTGCTATACATTGGGTGGGTCCTCCTCTTCACTTGCACTTTGGGTCGTTAGGCTTAAACCATTGTCCCTTCTCCCCTACTAGCGAGGTTAATTCACCGCACTCGCGCCCACTCCACTACCAAGATGGCTGCCCCATTAGTTCACTACGCAGTCACGTAACGTTCATTCCGCCACACACAAGATGGCCGCCATATGGTTACTTTAACCCCGGCTGGATCCTGTCATTCACCACCACCGCTGACATGAGC
Organism: Lissotriton helveticus; assembly: GCF_964261635.1. NCBI lineage: Eukaryota > Metazoa > Chordata > Amphibia > Caudata > Salamandridae > Lissotriton > Lissotriton helveticus. The sequence continues at coordinate 571,531,636 of NC_136063.1, forward strand.
CATCCTGCCCGGCAGCAATTTTGGACGACTCGATCGAGAGTACCAAGGTAAACCTCACTCCTCTCTCCACATCCGCTCGGTTACCTGGCCTGTACGGATGTCACTGACCGTTTTTTCCCCCTGTTTCCTCAGAGACCGGTTCTAAACACACGGTTTCTCCCGCGGGTCCGCCCAACAACCCGCCCCCCGTTGGCAGCCAATGCCACGGACATTGGTAAGCGCCCGTAACTCCCACCGCCACTACCCTCGCAAACATTCACATCCCGAATTGCTCATGGTTGCTATTATCTCCACAGAGCCGTAATCACTTCCGGGTTTCACCATACCGGCCTATGCCAACCGCCGGATCTCCAGGCCATCCACCGCAAGGACCTGTTCATCTAATTTTACTAGCTACTACCACTGGGACCGACTCAGGCCCCCAAATCCGTTACCGGTTCTTCGCGTTCGCAAGGTATGCTATGCTGCCCTTAGCGGCCCCTTACAGTACCCCTTGCGCTTGTAGGCAGTCAACTCACAACCATTCAGCTCCCTATTATTGGCCCCCGTTACGTTGCCCACAAATGTCACCTAACTGCTTGGACTGAGTGACAACTCACACAGTTGGATGGTCGCCACCTTAAGCATGGTCTGGCATCAGTATGGCTAAACTGTGTTGGTCTTTTAAATCTCTCTTTTCCAATTTGTAATTACTATTATTTTTTTGTTTCCTTGCCTTTTCTCCAATTTTTCCACAGGCTGGCATAACACTAATTGCAATACCAATAACTCAGGCAATGTAACGTTAGTCCTGATGATGATCCTTAATCTGTATAGGATCGAAACGCCGTCGACTGTTTTTGTGGTTGCACACCAGTCTTTCCATTGTGTCACTAAATTGTGCTTACTACCTGGGGACAGCTAGGCTATTCACTAAACCCTTTAAGTAGGCGTCCCCTCGCTTCAAAATTGCCTGACTTACCTTCTCTTTATCTGTCTTGATTTCCTCTTTTCCTTTTGATGTGATATATGTATTGGATACAGGATTGTATCCCACTGTAAAAATTGTTCACTTTATCCTTTATTGACCTTCTTACATTGATTAAAACGGTAACCAGTCAAAATATCGAGTTTTTTTTATCGACTAGACATAATATCGAGTCAAAAATATAGAATAGACATAATATCGACTAGACATAATATAGACTACCAAAATATCAACTAGAAAATTTTAATATCGTATAGAATGGACATAATATCGAATCAAAAACATAGAATGGACATAATATCGACTAGACATAATATAGACAACAAAAATATCGAATTTTAGGTAAGTTAATATTATTTTTTATTTTTTCTGTAATATAATTCTGTAGCGGGTTGTGGGTTTATTTATTTATTTGCGTGTTTGTATCGCGCTGGGATCGACTCCCGAAATAGTATCTCCGCGCCTTTGGCAGCCATAATGCAAATAACGAGTACTGGCAGTGAATGCTAGCAGTTTTGGAATAGGAAAGTTTTTAATTGTTTCCTAAACGGGAGGTGGTCCTTACAAAGTCTCAAAGTTAGTGGGAGACTATTCCATAGGGTTGGGCCAGCAACTGAAAGGGCTCTGTCGCCTTGTCTTGCTTTTTTTGCTCTAGGAACACGCAGCAAGGCCTGTTCACTAGATCTCAGAGAGCGCGTGGGTGTATAAAGAGAGAATTTATTGGACAGATAAGCAGGGCCCTTCCCCTGTAAACATTTATGTATTATACAGCGGGTTTTGAACTTCACCCTCTGTTTAATGGATAACCAGTGCAGCATGGTCAGAAGGGGTTTAGAGGGGGTGCGAGGGGGCCGGTTTAGAACAAGGCGGGCAGCGGTATTTTGTACCACCTGAAACCTGGAAATTACTGCTTCATTTGCTGACAGTAGTAGCCCATTGCAGTAATCCAGGCGATTCAATACTAGAGCCTGCACCAAGGTTTTTCTAGTAGAGTCTGGCAGCAAAGGAAATACTTTCCGTAGCATCCCAATGATATGGAAGCAGGAACCCACCACTTGGTTGCCATGTTGTTTTAGGGAGAGCTCCTGGTCTAATCGGACGCCAAGGTTTTTCACCACCTGCTTGGGCTCGGGGACTGGGCCCAGATCTTGAGGCCACCAGTCAGGGGTCCACAGAAGTTTAGCCTCACCGAACAGCATCACTTCCGTCTTAGCAACATTACATTGCAGGAAGTTAGATGCCACCCAGTGAGCCACTGCCTTCATCCCCTGAGCAAAGGAGTTCCTAACCTCAGCCGTGAGGATTTTAAAAGGAAAGAGGAGTTGGGTGTCATCCGCGTATGACACTGGGATGAAACCATGGGACCTCATGATGTTAGCTAGGGGGGCCACATAGATGTTAAAAAGGATAGGGCTCAAACAAGAGCCCTGTGGCACCCCCTTAGAGATCCCCAATTCCTCTGACCGATAAGCACCCAGGGTGACCCTTTGGGTGCGATCTGTCAGGAACCTCCTCAGCCAAGCCAGCGCCTTATCTTCCAGGCCGATGTTAGCTAGCCTGGTGGTCATGATGTTGTGTGACACGGTGTCAAACGCCGCAGACAGATCCAACAGAACCAGGATAACAGAATGGCCTTTATCCTGGAACATGTGTAGATCGTCTGCGACTGACAACAAGGTGGTCTCGGTGCTGTGTCTTGGCCTAAAACCTGACTGGGAAGAATCTAATCCACCTACTTGTTCAATGTAATTCGACAAATGTCGATTTACAAATTTCTCTATAATTTTGCCCAAAAAGGGGAGGAGAGAGATGGGTCTTAGATTAGCCAGTTCCGTCCAGGGAATAGCAGTGTTTTTCCTCAGCGGTCTCACTAGCACCCTTTTCCAGTCTATAGGAACCTCCCCTGTACTAAGAGAGAGGTTAACTAGATTCTGGATTCCTGGCCCCAGAACTTCTGCCAACCTGGGCATGATGCGGGCTGGGATGATGTCCTGAGGGCTACCGCTCTTAATTTGAGTGACCAGTGAGGTTACCTCCTCTAAGGAGATGGGGGGAAAGCTTGTAAGGCATTGAATAGGTTGCACCTGTTGTGCATTAGTCTGAGAGATGTTGTTATCTGCTCCCGCAGCTGTATTCGAAGCCAATATCCTTTCATAGATTGCATTTATCTTCTTCATGAAGAATAGGGAGATCTCATCACACAAACCTTGGGAAGCAACCTCTGCAGTCTCACAGGCTACCGGCCTGGTAAAAGTTTGTAAGATAGGGGAATAGGGTGGAAGTAATTTAAATATAATTAATTGAATATGTTAATTTATTTATTGTTATTTATTTGGACTTAATTGTTAAATAATTATTAATTGGTAATTAATTAAAATATAATTGGTAATTAATTTTAATGGATTAATTGATAAATATTTTAATTTTAGTAATTTATTTTCTGTAGCGGGTTGTGAGTTTATAGGGGAATAGGGTGGGAAGTAATTTAATTATAATTAATTAAATATGTTAATTAACTAATTGATTATTGGTAATTATTTTGAATTAATTGGTAATTAATTTTTTATTGATAATTAATTGTTAATTGATAATTAATTTTAATTAATTGTTTAATTGACATTTTTGTGAATAATATTTTTTTTTCTGTAGCGGGTTGTGGGTTTATAGGGGAATAGGGTGGGAAGTAATTGAATTTTAATTAATGAAATATGTTAAATAATTAATTGATTATTATTTATTTAGAATAAATTGTCAAATAATTATTAATTGGTAAATAATTAATTTCTTATTGATAATTAATTATTATTAATTGATTAATTGATAATTATGTGAATAATATTATTTTATTTTTAGTAGCGGGTTGCTGGTTTATAGGGGAATAGGGTGGGAAGAAATTGAATTTAATTAATTAAACATGATAATTAAGTAATTGGTATTTTTAAAAATAAATTGGTTATTAATTTTTAATTGGTAATTAATTAATTCTTAATTGGTAATTAAAATGTAAAAATTGATTAATTTCTAATTATGTGATTTATATTAATTTATTTTCACTACAGTGGGGATATTAAAATTTTCCCCTACGCTATCCAATGCTTTCCATACTGTTGCACTCGCTGGAGTGGGAATAGTAATTTTTACCCCTACACTATCCAACGCTTTCCCCACTGTTGCATTCGCTTGAGTTGAAATAGTAATTTTTACCCCTATGCCATCCAACGCTTTCCCTACTGTTGCACTCTCTGGAGTGGGAATAGTAATTTTTACCCCTACGCTATCCAACGCTTACCCTACTGATGCACTTGCTGGAGTGGGAATAGTAATTTTTACCCCTATGCTATCCAACGCTTTCCCTACTGTTGCACTCGCTGGAGTTGGAATAGTAAATTTTACCCCTACGCTATCCAACGCTTTCCCTACTGTTGCACTCGCTGGAGTGGGAATAGTAATTTTTACCCCTACGCTATCCAACGCTTTCCCTACTGTTGCACTCGCTGGAGTGGGAATAGTAATTTTTACCCCTACGCTATCCAACGCTTTCCCTACTGTTGCACTCTCTGGAGTGGGAATAGTAATTTTTACCCCTAAGCTATCCAACGTTTTCCCTACTGTTGCACTTGCAGGAGTCGGAATAGTAATTTTTACCCCTACGCTATCCAACGCTTTTCCTACTGTTGCACTTGCTGGAGTTGGAATAGTAATTTTTACCCCTACGCTATCCAACGCTTTCCCTACTGTTGCACTCGCTGCAGTGGGAATAGTAATTTTTCCCCCTATGCCATCCAACGCTTTCCCTACTGTTGCACTCGCTGGAGTTGGAATAATAATTTTTACCCCTACGCTATCCAACACTTTCCCTACTGTTGCACTCGCTGGAGTTGGAATAGTAATTTTTACCCCTACGCTATCCAACGCTTTCCGTACTGTTGCATTCTTTGGAGTGGGAATAGTAAATTTTACCCCTACGCTATCCAACGCTTTCCCTACTGTTGCAATCTTTGGAGTGGGAATAGTAATTTTAACCCCTACACTATCCAACGCTTTCCCTACTGTTGCACTCTTTGGAGTGGGAATAGTAATTTTTATCCCTACGCTATCCAACGATTTCCTAACTATTGCTCTCACTGGAGTGGGAATAGTACATTTAAACCTCTCGCTATCCAACGGAAAAAATATTGTATATGTTTTGTTAATAATATGTATATATAGATATATATATATATTTAAAAATATATATATATTTTTAAGTTACCATAATTATTTAGTAATTTTAAGTTTATTTAAGTATTTTAAGTATGTTTTAATTAATTATATTTATTACTATAGTACTTTAAAATTACTTTTAAGATATTTAAAAAAATTGATATTTTGACTGTCTATAGTTTTTTCCTATCGATATTTTGGAGTCGATATTTTTGTACTTACCTGTTTGTAGATAGGAAGTCGATATTTTGACATTCTATATTTTTACCTCGATATTTTGGTAAGTCGATATTTTGACTGTCGATATTATGTCAGTGATCCGATTAAAACAGTATCCGGCTGGGTACTTTTTGGCTTATAGTACACATCGTTGTCTATATTTCATTGACTGCTTGTTTAAATATCTAAATAAGTTAAGGACCGTTGTTGCCTTATAATCCCATTACGTATCAGTCTCCACTTCATTTCCAAATTGGAAACACATCTCGCTCATCTCTACCCTTGTTTAAGCTACCCTTGTTTAAGCCCATCCAACATTAACCTTGCAAAACACATCTGCAGCTAGGCTTCACATTCCAAAATCCACATCTTCCCCTGTGTGGCAACTACAAGCATGGATGTGACACTGGCTCCTATAGCATCGGCAGAGCAGACAGGCCCACAACACTTTGTGCACTCTCTCTCCACTCGGCTAACCACATGAAGCACATGGCAATCTAAGAGACACCTTAAACCCAAACAACCATTTTAATGACCCGCTACCTTCCAACTGCCTCGCTGCTGCCTCCCAAACCATTGTTCCTTGCTGGACTGCAATAATCAACGCCTCTCCCCAGCAGGGTTCGATTCCGGACCCCTTGAAAACCGGCCAAGTCCTCCCTATTTTGCAAAACCCCATCACTGGACCCAGCCTATTTCAGACCTATCTCCAATATCCCGCCATTAGCCAAAGTATTGGAGAAATGTGTACAACAGCAACTCAGCCAACACATCAACAACTTCTACCTACTTGCTGACTTCCAATCTGGATTCAGACCGGGGAATAGCACTGAAACCACTATGCTCCACATTGTGGACGATACCCTCCTAGCCCTAGACCAAGGCAAAACCTGCCTTCTAACCCTCTTAGATCTATCCTACACCTTCGATACGGTCAACCATGACAAACTTCTCGAACACCTTAAATTCAGAATGGGTCTGGATGGCGTAGTCCTAGAATGGTTCAGGTCCATCCTCCATAACCGATCTCAGAGATTCCTCATTAACGGCAACCTATCAGCTCCCACCCTGGTCACGGTTGGAGTCCCCCAAGGCTCAACCCTGTCCCCCACCCCCTTTAATCTTTACTTAGAGCCACTCACCAAAATTCTTTGCCCCACCAACATCTCCTACCATATGTACACGCACGACACTCAAATTTCAATATCTCTCCGCTTGAGGAGATCCTCTCCCTGAATGAGACCCTGAAACTGACTGTCCAATGGCTAGCCGCTAACCAACTCAAACTCAATGCAAAGAAAACTGAATTTCTCTTAATCTTGATACAGATGTGGATCAAGGTCATCACAGCCCTAAACTGCCCTCCAACCATTGTTGACTCTGTCAAATCCCTGGGCATAATCTTTGACTGTAACCTGAACATGCGAGACCACATTAACTCGATGGCCAAAACAGCCAGATTCCACCTGAGCTACCTATGGAAGCTGAAACCTTTCATTGATGCTCCTGACTTAAAAATGGCAGTTCAAGCTCTAGTCATCTCTAGACTGGAATATGGATGTTCCACCCTTACTGGACTACCCAAGATCTCTTTAGCACCTTTAAAAGCCTGTCTCTACGCGGCCGCCAGACTACTCACCGGCACCAGACAATTCGACCACATCTCTCCACATATGAAAGCACTAAACTGGCTCCCTCTAGAAGCCAGAATTCAGCTGAAACTGGCATGCATTACACACAAGGCTCTATACACAAACTCCCCTGCTTATCTGGCACAGAAACTAGTGGTATCTGGAGGAAGCAGGAACTCCCGATCCGCTGGAAACCTCTTATGCCAATCTGCCCTTTTCCTGACAAAAAGAACCTACTGTAAGGCGTTCACCGGGGCAGCACCAAGAATTTGGAACTCTTTCCCACCCGACATCAGAATAATCCCTTCTCTAGCACGCTTCAAGAAGGAGGCCAAAACCTTCCTCATGGGTAAATTCCTCGTCTAAGGCCTGCCCTCCTCCACCACATTGTGCCTGATGAATCTAAGACTATCGCTTCCTCCCCAGATCACCAATTCTCCCCGCAGAGAACATGTGGGGCCTTTGTTTTTACTGATTCTAACTATGATTGCAATCATACAATAGTATCCCTACGTTCTCTGCACCCCTGCCCCTCGTCCACCTTTTGTATAGTTTTGTATTTTGTATTTTTCTGCACTTTAGACTTTGTTTGTTCACTTCTGTATACTACGTAAAGCGCTCTGATACCCTCACGGGTCAAGGTTGTGCTCTATAAAACACTAAAATAAATAAATAAATATTAAATAAATAAGAGACATAACAGCACTCCTAGTTCAGCTCGGAGTGATCTCGAAGAGCATCAAGCATAGCTCAAAAGGACCCCATTGTAAGTCACGCACAAATAACAACCTACACACAAATCATATGCTCAGCTACGACTGATGTGTGGTTGTAACTATGAAATCCAAGCTTGGACAGACAAAACACTCCATCGACATGATGTACCCAAACAAAAGCAGGATGGCATGACTGACAAAAAAATTAGAATGCACTGGACTATTAAGACCACAGACACCTTGCCTAATAGGAATATCTGCAGAAAATAGAGCACTTGGAGGCAACAGGGTCAGAAGACTGTGAGAATACTGCTCATCTTACACTCACCATGGGCTCAGGAAATTTATCATGACTACAGTGGCACGCCACCTGTGGCAAGGTTGCCATTGCCACTAGTCTACCAGATCTAAAAAAGACACAGACATGGGTCTACCACTATCATAGCACATATAAGTATTGCACCATTACTTTGTGTACATGGGTGTGTCCAAAGTCGCTACCATGTAGTCCAGCTCCATATGTACCCAGGTGTATTGATGAGACAGGTGTCTTTCTGCACATCACAAACATATGCAGCATGCTCCTCCTAAACTGTTACACTTTGAGACACTTGCACAATGTTGACATATGAAAGCATGACCTATTTGCAATTGTGATGTAAAAAAGTAAAGGTTTGTGACTTCATGTCACACTCATAGCTAAAACTGATGTGGACGATGACACCCAGCAAATGGAGACACCAACATCTTGACAACATCCTGTCAAAGGCACATACTCCATGGACCATATGCAAGCCATGCCATACTAACATCATTGTATACTTACACCACTAATTGTACATGATTTACAGTTAACTAAAAAACAATTTGGTGGACACAGAAATCAGAAACATAAAACCAGAAACATGCTTTATTCTCATGTAAAAACAGAAAAGATAAATAACACAAGGCCAATGGAGAGTCCATAAATGTTTTTATACTCTATGGGTCCAAACAATTTGCCCATCGACTCTTGCCTGCACTAATACTGCAAGGGGTCCCCTCCCCTGGGAGGGGCATCTAGGGGGCATGCAAGGTACCAAAGGGACAACACTAGGGAGGACTGGGTTGGGTTGTGGGAGGGATGGTGTCAGGAGGGGTGTATGGGTCCACTACAGTGGTTGGGTCAGATTGAGGGTTGGTGGATCCACCGCAGTGGTAGACTCCTATTGAGGGGGGGCAGCTGTAATGTGAGAGCTGGATGGAGGTAGGATGGGCTGGATTTGACCATTTTGGGGATGGTGTAATGCTTTATGGTGTGGACAGGGATAGGGAGAGACTCATACTTTTTAGGAGGGGGGTTTTGGTGCAGGAGGTACTGGGCTAGGGAATTATGTGTTGGTGGAGGGGGTTTGGGTTTGGGAGATGGGGTTTTGGCAGGGAGGTTGGGCTTTTTGTTCCTTGTGGGGCGGTAGGTTTAGATGGCAGGGTCGGGGGTTGATGCCATCTTCTTCTTGATAGGTGGTTCGGAGGTGTCGGTAGGGAAGAGGCCCTGGTCACAGAGATAGAGTGTCTGGCAGAGAGGGGAACAGGTGAGGCAAGGGATGGGGTTGTGGGGGCAGAGGCTTCCGACGTCTGCGGAGTATCTGTGGATGCATGTGTGTCGTCTGCTGATATGTCCCTGGTGGTGAGTGTGCTGTCTGTCTCCTGAGTGTGCATGTGTGGGGGTTTGTCCTTGTGTCTGTGTGTTTGTGTTACGAGTGACTGTTGAGGTGTGTGCCTATGTGTGGGTCATCAAGGGTAGTTGGGACTGTGGATGAGAAGAGGCAGGAGGGGGGAGGGACTGCTGGAGCTGGGACACTGCTGCCATCAGTGTGGAGGACAGAGCCTGATTGGAGCTGTGTAGGGCAGACATGTCCTACTGAATGCTCTCCAGGAATGATACAATTAGTGTCAAATGGGTTCAAACCAGAACGTGGAGTAAAAGAGGACACGTGCATTTTTGAAATATTTATTTACTAATGCAGGGTTCTCAAATGCAGTATCTTATATAATACAAGCAAAATATTATAAGAAACAAAGTTATCAGCATAGTTACTAGTCCATAGAAAGCAAAAGGTGACAGCATGCTAAAATGCTGTAATGAATAGGAGTTAACAACTCCTAATTCTCACCCTCCCTATCTAGTATATTATATTATATCTAAGAAGGTCTCTTTGGGTTTTAGCAGGGCGGGCCCATACCTCAAGATCTCAGTGGCAGAGTATCACATCATCTTCCACCAGCTCTCTGCATGCGAAGCACCATCAAGTGTGTTACGTGTGCTCTAAACCAAGCAATATAAAACGCACGTAAAGCCAGATTTTGGCAGCAGCTGCATTCATGTTATGTCTAGGAAGGTGCGAAGATCAGACCTCACAACAACACTGTGTCGATTTATCCTTGAAGGCTTCAGCACTCACTGTGCAGACATATTTTACAAAGCAAAGCTGATATCAGAGCAATAATATATTATTCTCATGTAAATCACAACGCTCTTCTAGGTTGAAAGCTAAAATAACAATTATGTGTCGTGTGCAGAAGCAGCAAAAGAAAAAATGGCGTTTAAACATTTAAAAAGCTCATGCTAACTTAACACGGTATATAGGTAAGCCGTAACTATATGACAACTTAGGGCAGCAGGTGAGACTGGGGCAGGGGGTGAGGTGCCTGGTGTGAAGGTGACGTCCCCTTCCACAGGAGTGGCCACGGACACTGTGCCTGGGAGAAGCTGGGAGGATGGAGATGGTAGTGGTGGTAGTGGTGTACACTGATGTGGAGGAATCATTTACTGTCTCCTCCACCACCACAAGGGAGCCATCACTGGAGCTGGAGTAGTCTTCAGATGCTGCAGATGTTGTCTCAGACCTGCCCTCAGTGTGGCTCCCCTCACCCTCCAAGCCACTGTATCCTTCCACCTCTGACTCAACACTAGCCCTGGGCGTAGTTTGCGTAGTTTTGCTACGTGGAACTCTGCAGAGTGCAGTGCAAACTGCAGTTTTTGCTGATATATCTGCTGCTCTGGTAGAATTTCTACCTGAGTGGCAGCTCACGCTGGTGAACTTACCATTCGCGATTGCAAACTTACTGTTCACAATCGCGAGTGGGGAAAAAACAATGCTTTGCATCACGAAGCAGAGTTTTCTGCACTCCGTGAGCTCCCTGGAGTGCGGAGTGCAGAAAACTCCGCAATCGGAGTGAAGTTCACTGCCCATGTCTACTCAGCACTGGATCCAGACTGGCAAACTGTTCCCCCTTCATCCGTGGCACTGCCTCCTCTGCTGGCCGGTGCTGATGCTGTGCACAAGAATAAAAAAGAATCACATAAGTCATCTGTAAGAACTTGACACATAGGTAACATCGCAAATCTTCACAAAGCAAACAACTACATCATTTTGACTAGTGCTATTATCTTTTGATACATTTACATACATGGCACTTGTCAGTCTGCCAGTTAACCATTGCTCCCTCACACATGATGTTATCTACAACATTGGGGGTATCAACATCAAATGCCACAATGACAATGTCAACTACTTCACTGTGTAGCAGGTGATGTATCATGCTTTGCACCTAACAGGTTTGTGTCCTGACATACCTGTTTCATCTCCTGCGAGGGAGCTTAGAGCTCACAATGGGAATAGGATTCACACAATAGATTTGAGACATGGTCCCATTCTGCAATCCCTAGTCATCAAATTTGGAACTATTGGCTCTAACGTCATAGTTAAAATGAAATCCTTGTCAAACTTTAAGATGGCGTACTCATTGAATGAGTCATGCCACACAGATAACAGTGATTGTGCTAATTTTTCCTGTAACTCAGGTTCTCTACTGTCAGGTCACACATCTGACTCTCATGTGGAGACACCAAGGTAGTAGGCATTGCTAGGGTCAGAGGCACATGGCACACTGTCTTGTGTCATCTATGCACAGTGTCATGAGGATGAATCAGACTATTGTGCACATTGTAAACAGCTCTCCATTTTCAGATGGGAACAATGGTCAACACACTTCTAAGTCCAATGACTACATCTTCACAATGCTTCTGGTGGAAAAACATGCCACTGGCCCGTCTGGGTGCATTTTTCTGTATAGACAATTAGTACTGGACCTCTATTCTTCATGATTCCAGTCAACACTGTGTGCCAATCCTGTCTAGACTGCAGAAGTCCCCATTTGTATGGGTCAAATCTGAATGTCCCTTACTCCTATTAGACATGTTGCACACGTTCTACAGCTTACATTGCTCTTATTTTCAATCTCATTTTGTTAATTTACTTCACAATTATGCATATTTTACATTTCTCAATTTGACAGTGATGCATCATACACATAGTTATCAAAGCCCCAAGTATGAATGGTCAGGAGCATTTACACACGTCAACCATTGTGAATGTGTATCTAACATCATACCTTCCAATTTCAGCCATGTTTCCACCAGGGACCACCCGTGATTGACAGTGAATGGCATGTGTTGTCACTGTTACAGATGCAAAAACAACAGTTGATGGACAGAATGCAGAACAATGTCATACATTCACCCCAATACAGAGATCTGGGTCTAAATCCATTGTTTTTTGCTTGACATTCCATGCCATTCCAGTTTGAACCCAGCCATATGCAAATCAGTCTTGACCCTGTGCCCCATGGGAACAGTCCAGCCCGAACTGCCAGACCAGGTCCTCCCTGGACTGAAAACAAGCATCCTAGGACCGGTTTCGGGCTTTCAGCCCTCATCAGCCAAGATAGCTTGAATCCAGTGGCATGGAGAGCACGGGACTCACGTCTGAGCATAGGCTTCTCACTAAATATAAGGGTAAGATACCTAGAGGCATATATAATTATTGCATGTCGCCAGCAACACTTCATGAAGGCTCAGATAGCTCATGCCTCTAATATTGTCTTACAGAACTGGATACAGTTGTACCTTTAGACACCACGTAAGTGGAAAAGATGTACTTGCCCTGACATGTATGACACGCAGTAATGGTGTCACCCCTGCTGCCTGCGAGCTGCAAAACATTGACATGTACCGATGTGATTGGAGATTTTTGATCTTCCATAACAAAGGTGACCTTTTCTTTCTCCTTTCTTTCTCATTGTTCTGCCTGGGCCACTTCATCATCATACCATATATTTTACACCTTTGGCTTCAACTTTTATCAAGATATGTGACATATAGCTGCACTTGGGAGCACTCCTAATATTGACTAGGCCTATTATTTCACAATTTGTGTATCACTTCGTGGTTTACAGCTGAGAACACATGAAGTGCTTTTGCACCAATGGATACTATGCCTCCAAATCGATACCTATTTTGACTCTGTTATCCCTGGGTAGTTCCCTTGAGTACTAAGAATACAAATTGAAATTCTTTTTTCATTCCACAGATAACACTCATTCACCTTTCTTGACTTCAATCTCATTATATGTGGTCCTGATGAAGGTGGTTGTAATTCCTATCCACCAAAACGTACGTTGATCGACGAAATGGGGGAAATCTTCTAATCACTACACATCAGTGGACATTCTTCTGATTAAATCAGTCCACAGAATTATTTGGTAGTGTATGTTCATAAGAAGAAACACATTTCCTGAGGATTGCTCTGTGTGTGTGTGCTGTGAGAGTATTCGGATTGGTGAGAGTGATCAATGGATGCTTGTGTGTGGGGTTATATATATGAGACTTCTTAGTTAATATTTTATGCTTTTTGTAATATTCTTTTGTGAAAGAAATGATCTGTAAACAATGGCACTTTGTGATTGTCAATTTTGATATGTCTTTCTAAATATTTTGATAATTGAAATCAATTGTACATGTCTGCACATATGGGACTTCTAAGAAACGTAAAAAAATATATCTCCCCAAAAATTGCTATTTGCGCATGAAAAAATCTTTTAATTAAAAGTTATGAATTTTGTATCACTTGTGTTGGAAAGACTCTATGTTCTAGAATTGCCCAGGTAAAGAGCATTTTGTAGGCCACTAGAAAAATAATATAGGTCTGGCAAGAGTATTTCTGTAGTTTTTGTTGCTTTTTTCCCCCTTACTCTTGGACCTTAAAGTATTGTTAGGGGCTAATTTAGCTGAAATGGTATCTGGCACAGTGTATCACATCATTGAGCTAGAATTGTTGCACGCCTGTAACAAAGCATATTACAATTACAACGGTGATATAGGATGCTGTGTATGGCCTAGCTATTCGTACCTCGGCAATCAGTGAGTGATCCTGTTTTGCGTGTTCACAAACATTAGTAGAGCACTTTGCCTATCGGCTGGCCAGGCGCGTACCAGTAGTGGGGTTGTTAACTGAGGAAGTGGGAAATAAAATCGGGAACAACTAAAGCATAACTAGGACAGAGTGTAACTTGGAGTGGCACCTCTAATCGATTGGAGTAGTGCTCCTCAGGTCTTGGCAATATGTGGCGTGAATATGCACCCGTTTCGTCGCATGTGAGCTCTGCTTACTGTGTGCTCAATAGTCGTCCACATGGGTGCATCTGTTTCTGTATTGTGTCCATGAGAGAACCACTTAGCGTTTACACCAGGTCTATGTTAGGACTTGTCTTTCGTGAACACTGGTGCGGTCTCAGGGACCTCATTCCTGTCCAGTAGTTCTTGTAAGATTGTGTCCCAGTGTACTGCAATTGGTATTTTGTGCAGTCCCAGCGTTCCCTCTCTACACAGCACAACACATTCTGCCTTGGCCCACACCTCTAATGAGCGCCTCCAGACAAGAACAGCTGGGGGTTCAGAGGAGCGCCATCTTTTGGTGATCAATCATTTTGCTACGATTAATCCCAATGAGATTACTCTTAAGTTTTTGGTGTTAGAATAGAGGTGCAGTATTCAGGTTTCATAGTTCAGAGGTATCATGCGACCTGTGTAGCAACTCAAGGAGGACACTACTGATTCCCAATAGTCTCCCAAGTAAGGGCAGCTCCACATCATGTGCAACATATCCGCATCTGCCATATGACATCGCGGGCGGGCAACATCTGAGTTATTATATTATTTATTGATTTTCGCTGGAGTGAGGTATGCTCTTTGGGTAATATAATATTGTATTAGGCGAAATCTCATATTGCGCTGGACATTATTCGGCCCTCCAGTACCCTACCCCAGTCCGCATCCCTAAAGGGTCCCTTGAGTTGGAAAATTGGTGCTGAACACTTGCCCTCACCAGCGTCGACCAAGTCAGGTGGCTTCCAACTGTGTTATGTGTGTGTCTTGTAATAATGCTATGTTGGTAGCCCCGCGCTGCAGGTATGAGTACATAGAGTATCGGCTGGAGTATAAATGCCTCTCATGTTCCAGGTGATTACATTAACCTGTGCCATAAAGTTGAATTATGCGTCTGTGCTTTGTATCTACAATGCAGATAGCCTATTGGACTACTAGGGGTGTGCCTGTCTGAGTGTGCAAGTTCTGAGTGGTGCATGCCATAGAGTAGGGTGCATAAATGAAAATAGGAGAGAAAAAAAAGTAAAATCAGTGTAACAGTATTAGGGCAAGTCCCAAACAAGACCCCTCCCAAACCTTATCACAGTCGCATTCTGCTTCCAACAATGTCAGTTTGGGTCAGGGCTGGCTCATGCAGTGATAGAGTTCCTGCGTGCCCTTGTAATGAGACAAATATAGTGTCCTGCATATGCCAACAAGCATCAGATAACTCTCAGTGTTCCTGTGGTAATGCAGTGTGGTGCCATCACATGATTGCTCCAGGCGTTCTGTAGTTCGCCGTGCTCAGATTGTGTCTCTTGATTGGATAGTTCCGGCCTCAACGATATCATCTGCCTGCATTGGGGTGGGGATGGCATGGGGTTTGGGTAACGATCCGTAGGGAACTAGATGATGTCATCGGTGGTTTGTGGCATCACCTCAGGGAGGGTTGGTGATTCAAACCCTTCGGGCCACGAGTGTGTGAGGTTGTCCTCATTCATTAATTCGGTGGATCCTGTGTCTATAACCGAGCCATGCACCTGGGGTAGGCCTGCCGGATGACACCATGTGTGCACACTCCACCACAAAGTGAGGAGACAGCAGGTTTTCCAGTAGCAGCTCCGTATCCAGTGCTCTGCGCAGGACACAGGGTCTTGGCCCTCGATGTCCTCGGGCAACCCCACCACGAGGACATTGCTGTGCCTTGATCGTCCCTCTGCATCTTCTAGCCTCTCCTCCAGTGCATGGACCTTGGCCCTAAGGCTTAGGAATGTGGTCGAGTTGGAACTAGTGGTGGGGTGGAGGTTTGCAAGCGCAACCTTATGGGCTTGCACTATGTCCGCTAGCTTACTCTTATCCGCATGTAGTAATGTAAAGTATGTGGCAGACTTGTCTATTTTCGCTTCTAAGGAAGAGCGAGTTTGTTCAAGGGTTGTGCCAAGCTTCTCCACTGCGCTCAGAATCATGTCCATTGTTGTGGCCAATGTCTGTTTCAGTGAGTCTGCATTGTGGGACGGATGCGTTAGAGGTGGTCCATCTGGGTCCGAGCGGGTCACCAACTGTGGAGTGTTGGACAGTAGACGACGCATGGCCAGCTATTGAGCAGTAGGCATAGGTCAGTCAAGTCCTAGGACTCTGGTACTGGAAGGGTGGGGCAACGTCCAGCGCAACTGGGCCGGCACAGGATCGTGGCCCCTGCGCCCATCTCTCTCCGGTCCCAAGTGGAGTACTTGATTTGCGAAATGTATCTTGTAGGGAATCTTGGGGTGGGAAATCCCAGTCCTTTGACTCTTCCATTCTGTTCACTGTGCTGTGCTCTGTGGTCTCTAGCAGCCCAGCGCAGGTTATAACCTCTGGCCAGGTTCAGCTGTGGTTGGCTGTCTTTTCCAATTGCCCACTGAGCCTGGGAGTCAAGCATGGTAGGGAAAGGCCTTCAAATAATGCAACGTTAGTCCCTGAACCATAGTGACTCCGGTGCCCCATCTCTCCAGTCCCTTTTTTCCCCTTTCATGTTTATTATCCTTTTGTCACTCTCTGCCACATCAGTAGCAGGGCCTGGTGTGGGGAATACAACTTGTGCCTATGGCAGTTGAGGGTGCCACATCTCCAGCAGCAGGAATGATTCCTCTGGTGAGCACGGCGTGGGGGGCTAGCTGGCTGCGCTGAAACCAGCCATCACCAAGGGGGGGGACCGGTGGGCGCCGCCTACCAAGTGGTAGTTTGCAGATTGGAGGGCCCAGCAAGGGTCGAGGCAACAGGTGCAAAGGCCGAAGGAGTATGGAAGGTCTCATGTGGGTGTACGCATATTGCCGGGCTCGCCCACTCCACTTTATCGGCGCCAACTAGGTTCCCAGCTGGCAAGGGTTGCTACACTCACCGGCTTCGTGTGGATGGATCCCCTGTAGCAGGGATTTTTCAGGATAATAAGGGCAAGCAGCAGAGCCATGCTAAATCGTGTCCGCCATCTTGACCACGACCCCATTTTTTAAACAATATCTGTTTTCAGGCATAGCACCGAATGACAATTTTATCATTTTATTATTTAACATTTCCATCATTAAGTAGTTGGTATCAACATGCCATAAAGATAATTAAAATAAACATAACAAATGTAAACATAATCAACATTGCTGAACTTTCAAGTAATCTAGATTTTGCCCTTTGTAGCATCAGTCTCAGTCATCAGCAAGCAGACAGTGGCTACACAAGAATTGTCTTGATATCCTGTCCTGTCTCTTTCAAGTGTGGCTCCACAGACCCATCAAGCAGGATTTGACACTGCGCTGTCAGAAGCAGACCCACAGCCCTCCCCCTTCATATTGTGTGACGTACAGAGGCATCCTCTCTGCCAATTCAGGCCAGTCTATTGTTTGCTCCTATAGGCATTCAACACTGTTTCTACTCCTATTCAAATGCTAATATTGGCTGGAAGAAGTTGGAGAGCAAGTGTAAATTAGCCTCCAGGAATGTAAGGCAGAGAAAAGGTAACCTTCTGAAAGTAACTTTTCCTTTTTAGTTCTTAGAAATCTGACTTCACTATTGAATTGGATTTTTATTAACTATTGAAACAGTTATTTAAATATTTTTCCAGCTAATCTATTCCTGAGATACAGTTTAAGTATTTTAATCCACACTCTGGTTTTCTCTATGGTCAATCCCACCTTGTTACATTGAAAATTGATTTTCTGGTGCAGGTGCTAGTCACTGTAAGGAAATTACCTTTCAAGTTCTACATTTCTAACTTTTGCATTCCATGCATCCTGATTTGTGGGCTACAAGGCCTATATGGGGGATTTATAAATATTTAAAAGGGAAATTTTGACCTTTCTAAAGGGTTTATTTGGATAGGTTGAACTGCAGTTTTTACATTGCTAACGCCAGGCTACAATGGTAGGGCGGAAGCTGTGTTTGTACTGCCACTAAAGTGGATGACACAATAGATGCTGAAGTCCACTAGCTACATTTAATGTACAGGCCCTGGATGCACTTTGTACTTTATATTAGGGACTCATAGGCAAGCTAAGTTTGCCAATTAGGAGTAAATCAATTTCATCATAATGAAAGAAGGAGCACATGCACTTTACCACTAGTTAGCAGGCGTAAAGTGCACAGAGTTCTACAGCCAGCAAACACAGTTAGGACAAAATAACATTTGGGGGACCCCACACAAAAGCTGGTCATTTCCCATAATAAGAAATATGATTTAGCACATGCAACTCCTGAGTAGTCAAAGACAAAAATGACTTACTTGATTTAATTTCATAAGTACACAGAACGCTTCACACTGTCTGCATATGAGAGGTCAGGATATTGTGTGTAAATCTGATTTCCCCCTTGAAGCAGAAAAAAGATCTTTGTGCTCTTCAAATAAATAGTACTCATTTTAATAACGTCAGTAGTATAAAATTCTTGAGCTGGAAATACTAAAAAGTGGTTGTAAAATACAGGTCGCAGATTGTGACCAGTGTTGTATTTTGTGAACCAATCAATGTACTAATAGGTCGGCCTACAAAACACCGAAGTTAGTTATAATGGGTCTCAATTCGACCTACATCATAAATATTAATGAGGTAGGCCGCAAATTCCAACCCCCTATAATTCACTGCCATCACAGTGATGGTGGAACTGCTGGGGTGAGTAGACCACTATATCTGTGATTGCTTTTACATAAAACAATATAATTTTACAAAATGCATCCCGTTTTCCTGAAAGGAAAATGAGATACATTTAAAAAAGAAAAAATAAGTTTAACAGACATTTTTTAAGAGTAGGTGCTGGTCCTTAGGATTACTGCCTAATCTTAAAAAAAAATATTTGTCACTTTTTACAAAGATGAAGGGGAATGGGGTACCCCAACCTTTCAGTAGTCTGTAAAATATTAATGTTTTGCATCTAAATCTCAGTCGCTAGACATTAATCGCTATTTGGAAGGGATGCCCTAAACATGCCCCTTCATGAAGCCAATTTGATACATAGTCATAAACCCAATCTTCAGCTTGGTAAAGTTACCAAATTGCAATATGGGTTTGGTACATACAAAAAGACTATTAAGCGGTCACAAATTGCCTAATTTTGTGATCGGGCCCTTTGCGGCCACAAGAAGCCGTAGTACATCTGGCCCAAGTTGTTAAAGTTGCATTTGAACCTGTGTACAGGACACCTGCTGTGAACCGCAATTGCTTTTTAACTCACTGAACTATCTTCATGGGTTACAGTGGTGTTACCTACAGGTTACAATGCATTTCTTCAGCTCGTAGACAACCCACTGAGCCATTGCTAAGGGCAATTTGCAGGATGCAGAGATCTCTGCAGCTGTTGCTTTCACCCACCAAGCTATCTTTCAGCAATTGGTACCTGTTAGCTGCAAATTATGCGTAGGTGTCTGCTGCATGTGACTTGTCTCATGCCAGAAGTGAAAATATATAATCCGCCACTCCTATTTTGTTCTTTGCTTTCTGGTACTTGTGGTCCTACATTGTAGTTTTCCATGGAAATCCAAAATTAATATTAAGTACATAATTAAAAAAAATATTAAACATTTAAACAAATAAGTAGCAATTAAAAGATTCAACAAAAATACCAATAATTAAAATTAAATATTAAAGATATTTTTTTTAAATACCTTCCAACACCCAATAAATCCAACAACCCCAACTACATAAAAATATACATTACAATAATCTTAAATAAAGTAAACAATAATGTTTTAAATAAAGGAAAGACAATTAAACACAATTTTTTTTCAATCAAATTAAACAGTAGTTTAAATTTAAATATTAATAAAAATACTTAAAAAATAACATACTTACATTCAATACTTTAGTCCATGATATTATTTTAGTGTTCTAGACCACCAACTGTTACCAGGTATTTTTCAAAAACTATTCATCCCAAACTGCTGATGACATACTTTTAGAAACATTTAACATGAAACATGAATTAACATTAAGCATTTGTTCTCACAACAAAAGCAATAATCTTTTAAGTGAACGAAGAAAACAACAAATTGATCATAGAGGATGTCATAGATTTAAGAAAACAAACGATCAAAGAGCGAGAAGAAGAAGAAAAAGTAAAATGGCACAGAAGATAACGCAGCTGTCGGATCTATCCAATATCAAAATGCCAGCCATACTCACATTGTTTAGATTTTTAACCCCTTAACCAACCTAACTGCCTAAAATACAGCTCACCTGCTACCAAGCATTAATTAATAATCTTCACAGGTAATTGAACAACAAAATGATTGATGTACAAACATAGTACTGATATCGCAATCCTGGTCATGGTCAATTCAACTATTGCTAGAGCAGTATTTGAACAAGGAAACACTTGATAATGCAGTTCCTATATTTATTTATTTTATTTATTTGAAAGTTTTATAGAGCGCGAACCAGACCCTTGCGGATATCAGAGCGCTTTACAGGCAGTGAAAGTTATACAACACAATACCAAATACTAATGTACGTGTACGTAGTGTGCATATATAAAACAAACGAGAGAGGTAGATCAAATCTGCATCCTATGTTGTGCAAAATTAGATACAGGCCGAGAGAGCATCAGTGTCATGTAGATTGTTTGTTTGCACCTATATAAGTCATGGTATCTTTCGGTGATAATCATGTGAATTTTTCCATGAAAATCGCCTTTACTTTCTTTTTGAACAATGCAGTAGTTGTGGTTAGTCTGGTTTCTGGGGGTAGTGTGTTCCAGATCATAGGAGCCATCCCTGAGAAGGAGCGTTTGTAAGTTTTCGACTTATTAAATCTGTGTGGCTTCAGTAATAGGCTTTCTGCACTTCTTGTGAATCTCTTACCCCCAGAGATAGGCATTTTCAGAGAGAGATAGCTGGGTGTTTTATGGTGAATGGCTTTGTGGGCCATGCAGGCTATTTTTAGGTGAATTCTGGCTTCCCATGGTAGCCAATTCAAGGCTTTTAAGTCAGGGGAGATGTGGGTGGGACCTTTTTTTGAGCCCGTGATGAGCCTGGATGCCGCGTTGATGGTGGCTCTTAGTGGTGTTGTTGTAGCTTTGGGGAGGCCGCAAAGAGAGACACCTCCGTACTCGATCCTGGGGATAACTAGAGCTTGAACTGCTGTGTTGAGGTCGTTTTTTGGTAGGAAGGGTTTAAGTTTCCTTAGAATATTAATCTGGAAATTTGCTCCTTTTGTTGCGTTGCCAATATGTTTATGCATGTTGAGGTTGCAATCAAGGGTTATACCCAGAGATTTAGCTGAGTCAATGATTGTTGATTGAACGTTGAATGCCGTGAGGTGTTTGAACCAATCCTGGAGGAGGGGAATTTTGGAGGGTGGAGCTATAAGTAGGAATTCAGTTTTGAGTGCGTTAAGCTTGAGATGGTTCTCAACTAGCCATGTGTGGGTGTTCAGCAGTGTTTTGTTAAGTAGTTTGATATCTTCAGGAGTAGGAATCTTCAGGTAGAGTTGTGTATCATCTGCGTTCATGTGTAATTGGACGTTGGATGATTGCAGCAAGACAGTAAGAGGTTCCATAAATAGATTGAATAGTGTCGGGGATAGTGCGGACCCTTGTGGGACTCCTAGAGCTACTGGTACAGGTTTGGAGAAGGAGTTATTGACTTTGAATTTTTGGGTCCGGTTTTGAAGAAAGGAGGTAAACCAATTGAGCACTGAGCCTGATAGGCCCATTCTGAGATTCAGCAGGTCAATCAGGTTCTCGTGTTTGACCGTATCGAAGGCAGAGGAGAGGTCTAGTAAGATGAGTAGGCATGATCCATTCTGGTCGAGTATTTGTAACGCATCGTCGATAATGTGAGTCATGGCTGATTCAGTGCTGTACCCTGCTCTAAATCCAGATTGGTGATTGTCCAGGAGGTCGCAGTGGTCAATGTGTTTTGTCAGTTGTTGGAGAACGCATTTTTCCAAGAGTTTGGCTAGGGTAGGGCTGTTAGAAATAGGACGATAGTTGTTGAGGTCCATCGGGTCAGCTGTGGGTTTTTGTAGGATGGGTGTCACTCGACCAATTTTGAGGATGTCAGGAATGCAGCCTTGATGCAGAGAGCTGTTGATGATCCTGGTCCAGAGCGGCAGGATCAGAGGCGTTAGATCTTTAACTGCGTTAGCCGGGAGAGGATCGGTGGTATGATTGGCCGGCTTGAGGGTGCTTAGAATCTTGCCTACAGCTTCTTCAGTGTAGGTGTCGAAGGAGGACAAGGCTGCCTCATTTGTTAGTTGAAGTTTTGGGGATGTTTGTTGTGGCGGAGTTGGAGGAGAGGGAGGGATTGTGGTATGAGGGCAAGACTGCAGGACTGTAAGGTTATTGAGGAGATCCCTCTTGATGTTTTCGATTTTTAAATGAAAGAAAGCAGAGAATTTGTCACATGTGGGTTGGGTGCGTGAGGTATCTTGTAGTTGTTTAGGTTCATCTTTAGATTGTGATTTGATTAATTCAAAAAGTTTTTGGGGGCGATTTCTTGCTTGATCCAATTGGTGAGAGAAAAATTCGGCTTTAGTGCGTTTGATCTTTCTGTAATAATCTTTTCTCTTACTCCTTAGAATTTTCAGGTGTTTGGCAGATGGGACTGATCTCCAGATGCATTCTGAGGTTCTTAGAGAGCGTCTGTCATCGTTCAGCAGGTCATTGAACCAGGGTTTGGAGTTTTCAGAGGGAACTCTCTTTAGTTGCAGAGGAGCGGCTTCATTGATAACCATAGCCATTGCGTTAAGGTAATGGTTGGTGAGTTCATTTATGGAGGCGAGGTCATCCGGAGGCTGGAATAGTTTATGGGAGTGGATGGGCAAAGTGTTGGGCTTGAGTTTTTTCAGGTCTCTTTTCCATATCTTTGGTTTAGTGGATTGGGCTGCGTTAATTTTCACAGTTTCCCTGATGAAGAAAGTAATGATGTGGTGGTCTGACCATTCACAGGGGAGGATTGAGTCCAGCTGAATGGAGCTGCTTATGGAAATTATTAAGTCCAGGATTGCACCTTTTTTGTGTGTGGGGCTGTTGCAGATTTGGGCGAGGTCAAGCGAGCCGATGAAGTTTTTGAGACTGTTGACCATTGAGTCATTGATGTCATTCCAATGGAGCTTGAAGTTGCCTAGGAATATTTGGGTGTTTTGACGTCCGATGATTGTTGTGACCATGTCCATGAAGTGTTCAGTGAAGCTAAGATTATCACGAGGAGGATGGTATATGATGTGAAGGGAGCATACTGGCGTACCATTACTGGTGATGTCGATGTACATGTATTCACAAGAGGAGAATGTGGGGGATAGGGCTCTATTTACTGAGATGGTTTTCCTGGGTATGCATGCTATTCCTCCCCCAGTTTTTTTGCTTCTATCAAGTCTGATGATGTCATAGTTAGGTGGTACCAGAATTTCCAAGAGGGGTTAGGAGGATTCAGTTAGCCATGTCTCTGTTAGCACAATCAAGTCAAGCTCATGAGAGATGATGAGGTCGGCGACATCTACTGCATGTCTAGCGGCCGATCTACAGTTCAGGAGGCTGTATTTGAGAAGGGGTGTCTGAGAGAAGGGGTGGGATCAAGTGTGAGTGTGATTCTTCTAAGATTATTATCAATGATTACTCTATTGTTGTGAGTGGCGGATCTGTGTGGATTAGGGGTAATAGCCCTAATCGTGTGTGTCGCGCGCTAGGGGTGATGAGAGGGGGATTGTAGGAGAGTAGGAGGGAGCGAATATCATTCTCCGAGAATGGGTTAGTGCTTCGGATAGGGCGGGAAGGGAGATTGGGAGATGGAATGGAGTTCCAGGAGAGGCGACTATGCTTGGGGGTGTATGAAAGGTGAATAGGGGGGAACTTGATCTATCCGTGTACGCCGATCTGAAGTGCATTGGTTGTCTAGCAATCATCTTTTTGACAGTGCGGAGTTCTTCTTTGATTTGTAGGAGTGTAGACATAATCCTATTGAGACTGATACTTCCTATTGTGCGTGGGGTAAAAGTATGTGATGGTTCATCCATCCTGGTATCAGGGGCGGATGTGGGTGGAATGGGTGATTGAGTTAAGCATGAGTGGGGTTGTGCCATAACCTGGGTGGGCACAGGTAGAGTAGTGGATGATGGTGTATGTGTGGGTGGAGGGACAGTTAGTGCATGTAACATAGGTGATAGGGAGGGTTGTTGGTGAGTAGAAGTAGTGGGTGTAGCTGGGAGCGGAATGAGGTCGGGAGGGGGAGCGCGTTCGGGATCGGTGTGGAGGGAAGCCAACGTATGTGCCAGCATTAGATCTGTGTGGTGGGGTCGGGTGTGTTTGTTTTTTGCTGGTGGATGAGGCATAAGGGGTTGTGTGGGAAGTGAGGGTTGGGATGTGGGTTGGTATATAGCGATGGTATGGGGTGTGTAGGGGGAGAGGGTAGTCTGGGAGGTAGGGGCAGGTGGATGTGATGCCTGAGGAGGGTGGGGAAGAGGGGGGCGGAGGGTGGATGAGGGGGATGTTGAGGAGGCGACATATGCGTTGGCAGATGGGGTGGATTGGATAGGGGGAGTGTTGGGTTGAAGTAAGAGGATTGCATACATGATTTTTAATGATGGGGAAGATCTCCTCTAGTAAATTTAGATTGTGATTAGTGGATTGCATGAGGATAGTGCCATTATTGTAGATAGTTATTGTTGCTGTAGCTTGGAAGAGCTGTGATGGTGCAATAGTGATTGCTAGACCATGTGGAGATTTTCTGGTGGAGATCGAGAGTAGTGTTAGGAATGCTTTGCGCCATTGGGCTCTGCGTTTGGTGTGGAAGATGATGTCAGTTGTAATGTGCCCGTTGTGCTGAGAAAAGTAGGGGTCAGCGAAGAGGGTTTCAGGGTGCAGTTTTAGGAAGTTGTGCTTGAAGCGTTTGGAGGCTTTTTGTGAGAGGTGTGGGGGGTAAATGATATTGAAAGTATGTGTGCCTAAGAGTTCCATGTTGCATGTTAAGCAAAGAGAGCCGTGTGGGTGCCGAGGGTCTTCGTGGGATAGGCTGTGTGGGTCAGGGCCTTAGATGGGATGATAGTGATCAAATCAAATTAATTAAGCTTTTTTCGATTTTAAATAGCAAAATCATAAAAGCGTAAAAGATCTATACAATTAAAATTTAGCAATATAAGAGGGAATAATGATGATAATGAAATAGTGAGGTAGTAAGGGGGGAAGAGAAGGAGGGTGGGCGAGTGTAATGAGAACAGTCCAAGATGGCCGAATCATTAGTATGACTTGTTGCCTAGGTATGAAGTCCTTTGTTTGTGTCAAGCACTTGTGAGTCCTATTCCTATGTTTAGTTGTAAAGGCTATGGTCCTCTTTCAGTTGCTATAGAGTAATGGGAGGATGGCCGAATCATTAGTCAGATTTATTGCCCAGGTATATAGTCCTTTGTTTCTAGCCCAGAAGAGTCCTATTCCTATGTTTAGTGTTTGTAGAGGCTATGATCCTCTTTCAGTTGCCATAGAGTAATGGGACACACAATAACAAGCGGCCATTTTATAACTATATGACTAGATTGAGGAGCCATCAGCATCCAGATACACACAGGGCCATCTTGTTCAATGAAGCCCAATGTTCCCTAAATACAGTACAAGCAAGCAAAAGTCCTGATGCCAACCGAAAAGTATATAAAAATAAGCTTAAAGCAGCAATAGAAGGAAAAACGGAAAGTCACCCACTAAAGTTTGGGACCTTTCCCTAAGACAAATGAAAAATGAAAGGCAGCCTAGGAGGAGGAAAAAGAGTCACTTGCCTTTGCTCTTGTGATTGCCTCCTATGTTGTGGGAATGGGGTGACAATGTTGCTGTGAGTCAAACCCAGAGAACTTCGCGTGAGCGTTCAGCCCATGAAGCCGAAATGGGTGGTGAGGCGAGCGCGCTGTCCAAAGGTCGGGCAGAAAGAGGAGAGAAAGCTCGTCACTGTGAGCTGTCTCCGCTGTTGCCGTGCGGCTCCTGCCCGGGCCGCAGTCTTCGCGAGAAGCCCCGCTGGAGTGCGGCTGCTCCTACGTGGGTGCACACTTCCTGGCGTCTCCCCCCGACGTGGAGCGCGGCCGCTATTGCGAGGACGTGAGCCTCCTGGCGTCCTCTCCAGGTTCTGCGATTACAGCACTCGGGACCATCGACCTTCCAGGGGTCAGCGAGGCTCGCTCCCGGCGTGACCAAGGACAATCAGGGGCTCCCAAACTTTGCGTCAGTCAGCATATACGCCGTCCCGGTGCCGCAGTCCCAGCCGGATTGAAATCAATATATAATTACTAAACTATAACCTATAAAATCGAAAACATATATTTAAATTGGACAACTTCACTAGAATAAGGAGATATTAGAATCAAATGTAAAAAAGTGGTTATTAGAATTACAAGATGGTAACAATGAAACAGGAAGGCAGTTTTAAATATTTTCAATAAGTTTCAAAAATTGATCTTGTGAGGAAACGATTGGGGTACACTTTCGGGCTTGAGGTCCCCTATGCAGGATGGTGCTCTATGGTCGAAGTTTACTATACAGGACCTATTACTCTAAGGATATGAGTTTTGTTAATGGAGGAAATTACTTTCATATTTAGATGTTTGAGCATTGCAGTTGTTAGAGATATGAATACCACAGAAGTAGCATAAGACTGCAGTCCGTAGCTGCAGAACTATCATAAATATGAAATGAATTAAGATGCCATTAACAGTCACCACTTAATTCTGACAGCGGCAGTTACCTGCCCCTTCAGAATGATGAGATCTTAGTATGCAGCTGAAATCTCTGACAGAAAATCTGGGTGAAAAGGAGGAATTAACTGGGTAACTGGATCCAGAATTATCAATTAGCCAAGCAATTCATAATTTCTAAGAGGACCATCTGGGTCCAACAAGTAATGGGCCAATTTTTCCCACCCTCAAAAATCCAGACTATTTCCCTGCCACTGGTAATGAGGGCCTATTCAGGAGGGGCTTTAACTGCAGAATAACGGGCAATTGGGAAACAAAAGCACTGGCTCCACAGACCTTAAAAAGAGAAAAAAAGGACAATGTTAACTACAAATACCATGGAAAGTGAGCTTATGACAGCAGCAGCTACATTGGAGGCATTGCATCAAATCGATTCAACGATACTCCATCAGTCAGTACCCAAAAATGAAGCTCACTGGTCCACCTTCATATTATACGACCACAAAGACATCTTCAAAACCCTGTCGGCCATAAAACCAAACAATCACTACAAGGATCCACTCCCAGGAAAATTTGTGTCAGCCATCGACCATTCCATCATCACATCTGGACATTGATAGTAAATGCTTCCCTATCTCAGGGATCTTTCCCAGATTGCCTAAAGATGGGGCAAGTCATTCCATTCATAAAAATACAACAGAAAATCCCGCAGACCCTAACAATTTTTGGCAAGTATCCTCCTATTACCAAAAGTTTTAGAAAAGAGTTTGCAGTAACAACTAAGTCAACACATATCCAAATGTAATCTTCTAGACATCTGCCAATCTGGATTTATATCTAATCATAGTACTGAAATGGCAATACTACATATAGTAGACAATGCATTACTCACCCTCGACCAGAACAAATCATGCATTTTAATCCTTCTTGACCTATCATCAGCATTCGACACAGTCAACCACGAGCTGTTGCTAGATCGTCTGGAAACCAGGATGGGCTTCCCAGGGAAAGTTCTAGAATGGTTCAAGTTCTTCTTGAGGAACAGAACACAGAGATTTCTGGTGAATCATAATCTATCAGATTCTTCCCCCACTCAGATCGGAGTTCCGCAAGGCTAAACCCTCTCTCCATCACTATTCAACCTATACATGGAACCACTAACAGATATACTGCGCCTTGCCAACATCTCTTTCCACATGTATGTTGATGTCACTCAGATTTAAATGAAGGTTTCATCTTTGGAGGAGATCAAGTCAATGAACGTGGCGTTAAAGGCAACAATGCTATGGCTAACCAGAAATCAGCTCAAACTAAACACGCAAAAAACAGAATTCCTCCTTATATCCCCACAAAGGATTTGACCGCTGTAAAAGAATGGACCAGCTCTATCACCGCACTTAACTGCACCCCGAACATGGTGGATTCAACCAAATCACTAGGAATTACTATGGATCAGAGCCTGAACATGCAAGCCCAGATCAGCTTGTTCACTAAGAATGCCAGTTTTCACTTGAATTACATTAGGAAATTGAGACCATTCATAGAAACAGCAGACCTCAAAATGGCAGGCCAGACATTAGTAATCTTCAGGATTGAATACGGATGAGCTACACTTTCAGGGCTTCCCAAGATTACAATGGCGCCTCTAAAACCCCTTACGGAAGAGGAAGACAACAAAACAGGAGAGGCAACCGATGAGGACGAAATATGTGGCAAAATCCACACTACCAAATGAACACACAAGGGATGCCATTCCAACCATACAATCCTAATTTTCAAGAGTGGATGAACCCGTATTTCCATGGGCCCCCCCATGAACCCACATATACAACATCAACAAGGACAAAACTACCAACAAAGTCTTCCTTTTTTAGGGGGAGGCTCGGTAGTTCAGAGGTCGAGGCGGAGAGGAGTAACCTGGTCAGACCAGACACGACAAGTTCAAACCAGGAGTGTGACCAGAGCGAAGTCAGGGTCAGGCACCACACCCTCATCGTGAACCTAACGGATAAGATCCTAACAGAAAATCAAGAAAATATCCTGAACAAGGGCCTGGGCTATGTCCCAACACCAAACCTTGATATCTTTAAAACAAAATGCGAACTTGCAGAATTTTGTCGAAAACTGAAATTAAAAGCATTTTTCATAAATCAAGAGATCTCCATCCGTGATGGTGATACCACTTTGAGGAAAAAGTCTAAATTTTGTCCACTGAATTCCCAAATACCCATAGAGATTTTAACATTTGAACAGGCCATTATGAAAGAGGTGGATGGATTGAGCCAGAACATCAAAAAAACATTCCAGAATGTGACTAGAGCAGAACAACAAGCTCTCAATGAATTGAGGAATGATGGTCAAATTATCATCAAACCGGCTGACAAAGGCGGGGGTATAGTCCTTTTGACAAAAGAAGGCTATGACAAACAGTGTATGGACCTCCTCTCCGACCGAAAATTCTATAAAATTATTAGTGTGGATCCAACACCAAGACTACAGAGGACAGTTGCCCTTATGGTAGAAGAAGCGGAAACTCACAGTTGGATCTCGAAAAAGGAGGCAGAATACCTGGAGATAAAAACGCCCAGAATACCGTACTTCTACTCTCTTCCCAAGACCCATAAAGCACGGACCCCACCTCCCGGACGACCAATTGTCTCCGGAATTGGACCGGTTCTAGAACCACTTTCGCAATTTGCGAATCAGTATTTGAAACCTCTGACACAGAAGACACCGACCTATTTAAAAGACACTAGGGATCTCCTAAATCTCCTACAACAGGTAGTCTACTCACAGGAAACCATGATTCTGGTAGGGCTAGATGTTGAAAGTCTTTACACTAGCCTACCACAACAGAAAACCATGGATACTTTGGAAACTATAATTTTCAACACAGACTGGCCCCACAAGACACCAAGACATTTCGTACTTGAGTGCTGTAGACTTGCACTTACGGAAAACTATTTCCAATACAATGAGACCCTATACCTACAATGCCACGGGACATCGATGGGCAGTGCATTTGCCCCTAGTGTGGCAGGGCTCTATGTCAGTACTTTCGAGGAGACATACATCAACAATGCAGACAATCCTTACCGACAAAAAATACTATTCTGGAGGCGATACATAGACGACATTATTCTCATATGGGAAGGAGACATGGAAAGTCTTAAAAACTTCCACTCATGGATTAACACCAGAGACGAGTGGCTCAAGTTTACCTACACTGCAGACAAACAGAGTCTTGACTTTCTAGATATCACTGTCTATGTGGATGGTAACACCCTACAAAGGAAGACTTTCTTTAAACCGACTGCAAAGAATAGTCTACTGTCTTTTAATAGTTTCCATCCGCGACCCCTAAGGGAGAATCTCCCTTATAGTCAATTTTTAAGACTTCGCAGAAACTGTAGCAAGACAGAAGAGTACAAAACTCAGGCTAATGATTTGTGCAAGAAACTCAAGGAACGAGATTACCCGAGGAAAGTGATTAATACATGTAAGAAAAGAGCCAGGAACCAAAATAGAAGTAATCTCCTCGAGACAGTTGAAAGAGCCCCTCAAGAGGACTTGATGACATGTGACACCACCTATAGCCCCATGACTGACAACATCAAGAAAATAATAAACAAGAACTGGAAGATCCTGACTTCAGCCACGTTGACATGGCCAAAACCCAGGTTCTCCAATAAAAGAACACGCAATTTGAAGGATATGTTGGTCCAAACGAGACCACCGTCCATCAAACAAAAGGACCCCATTGGTCCATGGGGCAATCCACCGGTGATGGGACATTTTTCTTGCGGTTCCTGTTCAGTATGCTGCCTGACGAGAAGTGTAAAAGAAATACAACTTCTACCCAGTTTAAAATGGACCATAAAGACCCACATCAATTGCAACATCAGCCATGTAATTTACATGATAACACGCCCATGCAACATGCATTATATTGGCATGACCTGCAGAAAAATCAAGCAAAGAATCTGCGAGCATCGCAGCAATGTAAAGTGCAAAAAAATTACTACCAAAATGTCCAACCACTATTTAGAGGCAGGACATACAACAGAAGAACTGAAATGGATTGTTTTAGAGACACTTTACATTAAGGATCACAAAGCTGAAAAAATCCTGTTTGAGAAGGAGCAGAGATGGATACATAGACCGAAGAAAGACTCAGCGGAACTGAATGATAACATCCCTTGGCTGAGCCTCAACAAATAATCCCCTCTTCCGTGAATATGGGCCTAACACAATTAGACAAGAGAAGACTACCATAACTAAAAGGACCGCTATTTGGGAATCCCCCCACTTTTTCTTTCTTCTCTCTATAGTCATAATAATATCCATCCAATGGTTCCCAAGAATAAGAGAATGACATACTTAAGGATTATCACGCTAATTCCAGACATGTATAAAAATTCATGATGGGACTAAGTAACAAGAATTACTTCTCTGAGAGGATAGAATAAGCTCAATGACACCGTCACATGTTAATTATTAAAGTCATGGCTTTTCCTTTTTTTCTTTTTCTTTGCCTGACCGTGACACACTGCCACGATATGCACAATTATCATGGACCCCTTTCCAGTGCAGTTGCAGGTCCTCACAACTATGACCTCGCTGTGCGCCATAATGAAATTGTTAGGAAAGCAAGAGGACCCCGGAAAATATTTTTAAAATATTTTTAATGTTGTTAGTACTTTTGTGAACAAAAGAAGAAAGACCCGCGACCAACCAGGCGAGTCTTTCCACTAAAAACACTTCATTTCTTTTTTTAACTAACCCTCGGAAGCACGAGAACACTTCCGGGCACAGAGAGGCAGCATCAGTACAAGTCGTGCAGTAAGGACGAAGCCGTATTGAGAGGGGAGACTCCCGGCAGCTACGAAACCGTAATGTATTACCTCCACTTTATAATTAATACGTGTCTATCCTTACAGTAGGCACCTTTGACCCCCTGACTGCCCGTTGATGCGTGATACAAACTCACCAGAGGTATGTGCCACGCAGCGCCATTGGATAACTCCTCCATTTTTCAAAACAGAGCACGCGTAATCTGTAAACAGGTCTACACATAAAAGTACAACGCGTTGCATAAGTAATTGTTATAGTGCATCAGAATATCGAAGTGAGAATGTTGCCCATGAGAGTACTGGGTTAATTATGCTCAATACCTATGTCACTATATGAAAACAAATGAGAAGGGAATGTTTGGCAACATGACAATTGCCTTATATTACAAAAAAGCTGAACAGAAGTGAGAGAGCGCTAACTGCCATGGTGTGTGTGTGTTTTATAAAGTATTGCCATTTTCCAGTTGCATAAAAAGAGACAATATGAACTTTTTATGTCGCAGTATTGAACTTCATTGTGTGTCTTTTACAAACCCTTACCCCTATACATGTACACTTTCTACATATCTTTTCCATAGGTAAAATAAGATCTCATCGATACAAAGGACTAATACGTCGCTTTTTTCACTATTGATTATAATCAGAAAATTTCTATTATAACAAGCACATTCACCTAGAGACACTCCCTATCTCTATTCACCGTTTGCACCCTGGCCCTGAAGAACGCCCGCACGACCTGACAAGGCAACATAGGGCAGAAACATGTCGACCATTTTTTAACCATTCACTATTGAGTGCGTATGAATCCTAATTGTTCATCAGGCGCACCACCTTGAAGAATTGCTTAAGGGCTACCCGAATCCAGACCAAATAAAATTGAGAAACTGGCCGTCCGGGTATTTTAATTGTGCACCACTCTTATCACTGATCACTACTGCTTTTAACCGTGGGTAAGAACCTCCAGGTGGAGGATGCATATCAACTAACCCCATGATTATGCACACACATGTTTGACAGCGGAGAATCAAGATATACCGCTTGACCGAACCACTCTACACGTGCATGAGGGTTTTTTTATTTGGGACATGCAGATACCGGACCTGCATACCCTGGTTATGCAGGACAAGTGATCCTTCCCTATTTGATTTATGGCCTCTAAAAGCCAGCCTACATGCAGCAATAATGCTTATAACCGGGTCAAAACAATTCAAACACATCTCTCCTCACTTTAAGGCCCTGAACTGGCTTCTATACGAACCAGAATTCAACACAAAATATCATGTATCACACACAATGCGTTACACCTCAATACACCAAGGTATCTTGCCGTGGGGCAGACAGGCGGGGCATGGGGGGGGTGGTAAACACCGGAATATGGACGATTGCAGGTAAGTAAACAATTAAATTAATAAAACAAATTTCCTAGTGCGCCCTGCATCGCATTTGCAATGCAGGGTGCGCTACGAAATTCGTTTTATTAATGTAATTGTTTACTTACCTGCAATCATCCATATTCCGGTGTTTAACACCCCCCACCATGCCCTTCCCCCGCCCCGCCTGTCTGCCCCACGGAACTTCCTCCACGGGCCGCGGCTGCCTGTAACACCCCTAAATTCAGTATTTAGGGGCTCCCTGAACCTTCCTTCCTCAGATCCCGATAAGAAAAGAAGAAAGAAGATCAAGAGGAAGGCTGGCACCCCCCCCTTCCTGACGTAGGGTTTCCGGCCAGTCTTCCCGCCAGAGTGGGGGTCAGAACCGGTGGGGGTCAGTTGCTGGGTACAGCAAATGATCTGGAAAAGCTCACAGAGGCGGCAGGCCTTTGAAGTTTCCCCCTGCCCATACTGGGGAGGAGACCTAGCACCTCGCCCAGGATGTGCATTGCTGCAGGCCCAGGAGAGCGGGGGGCTCCCCACCCAGGGGCCCAGCAACATGTCTGCTGTGGGGCAGCCTAGGCAGCCTCTCAGTCCAGACGTGGATTGTAGGTTAAGTTTCAGGGGGCATCTCTAAGATGCCCTATGGTGCACTTTACATTAAATCTCACACTGGCATCAGTGCGGGTTTAATGTGCTGAGAAGTTTGGTACCAAACTTCTCAGTCTTCAGTGGGGCCATCATGGTGCTGTGGAGTTCGTAATGTTGACCTCCCAGCACCATATACTCTTCATGGCAGCACTGCACTTACAGTGCCCAGGAATGGCCCTGGGTACTGTAGGGGCACAGGGCTCATGCACCTGTTTCCACACCACTGGCATAGGGCGCCCAGCTAGAGACGTGACTGAGGTATGCCAGGGCAGTGGGTTTTGTGGACATGGCACACAGAGATGTGTGCCATGTTGACTCTTTGTTTAGTTCTGTACTTAGACACTCAGCCTGCAAAGGCAGTGTGTGGGTGTCAGGGTACAGGGCCCCTAAGGGTGGCACAATAAGTGCTGCAGCCCTTAGGGGTCATCTCTGGTCACCATGCCCTGGGTACCTAGGCTACCATTTACTAGCGGCTGACAGGTGGCCAGAGATGCCAATTGGGTTTTAGGTTCAACACAGTTTTAGGGAAGGGACACAGGCTCTGGGTACCTGGTTGGCAGGAGCCCAGGGCACACTCAGTCAAAGCACATCATCAGTTCAGCAAAAAGTGGGGGCATACCAATGCAAGAAAGATGGCACTTTCTCACAGAAAGTTCCTCCCGTCACCTTTTCCATTCAATCTCGCAGCCTCACCTATAAACTGCTGCTTAAACCACGCACAAACATCTCATAACAAGGTTCCATCCCACCTGATATTTTTAGGGGTTTACATTCAATGATGTCAAGAAACTAATCTGCAATCTGGGATCCGCTAGACTTACATTCTGTGAATGTGCACAAGTCTTTGTTGCTGAATGAAGTTAATGTTACGGTTTCTGAATTGGTAAATGTTTTCGGGTGACATGTACAATAAAAACTAAGTATATATGGTTTTAATGTGAAGCTCTCTTATACACCACCGGGTCAAGTTCGCACTATATAAAACACTATAAATAAGTCAACCAATCTTCATTAATATGTCGATCTAGGTACTGCATTACGTTAATGTAGAGGCCAGTGAAAAGCAACTGACTATTTTCCTGACCAATAGAGAGCTTGCAATTTACCTATCCTTCTTGTATAGCAAGTATCAAAAACAGAGACTAGGCAGTAGTTCCTTGCCTGTTTGTTGTTGGTCACAGATATTTCTTCTGGCTTTTTTTCAAGGGTCACGGGTTCTTTGAAACTTTTGCCTGACACATAGATGCTATCTTTAAAATGATGAGCGCACTTTTTGGTACAAGTACCACTAAGGAAAACAGTATATCTTTTTTGGTGCTATGGTGCTGACCAAACAGGTATTAAACCCACCGCACCGGTGTCATTGAGGGAGGGCCATGTCTTTGCCAAAATCTCTCACTCTTGGGGATAGCCTTAAAAACCCATTGGTTAAAGAATTGCCACGTCTAGCATTATGTGCAATACTTCATGGTAACCCAGTGCTGATACATCAGCAATGGATTTAATTAATGCAAAAAAATATATATTAGGAAAGCCAGTGAAGTGGAAGGAAGAGCACATTTATATAATATTACTTTTATTAGGTGCAGAGAAATTTCATGATGCCCGTATTTTGTACACATATATTTACAACATCAAATTGGTAGGAGGAGTTTTTTGTATACGATCATTTAATTTAACTGACGCAGTGACGAATGAAAATGTGGATATTATAGTTAAATGTGAACAATAGAGATAACAACACAGGTTTCACCGAGCAGTTAGTCGAGAAAACATTTGAGATCTAGATGGCGAGTGAGTCACAATGCTGGTTACCTGGTTCTATGCAACATTTCCTTGTATAAATCTGAAATACAGGAGGTTGCACTAGTCCAGCTCTCCGCCTAAGAGGTGAAAAAGTCATAAAGAGTGCTAGCCATTACCCTATCCAAAATAAGAGATAATGGATAGTTAGCAATCAAGCTCTAGAGGGAGGACAGCATGGGTTCCAGAGAGGCCTGCAATATTTAAGGAATAAACCATTCCTTCATAAATATAGAGGCATCAGTCACTTCTCTGAGCAAAACATTGGCAGAGTTGGTACATACTGGTGCCAGAACCCAACGGAGTGCCTTAATACTATCTCTCAGACATCTATCATCTAACCAAGTCTTGTGGAGAAGTGTGGCTCAATGGTTAGAGCGGCAGACCCTGATGCAGAGGTCTAGCCCGGGACCAGGGTTCATTTCCCCGCCTCTGCGGGTCTTGGGCTCAAAAATTCCATGGACCTGATAATTCTCGCCTCGGTGCCTATTCCAATCATGGAGTCGCGCTCTGCAACTCTGGGCAATAGCTTGCTTAATCTCCACAACGGCCCCTACAACGCTAAGGATGCCTGGTCTCCACCTTGGGGGTGCCCAGGAGTGGACACCTCACAGGGAAAGCCAGGATGGGTTCCACAGCGGTATTCGTACAAGCGCCTTGAGACCCTTGCGGGTGAGTAGTGCACTATACAAGTATCAATTTACAAGTCTTGCATTGCACCATAATGCCCACCAGTGTTCATTGGAGATGTATATAATTTTAAAATACTAATTAACAGGGTCCTTACATCTTCAAGAGGGGTGGCCAGAATATCACCTAAAATCAACCTCTTCTAGTTCAGGGTATCAACTTTTACTTTTGATCTAATAGCATTGATTTTCTTTACAATTAAGCAGCTACTTTATGAACCCACTTTGAGGCCTCAGACACTGATGGATCTGCTGTGGGCTGTGCTAAATAGCAGATCATGTTAAACACCTTTTTGTGGTTGGCCGCTGCACTATTCTTCACACAAGTAATTCACTTCAGCGTCAGGGACTACTATGGCAGTGGGTGCTTTTTAGGTCTCGCCTGAGCCAGCGAATGCGATGGGCTGGTGACACATTTAGTGTGTGGGCTTTAAAAATCCAACCACACGCTTTTGCTTGTGGCCTAAAGCTTGCGGTTGCGAGCATAGTCCCCATCTGGCTTTCCTATCTCTTCCTCATTAAGTGCATCGCTCAAGCGCTTCGCTTTCGGGCACCCTTAAAGCGCGCGCAGCAAATTAGCGCACAATAGCACCACTTTTACGGCCGCGTGACCAATGCTTGATGCTTCCTTGTGCTCACCTTCTGTTTCCATTCTTGCCTCCCCACCCCACGCTATTGTCAATTCAATGCACCATCCCTCCCGCCTCCCGTAGTCCGTGTGCTCCCCCTTTGCTGCCCATCCTCTGTTGTCTGTGTACTTATAGTTTGTTGGTGTGCTTTCATGTCTGGTATCAAATAGGGGGATAGGGGGTGGACGATATTTTGACTGGGGTCCAATGTACTTGTCCTGAGAAGCAGCAAACAATAGAATTGTACAGAGTTCCCCAGAGGGAGCTAAATAGTTTTAGCTCAGCCTCTCTTAACTCTCACTAGATAAAAAAGTGGGGGGTTGAGTGCATGGTGTAGACCCTTTTCAGAATGTAAGGATACCTCACACAGGCTAACGGCAGGACCACAACTGTTGTCCCAGCCGATGACCGTCCAGCGTCATCATTGGTATCCTGCTCCTACGACAGGCTGGCGGTGCAATGCCCGTCGGGCAGCAAGATAAGCTGCACTTTGGCGGAGATCTTTTATTCCGAGCCAGCGGGTGTGTGGGTGTGAGGGGCCTATATAAGGTGCAATAGTGAGCGTGGTGGTGTGTGTTAAAAAAAAAAGTCAGTAGAGTCCTAAAAAGAGAAGATTTTTATTGGTCAGGCTCACTGCTTTATTAAAAAAAATATAAAGGGGTAACAAGGAGTGGTAAACAATGAGACCAAACCTTTATTCAACCCTTGTTTGTGGAAACGGTCAACATGTTTCTCGCCCTAAGGGCGATTCTTCAGGACCTTGTGCTCATATGATTGCTAACATCCCCCGAATAGCGGAGGACACTGGTATACGACCTGTATAGTGTCGTTCGGAGTTGATTCCTTATGATGGACCTCCTAAAGAAAAGAGATAAGTAACCAGACAATGATGTCAAGAGTATATATGGACCGTAGTTCATCATTATGGTGCCTATATCCCAGGTGTCAGAGGATACATGCCCAGTGGTTACCGTTCTGTTAAAGTAGTGACAGGGTCGGGTAGTGCTGTGAGTGAGAATTGTATAAAACAAAAGTTATATATACACAGTGCGCCTAGGTGAGCCGCTCTACTTAGTGCTGCCGTGCTGCATCGCTATAGCATGCATCTTAGTGGAGGCGTCATATTCTCACCTATGAATTTGAGCAGGGAAGTGGTGCATCCACAGTGGTCAGGCAGTGAATTGCGCCAGTGATAGAAAGTCATGTAAGCATATGTAGACTCGGTTTAAGCCACACACGCTGAAAAAACCGCACAGATAAAACCATTAGAGGATATGATGTAATTTGACACTCTGCAATTAGGTAAGTTCAACGCGGGAAGATCGTTTATCCCAGCGAGGAAAAATTATAATAATAATAATTGACCAAGTCAACATGCCATGCTGAACGCGTGCGTTTAAGGAGACGCTAGTATACGAGTTACTATTCCACTTACCCATAGGAAATCCTGCTTGCTGCCTCACAGGCTGCCCAGGTGGGGCCAGCAGCGATGGAGGAATTCCTAAGGGGAAAGTAGCGTATTACAGCGGGATCGTTGGAAAAAGGTACCCAGCCGGTCGGCCAACACCGTGAGAGGGCTAGCTGCGTAAATAAGTAAGATGCAGGCTGCCCAACAGTGCTCGGATCCCCACCTTACCTCAGGTATCGCTGGTGGCAGGCTTGTCTGCACCTACCCCTCCCACTGGAACTCCGGTGACTGGACAGCCGGCACCGTGATACAGCAAACTCCCGTGTTGATAAGGGAGAGTAGCGCGCGCAGAAGGGGGGGTGTGTCACTCCAGTTGCTGGGTCTGTGACGCACAGAAGTGGAAACCAACGAGGGGTTAGTTGTAGATAGCGCGGCCGAGTAAAAATACGCGGGGGCCATCTTGGAGTGGGTTAGGAAAGGCCCGCAAAGCATG
The DNA here is from genome assembly GCF_964261635.1 of Lissotriton helveticus. Taxonomy (NCBI): domain Eukaryota; kingdom Metazoa; phylum Chordata; class Amphibia; order Caudata; family Salamandridae; genus Lissotriton; species Lissotriton helveticus. The sequence goes on from NC_136063.1 coordinate 571,570,357, forward strand.
GTTGGAGTACTAGAGAGTGGACAACTGGTCCAGATAAATAATAGTAATAGTAACTCTCTAGCGGGGTTCCCCTTAAAAAGCGCGTGTATGGAGCAACGAGGGCATCGCTGGACAATATACAGAGGCCATCTCAGACTGGGTTTAGAAGTTATATATAGCCAGGTATGTATTGAGGCGCTTAGAATTGGACCGCTAAGCCAAATAAATAGTGGCTAACTGGCGAGTATCGCCCTGGCCAAAGGCGTGGGCTAGGGATAGCGTAGCCTAGGACTGTTAGCCCGGAGGCCATCTATCGAGGGGTATAGGAGTGCGGCCAGGCATGTTGATACATTAATAATTGGACAACTGGTCCAGATTAATCACTATCTGGCGAGTGTCGCCCAGGGCACCCCATCATTCAATCCCAAATCGTTGCTCTGAAGACGATGTATCCATCTCTGTTCATATCTGAACAGGGCTTGTTGGTTCAGGTTAGGTAAAGATTCGATGACAGTCCAGCGCATGTTCTCTGGAGAGTGATTGTTGTCCTTGCAGTGTTCGTACAGCTTTGTATGTGTTTTGTGACATCTGATGTTGCTATTGTGCTCCATTATTCTTTGCTTAACAGGACGCATTGTCATCCCGATGTACAATAAATCGCAGGGGCAGATCAAAGCATAAATGCATTTGGAGCTGTTGCAGTTGGTATGTCTGCTCATTGTCCAAGAGAAGTTTTTATTCAGTGTAACGGTCTTACCCTGGATGGTCTGGGGGCAGACAACACAGGAGCCACAGCGATAGTGTCCAGTCACTGGGGGGAGATCCCAGAGCGTATTGACAGATTGAGTGCTGGTTTTCTTGGGACGGGTATGTATGAGGGTGTCCTTAAGGTTGGCCGTCCTTTTAAATGCAAAACGTGGGTGCGGTAACTCCATACCTGCGGAATTGAGAATGCCCCAGTGGGTACTGACAGTTTTCTTAATGAATGAGGAATTTCTAGTAAATGAGGTGACACAAGTGATCTTGTCATCTGGCTCCTTGGGGTGTGTCTCAAGTAGGGCCTCTCTGTTGTTGTTGAGGGCTCGCTTGGTGGAGTTTTTTAGAAGACGTGTGGGGTAACCCCGATCGAGGAGTTTGGTTTGCAAGGCTTGTGCATGTCGTTTGTAATCAGTGATTGAGCTGCAGTTTCTCCGAAGGCGGAGAAATTGTCCGAAGGGGAGGTTGTCCCTAAGGGATTTCGTGTGGTGACTGGAGTAAGGCAAAAGGCTGTTCCTGTCAGTCTCCTTAGTATAGAGGCTGGTGCTGATTGTAGTTGGCTCCAGGGTTATGCTGAGGTCCAAATAGGGTATGGATTTATCGGAAATGGTACCCGTGAATTTGAGAAAGGGGTCTTGTTGATTTATCCATGTGCAGAAGGCCTCACATGTCGTTCGATCCCCTTTCCAGAACACCAGGATGTCGTCGATGTACCGACGCCAACACGTGAGATTTTCACGGAATGGGTTGTAATCAGGGGGGTAGATACATTTGTTCTCAAACGATGCCATGTAGAGGCAAGCCAAGCTCGGCGCGAAGGTCGAGCCCATTGATGTCCCGCGGATCTGGTGGTATAGATTGGACTCATATTTGAAAAAGTTTTCAGTCAATGCAATATGTGCCAATTCCATTATAAATGAAACCGGGGTAGGGGAAGACCACTCCTCTTGTCGTAGGAGGGAGTCCACAACTTCCAGTGTTGCCTGTTGGGGTATATTCGTATACAACGCTTCCACGTCGAGGGTTAGGAGAAGATCAATGTCCTCCCTGCCGTCCATGTCATCGATGAGTCGAAGCACATCTCTCGTGTCCTGTAAATAGGATGGGATGGATTTAACCAGAGGTTGCAGGAAGGCATCGCAGAATTGAGAAAGGGGTTCTAAAATAGAACCGATGCCCGACACGATTGGTCTGCCTGGGACTGGGGTGGTGCCCTTATGTATCTTGGGCAGGGTGTAGAAGTATGGTATGACCGGGTCGGTGGTCACCAGAAATTCTGCCTCTTTTTTGCTCAACCATTCGTTGGTCTCTGCTTCAATGACCAGAGACATCACGGTAGTGGTCAGTCGGTTAGTTGGATCCTCTGTCAATAATCTGTAATGGGTCGTATTTGCTAGTTGGCGTCTACACTCCTGATCATAGTCATCGTAGTTTTGTATGACAGTGGCTCCCCCCTTGTCAGCTTGCTTGATGACAATTGAAGTATCCTTGCCGAGGGAGGAGGCTGCCTGTCTTTCAACATTGGAAAGGTTGTTGAACGGTTTGATAGAGGGTTTGTTCTTCATGGTTTGCAAAACTGCTCTTTCAAAAGTCAAGACCTCTGGTGGGACCATCCCATCAGTAGGGGTGAAGGTGGAAGGCTTCCTAAGGCCCGTGTCCTCACAGGGTAAATCAGGCCGATTGTTGAAGAAGGCCCGGAGACGTATCTTTCTAAAGAACTGCTTCAGCTCGATCATTTCCTGGAATGAGTCAGGGATCGGGGTAGGGACAAAGCCCAGTCCTTTTTCCAGGACGGTTTCTTCTGTAGTAGTCAGGTTTCTGTTGGAAAGATTCACGATCAAACTTTTCTCCCTCTGGTTGTCGCGCTCCTGGTTTCTACTCCCGATGGCTCTGGTATCTGGTCTTGCCACTGAACACCCTTGTTCCCGCCTCGCTTTCGCCCTCTTCCTCTGCCCCAACCTCTGCCTTGAAAAGGAGGCGGATTAAGGGGGTAGAATTGCGGGGGGCCCTGGGGATAGAAGGGATATTGCCATGGTGGTGGTACATGGGGTGGGCCATGGAACACTGGTCCTTGGTGGTATCCTTGTTGCCAGGGACGTGTGGGTCGTGCATATCTCACTGGATAGTCTCCACTCGAGTCACTATTCGTAGAGCCCCGCCTGTTGTCTGTGCTCGAATTATCGTCCTTAGAGTAGGTGTTCTTCTTTCCTTTATAATCATCCTTGAGGTAGGGATAGACCTTCTCCTTGGCAAATTTGGCTATGTCTTTCTCCAATTTGGTGGTTTTCTGTTTAAGCAGAAAGTCATAGTGGTCAGTCATCTCTTGGTTTATCTCAGCAAGTTTTGTTGTAAATGCTGGTTTGTTGTTTTTAGAAGTGGCATTTTTCATGGTTGCTTCTATGGCAACGATTTTTTCTTGAAGTGCTTCAGACAATCGTTTGGCAGTCTGGCTGATCAGAAACAGTAGGTCCTTGGTGCACTTCCAGGAGACCTGGCACCAGTCTACTTTAAACCGTTTGTCATCTAAGAACAGCCTGGGGACGATGTTGACAATAAGGCCCTGTGGCGCTATATTGCTCATCAGAAGAAGTTCCTGATCCTTCATCTGCGGCATCAGGAACTTCTTCTGATGAGTGGTCTACACTATGTGAGATGAAAAAAGAATTGATCAGGATAACGATCCATGGATTAATGATGACAGAGTACCTGAGGAGCAATATAGCGCCACAGGGCCTTATTGTCAACATCGTCCCCAGGCTGTTCTTAGATGACAAACGGTTTAAAGTAGACTGGTGCCAGGTCTCCTGGAAGTGCACCAAGGACCTACTGTTTCTGATCAGCCAGACTGCCAAACGATTGTCTGAAGCACTTCAAGAAAAAATCGTTGCCATAGAAGCAACCATGAAAAATGCCACTTCTAAAAACAACAAACCAGCATTTACAACAAAACTTGCTGAGATAAACCAAGAGATGACTGACCACTATGACTTTCTGCTTAAACAGAAAACCACCAAATTGGAGAAAGACATAGCCAAATTTGCCAAGGAGAAGGTCTATCCCTACCTCAAGGATGATTATAAAGGAAAGAAGAACACCTACTCTTCGGACGATAATTCGAGCACAGACAACAGGCGGGGCTCTACGAATAGTGACTCGAGTGGAGACTATCCAGTGAGATATGCACGACCCACACGTCCCTGGCAACAAGGATACCACCAAGGACCAGTGTTCCATGGCCCACCCCATGTACCACCACCATGGCAATATCCCTTCTATCCCCAGGGCCCCCCGCAATTCTACCCCCTTAATCCGCCTCCTTTTCAAGGCAGAGGTTGGGGCAGAGGAAGAGGGCGAAAGCGAGGCGGGAACAAGGGTGTTCAGTGGCAAGACCAGATACCAGAGCCATCGGGAGTAGAAACCAGGAGCGCGACAACCAGAGGGAGAAAAGTTTGATCGTGAATCTTTCCAACAGAAACCTGACTACTACAGAAGAAACCGTCCTGGAAAAAGGACTGGGCTTTGTCCCTACCCCGATCCCTGACTCATTCCAGGAAATGATCGAGCTGAAGCAGTTCTTTAGAAAGATACGTCTCCGGGCCTTCTTCAACAATCGGCCTGATTTACCCTGTGAGGACACGGGCCTTAGGAAGCCTTCCACCTTCACCCCTACTGATGGGATGGTCCCACCAGAGGTCTTGACTTTTGAAAGAGCAGTTTTGCAAACCATGAAGAACAAACCCTCTATCAAACCGTTCAACAACCTTTCCAATGTTGAAAGACAGGCAGCCTCCTCCCTCGGCAAGGATACTTCAATTGTCATCAAGCAAGCTGACAAGGGGGGAGCCACTGTCATACAAAACTACGATGACTATGATCAGGAGTGTAGACGCCAACTAGCAAATACGACCCATTACAGATTATTGACAGAGGATCCAACTAACCGACTGACCACTACCGTGATGTCTCTGGTCATTGAAGCAGAGACCAACGAATGGTTGAGCAAAAAAGAGGCAGAATTTCTGGTGACCACCGACCCGGTCATACCATACTTCTACACCCTGCCCAAGATACATAAGGGCACCACCCCAGTCCCAGGCAGACCAATCGTGTCGGGCATCGGTTCTATTTTAGAACCCCTTTCTCAATTCTGCGATGCCTTCCTGCAACCTCTGGTTAAATCCATCCCATCCTATTTACAGGACACGAGAGATGTGCTTCGACTCATCGATGACATGGACGGCAGGGAGGACATTGATCTTCTCCTAACCCTCGACGTGGAAGCGTTGTATACGAATATACCCCAACAGGCAACACTGGAAGTTGTGGACTCCCTCCTACGACAAGAGGAGTGGTCTTCCCCTACCCCGGTTTCATTTATAATGGAATTGGCACATATTGCATTGACTGAAAACTTTTTCAAATATGAGTCCAATCTATACCACCAGATCCGCGGGACATCAATGGGCTCGACCTTCGCGCCGAGCTTGGCTTGCCTCTACATGGCATCGTTTGAGAACAAATGTATCTACCCCCCTGATTACAACCCATTCCGTGAAAATCTCACGTGTTGGCGTCGGTACATCGACGACATCCTGGTGTTCTGGAAAGGGGATCGAACGACATGTGAGGCCTTCTGCACATGGATAAATCAACAAGACCCCTTTCTCAAATTCACGGGTACCATTTCCGATAAATCCATACCCTATTTGGACCTCAGCATAACCCTGGAGCCAACTACAATCAGCACCAGCCTCTATACTAAGGAGACTGACAGGAACAGCCTTTTGCCTTACTCCAGTCACCACACGAAATCCCTTAGGGACAACCTCCCCTTCGGACAATTTCTCCGCCTTCGGAGAAACTGCAGCTCAATCACTGATTACAAACGACATGCACAAGCCTTGCAAACCAAACTCCTCGATCGGGGTTACCCCACACGTCTTCTAAAAAACTCCACCAAGCGAGCCCTCAACAACAACAGAGAGGCCCTACTTGAGACACACCCCAAGGAGCCAGATGACAAGATCACTTGTGTCACCTCATTTACTAGAAATTCCTCATTCATTAAGAAAACTGTCAGTACCCACTGGGGCATTCTCAATTCCGCAGGTATGGAGTTACCGCACCCACGTTTTGCATTTAAAAGGACGGCCAACCTTAAGGACACCCTCATACATACCCGTCCCAAGAAAACCAGCACTCAATCTGTCAATACGCTCTGGGATCTCCCCCCAGTGACTGGACACTATCGCTGTGGCTCCTGTGTTGTCTGCCCCCAGACCATCCAGGGTAAGACCGTTACACTGAATAAAAACTTCTCTTGGACAATGAGCAGACATACCAACTGCAACAGCTCCAAATGCATTTATGCTTTGATCTGCCCCTGCGATTTATTGTACATCGGGATGACAATGCGTCCTGTTAAGCAAAGAATAATGGAGCACAATAGCAACATCAGATGTCACAAAACACATACAAAGCTGTACGAACACTGCAAGGACAACAATCACTCTCCAGAGAACATGCGCTGGACTGTCATCGAATCTTTACCTAACCTGAACCAACAAGCCCTGTTCAGATATGAACAGAGATGGATACATCGTCTTCAGAGCAACGATTTGGGATTGAATGATGGGGTGCCCTGGGCGACACTCGCCAGATAGTGATTAATCTGGACCAGTTGTCCAATTATTAATGTATCAACATGCCTGGCCGCACTCCTATACCCCTCGATAGATGGCCTCCGGGCTAACAGTCCTAGGCTACGCTATCCCTAGCCCACGCCTTTGGCCAGGGCGATACTCGCCAGTTAGCCACTATTTATTTGGCTTAGCGGTCCAATTCTAAGCGCCTCAATACATACCTGGCTATATATAACTTCTAAACCCAGTCTGAGATGGCCTCTGTATATTGTCCAGCGATGCCCTCGTTGCTCCATACACGCGCTTTTTAAGGGGAACCCCGCTAGAGAGTTACTATTACTATTATTTATCTGGACCAGTTGTCCACTCTCTAGTACTCCAACCATGCTTTGCGGGCCTTTCCTAACCCACTCCAAGATGGCCCCCGCGTATTTTTACTCGGCCGCGCTATCTACAACTAACCCCTCGTTGGTTTCCACTTCTGTGCGTCACAGACCCAGCAACTGGAGTGACACACCCCCCCTTCTGCGCGCGCTACTCTCCCTTATCAACACGGGAGTTTGCTGTATCACGGTGCCGGCTGTCCAGTCACCGGAGTTCCAGTGGGAGGGGTAGGTGCAGACAAGCCTGCCACCAGCGATACCTGAGGTAAGGTGGGGATCCGAGCACTGTTGGGCAGCCTGCATCTTACTTATTTACGCAGCTAGCCCTCTCACGGTGTTGGCCGACCGGCTGGGTACCTTTTTCCAACGATCCCGCTGTAATACGCTACTTTCCCCTTAGGAATTCCTCCATCGCTGCTGGCCCCACCTGGGCAGCCTGTGAGGCAGCAAGCAGGATTTCCTATGGGTAAGTGGAATAGTAACTCGTATACTAGCGTCTCCTTAAACGCACGCGTTCAGCATGGCATGTTGACTTGGTCAATTATTATTATTATAATTTTTCCTCGCTGGGATAAACGATCTTCCCGCGTTGAACTTACCTAATTGCAGAGTGTCAAATTACATCATATCCTCTAATGGTTTTATCTGTGCGGTTTTTTCAGCGTGTGTGGCTTAAACCGAGTCTACATATGCTTACATGACTTTCTATCACTGGCGCAATTCACTGCCTGACCACTGTGGATGCACCACTTCCCTGCTCAAATTCATAGGTGAGAATATGACGCCTCCACTAAGATGCATGCTATAGCGATGCAGCACGGCAGCACTAAGTAGAGCGGCTCACCTAGGCGCACTGTGTATATATAACTTTTGTTTTATACAATTCTCACTCACAGCACTACCCGACCCTGTCACTACTTTAACAGAACGGTAACCACTGGGCATGTATCCTCTGACACCTGGGATATAGGCACCATAATGATGAACTACGGTCCATATATACTCTTGACATCATTGTCTGGTTACTTATCTCTTTTCTTTAGGAGGTCCATCATAAGGAATCAACTCCGAACGACACTATACAGGTCGTATACCAGTGTCCTCCGCTATTCGGGGGATGTTAGCAATCATATGAGCACAAGGTCCTGAAGAATCGCCCTTAGGGCGAGAAACATGTTGACCGTTTCCACAAACAAGGGTTGAATAAAGGTTTGGTCTCATTGTTTACCACTCCTTGTTACCCCTTTATATTTTTTTTAATAAAGCAGTGAGCCTGACCAATAAAAATCTTCTCTTTTTAGGACTCTACTGACTTTTTTTTTTTTTTTTTTTTTAACACACACCACCACGCTCACTATTGCACCTTATATAGGCCCCTCACACCCACACACCCGCTGGCTCGGAATAAAAGATCTCCGCCAAAGTGCAGCTTATCTTGCTGCCCGACGGGCATTGCACCGCCAGCCTGTCGTAGGAGCAGGATACCAATGATGACGCTGGACGGTCATCGGCTGGGACAACAGTTGTGGTCCTGCCGTTAGCCTGTGTGAGGTATCCTTACATTCTGAAAAGGGTCTACACCATGCACTCAACCCCCCACTTTTTTATCTAGTGAGAGTTAAGAGAGGCTGAGCTAAAACTATTTAGCTCCCTCTGGGGAACTCTGTACAATTCTATTGTTTGGTGCTTTCATGTCTGTCATCGTTGTGCTTCCCAATGCTTGTTGCTTCCTTGTGCACACCTTCCGTCTCTGTTCTTGCCGCCGCACCCCTAGCTATTGTCAGTTTGCTGCACCATCCCTCGAGCCCTTCGTAGTCCGTGTGCTCCCCCTTTGCTGCCCATCCTCCGTTGTCTGTGTACTTATAGTTTGTTGGTGTGATTTCACGTCTGTCATCGTTGTGCTTCCCATCGCCCGCCCTCTGTTGTCTGTGTGCTTCCTCATTGTTGTCTCATGCTTGACCTTCTCTCCCTGACCCACATCCTTTCTCCTGCCCTCCCTCTATGCTGCTCCGCTCCTCACCCCAACTCACTTTCTTTTTGTAAGCGCATTAGCACCGTATCAAAAAAGCACACTATGTCAAAAAAGTGCATTTAGTGCACCTTTGTATGTACTAATCCATCTCGGGTTGGTAGATAAGAAAAACCTGCTTGCCTCACTTTGTAGGCATGTGCATTCATTTTGGCATACGCCTTTAAAAATTCTGTGGTACAAAAGGGGGTGGTGATGGACGGAGCATCTGAACCAATCAAACACTCACACCCACTCAAAAGATCTGGGTTTAATCCATCCCCGTTCTTTAGCCCACTCTGCCACCCCAGTTCAGACATGGCCATATGCAAATCAGTCTGACCCTGTGCCTCATGGGAACAGTCCAGCCCGAACTGCCAAGCCAAGCCTTCCCTGGACCAGAAACAAGCTTCCTAGGACCGGTTTCTGGCATTTCAACCATCTTCAGCCAGGCTTGCTTGAATCCAGTGGCAAAGTGAGCAAGGGACTCACGTCTGAGCATACCCTGCCAACTTATGGCGAAAAAAGCAGTACAAAAGGGGGTGGTGATGGACGGAGCATCTAAACCAATCAAACACTCACACCCAGTCAAAAGATCTGGGTTTAATCCATCACCGTTATTTAGCCCACTCTGCCACCCCAGTTCAGACATGGCCATATGCAAATCAGTCATTCTGTTCCCATGAGGCACAGGGTCAAGACTAATTTGCATATGGCCATGTCTGAACTGGGGTGGCTTGGTGAGCAAAATAACAATGGATTAAACCCAGTTCTGTGACTGGGGTGAATGTTTTGCCATTGTGCAACATTCCATCCATCATCTTGTGTTTTTTGCTGTTCACCCTATGTGGGAAGGGTATGCCCAGACGTGGGTCCATGCTCACTAAGCCACTGGAGTCAAGCTATCCTGGCTGAAGATGGCTGATAGCCAGAAACCGGTCCTAGGATGATTGATTCCGGTCCAGGGAAGATATGGCTTGGTAGTTCGGGCTGGACTGTTCCCATGAGGCACAGGTTCAAGACTGATTTGCATATGGCCATGTCTGAACTGGGGTGGCAGAGTGGGCTAAAGAACGGTGATGGATTAAACCCAGATCTGTTGACTGGGTGTGAGGGTTTCATTGGTTCAGATGCTCCGTCCATCACCACCCCCTTTTGTACCACTACAAATAACACAAGCATTGTTATATTCATTATTAGAAATAAACATAATGGGGAGTGACTTCGGTGTCGTGCAGGATGGCTGCTTAGGAACGGTACTCTGCCGCACCGGGCCATTCTTTTCTTCATTTTCGGCACTTTGAGGACGTTTCTCCGAAGGCGGCTGCAATATTATCCTGTCGGAAGATGAGTGCCAGCGGGTGAGTGGTTTGTTTTATCTTGCCTCCCAGCGCTTCATTGCTGAATGGAAACGCTGCGTCGGAGCTCTTGTGGCGCCCGCCATTTTGTTTTGTTTTGCGCTCACTTCTCCTCACGGAGCTGTGGCTGCTTGCAAAATGCTTCCAGCTGCTAAGATTCCTCAATGGTTGCTGAGGTGATTCTTTCATTTTATTTTTACTGTCATTGCCTACTACCTATGTGGGGATATCTTCATCATTTGTTTCCTGCTTTGCTACTTGGAGCCTCACCTTATCTCTGCATTTCTACAGCTCATTGCTGAATGACTTTTCCTGCATTCTTCAAGTTGTTGAACCAACATTCTTTAGTATGCCATCCTGAATCCGCATGACTTGGAGCTTGGATTTTTTCACGGGATCTGCTGCTCTTTATTTGCTCTACAACGCCTCATCATTTTACTGGTGCCATTCATGACTTTTTTATGCCCGTCATTTTGCCTCAGCTTGTTTTTCCTCACAATACTGCTTATTCCTTTTAGTACTTCATTTTAGAGGATGCCTCACTTGTAGCGCTTGTGTCAATTTTTGCCTCTATTTCTACGCATAACTGAGGATATTTCTTACAAGAGTTTGATTTGCTTGTTCCTACAACGTTTTGCCTTGGATTGTGGCTCCTTTATGGTACGCCTGTCTCTTGTTTTGCCTGCACCACTTATTCAGGTCATATTATTATTGCGTCTTAACCCCGCTCTTCACAAGGAACTTCCTCAACTTTCTGAACTTCAACCTTGCAACTATTTTCTTTTTTGGGCAGATTACGCAAACCAAAATTTGTTTTTGTCTCCTCCAAGTCTCCTCAAGTGGCGATCACTTCAACCTCTGCCTCCTCCAACCTCTCTACAGTTGTGGGCCCAATGGCTGGACTTGCTCCACACCGTTCTTCTTCATCACATTTAACATCAGTTAAATCATCTTCTCCTAATGCTTCTTCGAAGCGTTTGAAGCATGACCCTGCATCACCAGACAAGCCATCCTCTCCAATTTCTATGGAGCTACTTTTGGAAGAGACAGGTGCCTTGCGCCCTTTTGTTGAGGAAACTAATAGAGATATGCATCTTTTAAAGGAGAAATGGGCGTCCATGGATGCTAGAATTACTTCTGTGGAACAACAAGTTTCGGAGGTACAGTCTAATTCTCAACGCATCTCTTCTCTGGAGAAGTCGGTCCTCACCCTCCAACAACACACAGAGGATTTAGAAAATAGAAATAGAAGGAATAATCTCCGCATTTATGGTCTGCCGGAATCTTTGGAGGGAGATGACCCTGTGACATTTTTTACTTCCTTCATTCCAAAGTTGCTGGAAATGCCTCCTACCACTTCTCTTAGCATCCAGTGAGCCCATAGACTTGGTCCACGTTCATCTGACTCACCGAAACCAAGAGGAGTTATTATTTTTTTCTTGAAATTTACTGATCTCCTTTTAGTTCTTTCTGCAGATAGATCCAAGTGTCAAATCTCCTGGATGGGCCAGAGAGTGTTCCTCTCACAAGATGTTTCTAATGCCACAGCATCCAGGAGAAATGAGTTTCTGAATCTTCGAGCGCCTCTAATATCTCCTGGAGCTCGATACGGCCTGTTTCATCCTTGTATTTTCAAGGTTACTTCCCAAAATAGAACATGGACTTTTCAAGAACCTGGAAAACTTAAGAACTTTATTAATCTCCAATCAAGTGGTTCCATGGATACCTCCACCTCCTCTTGTGGCTGATTGTCTTGTCATTTCTATTAATCTGTGATTGTTTTTCCTTTCCTTCTCATTATGAGGTTGTTCTATATTCTGGTTTACCTTTAGGTTAATTTATTGTTAAGTTTGTTTTATTGAATATATTATCTTGTGTACTCCTAGTGTTATTTCCCTATTGATAATTACCTTTTTCTATCCTGCGCAGGTTTATGATGTTTTCCCTGTGTCCTTGTGGGTCGTCTGCTTCGACCTTCTTTTTGTCCTGGTGCGGTTGGACTCCAGTTCCTCGCTTGGTTCGTCTTGTTGAGCGTCGCCATTTACCCATACTTCCTCTTGTTTGTCTCCCTCAGGTACGTTTATTCTCAGTCGACCTTTTGTATATGTACTGTCTCTTCTTCTGCTTTCTTCTTTCCTTCCTCTCCTTTCCCCTCCTTCCCCTACTTCCCCTTTGTTGGATCTCAATCTCTATTCCGTGTCCCTTTTTAACATTCTCTACTATTTTTTCTTTCTTTTCCTCACTCTTCTCTTTTTTCGGCTGCGTGATTATACATATTCTCCTTTTTTGCATTTTTGCAATTTTTCCTCTTTTTTCCCTCCTTCACCGCTTCCCTCTTTTTGCAATTGTTCACTACTTTGTCTCTCCATTCTTACTCTTTTCTTTTTTCGGCTATATGATGTTTGCAAACTTTTTTGCACTTTTTGATGTTATTACACTTATCTCATGAATAAATTCAGAGTTGTTTCTTGGAATGTAAAAGGTTTTATTAATCCCATTAAATGGCAGAGATTACTTTCTCACTTATCTTCCTATACCCCGATATTGTCCTTCTACAAGAGACTCACCTTAATGAACTTGAATCCCTTAAACTAAAAAGAAACTGGGTTGGAACAGTCTTATTTTCCCCCTCTGACAACAAAAAAAAGGAGTTGCTATTTTAATTCATAAAAAATTGAAGTGAAGAGTACAAGAAAAAGATGCTGATGGTAGATGGATTTTGGCTAAACTATTAATTAATTCAATTCCTTTAACTGTTTTTAATGTATATGGTCCTACTCAACCTGACTGTTCTTTTTGGCCCCTAATTACGAGCAAATGTATTCAACACAAAGATGATGTATTCCTTTGAGGAGGAGATTGCAATCAGATTATGGATCTATTCTTTGATCGCAAATCAACAGTTTGCTTCATCCCTCACAAACCTCACAAACAATTTTTGGATACTATTTTGCAATCACGTCTTACTGACTCTTGGAGACTCACACACCCAGACACTTTAGATTATTCCTTTTTCTCTCCCCATGCCTCTTTCTCTCGACTAGACTATATTTTTCTCTCTCAATCCTTATCTCAAAACTGACTGTCTTCTTCTATTGAACCCATAGTTATTTCGGATCATGCCCCCATTGTAACGGATCTTGACTCACTTCCACCTCCTCCCAAGCCTTCTCGTTGGCGCTTTACCTGTGCACTTCTCACCGATCCTAACTTCTCTTCTTCTTTTTGCTCTTTCGCTAATGACTTCTTTCTCTTTAATTCTGATCCTAATACTCCTTCTCATATCCTCTGGGATTCCTTTAAAGCTACTGCAAGGGGGTTTATTATCGATTTTGTTTCCAGGAAAAAGAGACAATTTCTTCAGAAACGTACATTTTCTCTAGCACATAAATAAAAAATTGGAGCATCAATTCTACACCTCTTCGGATAAGTGTATGTCACCAGACCTTTTGCGTGCGAAAATTGCTTTCAATAAACTCACCACTGATAGTGCGTCTTCAATTCTCCTCCGTAGTAGCACATGTTATAATGGCGGTCGTACCAAGTCTGAAAAACTCTTAGCTAACTATCTTAAGTCTCGTAAAGAAAGTACCCTTATTGAATCTGTTTATTCCTCTGATAATAACCTTCTTCATACAGACAAAGACATACTTGAACAATTTCGATTGTTTTACCGGCAGTTATATACTCCAGAATCTCCTCCGACTCCCTCTCTTATTCAGTCTTATTTTGAGAAAATACCCAAACCCTCAACCTCTCATCTCAATTTTCCCGGCCTTGAACTTGATCTTTCATTGCATGAACTTTCTAAAGCCTTTTCTTCCCTTACCAAAGGTAAAACACCTGGCCCTGATGGTTTTCCGGTTGAATTTTATTTACATTTCTCTGACCTCTTATTGCCCAAACTTCTCTCACTTTTTCAATCATTTTATTCTTCTGGTAAAGCAGATGGTTCCTTTCAAGATGCCACCATCTGCTTTATCCCAAAAAATGGTCGTGACCCCAAATGTTGTAACAATTATCGTCCTATTTCACTGGTTAATGTTGATTATAAACTCTTTGCTAAATTACTTGCTCTACGTTTGGACCCTTTTATACCTCATCTTATTGGAAAAGAACAGTGTGGTTTTGCTAAAGGAAGGCTCGCCTCCAACAATTATCGACTCTTTCTAAATGTCTTGAACAAGACCCCATCTCTTTCCATTCCTTGGCCGCTATCTCTGTAGATGCGGAAAGGCCTTTGATAGAGTAGATTGGTCTGTTTTTGTTTGCTTCACTAAGATGGCACGGATTTGTCCCTAACTTTATTTCTCTCATATCCTTGTTATACTCTTCACCCAAAACCTCAGTTCTCGTAAACGGTCAACTTTCCTCCTCCTTCACCCTTCAAAGGGGAGTTTGTCAAGGCTGCCCTCTTTCTCCCCTTCTTTTTGTTTTAGCTCTTGAACCATTTCTCTCCTCCATCCGCAACAACACTTCTATTTCTGGTTTCCCTTCTGGTGATAATCAATGAAAACTTTCTGCATATGCAGACGAGATCCTTTTGTTTATTTCAAACCCGAAATGATCTATCCCCCCTTTACTGTCTGAATTTGCAGCATTTCCCCTTGTCTCTAGTTATAAGATCAATTCTGATAGGCAGAAATTCTTCCCTTGACCAAATCTTGTATTCCTCATCTTTTTTCCTCAACTGGAACAGCACTAAGATCAAATATCTAGGAATTTGGTTTTCCAATTCTATTCCCTCTTCAATTAAATTAAATATGTCCACAGTTCTGTCTCGAATTGATCAATTGTTTTCCTCCTGGAATCCCCTCTTTCTCTCCTGGTGGGGTCGTCTTGACTCTATTAAATTGATGATTACCCCTATTCTTATTTACATTTTTTCCATGTTACCTGTGCATATTCCTGCCCTTTATTTCAAACGTATTGATTCTCCTCTTTCAAAATTCCTTTGGAAAAAAAAAAAATCTAGAATTTCTCTTGAAGCTCTTCGCAAAGCTAAATCGAACGGTGGTGTTAATTTCACCGGACTTCCGTCTATATCACAAATCCTTCTCTTTACGTCAGGCATCTCGATGGCTCTCGTCAGAACCTTCCCCCTTTTCTCCACTTTGGCTCCGCATTGAACAGACCTTATTACAACCCTTCTCCTTTGAGGAAGTATTGCGATTTTCTGCCAAATCTCCTTATACTTCTCTTCCTTTGTTTAAACATGCTTCTTCTCTTTTCAAGTCTCTGATCTTTCCATCGCCCATTTCACGTGAATCATTTCTATGTACCCCCATTTGGTATAATTCACTCATTCTTTTAAATAACAGACCTATTAGTTGGACATCTTGGAGGCTAAAAGGTATCATATGGGTTAATCATCTCTTTGATGGTGTGTCGCCTTGCTCTTTTCCGCAGTTTCAGCTTCAATTTCACTGTCCCCGCTCTTTGCTACAGAGATTTACTGTTCTTATGGAAATACTTCTTGATCGTTATTATTCTCTTCCTTCCTCGACTTCACTAACCCCCCCTTCTCATCTTCTTGTGATACTTTCTACCCTTCCTAAAGCGTCTCTTATTTATAGATTCTTTTCCTCCCCTAATCCTGACCATGTCTAAACCAAATTGGAGCTTTCTTGGGAAAAGGATCTGGATTGTACCTGGTCCATTGCTCTCTGGGATAAGCTCTGGACCAAAATTTCGAAAGTTTCTCGCTCTGCTTCTCTTACTCAATCTTTATTTTTTCTATATTATAGACTGTATCTTTCTCCTCTTTCTCTATCTCGTTTCACACCCTCCTCTGATTCTAATTGCTGGACTACTGGTGCTTCCAATGCTGATCTTTTGCATCTATTTTTTCCGTGTCCTACAGCATCTGCTTTCTGGAAAAAAGTTTGGTTTTACATTACTCGCATTTTTACATCTTCCATTCCATACTCAATCCACATTCTTTTTCTGGGCTCTCTCTCTGATTCTTGAGTTCTACCTCCGCACTCACATGGTCTTTTTGATCTCATGCTTGCACTTGCATTTCAACATATTTCTTCTAACTGGAAATCCTTTACGAATATTTCCATACAAGGTTGGTGGAACTCTTTATGTCACTTTCATAGACTTGATGTTGCCTTTGCCTCTTCCTGTAAACCAAATCGCAATGTAGATCTTTACTGGCTGCCTCTTACCACATACCTAGATCAATTAGTTCAGAAGAAGCAGATTCATGTCAGTTCAGAGAATTACAAACCTCCTTGAAGAACTATACTCTCTCCCGCTTGTTTATATAATAATGTTTACAGTTTTCCTATATTGCATTTTCTCTGTACACTGTATATTTTGTATTATTGCTGGTACAATTTGTTTCTTTGCCGTTATTCTCTATTGCATTATTTTATGATAACACTCTTTTTCTTCCCTTTCCCCCCTACCCCCTTTTCCTTTACAAAATCCCAAATATGCTTTTATTTCTTAGTTATGACATCAGCATTGTTAATACTTCAGAAATGGTTTGTTTTACCCTTATCTCTTTTTGCTGATGACATATTGTTCCTTTTATTGCTCTTCAATAAAGCTTTCAAGCACAAAAAAAAAGAAATCAGCATAATAGCTTTTATGTATGAAAACAATCTAGTGCAGGCATAACCCTTAAACCTGAGAAAAATGCTTCTCTCGTCAGGATGCTGGGGAGATTCAATCAGCCCCGTGTGAAGCAGCGCGTAAAGTAGCAGTAGGGAAGCAAATGCCACTCAGATCGGGGGTTAAAATGCAGGGGATCATGCCCCCTTGAGAGACTACCACCCCAAATTTTTCATCCAATTTAAAGCACTGCCTGGGTGCTCCCAGTAATTCAATGTAGTTTACATGTTGAAGGCTTGACATGAGCAATGGTGGGTGTGTATAGGATTACCTTCTAGATTATTTCGGGGATGTTCGAAATCGGGATCTTCACTACAATACCTTTGTGAGTATACGCCCAGTGTGCCCAGATCCTGACTAAGGCAATGAATCTAATCTATGTACTTCCTACAGCTCTTGAATATGTTGACTCCATTCTCCGGTGAATACGGAGTCATTTGGCTAAATGCTGCATCCGCAGATGGCATTCCCCAATAAACTTCTTCAGTATGTCTGAACACAATGCAAACATACATCCCTTCAACTCTCCTTTCTTTTTTTGTACCTTGCTCACAATTCATTATTTTGGGCAGTTTATACTAACTTGTAAAACAGTACATTTGATCTACTCTGCAGGATTCTGTTTCTGCTATGTATGAGGGTGTGTGGGGTCAAATAAGGAACGCATCACTTCTGCTATACGTGGCTCAGTTTATTTTGTTTTAAAGTGCCATAACTGTGTTACTGAACTTTGTACTAGAGCACAACGATATTTGCACCATTTTTAATTAAAAACAGTATATTTTAAAACAAAACCAGAAACGATATTACAAGACACCAGAACGTACTGTAATGTAATAGAGTCAAATCTCACATCTTTTAGTCTGTCTTCAGCTGACAGGGGTAACTTGCCTACTTTGCCATTAAATTTAAAACAAGTATTGAAAATGCAAGAGGTCTCGCCTTTTATTAAGTTAAAGCCATTTGCTTTGCTATACAATAGCATTAGCAAAGCAAATGGTTTTAACTTAATCAAAGGGGAGACCTATTGCATTTTCAGTGCTTGTTCTTCTTACATACGGGTACCTTTTCGCTCTTCCGTGAACAACACTCAGAGATTCCGAAGTCCAAAGGTCTCATTAAAAGGATCCAGATGTTTTCGTTTCTTCGTGTTGAAGAATGCTTGCTCTGGTTGGTTCTGTAAGTAATAAAAACAGTGATCTTATTCCTGACAATGATGAATTGAGACAGGCTGCAAGTTACCATGAACCATCCATTCATAGTTAAATTAAAATATTTTGCTAATTATATATCGGCCAAAGAAATCTGAAAAGATTTTCCTAAATCTGAGTCATGCTGACCAGTCCCTCAGCACACATGCCAACAGCTGGGAGGACGGAGCACAGAGAATTTTAATTTCAATGTTGGCTGTCAGAGTGAGGGATATTTTAAAGGGGGAGAAAGTTAAAAAAGCAAGCATTGGTAATGCATCGGTTCCACCCATGTAGTGAATAAAGAGCTGTTTTCATCAATCATCTTTGGGAGAAGGAAAGGGTTCCCTGATAGATAACACGGGAGTGGACCGGATGTGGCACAGTGACCAGAGCTGCTGACTCCAGCGCTGGGGATCCTGGTGCCTGCGCAACATCCTGTGTTTCTTTGCAAATCACTTACTGGGAATATGTATGAACCGAATTTAAAGTAACAAACGCTGCGAATTGCAAAAAAAGCAGCGTTTGTGAATAAATATTCGCAAAACGGGATGTATTAGGAAAATCGCATCGCAAAATTAAGGAATCTCAAAATTTGTGATTCCTTAATTTTGCGTAAGCATTTAAGGAATCGCAAATTGTGATTCCTTAAATGCTATGCAACAAGCACTCAAGTTTTGCAATTTCTCCTTAAGAAATTGCAAATTACCACCAACTTCAAGTTGGTGGTAATTTGCGATTTCTTTCACAAATGCACTTTTTGGCATTTGTGAAGGTGCCATGTGGCGCACATACATGCCCTTAGGGCATGTATGTGCACCATATGTGCACACATGCTCATTTCAGGGGCGCATCAGGGTGTCCTTATGACACCCTTGAAATTATTCTCAATTTGCGATTCTCAAATTGCGAATCACAAATTGAGAATGACTTCCCATTTATTCCTATGGGCCTCCTGGCCCATAGGAATGAATGGGAAGGTATTCCTTAATTGCGATTTCGCAATTTGCTAATCCCAATTAAGAAATACTAAGAAATCGCAAAAAATTGCATTTATTTACATACATCCCGTTTTGCAATTCTCAAATAGCGATTCTCAAAAAATCGCTATTTGAGAATTGCAAACAGGGATTTTCATACATATGCCCCTTAATCTCTCCAGGTGATAATTTGTTAAATAAATATGCTGCAAGAGTAAAAGGCAAAACTTAATGAAAATATAGTTCTACCTAAGTGATGTTAACAGTATTTCGGTGGTGAAAAAATTGATAACAGAAGCAGACGATGAACAAGCATTGGTAAATGTGGGAAAATATGCTTCAGCCAATAGAAATGGTAAGTGACAAGCACAGGAAGTACCTTTTAAGTTCATATTAAAAACAATAGATTTCTCAAGCACAGTGCAAGTGCTGTGTAGATGAAAGCTAAAAAGTACTCCCCCAAGCACAGTGCAAGTGCAGTGTAGATGAAAGCTAAAAAGTACCCACCTTCCCCCCCATCCCCCAGCGGCCTCATTTTGAGTAAAAATCTGGTTAAAAATTGCCCAGGCCAAATATGTTTGTGCATTTTAGCGGGTAATTTTTTAAGCCTGATTCAGAGTTTTTTTAGGTCTCGCTAGACGAAAGCAAAAGCGAAGCTTTTGCTGTCTATGCGAGACAACTTATGTTGTTACTTTTGGGGGAATGTGGACAGCAGACTGTCACGAGCTTTTTCTGGCAGAGATTTGACCTCGTGGGCGCGCACGCCCAGCACGGCGCCGTGCACGTCCCCTGCCACAGATTCCCTGAACACACACATGCACACGCAGGCAGGAAGGCACACACACGCGCGCACCCCCCCTACTTCCCCCCACTCACCGGCACCCCCCGCCGCACACACACAGGAGCGCACCGACACACACACATACAGAGCCCCCCCGCCGCCTCCGCCACATACATCGAAGCGCCCCCCCCGCCGCCGCCGCATACATAGAAGCGCCCCCCCCTCCCCTGCCGCCGCATACATACAAGGCCCCCCTCACCCCCCAAGCCGCCGCATACATACAAGCGCCCCCCCTAAGCCCCACTTACAGTCATTGTAAAGTGTTGCAGCCTCCGCGGGGCTCTCCCTCAGGCATGGGAGCCCGCGTCACCAGCACTGCTTCTCTCCGTGGGCGCTTGCGCGGGCTTCCAAAGACGGAAGTCCCGCCCTATGGAAGGTTTCTGTTTCGCTGTCGGAGCTGGTTTTGCTCGTTAACTTATGTGTGGGCAAAGGCAGCCACAGGTTTATTTTTGTATCGCGCTTTGACTGTAGCTGCTATTGTTAAATTGAAACCACGATGCAAAAATAAATACACGGCTGCATTCGCCCATTGGTGACAGCTTATTATTTGATTACTTTTGTTACAATGCAACCTGCGCTCCGACAGGCTTCCATGGAGTTCTGCCAAGCATTTCAGTCATTGCACCCCTTCCCACTCCCCTTGTTTTATTTGCAGGCTGCACTCTGTCACGTTTGTGTGGAGCTCAGTATTCGTATCACCACTTCTAAAACACCCGCCTTTATCTCGCTTCCCCACCCGTCCCGTTGCTGCTTCAACTCTCTCCCAAGAAACCAGTCTGCAGCCTTTCCTGATTATTTTGCACACAACCTTGAGCCCTCAGATGGTCCCGGAGTGGCCCGCTTGCAGCACGCTATAGCATCTCCCAGCATCAGCCACGCACATGAACGTGCCCGCGTGTAGTGCATTTAAAAGACCCAGTATGCTGAGTATCGTGTAAGTGGAGAACAGGCAGTTTGGTAATTTACTCATCTCGCTTCCCCACCTGCACTACGTTTCATTTCGTGCCCCCACGCCCTTGTGCATGGTGCTCCCGTCTTCGTCCCTCCCACCACTTGTCATGTGACACATTCCATAAAGGCTTCCAGACACTGGAATTCTGTCTCGGACCTTATCACGTCATGTGTACCATAATGACTTAGAGACACTGGGATTTTGCCTGATAGATTATGGCCTTTAAAAGTGTTTTACAAATATCAAAATGTTTTATGATAAGCATTGCCGAAACGGTAGGACCTACTGCGTCCTCTTTCCCATCTTTCTCCTTTTGCTGTAAGCTTTAATTATACTTTCTCTTTCTGGTACAACAGAGTGAGCCAAGTGCGCCCCTACAACTGCAGGAAGCGGCTAACGGTAAACAGCTGACACCCCAGAAAGGCTTCTAGAGATCAAAAGAAATCGAGGTCTTCACCGCAACACTAGCCATTTGACGCAGAAGCCAAGATGCACCAGTAACATTTGCTTATTTCCCCGCACTGCGCTCTGAAATCCCTCCTCTCTGAAATCCCCTACTACGCTGCAGTTTAATGAAATGGGAAAAAATTAGAAGAATCAGAAGTCAACTTTTTGTCTGCTTAGTATGGACAGTTTATATGCACAGCGAAGTATTTCTAGCTGAGCTCCGGTCAGGTAAACCGCAGTCCAGCTCTAGCCAGCACTTCGAGCAATAAAGCTAAAGCAGACATTTTAACAAATGGCATCTGCTTGTAAGTCTCTCTCCCACAGCAGCTATACAAAGGGTAACAAGTCTGTCATTGCATAAAAAATACAACGGTAGCATTGGTGTCTGTTACTGCGTGGTGCTGCAGAGGCAACACTGTTATGTTTTCATATACATTTTTATGCTTTGAAGTGTGCTTTCTTTCCCAGAGGTACAGATGGTTGTTATAAATATTTTTGGACACAAGTGCGATAATGTGCTGCATTCAAGGCACTAGTCCTAAACAAGCATTTGAAATGCAATAAGTCTCGCATTTACGCAAATTTAAGCTATTGGCATTGTAAATAACAATGCGTTTTATTTATGTTTCAAAAACCAAAAAATAAATAAAAGGCATTGTCATTTACAATGCCAATAGCTCAAACTCGCGTACATGCGAGACCTGTTGCATTGCAAATGCTTGTCTCTATTTGCGGATAGGGCCTTGGACACTAGTATTACCAAATGGTGTTACTGGAGATAGGTGCACAGACAAAAACCTGGGAACAAGTACTGTTACAGTGAAACCTGTGATTTCAAATCCTGTGATTTCAAAAATTAAGCAGAACTCAGAATAAGTGTTTAATTAGGGAGAGCAACCATGCCCCCTCTACTTGAAATACATTCCAGACTGACTCATGTGGCAAAATGCTCAGGAAGATTACCTCAAACTAAGCGAACTTTGAATTTAGTAGGTCAATGTCATAAAGATAAAATCTCTTCTCTTGCAAACATCACATCCTTTAAAAAAAACAATTATGAAAACATTACCAGTGACTTGGTGAAGGAGAGAATGTGAATGCAGCATAGCTTCAGATTCGGCAGGAAAGCCAGTAATCTTCAACCTGTTTATAAAAAGAAAGTTTACATAGACACTTTTTATTGCTATCTGTTAGACCTGGCCCTCTCTGCAGGGTCACCCCAGATTTTTGCCATTCTCTGCCTTCCTTTACTGGACCCGTGGTTCCCTTGCTCACTTTGCCATTGGATTCAAGCTAGACTGGCTGATGAGGGGTGTTAATATGAAACCGGTCCCAGTATACTTGTTTCCGGTCCAGGGAAGAGCTTGTTTGGCAGTTCGGGCTGGACTGTTCCCATGAGCACAGGGTCAAGACTGATTTGCATATAGCTGAGTCTGAACTGAGGTGACAAAGTGAGCTAAAGAATGTAGAAGGATTCAGCCCAGATCTGTGACTGGGGGTGAGAGTTTGAAACATTTCAGTGCGCCGTTCATCATCTCCATGTGTTTGCTTTGTTCGCCCTAAGTTGGCAGGGTATGCTTAGACATGGGTCGCTTGCTCATTTTGCCACTGGATTCAAGCTAGTCTGGCACTGTCCACAATTGTCACTGATTTCACTTGTGATTTAATTGGTAACCCTGCCCGACCCCGGTCCGCCGCGGCATATGCCGTTTGTTGCGGAGGGTCACTTAGGCAGCACACTCACTTCCGCTTTCCCAGACGGAAGCAAAGGTAACGCACTAGTCGATCTGGCCTCCTCTCCCTATTTAACATCGAGGGAGGCGCGGACGCGCGCAGCGGCGCCCTGACTAAGAGGGTGAGTCGCTTTTGGGACAAAGCGAGCATTTAAAGAATTTACCAAAAAACTGTCGGAGGTTATTTTTAGATGTCACTTTGATTTCTGAAATCATTTTAAAATATCACTGATCATTGTTGTATTTCGCCGTAACAATTGATTGCACGATTTAAAAAAAAAGCACTGTCCACAATTGTCACTGATTTCACTAGTGATTTAATTGGTAACCCTGCCCCGACCCCGGTCCGCCGCGGCGTATGCCGTTTGTTGTGGAGGGTCACTTAGGCAGCACACTCACTTCCGCTTTCCCGGACGGAAGCAAAGGTAGCGCACTAGTTGATCTGGCTTCCTCTCCCTATTTAACATCGAGGGAGGCGCGGATGCGCGCAGCGGCGCCCTGACTAAGAGGGTGAGTCGCTTTTGGGACAAAGCGAGCATTTAAAGAATTATCCAAAAACTGTCGGAGGTTATTTTTAGATGTCACTTTGATTTCTGAAATCATTTTAAAATATCACTGATCATTGTTGTATTTCGCCGTAACAATTGATTGCAAGATTTTTTTTAAAAAAGCACTGTCCACAATTGTCACTGATTTCACTAGTGATTTAATTGGTAACCCTGCCCGACCCCGGTCCGCCGCGGCGTATGCCGTTTGTTGCGGAGGGTCACTTAGGCAGCACACTCACTTCCGCTTTCCCAGACGGAAGCAAAGGTAGCGCACTAGTCGATCTGGCCTCCTCTTCCTATTTAACATCGAGGGAGGCGCGGACGCGCGCAGCGGCGTGCCGGTGGCGCGTCGAAGGCGCGCCAAAGGCAAGCCCTTCTGCGCCCGTCCGCGCCAGAACGCTGCCAGCTGCCATACCACTATCCTCTGTTCAATCCGGTCTTTCTACTTTACCCCCACCTCTGAGAATGGCTACAACAACTCCACCTCATATCAGGTATGCACGAAAAGAATTACTAGACTTAAACCGCTCTCTTTATATAGTATCAGAAAAACTACTAACTGATCTTCGGAAGGCCCCCTGTGCCTGCATTAAGATAGATGATGCCCAGACCAAACCCACTAGTCCCCTACAGGGAAAATACACAGCCATATACTTTAATGCCAGATCCCTCCCAAGATATGCTCTAGAGATATGGAGTCTCCTTGACCTTGAAGAACTAGACCTATGTTTTATATCTGAAACATGGCTACACGAGTACGCCATCCCTGATCTTCATACAGCCTTTCCCCAGCAGTATTCTATAATTAGACGTGATAGAACAGGGGGAAAAGGTGGTGGAGTACTCATAGCAGCTAAGGAGAACATGAATGTTCAAATCATAGAAAGCCTTGTGGTAAATGAATCTGAAATCATAATTTTCAAAGCGAACAGGCTAGGAAAAGAAGAAATATGGAAAGGGGCATTATTATACCGACCCCCTGGGAATAAAGGAGACTTTGCCAACATCTTATTAGAAACCATAGCCCCTCACGTATTGACAGCGGAATATTTTTTACTATTGGGTGATTTTAACTATCACGCCGACGACCCGTCTAACACTGATACAGAAAAATTAATCTCCTCTATGAACACCCTCAATCTGACACAAAAGATTACTGGCCCTACCCATCAAGCTGGTCATACGCTTGATCTCCTATTTACCAACTCTCCTAATGTCTCGATAGCCACCCCTACTCCTCTACTGTGGACTGACCACTTTCTTGTGAAATTTTTCATAAGAAGCCACAGACCAGAAATCATAAGAAATAAAAATCAAAAATCATGTAGAAATATGAGAAAGATAACTTTAGCTGCTTTCTCTGAGAATTTTGCGATAGACCAAAAAAACCTAAAGGAAAATGTCAATCTTGGAGCTATGCACCTGGAGTCCGCTGTCTGTAAGGCACTGGACAAGATAGCCCCTTTTCGAAAGGTGTACTGTAGGGAGAAAATTTCACCCTGGTTCACTGATCAATTAAAAAACCTCAAAACCTTAACAAGAAATGCGGAAAAAACCTGGCGAAAAAATAAAGACCCTAATGATCGTAAAATCTATCAAACCCTACACACTAAAAATATGAGGGATATAAAAACAGCAAAAAGAACACACATAGCTGAATGAATAAACAAAGCCGAGAACTCGTCTAAGGAGCTCCACCACATCCAAAAGGAATTCACTTCCTTCAAAAGTCCGCAAGAAACACCAAAAACAAATGAATAAGAGCATTTCTCTGTCTGTCTGACTGTTCTGCTCTAACTCGTTCACCTTCTTCTATTAATTCCCTTTCTTGGGCTTTTTCTGAGGATTCTCTACTTAATTCTGCTTTTCTGAATTCTTTCTCGGTTCTTCTATGAGATTCTTTACGCCATAATTCTATGGCGTCTTTCTGGGACTGTCTGGCTTTCTTTTTCCATAATGCTTCTTCTACTCGCATGATGCACTCGGCATCCCATGTTCCTGAAACAGGCCATCTATATTTCTCTTCAAGATGCTGAGTATAATCAGCCCATAAATCTAGATACAGTATGGCATCTAAGCCATGCTTGTGATACATGAAATGTCCAGGACTGTCCCTAGGAGGGACAGGAACTGATTCTTCGAGTAACCCTTTACTGGTTTTTATCTGACGTAATTTCGAAAACAGCGGCATATTTGAGCCGTACTTGAACTTGAACTTGAACACAATACAGAATGAACACAATAATGAATAGCAGAACAATCATTCATACCACGACATCAAGAACACATTAATAACAGTTCGAACAAAATACTACCTGATACATTGAAAACATAATACTTGAATTTCTCGAGAACGGACTTACTAGAATTACTGGATGCACTGCTAAAACAGTACAGAACATACCGGTCTCATAAAGAGGCACGTCATACCGTATCCACCTAGATGGACACGTCGGACTGGATCTGCGTACCCAAACCCATCGGACCGGAGACAAACTAATGACCCCGTCTAGATACTCCCCCAGCAACGGTACTCACCGGGAAGCAAACTGAAGGCCTCAGACTGGACTGGGCTGCTACGACGTCTGGTTACTGCTACGCACTACGCATGCGCTTCGGGCTTCGGTTACAGGTGGGCCTCCGGATACCTCGGACCTTGCTCTCTCGGCTTGGGCTCTGGTCGGGACGAACCGCCTTCCTCACCGCCTCGTCTGGATGCCGGACCGCAGTCTCCGTCTCCTCCGTGGGCCTGAGGGAGACTTGAAGCAGAAATATCTGCACGTGCACGGTAGAGGTTCCGTCACGGCTGTAGAAGGGTCAGGGGGCCTGCGTTACATCGCCGGCGCGTGGGGAAGAGGTAAGTCCCTGTTCGGGCGCCATTTATGTGGTAAATAAATAATTAATTACCGGTACTATTTTTCTATGCATTAACCAAAACAGATAGCTCAATAAATAAGAGGTAGGATCCGTGGAATCTGAGTCAGAAATGGCTTTAATCGGATGGCTCGAGCCTAAAGACCATAAAGTGGCATTCGATGGAAAGGAATGGCATGGAATGGCAGCTGCAACGTCTCATCAACATTACATAGTATATATAGGAAAACATTACAATTGCATTGAATACAGTAGGCGTAACGAGTGACAAACGTAAGATAAGAACAAATGGGCGTACAAAGAAGGCGTGCACAGGGCGTGCACGTAGACATGTGATGAAAACGTCACAGAAGTGTCATAAATGGGTGGATACATGGAGGGGGCTACCTGGGCAGCTGGAACCTTTAACCTACTGGTGCGCGCAAACGGGCCATGACGTGTAACTAGGGAGAGCTGGGGGCTCTGACTTCTGCACTAGAAGAGGAGACTAAAGTCTGGGATGTCAGGACGACATGTACCTATAGCATATCTGGTATCTCGTGTTTGGAGAACATGTTGCTAGAATCTAAATGTCATCAGGGCAAAGGCTACTTGACACTAAGGCTGGTGCATGCATATATTCTACGTGTATTGCGTGTGCTATGAATCTTCTATGGATATTAATTCAGTAATTCTCTTACATGGAGACAGGAAGACTAGACTATAGCTGAAGATGTTTATGCGGTTCGTTAGCTTAGGAATGTGAAGACGGAGAGCTGAACTGATAACTAGAAGCATAACATATTCTTGGCAGACAGGCAGGCAGGCCAGGCCGGGCACCGCGCTGCTTGGCAAAAAGTAAGCGAAGGGTCAGGGATGCGGGAGGGGCTGCATCGCTCCTCGGAGTGGTTTCAGGAGACTGGAGACTTGAATCTGGTGTCCGGGCCCTTATGAGGCCTAGAAACGGGGACAATTCGATGTATTAACGTGCATAATGTAAAACGTTGGCAACATAGGCCTAATACTCGTTGCTTTCACGAGGACTGGAAACTGGCATACTAACGTTGGACACAACTATAATTGCGTCTTTATTCGGTCAAGGGGGAACATATGCATATCGATCATGCACATATAACATATTATGGGGAACACGTAGGGACACATGACAAGGCAAAATTCAATTTTCCTCATTCCCTCCTTGTGCCCTACGTTTCCTTCAGGAAACATCAATATTCATGATACCATCTATCTGTTCATAGAGCATCATTTGCTCGTCTCAAATTTTCTTGGAACGGGACTTAGGACTAGGAATACAAGAGGTAGCGCACAAGCCGCAAATCGCAGGGCCACATTGTAAACATAGACAACAACTGAACATGATCATTACTACTATTCCTAGGAATGACAATACTTTCCATCCCCAGGCAGAGATTATACTCCAGAACCAACCGGACCATGTCCAGGTGCCTGGATTCTGGTGTAACTGATGGGCTATTTTATGAAGTCTGGTTATAGCTGAATAAACAGACGGTGCGTTATTAGGAATGAAAATGCAGCAACTAGATCCGATGACTCTACAAGCTCCGCCCCTATCGGCCAGTATGACGTCAAGGACGAGACGATTTTGAAGCACGACAAATCTCATAGCAGATTGTTCTTCAGTTAAGTTACCTAGAGCGGAAGTAGTCTCATTCACTACTGCTTCAAGGGTTCTCGTTAGCCTACGTATTAGCTTACTATTCTGGACAGGACCTATGAAGAAAAAGAAACCTTTATTGAAGTCTTGATACTGTTCTAAGGCAGTTTCAGTTTGATCGACAATTGGGGACTCAGTCTCCCTTCTATGTCTAACGTGTACTAGATGTGTATTTCTGTGATAATCGGATGGGGCTAGAAAAACTGGTGGCAGTAGGAAGGCAATGTAACATGTTCCATCCCAATCTAGGGGCAGACGTACATATGCGGTCTGACCACACACAAAATATGAATGACGTGAGGCTTTGAAATTAGATTTCCCACTGTCACTATACTTGACCACAGTAGTACAATCACTATGTCCTAGATGTACTGAACCATTCTTTCTGACACATAATTCGCCTTTCACTGGTAGGACTGTAATAGCAGGCAAATCTGGAGTAGTCTCAGACTGAACATTCAAAACCATGAAATTCGAGGAATAATTACCTAGATCATATACTTCATTTTCTAGATCTAACCCTGTTCTATGGGAAAGTCCTTCCTTGTCTGGGAAACATGTTCTATTCAAAAGGGACTTATCGTCTGAGGATGACGTTATCGTAAACCATGCTCCACACGAACCATTGTGTGAAAACGGATAGGGAAAGAGTGGCAGAACTCCCTTCGGTGTCTGGAAAGGGGGGAGTCGACCACACACCCAACAATTAGTGGCATTGCTAGTCTGGTGTGAATAGTGTAACATTCGGATAAAAGTATTGTTGCGCATGGCAAGTCTGTGGGATAACTCGTGAGGAGGTAGTTCACTAAAAGTGTGCTCTACTGTATCATTAGAAGACAAATGTACATGTGAATCAATAGGAGGAAAATATACATGTAAAACATAACTTATGCATGTAACCATAAGACTCAGAAATAACATAAACAATAACGTGATCACGCATCGACTGCGTAAATTCTTACAATAACGTATTTTCTTAGAGTTTCGACTAACTCTCTCACTATGGGGGTCTATCTCATACATGTCAGGAACCTAGTCTAACCGCTTCACCCGAGAGGGACTTAAACAATTAAACTGTCTGACTTGCTAGACCTGAGCTTTATTTTATACTCCTGCTGCGGAGTTTTCTCTAACAGGGGAAGTTTAGAGTCAGTATCTGGGCAGTCCTTGAGAACGGGGCAGTCTTTGAAAAAAGTCTTTGGACGGAGTCCATGAAATCGTTTAACGTGACTGGAATGAATCCAGCCTTTGCGGCCCTACACCTGGATCGCAGTCCTTGTGGTCATCAGAACGAGCTTCGGTTCTTTCCAGCCGGGCTCCAGCGGACTTCAGCGATCAAAATTTCTTATCAATACTAAATCGCCTGGAACGACCTCGTGCGGTTTCACTTGCGTGTTGTCTGGAAAGGCAGCAGCGACCTGTGAACGACAAGAGAGTAGTGCAGACATCAAGGAAGCCAGGTAATCTGTCAGCATATTACTGTCAACATCTGTAATTTTACGGGGCATTGGTGTACCCCACATGTTCGGGGGACGACCGAATACCACTTCAAAAGGGGACAGACCTGAACGGGAGTGTGCGACCATTCTCATATAAAAAAGGGCGACTGGCAGTGCTACCATCCAATCTACGCCTTTTTCTGTGCAGACCTTGGCAATGCGGATTTTCAGAGTCTGGTTATGTCTCTCGACGAGGCCAGCTGCCTCGGGGTGTCGTACACAATGGAACTTCCACTGGTACCCTAACAGAAGAGATACGTGTTTCATGAGTTCGGATGAGAATGGCTGGCCGTTATCTGAATACACGACCCTGGGCAGACCATAGCGGGGAAAAAACTCACGAACCAACTGCCTGGCAGTGGTCGCGGCAGTGTAATCTGGGACTGGATATGCTTCTGTCCATCTGGACAAAGCGCATACAACTACGAGGACATACTTGAAACCTCGACATCGATCCATCTGAATATAATCCATCTGGAGGACTTCAAAAGGGTGGTCAGGAGGATGGAATCCACCTTGTTCCACCGGAACACCTTTACCTGGATTGAACTGACAACATATCATGCAGGTACGTACTTTCTGTTTGGCTGCTGCTCGTAAATGCTTGTTAAACCAAATATTCTGGATGCTGTCTAACATGGCTTTTTCTCCTAAATGTGCTGGACTATGTGCGGTATTAATAATGACTTGAACCATAGAGTCGGGGAGAAACCATGTGGCTTTTCCCTTCGTCAACCATCCCTGATCTGTCTGGACCCCTCCTTGTTCAGACCACTTCTTGATTTCGTCTGGGGTAGCATGTGACTGTATGTCTAGTACGTCTTGTGTAGGGTCTTTAACTGTCATACAAGTAGTCTGGTCTGGAATATCTGTTGTTGTCGTGTTAACTGGAATGTCTGGAGTCTGAGCTGTAAGCTTGGCTGTTCGATCTGCTAGATCGTTACCTTGGGAAATAGTGTCAGTGGCTTTCGTATGTGCTTTGCACTTCATAACAACGATGGCTTTCGGTAGATGTATTGCTTCTAACAGGGCTTGAATGAGGGGGCCATGTTGAATCTTGGCTCCATGAGAGGTCATGAAACCTCTTTCTTGCCAGAGTACTCCAAAGTCGTGTACGACTCCGAATGCATAACGTGAATCTGTATATATGTTTACTTTCAGGTTCTTGGCTCGTATGCAGGCTTGGGTCAGAGCGACGAGCTCTGCTGCTTGAGCAGACAGGGTGTCAATACGATGTGTTTCTATAACTTCAGTTTCAGTAGTCACTGCATACGCGGCTACTAGTTCTCCTGTACTTGTTCTCATACATGAACCATCCACATAAAGTGTTAGGTCGGGATCAGGCAATGCAATGTCAGTCAGGTCTTGTCTTGGCTTTGTCTTGATGTCAATAACTTCCACACAGTCATGTGTGGCAGGATTCAATGTACTCGAGGGTAACAGTGTGGCAGGATTTAAAATATTGCAGCGTCTGATTTCTATGTGTGGCTGAAACAGTGTCAGTTCATAACCTGTTAATCGGGCAATTGTCAAGTGCTGAGTCTGTGTTCGGTTTAAAAGAACTTCCACGGAGTGTGGAACTTGTACTGTCAGGGAGTGTCCTAACACTATGGAATCACTTTGTCTGATAGCTAGAGCTGTGGCTGCAACTGACTTGAGGCACGCAGGCAGAGCCTGGGCTACTGGATCTAATGTGCTAGAAAAATAAGCACAAGGCTTGTGTTGTCCTGCTTGATCTTGCGTGAGGACAGACAATGCTGTACCATCACGTTCAGTAACAAAAAGTGTAAAAGACTTACTGTAGTTCGGTGTCGCTAACACAGGTGCATTACATAAAGCTTTCTTTAATTCATTAAAAACAAGTGTATGTTCCTGGGTCCAAGGGAGGACAGTCGATGTCGCTGCCTCCTGTGTCGTTAACTGTATCAGTGGTTTAGCTAGATATGCATACTGAGGAATCCATTGTCTGCAGTAAGAAGTGAGGCCGATAAAAGCTCGTACCTCCTTCAGGGTCTTGGGCTGTGGAAGATGTGCTATTAACTGGATACGGTCAGGTGTCAACTGTCTACCCCTCTTGGACAGTAAGTGTCCAAGGTATACCACTTGCTGGACACAGAATTGCAATTTCGAAGGGGACACCTTATGCCCCATCTCGGCCAGAAAATACAAGACTGTAAGTGACGCACGTTCGCAGTCACGTTCTGTACGGGCTGTGATCAATAGATCATCGACATACTGGAGCAGGGCAGTGTCAGTTGGCATGTGAATACTGTCTAGTTGTCTTTTAAGTGCTTGACTATAAATACTAGGACTTTCTGTGAAACCTTGAGGAGCTCGTGTAAATTTATAGCTTCTTCCATTTAAACAGAATCCGAAAAGGAACTGGCTGTCTGGATGAATGGGGACACTAAAGAATGCGTTCTTGAGATCAATAACAGTAAAGAACTCTGCTTCAGAATCAATGGCTGTCAATAGGGAAGAGATATCTGGAACCACAGGGTACTGGGGTATGATACATTTATTAAGTTCTCGAAGATCAATCACTAATCGATAAACTGGAGGTGCATTTGGGTCAGTACGTTTAAGAATCGGAATGATAGGAGAATTACATACATTGGAGTCAGTTTCTACAACCACTCCTTGAGCAATGAGCACGTCAATAATTTTCGATAAGGCTGTTACAGCCTCAGGTGGCAATTTGTACTGTCGGATTCGTGGTAATACAACACCTTGTTTCAGAGTGACACGATATGGTGTAATGTGCATACAACCTACATCAGTTGGACCTTGCGCCCATAAATGCTGTGGTACATTCAGTAATCTTGGATCAAAATCTCATAACACATAATGACCTTTAAAATCACGTAAAAACAATCTCACACCTTCTGGGGAACAACATATTACTGCACCTAACTCTTTCAATGTCTTAATACCTAGTAAATTTTCAGGACAGGATTTCGTAAGTAACAAGTATGTAGTTCGGGACAATGGACCAACTTCTAGGGAAACTGGTTTCGATATTTCATTAACAATAGGCTTTCCTGAAAATCCCAGGGAAACGTTTCTTGAGCCTGAGAGTGGAGCCCCTGGAACCTCGTCATGACTGATGGTAGTCCTACTTGCCCCTGTATCAATCAGAAACTTTCTGTCTTTCCCTAATACTTGACTG
This sequence comes from Lissotriton helveticus, assembly GCF_964261635.1. Lineage (NCBI taxonomy): Eukaryota > Metazoa > Chordata > Amphibia > Caudata > Salamandridae > Lissotriton > Lissotriton helveticus. Next base: position 571,603,015 of record NC_136063.1, read on the forward strand.
TGTACATAGGGACCCTCTTGATCTACAGGAAACTCGATGAGAGGCAAGCCAACCTCCCTCTCTAGGCTGTTTCATGAATACTGCTAATATTCTGGATAATCTGACTGTGCGTACTGGTACATCTGTTGTGTAACGTGTTGTGTGGCAGCTATAGGCTGCGGTACTGTAACTGTCTGTTGTGCGTTCTGCGGTGGCTGGGCATTCTGCGGAACATGTTCTTGTCTAGGAGGACGTGGTCTCTCTTTCGTCTTACCTGTAGCTATGTTGTGTTTCAGAACTGCACATTCGTTTATATAATGACCTGGCTGTTTACAGTAATTGCAGGTCCCTTTAACAGGAGCTGCAGAATGACTAGTCTGATTCGGACCCCTCTTCTGACTATCTGGTTGAACAGACTGTGCAACTAGTACTTTCATTTTCGTGTCTTTCATACGTCTCCTTTCGTGTTCTTGCTCTTCCCTGATTCTATTCTGGTGATATTGTAGCATCTGGAGCATTTGAGATGGGGTATTAGCTTGCCAAGTACTCTCGACTTTCAATACTCTATTCTTAACTTGCGGTAAAGAATTCTCAACTAGTTTGGTAACAAAAAGATGTGGATACGACTCACTACTTGTTTTCAGACCGCTATTAATAATGAAACATTTCTCAAATCTGGAGTAAAAATCACTAGTGTCTTCGTCTTGTTTCTGATTACAGGCTGAGATGGCATCCCAATCTTCCTTTTTCGTGGCTAGTAATCTTGGCAAGAATTGTATTAACAGTTCGGGCAATTCTTTGGCTTTATCCCCAAGACCAGTACCTGGGACTCTTGCATTATCTTCGGTCTCTAACGCGATCCAATCTATCTTTTTCTCTCCCACCTCCCATTCTTTTTCTTTAAGTTTTTCATATATGCCCGCAGGCAACAGGACCTTTAACATTTTTATGATATCAGGATACGTGTATTCTCCCATACGGAGCATGTCTTTTAATTCTCGATGGAACCCTGCTGGATCTTTATCGTGACAGGGTATTAACTTTTTCATTTCTAGTAGTTCTATTTTCGTGATAGGGGTGTAAACAAATACTCGTTCGAGATTACCCCCCTCTCCCTTAACTGGATGCACTTCTCGTAACGGATTCTGTCTATCTATGTAGAACGGAGGCGAAATTGGAACAAAATGCGGAGTCAGGAACGTTCTGTATTTGTGGCGCTGTTCTAGAATGACACTAATTAGATCGGTACCTAGACCTTTCCATCGGTTTAGGAGTAACTCGTTCAATACATTATATAAGGGACCTGGATCAAAATGCTGACTCTCGTACAGTGTGATGAGATGCTGGATCATATACATACCCACCAGTCGCTGCTCGGCTGGGGGCAGTTTCAGAAACATTTGGGCCACCACTTCGTCTGGAAACGTGGCAGAATCACTAACCCATCGGACTGCTGATCGGGCTAGTTCTTGTTCATGCATGGTACTAAGTTCACTGTAACCTATTCGTAGTTTCAGAACTTTATCTGTAGCCTGGAATACTTGTTCAAGAGAACACTGTTCTGGTACTGGAGGAGGAAAAACTTTCTTGTAATCTAGGCGTGAATGTCTATCGGAAAGTCTCGTTCTACCTACATACGCTATTCTGCTGGGATTTTCGGCGTCTACATCTACGTCTAAAGAATCGTTCTCTTTGTCTGCTACTATTCTTGCTTTTTCTCTCTCGTGTATACCTATAATTTCTTTCCGGATCTTTCTGTACATGGTTTCTATACTATTTTGTGTCTTGTGTTTTCCGTCTGCTATATTGTCACTCCATCTTGTCAGGACTTTCATCTCTTCTGGACTTTTATCAGGACGATCCTGTTCTCTTACTAAACAATTTATCAGAAATTGCAAAATCATGTCTTGAATCTCGACTTTCCTGTGTGCCATAGCTTCGTGAATACTTCCTGGGTTCTCCCCTGTTCGGATAAAATGATATATTCTGTCTAAATGTTCTTTCATATCTGATATGGTGATCAAGAAGTTTGCAACTCGTCGTAAACGTACGGAGTATAATATCATGTGATCTTCGCCTGGCACTGAATCATATCTACAGTCAGTGAGGAACTTCCTGAGGGCTTCGTACGTAGCCACTTTTGGCGTACGCTGTCATGCGGCATCTCTCAGCATCAGGCGCTTTGTTTGAGGCGGGGTGGTAGGAGCACCTCCCCCTGCCCCTCCTGAACTGGAATTGTCAATTAATACTGGATGTGCGACTGCTGGTAACGTGACTGGTACCGTAGGGGTACGTAATGTGGGTTGATCCTGGGGTGCTGGCGCATGGACAGGACCAACGACTGGAGGCACAGGAATTACATTATTAACAGGAGGCTGGGCTTGAACTTGGACTGGCGGGATAGGATTAGTGTTAGCATATTCGGGAATAGTGTCGTCTAAATAGGAAGAAAGGAAAATTTCGGCTGCAGTCGGTTTATGACGCAGCTTAGTCGGAACCAAGGGTGGCGGTAAATTATGGAGTGCTTCCGGGGTCACCTTCGGCAAACCTTCGGCGAGAAGAGGATACATACCCTTAATAAGGGCATTTCTCTGTCTGTCTGACTGTTCTGCTCTAACTCGTTCACCTTCTTCTATTAATTCACTTTCTTGGGCTTTTTCTGAGGATTCTCTACTTAATTCTGCTTTTCTGAATTCTTTCTCGGTTCTTCTATGAGATTCTTTACGCCATAATTCTATGGCGTCTTTCTGGGACTGTCTGGCTTTCTTTTTCCATAATGCTTCTTCTACTCGCATGATGCACTCGGCATCCCATGTTCCTGAAACAGGCCATCTATATTTCTCTTCAAGATGCTGAGTATAATCAGCCCATAAATCTAGATACAGTATGGCATCTAAGCCATGCTTGTGATACATGAAATGTCCAGGACTGTCCCTAGGAGGGACAGGAACTGATTCTTCGAGTAACCCTTTTCTGGTTTTTATCTGACGTAATTTCGAAAACAGCGGCATATTTGAGCCGTACTTGAACTTGAACTTGAACACAATACAGAATGAACACAATAGTGAATAGCAGAACAATCATTCATACCACGACATCAAGAACACATTAATAACAGTTCGAACAAAATACTACCTGATACATTGAAAACATAATACTTGAATTTCTCGAGAACGGACTTACTAGAATTACTGGATGCACTGCTAAAACAGTACAGAACATACCGGTCTCATAAAGAGACACGTCATACCGTATCCACCTAGATGGACACGTCGGACTGGATCTGCGTACCCAAACCCATCGGACCGGAGACAAACTAATGACCCCGTCTAGATACTCCCCCAGCAACGGTACTCACCGGGAAGCAAACTGAAGGCCTCGGACTGGACTGGGCTGCTACGACGTCTGGTTACTGCTACGCACTACGCATGCGCTTCGGGCTTCGGGCTTCGGTTACAGGTGGGCCTCCGGATACCTCGGACCTTGCTCTCTCGGCTTGGGCTCTGGTCGGGACGAACCGCCTTCCTCACCGCCTCGTCTGGATGCCGGACCGCAGTCTCCGTCTCCTCCGTGGGCCTGAGGGAGACTTGAAGCAGAAATATCTGCACGTGCACGGTAGAGGTTCCGTCACGGCTGTAGAAGGGTCAGGGGGCCTGCGTTACATCGCCGGCGCGTGGGGAAGAGGTAAGTCCCTGTTCGGGCGCCATTTATGTGGTAAATAAATAATTAATTACCGGTACTATTTTTCTATGCATTAACCAAAACAGATAGCTCAATAAATAAGAGGCAGGATCCGTGGAATCTGAGTCAGAAATGGCTTTAATCGGATGGCTCGAGCCTAAAGACCATAAAGTGGCATTCGATGGAAAGGAATGGCATGGAATGGCAGCTGCAACGTCTCATCAACATTACATAGTATATATAGGAAAACATTACAATTGCATTGAATACAGTAGGCGTAACGAGTGACAAACGTAAGATAAGAACAAATGGGCGTACAAAGAAGGCGTGCACAGGGCGTGCACGTAGACATGTGATGAAAACGTCACAGAAGTGTCATAAATGGGTGGATACATGGAGGGGGCTACCTGGGCAGCTGGAACCTTTAACCTACTGGTGCGCGCAAACGGGCCATGACGTGTAACTAGGGAGAGCTGGGGGCTCTGACTTCTGCACTAGAAGAGGAGACTAAAGTCTGGGATGTCAGGACGACATGTACCTATAGCATATCTGGTATCTCGTGTTTGGAGAACATGTTGCTAGAATCTAAATGTCATCAGGGCAAAGGCTACTTGACACTAAGGCTGGTGCATGCATATATTCTACGTGTATTGCGTGTGCTATGAATCTTCTATGGATATTAATTCAGTAATTCTCTTACATGGAGACAGGAAGACTAGACTATAGCTGAAGATGTTTATGCGGTTCGTTAGCTTAGGAATGTGAAGACGGAGAGCTGAACTGATAACTAGAAGCATAACATATTCTTGGCAGACAGGCAGGCAGGCCAGGCCGGGCACCGCGCTGCTTGGCAGAAAGTAAGCGAAGGGTCAGGGATGCGGGAGGGGCTGCATCGCTCCTCGGAGTGGTTTCAGGAGACTGGGCACTTGAATCTGGTGTCCGGGCCCTTATGAGGCCTAGAAACGGGGACAATTCGATGTATTAACGTGCATAATGTAAAACGTTGGCAACATAGGCCTAATACTCGTTGCTTTCACGAGGACTGGAAACTGGCATACTAACGTTGGACACAACTATAATTGCGTCTTTATTCGGTCAAGGGGGAACATATGCATATCGATCATGCACATATAACATATTATGGGGAACACATAGGGACACATGACAAGGCAAAATTCAATTTTCCTCACAATACCTGGAACATGAGCTACACGCGAAAGAAGCTGTATATACAAATGACCCATTCCCGAGCTGGTACACTTTCAATTTGTTAGACAACGAAAAAACTATGCTACTAGGGTGTAAAATCAAATCAGGCTCCCCCAGTGATCAGTTAACCTCAAAACTATTTGCCATTCTTGCCCCAGTGTTAGTAGACTCTTTTTCCGGCCTCTTAAACACATCCCTGAAAGAAGCAGAATTTCCTAAAATTTGGAAGGCGGCAAGAGTTAAACCCATATTAAAAAAACCCGGTGCTGATGCAAACACTTTCTTAAACTACCGCCCCATTTCCTTGCTGCCCTATTCAGGGAAAGTATTGGAGGCATTTGTAAATGAACAACTGGTAAACTATCTTGAGAAGAACAACCTACTCGACCCCTCACAGTCGGGTTTCCGCGCCACCCACAGCACGGAAACAGCCCTGATCGAGGTTGCCGACAACATTAGATTTGCTCTTGACAAACGTCAATCCTCCATTCTGGTGCTTTTGGATCTGTCGGCTGCCTTTGACACCATCTCCCACCAGATCTTGATCAGAAGACTGTGGGAGTGTGGTGTCAAAGGGCAGGTTTGAAAATGGTTCATCAGTTATTTGTCAAATCGAACAACTACACTGCAAATAGACAAGACTCTGGCCAGTACTCGGCCCGTCATAAGAGGTGTGCCTCAAGGCTCCATTCTCAGCCCCTCGCTTTTTAACGTTTACATGGCCCCCCTGGCCAAACCGATCAGGGCATACGGGTTTGACGTGTTATCATATGCGGATGACACGCAAATATTGGTCACCCTTAGCCCCGATGCAAATGACACCAAAAGGCGTTTTAAAATGTGCTTGATAGAGGTAAAAAACTGGATGAGTCAAAATCATGGCACCAAATCTGAAGTTATGACAATTGGGCCAGCAAGTGAACACTGGACCCATTATTGGTGGCCACCGGAATTGAGGGAGTATCCTGTCCCAAAAGAATCAGTCCGCAACCTAGGATTCCGCATGGACAACAAATTATCCATGAAGGACCATGTAAATCATACTGTAGGCACCTGCTTCGGAATCATGCGGAGTCTACGCAAGGTCTTTAAATGGATACCAACAGAAGCACGCAGAACCTTGGTTCAGGGCCTCATAGTAAATAGGCTAGACTATGGTAACTCTCTCTTCCTTGCCATAAATGAGTCCCATATCAGGAAACTGCAAGTTGTACAAAATAAAGCTGCTCGTCTGATTCTAGGCTTACCCAGACGATCCCCCTCTCTGCCATGCCTTAAAAGCCTAAAAGCCTACATTGGCTCCCTGTTAAAAAAAGAACCATTTTCAAAACCATGTGTCTGGTTCATAAACACATGTACGGCCCCGGACCAAAATACTGGAATCAAAAATTGACATGGTACCAGCCTGGTCGACAATTGAGATCTAGCTCCAAGTCACAGCTTACGCCGCTCAGAGTTCAAACTGCTAGAAACGGCGGTCGTGCCTTTTCCTTTATGGCACCATCCCTATGAAATAAACTCCCCCTAAACATACGTACAACTACTGAACTCATGAGTTTCCGCAAAAAACTGAAAACATGGCTCTTCAGCTAAATTCCATTTTCTGGCTCATCCTCTTCTCTTAGGACTGTCCGCATGGGCCATGAGACTCCCCCGGGATGTGATATGTTGCGCAATACAAATATCCAGACTAGACTAGACTAGACTAGATGAGGGGTGTTACCCCGAAACCGGTCCCAGAATGCTAGTTTCCGGTCCAGGGAAGACCTGGCTTGGCAATTCAGGCTGCACTGTTCCCATGAGACACCGGGTCAAGACTGATTTGCATACATCTGGGTCTGAACTGGGGTGGCGACGTGACCTAAAGAATGATGATGGATTCAACCAGATCTGTGACTGGAAGTGAGTGTCTGAAAATATTCAGCGCCCTATCCATCAAACCTTTGTGTTTACTTTTAGAAAGTTAGCATTTTTCTGCCCAAAACTATTGTGCTTCTCTTCCAGTCTCCTGGGTCACATGACTGTGGATGGCCAGGCCCGGACCGGCCGTAGCGGGCCCCTGGGGGCCGATTTTGTTACAGGGCCATTTTTGCAGCCATGCTGCAAAATCGGCCCTGGTACAAAATCGGACGAAACCGGCCCTAGCAAAGAGCTCGGTGGCGCCCCCAACCGGGGGGAGGGGTTTGGGGGGGCAGCACTTTGCCAGGGCCGGTTTTTGGTTTCCAGTCCGGCCCTGTTGATGGCTCTGCTGTTGTGGGCAGCATATTACTTCCAGACAGAGAGACAAAGGAAGCCTAGATGTGACGGGAGAGGGTATTCCTGACAGGATGGCTGGGGAGGACCTGTGCCCTGCCCTGGTTACATTTCAAAGGGCCCAGCCTGCAGCACACATAATTGAACTTGCCACCAGGTCTGCCCTTGCCTTTGTCCCCCAAGACAGTTTGGAGCCAGGACCAGGGGAAAAGGTGACCAGAACCAGTTTTGGTGGTAGGTCAGGGGATTTCCCATGCAAAGGCATAGAAATAGGTCCATAAGAACCTCTCATCAATGAACTCCTAGACCTGTGGTAAATTCTGGACTGCCCTGCTGCTGTAAGGACTGCCACACTGTCTGAAGAAGAAAGATTGGAACTGCTTGACTTGATCCCAGATTACATAGAGTGACTCCAAGGGTTAGTTTGCTGACCTCCTGTTTGAGGTGCAGGGACACCACAAGCTTCCAGGGGCCTCCCTGCAACTATCCACCTGACGAGCATCAATCAAACCTGCCTAGGTCTGCCTGAGTCCTGTTGCTGGCCTTTGATGGAGGCTTGATCCCCAAGAGGTGTCTCCTTAGCAGACATCAATGTGACCTCCTCCTCTAGACAAGGTAAAAAGTCAGCTAAGTTTGGCTTTCTTGCGACCACAAAGTTACCTCATTTCACCAAGACAAGAACCAATTTGAAGCTCCAACGGGGCCTGCTCTCCGCACCAATAGCTAACATCTGTGGCAACCATTAATGTGAGACCTGTACTTAGCACTGACAGCAACCATCCTGTGACGATCAAGCAATGCGAAACTCCAGCGATGAACGAATCTTCACGCTACAGTTACTCTTGAGCATGACTAACCTAGGGGCATATTACCAATGACATGCGATAATTATCGCTATCGATAGTTAGCGAGAAAAATTTTATCGCCTAACATCGCATGGGAATATCGCCGCAGTAGCGAGGTATTACCAATCCTCCGCTAAGCGGCGAAATTTCCCCGGAAATGCGATAAAAGCATGCGATAGAGGTAGCGTGACGACGCTAACCGGTCGCACGCTAACGGGAAAAAAATGCACGTTGGGCCTATCAGCGATGATTATCGCTAAACCAATAGGCCCAAGGCTACCATATAACGCGTTAGTGGGACGAAAAAATGCCCGCTAAACCGAAAATCGTTGCTAACAATGGAAAATACTGAACATGATGGTGAACAGCCAGGGACAAGTGCAGAGGGCAGAAACAACACCCAGGAAGGCCAGCAGACACCCAGGGAAAGGGCAAGAGGAAGAGGAACCCAAAGTTCACTCCAGATGAGAACCAGGTACTGGTTGAAGAGGTGACGCGACACCAGCAGGAACTCTTTGTGAGTTCCACCGTCACCATGGCGAGGAAAAGGGACATATGGGAGGACATCATGACCAAGGTCAATGCCGTGGGGGAGCGCAAGAGCACAGTGGACGAGTGTAAGAAGCGGTGGCACGATACGAAAAGCAAAACAAAAAAGAAACTGGGAGCAAACCTAAGGGCAGCAAGTGCGACGGGAGGCGGTGGACCAGCTCCACAGGAGGAGCTGGATGAGCTGGAGGAGCAGGTGGCGAACGTCATCAGTGAGGAGACTGTTGTAGGAGTCACAGGCCAGGATTCTGCTGTACTGGAAGTCACACAACAACACCAGGGTGAGTGTCAAACAGGAACAGGTGGAAGTGGGTGGATGGCAGCCACGGCCGGTGGTAGGTGTAACTGCAGGGCGGTGACGTAGGGAGGGGGAGGGGCAGGGTGGGGGGTTGTAATGTATGGATTACGGACTTTGACAGGTAAGTAAACATATAAATTAATAAAATGAAATTCGTTACGCGCACTGCATGGCATTTGGTAATGCAGTGCACACAACGAAAATCGTGTTATTAATTTATATGTTTACTTACCTGTCAAAGTCCGTAATCCATACACAACAACCCCTCACCCTGCCCTTCCCTACGTCACTGCCCTGCAGTTACACCTACCACCGGCCATGGCTGGTGGATGGACACAGTGGCACTCATGTACCATGCAAGTCATGACATTGCATACCCTCATGTACTGTCCAACAAGTCCTGGAGAGCCCTGGTCATGCATAGGGACACATCACCAGGAGGATGAGGGCAGAAGTGTCGCTGTTGCACAGTTGGCTCATGATGTCGTCAGTGGCGCACATGAGTTCTGGCAGGGTGCTGTGGACTTGTATGATTCAGGACTGGGATGGGTACAGGATGTTGTTATCTACCAGGTGTTGGGCCAGTTGCATGTTGAGCAATTCCCAGTGATCGGCCCTGGAAACAGGAGCAGGGAGAAATGCTGGAAGCACTTGAGGTCCTTGTGGCCTGGCTTCAGCTAGTTGAGGAGGGTGTAGATTTAGTTGTGTTCCAAGCGCCATGGAAATGTTGTTGTACTGTAGTCAGCTCAGATAGCAGCATCTGCCATGTTATATACGTGGTGTGGGAATAGGTGTGACAGGGAGCGTGAGTGGATGGAGTACATAACCTTGTGTATCTTGTTGCTGTTGACATTGGCCTGGAAGGTCAGGTAGCATGCGCTGCTGGTGTACACAGGGGAGGTGGGCCCTGGCATAGTTTGGGTGGGTGTCGTGTTGAAGCTGTCATGGATATCAGCGAGCTAGCAGTGGAAGAAGATGGCTAGTGAGTAGCACTGTTCGACTCAGGGAGTCATGTTGTTGGTGTTGGTGCTGGAGTCCGAGAGGTCCCTTACGATGCAGAAGAGACCCTTGCTCCCGTGTGTGTTGTCATCCAGTTAGGCTATGAAGGAGCAACCCTTGGCCAATCACAAGAGGTGGAGATGTATGTGTATGGCATCCTTGTGGTCTGCGTGGTTGTCTGGAGTGCATATGGTGACCAATATCCACTCCTGTTTCCGACATCCAACTCTGGATACACACCAGCACATTGGTGAAGGTGGCAGCTGCCCTGCTGGTGTGGGGGTTACAGGGTTCCTTGAGTGGCACAAGTGTGTTGTCACAGTTGTACATACACTGCCTGAGGTAGCGGCCTTGAGCGTTGGAGTTGGTGGAGTTGTTGTGTGGCCTGTGGGTAAGGGTGGTGATTAGCTGGTCTATAGTCACTCTCCTCCAGCAGTGGTGAGTTACCCGTTGTGTGCGGTGGTCTGTGGACTGTACATTGAAGGGGGAATGGATGCAGCACGGTACAGTCCTGTGGAAACAGGTGGTGTGTACTGAAGTAACGTGGGTGCCTGTGTAGAAGGTGGTGTCCAACGTGTGACCAGCGGCGTGGGTGGAAGGGTGGGTGGGTGGGGGGGTGACGAGTTGGCTGAGGCTGAGGTTGGCTAGTGTGGCCGACAGGGTTCTGGAGTTAGTGTTGTTCTTGATCCTGAGCTGGAATGTCAGCTCCACGAGGAAGATGTAGTCTGTGGAGGTGAGTGCATGGTTGCAGGCGACGTAGGCGAGGGATTTGCTGAATTGACAATGTGGTCTAGGGGTGCTGGACATGAGTGTACGTCTGAGGGTGGTGTTGGGGTCGGTGTGGATCTGGAAGTGGAGATGTGTGGCAGTGTTGAGGAATAAACCTGCGTGGGTGGTGAGCTTGAGGGTGGCAGTGGTGTCCCTGAGGGTGGCAGTGGTGAACTAGAGTGTGGCACAGTTGAACCAGAGGGTGGTGTGAAGAACAAAATGGTGCCAGGTGTGAACCAGAGGGTGCTGTGAGGAACCAGAGGGTGGCGCAGCTAAACTGCCTGGGAGACCTGTGTGTCTGAGCCCCGTGCAGCAGAACTGCCCCTGAGCCCTCCCAGTGTGATTATATTATTTAGCACAATTGCCGGTAAGCCCTCAGGGTGTGAGCACATATTGTGCCAAGTTACTCCCTGCCCCCAGTACTTATATACCTGTAACGCACAGCACGATCATGTTCTTGCACCATGAAGTCTTGTGGCTGGATACTTCATATCTGTGTAGGTGGTACCACCGTCAGTGCAGTCAATATGTAAAGTCACAACGACCTACACAGCACCAATAAACATCTGTCCCCCTTGGCACAGGTATGTGCATGTACCATGCGTGCAGCACCTGCATGCCACTGCACCCTACTGCCCAGCGCCAGCATAGTCCTGTATGGGGCATTTAAGTATGAGATGGGATATTGTCCAGCAGCAGCTGCATGCGCATGAACACACTGAGCAGGCTCTGAATGGCTAGGTACCAACATGCGCAGCAGAGCAATCTTGGACATCGGAAGGATTCTGGGGTCCAGACCCAAACGTATATTAGCATCCATTACTTTCCCAAGCGCCATCCCTGTGAAGCTCCTGTGACAAGGTGCCTGCATTCTCCGCACCTGATGCTCTGCTTGGTCTCTGACCCCTCTTAAACAAGATGCATGTGAACTCCCATAGAAGCTCTCCCTGTTTGGCAAACTCCACCACACACTAGCAGTATGAAACATCTTCTCGGCCGTCCCCACTATAACGTCCAGTTCACAAAAGGGACCTCGTTGCATTATGGTGTGCTGGCAAAGTGACAGCCACATGTGGGCACATATTTATTCTAAATGCTACACAAGTACGCCAGCAAATTAGCAAACATGTGGACTGTCTTGCCATCTAGTGCTAAATAGCAGAATGCTAAGTAGCAGATTTGTCCCATACACAATTAATTATATGTAATCTGTCAACCATGCAAGTCAACAGATACCACAGCTAAGGTTTACTTAACACCATACATGCATCCCAGTAACCGGTTGCATCCAATGTCACACATACAGGGATCACACCACTGATGACCTGAGAAGCATACTATGTGTGAAGACACACACTCTGCAACCTACCTGACACCAATGCAAGTAGTAACAAATTCAAAAGTATTTATTTTATGAAAAATTACCTATCTAAAACTACACTAAACACTAAAACTAACACTATATCTAAAATCCCTACACGCATATAAAACTAAACTACACATGTAATACTAACTAAACACTACTACACAAACTAAAAAACTACATCAACCCCCACCCAAAGAGAAAAGAAACTTACCCCTAACACTATCTTAACCTAACAACATCTCACTACACTAAACTAACTATACATATTCTAAAACTAATCTAATTCTAAATCCTATAATACAACTATCTACAAGTAAACAAGTAAACACAAGGAGGGAAGGCAGAAGAGGGGTGTGGGGCAGAAGAAGTCCAGGTTTACGGAATTCCAAGTTTCTGTCCAATTTCATCCACCCGCCGGCTCAGGGTAATATAATCATTCCTCAGATCGAGGAGCAAGTTATTGTTCCTGGCCAGCTCATTGAGGATCTTGTTCAGGGTGTCAGCCATTTGCGGCGTGGTGGTGGGTGCCCCCAGATCCTGGCTTGTTGTGGTCAGGGCTGGTCCCTGGCTGGGTGCAGCTTGACCTGGCCCCTGGCTGCTGGTACCTGGAATAGCTGCTGTGGTTTGGATTGGAACAGCAGGTGAGGCCACTGTCTTTGTGTTCCTGACTCGGCCAGCCTTGCCAGCAGCCTTGGAGCTCTTTGCTTTGGTCTTGTCTCCTACAATCTCTGCATCGCGCGCCAGGTCCCATCCTTTCGAGCTGCCCCGTATGTACGTTCCATGGCTCTGTACCCCTTCTTCACCCTGCGGATGTGTACCCACCGTTCCCTGGCCACATTGAATGCAAGGGTCTCCTCTGCATTCATGTTGTCTGGAAAAAAATGGAAATGTCAATCCCAAAACAAGGACACTGGGTCATTTGCCTATCATCATATAATTTGGCACTAATCACATACCACATGGGAGGCAACACACATGTGACATCCTGTAACGTCTCAAAGTGACCTGACCACATCATTGACAAGCCCTACTTTCCACAATACAGGCCCTGGAACGTGACATGACAGGAATTGGCAGGTGTGATGTACTGACAAATTAGATGCCAAATGAGACAGTGATAACATGACACCATTGTGCATCCTGAGAGTGTGCAAGTAGTCCAATTAACATTAGTAGTGTGGCACTACCCCTCCATGGGCAGCACCACCCTCATCTGACCCTGTGACACACTGCTGCTACTGCTGTACGATGCACATGTGCAGACATGTGTGTATCTGAAAATGTGTACAGTTCATGTAGTCACTGACAAGACTGGCACTCTTTTACATGGTTGCCAGTGTGGCTGTATGTATATGCCAATGGCAACCGAATATAAGCTCAGCCTACATGCACGGGAAGAAGACCGGGACACCCCTACCAACAACAGGTGTCAAGAATATCAAGAAAGTTCTCCACAATATTGCAGCGTACATCGGCAGGAAACAGATGCAAAACACGCTATAAAGGCCTTGACAATATGCACCAGAGAAATCACATAGCTATCCTGGTCATGGGGTTAAGGATCTGTCCTAAGTCCAATGCTGTTCAATGTATACTTGAGCCTGTTGGGCAAAGTTGGGAAATTGTACGGCTCATCTAAGCGTATTGTATGCTGACAATAACCAGTAACTGAGTACGTGTGGGACAAACGACACTGACACACGTCTCTGTTGTACAAACAGCATGTTTTACATGAGCAACTAGAAGGGCATCAACAAACTCAAACTAAACAGCAGTGAAACAGACATCATTCAGTTTGGCAGCCCTGAGGTATCTTGGTCACCTGAAAGGTGGCAGCTGGAACTGTGCTCCTGTCCCCCTTGCAAACATGTGATCTTAGACCTACGAATAACAAAACTACATGCCCTGTCCTGGACAGAGCTCGTCAGCCAGGTAATTGTCACCTGCTACGGGTTCATGTGTAAAATATGGCATTTCTTCAAATGCCATCCTATTGAAGCAAGGAACCCTTTGCTGCAGGGCCTGCCCATCAGCCACACTGATGACAGCAATCCTCGGATTTCATTACTACATTTAAGAATTTGTGTTAAACAGCAGACCCGGCTGAATCTGGCAGCCACACTGACTCACAACCTGTCGCCTATAACCCCTTCCACACCTACATAGAAAATACACCACATGCTCATCATGCGGCAGAAAAGGCAGTTTAACAATCAGAGTTGCATTCATGACATCCTGTCTAATCCTGGACCTAAAGACCTCATAAAAGAGAAGAACTGGGATGGGCCAAATAGACCCCTTAGATCCTGGTATAAAACATTCATGACCCAGTCTTGTGTTAGTCCCTCTCAACATGGCTACGCTAGGTAACTGCTCTTGTCCTTTGGCGGTGTAATGAACTTCCCCCTCAACCATTATCCATCTATCAACACAAACTCTCCTGTGAAAGTTGGTAAACTTGACTGTTCCCAATATGTGGTGCAACATTGCCTGGAACCTCTATGGCACAGTTTCATCTGATTTACACTGCAAAAGGACCTTCAAACCTTGTGTGGATGATATGAGATCGATTCATACCTTACACATGACATGACCTTAACCTGGCATGATATGGGAATGTCCCAGGGCATATTAGTAAACCTTTATGTCTGCTTCACTGCCAGTGTACTGCAGATGAAGCGTGTATACCTCTTCTGGCTGGTCTTGATAATATGTAGCCATGTGTGACAATCCTGTAGTGTAATGCCTGCATGATCCCTGGATCATTGGCTATTTAGCTATAATCAGTGCTGGATGTCATGCACAGGAAATCAGAGCTGTTGCATTGTCCCTTCATGGACAAAGTCACAACTTAGATAGATATGCGTCTAACCACACTCTTATACATATTCTCTGAATAATAACATAACAATACTCTGCACCTTGTGGCCCCGTGACATGCGGAACACACCAGCATTTCAAAACGAGCGTGTGTTGCATTAGTTAATGACATCCATTACATCACACATGGCAATTTACATAACAATTACTCACCAGTGGCTTTTGGGTCCCTGAAACGATCCACGTCACCCTGTGTGATGGGTCGCCGACCATCTGCGACTGAACCAAATAAAATATGTGTCATTGCATGGCATCCAGAAACGTTACATAAACATGATGAACAACTTTTCTGTCACAGGAAATGCTACATCACTTTGTAGGGGATTCACACATAGTACTAATGACTCTGTGCACTTTGATTGGCATGCACACATGGGCTTGCTAATGCAGTGATGGCCAAACCTAACATTACCACAGTCATACATGCACATAACATTTGGGTTATGCCATTTCTAAGACCCATGTCCACAAAGGCATCATGTAGAAGTTGTCCTGCGTATGATGGTAACTATGCATTTAGTAAGAGGCAGATACACAGTCCCTTGGGATGTAAAACACTCTGGAGCTGTCAAACTCACACATTGCATAATCACCTGGCAAGGATATATCTACACATGACCCATGTACAGGGCCGTGTAGATACAGTCCTGCTGCTCATGGATTTGAGCATCTGTTACACTGTGTACTGTCCTTCACATAGGTCACACACACACTGGCATTGCTCAGATATGTACAGTTACACATACTGGACACACACACATCATCCTGCACACAGTCACTGCTCACATCTCTGACTGACTACAGCCGTGATGGTCTCCTAAATGCAAACATCCTCTGTGCCTTCCCACCCTTACTGGCATGTGGTCATTCACCATCACATAGTAATGTGAATGAAAGTGACACACAGACAACCTCTGTCCCGCATCTGGTCTGCATACTGCTAATATGTGTTCACACCTCAATGATAACGTGACTACTCACTCCAACTGTCAAATCATGGAGCTATACAAACAGGCACATTAGCATTGACTACTCACACATCTACTCTACTGTAGCACACCAAGGGACAGTATTACAGGTAATGGTGCATCCCACCAAATCAGCATGGAGGCAAGAGTAAATGTGCACATAGGAAAAAAGACCTATGTGTAGGGTGGAATTAAACACTAACACACTAGGGATGTGTTTGATATGCTAACCATATCTATGTGTATGGGGGGGGCAACACTAGTTTTTTTTAGTTACCCTCACACACCCTAGTGGTGTCATGCTTCATCATTGGGTCACCCCGACTCCTACAGGTCGGGGTGGGCTCAACCACAGTGTTGGGAAGCTCTTATGATACTGAAGGCAAATCAGCCACAAGCCGGGAAGCGAGACAGTTAATTCCGGTAGGGAGCGTCCTCCAAATAAGAGAGTATGCCCAGCGTCCCGCTTACTAAGGTGCCTGCGTCCAACATAATTTTGATGGAGCCTGGCATTTCTCACCAATATTACCACACAAACACGAGGAGAAGCTACTCTTCCCTCGCCACATTGATAGAGTAGGGAACTCCCCCTCTTTAGCATCCCCACACATAAGGGGGTCACTGAATCTTGCCCTGAAGAAAGTTCGGGACCTTCATGGCCATACAAGGACTGAAACATCTCGGCACTTCACTAGGGTCATAGGACCATAAAAATCCTAATTGACCACATTTTTCACTAATGTATTAACAACCCAACCAGACCCATGAATAAAGGGATACCAGGGGTCTGATTGAGGTTATTGATATATACCCCTTTGCCTTCACGATCATAAGAGCTTCCCAACACCGTGGTTGAGCCCACCCGGAACTATATGAGTTGGGGGGACCCAATGATGAAGCATGACACCACTAGGGTGTGTGAGGGTAACTAAAAACAACTAGTGTTGCCCCCCCCACCATACACATAGATATGGTTAGCATATCAAACACATTCCTAGTGTGTTAGTGTTCAATCCCACCCTACACATAGGTATTTTTTCTATGTGCGCTACCTACATTGAACTATCAGTTCTCTCAGTAGGTTTCCTTTGGAGTATTGTTTGTGGTAAAGTATTCGCTGGGAGGACGTACTCCATATGCCCTCTCAAATCCCCCAGGACCTCTGGATTAAGTTACAGGGTCCCTTGTTTAGCAAGAGTAAATGTGCACCATGGGCCAACTCACATGATGAGCTGCATTTCCCATGCTGTGCACCATGCGGCAAAAATGGCACATATGCATCAGGCATCTGTGCTGTAAATGCAGTGCATTGCAGGAGTTGTGACGCATGTGCGGCGCAGCTCCAGCAATGCTCTTGTTGGCCCTATCTTGTCAATGTTGCGTCAATCCTCATGCCTGCTTCAGGCAGGGCAAGAGTTAAGACGCAGCATTGCCATGAAAGTGAACGACAGAAACTTGATATATTTCACTCTGTCACATTACAGAGGTGTTCCTGTGTATGAATGCCCTCCCCTGCGCCAGAACGCACCCTAAAGGTGCATAGCTTTACAATGTGACGATTCTCACAGAATTGTGATATTGTACATACCCTGCACCATGGCGCAAAACTTGCACTGACGCTTTGACACATAAGTAATGCAACTGCGCCGCAAAAGAACCCCAAGTGGCTTGTAAATCTGCTAAAATGCGCCTGGAAGTGGGAGTCCTAATTAATCTTAACAGAAGCGAATCATGTGCAAATCACATTGGGACATATGTATCAACATTCCGTTTAGCAATTACTACATAACGATTTAGAAGGATTCGCTTATTTGCAATCGCTAAATGCTAAGTATGTAGGAAAATGCTTATTGTTAGCGATCCATTAATATTCCTAAATTGCGATTAGCAAATTGCTAATCTCAAACTTCCCAATCATTTCTATGTGGCAGGAGGCCCATAGGAATTATTGGGAAAATAGCGATTAGCAAATTGCTAATTGCAATTTGTGAATATTTACTAGGGTGCAGGTGTGTCATAGGAACACCCTGCTGCACCCGTGAAAATTACATGTGTGCGTATATGGCGCACATACATGCCCTAAGGGCATGTATGAGCGTCACATGGCACCTTTTGATGTTTACAAAAAAGCTAAATTCAAATATTTCGCTAATTACCACCAACTAGAAGTAGGTGGTAATTTGTGAAACCTTAATGGCTATTAGGAATGTTATTAGCCTTGATACATTGCATGTAAGGAATTGCTAAAGTAGCTATTCCTCAAATGCTATCGCTAAATAAGGAAAGGAAAAAGTAGTGAATCCTTACTTTGCACCAAAAATGTCTCATAAATACCATTTAGCGAAAAAGGGTTCGCTGACGCCGGAAATCAGCGAATGTCTGCGTTAGCGAACAAATTTTGGCTTGATACACATGGCCCATAGGGAAATGACATTGTCATCAACACTTAGTTACAGTAACACAGTAACGAGTCAGCATGTACATGCCATACTCACATGTCACACACATAACTCACTTACATTACATTGGAATATTAAAGTGAAATTATGGCTTTTAGACTTACCACCCTGTATGCCTGGCATCACTCCGGTGTAATACAGGAGGTCGGCCTCCCGCGCAGTCATGTCATGCCAGCGGTGCTTCCACTGGTGCACGGAGCGTGCAATCTGAAAGTAGTGCTCCATTTGGAGCCTCACACGCTCCCAGTGCACATTCCGTGCCCCCACAGCATACCCCTGCAGGATCCGCCCCCCGGCCTCCAACATATTGGGCAGATAAAACTTCATCATCCACAAAAAAAACCCCAATGCCTCCTCACTCATCCTCCCTGACCTCCCAACAGCAGGCATCTCCCTGACCCCCGTAACCCACTTAAAACTAATAAATAAAAACCCAATTAACTAACTAACTATATAAAAATACTAACTAACCCCTAAATAAACTCTACAAAACAGAGGACACTACACACTCAAACTGTGTAAAATACAACAAAAACAACTAACAGACACTGCAGACAAACCAGAGGACAGTAGACACACAAACAGTATAAAATACAACAAAAAGTATTAAAAGACACTTCAGACAGGACACAGCACACAGCACCACTCTCCTAAACCAACTTCCAACACAGCAACCAGCATACACCTCCTCCACTCAGCCCATGCACCAGCAATGTGCTGAAAAGAGAAAGTGAAAGTAAAAAGCACACCCATGTGACAGGAAGCAGTAATACACCACTTCCTGTGTTAGCTGCAAAAAATTCCGACTTAGCGACAAAATTATTCGCGTTTGCAATGAAAATCGTGACATAAAACGTCGCTATGGTATTTATATACAAAATCGCTCGAAATGCGAGTCGTTTTTTTGAATTGCGACGAATATATACTCGCTAAATGTCGCTAAGCAACAAAATAGTAATATTGGAAATCTGAAAGAATAAAATCATGGATTTCATGCAAAATATATAAATAAATAGCAGAAAACATAGGAAAAATATTGACAATATTTTTAATACCACCAATTTTTTTTTAATGATTAATAGGTGTAACCACAAATGACAATACATATTTTATTAGAAAAATAAATATACACAAGATATAGGGGTCAGGGAACGTGATCATGCACAGATTTCCTACAGGGAAATTATTAACAAATAATGCTACAATACTGTTTCATCAGGGTTCTGTTGAAAAGTATGGCAGGACGTTCAATGATTCACGTCAAAATGCATTTAAATAGACGGTAATGGTCCAAATCTTTGTTTTGCCTCTACATGTCATGCATTGCGTGATAAGTGAAATACCATCATGCAGACGTAGAAAGGCAACACATAGGGGAGATCAGAACACCACAAACCATACATCATGGTGCAGATTTACTAGTTCCTTGCACCCCTGAAAGTCAGCATCAGCGTAACTTTTAGTGCAGCTGCTGTGGCGCAATCCATGTGCAGCATATGTGGTGCAAAGGATGCCCAATGCTGTGGCAATTCCTCAAGGTCTTGCCTCATAAAGAGATGTACCGTCACTAATGGCTGTCACCGGGGGTGGCACAAATGCACAGGAGGTAGTGTACTGGCGTTGCTACGCGTCATTCCATTGGCTCATGTAATGTAGAATGATACCAGCCACTCACTCTTGGACCAATGCTGCGTCCTATCCCTGCACTTGCTTTCAGCATGCGTGATGCTTCATGCAGGGCGGTTGTGGGGTCACATGGTGCTTTCATTGATATCCGTGTGGTAATGTACATGTCTTGGCCCTCTGGTGGCGCAGGCTCGCACCGGTCTAGTGTGTGATTGCAGCCGAGGCCTCATGTATATCCCATGGTTGCTTCGTTTGCTCTGGGCTCTTACTGCCTTTGTACCTCCTGAGGATGTTGATGTTCGGGTCACACTGTGTGATGGTGGTGTGAAATGCCATATGTGTGCGTTCCCACCAATTGCACATGTTTTGTGGATCCTGCTGCAGGTTGGACTGGCTCGAGCCTGCTACGTGGGGAGGCATCGAGTTTGTTTGGGGTGGGTCTGACTCCCTACATTGTGTTTGGCAGTGGGGCCTTGCTGCCAGGCCCGGACTGACCGTTGTGGGCACCCGGCAATCCCCCAGTGCGCCGCAAGGGTAGGGGCCGGTTTAGGGCCCCTGGGGCCCGTTTTAGCTACAGGGCTGTTGATGCAGCAAAGCTGCAAACTCGTCCCTGTAACGAATTCGGACAAATACCGGCCCCGGCAAGGAGCTCTGTTGCACCTCAACCTCCCCAAGGGGGGCAGCCAAGCACTTTGCCTGGGCCAGTTTTGGTTCCCAGTCTGGCCCTGCTTGCTGCGGCTTGCCGGAGGTCCCTTGTTGTTTCACATCTCGGGGTGTCGGCTCTGCTTGTGGGGTGGCTGTGGTGTGTCTGGACCTCCTTGCATTAGCCTGTCCTCCTACTATGGGTGAGTTAGGACCTGGGTTTGGTAGCCCTTGGCCCCTCGGGTCACATGCCAGTCATGTGGTCATTTTACCTGGAGTGCTGTCCGACACAGGGTGTGTCCGCATTTGAATCTGGGATGTGTTTACGATTACGTGGTGCTTGGCTTCAACTAGGGTCGGGCTCTGTCCTCCCTGCAAGCTCTGTGTGTGGCCGGATGGCCCTTTGCCTGTTTGTGGGTTGAGCATGTGAGCCCCTTGTTGTCCCGATGGACCTTGAGTAAAATCCTCCCGGGGCAGGTTTTTGCTTCCTTTGCACATTTTCAGAGTATATGGTTCTAATATTGGTCTGTCGTGTACCTCTTACTGATGTGTATGCAGGTGCTCCGTTTGGCGTTTGTGCACCCTCTGGAGGTGTGCCTCATTCATGCTGTGCCTTTGTTGTAGGGTGGTTATCCCTTTTGGTTCCCTTTGGCCTGGCTGGTCATTATCTGTGGTATTCTGTGCCTACTCTCCATCAGTGGCTGTGTTGGCTGTGGGGCCTGTGTTTGGCCTTGTGGTGTGTTGGCACATGGGCCGTTTGGAGGTTGCTTGCGTTGGGTGTGCCAGATCATTGTGCTTGCTTCTGGAGTAATTCCCTGGGCAGGTTGTGCAAGGATGCCGTTGGGTGTTCTCAGCACACTCTAATGTCATGTGGACATAGGGTGGTGTGTGGGACTGTGTTTCTTGGCTTTGGGAACGCAGTGTTGTTTAATGCTTGCGTAACTTGCTGCTTGTGCTGCTTCTGTCTGTTTTGCTACTGTGTGAATCCAAATCTTGTTTAGCTATCTGTACAATTGTAAGGACTGCTACGTGGAGGGCTATGTCTCCGAGTAATGTTCATTTGCATAGAGTCACCCGACAATACTACTCCCCAACCTGCATATGTCAACACCCTGCACGTACTACTACTTGCATCTGTACCTGGCTGACTTGCACTTGCAAACACACTCCAGCAATGCCACACATTTACGGCATAGATGGCTCACACATACTGTTATTTTACGGACCAGGCTGCACAACATTAAATACGCATCACATCCATGCTGGCTGTGGTGTTCTGCCCAATTACTGTGGCATCCCTGCAGACATGCAGGGAGCCAACAGGTATTGGAATTCTGCACCTCATTGTCGGACACTGTGGGACATAGGAGACATGTAGTACGCCATAACGTAATGCAGCCAACCATGGCATGGGCATTGTGGCTAGCTGGACACATAGCAACTCCCCAATTGGAATACTGATTTTAGATGGGTGGTAGGTTTGCAGTAATTCATTATTACACCAAGACATGTATCAGCCTTCCATTACTCTGTCCACACTAAGGATGTGTCTGGTGCGTCGAGATAGGTATCTTTTATCCACATGACATACAGCACGAACCAAAAGCAGAACTAAGCAGACCCTCCAGTTTATCGCGATTTCGCGATTCACGAAAAAATCGCAAAATCGGCAGATTACCGCGATGGCCGCGATAATAACCATATTGGCCGCGATATTTACAAGTGAGACTCAAAACAAACAATGCCTGGCTGTGCGCGCCGCCCTCCCCCCCCCACTCGTGTGTGTCAGCAGCTTCCCGGGACACACACAGACAGTCAGACTAAGCCTCATTAACAAGTGAAAGGTCTTTAAATGACCTGTGAAGTACTCGGGTGCGGCTGGCAGTTCAAAACTGCCAGCCGCACCCGAGTACTTCACAGGTCATTTAAAGACCTTTCACTTGTTAATGAGGCTTAGTTTTTCACGCCCCCGCCTGTTATCCTCGGCTCTGGCAGGTGTCAGGGGCTTGCGGTGGTGCAAGCTTTCATCAGACAGTCGGCTTCCTGCACGGAGGATCACAGACCGGAGGGAGAGAGAAAGAGGGGTTGGAGGTACGTGTGAGGAGAAGAAAGGGGTGAAAGAAAGGAAGAGTGGCTGGGGGCACATGTGTGAGGAGAGGAAAGGGGTGAAAGCAAGGGAGAGTGGGGTGTTTAGAAGGGAAGGGGTAAAAGAAAATGGGAGGATAAAGGTGAAAGGTGGAGCACAAAGGTAAAGAGGGGGAGCAAGAATGAAAACTGAGGGTATGGGGCAGGTGAGACGAGAAAGAAGGGGTGAAAGAGAGGGGGGGTGAGCAAAGAAGTCATAGAGGTGGGAAAGAAGGAAAGGGTAGTAGGGGGTGAGAGAAACTGGGCGAATGAAACTGAAAGGTGGAGAAAAGTAGAGAGGAGTGCGAGTGAGCAGGAGAGAAAGAGGGAGGGTGAATGTGCGAGAAAGAGGGCGAGAGAGGAAGGGGAAGAAAGACAGTGTCTGGAAGAACGAAAGTATGAGAGTTAGAGAGAGAAGAGAGGGCGAGGAAGGGAGAGAGGGAGCAGGGGCGGCTGGTGACATTTGAAAGTGGTGAGGCGTAAACTAATTTGCATATTGCACCACAGCGATCGAGCGCAGCGAGCGGGCCCGAACCACCTTGCATCCATACATACATCATTCATGCATCCACCCATCTTTCCACCCACCCACCCTGCATCCATACATCACTCATTCATGCATCCACCCATCCATCCATCATGCATCCACCCATCGTGCATGCATCCATCCATACATCATTCATGCATCCAACCATCCATCCACCCACCCTGCATCCATACATCATTCATTCATGCATCCACACACAGAGATTAAAAATGACATGAGTTTGACTTGCCGTCCAATTTTTTGCATTACGTCTTAAACTAACCCTTGCATAAAGTAATTTACATATTTTTTATCCAGGTCATAATAAAACATAAAATGTGCCGTTCAACCCTTTTATCACTTCACTATTAATATAAAAAATCCTGACCAATCAACTCCCACTAGGCTAACACAGAAAATGTAAACTTACCTGACCCCAGGGTCGTGCCTTCCCCGCCTCAGGACCCACCTCAGTTGAAGAAGGTGCCATTCAATAAAAGAAGCAAACCTGCTCTGCGCGGCGCTCTCCCATGAAACAGAGCGTGCCATATTTTAAAGCTGCTCCGACAGGGCCTATCCAGGAACATAAATAACGTCTGCTCTGTCTTAGTCGTCCCAAAAATACAGCTCTTGAAATACCGGCTTGCTTCCACTTTTGACATTGTCCATGAATACCTTTTAGGACTGCCGATTCTTTTTTAGAAACATGCTGCAAGCAGACAGCAGCCTCATGATGGGCCAGAGATACTCTTCAGATCGCAAACGCTTTTTTTTTTAAACACTGCACATCTACACTTGTCTTTCCCAGGACGCTCCTCGGGCTGTTCTTCAAGTGCTTTTGCAGCGTGCCCGATGCGAACCATAAAGCGCTGTACTGCCTTCACCAGGTCGCCCCAGCCGAACCCAACCTGCTATAAACCGAGTGCTAAATGGCAAAATATTAACAGTCTGTAACATCATTAGCAAATACTATGTGTCAGCAGTAAAGTGAAACATAGAGCTAAACACTCGCAGCCGACATCTGCTGTGTACCCCGTCCCATGTCAGTGAGGCCAGTGACTGCAGGTAGTAGCCCCCTCCTCCGATCAGCAACAAGGCTGGCTCTCCTGACCACGCAACGAGCAGGCACCCGAGGTCCTGTTTGCGCCTTCAGGTCCGTTCAGCCACGAGTCCGATGTCACTCTCTCAGCCATACTGATGCAGTGACGTGACACTGCTCCAGCAGCGCCAGGATTGGCTGTGGAGCAGCGTAACTCCCTGCCCCATTCGGAGACTGGGGGCTGCGGCATGAGGCAACCCTCGGTCTCCCAAGGGGAGGCTACTACGCATGTTCGGGCCGGTCAGAAAAAAGACCAGCCCGAAAGCAAACATGCGCGCCAGTTACCAGATCAGATACAGCCCCACCCCCATTTTCCCCTATTGCGGCCGGTGAAGTTTCTGATGGCGGTGCGCATTGGTTGGTGGGGCAACGCCCGAACGCCCCAATGGGCGCACCGCCACTGAGAGGGAGACAAGAGAGAACTAGAGAGGCAGGGTGCTAGAGAGATCCGAAGATGGAAAGAGAGAGGGACAGGGGATAAGAGACTGGGCTGATGAGAGAGATATCGATAAGGAGAGAAAGATGTGTGTGTGTGAGAGAGGATGAGTGAATGAGGCACAGAAAGGAAGGGGCATGAGAAACAGAAAGTTGAATGGGGCAGTGGAAAGAGTGTAACAGGAAGGAAGATAGAGGAGCTAAAAGCGGCAAAACACAACTAAGAGAGGGAGAATTGGGAGGCAGAAAGAGTGTAAGGAAGGACGGGTGACGGATGGGGTCACTGGAGGCCGCTTTATCAAGGTCCAGGGCCAAATAAAATGCCGCAAAATTGCCGCTAAATTTCCATTTTTGTGCCGCTAAATTTCCATTTTTGTGCCGCTAAATTTGCTAATCCATGCCGCTATATCCTGGGGGGTCTGACTAAGATGAGCCACCCACTAAGGGGGAGGGGATGTCAGTGACAGTATTGTTTGGAATGATGAGCATATGAGATGAAGTCCCACAAGGGCTGCCAGATAGCCAGTGTTAATATGCATCACAGTCCAAATAATCAAGCAGTGTGTTAACATACACTCCACACTCATTAGGCTATTTCCTAGTGCAAAGGCAGAGCCATTTTTGTATGTCCCATTGAAAATAGGGCACTGTGAGACCACCATGTACCACTACTACTTCTCATGTGACATCTCCTCAGATCATTTGCCATTTGTCAAACACAAGTCCTTACCTCTAAACAAGTATGATCAGACAATGTCATGCTGTATCAAGGTGTAATGAACAAATGCATGATTGTATGTGACAAACAGTGATCTAATTCATATCCCATGTCATATTGCAGAGGCCGAGACAGCACCTCCTGAAGAGCAACCTGGCTTGACACCCACTGATGACACCGACGTCTATGGTACCATCGACATAGACGACCTGCAACTCCTGTTCAATGAAATTGCCTCCCCAGCCCCCGGTGCAGGGCAACCCAGTAGCCCTCCGCAGAGCCCACACCCTGCTCACACCAACGAGCAGCAGGCATCCACCACCCCACCCACCTCCCTGGGGCCAGATCCAACGACACGTGCATTCCAACAGCGGATCATAGAGCTCCAGGAACGGTTGGCGGATAGGGTGGAGGTGGGCTTCCAGCTAATGGCAGCCGAAATAGCAGGCCTACGTGGGTGGCTTACTGACACCCACGGCCCCTTCCATGGTTTCCACCAGTCCATGGCTGACATTGCTGGAGTCATGATCCTGAGGCAAAAGGCATTGTCTGCTCAGGGTAGTTCCAGCAGTGTCAGCAAGGATCTTGACAACATCAGGAAGATCCTGGAGAGCATGGAGCGGATGCAGGCCCAACATCAGGCTGCCAGGGCTGAACACATGCGCCATGTTACTGGGATCTACACTGCCCTGCACCTTCTTGTTGCCTCCTTACTGCCACAGGGTTTGGCACAGATGGATGCTGCTGCTGCCTCCACATCCTCAGCTCCAACACCAGGTGTGTCAGTGCCTCACATGGCTGCTGCCACAACACCCACTGACACCTGTGAGGCACATGACACCGATGATGATGGAGATGAGGATGACAGTGGAATTCTGCTGAGGAGAAAGCGGTAGTATCCCTCTGTGCCAAAGCCCCAGTTTCTTTTGTTTTGCTGCACTCTGAATCGTGCCACCCTTGAACTTCTTGCACTCACTTTCACTGTCCCCCGGAACATCCTTGGAACCCCCCATGGACTGCCATATGAACCCATTCCTTGCCACTTCAACCAGCCTGTGGAGTGAACTATGCCTCTTCCCTTGGACCTGATAACATCAGTAGTCTCTGTCTGGCCATCCAACGGGCACCCTCTGCACTAGCCCTATATGCTCACCATGTGTAAATACAGTAAATAAATTTATATTTTCAGTTTAATAAGTGTTTTGGTCATATGTTGCTAAGGAAATAACTTGCTTTTTAGGGTCAAGAGACTGATACCTTAGGAATGTACAACAATGTCAATACGAGCTGTGTACATGTTGATACAGATCCTGAGAGGGTGGAAACTAATGTTGAGATGTGTAAACATGTGGAGCCAACATTGCACCAATGCTATGCTATGCTATGACATTGTCACAATGTAAATGGGCCATCAGGTAAGGTCATCTATTGGGACATGCCAGTGAACATTAATTAGATAAATGTGATAGGAGAACGCCCCCTGGCCCATGTTTGGATGCAGCAAGGCAAGTACTACTGTCCTCATGTCTCGTATGCCATGCACTGCTACATACCACTGGTTGACCTCCATATTGGCATCATACATTAGAAAGGATACACACTGTCTGAAAGAATATTAGTTCCACTCCTGCATACACTGAGTATTCCCTGCCGTCACACTGTTATGTGCGTAGTCTGTGATTCATGAGTCTGTGGCCCTGAGGTGCAATGAGCATGCCTTTCATCAACATCAAATTTGTGGAAGGGTTGCAGCAGGTGTGTAGTTGGGCCACAACTTACCAACATGGGCAGCAGCTCTGCATCCTACATGTGTAGGTACAATTAGGAAGGTAGCTCCAGCCAGCCCCAAGCACGTCAGTACTATTTGTACACTTAGCCACCACACATGCCACGTCATGTTGCCATTGCTCACAAGTGCTCTATGAGTGATGATAGCCTCGTCTAACATGTGCTACTCCCCCATGGTGGACATGTGACATAGAGCCATCACTTCCATTAAACATTGTGGTGTGTGCACCTGCATGTGTAATGTCAGATGTTGATGTTACGATGTCACGTAGTGGTTGAAATGCAATTACAGAAGTGTCGAACTGGTATCTATGAATGACCCAGGAGTCTGTGTGTATACACATATACTTGTCTGTCCAGCTGTAGGAGGTGTCTTCACCCAGCCATGTAAAATATTTTGGATGTTGCAGTTATGCATGTCATGGTGATGGTTATGGTCCATCGATTCTGCAAAGTATCTGGTCAGCATAGTGATGTATGGCCTTGTGGATCTGTAGCTGGTAGTTGTTTCCGGGATGAGGTCTTGTGACAGACAACCTAATGTTGTACCCACATTAGACGCAACATCAACTTGTTACTCTATTTTGTCCCATTACTTTTAAGGTGGTCTAAATCATAGGCCCTTTCCCCTGTTCATATGGCGCCACTTTTCACCGGCCATAGCAACATTTCTGGCCATTACATGACCTTATAGCAGCTCTTATCACATTCCACACATGCATCTTTGAGGCATATGTTCAGGAACCTCATTGACAGTATGGCCATCTGTGCAGATATGTACTTGACATTATACATCAACTATGAGCTTGGTAATATTCAGGATATGTAAGTTATACGGTCCCTGGTTATTTATACGGCACATCTTGCGCCTGCTTCAATGGGAAAAGAAATTGGCTGGTAATCCGGAACATTGTTCACATCTTAAGGGTCAGTTTACCGCAGCTACGCCGGACATGGTTTGGACAAGTGTCTTGATGATTGGCACCATTGTGTATTGGGGTGTTGCAATGACTATTGGCATCATGTACACCATTTCACACACTCCAAATTTGTATGATTCACCCAACATACCCAATCCATCATACATGGATTGGGGAAATGGACTCAGAATAGGAATGTAATCCTCATCACAAACAGCACCCTGGTTTGCTAGTATTTGAAGTATGTGACACAACCATATGACATAGTGTAGCCTATGTAGTACCTTGACAAGTAGAGTGTCCTACATTTGACACAGTGCAGGGCATAACTGTACTGCGTACACATTCCCAAACTCCATTGAGATTTGTCTCATCTGACCACTCATTGGGACACGTAACTGTTTAATGGGTACAGTGCCCATGCCAGACAGTAACACATGAACATATTATTTATTAGACTATTTTATTTCACAGACACCACGTGACTGACTCAGGCAAAATAATTGTTGATGATGCGGTTCCTCCGTGCAAGTCCTGCAGCATTTGGTGTGAGGTTGACAGCACCAGCCTCTTCTTCTTCCTCATCCTCATCAGGTGGGTCTGGCACTTGGATCCATGGGGCTTTGGTACGGACACATATGTTGTGCAACACACAACATGCCATGATAATTTTGTTCACTATTTCGGGACTGTACAGCAGGCTGCCACCTGTGATATCCAAGCACCGGAACCTGGACTTCAAGACACCAAATGTCCGCTCTACAATGGACTGTTTGCGTATCTGTCCCGCATTGTACTGCCTCTGGCCAGGGGTGGTGGGGTTACGTACTGGTGTCATCATCCATGCTCCCAGTGCATATCCTTGGTCCCCTGTGACATACAAGGGAAAGCGTAATTAGTAATTGGTTTGCTGGATGTGTTGTTGATGAGCATGGATTTGTGTGTTGGGATGGATGTCAAGTTGTATATCGAGTTGCCCATCTGTTTAAGCTGAACGCTGTAGTGCATGTTAGCATGTGATTAAGGCTCACTGCTGTGACTCCATCAACATCATTTTAGTGTGCAGATGAGTTGCATGTGTGGCTCTTTTCCCATCTGCAACAGACAGTGATCCACCTACCGCACTGTAATTTACCTTAGCTGTATAGGTGGCATGATTACACACAACACACACTTGACCTACTGTGCGCCAGCATACAGCAATCCTGCTGTAGAACATCATGGTCTGAACGGTCATGGTCTGAAACAAATCACCAGTCAGCTACCCGTAACATGCATGGACCATTGGGGCCTTGTTAGGTTCAACAACAACATCAACTCCAGCATGTGCAACACCATCCACTACCTGTACTGTGTGCTCCTTCCTGTCCTGGACTCAAAACAAAATGACATGAGTGCTCAACAGACATAATCAATGTTGCTATATCACATCTCTTATGTTTCTGATCTTTTACTAATTAGACTTTTTGTTAATCTTAAAACCATACTGAAGAAAACTAAGGGCCTTTATGAATTAAGGCCATACGCTTTCCTAGTTAAGACTGGACAAGTATGCTATAAGTAATAAAGCTTATTATTCACCCTCAGCACAGGACATGCACAGTGAGAGTTGTGTTGCAAGTTTGCTTGTGAGTGATGTTTCTCCGTCACACATGCATGTTTCACATATCTTGCAACTTTGGGGAGGGGGACAGGGATGTACAACTTGCAGTGATTTTGGTCTATGTATCTGGCTACAATGACCACAGTTCATGGCGTCAATGTGTCTGGTGTGGGCTGTTGTTTTTGGACATCTTGGGGCAGATTTAAACGCCCCTTGCGTCTCATTTGCAACATTGTTGCGTCACTTTTGTGCAGGAGTACTTACAACCTGAGGCATCAGGGAGATGGGTAACATTGTAATGCCCTGCACCACGTGTAGGCGTCCCTGTGCATGGGGGGCGTTCCGCGGATGGGACACCTCCTGAAAGTGGCGGAGTGATATGTACAAGATTTCACTCTGTCACTTTTAGGCCCATGCTGCGTCACAACCCTGCGCCTGGCTGAAGCAGGTATAAGGATTGAGGCAGCATTAACTAGATGGGGCCCCCAGAGCATTGACGCAATTCCAGCTATGCATCACTTTTACGGCACCACATCTGTGCTGTTTTTGCACCATGGTGCACCGCTTTGTAAATGGCGCCCATCCATGATGTCGGAGCTGTGGCGCACAGTAACTGACACATCCCTGCTGATTAGCAGGAATGCGCCTGTTATTGTAAAAGTGCCCCTTGTATGCGATATGGTGACATTGTAATTGGTACATTTCTGATATGCATGTATGTGCTGTAGATGGAAGTGGTATGTTGGATTACTACTTACCAACTAGGACTGCATTCCCATATCGTCCATCCTGGAAGCGCTGGTTGATGACTGACTGCTGGAAAATATACGAATCATGCACACTCCCTGGGAACTTAGCAATTACATTAGTGAACATTCCACGGTGGTCCACTATTGCATGCACATTCATTGAGTGAGTGTGCTTTCGGTTTCTATATATGTGTGCACTGTCCGCAGGTGGCACTAATCGGATATGTGTGCAGTCTATTGCACCCAGTACTTGTGGAAATCCAGCTATGGCGTAGAAACCCTGCTTGACCAGGAGCTGTTCACGCACAGTATTGGGGAAGTGTAGTTCCTGAGGTATCAGGCTGATTATGCCATCCAACACAATTGGGAGGAATCTTGAAAAGGCTGCCTGCGAGACTCCACCCACTCTGGATGTTGTGGGTTGAAATGTCCCTGAGGCCAGGAAATGCAGCACAGCGAGCAGCTTTGTTTGCGGTGGGATATTGGTTATCCGCTGGGTTGCTGGTGTGAGCCTGTGGCCAATGTGGTTAAGTATATACTCAATAGATGTCCGTTTGAGCCTGTAGTGGGCTATGATTTCCTGGGGTTGTAGATCTCCAAGGACAAGTCGTGTGCGCATTGTCCGCCGTCGTCTTTGCCGCTGCCTTGGTGGTGGTCCAGGAGGTGGTGGTCCAGGAGGCGGTGGTGGTGGGGGTGGTGGGGGCCGTGGCCTTTGTGGGACTCCAAGCTGTATGATTACTGCTTCCATGACGTCTGCAGGTCCTCTGCTTTGTGGTGGGTCTGGGCTGGCCTATGTCTCCTTTTATAGGATTTTTTTATCTCCAGTTTTGCTGTTTTAGAACTGCTTTGAGCAGTTCTTATTTATCTCCAGCTTAGGGGTGTTAGCGAGAATTTTTTCCCCGCTAAGCATGTCCATGCGTTAGTTGTTAATAGTGCGATATCGTTTTAGCGAGTGTTTTGGTGAAATTTAGCGAGGGTACGCCTACCTTGCATATCATTAGCGATATTTTCCGCTTCTGTGTTTCGCGATAATTTTTTCTGTAGCTAACGCATGGAAACAGTCGCTAACAGTAGTTAGCGGCAGCTTGATCATAGTCCGATAGTTTTATCGCCGCATTAGCGGGAAAAATTCCCGCTAAAGCGGCGATAAGGCCCTTGATAATATGCCCCCTAGTCCCTGATTCCAACCTTTGCTCCATCACGGTTGCCCTGAACTTGCAATCTTCCACGCTTCTAGCCCCAATAGATAAGCACAAGTAGCCTTTTGCACTTAAAATGTAATATCTCTGGATCTACTGATTTAGTTTTAATTGTCATTTTACAAATTGCCCTATTTTTCTAAATTACTTTGGGATTTTTCTTGTGTTGTGTTTTCACTTTATTACTGTTTGGTTGCTGCATCTACACAAGTTAAGCCTGACTGCTTTGTGCCAGTCTATAAGAGGGTTAAGCATAGGTTAATATAGTGACATGTGTGCTCCACCCTGACAAGGATTGTGTTTCTTATTTAAAGGAGGCTTCCTCTCCTCTCAACTAATAAACCAATTTCTTACATTCTGTAATTGAATTTGATACAGAGGCAGCATGTTCTACATTTTATTGGAACACTATGAACACACTTGATAAGAAGTATTTTGAGTTCTGCAGCTTGGATAAGTATGTGCACACACTTTTACACGGTACTGTTTATTCAGAAAAAACAGTGAGCATCCACATTCTTTTCACAGTGAAGTAATTGCACTCTTTCCCGACCTAATAATGTATATATTACCTATATGTTTCCCAACAATAGCATTTCAATTAGAAACTGCTACCAAAGCAACTCTGATGGTACATAGAACAGTGAGGGTGAGATGGTTAACGTACATTTGGAGACCCAAAGACTGGTACATTGATAAATTGAACGGGATAAATAGATTTTAGAATATAATTAAGCTTGAAGTCGTGTGAAATGTCACAGGCGAAGACATTATGTAAGCAAATTACATTCCTAAATCTAATTGTACTTGAAAAATGAAATAATGCATCAAGAATGGAGCACTCACTTCCATCTTTCGATTTGTAAAAGGGGATCTTCCAACACATATAAGAGTTCCTGGAGAAAGGGGGCTGCATAAATACCAGCTGGTGGGAATCCAGTGAGGAGCACCTAAAAGGTTAAAGGACCAGAACCTGGAGGCAGGTCCATCAGTTAATATTTCACACTGGTGGTACCCTTGAAGCAACAATAACACAATGGACATGACTGTACATCACCAGCCACTTCATTCTTATATTTGCTCCTTGGCAACCAAAAAAATCGTGGGCCTCATTTATGAGGCCTTGCGTCAATTTTGCTCTTCCGATGCGTCACTTTTTGTGACGCATCGGCGGCGTAAAACATGCCTCTTGCTGCGCACTATTTACAAAGTGACGCATCTAAGCAGATGCGTCACTTTGTAAACCCCTGTGCTACATTATACCTGCGTCAGGTATAAAGTATGCATGGGGGGCGTTCCCCCGCAAAAAGCTTTTTAGAAGTGACGTAGTGAAATCTATGAGATTTCACTGCGTCACTTCTAGGACGCTGTTGCATCAAAATCTTGCGCCTGCCTCACAGCAGGCGTAAGACTGACGCAGGCCCTTTCACATGGGGCTTGCCCCATGTGAAAAGATGCATTGCGGGAGTTGCGTCACTTTTGTGACACACTCCAGCAATGCGTCACTTGTTCGCTATTCAGATACGTCAGAAATACTGACGTATCTGTAACTCCTTGCGACATGATGCGTCATACAGTAAGTATGACGCATCAGGTATGTCGCAAGGAGGGCATACTGAGAAGTGACACATCGCTGCTTTCACGCCGCGATGCGTCCTTTCTCATAAATGAGGCCCTATGTTTTTTTTCTCCATTTTCCCTGGACAACTGTAGAACCATGCTGCCTGTTAGTTATTCAAACTGAAAAAATATATAGAGGTTTGCAAAAGCCATATTCTTTTAGGGAAGTGTCTATACTTGGCGTAGGTTTGGAATTTCAATACTGAACTACTTCCCTCTGTGGACCTGGACTCCGCCTTGTGCCCTCTGGAGTGAGTCATCTTCCCCGTGGTTAGTTCAGTGTTTTGCAAAAACGTGGAGAATGCGCTCTGCAGACTACTTCCTAATTGCTGTGTGGTTTGGAAAAAAGGATTGGCTAAGATATTTGGAAAAATAACTGTCGAGTGCATGACCCTTTGCAATACATAGGCACAGTTGCAGTGATTACAATGAGAGCGCGATAAAGCAAGCTGACCCTCCCCAAGGAACACAGGTCTTTTTGGAAAAATCCCCCTCCCCAAAACAGACTTAATTAAAATTATAAACAAACCTGAAATGACAATTTAGTAATCTGCCACAGAGAATGGACACTGCGTCCATGTTGATTAAAGGTTAGGGTGTGATCTGCAATGTTCTGCAACTTTAATAGATGTGGAAATTATCTGGATAGTCAGGAACCAATATTTTTCATTTTGCCAACAAAATAATTTCAATTTCAGGGTAATGTCAGCAATAGGTCACTTCCTCATGCTGTGATATTCACATACACAATATATTGGAAAATACCTTATATCTGCTTCATGGGGACTCTATGGTAAGGAGAAATGCTAGCCTGGCAGGCCAGGTTTGATGAATGTCACACTGTGGAGTGAGAATCCCTTGCATCTATCACACCAATCCAAGGAATGAATAGTCCAGTTAACAGCAATGCATTGAAAAGATTATCTCTCTCTGCAACTTTATCACAGTTTTCATGTCCAATCTGCAGCACTTTCATATCTAGGTCTTCCATTCAGTTACTGTTAGGAGCACAACAAAGCATGTGAAGAAACGTATGGAACAAATGAAATGCAGGCTGTGGCCTTTAGGGTCCCTCTCTGAGAGGCTAGCAGGGCTGGTGCAGCAACAGTGACGAGGGATGGTCACTTGTGGGCCTATTACACGTCAGGAGTATCTACCAGGTAATTTGTCTCTTGCAGGGCTGAGAGGCCAGTATGGATGCGGCAGGAGCAGTTGCATGTCTGGTTGGTGTTTCTGGAAAGCGGGTATGGTTAAACCACATGTGCACAAATACAGGCTGGTGTCTCTGAAAAGCAGGGTGTGCTCAGTCACAACTCTTCCTGGTGTCTCTAAAATGGGAAGGTTTATGTAGCAGAGTCAATGCTCTATTAGAATGAGGTCTCTAGACATCTGGCAAGATGTGGCACAAATAGAGCAATCTCAAACATAAGCCACTTTAGAGTTGCCAGTGTTTATTGAAAGACGATAGGGCTTGCCAGCCAGTCTGATGGCAGGCCAGGGCAATGTACACAGAGGACTCACTGGTCCTGATAGAGGAAAATGTTTTCCTGAATGCCATGATTTAGGTACATTTTTAACTACTTTCTTTGACTTTCAGTCAGTTCTAATAAGAACATCCTAGGCTCGCCAAACAGCCTGTTGTTGACTGTTTCTGCTGGAGAGCGGACTTTGTGTTCCCCTTCTCTTTTTTTTTTTTTTTTTTTGGTATTCCTCACATACCAATAATGGGTATTCTGGATAGGGTATCTCCTCCTCTCGCCATTGCGATGTACCGGCCACCAGGATTAAATTCAAGGGATTCAATCCAAAAATAGGAGAGAAAAAGAGAATCCCCTCCAGGCTGGAACTGTTTGCTATGTCCACTCCATACCCTTTAATCTGGAATACCCTTGGTTGGGTAGGAGACAAAACACCAACAGTACCCGGGTAAAATCATAGGAATCTTCTCATCTGTTCCGCCAAGCCGCCAAGGCCGCCCAGATCTTAACAAGGCTTGAGCCATCACAAGCAATATCAGATTCGCTGACATATATGATATAACTTAGACAATCAGCAAAGGTGGGAGCCTTCTCTGATTTCCAGGATTTACATATTTCCCGTCTAGCCAATACCATTATATAAAATAAGAATTTGGTCCTCATCTCATTAAGCTGGTACTCTTCCCCTAGCCCAAAAAGGATGATCATGGGTGTAATGGCTATATGAGTACCCAAAACTTCCGTTATAAATTCTTCGATTTTAGCCCAGAAAGGCGATAGTCTTGGGCACTCAACAAACATATGCACATCGTCCGCAGTAGAAGCCTTACAGCGTGGGCAGCAGTGTTCAAGGTTTGTAAACTTAACCAGTTTCTTAGGGGATATATACGCTCTGTACAGGGTGAACAGATGATTTCGTTTTAAGGGGGCTGATTTCACGACTGTATGTAGTAGTTTAAAAGAATCTCCCCATAGAGCTCGTAATTTATCGCCCTGCAAAGCTGTTACTTCTCCCCATAGTTTATTAAGTTCAAGTTCTGTGACCTCATCCTTCTCATTTAAAGCCTCATACCAGAAGGAGATCTCTTTTTTTCCAGCTCCCTTTTTTCTTTACCAGATCAAACTTAGGATTAGCTGTTAGACCCCAAGCTATAGTACTCCACCAGCTAGATAACTGATAAAATTTGAACCTGGTAAGAGTTCCGTTTGTCAGACGGGAGAGTGAATCCCACCCTAGTAACTCTGAGTCATCAAGGAGGTCCTTCCACTGCATGATACCAGCTGTTCTGAGGGGGAGTGATAATTGATCCCTGAGACATTCGGGTGTTCCCGGAGAGTCCCATATAGGGGCCAGAGGTGTATAATAGGGGATATCTAGTTTTTTTCTCAGAAACACCCAACTTCTCAGGGCCGTTCCCAATATCTTTAGTCTGACCTTCTTGTAGAATTTTGGGTCTCCAAACTTAAATAAGAAAGATTCATGCCCTAGGGGGATGCTATGTAATAGCGCCTGAAATAGCTGACCCAAGCAAGATGTATCAGCTTTGTCAGCCATTTGTCTAAAATTTCTAAAGTGAAAAGCATGGCAATAATGTAGGATGTCAGGCATAGCAAGTCCACCTATCTTCAGCTTTCTTCTCAATTTTTTCATGGAGATTCGGGGTGATTTAGAGTTCCAGATGAAAGATCCTATTCGTCCCTGCAATTTGGCAATATCCTTGGGGTTAAATGACAAAGGAATCGAGTTAAAGAGGAATGTGATCTTTGGCAAAATAACCATTTTAATTAGGTTTACCCTCCCGAAAATGTTCAATGGCAGTCCCAACCATCGATGTAAAAGTACACTTATATCTTTGTAAACTCTGTCCAAGTTGGCTTTGGAAATCTCGGAGATGTTCTGTAGCAAATGTACACCTAGATATCTCATCCGAGGCTTTGTTCCAGGCAATTGAACCACCGGATTCCATTGCATGACCTCGGTTTTCTCTTTGTTGATTCTGTACCCTGAAGCCTCACCAAAAGCTTCCGCATGATGAAATAATCGCGGAATTGATATTTCAGGATTGCATGTAAACAATAAAAGATCATACGCGTATAAGGCAAGTTTTAAATCTAGTTCATTTATACGGAAAGGCTTGATTAGAGTATCTGATCTTAACTGGATAGCCAGGGGCTCTAAATATAGATTGAACAATAAGGGAGAGAGGGGGCATCCCTGTCTGGTGCCGCGAGTTATTTGAACCCAGTCTGTAAGTGAGTTGTTTACAAGAAATTTGGCTCTGGGGTGTCGATACAATGATTTAACAGATGCTATAAAGTTGGCTGGAATACCAAACTTTAACAGAACTTCCCACAAGTACAACCAACTAACCTGATCAAAGGGCAATGTACACAGAGGACTCACTGGTCCTGATAGAGGAAAATATTTTCCTGAATGCCATGATTTAGGTACATTTTTAACTACTTTCTTTGACTTTCAGTCAGTTCTAATAAGAACATCCTAGGCTCGCCAAACAGCCTGTTGTTGACTGTTTCTGCTGGAGAGCGGACTTTGTGTTCCCCTTCTCTGACAAAATCAACTCATCTAAGAGTCTCCAGGTCCTTATCAGCAGATTGGTGAGAAAAATTAATGCCCTGAAACCGGTCCTAGGATGCTTGATTTTGGTCCAGGGAGGACCTGGCCGGGCAGTTCGGGCTGGACTATTCCCATTGGGCACATGGTCAAGACTGATTTGCTTATGGCTGGGTTCAAACTGGAATGGCATGCTGGGAATAAAGCGATGGATTTAGGTCCAGATCTCTGTACTGGGGTGAATGTATGACATTGTTCTGCATTCTGTCCATCAATTGTTCTATTTGGGTTTAGAGCCCATGGCAGGTAAGGCTGCTTTCCAGTGGTTAAGCTAAACCGGCACAGGGCTTTGGAATAGCAACCTGATTATTCGTCAATAGGGTTTGTCCTGTTTTCCCTGGGCACTGGCCCTGATCACTGTGAGCACCCTAGACCTACCACTTGTCCACTGGGTCACTAACATTAGATTTCCTTTGGCAGTCAGAATCAGAAGAGTATGATTTGTGTTGCTGAATCACTTCCAGGTGTTTGACTCAAATGTACTCCCAGTAACATACTACTTCTTAGATGCTTCTAAACTGCTCATGATTTATTCACGTTATGGTAGATCATGCGGGGGTTTCTACGGTGTTCAAAAGATTGATTTCTTCATTGTAGTTAGGTTGGTTCATTTGATTTCTTAAGCTTTATCCTTAGGGTCCTGTTTGATCACAGCTCATCTGATTCCTATTCTTGGTTGTCAGAGCTCATGTACTGTAACTCCAGAAATGCTTTTTTTCTACCACTTCCTTGTTTTAGGCAAAAAGCAAGTTCCTGTGTCTAACAATACCTTGAAGGTGTTTAAGACTTATGATTAGGGGCGTAGCCTGGTCTGTACGACTAGGGTGTGTGAGCTTCAGATTTCCCGACAATCACGCTGGCTTATAATGACATATAATGAATTTTAGCACTAGATGCCAAGCATGGCGCATGGGGGGGGAGTTCAGTGGAAAGGGAGATGAATGGGGATTGGTAGGAGTACTAAGTGGGAGAAACACAACATTTTGTAAAATAACATTTTTAAGGACTTTGAAAATAGAGATGAGCTAGTATGTGTGTTTATGTCAGTGAGTGCATGAAAAAAACCCTTAGTGAAATCCAACATACACCTGAACATATCAGACTGGAAGCAGCAGTACCCAACTATTCATCAGAAAACTCATTTATTAGGGGCTGTAACACCCCAAACCCCCTCACCCCCAAAACTAAGCCCCTATTTATGTCGGTATTATTAGTGCCTGTCTCCCTGTACCAAGCATTCTGTGTCCCCTCATATATGTGAGTAGTTCATGGCACAGTCTTGGTATATAATCAATAAATAATAACTGTGATGAGGAAGATGACTGGTGAGGTGGGCCTGGCCAAGCAATCTTTTTTACTCCAACTCCTTATCCTTGATGTCTTTCTTATGCTTGTGATAAGCTATTACCCATTAATGCACATTGCAAGGAACAATTATACACTAATGGAAAAAATATTCCAAGGAAAAACTCCAAGTCTTTTCCTAAATACTTGGAGGTTCAGAGTAGTGTGTAAATCTGAGAGAAGACTTCAAAATAGATATCACTTAGCCCAAAAAACCCAATTTAAAGTGACTGTTTTGTAAATTCTAGACAGTTTAAGTTTGCATGGCTCCTGGGGTTGAAAGTCACATACCCCATAGCTTATTTTTATAAAAGCTAACTAGGAAATTTGATTTGATCCACTTTTAATGTGATTCTGACGATCTTACATTGATTGGAACAGGTGACAGATGCCAATCAAGCCTCTGCATTTCACGGGTATTATTGTGATAAGCCAGTCCCCTTCACAATTATGGCAGCTGAATGATGAACCGATACAACCGGCAAAGGGAACCTGCTTTGAATAGGAGCTATCATGCAAAGATGAATAACTACTCGGGGTATTATGCTCAATGGACAAATTCTGCTTCCATGATTGATTTTGGACATCGATGCTTCTTGATAAAGAGAAACAAACTGATTTTGAAGCTTCACACCCCAGCGTGTCTTTCTAGAAGCAGGCACGGATGCAGAAGAGACCATTATGTTATCTTGAATCAGCTGGCAATGAGAGGCCATTAGCCCCTCGTCTCTCTTGCTTTGATTAATTCCATCATGAGTCCCTTGCTCCTCCCAGATACACACCCTAAATTAAAATCAAAAGTTTCAAACCCCTCCACACATCCTGTTTCTTTGGGTAACGTCAGACACTCTAGTTAGTATAGTTGGAACTTTGCTCCAACTGCAGTGTTCAGGGCCCCTCTTTCCCTTTACTTGGGGCCAGTAATGTGACACTTCTATGAGGATTTTATAAATGTCAGTTACTGTGAGGGAGTATGGTCTTTACTGGCTGCTAGCGGTTGCAATGTGGGAACGTTGGCAGGAAAATTGGCAGAAAAATTGTAAAGCAAGAGAGCAGAGCGGACGAACTCAGCCTGCTGGATCAGTGTGAGTGGCGCAATAAACACAGGCACACTGTTACTCTTCCGGGTGGAGAGAAAGTCACTTCTCCAGGGAGCAAAGTGAGCCGATCAGACAAGGGAATGCGGCTCTTCCTTATTTCTCTGATCTGTCTCACGAGAAGGTATGCTGTTTACCAGTCTTATTTATACATTTTCAGGGAATTAACTTTCATTGGTTACTGCCCATCATACATGCAACCTGTGTATTCATTGGTAATTTAATGTGTATAAGGTATGGATTGGTTTTTGGATGAATTGCAAGGCTTTTTAAGGCGAAGTCATGTTCTTGTTCTTTGCCGTTCAAGGTCCAGGCACGTAATGTGGCGGTGTTGAAACTAAGGTCGGGGACAATCGATATTTGCCCGGCTGTATCGCCTCTTTAACCCATAGAATATTAATTAATGAAGAGGCAGGCGCTGGAGACTGGAAGGCAGGAAACAAGGTTTATTCTCTCCGGAGGAGAACACATCAGATCAGATTGTAAGTATCTTCACGAGGTGCTCTAACCGCATCTCTGAGGCCTGGCCTCTTATACACAGGTTTATTGCTTTATTACATATTACATATTCATGGCAATGCTTTGATGTACGGAAAGACATTCTCGGAACCCCCGCTCCAAGCCCGTTCCCACACACATTTACAGTGGAAGTCCCCACCCCGGTCACAACAGGTGATGATTATCGCGCAGCTGGACATTCCGCCGATTCACGGAATGTGGGAAGTTTGATCGGATCTCATAGGGTGGGGGCTTTGATCAGCTCGGGGGTCCTTTGATGAGGGAAGCTTTCTACTGTACGGGGAGGGGCAATAAACAGTATCGGCAGAGCTAGGTGTCGGCCTGGGAACGAGGAAGACAAACGGGCACAGGAAAAAGGGGGTTTTGCATCAAAGGGCCGGGGACCATGAAAGGAATGAAGGGAGGTGTCGCGCTGGGAACAGGATGGGGTTCCGAGGCAGAGTCGCGCAGAAGAGGGGTTTATGACCCAAGACATGTGAGAGCGGGGGTTGTCAGCACGCGGGGGGGGATGCCTGCGAGGTCGAGGGAGAGAGAGAGACGCGCTGGCTATCAGCGAGGAGCAGAGAGGCCATGGTGCTCAAAATGGCTGCCTCTTACGTGCACGAATGGGTTCGGGAAGAGCAAGATGGCGCCGATAATGTTGACGTTCTCGGCCTAACTTTCAACAGTCCTCCCTTTTCAACATATCTAGCCAACTTGTCTATTCGATGTCTATCTTCATCAAATCCCTAACCTCGGCATCATATAATGCTCCCATGCGTTCGCTTCCAAAGTCCACAGTCTTAGGGCAAATACAATTCGTACATAATGAACACAGAGGTGGCAGACATTGAATTCCTAAGCATAGACCACATATTACAACTACAGGAATTAGGATAATGGTGAACAGTCTCCAGCCCCAGTCCTTAACGGTGTTCCAGAACCAACCACCAAGCGACCATTCTTCCTGCTCCTGGTGGACTTCTGAAGAGAGTCTGTGAAGATGTTCGATAGCTTTGTACACTGAGGGTGAGTTGTCCGGTATGTATGTACAGCAGCTGGACCCAATAATGCGGCATGCTCCACCACGGTCCGCAAGAACCACATCTAGGACAAGGCGGTTCTGGAGGGCCACCAAGCGGACTGCTTGGAGCTCGGCGGTGTTGTTAGCAAAAATACCAGCAGTGATGTTCATTGTTGTCTCAACAGCCTGAGTCAGATGTCGGATGGCACGACTGTTTGCCATCGGGCCCCAGAGGGGAACAAGTCCCTTCATGGCATCGAGGAACTGTGCTCCTGTTGAGTCGGCTTGCTCAATGTCCTTGGCTCACTTTTGTCTATGATGATTCGCTGGGGCCACATAAGTCGGAGGAAGGACGAAAGAGATGAAACAAGTGCCCCCCCAGCCTTTGGGGAGCCAGGTGTAGGCCTTTGTGCCGCAGACGAAATACATGTTTGGGGACGACACAAAGGAAGGTGGATCCGAGGAGTCCAAAGTTCTGGTAAAGCGGCAAGCACTGTGGCCCACCTGCTGTGTCCCATGTCCTTCTATGCACATGTGGCCTGTGACGTTGATGACTGACAGGGCCACAGTCAGGGTGGCAGCCGTTCGTTTCCGTAGGTAGGAGAAGGTGGGTCTGGTTGGATTGTTGAACACCTGCATTTCAATTCGTTCTTTAGCAGGGATGTCCATTTGGATTGAGTCGTTGGAGGTCTGCGGGCAGAAGTGTATCTTCGTTTTGTTCCGCCGGACCCCGTGGGAGAAATGCGTTACGGTTTTGCTGGAGGTGGCATTGTCCTTATAGCTTTCTTGCAGGAGGATCAGCCAAGCAAGGCAAGAACCATGAACTGAGAAGGGCGAAGGGATGAATGGTATCGAGTGTCCAGTGGCGTGGGGTAGCAACCCACAGATCCAACAGTTGGTGGCATTGGTGGCGAGATTGTGCTGGTGAAGGAGCTGTACGAAAGAGTTATTCCAGAACTCCTTTCGCCTCTCCCTGAGTTGAGGAGAGAGCGAAATCAGATAATGTTCCTTCGTGGTGGTAGGCTGAGCGGTGGTCAGGAATGTTTCGTGAGCAGGCGCATTTTCCTCCACAATCCAGAGTGTGGTCATGAGGAGAAAGCAGAAAAGGATTGCGATGAAGAGTGCAATTGTCTTTGAGCTATGGAGTCTGTCTGTTCTCGGATTTCTGTAGTGGGTATTTCCTGTTGTCTCCATCGTCTTCTTATTTGGCGCTTCCATCATCTTCTTATCTGGCGCTTCCATCATCTTCGTTTTCAAGGTGCTCGGTAGTGGGCAGAACCACAGACTTAGTTTAGCTTCTCTCCAGGTAACCCTTGGTAGTTTTGGGTCACCGTTCTGAGACCTTTTAACCTAGTCAGTGGCCTACTTAGCCGAAGCTCCCTCCTTTCGACGCAGGAAATACCCTTCTCGAGGTGGCACAGTGGGATCAGAATGTTTTGAAAGTTCAAGTGTCTCTGTGTCGGGATAACAGTTCAATGATGGTCGGTCTTTGTTCAGGAGCTCTTCTTGGGTGCTGACGTTGTCTGTCGTGGCCAGGGCTGAGGAGACCTTTTTGCAGTGATGGGCGTGCAGCCAGTGCTTCTTCCCCTCCACTCGAAGAGCTGTCCGAGTGGTGATCAACACTTGCCAGGGGCCCGTCCACCGGGGTTCCAAACTCTTCGACCGCTGAAAATTCCGGATCAGCACGAAATCCCCAGGTTGGATGGCGTGACCCGGACCCCTGGAAGCATCGGGGATGGCCTGCTGCACCTGCTGATGAATGACAGACAGAGTTTCAGTCAATTTATACAGATAATCAGACATTAGGACGTCCGGGATGTCAATGGAAGTTGGTTTCGGTGCAGACCAGATACTCATGGGTCGGCCGAAAACGACTTCATAAGGGGTTAAGTGATGTCTGGTGGGGGTGGAACGCATCGATAGCAATGCCAGTGGGAGGGCGTCTGGCCATTTCAGACCCGTGGTAGCTACTATCTTGGCCAGTTTAAGCTTTAGTGTGGCATTGTGTCGTTCAACAAGTCCAGCGGACTGGGGTTGAAAGACTGCATGAAATTTCTGTTTAATGCCCAACCCCCGTAAGATGAATTGGATGACTTCGGCTATGAAGTGGGGGCCATTATCGCTCCATAAAATACGACAAAGGCCGTAACGGGGAAAAACTCCTTTAATAGTACTTTTGCAGTGGCCATAGCAGTGTTGTCACGGGTTGGGTATGCTTCCACCCATTTGCTAAATGCGCACACCACGACAAGTACATATTTCAGGCCTTGGCACCTGTCTAGCTGGATGTAGTCCATTTGCAGGACCTCAAATGGGTGGTTTGGGACCCCAAATCCTCCCCGGGGCACTACAGTTCCTTTCCCGGGGTTGTGTTGCAGGCATATCAAGCATTGCTGGACCAGACGTTTGGCGGAATCTGTGATTTTATCATTGTGCCAAACTCTGGAGACAAGTTCAATCATGGGGGCTGATCCTATGTGGGCAGGGGAGTGTGCCATAGCCAGTATGGGAATCAGGTATGAATCAGGTAGCAACCATTTGTTTGTGTCTCTTGTCCGCCAGCAGCCTTCATCGTCTTTTAATCCCACCCGTGTCCATTCAGTCAACTTGTTGTGTGCTAGCCGTTTGAATGTCCCTAATAGTGTCTCTAGCGTCAGTCCATTTTTCTGCTTGTGACCTGGTCACATACATATGTGTTGTCGTTCTATTTTCAGCTGTCGTTCGGGCAGTGATGTCGGCTAGCGCATTTCCCTGCCCAATGATGTCTGTCACCTTTTTGTATGCCTGGCATTTGACGACTGCAAGCTTGTTGGGGAGAAGGACGGCCTCGATCAAGGCGGAGACTAGATCCCCGTGC
Source organism: Lissotriton helveticus (assembly GCF_964261635.1). NCBI lineage: Eukaryota > Metazoa > Chordata > Amphibia > Caudata > Salamandridae > Lissotriton > Lissotriton helveticus. The sequence continues at coordinate 571,647,248 of NC_136063.1, forward strand.
AAAATGGGGGTGCCGTGTGAGGTCAAGAATCCCCTTTCCCTCCAAAGGAGCCCAAAATGGTGAACCACCCCAAAGGCATACTGGCTGTCGGTGTAAATGTTCGCTGTAGTTCCTGTTGCCAGGATGCAGGCTCGGGTCAGGGCAATCAGTTCCGCCGCCTGGGCAGATCGTTGCGTGATACGGGCTGTCTCAACTACAGTTCGGGCCGAGGTGACTGCATAGGCAGCGGAAGTGGTGCCATCGGGGAGTTTGATACAAGAACCATCCACCCACAGCTCTCCGTCAGGGTCAGGGAAAGCCGTGTCTCTGAGGTCAACCCTACTTCTAGTCTGTTCGTCCGTAAGAGTCACGCAGTCATGTACAGGGTGCACGTTGGGATCGTTCTCTGGCAAGGGTAACAGAGTTGCCGGGTTCAGTGTGGTGCATCTTTTCAGGGCGATATGGGGTGCAAGCAAAGTCAGTTCGTATCCAGTCAGTCGTGCACTCGTCAGATGTTGCGTCTTGGTTTGGTTCAGGAGGGTGTCGACTGCATGGGGTACCAGTACCGTGAGGGAATTCGAGAGTACGATCCCCTCACTCTGTCGGATAGAGATCGCAGCAGCAGCTACGGCTCGAAGGCAGGCAGGCAAGGCTCTGGCTACAGGGTCAAGAGTGGCAGAGAAGTAAGCGCACGGTCGTTGCTTAGGGCCGATGGCCTGGGTCAGGACAGATAAAGCGCACCCCTCCCTTTCGTGAGTGTAAAGGGAGAAGGGCTTTTTGTAATCAGGGGTACCTAGGACGGGGGCTGAACAAAGGGCATCTCGTAGTTCCGTGAAGGAAGTTTGACACTAAGGGGTCCAAGGGAGTGGGAAAGGGACGTCTTTACCTAGCAGAGAAAGCAGTGGTTTCACAACGAGGCTAAAGTTTGGTAACCACTGTCGGCAGAAGGAGGTGAGGCCTAATAGGGAGCGAACCTGCTTCTGGGTCTTAGGGACAGGAGTATCTAGAATGGTTTGGATTCGATCAGGAGTGAGTTTTCTTCCTTCTTTGGACAAAAGGTGGCCTAGGTAAGTGACCTGGGGTTGGCAGAATTGCAACTTCTTCTTGGAGACCTTGTGGCCATTTTCCGCAAGGAAGTGCAGGAGTTGAATGGTGGCTGTGACTGCTAATGGAGTGGTGTCGGCTGCTAAGAGGATGTCATCAACATATTGCACTAACACCACTCCGTCGGGTAACTGGACTTGATCTAGTTGTCTCTTGAGGGCCTGGCTGTAGATGCTAGGGCTTTCTGTGTAGCCCTGGGGTGCTCGGCAGAACCTATATGAGCGATTTTTCAGGGTGAAGCCGAAGAGGTACCGGCTATCTGGGTGGATGGGGATGGAAAAGAATGCGTTTTTTAGGTCAATGACAGTGAAGGTGGTGGCAGTAGAAGGAATCAAAGTCAGGATGGTGGTGATGTCCGAGACCACAGGGTACTGGGGTACCACCACTTTGTTGATCTCTCGAAGGTCAATGATAAAACGGTATGCTTTCTCATCTCCTTCTCCCTGTTTCTTGATGATGGGCAAGATAGGGCTGTTGCAAATGTTACTAATCACTTCCTCTACCACTCCTGCGTCTATCAGTGACTGAATAATCTTTACCAATGCCTTCTCGCCCTCGGGCGATATCCGATATTGTGGAAGTTTTGGGAGTGTTGCGTCTGATCGGACAGTAATGTGCACTGGGTCGATCAACATGCGCCCTACGTCTGAGTCCGCCTTGGCCCACAGATACGGAGGCAGAGTGTCAAGCAGGGATGTGTCAGCGTCGGTGATGGAAAACATGCGTCGGGGTTGTCGTAAAGGAAAACTCGAACTCCGTCTTGGGAGCATCTGATCGTTGCTCGGAAGTGTTTCAATAAGTCAAGTCCCATAATGGCGTCAGGGCTATTTGAGGAAAGCAAAAACGTGGTGTCAGTGGTGTTATTTTCTACGTCAAAGAGGATCGGGGCAGACAAAGGGTTAGTGGAGGGCGTTCCATCGAAACCTGTCGATGTTATAAGTGAGCCAGACAAGGGTGCCCCCGGAATCAGTCGTTTAGATAACGCACTACGTGTTGCGCCAGTGTCTACCAGAAATGGAGACTTGGTACCCAGGACCTTAGCAGTGACGTAAGGGCCTTGCTGGTCAACATAGAGCTCGACTGGATCCCTCCCTTGCCCTTGGCTGTCCTATGCAAAGTTGTGGGCGTCATCGTAGTCAGATTGCTGGTATTGATTCTGTCTGGGTCGATCAAACATATTTGGTCTACCTGATCTGTCGTTAGTCGTGTCATTTGGGGGCCCTCGCTGTTGTCCCTTACTTCTCGGTCCACTTGCTACGTCCTTGGGGTCTTTGTTCTTGATTATTTCCAGAAGAACTGGGCACTGGGATTTCCAATGGCCAGTTCCTTTGCAGAAAGCACACTGGTCCTGTCTAAGGTCTGTACGTCCACTGTGGGGAGTCAGAGTGCGGTCCTGGGGAAACGCAGCCTTAGGGGCGTTTGTCTGATAGCTTCCCCGGTATTGGTCTCGGCCTATAGTCACCCCTTGCAGTTGGGCCATCATCACCCTCTCTTTCAAGTCCTTCTTCTTTTTCTCTGTTGCCCTATCGTTTTCATTTTTCTGATGTTCATAATATTGGGCCATCTGGAGGATAGCCGTAGGTTTGGAGGCTGCCCAACTACTCTCGCTAGCCTGCAGTTTCTGGGAGACCTCCGACAACAGACCCTTGACATAATTCTGGACAAACAGATGGTGTCCGGTTGCAGTGGTCATGTCCTGGCCGCTGTAATCGGAGAACACCGTTTCAAACCGGGAGAAGTATTCTGATACATCCTCCTGGGGTTTCTGAAGACAGGCCGTTACTATCGACCAGTCCACGTTCTTTTCTGGGATCAGGGTTTTTAATTTCTGTACAATTTTATCTGGAAGGTCTAGAATGGTTTTTAAAGGCTTTTGTCCAGGTCCTCGTTGTTTATCGAAGGTATCGAGTTGTGACCAGGTGTGTCCGCACAGCTCAAGGTGGTCGACTTTCCGGATTTGCTTCCACACATCAGCTGGTAGACATAACCCGAAAAACAAGTCGATGTCAGCCAGGGTCATGATTGTTGAACCTAGGGCTGTACCCAATTCAGTATAGAAGGCAGTGGGGTTTTTACGCAGGTCAGGCAGAGATTTCCGGAATGTCAGAATCTCTTGCCGGTCCCATGGCTGGTAGACCCAGTTGTACACTACCCTTCCCTGTGCATCTTGGTGGTTTGCATCATCGTTAGTCCCTGTACCTCGGGGAGGAACCCAGTAAGGGGCAGCCTCTCGTATCGGCATCATGGTGTTAGATTGCTCGGTTTGTGGCTCGGTCACTACGGAGGTCGTGGATTTAGTTCCCGACTCTCGTTCAGTGAGGTGGCGGAAAACCTCAAGCGTACGCGTAAGGAGGTCCGTCACATCACACTCGCCCTCATCCCCGATATCGACCTTCCGGTACAGAGTCGTTAGGCTCTCGGGACCTTTGTCTCGATATCAGTCCTCGTATGCGTTCAAGACATGGTAACACAGTCGTACGGTAAAATGTCGTCTGTGATTCCCGGTATACGATTTAAACATATCCGTGATGTACTCTTCACCTTCCTTCCTTTCTACCAGTGTCCTTGCTATCCTGTCGATCCCTGTTCGCTCATCTTTGCTTAGTCTGTTTGCTCTTGCAGAACCAGCCCTTCGGGTCTCAGGGTCGTCTAACGTTGTCGTCGACGTAGTACTTAATGCAAGGGGTTCGGCCGGTACAGAGGCCATGGGGGCCGAAGCTGTGGCGGTACCCTCGTTTGTACCTGGGGGTGGTGGGTGCTGTGTCAAGGGTTGGGAAGGGGCATATGGAGGGGGCATGTAGATGATCGGAGGACCCAACAGCAGATCATCGTTGGCTCGTTGTTTCGAGGGTAAATCAGGGTAGAGCGTGGAGGGCGTTCTAACCGGACACTGGTTTGATGTTTCCCTTTCTAGTTTCAGTTTGGCTTTTTCTCTTTCCTTTATCTCTCCCTCTAGTTTCTGAGCAGCTAGGTGGGCTGCTTTTCGCAGCTCTTTTCCCAACCTACTCTCAGTTTTCCTTTTACGTTGTTCAGTTTCTTTGCGCCACATGCCGAAACTATCAAGCATAGTGGGTGTTGTCTTGTTTTTACCAAGGGCTGTTTCTAGCGCTTTTATTTTGTCATCATCGAAGGATCCTATCAGTGGCCACTGACTTTCTCGATCCCTTTTCGTATATTTATGCCACAGTTTGTTATAGGCTATAGCGATCAATCCATGCTTCATGAACATGTCCTTATTAGGGGTGCCTTCCAGTGGAGCCGGATGGTTCACCTCTAATAAGCGGTCCGGGCTAAACAGGCTACCAATCAGTGGGGAGAAGACAGACATGACGGAGCACAATGGGGACAAAAAGTCAGCACTGCCTATCTTATCACTGCGTGCAAAGACTAGACAGAATATTCCTATTCTACGTTGTTTGCAGGCAGTGAATACCTCATGAACCAATATAAAATAGTTAATGTTCGGTAAAAATATAATTCAGTGGGGAGAATAAGTAGGCCCGCAAAAGGTCTGCGTTACCTACCCTTTCGCTATCTGTAAAAAGGGGGAGGGGGCCCTTTCCTGTTTGCAGACAGAGAATCTCCAGAAAAACGGTCTGCGAACAATAGTTCAGTTTCAAGTAATTAATCAGTGGGGGAGGAAGATGGGCGCGGCGGTTGCATTACCTATCCTCCACTGCTTGCAAAGAGAGAGCCTGTTGTTTCTCCGTTTGCAGACAGTGAATCTCCAAATAAATTAACAATGAGTAATACTAGTATTTTCTAAACAATTCAAATAATCATTTCGCCATTTGTCGTGTTTACACGACCTTACCCGGACCGCATGGACAGTTTCTTGTCTTCCGAATCCAGCGCCCGATCGTCCTCTTTTCCTCGTAATCTTCGCGGCACTCCTGATGGTTCCCAGTCAGGACCGTAGATCACTCGAGAGAGGTCTGTTCGGAACCAGTGAAGTTCGGATGATCGGCTGTCAGACGAGGGTCTATTGGACAGGCGCGCTCCCGATCGTTGCAGTCGTTCACTTTGTCGTCAGGACCTCTCCCACTGGATCCACGAGTCGCTGATGGGCCCCACGTTTGGGACGCCAATTGTTGAAACTAAGCTCGGGGACAATCGATATTTGCCCGGCTGTATCGCCTCTTTAACCCATAGAATATTAATTAATGAAGAGGCAGGCGCTGGAGACTGGAAGGCAGGAAACAAGGTTTATTCTCTCCGGAGGAGAACACATCAGATCAGATTGTAAGTATCTTCACGAGGTGCTCTAACCGCATCTCTGAGGCCTGGCCTCTTATACACAGGTTTATTGCTTTATTACATATTACATATTCATGGCAATGCTTTGATGTACGGAAAGACATTCTCGGAACCCTCGCTCCAAGCCCGTTCCCACACACATTTACAGTGGAAGTCCCCACCCCGGTCACAACAGGTGATGATTATCGCGCAGCTGGACATTCCGCCGATTCACGGAATGTGGGAAGTTTGATCGGATCTCATAGGGTGGGGGCTTTGATCAGCTCGGGGGTCCTTTGATGAGGGAAGCTTTCTACTGTACGGGGAGGGGCAATAAACAGTATCGGCAGAGCTAGGTGTCGGCCTGGGAACGAGGAAGACAAACGGGCACAGGAAAAAGGGGGTTTTGCATCAAAGGGCCGGGGACCATGAAAGGAATGAAGGGAGGTGTCGCGCTGGGAACAGGATGGGGTTCCGAGGCAGAGTCGCGCAGAAGAGGGGTTTATGACCCAAGACATGTGAGAGCGGGGGTTGTCAGCACGCGGGGGGGATGCCTGCGAGGTCGAGGGAGAGAGAGAGATGCGCTGGCTATCAGCGAGGAGCAGAGAGGCCATGGTGCTCAAAATGGCTGCCGCTTACGTGCACGAATGGGTTCGGGAAGAGCAAGATGGCGCCGATAATGTTGACGTTCTCGGCCTAACTTTCAACAGCGGCCTCCTGCTTTTGGCATTTTAAAGATGTTTCGTAAACTCCTCCCACTCCGCCCTTTCCATGCATGGAAGCTCATGGTCCAGGCAGTCATTCCATCGCGTCTGGACTATGGGAATGCCCTTTACCTAGGGGCCCCATGCGCGGCCTTCTCAAAACTCCAGACGGTACAAAACTGGGCAGCCAGAGTTCTTCTGGATATGCCGAAATGCCAATCTGCAAAACCAGCCCTGAAATCTCTCCACTCGCTCCCTGTCAGGGAGAGAGTTAATTTCATGGCCATGTGTATTGTTCATAAAACGTTAGCCGAAAGCGCCCTTCCATCAATCATTCCATTGTTCGGCCCTACCGCGATAACAGGCGTCTCCGCTCGGATGACCTACATCTTGTCGCAGTTCCTAGGATCATGAAAGCTAGAAGTGGGGGTCGTCTGTTCTCATGAAATGCCGCTAAACTCTGGAATACTCTCCCTCTTAATTTATGCAAGGAACCCAACCATCTTGCCTTTCGTAAACTGTTAAAAACCTGGCTTTTCCCCTAGCCTGGTTGGCTCTTCGCTACTTGCCGTTATTAGCGCTGGGATTGTGAAAACTAGGTCAGGGACAATCAATATTTGCCCGGCGGTATCGCCTCTTTAACCCACAAAATATGAATCAATGAAGAGGCAGGCGCTGGAGACGGGAAGGCAGGAAACAAGGCTAATTCTCTCCGGACGAGAACACATCAGTTCAGACAGCCAGTATCGTCACGAGGTGCTCTACCCGCATCTCTGAGGCCTGGCCTTTTATACACATTTTCATCATCTTTATTGCAGGTAACACATCTTTGTAATGCTTTGAAGTATGAAAGGACATCCTCTGAATCTCCCCTTCAGGCCCGTTCCCACACACATTTACAGTTGAAGTCCCCACCCCGGTCACAACAGGTGATGATTATCGCGCAGCTGGACATTCCGCCGATTCACGGAATGTGGGGGTTTGATCGGATCTCATAGGGTGGGGGCTTTGATCAACTCGGGGGTCCTTTGATGAGGGAAGCTTTCTACTGTACGGGGAGGGGCAATAAACAGTATCGGCAGAGCTAGGTGTCGGCCTGGGAACGAGGAAGACAAACGGGCACACAGGAAAGGGGGTTTGTATCAAAGGGCCTGGGACCAATGAAAGGAATGAGGGGAGGTGTGGCGCTGGGAACAGGATGGGGTTCTGAGGCAGAGCTGCGCTGAAGAGGGGTTTATGACCCGAGGCATGTGCGAGCGGGGGGTTTGCCAGCGTGCGGGCTTTGTGAGGGCGAAGGGCTATGCTGGGGGGCCAGTGGTGTGCAGAGGGTGGTTCTGATCGAGGCACCCAAAATGGCGGGTGCGCACGACAAAAAGTGTGGCATCAGGGGAAAAAGGCAAGATGGCGCAGATTATGTTTACCAAACCGTACTAATTTTCCACAGTCCTCCCTTTAACATATCCAAGACATCTTGCTGGCCTATTTCCTATCCATGTCTACTGTGGCGGTCATAAGTAAAGGAGTAGGAACCCAGGTGAAGGAGCTATAAAAATTACATTTAAAATCTTTCGTCTTAGGAGGCGGGTCTATCGATAAACTCGTTTGCAGGAAAGTCATAGTAATGCAATATCGGGTAAAAACGATTCTGTAGTGAGAGCATTGAGTACATTTCATAGATACTTGTAGTCATTCGGAATGTGAACTGATAGGTTATTACACATGTAAGTTCGGTTCATATTTGGTTGGAGCATAATCAATACAATGGTGGCTGGGAGAGAAATGAGACGTAGTAAAAACAATAATCAGGGGTGTCATTGTTCGAAGTTAGTGAGTTCTCAGCATTCTTTGTCGTCTTCTGTTGGCACGGTGGAGCACCGGCGGTGGAGCGATGAGTCCAGCTCTCTTCTGAGCTCCGCGTTGCAGGGCATGACCTTTTCCTCGCTTTCCTGGTCAAAAAGGTCCTTTTCGCCCTGTGTCCTTTTGAGTCAATTGTCAAAAAAGTTCAGGTGGAAGAAGAGTGTGTGTAAGTAGTCCATAGGGTAGGTCGGAGAAAAAGGGGGGGGATGGAGCAGGGCCAAATCGGGAACAGACCAGGGGGACGGAAAATTCCAGGTAGGCGGGCTCATGACCGAATTCAGAGAGCGGGGACTTTTCGGCACACGTTGAACATTGAGCAGGGGCATCAGGTCAGCCCTTTCCTCTCATTTTGTCGGAAACAGTGCCTCGTCCTGCAACTCCTTTCTGTCGCGGTCTCGCCTTGGCCAATGTCGCAGATGTTCCACGATCTGTAGTCAGGCCACGTGCTCCCACATCCGGTCTCTCTTTCCTCCGACAGCGGTACCCTTAAATGAGTTTGAAAAGACAGTCTTTAGAGAATTGGCAGAGGAAGGTAATCACATAAGTCTATTTCTCTCCCAGCTCCAAGCAAAATGAGAAACATCCGTTACATTGGGGTTCACAACCATCATATAAATAATTGATGATGGGCTTGTTGGATTTCCTATAACTTTCCTTCTTAACTATTTCTTTGGTGCTTGTTGGTGTTACATTCATTGTCGTGGTACGAAATCTGGTACCTATTCATCGCATTTTGTGTATTACAGTTACGTCAGTTCTTCTGACAGAGACCCACCTTCCTAGTACGAGCCTTACAAAGCTATACCGTTCTCCAGGGCTTTATATTTTTCGAAAAAAGTGCAACGTGCTATCACCATGGTCTGATGGGTATCTTTCTGAGGGACGAACATAGGCTAAACAATTTTCCATTCTATAAATGCATCCTACCTTTCAGCTAAACATTTTACTTTCAACAGGGTTCATTGCAACGATTTCTTCATTTCGGCCTAATCTTAACTTCGCAAACATCATTCTAGTTCCTACATAGCCTCTTACAACCTGATTACTTTATTAAAAACCGGGGTCTTATGGAAAACAACTAGGGACATAGCAAATTGTGGTTAGGGACTATCGTCTTGCTTTGTGTCATAAGGGTGTTATTTAGCAGAAGGCCACAGTTTAGTTGGTAAGCGTTCAGTGACATTTCTCGAATTCTAAAACTCCGTAGCTTGCTCATCAACAGATCATTTCTAGGAACAACGGCTGGCCTGTGTTAGTTGTAAGTCGACTTGTTTCTTACAACCGGGGGTGAGGGACATTTTTTAAAAATTTCGTCTGGGGCAGCTCATACAAAACTGGGGGCGTTCTGGGAAGGTGGGGATGTTTCGATCACATTTACTGTTTGGGGATTGCGACGATTCGGGACGGGGAAGGTCGCGTTATCTGAGGCATTTTTTTTTTCATAGAAGCCACTGACATGTAGTTCCCTTATTACGGGTCAGATTAGGGAACCTTAGTCGTCTTACCGGTCTTTTCCCGTTTGGCCAATTCTAGGTTTCATCAATATTTAGCAGAAAGGAGAGGTAGTGACACGGCATCAGGGTGATTATATTTAAGACAACTTTTTTGCAAATACTTGCGGTATTTGGAGCCAATTGGGGGGTGCACTAGGGGTGGCGGTTTGCCAATTTTGGTGCTAGTCGTTCGGAAGAGTGAGAGTGTGGAGGGGAGAGAGAGAGAGAGAGAGAGAGAGAGAGAGAGAGAGGGAGAGAGAGAGAGAGAGAGAGATGTGCAACAATAGGCTAAATAGTACACGTGCGACATGGGGGGGTGGCCGTGTATTAAGATAGGCTATTCAGCGCATTACACAACATAAGACATTACGGGTCCGTGTTAGAATTTCGAAAACATGCAGTTTGGGACGGACGAGCATTAGGCAGGGTAGAGGGGACATGCATTGAGTAAAAGACACCATTGTATCGCACTTCTCGCACTCTCGGTCCTCCGATCAGTCAAGTCAGCGTCTCAGTCGCACAAAAACATTTTCTCATAGATTCAGACATACGTGACACGTGACCATTCACGAAACACGGCATAGTTTCAGACATACGTGACACGTGCCCATTCACGCAACACGGATTAGGGGTGACCGTGTTTTATCATATTATACAACTTATTGGCTCTTTCGTTACAAGAGCAGTTTGTGGGTGTGCTTAGGTGCCATCTGGCAACGTTAGTCCGCTTCGTGTATCAGACATGGCGAGGCTTCAGATCTTCACCATACCTCGGTCGTGATCTCCAATGTAACCTGTAGGGGGAGGAAAAGAGGGGAAGGGAGGGGACAACATTCGCGCATTTCAAATGCATGGGCACGAAAGTCCTTTACTTACCTCATACTCGTCTTATCTCCTCGGGGTAGAATCCCTGGGGTCTTAGGTTTCTGAAGCCAGGGGGGGGGGGGGGCAGTGTGTCCTTATAGGCCGTGTGTAGGGAAACGTTAAAAATTAGAAGCACTTAGTGCGAGGTATCTAGTTGGTAGGTGTATCTAGTTATCGGGGTCCTTGAATTTCTTTCAACGTTTGTGATGTTCTAAGGCATATCAGTTCTTCGGCCAACTTGTTCCCTAGTGCCTTTTAGTGCCGTACCTTTATAACATTCTATCATATACAACGCTTCACTTTACCCATCCTCAGAAGTCGAGGTCCTTCTCCATGCGTTAGTTCCTAAGCCAGTCGCATACTTGGAGGCAGAGTATCGTGCCTTAGATTCGATCCTTCATCCGGGGTTGGGCAACCATCTTCTAATAACCTTAAAGAGAGAGCAAAGCAGGGTGCACAGAAAAACTCTCCCGCTGATCCCACATTTAAAAAAAGGGCATGCAATACCTGTTCATAGTTTGGAAAACCTTTATTTGCACCATCGTTCAGCATGTGGATATGAGAGTGTAATCGTATTTGGCCGGACATGGCGACGGCTGAAGCACATATAGTAAGGGGGGTATTTTGCAGCATTAGAAACATTAAAAAGGGTTTATTTAGTTATTTGCAGGGAACTAAAAAGGTCTATCAATAGGTGAGGGATCAAGGGGCATTCATTTCATAATTGGAAGCACAGTCAGGCTAGTTGTAATCAAATTTCCTATATGCATACCGTGGGCGTGTGTCACAAGCGAGGTTACGTATTAGCTACAATAATATCATAATAAATCGTACATTGAAAACAACATTTTTAACGTGATCCTTTTACATGTTCGTCGAGTGAACCCTCCCTCTTTTTCGTCAAGTGTACAAAGGATCATATACATATCTCAGAACATCGAGTCTTTTTAGCTAAAAACACCACGAGGTGTTCGTAAGTTCTCATTGATTCCGGCGCCATTCTGGGCGGGGCCGGGTTAGTCCGGAAGTAGCATCAGAAAAAATGTTTCCTACAACCGGCGGTTGGACCAGAGTCCTTTTCGGCAGTTCAGAAATTCATGCTAACAGAAGGGATGGCTATGTCGTGGTTATTTCGTTAGCGACCAAGGCAGTTGTTCCTCACTGGAAGCCGGCAGGGGCCGAGGGCTCCCGGGACATTTGTAGAATCTTCAAGGCTGTGGAGATGCTGTCGGAGGTGGGGGCTCGTGCCCCGGTGGGCAAGCGCCCGAGTTACATTGCTGGTCAAAGTTACTCTAGCGGCCTAGACCCGCCTTCCAGGGGGCCCAGACGCCATTTTGAGGCCCTGCAGCAGCCACCTTTCGTTGAGTCTGCAAGAGTGGAAGAGACCTTTTGGGGTGAAAGAAATGGAACTCCGCGTCGTGGGAGCAGGACACTCGGCTAGGGTGCAGCTGTGGTGCCCCCACCCGGGGGGGCGAGGGAGACTCGTTCGCGCCGTCTCCCTCTCCCGGTGCACTCCACGCTGCCCTCTTTCATGGGCATGCATGATGGCCACTCTACATCCCGTGCTCCACAAGTACCATGTCCTGTGCTGCGGAAGTATGGCCGCCTGCAGTGCATGTCCCGTGCTGTGGAAGTATGGCCACCTGTGGCGTATGTCCTGTACTGCGGAAGTATGGCCACCATTGCATGTTCGATGCTGCGCAAATATGGGCGCCACCGTTGCATGTTCTGTGCTGCGCAGGTATGGGCGCCGCTCTTGTATGTTCGGTGCTGCGCAAGTATGGGCGCCGCCTGGCTGGAGGAGTTCGGCGCCGGGCCGGGGGCTGGGAAGCCTCCTATCCGTGGAGGTGGGAGAGGCTCGTCCGCGTCGCCTCTCCCTCCCAGCCCGACCAGGAGCAATTTCAGTGGAGGTATTTGTGATGGCCGGACTGGGGCTGGGAAGCCTCCTATCCGTGGAGGTGGGAGAGGCTCGTCCGCGTCGCCTCTCCCTCCCAGCCCAACCTGGACTAATTTCAGCGGAGGTAATTGTGATGGCCGGACTGGGGCTGGGAAGCCTCCTATCCGTGAAGGTGGGAGAGGCTCGTCCGCGTCGCCTCTCCCTCCCAGCCCACTCCGCGAAGAAGAGGATGGGACAGCCATTTTCATGCCGGGCCCGTGGTGCCTCCTGGACATCCCACTGGCGATTCGATCGACGGTTGTCAGCAGGCCCCGCCCCACACGTGCTGTGTGGTTCACCTTCCGGATGGGCGTGACCGGTGACCTGTGGCATTTCGGGAACTTCCGGAGTGGGGGTAGGTATTTTGTTTGGACAGGCATGTCTGGGTAATGGGGGGGTTGTCTATGCATGCCTGTAATTGCTCCTTTCTTTTTACAGAGTGGGGGGGGCAGCAGAGAGTAATCAGTCCCATTGCACTCGAAGTTTTGAGTTCATTAATGGAATGTATACTAATCTGTCCGAGACTACTCTGTGTATTATTTCTATAGGTTCTCCGAAAAAGGGTGGTTTTTTGTGTTAGGGAACAGTAGCGGTAGTACGGGGTTCATCACCGGGTAATTTAGAGCTAGACTGGGTTTCTTGTCTTAGCGTTGCTCGATCTATGAGGACTCGAACATGTCGCTGAAATCGGCCTGGCGAAATCTGTGCCATCGGGCATAATCAAACGTGGTGGTTCTATCTGGCCTGTCCATGTCAGTCTGATTCATCTTTGTCTCGCGCCCTTTCCCTTTCTGCCGGCCTGTTATTCCTGTCGGCCCTCTGTTCCTACTCTCGTTCAGTAGAGTCGGGCATTGGGCTTTCCAGTGCCCGGCATATTTACAAAAAGCACATTGGTTTTGCCCTAAGTCTGGTCGCCTGCGCAGTGTCGGGGGATTACTTTCGGGTCGTTGTGTCCTGGGGTTGTCCTGTCGATATATTCCTTTGCCTACTCTGTCCTCGTCTCTTTTCTTTCGTTGCATTGCTTCTTTGCGCCACATACCGAGACTGTCGAGCATAATAGGCGTTGTCTTATTATTACGAAGGGCTATTTCTAACGTTTCTATTTTATCAAGATCGAAGGATCCTATCAGTGGCCACTGTTTCTCTTGATTTTCTTTGGTATACCTGTGCCACAGCTTACTATAGGCTATGGTAACTAATCCATAGTTTACGAACATGTCTTTATTAGGGGTGCCTTCCAGCGGAGCTAGATGATCCACCTCTAATAAACGGTCCGGGCTGAACCAACTACCAACCAGTGGGGAGAAGACAGACATGACGGCTCGCAACGAGGACAAAAAGTCAGCACTGCCTATCTTATCACTGCGTGCAAAGACTAGACAGAATATTTCTATTCTACGTTGTTTGCAGGCAGTGAATACCTCATGAACCAATATCAAAACAATTAATAAACAACCAGTGGGGAGAATAAGTAGGCCCGCAAAAGGTCTGCGTCCTCTACCCTTTTCACTATCTGCAAAGGGGAACCTGTTCTTTCCTGTTTGCAGACAGAGAATCTCCAGAAAACAATCCGCGAACAGTAGCTCGGGATAAAAAACTGTTAATCAGTGTGGGAGAGGGAATCTCCTGAAAACAATTCGTGAATAAATAATCAATCAGTGGGGGAGAAAGATAGGCACGCTGGCTGCGTTACCTATCCTTCAATGTTTGCAAAGAGAAAGAGCCTGTTGTTTCTCCGTGTGCAGACAGTGAATCTCCAAATAAGTCAACAAAGAGTAATACTAGTATTTTCCGAACCATTAAACAATTATTTCGCAATTCGTCGTGTTTACACGACCTTACCCGGACCGTATGGACAGTTTCTTGTCTTCCGAATCCAGCGCCCGATCGTCCTCTTTTCCTCGTATTCCTCGCAGAACTCCTGATGGTTCCCAGTCAGGACCGTAGATCACTCGAGAGAGGTCTGTTCGGAACTAGTGAAGTTCGGATGATCGGCTGCCAGACGAGGGTCTATTGGGCAAGGGCTCTCCCGATCGTTGCAGTCGTTCACTCTGTCGTCAGGACCTCTCCCACTGGATCCACGTGTCGCTGATGGGCCCCACGCTTGGGACGCCAATTGTGAAAACTAGGTCAGGGACAATCAATATTTGCCCGGCGGTATCGCCTCTTTAACCCACAAAATATTAATCAATGAAGAGGCAGGCGCTGGAGACGGGAAGGCAGGAAACAAGGTTTATTCTCTCCGGAGGAGAACACATCAGTTCAGACAGCCAGTATCGTCACGAGGTGCTCTACCCGCATCTCTGAGGCCTGGCCTTCTATACACATTTTCATCATCTTTATTGCAGGTAACACATCTTTGTAATGCTTTGAAGTATGAAAGGACATCCTCCGAATCTCCCCTTCAGGCCCGTTCCCACACACATTTACAGTTGAAGTCCCCACCCCGGTCACAACAGGTGATGATTATCGCGCAGCTGGACATTCCGCCGATTCACGGAATGTGGGGGTTTGATCGGATCTCATAGGGTGGGGGCTTTGATCAACTCGGGGGTCCTTTGATGAGGGAAGCTTTCTACTGTACGGGGAGGGGCAATAAACAGTATTGGCAGAGCTAGGTGTCGGCCTGGGAACGAGGAAGACAAACGGGCACACAGGAAAGGGGGTTTGTATCAAAGGGCCTGGAACCATGAAAGGAATGAGGGGAGGTGTCGCGCTGAGAACAGGATGGGGTTCTGAGGCAGAGCTGCGCTGAAGAGGGGTTTATGACCCGAGGCATGTGCGAGCGGGGGGTTTGCCAGCGTGCGGGCTTTGTGAGGACGAAGGGCTATGCTGGGGGGCCAGTGGTGTGCAGAGGGTGGTTCTGATCGAGGCACCCAAAATGGCGGGTGCGCACGACAAAAAGTGTGGCATCAGGGGAAAAAGGCAAGATGGCGCAGATTATGTTTACCAAACCGTACTAATTTTCCACAGGATGCCCCCCTAATGCCATGCACTTAAAAAATGCTTTTTTTCATTTCATTTCATTCATTTAATTTCATTCCAGTATTAACATAGACTAAGAGGCGTGAGAAGAGGAGGGCTCATTCTCCATCTTCTGACGCTAATGATGATGGGGGCGAACCAGTGCAGCATAGTTCTCGTTCTCCTGCCAGCCCAGGCAGGATGTCACCAGCACAGTTGCAGGCTATGACTGATGAGGAGGTGGGCAAGTTTTAGGAACTAAGCCAAAGAAGGAGAATAAGTCTGGCAAACACAAAGACAAGTCTGTGCTCACAGACTCTTCGAGTGATTCAGTTCTAGAGAAACCTTGTTCTTCCAGGGGCAAATGCATCACAGAGATCTTTCCCAACTTTTTCACAAAAGAATGTAGGGTTTGAACTGCCTTTTCTGGAGGAAGTTACAAGGGGGTTGTTTTTACAACACTCTAAACTTTCATTGGAGGCACTTCCTATCCATTCAAAGATAAAGGACCCAATATTCAGGAATTTAAAGGAACTAGACAAAGCTCAAGTTCCTACTTTCCTTCGAAAACCCTACACTCTGATAAAAGGGGAGATGGTACTTCTTCAGACCATTAAGGTAGAGTCCATCTTAGCTGCAATAATTGACAGAGCTTCACTGAATCCAGGTGACTGTTTGCCTACTAATCCAGTGGATCGTGAGGTAGACATTGGTCAAAAGAAATGCTTCACTGCATTCTATTTGCCCCTAAGAGCAGCTGTCTATGACGCTCACATTTTGTAATCTCTGGTTAAAGGCTTTGAAGCCTTGGCGGAGGCCATTCCGGAAGTACCGATGTCGCTGAAATACTGGTCAAGATGGAACAACAAACCTAGGGCCTGATTTTGAGTTGGCGGTCGCCACCGTCCGATGCATTAAGACTTTAAAATTCATTGTGGTGGAGGACCAATGACTGCACTAGGGAACAGTCAATCCCTGGCAGTGGCGCAGCTGTACCAGAATGTAAGACGCTCAGCGGGACTGGCAGGGTCTCGCTGAGCATATTACAAGTTCTGCCACCACCAGCCATTTCATGGCAGGAGCCCCGCCATGAAAAGGCTGGTGGTGGAGAAACAAAGGGCATCCTACAGGGCACCTTTGGCCCTCCGCCATGGGGATACATTCAGGGGGGAACAACATGTGCCCCCCTGTCTGTATTTCCCCAAACTCCAGAACAGCATGGATGTCACCATTCATGACATGCTGGAACCTTTTTACCATTTCCCATGGCAGTGCCTGTTTTTCAGGCACCGCCTGGTACATTTCACTTCTGTTATAGCGCCGCGTTCAAGTGGTGTCTATATGGAAGTGCCTACTGCGTTACTGATACAAAAGTGGCAGAACGGGATTGTAAATATGTTGACTTATTTCTAATGCATTGCAATGAAGGTATTGTATATCTAGGCCTCTGTGCTTACCGTTGTATACACACTGCGGCCAAACACTGCGGCCAGTGGAATTCACAACTTCATTTCAGCTGTTGCAACTTTGCATTAATTTCAAGCGAATATCGGTCGTTATTCCTAAATTCAGTACTGTGTTTACATTGTAAGTGGGTGGTAGGTATTAGTTTTTTACTAAAGTTATAGTTAGGACCTATTATCCATAGGAAAAGCGTTCTTTGATTTACCAATATCTTTGACGCCGTTTGACGAATCTTCGCAAAAATTTCAAAACCGGTGGGGCGTTCCGGTCACCTCCTATCCTGAGAGTTTCAGGGTGATTCGTCAAGCGGGGGATGAGAAAAAAGGGGGGTCCCAAAGTGCATTTTCCCCATGTTAATTTCCATAGGAACTTTTGGAACTGGCTACAGCCCGAACTGGCACAAAGGTAGCCCTTGGTTCAGAAAGTGACCTTATTTAAAATTGTGTAAATCCGTTCAGTAGTTCCTGAGAAATAAAAAAAAGAAAAAATATCAATATCTGAGCACAGAGGAGGAGTAGCGACTCCTCCCGAGCACGAGCTTCATTCTAATTGGCTGCCAACACTCCAAACCAGGATGCATTGGCAGCCATCTTGTGACTCGGTAACCGAGTCACAAGAAATCAGTAGGAAAAAGCTGAAAAACAAGAAAAGGAGGCAGGGTAAAAACACCCTGACCCCTAGGCATGCTCAGGGTGTCCCACAGGGACACCGAGGTCCAAAAAAAGCATTCCATGGGGACCGCCACCTCCCTGGTGCTTAGTTAATAGTGTGCAGGGGACATGCGCCCCCCCGAAGCACCGGGAACTGCCACCTCCCCAGGGCTTCAATAAAAAATGCTTGGGGGTCCCAACTCCCTATGCTGCCCCGGGGACCGCCACATCCCTGGGGCTTTTATATAATAGGGGTGGGGGGACTCAGTGGACACCCCAAGCTCCGGGGACCACCACAGCCCCGGGTCTTCCTCGATTAGTGGGGGGCCTCACAGGCCGCCCCGGGGACCACCACCTCGCTGGGGCTTCTGTTATTGATCAGGGGTGCCGGGGATCACCACCTTCCCGGGGCTTTTATATAAAAGGGGCAGGGGGCCTCGCAGGCCACCCCCCCAAGCCCCTGGGACCACCCCCTCCCCGGGGCTTTGAAATGTAGGGAGTGGGGGCCGCTCGGCTCCCCTCCTGGAACCCTTGATGTCCCAGGGTGCCCACCCCCAGGACATTGCTGTTTGCCATGGCTGTGCGGCTCCCATCCTGCTATAGCAAACCTGCTTTGGATCTCGGATGTGAGAGCAGAAAACCTGCTCTCTTGTCAAAAAAGCAAATCAGGATTTCTTTTGCACAAGGGGAGCTGCATGTCAGCAGCTCCCCTCGTGCAAAAGCAATGCTGGCTCCCGCAGGAGGCGGGAGCTGGCGGGACCGTGGGGGCATTGGGGCACCCCCCATAGTCCCCAACCGTGACGCCAGGCCCCGGCGGATGGGGTCTCCGGGGCCCTTAATTGGCCAAGGGAAGGGGGTCCATGTGGCCCCACTCCTGTACTATTAAAAACATTTTTTTTAAATGGGGCAATGCCCTGGGGGATGGGGTCATTATTGGCCTCAGGAGGAGGGCCCTCCAATTGAAAATTGTTAAAAATGCTGGCCAGCCCGGGGGCCAATAGCGGCCCAGGGAAGGGAGGCCACGCGGCTCCCTTCCATTTTTTAAATGCTCAGGCCCTGGGGGATAGGGTCCCCATGGCCCAAAAAATAGTAAAAGAAGGGGGCCACATAGCCTCCCCTCTACAAATATTTATTTTTTTAAAAGCTGGCCTTTTCTCGAGGACCCGCCCTCTCCCTGCAGTGTTCTAAGTAGGGGGATTAGGTCTCCTTGAATACTGAGGGTCCCTGGGGGCCAACTAGCCCACCAGATACCTCCAATAATCTTCACACAGCTGGATTGCAGAGAGGTGGTCCAAGGTCACGGCCCCTTTTCACACCACTCTGCAAACGTGCCTCTTGGCGGACTCCTGGTGGGGCGATGAGGTCCTCTTGTGTCCTGAGGACCTCAGGTGGACTTCATTTTAACAAAGCGAGAGATGTAGGGCCTTATTTTGATGTCAGTCAGAAAGCCTCCGACCACCGGTTGTAGGCTTCTTTCTGACCGACATTGAATTTTTACCTTTTGACCGCCAAATTACATTGTCGGCGGTAAGAGTGTAAGAGTGTAGACCGGCCAGGAAAACCGACTCTGTTCCGACGGGTTCAAGGAGCCCATCAGCTAGTTGGAAACCACTCGTAATCCCTTAAGGACGCCATTTCTGCTGTCGAGATTTTGATGTCACTTTCCGACAGCCTTTCCATGTTGTCCTTTCTGACATAAAAAGGCTGCCAAAAAGTGACTTTAGGGCCCCTTGGCAGGGCCCCCTCTTCCCCCTGGCCCACCTAAGGTGCCCCCTGAATATCCCTGCACCATGTTGCCACACGGTGCAGGGATCTACACAAACTCCCATTTCTCTATGGGAGCTTGTGCTGCGGGTGGTTTCTGCCCACTGCATAAGCTCGCATAGAGAAATTGGAGCTTGCGACTGTACCATGTACGGTCACATCCTAATTCGGAGTGCAGAACTGCCGACCTATGGCTGCATGTTTCACACACCAGGACAGTGTCAGTCAGAGGATACTCTGACCGACATCAAAATGAGGCCTGTAGTGTCTTGTAAATAAAAGAACACTGGAACTCTTTTGATTTCCACTGTACACCATACGCCAGTTACGTAAACGTTGAAGAGATGAGTTGAAGGAAGTCTACGCATGCTGAGTTCTGACTTACATGCAGTGGAATAATGATGTGTAAAACTACTCTCCATGTGTGGCGTGGTTATTGGGGAGTACCTGTGTTGGCAGGATGCAACACATGGGACCTGTACCGTCTCCACACCAGTTTCATACCTCATGGGACTTTGTATGACTAAAGACAGGGAAAGTGCACTCTAAGGCAGATTTACCCATATGTATATAATAAAGTATCCCTGCAGACAAAAAAGTAAATCACACTGACTTTACATATAAGTGTCCACTAATATTAAAAGGCCTATCAAAATCTAAACCTGCAGAGTCCCCTCTGCTCCAGGCTACCTGGGCGCAGTTACCCGGCTCCGCACGGCTGTAGTCTCACACTGGCAGCCCTTGCTCATGTGCACATGTTCACAAGTAACCAGCCAAGTGCCCCTTACCCAAGATGCATCACAGTTTCCTTATCTTAAAAGATGGACACTGGATTTAAACATGCACAGTCCATTTGCCATATGATTACCGGGGATGAGACAGATGTAGTGAGACTCATCCACAGTAAAAAGTCCAAAACCAGGTGATCCAAAAAGAAAAACATCTGGGCTTAATGAATGGGATGATCCCATTTTGCAACAGTAAGCAATTTGCCAATGTGACTTGTGCCGTGGGAATGTTTCTATTGGCTTTATTTAGGGTAGAGGGTTTGAAAGGAACTTTTAGGATTGCCTATAGCAAAAAGTATGTATAATGGACTTTTAAGATTATTTAGAAAACAAAGTGGCTCAAATAAATGTATTTATTTATTATTGAAAAACAAGGATTGCAGACACTATTGTTCAACCTGAATATACACGAGTGAGCTGTAGGAATGCTTGTGCTATTCCACTTAAGAAATATATTACCATGACCTGCCTCATTTACAGATTAGAACTCAAAACTAAAAGATATGTCAACATATGAGGTACGCAACAATTTAAAGGCAACAAAGGTACCATGTGGCTGCAAATTTTTGGGACTGATAATGTAAATTTATCAGATTCAGAAAGATGTTTCTAATCTGTTACATTGTGATATACCAGCCAGTCAAAGTTACAAATTCATTGCTAAACGTCTGGTACATGAAACCAGGAAGGACAGTCTCTAAGATAACTTTATGTCAGGGTACAGCCAAGTTAATAAATACATATAACACTATGGACTATGCCATGCAAATCAAGAATGAGGAGAACCCATTGAAAATCATAAGCCACTATTCATATAACTCATTAAACTTATTTGATATAATGTCTTCAACTGCATGAAAATCGGCTTTAAAGCTTAACGGAGACAACGAGGCAAAATGTCCCAGTGTTGTTGCAGCTGGATCTGGAGGTAACTTTGGATACACCAGGCAGTCCATAGGTTATGTCAGGTGTACATCTCACTGCTCGCTCAGATTCCCTTCATTTCTCTTCCAACATAAAACCATAAACCATTCCCTCCGCGCTGCAAAACTAAATATAATAATAATAGCAGATGCCAATGGACCAGCTAACCCCTGCTGGAACAAGGACATAGAAGACAGTGTACAACAAACCCTACTGTTCAGTCTGGGCCTCATGTACAAAGATTTAAAATAAGAAACCAGAAACCATAAATTGCGACTAAGAACAATTTGTGACTTCTTATTTGAAGTGTATTTGGTCAATTTAGTCAATTTGATTGCAATTTGTGCAGTGACTTTTACCGACTGCATAGGTATTATCCGAATTGACCTATGTACCAACAGGTTAGTTCTCAATATATCTCAATATATTGAATTTAGACACATTAATATGCATTATGCAGGTTGCAAATTGAGACCCACTAGGATCTCTCTCTCTCTCTCCCCACCCCCACCCACCCCCACAACTGCAGAAAGTGGAAGAAGTGCCAGCAGCTAATCATTGCCTTCAAAACAGGCCTCCCAAGGTTCCTACTCACCGGGGAAATGCCAAATAAATGGGCAGTCAGCCCCTGGCCCTCTATTCTTAACATGTAGTCTGTGAAAATTGCCACTTTTGAGTGATCCTTTGCCATTCCTAACCTGAATTTGGATTTACTCCTGCCCTTGCTTTATCTAGGGCGGGAATTTATCCAGGTAAATGTTTCTGAATACCTGCAAGCTGACAGGTTTATGGACATTCATCATCTTTCCATGGCATCCTTGTCCATCGACCAGATTTGCTTCAACACGAAATGACACCATTTTGATGCATTTTTATATATGAGTCAATCAATTTACGAGTGCAAATTCATGTTCTCTTCAATTCAAAACTTGAATTTACACTCATAAACCATTCCATTTTGCCACTCTATTGACCTTATTTGCAAAAATGACTTTGAGATGCATTCCTAGTGTGTCACATGTCCTCGCAACAAGCTGTCTTAACTACATTTAGCGCGTGGACTGTGCCACATGACCTGAATACAAAGACTGCATTGCCTGTCCCTATTTTCATACACTCACCAACCACTCCTAATACATAATATGCTGCCTGTCCTTAACACCCCAGTGGTCCTCAATAGACATTGCAGTGCATCACTTTAATATAAATTATGTGCACTTTTCCTTAATTGCTAGTATATGACACATGACACACAGATGCGGACCTCTCCTAAAATACACAAGCATGTGCCACCTGACTGCATTACTGATACTTTATCACATATCTCTAATACAGCCTGTGACAACTGTTCTCAATAAAGACACTATGCCTCTCACCCATGATACAAATTCTGCTGCCTGCCCTTAAGGAAAGATTGAGCCATCCATCTATACACACAGCGGGTGGTGCCTGTCTCTAATTTGAAGGCTGTGCCATATCTTTATATTATAAGTTGGACCACATGTTATTTGTAACTTGTATTTTAGACTCAAATCAAGTTACCCCTCTGTATGTCATTTCCCACTAGCAGGGTAACGTAAAGTGATAATGGCCCTCATCAGAATGTGGTGAGGAGCTCCTCAGTCTCCTAGATCTCATTGATATGAGGCCGAAACATGTTGGTATGGGAGATATCATGTTCGAAACATAAATTCGCTGTAACATCCTTTGGTGTTTTTAATCCAGCCTTGTGTACCCAAAAATAAAGGAAAAACCTGGGGTTTACACAGAGGTTGTTTAACATAAAATTATGGATCCCGAATATGAGCAGAAGAATATTTATTCTGTTCTCTCTCCAAACAAAGTTGAGACCACTGTGTTGGTATCCTCTTAACACAGTGGGACGGACTGGCCAATGATGAAGCAGAGAAAACACAATAAGATGATGGATGGAGCTCTGAAATTCATCAGACACTCATCTCCAGTCACTATTAGATATGGGTTAAGTCCATCATCATTCTTCTGCTCACTTCGCCACCCCAGTTCAGACTAAGCCACATGAAAATCAGTCTTGACCATGTTCCTCATGGGAACAGCCCAGCTTGAACTGCCAGGCCAGGTCTTCCCATGACTGGACACAAGTATCCTGGGACCGGTTTCAGGGTAAAACCCCTCATCATCCAGGCTAGCTTGAATACAGTGTGAGCAAGGAACCAACATCTGGGTATACCCTGTCAACTTCAGACAAACAAAGCAAAGATAATAAGATGATGGAGGGAGCACTGAAACTTTTCAGACACTCAACCCCATTAGATATGGGTTAAATTCATCATCATTCTTTTTCTCACTTCGCCACCCCAGTTCAGACTCAGCCATATGCAAATTATCTTGACCCTGTTCCTCATGGGAACAGTCCAGCCTGAACTGCCAGGCCAGGGTTCTCTAAACGTTGCCATGAGTGTTGTGATGTCTGGGTACAGAGAGTTGTATAACATAGTAAATTGCCCTTCTGTCTGTGCCATGTGGTGGTAGCGTTTGGAGTGTGTCTGAGGTTTTTGGTTCGTCCTGCTTGGCTCCCCATATCCTAAATAACTGTTGTGTGAGTGATGCATATAATAGGAATGATCTGGGGGAGATTATGTAGTCATCCACAAGTTTTGTAAATTCAAAAAGTATGGATTCAAAGAATACATCGCCCCAAGTCGTTAGGGCAGCAGACAGCCACTCCAACATCTCCGGGTGTCATAGTCCCACTTTTGTAGCGGGGATAACCCCTATAGGCAGGTCTGGGGCATAAGATGGAGGCGAACGTTTAGTCCGTACATACTGGATCCAGGAGCTATGAGGCATGGACATTAATATGTTTTCTGGGTTCTTTGGCATCACCGCGTCTGAGCTATTCAGTCATTCCAAAACAATTGAATTTGAATTTAAAATATTTGTATAGCGCTACATTCACCAAACGGTTTCTTGGCGCTTGTGGAAACTAATTTAGCAGTAGGAACAAAAAAACCAGTGAAGGGAAAATTGAGATCAGATTACATTAGGAAAAGCCTGGGTGAACAAAAATGTCTTGAGATCTTTTCGGAAAAGGGAATAGTGTCTAGCCAGACGTAGGTGATCGGGAAGGGAGTTCCTAAAGGATGGTGCCAAAAATGAGAAATCTTACGTCAGTAGCGGGGTACATGGAGAAGAGATTGGGTGGATGAGCGGAGCTCACGAGCAGGGGTATACTCTTTTAGCAAAGAAGAAATGAAAGCAGGAGCCGTGCCCTGGCGCGCCTGAAAAACCATGCAGCTAGTTTTAAAAAGAGATCGCTCCCTGACCGGTAGCCAGTGTAATGCCTTTAGTAAGGGGGTGGAGTGATGGGAACGAGAGAGACCATACACCAATCTGGCCGCCTGGTTTTGAACCAGCTGGAGCTTCCGCAAACTATACGCCGGTATACCGTTTTATAGAGCGTTAGCGTAGTCCAGCCGGGAGATCACCAGAGCGGACATGATTAGTTTAAGTGCAGGGGGAGAAAAGAAACGAGAGACAGAGCGAATAGTTCGAAGAGCGAGAAAACAAGAAGAAACAACAGAGTTAATTTGTGAATGAAGATTAAGTTGGTTATTGATTTTAATGCCCAAGGTTTTAACTGAGGGAGAAGAAGTGGGAGGGGGTCCTAGGGAAGAAGGCCAGAATGAAGAGTTCCAGGGACTGGAGGGACCACCCGTAAGGACCAGTTCTGTTTTATCAGGGTTCAACTTCAGATGGTTGTGGTCCATCCAGTCCCTGATGAAAATCATAATAGTCTGAAAGTTGGAGATAGAGTGGGAAGAAGGGGAGAGAGAAAAGATAAGCTGGAGGTCATCCGCATAATTATAAACGGTGACCTCCAGTTGTTGAAGTGCAAAGATCAGAGGATAGATATAGAGGTTAAACAATAGAGGGGATAAAGAAGAACCCTGGGGAACACCACAAGTGACCTTGAGTTGGGTGGCTGAAAAGTCCCCCAACCGGACCGCCTGGGTGCGGTCCCTCAGGAAGGATGATAGCCAAACCAGGGCTGAGCCCCCGACCCCCACCGCCGACACGGGAAAGTAAGATGGTATGATCCACCGTGTTGAAGGCGGCGGAAAGATCGAGGAGCACCAGGGCCTGGTAGTTGTTTTGGTCCATACCCTCCCTGAGGTTGTTCAGGACCAACACCACGACGGACTCGGTGGAGTGCCTAGGTCGAAAGCCTGCCTGGCGAGATGCTAGGCCTCCATTGGCTTCTACATGGGCACTGAGGACCGATGTTACATGTCGCTCCAACACCTTGCCCAAATAGGGCAAGAGGGAGATGGGGCGATAATTAACTGGCGCGGAAGGATCCGCGCCAGGCTTCTTCAGGATGGGCACTGTGGTGGCAGATTTGAGAGCTGGGATTACCACACCCTGAGCCAGCGAGCTATTGAGGAAGGAAATTGGCGGTTTGGGGCAAATAGTATAAATTTGTTGCAGGATGTGAGCTGGGCAGATGTCTGCCGGGGATCCAGACTTTACTTTTGGAAGTATTGTGAGGAACAATTCTTCGGTAAGCGGGGGAATAGAAGAAAGACAACCATGGGTAACCGGGGGGTGAGGCTCAACAAAAGTAAGGGAGGGAAGTGGGATGTTAGCTTTAATGTTGCTAATTTTTTCCAGAAAGTAGGCATTTAAAGAATCACAAAGGGACTGGGTGGGGGGGGGCTTAAGAGTGGCCCTGTCAGAATAGGCCAAGTCATGAATGATGGAGAAAATCTCCCTAGGTTTGTTTTCTGCCACCAGAATTTTGGCTGAAAAGTATGCAGTTTTGGCACCTAATATGGCCCTTTTATAATCACTCAGTAGAGTCATATAGTGAGTTTTTAATAGGGGGCAATAATGTCTTCTCCATTGCCTCTCGGCCTGCCTGAGAGTCAGCTTTTTTATCTTTAAGTCATCGCCGAACCACCGATTGGACTCCTTGGGTCTTCGGATTGAGATCCGGCGTAATGGGGCTACCGTATCGCAGCCTCCAGCAAGCCAAGTATCGATGGCAGCGGCTTGAGAGACGGAAGGTAATCCCTCTAGGTTAGGTGCAGAGTTCAAGAGGGAAGAAGACAATGCAGGGAGGTCTACCCTGTTCCAGTTCCGCGCCCAGGTGTTTTTGGCAAGCGGAATCTTTGCTGTCGGCTTAAGGCGAAGGGAGAAGGAAATCAAAGCATGATCTGACCAGGGGCATGGGGACACGGACATGGAAGAGACCGAGATATTAAGAGACCAGACCTGGTCTAGTACATGGCCGTGAATGTGTGTAGGAATCTGCAAGTGAGGGACAAAGTTCAGGGATACAAGAGAATTGGAAAATTGCTTAGAAGCAGAACATTCATGAGGGTCTAGGGGCCAATAATTAAAATCCCCTAATACTAGGACTGAGGTGTGATTAATCGCTAAAGTGGCCAATAAGTCCTGAAATGCTGGTAAAAACAAGTGGGATGGCTGGGGAGGGCGATACATTAATAAGCAGGTAAGTGGGGGAGAAAAAGCAAGGGAGCGAGCCACAAGGTGCTCGGTAGGGGTAATGGGAGAGGAGGAAAGGAGTTGAAAATTGTGCTCAGTTCGAGCTATAAGGGCCACGCCACCCCCTGCCTTACCCGCAGACCGATCAGCACGGAGAGCCACATAAGATGAAGGAAGAGCGCCCAAAAGGGAAGGCAGGGAGGACTCACAGAACCATGTTTCTGTTAAAAGTAACATGTCAGGCTGGTGGGTATCAAGCAGCACAAATAACTCCTGATGATGCTTAACAGCCGACCTGGTGTTAAGTAAAATAACAGACAGGGCGGGGGAAGGGATGATGAATCTGGGTCGGGAACAGAGGAAAATGGAGGAGTTGTGTGGGAAGGGATGGTGTGATAAGGGGTAGAATTAAGGCCAAGAGCAGTAATGTGCCGAATAATAGGCACAGGCAGAGGCCAATCACCCTGAAGAGAACGTAATATCTCAGATGAATAAAACAGGGCATTAGGATGCGCCCCGAGCCCCAGTCGGCCGCGGACAGGCGCAGACGGGCTTGACTTAGGCGCCACTTCGGCGCGCCTTCGTCGCGCCCGCTGCGCTCGTCCGCTGCGCTTCCTCATTGGGTACGTTTAAGTAGGGTCTGAGCGCGGTGGGTGTGGCGCCGAGCTGGGTCGCCTGACGAGCCCAAGGGAAGATGGCGCCCACACTCCACCGAGCCCTGACAAGGTAAGTTAAAAGTTCAACTCCTGTTGACTGGGAGCTGTTTTAAAAACAATGATGCAGTCCAGCGCCCCAGCTCTCGTTCAGCTGGGCGTAGCGATCTGTTCCGCCAAACACAGTCTCATTCCTGACTGCAGGCGCGAACCCTCTACCACCGGGGTCGCCTGCTTCCAATGACGAGTGAAGGGGGAGGCCACTCCTAAATAGGGGCGGAGCGCGGTGGGTGTGGCGCCGAGCTGGGTCGCCTGACGAGCCCAAGGGAAGATGGCGCCCACACTCCACCGAGCCCTGACAAGGTAAGTTAAAAGTTCAACTCCTGTTGACTGGGAGCTGTTTTAAAAACAATGATGCAGTCCAGTGCCCCAGCTCTCGTTCAGCTGGGCGTAGTGATCTGTTCCGCCAAACACAGTCTCGTTCCTGACTGCAGGCGCGAACCCTCTGCCACCGGGGTCGCCTGCTTCCAATGACGAGTGAAGGGGGAGGCCACTCCTAAGTAGGGGCGGAGCGCGGTGGGTGTGGCGCCGAGCTGGGTCGCCTGACGAGCCCAAGGGAAGATGGGGCCCACACTCCACCGAGCCCTGACAAGGTAAGTTAAAAGTTCAACTCCTGTTGACTGGGAGCTGTTTTAAAAACAATGATGCAGTCCAGCGCCCCAGCTCTCGTTCAGCTGGGCGTAGCGATCTGTTCCGCCAAACACAGTCTCGTTCCTGACTGCAGGCGCGAACCCTCTGCCACCGGGGTCGCCTGCTTCCAATGACGAGTGAAGGGGGAGGCCACTCCTAAGTAGGGGCGGAGCGCGGTGGGTGTGGCGCCGAGCTGGGTCGCCTGACGAGCCCAAGGGAAGATGGCGCCCACACTCCACCGAGCCCTGACAAGGTAAGTTAAAAGTTCAACTCCTGTTGACTGGGAGCTGTTTTAAAAACAATGATGCAGTCCAGCGCCCCAGCTCTCGTTCAGCTGGGCGTAGCGATCTGTTCCGCCAAACACAGTCTCGTTCCTGACTGCAGGCGCGAACCCTCTGCCACCGGGGTCGCCTGCTTCCAATGACGAGTGAAGGGGGAGGCCACTCCTAAGTAGGGGCGGAGCGCGGTGGGTGTGGCGCCGAGCTGGGTCGCCTGACGAGCCCAAGGGAAGATGGCGCCCACACTCCACCGAGCCCTGACAAGGTAAGTTAAAAGTTCAACTCCTGTTGACTGGGAGCTGTTTTAAAAACAATGATGCAGTCCAGCGCCCCAGCTCTCGTTCAGCTGGGCGTAGCGATCTGTTCCGCCAAACACAGTCTCGTTCCTGACTGCAGGCGCGAACCCTCTGCCACCGGGGTCGCCTGCTTCCGAATTGCTTGGCGATCGATGATTGGATGCCCAATACCCTAATTCAGAGATGGTATGGCTTGCTAGCCAATTCATCGGCCATTGAAGTTGTGCAGCTGCAGAATAAATTCTCGAAATTAGGAGCTCCCAGCCCCCCCTCTGTGATTGGAGCATTGAATTTTGGGAGAGCCACGAGAGCTCTGGACTAGCCCCATATTAGGGATATTAGGAGTGATTTCAGGTCCCGAAATATTTTGTTTGGTAATGGGAATGGGAGAGCCGCAAAATAGTACGACAGCCTCGTGAGTAGCAGTATTTTAGATATGGCTATCTGACCCATTGGGGAGAGAGTTCCATCCAGAATGTCATGGAGGAGCGAGCCCCATTGATTGCTCTTCCCAGGTTGCCATCTATTATATTATATATATTTGAATCCCTAGATATTTAAAGGAGTCGGATGTCCAAGTCCTCTATTAGATCTCGGTTGAATCCATTATTGTTCTTCTGCTCACTTCGCACCCCAGTTCAGACACAGCCATATGCAAATCAGTCTCGACCCTGTTCCTCGTATGAACAGTCCAGCCCAAACTGCCAGGCCAGGTCTTCCCTGGACCAGACACAAGCATCCTGAGACCAGTTTTGGGGTAACATTCCTCATCAGTCAGGCTAGCTTGAATCCAGTGGCAAAGTGAGCAGAGGACCCACGTCTGGGCATACCCTGCCAACTTAGTGAAAACAAAGCAAAGACAATAAGATAATGGACAGAGCCCTGACATTTTTCAGATATTCACCCCCGGTCAATATTAGATCAGAGTTAAATCCATCATCGTTCTTTTGCTCACTTCGTCACCCCAGTCCATACCCAGCCATGGGATGAAGCATAACACAAAGTGTGGGTGAAATCTTTCCATCCAAATTCCTTTCACTTCCTGTTTTGCTTTAGACACGATTCCTCTATTCTGAGAAGCATGCAGGACTGCTGTACGCTAGTATGATCATCTTTGCTTTCATGCTGGGGGTGTATGGCAGACAGATCTCTATCTCTCTTTTTGTGTGAGTTATAAAAATAGAACCTTTGTGCCCACTCTTCAGTTCACTTTCTGGACCTGTGGAAGGACTCTCAGAGGACTGCCTGCTGCTGTGGCCTGATGTGCCCTTTGGAAGACTGCTTTGCTGCATTTGGAAGGACTGCTCTGCTACCTGAAGAATGCATTGAACCCTTACATTACTGCCCTGCTGCTTGAGCCCTGTTCCAATAATGAACCCAGGACAGCCAGAGTGACTTCAAGGGCTGGTTGGTGGCCTCCACATCAGAGTCGCAGGGACAGAAAAGGCTGCAACCATCTTGAATCTGCACCTGGACACAGCCTTACTGAGTCCTAACCCACCCGCCCCAAATGGATGCCCTCCAGTGCTGGACCTTTGTGGTAGTGTTAAAGGTGCCCAAATAGCTAAAATCCAAAATGTGAAACTTAGAAGAGATTTGCTAAAATCTGCTCTGAGAACCGAGAAAAGATCAGTACCTACCTGTCCATCTATTCACCCAAGGTGCATCACCAGTCAGCCTGACTTTGTGGCATCTCTCACTAGGTTCTTCTTTGCTGCAGCAAATCCTTTTGAGCTGTGCTTCACAAAAGAAAAATCCATCCTTGTGGAAGTCACCTCGGCTACAGCCTCCATCTTTGTCTCATCGGAGACTTTCAACTTCCAAAAATGAGACTAAGTCCCAATGTAGAAATTTTTACCACAACTTAATCCAATGGCTCCCTGAAGATGATGTCCACCTGCCCTGCTGAGCTTTACCTTCTCAGACAACATTTTGCTGAAATTTCTTTTGAGACAAAGGTAAGCGCCAGCCGGGCCCAATTCACTTTTTGTATCCGACACGCGCTCCATCTTGACCGACCATATTTTTTTTACTTTGACCCGTTCTTGCATGACCAGATGTCCACGGTTGGTGCTTTGATCATTTAGAGGCTAGTTTTTACCTTAAAAGTTAAAGATTCATAACTCCAGTTTGACTGATTACATTTTTGTCATGGTTGTGCCAAAGAAATTATTAAACTTTACTCTGTTTATCTAAATTGGTATAGGATTTTTCTTGTGTTGTGTTTTTTACGTTATTACTTTTTGTGTTTTGCATAAATACAATACACATTGCCTTTAAGTTAACCCCGACTGCTTTTGTGCCAAGCTGCCAGAGGGTTAAGCACAAGTTAATTTAGTGACTTTTGTGGTTCACCCTGACAGGGATTGTGGCTGTTGCTTGAGCAGGGTTCATACAACCTCTCAACTAACAACCCAATTTCTCACATGGGTGTTCATTGGTGGGGTCTAGTACTTGTGATTGTGCAGTACCACACAATGATTTGTGTAACCCAAAAATCCCATGAAAATAATTTGGCCCCAGAGTTTAATGTCTTCTTGTTTTTTCATTGGCTCTTTTCTCCCTTTTCTAAATTTAAGTACCCTACCTCCCTTTCTTGTATCATGGAGATGGTGCTGCTCGACATCAACATCCTCATGAGCGCTGAGCTGCAGAGGCTCTGCAATGAAAAGGGGCTGATGGAAAGCAAGAAGGCCACAACATTGGACCTACAGATAGCCCTCAGTGCCTATGAGGAAGTCCAGAGATGGCAGTCCACACAGGGGAGGAGGACCCTGAGGAGGAGGGAGCACACTTGGATGATGGTGAGGAGGAGGAGGGCCCAAACATGAGTCCTGAGCTGCAGGAAGAGCACAACTCACCCCCAGAGGAGGTCCAGTATCGAGCAGGTAGCAGTATGTCTGCCTGGGGTCTATCCCCAAAGGAGCTGGGGACAGGAATACAAAGAGGGAGCTCAAACTCAGCTGGCAAAGCTCAAGCTAGAGGCAGCCAAGGTGGAGGATGCTTCAAGGCTACACTGGAGGGGAAAAAGGCTGAAGCAGAGAGAGCCTTAGCTGAAAAGAAGCTTATGCTGGAGCCAGAGAAGAACAGGAGGGATCAAGAAATCAAAACCAGTTCAATCTCAGAATCCAGCAGTACTGGTGGCAGCATTACCCAGTGTCCACTGGAGATAACAGAGTCTACATCACAATGGACCTGGTGCCTAACTTAGTTGTGGGAGTTGACAAGGACAACTGATTTGAGGCCTATGAGGTTGCCCTAGATAGGCACAGGGTCCCTGAGGAAGATTGGGGGACCAGTCTCTAGAGGCCACTTCCCAAAGAAGGGCTGGTTGTCCTGTTAGCCCTAGGGAAAGGGGGCAGGATGAGGTATTCCCTCATGAAGGAAGTACTGACCAGGGAATATGGGCTCAACCCAGAGAGATATAGTCCGAAGTTCAGGAACAGCCAAAAGCTGCCCCAGCAGACCTGCTGGATTGTGTGGATCATTGTTGTAAGGCACTGGATGGTTGGATGAAGGGTAGTGAAGTGAAAGGTTACAAGGAGCTGTACAACCTGATTGCTAGAGAGCATGTTCAGTCTTTGTTTTACAGAGCTGTGTCAACACCATATGGATAGAAACGTCTCTAACCCCAGAGAGCTTGCTAAGGAGTCAGACCACTGGATCGGCACTGGAGTCCACACAAAGGTATTTGGGGGGAAATTCTAAAAGAGAGGCCAGGGTTACCACGAGAAGAGGGGGGGATAAAACTAGGAGGGAGTTCTCTGAACGCTCCCAAAATGTTTCTATAGGGAAAGGGCATCAATCTCGACAGGCCACAAGAAATATGGATTTGGGGACAAGGGTAGTGGTAAGTTTGCCCCTCTGTGATATGATGCTACAGCTTTGGCACTCAAAGGGTGATCCCAAGTGCCCTAAGAGGGCACAACCCCCCACTGGTGGGGAGACCCAGGGCTTGGCCAGTGTAGCAATTGGGAGGAGGTGGCCCCAGTTAGTGTGGGAGAGGCAGCTGAGATTACTCTAGTGTCCCTAAGTTAACAAGACATGGTGACCAAAGCCCACATGCCTTCTAATACGTCAACATACAGGCAGTGGGTCACCAACAACGGAAAAAAGGAGACACAAGAGCCAACATGACTACTGTCAGATATTATCTGATGTCCTCAGAGTGTGGAAATGTACCCCCTTGAGGGCACACTGGTGTAGGGTCACCCTCTCGTCCACGGGTCCGAAGGCTAACAAAAGTGAGATCGGCACTGGAGTGAAGTAAAACAAACCAAGTTTATTAAATGCTCATGAGCAGGACTGCATTCTGGGAGGGAGTACACATGATGAGAAAACCATAGTCATTATATACTGTTTATTAGAATGCAATCTCATGAGAAGGAAAACTGGAGTGAACAGGTTTAAGCACAGAAATAGCTATAGGCAAACAAGAACAAAGCCTGACCAGATGGTCAGGAGATGAGGAGGGGGAGCAAGGAATGTTTATGGCGGCGATAAGCTATCAATCAATAACCTCTGAGACCAGGTGTGAGGTACTGGGTTTTCAAGAACCGGTACAGAACCGGTAACCCAGCGGTGCCAGGGGATCAACACCCAGAGACCTCGGGTTCTCCTGAGTCAGACCTACAGAAACTTCAGAGTCTTCCAGGTGAAGTCAAAGATTAGTTTATTGGCTGCAACCAAGGTGACAGGGTCCTAGAAGTACAATACCAGTATATTCTGGAGACTGCACACTTTCACGAAGTTAGGCTTCTCTTCTTATACACAATATTCAGCCTTGGGCAAAACATTCCTTGGATTCGTGGTATTTCATTTATGGTTACTGATTACAAAAGAAAAGCAGAGTCATGATGACATGTACATATTTCACGTTGTGCGGCCCATAACAAATCATCCGGCAAGGCCCAACATTTCATCAGATATCGCTGGACCCCTAATAAAAATGGTCACCTCCCCATCATAAAGCAAGTGAGGAAAAGGAGTGGAGAAAGATGTGAGCGAGATATGGCAGGTGTGCGCGCTGAAATGGTTTTATGGCTGGTTGAGCCTAGATGCTATCTTGCTCGGCCACTGGGAGGGAACTGACCTAACGAGTTCGGCCTGGGGCAATGGTTCTAACTTGTACTGGGGTCAGAGAGAAGTCGATTAAGGAGTATGTGTCCTTGTGGAATCAAATTCAACTAGATTAAGGCCTATGTAAAGGGCAACATGCAGCTAAGGGTTTAGAAGGTAAATGACGATTTCGAGGTGAGATCGTCACTCGAATACGCCGAAAATACATGTACTTGATGTACTCGTCATTCTCGGTCTTTTGATACCAAATTCGTCCTGTTTCGACGAAGTTTTTATTCTCGAGTCCAGTACTATTATATGAATCCAGATTTTTCAGAACCACAGACCCTCCTTTTGCCCTTACATAGGCAATTAATCTATCCTCATGTTAATCTGAGTCCAGATCTATATTCCTAAAGTCATTGAGATGTTGCTGCAACATCATTCTAGTGCTGAGCTCATGTCTTGACACATGCTTCCTTACACATGATGTAACACAGAGGCCACATATTGCAGGAGCACACTGTATGCATAGACAGAACAGGAAAAGAATGGCTAAGACCATCCCAATGACCATCAGAATTTTCCATCCCCAGGCAGATATCAGTCCCCAGAACCATCCCATTAATGACCAATCTTCTTTATCCACATGGATAGATTCGGAGATTTTATGTAGTTTGGAGATGGCCCTGTATACTGTTGGAGCATTATCTGGAATAAAAATGCAACAACTGGACTGGATCAATTTGCATACTCCACCTCGGTCCGCAAGTATTACATCCAAAGCGACCCGGTTCTGAAGGGTCATCAGTCGATCCGACTGGAGCTCAGCAGTCAGGTTACTAAGGGCACCAGCAGTTTCAATCACGGTGGATTCAACTACCCTTGTCAATTGCCTTATGTTTCTGCTGTTAGCCATGGCTCCCCAGAACGGCAGAACACCCATTGCAAAGTCACCAAATTCTTGACCTGCAGTGTCTTCTTTACTCAAAACACCTCTAACTACCCTTGTCCGATGGTAATCTGCCGCTGCTGTGTAGGTGGGAGGTAACAGGAATGAAACAAAATATGAGCCCGAGAAGTCAGGGGGCAACCATGTATAGGCTCTATCATGGCAGATGAAATAAGTACCCTTAGCGGCTAAAAAGGCAGGGGAAGTCTGGGATCCAAAAACGTACGTTTCTGTGCAGAGACTCTTCCCTAGCTGAGCTCTGGGATTCCTACCAATACCTTGCAGACACAGGTGACCTTGATGGGGTACGATCCAGATAGGGGACGATCTCTTGGCTTGCTGTTTCTCACTTAATGTAGTGCCATATCCGGTCACATTCCAACCTATATATGCAAGTATCTCATCATCCGGGGTATCTTCGTAAGAAGTTACTTCCTTGATCATGTCAACTATACCCTTGACTAGGGCGCTAGTCTTGAGGTTGTCTTTTACAGAACGTAGGGGTTGGATTTCTCGTGCATATATGAACATTGTCCTATATGCCCATACTGACCCATTGTGACTAAATGGCAGGACCAAATAGGGGATACCTCTATCCGTGGTGTGGGGCATGAGACCACACACCCAACAGTTGGTTGTGTTCATTACAAGTTGGTGTTGGTGTAATAACTGAACGAAGGAGTTATTAATGAACTCTAATCTCCTATTTGATTCGTGGTCAGGCAAAGGGTGGAAAGAATGAGAGGAAACAGTAGGAGGAGGTATGGGTGATGTAGTGGGCGCAAATGTCACATGAAAAGAGAATAAAACATAGCTTATCAAAAAGACCATTACGCTAAATAGCATAAGAATACACATTATTATAAAAATTCTCTTCCTTATTGTTTTCAAAAGTCTCTGCTTAAAGTTCATTTGTTTGGCAGGTCTCTCCACATCAGGAAACTCCATCCTCTCTAAGGTGCTGCCCGCGGCGGTAGGTTGTTTCTGCTAAAGGATGCTTCCGTCAGTCTAGGGTAGCTCCCTTGGACCAACTGGAACCAGCGACCTATCGTCGTCAGCTGCACCCAAAAGTCTTTAATCAACCGCGACCCTA
The DNA here is from genome assembly GCF_964261635.1 of Lissotriton helveticus. Classification (NCBI taxonomy): domain Eukaryota; kingdom Metazoa; phylum Chordata; class Amphibia; order Caudata; family Salamandridae; genus Lissotriton; species Lissotriton helveticus. The sequence goes on from NC_136063.1 coordinate 571,682,485, forward strand.
GCAGCGGAACCCGGATGGCGGTTCGAAAAAAACAAAAATAAGCAAGTTACCTAGATGGGAGAATCTGCACTTTCAAAAATAGGATTTTGGGGGAAAAAACACACATTTTTATTAGTCCACAACTTTTTCTCTCGGATCATAAAATAAATCACTTTTACTTCAGTCTGTTTTTCTTGGTCGCAAATGGTAGTGTCTTTTCCCGGGTACTGTCTGGTCCAGAAATAGTAGCTCAGGTTCCACAGAGTTCAATTGTTCTGGTGGTGGCGCAGTTTCTGAAAAAATGTTCCCACTTTCGCAATCAGGATTGGCTTCTTTCACACGTTCATCAGTTGTGCGCTCTGAGTCAGTGCCTCCTTTTCGGACCCATTGGTCATGTGGCAGAGGGAAGGGTATTTTCTTACAATGGATCCCGTGGACCCAATTGGCCTTCCCCTCCACCCTAACAGTCGACCTTGTAGACAGGAGGACGAGGTGAGGCCCGGTCCATCTGGGCTGGTCGTTCCTTGTTCTTTGGAAATTGCGGACAAGCACCCAGGAACCGGGGTCAATGGAGTGACCCGGTGTCTCAGAGACCGGAGGCAAGGTGTTGTGGACCTGTTGATATAAAACACGCAATTTAGCCGTCAATTCATACAAATAGTCAAGCAAAATGGGGTGTTGCAGCTCGCTAAACTTCGTGGGCCTAGGCACTCCCCATATGTTGGCTGGCCGACCAAAGATTATTTCATAGGGGCTGAGTTTCATTCGCGAATGCACAGTCATTCTGGTGGATAGGAGTGCTAAGGGTAGAGCGTCAGGCCATTTAAGACCTGTGCTCGCTTGGATTTTGGCCAATTTAAGTTTAAGCGTGCCATTGTAACATTCCACTAATCCAGCTGATTGGGGGTGATTTGCAGCGTGGAACTTCTGCCTAATGCCTAGCCCTTCACACACTCTTTTCATCACACAACCCACAAATTCACTTCCGTTGTCCGACCAGACCATTCTAGGCATTCCGAACCTGGGGAAGAACTCTTTCACAAGGGCTTTCGCTGTGGACAAGGCAGTATTGTCCCTTAGGGGATAGGCTTCTACCCATCTTGAGAAGGCACAAACAACCACGAGCACATATTTTAAGTTGTTGCACCTCTCCATGTGTATGAATTCTAGCTGCAAAACCTCGAACGGATACGTAGGAGGTGCAAAATGACCAGCTGGAGTTGGGGTTCCCCTACCAGGATTGTGCTTCAGACATACCATGCAATTCTTGACAACATTCTCTGCACACTTGGGAATCCCTGAATTCTTCCACACTGGGGCCAACAACTCGCAAATCCCTTTCGCGCTGATATGGGCCATCCCATGAGCCATTGTAACCACTGCAGGCACATATGCATCGGGTAACAACCATCTCTGTTGCTTTGTCGATTCAATCCAACAACCATTTGCATCCATTCTCCCTGTACTTTCTCTCCACATGCTTAACTCTTTCTCCGTGGCCTCAGCTTGGATGGACTTCACACTTTCTATCGTGTCTTCACATATTCCAACATCACCAGTCCATCTTTCTGGGCTCACAACATACATTCGGCTCATCATATTCTTTGCAGTATCCTTAGCAGTTTCATCAGCAAATGCATTTACACGACCAACATCATCAGTCACTTTCTTGTGTGCACTACATTTCACGATCGCTACTTTCAGGGGCAACGTCAGTGATTCAAGAAGCTCATTCACCAACTGACCATGCTGAATCTTAGCTCCATGCGAAGTCAGGAACCCACGTTCTCTCCACAATCGTCCAAAACTGTGAGCCACTCCAAAAGCATACTGACTGTCGGTATAGACAGTCACTTTCATTCCTTTGGATAACACACATGCTCTCGTCAGTGCCACGAGTTCAGCGGCTTGAGCTGAACCATGTGGTATTCGCGCAGTTTCAACGATTGTGTGCAAAGTTGTGACAGCATATGCTGTAGTCACGTTACCATTTGGGAGTTTAAAGCATGAACCATCCACCCATAGTGTACCATCACATTCTGCAAGAGGAGTGTCGAATAAATCAACTCTCCCTTTCGTCTCTTCCTCTGTTCTGAGGAAACAATTGTGCTGTTCTGAAGCATCCGATTCCTCTGTAATTGGTAACAATGTGGCTATGTTCAAGGTACTGCACCTTTTTATGTGCACATGGCTCGCTAGTAGCGTCAATTCATAACTGGACAGTCGAGCACTAGTTAAGTGCTGTGTCTTGGTCCTATTTAACAACGTGTCTACTGCATGCGGGACCATCACGATTAGTGTATTATTCATTACTAGACCTGCAGACTGTCGAATAGAAACAGCTGCTGCTGCTGTGGCTCTTAAACAACTTGGCAATGCTCGTGCTACCGGATCCAAAGTTGACGAAAAATAGGCGCATGGCCGCTGTCTATCTCCGTATAACTGAGTCAGTACAGACAATGCACAGCCCTCCTTCTCGTGGACATATAATGTGAAAGGCTTACTGTAGTTGGGGTTACCTAACACAGGGGCCGAACATAATGCTGTGCGTAATTTGAAAAAACTTTTCTGACATTCTTCCGACCAAGGAATGGGATTGGGTGTATTTGTACACGTTAGTGCCAATAAGGGTTTGGCTAATAACGAAAAATTTGGAATCCACTGTCTACAGTACGATGTAATGCCCAAGAAAGCGCGTACTTCTCTCTGCGTTCTTGGCACATTCAATTTAGCTATTGCCTGAATTCTTTCTGGGGTCAGTTTCCTTCCCTCCTTCGATAAGAGATGACCTAAGTAGGTCACTTCTTGTCGGCAATATTGGAGCTTGGAAAGTGACACCTTGTGGTGCAGATCACATAGATGACGCAGTAATGTCAACGTGGCCATTTTACAAATTTTCTCAGTATCCGCAGCGATGAGCAAATCGTCCACGTACTGTATGAGAGTGGCACCTTTGGGCAAAACCATTGTGTCAAGCTGACTTTTCAGAGCTTGACTGTATATTGAGGGGCTTTCACAGTAGCCTTGAGGAGCGCGTTTAAAGCGGAAGCTGCGACCACCTAAACTGAAGGAAAAAATATCCCTGCTTTCCTCAGCAATCGGGATACTGAAGAAAGCATTCTTCAGGTCAATCACCGAAAACCAGGATGCAGAGGCTGGAATCATAGTCAATAATGTTGTAATGTCGGGGACAACTGGGAATTGTGGCACCACTATCTTATTTACTTCCCTAAGATCAATCACGAATCTATACACAGGTGGCTGAGAAGGGTCAGTTCGTTTTAAAACAGGCAGAACAGGACTATTGCAAACATTGCCTCGTGTTTCTTCAATTACGTCTTTTTCGATCAACTCGTAAACAATCGCTAGCAAAGCTTTTTCGCCCTCATTGAATATTCTGTATTGGGGAATTCGTGGCATTTTGACATTCGGCTTCAATGTTACAACATATGGTGGAATTTCTAAAAGACCTACATCATTCGGACCAGTAGCCCAAAGAATATCTGGTAGAAGTGCCAATTCTGCTGGAAGTGCATTTCTCGACAAATACATGGGAGAAACCACTTTCTTACCTAAAGTCAGTTGTACTCCTGAGGGAGAACAGTACAAGGTCGCATACAATCTTTTTAGCAAATCTAATCCTAGCAAATTTTCACCACAACCTGTTGTCAAAATAAGGGGTGCTTCGAATTCACAAGGACCAACAGAAAGAGATAAAGGGTCAGAAATCGGATTTCTAACCGGGGCGCCAGAAAAACCTACGGAAACGTTCATTTCGCCAGACAACGGTGCGCCAGGGAGTTTGGAGTGCATAATAGAACTCTTTGTAGCACCAGTATCCAACAGAAAAGGTTCTGACACACCCGATGTAATCACCTCAACGTAAGGTCCACTCTGATCTACTGGAACTGAAACAACTCCCTCTCCTTGTCTAAGGCTGTCCTAGCAATCATTATTCTCCCACTGCTCATTTTCTGTGTAATACTCATCAACGTAGTATTGAGCTGTCCTGTCAGATACGTTATTTTGCTGGTCAAACCTGTTCATAGAGTTTTGTGGTGGAAGGGGACGTGCGTCCTGAGGGGCGTTTCCACGCCCTCTACCTCTAGGCGCTTGCTGACTACCACGACCTCTTACGCCAGAAATTCCATTTGCACGTTGTGGCAGGGCAGGACAGTCATATTTGTAATGACCCTCTTGTTTGCAGTATAAACACTGGTTGGGACCTACGCGGTTTTGATTGTAATCGAATCTTTGCAAGTTTCTCTGAGGCTGCTGAAAAGTGTTCTGGTAGTGATTCGGACCATTATTATTTTTATTACCACCACCATGTGGCGGATAGGCTTGCTGTAGCAAAACCTTCGTTTTGAGTTCTCTAGTTTTCTTCTCTACTTTATCTTTCTCATCCTTGTCTCTATTCTCGGAGTACTGTGCGGTAGCTAATATCTGGGCTGAAGATGAGACTGCCCAAGAACTTTCCGAATCTTTTAATTTCCTACACAAATCTGGAAGCAGATTGTGCACAAATTTATCGACAAACAATCTCTGACCACCTTCTGTGGTCATATCTTGACCGCTGTGGTCAATGAATGTTTCTTCAAATCTGGTGAAGAAATCTGACACAGTTTCTTCTTTCTTTTGCTTGCATTCAGATAACTTATCCCAATTTACGCGTATTGCAGGCATTATCGTTTTCATGTAATCTACTATTCTACCAGGTAGTTTCGCTATCAGAGGCTCAGGCTTAGCACCACCAACTTGTCGTGCATCTGCAGCAGTAATATTAGCCCACGTGTCACCTAATTCCTGGTCATGATCTACATGACGAATTTTTCCCCATAAAGGCTGTGCAACAACATTCCCAAATAACATATCGATATCGGCCAAATTCATTATACATGACCCAGCAGTTTGCGACAATTCTTTATAGTACCCTGCAGGATTTTTACGCGGATCTGGTAGTGTTTGTTTGAGTGCTAAAACTTCAGCTCGCTTCCATGGAACATGTACCCATACGCGGTGAAAGTGGGGCAGGACAGGTGGGACAGCTGTCGCGTCACCCTCTCTCCATTGTGGGGGAACTTCTCTCATAGGGTATTGTCGTGCCTTTTTCCTACTAGATGCACTAGATTCCGATGGTGACCCAGAAGTGCTTCCCTTACTTCGATATGATAATAGCATTTCAACTGCTTTTTCCACATCCGGACAATCATACCCTCTCCAAACTTAAATCGTACACGACACATCTCTAGCGGGATGCATTCTTGATCATTGTCTTCTAAATCCTCGCCAAGAAAGACACACATTTGTTCGAACACATATCTCTGTGTCGCTCCTTCCCATTGATGGAAGACTTCCATGACAGATTGTAAATCATATTTTGCAGTGTCCATGACCCATTTCCGAGCTAAACCATTCAGGGAATCTCTCTCTTGATAATCAGGCAGTTGACTTCGCAACTGTCTTCTACTTATGTTAGGGGTCGTAGCAGGCGACCCAAAAAGAGGTAAAAGAAGATTAGTAACAGTGCTGGCCATTTTCTGCCGAAGGGAAGGTGAAACTGAAGGACAAACAGATGCAAAAACGGGGTGAGATAAGGCGGGGGTAGAGATGGCAGAAGAGGTATCAGGAATAATAGATGTGGTACTAGGCAAAATCATAGAGGGGGCATTAGGAGATGTAGAAAGTACAGTACGTAGAAAACACAGGTGAAACAGAAGTGGTCGGTGGGCCTGGAGGAGGCTGCACCGAAGAAGTAGGAGCCAGCTGAAGAACAGCTGGTGGGTGCTGTGGAAGAGCCGGAGGCGCAGCCTGTGCAACTAAAGGTTGCGGGGGTGCTGTAGCATTCTGCGCATAGGGGGGTGGCGAAGTTAATAATTGCGACATTAATTGGTCTTTTTCACGCTCTTTTGCTGTCCCTTGCTGAAGAGACGGCAAAACTGGATAACACTTATCTATTGCCATTTTACGTTGCCTGTGCAACTGCTCATTTATCTGCTCTTCCTCATTATCTTTAAACTGCACGGCAGCTTGCATTACTGAAAGTCCCCCTTCTCTCTTATTTTTCTTAGCTAATTTAATTTCTTTTTGTTTGGCTTCTTTGCGCCATAAGCGGAAAGAGTCAAACATCCCCGGCCGGGCTTTCTTTTTGAAGAGTTTAACTTCAAGGTTGTCTAAGATTTCAGAATCGAAGCTACCATATTGGGGCCATTTTAAAACACCATCTTTCCTAGTGTATTTAATCCATACCTCGTTGTAAACGATGGGGCCTACCCCATGTTTAACGTACAGCTCGTAAGTCGGAGTTCCAACTGGAGGAACCGGACATGAGTCCTCCAATCGGGAGTCCCTATTATTACTACCAAGACAAAACCAATTCCCGAGTCTAAGACTAGGCATCCTCGCTCTCTAGTCTAGTTCCAAAACTTCAAAGGATTTATCGATTACGATATTTCTCGTGAATACACGAGCCCTTCGGTTATGGTGCTTGCAAGAACCAATAAAAAACCTTATGTATCTCCAAGATACCACAAAGTAAGTCCAACTAAGGACTGGGAGACGCTCCACTTATACTTAACTGAAAAATATCGATGGCTTCACCAGAAGACTCGTCTCAGCGTTTCGCTCTACCGAAAATTTCAAGGGTCCAACATCAGGGCGATAGCCAGGGCAGCAGTCCTTGTAGCCGTCGGGAAGCGGGGAACCTCGCAGTAAAGACCTTCCGACCACGTCGACATGCAGGGGTCGATGAGGTGGTGGGCCCTCCTCCGGAATTTTCACACGAAGCTCCTCACGATCTTCAGGCTGATTGGTACCACTGGAATCGCCCCAAACGCTGGGCGCCAAATGAGGTACTGGGTTTTCAAGAACCGGTACAGAACCGGTAACCCAGCGGTGCCAGGGGATCAACACCCAGAGACCTCGGGTTCTCCTGAGTCAGACCTACAGAAACTTCAGAGTCTTCCAGGTGAAGTCAAAGATTAGTTTATTGGCTGCAACCAAGGTGACAGGGTCCTAGAAGTACAATACCAGTATATTCAGGAGACTGCACACTTTCACGAAGTTAGGCTTCTCTTCTTATACACAATATTCAGCCTTGGGCAAAACATTCCTTGGATTCGTGGTATTTCATTTATGGTTACTGATTACAAAAGAAAAGCAGAGTCATGATGACATGTACATATTTCACGTCGTGCGGCCCATAACAAATCATCCGGCAAGGCCCAACATTTCATCAGATATCGCTGGACCCCTAATAAAAATGGTCACCTCCCCATCATAAAGCAAGTGAGGAAAAGGAGTGGAGAAAGATGTGAGCGAGATATGGCAGGTGTGCGCGCTGAAATGGTTTTATGGCTGGTTGAGCCTAGATGCTATCTTGCTCGGCCACTGGGAGGGAACTGACCTAACGAGTTCGGCCTGGGGCAATGGTTCTAACTTGTACTGGGGTCAGAGAAAAGTCGATTAAGGAGTATGTGTCCTTGTGGAATCAAATTCAACTAGATTAAGGCCTATGAAAAGGGCAACATGCAGCTAAGGGTTTAGAAGGTAAATGACGATTTCGAGGTGAAATCGTCACTCGAATACGCCGAAAATACATGTACTTGATGTACTCGTCATTCTCGGTCTTTTGATACCAAATTCGTCCTGTTTCGACTAAGTTTTTATTCTCGAGTCCAGTACTATTATATGAATCCAGATTTTTCAGAACCACAGGTGCACCGGCAGCTGCAACCCCCCCCCCCCCCAGCATGTACACCAGATTGACCATGTCAGAGAGGTCAGCTAAAGTTGGAGTACACAGGCTGGGTGAAAAGACGAACAGCAGAGAGTAAAATGAACATGACAGAAACTAAATGGAATCTACAGTCAAAATAGCTGCTGCTTATACTAACGTAAAAATGTACACTTTTCCACAAGAGCAGGTGACACCCAATACATTTCACCAGATTATAATAGCTGACAACTGTGAGTGCCACTACCTTGTGTCTCTGCTTCTCTTTGAATGGGGGGATCCCAGGTTTTCTTAGGGTAGCTTTGAGCCCTATCTTGTCTGTAGATTATTTGCTTGGAAATGATCTGGAGCACACTGTCTAGAAGGAAGTGGAGCTCAGGTCACACGTGGAAATGTCGGGGTTACCTGAGTGGGTCTTTATGACCAACATGTCCATGGCAGCCCAGAAGGGGAGTCAAAGAAACCAAGAGCATAGAAGAATGATGCTGGCAGCTGACAAGAAAGGGTAGGGCAGAAAGGGAAGGGCAGGGGGCTTGGGAAACACTCTTATGGTGCCTGTGAACGGTGCTCGAGAGGAGGCCACCCCAGAGTCTACTGGGGAGGAATCTGTCGGTAGTTTGCTGGATGGCAAGTAGAGGATGGCTCACCAGGGTGTAGTTCTGCAAGGCACAGAAGGAGTGCCAAGCAATAGAGGGCATGAGGCAATAGGCTGAGGTCCAAGCAGCTAATGAAACCTCTGGAGATCACCTGATTTATTGGGAGAATGACACCCTGTATAGTTAGCCTAAGGTACCTGTGAATGAGGCTACACATGGTTGCTTCCGCCACTACTAGAGGGTCTTCCTACTGAGTTTGGCTCATGAAATTCCCCTGGTAGGACATTTGGGACAAGGCAAGACCTTTGTCAGCCTTGTCTACCACTTTTATTGGCCAGGGGTGAGGACATCCTGAGATATTTTCTCAAGGGCATATTTCGTCTGCCAGGCAGTGGGAAAACAGAGGAAAAGCAAAAGGCTCATCTGAATACCCTATAAAAGAAAGGGGATAAACATTGTTGGTTCCTTGGACCCTAAAACCGCTCTAAGCAACAGATTTCTCCTGGTTTTTGTGGACCATGTCACTGGACACCCAGAGGCAATACCTCTGAGGACCATGACTGTACCTGAAGTGGATTTGGCCCTGATGGGTATTTTCACCAGAGTAGGGCTCCCCAAGGAAGTGGTGTCTGACAGGGGCACCAACTTTATGTCTGCCTACTTGACATGAAGTCCATGTGGGAAAAGTGTGGGCAACCTGCAAGTTCTCCACACCCTACCATCCCCAAACCAATGGGCTTGTTGAAAGGTTTAACTAGACCTGAAAGGCATGATTATGGGCATGCCTGAGCCAATGAGGCGGAAGAGGGACATCCTCTCACCATGACTGTTCTTTACAGGGAGGTGTCACAGAAGAGAATTTGGTTCAGCACATTCAACCTTCTTTGTGCATGTCCTGTTAGGGGACCTCTAAATCTGGGGAGGGGGGGGTGGGTGAGTGGAAGCTCCCAAGACGCCCCCCAGGATAAGATTTGCTGCATGCTAGATCTCAGAAACCAGATGGCCACGTTCTTGAAGAAAGCTTCTGAGAACCTGGCGGCTATCCAGGAAGTCAGGGAAATCTGGTACGACCAGAAGACAACTCTGGTGGAGTTTCAACTTGGTCACAAAGTGTGGGTTATGGATCCAGTGGAGCCCCAGGTCCTCCAAGACTTTGAACTGGGCCTTATGAAGTGATTAAGAGGAAGAGGGAGGCCATTTACATGGTGTATCTCAAATCCCTCATGAACCCCCTAAGGGCCCTTCATCTCAATTGCCTCAAACCCCACTGTGAGAGGTTGGAGGTATCCCTGGTGTTGGTGGTAGATAAAAAAGTAGAGGAGGAGAGGGAACCTTACCCCTTATCTTAAGATGGGTCAGTGTAAGGGGCCAACCTCTCTACTACCCTGACCCCAGAACAGGAGTATGACTATCATCAATTGGCAGAACAGTTTGCCTCCCTGTTTTCCCTCTTCCCTCAGCTCAAACACTTGTGTACCCATGATATTGATACTAGAGACAGCCTGCCTTCCAAAAACAAAATCTACAGGCTGTCGGACAAAGTGAGGGTCAGCATTAAGGAGGAAGTCTCCAAGATGTTGAAATTGGGAGTGGTTGAGCACTCCAGTAGTCCATGGTCCAGCCCAGTGGTGCTGGTCCCCAAAGTTGCCCCACTGGGCATCATCCCAGAAATCAGGTTCTTTGTGGACTACCGGGTCTCAACTTATTCACCAAGACTGATACTCATCCCATCCCCCAAGGTGATTCACAGAGTGGGGGCTGTCAAGTTCCTGAGTATGTCTGACCTTAATTCAGTGTACTGGCAGATTGACCTAACCTAGGGCCCGATGTAGGTAATTAGTATTTACCGATTCGTAAATACCGAATTTTACCGATTCGGTATTTACAAATCGGTAAATGCTATGTAGGTATTTTTACCTAATAAATTAACAAATCGGTAATATTCGGTAATTACCGAATCGGTATTTACCGATTTGGTAATTGCCATTGATTCCTATGGGCCTTGATGCCCATAGGAACCAATGGCAATTACCGAATCGGTAAATACCGATTCGGTAAAATTACCGAATTGACAAGGGGACAGGGTGTCACTTTGACACCCTGTTGCCCCCCTGATTCAGGCTTGTGTGCCATGTGGCACACATACATGCCCTAAGGGCATGTAAGTGTGTCACATGGCACAGGTGGACATGCACAGATGTGCATGTACACAGGAATTCGTTATTTACCATCAAATTGTGTTTGATGGTAAATAACAAATTCTTAAGGGCCTGTGGCACTGTTTTCAGTGCCACCTACATCTAGATTTACAGATTCGGTAAATTTACTGATTTTGTATTTTACCGAATCGGTAAATTTACCGAATCGGTACATTTTAGGCCCCCTACATGTCACAAACCAAATACCGGTCGGTAACGGCCGAAATCGGCCGTTACCGAATGGTATTTGGTGACGTACATCTGGCCCCTAGTGGGCTAAAGAGAGGTCAGTATTCTCTACACCAGAGGGCCACTTTCAGTTTAGAGTGATGACCATTGACCAGAGGAATGTCCCTGCCACCTTCCAGAGGTTGGTTAACCTGGTCTTAGCTAGGATTGAATCCTTCAGTGCTGCTTACCTGGATGATATAGCTGTCTACAGTAGCATCTGGGAGGACCACCTGTCCACCTCCAGGAAGTGCTTCAGAGCATGCAGCAGACGGCCCAGCCTATTAAGGCCAGTAAGTGCCAGATAGGGCAGGGTTCTGTGATGTACTTAGGGCACCTTGTGGACGGAGGTAAGGTGTATTGACTATCCTGGCCTGAGAGCCCCCCAACACCCAATAAGGCCTTTCTGGATCTCACAGTTTATTACAAGAGGTTTTTTGAGGGATAAGACACCATTGTTGTCCCCTTAACTGAGCTGACTTCCAAGAGGCAAACCAAGAAGGTGGTCTGGACAGAGGACTGGCAGAAAGGATTTGACACCCTCAAACAGGCCATGTGAACAGTCCCTGTACCCAAGGCCCATTTACTTTCCCCAGGAATCTATTGTGCAAGCTGATACCTCAGTGCATGGCATAGAGGCAGTTAAATAAGGAGGGCCTAGACCAGCCTTTAGCTTTAATCTTGAGAAAACTACTTCCCTAGGGAACAAAGGTGGAGTGCTATTGAGAGAGAAGCCTTTGCTGTGGTCTGTAGATATGAATGAGGGTGGTCTGCACTCCTTATTCTCCATTTGTATCCATTTACTTTTACATTCAAAATTTAGACATGTTGCGTGCTACCCAGATTGTGTAAGCCCAATACACTTTACTAAACCTCCACATGTAGGGGAGTGCGCAGACGCACACTCCACTCCGAGGTGCACAGCATTGTGCGGATTTCAAATCCATCTTAGTTTTAAACCATTTAAATCTTTGCTTATAAATTTCTTCCACCTTTATCAAGTCTTTTGTCGTTGTTTCTTCCTTTTTGCATCAAGTACACACGTTTTTCATACTGCATTTGAGCAACTTCTCATATTCTTAAGTGTCCATCCGGACTTCTTTAAAAATAAGATCTCAATACACCCAGTTGTTCAGAGCAGCGTCCGTTTATTACAAACCCAATGCATTTCGGGCTGCCGTCCAGCCCTTCGTCAGGGGTAACTGTGAAAGGACAATTATAGACCAAACATTATTTGTCTGCATGGACTACATCACAATAAACATTTCTTTTTCAAATTTCCTTTGCTTAAAAACATTTTTTTAACATAAATTAATGTTAGACGTTGCACATCAGTATTTAAGCCTTCTAAAATGCATCACATTTCGCAAACCCAAGCGCGTGTAATCTGGGTTTAAATTAAGCCTAAACCTTCTCTTGACGTTATCTTGCATGCTGCTTCTTTAAGAGTTTAATCAAAAACACCACTGAAAACACATCACGGGCTCATTTAGTCTTCTAGTCTCGCAGTGATTATCGTCTTTTTAACATCAAACTACATCACATTTGCTAAACCCCACCGAGATTGTCTATCTATTTCCTAGTATACTCTGATACTCTCAATCTTACATCGGTCAATTGTAGACCAGCAAACATTAATACACCCGTGTTCCAGTGATTCACATACCTGCTCTCATTTTGCATCTCTACTGGCTCACGCCGCGCGCTGCGCGCTGTTCATTATTCAATCTCTCGTGCTAACGCGCCGTGTTTAAACAGTTAGTGCTCCACCCCTTGCTTCTCCACCTGACTCATTAGTAACTAGCATGCCAAGACTTCTTCTCCCATAATGCACCTATTCGTCCACTTTCATGTAACATATTTTCATACAAATACGTGCTCAAGTCTAAAGCGTAAAATATTTAAATCTTTCTGTCAATTTGTGTCAATAAAGTCCATGTGCAATCCATTCTTTTAGCGAAAGTCTTTCCAGTCCTTCCTGATGTTTGTCGGTGTCAGCATTTCCGATTGTTGCTCCGAACTCGATGTTCCTCCGTGTATACCATCTTTAGTTCATGCCTTTAATCTCTAGTTTTTTTCATGGGTGCAATGACCAACGGGGGGCAAGTGTTTAATAGATATGAATGAGGGTGGTCTGCACTCCTTATTCTCCATTTGTATCAATTTACTTTTACATTCAAAATTTAGACATGTTGCGTGCTACCCAGATTGTGTAAGCCCAATACACTTTACTAAACCTCCACATGTAGGGGAGTGCGCAGACGCACACTCCACTCCGAGGTGCACAGCATTGTGCGGATTTCAAATCCATCTTAGTTTTAAACCATTTAAATCTTTGCTTATAAATTTCTTCCACCTTTATCAAGTCTTTTGTCGTTGTTTCTTCCTTTTTGCATCAAGTACACACGTTTTTCATACTGCATTTGAGCAACTTCTTATATTCTTAAGTGTCCATCCGGACTTCTTTAAAAATAAGATCTCAATACACCCAGTTGTTCAGAGCAGCGTCCGTTTATTACAAACCCAATGCATTTCGGGCTGCCGTCCAGCCCTTCGTCAGGGGTAACTGTGAAAGGACAATTATAGACCAAACATTATTTGTCTGCATGGACTACATCACAATAAACATTTCTTTTTCAAATTTCCTTTGCTTAAAAACATTTTTTTAACATAAATTAATGTTAGACGTTGCACATCAGTATTTAAGCCTTCTAAAATGCATCACATTTCGCAAACCCAAGCGCGTGTAATCTGGGTTTAAATTAAGCCTAAACCTTCTCTTGACGTTATCTTGCATGCTGCTTCTTTAAGAGTTTAACCAAAAACACCACTGAAAACACATCACGGGCTCATTTAGTCTTCTAGTCTCGCAGTGATTATCGTCTTTCTAACATCAAACTACATCACATTTGCTAAACCCCACCGAGATTGTCTATCTATTTCCTAGTATACTCTGATACTCTCAATCTTACATCGGTCAATTGTAGACCAGCAAACATTAATACACCCGTGTTCCAGTGATTCACATACCTGCTCTCGTTTTGCATCTCTACCGGCTCACGCCGCGCGCTGCGCGCTGTTCATTATTCAATCTCTCGTGCTAACGCGCCGTGTTTAAACAGTTAGTGCTCCACCCCTTGCTTCTCCACCTGACTCATTAGTAACTAGCATGCCAAGACTTCTTCTCCCATAATGCACCTATTCGTCCACTTTCATGTAACATATTTTCATACAAATACGTGCTCAAGTCTAAAGCGTAAAATATTTAAATCTTTCTGTCAATTTGTGTCAATAAAGTCCATGTGCAATCCATTCTTTTAGCGAAAGTCTTTCCAGTCCTTCCTGATGTTTGTCGGTGTCAGCATTTCCGATTGTTGCTCCGAACTCGATGTTCCTCCGTGTATACCATCTTTAGTTCATGCCTTTAATCTCTAGTTTTTTTCATGGGTGCAATGACCAACGGGGGGCAAGTGTTTAATAGATATGAATGAGGGTGGTCTGCACTCCTTATTCTCCATTTGTATCCATTTACTTTTACATTCAAAATTTAGACATGTTGCGTGCTACCCAGATTGTGTAAGCCCAATACACTTTACTAAACCTCCACATGTAGGGGAGTGCGCAGACGCACACTCCACTCCGAGGTGCACAGCATTGTGCGGATTTCAAATCCATCTTAGTTTTAAACCATTTAAATCTTTGCTTATAAATTTCTTCCACCTTTATCAAGTCTTTTGTCGTTGTTTCTTCCTTTTTGCATCAAGTACACACGTTTTTCATACTGCATTTGAGCAACTTCTCATATTCTTAAGTGTCCATCCGGACTTCTTTAAAAATAAGATCTCAATACACCCAGTTGTTCAGAGCAGCGTCCGTTTATTACAAACCCAATGCATTTCGGGCTGCCGTCCAGCCCTTCGTCAGGGGTAACTGTGAAAGGACAATTATAGACCAAACATTATTTGTCTGCATGGACTACATCACAATAAACATTTCTTTTTCAAATTTCCTTTGCTTAAAAACATTTTTTTAACATAAATTAATGTTAGACGTTGCACATCAGTATTTAAGCCTTCTAAAATGCATCACATTTCGCAAACCCAAGCGCGTGTAATCTGGGTTTAAATTAAGCCTAAACCTTCTCTTGACGTTATCTTGCATGCTGCTTCTTTAAGAGTTTAACCAAAAACACCACTGAAAACACATCACGGGCTCATTTAGTCTTCTAGTCTCGCAGTGATTATCGTCTTTCTAACATCAAACTACATCACATTTGCTAAACCCCACCGAGATTGTCTATCTATTTCCTAGTATACTCTGATACTCTCAATCTTACATCGGTCAATTGTAGACCAGCAAACATTAATACACCCGTGTTCCAGTGATTCACATACCTGCTCTCGTTTTGCATCTCTACCGGCTCACGCCGCGCGCTGCGCGCTGTTCATTATTCAATCTCTCGTGCTAACGCGCCGTGTTTAAACAGTTAGTGCTCCACCCCTTGCTTCTCCACCTGACTCATTAGTAACTAGCATGCCAAGACTTCTTCTCCCATAATGCACCTATTCGTCCACTTTCATGTAACATATTTTCATACAAATACGTGCTCAAGTCTAAAGCGTAAAATATTTAAATCTTTCTGTCAATTTGTGTCAATAAAGTCCATGTGCAATCCATTCTTTTAGCGAAAGTCTTTCCAGTCCTTCCTGATGTTTGTCGGTGTCAGCATTTCCGATTGTTGCTCCGAACTCGATGTTCCTCCGTGTATACCATCTTTAGTTCATGCCTTTAATCTCTAGTTTTTTTCATGGGTGCAATGACCAACGGGGGGCAAGTGTTTAATAGATATGAATGAGGGTGGTCTGCACTCCTTATTCTCCATTTGTATCCATTTACTTTTACATTCAAAATTTAGACATGTTGCGTGCTACCCAGATTGTGTAAGCCCAATACACTTTACTAAACCTCCACATGTAGGGGAGTGCGCAGACGCACACTCCACTCCGAGGTGCACAGCATTGTGCGGATTTCAAATCCATCTTAGTTTTAAACCATTTAAATCTTTGCTTATAAATTTCTTCCACCTTTATCAAGTCTTTTGTCGTTGTTTCTTCCTTTTTGCATCAAGTACACACGTTTTTCATACTGCATTTGAGCAACTTCTCATATTCTTAAGTGTCCATCCGGACTTCTTTAAAAATAAGATCTCAATACACCCAGTTGTTCAGAGCAGCGTCCGTTTATTACAAACCCAATGCATTTCGGGCTGCCGTCCAGCCCTTCGTCAGGGGTAACTGTGAAAGGACAATTATAGACCAAACATTATTTGTCTGCATGGACTACATCACAATAAACATTTCTTTTTCAAATTTCCTTTGCTTAAAAACATTTTTTTAACATAAATTAATGTTAGACGTTGCACATCAGTATTTAAGCCTTCTAAAATGCATCACATTTCGCAAACCCAAGCGCGTGTAATCTGGGTTTAAATTAAGCCTAAACCTTCTCTTGACGTTATCTTGCATGCTGCTTCTTTAAGAGTTTAACCAAAAACACCACTGAAAACACATCACGGGCTCATTTAGTCTTCTAGTCTCGCAGTGATTATCGTCTTTCTAACATCAAACTACATCACATTTGCTAAACCCCACCGAGATTGTCTATCTATTTCCTAGTATACTCTGATACTCTCAATCTTACATCGGTCAATTGTAGACCAGCAAACATTAATACACCCGTGTTCCAGTGATTCACATACCTGCTCTCGTTTTGCATCTCTACCGGCTCACGCCGCGCGCTGCGCGCTGTTCATTATTCAATCTCTCGTGCTAACGCGCCGTGTTTAAACAGTTAGTGCTCCACCCCTTGCTTCTCCACCTGACTCATTAGTAACTAGCATGCCAAGACTTCTTCTCCCATAATGCACCTATTCGTCCACTTTCATGTAACATATTTTCATACAAATACGTGCTCAAGTCTAAAGCGTAAAATATTTAAATCTTTCTGTCAATTTGTGTCAATAAAGTCCATGTGCAATCCATTCTTTTAGCGAAAGTCTTTCCAGTCCTTCCTGATGTTTGTCGGTGTCAGCATTTCCGATTGTTGCTCCGAACTCGATGTTCCTCCGTGTATACCATCTTTAGTTCATGCCTTTAATCTCTAGTTTTTTTCATGGGTGCAATGACCAACGGGGGGCAAGTGTTTAATAGATATGAATGAGGGTGGTCTGCACTCCTTATTCTCCATTTGTATCCATTTACTTTTACATTCAAAATTTAGACATGTTGCGTGCTACCCAGATTGTGTAAGCCCAATACACTTTACTAAACCTCCACATGTAGGGGAGTGCGCAGACGCACACTCCACTCCGAGGTGCACAGCATTGTGCGGATTTCAAATCCATCTTAGTTTTAAACCATTTAAATCTTTGCTTATAAATTTCTTCCACCTTTATCAAGTCTTTTGTCGTTGTTTCTTCCTTTTTGCATCAAGTACACACGTTGTTCATACTGCATTTGAGCAACTTCTCATATTCTTAAGTGTCCATCCGGACTTCTTTAAAAATAAGATCTCAATACACCCAGTTGTTCAGAGCAGCGTCCGTTTATTACAAACCCAATGCATTTCGGGCTGCCGTCCAGCCCTTCGTCAGGGGTAACTGTGAAAGGACAATTATAGACCAAACATTATTTGTCTGCATGGACTACATCACAATAAACATTTCTTTTTCAAATTTCCTTTGCTTAAAAACATTTTTTTAACATAAATTAATGTTAGACGTTGCACATCAGTATTTAAGCCTTCTAAAATGCATCACATTTCGCAAACCCAAGCGCGTGTAATCTGGGTTTAAATTAAGCCTAAACCTTCTCTTGACGTTATCTTGCATGCTGCTTCTTTAAGAGTTTAACCAAAAACACCACTGAAAACACATCACGGGCTCATTTAGTCTTCTAGTCTCGCAGTGATTATCGTCTTTCTAACATCAAACTACATCACATTTGCTAAACCCCACCGAGATTGTCTATCTATTTCCTAGTATACTCTGATACTCTCAATCTTACATCGGTCAATTGTAGACCAGCAAACATTAATACACCCGTGTTCCAGTGATTCACATACCTGCTCTCGTTTTGCATCTCTACCGGCTCACGCCGCGCGCTGCGCGCTGTTCATTATTCAATCTCTCGTGCTAACGCGCCGTGTTTAAACAGTTAGTGCTCCACCCCTTGCTTCTCCACCTGACTCATTAGTAACTAGCATGCCAAGACTTCTTCTCCCATAATGCACCTATTCGTCCACTTTCATGTAACATATTTTCATACAAATACGTGCTCAAGTCTAAAGCGTAAAATATTTAAATCTTTCTGTCAATTTGTGTCAATAAAGTCCATGTGCAATCCATTCTTTTAGCGAAAGTCTTTCCAGTCCTTCCTGATGTTTGTCGGTGTCAGCATTTCCGATTGTTGCTCCGAACTCGATGTTCCTCCGTGTATACCATCTTTAGTTCATGCCTTTAATCTCTAGTTTTTTTCATGGGTGCAATGACCAACGGGGGGCAAGTGTTTAATAGATATGAATGAGGGTGGTCTGCACTCCTTATTCTCCATTTGTATCCATTTACTTTTACATTCAAAATGTAGACATGTTGCGTGCTACCCAGATTGTGTAAGCCCAATACACTTTACTAAACCTCCACATGTAGGGGAGTGCGCAGACGCACACTCCACTCCGAGGTGCACAGCATTGTGCGGATTTCAAATCCATCTTAGTTTTAAACCATTTAAATCTTTGCTTATAAATTTCTTCCACCTTTATCAAGTCTTTTGTCGTTGTTTCTTCCTTTTTGCATCAAGTACACACGTTTTTCATACTGCATTTGAGCAACTTCTCATATTCTTAAGTGTCCATCCGGACTTCTTTAAAAATAAGATCTCAATACACCCAGTTGTTCAGAGCAGCGTCCGTTTATTACAAACCCAATGCATTTCGGGCTGCCGTCCAGCCCTTCGTCAGGGGTAACTGTGAAAGGACAATTATAGACCAAACATTATTTGTCTGCATGGACTACATCACAATAAACATTTCTTTTTCAAATTTCCTTTGCTTAAAAACATTTTTTTAACATAAATTAATGTTAGACGTTGCACATCAGTATTTAAGCCTTCTAAAATGCATCACATTTCGCAAACCCAAGCGCGTGTAATCTGGGTTTAAATTAAGCCTAAACCTTCTCTTGACGTTATCTTGCATGCTGCTTCTTTAAGAGTTTAACCAAAAACACCACTGAAAACACATCACGGGCTCATTTAGTCTTCTAGTCTAGCAGTGATTATCGTCTTTCTAACATCAAACTACATCACATTTGCTAAACCCCACCGAGATTGTCTATCTATTTCCTAGTATACTCTGATACTCTCAATCTTACATCGGTCAATTGTAGACCAGCAAACATTAATACACCCGTGTTCCAGTGATTCACATACCTGCTCTCGTTTTGCATCTCTACCGGCTCACGCCGCGCGCTGCGCGCTGTTCATTATTCAATCTCTCGTGCTAACGCGCCGTGTTTAAACAGTTAGTGCTCCACCCCTTGCTTCTCCACCTGACTCATTAGTAACTAGCATGCCAAGACTTCTTCTCCCATAATGCACCTATTCGTCCACTTTCATGTAACATATTTTCATACAAATACGTGCTCAAGTCTAAAGCGTAAAATATTTAAATCTTTCTGTCAATTTGTGTCAATAAAGTCCATGTGCAATCCATTCTTTTAGCGAAAGTCTTTCCAGTCCTTCCTGATGTTTGTCGGTGTCAGCATTTCCGATTGTTGCTCCGAACTCGATGTTCCTCCGTGTATACCATCTTTAGTTCATGCCTTTAATCTCTAGTTTTTTTCATGGGTGCAATGACCAACGGGGGGCAAGTGTTTAATAGATATGAATGAGGGTGGTCTGCACTCCTTATTCTCCATTTGTATCCATTTACTTTTACATTCAAAATTTAGACATGTTGCGTGCTACCCAGATTGTGTAAGCCCAATACACTTTACTAAACCTCCACATGTAGGGGAGTGCGCAGACGCACACTCCACTCCGAGGTGCACAGCATTGTGCGGATTTCAAATCCATCTTAGTTTTAAACCATTTAAATCTTTGCTTATAAATTTCTTCCACCTTTATCAAGTCTTTTGTCGTTGTTTCTTCCTTTTTGCATCAAGTACACACGTTTTTCATACTGCATTTGAGCAACTTCTCATATTCTTAAGTGTCCATCCGGACTTCTTTAAAAATAAGATCTCAATACACCCAGTTGTTCAGAGCAGCGTCCGTTTATTACAAACCCAATGCATTTCGGGCTGCCGTCCAGCCCTTCGTCAGGGGTAACTGTGAAAGGACAATTATAGACCAAACATTATTTGTCTGCATGGACTACATCACAATAAACATTTCTTTTTCAAATTTCCTTTGCTTAAAAACATTTTTTTAACATAAATTAATGTTAGACGTTGCACATCAGTATTTAAGCCTTCTAAAATGCATCACATTTCGCAAACCCAAGCGCGTGTAATCTGGGTTTAAATTAAGCCTAAACCTTCTCTTGACGTTATCTTGCATGCTGCTTCTTTAAGAGTTTAACCAAAAACACCACTGAAAACACATCACGGGCTCATTTAGTCTTCTAGTCTCGCAGTGATTATCGTCTTTCTAACATCAAACTACATCACATTTGCTAAACCCCACCGAGATTGTCTATCTATTTCCTAGTATACTCTGATACTCTCAATCTTACATCGGTCAATTGTAGACCAGCAAACATTAATACACCCGTGTTCCAGTGATTCACATACCTGCTCTCGTTTTGCATCTCTACCGGCTCACGCCGCGCGCTGCGCGCTGTTCATTATTCAATCTCTCGTGCTAACGCGCCGTGTTTAAACAGTTAGTGCTCCACCCCTTGCTTCTCCACCTGACTCATTAGTAACTAGCATGCCAAGACTTCTTCTCCCATAATGCACCTATTCGTCCACTTTCATGTAACATATTTTCATACAAATACGTGCTCAAGTCTAAAGCGTAAAATATTTAAATCTTTCTGTCAATTTGTGTCAATAAAGTCCATGTGCAATCCATTCTTTTAGCGAAAGTCTTTCCAGTCCTTCCTGATGTTTGTCGGTGTCAGCATTTCCGATTGTTGCTCCGAACTCGATGTTCCTCCGTGTATACCATCTTTAGTTCATGCCTTTAATCTCTAGTTTTTTTCATGGGTGCAATGACCAACGGGGGGCAAGTGTTTAATAGATATGAATGAGGGTGGTCTGCACTCCTTATTCTCCATTTGTATCCATTTACTTTTACATTCAAAATTTAGACATGTTGCGTGCTACCCAGATTGTGTAAGCCCAATACACTTTACTAAACCTCCACATGTAGGGGAGTGCGCAGACGCACACTCCACTCCGAGGTGCACAGCATTGTGCGGATTTCAAATCCATCTTAGTTTTAAACCATTTAAATCTTTGCTTATAAATTTCTTCCACCTTTATCAAGTCTTTTGTCGTTGTTTCTTCCTTTTTGCATCAAGTACACACGTTTTTCATACTGCATTTGAGCAACTTCTCATATTCTTAAGTGTCCATCCGGACTTCTTTAAAAATAAGATCTCAATACACCCAGTTGTTCAGAGCAGCGTCCGTTTATTACAAACCCAATGCATTTCGGGCTGCCGTCCAGCCCTTCGTCAGGGGTAACTGTGAAAGGACAATTATAGACCAAACATTATTTGTCTGCATGGACTACATCACAATAAACATTTCTTTTTCAAATTTCCTTTGCTTAAAAACATTTTTTTAACATAAATTAATGTTAGACGTTGCACATCAGTATTTAAGCCTTCTAAAATGCATCACATTTCGCAAACCCAAGCGCGTGTAATCTGGGTTTAAATTAAGCCTAAACCTTCTCTTGACGTTATCTTGCATGCTGCTTCTTTAAGAGTTTAACCAAAAACACCACTGAAAACACATCACGGGCTCATTTAGTCTTCTAGTCTCGCAGTGATTATCGTCTTTCTAACATCAAACTACATCACATTTGCTAAACCCCACCGAGATTGTCTATCTATTTCCTAGTATACTCTGATACTCTCAATCTTACATCGGTCAATTGTAGACCAGCAAACATTAATACACCCGTGTTCCAGTGATTCACATACCTGCTCTCGTTTTGCATCTCTACCGGCTCACGCCGCGCGCTGCGCGCTGTTCATTATTCAATCTCTCGTGCTAACGCGCCGTGTTTAAACAGTTAGTGCTCCACCCCTTGCTTCTCCACCTGACTCATTAGTAACTAGCATGCCAAGACTTCTTCTCCCATAATGCACCTATTTGTCCACTTTCATGTAACATATTTTCATACAAATACGTGCTCAAGTCTAAAGCGTAAAATATTTAAATCTTTCTGTCAATTTGTGTCAATAAAGTCCATGTGCAATCCATTCTTTTAGCGAAAGTCTTTCCAGTCCTTCCTGATGTTTGTCGGTGTCAGCATTTCCGATTGTTGCTCCGAACTCGATGTTCCTCCGTGTATACCATCTTTAGTTCATGCCTTTAATCTCTAGTTTTTTTCATGGGTGCAATGACCAACGGGGGGCAAGTGTTTAATAGATATGAATGAGGGTGGTCTGCACTCCTTATTCTCCATTTGTATCCATTTACTTTTACATTCAAAATTTAGACATGTTGCGTGCTACCCAGATTGTGTAAGCCCAATACACTTTACTAAACCTCCACATGTAGGGGAGTGCGCAGACGCACACTCCACTCCGAGGTGCACAGCATTGTGCGGATTTCAAATCCATCTTAGTTTTAAACCATTTAAATCTTTGCTTATAAATTTCTTCCACCTTTATCAAGTCTTTTGTCGTTGTTTCTTCCTTTTTGCATCAAGTACACACGTTGTTCATACTGCATTTGAGCAACTTCTCATATTCTTAAGTGTCCATCCGGACTTCTTTAAAAATAAGATCTCAATACACCCAGTTGTTCAGAGCAGCGTCCGTTTATTACAAACCCAATGCATTTCGGGCTGCCGTCCAGAACAAATTAGACAGTAGACTCATGTCATTGAACAATCACCAGTCTGTAACACATCATTTGGTAAAAAAAGTAGGAGTATTTCTTCTGTTGAATTGTCTTCAATTAACAAATGTCCCAAAGATCTAGTGTGAAAGTAATATTTTCATTAAAGCATCAACACGTTTCGGTGGGTACTAGTATTTGACATCCACCCGATATCAAATACCGGAAACCCAATATCTCCCAGCCACAATTTTGTTATCTTATTTTTCTACAAAAGACACTCCTGGTACTCTCAAAGGAGTTCACAAGATCCAGAAAGCAACGTATCAATAATCATCCCTTCTCACCATTGAATGGGGATCTTTTTCTGCTATACAGCCAACCCCTTCCAAATAAAAACATGACAGATGGATCCAGCCCCTTCACAGAAATGAAACAATTTCTCATGTATGGTACCCCTCCAAGTGAGGCTTATCGATGGAGACTGCTATTGTTGCCAGCCATTCAACTGTTTCAATAAAGTAGCCTTCTTTGTCCTGCTAGTACGACCGGGTATCAGCCTCCATGTGTTAAACAGGATTTTCCTAATATCAAGGGCAATTGTGGAACATAAATGACATTTATCCAAGAGGACTCCCAATGTTCATTTTTGTTTTATATTGTACGTCTCCTGAAGTCAAGAATCTGACTGGCCAATGGGATGTCACACTCCCCTCCCCATACACTCAAATAATGCTTATCTCCGGTTCAAAACACAGCAGAATCAGCTTGCTCTTTCATCTCCCTACGTTAATGTAATGAGCACATTTTTAGGTCTCGCCTAAGCAGCGCACATGTGCTGAATAGGAGAGAGACCTGTAGCCATCGGCACAGCTTTCCCTGCAAAGACGTGCACACGTTGCATTGCTTGCAATGGATACGCATGCACGTCTGGCGATTCCCCTGCGGGAGCGCACAGCGCCATATGATGGAACCATATGGTTGTAAGCTCCCGCAAGGGAATCGCACAGCCCCCCCCTTGCTGCCGCACGTAGCGCGCGCTTGTGCTGGTTTCCACTTTCCTTTACTTTAATATGTCTCCTCGTTCGTTTTATGCTTCATTATTTGTGATTCTGGCTTTCTTCAAAAAGAAAGCCATCAGGTATTGATTTACAGTAGCAAAGCATGCTATGTCAGCCACTTTCACGCTGCTTGCACTATCACTTTCTACCAGTAGCCAAGTGCTCTCAGCCAATCAGAGACAAGGTACAAAAAGAAGGCAAAACAACTAGACCATGCTACAAAGATAGTAGTTAGTCTTTCTTCATTTTTCATGGCGTTGACACTGGCTTCTCTAACTATCATGGCGGCCCACTGGCAGTGTTGCTGCGGTGCTGGGATGTTACTGTGACTTTCAAGTTTTCATGGCATTGACACTGGCATTGCTGTCACCGCGGCCACCAGGCAGTGTTGCTGCCATGCTGGGATGTTACTGTGGCTTTCGCCAAGAGGATCTGGCACCTTTGCCACTCGATACAGAGGAGTGAAACGTGTCTCTGTATTAATGAGTCGGGCCAGAGGCTCCCAGAGCGAGACTAGCACCAAACGAGAAGTGACTTCGCAGGTCAACTTGAGGGACAGGTAAGAAATAAGGGACGCAACACTCTTGGAATTGAAATGTGCTTTGCTGGTAATGCAAACGCGTATTGTATTGGTAAATGCATTAGGTTTTGCCTACGTGAAAAAAAATTTTTGGGGGTAGGTTTTAAGTTGGTGAGCAGATGTGCTATATAATAATTTCCAAGTGTTATGACTTGTTTTTTGGGAAAGGCAATATATTATTGATGTTAAGTTGTGAATTTTGTCGCAACACATTGAGAGGATTCTGGGACATAATAGCATTTCAACATTCTTAGGCATGTAAAATAAATACTAATGAGGACATATTAATTAATGCAGCTCATTAAGTATGGTGCAATAGTCCTATCAAGGTTATCTTTTCTGGCAGAAGCTGGGTAAAACAATTATTTTGATGACCGTACAGGTTAGATTTGTGGACTGCTGAGAAATTAGGAGCTGTTTGGTATATGCAAGGGGTGCATAGATGATGTGGTTTTAATGAGTGTTTCACTGATTCATGGGGGCTGCACAGTGCACGGAAGTGTTCACAATTTTATCAATGGTGCACTAGTGCCATCCTGCTCTGCTCATTAGAGGAGTATGTAGATTAGATTAAATGTTAATTGGATAAACGCATTGAACAATGACTGCTTGGAAAATACTCACAGATGGCACGTATAGAAAACCGTCCAACAGAGACAAATAATCCCAAAAGAAACCTGAAACTGAGTCAACATGCGGACAAAATAGCCCATGCACCTGTGTTAGAGTTAAAGCCAATAGGTCTCGCCTTTGGGACCTTATGAGTGTTTAACCATGCAACAGTTAATAATGTTGCACCAAGGATATTGTGCTGCATAACTAAATACTTATAAGGTCCCAAAAACGAGACCTATTGGCTATGCCACTGCTTGTTTTATTGTGCAGTCATACTGACTTGAATAATGTTTACTGCCCCTCGAGACGGTTCAGTTTGTGGTGTGTGTTAAGCATCCATTAAAGTATGAATCACTATAATGCAGCAAATCATTTCTGGTACATTTGGAAACAATGAAATAACAGTTACCAATTGCACAAAGTTAACCGCACCCTCTCCAGGAATTTGAGAGCCCTGACCTCCAATATTAAGTCCCCGTGCGGCCGCTGGAAGCAGCCCGCAGTCGTTCAGCCTACAGGGGTTTCCTGCACACTACATGCCAATTGCAAGAACCATTTCAGTTTAAAATACGTTTCCACTTATTGTTTAATTCAGATGTTTCTACGTCATTCGCCTGTTTCTTCCGGAGCATATTTGCCTTTTCATTCTTGTCACATGCCTGTGCACATGTAGCATTTATATGTCCATCTGTTCGTTTTCAATTCAATTCCCTTTCATTCAGCTCGTCCACTCTATAAGCTAATTAGGGCATACTACATTAGTTCATGCTGTAGTCTTTCCACAAATGCCGGGCATGTACCACTCTTTCATGTTACATCCCTCTCGAGTGACCAGTATTGAGGTATTTTATCCCCAAAACATTTCGGGCCTTATTTATGAGGCCGTGCGTCACTTTTACGCCGCCGGTGCACAACAGCGCCGTAAAAAATGTGCCCCGTTGCACCATATTTACAAAGTGACCAAACTTTGCAAACCCCTGCGCCACATTATACCTGCGCCAGGTTTAATGTATGCAGGGGGGGCGTTCTGACGCAAGAAAGGGTCATAGAAGTGAGGCAGTGAAATCTGTCAATATCTTACGCCGTGAGGCATAAGACTGACGCAGGCCGTTGCCCCATGTGAAAGGACATTGCTGGAGTTGCGTCACTTTTGTGACACACTCCAGAAATGCGTCACTTTTGCGCCATACAGATATGTCAGAAAAACTGTTGTATCTGCAACTCCTTGCAACATGATGCATCATACAGTAAATATGACGCATCAATCATGTCGCAAAGAGGGTGCATTGAGAAGTGACGCATCGCTGCTTTCACTCAGCGATGCGTCACTTCTCATAAATGAGGCCCATCATCTCTATATGCTGCCATTTGGTTGACAGCAGAAAGGATTCAGACAGTCATAGTCACAATTGTGTGTATATGTATTGTCATAGATTCCTTTAGTCAGTTCGGGAGACAACCTTTACAACGCAACTTTTACTACGCAGTGCCATTACGACGCAACTTTTACAACGCATACCATTACAACGCATTGCGCTGGGGGGTGCTCTAGGATAGGGAATAGGTTTAATTTACTATCCAACACCTTCCCTACTATCCACGGGGACTGGAGTTGGAATAGTAAATTAAACTATTCACTATCCAGCGCCCCAAAGCACTATGTGTTGTAATGGTATGCGTTGTAAAAGTTGCGTCGTAATGGCATGCGTTGTGAAAGTATGCGTTGTGATGTCATACATGAGTCAGTTCTTTCTCTAGTGGTTACTTTTATTAACACTTTGCTTATTTCGCACTTTCCACTCAATCCTGATCTATCCAAGTGCTGTAAAGATATTAGCACCAAATAAGTGTCCCTCAGTTTCTCGACCACTGAGTGTTAAATTGCTAGACTGATCCTGCCAGGAGTCAAACCTATCACCGCACCCTGATCGCATCTGGAGTACTTAAAGCAATGAGCCACTTTGTTAGTTTTTACTTTCATGAGTAGTCAGGGGTGTAGCTCTATTTAGTGCTGCAGGTGCAGTAGAACAAGGTCCTAAGGATATGGGAGTCCCACTGCACCTTAACTTGTCTCTTTTACTATAAAACCAAGGGGCGGACTGGGGGGGTTTCATTTGATTCGCTTGAATTTGGGTACATGGCATGCAACTGTAAATGCTTGTAAATACAGCACATAACGCATACACTACTCTACAATGTCACATGGTCATTTCACTTTTTGTCTGCTCTGCAATATTATATTACAAAACAATAACGTGCATCCCTTAACTGTTCTTGCCACCCAGGGGTACTTTTTGCTCAGAATGTAGAAATGTCATCCAACGGCAGTATTTCAAATGAAAAGGGGGGGCCCTCGGCCCCCCCGCACGCATGGCGGCGCGGCGACCGCCGCCCCCCCCTATTTCCTTTCGTCATTCGGCGGTGGGGGCGTGCCCCGGGGGTGCGGCCCACCGCCGATTGGCCGGCGGCCGTCCTGACCCGGATCCAAATTAGTGGTTCCGGGTCAGGGGGGACGGGCGATAGGAGGGGCCAACCGGCCCCTCGGGAATAAGAGGTGGGGAGCGCCCAGGAGACCCCCTTGTCCCTGGACGCTCCCCCGCTGTACGTTGTGCCCCGCGTTCGGGGCCTCTTTGTTTTATGTAATTTTTCTCCTTTTATTTTCCAGGTCGAAGAGAGAGTGTTGGACGGACTAGCGAGCACCTTGCCTGGCTGTCCGAGCGGAGCACCGGCAGTGGAAAAGGGGAGGCGCGCGGGCGGAGTGCTTTCGAGGCCGCACTGAGGCGAGCGGGCACGGTGAACTGAAGCGGCTGGGGAGCTGCGCCGCATGGGGACAAATCGGTCGTAGAGCAAGTCGGTAACACGCGGGAAGGACCGGCGCGAGCTAAGGTATTTGGGCGGGGTTGGGCGCTGCATCGGGGAGCGGTGAGCGGTGAGCCAGACGAAAGGTCTTTGTTCATCGGGAAGTACAGGCTCACTCTGCGGACCCGGGCAGCGCCAGCAGAGTAACGAAGGGGTCGGGACCTCTTTGTCAGGCGGTACGAGGGGTTTCCCGCCTTCGGGAGGCTTTTAAGAACGGGCGCCTAATTAGAGACGTTAAACAGAGTAAACAAACGTGATTTCCCGCCTTCGGGGGCATTTTTAAAACGGGCGCCTAATCAGAGGCTGTAAACAGTGTAAACGAACAGCGGTTTGGGTGAAAAGTCTGGTTTGGTCGCGTGGAGGGCCACAGCCTTGTTTTAAAAGTTATACGCTGTGAGGAAAGTGAAGCAGGGTCAACCAGGGCAGCCCCTGGAAGGGAGACCCCCTTTACAGATAGTGTACAATTAAGGATAGGTAATTATTATTGCCTGGAAGGTGTATTATTGTGCTAGATGGGACATTTCACAACTGTTTTTCCCCTTAAAGTGATCTGAGACATTTTAATTAATTTAATTGTTAAGAACAGTGAGTTGGCTTTTATAACTGCTTTTCATGCCTGTTGTTTCATTAAGTAACAAAGGGGGGCAATTGTTGGTAAGAAGTTAATTCAATAGGTATTTAGGCCCCCTTTTCGCTGGTCTAAAGAGAGAGTGTTGTGTTATTGTCTACAGCAAAGGTTTAGTGGTGCACATCACCAGAAAGTTAACGGGGGGGGTTCAAGCCTCCATTGTATGTAAACTGGGTTGTATAAGCCTGCTCCTGTGTTATCGCACGGTGTTAATACATCTCTCCATTTCAGGCCCTTAACGACGTTATTTCGTGCAGATTCACTCATTGGACTGGGCGTAAGGACTTACGGACGGTCAACACTCAACCTGGTGCGCAGGACTGGTCGGTAAGAGGGGTACGGGGGGCTGGCATTCATCGCTCCTGGTGGCCGCCGGGTGGGTCTACATTAGGTTTACTCACCCCTTACATAAGCGGACAAGCCGCTAGTGTTGCCGTCGCCGTTGCATGGTGCTGAAAGCCCCCTGGTCACCCTCCATCTGAAAGGTACACACAGTTAGCCTGTTGTGATATTGAGAGAGTAGGCTGCTATTGTCGGGGGTAGCATCATGCCAGGTCCACGGGGTGGAAAGAAGGGGTCCAACATGGAGGCTATGATGCGGGCCATGATGCGTGACATGAAAGAAATGAAACAGCAGCTAGGGAAAGTAAATGAGCTGGAAGCACGGTTTAATGAGAAGCATGGTGACGCCCCAGGTCCATCGGGTAGGCCTATTCGCAAGAGGGTTGCACCAGTGCCAAGGGGGGATTTTATCACCTCACCTACGAAGTCTAAGTCCAAGAGACCCAGGGATGACACCCCCACCCCAGGGCCAGTAGAGCCGGTAACTTCCGTGCCGTCGGCGGTCGTGCCATCCCCGCATATACCTATGCCGACACCCCTTGCCCCCGTGGTGCCGGTACCTGTAGGTCAACCAGTAGACGCTGGGCCTGCTTCCCCACCGGTGCCCACAATCCCGGGTACAGGTGTGCCACACCCGGCACCCGCCCTGCCAGCTGTGTCGGTACCACAGGGCATAACCCCTGTGGTACCTGTTGTCCCTGTGGGTAATTTCGAGTCAACACCCCCTGAATTGGTATCTCAGATAACGGCCTTGATGCCATGGCTCCAAAAAGGGGGAGCTTTTCCGAATTCTGCAGACCATGCAGCAGAGGCGGCGAAGTTTGTGGAAAAAATCAGACTGGCGACGGTCGCCAACAGTGTTGTCTTGCCAGTATCTTCTCCCCTTGCAGGTCCAAGTGTTCCCCAGCTGGACGGATTGAATGGGCAGCCGCCCCCGGTGCCCGCACTTGGTAAGGAAGTGGCATTGCCACTCTTGGGGGACGGTGTTGTACCTTCCAGGAGCGAGAATCTGGCTCAGCATGTGTCATTAGCTGTGAAAGAGATGATTTGGGCGGATAAATACGTGTACATTTATTCTTTGTTGTTAGATAATAGGGAAATGGAGCAGGCAAAAGCACTGAAGGAGTGGATGCTCCCAAGTGAATGGAGGGCGCAGTGTACTAGATTTAGGGTTGAGGAAAATCTCAACAACTGGATGCAAGCATGGGCTGTATTCACTGCAGTTAAAGCGGAGCGTCCTCCAGATTTACAGGCAGCATTGGCATGCTACTCGAGCAGGATTGTGGGGTGGAGTCAACAGTATTCTGGGGAAGCATGTTTCAGGTCAATTTCAGGAAGGCATTGGAATTCAACAGATCATTGCCATGGGACACGGTAGATTCCATGGCGTGGCACAAACAGTTCTCTGATACTGCACCTCCCCCTCAGTTCGGTGCGGGCAAGGTGTTCACTAGACCGCAGCAGCCCTTTCGGCCCCCCCAAACGAGTGAGGTACCTGGGAAGTTTAGGGCAGGTGGGCCAGAGAAAAAAGGGGTGTGCTGGGATTTTAATAGGCGCACCTGCACAAGGGCCGCGTGTAAGTTTAGACCTGCGTGTTCCTCCTGTGGGCACCCCTCCCATCCAGAAACTACCTGTAGGTCCAAGCAAGGTAACACAGGTCAGAGGGGTAGGGGAAGGCCATTGTAATTCAAACAGGTCAGGCCCCCCCACACCAGTGGATGTGGCGGCAATGATTCCATGGTTGAACAGATACCCAGACCACACATCGGCCACCCTACTCCAAGAAGGTTTTTCTAAAGGTTTTAGGATCCCGGCCGGGGGATACACAGGCAGTGCGCACTGTAGAAATCAATTGTCAGTCAAACACAATCCGGCTGTTGTGGCCGCCAAAATTGATAAGGAGCTTTCATTAGGCAGGATAGCTGGCCCTTTTTCTGAAGTGCCAGTACCCAATTTTGTGTGTTCCCCACTGGGAGTTGTCCCCAAGAAAGAGAAGGGGCAATTCAGATTGATTCATAACCTGTCAGCACCTAGGGGGGCGTCACTGAATGATGCCATTGACGAGGGTATCTGTAGTGTTAAGTACGCCTCTTTTGATCAGGCTGTTAACTTATTGCAGGCCACGGGACCCGGGGCGCTGATGGCGAAATCAGACATAGAATCAGCCTTTCGCCTCCTCCCAGTCCACCCGGCGGACCAACATCTTTTAGGTTTCACCTTTGGGGATAGGTTCTACATGGACAAATGCATGCCTATGGGTTGTTCTATTTCTTGCGCCTACTTTGAGATGTTTAGTTCCTTTCTTGAATGGGCCATGAGACAAGTGTCGGGCCATCAAGGGGTCATGCATTATTTAGATGATTTCCTCTTCCTCGGTACGGCGGGATCTCAGGAGTGCGCACTGGCATTGCAGGAATTTTGCGTGCTCATGCGGGCTTTTGGGGTCCCTCTTGCGCCCGGGAAGACTGTGGGCCCGACCACCTGCTTAGAATTCCTTGGCATCGAGATTGACTCAATGGAGGGATGTTTTAGATTACCTAAGGACAAGGTGTGCAAATTCAAGACATCGCTACAGTTATGCCTCCGGAAGGAGAAGGTCACTTTGCAGCAATTACAGGAGGTGGTAGGGCAATTGAATTTCGCACTGAGAATCATCCCCATGGCTCGCCCTTTCTCTCGCTCCATCGCCCACGCGATGAGGGGGCTGAGGGAAAAGCACCACCGCACTCGCCTATCGGCTGAAATTCGCCAGGATATGCTTATTTGGATGGCATTCCTGGAGGATTTTAACGGTAGAGTGGTCTGGCCCGGCCCGCTCACAACATCAGCGGAGTTGGGCTTATGGACTGACGCGGCCGGTAGTGTGGGCTTTGGCGCCATCCTAGGGAACAGGTGGGTCGCCCAACAGTGGCCGGAAGAATGGACGACATGGGGTCTGACCAGCAACATTGGCTTCCTTGAACTCTTCCCAATATGGGTGGCACTGATGGTCTGGCCCGAACACCTATGTAACCAATCAGTGGTGTTTTGGTCAGATAACATGACGGTGGTGGAATGTATCAACCAGCAGGGGGCGCGGTGTCCTTTCATACTTCGTCTGATCAAAGAAATTGTTCTGCGGTGCCTTAAACTGAATGCTAATTTTAGGGCCAAACATGTCCCTGGTGTCCTAAACAATGCAGCTGACTCCCTCTCTCGCTTCAAAATGCAGGTTTTCAGGGAGCATCTCCCCTCAGCGGACCCCTCGCCAGCACACTTCCCAGCAGCACTTTGGCAGATTGGTGCCCCAGATTACAGGACCTCGTGGTCGCTAGCCTAGCCCCCAGGACCAAGACGGCTTACGAAGGGGCGTTTCTGTCTTATTGTTCCTTTTTGGGGCCACAGTGGGAAGCGCTTTGGGCGGAGGAAGATGGCTTTGCAGCCTATTTAGAATGGATGCATAGGGAGGGGCGCTCGGTGGCAGCTGCAAACAGACATAGGGCAGCGGTGTCATTCTTCGCTCAAGCTAGGGGCTTCCGGGATCCCACTAATACCTTTATGAAACGTAAGGCTTTAAGGGGATGGCGCCGTATTCAGGGACACCAGAAGGATAAGAGAAAGCCTATTGGATTGGCCCGGCTGACTGCCCTACTGGGCACGCTGGAGACTGTTTGTAGCTCGGAGTGGGAGGTGCTTCTTTTTAGGGCGGCATTCTCTTTGGCATTCTATGGGGCGCTGAGAATTAGCGAACTTGTGGCAGGTTCGAAGTCGGACCTACTGGGCGGCTTACAAAGGGCTAGTGTGACGATAAGGGGGGACACCATGTGGGTGATTATCCAGAAGTCTAAAACAGACCAGGAGGCTAGGGGTCACACCATAGTTCTGCAACGGGCCCCCGCCAACCCGTGCTGCCCGGTCAGGCACGTGGAATTATTTCTCGGACTCTTGGTAGGCTCAGTGGTCAGGACATTGCTCTGTCACGCTGACGGGAGCCCCTTGACCAGGTATCAATTCAGGAAAGTATTGGAGATGGGGGTCAGGAAAGCAGGTCTTGACCCTAAAGAGTTTGGTTCTCATTCCTTCAGGATTGGGGCAGCAACTGAGGCGGTGGCAGGGGGCCTTCCAGTGGAAAGAGTGAAGACAATTGGGAGGTGGTCTTCAGAATGCTATAAACGTTATGTTCGGATTGACATGCTATGATTACATGTCACTCACGCTTGGTTTCTTTCCACTCTCTTACAGTTTCTCAGACCTGTTACGCAGGGGAGGAATCTGTCGTCGGGCACCGGCAACATTCATCAGCACGGAGCGGCGACCAGGAAACAATGAAGAGCAATGTCTGGATTGTTGGTCATTCATATGTGAAGCGGGCAGAATGTGTCTTTATGTCAGGTGACAAGAGGAGAAGGGCGGCACAACTAGGGTTGGACATCACGTTCTTTGGCAGAGGGGGGTTGTGTCTTCACGAGTTTAGGGGATTTTTCCAGGGGCTTCTAGCACGCCAACAATCTCCACCGGCAGTGGTGATACTTCACCTTGGGGAGAATGATTTGGCAACACTGGGTAGACGCATTCTGATTGAGGAGATTATTTCAACGGCGGGTTGGATGGCTAGGACCTGCCCCGGTTGCACATTGGTATGGTCACAACTCATTCCTCGACTACAGTGGCGGGGGGGACATTCGGTCAGGGCGTTGAATCACTCGGTAAAGAGGATCAACACACGGTTGGATAGGTTGTTTCGCTCCCCCTTGTTACAGTCAATACCTCATGGGTGTATCTGGGGCGACAAGTATTACTTGAGGGACGGGGTTCATTTAACTCAGGAAGGGAATGTCTTGTGGTCTGACAATATCTGGGCTTGGCTAGGGGGATTTGTGAGTAGTAGGCTTCCATAGGTAGGCGTTAGAGGGGGGAGGCCAGATCGTCGGTTAACAATGCTGGCCTGTGGCGGTAAGGTCATTATCGGTGAGCACATATTTGAGGTCTGAGGGGGCGGGCATCATCCTATGGAGGTTCCCGCCCAGGGGGAGGGGCCTGCGGGCCACTCCCACAACTCCAGGGGCAAGGTAATA
Source organism: Lissotriton helveticus (assembly GCF_964261635.1). Taxonomy (NCBI): domain Eukaryota; kingdom Metazoa; phylum Chordata; class Amphibia; order Caudata; family Salamandridae; genus Lissotriton; species Lissotriton helveticus. The sequence continues at coordinate 571,716,439 of NC_136063.1, forward strand.
GGCAAAGGAGCGCGGGTAGGAGTAGTTCACGCTTTCCTTAGGCTGGTAGCCACCCCGCGCGCGTGGACTCATGACGCCACCGGCGCAGAGTAAGGGCCCTCCTTTAGTGGGTAAATGGAGTTTAGGGCGTAGACCGGGCAATTCCCGGGGTAACACTGCGCATGCGCACTTCTAGGGGGGAGGCGCAGCTTGTAGGACCTGACACCGGTAGTGACCCTGCCATATGGCCAGAAATGTACAAAAATCAAGTTGAGGATGTTTAGTCTAAGTTAGGAACAACATGTATTAGAGTTTTGTTAAGGTCAGGCTCTCAAACTTGTTGATAAGAATGTGAACTAAATGTCCTGCTGATTTTTGTTTTCATTGTTGATTATGCAATTAAAAACCTTTTTTAATTTCATACTTTAATAAATACGGCCGGGCGACTAGCGCCCGCCTTCCAAAAAGTAAAGACGTCTCGTGTCCACGTTCCTGGGTGTTGGGTGCCGGATTGGGGGGGGAGGCGGCAGCTAGTCGCTGACCATGTGAAAAGGGGGGGCCCTCGGCCCCCCCGCACGCATGGCGGCGCGGCGACCGCCGCCCCCCCCTATTTCCTTTCGTCATTCGGCGGTGGGGGCGTGCCCCGGGGGTGCGGCCCACCGCCGATTGGCCGGCGGCCGTCCTGACCCGGATCCAAATTAGTGGTTCCGGGTCAGGGGGGACGGGCGATAGGAGGGGCCAACCGGCCCCTCGGGAATAAGAGGTGGGGAGCGCCCAGGAGACCCCCTTGTCCCTGGACTCTCCCCCGCTGTACGTTGTGCCCCGCGTTCGGGGCCTCTTTGTTTTCCCACCCACCATCCCTTGGAACAGAGTTTGGAGTAGTTTTATGTCTGGTGCAATGGTAAATTTCGAAGGTACGGTCCACAGGAGAGACGGATCTGTTGGTGTATGTTGTGATGATTTTGTTTAGGAATTTTTTCCCCTTTTTAGCAAAACATGTGTGAAGTGAATTGTATTTTGAAGTCATGTGTCTTTAGGCCCTTTTTCCCTTTGTAGCTATACATTGTACTGTTATTGAGCGTAACATGTGTAAGCGAATTGTATTTTAATGCCATGTGTCGTTAGGCCTTTTTTCCCTTTTAGTTATACGTTGATACTGTTATTTATTAGCCAGTGTAGCTGTCCTTTAGAATTTTTTCCCATAGGTCGTCGTATTTATTAGGTATGGGGCATGCGGTAAGGTCATTATCGGTGAGCACATATTTGAGGTCTGAGGGGGCGGGCATCATCCTATGGAGGTTCCCGCCCAGGGGGAGGGGCCTGCGGGCCACTCCCACAACTCCAGGGGCAAGGTAATAGGCAAAGGAGCGCGGGTAGGAGTAGTTCACGCTTTCCTTAGGCTGGTAGCCACCCCGCGCGCGTGGACTCATGACGCCACTGGCGCAGAGTAAGGGCCCTCCTTTAGTGGGTAAATGGAGTTTAGGGCGTAGACCGGGCAATTCCCGGGGTAACACTGCGCATGCGCACTTCTAGGGGGGAGGCGCAGCTTGTAGGACCTGACACCGGTAGTGACCCTGCCATATGGCCAGAAATGTACAAAAATCAAGTTGAGGATGTTTAGTCTAAGTTAGGAACAACATGTATTAGAGTTTTGTTAAGGTCAGGCTCTCAAACTTGTTGATAAGAATGTGAACTAAATGTCCTGCTGATTTTTGTTTTCATTGTTGATTATGCAATTAAAAACCTTTTTTAATTTCATACTTTAATAAATACGGCCGGGCGACTAGCGCCCGCCTTCCAAAAAGTAAAGACGTCTCGTGTCCACGTTCCTGGGTGTTGGGTGCCGGATTGGGGGGGGAGGCGGCAGCTAGTCGCTGACCATGTAGTTCTGTGCAATGTAGAGGCAGCTCCTCCACTAAGGCAGAGGAACGTCGCCCCACTTCTTTCTCGCAGTGCAAAACGTAAAATGGTAATACATTTTGGTTATTCCCATTCTATGTTTCTTTGCACATTGCGGCAGGCGGCAAACGGGTTGGGCAGAGCTGCCTGGGCAGGGCTGGAGTGGTTTGCCCACTCCTGAGTGCGCAAAGACTGTTTAGTCAGCCCTCTTGGGCTGCCCAATCTAGTGATGCGCACTCTGCCCTTCTCCATCCAGGCTGCATTGCAGCCTAAATGGAGAACATGCCATCCCCTATAGCCCCTGGCTGGGTGACTAATCACAACTCTCCACTGGAGCGTTGTGATTGGCTTAGGGGAGGGGAGGGAGAGAGAGGATGTTTGCTTCCTGTTCCTGTCGAGGCAGGAGAGCAGGAGCAGTGATGACGCGGGACCTGGGCCGGGGGAAAGGTAGGTTTAAATTTTAAATTTTTCTTTTTTATTATTGACCCGCTCCCGGCGTGACTCCGTGCCCGCCCTGCCACCCGCGAGCCATGCCCCCCGCTACTGGTGCAATGTGGTTCTATGTAAGACCTGGCACAGGCGCTAAAGCCAGTTCCATAGAGGAGCTTGTGCCTCAACTGAGTGAATAGCACTCACGTGCACGTCTCTGCTTGGACCTTATATAATATATGCTGCGTTCGTATATGACCACGGTTAAGTGCCCGAATTTAGTGGAAACGGCACATTCATTCATCCACTCTCTCATCTCCCTTGGTCTCCTTAGAGTTGTAACTCTCTCAGACCCTTTGCAGAGTTTAAACTACTGGCAACCTTCATGGGCAGCACCTGCACCCTGTGCTGCACCTGTTAAAGATAGAGCTCTGCCTAAATCACCCCGACCTTTAGATCAAGGATGCGCTCTGAAAGAGGGATGGCAGCATATTGTTTTCCCTTTTCTCAGTGTCTCTCCAAACACTTTAGCTATTGGAGATCACATTGCTCTGGTAAATATCTTTTTCTCACACCCAATTGGTTAGCTCACTAGCAGTGAACCTCTTGCATCTGCATTTGAATGCTTCTCTCTGCCATCGCACCCATAGGGCTGAAAACCAGACAAAGTCAGGGACCACATTTTATTTGGCATTTTAGAAGTGTGACAATTGGCACTATGACATGTAATCAGGCCGAATGCAGCAAGTGAAATCTTGCCCACAGAACAGATCAAACAGGGCACATTATTAATGTATATAGCACTTACTACCCCAGGCAAGGCAATTAAAAGCTTTCATCAGTCATCAGTTACTGATCATGCACAGTTAAGCATGAGTGGCATGTAGCTGATGTGGGTGCCTATTACAATTCATTAGGAGGATTGTATAGGTTGGCAGGCTGGTGAATATGTAAGCTCTGACACCATTCTCACTCACACATACAAAGCTTTGCAGAGCATTAGCCCCACGTGGCTGAACAACCACATCAACTTTCACAAACATACCAGACACCTCAGCTCAGCCAGACTCCGACTCACAAGCCTGCACATGCAGAACCAGATCCGACTACGGCGTCTTCTCCTGCCTCACTCCTAAAGGATGGAACAACCTGCCCTTGCACATCAGAACCTCCTCTTCAGTTCTTGAATTCCACAAGAAACTGAAACAGCTCTTCACCTGGCCACAACCCTGGCTCTGCCCATACTTGTCTTGCTTCAATGGCAGGGAGCCTTCCTGGGTGAGTTGTGTGCTACACAAATAAACATAACATAACATTCTCACTTTGGTGATATTACTCAGAGAGCTGCTGTCACTGCTGTAACTCCCTGTGTCATAGCCTGATGTCACCTCCCTTAAATCCAACAGCTGCCATTCACCTGCACATTTGTCAAAAACTGGACTTATGCTGTACCAATACAGAGGCCTTCCATACTCAAGAAGCTGTGGGAGCCTGAGTCCACAAATAAACAATTCAGCTTTTTTAATCAATACTAGTTAGTTGCAAATGCAATATTTTAACTCTGTTCAATATAACTCGAAAGTTAAGCTTGCCACTGTTCAGCTTTGGCCTACTTAGATTTTCAGAATTGCACATTTTTAATTCAAGTGAAATGCTGTGCCTGCCACTGACTTGTTTTCTCCCTACATGCCTGTGCAACGAGAACCTTGCTCTTTAAGATTTATTAAACGTAATGTTTTCTGTTCCTGATGTTCCTGGAGAGGGAAGATTTACAGCTCCACATTACTGAAGACAACTACAGCTGAACGGAGATTTATATTTTTTACTATGGGATTGCTTTCCGTGTGAGGCACAGGACACATAAGATGTAGACTAGATTTTATTAAACCCTGTGCTGCAATTTTTGTTTAACTCTTGAACTGTGAGATGTGATTTTTTCTCTGTCACCCCAAAGTGACTGTACACTTTCTTAGACTTAAAGTCTAGGCCTTTGCCATCAAATTTCTGGCCTCCAACTTTTCGGGACACTAGTATGCCGGCACAATCAGTCCGAAATTTGGGGGTGATGTTTGACTCCAGTCTGCAGCTAGATGTGTCGGTAAATAAAACAGTGGCCACTTGTATAGCACTTCTGCGAATGCTGCGGAAAATATTATCGGTGCTCCCGCTACAATCTAGGCCAGAAGTGGTGAGAAGTATCATCCTAAGTAGGCTTGACTACTGTAACTCACTACTTCTAGGGGCTCCAAAGACCCTGGTGGCAAAATTGCAACGAGTGCCAAATCTCACCACCAAGCTGGCTCTCTCACGTAGTCTTTTGACTCTTCAACAAAAGCGCTCAGGGAGCTCCATTGGCTTCCAATTCCTCAGAGGATTGAGTGTAAGGCCCTCTGCCTGGTACATAAAGCCCTTCATGGACAGGGTCCCTCTTCCTTGCAGAACCTGTTTTCCTGGTATGTACCTGCCAGATCTCTCCGTTCGGCCTCAGCATGTATGGTGACAGTTCCCAAGATTCTGAGGATTCGGTTAGGAGGCCGATCCTTTAGATTTACTGCGGCCAAATTGTGGAACTCTATACCACTTGGCTTACGCCACACAGACGATTTTACTTCCTTTAAGAAGGCTTTGAAAACATTTCTGTTTCCCATAAACTGTTAAATCCCCCTTCTGTAGGCTATGCAACTGTCTGTACACTGTGTGTGTGTCATCTAAGTCTAAGCGCCAGGATACCCGATGGGTGACAGTCATTGCGCTATATAAAAGCACCAATACATACATACATACATATAAAGGCTCACCATTTGGGAAATAAGCCAGGTCTTTCCCACAACCTCTTAGAGAGCAGACTTCATTTTTGTGTATTACTCTGAACTTAGAATAGTGCCCAAGTTTCTTCTTTTCTGCCTTATTGAGCTGTCCATTTGATAGATGGACCTTGATTCTTATTTGCCTTGAGCTAGACTGTATTTGGTACTCGCTATTAAATAGATTAGGGCGTAGTTTCCACTGCCATCGATATGTTAGCATGTTGCATATTATGCATTGATTGATTGTGCAATGCCTTTTACCTTCTATTTGACTGCTTAATTTTTAAATAAACTCTAATTGTTTGTACTTTGAATCCTGACCTGTGTAATTTGCCTCTGAGTGAAATCGGTGATTGTGTTTAGCCCTCATAAATCAATCACCCATATTGATGTAAAAAGCCCTGACAGTATGAAAGGGAATGATGAGTGCAACGTATGCTTAGTATAACTCGTTTTAAGAAAAAATGGCCAAAAAACATGTCTCTATGCTGCTCTTTTATTCTCTCCCCATCACTTTCCCTTCTATCACTATATTCGCTCATTCTCAATGAGCTATTCCTTGTTCTCTCTATTTTACGGCTCTATCCAGCCCGTACCACTATCCATTCTCTCCATTCCTACCTGTTCCCTTTCCCCCCCTTTCCCTGTCCCTCCCTCATGTGCACCTCTTTGTCTTACATTTCTATCTGTTCTCATTTTGTCTTCTTTCACCTTCATTTGTTTTTTTCACCCTTTTACATAGGAATCCCTCTACTCCCTCATGCTCCTTATTCACACCTGACCCTCTCTCGCCCTTTTCCATCCCAATATTGGCTATTTTACATATCTCTGCCACAGTCTTCTTATTTTCCCACTCTTTCATCCATTGGAACACAGCATTTTACAGTGGCTTGTCAGTGCAGCCGAGCGCAATCTAGCTAATGCCATTAAGCCTGTGGAGTGCAGTAAATAAGTATTGGGACTGCAGCTATGAAGTCTCCAGCAGGTTTATTCCGTGCATTGGTGAACACATACAATTGACTTCACCGCAGCGTGGAGACTCCTACAAGCGCCTACTCATGACCCTCGGAGTGCATGGAGTGTCAATTAACTGGAATGTCAAGTATTTAAACGGCATTTGGTAACTGCTGCAGACTAGAGTGTTTCTCTAGTACAACACAGTGGGGGCCATATTTGTCAATGTTTTGTATCACCGTTGCGCCATGCAAGGAGACGCAGGATAATGCAAAACCGAGATTCAGACTTTGCCAAGCCATGCAAGGCCATCCTGTATGGCACTACGTGGCTTGGTAAATCTGGTGTAAAGCTGGGAAGCGCAAGTCACTGCCTTGCATTACACTGTCTGGCAGGGAGTTACATGGGTGTAGTATGGGTGTCCCCACACTTTCACACATATACTGAAATATTTCCCATATTTGCCAACACTGTTAGACCTGGGAATGTGTCCGAATTGTTCGCCTTCCCACCAGGGGCACCACAAGAAGAAATATTTTTTTTGTTTCTTGCAGCCAGAATGCTTTGTAATCTTCCGGCAAGAACATCTGCTTCAGCCGCATTACGGGATCTCCATTGGCTGAAGATTGAGAATCGGGTTACGTTTAAAACTTTATGCCATATACACAGGATCAATGGCAGAGCCGCGCCACACTATCTTCAGGCCTTAGTGCATCAATATAATCCTATGCGCTCCCTTCGATCCGCAAATCAGCATAATTTTCAAATTCCAAGGATTAAAAGAACCAGAATGGGGGGACGCTCCTTTTCTCATCTGGCTCCAGCACTCTGGAACTCTATGCCTTTTCTGCTGCGCATTGAGCCACAGTACCAGAAGTTCCGCAAGGACTTAAAAACCTGTCTTTTTAATAAATAGATTCTCCACTGGCAGTGAGTTAGCTGTTCTCTTTCGTTTCATCTCATCTTGCGTTCCCAGCGCCGGGAAACCTTCGGGTAGCTGTCGCGCTCTATAAAATGAATTAATAATAATAATAATTGCTATTTTCTCTTTCTAAGTGTACTGCATTTTGTAGCACAATTAGAAAGAGAAAAATGCCCGTGAGGATTGCTTTTGTGCAGGAAAATGCCTACAACGCAGGCACCCTTGAAACACATTCAAATGTGCCTTTGTTGGCTCAATGCAGCACATTGTGAGCCAGTGCAAATATTTTACAATATTTTGTTATGTATCTGCTGTGTAATTATTCTTTAGCACACACTGCTTCTCCTGCTTTATGGACTAATTTACGTCATTTGACTATTTGTTTTTTTTATTTATTTAGTGCGATTTGTTGGTTTTGCCTACAAAAGAAACATATTAAGCCAACAAGTGCTCTAGATCTATATAATTTTGAAAATGTGTGTGATTATCTTGCTTGACTTTTGTCTTTCTAGTTTATTCCAAACTAACAACATGTTTTTATTTCACTGTGAAAGTGGTGATGTTAGTTTCATTAAAATGCATGATGTTACACCACCCCCATTCTTTTTACCCAATCCTGTTCAGCCGAATTTGGAATGGGCTAAACGGAAAAAATGTTTTTGGGAACTATGCACAGATTTTATGGAACTAACCTTCATGCTGAAAGGAAACTTGCATTGTTAACTTATTGTTTAGGTGCTTCAGGGCAGGATGTTTTAGAGAACTTACCTGTGCTGGAAGATGACCAAGTGCAAGATCTTAATACATTTGAAATTGTTTTAAAGTGGTTAGATGAGTGTCATCTAGGCAGGCTAAGAACTACACTAGAAATATTTAATTTTGGTAGGACATAAAAGAAGGATACAAAAGAAAGAATATATCACAGCTTTGCACAAATTAGTAGTTGCATCTAAATTTTGAGCTTTTAGGGAAGAAATAGCAAATGACCAATTTGTTTTGCATTTTAAGTCTCACAAAATTGAGAGAAGAGTTGTTTTTGAAGGATGAACCACATATTTGTGATGTAATTGCTATGGCAAAAAGAGTAAAACATATGCTGAATTGAGTGGATGAGTTAAAAAAAGTGGCTAAACAAAAAGAAGTTGCTTGTGTTGTTAGGTGAAAGGAAGATGTAAGTCACAAATGGTACCTTCTGTTTTAATGGTTGTTGTTTTCATTGTGGCATGCATTGACATATGGCTAATTCAAAGGAATTTCCTGCGTTGAAAACTGCTTGCAACAAATGTGGTTAAAATAGCCATTATAGTAAATGTTGTAGAAGTTGTAAAAAACCTAAAGATGAAGTCAAATTTGTAAACGAAGACATAGATTCACAAGTTGGAATGCATACACCAGGAAATCCCACCATCATTATTCTAATTGAAGGTGGGCAAGTTATTGTGATATTTGATTAATGTTCATGTAAACATATAATCCCCAATGAGCCATATGAGAAATCATTTAAAGGGCAAAGAAAGTTGTAGTATGGACATTAAGCCAGGTGTTAATGGTGTTGGCCATCTCATACAGATGCTGGGTTTCTTTGAAGCGGTACAAAAGGGGGTGGTGATGGACAGAGCATCTGAACCAATCAAACACTCCCACCCAGTAAACAGATCTGGGTAATCCATCACCGTTCTTTAGCCCAGTCTGCCACCCCAGTTCAGACATGGCCATATGCAAATCAGTTTGACCCTGTGCCTCATGGGAACAGTCCAGCCTGAACTGCCAAGCCATGCCTTCCCTGTACTGGAAACAAGCTTTATAGGACCGGTTTGTGGCATTTCAGCCGTCTTCAGCCAGGCTCGCTTGAATCCAGTGGCAAAGTGCGCAAGGGACTCACGTCTGAGCATACCCTGCCAACTTATGGCGAACAAAGCGGTACAAAAGGGGGTGGTGATGGACGGAGCATCTGAACCAATCAAACACTCACACCCAGTCAACAGATCTGGGTAATCCATCACCGTTCTTTAGCCCACTCTGCCACCCCAGTTCAGACATGGACATATGCAAATCAGTCTGACCCTGTGCCTCATGGGATCAATCCAGCCCGAACTGCCAAGCCATGCCTTTCCTGGACTGGAAACAAGTTTCCCAGGACTGGTTTCTGGCATTTCAGCCGTCTTCAGCCAGGCTTGCTTGAATCCAGTGGCAAAGTGAGCAAGGGACTCACGTCTTCTACGAAGGGCAAATTAAATACAAAGGAAGGGTATCTCAAGGTAAGGTTCATTTTGGATGTGAAGGTGATAATATCTGGGGATGGCACAACTACAAGAGTTGGGACTCTATCTGACCCATGTACAAGCAACAATTTTGAGTGCACCAGGGGATGGATGGCTGTAGGGATTTTTTTAATAAATCTCCTGGTGTATTTAGTTCTGATTTGTGATGTTTGAAGGGGTACACACATCTCATTAAGGTCAAGGAGGGTGCCATGCCAGGTGTAGCCAAACTGAGGTGGATACTTTAAAATCTGCACCCTGATGTTACAAAGGAGTTAGATAGTCTGTGTAAACAACATAGCATTATCCTGTAGAGGCCATGGAGTAGTTTGCCTCGGTTGTAGTGGCACCCAATTCCAGTGGTGCGATAAGACTGTATGTTGACCTTAGGGAACTGAATAAAGTTGTAACAGCTCATACGTTTCCAATTCCCAAACTTGTTGAAATGGTTCCAGAGTTGATGGTGCCAGGTAATTTACCACATTGGATTTGGTGTCTGTCTAACATCAAGGTAAATTTGCATGAATCAACACAAGACCTCAAAGCTTTGGTTACCACAATGGATTCATATAATTTTGTTAGAATGCCATTTGTTTTAGTGTAAGCTGCTTATGTCTTCCAAAGAGTAATAGTGAACTTGCTTGGTGGTCTTGATGACACCGTTTTCAAGATGATATTTTAATCCATGGAAGCATAAATTTGAGTTGAGGGGTGCGAAAGCACACATGGCAGTTGGAATTCCTGGCAAACAAACTCAACACCACGGAAAACAAATCCTGCATCTGGAAGGGTGGAATTTCATATGACACAATGTAATAATTTTAAAAATGCCTGCATACAAAGTAGATTTATTTATCAGGCCTTGGTACCAACATGTTCACCCTGAATATCTTAGGGAGCTCTGGAGCTGGCATGATGTTCATGATAAAGAATTTGAAAATGGGGATGCCTATGATGGAGCAGTCGGAAAATCATGGAAACCAATTAGTAATGTGGCAGTAACAGAGGAGGGCAGCTCATCCTGCGCAATGCCCAAGTCAGGTCCAAGTCTGAGGACAACCAGATGAATGGGTATCTCCTACTGCTTATCTTTGCAATGCTGAGGGGGACTGTAAGTTGGTTGTTGGTGGACAGTGTGTGGACATCACTTGCTGCCTAAAAGTGCATGAGAGCTTGCAGAAAAACTGTTGCGAGGGCAGCAAGTTGAACCAAAAACATAGCAGAAGGTCACCCCAAGGAAGCAAAACTAACTAGGCAGAAACTACATAAACAGCACCACAGCCTTTTCTAATGAGAGTTTAAACAAATGATTTGAGCAATGCCTTTTTACATATTGATAACCAAACTGAAAAGGCACGCTGATAAAAAATAATCTGTGTCGGTTCTTTATCAATAGGGGCTGGATGGGAGTTGATCAAGTGCATGGGTTAGAGTCAGGGTCCCAAGCCAGAGAAGGAGGCCTTGAAAGACGGCAACATTAACCAGGGCAGAGATTCCAGCCATTCCCCTTGGGGTTATCATTTTTGCCTTTCCCCACTTGTAGTGTCTCTTGGAAAGACAACGTGAATACGAGAAGTAGCCTCTTAAAATCCCAAAGTGCCTCAGGGTACAAACAAATGGACAGAAGCCATAGCCAATGGTTAACCAACATTATTTTAATTGGTCTCGGGGTTTACTGCAGGGTGAGATTAAAAGTAAGGAGTGGAATGAATTTGACCCACCCATACCGGAAATTAGTAGGCAATTTGGCCATATGTTGCAGGTACCAATCTTAAAGCCACTTGGGAGCCAAAGAGGAGAATGGTAGCAATGGCCATTAGTGGTATGGTAGTAACAGGGCTTGTCAGACACCATCCTCATAATTGGTAAAGTTCATGACCAGATAAGAGGTCGTCCCCTACCGTGAACCTTGGTATGCCAAAGAACAGGGTCACCAGAGAAGACCAGAAAGCTCGTAAGCGGATGGCCATAGAGTGGATATGGCACCTGTGGCCCAAAAGCTCTAAGAGAGCTAGAGAAAGAACAGTTGCAAAAGTAGCAAGTTAAATCACAAACACCCTGAGGAAACAAAACTAAGTAGAAATGACATCAGTGGGATCACAGCCTTTGCTAAAGATTGCGTAAATAAATTTTTTGAGTAATAAATTTTTTGAGTAATGAATTGTTGTATGACAATACTCCACCTGTGAGTGTGCAAACTCAAATATAATAACCTGCAGCGTTTCTAACTCTGTGAGCAATGTTTTTTATGGATGGGGTGGGGGGAGTGGCTCTTGTGTTGGATTACTAGTCCCTTTCAGTTGTATACATATTTGGTTGTTTGCTTGCCTGCATTTCCACTTTTCTTTTATGCAGCTGTCTATTCATACATTGACTCATTGATCAAGAGACCCATCCATTTGTATGCTCAGTTTTTCTTCGCATGATATAAATTCAGTGGCCTCTGTGTTCTTGACGGAGAGTCTTGGTGCAGGATAATGCGCCAAGAGGACAAGACCTTGACAGACATGCTGCAATTGCTTAGCGGTAATTGCATTACTTCTAGTCCTACTCCCTCATTATAATTCAGAATGAATGAGGCTTTCCTACTTCTATTAGACACCAAACACAAGCACTCACGTCAATCAAAAACTCCTTGCTCCAATGCATCCTTGTGTATGTACACACGCTCAGTATCAAGAATCAACTCAGTTGCTCCATATTGGGAGGTCAGAAGGGACTCTGATTTAAAGCGAGGGAGTAGAATTAGGAATAATGCAATCACCAGTAAATAATTGAAGTATCCAGGTCCCTCCCTTGTTTGAATTAAAAACAAATGAGATATAGCAAGCAAGAGAACAGGACAACTGAGTTCCAAGCTCAACAAAAATCCAATTTATTCATAACTATAACACCTTCTCCCTTACGCCATAGAGGAGAGAACTTTATGACCAAGGACATTATCAATTACATCACTCTCTGCAATTATGTAATGCGTCACAAAGGTTGATGTATTAGCCCACATAGCCACCCTACAAATCTCCAGGATTGAGGCTCCCTGTAATCCAGCAATTGTAGCAGCCATTGTACATGTAGCAGTATACTGAGTATACCAGGAAGTGGAATCTCACCTAGAGCTTCATATGCCATGCAAATTAACCGCCCGATCCATCTACCTAGTGTACAGGTAGTTGTTTTTTCCCCTTTCCCTGCTGGCCCAAAGTTAATGAACAAGGACTCTCCCTTTTTAAAGGTCCTATCCTCTACAAATAAATAAGAAGATCTCTCCTTACATCCAAACAATGCAACCTACACTCTTCCTCCATTGAGGGAGAAGGTAACCTCCTGTTGACAGTGAAAAATCAAATTAATCTTAGGAGTGAAGAATGGAATTGGAATCAAGCCATCCCTATCATGATAGATCCAACAAAAGGGATGTCTACAAGATAATGCTCCTAGCTCTCCCAACCATCTAGCCGATGTAATGGCTATAAGAAAACACATTGTAAGAACTAGAATCTTAAAATCAACATTCTATCGGGGTTCAAAGCCATGCTTTATCATAGCATCCAACACTAAAAACTCAGAAACTGTTCTGATGGCTGAGGACACAGATTTATCAAGCCCTTAAAAAGTCTAGGCATTAACTTATCTTCATCCCTTAAGTTTTTCCAAGAACCCTTGGAGGTTCTCACTGCAGCCCATTGAACCTTAAGGGTCGCTATTGTCAAACCTGTTCATTCCCCATCCTGTAGAAATTCTATAACCAAAATTAAACTGAAGTAGAAGTTACCTCATTTTCTTCACACCAACATTAGAATGACCTCCAATGTCTACTGAAAAAGTGAAGGGTAGAGGGTATTTGTGATGCCTGAACCATACTAGGAAAGTTTCTCCTGCAATCCCTGCTCCCTTAACCCTCTCTGTTCAACCTCCAAGCTGTCTGCTACAACTGAGTCAATGTCCCCTGAGACAGGACAGAGAACGCAAGAGGAGAGGGTACTATGGGCAATTTCCACTTCTGACACTTCTTCATGACTTCTACCATAGGAACCCATTTGCCCCAGGCTAATGTGGTGCAATCAACACCCTGTGTTCCCCCTCCCTCCTTACCCTCACTAGGAATATTCTTATCAATGGAAAAGGAGGAAATGCATATATTAAACCCAGAGGTCAAACACACATCAGACCATCTATCACCAATATCGAAGACTCTTCCCGCTCGAACAAAATCTCAAAAACTTGGCATTACCCAGTGAGGCAAATAGATCCAACACTGGCTGCCCCCAAAAAGGAACAAGAAGATCGAACAGGGTGGGATGAAGGGAAAATTACAAGGATGAAATAATCTCCCTGCTGAGGACATCTGTTCTCATGTTGGACACCCGCTGGATGAAAACAGCTGTCAAAGATATCAGAGATGTCTGAGACCAACTGGAAATGTCCTGAGTGATGACGTTCAATGCACTGGGACCTGGTTCTCCCCTCCTGGTTCCTGGTTGATGTAGGCTTCTATTACCATATTGTCCTTTTGCACCAAAATCACCTTCCCAGAATTCAGATAATGGAATGGCAAGAGAGACAAATTAATATCATCATTATACTTTATACTTTATTCAATATAAATATCATTAAAGTACAAACATACACATATATTATGACAAATTAACCACTTTCAGTTTCCTCCAGCTGTACCTCCGCAAGAGACCAAAAGCTGTGAACCTGATAATGTTCCAGTCAAGCACCTCATCCTGAGAGACTGGAATCCATGGTCACAAACATTGGAGAAGTGGTAGCAAGAAGCACTCCATTCAAATGGCCCTGAACTTCAAAAGACTATGAGGCTTTTGGTCTTTTGGGTCTTAAAAGGCCCATAACATGAGCCTGAAGATCGCAAAGTCATCTCGCTGGTAACAAAAGAAGCCCCAGTTGTGTTTGAAATTGACACCCTATGACCACCAAATCCTGGGACGGAACCTGAGAAGACTTCTCTCTATATATGAGGAACATTTGTTCATGGAGAACTGTTTAGACCTTTTGATGTGAGCCAATACCTGAATCTTTCCTGAAAACAGAAATGCAAATAGTCAAGGTAGGGGTAAATGAAAAGTCCTATGGAATTGAGGTTTGCTACTAGACATGCTAACACCTTTGTAAAGACCCTCGTGAAGACCTTATACTGAAGAGAAGGACGCAAAATTCGAAACGCTTGCCTGCCACCACAAACTAAAGAAAGATCTGATGGGAAGGCCTGACGGGTACATGAAGATAGGTGTTTTGAAGATCCACAGATGCCCAAAAGTCTTCTAGGTGAATCATAGAAATTATCGATTGTAGTGTCACCATGCGGAATCGGGTTGACCTGATCCAAGAACTCACCCATAACAAATCTAGCACCATGTGGGAAGCACCTGATGCCTTTTGTAACAGAAACAGTATGAAATATTTACTCTTTTCCCTATTTACTCATCTGGCACTATGAATATTACCCCATTTAAGGCCAAAGACTCAACTCTTTCGAACAATGCTGTCTGTTTTGAGCCATCTGAGGGCACATGAGTTTGCATGACTCCAGTTTCTGGTGGCCATTCCACAAAATATATTGTCTAACCTTTTCCCAGTATGTTTAAGACTCAATGATCTGCAACATCTTTTGTCTAGACCTGCTGAACATGCTTGGATACTGCCCCCCCTGGAGGACAATCAAATGCTCTGCAATTGTCAAGATCTCTTTTAAAGGCTGATCCTTTCTGTTTGGTAAGATCCTTTTTTTGTTAGAACGATCTCGGTTGAAATTTTCTTCTCCTGAAAGATGGCAGTCATGCTTTGGAGATGCTTTAACTGATCTCTTCCCACATTTCTACCAATTGACTCTCCTTTGTAAGGTAGAGTTTGTTTGCAGTCCTTGAACGCCTTGGAGATAATCACATTCAGTTGGTCTCCAAAAAGCATCTGCCCCTCAAAAGGGATCTTAATTAAGTGTTGATTTCTCTAAAGCATCTGATTTCCATTGCTTTATTTCCTGGGCGCAATCAATGTCCCTGATGACATAGCATAGGCCCTGATAATATACAGAGAGATGTTAGCTATTAATCTAGCATGCTACTTCAAGGCACCCAACAAGTCCAAACATTCTAGCCCCTCCTGGATAGCAACTGCTAACTTAACAAAGTCTTGAACCATAGTGTGATATGCTGCATCAACACTTGCCTTTAAGGCCAGATTCTGAGCCGGAAAAAGCATTCATCATGACCAGGGTGTTGAAATGATTTCCAATGGTGACAAATATAGACGTTAGCCACGGTTCACATCGTTGAATCCACCTTTTTATCTGTAGAATCAGTTGGTGTGCAATTCTCAAGATTAATTGCAGTCTTTCCAATCAAAGTGGCCAGAATTGTATCAATTTTAACAGAATGGGGCAACCCCTCCCCCCTTACAGCAAATATAGTTTCTGTAGGAAGCGAGGAGCCTCAACCTCATCCATCACTGTTCCTAATCTGTCCATGAAACACCATTGAAAACATCAACTGCTTCACACGCTGCAGAAAAGGGCACCGCTTTCCCCTTCTGACTGGAATGGAAGGAAACCCAAATTATTTTATCGATGAGAAAGGGTCTCCCACATCTCCTCTCTCCTCAAATATGTGCCTGAAGAAGTTAAAGGAGCATCCAGATCTGATTCAGAGGAATTACCACTAATCCCCAATGCTGAAGGCTTTTTGCTCCTTGCACCCTGAGTAGACTGCAACCCTATAGCTTTGGAAACAATTGCCTCAATTATCTCCTGAATCTCAACCTTAAACATGAGAGGTGGGATCCCTTGTGATGAATCTCTATTCCTCTTCATATTGGGTCTTTGTCTAGAACAGAAACCTCCTCATCTGAGGAAGAAGAGGAAGGCAGAAAATGCTTCATTGTAATTGCTCTCTCGCCTTGCATCATAACAAATTACCAAATAACACATTAAAAGGTCCCTTAAATAAAGCGGACATGGTTCGGTGCACATCAATCACACCACACTACAGACCTAATTCACTGTCTGTTAGAAAACTCATTCACTTAAACAAATCAAATGTATGGAAAATAATGCAAATTATTAAAAATATGGCCAAACACAGCTACTTACCCCTTAGAATCAGCAGGACATAAAGGATGATTTTTGCACTCTGACCCCGGTACCAGCAACCCCATGCCAGGAGGGCAGTCCCAAAAGCTGAGGTACTCCGGACACCATCAGGACATACTCTGTTGCCTTCGGTTCAACTACCTCACGGCGAAAACCAGAGAGAGTGACACGGTTTCCAGGAACAGCAAAGGAGCCCCCTCCTCCCTGACCTGATTACAAAGAGAAGGAACACTGAAACATAATTACACCTTAGGTGAGATACACAGCACTGTTCCTGCCTCTCTCATGGGGATTCTGCCTGCCTCCTTAGCATGTCAGCCATTCCACATGCAGTGCCATTCGGGCAGTCCCTGGTGTTTACAGTCTGTCCACTGAAGGCAGGACCTGGTCTGAAGAAGGTAGAAATGGCAAGCAGCTGTGATGTTGAGACTTGGGCGTTGAAAGCTTGAAGGCTGGGCTTGACGAGGTTAGCAAGGACACATGCCATGTCACACTGCTGTTGCCATTTGCAGCAGCTGGCACCCATTCTCCTACTTTATGCCTATCAGCCCTTTCTGTCTTTATATCCCCTGATGCAGCTCCTGTTTTGTTTGTCCTCTGTTTCACTCTCACTTCTGCTCTCTCAGCATTCCCTTGCACCATGCACCAACAGAGTTACCTCTCGCTCTCACCCCTTCCAAACACATCCTTATTACTTTGATATGTTTCCTGCTTTATTGTCCATTCATCATTCTACTGCTTATTTTCACAGTTTTGTTCTTTCTCTAATCACATCCCTTTTTAATTAAACTTTTTTTTATTAGGATTCGTAATTTTTCACTGCGCCCTCCTTGCGACACCAATGATACGCCATATTTACAGTATGACGCATCATGGCGCAAGGAGTTACAGATAGGTCAGTATTTCTGACGTATCTGTATGGCGCAAAAGTGACGCATTGCTAGAGTGTGTCACAAAAGTGACGCAACTCCAGCAATGTGTCCTTTCACATAGGGCAAGCCACATGTGAAAGGGCATGCGTCAGTCTTACGCCTGCTGTGAGGCAGGCATAAGATATTGAGGCATTTGTGTCCTAGAAGTGGCGCAGTGAATTCTCAGAACGCCCCCCCTGCATACATTATACCTGGCGTAGGTATAATGTAGCGCAGGGGTTTACAAAGTGACGCATCTACCTAGATGCGTCACTTTGTAAATAGGCTGCAACAAGGCACATTTTTTACGCTGCTGGTGCGTCACAAAAAGTGACGTACCGGCAGCGTAAAAGTGACGCACAGCCTCATAAATGAGGCCCTAGGTATACACATTCATAGGCAATTTCCAAAGACAGCAATCATTGGAGTGTGTTTATCCTGTTACGAACAAGTTCATGTGCATCTGTACATTATCAGGAACAGTAACGGAATAGGGGTGGTAGGGAAGAACAGACCTAGGGTTCAACAGTGCCCTTCTGCCGACTGGTGCCATTACTCCCGGAAGGCTATCAGCTAATCTGGCGTCCTTTCTTTATAAACTGAAAAAGAATATATCATAAGGGATACCAAGCCATGGTTATTACATACATATTTCATATGATACACACTGATCAATGAGAACATATGATGAATGTCAAACACCATAAAAACCAATTGTGAGCATCAGCTGCAGTTCACAAATGGATCCCAGATTTTGTTTGTGTCTACAGCACCTGTTACTCTATATATGATTTTTTCACCTGAAGCCAGCCTAAAAACCCCTGTCAACCATTTATCATGACCAGGGTGTTGGAATGATTTCCAATGGTAAAGAATACAGACCTTAGCCCCTGTTCACGGTGTTGACACCCAACTGATCCAGGAGGATGGGACCACAGGTAAATAAGTAAGGTTGTGAATGAGTGCTAATTTCATTGATGGTTGAAACGAAATCGCACTATGAGTAGGTAAAATAGATTATACTTCTGCCCAGTAGGAGGTAATGGCTGGGCAGGACTCATAGTATTCGATATAGAGTACCAACCGATCGCCCACATCTCCTACACAATCTATCAGGCCCAAACCTGCTAGGACCAGGCAGGATGGGGACCAATACCACTCATGTAGTATTTGGTATGTGGTAAACTTAATTTGTACATTGTACCTCGCCAACGGATTCTTTTGGCATTTATCTTTGAGCGTGGAGCTTTGAAATACATTTCATTGGTACTAGTATTGAAACGGTTCTCCAGGTCACCACATAATCATATATGAATATCTTAGAGGGGTTTCATGTACCGGAATGGCAGTGTTTTAGTTGTTAAAAGTGCCCTCTTTGACCCCTCTTAAACCCATATTGCTGTACTAGCTCTTCATAGGTAAGTAGCATTATGTCTGCAAGCAGATGCAGAATTGTCTGTATTCCTTTGTCTCCAGGAGATGGAGTGGCCACCAAGTTTGATACATTGTTGTGCCAGATTAGTGCTTTTGCATTAAGCAATGGATGGAGTTTCAGTTGTTTATATACAGCTGATCAGGCCAGTATCAGTGACCCGGTGACCAAGTCTATGTGACATATTTCATGATTAATTGCATAAATAATGGCTACCCCTAACCGAGTTGTACACACTGCCAGTTCCAATCTGTCTCAGTACTTGGAACAATCTTCACCATCCCACAGTAATAATGCCAGGTGAGATAACTGTAGGGCCCTACCAAAATATTCTATTTCAAGCCTAGGCAGTGCTCATGCGTTGTCTGGGAGACCTGCTGCAATCACTATACGGAGTGCGATCCCCCCTGTTACTTGACTTCGATTCACTCCTGCGTCACTCTTGTTTGCTGGCTCCTCATTGGTTGGCATTCCCAATACAGCACTTCTGTGTTTCAGTCAGGAGCACTGCCCACCTACAGTTTCATTACGCTGTAAGTGTTTATATGTTTCTTTGGGACTACTTGTTCATAATTGTTGCAGTACAGCATAGCAAGGTGTATTTTCAAGTATTGTGGCCACACTTTTCTTTTGTTCTGCACGATGCGTCTCGGCCACCTCCATGTTTGTAATTACTTTCAACATACTTCAACTCTCAGCATGGCACCCGTTTTACGAGTGACACGCTTTATATTTTAGTTGCAGCTTTGGAACTGCATCTCCCTGTTCCTTTCCATCACCAGCGGCATGTAACATCAGCCTGGGAGCCCCACAGTAACCATGGTATTCCTGCTTACATTTCACATGCTTTGCGTGATCTTGCATTCCCTATCACTGTTTGCTTTTTCCAGGATGTTGTTGACTTTCAACATACTTAAACTCTTAGCGGGGTGCCTATTTTACAAGCATGTACAAAAGGGGTTGGTGATGGACGGAGCATCTAAACCAATCAAACACTCACACCCAGTCAAAAGATCTGGGTTTAATCCATCACCGTTCTTTAGCCCACTCTGCCACCCCAGTTCAGACATGGCCATATGCAAATCAGTCTGACCCTGTGCCTCATGGGAACAGTCCAGCCCGAACTGCCAAGCCATGCCTTCCCTGGATCGGAAGCAAGATTCCTAGGACCGGTTTCTGGCATTTCAGCCGTCTTCAGTCAGGCTTGCTTGAATCCAGTGGCAAAGTGAGGAAAATTGAATTTTGCCTTGTCATATGTGCCTACGTGTTCCCCATCCTATGTTATCTGTGCATGATCGATATGCATATATCCCCCTATGATCGATTAAAGACGCAATTATAGTTGTGTCCAACTCTAGTATGCCAGTTTCCAGTTCTCGTGAAAGCAACGAGTATTAGGCCTATGTTGCCAACGTTTTACATTGTGCACGTTATATTCCCCGCATTGTCCCCGTTTCTAGGCCTCAAAGGGCCCGGACACCAGATTCAAGCTCCAGTCTCCTGAACCCACTCCGAGGAGCGATGCAGCCCCCACCTGCATCCCTGACCCTTCACTTACTTCCTGCCGCGCCGCGCGGTGCCCGGCCTGGCTCTGCCTGCCTGTCTGCCAAGAATATGTTATGCCTCTAGTTATCAGTTCAGCTCTCCGTCTTCACATTCCTAAGCTAACGAACCGCATAAACAGTTTCAGCTATAGTCTAGTCTTTCTGTCTCCATGCAAGAGAATTACTGTATTAATATTCATGGAAGATTCACAGCACACGCAATACATGTAGAATATATGCATGCACCAGCCTTAGTGTCAGGTAGCCTTTGCCCTGATAACTTTTAGATTCTATCAACATGTACTCCAAACACCAGATACCAGATATGCTATAGGTACATGTCGTCCTGACACCGCAGACTTTAGTCTCCTCTTCTAGTGCAGAAGTCATAGCCCCAGCTCTCCCCGGTAACACGTCATTGTCCGTTTGCGCGCACCACTAGGTTGAAGGTTCCAGCTACCCAGGTAGCCTCCTCTATGTATCCACCCATTTATGACACTTCTGTGACGTTCTCATCACATGTCTACGTGCACGCCCTGTGCACGCCTTCTTTTCATGCCCATGTGTTCTTATCTTACGCTTGTCACTTGTTACGCCTACTGTATGTAATGTAATAGTGATGTTTTACTATATATACCTTGTACTGTTAATGAGACGTTGCAGCTGCCTTCTATGCCATTCTATTTCAGGCTGTTCCGATCCTGTCCCTTCCCTTGTGCCTGATTAAAGCCTGTTAGACTCAGATTCCCCGGATCCTGCCTCTTATTTATTGAGCTATCTGTTATTATTAATGTATTCAAAAATAGTACCGGTAATTAATTATTTATTTACCACATAATGGTGCCCGAATAGGGACTAGCCCCTTCCCCACGCGCCGGCGATGTAACGCAGGCCCCCTGACCCTTCTACAGCCGTGACGGAACCTCTACTGCGCACCGGCAGATATTTCTGCTCAAGTCTCCCTCAGGCCCACGGAGGAGACGGAGACTGCGGTCCGGCATCCAGACGAGGCGGTGAGGAATGCGGTTCGTCCCGACCAGAGCCCAAGCCGAGAGAGCAAGGTCCGAGGTATCCGGCGGGCCCACCTGTTTCTGAAGTCCGAAGTTCGTAGTCCGACGTCGTAGCAGTCCAGTCCAGTCCGAGGCCTTCAAGTTTTGCTTCCCGGTGAGTACCGTTGCTGGGGGAGTATCTAGACGGGGTCATTAGTTTGTCTCCGGTCCGATGGGTTTGGGTACGCAGATCCAGTCCGACGTGTCCATCTAGGTGGGTACGGTATGACGTGTCTCTTTAGGAGACCGGTATGTTCTGTACTGTTTTAGCAGTGCATCCAGTAATTCTAGTAAGTCCGTTCTCGAGAAATTCAAGTGTTATGTTTTCAGCGTATCAGGTAGTATTCTGTTCGAACTGTTATTAATGTATTTCTATGTCGTGGTATGAGTGATTTGTTTGCCATTTCATTACTGTGATTATTGTGTATTGTGTCTAGTTCAAGTACAACTCAGACATGCCTCTGTTTTCGAAGTTACGTCAGATAAAAACCAGAAAAGGGTTACTCGAAGAAGCAGTTCCTGTCCCTCCTAGGGACAGTCCTGGACATTTCATGTATCACAAGCACGGCTTAGATGCCATATTATATCTAGAGTTATGGGTGGATTATACGAAGGATCTTGAAGAGAAATATAGATGGCCCGTATCAGGTACATGGGATGCCGAGTGCATCATGCGAGTAGAAGAAACATTATGGAAAAAGAAAGCCAGACAGTCCCAGAAAGATGCCATCGAGTTATGGCGCAAAGAATCTCATAGAAGAACCGAAAAAGAATTCAGAAAAACAGAATTAAGTAGGGAATCCTCAGAAAAAGCCCAAGAAAGGGAATTAATCGAAGAAGGTGAACGAGTTAGAGCAGAAAAGTCAGACAGACAGAGAAATGCCCTTATTAAAGGTATGTATCCTCTTCTTGCCGAGGGCTTGCCGAAGGCAACCCCGGAAGCACCCTGTAATTTACCGCCACCATTGGTCCCGATTAAGCTACGTCATAAACCGACCGCAGCTGAAATTTTTCTTTCGTCCTACGACACAGTCCCAGCATATGCAAATCGTATTCCGCCCGCTCACCCTCAGCATCCTGTAAATAATGTAATTCCTGTTCCTCCAGCCACTGGTCCCGGGGACCAAGTTAATGTGCCAGTACCCCCGGACCAGCCCACATTAAATGTACCCGTTTTGCCAGTCACTTTACCAGCACGTACAGTATTAACTGACGATTCTAGTTCAGGAGCAGCGGGGGGAGGTGCTCCTATCACCCCGCCTCAAGTAAGACAACTGACGCCGCGAGAAGCAGCGTTACAGCGTACGCCAAAAGTGGCTACATACACAGACCTCAAGCGACTTCTTACTGACTGTATATATGATCCAGTTCCAGGCGAAGATCACATGGTATTATATTCAGTACGTTTAAGACGGGTTGCCAACTTTTTGGCCACCCTGCCCGACATGAAGGAACATCTAGACAGAATATATCATTTTGTCCGTACTGGGAGAATCCAGGAAGTATTCACGAAGCTATGGCACACAGGAAAGCCGAGATTCAAAATATGATTTTACAGTTCTTGATTAACTGTTTAATAAGAGAGCAAGATTATCCTGATAAAGACAAAGACGAGATGAAAGGCCTGACCAGGTGGAGTGACAATATAGCCGAGGGAAAACACAAGACACAAGGTTGTATAGACAGTATGTACAGGAAAATTCGTAAGGAAATTATAAGTATACACCAGAAGGAGGAAGCAAAAAGAGCAACCGAGAAAGAGAATGACTCTTCTAGTGAAGAGGTAGACAGCGAGAATCCCTCCAGAATAGCGTACGTAGGTAGAACTAGATTTTCCGACAGACATTCACGCCTAGATTACAAGAAAGTTTTCCTCCTCCAGTACCAGAACAGTGTTCTCTTGAACAAGTATTCCAGGCCACCGATCAAATTCTAAAATCACGAATAGGTTATAGCGAGCTTAGTACAATGCATGAACAAGAACTAGCCCGATCAGCAGTCCGATGGACTAGTGATTCTACCACGTTTCCAGATGAAATAGTGGCCCAAACGTTTCTGAAACTGCCCCCAGCCGAGCAGCGTCTGGTGGGTATGTATATGATCCAGCACCTCATTACACTGTATGAGGATCAGCATTCTGATCCAGGTCCTTTACATGATGTATTAAACGAGTTACTCCTAAACAGATGGAAAGGTCTAGGTACGGATTTAATTAGTGTCATATTAGAACAGCGCCACAAATACAGAACGTTCCTGAATCCACATTTTGTTCCTGTTCCACCCCCAGAAAGAAAATCATTCTACATAGACAGACAGAATCCGTTACGAGAAGTACATCCAGTTAGGGGAGAGGGGGGTGATCTAGAACGAGTATTTGTTTACACCCCTATCACGAAAATAGAACTTCTAGAAATGAAAAAGTTAATACCCTGTCACGATAAAGATCCAGCAGGGTTCCACCGTGAATTAAAGGACATGCTCTGTATGGGAGAATACACGTATCCTGATATCATTAAAATGTTAAAGGTCCTGTTGCCTGCGGGCACATATGAAAAACTCAAAGAAAAAGAATGGGAGGTGGGAGAGAATAAGATAGATTGGACCGCATTAGAGACTGAAGATAACACACGAGTTCCAGGTATCGGTCTTGGGGATAAAGCTAAAGCATTGCCCGAGTTATTAATCCAAGTTTTGCCAAGATTACTAGCTACGAAAAAGGAAGACTGGGATGCCATCTCAGCCTGTAAACAGAAACAAGACGAAGATACTAGTGATTTCTATTCTAGATTTGAGAAATGTTTCATTATTAATAGTGGTCTGAAAACAAGTAGTGAATCGTATCCACATCTTTTTGTTACCAAACAAGTTGAGAATTCTTTACCACAAGTTAAAAATCGAGTATTGAAAGTCGAAAGTACCTGGCAAGCTAATACTCCGTCACAGATGCTCCAGATGCTACAATACCACCAGAACAGAATTAGGGAGGAGCAGGAACACGAAAGGAGACGTATGAAAGACACGAAAATGAAAGTACTAGTTGCACAGTCTGTTCCGCAAGACAGTCAGAAGAGGGGTCCGAGTCAAGCCAGTCATCCTACAGCTCCCGTTAAAGGGACCTGCAATTACTGTAAACAGCCAGGTCATTATATAAACGAATGTGCAGTTCTGAAACACAACATAGCTACTGGTAAAACGAAAGAGAGACCACGTCCGCCTAGACAAGAACAAGTTTCACAGACTTCCCAGCCACCGCAGAATGCACCACAG
This sequence comes from Lissotriton helveticus, assembly GCF_964261635.1. Classification (NCBI taxonomy): domain Eukaryota; kingdom Metazoa; phylum Chordata; class Amphibia; order Caudata; family Salamandridae; genus Lissotriton; species Lissotriton helveticus. The sequence continues at coordinate 571,741,001 of NC_136063.1, forward strand.
ACAGTTACAGTACCGCAGCCTATAGCTGCCACACAGCACGTTACACAGCAGATGTACCAGTACGCACAGTCAGAGTATCCAGATTATCAGCCGTATTCATGAAACAGCCTAGAGAGGGAGGTTGGTTTGCCTCTCATCGAGATTCCTGTAGATCAAGAGGGTCCCTATGTACACAGTCAAGTATTAGGGAAAGACAGAAAGTTTCTGATTGATACAGGGGCAAGTAGGACTACCATCAGTCATGACGAGGTTCCAGGGGCTCCACTCTCAGGCTCTAGAAATGTTTCCCTTGGATTTTCAGGAAAGCCTATTGTTAATGAAATATCGAAACCAGTTACTCTAGAAGTTGGTCCATTGTCCCGAACTACAGACTTGTTACTCACTAAATCATGTCCAGAAAATTTATTAGGTATTAAGACTCTGAAAGAATTAGGAGCAGTTATATGCTGTTCCCCAGAAGGAGTGAGATTGTTTTTGCGAGACTTTAAAGGTCATTATGTGTTACGTGATTTTGATCCAAGATTATTGAATGTACCACAGCATTTATGGGCGCAAGGTCCAACTGATGTAGGTTGTATGCACATCACACCCCATCGTGTCACTCTGAAGAAAGGTGTTGTATTACCACGAATCCGACAGTACAAATTGCCACCTGAGGCTGTAGCAGCCTTATCCAAAATTATTGACGAGCTCATTGCTCAAGGAGTGGTTGTAGAAACTGACTCCAATGTATGTAATTCTCCTATCATTCCGATTCTGAAACGTACTGATCCAAATGCACCTCCAGTTTATCGATTAGTGATTGACCTTCGAGAACTTAATAAATGTATCATACCACAGTACCCTGTGGTCCCAGATATTTCTTCCCTATTGACTGCCATTGATTCTGAAGCTACGTTCTTTACTGTTATTGATCTCAAGAACGCATTCTTTAGTGTCCCTATTCATCCAGACAGCCAGTTTCTTTTCGGATTCTGTTTAAATGGAAGGAGCTATAAATTCACACGAGCTCCTCAAGGTTTCACAGAAAGCCCTAGCATTTACAGTCAAGCACTTAACAGACAACTAGACAATATTCACATGCCAACTGACACTGCTCTGCTCCAGTATGTCGATGATCTATTGATCACAGCCCGTACAGAACGTGACTGCGAACGTGCGTCACTTACAGTCTTGTATTTCCTGGCTGAGATGGGGCACAAGGTGTCCCCTTCTAAATTGCAATTCTGTGTCCAGCAAGTGGTCTACCTTGGACACTTACTGTCCAAGAGGGGTAGGCAGTTGACACCAGACCGTATCCAGTTAATAGCACATCTTCCACAGCCCAAGACTCAGAAGGAGGTACGAGCTTTTATCGGCCTCACTTCTTACTGCAGACAATGGATTCCTCAGTACGCATATCTAGCCAAGCCACTGATACAGTTAACGACACAGGAGGCAGCCGTATCGACTGTCCTCCCTTGGACCCAAGAACACACACTTGTTTTCAATGAGTTAAAGAAAGCTTTATGTAATGCACCTGTATTAGCAACACCGAACTACAGTAAGCCTTTTACACTTTTTGTCACTGAACGTGATGGTACTGCATTGTCTGTTCTCACACAAGATCAAGCAGGACAATACAAGCCCTGTGCTTATTTTTCTAGCACATTAGATCCAGTGGCCCAGGCTCTGCCTGCGTGCCTCAAGTCAGTTGCAGCCACAGCTCTAGCTATCAGACAAAGTGATTCCATAGTGTTAGGACACTCCCTGACAGTACAAGTTCCACACTCCGTGGAAGTTCTTTTAAACCGAACACAGACTCAGCACTTGACAATTGCACGTTTAACAGGTTATGAACTGACACTGTTTCAGCCACACATAGAAATCAGACGCTGCAACATTTTAAATCCTGCTACACTGTTACCCTCAGTTACCTCAAATCCTGCCACACATGACTGTGACTACTGACACTGAAGTTATAGAAACACATCGTATTGACACCCTGTCTGCTCAAGCAGCAGAGCTCGTCGCTCTGACTCAAGCCTGCATACGAGCTAAGAACCTGAAAGTAAATATATACACAGATTCACGTTATGCATTCGGAGTCGTACACGACTTTGGAGTGCTCTGGCAAGAAAGAGGTTTTATGACTTCTCATGGAACCAAGATTCAGCATGTCCCCCTCATTCAAGCTCTGTTAGATGCAATACATTTACCGACAGCTATCGCTATCATGAAGGGCAAGGCACATACGAAAGTCACTGACATCATTTCCCAGGGTAACGATCTAGCAGATCGAACAGCCAAGCTTACAGCTCAGACTCCAGACATTCCAGTTAACACGACACAGACAGACATTCCAGATCAGACGACTTGTATGACAGTTAAGGACCCTACACAAGACGTACTAGATATACAGTCACATGCTACTCCCGATGAAATCAAGAAATGGTCCGAACAAGGAGGGGTCCAGACAGATCAAGGATGGTTGACGAAGGGAAAAGCCACATGGTTTCTCCCCGACTCTATGGTTCAAGTCATTATTAACACCGCACATAGTCCAGCACACTTAGGAGAAAAAGCCATGTTAGACAGTATTCAGAACCTCTGGTTTAACAAGCATTTACGAGCAGCAGCCAAGCAGAAAGTGCGTACCTGCATGATCTGTTGTCAGTTCAATCCAGGTAAAGGTGTCCCGGTGGAACAAGGTGGATTCCATCCTCCTGACCACCCTTTTGAAGTCCTCCAGATGGATTATATTCAGATGGATCGATGTCGAGGTTTCAAGTATGTCCTCGTAGTTGTATGCGCTTTGTCCAGATGGACAGAAGCATATCCAGTCCCAGATTACACTGCCGCGACCACTGCCAGGCAGTTGGTTCGTGAGTTTTTTCCCCGCTATGGTCTGCCCAGGGTCGTGTATTCAGATAACGGCCAGCCATTCTCATCCGAACTCATGAAACACGTATCCCTTCTGTTAGGGTACCAGTGGAAGTTCCATTGTGTACGACATCCTGAAGCAGCTGGTCTCGTAGAGAGACATAATCAGACTCTGAAAATCCGCATTGCCAAAGTCTGCGCAGAGAAAGGCGTAGATTGGATGGTAGCACTGCCAGTCGCCCTTTTTTATATGAGAATGGTCGCTCACTCCCGTTCAGGTCTGTCTCCTTATGAGGTAGTGTTCGGTCGTCCCCCAAACATGTGGGGTACGCCTAGACCACGTACAATTACTGATGTTGACAGTAATATGCTGACAGATTACCTGGCTTCCTTGATGTCTGCACTACTCTCTTGTCGTTCACAGGTTGCCGCTGCTTTTCCAGACAACACTCAAGTGAAACCGCATGAGGTCATACCAGGCGACCTCATTTTGATTCGTAATTTTGATCGTTCAAGTCCGCTGGAGCCCCGCTGGAAAGAACCAAGACTCGTATTGGTGACAACAAGGACGGCGATCAAGGTCGAGGGTCGCAAGGGGTGGTTGCACTCCAGTCATGTGAAGCGATTCCATGGACTTCAGCCAAAAACTTTTTTCAAAGACTGCCCCGTTCTCAAGGACTGCCCAGATACTGACTCTAAGCTTCCCCTGTTAGAGAAAACTCCGCAGCAGGAGTATAAAGAAAAACTGAGGTCTAGTAAGTCAGCCAGTTTAATTGTCTAAGTCCCTCTCGGGTGAAACGGTTAGACAGGTTCCTGACATGTATGAGATAGACCCACACAGTGAGAGAGTTAGTCAAAACTCTAAGAGAATACGTTATTGTAAGAATCTTCGAAGTCGATGCATTATTACTCTATTATTTATGATATTTCTGAGTCTTATGGTTACCTGCATAAGTTATGCCTTACATTTATGTTTTCCTATTAATTCACATGTACATTTTTCTTCTAATGTTACAGTAGAGCACACCTTTAGTGACCTGCCTCCTCACGAGTTATCCTATCGTCTTGCCATGCGCAATAATACGTTTATTCGAATGTTACACTATTCACATCAGACCAGCAATGCCACTAATTGTTGGGTGTGTGGTCGACTCCCCCCTTTCCAGACACCGAAGGGAGTCCTACCACTCTTTCCCTATCCGTTTTCACACAATGGTTCGTGTGGAGCATGGTCCACGTTAACGTCATCCTCAAATGATATGTCCCTTCTGAATAGAACATGTTTCCCAGACAAGGAAGGTCTTTCCCATAGAACAGGGTTAGATCTAGAAAATGAAGTATATGATCTAGGTAATTATTCCTCGAATTTCATGGTTTTGAATGTTCAGTCCGAGACTACTCCAGATTTGCCTGCTATTTCAGTTCTACCCGTGAAAGGCGAATTATGTGTCAGAAAGAATGGTTCCGCACATGTAGGTCATAGTGATTGTACTACTGTGGTCGAGTATAGTGACAGTGGGAAATCTATTTTCAAAGCCTCACGTCATTCTTATTTTGTATGTGGTCAGACCGCATATGTACGTCTGCCCCTAGATTGGGATGGAACATGTTACATTGCCTTCCTACTGCCACCAGTTTTCCTAGCCCCATCCGATTATCACAGAAACACACATCTAGTACACGTTAGACATACAAGGGAGACTGAGTCCCCAATTGTCGATCAGACTGAAACTGCCTTAGAACAATATCAAGACTTCAATAAAGGTTTCTTTTTCTTCATAGGTCCTGTCCAGAATAGTAAGTTAATACGTAGGCTAACCAGAACCCTTGAAGCAGTAGTGAATGAGACTACTTCCGCTTTAGGTAACTTAACTGAAGAACAATCTGCTATGAGATTTGTCGTGCTCCAAAATCGTCTCGTCCTTGACGTCATACTGGCCGATAGGGGAGGAGCTTGTAGAGTCATCGGATCTAGTTGCTGCATTTTCATTCCTAATAACACACCGTCTGTTTATTCAGCTATAACCAGACTTCATAAAATTGCCCATCAGTTACACCAGAATCCAGGCACCTGGACATGGTCCGGTTGGCTCTGGAGTATAATATCTGCCTGGGGATGGAAAGTATTGTCATTCCTGGGTATAGCGGTAATGATTATATTCAGTTGCTGTCTCTGTTTACAATGTGGCCCTGCGATTTGCGGCTTGTGCGCTACCTCTTGTATTCCTAGTCCTAAGTCCCGTTCCAAGAAAATTCGAGACGAGCAAATGATGCTATATGAACAGATAGATGGTATCATGAATATTGATGTTTCCTGATGGAAACGTAGGGCACAAGGAGGGAATGAGGAAAATTGAATTTTGCCTTGTCATATGTGCCTACATGTTCCCCATCCTATGTTATCTGTGCATGATCGATATGCATATATCCCCCTATGATCGATTAAAGACGCAATTATAGTTGTGTCCAACTCTAGTATGCCAGTTTCCAGTTCTCGTGAAAGCAACGAGTATTAGGCCTATGTTGCCAACGTTTTACATTGTGCACGTTATATTCCCCGCATTGTCCCCGTTTCTAGGCCTCAAAGGGCCTGAACACCAGATTCAAGCTCCAGTCTCCTGAACCCACTCCGAGGAGCGATGCAGCCCCCACCTGCATCCCTGACCCTTCACTTACTTCCTGCCACGCAGCGCGGTGCCCGGCCTGGCTCTGCCTGCCTGTCTGCCAAGAATATGTTATGCCTCTAGTTATCAGTTCAGCTCTCCGTCTTCACATTCCTAAGCTAACGAACCGCATAAACAGTTTCAGCTATAGTCTAGTCTTTCTGTCTCCATGCAAGAGAATTACTGTATTAATATTCATGGAAGATTCATAGCACACGCAATACATGTAGAATATATGCATGCACCAGCCTTAGTGTCAAGTAGCCTTTGCCCTGATAACTTTTAGATTCTATCAACATGTACTCCAAACACCAGATACCAGATATGCTATAGGTACATGTCGTCCTGACACCGCAGACTTTAGTCTCCTCTTCTAGTGCAGAAGTCATAGCCCCAGCTCTCCCCGGTAACACGTCATTGTCCGTTTGCACGCACCACTAGGTTAAAGGTTCCAGCTACCCAGGTAGCCTCCTCTATGTATCCACCCATTTATGACACTTCTGTGACGTTCTCATCACATGTCTACGTGCACGCCCTGTGCACGCCTTCTTTTCATGCCCATGTGTTCTTATCTTACGCTTGTCACTTGTTACGCCTACTGTATGTAATGTAATAGTGATGTTTTACTATATATACCTTGTACTGTTAATGAGACGTTGCAGCTGCCTTCTATGCCATTCTATTTCAGGCTGTTCCGATCCTGTCCCTTCCCTTGTGCCTGATTAAAGCCTGTTAGACTCAGATTCCCTGGATCCTGCCTCTTATTTATTGAGCTATCTGTTATTATTAATGTATTCAAAAATAGTACCGGTAATTAATGATTTATTTACCACAAAGGGACTCACGTCGGAGCATACCCTGCCAACGTATGTCGAACAAAGCGGTACAAAAGGGTGTGGTGATGGACGGAGCATCTGAGCCAATCAAACACTCACACCCAGTCAAAAGATCTAGGTTTAATCCATCACCGTTCTTTAGCCCACTCTGCCACCCCAGTTCAGACATGGCCATATGCAAATCAGTCTGACCCTGTGCCTCATGGGAACAGGGAAGGCATGGCTTGGCAGTTCGGACTGGAATGTCCCCATGAAGCACAGGGTCAGACTGATTTACATATGGCCATGTCTGAACTGGGGTGGCAGAGTGAGCTAAAGAACGGTGATGGATCAAACCCAGATCTGTTGACTGGGTGTGAGTGTTTGATTGGTTCAGATGCTCTGTCCATCACCACCCCCTTTTGTACGGCTCTATTTTACAAGCATAGCACTTTATATTTTAGTTGCAACTTCGGAACTGCAACTCTCTTTGCCTTTCCATTGCCAGTGGCACGTCACAGCAGCCTGCAAGCCCCTGCAGTAACCATGTTGTCCCGGCTTACATTTCACGTGCTTTACTCGATCTTGTATTCCCTATAAGTATTTTTGTTTTTTAATTCTTTTTATTAAAGAGAAAACAAGAAAAACCAATAGCAGGTGCCTTACATCACGGAACAAACAACAATTATACCATCATAGACCGGAATAGACGGATGACCCCCGAGGCAAAAACAGAGTCAAGAATTGTAGCTGGCGTGCGGTCGCATAGTATACAGGAGATATGATGTTCAGTTCAACCAGTACCAATCACAAACCCCACCACCCATAGGGACCGAAGTGTAGTGAACAGGATAATTTCAAGTGGCAGGAGAGCGTAACACAGTTAAACAGGGAATGAAACAACGACCGCAACTAGCATGCAGGAGTAATACTCAATACATTATAGAGGTCAATGTAAACAATATCACCCCCGGGACCCGTCTACCCATCGAGCAGGATTACCCCTCAGGAAGGCACCTAATAACAGGATATTAAGAGGATATTGGACATATAAACAAAACATAGACAATACAAAAAAAACCTTCCCCCCACCCTGCACCCCTGCATATGGCTTTCGTCTAACCCCAACTAGCAATGTGCCTGTCGCCCCATCTAACTAGGTACTAAAAGTAGAAAAGTAGAGGAGGATATCTTCATATAGGCTCCCAGTCTCCCCTCCCCCCGCAAGGAACAAGCAACCCCTGTAGAATAGCTAGAAAGTTTAGAAAACATCGGCACAGCAACAGGGGAAGCCGTAAACACCGCCCAACTTCCCGTAATCATAATGGTGACAAATTCCACATCTGTTGAAGCCATGATATTAAACCCAGTAAGTCAATCTCATCCTTGGCCTTTCCGATCTTTCATGCGAACCCTTTCTGGTCGAACCACCGCATTCACAAGAGAATCAAAGTGCGTTAAGAGTTAAAAAAAGTTCCGTCTGGAACGAGTCAAAAATGTTAAATCCTTGTGAACTCCATCCGCACTGAAGATCTCCCTCACCCAGTTTAATTCCCAATGTTGTTTCCTTCTTGACCGTGATAAAGCTGCCAGGGAGGGAGAAGATGGTATTGCAATCCAGGAACGAGCACCAACAGTCTCCAGGAATGGAGAACCGATAGGTCCTCCCTCGGTCGGCAGCGAAGTTAAGGGTAGCGATCTTTCCGAAGCCACGGGCTCGCTATTATTTATCGGCACACTAACCAAGGGCTTCAACATTACTATCTGCACGGGGCCCTCATCCTTTGTTAAGATGTTCACCGTGGGAGTCTTGGCTCGCTGTAGATCTCGCAACGGAGCAGAGTCCGTTCTCACACATCCTGTCACTAGTGTACAAGCGATCATTTTGTGGACTATGGTTTCCACATGTAGGCGTAGTGCCCCGATGGCGGCCAGTATGGTCCACAGCGACGGATCACACTCCGTCCGATCCATCCCCTCTCTATCAATTTAGAACATAGACACTTTCACCAGAGAGCTGGGTCTCTCCTGGGGAACAGGCAAGAGCGGAACGGACGGCCACGGAGGGTGACTTATCGATTACCACGGCAGCAATCCGTACTCCGCTACCGCGAGCGAAGATCCCAACCCATCGAACCCGGCGGTGGCAGACCGGGTCTCCGGGACAGAGGCCTCCACCCACAGCCTCAGACGTGCCTTGTCACCACTCCTGCGATGTTAAACAGACCAAGTGACCGCCATCAGAATCGGGTAAGGACAACCTCCACAGCGAGAGACTGGACCCCACCAGGGTCCCACGGCTGATGTTGTTCAACTGAAACCCGGCTGGGTCAGTACTCGAGGCCCCGGCTCACAATCTGGGTTAGGCCGCTAATTAAAACACGACGTATCTCCGTCAATCAAGCCGGTAAATTTCTCGGGATTGCACCATCAGACTCTGCACCGGTTCATACACACGAAGGCTGGGCGTAAACTCAGGATATTTGACAGGATCGTCCGGCTGGAGAAGGAGGTCGACGGAGCCGGGAGCCTACGCGGCCATCTTGTTTGCTAGCGTAGCTCCTCCCCCCAGTATTTTCTCTTTTAAGGATGTTGTTACTTTTTTCCCAGGCAGCATATTACTGGTATCTCCCTACGTCATAACCTATTTCCCATTGACTAATTCTCCAGCACCGCAAGGTCATACCAATGGCAATAGTGCTATGCAAATATGATCACTCCACTGAAAATAAAAAAGCAAAAGTAAAAAACATTGTCATTCTCAATGTCAACAGCTCTAACTTTAACAAATGTGAGACCTTTAACTTTGCAAATGCTTGTTATTTTCTGTGGTCTAAGCCCCCCTGCCAAGGCTTGTGCATTTAGCAAGGGTGACACACGTAGTCTGACTGCATTCCAAACAGTCTTATATCCCAGTCTATTTCTTGCAAAATGTGCTGGGAGACTGGAATGGGGAGCATTACCATTTTAATCATCTGTGTCCTCCCCCAAAAAGATATTTGTAGTGCTTCTAAATGCTTGCAATCTAGAGACATTTGCTCCATTAGAGGATTTAGGTTGTATAGAAACATGTTTGTCAGTCCTGTATTTAGGAAGATCCCTAGATACATCAGATTTTTAGTGACCACTGAAAGCAGTGGTGTAACAATAGCCCCAGAACCCCCACGGAGCTGGGGGCCCATGACCTCTAGGGGGCCCCCTCGGGCACTGTGGATAGAAAGCGGGCCCCTGGCCTAACAGCTTCTGCCTGGGTCTGGAGTGCAGGGGGCCCCCGCCATGTACTTTGCAGAAGGGGGCGTCATGTTTCATTACGCTACTGACTAAAAGACATATCCGGCAAGAATATGTTTGGTAGTTATGCTTGACATCGGTAATGCCTCACATTTTGCCAAATTCTTTTTGTAATCTATAAATCATAGAAAAGTCATCAATTAATGTAATAATGGCAGGAATAGATTTGTGTGTGTGTGTGTGTGGCTTTGATGGTAAGCATGATATCATCTGCATTTAGTATGGCTTTTGTTTCTTTACCGGAAGTTGTAATCCCCTGTGTCATCGAGTCTGTCTAATTGCGATAGCCAAGGGCTTACTTTAGAAATGACGATCAAAGCACACATCCTACAACAGTATAGTTAGATCCAATCTAAGATTTAGGGTGTAAGTGGAAAATTTCAGGAACATGGGGTATAGTGATCCTGACTTCTTATGGCTAGTATTAGAGAAAATCGTGCCTGATCTTGGGGAAGGGGGTGACCAACTCTATTTTGAATATGAAAGAATGTAGGTGGAAACGTCTCTATGATACAATACATCATGGGCTGAATGAGCTTGAGGAGATTAACAAAAGGGTGTCATTTTGTAGTAGTGGATACAAATTCTTTCTGTTGTTGAAGCACTCCTGAACCTGTTTTTCTTCATTCTGACATTTGCCTCAACTACCGTGTGCTCTTCAAGGTAAATCACTTTTTGACACAACTACAACTCAAATTATCTGAAGATATAACACCTACTAATATATACTACCTTTGGCTATGGCGCAACGTTATTACTTTGTTTTATGTATAATCCAGTTCGGATATTTTGATGGAAGAGCATACAATATATCTTCTCTCAGCTGGATGCAAGGCTACACACATTGTTGTTATCTCTCTAAGCTCAGTGCATTTTTTATCTGAGAAAACTGTTAGCTGAGTGAGACAAGGATGCATTTTGGGTGAGCCGGTTGGCTTTTCCATCTGACTTTTTCAATAACATGAAGCGATTTAAGCCATGGATAGGCCAAAAGAAACTCAGTACCAAGCACTTCAGCAGCAAGCTCTCACACTGCAGAGTATATGCTAACAATGTTGGGGACAGACTTGCAGACTATGATAGATGAGGCTGCATCCTCTGCTTTGTCTCAACTGGCAACTAAGAGATAAAGGCTTTTCCCAGATGTTGCGGATGATCCAGACAATGGTCATAAAGGGAGCTATGTTGAGGGGGCCCAGCTCCAGGACATGTTTAAACATGTCAGACTCATTTTGGGTTTGGAAGAAATATAGCTGCAGGAGGATCACTTTGTATCCCAATAGAAAACCTCAGCATGATCTTCGCATTTATGAAGTGGAGGAGAATATATCTCTCAAGTGGTGGTAGGACATTGACAAAGCTAATGTTCCTAGTTTTGTAGCCAAAGGCTATCCCTTGTGGTCTTTTGAGGAAAGGTTTCCAAAGATGCCAAAATTCAGTTTGATACTTACAAGTATGACATCACCTTCTTCAGTGTTTTCAAAGGAACAACTTTGTCAGATGTGCTTGATAAGAAAGTTAAAAAATCCTTAAAAAGGTCCTACTCGGGATCTAATTTCTCATTGAGAGCAGTGACATATGCAGTCTAGACAACACAAACAGTAATGTAGGATTTCCAGCTCCTGAGGCCCTAAATGAACAGAAAGATACCACAGATATTCAATCTAGTGAATATGGAACCATTGGTTCAGTTCCATGCTAATGTTTTGTTTGATTTTTATGGCCATCAGTGAAGGGAGCTTGGGCCACCATTGTAGCTCGTCATCAGCCTTGGCTGAAATTTCGGAAGATGGATCAAAGCGAGAAATCTTTCATTCACAATGTTCCATTCACAGAAGACAAGCTCTTCTTATCCCCTATGGATGAGTTGGTTAAGAAGACAGCTTAAGACAAAAGTGTGCAACCTCTTAGATTGTTTATTGCAAAAATAAAATTCTTAAAATAAATATACCCAAGCCTTAAACAATAAACAGCCCTTTCAAGGCCAGCTCAACAAATGAGAAGCAATCACTTAATATGGGAGGAAGAATAAGCTTATTTTCTCAACCTTGGCATATAATGATTTTGGACAAACGGGTCCTGGACAATGTTAATCATGGATACCAAATTGTAGTCAAGATTCCTGTACAAGTCTCACATTTTATTCAGACACCATTGCCAAAATATCCAGGAGATTTCATCCGCTTTTGGATTTGAAAAAGCTGAACAAATATGTAAAGCACATACCTCTCAAACTAATAAATCTTCAGCAGATAATCCCAGCAATAATACAAAGAGAAGAACATTTCCAGTTCAAGGTATTGCTTATCGGAATTGCATGCTCCTGTAAAGTAATTACAAACTATCTAAGTTCTGTCATCTCAGATATTGGTGTTGAACAAAAAAAAATTACATCTCCTCCCATCTTGCTAGAGGACATTCATTGGGGCATTCATTGACTCAGAACAAGCCAAAGTGTTTCACCTTCATCTCTGTCAACTTCTCCAGCAGTCATCAGCTTCAGCAAGACAATGGTTGATAACCCAATGACTGATGTTGTCCTGCACGGCAATAGTTCCATGGTCTCACCTTCATCTGAAGCTGATGATTTATCGTCTTATCTATTACTGGTCTCCAGATACTCTGAATTACAACACTACAGTCTCAGTGACTCAAACCAGAATTCAATAGTTACAGTGGTGGGTCTCTCACTACAATTTACAACAGGGAGTCCAGCTGCGTTATCCCCTTCCGTCAGTAGTAACTATAGATGTCAGTCAGTGGGGTGGGGTGCAACATTAGGCAAAAAAGCTGAGGGAAATTGGCTGGACATGGAGCTGAATCACTCCTCAAATTGGAAAGAGCTGGCAACAATCAGGATATCTATCATCACTTGTGCAAGCTGTCTATTCCAAAAGCCAGTCCTAATCAAAACCGACAATCAGGTCACAAAAGCTACAAAGACCCATGATCTTGCAGCCCTGACTAGTGAGATTCTAACATGGGTATAGCAGAATCTCATGTCTATCCAGCCGAATTACGTTCATGGACCATCCAATCTCTAGGCAGATAGCTTAAATCAAAACATTCCCTCATCAATACATTTTAATCTAAGCCCTTAGGCTTTTTAGATAATCACAAATCCCTTTGGGAATCCAGTGATGAATCTTTTGCATCCCCATCAAATGCTCTGCTTCCAATGGTGTGTACGAGGGAGATATGCCTGAAGGCTTGGGGTATAGATGCATTGTCTCTGCAGTGGCCACAATAATTGCTGTTGGTGTTCCTTTCATTTCCCCTCCTCTTCTGTCATGTGTTTTCTTTAAACAGTCGGGCCCACTTAGTTTGCTCATATTCTAGTTTGATTGCACATTTAGGCTGCTTTGCCTTGCACACATTATGCTTGACACGTTTATTTTTGTGCCACAACATTATTTCAGAAAAGCAGTCCACATGTTTATTATTGTTTCAGGCTGTCTGAACATATTGTACAAGGTCAAACAACACTGTTCTCGGTCCTGTGATCAGGTTAGCAAATGTAGCTTAACACTTCGACACAACACACATTCACATCTGCTGTTTTCAAAAAGACACCTCGTAACATATACACAGAGATGGGACATTTTTAAAACAGAGAGAAGACATTCTAGCTGAGCAATGGTCCAGAGACGAGAGGGCTTCACAGGCTGATACGTAGAACAACTATTTATGCATGACAGATATGGGGTACTCCACTCATCCCAGGATCTATAATATAACTCTGTTTTTCATAGTAAGGGTGGGCTGAGGCAAAAAAATTATTTACCATGGTAGGACTTCTTATAGATTATAGTTTACTTGTAATGCTCCTCATGCTGTTGGGATGCATATGTTGTCTAGTTGCAGCACAGATGTTTTATAATAGAGGATGTTAAGTTTCAATAAATATTGTAAACTGTTCTCATGTCATTTTCTTTATCGAAATGCATGAGTGAGAAAACGAAAGGTTGATGATCTATTTCCATGGTTCCCTGATGGGATTAGAGTGTTGTGTTATGGGGTGATAACTTACCTCTCATTCTGGGAAAATTAGGAGGAAAGGTAAAACACTATGAGCTAGTATAAGCAGAGGTACTGATGTGGTATGGTGACTCAGTCCCTATATACTGATGCTCTTTAATCCCTGGCATAGTTCTGTTTACAAACAGAACCTTGCAACACTTCAGAGGATTCAAGGGGAGAAAGTGAGGGAGATTCTTATAACCCCTTACTGGCTGGGACAGCAATTGTTTCCTCTATTATCTTGGATGGCAATAGTCCCCCATCTCTACATTAACCTTTGTCTCTGAGCCCCATTTGCTTTCCTCTCCTAACATTCATTCAAATTCATCAGTTGAGGCTGACGGCTTGGGAATTGAAAGGCCTGGGTTAGACTAGATGGGATGTTCGAAAATAAGTTGTACTTGAAATTCAGTCACGGAAGAAAGGCTCGCCCTTACAAGCATATATAAAACATTGGAAACATTTTTCCTCTTGGTGTTCACTTATGGGGTCGACCCTGTTGTAGGAAATCCATATAAAATTTCGAATTTCTTAAGGGACGGTTTTGAAAAAGGTTTGTCTCTGTTTAGTTTATAGTTCAAATGGATGGCAATAAAGTCTTGGATGGAACCCAGAGACAGCCTTTCAAATATTTCCCCTTTGGTTAAAATGTTTCTCAAACGTTTCAGATGGAACACACCTTAACTTTCAGCTCCTATTCCTTCTTGAGATCTTTCCACTGTTTAAGAGGGTTTGCAAAAGAAACCATTTTAATCTTTCGAACAGGCAGGCATTTTCTGATTGTCAGCTAAAGTTTCATTCTTGATTGCAATCACTTCTGCAAAATGACTGGGTGAATTGCCTTCCTTATCGATCACCTTTCCATATCTAAAATGTTTCCTGACAAAGTGGTATTGAGACCAGAGCCTAAGTTCAAACCAAAGGTCCAATCTACTTTTCATGCTACCCAGGAGATTGCTCTATCAGTTTTAATGCTTCTGATGAAATTCTATCTTCCTTGGATATAAGAAGAGCTCTATTTAGAAATCAAAAAAGCAATTAGATCTTGACAATCCCTGTTCATTTCCTATGGGTCAGCCACTACAACCACCATCAGTAGGTGGGCACGTCAAGCTATTTCACAGGTTCATGCTTCGGTAGGCTCAGACCGAATTCTGATGGCAAAACATTAATACTTTACCACCAATTCAAACGTGGTGGTAACCCATTCCCCATGGAACCCGTCCCCTTTGAGAATGTAAAACAAAAAAAGTTTTTTTAAGAGCAGGCAGTGGTCCCACTCTTAGAAAACAACACTTAAATGTTTCATTTTCTTTTTTGAAACACATCCAATTTTCCCTTAAGGAAAACCGTCTGCATTTAAAAAGAAAAGATAGCTTTATTACAAAGCAATCAGACATGGTGGTCTGCTAACCCCAGTCGGCCACTATCGCTGTCATTCCTAATGGGTCGCAAATTCCGTACTATATCATTAATAACCCTGAGCGGAGGAATCGGCTACGCCCACGGAGTAGGCGTAGTGTTGCCTCCTACGCATTTTGCGTAGACAGCGTAGCCGGCAACACTACGCACACTCCGTGAGCGTAGCCGAGTCGGCCGCCACCCGCCTCCCTCCCGCCCTCCCCTACATACAGTATTTTAGCAAATACCCTTAATGAAACTATTTTAAGGCACTTACCGTGTCCGGGGGCTCGTCCGGGGCTCCCTCTGGGAATAGCGTCCTTTCCTGGATACCAATGCGCATGCGTGGCCGCCTGCGCATGCGCATTGGT
The DNA here is from genome assembly GCF_964261635.1 of Lissotriton helveticus. NCBI lineage: Eukaryota > Metazoa > Chordata > Amphibia > Caudata > Salamandridae > Lissotriton > Lissotriton helveticus. Next base: position 571,756,424 of record NC_136063.1, read on the forward strand.
ATCCAGGACACCGCTATTCACAGAGGGAGCCCCGGACGAGCCCCCGGACACGGTAAGTGGTTTAAAATAGATTTATTAAGGCTAGTTGCTTAAATAATGGATGTAGGGGAGAGCGGGAGGGAGGTGCGTAGTGGGGCTACGCGGAGTGCGGGAGTGGGCGTAGCTTCTCGCCCTCTCCGCGAAGCTCCGCGGAGCCCCACTACGCCCACTACGCCCAGGGTTAATCATTAATATTCATAAGGTAGGTCGATTTGTGACCCACTAGGAATCACTAATTTTAAAAAACTATAAAAACATTAGGAATAGCGAGTTCCTAATTGCAATTCAGAGATAATCGAAATTAAGAAATCACTGTTCATAATGTTAGTACATCTTGGACCAGATGTATCAAAAAAGCATTTTGCGATTCACAAATAGTGGCCCATTTTCGACAGGAAAAAGGCATTTTCTGATGCATCAAAGTCTTGGAATTTGCAAATTATGTAATCACAATTTATTGCGATTACCTAAAGTAGAAATGCATTTAGGGAATCGCGATTTGCGATTCCCTATAGGTGATGCATCAAGCCTTTCCTAAATGCAAACTATGCATTTAGGAAATGCTAATTACCATCAACTTCAATCGTAATTTGCAAATTCTTTGAACAATGCACAAAAGTAATTTCGTCAAAGTGGTGTGCTGCACATGTGCATAATTACCTTTTTTTGGGGTGCATCAGGGAGGTCTTAGGACCCCTGGCACCCTTGGAATTGCATTCACAATTTGCGATTACCAATTTCGTAATTGACATTTGCAAATGCAATTCCCATTCATTCCTATGGGCCTATGGGCCCATAGGAATGAATGGAGTGAGATTACCTAATAGCAAGTCGCAATTTGCAAATCACTATTAGGTAATGTTTAGAAATCACAATTTATTTTGTGATTCCTACATGCATGAAGAATTGCGATTCCTAAACAGCAATTCCTTAACAAGCATTTGCAATGCAATAGGTCTCGCATTTGCGAGCGTTTAAGATATTGGCATTGTAAATGACAATGCCTTTTATTTATGTTTTAAAAACCAATACATAAATAAAAGGCACTGGCATTTAAAATGCCAATAGCTCAAACTCTCACAACTGCGAGACCTATTGCATTGCAAATGCTTGTTTATTTTTAAAGCCGACATACAGGTTTCCTCGAAAGTCAGCTCAGGTCTAAAGGAGTTGGTGATGATCAGGGGGCCAGGCCTGCCCAGACTCGCAGCTGGGTTTGCCACACACAAGTGGAGGAGAAGACATCCCATGCATGCTGCAAGGACTAAGTGAACGAGGCCTTTGGATGAGACTAACAGGCCAAAGCAACGACTTATCTTGAGATTCTGGTACTGAGCAAACATCCGAAACTACAAAACAAATCATTAAAATGTGTCTGAGAATGAAAGCATAACCACTGGTACCTGGAAAAAGGCATGCATGTAAGATGACAACGTAGACAAAATGTAGAAGGCAAAGAGCACGACTGGGCATAGTGAAGAGAATAAGAAAGTGCAGAAAGGAGGTAGAGAGAGAGAAGTGAGGAAAAAGAGAGAATAAAAAAGTCAAATGAGGATAGATGAGAAGTGCAGTGCAGAAATATAGAAGTGAGAGCGCAAAGGCAGAGAGAATGTAAGTGGGATGAGAGTGTAGAGTTCAAGGGAGGGAGATGGAAGGGCAGAGAGAAGAGCGATGGGCAGAGAATAGAGGCAGAAGGTCAGGGGTTGCAAACATATGGATGGGAGATTGAAAGTAATGTCAGAGGTGAGCTGCTGAACAGAGGTGCCTGCGCAGTGAATGTTTGCCAGGAAGCCACCCGCTGGCGTTTCCTTCCACCCAGAAGGGTGTGAAGCACTTGTGTGCTTCCGAGCACAAAAACACACGAACGTTACATGAGACAAGAATTGGGAGGGTTGCAAAGGGCATAGGTCATAGGCTCCTGCATTAAACTAGAAAGAGAGTGACAAACGCGTGTGACACAGAAAGATATTTAAATTAAAGAGCATGAAGTTGTAGCTAAGACATGCATGTTAGGGGCAGAAACCCTACATGTAACAAACAGCTCTTTTTATTTTATTTTAGTTTTTTAGTTTTATATAGCGCGAGCTAGACTGGAGAGCTGGACCGGAGACGTCGGGTATCAGAGCGCTTTACATGAGCACCAGTTTCGTCACAGAAGATAAGCTTTCGAGTGATTCAGGAACTTTGAAACATCTAACACAGTGAGTGCGGTCAGTGAAGGGTATATTCAACGTCCGTGTGAACGGTAGATTAAACAATTGCGCACGTAGTGCGATACCCAAAGTTAAGTGGGTATGGAGCGCTTACCGTAAGCTTGATATGGGAGACCGAGATCATTTCCAACAATATCATCGCAAAGTGATGTTGAATAACCCGGGTAGGCGTGACAGACTGTAATAAAGTGATCATAGAAGAAAGACTACGGGTGCTTTGTGTCCAAAGAAAAACACATGCATAAAGTTACGTTAAAGTCAATCCTAAAAACTGAAAAACGGGGCTGAACATGTAAAGGTACCAGATAGAAAGTGTGCGATAAGCAAACAACTATGAAGTGTATCAAAATAAATGGAGTGTTATAGCAAGCGGAGGCCGGCCGTGAAAACAATGCAGCGCTCCTGAAACTGAAAGCACGGCCGGCTGGCCGTGAAAGCCTTTGATGCCGCAGGGGGTGGAGCGGCACCAAGCTGGGCAACAGATGGCTGACGATTTGATGCTGTGCACGCGCATTTTAGGTCAATGCGCTTGCGCATTGACCTAAAAGCGCACGGGCACAGCATCAAATCGCCAGTTAGTTAAAGTCTGGTTAAAGCCCTATATATCTCGCTCCCGCTCAATGAGCATGCACATTGAGATAGGTCGCTCGACCTAAAAATCGCTATTTAGGAATCACAATTCCTTATGTTGGAGCATGTGACCCTCTGTGATTCACACCGTTTGCAAATGCAAAATAGTTTTATACAGCTGGCCCCTGGTCCCTTAACCCCTGCTAGCAATCCCAGGCTAAGTGTTTTTCAGTGATTCAGGTGTTTGTACTCAGGTGTTTTTTAGGTCTCGCCTGACCCAGAGCATGCGCTGGTCTGGCAAGACTTTTAGTGAGGGCTCAAAAAATGCTATCATGGCCAGCCTAGAGCTACAGTGCATGTGCGCGTGCTTAGGAGCAGAGGCGCCATATGGCAAACCTCGTCATGCTCATTAAGCGCCCGCAATCACTTTCACTTTCACCCGCGATCATTTTCGCGGCGCCCCTTTGATGTTCTCGCTCAAAGAACATCAAACATCAAAGAACATGTTGTGTTAATGCTTTGCTGCTGCCCGTTTGACTTACAGCGTGCTTTCTCTTTCCACAAACTTGATGTTTGTGTTCCTTTATTTTGAGATGCTTTTAGTATTACTGCCAAACACACAACCACACACACAACCACAACCATACACACAATCACAAAACCACACACACAACCACACACACACAACCAGATACACAACCACACACAAACTCAACCACACACAAACACACACACACAACCACACATACAACCACACACACAACCACACACAACCACATACACACTCAACCACACACACAACCACACACACACACAACCACACACACACACAACCACACACACAAACAACCACACACACAGACACACAACCACACACACAAATACAACCACACATACACAACCACACACACAACCAGACACACACAACCACACACACAACCAGACACACACACAAGCACGCATACAACCACAACCACACACACAACCATACACACCACCACACACAACCACACACACACAGACCCACACAAGCACACACACACACACACACACAACCACATCCACACCACACATACACACAACCACACACAACCACACAAGCACACACACAAGCACACACACACCCGCGCACACATACAACCACACACACAACCACACACACATAACCACACACAACCACAACCACACACACACACACACATACAAACCACACACACAACAACGAGCACACACACACAACCACACACACAACCAAACACAACCACCCAACCGCACACACAACCACACACACAACCACACACACAACCACACACAACCACACACATAATCACACACACAACCACACACAACCACACACACAACCACACACACATAACCAATCACACAACCACACACACAACCACACACACAACCACACACACACTACCACAACCACACACACAACTACACACAACCACACACACAACCACAGCCAACCACACACAACCACACAATCACACACACAAACACACACAACCACAACCACACACACAACCACACACACAATCACAACCACACACACAGCCACACACACAACCACACACCCAACTACACACAACCCCACAAACAATCACACACACAACCATACATACAACCACACATACAACCACACACACACAAAAAGCCACACACAACCACACATACAAACCCAACCACACACAATCTCACAACCACACACACAACCATACAATTACAACCACACATACAACCACACACACAAACACACACACAAACACAATCACACAAACACACACACACACACAATCACACACACACACAAACACACACACACACTCACACAACCACACACACACACACAGACACACACAACCATACACACAACCACAAGCACACACACAAGCACACCACACACACAACCACACACACAAACACACAACCACACACAAACACAACACACACAACCACACACACAACCACACACACAACCACACACACAACCACACACAACCACACACACAACCACACACACACATACACACAACCACCCACACCCACAACCACACACATACAACCACACACAGAGCCACACACAACCACACACACAACCACAACAAAACCACACACAGAACAACACACACAACCACACACACACACACACAACCACACACACAACCACACACACAACCACATCCATACACACAACTACACATACACACACAACCACACACACACACCCACATACACAACCACACCTTCAGTGCACACTTTCACCAGGCACAGACACCATCAGTCGTCAGTGCATGCTTTCACCGGGCACAAACACCACCAGCCGTCAGTGCATGCTTTCACCGGGCACAAACACCACCAGCTGGCAGTGCAAGCTTCCACCAGGCACACACCACCAGACGTCAATGCACGCTTTCACCAGGCACACACACACCACCAGCCATCAGTGCACGCTTTCACCAGGCACACACACACCACCAGCCGTCAGTGCACGCTTCCACCAGGCACACACACCACCAGCCATCAGTGCACGCTTTCACCAGGCACACACCACCAGTAGTCAGTGCACGCTTCCACCAGGCAGACACACCACCAGCCATCAGTGCACAATTTCTACAGGCACACACACCACCAGGCATCAGTGCGCACATCAATTGTTAACGCATCCACAATAAACTATTGTAGCAATCGCAGTATGGCGCACTTTACTTTCAAACATATTCAGCCCAGCATGCCACCATCGTTACAAAAATAAATACACATTTTTTTGGCCTACAATTTATGGACTTTTGTTGCAATTGGTGTTGCAATATTTAGCAATGCCAATAGCTCAAACCTAATTAATGCGAGACCTATTGCATTGCAAATGCTTGTTCTTGACTGCAGCAGTCACTTCTGTGCGTGTGGTCTTGGTCATACAAATGCATTGTGTAGCTCGTGATTCAGAGTTCCCTTCAGCGCTGGTGTTTATTGTGAAATCGGTAAAGACAATGGTTTTCTTACTTTTTCCGACTACATTTAAACATCATGTGCCACTTGTTGACCTAAATATGCCTTTGTCTTATTAGACAAAATGATTTGCTCACATTTGGTCATTTCAACTTGTCACAAATAGTTCCTTTTCGTAATTATGTGAAAACACACGAATATATGATTATACCACGATTTCAGTTACCACGCATGGCTTTACCACGCGAATTTTACCTCGCAAGTGGCTTTACCACGCTGGTATTTACAACGTAGCATTTTACTACGCGTTGCAACGTCTTACCTTCACGTCTTTCTCCACGAGCCCTTACTTCCATCCTCCTTTGAAACAAGCGTCAAAACACGTATACCAAAATAAAAAAAGGACTGCTTTTTTGACGTACACGGCACGTCTTTGGGGGAGGCTCTTTCCTCTTTCTTTTAAATTTATGTTCGTTTTTTTGTTAAAGTAACCTGCTTGTTATTTTTTGGGGGGGAGACCCCCCCAGCCCCCCTCCGAGCCCCCCCCTCCCTCTGCCCCCCCATGCCCACGCAGATCGACTTGAAGGAATACCACGTCTCCCCCCTAGCCCGTGGTAAAGACGTCGTGGAAGGTACCCTGCGTGGAAGGCACCCTGCGTGGTAAGTGTCACGTGGTAAACGTGAGTAGTGGTAATGCCTTCGTGGTAAATGATGTTTCCCAAAACACACAGGATATATGCTTGTCGCATCCCTTGTATAGTGAATGTGTGCTTTAGACCCTTATCAGCCTGTGACAACACAATCCTGCAATCCATGCTGCATGTGAAACGCTTGCTGATATTTGAGGGCACACGGGCGTAATCCGTTTAGATCTGTTGATTCTAAGTTTCCTATTTGCCCTGAAGCAGCCCAGTGATTGAAGTTGTCCGACGGCTGCTCTATTGTTAATATTCCCTCCAGCTGTAACCCAGCCAAGGCCTGGAATCCATCACATAAACTTGAATTGATTTTATGCTGGCATTGGTTTTGAAAGGCAAAAACCTCCAGGTTTCCTATGTTGTTTTCTTTATTGCATTTTATTGACCGTTTTATTTAGTGCAAACCACGCCTGGAATTTGGGCATCAGACTGCTTGCTGCACGGTGTTTCCATATACCGCTCAACAATTTGCAGAACACAGTTCTAATAAAATGTCAGTGCTGGTGCGTAGTAACACATAAATAAACAATTGCCATTCACCACATATTTTACTGCGCCTAATTTGAATCGTCAAGTTTCGCACAGGGTTTGCAAAAAAGGTTCTAATCTTTGACTGAACTGCAGAAACAGGCCAGCTGTGTTGGTTGTCCACTGACACAGTGGGGATGGACAAAATCAGTTTAACCCCTCTGGGTTAAACTGATTTTGTCCAAGTCAAAGATTAGAACCTTTTTTGCAAACCCTGTGCGAAACTTGACGACGGTCTGCATCGTCTCCTTGTAGCTTTCAACACAGATAGGCAGAGGATCCCTGCTACAGACCTTTGAGATGAACTATCTTGGAGTTTCACCGCTGTCTGGTCTATAGTGGATATGGCACAGTTCTACAGTATCACGGAAATGTGTGTATGTTTTTCTGATGCGCCACTCTATAGTGACTGGCATTTACCTCATCAGCCAATAGCATATGTGGAGGGCAGGAAACAGGTATTTTCAAATGTTCAGGGTACTTCACATTAATAATCACTCAACATCTTTTATCAGAGTGCAAGGGGCCGGTTAAATTAAAGGCTCATTCCGCGGGAAGCAGGAGATTGTGGTAGCATGGTTTTGTTGCTCAGCCTTCTTACACCGTCATGTGCCAATGGCCAGGCCATTTACACACAGACGTCTCCACCCACAGTGCGGAGCTCGTAAACTCGTCACCATGCTGGGAGAGGAGATGAGCCCAGGGCCGGACTGGGAACTGAAACCAACCCTGGCAAAGAGCTCGGCCCGGTCAGAGTGGGTATATGGGTGCTCCTAATGAAAAGCTTTGTTCCTGCTTTTGTTGCTGGGGGCCGATATTGCAGCCCCAGAGGTCTAAAACCAGCCCCCACCCTGGCAGCCCATTGGGGAAATGCCAGGTACCTGCTACGGCCAGTCCGGCCCTGGACGAGCCCCAGAGCTAGAGCGGTCATGACACTACACCACCACAACACAAATATATACCTCACAATTAGTCCAAAACAGCGATGATGCATTCGGGTGGGTAAATAATTCTTCTAGGTCATTGACGCTGATGTGTGGTCAACCTCACCTCCACTGAATCCTAATGATCGGACAAAGATTGCAAAACATATGCGTGTCTAGACACATCCGGGCATTAGTGCACTCTACAAATCCTGCTAATATAACATAACATATACATGAGAGGGTGAGATGCAAGTCGGTATGCTCGAGGAGCATGAAGGTTTATTATTGAGATGCTCAGTGGCTGGTGTGGAGCCATTATCAGGAATCAGTATCCCAGCAGACTAGGGGCCAGATGTAGGTCATTTTATTTTACCACTTCTTAAATACCGAATCATACCGATTCGGTATTTAAGAAGTGGTAAAATAGAGGGGGGGGGGATGTAGGTATTTCTGAATCGGTAAATACCGAATCATTAAGATTGATTCCTATGGGCATTGAAGCCCATAGGAATCAATGGGCATTACCGAATCTGTATTTACAGATTCGGTAAATACCGATTACAGCAAGGGTGCAGGGGGTGTCACTTTGACACCCTCTAGCACCCCAAATACAGGCATGTGTGCCATGTGGCACACAGACATGCCCTAAGGGCATGTCTGTGTGTCACATGGCACAGGTGTGCATGCACAGATGTGCATGCACACCTGTATTCGGTATTTTACCACCAAATTGGATTGGGTGGTAAAATACCGAATTCTGAAGGCCTGTAGCACTGTCAACAGTGCTACCTACATCTGGGTTTTACCGAATCGGTAAAATTACCGATTCGGTATTTTACAGATTCGGTAAATTTACCGTTTCGGTAAATTTACCGAATCTGTAAAATATTTGCCCCTACATCTCGAAAACCAATTACCGATCGGTAACGGCCGAAATCGGCCGTTACCGACCGGTAATTGGCCACCTACATCTGGCCCTTAGTCACTGCCTACTCTGATTCTCATCAGTCATGACTTTTTTACTTTCCTCACCTTGCAAGGTTTTGAAGTACAACGAGTTTTGAATGATGATATGTCCGTCCGCCAGGCAGTGATCATGGCCCCATTAATGTCAATAATCACGAATGCTGAGGATCAAATTTCGACTCTTCTTTCTGATGACTTCTTGACTTGGTAAGTTATAAGTCATCTTTCTGTAAATCTGAGACCTGGGCTGATCAGCATCTGTCAGCATATTGTTTCATCTTGTTTTTGGCCAGAACTCCCCTTAGTTGAGTTCTCTGCGATATGCAGGAGTTTGAATTCCACGAATGATGTGGAATAGTCATCCAATTTTGCGCTTTAGGAGACACAGCCATGGTACTGTGAGAGGTGTCTCTGTAGTCATGTAGTTTCTACCATAAATGCTAGAAATAGATTAATGTGTGAGCTTAGCTACTTGCAAAGCTTTCTTCAAAGTCTCCATGAAACGCTTTGCCATACCACTGGCTTGAGCCCACAACAGCATGATGTTCTGATGTTAAAAGCCTAACATCCTTGCAAAATTCATGAATGTTTTGTTTGCAAAAGAAGGGCTATTGTCTGACTTTGCAATAGTCGGGATTCCACCGTAAATAATATATTGTACAGTGAAGGGGATTGCCATTACTTCAGGAAATGTCAAGCACTCATCAATGACCACCAATAGGTGCTGACCAGTGCTCAGAGGTCCAAAGAAATCCACTCCTCTCCATACATGTGCTGAGATCTTTGAATATCTGAAGCAATAAAGGGACTCCGTCCTTGCCCAATGCCTGAAACACAGACAAAGTACTCACTTTCTCTTTAACACGTTGGTCTAGATGTGGAAACCTCACGTTTTGCCTCAGAGTTCTCTGTGTGGCCAGCACCCACCTGTGTGCTTCATGTGCAAGATCAATTACTTGGCTTTGTAGTGACCAGGGAATGACCAGTGCCAATGAAAGCAGTCCCTTTGGGCAGTAAACATTTTTGAAAGCCCTGTGATCTGTCAGTATGATCTGTGGATGGACCTTGTGAGCTCTCTCAAGTTCTTACATCTTTGGGACTCACTAAGAGTCTTCAATGCACACATTGCCAATATCATCAAGTTGGAAGGGGAAATACAAGTACCTTACCTCTGGGTAGCAGAGGTAAACTACAGAGTTCGACAGTCAGTAAATAATTGGGATGTGTAGCGCAAAATATGGTAATTTGCAAGAAGGCCACATGCTATCACCCGAGAAAATATGTTCAAATAACTTGAGAGGAATTTTTCAAAGAGTCCTCTTGTCTTTTTTAAGTGTCAGATTGGCATCTTGCAGCACCTGGAAAACCTTGAAGAGGGTAGCATCATGTTCTTCCTGACTTGCTCTATACACTAATATTATTATTATTATTATTATTATTTATCGGTTTTGTATAGCGCCCGGTTACCCTGGAGCATCCCCGCGCTTTGCCAACTGGCGACATCCGCGATCGCTGAAACGGGGAAGATAAGATTAACAGAAGAGGAGGGTCTTAAGTTGTTTTCTGAAGCGCAGAAGACATTGTTCTGCGCGCAGATCTAGGGGTAGGGCGTTCCAAAGAGTGGAAACATTGACCGAGAATCTCCTACCGCCCGCTCGGGCCTTTTTTACCCTGGGGACGACTGTCAGATGTTGCTGGTCTGAGCGTAAAGTTCTGTTCGCTTTGTATGGGACCACCATTTTCTGCAGGACAGGGGGGCCTTTGCTTTGCAGGATTTTGTGTGCGAGGCATAGGGATTTAAATTTCACTCTTTCCCTTATGGGCAACCAGTGTAGTGCCCTCAATGCTGGTTTGGCAGAGCAGGACATGGGGATGTTGTAGAGCGTTCGTGCTGCCGCGTTTTGGACTTGTTGTAGTCTGTTCATAGTGCTCTCCGGGGCCCCAAGGTAGATTGCGTTGTTAAAGTCTAGCCTGGACATAATTAGACCCTGTATCAAGAGCTTTCTTGATAGAAAAGGAATGAGAGGCAGTATCTTTCGCACTGATCTGAGGAGACCAAAACAGACTCCCGCCAGTTTGGAGGCTTGGGCTCTAAGGGAGAGGTCTCGTTCCATCCAGATGCCTAGGCTCTTAATCTCCTCCTTGGGTTCAGGAAGACACCCTAAGCAACTAGGCCAGGCTAAGCTGGGAAAGGAGGGTTGTTTTGGTCCCATCACCATGATCTCCGTTTTGGACCCGTTTAGTTTAAGTGCTGAGTTCCCCATCCAGGAGTGGACCTGTGAGAGGCAGTCTTGGAGTATCTGGGAGTTCTCCGAGGATTGGGAGAGGGCGAACAACAATTGGGTGTCGTCGGCATAGCTCACGATCTTGATGTTAAATGGAGCCACCACCTCCTCCAAGGGGGCCATATACACGTTGAATAGTGTAGGGCTCAGGGAGGAGCCCTGAGGCACACCACAGTGGAGGAGGGTGGATTCCGATCGTCATCGCTACAGCTGAGATAGTTTTGAATACCACAAACAACTTTCTGTAATTCTTCCTGAAAGATTTTAGCTGCTGAAGAGATGCCAAAACTGATTTTCTTGGAGTGATACAACCTATAGTGGGTAGCAAAGTGGTTATATATCATGATTTTTCCCCTAACTCCAACTGATGGCAGCTTTTGTTCAGATAAGGGCTTGAGGAAATACAGGCATCATTCAACTGGTGTATATGTCTTGTATTTGTGGAACAAGATGTCTTTCTCTTTCAATTGTTTGGGTGGGCAGGCACATGTCTATGCACAAGCAAATACTGCCTCCTGCTTGTTTCTTTGAAATGGGGATATGGGTGAAACCAAGGGTGTTGGACCTTGAACAGGTTAAAAGATATCAAGTTTTGTGAGGCTCTCAACTCTTGTTCGTCCGGCTGCTAAATGCATTGCCTCTTATAGTGTTAAACTACTGGTTTCACTTCAGTCAAAATGTAGATGAAGCTGGTGGTCTTTCATTTTGCCTATCCCATCAAATAGTTTTGGAACTAGTTTGTCAATCGTCTTCGGCCCTAGAACCTGGAGAGGAATGTGACACAAGACCTTGAGAAAGCTAAGATTGACCACAGAACTGAAGCTCAACAACCATCCAGTGCCTGAAGCTGCTTCAACAACATACACCTCTGTCTGCAATGATTGGTCACAGTGTTTCAAGTGTGGGCTAAACGTGCCTAACATTTTGAGGAGCCATTGTGAACTGTACTATAACCATACATCAGTGTCATTCAGGGTTCGCCACAGCAGGAGTATTGCAATAGCAGTGTCTGTCATCACATTGAGGGTGACTCCGGCGTCCACAAGGAAAGGAATGAATATTCTGTCCATGTCTACAACTATCAGGACTTCTTTCCGATCTTGTTCAGCTTCTGTAACTGTATCATTTTGTATTGAGAGTACTTTTGTTTTCTGAAACCGTTCAGTTTCAGAAAATTACAAATTAGATCCTAGCAGGTTGTAACCTCCCTACCCGGAGACCAGTGTAAGCTTTGTCATTAGTACTTGAGGGAGCTTGTGGATCAAATTGATTTTCGTTTTTGCTCCAGCACACTGCCTGGAAGTGACCCCTCTTGCAACAGTTGCAGCATGTGCTCTGCATCACTAGGCACACACCTGAATGTGGTGAATGTAGTGAAAGATGTCTTTGCCATCACCTGCAGCTGAACATGCATGGCAATTCCCCAACTTCCCTCTTGACGTTATGGCATCCCATCACTTCTGCTTGATATTCAACAGTGAAGGAGGTCCTTGCCATTGAAAGAATATCTTCTAGTTTTCTCGGCTCTTGCAGCAATTTCTGTCAGAAGGCAGTAGACCCACACCTAGCAAAGATGTGTGATCTTAAAAGACTAATCCGTACAGAACATCAATTATCTGAACCAGCATTTGGAGCCCTATACACTGGGATGGATTAGAGACTCTATGAGAACTTAACCATCTCTACATCCAACATCATAGTTGTTTCATCCTAGGTATTATGCCACATCTTGCCTACAATTCTGTTAATCTTGTTTTTAACAGGTTTTTATTCCATGATTAATGTCAGCGCTGTCTATAGACCAACTCATCAGTCCTGATGTCTAAGAAAGAACTTCTGCAGTAATTTCATGAGATCCCTCCTTCCGCCGCTCCACCATCCTTTGTATTCCTGTACAGACCAGGAGCCACTCACAATCCTCTTCTTCCTCTTCCACTACAAAAAGAAGCAACATGATGCCAGTACAGTCTTGGAGGTGTTTAAATTTGTTAACGTGAAATACACTCTTGGGTTGCCTTGTGATCTTCTAAACAATGAAGTAGTGTACATTGATGCTCTTTTTCTGCCAATTTTAGCATTCAGTAGTGTTGTTGTATGTCATAATATCGACCACAAAACGACTGTGCTACCAAAATATCCTAAACAGTATATCCCCGACCAATAAGCATTGAGGGTAAGTATATATAGGTGCGTACAGATCTATACCTCTAAAGTCCACATATATGTACCTTGACAATATGTATATCACTTATCTTGACTAACGTATATAATAAATGTATGTGGCGGTGGGTATAATAAATATACACTTGCATATGTATGCCTACCTTCATTTCATTTTGATAGTCAGTATTCTGGCAGCAATTTATTTTCAATGTCAGTATTTGACTAGCTGTAGGCTGGCTTCCACATGGCAGCCTTTGCTTGTAGTTGACCATCTTAAAGCTGGGAGCTACCAGGTAGTCCACAATGTCATGCAATTGCTTTCTGTGATTGCCTACCAGCCCTCATTTCTCAAACTCAAAAAAGAAACCGAGGAGGTAAAAATCAATAAAAAACAAAGCAGAAGGATATCTAATATGATCATTAGATGCACAACTAGACCACCTATCATACCTTTCTATCTTCATGAAGCTCCCAACCAGTGCATTGGTCTGAGAGTAAAATATCAGTTGAACAGTCGTATGTTACTCTAAACACACCCACATGACTTCCATGTAAGCGAAATTAAGTGTGTTGAAAATAATATTTCTGGGATATTCCTGGGGTAGCTTGATAAAGATCCCAATCTCAGTCCTGTTACCATAGGTGCCCGTATTACCCAGATGCATCATGCTACTTTGAGGTAAGGTCTCAGTATACTTGGTGGATTCATTTATATACACCAAGTCAAAATAGTTTCCCTAGGTAGTTTCCAGATTCAAGGGTCTGAGAATTCAATCCCGCTCACAGTGTTATCTGGGGAGTCTTGACCACACCCTTAGACTTCCTATTTGTGTGATAAGTGTGACACAAGCAACAGAATTACCTTATTTTAATATTTATCAGGAGTTATAAAATATAGGTTGCTAGATTGCATGGATCTTAGTGGTACAGAGAAATTCTGCTGGAGAAATCTCGTAATCTGAATCCACTTTATAAATGCATATGAATTGTTTGTTGTTGGCTAAATTCTTATTATGTTTTCTAAAGTGTTGTATATATATTTGAGACCTTGGCCTGTGAACTGTATTGAGTTATGTTATTGAGAAATTGTAATGTTTATATGCTCCTATTCGTATAAATTGTAAGTATGAACTGTTGCTTTAGGCTATTTAAAAATAAATCTATTATTATGAATTGTGTGTATATTTCTATAAGAAAATATCTGTTGGCAAAAAGTATTTTGACTTGAACTGAATCCAATATGATTTTTCTGTAACACTGGGGTACCACTAGCCTTCTTGTGGCCACTAGTTTGAGTTGAGTCTCCGTTTACAGGACACCGTTATCCCTGTACAATTAATACCATTACCTCTTCTCTCTTCTTGGACTTTTGTGTGCCATTTTGCTTTCAAGGTTGGCACATTATGTAGTGGATAGAGAGGTGTACCGCCTGCTGACAGCAACCTAGCAAACTCTGGCAGACATTCCATGTAAAACGTGAAGTCTATGGGCTACAGTACCTGACCCATACCTATATGTTCACGTTTAGGTTGCTTCTAAATTATTAAGCAGGGTGGATTTATAGAGTATTTTAACGGTATTCTTTGCTTGATTGGAAGACATTGAAGGTTGATGAGGTAAAAGGGGAAATAATCAGGTATTCTGAGTTCATATTGGAGATCAGGGTATATCTGTACTATTTTGCATGCATTATATTGCTTGACAATACTATCACATCCACTACATCATAAGATATATATGGTAGGTGAATTAATTCGTTAATAGGTGAGGTAGACATTGTGAAGACCATGTAGAGTTAAAACTAATGATGATATACTTACCATGATGATGTATTGGTAATCTCTGTACTGGATGCAATAAAACTGACCATGTTATTATGTCATACGACTAGGAGCAGGAAGCCATGTTATGAACGTGTTGCAGGCAAGTGTAGGGCTGAGGGAACATTTCTAAAGGACCCCCACAATTGAAAAACCTATACTCAGAGGTGAAGAGGGGTAGGCAGACTGCTTGGTTCCTTCCTACTGGACAGAAACAAACTGATCTTGCTCCCGCTTTTGCAACTATCTTCATCTGCTACAGTCTACTCAGAAGCCTGTTCTAAGAGGGTTGGGTTCAGTAAGACAGCTGGGTACTCCTGATGTCATCCAGAGTTGTGACAATAAAGGCTTCAATGCCTTAGGAAGGTCAGAAAGCTAAAAAAGCATACGCCTCCGACTTATACAGTTCAAGTACCTCCATAGGGTATATTTTACCAGACAACGTTTATGGAGGGCGGGCCTGATAGCGTCCCCGGACTGTCTACGATGTGGGCTGGAAGTTGGGACGCTCCTACATACAGTATGGAGCTGTCCTGGACTGGCTAGATTTTGGAAAGGGGTGTGGGACTGTTTGTCTGAAGTGCTTGGGTGGGAACTCCCCCGTACACCACAGTTGGGTCTCCTGCAGGTTTTAGAAGGGGTGGGAGGGAACGTTTACAAGAGACATTTGCTTTTGTTGGGCCTTACCCTAGCCAAGAGGGATGTGGCCAGAGCTTGGAAAGACACGCGAGCCCCTACGGTTGTAGCATGGAAGAGGGGGCTTGATTTCTGCATGGGGCTGGAGAGGCCGATTTTTGTTGCTAGGGGCTGCCCACAGAAACACTTCAACATTTGGAAGAGGTGGGCCAATTTTAGGGGCCTATGGCTTGAGCCTCCGGCGGATCAAGACCCTTTGGTAGATGTGGGATGAGATGTTAATGACGAGTGCATACATTGGGTTCAGATATTATGTACTGAAGTGTAGACAAAGAATGATGACTGTGCGACGGGAGGGGGGTCGGGGGGGAAGGGGCTAGGGGAGGGGGGAGATTGGGTAGTGGGAAGGTTGGGGGGGCAATGTTCACCCTTGCTTCTGTATTTGTTAAATGATTATTGAAGTAGAAAATTGGATTGTGCTCTATTTTTTTTAAGCCTAAATGTCCTGCAGCAATCTCTTGGGGACAGAGACCTGCATATTGTGTACAATCTTCAATAAAAAATGTTTTAAAAAAAAGAAAGCTAAAAAAGCTGTGGCACCAATGTCTTCTCGGTAGAAAGGCATCTCAGTGTTAATGTGCATACACTATAAGAGAATCAGGGGAAAAAAGCCACCCAAGCAAATCCTACTATCAATAACCTATACACATACTAGATGTTTGGGTATTTTTTATATTAAAGGGCAGCATTACTTCCCTGAGTACTATAGACCTTCTTACTTATTGGCTCAAAAGTTGATTTTTGAGGGGTTGCCTCACCGACAACGTTTCATCATCAACGATTCCTTTATTTAGGGGTACCCTTGCTATAAGATAAAAACACAATATACACTGTTAGTCAGTGAAATTAATGTTTCACATAATCTCTCAGGTGCTAACATATTTCAATCGATTTAAATGCCAAAAAATTGTCAACAGTCTTCTTCAGCGCTGCAGAACTCCCTATATAGTGTGTAAAGGTAAGGCATGCCGAAAAATAAGGCATAAGATTCTAATACTTCTTTGGTATTAGTTAGCAATAAGCCCTATAGAATTCATTGGGTATGTAAATAAAACCAGTAACTTTTGCAAAGAAATGTTAAAAAATTGATCTATTAACAATAGTGTATTCTCCGATACCAGTAAATGGAGAGGTGTGGCTCACTGGTTAGAGGCGGCAGACCTGTAAGCAGAGAACGGCCCGGGACCAGGGTCAACGGACTCGATAATTCTCGCCTCAGTGCCTACTCTAACCAGGGAACACACTTGGTAACTCTGGGCATTAAGCTTGCCTCATCTCTACAACGGCCCCCCACAGACGCCGGGGATGCCTGGTTTCACCCTGGAGATACCCAGAAAGGGACCATCTTACAGGGAAAACCAGGACGGGTTCCCCAGTTGACTACAGCGCCAGGACACTCGGGTAGAGTAACAGTGCGCTTTACAAGTTTTCCACATTTATACACTCTCAGCATACTCACGCCGCTCATGGGCAATGCAAAACTCTATAACAAAATGTGAGTGAACCATGTATTTTTGGCTAGAATAGTCAATGATCAGTTACCCTATTGAGGGGTGCGTCTGAGCTTTATGGTTCAGAGTGGGGGGTTTCTCCCTGTAGTCACACACTAAATATGTTGTAGGAGCCGATAGGTGAGTAATCTAACCAACCGAATAGCGACTGTTCAGTAAAAAAATATTAGGCAATATGAAGAACAGTCAGACAAATAATAATCAAACCACTAGACCAGAGGTGGTAAAAGCATAAAGCCTTCAAATACCCAAGACTATAAACAGCAATCTGAAAATCCTGGACTGGTCCAGATTTCACAATAAAGGTGAAAATAAAACCCTGACTGAAAATTGAGAATGGACTGATGTAGTTAACGTTAGGAGAGCATCTGATTGCAAAAAATAATGTGTCAGGGTAATTACTGTTGAGGAAATGAACAATTTTTCTCTCATAGCCCAACTGGATCCAACATAAAAACTTACATACAGAACATATACTCAGGTAGAGATTTCACCACTATGGTGCCCTTTTTGGTGCCAAGGGACAACAAGATGATCAACATATAAGTATATACGACAAACATATATCTTTGATAATTCTGCATTGCTAACTGGTTGCTGTGACTCCTTCAAGAGATCTAGAGGAAGTAAACCAGCAGGGATTTGCAAACCCGCAATAGTTAAAGTGTAGATTTATCAAAAACCACTTACTTCGTCAAGAGGTAGATGCGGTGGTTATTACCTATCTTGCCCCCACACTGTTGTATAACGTATGCAATAACCATGTGGCTCAGAAAATTATCAAGCTTTTCGTGTTGTGATGTGTATGCGCATTACAGAGACGTAGTGTAACGTCACAGAGATTCATGGGAGTTGGAGTCTTTTGTACCGGAGGAAAACGACACATCTAGGAACTAAATATCTTTTGCTTGCATAATGAGTCAAAGCTACCTATAACTTGATAAAATAATACGCCCCAAGACTGTATATTATATCTGAGTGTTAACACATTTTGGACCAATTTAGCTTTGATGACAACAAGCAAGATGGGGTGAGAGTATATTTGTGGGGGGGGGGGGGTAAGCAAATTCATTTCTCGCCAGAACAAGTAGAGTAGCTTGTTTAAGGCAGGTAGTGATACACACCATGGCCAAAGACTAACTCAAATTATGAACAAAATGGGCACCACAGTGCAGGAGATCTTCCGCAGGTGGGCAGGGTGACATGGGTCAATCAGAGACCCATGCTCAGTTGCAGTTCAAGAAAGGACAAACTCCTCTTCAGAAAGGGGAGAGAATCTCTTCAAAAGGAGAGTAGAATGAAAAGAAGGAATGGTAAAGGAAATGTCAGAAGAAGTGCTGCAGCAGAAGGTAGTGAACTGTGACTAGCTTTAATCTTAGAGTGAAAGGAAAGGAATGTTCATCACAGGGAATTGATAAGTGGATACAGTAAACTAGGAGCATATGGGTTTACTTAACTCCTGTTCCTTTTTTAAGATAAATCAAGGTAATTTTCGAAGTGTTGGAGTCAGAAGATAAATGTTGCCTGTAGTGGATATAGCTTTCTTCTAAATGACTACTTCTGTGTGATACTTGCTTTTTGGTGTAGGGCTGTATTGTTTTCTCATGAGGCATTATTTCTTTTCTTAGAGCATTTTTTTCCTTTCTATATCAGTGGTTAACCAAGGGGATAACAACAGAGATCTTTTAAAGTGGGTACTATCTAACGGAAATTGCCCTGCTTGGCAGGAGGAAGTTGGTCACTGAAGCTGTTTAGTCCTTATGAGGTGGAATCCCAGCCTTTTAAATTGGTGGAATTAGAGTGATTCCCCTACCCTGTGTCTGATGCCAGTCATGGGCTTCTATGTCTGTGCTGGTGAGCTCACCAACGTTTCAGCAGGTTTTGCAGCTGGGCTAAGTGAGAGAACACAGTATTAATGTACTGTTAATTATGTTCTAATGGTGGTGTCCTCCACTGCACAATCCAGTTTGGATGACTCATAATCAGGAATAGTGGCTGCCGTGGTCAGTGGCAGTGATGTGGTAGACCCTCTGCCTAAAAATGAATGAAAGTTTGTTCCCTGGCAAATTGTTACTCCTAATGGTACATTTGGATGCTGGGAGGGTATTGGAGTTCCTGAAAAAAGCTTCCATTAGCTGAGCGGTCTGACATCTAATTTCTGTCAACTCATAGCACTCCTGCTGAATTATTGTCAGAATCTACCACATGATGTTTTGGCAGTCAAAAGCAGAACCTGGATCGGGGTCTTTGAAGGGACCACTGTCTCTGGCAGAAGTCAGAATAATAGCAAAACTCCAGATGGAGCTCTCTTCTCAATAAAAAGTTGCTCCCAGTGAATCTGCTTAACAGGAACATAGTCTCCTGAGTGTAGCAGAAGAAAAAGAAAAATCAAGATAACTGCATGCTAATGGCTCCATATGTGGGTTCCACATTAAAACCAGGACAGTTTTCAAGTTAACTTGCAAAGTTAGCGCCTGCAGTGCCTGAGTGTGCTCTGTTCATGGGTGCTTGCAGCAACTGAATCTTAGTTTAGGTGAGTCAGCCACCTGTGGCCCAGGCAGCTGCACTCAGCGGGTGCAGAGACTCTTACTCACGGTAGCAATCCCGAAGTGTCCGGAGACTCTGAGGCTCACCCTGTGGGATAAGTGTCCAGTTCCTCTCCTGGTGGGCGTGTTTGCGATGATCCTGTCATGGGTCCCTTGCTGGAGAGATGGAATGCAGGTGCTTCCATGTCATCCTCACTTCTCTGTCGGAGATGGCAGAGAAGGTCGCTGGACTTGATGCGCCCAGTGACCACCTCTAATGTACAATCAGGTCATAGGTTCCTGGGAGATTATCTCACGGGGATTTAGGGCGGAAACTGTCATATCTGAGAACATTGTTCCGATTTGTGGGTTCATAGAATGCTGCACACTTCGACGTTTTTGATGTTGATATTATTTTCAGGTTTAAGAAAGAAATCTCCTTTATATTCATACACATGGTGCACTTCAAAAATTCATTCATTTGTTAATCCAGTTAACAAAATTCCTTGTTTGTTCCTTTGTTCCCTTCTCCAAATTACAAGTATGTCATCAATGTACCATTTCTACATGGATTTGTTTTCAGCAAAAGAATGTATGTATGTCAAAATATGTTTCCTTTCAAATTCATGTACGGTGAGACAGGCTACACTTGGTGCAAAGGTGCTGCCCATTGAGGTCTATGCTTGCACATAAATGTTAGGGTATATAAAACATTGGTCTTGGGTATTCAATTATCCAACATGTTTCAACAAGTTGGCGATTCCGCATCTCTCCCAAAAGAAGCACGCCTTTTGATATAACAAATCTGAAAGGGGCAAAATGAACAGTGGCCCTTGTGATTCAATCATCTAATATGGTTCAATAAGATGGTGTTTCCCCGCGCATCTATTGGAAATACGGTACATGCACTTCTCAATTTAACTGAATAAGAACCATAAACGACACCACACTGCATATTTTTGAATACACAAATAATTTCGGTTTATGTTGTGTGTATGACCTGGTTCCCAGCGATTAACTGGTCTATGTCATTCTGCATGCTTTGTTTCAATTGGAGTAAAAGCTGATAGAGCTGGCTGGTAACACTCCACCGTGGTGGCATTTTGGCAACTGAGCTATGATAGCATTATGTGTCTCGCGTACGTTAGACTTCTTGCTTCATGTAAAGGCTGTTCATATTCTCAATAAAAATGAGTACACAAGTCATAAGAAATAAGGCAACTGCAAAACTCCAAAATGAGATTCATTCAGTTAAAATATAAAGATATAAGTACACATTTTTGTTTGTATAAAGTTTTGTATCTAGGATGTATGATGTGGAGTAAGCATGGGCGTAAAATCCGTTCCGCTCGCGGATTTTTGGCAAATTCGCAATCCGCGAACTCTCGCGAACTTACCGAAAATTCGTAAATCCGCGCAAAGCGGATTTTTTGCTTGGTCGCACTTGCCAACTAGAATACTATACAATTTCGCGGGAGTAAACACTTGCGAACACGTAGATGCGGCGAGCAGCGACAATCTCGCAATTGCGAGATTGCAAAATTTGCAATTTCGCACAAGAAATCCACCAGCAGGCAGCATAAACCTTGAAAATTATGATTTTTATCAGAGTAACTCCTCAGGTTGACATTTGCCTGCACTTTTTTTTTGCAAGGAGTCCATTTTGGGGGGGGGGGGGGGGGTGGGAGGAAGGAGGAGCCCCACAGTCTCCAACTTCCTGTTCCTGTCCAGCAGGCTCCTCCCAGTGCTTTCTTCATGTGCTGGTCACTTCGATTTGGATCTTGACCTGGAAGGATTACTTTTTGTGGATGCTGCTGGATATTTGGATTTTTGCAAAACTGAAAGCACTCAGCAGGTGCAAAAGTTAAATCTTATCATTAGTAACCATTCCCTGTAGTGCCTGGAAGGATTTTCTTTTTGTGGATGCCGCTGGATATTTGGATTTTTGCAAAACTGAAAGCACTCAGCAGGTGAAAAAGTTCAATCTTATCATTAGTAACCATTCCCTGTAGTGCTTCCTGAGGGGCCCCTTCAGAGTTCAGTTGCCTACTTGCAACTATTCTATGACCCTGCTCTGACCCTCACAGCAGGCTCAGAGAATAGCTACAAGTATACAACAAAGGTCCTGTTAAAAAAATTACACTGCAACAGAAAGCAATTACAGATAAGGAAGCAGGTGCCAGCCTGGAAGTTCAAATTCAGTGACACATTAATCAGCCCCTAATTCATTTATGTCAGTTGAGGCAGGGCAAGTGTGCTTTTCCCCCCATAATCTACAGTGATGAACTAGAGGGTGGCATGGTTGAGCCAGAGGGTGGCATGGGTGAGCCAGAGGGTGGTAGGGTGAAACAGAGGGTGGCAGTGGTGAAACAGAGGGTGCTGTGATGAACCAGACGTAGAAACAACATGGTCATGACCGTTGCTACCCGACAAGTAAGTTCGCGTTTGCGAACTGGTAAAAAACCCTTGCGGAATGGCAGAAACACTTGCGAACACAAAAAAAAAGGAATCCGCAAAATCCGCCCATGCTTAATGTGGAGTATGTCATAGTAAATATGTGGAATGTAATAAGTGTTTGTAAATAACGTTGTATATTGTTGTAAATATTGTATTGATTGTATGTCTTTTCCTTTTCACACACAAATATGATAAAGAGAGATATAAAAAACCTGAAATCAAAAGGTATAAATGAAATCCCGGTGCAAACCAAAAGAATTTGTGTTTGACCTGAAAGCTGACAATTTGAAATTATAAATGGTATAGGCATTTTCTGTGTTTACTAAGAAATATCAATTGGGCACCAGGGTGCAAATGCTCTGAGGAACTCATATTTTGGGCGTATTTTGATTATGTTACAGATCAGACCTAATTTGCCAAGGATATTGGTTGTAAGTCATACCTAAGCACAGAGAAACATTTCAAACTCAACATGCAGACAGACTCGGGGAGTCATAAATGTAGGACTTTTGCACTTTTATAAATGAAAATACAACTTCTCAGTGCAGAAATTATTCCACAAAGCATGACAAAGATTATGTGTTGGGTTGCATCACTTTTTGATGCAGCCCGACAAAAAATCTTTTTTGTTATTTACAAAGCCAAGCAAATTTAATTTTGTGTGGCTTTGGAGGAAAAAGTAATATGATACAGCGCATTGTGCTACCTTGTATTTCTTTGCGGCTAGTTGGTGTTCCATGGACATTCCTGTGCATCCACCCATGGATTATGATGCAGACCCATATTTACAAAGAGATGTAGACATGGGCTTGCATCAAAATGGTGTGCCTGCCAGAGGCTGGGGTTACAAGGAGAAATGTCTTTATTTCTACGCACCATTTCCTCTTTCCATGTGTGCTACATTATGCAGTACTCATACAAAGAGGAAATTGCCTCAAAGGATATATGTTGTGTAAGAAGGTATCTTTCCTGCAAAAAAACTATCCTGGTTACAATGCATACAGCCTTAGGTCAGCCAATGATGGAAGTTTCCATGCGGTTGAAATGCCTTTGTCGCATTTTGTGGCCGTAATTCATAAAGGACACATTATTTTGTCTATGTTGTTCCTTTCTGTAATGATAATGTCTGTCTGTTAGCCACTAGTTTGGCATGTGAATTGTATGTTTTTGTTTTGCCAACTCTTTTTTGAGCGTTATTGTCCTTTTTGAACTTGTTTATGAAAAATATAATAAATTATAATCGTCTTTGAAAATTTGTTAATGTGCATATAGAGGCTTCTTCTTCTTCCTCTTCATTCAGCGTTTAATCCTAATGTTTAGTGTTTAAATGTTAATTGTGATCCTCTTTTCACCTGAACCTTTTGTTAGGTGCAATAAAGTCAATGAGGGAAGACAGCAGTCTCTCCCTTGTCACAGAGGGGATGGAGTCAATGAGACTTGCTGACCCCCACCCTACTCTGTGACTAGGTCTCAGTGATTGACACTCGGACCTTGGCACTTCAGAGCTTAAAACTGAAGTACCCAGGTCTGAAGCAGTCAGTGCCACTCCCCTTCATCATGAGGGGTAGGGCCTCAAGGGGCTTTGGCAGGTTGAAGAGGTCACGCCCACAAGAGCTGTGACATCTTCAGCTGACAAAGTAGAGCTTAGGCAGCCAGGAGCCTGCATGTTTAGCGCTTGCCATGCTCCTGTCTGCCTGACCTGAAAATAAAGAGCGTTTGTCAGTCTGACTTTGGCTCAGACACTCTTCTTGATGAGCAAAAGGTGAGAGAGCATGGCCCCTCAGCGGCTATGGATGGGCAGCGGCCGGTTGCGAGTGTGCCTGCATTGGCGCTAGGCAGCCAAAAGTGTGACGGCTCATGGAGGGAGCAGAACTGCTCCATTTGTTTGAAGCTATGGTGCAGTTCTGCTCCTTCCAGGTGACACAAAGCAGCTCAGCAAATTTGCTTGCTGTGCTGCATTGCTCCACTGTTTTGTAAATGTGCCCTCAAGTGTTGGATTGATAACTGTTGGAAGCCAAGAATGTTTGTCATATTATTCCAACACTTCTAAATTGAAACAACACCTAAGTGAGCTAGGTGTAAGTAATATGGGGCAGATTTACAAGCCCCTTGCGCCTCCTGGCACTTCCATTGCGTCACTTTTTTTGATGCAACGGTGGGGCAAACAATGAGGCCAATTTACAAAGTGATGCATCTAGGCAGATGCATCATGTTGTAAAGGCCTGCGTAACATTATACCTGCGCCAGGTATAATGTATCCAGGCTAGGCGTTCCTATGCAAAAGGCCATGTAGAACTGATGCAGTGAAATTTGAAACATTTCTTTGCATCACTCTACGCCTTCACTGCGTCAAAATGCCTGTGCCGGCTAAGACCAGGTGAAAGGAATGATGCAGGGCTTTTTGTATGGGACTCACCTATCTGTTGTGGCACATTGCTGGAGTTGCGTCACTTTCATGAGCAACTCCAGCGATGCGTCACTTTTGTACCAACAGATGCGTCAGTATTACTGACGCATCTGTTGATCCTTGTGCTATGGAGCACTGTATTGTAAATACAGCGCATTCATGGTGGCACAAGGACATATGCCACTGGCGCAACGAAACTGACGCATCTATGCAGATGCGCCATTTCCTTGTAAATCTGCCCCTATATTTGGAAATGCACAAAATGCTGAAGGTTACGTGAGGGAAAGGGTGGTGAAACACTTGACAACATCCATTTACAAAATGCCACTGATAACATAGGTTAGGTTGTGAGTGAAGTTTTGGAAATAATTATTTTCAAGCATTTGAACTTTCCCCACAGTAGAGAATCATTGCATGTTGGCGTACAAGGCACACCAATAAGCCAGCTTCATGTGCTTCTAGCTCACTTTTCTGTGAATTGCAGACTGGCCGATAAACTGCCAGTTTAGCAGAGACACCATCGTTGCCACATGTGATGGCTTGTGGTTTATAAATTGGAGGTTCCCTCATAGCATCACCTTTGCCCGAATGACATCCCCCCCCCCCCCATAGCTCCACCCAAATAACACTGACATGAAATTGGACCTCCCTTGACTTTGGTCCTATTGTCCAGCCATCTCTCGACTCTCCCCCAAAACACTGCCCCTCTTCCATCTGTCCTCTCGCGACCACATGGATCCCGGAAGACTAGAATAAAACTATATCTGATGTGCTCGTAATTTTCTGCCAGTATGTAGAGATATTTTGTCAGATTTCTGTACAAGATATCCATGGTCTCCATGGC
Source organism: Lissotriton helveticus (assembly GCF_964261635.1). Classification (NCBI taxonomy): domain Eukaryota; kingdom Metazoa; phylum Chordata; class Amphibia; order Caudata; family Salamandridae; genus Lissotriton; species Lissotriton helveticus. Next base: position 571,782,027 of record NC_136063.1, read on the forward strand.
AGTTTCGCACAGAATAAACTGAGAACAAAAGCATGTGATGTTCTACCCTGATTTGGACGATTCACCTAATTCTGTCCGGCTGATGCCAGGTGCACAATGTGTGTACCTCATGGCAGAGCCGATGATGTCTTTGCCATGTGGATTACTGCTTTTCACCACCCTCAGAAAAGGCTGACAGTACTCAGAGGGTGGTAGATGATAAATGTAACTTTTTCGGTGGTTGTCTCATTATCATTCCCATATCCATGATTCTCCACAATGTATAGTGATATTTATTGCTACAGATCTGAAGAATTGGGGATACTCTCTAGATGTTGTAATGGGAGTCTAAAATGCCCTGATACTTTTTCAAAGCTTTAGACAGAATTAGTTCACTCCATTTTAACAAAATGAAGAAAATGATACAGTTTTCATTAGTGCAAATGTGACAAATATTCCTTGCCCCAAAAAAAGGTAGGTGTGGATATCACTGTGCTGCTTTCCATGTTTTTGCAGTCGTTACACAGGTACAGCACATGGACCGACTTCTAGGAGAAACAAATGCAGACTACAATCGAGTTGTACCAGACAGACACTAATTGACATGCAGTTTCATTGACATGTGCCCAACCTTCTTCCGTTCCTGGGGCGATTTAGAGACTCTGCAATTGCGCTCATTGATATCATAAGACAGAAAATATCGTCATATAAACATCGTTAAAAGCCAGGCCTCGTTAAAATAGTTTTGAAAAACATTTATGAGACAGTACAGTATGTGCCGTCCAAACCTAGCAGAGCACAGCATGAAATATGTCTCAGTGCCGCAATTCCTAGTCTGGTGATGCTTGGAAGGATGCAATATAAAGTTCATCTACCAGGTGTAGACAGAGGCGGGATGAATGTGTGACCTTTTGAGGTAAAGTGAAAGGAATGTGCAAGGTCTGATGCTCACCTTAGGAAGGAGCACTTGAGCTAACTGCAAACATCCAAGAGGAAGTGAAAACTATCACATGAAAAGAATGCAAGGCCCAACTGGTCAAACAGACAAGTCTCCGTGAACTAGAAAGAATATCCATGTCACTGCTGCTGTGATGTGTCAAAATTTCACTCCTCAGTTTCAAATGTCCAGCTTTCAGCTGTACTATTAGACATTTTATTCAAAGACATCTTCAGGCATTCTAATGTATTCATTTGATGGATGCACCTGAATACTGAGTAAAAATTCAGATGTGCATAGGTATAACTTAATCATATAGAACTCCTGGATGACTCCCAGACTCCTGGAGAAATCAGAACTACTCCTGGCATACTCTCGAAATTCAGTAGTAAGTCAGGAGTGCAGCACAGTGAGCTATAGCAGAATCTTTGTGAATCGGGCCACATGGGTTTTTAAAGTTGTGTGGTTCTTTTTTCAGCGTTTGTCATGAGGTATACAAAACAATGTCAGCATCAACACATTTGTAAAGATTTTGCCTTGGAACTATCAGGTGAAAAATCCGACATTTGTGACAATTTACTCCACATGTCATTATTCAACATGGCAAATGCGGATCAGCCTTTCTGAAATTCATTGCTTTATTATATTTCGTAGTCACTGTGAGAAGTTGGCCTGGTATATGATGTTCACTATTCTAGTGAGCACCTTGCACCAGTCCAAACAACCCTTATAGTGATGGTTGTAAAGTCAACCTTATAGACCAACTATCCTAGAGGTAGCGTGGACAGAACAGTCTTAGGCTAAAAGCATCTTGAGGGCGTGTAAAGCCAGCTTTTTTACCATATGTAACCCCTTGTATACCACGTGAAAGGACACCACACAGGGTATATATAAAATATATATGTATTTATTTACTAACACACTCCTCTGAACTCTTTATGAGATCAGAGGCAAAAGCACATAACAAGTTACACTTATAAATACTTTAAATAGCACAATTTACAGTTGGGCCCTATGGGCGCGTAAAACCATATACTAAGTAAGTGGTATAAGAACCACGACTTGGGAAAAGGTAAGGCCTATGGCCTAAAGGATCGCTGGGGCTACACTATCTGACCCTTAGGTTAGGAGTAGGAGGCCCACAGGCGGCGCGTGCAGAGTCAGTACTCTCACATGAGAGTCAATAGAAAGTCAATAGAAAGAAAGAAGGAGGAGGTGTGTGGGATCACTGAGTTGACAGCTTTATATTTGCCCTTCAGGTGTCTGGGCCTCTGTGTTGTGACTAGGTAGGGTGCCTACGGGGGTTTGAAGGAGATCAGGTGTTTGTCAAGGGCGCTCCACATGTCTCCTCTTACTGAGTGGTACGGTGAGTAGTTTGCCGTTATGTTGTCTGCCCCCCTGAGGAAGGTGACCCAGTTAAGCCAACCTTTAAAGGTGGCCTTCCTGGTGTCCTTCCAGTTTGTGAGGATTGTTTTCACTGCCGCGGTGAGCAGGAGATCAATCAGGTCTCTATCCTCCATTGATTGGGGTTCTGGGGCTATGAATGTTGTGATCAGCCCTATGAAGTTATCCTGAATGGGGTGGCCTACTGTGCTACTTACAAATTCTCTTACTTTGAAAGCCCTGACTTTGGAGCATTTGAGGATCAGGTGTTCGAGGTCCCCCTTCACTTTGTGGCAGTTCCAGCATGTGTCATTCTCCCGGAACCCGGCTGCGGCTAAGCGAGCCGGAGTCCAGAAAGCTTTGTGTAGGAGCCAGTATTTTGTTTGTGCCAATTGGGGTGTTACTTTATTTTTGGCTGCTGAGTACCATAAGGATGCACTTCCAGTCTAACTAGGATTACACAACTAGCAAAACTGGACACTAGGATAGTCAATCCCTACAGGAGCACCGAAGTACTCGCGTTACCTCACCCACGGGCTGCGGGTGCATAGGTGTCAAAGTGTGTCGGGTTTTCTCGTCGTTTCCTATGGAGCCTCAGAAGAATATGCTGCAGGCGACCAGGAGGAAGATGTCAGGGTGGATCGGAGTTGAAGAAGACCTGAAAGCAGAGGGGACAGAGTCTAGGTCACTAGCCAGTGACCGGGTGGAACCAGGAAGGAACCAGATGTCGTCGAGGAGCAATCAGGTGCAGATGTGAAGCTTGTCGTTGCAGCCACACGGACCAGGAGGCGTCGAGGATGACCAGGTGCTGGAGAGGAGCTGTCCCACAAAGCTTCTCACAGATGGAGGGGTCGACTTCAGGATTGGAGCCAACAAGCCTAAGCAAAGGCAACCCACGCAGGATACACAAAAGGCTTCTGGTGCAGACCAGGAGAGTCTGAGGTACTTCACCTTTTCAGGGAAGCGAGGGCCAGTCTGGAGCAACCAGACCAGCAGTGGATTTTCTCAAGGATCGTCGTCAGAGGGCTACTAGCCAATGGGCCAGCAACCGGACAATGCGCCGAGCAGAACACAAGCAGAAGGGCCCCACGCAGATCTCGTGGAGTGTGGAGGGCTGATCTTCAGTGCAGGTGGAGCTCAGTGTTGGGGTGTCTCAGTCCCCAGGGCTCAGCTTCGAGGATGCCTCAGGAGCTGCGCTGTTAGCAAGTTGAAGACTTTCCAAGTCGCCTGCTTCCACGGATTCCGACGCCTTCCACGGAGCTCAGCTGTGCTGGAGTCATGCAGTGGGGTCAGAGGAGTCCGGGGGTAGAGGTCTTGTCAGGCTCTGTGTTCCAGCGGGAACAGGCACAAAGCAAGCCGTCGAGTTGCTGGATGGTGCTTGGTTGCTCAGGGTGGTCACTCCTTGGCCACAAGGGAGATTCTTCAGTCTTCAGCTTCAGTTGAACATCGAAGGGTCCAGAGTTTCGTCTTCAGTTCGATTCCAGGATTAATCTAAAGTCTCCTGGGTCAGCTCCTATCTTTATACTACTAAAGGGGGCTGGTTTCCTCACTAGGTCCCTCCTATGGGTGGGACCAGGAAGGGGGTGGTTACACCCCCGTTCCTTTGTCCAGTTTCACGGCAGAGCTGGGGCTGGAGTGCCCTAGCACCGGTATGAACTGGCCTATGCACGGGGCACCTTGTGTGCCCCAGGCAGTGTCTCGTTTCATTCAGCCCTCCCTGCCCCAATCCACTATCTCCTGTCTGGGGTGGTGCTAGCACCTCCCTGTGACAGGAAACCTATTGTCCAGGCCTCCCCTGCCGGAGTTTCGTCCAGCAGCAGGAGGCCAGACTTGTGTCTGTGGCAGCAGCATCCATTTTGTGATGCTGAGGCTCTGGTTAACTTTAACCGGGATTAATGGAAGTAACATGTCTTCTCCCTCTAGAAGGGTGGAATGCTACCCCCGTCGCCAGAATTGGTGAGGGGGTAGTATTCCAAAGCATATGACACCTTATACAACATGTTTAGATAAAGACAAACCAAAGTTAGCATTCAACCGCGAAGATTATAATGCACTTAAGAGTATATGGTATGGCAATATCATAGATCAGCCATAAGGACATGGTTCCGAAAGCTGCAGACAGGCTCAGCTCATGCTAGAGCACCATCTCACACATAACCAAGCGCTCTGCCTCCAGGATTGTTAAGGCCTGCCATAGGAGTGACTTATAGGTTACTGTGTGTGTATATTTAAGGGTAGATATAGGAATACTATACCTAAGCAAGGGGTGATTACACGACCTTGCCCCAGCTGAGTGATCACCCAGTTGTGTCAGTTTGAGTGGCCAGCCAGGGGTGGCATAATACATGCTGCAGCCCCCTGGTAAGCCTTGGTTGCACCTATGCCCTGAGTACCAAGGGAACACTTCTACAGGGGCTGATAAGGTGAGCCAATTCCTAATTGTGGATGTACCTAGAGTACATGGTGTGAATTTAGAGAGAGTGCATCTGGGCTGTGGGTCTGATTAGCAGGCCAGTAAAGCAAAAGCAAAAAGTGGGGGTGACCATAGGAAGCAGACCCTACACTCCTACACAACCCCCACCCCCCTAACTTAGGGACATTAAACTAACCTTGACCAGTTGAGTCTTCATGTTCTAAGTGGAAATATCTGGAAAGTCCATCTGCATTTGCATGGTCAGTCCCAGGTCTATGTTCCACTGTAAAGTCCATCCCCTGTAGGGAAATGGACCACCTAAGAAGTTTGGGATTTTTACCCTTCATCTGATTTAACCATAGGAGGGGCTTGTGGTCAGTCTGAATCTCGAAGTGAGTGCCAAACAAGTATGGCCTCAGCTTCTTCAGGGACCAAACCACAGCAAAGGCCTCCCTCTCCATAGCTGACCAACGTTTCTCTCTGGGGGTTAGCCTTCTGCTTATGAAAGCAATGGGCTGGTCTTGACCATCTATATTCAGTTGTGAAAGTACAGCTCCCACACCCAACTCAGAAGCATCTGTTTGGACTATGAACTCTTTGGAGTAATCTGGACTATTCAGAATAGGTGCAGTACACATGGCCTGCTTCAGGTCATCAAATGCCTTTTGACAGCTAACTGTCCACTGAACTTTCTTTGGCATCTTTTTGGAAGTGAGGTCATTCAGTGGAGTCACAATGGACCCATAGTTTGTCACAAACTTCCTGTAGTACCCAGACAGGCCCCTAGAAAGCTCTGACCTGTGTCTGGGTGATTGGAGGAGTCCAGTCTCTGATGGTCTGGATCTTGCTCTCCAGTGGTTGAACCTGACCCCCACCTACCAGGTGGCCCAGGTACACAACCTTGCTCTGCCCTATCTGGCACTTTGTAGCCTTGATAGTGAGGCCTGCCTTTTGCAGAGCCTCTAAAATATTCCTCAGGTGGACTAGGTGATCCTCCCAGGTGGAGCTAAAGACAGCAATATCATCAAGATAAGCTGCACAATAGTCATCCAGACCTGTGAGGACTTGATTCACCAACCTTTGGAAAGTGGTAGGTGCATTCTTCAAACCAAAGGGCATTACCACAAATTGATAATGTCCTCCTGGGGTCGAAAATGCTGTCTTGGCTTTGCATCCTCAGCTAACCTGATTTGCCAGTAGCCTGCTGTCAGGTCAAATGTGCTCAAGAACTTGGCACAAGCCAATCTATCAATGAGCTCATCTGCCCTGGGGATGGGGTGGGCATCTGTCCTAGTGACAGCATTGAGACCTCGGTAGTCCACACAAAACCTCATCTCTCTCTTACCATCTTGGGTGTGAGATTTTGGCACCAGGACTACTGGACTGGCCCAAGGGCTCTCTGAGGGCTCAACAACTCCCAGCTCCAACATCTTTTGGACCTCTGTCCTAATGCAGTCCCTAACATGGTCAGGTTGCCTGTAGATTTTACTCTTGACAGGCAGACTGTCACCAGTGTCCACCTCATGGGCGCACCAGCTTGCCTGACTTGGGGTCAGGGAAACCAGATGTCTGAAGGACTGAAGAACTTGTCTGCAGTCCTGTTGCTGATGTTCAGAGAGGCTGTCAGCAAAGACAACACCATCTACCGACCCATCATCAGGGTTCTGCGTAAGAAGGTCTGGGAGAGGGTCACTCTCTTCCTCCTGCCCCTCATCTGTAGCCATGAGCAAGCCCATGTCTGCCCTGTCGACAAATGCTTTTGATCTGTTGACATGAAGCTCCCTGTGGGGGCTTCTGGGAGTCCCAAGGTCCACCAAGTAGGTGACATCTCCCTTTTGTTCAACTATTGTATGGGGTCCAGACCATTTGTCTTGAAGTGCTGCTGGGGCCACTGGCTCAAACACCCATACTTTCTGTCCTGGCTGGTACACAGTCAGCACAGCCTTTTGGTCATGCCAAGCTTTTTGAAGTTCTTGGCTGGCCTCAAGGTTTTTGGAAGCCTTCTCCATATACTCAGCCATCCTGGAGCGGAGACCAAGAACATAGTCCACTATGTCAAGTTTAGGCTTTTTGAGAGGTAACTCCCATCCTTCCTTCACAAGACATAGGGGTCCTCCTACAGGATGCCCAAACAAAAGCTCAAAAGGGCTGTAGCCAACCCCTTTTGTGGGACCTCTCTGTAAGCAAACAGAAGGCAGGGTAAAAGGATGTCCCATCTTCGCCTCAGCTTTTCAGGTAACCCTTTTATCATCCCTTTGAGGGTCTTGTTGAATCTTTCCACAAGCCCATTACACTGTGGGTGATAGGGGGTGGTGAACTTATAGTTGACACTACACTCCTTCCACATTGCAGTTAGATATCCTGACATGAAGTTTGCACCTCTGTCAGAGACAACCTCCTTTGGAAAGCCCACTCTGGAGAAAACTCCAAGTAGGGCTCTTGCCACAACAGGAGCTGTTGTGGTCCTCAGGGGAATAGCTTCTGGATACCTGGTGGCATGATCCACTACCACCAGTATAAATCTGTGCCCAGATGCTGTTTGGAGGTCCATTGGTCCTACAATCTCTATCCCCACTCTTTCAAAGGGTACCCCCACCACAGGTAGTGGTATGAGGGGGTCCTTTGTGGTGCCACCTGATTTGCCACTGGCTTGGTAGGTGACACAGGAGCGACAAAACTCCTTGGTATCTTCAAACATATGGGGCCAGTGAAAGTGAGGGACAAGTCTGTCCCAAGTCTTGTTCTAGCCCAAGTGTCCTGCTAGGGGAATATCATCGGCCAAGGTAAGAAGGAAGCCTCTAAATTGCAGAGGAATAACCAACCTCCTGGAAGCACCAGCACTTCTTCCCCGGGTGGAGAAACTCCACACCTCCAAGCTTTCTCCGTGGTCACTACTGATCTGTTTCTGTCTACCCTCCGATCCGTGAAAAGTGGGGCCCCATCGGATCCTGCTCCGCTGAGCAAACTAAAACTGGTCGCCGACATTATCTCGCCGCCCTTTACCCAACTGATCAACAACTCTCTGGCATCAGGCTTTGTTCCAGAGAACTGGAAAAAAGCGACAGTTAGGGCCCTGCTGAAAAAACCTCACCTGGACCCTAAAGATTTATCCAGCTTTAGACCCATCTCTCTCCTCCCGGCCATGGGAAAAATCGCCGAACGAATTGTTAATTCCCAACTGTCTCTCTTTTTAGAGACCAACAATCTCCTGCGTCAATCCCAGACAGGGTTTAGACCTGGACAGGGCACCGATACCGCACTTCTTGCCGTGGTCGAAGAGGCACGAACCATCATAGACGCAGGAGGATCAGTGGCAGTGATCCTCCTCGACTTAAGTGCCGCCTTCGACACGGTGGATCACTCCATTCTTCTTCACCGGCTCAGCTCGGCAGGAGTGTCTGGTATCGGCCTGTCCTGGATCAAATCCTTCCTGGAAGGCAGAACCTTTCAGGTGTCCGACGGACCTGTGTTGTCCAAGGCTTTCCCCCTACAGTGTGGGGTTCCTCAGGGCTCCTCCCTGAGCCCCACGCTTTTTAATGTCTACATGTCCCCCCTAGAGGACGTCATTACCCCATTTGGTATAAAAACAGTCATGTATGCCGATGACACCCAATTGGTGGTATCTTTAAACCACTCAAGTAAAAGTCTGGACAACTTGGCGGATTGCCTAAATAACATCCATCGCTGGATGTGTGAATCTCGCCTCAAATTAAATGGAGAGAAATCCGAGATTCTTCTGCTAGGCAACCCACGCAAACTCCCCACGTCCCTTTCTTGGCCACCATGCATGGGTTTACCCCCTACCCCGAAAGCAGAAGTCAAGAGCCTGGGGATCTGGCTGGACCAGGAACTCAATTTTAAAACCCAGGCCAGGAAAACCTCTGGCATTTGCTTCGGTCTCATTCAACAAGCACGAAAGATCCTTCATCTACTCCCCTTCCAATCTAGGAAAATGCTTATCCAGGGTCTGGTGATCTCCAGACTGGATTACGGAAACGCCTTGTATCTAGGAGCTCCTGCCTCAGTCATAAAAAAACTGCAACACGCCCAAAATGCAGACTCCTCACAGGAACCAAGTCCAGATGCTCGGCCAAACCGGCTCTTAAAAGTCTCCACTGGCTCCCGATCAAAGAAAGGGTCACTTTCAAGACCTTATGCATTACGCATAAGTTAATGCAAGGCAAAGGCCAGCCAATCCTGAAATCCCTCATCAAACCCTACCATCCTAACAGACAACTTAGGTCTGATTCTCTCTCCCTTGCCTGCATCCCAAGAATAAACAGAGCCCGATCGGGGGGAAGATTGTTTTCCTACAACGCCCCTAAATTATGGAATTCTCTTCCGCTTTCCATTCGAAGAGAACACAACCTACTCACGTTCCGCAGGCAACTAAAAACCTGGCTCTTTCCATAATGCCTATCTCTCCCCCTCCCCTCTAGAATAATAGGTTGTATGTCAGCGCTGGGACGCCTCAGGGTAGCTACGCGCTTTAGAAATCTAAAAATAAAATAAATAAAAATTGGGGTCTCTAGCCTCTGAATAAAGGAGCCCATCATCCCAATACACTTTATGGGTACCTTGAGCATTCCCAGCAGCCTCAGCAGCAGCCTGCTGCCTGAGGGGTTCAAGAGAGGAACAATCTAATTGAGCCTGCCTCAGATCTGCCCTTGAGGGTCCCCCTGTCCCAAGAAACTCAACCTGATCAGGTTCAAGTTCTTCCAGGTCAGTTCCCTCTTGGATCTCAGAATCATCCTCCTGGGAGGGCTGATCCTCAACCTGAGGCAGGGGGGAAGGCACTGCCTTAACCCTCTTGCTCTTTCTCTTGGGTATTGTCTGGTCTATTGTTTCAAGATCCAGCACTGGTTCAGGTAAGCACTTTTTGGCCTGTGACCTGGTCACAGCAAGGACATGTGCTGATATTCCCAACATTTCTGCATGGGTCCTATACTCCACCTCAGACCAAACTGAGGTTTCAAGATCATTACCTAACAGACACTCTACTGGAAGGTCTGAACTCACAACAACTCTTTTGAGGCCATTTACCCCTCCCCAGGAGAAGTTAACAACTGCCATACTATGGGAGGTAGTGGCATTGCTAGCGTTGGTCACTAGGTAGGTTTCACCTAGTATGATCTGATCAGGGTTCACAAAGTTAGGTGTCACCATAGTGACACTGGCACATGTGTCCCTGTAGGCCTGCACCATCTTGTCATTAATAAAAGGTGTCTTCAGGACAGAGTAGTTGTTAACATCCCCATCACTAACTGTGAGGAGCTTATCTCTACCTTTTTCAGAAAAGGAGAGCCATAAGATTGCTGCCCACTGACTTTGGGGTACCTGCTGCACTTTGTAGGCCCTCTCCAAAGCAGTAATCCATTTGTGGATGTCATCCCCTTCTTTATAGGGGGGCACAATCTGGCTTAGGTGTCTATTGTCATAGGACCTATCTTTATCCTTATGGATAGTGCTGCCACCAGTGGGTTCTAACCCACTCTCTCTATGCTCTCTATCACGAGCAAGCCTCTCTTTGGCCAGGGCAACCTCAAGCTCCTGTTTTTCAATCCTAAGAGCAGCTTCTCTCATCTTTACCTCATGTTCCCTTCTCTGAGGGGAAGTCATCCCTCTCTGAGGAAGGCCATGAGAGCTTTTTGAAGCATGAGATCTGAGAGAGTCCCTAGAGTGGGATCTTCCCCTACTCTGCCTCTGGTTAAGCCCACTTCGGGGTCTGTATGAGGGCTGCCCATACTGACTCCCATGTATGCTTAAGTTAGCCTGACTAAGCCTTCTGACTATGGTCTGACTGTTTGTCTCAGGGTCAGAATCATCTTCCTCTACCTTTTCTACCTCATCTGGTACTGAAGTATCAGTGGTATCCTCTGTGGAGGGCAGGACTTCATCTGAGCTACTTGAAGCACCTGAGTCGGGTGTCTTTTGAGCATCATACTCTTCTAATAGCTCAACTAAGAACTTTAGGGTATGGTTTGAACCCTGTTTTAGCCTTCTAGAAGTACATAATTGTCTCAATTCTTGGAAGGCTAAGGCTTCATATCTTGAAGCAGTCCCCAAGGGATCTACTTCTGCAGGCAGAGAACCACTGGGGTTCACTGTCTGAGACATGGTTTCTAGTGAGGTGTGGGTGATACACCTACCTACACTATGTGTTTTCCTACAGAACCTGTCTAGGGGTTGTAGTCAGGGTGTGCTAGGCCCAGGCTCTACAACAGCTAAGTTCAGTAGAACTTAAGCATACTAAGACTTGTTTTTATATGTACCTACAGGTACCTGTGTGATCTTTCAAATGATATCTCAAGATTACAAGTGGTAAAACAACAGCACGCTCTAATCCCAACCGCTGCACACCAATGTGAGAAGTTGGCCTGGTATATGATGTTCACTATTCTAGTGAGCACCTTGCACCAGTCCAAACAACCCTTATGGTGATGGTTGTAAAGTCAACCTTATAGACCAGCTATCCTAGAGGTAGCGTGGACAGAAGAGTTTTAGGCTAAAAGACTCTTGAGGGCGTGTAAAGCCAGCTGTTTTACCATATGTAACCCCTTGTATACCAAGTGAAAGGGCACCACACAGGATATATATCAAATATATATGTATTTATTTACTAACACACTCCTCTGAACTTTTCATGAGATCAGAGGCAAAAGCACATAACAAGTTACACTTAGAAATACATTAAATAGCAGAATTTACAGTTAGGCCCTAGGGGCGCGTAAAACCATATACTAAGTAAGTGGTATAAGAACCACGACTCGGGAAAAGGTAAGGCCTAGGGCCTAGAGGATCGCTGGGGCTACACTATCCGAACCTTAGGTTAGGAGTAGGAGGCCCACAGGCGGCGCGTGCAGAGTTAGTACTCTCACGCGAGAGTCAGTAGAAAGTCAATAGGAACGTAAAAAGGTAAATAATGAAGTTTTAGGATACTTCCGGTCTAACTAGGATTACACAACTAGCAAAACTGGACACTAGGATAGTCAATCCCTACAGGAGCATCGAAGTACTTGCGTTACCTCACCCACGGGCTGCGGGTGCATAGGTGTCAAAGTGTGTCGGGTTTTCTCGTCGTTTCGTATGGAGCCTCGGAAGAATATGCTGAAGGCGACCAGGTGGAAGATGTCCGGGTGGATCCAAGGGTGGATCAGAGTTGAAGAAGACCTGAAAACAGAGGGGACAGAGTCTAGGTCACTAGCCAGTGACCGGGTGGAACCAGGAAGGAACCAGATGTCATCGAGGAGCAATCAGGTGCAGATGTGAAGCTTGTCGTTGCAGCCACGCGGACCAGGAGGCGTCGAGGACAACCAGGTGCTGGAAAAGAGCTGTCCCACGAAGGCTCTCACAGATGGAGGGGTCGACTTCAGGAATGGAGCCAACAAGCCTAAGCAAAGGCAACCCACGCAGGATACACAAAAGGCTTCTGGTGCAGACCAGGAGGGTCTGAGGTACTTCACCTTTTCAGAGAAGAGAGGGCCAGTCTGGAGCAACCAGACCAGCGATGTATTTTCTCAAGGATCGTCGTCAGAGGGCTACTAGCCAACGGGCCAGCAACCGGACAACGCATTGAGCAGAACACAAGCAGAAGGTCCCCACGCAGATCTCGTGGAGTGTGGAGGGCTGGTCTTCGGTCCAGGTGGAGCTCGGTGTTGGATTGTCTCAGTCCCCAGGGCTCAGCTTCGAGGATTCCTCAGGAACTGCCCTGTTAGCAAGTTGAAGACTTACCAAGTTGCCTGCTTCCATGGATTCCGACGCCTTCCACGGAGCTCAACTGTGCTGGAGTCGTGCAGTGGGGTCAGAGGAGTCCAGGGGTCAAGGTCTTGTCAGGCTCTGTGCTCGAGTTTCGGTGGGAACAGGGACAAAGCAAGCCGTCGAGTTGCTGATTGGTGCCTGGTTGCCCAGGGTGGTCACTCCTTGGCCACAAGGGAGATTTTTCAGTCTTCAGCTTCAGTTGAATATCGAAGGGTCCAGAGTTTCATCTTCAGTTCAATTCCAGGATTAATCTAAAGTCTCCTGGGCCATCTCCTATCTTTATACTACTAAAGGGGGCTGGTTTCCTCACTAGGTCCCTCCTATGGGTGGGACCAGGTAGGGGGGTGGTTACACTCCCAATCCTTTGTCCAGTTTCGCACCAGAGCTGGGGCTGGAGTGCCCCAGCACCAGTTTGAACTGGCCTATGCCTTGTGTGCCCCAGGCAGTGTCTCGTTTCATTCAGCCCTCCCTGCCCTAATCCACTATCTCCTGTCTGGGGTGGTGCTAGCACCTCCCTGTGACAGGAAACCTATTGTCCAGGCCTCCCCTGCCGGAGTTTCGTCCAGCAGCAGGAGGCCAGACTTGTGTCTGTGGCAGCAGCATCCATTTTGAGATGCTGAGGCTCTGGTTAACTTTAACCGGGATTAATAGAAGTAACATGTCTTCTCCCTCTAGAAGGGTGAAATGCTACCCCCGTCGCTAGAATTGGCGAGGGGGTAGTATTCCAAAGCGTATGACACCTTACACGACATGTGTAGATAAAGCCAAACCAAAGTTAGCATTCAACCGCGAGGATTATAATGCACTTAAGAGTATATGGTATGGCAATATCATAGAACAGCTATAAGGACATGGTTCCGAAAGCTGCAGGCAGGCTCAGCTCATGCTAGAGCACCATCTCACACATAACCATGCACTCTGCCTCCAGCATTGTTAAGGCCTGCCATAGGAGTGGCTTATAGGTTACTGTGTGTCTATATTTAAGGGTAGATATAGGAATACTATACCTAAGCAAGGGGTGATTACACAACCTTGCCCCAGCTGACTGATCAGCCAGTTGTGTCAGTTTGAGTGGCCAGCCAAGGGTGGCATAATACATGCTGGTTGCAACTATGCCCTGAGTACCTAGGGTACACTTCTACAGGGGCTGATAAGGTGAGCCAATTCCCAATTGTGGATGTACCTAGAGTACATGGTGTGAATTTAGAGAGAGTGAATCTGGGCTGTGGGTCTGATTAGCAGGCCCACAGCCACATCTAAGCCAAAAACCAGTAAATCAAAAGCAAAAAGTGGGGGTGACCATAGGAAGCAGACCTTACTCTCCTACAGTCACTACTGTGCATTGAACTCCCCAAAATGCAAACTTGCAGAAGAAAAATGTTGCACAAATATATGACATAACTGCACATTAAGGGGCTCATTACGATGTCGGTCAGAAAGCAAACCGACCGACTCCTTGTCGGAATCCGTTCTGACCAACTCGCGTTCGCCGGTTCCGACTGACCGATTACGGTGCTTCGGAACACCATTCGGAAAGTCTCCCATTGACTTTAATGGGAATCTGTGTTCCGACCGACAACACAGGTTCTCATTGAAAAAAGGGGTGGTTGTAGAAAACCTTGCACCCTGTGGCTGGCACCCCATAGTGCCTGTCATACAGTGCATGGTTCTACAGGGGTGTCCCTTGGGTACCCCCACGGCCCCCAACTGGAGGCCTCAGGATGAAGGGGGGCCTGCTCGAGGCCCCCAAATTCAGTTTCCGACAGCCTTTTCATGTTGGACCGTCCAAGTGGCAAAGGCTGTCCGAATCCGACATCGTAATAAGTAGGTTGGGAACGGGGTCCATAGAGCTGTACGATTCGACCGACTCAGAGTTTCTGAATGACCGAACGGCTACCTGTCTATCGTAATACGTCGGTCAGAAATGTTTCTGACTCGGTCGGAAACATAAGCTCCGACATGGTTTAGGAAAATCTGAATGCTGTTCGGAGCCTTTACGACCGACATCGTAATGAGGCCGATAGGGTCAGAAACACTCGTCAGCTCTTTTTTAGACATTGATGGAGAAGAAGATTGTGCCCTTTGAACTGTTGGAGACTGAGGGCCTGATTCACAAAGGTGAACTTACAATTTTGTGTAAGTTTACTTTTTTGTTATTCACAAAGCAATTTTACGAGTAGTATCTTTATGACTGTGGAGTCTCAGCACTTGAGGGGGAAACTCCCCACATAAAAAGATAGACAGTTGTAAAGATAATACTCTTAAATTGCTTTGTGAATAGCAATTAGTCAGAGACTTACACAAAAGTGTAAGTTTACCTTAGTATATCAGGCTGTGACTTTTGTTTTAATTAAAACCTCCCTTTGTTACGGTCATTTATTCTCAAATGCTGTCTTACTTTATTTACGTTTCCTGGTTTATGCACTCATTTTGTTTCCTGTTTATGTTTTTTGCCACTAGCTACTAAATGAAGGCACCACCAAGATGCTTCAGTTTCTCTGAAGAGAAAGTAGCATGCCTTTTTCTATTTGGACAAATGCCTGTCCAGAAATCTGGAATTTGGGGGAGAATGAGGCTAAGGCAACAAAGTCTCTATGGCTGCATGCCTTTTTTTTTTGTAAGATGCAAGCCACCAATGGGTAGATAGCATTCTCAGGGAGTCAACTGCCCTGCAGTCCCCTTTGGTGGAGATGTTGGCCCCACCTGCCCGTGGAGGCAACATTGACATGGCAGGGGAAGAAGTGGGTCATGTCTCTTTGCCTTTTTCGCATAGCGCCGTTCTGATATATACACATATATTTTATATATATATATATATATATATATATATATATATATATATATATATATATATATATATTACAACGAGTTGGTTCCCAGGCGCTTCTCAGTGGGTGCGTGGCTTACTGCGATTGAACCACACCGCTTCCTATTCCAGCAACGATTTCCGAAGAAAACCAACAAAGCCGCCACTCCAGTCACTCGTAATGTTGTAGACAAAATTAATTTTTTCTTGAATCCATTTTAGCATTTTAAACACAGCAAAACCAATGCGTTTCAGTAGCTCCTTCTACCTTGATCACGGTTGCTAACCACTGTTTGCTAATCGTTATTTAAAAAAGGAGATCCCACCCACAACAATCACGTGATTGACCTAATTCCTGTCACCATGATAGGAATTCTGGGACTCGTAGTTCATATTTATGCATATCCCCACAATTATTTGCATTATATTTTTGGTTAGTGACATTCATTTCATGCACAATAAATATATTTGGAGTGATTATAGTTCATTTTACTGTTTGTTTTACCTCACTCGAAACAATCAATTTAATTGTAGGAGCTATTTGTAAAAATGTCTCATGAGTATCCTTTCCTTACCGCCCTCTAGTGGGCCTACGTGAATGTTATATCTCCTATCATTGGTGCATGTCCCTTGTTCCATTAATTCTGATTGTGTGGGATCTGGGATAAATATTTAAGGAGTCAATTGAGAAGTTCATCTTATGTCTGTTATTATATATGTATGTACAGTTCTTCCGACTGATTCAGTCCAAAAGGAGTCATTGTTCGAATGTTCAAAATGTGGCGCAACTCTTTTTGTCGCAACAGTTTTTCATGATGGCCGCCTCTTTCTGACAAAGACATTGTTTCTAGTCCCAAGAATTTTAGTAATTTCCAATTGCCATTATGATGTGTCTCCATGTGTTTGGCCACTGCGTTTCCTCTGTCTTTATTCACTGTGGCTCGCACATGTTCCAATATGCGTTTTTTTAATTCGCAAATTGTGCTTCCGATGTAGCGGAGCTGGCAAGGACATTCAATCATGTAGATGGTATATTGACTCTTGCATGTTATTAATTCCTTTATTTTTCACACTTTTTTGTTTGCCATTGTTATTTCTTTAGTTGGTTTGGCGATTTCACACACTTTGCAGTTATATCATTTCGTGAATCCTGTTTTTTGTAACCACGTGGTCTTTTTCTTTTTGGTAATGAAGTGGCTGTGTACAAGTTGATCTTTTAGATTTTTGGCTCGCCTATATGTTACCACCGGATGTTGCCCCATTTGTTGTCCTATTATTGGGTCTAGTTTTAGAATCCTCCAATTTTTTCTCAATATTTGTGTTATCTTTTTCGATTTCTGACTATAATCCAGGATTAATCTGATTGGTTCATCTGAATTTTTTTGTTCCTCTTTGGGTTTCAAACGTTCCTGCCTTTGTTTCTGGTTAGCTCTCTCCCAGCATTTATCAATCAATTTTTTGCCATATTTTCTTTTCTGAAAACATTTGATGGTTGCTGCACTGTGTTTTTCCCATTCTTCTTTTTCACTGCAAATGCGTTTTATCCGGAGAAACTCTCCGTATGGGATACTTGTGATTAAAGCAGGTTGGTGGAAGCTGGTAGCTTCTAAGGTGGCATTTGTTGCTGTAACCTTTCGGTGTAGGGTTGTTTCTACCCGATTATCCTTCACATACACATCTGTATCTAGGAAAGTTATTCTGTCTTTGCTTTTCACGAACGTGAATTTTAAACCTGAAGTACTGTTGTTTAAGATGTCAAAATATTGCTCGAATTCTCTTTCACTCCCCTTCCATGCAATAAATAGATCGTTTATAAATCTTTTCCAGGTGACTATGTGTTGGCTGAAGGTTGAGTTTTCTCTGCTCCATGCCACCTCCTCCTCCTACCAGCCCATTGCTATGCAGGCGTAGCTGGGGCTAAAGGCAAAGCCCATAGCGGCTTCATTGCGTTGACGGTACAGTTGTTCACCAAAAAGGAGAATGTTGTTAGTCAATACTATGGAGATCATTTCCATTATCATCTCATTATGATATTTATAATGTATGTTGCGTTCTTTTAAGTAGTATTGACAAGCCCGCAGACCTAGATCATTGTCGATGTTAGTATATAAGGCAATCACAACCATTGATATTAATAGGTACTGATCCTGCCACTTCAAATTTGTCAACATGCAAAGGAAATACGTGGTGTCTTTGATATAGGATCTCAATTTTTCCACGTATGGTTTTAGGAAATAGTCAATAAAGTTGGCCATCGGTTCCAAAAGTGATCCCTTCGCCGACACAATTGGCCTCCCTGGTGGTTTCGTGGGGTCCTTGTGTATTTTCGGTAGAAAATACATGGTTGCCATGCGTGGGAAATCTATACTGAGGTATTTTTTCTCATCATAATCAACCAGGTTTTTTCTTTCCCAATTCAATAATTTTTGATCAATTTCTCTTTTCATTTTGTCCACAGGGTTACTTTGTAGATTTTCATAATAGAGGGGGTTCATCAACTGACTCATTGCTTCTGAGGTGTATAGTTTAACCCTGGGCGAAGAACTACGCTCCGTTCGCGGAGCTTGCGGAGTTTTGGCAACTCCGCGTTCTACGGAGAACGCGAAGCTGTCGATTACTCCGCGATCCGGTGCGTAGCGTAGTTCTCGCGCGCTGAATAACATTATCGCGTGCGCCGGGGGTAAGTTCGCGCGATATTTGACGCGATCACGCACTTTGGAAATAAGGGAACGCAAGCGGGCGGGACAAACCTCTTGAGTAACTTAGCGCGCTAGCTATCTCGAGCATGCAGGCAGCGCCCCGAACACGCGCACCGCGCTCCCGAAGACGAAAAACGGCGCGCGAACGGGTCTAGCAAGCTACTACGCATGTCCGCGGAGCTACGCGAAGGTCGCGGAGTGCAACTGCGTCTTCGCGTAGCTCCGCGGAGTGCGGCTCCGCGAACTACGCCCAGGGTTAGTATAGTTCTCTGTCCCATAACACCACGTTTCCCCCTTTGTCCGCCATTTTGATTTCCATCCCTTGGTCATTGATCAAAGAGGATAAGGCTTCTCGTTCTTGGGAGGATAAATTGTCTTTGCAGTTCGTTTTGGTAATTTTATATAGCTCTTGTATTACCGCTTCTTGAAATATATCAATTTTGTTGCCCGGTGTTAATTGTGGGTAGAACTTAGATTTAGATTTTTTATGGCTTGTTCCAGCCCCCAACTGATGTATCACAGTTTCCAGTTGTATTGCTTGTTCTTCCTCGACTTCCATGTTTATCAAGGCTAGATAGCCTTCCGCATCTTTTGCACATAGTTCAGAGGTCGGATTCAAAGGTATTTTTTCAATTTTAGGTTTGTTTTTTCTTTCCATGAAGTGTCTAGCCAATTTGATTTTGCGTATGTACAAATAGAAATCAATTCTAGTTTGTGCCATATCCATTCTTTGCGTGGGACAAAAATGTATGCCTCTTTTTAGTAATGATATTTCCGCTGGTGTTATATCCCGTTTGGATAAGTTTATCACTTGTAATTCCTCATTCATTTGCCCCGTCTCTGTTTCATACCTCTCGTTTCGGTACCAATCTTTTCGTGTGAAGTGCTTCCTTCTCCAACCTCTTCTTGTTGTTGATTTATTTGCCTTTGTTGCCATGGTTTCGCTCTTCCTCTTCCACATCCCCGTTGTTGTCTTTGCGCCCCCTGATCCTGTTCCCATTGGCGTTGTTGGAGAACGAGGCGCATATCCCCTAAAAAAATCCTCATGGCGTCATCCATTGTTGGATCTTCTTCTGTTGGTTCATAGGACGTGAGTGACGATACGCTAGTTGAAGAGGTTGTTGTTCCTAAATGTTTTTTGAACTGATCAAATTCCCGGGCAAAAGTGAAAATTCTTCCCTCTAAATAATCATTGGCATCCCTCACAAATTTGTTATGTTTTCTTTGTCTCACTGTTTCTTCATGTTTGTCTATTTGGTCATTTCTGGATTAAGTTTCAAAGTTTCCATTTCTTTTTCTACCTCTTTTAGTTGTTCCTTTATTTTAACCAAGGCAATTTCGATATGTTTCACTAGTATTTTTATTAATCCTAGGGATGAGTTTAGTGTGAATTCACCCCATTCCTGTAATAGGTTATTTGTAGCATCTTGTTGGCTGGGCATCAACATGATCCTTAGTCCTCTCGGGACTCTTTGTGCTTCCAAATATTTCTGCAGAGATATTAATTCCCCAGATTTGTTGATTTCTTTTTTATTTAGCTTTTCCCACAATCTTATTTTACTTTTCGTGTCATTTTTTCCGGTATCCTCGCGTCTGTTTTGAGCTTTAAGCGGTAAGGAAAGGATACTCATGAGACATTTTTACAAATAGCTCCCACAATTGCTCACCGAACACTATTGAAATAATCCAAAGTTTTGCAAAGAGCCAGAGCGGAGCGAAAGCAGACCCATGCTGCCCGGAGACTACGTCCGAGGTAAGAAGGGATACTTTCCCTTTCTGCAGCACCGGCTCACTTCGCACTGTAACCGCGGATTGAAAAATTGGAGGCTTAATAAAAGCTGTTCGGTTAAGCGGGGGTTTTTACTGGGGAAATGTGTCAGACGTGATAGATTGCAGGCGGAGCAAGACATGTTAATTTCTAACTATAACGTCTGTTCTGTAAAACCTATTGTTTTTTTCATTGAATTTCAAAGGTTTTATGAATACTAATTTCTAACTACAATGTCCCTGAAACCTATATTGTTTTTAAGTACATTTTGAAAAGACGTGCATACTTTTTGTTATTAAAAACTAACTGTAACAGTAGTCTGTTATAAGTTATAATTTAACAATGTTTAAAACTTAATTCGAAGTAATTAACATATAAGTGTGATGCAGCAGCTATGATAGCTGACTTCGAACAACAGCGTTCACATTTCGATTCCCGGCTCCAGCGGCACGTTAGCCCACCACTATGTCACTGTGGGCAACACCTTGCTTAATCTTCCCAACGCCCCAGAGTCCCGGCACACCTTTCCGGGGGTACCTGTGACCTTTACAAATGCTGATATTTTTTTTAATTTAAAACCATTGTGAGGAGAAATATTAGGACATACTTTTTTTTGGTTCTATTCTGTACTGTTATTTTTTTATATCTTCTATTTAGAATTTAGAATTACAGCAATTAATAGATGTTTTTAGTCACAAGAAAGGAAATGACACGGTTTGCCAGTAACAGTTTTTAAGCTCTCCAACGTATGTACATATTAAGGAACTTATACTTATGAGGATCGAAAGTGAAACCTTTACCGCTTCACATTTTGTAACTTTTCCCAACACGTGCACAAGTGAAACAGTTAAAACGGGAGCACGTGTCAACTGTAAAACGTGACATCTAAATGGGGGCATCCGTATCTTCCTTCCATAGACTACTCAATAATCAAAAAAGTATATAAACCACACCCGTTGTTCGATTAGATTAGTTTTTGCAAGTTATTTTCGAGTGTCCATTCTGTGATGCATGTTCTCTTTTCTAGTGTCGAATTCTTCTTTTACAACAACAAAACATATTACAGAGTTGTAAGTTGTTTGACTATGGCATAGTAGATATTTATAATACGTAGCTATTTGTGAATATTTAATGATTTGTATAATGAAAAAAGTGCTATTGGTTGTTTTTGCCATTTATATGTAACGTCAGCAGGTGGTATTGAGAAACACCCAGAATAGAGGAAACACTGTTCTTTTCCTGGCTCCTTCGAGATCATATCCGGTGACTATGTACATTGTAATAATCAAAGTATAGCAGATCTCAGAGGTGTTGGTGACCCGTCGACGTGAAGACTAAAGATTCATATGTAACATGAACAGCTTCTCCTTCTTACTCTGTTTCCCCCCTTTGATCATATACAGTGAATCTGTATATTCTAAGATTCGCAGTCATTATGATCTGACAGGAGTTTATGAGCCATCGGTATGAAGATGAAAGATTTTGAAGTTCTGGAAAAAAAAGCTTTGAACATAATCACAGTTGAAAAATATTTTGTTATTGATCTTGTTTTGTGTTTATGAATTTATTTTCCTTTTCCTTTTTTGTGTGGCATCAGTGAAACTCTCTATATTGTAGTAGAGTGTCATATTTTCACGCAAGAGGAATTGGAGATTTGTCGCCGCCAGGAGCAAACCATCTCAAATTCAGCTTACTGACCTTTATAACTTACTTGATCAAATATTTTTACAGTGAGAATATTTTTCTAAATTGCAGTTTTAAAAAAGATCATTTACATAGATACTTTTTTACTGAATGCCTTTGATAAACCCTACATTTCTTAATTGATATTTTCTTATTTCTCTTCTTCTTTGTTGTGGTTCCTATTCTCGTTCTCCCTATAGAGTATATAAAAATAGTATTGTATATATTACTACTTTTCTATATATTCTTAATGGGCTACATGATCTGTTACCAGAGCAGTGAGCGACCTCTAAGCACTACGACAAAACTTTCCTGACTTCTACAGAATAGAGATTGTAAAAAGTTTTTTTTTTGTTGTCCTCCTTATTCTTCTTCTCCTGTGGAATACAATAAAGTCACCGTGTAAATGTTAATACTGTGAACTTATAGCACTTCAGAGGAGTTGGAGATCTATCTCTGCGACATACATTTATTACAGTTATTTCCGTTGATAACTTACTACCTCACAGTTTGTAACACTGCTAATATTTGATCAAATAGTAGTCATTAATAAAAAATGGATACATAGTGCTTTATTTAATGTTTTGGTGAAGCGTACATTTCTAGGTAATATGACATCATTTATGTTTAACTTTTTTTTACTTGTTATTGTTCTTCTGACCTGAGATGATGAAGTGCGGGAGTGTTTCTTGTAGCACTGTATGTCCCTGCCCGAAATTTGAGATCTCTGGGACAGAATCTGCTAATTGTCCCTCGGTTCAGGCTATGTAGAACCGGCGGTCGGTCCTTTAGGGTACTGGCTGCAAAATTGTGGAATTCCCTTCCGCTCCATATCCGTGAAATGGATGAGCTCCTGCAGTTCAGGAGGGCCATTAAAACCCATCTTTTTCCTCGTTTAGTTTAGCCCTCTGGTAGTTCATTTTTTCCGTAGCTGCGGTGTTGTGTTTGTTACTCTTGTAAGCGCCGGGACGCCCCTTGCTGGGGCAGCCGTTGCGCTATAAAAGTGCTTTTAACATAACATGACATAACATAACATAACTTCTTTTCTACTTTATCTAAAAGTAACTGATGCCCTCTTATATTAACAAGAATATGGGGCAACACTGTTACAAAATGTAGGTGACAAAAAAAGGAGGGTGTGGCCACCCTTAAGGGATATTTTATGAAGTGCGTTTTTATTTGTCACCCCTCTGATATATACAGCTACACTTTCCTAAGAAAGTGATTGCTTAATAAAACCTGTTTCAAACCTAGACTTAATTTTTTGCAGTGCAACCACACCTACTATTTTGTTGCAGGAAAATAGCACTACCCCGACAGAAGTAAGCACCGCACTATAACTAAACATTATAAGTAAACATTGCTCGCGAGAAGTAGGTTGCTCAGAACCTTATTTAAATGAAGGCCGCAACAGCGCGCTTTCTCCTCCATATTATAATATTAGCTCCTAAAATGTAGCACTCCCGGCCAGAAAAGTAACCACCACATTATAAGTAAATACTGCTCCTGTGAAGTATCCCACCCGCTGACTTAATAAAAAGAAGACCGCAACACACTGTTATTTTTCGACATGATTTGTAGGTCTCAAGCAAATTATATAAATGGCCCTTAAAATATAAAAACATTTTTTACCTTCACAGTCCCTGTCCACCACCTTGTGACCACTGTACAGAGTTAACAGTGTTCCTACACTCCGCTCTACTACTTTATTTTCCCGCACTCACACACCCACTCACTCACTCACTCACTAATACAGCCACTCATACACCCATACAGCCACTCACACACAGAGTCAGTCACCCATAGAGCTACTCACATACCTAATCACTCACCCATACAGTCAATCACACAGCCACTTACTCACCCATACAGTTACACACACACACACAATAACTCATCACTTGCTCATACATATACTAACACATACTCACTCACCTATACAGTCACTGACACAAGCACACACTCACCCATACAGCGACTCTCGCATTCACTCACTACCCATACAGTCAATCACATACTCCATCACTCACCTATGCTTCCTCTCACATACCCAGTTACTCACCCATATACCACTGACACATGCACTCACTCACGATACAGCCATACACACAGTAACTTACCCCTACAGCCCTTAAAACACACACTCACTAACCCATCGAGCCATTGACTTCCCCAATCACTCACTCATACAGGCAGTCACACAGCCCCTCATCCACCCACACAGACACTCAGGCTCTCATAGAAATATTCAGATAACCAATTACTCACCCATACAGAAACTCACGTACCCACTCACACACCCGTACAACCACTTAGATACCAACTGCCTGACAGATACAGACATTCACTCACCATTCACTCACCCTTACGTTCACTGAGACACCTAATAACTCACTTTTACAGTTAGTCATGCACCCACTGAATCATGATGCTCTTCCTCAGCTATTGCAGGTGTGTCATGCCCAATCCAATGATGTAACATAACTGCATGATTCTCAGTTCTTTCTTGCAATCACCTCCTGTAGGACTGAGAGATACCCTGTTGACACAGAAGATTTGGAGTAAGTTACTGTTCTCAACATAACAGTCTTGAAAATGTTTTGCAAATGGGTAGCTTAGGTCAGCATGTTGTATTGTAGTGTAGTTCCTATATTTCCAATAGGCTCTGCGCATTGGAATAATATAAACAGCAGTGTAGACGTAGGACTGAGGTCAACTAGGTCTCTACTGACTATATTAGACTTAATTAGTTTTGCCAGCTAGCTCAGAGGTCGCTAGAAACTTTCTCGAATAAACAAGGAGGAGTTTAACTTCCCTGGATAGACAGGAAGGGATTAGCTTCTGACAACCATAAACATGACAACTTTGCTCCCTCAGAATAAAGAGTGTATCTCTAGAGTCGTGTGAAAACAATAGACAATTATTTCACTCAGTCAATCGTGCATACTTAGTTTCACCAGAGTGCAGAGAAATAGAGAGACGGGCGTTTTCAATAAAAGGTGTTATTTATTGAGCAGTCTTCTTTCTCATGCAAGAGAAATGAATTGCCACAATTGCAATACTTATTATAAAGTAAAGTGCGTACAGTAAAAGGAGTATTATGAAATAATACTGTAAAAGCATTGATATGGTTTCTTAGCCATATGATACTTTAAAATGGTCAATATATACATACATAAAAACATTGGCTAACGTACTCAACTGGTGCTTCTAATCTACGCCTACTCCGGTGTACCTGACCTAAGCCTAATACGTGGGAAGGTGTAAGTAAGTTGCAGTTTAAGTTAAGTTAGTTTTGCCAAGGATCTGAATCAAGAATTCTCTCAAGGGTTTAGTCAGCTTGGTACCTTGGTAATAGAATGAAGGAGGTCTGGTATCTCTCTCTCAGGACTCGACATCCCAGCAACCCGCAAGGGTGGCTGAAAACACTGGAGCTGGATTTCCTCGGCTGGAGAAAAAGACAGCATCTCTCTCAGTGCGTCAAAAGGGAGGGGCGGCTTCCGTGGGCTCTCGCATCAGCTGGGCTCTCGGGCAAGTAGATAGCCACTCTGCTCCAAACCACCGTGTGTTTGCTTAAGGCAACGTTGGTATATTTATACCTGAAAGGTGCCGGGTTTGACGTAAGGTTGGACATAAGACGTCACCAAGAACTAACAGTTCTTTCTGACTCTAGGAGTTCTTGTGCAAATCAAAACAAGAGCAGGGGGATTTCCCGGGCTGCTGGAGGCTTGATTTGTAAAGAACGCGTTGTACTTTCTAGGAGTCTAGGGGAGTAGCCGTGCTGTATTTGGACTGCATGGGCTATTACTAAATATGGATATGATTCTTATGCCTTCATAAGGATATTGGGCCAGATGTAGGTAGCCAAATACCGGTCGGTAACGGCCGAATTCGGCCGTTACCGACCGGTATTTGGCTATTGAGATGTAGGGGCACGGAAACAGGGCAAATCGGTAATTTTACCGATTCGGTAAATATACCGGTCGGTAAATTTACCGACCGGTATATTTACCGATTCGGTAAAATTGATATGTAGGTGGGACTCTTCTGAGTCCCACAAGGCCTACAAAATCGGTATTTTACCATCAAATTCAATTTGATGGTAAAATACCGATTCAGGTGTGCATGCACATGTGTGCATGCACACCTGTGCCATATGACAGGTAGACCTGCCCTTAGGGCAGGTATGCCTGCCACATGGCCTCCGAACCTTTTTTGGGGGTGCTAGAGGGTGTCAAAGTGACACCCCCTGCACCCTTGTCAAAATCGGTATTTACCGAATCGGTAAATACCGACCGGTAATGCCCCGTTCATTCCTATGGGCCTCAAAGCCCATAGGAATGAATGGAGCATTACCGGTCGGTATTTACCGATTCGGTATATACAGATATTTACCGAATCGGTAAAAAACCCATCTGGATGGACCTACATGTCCACCCTTCATATTTACCGATTCTTAATTACCGAATCGGTAAAATTCGGTAATTAAGAATCGGTAAAATAGATTTACCTACATCTGACCCATTGTTTGTTATAACCACATAAGGCCATAAATCAGGAATATCGAATTAGGGTCCTAGATAGAAACACAACACCCACTCCACGAATTAATGTCCATCATTACTAAAACTAAGCAATAGTAAACATATAACGATGCATGTGTGTTTTCCAACCCATCCCAAAAACAAATTTCGCATTTGAAATGGTATATGGTAAATACGCGAAAATGAGTATTGGTACTATACGCTTTTCAAGCAGTGTTATCATTCAGTTAAATGCATGTATATATCAGCTGAATGAATTGCGAAAATTACACATGAAATGGCTCTGAATACAGAAAAGAAGGTCGAGACCATTCCATCACATATTTGTACAAATGCTGTACATGTGCTAGAGGCTGAGGTAAAATATTGTCTCTTAGAGTTCCTAAAATAGAAGCTCTGTTCTCTAAGAATAGTTCTACTTTAAGAAGAGTACTTTGTGCCAGAAAAAGGGTAAATATTTTGAAAGTGGGAAAAAAAAAATTCGCTCTCAAGGGGAAAAAATAGTTCCAATTGTTTTCAGTAGCTGTGTTTATCAAAAACTGAAGGCCGAATTCAGAGTTCAGGGAACGCTGTGTGCTCGTTGTTTTAAAAGTTATTCTTTTTGTTCAGGGGAGAACATCATTTCAGACAGGCTTGCAAAAAATGGGTCTACAACATCAGGTGAAAGTTCGACCAAGTTCGAAAATGCTGAGATTGTGCATATGTTAGAATGATTGCTATCATCGGTGTCAGGATCAGCAATGCTCACAGAAGGTTGTACCTGTTTGGTGCTGCTTTCCTCTCGTACTTCACCGCCATCTACTCGTAGTGGTGAAGTCTCAACGAATGCCGTCATCAGAATCGGTAGCCGCTGGGGACAACACCATGCATGAGTCGTTACCGGACCTAGCAAGGTAGCTGTATCCATTGGTACTGCTGATGGTAGTGTAAGAGAAATGTCTAACATGCATTCTTCTCCGCATAGCAGACATCGAAGCACAGGTAAGATGCAATCTTGTCAGATAGGTCTGAATGAAAGAAACCAGGTTGCACTTAGATCTCTTAGCCGGGCTAATCTGAGGGCTTTAGTGATGCGGTCCCGGTACCGTATAGCTAGGATCGTTTCTCCCATCGTTGCAGGAGTTTTGTCTGTGGCTTGGCTTGCCATATCGGAGCAGAAGGATCAAAAATAAAATTCCTGCTACGAGTCCCAAAAGTAGAGGCAGACCGCTGAAGACAGAATGGACAAAATTAGGAAAGATGCCCAGAACTGTTTCAAAGGGTGTTAACAGTCCCGAAAAAAATGTCTTAAATACATGTGCGATGCCACTGGCATCAGACATGTTTAAAATTTGGCTTAACATTTCTACGAAATGTACGGGGCAATTTGTTGATAATAGGGAATGTATCTCTGCTGCTGTCCTTGCAACTTGCAGATCATACGTCTCTTTGGATGAGGTTAAAGGCACAGTTGTCTGTAAAAGAATAGGCTTCATTCTGCTTAAAGTATCAATTAGAATAGAAGAGATATTCAAAGGAGGCCATATTGCCGCCTCCATGTCTGGATGTCAAAACTGGCTCACCTGAGTATCCTGTTTTCTTCTGTTGGGAAGATGAAGATATTTCTAACCTGCCCCTGAATACCTTGCTCCTTCGAACTGAATGAAAACAGCTCAAAGATATCAAGAAACCCAAGGGAAGGGGGAAAGTGGAGAAAATAATAAACAGAGAAACATAACACCGCTTCACTGGTTGCTTGTCTTCGAGTTGCGTGAAATCTGGGAACTGTGATGTCTGCATAGAACAAAATAACATGACACTACTTAATTATGTTTTAAGATTCCTCAATTGTAATGAATAAACATTTGTTTTAACCTTAGAATACCTCTCTTCTCTGGTTAATGAGTGCACCAGAGCTGTGAACTTGAATCAAGGTAAAGCTTCTCTCCTAAAGTAAAATAACACCTTATTAGTCAAATTTGTACACTCTCTCCTATAGCTTGAGTATTATATATACTCGTTTTAGCCACAAGGTGGTGCTACTCACTCTTTTATTGTTCAAGTTTGCCCATAAATAATTCCAACTTGCTTCTTGTATTTGAAGTCTATTTATATCCCAAAAGTATTGTAGAAACAAATTAGGTATGAGTCTTTGGTGCTCGTTTAAACCGGAATACAAAGTATGGAATTGTGCCCTTTAAAGTTGAACACAAAAGCTGCTAAAATAACACGATGTTCATAGAAATAGTTCTGCAGTCATTTACCACAGCGCTTTGATCAGAGAAATGATTCTTTCTCTTTAGCATAAATCAACACTCCTTTGAAAGTCATTAGTTTCCTTCACTGACGATCCCGTCTTCACGTGAACAAAAGGCTGAGGCTTTTAAAATGATGAAATCACTTACTTGCATCGATGTTCAGCTGTAACACGATACCTTAATTATGTTTTCATTCTGTGTCTTTTTTCTGTTTCAGGCGGAACCTTCGTGATCAGGACGTCGCTGCTGGAAGCACCGGAAACGTCAGGGAAGATATCGGAGGATGAACCTTCACCAAGCCTGAAGATCCGGACTGGACGGGAGGATGAACGGTACTGCAGCGGAGAGGAAGACTGAAGGTCAAGGCAGGATACGCAGGTAAGTTAAGTCAAACGAGCACAAGCAACCAGCAAGGCTCGAGGCAGGCTTTTATAGCCAGAGGCGGGCGGGGCTCTCACGCGCTGCACGTTTCAGGAGGAACAGTTGAAAAACGTGCAGCGCTCATTTGCATTTAGACAGTAGGCATAACTGAAGGACTTTTAGACCCTGCTATCAAACATTGATAAAACAAGTTTTAAACACACAAGAACTTAGGATTCTTTACAAAGCACAAGAACTAAGGATTCTTTATAATGCACATGTCAGTAACCTTTCACTAATGCAAGTTCAATTGCATGAATACCTGATTATTAAAGCAACTTCTTAAGGTGGTACAGAAGGGCAAGCTTGCTGCTTAGAGCAAATCCTAACACTGGATTGCTGTTTGGATACAATACTTGCATACACCAAGTGACCATGGAACTAACGCTCACGAGATAGGCTTTTCCTGGCACCATGCCACAACAGCTGTGGTCACTTATTAGAACGTAGCTGCCATTGGAAAGCTGTCTAAAAATGGCTCTATCTGAGTTGCAGGAGTGCCGTGCAGGTGACATGAAAGGTTATTTGAAGACCCTTCGCAGGCTCCATGCAAGTTAATACCTTGACACAGGAGTGTACCGCTTAGTGATTATTTACAATTGTTACCACTAAGGAATACCTATTTTTTCCCTTCACTATAACATTTGTGTGTATAAGATAATTTCCATGTTGACTTGATGTATCCTTTACCCAACCTTTCATACAGGCCTGCTGGTATATATTTTTGGCAATACTTAAACTAAGTTGTTATTGGGATTGTAATCGTCCCATGTATTATCCATTCACTGACAGGTCTCTCTGACATTGTCAATGGTAATGTCTCAAGTTTTTCAATGCTCAGAATCGTATAGTCTGCTCCTTTTTGTGCCAAACTTATTTGTTTATCAGTAAGGTTAAAGATAGAGAATAATGACGTTGTGTTGATTAAACGCCATGGCACGTAGCCTGAACGCAGATTTTGCAACGTCCAGGCAAGCTGTACAATAGAATGTAATTGGGACTGACCATGTTGTAACATTAGCAAGTCCTGCTCTATTATATCAATAGCAGATGATACAATGCTGTCCAGTGAATATATTCTGGAGGACAGAGTCGTTAACCCATTGTCCACTACAGAAAGTGATTTTTCCAAATTAATACGATCAATTTCTCGCATTTTTTCAGCTGTCTCAATTTGTGTTACTTTCCAAGCCTCGTTGTAAGCAGCGTATATACCGGCGTATATGAAATGTTTTTGACGCTGTTTGCGTGGTCCCAGTATGAAATCACGCAAGTCAGCATCATCTTTAAGTAAAGTCAAGTGTTGCTTAATTTCAGCCAGTGTGGATTTCTGTAGCCATTCAAGGCAGAGTTTCCCTACACTGTATGTTGTAACTATCCCTGGATGTTGTCTCTGGGAGTATCTAGGGTCTGGCCTGGTCTGTTTAAACCCCTGTATTTTGTTCAGGAATCTATCTTGACAGTTATTTGTGTCTGTGGACCAGATCAACCATTTTTTCCAATCAGGATGTGTTCTGTTTTGATGTAAAATATGGGATACGTCTATCTCCACATCTGTAGTGCTATTACTATCAGGCATGGGCTTCGGAATAGACGGTTTGTTTAAGTCTTTTATCTTGGCTAGACCAAGACAGGTTGTTTGCTGAATGGTGTCATTCAGGAATATTAATTGTTCTGGGATCATGCAGGCTCTAAATAATGCTTCTAAACATTGGACCTGCCATTCTTTTGTACCCCAGATGGTTTTTGTTTCAATGTCGTTTTTCCAGAATTCAAAACCAAATGTAGTCATTTTTTCATAAAATGTTTCAGAATAAATCAATTTAGTATTTGTCAACATTGTTTTCATTCCTGTCTTATTTGATATTCTAAAATAAAACGTTTCTGCATCACTTGTGTTAAAACCTGAGAAGTATGGGAATTTCTCATAAAATGTTTTCGAGCTGCCTTTAGGCGGTGTTGCGCAATGTTCCCATTGATTATAAGTGAAAACATTTCTAGGTTGAGCAGATTTATGCAAATAGTGACGACCAAAATGATTATAACAATATAACTCTTAATAATTTGATGAACCCTGTAAATAATCCGGTTCTGTGAATTTAGCTGACATTACTAAATCTGACATCATATTATTAATGTTTTCAAAGTCCCAATCATCAGAGAAAGTACTTGGTGTCACAAAGTCACTTAAGGAAACCTTAAATTGATATGGATATTTCAAGAGCTCAATCGGGCCATAGATTTCATTATCTGTTTTTTCCCATGCTACCCCACCGGGTATTGGATTGGCTGTGATGTTCACTGATGACAGGTCTCTTTTCTCGATGTGAGAGGATGTGTGAGGCTTTAGGACCAAGTTGATGTTCTGACTTGCTGTGTCCATTGTACTATATGTTCCATCAATCGATGTTCCCAAACATAGAACCATGATGAGCCAAAGCAGGAGGAAAAGTACACCTAACACAATCCAAAATTCAATCCATGGTGAAATCAGGTATGTTTCTTTGAGTTGATGAAAGAGTTCAGTTACTTTGTCTTTGAAAGTTTTTGTTGCTGGCGTTTCTTCATGTTCGCTTGGATCTTCCGAAAAGTCATCGAAATTGATGAAGTAGCCAGATGCAGTTCTGTCAATTGTTGGAATTGCTTCTGGATTTTCATTTGCTTCTGGATTTTTCTTTGTTTCACTAGCATAGTCTGAGGCTACATCGTTGTAGACAGGAGTTTCTTGACGAACTGTTGCAATTTGGGTTTCAAGAGGCACAAGTTCCATGGCTTTGTTGCATAGTCCTTTTTTATTTACTGCAGGTTTATCAAATGTGATTAGTCTCTCAGTTTGAACCTCTTGGATTGTAGCAAATTTTAGTATTCTGCTATTTCTTGGGAGTCCACTGGGTCTACTACTTATTATCGGCCACATGATTGTGGTTTTACCAGGTCGATGGATACAACTCGGTTCTCCTTTTTACCAGCACGGGGCGGTAATACTACTGATCTTGTTCCGCTGACAGCTAAGACAGGTACTGCTTTTCTGTAAGAAGGCCCAAATTCCTTCTTCACCGCAATCTTCTCTCTGACCAGACCCCCAATCTTTGCAATCCAGACATGTCTTGCTGGGACAGGTGGTTTTTCTTCAGCGGCTGCTGGCTGTGGTTTTAGATTACTCAGACTTCTTCTTGTTTCATTTAAGTCCTGTAAAACAGCCAAACGGTCTTTGATATCAAAGGCTTTTTCTTCTACCACTGAAGTTTGACTATCTAAGTCCTGGATATGCATTCTAGTACCGAACAATAGTTCGTAGGGAGTGAAACCTTTTAGAGAATTTCTTGGCAGATTGTTATGACTACGTTGGACACTTGTTAAATGTTTGACCCACCCATCACCCGAACCTAATACCCTCGCCGTTATAGATTGCTTTATGTCACGTTTTTTTCTTTCCACTACCGCATTTCCCTCGGGATGGAATGTAGAAGAGTACCGCAATGCAATGCCCATGCTGGCCATGGCCTCTTTGTAAGCCCTAGAGCTAAACGCAGGACCCTGGTCAGAATGTAGCATGCCAATTGTGTATATGCCGATAAACACTCGCAAATCTTTTATAACAGTTCTGGCGTCAGTCGAGCGCTGGTGTCTGCATTTTTAGTGATTCTAGTCTTAATATTTATGGGATCGCGTTTCTCCTGCTGGATTTCTGCTTATAGATAGCCTTATGCTTTCTAACAAAGAGGTCCTGGCAATACTCCGGTCGGTTCATGACTGCGATCTCTGTTGCAGTCTGGACAATCCTTTGCAAATTTGTAATGTTGCAAGTTCATCCCCTGCCACCAGTATTCTGATTGTAATTCTTTTAGAGATTTCATGATCTCTTGATGCCTTAGACCCAATCCCATGTGTGCATCTGCTATTAAAAAGACTCTCCTGATCGTGTTTGGAATTACTCTATCCCCCACTCCAGGGATTTGAGCAAAAGGAACGGAGTTTGCATCAATTATGTATGTATAACTGAGTGGATAGTTCAGAGGTAATGCTGCATAGTCGCCTTTTAATGAGGCTTTTACCGCTAGCATGGTTTCTCCGTCTATGTATTTTTTGGAACGCTTTTTTGTGGCTTCCGCTGTGGCTCTGTTAACCAATGAATTCCCTGCAACGTGAACGCCATCACGTTGATGACTCAGTGTATGTATCACGTGAGTCTTTCGTAGTTCTTTCTGCAAAAGAACTACTTGTTCCCAAAGCTTTTTATGCTTTATTGTGGCACCTGTGTCATCTTTGTAATCGTTTTGAACCCAGGTCTGCATGTCATTATTTTAAGATTTTACGCAGAAATGCGAATCGCACACTATTAGTGTGGGGAATTCGCGATCAGCATTTTCAAGCGCCATCTTT
This sequence comes from Lissotriton helveticus, assembly GCF_964261635.1. NCBI lineage: Eukaryota > Metazoa > Chordata > Amphibia > Caudata > Salamandridae > Lissotriton > Lissotriton helveticus. The sequence goes on from NC_136063.1 coordinate 571,815,037, forward strand.
AAAGATTTTATTTCAGCTCGCTCCGTTGAACAGTTTCTTAGTGATTCAGTTTTGGTGATTATTGGTCTGAATTTACCAAAGCGCCAGCGAACTTTAACAATCGCGCACGCTGCGTTGTAGGATTTTTTCTCTACATCATAATGATGTGCAAATCTGTCCATGTAGATTACACTTGTGTACTGTTCGAGAGGCAGAATTTCGATTGGCAGAGGATATTCTTCTTCATATTCTAGATTTTCTAGTTTTTTCATTTTCGGGTCAAAATAGTATTTCACGTCTTCTGCAGCAAGAGAATTTTCCCATTGTATCCACTTTGGATCTAATGCCACAGCATTCAAATTGCGTGGGCTTGTTAATGCCTCAAGGGCTGATTCTGCTGTTAAAACAGTTATTCTTCTGCCTTGGGCTTGGGCTCTTTCTTTTGCTACAGCAGTTTGAACAGCTTGTGTGTACAAATGTGATTTGTAAGCTATTGGTACCGTTTCTCCCTCATTAGAGGTTAGGTACGTGAATCTGCATCTTCCTGGGATTACTCGGATTACAAGGTTCCGTACGTTTTCGCGAGTTTGCAATTTTGTTTTAGCTAACATGTCTGTTTGCAATGATCTTAAAATTTCTGTGTGTTTCTGAGTCCAATTGATTGATTTGAAATCAGGTCCTATTAATTCATAGAGAGGTTTAACCCTCTCTGCATAATTTAGAATCTATGTTCTTCCGAAATTCAGGAAACCTAGTATTGATTGTAAATTCTTCAGCGTTTTAGGTGCTTGGAGTACAGTACACTTCTCTAAGAAGTTGTCTGCTAGGCTTTTGCCTTCACTTGATAATTCATATCCTAAAAATAGGACAGTGAGATGGGCAATTCGTGACTTTTTAAAGTTGAATTTGTAACCCTCAGCTGCGAACCCAAGTATTATGGTGTTCACTCTTTTCAAGTGAGTCTCCAGGTCATCATCTGTGAGATAGATGTCATCGACATAAGATAATGCCTCATTATCATCTATTTGTAGTAACTCTGTTACTCTTGCTGAGAATAATCCTGGGCTATTCTTGAATCCCTGTGGGAGTCGACAGAAGTGCTTTTGCGACCCCATTATTGAGAAAGCGGTCAAATACCTGCTTTCAGGTGCAATGTTTTGACAAAAGAAACAATTTGAGATGTCTAATGTCGTTTTATATTTTTTGCGCATGATGTTATTCATTAGTGGTGCACTGTGTGAGTTTTGTACTGCAAATGTTTTGCAACATGAGTTAAGGTGTCTGTAGTCCAAAACTAGACGATATGAATCATCTGGCTTGGGGACAGGAAACAAAGGATTGTTCATTTGTGAGGTGCATGTTTCAATCACCCCCTGATATTCAAGTTGATCTAAGATCTCCCTCACTTGCTTTTTAGCTTCTTGTTTAACTGGGTACTGCCTTTGTGCAGTTGGTTGAGTTTTTCAACTGGATTTTGCGAGGAGGAGAGTCCTCATCCCATCCTACATGATTTTTATATAATGCAGGAGCTTGGGCCACTTCCCATTTTCTTGCATATATGGATTTTTTATGAGTTGAAATATGATTTGAGAAGGCAGGCATAATCATTTCTTCGCCATGAGGGCATTCCCTGACAAACTCTGGTGGCCAGTCTTTCTCAGCTAATAGGATGTCATAGCCTTTTGAAAGGTTATCCCAAAAGAGACCCCTTACTTTCCTAGTCTTGTCCCCCTCTATACGTAATGTTATCTCAAATATTTTATGGGGTTTGCTAACTCTGGTGTCTGCAGTTTCCACTTGAATGTACTCATTCGTGTCCACTGTCTCCAGAAGATTCATCAAGATCTTGCGAGCTATTGTCACTTCTGCTGCACTGTCTTGCATTGTCTGGGCCCACTCTCCGTTTTTCAGTTGTGTCCTCAGTATCCTCGCCATGTTTTATTATTTTAATACTAGCTACCTTCTTTCTTGGAAATTGTAATTTTTTACTTTGATGAACAGGTTCCTTGTCTTTGTACTTGACGTGCTCTTCCTTGTGTTCTTACTGTCCTCTTCTTTCCGATTTCTGTGAGGAAGTCTGAAAAGATCCAGAGGGACGTGTATCAATATCTTGATATCTATCAGGTTTTTTCAACTTATCCCTATTTCTGAGGTTGTATCTTTTCTCAGAGTGCTCCCTTTGGGGAGACTTGCCTCCTCGTTCTGGAGATCTATCTCTCAGTTGAGGAGACCTTCCTCTGGACTGGAATCGTTTTTCTCTGGGAGTGGATTTTTTATTTCCATCCCAACTCTTTTTTGGAATGTTTAGATTATTTTTAATAAATGTTTTTTCAGGTTATTCAGGTACTTGGGGTTTCACTGGTTTCCCACCCAAACTATCTCTACCTAGTTCTTCATAGGATTTTTCTATGATTCTGGCAAGTTCAAATGGTTGGTCTGCTATATCTGTTTCTTTCAATCTCTGGCGGATCGCCACAGATGCTGCTTCTCCTTTTATGTTGGCTAATAATATAGCCGAGACCTGCTTGACGTCTTTTAGTAATTTCATACCCAGAGTTAAAGCAGGTTCTGGACCGTATTATTTTGAATCTGTCCTAGTACGTCTGGTATAACCGCCATGGACGGAACACCATGTGTTTTTGAGTAAATCAAAGCAAAGACTGTGCCCCAAGTGTCACAGTCCTCCACATGTGGTGCGATCCCCATCGGAAGACAGATAGTCAGAATTCTGTGTTTCTCAGTAGGCGTAGTATCCGGAAATACTGCCTCTATTTGAGTGATTTTTTGTGCTAACCAGAATGGAATTTATTCCCGTTTTGTAGGTACTTTGCCAATGGCTGATTGTATATTTTGTGGTGTGATTTTATTTGTGTTCCCCTGGTGAGGGGTGGTCTCTGGAATTTTTATTGCCGGTTGAACTGTTGAAGTCCTCATGACATATTGGACCAATTGTCAGTGTATTTTAATTAATAGTTTTAGTTAAGCTAAGAGCTCTCGATCTGACATTTTTTCAATGTCTGGATGTGGTGTGTAGCTGGCTAGAACCGGCCACGTTGCTCCTGGTCTACCTAGTGGACCGAGCCTGGTGATGTGATTTTGATGTATTAGGGCGCCTTTAAACCAGATCAGGTGCTCTTGGTAATTTAGTGGGATTTCAATGTCCTCGAAAGGAGTGTATTCATCTGGAGGTTTCTCTATTTTGTAATAGTGGAATTTGTGTGTTACAGCGTTTGCTGCTGGAAAGTTTCTCCATGAATAGAATACCTCTGTCTGCCGATATTCATGGGCCTCTACCACGAATATGACTGTACCACCTCTTGGTGTTAGTCCATTTTCTATAAGTTTAAGAGTTATAGTTTTTCTTATATTTGCCGGGATGATAATTGCACCCGGTTCATTTTCATTAAACCCTGTAACATCGAAACCCGGTTGATTCACATCTACTGTAGCTCCACCGGTTTCGCTGCTGTCGCTGTTAGTTGACATTGTTTTAATGAAAGTTTGCAGAGCAGGTTTCCAAGGAAACAAAGATTAATTGCACAATATTTTATAACATTGTATCCTTCAACGTTGAAGAAACCAAAAACTATACATAGGATTCTCATCCTACTAAGTTCCGGTGGATTTTAACCTTTTACCCACTCCAGACGTCTTTTGGAGTATTTACGGGAAAAAGTTTTCTGTGTGAAAAAGCATGACTGAGTTACTCTAATGTCTTGCGTTAGATTATCGCCTTACCAAACGTTGGGCGCCATGTAGTGTAGTTCCTATATTCCCAATAGGCTCTGCGCATTGGAATAATATAAACAGCAGTGTAGACGTAGGACTGAGGTCCACTAGGTCTCTACTGACTATATTAGACTTAATTAGTTTTGCCAGCTAGCTCAGAGGTCACTAGAAACTTTCTCGAATAAACAAGGAGGAGTTTAACTTCCCTGGATAGACAAGAAGGGATTAGCTTCTGACAACCATAAACATGACAACTTTGCTCCCCAGAATAAAGAGTGTATCTCTAGAGTCGTGTGAAAACCATAGACAATTATTTCACTCAGTCAATCGTGCATACTTACTTTCACCAGAGTGCAGAGAAATAGAGAGACGGGCGTTTTCAATAAAAGGTGTTATTTATTGAGCAGTCTTCTTTCTCATGCAAGAGAAATGAATTGCCACAATTGCAATACTTATTATAAAGTAAAGTGCGTACAGTAAAAGGAGTATTATGAAATAATACTGTAAAAGCATTGATATGGTTTCTTAGCCATATGATACTTTAAAATGGATAAAATATATACATACATAAAAACATTGACTAACGTACTCAACTGGTACTTCTAATCTACGCCTACCCCGATGTACCTGACCTAAGCCTAATACGTGGGAAGGAGTAGGTAAGTTGCAGTTTAAGTTAAGTTGGTTTTGCCAAGGATCTGAATCAAGAATTCTCTCAAGGGTTTAGTCAGCTCCGTACCTTGGTAATAGAATGAAGGAGGTCTGGTATCTCTCTCTCAGGACTCGATATCCCAGCAACCCGCAAGTGTGGCTGAAAACACCGGAGTTGGATTTCCTCGGCTGGAGAAAAAGACAGCATCTCTCTCAGTGCGTCAAAAGGGAGGGGCGGCTTCCGTGGGCTCTCGCATCAGCTGGACTCTCGGGCAAGTAGATAGCCACTCTGCTCCAAACCACCGTGTGTTTGCTTAAGGCAACGTTGGTATATTTATACCTGAAAGGTGCCGGGTTTGACGTAAGGTTGGACACAAGACGTCACCAAGAACTAACAGTTCTTTCTGACTCTATGAGTTCTTGTGCAAATCAAAACAAGAGCAGGAGGATTTCCCGGGCTTCTGGAGGCTTGGTTTGTTTAAAGAACGCGTTGTACGTTCTAGGAGTCTAGGGGAGTAGCCGTGCTGTATTTAGACTGCATGGGCTATTACTAAATATGGATATGATTCTTATTCCTTTATAAGGATATTGTTTGTTATAACCACATAAGGGCATAAATCGGGAATATCGAATTAGGGTCCTAGATAGAAACACAACAATATCACCCTCAACTGCTCCAAAATTATTTTAAGGACTGAAAATATTGCGCTGCCCACCTATTTCACCGTGCATGAACACTCCAATATGTATACACAGTAATATGTTCATCATGTTATTAACTGCCTGATACATTTTTGTCTACCATTCGAGAGAGAAAAAGTAGTTATTTTGGTGGAAGACCAGCATATCTTACATCTCCCACGTTTCCTAAATCTCTTGAGATTGCTGGACCAGTTATCTTGTCTGGCCTGTCACAAGTAGCTAGTGACTGGACTGTCTCTAAAGGATTTTGCTTAACTCTTTTAAGATAACATTTTCATCCCTATCATTTTTACAATGTTTGGCTAAGATCGTTCTAATCTTGTTAGATTTTGTTTTAAATGAGGAGATGAATCTAATAATGTTTTCTGTTGGGTCTGCCTGCTCCAAACAGTCGTTTGGATTAATGCAGTGGAAGGGTGATACAATTCCTTCAAAGGAATACTTTGAAGACGCCTTTATTTTCATATAATAGCAAAACAAATTTAAAATAACAATCTGAATAATAAATTAACTAGAGACAAATTCTGAGTAATAATTACAGTTTACTATAATTATAAAAAATAAGCAATGGATAATAAAAATCATAGGTTTAAATAAACAAACATTTTAATGATCTTTTAGAGAAATATGCTAACACTATAAAATTTATATATGTAGACGATAAATATAAAAACAAAAGAGAAAATAAATAGCATTGCTCACTCAATTACATAAAAAATTAAATAGATAACAGTTATGATTCCATAGCTGAAGTCTCGGTCATTAAAATGGCAATCCAAAAGATAAAATTCCAAAAACAGCAATGGCAAAGAGCCCCCAAAAATCTGAAAATACATCACAGAAAAATAAAACATCCAGCATTAGTCCTAAAAGAATCTATCCACAAACCAAAGATTTAAAAATAAAAAGTACCAGTAACCTATGAAATTAGGGAAAAGTTGAGGAATAACTTAGGTTAAATAATAATCAATATTTTCTTTTTAAGTCAGAAAACCAAAAAGAAAAATCTGTAAAAAGAAAAGATATACACCCAACCAAAAACACTTACAATTGTAGTATACTAGACAAAGCACAAAGTAGTAAAGTAAGCATTAAAATAAATGTTCAGCTCATAGCAAACACATCTAAAATGCAAATGAAAATCACATTTCACAATAAGGCCTACTGCAATATCACAAAGTAACCAAAACAACATTAAAGAAATACACTAAAACAACATACAATTAGAAACACTAACCCAACTAAGGGCCCGATTACGACTTTGGTGGTCTTCTGGGGGGACCTCCATGGCAGAAGTCCCTGGAAGACCGTCAAGCCATCGGCATTCTGCCCACTGGATTACTACTGTAATCCAGGGCTGGCTGTGTGGCGGTGGGCGTGTCACTGTGCGGGATGCTGCACCCATATTTGGGCCTGCCTTCAGCACATCGATTGGACTGTATGGCATGCACCATGATGTGCATGCCACACAGTACTCCCACAACAGTGCAGGAATTGGGGGGGGGCACAACATTGCCCCTCAACATATTTTAAAGTGGGCTAAAATTCCAGGGGGTCCTGTTTAGGCCCACTTCCTTGGTGTCTTGCCAAGCTTTTGGAGCCCTGCCATGAAAAGTTTATCAGGACAGCAGATCGTAATTAGGGTGGTGGTGGCAGCATCAGCACTGCTGTCATAGGCCTCAGCTGTGGCCACCACCACCACAGCAGGATCAGAATTCCCGGATGAGGCAGCAGCCATGCGACTATCTTGTGAGGCTCTCCCACCTCCACCATCCATATTGGGCAGTTGGACTGCCTGGGTGGTGGTGGTCAGTCCACAACAAGTATGGCGGCCCCAGGACCACCATACTCATAATAAACCCCAAAGTCTAAACACCCCTCCATCACTAACCCCTTAAAAATCTATTTTAATATTAATATTCTTGCCTAAACCAAAGACCAACAGTGGAAAACCACAACCGCAAATTCAACTAACATCCCAAAATGACAAACAAGGACTACAATACCTAAGAAACTGTTAAACAATGGCTTAAAAATGAAAATAAAATAGACTGCTAGCCCCCAGAAAAAAATGTCATTTTTTTAATGTTTAAAAATTATCAACATGTTAAAATGTTAAAACAGTTTTATTTTTAAGAAATTTTGAGAAATGTTTTAATGTATGAAGATATATTGACATAAAACCAATTCTTCAGCACTTTGTAATATAATTGCAATGTTTGAAAATTGTAAGTAATGTAATAATTGCTTACTTGTTACAAATTACTGTATAGCATGTCGTAACAAATTACATAATTACTGTACAACATGTCATAACAAATTATATGATTACAAATACAATTGTATGTATACTACAAATAGATCAAAAGTTTAATTGAAATAAGTTTGAAGTAAAAAATGTTTTCATTTTCTCGAAACAAAATGCAAAAAGTTATTGTAAATATTGAAAAATGATGCCCAAAAATTACAATTGTATATATTAAAAGGCATGTTTGGAAAATGAATATAACAGTAAAATGTAAAAAACTATGCTTAATAAAAACTGTATTAAAAATAAAACAAACAATTTACACTATTAATGACTACAACTTTTTAATGTAAAAAATGCAAAGAAAGTCTAACAGATTTTGTATATCACATTCACGAGTCCTACACAAAACTTTACCACATTGGGGAAAATGTTGGACTTTGGGGGTGGGGGTTCAGCTTTTCTATTCTATCTCCAAACATCAGCAAATCCGGGAAAGTGTCGGGCCTAGGTTATGTTATGTTATTTCAACTAGTAGAGCAGATTGTGACCTACAGGTGTGCTGGCACTAAGTAATGCAAAAGGTTAAACTGAGAGGGAGAGAAAGCCAGACCTATTGGGTTTAATGTCAGGTTTTTAAGGCTTTCCTAAAAGATAACAGAACTTATGTATAACACAAACAAAGCAGAAGAGACTTCCTGGCCATTTGCACTTAAACTTTGGGACGACAACTAAGTAAGCGTAGGAAGAGTGTAGCTTATGAACATAAGTAAAATGTAGGACCTTCTGCTGAAGTTAGGAAGGTGGATTTCTATAGAAATCCTTATGTACGCTACACACAGGTACTTAAAGTTAATTCCCTTCAGTACAATTTATCAGTGAAGGAAGTTTAGAGTTGTGGAAGAAGAAATATGGCAAGGCCAGCATAAAGTGAGTCTAGCTGCAGCATTTTGAATTTGCTGGAGCCCTATTAGAAGGCGCAGATAGAAGGCTAGAAAAAAAGAATTGCTGTAGTCCACACAGCCAGGACCGGACTGGCTACCAGGCGTTTTGGCATGCTGCCGAGCTGGGTCTGATTTCATACATGGGGACCTGCGTGTGCTGAACGAAATTCTATTTGCTTTGTTTATTTTGAAGCACACGCAGGTCTCCATCAACAAAATTAGCCCCTACTGCAGTGACATCAGCCCCTAGGTCAGCAGCATGCCAATATGCCCAATAGCCAGTCTGGCATTGCACACGGCTAAGAATAAATGATTCAACCAGAAGTGAGTTTGCAAAATCCAAAAAGTGGGGGATGCAAGAGCAAAAAACTGGTATTTTACCTGCTTGTAATGGAGAGATTATTATCCAGATGGAAATCTAAATTGTGAACTTGCTCAGGATGAATGGGAGCAGGTCTTAAATCAACAGGCCAGAAATTCTTGGGGATGGTAGATGGTAGGTTGCTGTTACAAAAGAACAGAACATCCTTTTAATCTGCAGCGAATATCAAGAATTTGTGGGACAGTCCGGATTTCAGTGTTAACCATAACAGCTAATATTGAGGAATTAGAATTTACTATTGCATCTCCAAGCTTAACCACAGTGGGGAAAATGTTGGACTTTGGGAGGAATGTCGAATTTACTAATCCCACTAAAACGTGAATCACATCATTAAAAGTGTTAGACTTTTGAAGGGCGGGGGTCAAATTCACTATTCTAACTTGAAACTAAAACACATTGGAAAAAGTGGTGGACTTTAGGGCTATTCTCACTCCAAACTTAACAACATGAGAGGAAATGTTGTACTTTTGGATTTCAAAATTAACTACTCCTACAAAGTAATAATAAGCATAACGCTATAAAAGTACATTATAGAAATCCACTTAAATTATCACAAAAAAGCAAACCACACAACATAAAACGTGAATTGAGTACTACCCAAAAAGTTAAAAAGATGTTTTTTTAAATATAACTTTCAAGGTGTAGAGAACATTGTGACCTAAAAAGGTATCCTGGCACTAAGTAATGCAAAAAGATAAACTAAGAGGGACAGAAAGCCAGACCTATTGGGTTTAATGCCAGGTTTTTAAGGCTTTCCTAAACAATAACAGATTATATGTATATCACAAATAAAGCAGACAAGACTTCCTGGCCATTTGGACTTAAACCTTGGGACAACAACTAAGTAAGCTTAGGAAGAGTGCACTTTTTTGAAATTTTGCTAATTTAGAATCGCAAAAGTATTGGTTGATACATCTGGCCCTATTTTCTTTAATGGGTTCTCCTACTGCAGGCACTACATGCGCTCCTGCAACATTCAGGGTGCCATGTGCGCATTCATGGGGAGCTTTTACAAAAAATGCATTTGTTTGTCAACTTGACAAACAAATGCTTTTTTTGGAAAAAGTGCCCCATATCGCATTGTCTCTTTAATGGTGGCCACAGACCATTCTTTAGACACGGCTGGTCTAAAGAAAGGGATGTGGCCTCTATTAACATGAAAAAACAAATCCAGGGGGAACTCTTTTTACAAGATCCACCAAGTCGCACAGCCATTCACTCGGTATGAATCAAATGAATCAAATTCAACCATATTCATCTTTTTTTTAACCATTTTGTAACTGTTTAGTTCTTCCTCCTTTTTAAACTATAACTTCAATTCGTTTTATCCATACATTTTTTTAAAATTTATTTTATGTATGGAACTTTCCAAGACAAGTTATAAACAACTTGAACACGCCCCCCCACCCACCAGCCAGTTATACTGCACAGCTCCTGGTGTCAATCAATGATTATCACATTTCCCACAGTTTACACAGCCATTTAGCCAAAAACCCAGTAAGTAGGACAGGCGGCGTTAAGAGCACATATTATTGCATACAAATGCGCAGCTGGCGACGCAAGAAAACAGCAGTATCGAAACCCATGGCCCAGGCGCTTAACTCAGAGGATTACTCAATGTCTCAAATGCGTACGTTACTGCACCCCTCTAACTCAGAGAGCCTGATGCTCTGCATCCGCGTTGCTGTCATCGCTAGCCGCCAAGTATGTTTGGTAAAGCCCCCAGAAGTTCTTGGGTCTGCTGGTAGGTGAGGGGAGTTCACTATAGTTCTCAGACTGCGTGCAGCAATACATCATGTCATGTGCCCATCTCTTAGGTGTCGGCTTCGGCCCTCTCATCCAGCAGCATGCTACTACTCTGCGCGCAATTAAGAACCCCATGTCAGCTAGTCTACGGACTGCTCTCGGCAATCTTTTGGTGTACCCTATCAAAGCTATCATAGAGTCTGGGGGGATGTCAACCTCAGTAATGGTGCTGATTTCAGCGAAAATCTTGACCCAAAAGTCACATATCCCCAGGCATTGCCAGGCTAGGTTTAAGAAGTCGATTCATAAAGGGGGTGGTGATGGACAGAGTATCTGAATTAAGCAGAACACTCCTACCCAGTCAAAAGATCAGGGCTTGATCCATCACCGTTTTTTAGCTCACTGCACAATCCCAGCTCAGAACCTGGCTACATGCAAATTAGTCTGACCCTGGCCCAGTGCATCATGGGAACAGGGCAGACCAAACTACCAAGCCAATTCTTTACTGGAAAGGAAACAAGCTTCCGGGGACCGGTTTCTGGCATTACAGCCGTCTTCGGCCCGGCTTGCTTGAATCCTGATGGTGCAGTGAGCAAGGGACTCACATCTGAGCATACCCTTCCACACTTGAGGTGGCCAAAACGATTCATAAAGGGGGTGGTGATGGACAGAGTATCTGAATTAAGCAGAACACTCCTACCCAGTCAAAAGATCAGGGCTTGATCCATCACCGTTTTTTAGCTCACTGCACCATCCCAGCTCAGAACCTGGCTACATGCAAATTAGTCTGACCATGGCCCAGTGACACATGGGAACAGGGCAGACCAAACTACCAAGCCAATTCTTTACTGGAAAGGAAACAAGCTTCCGGGGACCGGTTTCTGGCATTACAGCCGTCTTCGGCCCGGCTTGCTTGAATCCTGATGGTGCAGTGAGCAAGGGACTCACATCTGAGCATACCCTTCCACACTTGTGGTGGCCAAAACGATTCATAAAGGGGGAGGTGATGGACAGAGTATCTGAATTAAGCAGAACACTCCTACCCAGTCAAAAGATCAGGGCTTGATCCATCACCGTTTTTTAGCTCACTGCACCATCCCAGCTCAGAACCTGGCTACATGCAAATTAGTCTGACCCTGGCCCAGTGCATCTTGAGAACAGGGCAGACCAAACTACCAAGCCAATTCTTTACTGGAAAGGAAACAAGCTTCCGGGGACCGGTTTCTGGCATTACAGCCGTCTTCGGTCCGGCTTGCTTGAATCCTGATGGTGCAGTGAGCAAGGGACTCACATCTGAGCATACCCTTCCACACTTGAGGTGGCCAAAACGATTTATAAAGGGGGTGGTGATGGACAGAGTATCTGAATTAAGCAGAACACTCCTACCCAGTCAAAAGATCAGGGCTTGATCCATCACCGTTTTTTAGCTCACTGCACCATCCCAGCTCAGAACCTGGCTACATGCAAATTAGTCTGACCATGGCCCAGTGCATCATGGGAACAGGGCAGACCAAACTACCAAGCCAATTCTTTACTGGAAAGGAAACAAGCTTCCGGGGACCGGTTTCTGGCATTACAGCCGTCTTCGGCCCGGCTTGCTTGAATCCTGATGGTGCAGTGAGCAAGGGACTCACATCTGAGCATACCCTTCTACACTTGTGGTGGCCAAAACGATTCATAAAGGGGGTGGTGATGGACAGAGTATCTGAATTAAGCAGAACACTCCTACTCAGTCAAAAGATCAGGGCTTGATCCATCACCGTTTTTTAGCTCACTGCACCATCCCAGCTCAGAACCTGGCTACATGCAAATTAGTCTGACCCTGGCCCAGTGCATCATGGGAACAGGGCAGACCAAACTACCAAGCCAATTCTTTACTGGAAAGGAAACAAGCTTCCGGGGACCGGTTTCTGGCATTACAGCCGTCTTCGGCCCGGCTTGCTTGAATCCTGATGGTGCAGTGAGCGTGGCACCTCTCGCAATCCGCTGTGGCTCAGAGACCATACCTGAAAAGCCTAGCCGGTGTATAATATATCCTGGTAAGGAATTTGAAGTTGTAATCCTGCTTCCCTCGGGATCGAGTAACTCAGTAGGAACCCACACACCACACCTGTTAACTCACAAATGAGGTGCCAGACCGATATAGGAAGTTAACAAGCTCTTTATTCAGGCTTGTTTAATGGCCAAATCATAAGCAAAGCAAGAGTGTACAAAGGTTCGGATAGCGTCTTACCGTCCTCTGCAACGATGCTAGTCCTAGCACCTTCCAACAGAGGACCCCGTGCTAAATAATGGCCGAAAATGCCACTCGAGCGTCTATCCTCGTAATGGATATAGCGTAATCGTCCTCCGCATGCGTGTCAGTCCTGACCCGCGTCCAACGGAGGGCAAACGCCAAAAGCGTCCTCCACACTCAATACCCTCGAGCGGGGACTGGCCACTGGTCACAGCAAGAGACCTCAACTCGATACCCTCGAGCGGGGACTGGCCACTGGTCACTGCAAGGGACCTTAACTCGATACCCTCGAGCGGGGACTGGCCACAGATCACCAATGGTCCTTCAGCTCGATACCCTCGAGCGGGGATTGGCCAATGGGTCGGAGCTAACCGGAGTTCAGGGATTGCTCGATACCCTCGAGCTGGGACTGACAAAGCGTCGGAGCAGAACGGATTTCAAGAAAGTTCCACCGAGCGTGCAGCGGAGCCCCGCTGTCACTGACTCGGGAATCAGATGATCCTCACCGTATACTTCCGACTCCTGTCCAAAAGCCGCCGAATAACACGGAGCTCGCCTTCCGCTCAACCGCTTCTCCTGACTCGCGGGGAATGTTCAAAATATTCGACGCCTACCGCTGGCGTCCTGGTTCCTTAAATGGGCACGCCCTCTCAGTGCGACTGTCGTGCACTGCCTTCTGGGGATCGTAGTTCGGGCGGGCGTGCTCCTGGTTCCTGTAGTTCTCCTCTCTCGTCTCGCCTCCGACGGTTGTCTTAACAATACATCCCTCTCCCGTCAGGGCCTCTCGCCGGGCCGGGTTTGGCCGGGTACTTCCTGTGAAAGGCCGCCAGCAACCAGGGAGCACATAACCCAGCCACGGGCCCCCATGAGTCCTCTTCCTGCCCGAACCCTTTCCAAGCAACCAGGTACCACAGCTTGCCTCTTCTCCATCGGGAATCCCTAATGCAGTGTACCTCGTACTCCTTCTCCCCGTCCACCAACACCGGAGGAGGAGCTCTGTGTCTAGGCTTCACGGCGGGTTTGAGCAACGACACATGGAACACAGGGTGAATCCGGAGATTGTCAGGCAAATCCAACCGTACGTTCACTGGGCTTAGGCAGTCCTTGATACGGTAAGGCCCTATGAAGCGGGGATGGAACACGCTGTGTTTACGGAACCGTAGGTTCCTGGACGATACCCAGACGTAATCCCCAGCTCGATACAGCGGGCCTGGTCGCCTTGTTTATCCGCTGTGGTTTTATATTTCTTCTTGGCCTCCACCAAGCACTTCTGTGCTTTTTCCACTGTCTCCTTGATATGTGCCACCCTCTTGGATGTTTCAGGTACTCCCGACGTCGACGAGGGGTGTGACAACGGGATGAATCGAGGATGGTGCCCATAGTTGCTGTAGAAAGGTGACACCCTGGTTGAGGCGTGTGTGGCGTTGTTGTACGCTACTTCAGCAAGCCACAACAGGTCCACCCACTCTTCCTTTCCCTGATCTATGTAACAGCGGAGGTATTGCTTCAGTGTTTGATTAAGACGTTCCGTCTGACCGTACATTTGCGAATGGTAGCTGGTCGATAACGCTGAGGTGACATGGAGTGCTGAACACCATGTCTTCCAGAACCTCGCAGTGAACTGCGATCCCCTGTCCGACACGATAACGCTGGGAAGGCCATGAGCCCTTACAACCTCTTCCAGAAGTATAACAGCCAATTGTCCGGCCGTGGGCACACCCTTACATGCGATGTAGCGACCCATCTTGGTTAGATAGTCGACGACCACCAGTATAGCAGTACATCCTTTGTCACTGGGCAACCCCACGATGAAATCCAGGGATATGCAATCCCATGGCCTGGTAGGATATGGCAATGGAATCAGCAACCCTTGTGGGCGTTGGTGGTCCGATTTCATGGCGGAGCAGGTCACACATGCCAGGATCCACTTCCTCACATCCGCCCTCAACGTAGGCCACCAGAACTGACGTAAGGCGTAGTCGACCGTCTTCTCCAGTCCGAAGTGTCCTGCACTGGCCGACTCATGGCACCACCTGAACACCTGTTTCTGTAACCGTGCGGTAGGCACCAATACCCGTCCTCCCTTAACTGGAACGCTGTCGCGTACCTGCCATTCCTTGTGTCTACACAACCAGGCTTTCCATCAAAAGGTAATGACCCCTTTCTGCACGTCTCGTAGAAAGTGTCCAGGCTGGACAGCCCCCACCACCTTGCTTGGGTGGATGATGGACTCAACGGTTGGTTGCGGACTCCGCGCCTCTGAGTTTTGCCTCGACAATGCGTCGGCCTTCTTGTTTTCTGATCCTGGTCTGTACGTGATGGTGAAATGAAACCCCGAAAAGAATAACATCCACCTCATTTGACGAGGAGACAATTGTCTGGCTGCCGTCATGAACTGAAGGTTCCTATGGTCGGTGTAGACCATCACAACGTGTTTAGCACCCATCAACAGGTGTCTCCACTCGCCAAAGGCGTCCTTGATGGCCAGAAGTTCCTTTTCGGCAACGTGGTAATTTCTTTCCGCTGGGTTCAGTTTGCGGGACATAAACGCAACAGGATGGAGCACCCCCGTCTCAGGGTTCTTCTGCGACAATATGGCTCCCACTGCCAAGTCGGACGCGTCCGCTTCCACCGCGTATTGCTGTTCCGGGTCAGGGTGGGCAAGGACAGGTGCGGAGACAAAGGCGTGTTTTAATGCTCTGAATGCCCCCTCCGCATCTTCAGACCAATGCAACTTCACTGACTTCCTCAGTAGGCTTGTAATGGGCGTTACCACTCCCGAGAATCCCTCTATGAACCGGCGGTAGAAGTTGGCAAAGCCAAGAAAGCTTTGTACGTCCTTGATGTTCTGTGGCGTTGGCCATTCCATTACCGCTTTCACCTTTCTCTCAGCCATGGTTTGGCCTTCTGGGCTCAACATGACCCCCAGGAATTCCACAGTCGTCACGTGGAAGTCGCATTTGCTGAGCTTGCAATAAAGCGAATTGTCTCTGAGGATCTGTAGTACCGTGGCCACATGTTTCACGTGTTCTGCTGTGGTGTCTGAATAAATCAAAATGTCGTCGATGTACACGACTACGTATACATCCAGGATGTCTCTCAGCACCTCATTCAAAAAGAATTGAAACGCGGCAGGGGCGTTACATAGCCCAAAGGGCATGACTCTATACTCGTACAGGCCGAACCTCGTTTTGAAGGCCGTCTTCCACTCGTCTCCACGACGCATGCGGACCAGATGGTATGACCCTTTCAAGTAGAGCTTGGTGTATACATGCGCCTTTTTTACTTGTTCCAGGAGCACGTTGATGAGAGGCAAAGGGTACCTGTTCTTAATCGTGATGGCGTTAAGCGCCCGGAAATCCGCACACACGCGCAGTTCCCCATTAGCCTTAGGGATAAAGAACAGCGGCGAGGCCGCAGGGGATTTGGAAGGCCTGATGAAGCCTAGGCGAAGCATCGTATCCAGGTACTCCCGGAGGTGGATGTTTTTGGCCTCGGATAAGGCATACAACCTGCCGCCTGGTATCATTGCTCCTGGGACCAGGTCTATTTGACAGTCGTATACCCTATGTGGCGGGAGTGTTGCCGCTTGGTTATCATCGAATACGTCCATGTACCCCCGATAGGCTACAGGGAGAACCACCTCCTTTTCAGCTGCTGTGGCCACTGTCCACCCCTTGTCTTCCTGAGCACCCTTCTTCTGTGTGCATACCCTTGAGCAGTAAGGGGAGTTCATTCGGAGTTCCTGGGTTTCCCAGTTGATTGAAGGGTTGTGTCTTCACAGCCAAGGCAAGCCTAATATTATCCCATACTGCGGCGCACAGATGATGTTGAAATCCAGAGTCTCTGTGTGTTGGGTCCCGTAGACTACCTTGATATTCCCAGTGTGGTGGCTGATGGGCCCTGAGAGCAATCGGCACCCATCCACAGCAAAGACTTCCTCCGGGACCTCACACTCCTGCAGCGCTACACCTACGCGATGCGCTTTCCTCTTGTCCATAAACATCCCTGTGGCACCAGAATCGACCATCGCCGATACCGAAACCCATCGGTTCCTAACCCACAACTGTAAAGGAATGAACAAGTGTTTTTTGCTCTCATAGGAGTGCAGGTGAGCAGAAGGGATATAACCATGGCTCCGAGAATCCCCTTCGTGGTTCTGAGAGCTCTTTAGTTTTCCGCTGGTTTGTCCACTGAAGCTGTGGACAAGCGATCGGGACGAGGATGACCAGTCTTGGGTTTTGCAGGGCATTCCCGAACAAAGTGTCCTTTTTTGCCGCAATACAGACATAGTCCTTGCTTTCTTCGCGACTCTTTCTCTGTGGCCGTGAGGCTCGCTCTAACGGCCCCTATGTCCATGGCGTCCCCTCGGGGTGTGGGTGTCGCCTCGGTGAGAGTCGTTTGACCTGACGTGGCATGTAACTTGTCCTTCTTATGCACCCCCGCGTCTTTCGCTAAGTCGATGGTCGAGGCGAAGGGCCAGGCTAATCAGATCCTCGCAGTGCACTGGTTGGGGATCTATCTGAGCGATCACGTCTTTTAAGTCCTCGCTCAAGCCTTGGTGAAAGAGCGCGGTTTGCTTTGCAGGGGGCCATTTGGATTTAGCAACCAAGCGTCTGAACGCATTCAGATAATGGAGCAGCCCTGTCGTGCCCTGTTTCAGTTCCAACAGTTCCCTGTCCGCCGTGTAGGAATCAGCTCTACGATCGAACACCTTAATGAACTCTTCCTGGAACTGTTCCCAGTCGTATAGTAGCGGATCGTCCCGGCTTACCAAAGGAACCGCCCACTGAGCCGCATTACCTGCCAGATACGAGATCATGAAGGCCATTCTCGCCTGATTGGTTGGAAACGACTTCGGTTTACAGGAGAAATGCAGCGCCACTTGTGTGATGAACACCTGAACCGTGGTAGGATCCCCACTATACCGTCCTGGTGTGGCCAACGGAATAGCTACCGGCATCTCCACTACCACTGCAGCCGGGATTCCCGTGGTGGATGTCCCTGCGTTGAAAGGATTGCGCTGTTGTTGATCCACCCTAGCCCTTAAATACGCTGTTTCTTGTTGTGAAGCAGCCAATTCGTTTTGGACGTCTAGTAACGCCGCCAATACGTCTTCCAAGGAGGCCATGACCGGTTACTCGACCAGGAGGTTGATTGGTGTTGTATAGGTCGAATATTGTGTAATCCTGCTTCCCTCGGGATCGAGTAACTCAGTAGGAACCCACACACCACACCTGTTAACTCACAAATGAGGTGCCAGACCGATATAGGAAGTTCACAAGCTCTTTATTCAGGCTTGTTTAATGGCCAAATCATAAGCAAAGCAAGAGTGTACAAAGGTTCGGATAGCGTCTTACCGTCCTCTGCAACGATGCTAGTCCTAGCACCTTCCAACAGAGGACCCCGTGCTAAATAATGGCCGAAAATGCCACTCGAGCGTCTATCCTCGTAATGGATATAGCGTAATCGTCCTCCGCATGCGTGTCAGTCCTGACCCGCGTCCAACGGAGGGCAAACGCTAAAAGCGTCCTCCACACTCGATACCCTCGAGCGGGGACTGGCCACTGGTCTCAGCAAGAGACCTCCACTCGATACCCTCGAGCGGGGACTGGGCACTGGTCACAGCAAGAGACCTCAACTCGATACCCTCGAGCGGGGACTGGCCACTGGTCACTGCAAGGGACCTTAACTCGATACCCTCGAGCGGGGACTGGCCACAGATCACCAATGGTCCTTCAGCTCGATACCCTCGAGCGGGGATTGGCCAATGGGTCGGAGCTAACCGGAGTTCAGGGATTGTTCGATACCCTCGAGCTGGGACTGACAAAGCGTCGGAGCAGACCGGATTTCAAGAAAGTTCCACCAAGCGTGCAGCGGAGCCCCGCTGTCACTGACTCGGGAATCAGATGATCCTCACCGTATACTTCCGACTCCTGTCCAAAAGCCGCCGAATAACACGGAGCTCGCCTTCCGCTCAACCGCTTCTCCTGACTCGCGGGGAATGTTCAAAATATTCGACGCCTACCGCTGGCGTCCTGGTTCCTTAAATGGGCACGCCCTCTCAGTGCGACTGTCGTGCACTGCCTTCTGGGGATCGTAGTTCGGGCGGGCGTGCTCCTGGTTCCTGTAGTTCTCCTCTCTCGTCTCGCCTCCGACGGTTGTCTTAACAGAAGTATACCAGTCTGTGCCGACCATTCAGTGATATCTTCCTGGAGTTGGTACAACAATACGACCAAATGTCGTCGTCTATCGCCGTTTGCACATCCAACTGCCAGGCCAATCGTGCTGTGGTGTATGTGTTTGCTCTGTGGGACTGTGATAGGGAGTATAAATGTGATAGTAGTTTCTGTGGAGATGTGGCCTTAATAACACACGTGAGTTCTTTCACCTCCGGCGGTTCCGCCGTGTCCCCTCCCAACAGCTCAGTAAGAGCATGGCGCACCCTGAAGTATTGGAACCTCAGCAATGGCGATGGGGCATCCAGACCTACTATCACCTGCTCCCAAGTTTTAACCACACCATCCTTGAACAGGTCCCCCGCCGTCACGATTCCAAGTCTCAGCATAGCAGCTGCCACCCCTTTCTCACATAGTGGAGGCAGCCAGCGAGTCCAGCCAAGGGGCATAATAGGTGAATATAGTAACGCACCATTTTGTCTCTGCAAAAGGTTGTACCACGCATGATTCGTGGCCGTCAGTGAATCTAGAGTACCCTTCCGATGATAAGTTGGTTCAAAAATCGTGTGTGGTAGGGAAAGAGGTCGGGCAAACAGGGTCTCCATTTTTACGTGTGGTATGTCTCGGTCCCCGTGCACCCACGTGTGCAGGTGAGCGGCCTGCGCCACTCTGTAATATAGCTCCAGATTCGGAGCACCGAGACCCCCCATATGGTAAGGCAGTGTGAGGAGCGACCATTTTGCACGGGGCTGACCGCCCTTCCACGCAAGCCTCGTCAACACCTGTTGCAGCCGCTGGAAGAACGTCTTGGGAAGTACCATCGGGATGGTCATAAATAAAAATAAGAATCTGGGGAGCACGACCATTTTCATGATAGCAATCCGCCCCAAAAGAGAGAGCGGAAGCTTGCACCAGGCGTTCACATCATCCTCCAACATGCTGAAGGCAGTTCCATAATTGGCTCTAAATAGGGTCTCCGGGTCCGTATGCAGGTGCACTCCCAGGTATCTAACCGTATCCGTGGTCCAAGTGAGTGGGTACTCCATGGCAATAGGTTGCGTGATGGGAGTCAGAGGGAACGCTAGCGACTTCGACCAGTTGACTCGCAGGACAGAAAATGCGCCGCAGCAAACTACCTCCCTGAGGACCGATGACAAATTGTCGTCTGGGTCCCGGACGTATAACAGTGTATCGTCCGCGTACATTGACACCACTATTTTGTAGTTCGGGAAGCATATGGCTCGTTACCATGGAATTCCCGTAAGGCGCAGGCCAGAGGCTCAGCCCCCAATGCATACAGCAGAGGCGAGAGTGGGCACCCCTGCCTGGTGCCTCTAGTGATCGGGAATGAATCCGTCACCAGATCATTCATTCTGACTCTAGCACGTGGCTGACAGTACAGAGCCCCTATCATTTGTATAAAAGGCTGTCCCAAACCCATGCGCTGCAGCACCATTCTCATGAACTTCCACTCAACAGAGTCAAAGGCTTTTTCCATATCAAGGAAGACTGCCAGCGGTTTCCTATCTTGTCTGACATGTTGGATCGTGCCCAAGATAGTGCGAATATTATACGTCAGGTTCCTGCTTGGAATGAAGCCCGCCTGCTACGGGGCGACCAAGCGGGGCACCAGGAGAGCCAGCCGAGTGGCCAAAACCTTAGCAAATAGTTTTGCGTCCACATTCAGCAGAGACAAGGGTCTGTAGGAACTACAGTGATCCCTCGGCTTGCCCGGTTTAAGGATCGTCACTAGCAGTGCCTCTCTCATCGATTCTGGCATACTGCCCTCAACACAGATATCAGCGAAGAGGGCTGACAGACGTGGAATCAGTTGCTCTTTAAAGGCTTTGTAGAAGCCTGCAGTCAGACCATCCACTCCCGGTGCGCTTCCCGACTTCATGCTCGCCAGAGCGTCAGATATTTCATCCTTTTCTATTGGGAGCATGAGAAATTCCCTGTGTGTGTTCGTTAACATGGGAATGTCAATGTGGCCGAGGTAATCCTCAATGTCGTCGTCAAGGTCCCCACCCTGCGTCGTATAAAGGTCTGCGTAATAGGATTTAAAGGCATTTGCTATTTAAACTGGATCAGTGAGGACCTCGCCAGTAGCCGATTCCACCTCTGTAATTTGTTGACGTTCCCCCCCCTATAACCCTGGCCAGCAGCGCACTGCGTCTATCGCGCTCTCCGTACACTCTAGCTGGGCATACTTTCCCATGTGCTTGACTTCCCTATCAGCCTCGTCGTGGTATTCTGCAAGCAGTGTTTTAATGTCCTCAACCACCTCGCTGTCAGCACACTCCCTCTGCCGTCTCTCCAGGGCTTCTAGCTGTTTCTCAAGGTCTGCTAGTCGCGTCCGAATAGATTTCAGCACCCCTGAGTGTTTGGACATCGCAACTCCCTGTATGTAGACTTTGAATGCCTCCCATACAGTCTGAAAGCTCTCTACCGAGCCTACATTAGTGTCGAAGAACACATCTATTGCCTCGGCCAGCTCACCCCTGAACACTGGATCCAGCAGAGAAAACGGCGGGAAACGCCAAGTAAAGGGCAGGATGGGCTTGCCCTGAGTTACGAACTCCAAGAGCACGGGCGAGTGGTCCGAAATCCTCCTAGAGAGAACACTGCATTTACTGATCAAGCCCAATCTGGAATCAGGGACCAGCCAGTAGTCAATCCTTGTATGTATGTCGTGGTATGCGGAGTAGTGGGTATAGCCTCCCTGTTGCCGATTGCGTACTCGCCAAGCATCCTCCAGACCCAGGCACGTCATAGCGCCCTGTAGTTCAGCTGCCACCGCTGCCGGTTTACGGTGTGGGCCAGCAGACCTATCAAGGATAGGATCCAGGGTGAGGTTCAAATCTCCCCCCCCCACCAAAGATCATTAGAGTTATAACATCGGAGTTTGCTCGCTAAAGCCTGGTAAAAATCAGGGGAGTCATAGTTGGGACCATATGTGTTGACAATAATCAAAGACATGCCCAGTCCAGTGCACCGAGAGATAACGTATCGGCCCTCCGAGTCTGCCTCTAGGGTTTGTTGTGTCAGCTTGGATTTTGGATTGACCCATGTAATGACCCCCCTGGCGTGTGTAGTAAAACCTGCGACTGCCACATTACCTTCTAATCCCCTACAGTGTAGGATCTTGCTATTAAGAGGGAGGTGAGTCTCCCGCATCAAGGCCAGGTCTATATTATGGTGCTGCAAGTAGCTTAACACTTTCCGCACTTTTCTGTGGTCATTAAGACCCCGCACATTCCACGTGAGCACCCTGAGTTTAGGAGTGTGTGTACTGCCTATACTATCTGCCATTGCCATGAATCATCGTCAATCGCCCGTGCAGAGTCAAGATGTGTCGTGTGGTCTCTCAGTGCGCCGCGTGCGCCGTATGCTTGAGTCGTGCTGTAGAGTTTGGTACATAAATGTGGTTGCAAGGAGCCCAGTGCATCCGCAGGTGAGCCGTGAAGTGTACCCCTATCCAATTCTCCACCTCCCACAGCAGACCAACCCCAACTCGGCCTAGCATGTGAAATTTTCCCCCCTCGAATAATCCCAGAGAACCCAAAAAGGCCCCCGAAAGGGCCATTAGTGCTTACAGCGCTGGGGCAGAGGTAGCCAGAAAAAACAGTTGCAGTCAAAAGTGTACCTCAGTAAAGCCCCTATCGCCATCACCCCCTTAGTGTCTTCCAACATGAGCATGAAATGGGCTAGTATGCCCCTCCAGACGACCCCCCCTCAGCAGAGCGTCTATTCACCCCGCTAGCGTCCAGGCAGACCCGATAACAACCAAGCACAGAATGAGGGAACCAACAATGTCCCCGCAAGGCTCTGTCTCTGGTTGGCAAACAATAGAAGATAAAATGGAATAGTCTCACCCAGTCATAGCTTGGCCGCTCACTCGTAGGCTCTCCGGAACCCCACCACACAGCACATTCAAGCGAACGGAGGTCTAGACCAATCGAGCTCAGGTTCCCCTGCAGTGTTCTGGCCTAAGCACAGTTCCGCAAGAGGCAAGGCCCACAATTGGGGCAAGAATCCTAGCCCTGTTCTTCCAGAAGGCTGTCATTCTCCTGTTCCACATTGCGACTTCTGGGGCTGTCTCTGTGTTTCTTAGTCCACACCTTCAGTGTCTTTTGGAAGTCTTTCGGGTCGGTGAAGAAGTGGGAATGCCCTTGCCGGTTGATCCGTCGTTTCGCCAGATACTAGTCCAGGCCCAGATCGTGAAGTTGTTGTTTATACGGGGCAAAGCGCCGACGCTCCTCCTGCACTTTCGCTGTGAAGTCCGGGTATAAGGAGATGGCTGAGCCTTCAAACTGTAGTTTCACCTTCTCACGGGCAACCCGCAGCGCAGTGTCTCTGTCCCTATAGTTCAAGAGTTTTGGGATAATCGGTCTCGGGGGTGTCCCCGGGCATGGGCGGGGGCCCAGCGAGCGGTGAGCCCACTCCACGATGAACATGGGTGAGAAGACGTTGTCTCCCAGTAGTGTGGTCAGCAGTTTTTCCACAAATAGCTCCATTTTCCCAGTTTGCGTCGTCTCCGCAACTCCCGTAATGCGTATATTCGAGCGCCTAGAGCGGGCCTCCAAATCTTCCGACCTATCCTGTGTGACCTGGAGCAGCTTGCCAATTTATTTGCGGTCTTTGTCCAGTTCCATTTGCCCCTCCTGAACTTCAGTCAGGCGTCTCTCCGACATGTACAGGCGTTCCGCATGCTTGTCGACCCTTTCTGACATACAGTCCATGCGGTAGGTGAGGGCATCAATCTTCGTGCTTATCGACGCCATGCTGTCCTGTAGGCCCTTCTCCATTGTCACCAGTAGATCCTTAATATCCGAGTAGAACGTGCCCTCCGCACCTCCGCTCCGCAGCGCCGGCTCAGGCCCCTGAGACTCCGGGGCTTTCGAACGTCGCTGTTCAAAAGTAAGTTTAGACTGAGTCCTGTCGCCTTTCCCCATGCTGCTCAAAAAGGCCACAAAAGCACAGGATAACACAGCTCATAGCTAGGGAGTGGCCACTGCACAATAATCCAGCCAGTAACTGCCCGCCTGACCATGCCACTTAGTCGCGCAGGGTCTCAGCGTCTCACTCCTTCAGGATCGTGAGTGCCGCTCTGCTGTGCTATATAGTGGGCCGTGTAAAATTATCCGGCCGAGCTCCTCTTCCGATAGCCGTGGGCAGCTCCCCCGCAGTCCGTCCAAGTGATAATGGGGGGATAGCAGCGGGCAGTAGAGTGCACTTCAGGGCCGTCTAACGTGTGGGTGCATGAACCGGAGCCCCTAAGTAGGTATCTGGGAATACCGGGCTCACCTTCCCAACGAGTCTCGCTGCTGTGCACACAAACCTATGTGCTGAGTGGTCGGATCCTAGCCCGCCGATGCCAGCAGCACAAGGATCCGTCGCAGCAGTGCAGGGCCAATTCCACTTGCCAGCAGCGTCAGGTGAGGAGAGGGCGGGGGATCAGCAGCGACAGGGCCCGCAGCAGTCCCCCACGTGGTGGCAACAGTTGTGTGTTTTGCAGGCAGGCTAGCGAGTGCCAGCGGGCATCAAAGATCTCCGCTGCTCGCGGGGGGTATATATCTCACCCAGAAGTCCGCAAGTTCCTCTGGTCTTTATCGGAGGTCCGGACCCTCCGAGCTGAAGGCCATCAGTCTGGCCGCACGTTGGGTGACGCACGACGGGGAACGCGCAGGGCAAGCGCGCGGCTTGGCGGCCTAGCGCGCCGGGATGTTCACTGGGCCACACCCCCCTCTCAGGCGGCCAGGGAGCAGTAAAAATCACCGTTGCTGTTGTCGGCAGATTCCGGGGGTCACACAACGCCTTCTGTGACACCAAGGCTCAGCGTTGGCAGGATAAATTGCGGGTAATCAGGGTGATGGCGCGGAGCTCCTCTTTCAGGCGTCCGCCATCGACGCTGGCTAGCTTCGCCCCCCATTATCCATACATTTTCTATGAGACTAGTCAAAAAAGACGTTGGGGCACAGGTAGATTCCGCATATCATAAAGTTTCATTTTAAATTGTGCATCAGGAGTATTTAGCCAGTGAACTAACGTGAGAGAGACAAAGGAATACATAATTTTTTGAAAAAAAACATTTGTGTAAACATATTGCTTGCATTTAGCAAGATTTATTTTGGACTTGATTACAAGAGGAATTAAAAGTCGAGTGAAGTAATCAGTGGGTTGGGTGGTTATGTTGAAGTGCTTTGAAGTGGGAGAGTGTAATCAGAATTACCCATCTTTGAATTGAGCATTGTAAAATGCATGTTGGGAAGAGTAGTTGCTTGGACAACAGGAGTGGGATTACAGCAGTGGCATGCGCATTAGATTTCAGTGTGGATTCGAAGCAAACAGAACACCTGATGCTAATCGAGCAGGACGTGAGTCGTGAAACCGTTTTTTTCCAACAGATGAAACGTTGAGTTTAAATAGAATGCTCGCGCTGCGGCATGCTCAAAAAAAGCTCCTCCAGGGAATTTGTGATTCACTATGAAATATAAACGTATGATATGGTAAGCGCAAATGTTGTTTAAATCGCTGGTTGGCAGATTAGAGAAGGAAATGGTTTACAAAAGGGATGGGACATAGAATACAATGTTAGCATATCAACATAGCTGCAGATAAGGGGGCTCAATTGGTAACTTTCTTTTTGGATCTTTGGTAAAGCAGAATGTCGAGTTAATGTTGTGGCACACTGAGTTTACACTTTTCTGAATATGTCAGGATAACAGGAGATATATTGTTAACTGTTGAAATGCACAATATGGATTGATGTTGGGTTAAACACTGACATAACTACTGTGTTTACATTACTTTTTAGATGCCCATGACGAAGGGATTGTTTTATCCCGAAATGCATTGGGTCCTTTTTTAAAATTAAACATCATGATATGCGGAATCTACCTGTGCCCTGACGTCTTTTTGATTAGTCTCATAGAAAATGTATGGATAAAGCGAATTGAAGTTATAGTTTAAAAAGGAGGAAGAACTAAACAGTTAAAAAATGGTTAAAAAGAAGAAGAATATGGTTGAATTTGATTCATACCGAGTGAATGGCTGTGCGACTTGGTGGATCTTGTAAAAAGAGTTCCCCCTGGATTTGTTTTGACTGCAGCATTAGAGGCGAAGCGCAAAACAAGTTTGCACGCTAGCGAAGTGGAATCGTTTAAACAAGGACAAATAATGGAGAAAGAAGGTGTGCATCTCACCACCATGTACTTCTCTATTAACATGAAAGCACAACATGGGGTTCTTCTAAACAGCAAGCAGTGCAATCCAATAGGTCTCGCATTTTAGAAACTTTGACCTATTGGTATTGTAAATGACAACACCTTTTTTATTGCAGGTTTTTAAAAATAATATTGAGGAGTTAAAATTTACTATTGCATCTCAAAACTTAACCACACTGGGGAAAATGTTGGACTTTGGCAGGAACGTCAAATTTACTATTCCTGCTCAAACCTGAATCGCATCATTAAACGTGTTGGACTTTTGAAGGGCAGGGGTCAAATTCACTATTCTAACTTGAAACTAAAACACATTGGAAAAAGTGGTGGACTTTGGGGCTGTTCTCACTCCAAACTTAACAGCATAAGAGGAAATGTTGTTCTTTTGGATTTAAAAATGTACTACTCCTACAAAATATTAATAAGCATAGAGCTAAAAAAGTACATTATAGAAATCCACGGTAATTATCACAAAAAATTAAACCACACAACATAAAAACGTGAATTGAGTACTACCCAAAAAGTAAAAAAGATGTTTTTTTAGTATAACTTTCAAATTAATAAACATGAATATTATTACTAAAACAATTTCATTAAACAATAAAATTAAACAATTGTTTTTATTGTATAATAACATTACATAATAATATCTCATATTAAAAGTAATTAACTCCAATTATTTTATTTGAAATGAAATGTAAAAATATATTTCCTAATTGTAAAAGAACACTTTTCTTAATCTAGTTCCACAAAAAGCACACTATTTAGAAATTTAAACAATATAACAATATTGCATTGAAATAAAAAGAAATAAATGTGTATTTTGCATTGTTAAAAACAAAAAATAAATTGATACTTTAATCAGAACTGTTTCATTTAAATATTTGTAAGAATTAAAAACAAAAACTAAGCAGCAACAATCTTAACTATAACAAAAATGTTCAATATTATTTTATTATTTCCGAACCAATTCCCCTATAAACCCAACATCAAACTACTAAAATCATTATAAAATAAACAAATATTTGAAAAACAAATACAATATATAAAACAAAGAAACACAATCACACTTACAAAAACTTATATATACAAAAATATCTTTAACAACAATGTAAAAGCAAAAAAAACAATAATATTATTGGAGATTGGGGTTAGAATAATAAATCTATATTCATCTATGTATGCTTACGTTTCACATCAACCATCTCTTAATGATTCTTCGAGAGGCACTAGCGTTTCTTCAATGTGCCTTACTCTGAATGACAAGGACCCCCAGAATGCTACTCCAAAACTATGACTAATACTGTAAGTAAATCATCTGGCTTGCCATTCTTAAGTCCCTCCATGAACTCATTTTTAAATAATAGTCTGCACATCATTTTCTTGTAGTTCTCTCCTGGATTGGCATAAATAACTCAGTGCTAAAGCCAGTAACAGAACCTGTTTGATTCTCCACATCTGCAATTCTTACTTCAAAAATTATAACCCCATATTACTATGTAAGTGGTTTCTATACCTTTCTTTGTGGTCTTATACAAAAGGCCTTGATGCAAATATTCTGCTTTCAATAGCTTTATTCAGTTTATTTTGCAGTTGTGCCCTGGTCGAAGTTACATGTCTCAGCGGTAACATCATTACCAGCAGCCTAATTTATTGATCTGAACAGGAATTACTACTGCAAAATACTGTATCATACCATTATATAACTACTTCACCTACCTTTGCACCTGGGTCCAGATCATACATGTGGCACATTTTCCTTGTTTGCTCGGGTGACCCCTTTTAAAAGGGGCACCTGACGCAAAAAAAAAAGCGCTGTATTAGGATCAATTTGCTGCCTCCAGGGTGGCCTCGAACTTGCACTGCCCTGGGGTCAGCACATTCATGTGAAAAATGTAGAAGCTGCTTTGGAGCCGCTCCGTGTTTCACAGTGCAGTTTTAAGGGGGATTAGAGATCCCCTTGATGGCGGGAGCAGTGAGTATCTGCACAGGTCTGCAAGAGTTTGTTTGGAGGCCTTCCAGAGGGCAGCCATCACAGGGCACACTGACAGTATGCCCCCTTTTAGGTGGTGCACTGTCAGTGCCCCTCCTGACAGCTTCTTTGCTTTTGCAACCGCGTCTGTAATTCGGAGTGTGCACAGAGGCACAAGGATTCCCTCTTTTGCATGGGGCCACACCCTCTGATGATAGCACTGGCGCTTTATGTGCGCAGGCACTGTAAGTATTACACAAGGGGTTGCAGAAACCCCTTCTGTAATATCAAAGTGCTCCGGGGGTACCCAAAGCAGGCACAAATGACCTATGCTCCGCCAGGGCATGTCCTAATACGGCCCCTGGTGTCTATCTTAAAGACCTCAATGTTGTAGATTTATTTTCATTTTTTCCCATGACTTGGGAATAATCCAATCATGGATTTTGAATTTCTTTTGCACATAATGATCACTTTTGGAGGCACTTTCTCACTGCTTTGCACCATGCTTACCTTATTCACTAGAATAGTTTCATCAGTTAGGATTGTTTTTTCTCAGATGATCATTATCTGCGGAATAGGATAATCTATCTTAAAAAGGCTGCCATATCTCTGGACCATTCCTCTATTTTTTTAGTAGGTTCTAACATGTAATCTCGTCACAATCCAAGTTAACATTATTAGATACTTAAATTATATTAATCTATTTTTATTTTCATGCACAACATTGTACTGGTGCTTCTACTCATTTTATGCCCTGATGATGATAACAATCAAGTAGTAAAAGAATCAAAACACCATCAACATTTTCGGTTACTTATTCTAAAAATCAATCATTTAGCATACTTTTTGTCTTGGATTTTGTTTAAAAAAGACCTTGTACTCCATCAAAGCTGGTGCAGCTTTCTATTAATCTATACATAGGCACAACAATGTCTGGGTTTTACTTTATGCATGAAATCCATTGCACCAAACACCGTTTTTAGGTCGAGCCTGGGCAGCACATGCACTGCTCTGCGAGCCATGCTGCATTGGAGTATGGACTTGAAGCCCCTTTCACTTTCTGCCCATATTTGTCATTTCCTTGTGTCATTGTCCTTCGTAAATGCTGGATTCTGATTCGTTAATATGCTTGTTAGTACCACTTTGTCTTCATTTGTAACCTCCATGGGGCCTGTCCCTTTTACTTCTGTTGTTACACGGTATGTCTTATTTACTCTGTAAGCGCTATTTTTTTTAATGATTTCTCCTACTGCAGGCACAACATGCTTTCCTGCAACATTCGGTGAACCATCCGTGCTTACACGGGGCGCTTTTACAAAAAATGCATGTTTGTTAACTTGACAAACAAATACTTTTTTGGTAAAAGCGCCCAATACCGCGTTTTCTCTTTTTTTCTTTTTTTGTCCTCATTTGCCATAACCTCCACCCACAAAGACAAGCCAACCGCCACGCGTGTCCGCCTTAAGGTACTTTAAAGATCTTTCCTCCTTCTTGACCTTTTCCAGGCACGATTTACTAGTGGGCGGGAGACCAGCCTCTTAAGTGGAAAACGGAGAGACTCCAACCAACGGTGTTCAAACTGACAGACCCGGGATTTACATTTCGAGATAGGCCAATTCCCAAGGTCTCTGGAGACTAATCGGCATAATCATAGGAGCCGGGGAAAAAAAAAACCCTGTGATCCTATCTCCAGTTGATTAACAGATCCCAAAAGGACATATTTCTGTTACTACAGGATCTAGCCAAGGTTTCGTATGACATTAACCAGGCTGCGTGCGATGGAAATTTGGCCTCGACCCAAAATTTACATATTTGACGCCTTGCCAGGATAATAGAATAAAAAAAGAAGGGACTTTGCCTGACCGGTTACATTTTCCTCCAATCCAAAAATTATTAACGGAAGAGTAATGTTCAGAGATATACATAAGATCGAATCCAAGTTGACCTTTACTTCTTCCCAAAACAACATGATGGCGGGACACTCCATGAACATGTGTGTGTCTGAAGCTGCCACCAGATTACACTTATTACATTTCTTCCCTGGAAGAAACTTTGAAAGCCTTAGGGGTGAGAGGTAAGCATGGTGCAAAGTGAACAAATGATTACGTCTTAACCAGGCTGGCTTCACTGTTTTATAGAGGAAAGAAAAAGATCTCATCCATAAATCCTCGCACTGGAAGGCCAACTCATTTCCCCATAGCTTATCTGGCAAGGTGAAATCCCCATCCGCCTCCTCCACCATGTTTCAATACCAAATTGCCACCTGTTCACCCCATCTCGCTTTTCTACAAGTTGTTGTTCGAGCTGGCTGTATTTCCCCAGTTGGGGGCCCTCCTGTTCACTACTCGAGCCCAGCTGTCCAACTGTATATATTTAAACCTAGAAAGGGCCAGACCCACCTTGTCCCTCAACACCTCCCAGACTAGTATCCTCCCATCCACCAATAGCTCTCCCCATCTAATTGTCCCAGCCTCCTTTAACGGGGTTGCCAGACTGTCCTGCATACAGGGTGTCAGCCCTGGAGAATCCCACACCGGGGCGAAATTGGAGTAATAGTGCAGCCCGACTTTCTTTTTAATCTGCACCCAATTTGTTAAGGCGGACTGTAGAATCTTTAATCTGACTTTTTTGAAGTATTTCATGTCTCCAAACTTAAAAAGAAATCCATCAGATGGTATATCCACTCCCCCTAACATGGCCCTGAACATAGCCCCCAAAGATGATGTTGCTGGAGTTTTAAGAAGCATCCTGGAATAGGTCAACTGAAATGCCCATGCGTAATATAGCAAATCTGGCAATGCCAGCCCTCCCTTTTCCCTCCTCCTTCTCAACTTCTTCCAAGTCAACCTAGCTGTTTTGTAGTTCCAAATAAACAAATTTATCTCTCGCTGGCTTTTTTCCAGTTTTTTTCGTTCAAACGTCAAGGGAATAGAATTAAAGATAAAAGTAAACTTTGGAAGAATGGACATTTTAACTAGGTTTGTTCTCCCGAAAATGGAGAGTGGCAGAAACGACCAAGATTTCAAAGGTTTCCTGCACTCCATGGCAACCTTATCTAAATTAGTCTGTGCCAAATTACCTATTTCTTGAGTAATACGTATTCCCAGGTATCTCATGGATGTTGCAACTGTTAATTGTACATTAGGGACATTCCAACACATGATCTCTGTTTTGCTGGCGTTGATGTCATAGCCAGAGATTTGCCCAAACTCCTCTGCCTTTTTGATTACGGTCGGAAAAGCTCTCTGCGGGTCTGACGTATAAACCAAAATGTCATCCGCATAAAGAGCTATCCGCTTCTCCCACTCACCAAATTCAAAAGGGGGAATATCTACTTCCTCTCTCAAAACTTGGGCAAACGCCTCAATGTAAAGATTGAGTAAGAGAGGAGAGAGCGGGCAGCCCTGTCTAGTACCTCTGGTCATTTTTATCGGGTCTGTTAAAGCACCATTAACCAGCAATCTAGCCGAAGGAGCCCTATACAGTTTCTCAATGGCCCGACAGAAGACCTCCCCCAACCCAAACCTTCTCATCACCTCCATCAGATAGGGCCAGTTGACCCTATCGAAGGCTTTGGTGGCGTCTAAAGTCAGAGTGGCCATTGGAAGATAAAATGTGGTTGCAATATCGTTCGCCCCCACCAAGTCTCGAGTGTGATCAGCCAGCTGGCGCCCCCTTATGAAACCCCTTTGATCTGGGTGGATTATTGAACCGATTACCTCCCCCAAGCTGGATGCCAAAATAGATGAAAAAAAATTGTAATCATTATTTAGGAGGGAAATTGGCCTATAGGATCCACACTCCAAAGGATTTTCAGCTGGCTTTGGAATGAGAACGATTGTGGCTTCATTCCAGGAGTCAGGGGGGTTCTCCCCTCTCAGAAGAATGCCATCGTCAATGCTGGAGCTATGGCTGGGCATAACCTCCGATATAATTCTCTGGGTAGCCCGTCTGGACCCGCCGCTTTTCCCTTCTTCAGAGGGCCGATCACTTTTACCACCTCCTCCTCTGAGATCTCCCTCTCTAAATAGACCCTTTGTGATATTTGCAGAGACGGTAAGGTGATATTATCTAGCAACCTCTCTCTGGCCTCCGGGTCATCCCTGACCTCTTCTTTGTAAATTTCTTGAAAATTTTCTTGAAAAGCAGTCCCTATCTCTCGATCCGAGGTCCTGATGATGGTCTCTCCTTCTCGTTTAATCCCTTTGATATATTTTCTTGCCTGTTCTGCTTTAACTTTCCATGCGAGGACCTTTCCCGCTGCTTCCCCAAATTCGAAATGCGAAATTTTGCTCGCCTCCCATCTTTTAGTTAGGCGTTCTTGTAGTATGGATTCAAGCTGACCTCTTAGGTTGGCCTGTTTTTCTGCCATAGCGGAACCCAACTGCTGGTCTATTTTAGCCAGCTCCTGCTCAATGTTTTGGATTTTCTCACAATACACTTTCCTTTTGTGGGTAGCTCTGTTAGTTATACAGCCCCTCATATAAGCCTTCATGGCATCCCAGACTATGTTAATGTCTGCCGAGTCCAAATTTGATTCCAGAAAGAACTTTGCCTCCAATAGCAAAAAATTAGTCTCCTCCTCTTCTAATAGGATCGTACGGTCAAAAGACCAGGAGGGTTCTTTCTTATAGTTAACCCTTTGGAGATCAAATGTAATAGCCATATGGTCTGACATATGTGAGGGAAGGTAAACCAACCCCTTTAGGGAGTCTTTTAAAGTATAGCTAAAAAGGGCGTAATCAATTCTTGATTTGTGTTTCTACTTCAATTTTTGAAAGGAAACTCCCAATTTGTTTACTGCCCTTTCCCTCCATACGTCAGCTAGACCCAGATTTTCCATTATGTCCAACAGAGCCAACCATGGGGTTCTTGTAAACAACACGCATTTGCAATCAAATAGGACTTGCATTTTAGAAACTTTGACCTATTGGTATTGTAAATGACAATGCCTTTTATTATTACAGGTTTTTTTAAAAACACAAATAAAAGGCATTGTCATTTACAATGCCAATATCTCAAAATCTCGCATTTGCGAGACCAATTGCATTGCAAATGCTTGTTCCTTTTGTTGATGCTGTTTTGATTTCTGGTGTATTTATGTTATAACAATGCAGAAACCACGGTGTCCTAGTGGCTTCTTTGTCTTTTATTCATTTACTGGATTAGAGGTATATTAATTACACCTCATTCAAGCTACTGTCATTTTTCAAAGATATTTTAAAATGGTATCTCACCTAAAGCTGTTGCCAACACATGCGCTCACTCTTAGCCCCAAGCTAATTCTGACATACCCATTTTTGAAGAAAGACGGGTGAAGCAGGACGATAAGTAGTAGGTTCTCCCATTTTTACATGCACATTATAGAACTAAAATGAGCATA
The DNA here is from genome assembly GCF_964261635.1 of Lissotriton helveticus. NCBI lineage: Eukaryota > Metazoa > Chordata > Amphibia > Caudata > Salamandridae > Lissotriton > Lissotriton helveticus. The sequence goes on from NC_136063.1 coordinate 571,848,411, forward strand.
TGATTTCCTTATCATAAATACTTGAGTTTCCTTTAGTTAAATCAGTGGGGTGCCTTCCAACAGGGAGTAGACGCCCCTTAGTCATAAATGACTGTGAAGAAGAGGGAGAAGGATGACTATTGTAGTTTCAATATAATTCCATTATTGCCTTGATATGCTCCTTTTAATTTAGTTTTTAAAGCCTTCATAAGAAATAAACGAACGACTACAATGTCCTCTTACTGACAAGTCTGATAAACAAATGGTTTACTACATTCTGATTTAACCAGATTATCTTAGCTTTAACTGCATTCACATTTAAATAATTGTGAAGGCAACAAGTTTAAATCACTGCAAAGTTATTGGATATCATTTGCAATGGCCCACATTACTGAAACAGCGGTGTAAAAAGACAGGACAGTCAGAACTCTATTAATTTTGAAACTCCATACAGTTAAAAGACTGATACTTGGTATGATTTATATTATTCATAAACATAGAAGTGGCTCATAAAACGTTTTCACTCCTAGAATGTGATTCAAAGATTGTAATCACTCATATTGCTAAGCGTATCTCTGGCAGCAATACACGCACAGAAAATGAGTAACCTTTGATCTTTACCATAGGCTGTAGAAAACTAAACCATATTTCAACTTACGAATCAGTAACGATAACTTGCTTTTATGTAGCGCTTGATAATTCTGTTTTCATTTGTCTAAGCACTTGAATAACTGGTATTTCTGTAAAGCAAGTTTATGGTACTCAAGTCACCAACCTCAAAAGGTTGGAAGGCACTGTTGGGTTTTAAACTCACTTTTATGCCGCCGGTTCGTCACTTTTTGTGACGCACCAGCAGCGTAAATAATTTGCCTTGTTGCACCATATTTACAAAGTGACGCATCTAGGTAGATGCGTCACTTTGTAAACCCCTGTGCTACATTATACCTACGCCAGGTATAATGTATGCAGGGGGGGGCGTTCTGACGCAAGACAGGGTCATAGAAGTGACGCAGTGAAATCTATAAGATTTCACTGCGCCACTTCTAGGATACAAATGCGTCAATATCTTACGCCTGTCTTACAGCAGGCATAAGACTGATGCAGGCCCTTTCACATGGGGCTTGCCCCATGTGAAAGGACACATTGCTGGAGTTGCGCCATTTTTGTGACACACTCTAGCAATGCGTCACTTTTGCGCCATACAGATACGTCAGAAATACTGACGTATCTGTAACTCCTTGCGCCATGATGCGTCATACTGTAAATATAATGCATCATTGGTCTCGCAAGGAGGGCGCAGTGAAAAGTGACGCATCACTGTTTTCACGCGGCGATGCGTCACTTTTCATAAATGAGGCCCAAGCTGTGCAGAATACACCAGCGACACAGTTACTATTCTTTTGTCGAGTTCTCCCATTACAGTAAGCGAGCAATATGAATTGCAATTATTTTTCATGCTAAATTTTTTTTTTGCCTAAAAAGTTCACATTACATTTATGGCTTTATGTTGCATGGTGCCAAACCTCTATTAATGTATGCAAAAGTGGTGTTACAGGCTCCGTGACCTAACTTTGCATGAAATTCTAATGCCAACCGAAAGCAGGTATAATGGCAAAAGGAAAATTACATGATTTTCCTAAGTCGAATTTGTGTAATTTCCCAAAAATGACACATGATACAGATTTTACCCAGGGACGTTTGTCTGCGCATAGAACTTTTTATGATATGGTGTCCCTTGAGAACAAATCTGACACAAGACACTGCTTACTCCCTTTTGCGATATAGTGCATGGTTCACTATCATGATAGATACATAGACAGAGTAGATAGAGAGAGAGAGAGAGAGAGAGAGAGAGAGAGAGAGAGAGAGAGACAGACAGACAGACAGACAGACAGACAGACAGACAGACAGATAGATAGATAGATAGATAGATAGATAGATAGATAGATAGATAGATAGATAGATAGATAGATAGATAGATAGATAGATAGATAGATAGATAGATAGATAGATAGATAGATAGATAGATAGATAGATAGATAGATAGATATCGACAACTCTATATATGTAACTGGTCCTGCTAAAGAAGGAGATGTTCATCGGCACAACAAACAATCCCATTTATCCCACCATAATATGAAGTATTTAATCTTCCTGTACATTCCCTATTAAATGCTATACACATTAAAGTACAGTTCAACTTCATGTCAAATTAATTTAAATATATCTCATATCCTTAATACGTAATCTCTCCATAATTTACTGGTGTGTGGTACCCTGCCTGCAGACCAATTTAGTCATCCTGATACATGGTCATAGAAACAGAAATTATTTTACTCAGTCTCCTATAAAGCATATTATCATTGCTGAATACTACACTTATTTGATACTTGCATTGGTCAGTGTTCATGCCAAATGTGTAGATAGATTCTCACCATTTCAAAAGGGTAAAATGTGTCCAAATACATATTCACAATCCTCCACCAATCTTAGATGAACAGGCAATTTACGGCAAATTGTTAACTATCACATATATCTTATATTCTTCTAATGGGTTTGGGCTATTTTCTTCCCCATAGATGTTTAACTCTAAGGAGTTGTACATGCCAGATCCAAGGCTGCTCCTCATAACTAGTCGTATGATTAAAGCTCTCAAATGTCAAGTCACTCATTTGGGCTGAGAATCTCTCATAAGGTCCCACATAGCTGTTGTCAATTGAATGCCTTGCCCCAGTGGACTGATGCATCCTCAGTTCCAAGGATTAGATCCACTTGTTAGCCCGCAATTCAGGGGGTGCATGAATGGATGGATGAAAAATTCTACAACATGGACCCCTGTATTTCCTCCCATACTATGGCATAAGGTACAAAGAAGTGATAGTTTGCATTGCAAGCTTACAAATTTCAAATTATAATATGATCAATTATCCAATATCCAAGTATACAGCTCTTCATAAGCAATTGCAGGTGTTTAATGCCCAATCCAATGATGTAACGTTACTGTTCTCAGTATGACAGTCCTGAAAATGTCTTGCAACTGGGTAGCTTAGGTCAGCATGTTGTATCACCCTCAATTGGTCCAAATTTTTTTTAGGACTGAATATATTGTGCTGCCACCTATTTCACCTTGCATGAACACTCCAATATGTATACACAGTAATATGTTCATCATGTTATCAACTGCCTGAAACATTTGTGTCTACCATTCAAGAGAGAACAATTCGTTATTTTGGTGAAAGACCAGCATGCCTTACATCTCCCACATTTCCTAAACCTCTTCAGATTGCTGGGCCAGTGGTCTTGTCTGGCCTGCCACAAGTAGCTCGGGACCAGACTGCCTCTAAAGGATTTTTCTTAACCTCTTTTAGGATAACATTGTCATCCCTAACAATTTTCCAATGTTTGGCTAAGACCTTTCTAATCTTGCTAGATTTTGTATTACATGAGGAGATGAATCTAATAATGTTTTGCGTTGGGTCTGTCTGCTCCAAACAGTAGTTTGGATTAATGCAGTGGAAGGGTTGTACAATTTCTACCAAGGAATACTTTGAAGAAGCATTTATTTCTATATAGTATCAAAGCAAATTTAAAATACCAATCTGAATAAAATATTCTAAAGAGACAAATTCTGATTGATAATTAGGATTTCATAGCTGAAGTCCTGGTCATTGAAATGGCAATCCAAAAGATAAAATTCCAAAAACATCAATGCCAAAGAGTCCCCAAAAATCCAAAAAGAAACCACGGAAATGATCAAAACCCCAAAGATTTTGAAAAAAAAAATACTCCAGTAACCTATAAAATTTGGGAAAACTTGAGGAATAACTTGGGTTAAATAATAATCAATATTTTCTTTTTAAGTCAGAAAAAAAAAAGTCCGTAAAAAAATAAAGATATACAGCCAAAAAAAAATACTTACAATTGTGGTATACTAGACAAAGCAGTAAAGTAAGCATTAAAAACAGTGTTCAACACATAGAAAACACATATATGCCAATGTACGCGCAGCCGTCTTAACAAACTCCCTGAGATTCTACTTTTAATCAGGTTGTAACCTTTTTAAATCATTTTTAGTACTTAATTACCCAGCATATAGCCAAAGCGCACTTTACCTGCCTTTCCCCAACCTCGGTCCATCGTGGCTGTTTGCCGTTTGTTTGGAGGGCGTGGCAGGCAGACCAGTATCAACAGAACCTGGCATCCGGTTGAGGAGGGGGCGGAGTAGGTTGCCGTGTGCTCTCCTACTTAGGTCAGATGTGCCAGTGGAGGCGCAGCGATAGCGCCGCAGGCGCGCCTAAGGCAAGCCCCTCTGCGCCCGTCTGCGTCCGGCCGGGACCAGGGGACAGAACCCCTGCCAGTTGGAAGCCCCGCCATAGAATTCAATATATGGCTAATGAACTGTGGAGATTGATGCCCCCTATTAGGGATGCATGTAAGCACAACATTCATGGAGTTAAGGAGACATTGACATGTAAAAACAGCAGCAAAGACTTCACGCCAACAAAAACTAATATACAGCAGTGGGTAAAGCTGTCCTTACTCCTGTTAAATTGTCGGTCGCTAACTAAACACAAATATGAGATCTATGAAGTATTGAAGAAACAAAAGCCCAACTCAATGAAACAGGGCTCAATGATAGCTCTACACTGGATATCCTGGATGCACTAACAAAAACAAGGTAACCTTTCCTAGAAAACTATTAATCTATAGGTAATATATCCATTGATTTCTATATATTAACATTGTCTCACACAAGAGCATTTATTTGAAAAACATATCACTTTTTTTTTGTCCACCAATAGTGGATGGACAAAAAATAAAAAAGTGATATGTTTTTCAAATAAATGCTCTTGTATGGGACAATGTTAATATATAGAAATTAATGGATATATTACCTATAGATTAACAGTTTTCTAGGAGAGGTTACCTTGTTTTTGTTGGTATTTCTTCCCTGCCTCCTCTTCCTAGTATTATTGTATTCAGGGACCCTCTCTTGTTGTTGATATCCTGGATGCACTACCAGGAGGTTATGGGATAGTAAAGCAGGATGGGTTGGACAAAGAGGGGGGGAATCGCAATCATGCATAAATTACCAATGAAATGCTGAATAAAGGAAGCCAACTTAGAAAAGTGTGAGGGTATCTTTTTTACTCTCTCAGTAGCAGATAATGGCACTATAGCAGGTTTCTTGATTTACCGTTCACCTGGCCCAGAAACGCAGTTCATAACTAGCTTGGGGAGAAAAAGGGAAAGATACAGCAATACGTCACAACAAACTCCTCATTCTAGGTGAACTGAAGAGACACTTTGATTAAACCGAGAAATTGGAGGTACAAACTGTTTGTAAAGACCTCATGATGTTTAGCGCAAAAGGTTAAAGCTCCAACACACCTAGCGGGTCATCTTTTAGACCCAATCTTTACTAATATAACAGATATCAAAGTAGGAGCATCCTGGCAACTTCCCTGGTCAGACCACCACATAATCCCTTTATTCACTCTGCTTCAGGATCCATCAGTCAAGAACCCTAAACAAACAGAGACCCGTGGGAAGTGGGGCAATTTTAATCCTAATTTGTTTACACAGGCACTGCTAAAAAATGAGCCCAAAATGGATAAGGACATAAATATAGCCAATAGACAGGTGGGAACACGGATAACAGAAGCACTGAATGAAGTAGCGCCATGGACCATAATAAATACCAGGAAGGCGAAGGCATCAGCACCTTAGTTCAATGACACATTAATAAAGGCCAAACAAAAGTGTAAACAGTTGGAACACAGATGGCGTAAGAACTACTGTATCAAAATTAAGGGGGAGTATAAACAAGAACAAAAAATATACCACACACTGATAAAAGAAACTTGCTGGGATTTCTATACTGGAAAGATTGAAAGGGCAAAAAACTCCTCAAAAGAAATGTTCACCATACTAAAATCCCTACAGTCAACTGATAAACTAACAGAGCCCCCTTCTACTTCGGAGGAGTCCTGCAATAGAATCGCTGACTTCTTTGCAGGGAAAGTGGCAAAGATTTATGATACCTTCCCTATGGAAGCACATCAGGGCAGAAGCACTGAATGTACTTCGGACACAGTATTTAAGGGAGAAACCCTAAATGAATTTAAAGTGCTAGAGCCAGATGAGATGAGGAACCTAGCTAACGGAATGAAATCTGACTCACCGCAGGACCCAGCATGCCTAGAGATTGCATTATGCCACTCATCTCAGAGCTAATCTCCCGCTCCTTCCAATCGAGAGAAGTCCCCTATGAATGGAAGCATGCCATGGTTCGACCACTAAGGAAAAAAATGTAAATAGACCATTCGGTGCTAGAAAATCTACCCCCAATCTTGCTTCTACCCTTTTTTGAAAAAATTGCAGAAAAAGTAGTTAACATACAGCTTACCAATCATAGCGATAGAAATGCCCTACTGCACCCCTCACAATCAGGTTTCCGAGCTGAACATTCCACTGAAACAGCTCTGCTCCTGGCCACAGAAACCCTAAGACAACGGGCGGACGAAGGACATATAGCAGAACTGATCCTGCTGGATCTCAGTGCAGCTTTTGACACTGTCTCCCATGGTCTCCTTCTCCAAAGATTAGAGACGTGTGGTGCTAGGGGCATGGCCCTATGATGAATGATATTCTTCCTAGTTTCAAGGTCATGCAAGATGCATATGCATCTAAGAGATCTCCCCTATTACAAGGATTCCCTCAGGGCTAAATTCCGAGCCCCACACTGTTTAACTTACACATGGGGCGACTTGAAAGTATAGTGGAAAGTCATATGGTGTCCATTGTATCATATGTTGACGACACTCAGCTAATTGTCACACTGTCTCAAAACCCAGAACACATTGCCCACCAATTTCCCCAATGCCTAGAGGAGGTAACAGCATGGATGTCAAATCACTGCCTGAAACTCAATGGCAGTAAAACAGAGGTGATGATAGTGGGAGGGGCTCCATCTGTCTGGACATCTGCATGGTGGCCTGAGATGCTTGGCCTACTTCCAACCCCCAAAACAGAAGTCAAAAACCTTGGAGTGTGGCTTGACTCCAATCTGACTGTTGAGAGTCAAATCCGGAAAGTAACAGGTAAATGCTTCAGGATGTTGAAAGTCTTGAGGAAGGTCCTCGACCTACTACCACTCAAGGCCAGGAAAATTATAGTGCATGCTGTGGTCACCTCTCAGATTGACTACAGCAATGTCCTATACTTAGGCGCATCTAAAATAATGAAGCTGCAATCAACACAAAACACAGCTGTCCGCCTACAGCTGAATCTCCCTGAAAGAAAATCTACTACAAAGTCCTTAGCCAACCTGCATTGGCTACCTGTGGAGAAAAGAATATTGTTGAAGACAATGTGCTACTGTCACCGAATCTTGGCAAAGAAAGGTCCAAGGTACCTGAAAACTATGACAACATCCTACACACCCAGCAGAAACCTGAGATCCGAAGGAAAGGCTCTAGCAAATGTACCAAGAATGCGGAAGGCTAGGATGGGTGGTAGGTCTTTTAGATATCTAGCAGCTAAACACTGTAACTCATTACCTGCTGATATGAGAACAGAGCCATGTGAAGCTACCTTTCGGAAAAGGCTGAAAACATGGCTCTTCCCCACCAAGAAAATAGAATAGACCCTGAGACCCCAGATACATGCTCATGGGCTAGATGTGACATGCCCCACTTTCAACACCTGCCATCTGAGGATCTGCTACTAGCGCGGGGACACACCAGCGGTGTAACTATGCGCACTATAATGCCCGGGGGGGTCCTGTTTAGACCCACTTCCTTGCTCTCCTGCCAACCTTTTGGATCCCCGCCATGAAAGGTTTAGCAGGACAGCAGATCATAATTTGGATGGCGTTGGCAGCATCAGCACCACTGTCATAGGCTGCAGCTTTGGTCATTGCCACCACCGCGGGATCAGAATTCCCAGCTGAGGCAGCAGTCATGCAAACGGTCTTCTGTGGTTGTTCCACCACCACCAACCAAATTGGACAGTCGGACTGCCAGAGTGGTGGCGACAGCCCACGACAACGAGTATGGCAGCCCCAGAACTGCCGTACTTGTAATTAACCCCTAAGTCTAAAACCACTTCATCACTAAACCCTTAAAAATCTATGTTAATATTAATATTCTTGCCTGAACCAGAGACCAACAGTGGAAAACCACAACCACAAATTCAACGAATATCCAAAAAAGACAAACAAGGACTACAAAACCAAGGAATCTGTTAAACAATGGCTGAAAAATAAAAATAAAAAAGATGTCTAGCCTCCAGAAATCAATGTCAAAAATGAATTTTTAATGTTTCAAAATTATAAACTACATGTAAAATGTTAAAACAATTTTATTTTTAAGAAAATGTTGAGAAATATTTTATGTATAAAGATACATTGAAAATACTGAAAAAGACATAAAACCAATTCTTCAGCACATTGTAATATATTGCAATATTTGAAAACTGTAAGTAATGTAATAATTTTCGTCCATATTATGAGCGGCCACACACGCGGTTTGGCTGGAGTCCACTTCACATATTAGACTACTGACTTAACACGGTCGAGCCTTTTTGTTGTCTTTCACGACTTTATTATTGCATTCTTGACCAAGGGACCTTACAAATTCATGATTTAAGAAGGACGCTACTGTTGCTGATATAATTTTTCTTGAACTAGTGGGTATATTCAGTGGATCCCATTGCAGCAGGTCACGAACAACAGTTTTTTTTTCACTACTGTTGCTGATATAATTTTTCTTGAACTAGGGGCTATATTTAGTGGATCTCTTTGCAGCAGGTCGCGAACAACAGTGTATTTTTCACCTCAGTTGATGTATTGGGAAAGCCAGACCCAATATATGAACACTTTGAGTTGACATCAGGTTATCAATCTCATTAGGCGTCCGTCTTATTGTGGATCCTCTGCGTACAACATTGTTATTTTGCCTTAAGAAAGTCTGAGTACAGATGGGTACAGACAAAACACGTGTTGGCTTCATTGTTTGCTTGGAATTTCTTTGAAATCAATTAAAAGAATTTTTCTACGGAAGGTGTTCATGGATTACCTTTTAAGCTCTGCACTGTATTGGATTAGTTATACTCGCCTCATGACTATATGGATGGATTATCTTAGACTGTGACAAACAAATGTCCACAAGTTAACAATGAAGGGAGGTAGAGTAAATGAGTAGTATTCACACTCCACAAACTAACATGTATAAACAAAAAGAATCCTACCAGAGGAGATGTGTGTCCCAAAGGATGGGGGAGCACTCAGTGTTTGTTAAAATACCCCTCACACACCAAAAGGCCCCTTGGTGTCATGCTTCATCATCGGGGTCTTCGCACCCCTCTACCGGGATGCGGCGTGCTACGACCTACGACTACGCGGGAGCACTGACAAATGGCTATGTGTGGTGTGTGTGGTGCACGTGATAAAGTAAATAAAGTGAGTGGTGGTTGTGACTGGTTAAAAAGTACCTGGCTCGTGGGAAAAAGAATTTTTTTTATTCAAAACCCCGGGCTGGCACTGTTAAAAGAAGTGAAGTGCGAGGTAATCTCTGTTGTGTTAATGAATAGTACCTCTTGTGTGCGTCGACATGTTTCGGAGCAAACGCTCCTTCTTCAGGACGGGAGCACAACTTCCCCACCTTACTCACGTTTTTCTATTTAGCAACTCAAAAATTAAGTGTTATTTAACAAAAAGTGATAATTTTTAAGTGATAAATAGGCTATAATGTGCCTACAGCGGTTTTTGGCTCAGGATGCATGCAGTTGCATGACCTGAAAAAGAAAAACAAAAAATGGTCACCCAAATTGTGGGTAGTTCAACAGGTGCAATCACCTGGAACCAACCATATAGCACAATTGGCCCTGTAAAAGAAAGGACTAACACAACATACACTACATAGAACACACAAGATTGTTTGAATAATGCATCAAGGAAATGTAGGTCATACTTCATAAATATGGTTTGCTTGCTTCATGAGCTCACACGGGCGTCTGGGGCTTGATTGCTACTTTGTGCAATCTAGGTGGAGAGATACAAAGAGTGAGAATGATAGGTGGATAGAGGAATTGATAATCCGTTCTTACTCACTTGTTATAAAAGAGGCATACCAAAGTGTCCTTTCCAAAATACTCACAGACCGGGGACGAGTGTTCGGCGTCTTTCCCCACACGCAGCACCGCTCGAATGATGGATACGAGCTTGGCTGTGAGTGGTATTTATACCATGTGACTCTAATTGATTTTACCCAAATTACTAATTATGCTCGAACCCTATTGTGACCAAAT